>NC_135353.1:137767642-142567642 GCF_023851605.1 Tamandua tetradactyla | reverse complement strand
GCCCTGCACTCACCTAATTGGGGCCGATTGTCATAAATGTTCTCTTACCTCATAGGCAAGATAATCCCATTTCTCTGTACTGTCCAATCTGAACTCTTACCATTGGGAATAGACTGAAGGAGAAGCCCTGACTCCTCTAATCTTGCTACCAGTTAAATATGGACTGGCCCAGTGGCAGAACCCAAAGGAACTACTAGGGGATGGGGGAGGTTTGGATTAAAATTAATGATAAAGGAAGAAAGGGGAGATTATTGTGGAGGGGAGAGAAATTATCCAGTGGGTGTTACAAAAGGGGAAATCTAACATAATGTTGGTGCCTAGAGAGAGGCTTAAAACAAGAGAATAATATGCTCCTTTAGCTTTTGTTCAGTTGCCCGTTGGAGCAAAGGACTCTGTCTGCCAAAACCGCCTCCTCTTTTGAAGAGCCAAGAAGTGAGCAGGACAACTGGCCAACGTACTTAAAAGACTGGATGTAGAGATGGGAATTCTGACTGTGGCTATGACTATACATACAGAGGAACAGAAGCATGTCCTTTGGTTCTTGCTTCATGCGATACAGCTGGTATCGAGGCTCTGTGTTGGGAAGTGCCCAGTGGGAATATTTACCCAGTCAAATCTGGAGAACACTGATTTATAATAATCTGAATGAACATTGTGTAGACATTCATTTTGATGATGCTTTAAAGAAAGGTACTGGGTGTTCTACAGCTATTTGTTGTGATGTGCTTTATTGCCTTTGTGTATGCATGTTATTTTTCAGAAGAAAAAAAAGTTAATTTGTGATGATAAAAAAAGAAAAAAAAGAAAGCTGCTGTCATGGTCAAGTTCATGTGCCAACTTGACCAGGCGGTGGTACTTGTTTGTCTGGTTGGGCAAGTGCTGGCCTGTCTGTTGCAATGAGGACATTTCAGAGAATTAAATCATGATCACATTGGCTGCATCCACAGCTGATTCCATTTGTAATCAGCCAAGGGGAGTGTCTTCTGCAAGGAGTTACTTTAATCTAATCAATGGAAGGTTTTTAAGGAGGATTCCGAAGAGACAGGCTCTCTTCCTGCTTCCTTCTGTGAGCCTCTCCTGTGGAGTTCATCCAGACCTTCCATCGGAGTCGTCAGCTTCACAGCATGCCCTATGGATTTTGGACTCTATGTTCCCACGGTTACGTGAGATCCTTTTATAAATTTTATATTTACAGATATTTCCTGTTGATTCTCTTTCTCTAGAGAACCCTAACTAATACAGCTGCCAAGAACAACAAAGGAAAAAGAAAAAGAAAAAAAGAAAGGTATTGGGTAGATGTGTAGAAAGGAGTATGCTTTATGTCTCATTCGTCATAACATTATGTATAAAAAAAAAAGCTATTTGCCCTGTTATTGTGTGAGGAAAGCCCTAAAGGAGGTAGAGGGAAAACTGGGAGTCCTGGATTGCTGAGGAAGAGTTATATTTAATTTGGTGGGTATACTTTCCTGAGATCAAAAAGCTAGAAATTCAGAGTGGATGGTCATGGAGATTTCTGAAACATAACCAAACTGAAATCCACATAGAAGTGGTTACTATTCATGTGATCTTAGCCTGGGAGACGCAATATTTTTGTACCTCAACTTTATTTTCTAATTATATTACAGATGTTTGTACTCAATGGCAACAACACGCCTTGTGGGTCAAACACTGTGGGGCCACTTGAAATAAAGAAAATTAGGGGCTGGGCTAGAATACCTGACTAGGAAGAAGTGGCTTTTAATAAGAGAAGATACGCTGGTGAAAAAGACCTCCTAGTACAAACAGAGCACTCCAAGGGCATTCAATTCCAAGGGGAAAGGCTAAGGACGGTACGCTGCCGAGAACGTTAACCAGAGAATGGAACCAACGGGTCCTCTTTAACAGTTTCTGTACCACGATTGGGAGCCAACCACTCTTTCCCTAGTGTGCAACGCTTGGGTATTAGATACATTTTAAACAAGACCACAGTGCTTCCCCTGGACCATAACTCAGTCCTATTGGGGAAGCCCTGTCATTGGGACCCAATAGCTGTTCAGACCACGTAAGCTGAGCAGATGAGTTTTGCCTATCTCCTCAAGATGTTTTGAATTCAAAAATAACAGAGACAATGGCCTCTAACCAATACGAAAAAGAATACGTGGTACATGGGAAAAGTAATTGTTGTTGCTGTTGTTTGGGTTTTTTTTTGGGGGGGGAGGGACAAAATCATTATACTGGCCTCATTAGACCCCTTGCTGTGGGGCAAACCGTTCCCTATTTCGTGTCTGCAGAGTATTTGTCACTTTTATCAACTGCAATATACTTAGCCCGATGGTTTGGGCTCTTGCCAACCTACCGTACACACACTAATAAACTCAATACGCTTGCTTTGTTAAGTGCATTTTTTTTTCTGCTCTTAGAAGTCAGCTACATTTTTAATTTTAGAAGTCACACACCTATGAGGCGTCATCAGAATTACAGAAGGAGAAGAAAGAGCTTAGATAATCTCCTTCACACGTTTAAATGGGGTATCGGCCATATGAACCAGCTTCTTAATCCTTCTTCCCAAGATTTTCTTTTTGTCTCTGCTTTTCTATCAAGTTTAAGTTTTATTCACAATGAGCTAAACGGCAGGATGGAGTCATGCAACATTAAACTGACCACAAACTGGAGGCATTACAGGCCAATGGGGATGCACCTGACTTAAATGGCAAATTGTGTCATTCCATTTTCTGTGATATTGAAGCTTTGATAGGGAAGTGAAAAAATAAGATCAAGTGCTTAATAGAGGCAGTGTTGCCTATTTTCAAAGGCATCTGTAATTCAAACTCTTCACCAGCATCAGGAAATCAGTGAGATAACATCATTAATTTTCCTTAAAGTTAGAGTTAGCAGAAGCAGCCTTCGGTAGAAAAAGCTAGCCAGGGCAAGTTTTATTTGCCGGTACCACAGACAATAGCTCTTTATCGTGGCTTTGCAGGCATGGGAATGATGAAAGGCTGAAAGATAAACCTAAGCAAATATAAAATTAAGAGGAAATTCTTAAATCATCTATTGAAGAGCCGGTAAGTAATGTGACCGCACATGTCATTCTATTTCCATACCATGCATGGCCCCCTCTTAGCATTCTTGTGAATCCAGCACTTAATTTAGATAAAAACATCCTTATGGTGCTATACCTGAATCTTTTTCAACTATGAGCAAAGTTATGCTCAGAAAGAAAGTGCTGAGAATTTAAAATCTATTTACAAGTGAAATTTTAAAGAAATCAGTCTGCATTCTGAGCTTAACTTTATTCTAAGGTTATAACCTTGAACGATCAAAAATTTCTTCTAGTGTCAAATTCCCCCGTTTTCCCAATGTTTATCTAAAATGTTACCAGAAATGAAATGACAGACAATAAGAAACTATGTAAATAGAATGAGTTTTTAAGGTGAGAACTGAATAATATTGAAACTCAGGGTTGAAAAGAACATTACGGAAAGGGACTGTCATACGATTTTCCATTCAGTCTACTATTGGGCTTTTTCACAGTATAACCTGGAATAGCTGATCATCTCTTTTGAACTTTTAAGTTCTTGTTGGACTATCTTAGCATAATTTGAAAATACCCTTCTATCAAACAAAAGTGGCACATCTGGGATGGGGCAGGGCTAGGAGAAGAAAAAGAGGTAGAAGCTTTTCTCCATCCAGTCCTTTCTTCACCCCACACCATGCTGATCCTTTCCAGCTGTGGTATGTTAAAAGATCTAAGCATGGGAGCCTTTAAAACTACTTGGCAGCTCTACAGCTGAAAAAATGATAGCCTCAGACTATAAGTGATAAGGAAATGGAGGCCTAAATTTACTTTCTTTGATGCATTCATTCCATGAAAACACACTGTACTCTATTCTCTGTCAAGCTTTGTGTAAACATTCGGGATACCAAGATGGACAGGAAAGGCCTAGTCTCTCCTCCCAAATAATCCCACTTCTGGGACATTTCTTTTCCATGGCTATGTAAGAACCATCCTCCAGGGAACCTCTTCGTTCACTTTATTGCTAGCCTCTGCACACCCCTGGTTGGACCCCTTCATTTCTGAAGACTTGGCAGCCAGGTTCAGAGAACCTTTGCTCTTCCCCAATTCTGGCCTCCATCCTGGATGATTTTGACACTGACGACCCGTACATCCTCTATTCTCTCGGTGCCTTAACTAACTTCCTCTTTTACCTCTGTGAACATTCATATCTACCCCACCTCTGTCACCCACTCAAATGGTCATAATCTTATAATCTATAACTGTTCCACCTTTGAAATAAAGTTCATCTTTGCTACTCTCTGACCACAAACTCTTGGCCTTCCAGTTACTTCTACTCTACCTCTTCCTCTACCTCCATAAGCAGTTAATCTCTTGATCCTTCCAAGTCCTATCGGCTTCCACCTGAATTCATATTTACTACTACTAACATGGACTTCACATTATTTTAGCTACTCTCTTGCCCCAATCTTCACTTTTCTTGCCTAGTTGTCCTTGCCCTGCTGTTCTCACTCCTTGGCAAAATTCTTGCCCTGGGGAAGAAACAGCTGGCTCCTCAGAGCCAAGGGTGCCTGGAGAAATACTGCACCCCTGAAGATTGGTGTTGCCATAAAACACTGGTGGTGGGCGCTCGATGCTGCTGCTTCTCAAATTGACGCTCTTCAGGTCTCCACAAAGGTAATCCTAACCTCGACTTTATCACCTTGCACCCTTACTTGCAGCACAGGATCTCTCGTCCTCCAACTTCAAACAGAAAACAGATGCCTTAACCTGGGGATCCCTCACCTTCCTGCCATCAATGTCAGAAGTTACCTGGACCCGCAAAGATCTATTCTTCTGCCCAATCCATTGCAATGGGACAGAGGTGTCCCTTCTTCCTCCTGGGCTCTGGAGTAGTGGCCCCTGTCCTCTGAGAACTCACTTTAAAAAAAAAGTAACTCCAGGCAGGCAAAGGTGGCTCAGTGGCAGAGTTCTTGCCTGCCATGCCAGAGACCTCGGTTTGCTTCCCGGTGCCTGCCCATGTGAAAAAACAAACCTCCTTCTGAGCCAGTAATTCCCATTTCTCCCTCTCTTTTCATATTCATTTAAGTAGGCTTGAGAGTCTCTCAACTTAATATACATACACTCCATTAATTTCTCAGTTCCCTCCAGCTAGTTACATTTCCCTCCTTTTACAACTCAATTTCTCCAAGAATTGTCCATCCCAACTGTCTCTCCTTCCCCAGTTCTGATTCAATTCGTTTAACCACGGCACCACCATCACCATGCCTTTAACGTGTAACTAAAGCTACAAAGGACCTCCTTGTTGCTAAATCCAACGGTAAGTTTTCCCAACTTTATCTGGACCTCCCAACACTATCTAACCCTGATGACAAATCCTTCCTTCTTTCTTCCCATGCAGTAGGAGCTACTAGACCCTGTTGGGATTTTCCTTCTCCCACTCTGGCCATTCCTTTGCAGTCCCCTTTGTAGGCTGCTCTTCCTCTTTCCTAAATCCTCTTATCTTCTCTCTATATACCCTCCCTGAGCCATCTCATCCTATTCATGGCTTCCAACAGTATCTACAGGTTGATGACTCCTAAATATGGTTCCTGTATTTCTCCTAAGTGCCACAGATTTATGTCTAACTCTACCAGGCTACGCTACCATTCACCTGGTAGCCCAAGCCACGCACCTGTGTTTCTTCCTTGACTCCTCCCTTATCCACCACATCAAACGAATCACTAAGGCCTGTCAGTTTCACCTCCTAAGTATTTTTCTCCACTTACCTCCCTTCTTATTCTGGTAATTCAGACCACCATGTTGCTGGTTTAAATTACTGAAACTGCTCAACAGATTTGCCTCCCATCAGTCTCACACCTCTCCCAAAGCCATGCTCCGCTCCCCAGCCAGAATGCTCTCCCTAAATGAAAATCTGATCATATCAGCCCCTTGCCTAAAACCCTTCAATGGCTCTCCACTGACTTGTAAATTCTTTCACACTCTGCCTCCTGCTTCTCTCTCTAGCCTAATATCTCACCTTAGCCCTACTTTAGAACTCTGTTTTAGCCATGGTTAAGTATTTTGAGATCCTGAATATGTCTTACTCTGTCTGAGCCCCAGAGAATATGCTCTTCATTCTGACTGAACACTTCTCCTAGAGTGAGCTCTACTCACCTTTCTGGACTCATCTAGTCTCCCATCTCCATCTCACAAACTAGCTGTTCTCATAATACCCTACTCTTCCACTGCCAATCACTTCATACATGACATTAAAATGGTTTGTTCACCTTTTGCTCAAAGTGCCCATAAAGCCTGGAAATAGAGACATACTGCTTTTTTTTTTGTCCCACATTGTAGACATCCAAGTGACATACGTATATCTGCCTATGTTTACTGACTTTATGGATACCTCATTTGACTGGAAGTTCCACCAGGGTAGGCACTGTGCCTGTCTGTTTCAGAGTCTGATCACAGATGCACATAGACAATACTATACTGTAATTCACTTTGTTGATGACAGATGGTTACACATAAACTGTACAATGAAAAGATATAACCATATGGCACTTTGGGATTTCCCTAAGGTATGTGATATTTAGCAGAGCAGAAAAGCAATCCCATCATCTTTCCTTTATTAAGGCATTCACTTGAACATTAACATTCAAACTAACAAACTACACAAATCTGTGAACTTTGGTATGCATAAGGCAATCAGAGTCTTCCAACACTAAACATATTTGGAAGAAGGAGAAACAAGGGGAGATTGGGAGAAGGCAATTCATTTCATAACGATAATCCTGGATGCCAATGCTATTACTTGGAAAAGCAAAATCATCATATCTTATCAATTCAACATTGGTAGCTGAGGAAGGGTCACAGGATGATCCTAACCCACAAAACAAAGTAGTCTAGGTCAACACTAACCCAGAGACAGTTTAAAGAATGAACTCTTAACTTGCAACTGGACTTGTGAAAGCTATTTCTCCCCTCTCCAAGTGAAAATACCCCTGACCCACTTTTTTTTTTTTTTAACACAAAGCAAAACTCGCAAGATCTTCAAGTATTGGTTAATACTTACAGCAAAGGGCCTTCTGCAGTCTTCGCAGTTTCATGGCAGTCCTATAAGCTGAGAACCTGACGTTATTCAGGTCAGCTGAGGAAAAAAGAGGGGAAACAAAGATCATTTGTTAGCCCAGACAAAAACCTACAATGATTTACCAGTGACAACAACAACAGCAGCAACAAAAATAGGCTAGAAAAAGTAAATCTCTCGTCTATGCCCCAAGCTTTGGGAAGTGAAATTCTGTTGATGTGAGGAAAGGAAAAAATCCTTCCTTCTGCTCTCTGACCACCAGAAAAGCGAAGTTCTGTGAAGGAGCACAGCGGCACAGCCTGCAGGGAGTCCACGTACTCTTTGTTCCCAAGAGGGAAAAGAAGGCAGCTATTTAATTTTCTAGATCATATCTGCTATACTGTAGAGAGTCTTTGCTGCACAGGGCATTGAAACGAACAAAGGAAACACTACTGAAATAGCCATCAGAACTTGGCAAACAGTCAAGGGGTGATATAACACTTTTTCTGATTATAAAAGTTATGCATGCTCACCGTGGAAAACTTAGAAATTAGAGGAAAATACGAAAGCGAGTAAACAAACCAACCAGAATCCCATAACCCAAAGACACACACTGTCAACATTTTGAGTATTTCTTATCCGATATATATGTGTCTGTATGTATGCGGTATATTTTAAGTATATAATTGGGATTCAAACAAGCACTCAGCTATATATTCTAAGGTGCAATCACTCTAATATTCAGCACAGGGTAACAATTCAACAATGTATGGTCACCTATCCATCAAGCCTGACTCACCTCACCTAACAGAAAGCTACACATAGATATTCAGATGATGCTATTACCTGAACCTGGGCAGGCCTTGATATACATTGGGCTGCATTTCTTTTCTAGCATTTCTGTGTATGTATGTTTCAGGAACTCAGCTCCAAAAAGTCCTTGAAAGCAAATATCCTGTCACCGACTACTGTTGTACTTCCCAGCATACAACTGTTGTATTTCCCAATACACAGCTGTGCTCTGAAAATGCAGGTCTAATATAGGTAGGACACTGACTGACAAACTGAATGAATTAATGAATAAGAAAATCCAGGCAAACAAGACTAAGTGCCATATTCAAATGGCATCCACAAAACCAGTTCTAACTGGGGACTAGGAACAGGAAAAAAAATTTAATTCCAGTCACTCGGAGCAACATTAGCTCTACGGCCTTTGCAAAGACAGATTAAAAACTTGAATTGAAATTAGGAGGAAGAAAAGCAATGATGTTTGTAATTTACTTCACAATGCTCAGCATAAAAAAAAGACTGAAAAATAACGAGTAGTGGTGAAGCTGGTGGGAATATAAAATGGTACAACCACTTTGGAAAACAGTTTGGCATTTTCTTACAAAGTTAGGCACACCTCTATCTTATGACCCAAATATTATGATCTCAGATACTTATCCAAAAGAAATAAAAAAATATATATCCACAGAAAGACAGACACATGAATGTTCATAGTTGCCTTCTTCATAATAGACCCGGTACAAGAATGGCTAAACAAATTGTAGCCTGGTTGTACAATGGAAGACTACTCTGCAATCAAAAGGAGCTGCTGATAACCAGTTGGACTGACGGGGAAGGGGGCGTGGAATGGGACAGGCGGGGGACAGGACAGGAGGGACACATATTAGGTAAAAGAAACCAGACGCAAAATACTACTAACTAAAAATGTTTGACTTCATACATGAGAAATTCTAGAACAGGCAAAACTAACCTATTGTGACAGAAGGCAGATCGGTGGGGGTAGTGTGGATATTTGACCACAAAGAAACACAAGGGAATTTTTTAGGGTGATGGAAATGTTATATATCCTGAATGGTATGGTGGTTGCACGAGTGTAAAGGTTTGTCAGAACTCAAACCGTATACTTAAAATAGATGCATTTAAAAAAAAAAAAGTAAAAAAAAGATGCATTTTACGGCGCCTTAGTACGTTTTCAACTTTAAAAAAAATATGCCTCACTTGGACAGTACATAATGATGCCTGTGTGCATCAGCTTAAGCCACACTCTTGTAGCGGCCAGTTGTCTTAATCAGGAATCCACGCTGCAGGGGTGCTTGGCTAGCTATTAATCAAGAAGCTTCACTCCAGAGGCAGCCACAGTAAGTACTTCAGCTATATTTAGCTTCTGTTACACCAGGGGTTTCATTAATTAGCCTAATTAATGTTAGATAGGCTTGTGTTTGCGATATTAGTTGTTTGCAAAATGCGAGGATTGCCCAAAAAGGTTAAGCAACAGTCCCCACCCTTACATTAACAGGATTTAAGAAGAATCTAGCAGGCCCTCCATCTTTAGAAATGATGTCCAAGGCTGGATTCCAGAATGTCCAGCTGTGGTTCACTGGCTTCTTGGTTGCCTGAATTCAATTAGATGGTTGACAAAACCCTGCTATCAGAGCAGTGGTTCTCAAACTTGAGCCTGCATCAGAATCTCCCAGAGGGCTTGTTAAAACAGATTCCTGGACCCCACCCCCAGAGTGTCTGATTCAGTAGGTCTAGAGTGAGGCCTGAGAATTTTTAATTATTTTTGTTATTTTATTATTTTTCTATCAGAGAAGTTGTAGGTTTACAGCAAAATCATACATAAAATGCAGAGTTCCCCTATATCACCCTATTAATAACACCTTGAATTAGTGTGATACGTTTGTTACAATCCATGAAAGAATGTTCTTATAATTGTACTATTAACTGTAGTAGTCCACCGTTTACAGGAGGGTTCACTGTGTTGTAGAGTCATATGCTGATGTTTCAAAATTTGTATTCTAGTAACACACATACAACCTAAAATTTCCCCCTTTTAACCACATTTAAGCATATAATTCAGTGCTGTTAATTACAGTCACGTATTCCCAGGTGATGCTAATGGTTGCGGGTCCAGAAACCAAGCTGCTACCAGGTGAGTGCCTGTGTAGACGGTGAGCCTCTCACACACAGCACCCAACAATGCAGGGCTGTGGCTTCACTGTGCCTTTGGCACAGGTTACAAGATTACTATGTGACAGAGCTTGTTCTGAAACATGCTTGCATTACGTCTAACTGCGAGTGGCCACCAACATCTACCAAAGAGCACCTAACAGCCTGGCAAGCCCCATGTCGGGTACTTGTCACCCGAAGTGTAGAGCAGCAGCACTGGCATCATCTGGGAGCTTATTAGAAATACAGAATCTCAGGCCCCACCTCATTTGTGAATGAGAAGCAACATTTTAACAAGATCCCCAGTGATTCCTATGAACATTCAAGTACCGTCATGTCTTTAATTGTATATCTTAATAAAAGTTTTCATTTCAGGTAAAGTTCAAGCATAAACTCTGTATCTAGGCCTGTGTTGTCTTGTTTTTCCTTCTATCTCTCTACTTTTCAGTCTGTGGATTTTTAGATTATTTAATGACGATTATAGGCAACTACACCAAAAACTCAACTCTGGGATATCTCTGGGTCTCTTATAGTGAACACACCAACAAAAGGTTTTCAATAAATTAAAAGCTTTTAAGAGTGTCTTGAAATGCTGTAGGTACAGATTTGTTCTCCTTGAAGTGAATTAAATTTTCCCTGGACCTTACTCTCTGGTGAACAGAACTGGATTCATCTGCATCCTTCTAATTGTCCATTTTCTCTACCCCAAGAATCACAGTCCTTCCATAGTCTCTTTTCCCCAGTTGTCATGGCTTACCTTTTCGGGTGGTCTCAGCCAACTCACAGTATGAGGTGTCTTGCGGCATTAATCTATGTGAAACCAAATCCTGTCCTCCCCTCCAGAATGGTTTAACATCTCTTATCAGAATGATCAGACTCTCTACTTGCTAGCGCAGAGTTCCTTCATGCCCACTCAAAAATGCCTTTGGCGCTTTACAAAATAAGCCACAGAGAGACCCAGAAGTATACTTCTGGTCTAATACAGATCACTCTTCCCTGCAAACCAGCCTGCAGCAGTTTCCAAGTAACAGCCCTCTAACCCCCAACTTTCTTTGATCCGTTCGTTTACACAAAAGCTCTGAGTGCAAACTATGTGCTGACCAAATACACTGGCAGAAGATACTGGCAGAGAGTGTCTCTTCTTTTTCTTTTTCTTTCTAATCCTCCTTTTCAATTGCCTCTTAACTCATTAGCCTAGTTTCCTACTATCTTCTTTCTTTCATAAAACCAAGATTCCTCCCCCGTGACCCCCCCTTTCCAATTTTCCTCGTTCTATTCAGAATTTAGAACAAAGGGTCTAAATGAGGTCAGAAACGCCATCCAAATCTCACAGCTCATATCAGGAATTGGCAAATTCCCAGGAGTTAGAGATCCAACTGGGAGAGGCAAGGGCAATCTGAGTCTTTCAGGGTGTGGTCCACTGGGGAACAGTATCAGAGACAATCATCTGAAATGTGCCTGCTCCGGCAGTCCACTCAGCCTCCCTTAAAGCAGTTCCAACTTTCCCCCCCTCCAGATCCTTTTGACTACAGTGCATTCTTCTTCCACTTAATCCACCCTGACACCCTTTCAGCATAGCAATTCACTCCAGAGAGCAAGTCTTATGCTACTGGTTCTCTACGCATCATAGTCCACGCAGTTCTCAAATCATGATTCAGGATTAGCAGAAGAAAGCAGCAGAGAAAACGTCTACTTTTCTTTGTACTACTACAGAGGCCACCCAAATTCCTACCCAGTAACCATCAGTGAACTGCAACAGCATTCTGGTGCCCTAAAAGTCCTACTCAAGAGCTAGCCATCGGTGTTGTTTGAGTCTGCAAGAGTTGCTAGGAATCTGTGGCACCACTCCCTCCGGTTGACAGCTGGAGGAGATAAGTCTCTGCCGTGTGAAAGTGTGTGGGATGCGCACAGAAACCTCAAGATGCCATGCAGCTGCGAACAATGTGACATTGTCCTAGGCTGAGGCTCCCACTGGCTGGGTAGAGAAAGCATGCATGCAGAAAAAAGCTAAAGACCACCCCCGACACACACCCTCGGCCCCAGGGAGACTCGCCTCCACTTTCCCTAGGAGCCGCCTTTCCAGGGACTCTCATCCAAGTTGTAATGAGCTCACTGGCTCACAACCGGAAGTCAAGACTGAGACTATCCATGAAACAAGTTACACAATGTTTCCATGGCAGCTTTTAGAAAGCACACTTCAGAAGGAGAAAAATGCTGAACTGTACATTCCTCTTTATGATTTGTATTATTTTATCCAGGGCTGGTTCTAGCCTAAAAATAGAGAAATCTAGAAACTCAACGAGAAAGAGCAAATATCAAACCATCTACCCTCTCAAGTTTAATCACCAGCTACTGAAGAGATAGCCCACTCAGTTTTTATTTTGAGGCCCAAAATCAAATTCTAGCCTTTTTTTTTTTTTTTTTTTTTTGCCCCTTCGTTTAGCCTGTGAATTTCTCTTGACTTTGGTATTTCTGTTTTACAATTTTTGCTTTCTGAAGGTGTCAGATTCACCAGAAAGGGGGAACGACAGATCATGTTCAAGTCACAAATTCACACGTTTGGATGTGCTCTTGAAAAAAAAAAATGGTGTAAAACACCTCAGCATTTTAAAGTGATGAGAAAATGAAGAAAATATTACAGAAATAAAACAGCCCTTTCATTTCAATTTTGCAGCTGGTTTCTGCCTTTTAATAACACTGCAAAAATCCTGTTCTCCATGACGGAACTTGAGGTCTATAATTTAAAGAAAGGAGTGTTCAATCCAGCTTTCCAATAGCTTGTGGAAACTTTCTGGAAAGGCCCAATGTTTTGGTATGTCTATCTATTAGGTAGAAAAACTAATAATGACCCCATGTACTTAGTTAATGCATGGAAAGAGCTGCATGGCTAAAGATTATTCCAACAGGCAAATGAGCGTTGTGGTTTTGGTTTCTGCCTACCAATTCTGCTTCCCAGGAGGAATTGCATGCAAATCACCCAGGTGATCATGAGTGAAGAATCACATAGAAGGGGCAGGCCACGGTGGCTCAGCAGGCAAGAATGCTTGCCTGCCATGCCCGAGGACCCGGGTTCGATTCCTAGTGCCTGCCCATGTTAAAAAAAAAAAAAAAAAAAGAATCACATAGAAGCACGGTATTTTCTGGTACAGCTACAAATTCAGTGCTTGGCACACAATATGCATTAAACTACTATTGCATATCGATTTTAATAATTTTCTAAGGAAGCCAAAATAAGCCAGTCTTCCCACATACTCCTCTGCAAACATTCTATCATAGAAAGGTGGCAGATTTTAAAATATAATAATATATCTCTGATTCACAACCCTCATTGTTTCGATAAGGTTCTACTTGACTCAAGTGAATATTATTCTTGTTAGCTCAAACTCAATACAGCAAACAAGAATCAGGGGTCTTAATGAGGCTTGAGATAAACTGATAAACCAAGTCTGGCTGGAAAGCAAGTCAACAGACTTCCTTCTTCAAGATGTCGGGGCTTCTGAAGTTTAGATACAAAGAAGAATTGTTGGGAACTCTTAAGAACAGACCTGGAATACTGGAACATATCTTTAAAGAATTAGCTGAGAGAAAAAGTACACTGATGCATTAGACTTGGCCTGTATAATTTCTTTTAGCTACAATGAAAGCCTGTTAAAATCTTTCATTAAAACCTCATCATCAACACAGAACTTTATTTAAATGGGGAAAAAATATAAACCCACACAGAGATAAATGGGAATTACCATTCATATTTGCATGAACCACCTAAAAGCCCAGTCTGCGAATTTGTAATGACTCCCAAGCCCAGTTTCCAGATTATTTGCCACTAGTGACTCTTTAAAACTCTTCTAATAAATTAAGAAAAGAAGCCATAAAGTGTCTAGTATGGCGCCAAAAAGGAAGACTTAGGATTGGGAAAGAGAGAAAGCAAACAAACCAAAAAAATAAACAAACAAATAAAATAAAATGACAAGTTCAACTGTGAAATGACAGACAGCACAGAATCATGACTGTGGTTTGTTCAAGGCCTTTCTGGCTCCCTGTTCTTGCTTGGCCTTCCTCAGCAGACCCTTATTACTTCTTAGCAACACTGTTATAGTGGAAGAGATGAAATTCAAATGAGTTTTGATCATTGTTTGCCACTCTGATAAGAGGTTTGTGGAGAAAGCAACTTCAGAGGCAAATGGCCAACATAAAATTGCTTTTCTTTGGCGGGGGGGGGGGGGCAACTGCGTATCTTAAGTACCATTTCTGGGGTCTGGTTCCCTCTTCCCACCCCAGATAATGGAAAGCTGACTTGTATCCATGAAGCGTTCCCTTTACTTATGCTTCTAAACATGAAGGATCGGGACTCTAATTCTCAAAACCTTTCCTAGCAAAAAAGATACACACACACACACACACACACACACACACACACAGGTGATTTTAAAAAGTCTCTAGGCAAAATTGGCATATAGCTTTTTAAAAGGCATCCATCTAGTCATCATCTTTCCAATATTTATTGAGCATGTACTATGTGCCATGAACCATGTCAAGTACATGAAACACTAGTAACTAAACTGGATCCCTGCCCTCTCTGAGTTTACTGTCTATTGGAGGAGACAGATGAAAGGAATTAAAAATTACATATACCCAAAAGGAAAGAAACAAAACCGGAGAGGAAATGAGGACAGACTAGAGCCCCGATATCTTGGGAACTTGGAAGATGATCTGGTGGTAACTGATCTGGGAGACTAGAGAAATCCCAAACCTAAATTAGTGTGGAGGAAAGAGGGGGAGGTCAGTGGGGGAGATAACAAGAACCATGCAAAATCGGGGGGGTGAAGGCACAGAATAATCGGGGAGGAGGCTACAGCCTCCTCTGATGGCTGGAATGTAGCTAAAAATATAAGGATTCCTGGAAAGTCTTTAGATCCCTAAAAGTCTCCTTCCCCACCCCCTGCAGCCAAGCACTCTAGCCACCTCCTGCTTCCCCCAGACAGAAGATTGGAGGTTTCATCTCAAAAGTGGTACTAGACACCAAGGAGTATCAAGGGCAACTAAGGTTGGGGGTGGGATAAGGTGATGAAAAGAGAGGGATTAGATGCAAGTCTACAAACTGACGGAATGTAAATCCTTAACTTTATCTCCTATTCCTTCCTTCTGTATTTAGTCTTCTTTTTCTCTTCTGTGAACTCATTAAGAAAGATCTTCTACCAGAGCTCTTTCTTATTTGTCAGAAGGAATTTCAACTTGAGCAAGGTGTCCAGTCACTAAATTGTTCCTCGATTTCTAATCATCTTCACCTGTCATCTTCATCACATTTCAATTATAACCACACCAAGCCAAAATGCTTTACTTCTTTTGAAAAGAGATGTACAGTCACTCAATCCACTCTCATTATTGGCATGAAGAATATTGTTGCTTTTCTTTGGCTCAGAATCTCCAGTCAAAATGTACAAATTTAAAAATGTTTTGCATGGGGAAGAACAAAGGAATGTCAATATTGCAGGGTGTTGAAAACAGATGGTAATTAATATTTTAAAACTTAAACTTATGTGTGAGACTAAAGCAAAAAATGTTTATTTGGTACAAAATTTATATTTTGACTAGTGCATTTCCTAATATAACTTATGTAGATAGTTTGATTGAACACCATAAGTACATGGAACCTTGGGTAGGACATGAGATTTTGTTTTGTCCAGAGTGATGCCCTGATGAATCCCAGAGTGATTCGATCAGTGAGCGGAAAAGTGTTTGCAAAGTCCCCTTCGGGGAATGGTGACAACGGGGGAAAACTCAACTTTTCCAAGTTGAATTCTTGATATTCTCACAAGCAGTGTGGACAACCAAAGCTATAGGCTCAGCCCCCAGTCTTGGGGGTTGTTCATATGAAATTTAACCCCACAAAGGATAGGTCAAGCCTACTTAAAATTAGGCCTAAGAGTCACCCCCAAGAGAGCCTCTTTTGTTGCTCAGATGTGGCCTCTCTCTCCAGCCAACACAACAAGCAAACTCACTACCCTCCCCCTGTCTACGTGGGACATGACTACCAGGGGTGTGGACCTTCCTGGCAACGTGGGACAGAAATCCGAGAGTGGGCTGAGACTCAGCATCAAGGGATTGAGAAAACCTTCTCAACCAAAAGGGGGAAGAGTAAAATGAGACAAAGTGTCAATGGCTGAGAGATTCCAAACAGAGTCCAGAGGTTATCCTGGAGGTTATTCTTACACATTGAGTAGATATCACCTTGTTATCCAAGATGTAATGGAGAGGCTGGAGGGAACTGCCTGAAAATGTAGAGCTGTGTTCCAGTAGTCATGTTTCTGGAAGATGATTGTATAATGATACAGCTTTCACAATGTGACTCTGTGATTGTGAAAACCTTGTGTCTGATGCTCCTTTTATCTATCTTATGGACAGATGAGTAAAACCTATGGATTAAAAATAAATAAATAATAGGGGGAACAAATGTCAAAATAAATTTAGTAGATTGAAATGATAGTGATCAATGAATGGGAGGAGCAAGGGGTATGGTATGTATGAATTTTTTTCTGTTCTCTTTCTATTTCTTTTTCTGAACTGATGCAAATGTTCTAAGAAATGATCGTTATGATGAATATACAGCTATGTGATAAAAAAAGAATGTTCATATTGTATATTGATTGGTTTTATTAATAAAAAATTAAAGAAAAAAAAAATCACCAGTCACAGCTCTCCTTTCTGTTTTCCCCAAACATGTCATGGGCAACTCACTTACTTACAGAACTCTCAAGAACGGATACATTTATCTGATTCTCCTTCAACTCTGTTGCAAACTTCATGAATTAACCAACATTAATACTCTCTCTTCATAAAGTAACATGCATCCCAGATTCTCTAGGACAGAGCCAGTTTAGTTAAATTTTACTCTTTATAATAAAGTGAAACATTAAACCTTATCAAATGTGACTTAACTTTGATAACTTTGCAAAGCTTTTTCTATAACTGACTTCACAAATCATTTTTAAGAAACTGTTTCCTAATTTTGGGATTGAAAAAACAAACTTTCTTTGGAATACGGTAGACACTACGTATTTCGGTTCTACCATCCTCCCTCAGAGATGGGAGGGAAATCTACTTTAGTGATAAAAATAACCAACAGTAAATTCCCTCATTTGCTTTAATGTTAACCTCATCTTTCTCCTTTTCCAGTTCAAATAGCCTCAGTTAGATTTTTCTCCAGTAACCGTAGACCAGAGGTCACAAACTGACTGAATTTAGGCATTAGGCTTGCTTTTTAATTTTGGTTTGGCTGGTTGGTTTGGGCTCACATAATGTTTTTTAAAATTGTTGAACAACTTGCCAAAAGTTGAAAAATCGGACAATTTCCTATCTTCTTGTTTCCCAGTAAGAACCAGGAGACCTGGCAAAAGGGGCCCACATTTTTACATGGTAGTGGTCAGCTGAAGCTGAGGCCCATTTAGCCCAGGCAGGAGCTTTTCAGGTTGTCCCAGGTTCCCACCCAGCCACATTCAGCCATTTAAACTACCAGCTTGGCTCCAGGAGGCATTTCTTCTAAGATTCTTACCTGAGCCAGACCACTCCCTTATTTCTCCAAAAGCTTCACTCTTCAGTTACACACTTTTTCATGTTCATGTAAAAGCTTTTACTGTGGAGTTCCTCCAATAACTAGCTATTATCTGGCTTTTGCTCCAATTACTCCATGGAAACAGTTGTCCAGGGTTTTCCAAAAATTTTCCAGCTATTAATTCTTTAAACCCTACCTCTTATTAATGCATTCAAACTAGATGATTGTGTCACTAGAACTATTGGCTTAAAAAAAACCCAGTTTTCCAGTACAAGATCGGGTGGGAATTCAGACCAAAACTCATCATCAGTTTGCTGACATGTTTCATTAAGCGACAATTACTTAACAGCTTTGAAATAATCAACTGATATTTATTTGAGCACTTATCCTAAGCCTAACCATATACTAAGCAATATGATTAAAGATACAGGCTTCTAAACTACTGGAGATAACAAAAAGAGAATACTCACCCACACCAAAACAATACACATTTATTGGGTATTTGTGATGTGCCAAGTCATATAAACATACAAAAATGTGGTTATATATTAAAAAAGAAAATCTATCTCTGCTAAGAGAATGAAAGCTACATAAGAACCCAGGCATTGCTTTGTTCAATGCTATGAATAATGCCTAGTATATAAAAGTTGGTAATTTTTTTTGAGTATGAATAAATGAGAGTAATATATTTTTAAAGTGTGGTTATATGACCATGCTTATTTACATATACAAATATAATTCAAAGAGACTACTGTGTATTTTAATATATTATACACAAAGGTAGTTTCCAATATAATATAGGCTATATTTCAATAAGTATTTTTAAGGTTAATGGAATTGGAAATTTTCCATATAAGCCACGTTATTTATCAAACAGTAATAATTTCAAAGTTACCCCTACAAAGGCTCATTTAAGGTTAATTTAAATACCCTATACACAATAAAAATAGAAGCCAAATTATAGTGATATCGCTAAAAACTGGGTGAGAGAACTAATAAGAAGTAGTCTTATCTTTCATTAATATACTTGGGGAAGAAAGGAGGAGAGAAGGAAATGGAGACTTCTGAAGAAACTATGCCACATGATTCACTCAACACCTCTTTGCTAATTTCTTCCCCCTTGCCTTTCCCTACTACAAAGGCTGAAGACCTCAATTCTCTAATACAGCCAGGGACAGCCAAATAAATGTAATCTGAGAAGATAATCTGCCTGGGTTTCCCTTCCCAAATTAAAAGACAAAAAGCCTCGAGGGAAGGAGGTCCTTTACTTCCTGCCTGAGAGGAAGCAGCCTTCTTGGAATCATGAGGTCTAAACGTCACTGGCTAAGGATAGTAGAGCATAGAAGACTGATGTCCAGTCCTCTAATGGCACTGTGGTACCCTGCCTTAAGCCCTGTACTGCCTGTCTCCAGACTTATTGTTACACAGAAACAACCTCCTTTGTGGCTGGTCATATATTTTGTTACTTGCAGGCAAATCCATTTCTAATTGACACATTACTTGAACTGTAAGTAATAAAATGCAGAAGAGCAAACAGGGAGCATTGTCCATCTCCTGCTGTTCTCTTCAGAGAGGAGGAAAAGTTACCAGTGAACAGAGCTCAGGTCACAGAGTTCCCTATCCTTGCAACTCCGTAGTGTCACTGATGCAAGGTAGCGTGATGGTTAATTTAATGTGTAAAAGTTTTATAATATGAGGCTTATTTCGGGTAAGGCACTCCTTTAGACATACGAAGATCTGCAGAGCGTGTAACCATCCATTTGTTTCAAATGGGATGCTCACAGGTTGATTCTGCCCAGATGTGGGATAAGGATTAGAATGTTTAAATATACAAGTAAATTCTCTGGAAATTAATGCCTGTCTACAGATGAATGCTTACAGTCATTCAATTTTTCATTAACTCTTTGGACATGCTCGCATCTTCATCTCATTAGTGCAAAATCTCTCAGAGGCTGCGCAGCATCTTCTTCACTCATAGCTCTTAAGACTACTACCCAGAATCCGAGCTGTCCAGAACTTTTGAAACTCAAATTAAGATTCCTTAATCTACTCTATTTTTACAGCATAAGAGCTTGTAGGTTTTGATTGAAAATGACTTCCCTATCTCTGTCTGCCCCTCTCCATTTCTCTGGTCTCCAGCCTGGACAAACCCCAATATCCATCCTCCCTTCATGAATAAAATGGATGCCAAAATGAACATTAGTGGAACTCTGACATTAAGTACCTTGGGAAGGCAAATTAATCATCTTGCAAAAAAACCTTTCTGCAACATTTCTACCATAGGTTGGCACTCACGCTTTGCTTTAATCTTATCATGGGAATACATTGTATGGATTTTCTTGTGGTGGGTTGTTTGAGAGGTGGAAAAAGAAAATGTGTTGAGTCCTTAAGTCTGAATTAGTCCAAGAAAGTAAAAAATTCTAGAAAATCTTTTGAATCTTCAAGCCTGAATCATTAGCCCAAGAAAGTACACAAGTCAAGATATTTAAGTGTTGAGGAACACAGTGAAATATGTTCATTTCTGTGTTTTGTATACTTTTGTGGAGGTGGGGGGGTGAGAGGAGACAAACTGTCCATGTATCCATAAGACTAGTTATATAGTATGATGTTTATAAAGATGAAGCATGTGATAAAGAATAACATTTTCTTTATAGTGTCATGTGTTGATTTTTCTTGGCAATTAGATACTAGTGATTAGATCCTGCTAAAGATTCTAATATGTAAATCATTCGTTAAAAAAAGACCAATCAGTTAGCAACTGCAGCTGTTATAAAATTAATCAATGGCAAGAGTTTTCAGTACAAAATGGACTGAACGGTCCTCTGACACAGACTGAGTTACTATTAATAAGAAGGGAAGCCTTACAGGTGGGTCTGCATTCACTCCTCTGTGAGTCTGGACAATACATCGGAATCTAGAAACAAAATTTTCATTGTTATTGGGAAAAGACCCTCCTTTATCACCTCAAAACTCTCTTGCACTAGGAAGTTGCTTAATATAACGTATCCTCTCTCACTTTACCAGTTCCAGGGGGTACTACAAGAATTAGGCAGGCTCTGAGCTTCTCAGCACCCCACTGATGGTCCTGAAGCCATCTCCCTCTTTTCCATTTCAGTGGCCAATGTTCAGAATTCCACCCCACCCCACCCTTTCGATTGTCTCCTACTTCACAACAGGTGGGAAAAACTCTCTGCTTCGTTTCTTTCCCCTCTCACGTCAGCTTTCACTCTATTTGACCCACCTTTTACTGTCCTCAGACTCCTGGACAAAGCAGGCCTCAAGTAGTCATATTTCCTCCCGTCCCCCCTAAAATATAGGTGGCTCTTACTTCATCCTTTTTGTATCCAAGTATTCTTGGATTCTATCAAGTCTAAGAGAAAAAGAGATGAAGAGAAGAGGCAAGGCTGGGGCAGAAGGTATGCTAACAGCTGACACCACTGAGGCCTCACAATGTGTCCAGGTTACTTACTACAGATGAACAGATGATTTAAGGCCAGAGCTTTGACACCCAAAGCTCTCGATGGCCTTCCCTAGTCTTCTGCTACAGAAGAAGCAGGGTCTTTCCTTGCCCCGTGGGTTTCTAATCCTAAACAGTGGTGGGCGGTACCCTCAGGAACACCATGACTGAGGAAAGGAAGATTGGGGACAGAGCAGGAGGAGGCTGGGAGGGGGCGGGAGAGCTGAGAGATCATGGAAACCCTCACATGAAGGCAATTAAGGACCAAAGAGAGGGAACTCGACAGGCCAGTGGAGGGTAAAGTGAGCGGGGAGTTAACTAGACCTCTAATGATTAAACGTGCGTCTTTCTTATCTGGAGAAGTTTCGAGAGAAGAGGAACCAACCCCAGAAGAGTGGGAGTGAGGTATAGACCCCACCCCCACCCGCACTTCTACCAAAAGAGCATTTTGTTCCCATGGCAACACGCAGCTTTAAGAGTTATAAACATGAGTCTGTGACTTGAGGACCTAACCAGCACTTACAACGTATCTTATTCCAAGCCTGCAAGCAACTAACTTCCAGATAAACTTTCCAAACGCAGCCCGAGGATAAGTTCTGGAAAGGCCAAAATCTTGTTTCGGGGCAGGAATGTCATTCTTGCTGTCTGCTGTGGGATTTCACGGTTACTGGGCAACCAGGAATCAAATTCTTTAGGTTGCTTTGACTCATGTCTACTCACACCTATGGGTATGCTTTGGGAGATTCAGAAAGAAAACATACGTTTTTATGAAATAAGAAAATAAAATGACAGCAGCTGAGAATGAGAACTCTCTAATATCAAATTTTCATTTTCCGAAGACTCTTTAGCAACTTGTCCTGGCTTCTTTAGTCAGCTAGCAGGAAAAAAAAAAAAAAAAAAGAACTGGAAGACACGTCTTTCCCTCCCCTAACCCTCTGCTGACAGAGCCAGAAAACAAAATACAAAGGCTCATTCTAAGTGGGACTTCAAACCCGCTCTTTAGGCTTAAGGGCTCCCAATCTGAACAGAGAGCTCAGGAATTTCTCTAACCTTGACAAGTGTCTGACATTCACATTTAAAGGGGGGAGGGGGGAGGGGGGAGGGGGAAGGGGAGGTGGTTGTGGGGGAAGGGGATTTTTCCAGAAGCAAGCGGGAACCTAATTTTCCCCCTGTTAAAGTGGTTTCTAGACCCTGGGATCTTCTTAAGCTTTTAAGATTCAGTTCCTCCTAAAACACCCTGTCAGATAAACTCACGGTTATTCTGAAGTGGATTGTGTCAGAAGAGGAAGTGAGGATCTCTTTCAAAGAGCAGCGAGCAGGCCAAAGGCTGAAGAAGCTGGGTTCCAGACACTCCCTTAAATGTGTCAGCATTTAAAATAATTCGTGCTCTCTTGTACTTTTGACCAGGATCTTAATTTCTCCACTTGAAAAATGATTTTTTGTTTGTTTTAGAAGGCACGATAACCAGTTAGCCTTTATAAAGCTTTGAATGGTTGGGTGCTTTGATTTAAAGGCCACTACTTGCTGGGTTCAAAGTTGCTAAATTTACTTCTGAGATTTTGTCTTAGAAAAATACTAATCTAACTCTCCATAGAGCAAATCTCCATTCAAAATCTGTCACTCTGTTACTCTACCAAAAAAAAAAAAAGGCTTAAATTTAATCATGTAAAAGTGATGCCATCAAAGAATAGAACATTGTGTTTATTATGCTATCAATGTATAAAAAAGGAATCTATAAATATATGTTTGTATATGCATAAAATATCTATAGAAGGAAACACAGGAATTATATTACTCATTGTCTCTGGGCGGGGTGCAATTGGGGGATTGATATTCAGAGGTAGGAGAGAGACTTACTTTCCATATTACCCGCTTGTATTGTTTCATTTTTTAAATCACATGCACGTATTCTACTACAGGAAGAAAATTTCTGGTGTCGTACCCCCTTCTCACTGGCCCATTGCTATCCTAAGACCCTCATCATCTCATTGACCACAAAACAAAATAACGAATTTCTCTTCTCTCTAATCCAAACAGTCCTTTCAAACTCTTAACCCTACACACAGAAAACAGATTTCATCATCTCTCTCTCTCTTGTGGAAACACTATGTTTACCCATTGCCAATTAAATGAAAGTTAAATTCCTCATTCTGTGATTTAAGGCACTTCATTTACGCAGTGGCACTCAATCTGGTCTTTCCTCAAAAATCTGGAATATATTCTCACAGGACAATGCCCTCACCGACCTTGAGTGAGGCAGTCTTTCTTTTTCTCAGTTGTACTTTTGTATATGCCGCTATACCAATGGGAATGTCCTCGGTTCTACATATTAATTTAACCAAATACTAAAAAAATCCTTCATAGGACAATCTTTTGTTCTATTAACAGCTTTCCCTAACAATCCTATTCAACACTGTTCTTCTTACATGTATAAGATACCACACATTTGACCGTGATTTTATTTAAATTATTATACATAGCTTTATCGCATTTATCACCTCTTTCCTGCATGCCAATTTTATTCCCCAAAAAACAGTAAGGTCTTTTGTGGAGCTGACATACGTATTTTTTTTTTTAAAGAATCTATGCACAGTAGGTAGAAAGATGCTAGGCGATGATAAGCCACACAAATATACAGTCATTGGCTTGAATTTAAAACATCATTCAATCCAACCTGAGGTCTTTAAATTAGCCTTGCAAACAAAAAGCGTATACACCAACATCGATAAATAAATATAGGAACAAGAGAAAAATATATGGTTGTCCTTTGGGTTCCAAAGACAGAAAGAACTTAGAACAACTCAATAGTCCCCTGCTGGCTACGAGCACAGCTAGTGCTGTGGCCTCCACTCTCACAGGCAAGGACTTCTCTCACTCACATCACTTAGTCCATTACATGTCCAGGTTCACAACAGCTTGGGAGATGGACCGGGATCATGTCTTATGTTTTGTTGATATCCTAATATGCAGGACAGGGCCTGGAACATAACGAGCACTCCATACTTATCGGAAAAAAAAAATCAATGCCCAAGAGTCTTCCATAAATGTAAACAGATCGTAAGTATGGTATGTATGAATTTCCACCACTCAAGGAACAGGAAGCAATCTGCCTTCTCCATTCGTAACTGAACAGTTCTTTATTAAGAAAACTACTGTAGTTTTAGGGCTCTGCACGTTTTTCAAAATGTGAAGAAACCGGAGTTGGTATTGAGAATAAGTATTTTTTAAAAATTGGGTAGACTGCAATAGTAGTGGTCAATGGGGGGGGTGTATGGGGTATGGGATGTATGAGGTTTTTTTCTTTTTTATTTTTATTTCTTTCTCTGGAGTGATGCAAATGTTCTAAAACTGACCATGGTGATGAATGAGTAACTATGTGACAATATTATGAGCCACTGATTGTAAACTTTGGATGGACTGTATGGTACATGAAAATATTACAGTAAAATATTTTTAAAAATCTGCAAATATGATTAATTCTCCCAACCCCCCCCAAAAAAACCTTTGAGTCAGTAATTACACTTTTATGAATCAAATATGGAAAGGCTTTATTTATGCCCAGAGATGTTCCTCACAGTCTTAGTGCAGCAAAAGAATTGGAAACAAAAGTGGAAATAATTACTAGCTCCATATTCTTTCATTGAGGCTTGGCCAGAAAATGTAACTGAAGTACTAGGCTACAATTCTCAATTGGCAGCCTAATGAGGAAACTTGAAAAGAATGGGGCAATTGTAGACTTTGGTGTTTTGAAAAAATAAAGCCCTCTACTAGCCATTCTCTTTCCAAACAGATAAGTTGAAGGTAAGTGAATATTTACATATCGATTATCACCAAATTTAGGGTTTTGAGAAACTCATCATAAAATTAAGTTTCTGTCTAAATTTGTTTGTAAAGAGGAGCAAAGATCTTCACACAATATTGAGTTTTCAAGGATCATTGCTTTGTAACCATAAGACCATAAATATTTGATAAAGGAAACTTTATCCAGTAAGATGTTTGTGGAAGAAAACTGTTTGCTACCTAAAGTTATAAGCTCTATTTGTCATAGGATATATTTTACCTATTAACTTTCTGAAAATTTAGTTTTTTTTTTTACTACACTAACATCATTCTGTAACACCATTAATGCATTAGTAGCTTGTCAGAAAAAAAGTACCACTTTCACTTGGTTTTCTTTTCAGAAATCTATAATAAGCCTCCAGAACTTAAGAGATTTATTTCCAAAGATTCAATACTAATTTGAGTTTTCTTTATCACAAGCTAAATGTTCAAAATTTGGGGAACTGTCTTTAATAAAAATGGTACCCCAATAAAATGAAAATTTAAAAGATAAGAATCCTTGAAGAACTGTTAAGAACATGAGTTAAACTTATATTTACTAGTGAATAAAGTGGGATACCACATTATAAACACATTATTATCTCAAACTACTATATAAAAATGCTCAGAAAAAAAGGGGAGTCAATCCTTTAAAATTTAAATGGTGGTTATTTCAGGGTGCTGAAATTAAAAAATATAAAAAATTTTCTTTTTTATATTTATGCATTTTCCAAAAGTTCTATAATGAACATATATATCTTAAAGGTCCAGAAAAATAAGATCATAAAAAATTTATACCTACAATATGCTTTATTTTCCTTCATGTTTTTAGCCTATTGCCCTAAAGTTTAGGATTCACAATGTTTTAGGTGCTCTTAAAAGTTTACTGAGTCAATGAACCAATGAACACATGAGGCCATCAGCACATCAAATTGTATTCAGTGTTTCCTTTCCTTGTTATTTAAATTCCAAAGCCACATTGCCATTTTCTTTCAAGGGTTTTCGTTCTCCTCCATTATCAAATAATTATTACTTTTAGGACAAAATTAAGGTCCGAATAGCAGTTCACCAGGTTTTGCTCTCTAAGGTATCAAATTGCCAATAAAATCTACAACCTAATAGAAATTCCCTGTTCTTATTACTATGAAGCTTTAGCTTCTACTTTCTGGAGAGAACTCCATCTCTCCAAAGAGTTCCATCTTGCCAGTTTAATAATCTGCCTTAGGAAAACTTCATGTATATCTTTCTGTCTTCTTGAGTGATATTTTGTCTTTTTCCCCCAATCACTCTCCCCTGCTGTACGATGCTTCATTCAATGAACATCTATTCCGAGGTCACCAGGCACTGGTGACGTGGATGTGGAAGACAGTTTCTACTTTAAAGGAGTTCATTATTTACTCTTGAGAGACCTGAGCATAAACAACTAGAAACAATGAAAGCACTCTAATCAAATGCATGGAGCCTTACTGTTAGTATCTGGACTTCTGTGCAAATAACTTTTTACTGCTACCTCTTCTTTCTTTCTTCCCTTCTGTCAATTTTTAGGTCAGTTTCCTTTGGAAACAGTGTGACCTTGTAGTGCCTTATCTAAGCCATCAGTTGCACTTGAGAAAGTCTCATGAAAGCTTTGTAGACCTTTGGTGTTCTCCTTCCCAGTACACTGACATAGAACGTTGATTGCATCACCACCCATCCGGTTTTCTCTGAACTCAATCATTTGCTAATTGGCTCTCAAGTCCATTCTCTGCCCTTGCCCTGCTCTGATCTTTATTCCATAGAACAGCATTTCCCTGCTCCCTCAACAATTCGTTTCCAGGAAAGTTTGGTCAACGGGAGTCCCTGGCAGAAGACTAGAGGACAGGAGGAACACAAGGCTAGGCTCTTTATCCCTTTCTGTCTCTCTGCCCCCCAGCAAAAGCTCAGGTAGTAGTTATGTCTCCTTCCTGGCTCCAGCTCTCTCCAACCAGACTCTCCCGTGGTGGTCCTAACTGGCTACTGGTTCTAGCTCCAGCGCAATGGCCCTGGTTTCTGAGGCTCTGGTATCACCACCTCTTGCCATTGACCCTCCAGCCCTAGGTGTCACAGAGGCTTCCTGCTACCTGTTGTCTGGCTTCATAGCTCTTACTTAACTGGAAGCCAATTTCCTGCATTAAATTCCTTTGGTTTATAATAAATAGATGGGTAACTATTTTCCAACTGGAGCCTCCATAGCATCTAAAACCCTCAATATATCATATAAGGCCTTTCATGGACCCACTCCTACTTACATCTATAGCCATTTCCTCACCCCTGTTCTACCATAATAGTATTGACATTTATTAGGTGCTTACAATGTATCAGGCATTTTTCTGAGCACGTCACATTATTTCATAGGCTTTCTCCATTCTTTTTACTAATGAATTACTGGGCATGCTTCTCCATATGTTTGTTTCCATGATGCATATATCTGATTTTGCAGTTTCTTTAAACATCTGAAGTCTTAAGATATAGATGGTGAAAGACATATAAAGTCATATACATATACCTGAGTTAAGGTCATTTGCATTAATAGTTCAAGGTTATGAACTATAATAGGATGAACTATATATGGTGTCTTGTTTTCTATTATAAAAGGTGTAATGGGGCTGGCCACGGTGGCTCAGCAGGTAAGAGTGCTTGCCTGCCATGCCCAAGGACCCGGGTTCGATTTCTGGTGCCTGCCCACATTAAAAAAAAAAAAAAAAAAAGGTGTACTGAAAAAATAAATACTTTTTTTAAAGTATACTGTTTTAAAATGGAGGTAGAGTAAATAATATGGTGCAAAATGTACTGCTCTGATTTGTATTTCAAGTCAAAGTAAGTGCCCTCTTGCCCGAAATTAGGATAAATTGCTATCAGGTGATCCTTGGAACGTGGTTAAGGGATAAAATACTTTAGAAAGTATTCCTTGAGTGCTGGTTTTGAAGACTTAAACACAGATGTCTCTCATTATCTGAACTCAGGAAGCCAAGAGAACTGAGATAAGGAAGGACACTGGTATATGATAACATTAATAATAAATAATGCATCATCACCACCATCACCATTACTAATAGTAATTATAATTCCTTGAGCAGTTACTATGTCAGGGATTTTGGCGTTTTCAAGGTAAGTATCATCACAGCTGTTTAATAAATCAGGAAACTGCGGCTCAAAATTGATAGTAGCTTTGTCTTTGGCCACCAGAGTTCAAATTCAAATCCACGTCTCTCCAGCCTCAAACCAATGTTCTGCTGCCAGATCATATTGCCTCCAATCCTAAACTCATAAAACAACTATGGTAAAGTCACAGTATAATCAATTAACTTGTTCCCTGAATTCATCATATAATGTAATGAGAACATACACCACATTTTATATTCTGGGGGAAACATCTTGCATTTGAAAAATATCACATTCTCTAAATTACATCTAATTATAGGGACTGGGGGAAGCATTAATCTAGGCAACAGGGGCCCTGCCACTTAATACTACCCCCTCCCTGTAACAGGGTGATTTCTACGTGTTGGTCCCTAAAATAATTGCTGAGGTCGGCTGCAAAATGGGACAGTAGATCAATCCTCCTTCGCCTGAACTTGACTCAACTGGGGAAATAAAATCTCATAACATTTGTCAGGTGTTCTTGTTTGGTGTGGGTTGACTGCCCCCTACCCAGCATCACTTGATTTGAGTTTACACTTATACTTTCCAAAACGAAGTGCACTAGAGCAGTGCCGTTCCAAGCATGGTCTTTAACAAATATAAGAAATTCAGAGTGTGTTCAGCAACTTTTATAGCAACTTGACATTGCCATGACATCCAATTATCATGGTCATCTCACTGGCCAGGGTGCAGGCCAGTTTGAGGGTTGTTGAACTTGCATGATGGGCGGCATGTGGTGTGAGTACTAGTCAGTTTCAGTCGGAGTGCTGGAGAATCTGTGACTCCCTGCATGTTAAAAACGGCCCTTCGCCAGCTTGAGAAGCACGGCTCTAAAAGTGACAGCCTCTTTGAAGGACAAGAAAGTAAAATACAAAACTAATGCCTCCCCCCCCCCCCACAATTAAAGCTTGGTAAAAATATAACGATGTATATAAATTCACAAATAAATGTGCACGTGGACGCACACACACAGATTCATCTACAGTGTCTGTCTCAGTTACATAAGCTGCCATTTATGAAGGGACACAAGGATTTCCCTGGAGATTTGCAAGGGAGCAAGACTTTGTGGAATGGCAAATTCTGAAACATTCCCACAGATAATCACTGACTCCTAAATAAGCAAATGATTCATCCACTATGCCATAAGAGTCTTTCAGAATTTCTTTAAGATCACTTTATTACTCCAGCAGAGGGGATGGACTTTAAGAACTCACTATCTATTTTATGTGAGTGTTCTGACTGTTTGGAATCTCTTTCCAGCAAAATTGCAGCTCCCAAGAGATGTGCAGAGGTAATCAGACTTGTGTGCTTAAAAAAGAAATACTGGAAATGCCTGAATAAGAGCAGACACGTGTTTATATGCCTTTACTTCGTGTGCAAAAACCACCTTCTGCAGACCCAGCTACATAAAATTGTACACATCCAGCACTTTTCTCACAGCTGCAGGTGTAACCTTAACACTCTTCTTATTTAGATCAAGTGAACTATAATTTGGCAGCTTTTTTAAACTCTATACTAATCAAAGTCTGTGAGACAATCCTTTTTGAGTTTCCTGGTAAAATAAACTTTGAGAGATGCAATTCAGAAATATCTACTTTGAATATCTACATTCCTCAATCAGAAATATTTAAATCAAGTTATCTGAAGAAGAAAAATATTATAAAGACTTTCATTAAAATGCCATAAATTTTTATTTGAAAATTACACTTGTATTTTACAAATACAGAAATCAACTGCTCCTAATTAAAGTTGAGAACAGTTTTTTCCCCTTTTATAAATAGGACAGATGGAAAGGAAGAACATTTATAATAGCTTTAACGTCTTGCGTCTTCTATTTTGCAAATTTACCTAGGTTTTACTAAGTAAATCTCCTCTGCTGACTTTGTCAGCTGGGGTAGAAAGATGTCATTTGGGGTTCCATAGCTTAATTATGCTGATAAAGCAATTTTAAAAATCATCCTAGAAGTAATGGATATTCCTTTGAGAACAGTGAACTCGGAGCCACAAAATGTGTGTTCTGAATTGGGTTCCTTATCTTCTACCCATACATCGGAATGAATAAGTCTAATCAACTCTTGAGCCTCAGTCTGCTCAAGTTCAAATGGAAAGAAACAGATGCCCATCCACCCCTATGCTATGGGAGAATTATTTTCCAAATAATAATCGGTTTGGCAAGAGAGTGTATTCAAATGATGGGACCTAAGATCTGAAACTGAACCTGACAGAAAACTCAGGTGATATGCCAGCTGCATACCTACCTACTTTATAGCTGTGAAAGGATTACAGAACGTTATTTCCCAAAACTCTTGGTACATGGCAACATGTTATACAAATGAAGGTGCAATTATCATAAATATGATTATCCAGTTATTCATCTACTCCAGGCTGGTGGTGACAGAGAAATTGGGTGCTAGACATGGTCTAGCCTTACACTCACCAGGAGGTAAATTAAAACCAGACCTTTAGAGATGGAAGATCACTGTCAAATCTGAGTTTGCACGCACGCGCATGCGCGCGCGCGCACACACACACACACACACACACACACACGATACCTCAGAAAACTAAGACCAAAAGACAGCAAGCAGTGATCTGAATTTAGATATCCTTTCCAGTACAAGGCATAATGGTAGAAGGAAGCCAAAAGGCACAGGTTTTAGCACCTAGTAAAACTTAAGGAACCAGAGGCAAGAGCCAAAGAAAGGAAGATGCTCAGTATTGAACAGCTTAGTTGAGAACAGTTTAGTTTACAAAATATGCTGAGGAAAGCAGGAGGATAAGATCCTAATGCAAAAGGAACTTCTGAAGAGTCGTTCAGAATCTGGCAATTTTCAGTCGAAGAGCTCGCCTACAATATTCCTCCCTCTTGGGCAAACTGAGGCAAGTAATACTAGGATTTCTACGGCTACGTTCCTAACTCAATTTGGGCAGCTGCAAATACTTGTTAATGATACCCACGTATCTCGATGAGCTCTTAGCCTGGACAGCTAGGAATGCTGCAGAATCACAGGGCCTCAGACCCATCACAACCTCAACTAAGCCATCATTTAAACATTGGCAAGCTCTTTGTGGGAACAGACATGAGGCTAAGGGCAGTATGCAGACAGATCAGGTTCAAATCACAAGGTTTTAAAAGACCAGTTTCCTAAGAATTCCTAAAACACTCATAAATCCACTTTTTAAAATGGAGTTTTTGCTACATCTGAATGATCAGCAGGATGCATGGTGGTTTCCCAAAACTTGGGCAGCAGAAAAACATGCTGCATCCTTCTGAAGAATGCCCTGGCTGCAAGAAAAGAGGGAACTGACACCTCTGAGAAAAAAAAAAAAAAAAAGAGACTGTTCTGTCCCAGGTGAGTTGGCTTGACTGCCTTATCAAAGATCATGAGCTATCATCTCACACCCACCAGAATGGCCATTATCAACAAAACAGAAAATGACAAGTGCTGGAAAGGATGCAGAGAAAGAGGCACACTTATCCACTGTTGGTGGGAATGTCAAATGGTGCAACCACTGTGGAAGGCAGTTTGGCGGTTCCTCAAAAAGCTGAATATAGAATTGCCATACGACCCAGCAATACCATTGCTAGGTATCTACTCAAAGGACTTAAGGGCAAAGACACAAACGGACATTTGCACACCAATGTTTATAGCAGCGTTATTTACAATTGCAAAGAGATGGAAACAGCCAAAATTTCCATCAACAGAAGAATGGCTAAACAAACTGTGGTATATACATACGATGGAATATTATGCAGCTTTAAGACAAGATAAACTTATGAACCATGTAATAACATGGATGGACCTAGAGAATATTATGCTGAGTGAGTCCAGCCAAAAACTAAAGGACAAATACTGTATGGTCCCACTGATGTGAACGGACATTCGAGAATAAACTTGAAATATGTCATTGGTAACAGAGCCCAGCAGGAGTTAGAAACAGGGTAAGATAATGGGTAATTGAAGTTGAAGGGATACAGACTGTGCAACAGGACTAGATACAAAAATTCAAAAATGGACAGCACAATACTACCTAATTGTAAAGTAATCATGTTAAAACACTGAATGAAGCTGCATCTGAGCTATAGGGGTTTTTTTTTGTTTGTTTTACTATTATTACTACTTTTATTTCTTTTCTCTATATTAACATTCTATATCTTTTACTGTTGTGTTGCTAGTTCCTCTAAACCGATGCAAATGTACTAAGAAACGATGATCATGCATCTATGTGATGATGTTAAGAATTACTGAGTGCATATGTAGAATGGTATGATTTCTAAATGTTGTGTTAATTTTTTTTCTTTCCGATAAAAAAAAAAACAACTCAAAAATGGACAGCACAATACTACCTAATTGTAAAGTAATCATATTAAAACACTGAATGAAGCTGCATCTGAGCTATAGGGTTTTTTTTTTGTTTTACTATTATTACTACTTTTATTTCTTTTCTCTATATTAACATTCTATATCTTTTACTGTTGTGTTGCTAGTTCCTCTAAACCGATGCAAATGTACTAAGAAACGATGATCATGCATCTATGTGATGATGTTAAGAATTACTGAGTGCATATGTAGAATGGTATGATTTCTAAATGTTGTGTTAATTTCTTTTTTTTTCCGTTAATAAAAAAAAAAAAAAACTGGAGGTTAAAGAGGTTTCAACTGCCTCTCCAATGAAGGATAAGGACATTGGAATACATGTCAGAATATCAGTGCATCCAGATTTTAGTGAACTGTTTGAAATAAAGTTCCATTAAGTTTGTGAGGCTTAGTGACTCTCTCTCCATAATTTTCTATTTTTATTTATGTGTCTGCTTTGCAAACTGGTATTCCAGTGTTGTACTGATGGTATCTAATGTCAAAAACTCATATTGTACTTTACAAAAGAACCATAGAGAGGTTCGTATAAAGATTTTGTTGTATTATACTTAATATACTCCTAAAGAGGTAGACTAAGAAATTCTTTTAAGCAGCACATATTATATGTGTTTGAGTGTGCTTTTAAAAAATGTTTACATAAGAATCATAGTGAGGAATTTATGGACCTGGATATAAATTGTGAGAAAATAACAGAGTTTTGATCACATAACAGCACTTCATTTTTATCGATATTATGTCGGTATTTCATAATAAATTTCAGAGCACGTTACTATTGGCAAATCTAACATCTCCTGATGTTAACAGATGCCTTTTAGGGCCCTAAATGAGTTTTAGGATTAAGCCATCAAGATAACCTATTGGAAGAAAAATTGTTCCATTTGTAAAAATGCTAGTAGAAACCTAACATTCACACCTCCTGAGTCGAGCATATTATTATGTCTATGAAACCATGACGGATATACCCTCTCAACAATAACTGGATGATCAGGAGGGGTCTGGTGGGAAATAGCTCAAGAGGCCCCCTATTTGATAGGAGCTTGACTCACTGTGCCTGGAAGTCAAGGATGGGTGGCACAATAGGGTCTTTGTTTTGACAGAATATGAGAAGATGCATTTTTAAGAATAGTAATGATCAAACTTTTAAACTTTTAGAAATCCATTTGTCTGCAGAGTCGGCCCTAAGGAACCTCTTGAAAAATTATGATCACAGCAAGTTTTTCAGACTTCAGCCCAAAGTAAGAGAAAAACAGACAAAACTCCTAGATACTATTTTATGCAGCATCTGATTTGTAAGGTAAAGATACTAAGGCATTAATAACAATCGATACGGGAAAACTTGTTTACATATCCTACTCACCCACCACACTGGGGGAAGCCATAGAGAAATGCTGAAAAGAAAACTGTTTCGAAGCTTTTTTTTTTTAAGTCATTCTCACTGATTCCTTCCATGACAAAACCCCAGACAATGCTTTTGCCAAACCGTGAATGTTGAGTAAAAATTTTTCCTGCAGATCTCCCAATGCTCAAATTTCTAATGGCTGCCAGGTCGCCAGAGTACCCAATTAAATTGTTTCCCTATTATGGCTTGTTTTGTGTCTTTATGGGGGCCTGATATTTTTTCCCCTCATTGCTTGGAAGTTTCTAAACAGGTGCACAGTCAACAAATAAAGCAGAAACAGCGATATTTTTAACACTTGACAAAAGCTCACTCCACTCTATTGCGTTTTAGATCTGTTCGAAATAATCAGAATTGAATTCTCTTACATTGTGGCTAGTTGGTTAATTTTTAAAAACAAAAAAAGCGAGTTAAGTCTTTTCTATTTTTGTCTCTTTTTAGTGAATGGACGTATCTGGAGACTAAAATGCACGAGATGATCCCCACGGGTTTAGAGTTATGGGACAAAGCCCATGGGAAACAAGATGATTAAAAAGAAATTCTATATACGTGCATGCAGGTGGTGTGTGTGTGTGTGTGTGTGTGTGCGTGCGCGCGCTCGCATACACACGTGCTGCGTCAGCTATTGCTGCTTTTGTATTATAGGCTCTCATTGGTTAATGGACGCTAAGAAATGAGATAGAAAAAAGGGAACATTTTTTCTAAGTATCACTTAGAAATAATATAAGTTCATTATAGAAAATATGTAAAAAAGAATGAAAAAGAAAGTCACCTAGAATTCTACTGCCCAGAGATATCCAGTATTAGCATTTTGTGTAATATTAACATCCTTTCATCATTTAGCTCAAGCGCTACTTTTTCAGCCCTTACAAAATGTTTTTGGCTTAATATGATGTGCCATTCAGACCTCGGTGGTGGGGGAGGGGTGGGAAGTATACTAAAATGCTTTCAGCAGCGAGGCAGGAAACATAATGTGTGTTAAAACAGGCGAGTTAGGGATTGTGACAACTTAGAAAATGGACACCTCCTCAGAAGTGGGCAGATAGAGGAATGCGCCACATTTCATGCATATTGGGACCTCGGCAACTTCTACTGCAGAGATACGTCTGGACGTTGGGTGTATAATGGGGGACAAGCAACCTCTTAATATTCTGAAAACGTTGCTTAAGGCTCCAAGTCCAGATTCTTATTTGGAGAGAGACCTAGGTGTGGCCTAAAACATGCAACAAGACCATGCCATGGCACTATTTCTGCTTTAGATCCCTTTCCCGAAACGAGTTCAGTCATTTCATCCTGCTCTATGTTAGCAATTAGGACCTAAAGGGATGCCTCCTGAGGAAAAACAAATAAATAAATAAGCCAAGAACAAAAATTAAAAAGAAATCAAAGGTTTCCTTTCGGGACATTATGCTTCTATCTCAACATTGAAGCACGGTCACTGTCTCTGGGGAGGGCAGTATAGGGTTGTAGGTTTTCTCGGGGAGGCAGACAAATAAAAACCCCAACCAATCAATCATTCTGCATGTGCCGGCCAGTACTGAAAGGAGGAGGGCCTATTGTCTCAGAACCTACCATATAATTTGGAAAAATATCATGGTTTCTTCAAAAATACTTAAGCTTTTCATAGTATTCAAGTAACTTTCTATCCATCAGTGAGCCTGTCAATTTGTACATGTTAGCTGTAGATATACAGTAACCTATATGGACATGCTTTACTAAGTTAATAAAATGAGTAAGTGGAAAACTAACAAAAGACCCAGGGCAAATTCCAGTGTGGTCCCGGTGCCCTGACCAAGGGCTGCTCTGAACCTGACTCCACTTTCTGGGGAGATGGCTGCTGGCATGTCACATGTGCCACACACGTCAGGAAGCCCACAGTAAGTGGGAGAGGTCATGTGATGAGTCACCATTCAGGTCAAAGACAGCCTGGGGAATGTTTTATTGGAACCTAAAAATAGTGGAAATATTTAATTTTGAAAGCAGAAATGCAAGTGTCAATATCTAGTTCATTTCCAAGAGGTATGCTATTAGGCCAGCAAGAAACAGAATTTCATGGGGGTGTGTGGGGGGGTGTGGACTCTTTCTGATGGATGCATTTGATCATATGTAAATTATACCTCAACAAAGTTGGTCCAATGAAAGGGAAGGTTTAGAACAAATGAGCTGTAATATCCCAGGAAACTTTAAAATTCCACTATCTTCCAAAGTCAGGTGATTTTGCCCAAGGAATAACCAGATTACCAACTCTGAGTTTACCACCACATAAGGACTACTAAGGAAATTTTAGAAATACGATGATAAAAAGTATATTTAATTCCTGTTGAAGATACAATCACCAATTTCTTGATAGGAATTAGCTTTTTATCAATGATGTTTGTGATTTCTCATTACAGAATAATTAAAAGTAAGCTGGTAGGGAATCCTATGCTATGAAAATGGCAATATGGCGATGGTACATTAACTTTAGGTGAAAAAAAGTAGGCCATAAAACAGGGAATGGTCCAGCTTTCCTAAAAAAGGATGTATAGAAAGAAAATTTTGAAGGTACCCACTAAATTATTAAGCATCGGTTAACTCTAAGAGGTGGGTGGCGGATGATTTGTCTTTTCTTCGTTTTTGTTTGTGTGTCTATACTTGGAGACTTTTAAAAAGATGAGCAAGTATTAATTCTATAAAATTATCGGAAAATAAAAAGTAAATTATAATATTACAATGAGCAATCACTGTGCTCAGAGTGGAAGTTACAAGTGGCTGAGACAGTGTAAACCAGAGGTTATAATCTGGCCCCCAGCGCAGCCTCTATCTGCCCAATCCAGAGGAGGCCTTTATTCTCTCATTTGCCAAAAAATGCCAACAAGCCTGATGAGTACTTGCTTGTGTTTTTGGCCCTGCCCCACAAGCATTCATGTTTTCTACCAGTGGTCTAATCAGTCCAGCATTAAAAGCCAAAAACATTTAGGAGGAGCTGCAAATGCAGCACTTGAGGATTAGCAGATCCCAAAGTTATTTAACTTTTTAAAACTGTGTGTGTATGTGTATTATAACTAGTAACAGAATTATGAGCAGGTGTTCTTCACCATTTTTTTTGTATTTTTCAGGTTTTTAGTGTTTTCTTTTACAAATAACTTATAATTATAAACAAGTTTAGCAAAACCATTTTAATGTCTCTATAGCTGCAATTGATTAAGCAACTGCCTATGACAGAAAAGTAGCAACAGCCACACGTGCATGCATGTGACACATGCAGACCCACCACACGCATGTACATGTACAGATTTAGGTTTAACCACCCTGATTCTTGCGGGCTTTGTCACGTAACTTTAAACCCATGGAGATCATCTCATGTGTTTTAGTCTCTCAATACGTCCATTTACAATAAAGCTGGCAAACGGTTTTAGTAATAGAGAAGACTCAACTTTAAAAAAAAACAAAAATTTAGTGTCATAGGTCATTACTATAGCAATGCAGATATTTGTAAGAACTTTCTACTTGATATTTTGAGAACATTTACAGTTTGGACAGCTGATCAAATGTTATCTAAGTTAGTTTTTAATACTTAGAATTTTAGAACTTTGCTATCTGAATTTGTCGATTTTTTTCTTTGTTGCCCTAATTTTAAATTGGTTTATGAAACTTACTGCACAAACACAGGTGTTACAATGATTATATGGATACTTTATTTAAATATGCCTATGGTTAAGCTAACTAAGATAGCCATTTTTGATGGTGCTAAGTGTAGTGTTTGTTTTCTTAAATAAAAAAAAAATTTTGAAAAAACAACTCTAAAGCTAGACACCATGTAAAAAAAATTATTTCAGAATATTTCAGACATATTTAAATAGCATAGGTTGGACTTTCATTAGGTGTTAATAATATTGGTGTTTTCCTCTTACTTGTAGGCTGTGCACCTGCTCAAAAAAATTCCAGGTTATGAAGGCAAAAACTGTGAGTCTCCGACACAAACACAAAACAAGCCATAGGAGAGAAATCTTTTAAATGTTTTCACTGATGACCTGACAGGCCTTAGGAATTGTGAGCACTAGCAAGACTACACAAAATTCCTTAACACAGTACTTGTGGTTTGGCAAAAACGTTGTCTTGGTTTCACTTGGAAGAAATCAATAAGAACAACTTGAAACAATTTTCTTTCTTCTTGGGGGAGAAAAAAATGCTGTAGATCTCATGTGGTTTTTTTTCCCATCCTTTTAGGTAGCAAAGAAAACTACAAAGACCTTTAGACCCTTCTAGACTCACTGAACTTTCAGGAAGCAGTGAAATTCTAAAAATTATTTTTAAGGAAAATCTGAAAAAAGAAAGCCGACTGTCAATTTTGGATGGAAAGATGTCATTGTTTTCACCCCTTAAACAATCTAGTGTTATATTTAGACAACAAATGACTTAAACACTACTAACTAAAAGTCACATGACATTGAAACTGGAGGACACATGGTCATGTCCTTACCTAAAGACTGGTAGAGCTCTGTCATTTTGGGATGATCCCAGCAAGTTGTTTGGGTCTCGTGGCTAAAACAAAACAAAAAGAGAGATTTCAGAATTTATGATGCACAATAGAGAAAAGGGGAAAAAAAAGGCATGTTCTGTCTTTCAATCATTTGGCATCTTTACTTCAAAGGACTTCCATAATCTAGTGAAGAATGTTGATTTTGCAAGCAGAGAGGAGGTTATCTTTATTTTCAAAGGGAATAAGCAACATGAACATTATTTGGTTCCAGATGCAAGCACAATTTCTTTTTTTGTACCCACAAATCGTTAGCACTCCTCATACAATAAAATGACCTTGTTATGTAATCAATAATCGAAAATCAAAAATTCTTAAAGGGTTCAATGTGCAATATACAGAAAGGACACTGATGATTGTTATCCAATCCTGTCAAAGAAAACCTGGACACTAGTTCAGTAAATAAATCACGTCACTTCTCATTTGCTTTCATTGACCCTGACATTTTTCCACGACTGTTACACTTCTAAATATCTAGCTCTCACCTCTGTGATACCTTTATTTCATTTCAGTTTAAGATATAGCCACAGCTTGACTAATATATCACACCTTCCCTCTTCCCATTACGTTTAGAATGGCTTTTTAACTCAGAACTCTATATACCACTAGTCCTCTTCCAATATTTACTTGGGCCTGAATGAAGCATTCACAGTTCTCTTCCATTTCTTGAGGTTTAGCTAAGCCTGGTTGCTGGCTCTCAGCTCTGTCACAAAAAGAACAAAACACCTTTGTTCCTCATTCAATTACATGAACAAACCTGGGAGAGATAACTACATATACTTTTCCTTACTTTGGCCCATCTACATAAATCACCACAGCATCATATTTCCAATTTGACGGGGGTGGGGGAGTGGGGGGGGATTATATGACACACTGGGCTACAGTAAAATGCAGCCCTGACTGATACGTTAGTACTCATGCACAGAACCTGGTCATAATCCATTTGGGAGGAAGGGTGAAAGTGGAGGGAGGAGAAAGAGCTTAAATTTGCACACTTTAAGGGTACCAGTAATACAGAGGCCTCACAAAGAAAGAGGAGTTTGGGAAGGCAATCATTTTAAGTGGCCTTGGCTTAGATTTTAGAGGGTTTGGATTTTAGAGTCAGATTCCAGCTCTGCACCCTCTTAGCTGTGAAATTTGGGGCCAGCTTGGCCCCATATCTGCTCACCTGGGGGAGTTAAAGGTTAGTTGATACAGGTAAGTGAACACCCTCTCCTACTCAATACGTGGTGAATTTTGTTATTATGGGGCCCCCAAACTGCCATCTACTAAAAGCGAACCTTTTATTAATTATAATATAGGTGTAGGTCAAGCTACAGTAACTCAGTCAATCCTGAGACCTTCCCTAGTGAGCAAAAACAACACTCAACATCTACTACTTCTGTTTAAAGAACTAACTAGGGCAGTGCGACTGCTGGTTGCCTGCCATGCCGGAGACCCGGGTTTGATTCCCAGTACCTGCCCATGCAAAAAAAAAAAAAAGCAAAAAAAAACTAACTAAAACGAAGAAACACTTAATGTGGTTTGATAAATAAGATATGATCATAAATTTCACAAAAAACTTACGGAAATTAGCCAAACTGCAGAACTTCAAACACTATTCCTCTGATATTTTCTATTCAGTGGTTGATGAGTGAAGGCTACTCAAATCAGTTTACAAGCAAATGCCCATTTGGGAAGGACTGTTTCACTCTTTTTCCAAATAGGTTCATTTCTGTTGTTGGACTTTGCTGCAGGGGCGATCCCTACTTGAGGAGTGCAACGGGGACTTACTAGTTGAGGGAATGCACCAGCGCACTGAAGGCTTAAGGAGCAAGGAGAGCAGAAGATGTGCTGCATGCCTGTAGGAACCCCCCCTGATGGAGCTGGTTTATGATCTGAAGAAGGTGGGGGGGGCTGGTACTTTATTTATATGCACAGCACAGGAAGGCTTCAGCTTGCAGCTTCATGGAAGAAGTATTACTTGTTCTCGGGCAGGCGTGTTTTAGCTCGGTAGGTGATTGTGTACCAATTCCTCACACAAGTGCAGAGCAAAGAAATGCTACCTTCCATTGAAAACACCCTGCATTCAGGCCTCTGCCATCTCCAAAGACCATCCAGATGTGAGTGCCAGGGAAGGAGAAGGAAGAAGAGGGAAAGTGCTCGTGTCCCCATGTATAGGCCCTTATTTACACACTGCAATAATAAATGTCCCATCTCCAGGACATCTGAGAGGGCTGCAGCGTCTTTAGTAGCTCTGCAGAAAAACGTGTGTCTCTGCTGATAAAACCTGAGCAGATGGAGACAGAGCAAACCACCCTGAAAAGCCACCATCTGTAATTGGCTTCAAACTGGAGGAGCACGAGGAAGACATAAAACTTGAAACAAATGCAATTCCATAAGGCAAGAGAAACATGTGCACAGATTAACAGGAGAAGGCCACGTAGAGGGACTGAACGGGAGCTTTATGTAATGTCCCCTCTTCCCCCAAATCTCACGATTGTTGAAATCTCTACATGTCTATCTTTATAAGCAATTTGGAGGTTAAAAGTTATGAAAAGGGTTTGGGAACTTATCTTTTAATCCATCAGTCCTTAGCTAAACTGAAAGTTTCTTTACTGGAAGGCGGAAGAAATGCTAAGCCCCCTTGCTCTTCCCAGTTGTATGTTAAGATACTGGCTCTTTAACAGGGACTAATTCTCCCAATTACATGTGATTCTGGGGAACAAGGATAAGACAAATAAAAGAACTTCTCCAATAATTCGAAGAGCCCATCTTCTTTCACCTTCTCCTCTAACACGGAAACTTTTTCTTTTTAAGCAATGCAGATTTAGATTTCACCTTTGCAAACTTAGTTTCACTTCAATTGCAAATCAGTCCTAAGCCGGAGAAGTGAGCACAAGTGGAAAGAAGAAGAGAATGAAGGGTGTATGACTAATCCTCAAAACTAAGAAAAAAATAATCTTTTACTCATAATGCTGAAAACGACTGGCAACATAGGTGAAGAGACTTTAAATTTTCTGTTAACCGTGATTAAACAAATATTCACTTTACTGTACGTGGGTATTTTTTTTTTTTACCTATATGAATCAAAAGCCCTATTGGTATATACTTAACCGCCGAAATAGATAAAACATACCAAGTGGATGAAATGGCAAAACACAAATTTGCATAACCCTTACAGGACAGACCGATTTTTGTCTGTGATCAATGAGCAAATTCTACAGTTGTATTTCTTACTGCGTGCCTGTCTTCAAAGAGAAAAAAAAACGTTATAAAAAATTCTCAGCGATTCCAGAGAAGAAGCTGTCATTCACCTGGAATACTTGGATAGTATAGAAAAGGAGGCTGCGAAGGGGAGGTGGAGGTGGAAGGGGGGTGGGTGGTACTGTTTTTAGTAATTGTCTCTTTTTTGCATTTCACGTCTCGCATCGGAAACACACTCCCCATAGACCATGCCCAAGCAAAAAGGAAATTCTGAAACCTGTTCACACATTAATGAGTACATCTTTGTTCAGTCTTCCTGAGAACAGTGATGTGAACGTAGGTTAAGTCTGTATGTACGTTAACACAGAGACCAGCTTCATAAATAACCCTTAAAACATTCTTTATGTCTTTCAGTAATATTCTTGATTTGAGCTCTGCTGGTTCCAGAGCCTGGCAGCAGATATGCCTCTCTGAATAGTCTTCAAACTATGATGTCCTCTCCTTTTTTTTTTAAATTTGTACAAGCCACAACAATCTCTCTTTTCTCTTTTATTCGAAGCTGTGGCAGGAACTTGCTGCAAATTAAAATATAAAATCACTGATGTGACAAAAGACCCTGGCAACACATACTTGCCAATAATAAGAAATTAAAGCATTACTCTACTGAGCACAGAACTGACCTAATTTCCTACCGTACAATTTAAATTTTCTCTCACCTTCTTTAGTTTCAAGTAGTGTGCAAGGTTATTATAACTGCCTCAGAGCTGTTCCTGCTGTCAGTGCTGGAATAATCAGATTTATTGGAATTGGGTTTTGTGTTTGTTTGGTTCTTAAAAATAAACATTAAACACTTATAAAAAGTAACAAATTTCTGCTACTTTGGCTGGGGAAATGGCAGTTGCCTAATTAAAATGAGATTTCTTCTGCCACCACTCTTATTTGGTACTGAAATTTCTCTATACAGCTGCCTTTAAAAAATATATATCTTTCCACTATTTCCCTGAGAGGAAACTAATCTCTATGCAGCAATATAAAAAGGTAGCATTCTCTTGTGATTTGCAGAGGACTAGAGTTTGGCCTCATATAATCGGGAGTCCATTGATACACACACAAAATATTTTCCCTTTAATCTGCGGATCAGACTCCTTTTCTAGAAGAACTTTGGCATTTGCATACTGAATATTGGATCTGGCTTGCATTACTAGTCAGGGTGGGGATGGAAAAATACATTTAAAACTTTCTGCTACCATGAGGAAGGGGCTGAGGAGGAGGGTGTCCATCTAAGGAAATCCTATTCCTAGGTCCCATTTCTTGTTCTCTGAGATATTTAACATTTTATTCTGTCTGGTTCAAGCCAGCGCAAAAAGATTGCCTCACTGGCTGTTCCAGCTGTTACTTGTCCTCTGTTGTTTGCTTTTCAAGGCTTAACTCCCACCCATCCCCAACTTTGGCCAAAGCAATTTCGCTTCAGACTTGTGTCCAAACCAAGATCAAACAATGACGACTGAAACCAATTCCACAGTGATCAAAGGTCTGAGACCTTTCACATACCCATGTCTCGTTTGCTTCTCTCTCTTCTCCAAGAGCAACTTACCCTCCAAAGAGGGGCTTTGGAACAAGGAAATTTAAAATCTAGGCAAGAGAGGGCCACGGTGGCTCAGCAGGCAGAGTTTTCACCTGCCATTCCGGAGACCCGGGTTCGATTCCCGGTGCCTGCCCATGCAAAAAAAAAAAAAAAAAAAACTAGGCAAAAAGGTGATGGAAGGTGACAAGGAGCTGTGAGAAGGATAAAGTAGCAAGGGGACCAAAAAGAGCATATTTGCAAAGGCAAATAATAATATGCCTCCCTTAGGCAATCAAACACCCCTTCAATTTAGGCTTCAAACTTCAGTTTTTACTGAGATGAAAACAAAGTGTCTTGCCCTTTTCATTGCCGTGACCCGATTGGGAAAGACAAACTTTGCGTAAAGAGGAGCCCAGATCACAGACACCTGGGGAAACGCGAGGCTTCCACACCAAGCCCAGAGGGGAAAAAAAAAAACCTCCCCCATTCTTTATCTGTATCAAACCCTTGACTTCTGAGCTTTAATTGCTTTTTCTTTCTTTCCTGATTTCTCCAAGCGCTGGGGCACGCAACGAGCACGGTAGAAAACGCAGCGAGGGAAATGTCAGAATCCTCGGAAGAAATCAGGCAGAAAGTTGACCTCTTGGCACTCGCAGTGCAATGGAAGGTAGAGCGGGGCGCTCCCCTGGCTTCGGCGAGGTCGAGCAACGATTAAAACAGCCGGTCTTGCTGCCGTCCGCACGGGCAGCCGGCGAAGGAGCAAAGAGCTCCCGGGACCCCAAGCCCCGCGTCAGGGAACGCGCTGTCCCCTCCGGGCACCGGGAAAAACGAGCCCTGGCTCTCCGAGCCCGTCTCAGAGCCAGGGGCGGGGGCTCCCGGGGACGCACCTGCAGCGGCGCCGCGGGATCCCGCGCCAGAGGTTCCTCGACGCCGGGCCGCCCGGCACCCCGGGTCCAGCCGCCGCCACGCCTGCCCAAGTTTTTGGCCGCGTCGGCTTGCCCCCTGCCCCGCGCCGCAAGTGCACGGACTGCGGCGCTCCGAGGGGGACGGCGCCGCGATCCACTTACCCTTTGAGCTGTTCCCTCATGGCTGCAAGAGCTCCGCGGTCGGAGGCGGGCGCGAGCGGAGGAGTGAGCTTTCCAGAGCCGCCGGGCTCCCTGAAAGTCCAGCGCCACCGCCACCGCCCAGGCTCGCAGCCGAGAGCACTGCGGAGGAGCCGGCGCGGGCGGGCTGGCGGGCGGGCGGGCCGGGGAGGGGAGGGGGCTCTGCGGGTAGACGGGGCGGGGCCGCGTCGGGCTCCGCCCCCCACTTAGAGACCTGGGAACCCGGGCTCCAAGAGACCAGCGGTTGGGGTTTTGCAAAACAGAAAGAAAAAAAGGGGGCGGGGGGTGGGTGATGGGGGTGGTAGGGGTGGTGTGCAGAGAAGAGAAAAAGAAAACGAGGAGGGGATTTAAGGCAGACACCACAACCGGCAAGCCTGCCGGCACCCCCTTAAAACCTCCAGCGAGACAACTTGTTGCCTAAATAAATGACCTAGGTGCAAATGACCTCACTGCCGATAATCAGGTGCGTGGGCTTGGCGTCTTCCTTTTAGAGAAAGAGAAAAAAAAATCACACGCATACTCTGCCTCCCTACCCTCCCCCCACCCCCCACCCAATTGAAGATTAAAGTGGTAGGGCAGAATTTCACGCTAGGCTGATCCGAGGCTGAACTGCTTTCTTGGGAAGACTTTGTATTTGTGATACAGCAGTCGTTCTCAAAAGTGCTGGTCCCCGGACCAGCAACATCGACATCACCAGGGAACTTGTTAGAAATGAAAACTCAGGGGCCCCATCCCAGACCTACTGAATCAGAAACTCCAAGTTCACTCAAGTTTGAGAGTCACTGCTACAGGCTCTATATAAAACATCATCACAATGGCAGTGGTGCACTGTTTGGTCTTTTAGGAACATCTAAAAGGAGCAGTTTCCAATGGCATATTTTATTGGAAATGTACAAGGCCTGGACTGTTCAAATATTTCTAATCTTGGACTTTGCAATATGATGACACGTTAGCGACAACAAAATTATTGCAAGCTTGGAAATGTTCGGCAAAGAAGAAAGCCTTTATTAGCACAAGAGTTTTCTGTAACCGTCACATATTTTAGAGTCCAAAAAGTATTTTATGATAAACTCCCTTAGTTTGTTTCATTGTCCCTCTTTGCCCATTAATTTTCTTGACCAGCGTTCCTTTCTATCTTTTTTTCCACCATTTGCTTTTCACTCTCTGGTCAATTCATTCCACTTCAGTCTACCATTGAAAACATGTCCCCCCTTTTCTTCTTAAATATTCTTTTTCTCGTTCAATATTTTACCCCATAGAATGTTCCAGCTGGCAGGACTATAGCACCCATCTCCCTTATTTACCCATATTCTTCAGCACAGGAAAAGGAGCAAAAATAAAGCACGTGACCAAAATGGAAAAGGGGCCCCGGGTTTCTTCATTTCCCTTGACAAATGGAATGAAAACGTAGTTGTGATCACTGAAGATATGTGCCTGTAACGTATGATTGGTATTGCAATTTGAAAGCAAATATGGCACCTTTTCTAGCATTTCACCTCAAAAATTGAGACATTAGCAATTTTGAAATGCTAAAATTCCTTTAGCAGTTTTGAGCTGAGCCAGTGGATTCTGGAGGCAACTGCTATTATGGTGAGTGGGGCAGAATAGGATTTGATTTAGGTAAGGTTGTCTCTTGGTCTATGAGTAGAGTCTAGATCTGCCCCTATCTTTGACTCCAAAGAGATTTAGTGTCCTGTGATAAAGAAGAAGTGATCCCTGCAATTAATTAGTGACAGTAATCTCTGTGTCAACCTGGCAGATCACTTAAAATATTGTTTATGTTTATTTCAATGGAAAGATACAATCTCCAAAGCATAGTCATTTGTAAGTACTAGAAATCAATAAACTAAACACTGGCAACACCTGTGTGGTGAAGTAGGCATCTTCCCTTCACTTCCCTTTCTCCCTCCCTCCCTCCCTCTTGTTTTTTTTTGTTTGTTTGTTTTACACTTTTAAATTACCTGCAAGATTCAGGCTTTCTGTTAAGTTTCTCTAAAATATAAATGCTCAAATCTATTTTCTCAGTGTTCTTAGTGTTCTACTAAGGATAATTCTTTGGAGAAAACAGAATGAAAAATAAAAAATCACTATTCAGATTTTTTTTTTTAATTTGACAGATGGCAATCCTCAAAAATACATCTTTAAGTTCTTTTTTTAGGCTGGAGTTAAAGGCACTTGAAGACTTGTTCCCAAATCTTGATGTTATTTTAGAAATTAAATACTGAAAGTATTATTAAGAAATGACATGGACATAACACAGACTGTTTTGCTTATTGTCAATTTCAGTCAGATTATTAATTGTGCTTATTAGGGAAAGGCATTTGGAAAAGAACATAACATATCATCACTTCAAATCTCAAATATGTCGTATGAGAATATAGTTGTTTATTTATAGTGGATTTTATTTGTGTTATTACTGTTTAGATGTGAATCACAGACATGAAAAGAGCATAGGCTCTGTCACCAGAAAAACTGAAACTGAAATCCTGACTCCAGAACCTACCATGAGCTACTTGCTCCCAGTCCCAGGGCTAGAATATGGCGGCACAAGATTAGAACTAGGGAGTCTGACTCCAAGCTCCATGCTCTTAGCTGCTCTGCTCTGCTGCCTTGGGGAAACGTGGCTTCTACCGGGTTTTCTCTAGTGTACTCGTAAGTGATGTCACTGATGGCTGAGAGCAGAGGAGAGTAAATTTGTTAGAAATGGGAGTAAAGAAGGAATGAGATGGGATGAGGGCTAGGATGGCATCCCGATGAACTTTCCCTGACCCCAAACTCCAGTCTTTGAACCAGTTCAACTCTGCAGGTACCACTGACCTAAGGGACTGTGCTGATAGCCCCTCATTTGCCCCTCCAGCGACATATATTCTCTGCCCTTCTCACACCTCCTTTGTGCTCCATGAAGCTGGATCTCTATGGATTGCCTCAACCAAGCTCTTTTACCCTTTCATTTGCTTACAGCTAATGTGGGCACCAGCAGGAGATTCAAGGGCAGGAGGACATGATGTTTGGGCATTTGTCCCCCAGGCTTCTTCCTGTGGGCCTTGGGTCTGGCAGTAGCTTTGTTCCTTTACTCACAGCCACAAGTCTTGTTGGGTAGCCCTGCCCTACAGTGACAGCATTCTCCAGATTCCCCAAACCATTCCCTCCCCCTGCCCCTTTGGGCCAACGAGTGGTGAAAGCTTCCTGTTCTTCCCTCAGTGTTCACCATTCCTTGTTCTTTCCCCTACTGGTGCCCCAGGTCTTTGTAAGTAGTGTTTCAGTGACACTTCTTTAAGTACCACTTTTGAATGTACCATCTGTTTCTCCCAGGCCTCTGACCAAATAGGGATCCATGCACTCAAAGCAACCCAATGGGGCAATAGACTAGATGCTGAATGAGGACTACTGATGGAGGAGAAAGTTAGCTCTACCAGTTGGAGCTAAAAAGGAGACTCCATTCATTCATTGGGCAGTTACTTTATTTTTTTTTTTTCATAGGCAGGCACCAGGAATTGAACCCAGGTCTCTAGCATGGCAGACGAGAACTCTGCTGGCTGAAGCCACCATGGTCACCCTGGCCAGTTATTTACAGACACCTTCTCTATAGGCTCTCTGTAAGTCCTCAAAGACCTTACCACTGCTTAGAGAGAAAGGCAAATCAACAATTATGAGAGGTGTGGTGCTAGCAGCATGTACGAAAGTAAGGCGGCTACAAACAACCAAGAGCTTCAACAATCTGACTGGTCTTCCAGAGAAAATGTAAGCGGGATAGGTGTTAGAGGGGTGGGCAAATCAAGAAGGTCCTGGTGTGAAAATCCAGAGTTTGACCTGTCTCCTGAAAGGTACAGAAAAGCTTTTTCAAGAAGGCAGCATTTAAGATGGAGTGTGGCCTGGTCAGGTTGTCTTTTAGAAAAACCACCCTGCCAAAGGTATGGGGATTAGATCAGAAAAGGGAATCTAGACTTTGGAGACCAGGTACCAAGGGAATGCCATATGCATGATGAGGCTCTGAACTGTGGTGGTGGCAGAGGGGTTGGAGAAATTATAAATTAAGGTAGAAATTACAGGACTCTTGACTGGATGAGTGAGTGGAAGAGAGGGAAAGCCGAGGGCAATGGGGCTCAAGCTTGGCTGCCCACTGGCATGACCTAGGAGCATTAACAAACTCAGATGCCCGGGTTCTCCTATCCTGAGATTCTGATTTAATTGGTCTCAGGCATTAGGAGTTTTAAGGTTTTCCAGGTGATGCTAATATGTGGCCGAGGTTGAGGACCACTGTCCTAGCATGACCCCCATGATTGGATGAGTAGCATTCACCAAGCCAGGAGTAGCAGGAGGGGACAGATTTAAACGGAAGAGGGTTGAAGGAGACATGAAGAGTTCAGTCTTAAATATGACTTTGAGGTGCCAGTGTGATGGGAAGGTGCAGGTGTCCAGAGGCAGTTGGACACCTCAATCTGGAGACCAGAGGGAAGGTGGATGGATTGGAGCTATCAATCGGAAATGGCCGTGTGTTTCCGGAATTTGGATGAGACTACCACGTGGAGGGTGTGAAAAGCCAAGGCTCTTACTTTGCACAGATACATCCTTTTCCTTTCCAAGCTACTTGTGGTGTCAATATTAGCTTGATTTCAGCCATGTGCGAAATGAGGAGCAGAAAGAGAAAGGAAAAAGACAGGGAGGGGTTCGTCCTGGGCGCTTACCTGGGGATGTCCCTGAGGGGCTGCCCCTCCGCCTAGGGTTCCTGCTTCCCTCTAGCTCCACAGTCTCTATCTGAATTGCTTGTTCCCCTCCTAAAGAAAACCTGCGTCATTTTTATAAAATCCACTTGGAAGGGGTGCGAGGCTAGTTCAGTGGTAGAATTCTCGCCTGCTATGCGGGAGACCCGGGTTCGATTCCCAGCCATCACTTCCCAAACAAAGAAATCAACAAAAACAAACAAACAAAAAAATTCAACAAATGGTCCTGCAATAACGGGACACTCATATGGAAAAAGAATGAAATGTGGCCCCGCCATACAGCATACAAAAAAAAAAATCCATTTGGAATATAGGTGTTATTTCAATTAAGCATAACAAATATTTTGTAGTAAGATTTCAACGTTTTGGTATCCAGTATGCACATAAGGGATTCCGTGTTTCTCTCTGCATAGCACAAGTATTAGCTGTGAACAGTGGACTGGATGACGAGTAAATGCTCACGCTGATAGTGAGTCACTGCTAGTTTGGGCAACTACTATGGCAGATGAATCAAAACATGTATAAGAACCGTTGTAGATCAACCTGAAGCCAACATCTTTTGGATATACGAATATTTCCAGCCAGTTCGCATTAACCAGTACATGAAGAGGCCCCTCCATTCAGACAGAACACTTCACACCCACACAGAAGCCTGGTTTTTTTTTTTTTTTTTTTTTTTTTTCAGGTCCTTCCCCTGCAGGGAGGTGGGGGTAAGCCAGGCTGAAGAAAGTTCTCTGAGTCACGGCCACCTAAACCAGAGACTACACCAAACAGTTTCCAGATAAAGTCGAACTCTGCCTCTCCCTCATGCAGTTTTCTTTTAATAAGATTTCTCAAAGCTTCACAGAGCCACCTATATCAAACGGAGCCATCTAAAAAGATGTGAAGTTTCGCATCTTCCCCCAAAATAAAGCCACACTTCATTAACCTCGCAGGCTGGTGGTTGCTTCATGGGAAAAAGATCCCCGCGTACCTCTCAGCCTGCCAGCTACAGTGCTACCCCAAGGCACGGAACCCATTCCACGCTTTAAAATGGATAACTGGTTAAGGTGGTCTAAGGACAGCTGACTACAGTGGTCGCGGTCCACCTTAACAGCTCGAAGCTGTAACTATTTGTCTGCCCAACTGGTTGTGCCAAATAACAGGAATTTCAAAACTAGGCAGAAATTCTGACCCTCAGCACAATCTCCCTTCCTCTTCAGCTACAAATAAGCCTTTGTATTCGATTAGACTCACAGCAGGTGAAAACCCCAATTAGTGAATTCATTCTGGGGCCTCTGTCTACCTTCCTCCCACACCCCACACTTAAAAATAAATAAATAAATAAAGGAAGTCTCAGTCTTTTCTCAAATCACAAGCGAAAACCAGAGGATGTTGAAAGGTTACTTCTTCTTGACTTCCTAACGGGGGTTACAGCAAATTCCATTTTACCAGATTTTATTGTTTTCTTCAAATCCATAACTGCTCTCACATTTTCTGATCAATCTAGAAATTATAGTTTTCTTTCTACCTGAAAGCTCACAATACCAATATTATCTCAAGAGTGATTAATGGACAGTCTGCTACCAGGGAGAATTTTTTTTAAGTTATGTCCTTATTTCAGTGTATTCGAGAAGTGAAAAATTTATTAAGTTTTACTTTAAACAGTATGCTTTGGCCTTAGGAAGTGCACACAGTCTATATTTCATACTTGGTAAATATTTGTTTGTCAAAGGAAATTCATCATTGGACAAGGATGTGGTTTTGTTTGCACATCCCCAAAAAAAAAAGCCAGACAGTTTTAGTTGTTAGAGTGATTTACTTATACTTTGTCAATTGCTTCTTTGGAAATAATTCACAACCCAGGTTTATTTATGAGCATATGATTAAAAAAGAGCAGCTTTGTCTTTTTTAATTGTTTCAGTCCTGTCACTTTTCTTGAAACAAGTCGTAGGACTTATTATCCACAGGAAAATACTGAACATATATCAAATAGTAACAGAGCTTTTAGAAGTAGTCATCTGTTACTGTCAGGGGTTCATTTCACTTTGAGTCTTTTTAATTAAAATGCAAAGTTCTACATACACGCTGCCTAAATTCCCCCTTTCTGAAATACTCGAATTTCATGAAAAATGTTAAATGCTAGTAAGCATTTTTAATACTTATGACATGGTCCTCGAGATTTGGAAAAAGTGAACAAAGGAATTACTAGTCAATTAAGGGAGCAAGGATGGCATCCTAAATTGAAACAGGTAAGGAAAATTTAATATTCAAATGCTACAGAAATGAAGACACCATTCCCCGCCCCCTCTTTGAGATGAGTATCTACAAGAATCATACTCTAGTAAAAGCAGCTTTCTTAATCTTCAGCAAGCACAGCTGTATATTATAACAGAGGCATTAAGATAGAAAAGCAGAGGGTGCACGGGTGGCTCAGTGGTAGAATGCCCTCCTTCCATGCAGGAGACCCGGGTTCGATTCCGGGACCATGCACCGCCCCTCCCCCACCCCACCAAAAAAAAGATAGAAGGGCAGAACATCCAGGCCAAATTCTGCCCCTTAGGGGCAAGTCACTTCATCCCTCTGGGTGAATTGTCACATCTGTAAAATGTGGGCAATTCTGCACAGAGCCATAGTGTGGATCAAATGACATCATGATGATGAAAGAGATTTCGAGGCTAGCAAATGTTATGTTAAGGCAAAGTAGTCTGTCATGCAGGTATGATTCTTTAAAAGGAAAAACCAATAGGTCCAGGAATACTGCTACGGATAGAGTATGAAGTCAACTCAGCATACTCCATTTAACTTTTCTTTCCTATAAGTTGCATGAAAAAAAACAAACAAACATGGTCTAAAAGTTTCAGCCTTTCCTCTTTAGCAACTTGCAAAAGGAACCTTTCTTTTTTACATTTAAGTAGGAAGCAAGTAGGTACAATAAGATTGGGGGAGGGACAAGATAAATCAATCACTAACCACAAGTTTGAGATAGGCGTAAAATTCACACCTTTTATTATCTTTCTTCAGGGCTGTTAAAATATGAATAGTATTCACACATGTTAAAAGGTGTATTTTCTTTTACATTGTCAGGGAGAAGAACCCCGGAGTAGTGAGAGAATGAGTGAATACTGAATTTGTGGGGAAGAGTGGGAAAGAAAGATTCCTTACATATTAATGGAGAAGGCTCCTTGGTGGCAGGACTTGAATAACCAGGATGTGGGAGGAATTCTACACAGAGACAGGAATCTTTAAGAAGCGTAATGGGGGTAAAAGCCAATTTAACCCATTAATGATTCACCGCCGACTGAATCGTATTTCAGCTCTGACTGCCTTTTGCCAGGGCGCTTTTGAAGATGAACGGGAGATGCAGACACAAGGAATTTTGAGGTATCCTTGAATTTCTGAGAATCTCTTTTTTCATGCCCTGCACCTAGACCAGGTTTCTCTACCAAGTCTTCTTCTATTTCATTTCTTTAAATGGCTATAATCGTGGTGTCTTTCTGGAACACCTATATATGTCTTTGCTTATCAAGCAAACTCGTCTCATTCTTTACAGTTAGTAAAAACCGGTGGGCATTTGGAGGATTGACATGGAAATATATAAAAATGTCAACATTGTAATCAGGTGTCTCTACGGGGGTGGGGGTGGGGTGGGGGAGGCCAAAGGAAACAGAGCTTAGAATCTGGGGGGTGTGGGGGGTGGCCGCGGAGATAGACCCATCCATGACTGAGCACATTATCAGACAGGTTATAATTGGAACAGAAATAGGGGAATTTAAAAAATAAAAGAAGCAAAAAGGAAGAAGGTGATTAATTTGACCTCTTGGGATCAGGGAACATGCATTTCAATTAAGAACTAGCTAGGCTTAAATCACCAAGTCTTGTGAATGTTTTTGGTAGTTTATGAAGAACTGAAGCAAGTTTCTTAAAATGACCCTGTGAACTAATCTCTCATATTAATAATTTACCAAGGCACTGATAGTCTATGTTAGCATACTGCTGTGTTATGAAAGCAGATTATGTTTCGTAGGGACTCGCAACAAGGTGCTGGGCAAGTATTGGGTTTTATACCTTAAAAAGGCAAAGAGGTAGGAAAAAAAATACTATTTTCTCCATTACGATGTCCGATCGCATTCTTGAGTTAGTATAAACCAGACCCTAGGTTGGGACTCTAGTTCTTTGCAGCTGACAAAGAATTAGAAGCTTCATCCCCTAAGATGGGAAGAAAAGAAAAAAATGGCACCACCTATATTGTGGAAGAGCTTTCTTTTTAAATGGAATTGAAGTTGGGATGGGAAGAAAAACAAGGAGGGAAAAGAGGAGAGGGGCCAGAATGGGAAAGAATGTCAAGAAGACAGGCCAGGCAAGAGAGGGTAAGGGCCCATTTAGAAAGCAGCACTGGGAATTGGTGGGAGTCAATGCTACCCTTCAACCAACTGGAGTCTTAATAATGGAACCATTAGCTGAGGATTCAGATTCGTGTATAGAGTACCTATATATTTATACCTCGCATTGCTCCACAAAGGCCTTAAGGCAAACTTATAAGAATGCATGCATTTTAAAAAGTAGTAGAGGGTGCACAGGTGGTTCAGTGGTAGAATGCCTGCCTTCCATGTGGGAGACCTGGGTTCGATTCCTGGTCCATGCAACCCCCCAAAAGAACAAACAAACAAGAAAACCAAAAAAGTAGTAGATAAAATTCAGGATTAAGGAGATATAAATAGAAGAAAACATTAAGAAGAGAGGAAAAGTTAGGGCATGATATGGTTATTAAAATTTAGCTATGCACAACCCATACCAAGTGTTGGGAAGGATTTGGTGCTCCTAGAGCTGTCACACTCTGCTGACAGAGACGCAAATTGGTACAACTACCTTGGAAAACTGTTTGGCAGAACCTACAAAAAGCTGAACCCATGTATACTCTATGGCCCAGAAATTCCACTGCTTGGGATATTCCCCTAAGGAATGCACACATATATTCCACAAAGGATGCATTTCAGAATATTTATGACATCATTATTTGTACCATATGATCATCAGTGTAGAATATATGATAAATTGTAGAATATCCACACAATGGAATATTATACAGTAAAGAGAATGAACAATCTACAGCTTCGCACTACAGTATGGATGAATGAATCCGTGACAAAAAGCCAGACACAAGGGAGTACATATTGTATGATTCCATTTATATAAAGTATAAAAACAGGCCCGAATAATTTATGGTGCTCCAAGTGACGAGAGTAGTTACCCTTGGAGGGTGGGTGTGACTGGAAGGGGGTCCGAGGGGACTTCTGGAAGCTGGTAATGTTCTGTTTCTTACATTTTGCTCTTAGATCTGAATAAAAGTTATTGCATGGATTTTTCAGATGGGAAACACTACCTATTGTCGCGTTTCAGCAAAATCCCTTCAGTGGCTATATTTCCACTGCCCCTCAGCATCAGCTAAGGGCATGATGTAAAAGTATAACTGAGTTAAAGCAATCCTATGGGAGCCAAAGCAAAGTGGTCCAAGAATGCTGCTTCCTAATGGCCTGGCCTCAGGGAAGGATGACACCTGGTATAGTGATTTTCAAACTGCAGGTCATGACCTACTAACAGGTAATGAAATCTATACAGTGGATTATGAAAAGCATTGTTGTTGTTTTTTAAATAGAATAGAAAAATATGAGTATTTATTATATAATAAGGGTCAGTAATGTTTCCTGAAATATTTGTCTGTTATACAAAGATTTACAGATAAAGATACACATGTGTGCAAGTGTGTGCATTTGTGTTTCTCTATACTGGTCTAAACTGGGGTGATATAGAAAATGTAATTCACTGGCCAAATATAGATGAAAGCCTGCAGCCTGCCCATGCCAAAAAAAAAAAAAAAGGTATAACTTGATGGTAGCCTAAAACTTAGCATTTTTATAAAGTATTGTAATATTGTTTTGTGGATAATTGAAATAAAAGTTCTCATTGAATGCCAAAAAAAAAAAAAGATGAAAGCTACAGACCTCTACTGCATAGAGAGATGGATGGACTGCATGCGTATCAAACAATTGTGAGTGAAAATTATTTCTCTAGACTAGGATTTGGAAGGAAAGTTGGAGCAGACAGTTTGCGATACTATTCCCTGGTAAGAGACTGAAGCGTTGCAGGAGGCTGGAGAGGGAATCACAAGAATTCAGGAGAGGAAGAAAACTGGCAGGGGGTGGGGGGTGGGGAGTGCATCAAGTCTTCTAGCCACATAAGGTGCTGTAGGGACTGAAAGGATGCTCCAAGTTTTAGAGCGTGCCACCTCTACCAGCTGTTCGTTTGGGTGGCTGTTTGGAAGTATACTAGGAATCACGCAGCCTCTTTTGTTTTTTTACTTCAAATGGCGTGGTGATATTGTCACACTGCAGAAGGAAAAATATTACTGCTAAAAGTATTGTCAAGGGGAGTAACAAGTAGCTCACGCTACTATATACAGCTGCATGTTGCCTGTCTGAGCAATACACTTCAAAACAGAAATTGAGAAATAATCTTCTGCTCTTGTCCTACAGTGGGACCTAACTCAAAGCCCTTGTTATTGTGCCCAGGTCTAGGCCAGCAAATTGACGTATGGCAACTGTGTGGCTGATACAAAATGGAGATATTTTAGAGCTGGATAGTATACCTATTCTATTTAATACCAGTAAATTAATCCTATAAAATGCTTCAGGAAATTTTTCTAAGTGTCCATGAAAACTGATTATGATTAAACTTAAAAAACAAAAAAGAGATTCTCATATAATCGTAGGAACATTTTAGATAATCTATGGCCATGAGGATATTAAGTATATTAAGGGGAAAAGAATAAACACCTTCAAGAATAAAATTCTTTTCAAAAGTGAGAGTAACCAGAAAGGAAGTTACAATCTTTCTTTGGTATTTTATCACAGGAGCACTCTTACCAAAGAAGCATTCAATAAGTGCTCAGTGATAATATGTACCTAATTGACTTTATTTCTAATCAGTCCTTTTTACGTTTTAAAATCACAAGATTTTGGACAGTATATTTTTAGCATTGACTGTGAAGTAACAAACCAACTGCTTAGCCCAGCAATGATGGCTCACAAAGGAAGAATTACAAGAGAACATAGCAATTACCTGCATCAAAATTCAGAGTCCTCTCAGTCCACAGAAGAATATGCCTATAACTTTTCTCCAAGACCTTGTGATATATTGCAAAATGGCCACAAATTCTCTCCAGCCCCTTCCCAGGTACCTAGCTCTTGCTATGTGACTCTATCTCCTCCCATCAAGAGGTGGACTCTTTCCCCAACCCTTGTATATGGGATGGTGCTATGGCTTCAGGAAATGGACAATACCGAGTGTGTTACAAGCAACTGTCCAATGGTTATTCATGGGAGTCAGGCCACGATAGCCTACCCAGCCACCAGCTAACCACAGATGCATGAGCAAGCCCAGCCAAGAATAGTTGAGCTGGTCCTGGCCACAAAAATGGCCCATTCTGTCTATCAAATCAGGGGTAAATAAACTGCAGTCATGTTAAGGAATCAGTAAACAGCCTGTGGGCCAAATCTGGCTTATGACCTGTGCTTCTACAGTCTTCCAGCTAAGTAAGATTTTTACATTTGTAAAGAATTGAGAAAGAAAAAAAAGAATATGTGGCAGAGACTGTATGTGGCCCACAAAGCCTAAAATATTTACTCTCTGTTCCTTTACTGAAATGCTTGCTGACTTGGGTGTTAAGCCATAAAATTCTGTTTGCTGGCCTCTGATTTGTTTTGCATCAAAAGGGAACTAGTACACATCTCCCTCCAAAAATGAATCTTAGACGAAAGATGAATATTAGGACTTTCACACAGAACTCAGTTGACACCTGTGGTGGTTTGAAGCTGTATGTACCCCAGAAAGACGTGTCCTTAAATCTAATCCAGCCTTGTGGGTATAGATCCATCGTAAGTAGGATCTTTCGATGAGGCTACTTCAGTTAAGCTGTGGCCCCCTCATTCAGGATGGGTCTTAATCCTCTGACTGGAATTCTTTATGAGAGAATGGAAATCAGACAAAGAGAGAGAAAGCCTTGGAACCACAAAGCTGAAAGCAAGGAAACCCAGAAGAGAAGGGAGAAACCAGCAGATGCTGTCATGTGCCTTGCCGTATGGCAGAGGAGCCAAGGACGGCTGGCAGCCTGTCTCTGGAAAGAAGGCCTCGCTTTGATAATGCCTTGATTTGGACATTTTCTTGGCCTCAAACTGTAAGCTAATAAATTCCCATTGTTTAAGACAATCCATTTCATGGTATCTGCGCTGAGCAGTCAAGGAAATAAAACTACACCTGATCAATTTATCCTTGGTATTTGTCATTTAGGCGGTCATCAGCTAACACCTGAAATGAACAGAATGCACAAATGCATGCATAACCTGTGAACTTATTTATATAGTGTGATTCTCAAAAATAAGATTTTTGAGGGTAAGTAGAAGAAAAAGTATACATTTGTTAGCAGCTTTAGTCATATTATCCCCAAACTGCAAACAACTCAAATGTCTACCAGCAGGTGAACAGATAAACAAAATGTAGGATATCCATATAATGGAAAGTATGGCACAATTAAAAAGGAACAAACTATTGATTCTCAAACTACTGCTATTCAAAATCATTAGGCTGAGTGAAAGAAAGCAGATGGGTACAAAAATACTGTACAGTTCCATTCTAGAAAATGCAAACTAATCTGTAGTGACAGAATGCAAATCAGTGGTTGCCTGGGGCCAAAGGTGGAGGGAAAAATGGCCTGCAAAGAAGCACAAGGAGGCTTCTGAGGGATGGAAATGTTCTGGACTTTGATTGCTGCACTGGTTTCAGAAGAACACATCTGTCAAAAATCAGTGAATTGTGTACTTGAACTGAATGCTGTTTATTGCAAATTTTTCTTTAATAAAGTTGATTTTAAAAGTTTTTTAAAAAGCATTTGCCCTAAAATCAGACTCAACACACACACAAAAAGTAGACAAATGGACAGAAAAGGAGGTACAATACACAGAATGTTTATATAAATATAAGACAGATCCAGGTCAGGCTGTCAGCTCCCTTCTGATTAATTCTGAAAATATCAAAACATTAGACGCAGAAGCGACCTTAAAGGTTAATGAATTACATCCTCTCATCTAATACAGAAATTGCCTTTAGGGGTTAAGCTAGTCATTTCAGTTGAATACATACTGTAAAGAGAGTTTATTGCTTTTCAAGGTAATGGATGCCATCTTTTTTAGACAGACCATTTAAGAATTAAAAATATATATATATTTACCAAAAATCTGCCTTGCTGTATCTTCCACATACCTAGTTGAATCTGTTCTTAGGGCAAGACAAGAAAAAAACAAATCAAAACAAAGAACAAAAGAAAAAAAACTCAGCAGCCCAAACCAAAAACAAAACAACGAATTTGTTCAAAGCTGCATATTTGTGGTCCCCCATTACATTCTCCCTGACACCACTCCTCTCTCTAAACTAAATCTAAGCACCTGCATTTCCTTCTATCATTTCCCTATAACGTGGCCTACAGGCCCTCAGCTATTCTGGTGACACTTTGAGAAACAAGATCCATTTACAATGTGATACCCAAGACTAAGTTAGTGGGACGCTTATACCCCATTCTTAGCCACTATTAATGCCATCTACAACTGTTGCAGCCTTTTAGTTTTGCAAATGTCCTATGATACTTTTTTGTCATACTGAACTTGTGGACCCAAAGGTTTTTAAAACATAATCTGTTATTAGTTAAGCCCTCTTCCCTCCTGTGTCTTCACAATTGGTTACTTGAGTCTAAATGTAAGATTTAGGTCTTACTTAAATATGTTTTTATACTTCCCCTTTTAATAAGAAGTCTTTTTTCTCATATATTTAAATCTATTAGAATCTTGATGGTTTGACTCGTTGAAAGTATCAGCATTTTTTTTTTCAACTTCACGTTTATTAATAAAGATAGCTGTCATCTATAATCACTCCATCAACCAACTGACTGCCTATCAGGGGTCAGGCTTTATTAGGTAATAAAGATACTGAAGTCGATACTAAGTGGTCCTTATCTTCTGAGCATTTATAGATTAGAGCAGGAGAGCAGAGAGCACTTATAGATTAGAGCATAAACGAATAATCACCACTTGATTAGAAAAGTGCTGGTGGAAGGCTGGACTCAACGAATTTAAGGATTTTGTTCACTGGCACCAATCTCATTGGTTTGTAAAACTTAAAATTCATCTTTTCCCTTTTCAAAAATCAAGATAAGGCTTTCTTATACTGTGCAAAATTGCTCATCTTATATGTAACCTCTCTTCCTTTCTTCCTTCCTCCTCCTCCCTCTCTCTCCTTTCCTTTCTCATTTTTTAAATCTCTCTCCTTTTCTCTTTCTTCTTTCAGAACTGCCATCAGAGATTCTCCGGGCAGGAAAACTATGGCCTATTCTTTGTTTTCTTCTTTGTGAATCTGTGTATTAAAAATAATAATAATGTTTGATTTCTTAAAGAGAAAAAGATGATGGTTCTTCAATGCACAACAGTGGAAATAACTCTTAAAAGGAGATGGTATCCTGGTGCTGTGAAATTAAAAAAAAAAAGTCACATATGTTCTTTGTGAAAATCTGGAAACTAAAGAAAGGTACAAAGAACATATAAAAATTCACTCACAATCTTGCCACCTAGAGATAACCATTATTAGTTTTTTTATGGCTTTATTTATATTCCATGAATATAGCTATATTTTGCCAAAACTGGAATAATAAGACATCTATAAATCTGATTACTGCTTTATTTGTTTACTATTACATTTTGATATTTTATTATGAAATCAAACATTCTCTAAAACCAAAAACAAAAAGAAGGCTTTCCATCTTCTTGTATGTTCTTGTATGACATCACCGCTCCTTTTCCTCTGTTTTCTCCAAGGCTGTGTTCAGTGGCTCCTTTAATGGGAGCAAGAGTAAGGTTTTAATTGTTATTAGATGAGAAGAATGTGCTCCTTTTGAAGAGCCTGAAGGGCAGTGCACACTAGTAGGAGATGGGCATTAGAATCTGGCTCATTTGACCTGTTCTCTGTATTGATTTTACTTGTTTTAAAACTAAAACAACATGAACTGAGATTGTCCATAAGTGTCATGGTCAGGTTCATGTGTCAACTTGGCCAAGTGGTGGTACTTGTTTGTCTGGTTGGGCAAGTGCTGGCCTGTCTGTTGCAATGAGGACATTTCATAGAATTAGATCATGATCACGTCAGCTGCATCCACAGCTGATTCCATTTGTAATCAGCCAAAGGGGAGTTTCTTTAATGAGTGATGCTTAATCTAATCACTGGAAGCCTTTTAAGGAGGATTCAGAACAGACAGGTTCTATTCCTGCTTCGGCTGCTGAACCTCTCCTGTGGAGTTCATCCAGACCCTCCATCAGAGTCGTTGGTTTCACAGCCTGCCCTGCAGATTTGGGATCTGCATTCCCATGGTCACGTGAGGCACTTTTATAAATTTTATATTTGTGAGTGTTCCCTGTTGATTCTGTTTCTCTAGTGAACCCTAACTAATACAATAAGGTAGTCTAGAAAATGATCCCGTTCCCATTAAACTTGAATAAAGTTTTGGTTGGATTTATATCAATTTAGAAACCAGAACATTTTTCCTAAAAAGCAAGTGATTGAATGCTGCAGAGTATATCAAGTTATTCCTTACTTATCTGTGGCCCTCAAATGAATTAGTGACCTCCAGTAGAGAGAGTCATGACAATGGTAGTGGAAGGATTAAGTAGGTGAGAAGAGAGTTATTTCATTGATTTATGGTTGTTGGTATTTTTGTGTGGTGAGAAAACAAGATAGCATACCGCACACCTTTTAGTCATGAGGCAAAAATAATGTTATGTGCTTTTCTGGAATTGTACCTTAAATCTATGCAAATCTCCAATATGCATCACCCACAAGCCTCCTATATTTTGGCAAATTTTAACTAGAGCTAAATAATTGGCACATATTTATATTTCATAAAGGCATATATGCAAAACACAGGGTTTGCTCAAAGATTCATTTACAGATGAAATGTGATTCCAGAACTTGATAGTAGATTCATACACTGTTATGTGGGGTGGGGTTGATCTACTTTCTCCTTGCCTCCACTTTTCTACCCTTTAGTGACATTGGTTATATTTCAAGATTCTGAAGGCTATAAATGAATACTTTACTAAAGAAGAATCTTTACTCATGGCAAAATGAAATGTGTTGCTAAAGACTAATAAAGTCGTTTATGAGTTTCCATGAAGAGCAAACATAAATGGCAAAAAATCCATTATTTATCAGCAGTGAATCCAATATTTTTTGGTATAACAGTTTTCACAGAAGTTCGGGTTATGAAAGCTTTTCTTAAACCTTGCTGCAAAGTGTCAATTCTTTCTAATATATAATCAAGGGAATTTTGTATTGGAAAGAAAACTTCTCATCTTTGTAAAGGACATTTAAAAAAAAACAAGGTCATACATGGGGATTAAGTGTAAAGGCATGGTTTGAATGGACTTCAACCATTTGATTTCCAACTCTACAACATTTCTAAGATAAATAATATTCTGAAGATGAAGACAAATGCATATTTATAGAATATAATGATAATATCTGTACATTATTTTGAATAAAATTGGTTGACTGTTTTTTTCTTCTTGAATTTTATAACCTTGTTTGTGAATCTATCAACTCAGGGTTTTTTTTCCTAACATATCCAAGTAAAAAAGGGAACTCCAAAAATCCTTAGTAACAGTGAATTTAACTAAATTTTAGGCAAAATGCCTTAGTGAAAGAGCCAATACAATTTGATTAGATTGTGACTACAATTTCACTTTCCACATAAAAATTAACAAAACACACCGACGGAATACAGAAAAAAAATTCTGGACATGAATAAAAATGGCTGTTTTCACAGATGGAGTTTATACTTAGAAGTATCTTTTCAACCAAGCAAATTTGAATCTAAGATACAAATACAGGCATTACGGTGTCTGAATGGTGAGGAATGACCAAAATATGGCCAGTCCTACTTGCTCCACTGAATTAATCATGGGTTTTAAAAATTATGTTTTAAATAGACTTTTCTCTATCCTGAGGTTAGTTCAATGAAGCAAGTGCTACCAACCTGTTCAAACAGTAATTATAAATGTTTTTTTATTATTTAAGAAACTCACACTTAATTTGGTCCTCATAACTGACCTGGAACTGGTCTACTTTTCATCTTAAGTCACCATTTATTCTCTGGTATGAGAATAATGTCAAGAACATAAATACTATTTTGAGAATCATAAAAGGTATGGGCTACATTTTGTGAGTAGCTTACGTATAAAGAGAAAAAATTTTAAAATTCTAGCAGTTAAATAAAATACTGTTGGGGGGTACAAGGGTAGTTCAGTGGTAGAAATCTTCCCTGCCATGTGGGAGACCTGGGTTCGATTCCTGGTCCATGTACTTTCCAAACAAACAAAATTCAACAAATGGTGCCGCAATAACCGGCTACTCTCATGGAAAAAGATGAAATGTGACCCTGCCATACAGCATACAAAAAAAATTGTCTTTGGTCTCATCTATCAACAGTAGTGCTGTCAACAGACTCATAACACTTCAGGGCTTCCTTCCCAACACAACGGCTAGCCAAGGGACAAACATGCTCATGATATGCATGGTGGCATTTCAACTGGGGAAACCGGTGATATATGAAGTCATTACTAGCAATACTATCTGATCCAGCCCAGAGAGTTAACTGATAGTTCCCAGCAAAGGTCTGAAAACGTGTGTGTGTGTGTGTGTGTGAGAGAGAGAGAGAGAGAGATAGAGAGAGAGAAAAAATATGGGTGAAGATCAAGAATCCTTGGTGATATGATCTTCAGAAAGGAAAAAAGGACCAATTAGAGAGGCTCTGTCATGCTCAGGAGCTTGGAAATTCAGCCTAGGAATTCAGTATAGTTTGGGTCATAGTAACTCAATTACGTTAGTTTGGTATCACTCCTTTTCTATCACTGCCATGGTGAATTATCAGAAAGGAAGTGGAAACTCCTTAAGGAGCTGCAGTAAAGAACAATTTTTAAGGATTAAGTTCTGCCCTTTCCACTCCAATTCCCCTAAAGACAATGGTTCTCTAAAAGATAATGCTAATTCCTTTTCTTCTTCTATATATTCCTCTTTTTTTAAAATCACTCTACTCTTCTCTTTCTTACAGTTAGTTTGGAACTGACTGGTGCTTTGCATCCCCTGTCATTTATCATATATTGTGCAGACCAAGGCTTCAGACATTCTGTCTGTCAATGTACAAAGGAAGCAATCTCGGTGTCTTTAAAATACTATTCTGAAGCATTTAAAGAGGGCCATCTGCAATAAGAACAATCTTAGATAATGAAAAACAGTACTGGGTCTTAGATGGAGAAAGTAAAAGTACTTGAGAGCCATTTTCATGTTAATGTTATAGATTACACATTTAAGAAATAGGTCAGCAGTAAAGCAAAAAAAAAAAGTAAAGATAAAAAACAAAAGGGCTTTTGGAGGAAGACAATTATGCTATTGAAAGCAATGATGTAATAAGCAGAAAACCCCCAAGTCATCTGTTTTTTTTCAACAATATATTCTCCTTTAATAGAAATCTAAAACTCATCAAGAAATATTCTTAAATGCTTCATTTTAAGATCTTTTTAATGCAATTTTATTGAGATGATTCACATGCTATATAATCATCCAGTGAACAATCAGTGGTTCACAGTATCATCGTATAGTTGTGCATTTATCCAACAATGAATTTTTGAACGTTTTAATTACCCCCCAAAAAAATAAAAATAAAAAAAGAACACCTAAAACATCCCATAACCCTTATCCCCTCTACTAGTTATTTACTTCTTGTCTTTACTTTCTTACTCATCTGTCCATACACTGGATAAAGGGAGTGTCAGCCACAAAGTTTTCACAATCACATGGTCACACTGTGAAATTTATATAGTTATACAATCACAAAAATCAAGGCTACTGGATTACAGTTCAACAGTTTCACGCATTTCCTTCTAGCTGTTCTAATACACTAAAAACTAGAAAGGGATATCTATATAATACCTAAGAATAACCTCACAGCTCTATCTGAAATCTCTCAGCCACTGAACCTTTATTTTGTTGCATTTCTCTTCCTCTTTTTGTTCAAGAAGGCTTTCTCAATTCCATGATGCCAAGGCCATACACTTCCCTGGGAGTTCTGTCCCACACTGTCAGGGAGATTCACAGCCCTAGGAGTCATGTCCCACATAGGGAAGAGGGCAGTGAGTTTACCTGAAGAGGTGGCTTAGAGAAAGGGCCCATCTGAGTAACAAAAGAGGTTCTCTGGGTGTGACTCTTAGGCATAATTATAAGTAAGCTTAGCTTCTCCTTTGCAGGAATAAGTTTCATAAGGGCAAGCCCCAAGATCAAGGGAATTCCTTAGGTGGGGACATTAAATATTCCCACCTTTTTTATCCTGCCCTTCAAGGGGACGTTGCAAATACTTTTTTATTTTCTGCCCAGACTACTCTGGGATGTATTGCTTTCTGCCCAGACTACTCTGGGATGCATCACACCAACCAGTACAAACCAACAAGATCTCCCTCCCTATTCAAGGTTCTGTGTAATTATGGTGTTTGAATAAGCTGACGATACAAGTTAAATTAGAAAGTGTGCTACAGAAAATATAAATTTTGTACCAAATAAGCACCTCTTCCTTTGGTCTCACACAGAAGTTGAAATTTTAAAACACAGTCAGTATCATCCTTTACCCTTTAGTCTGATTTACCTTAGTCCTAACTAGATCAGCTTTTCATTCATATCTCTGACATCTGATCTCTTTTTCAGCTTTTTTTTAGGCAGTTACTGTATAAGGTAATGCTGACTTTCATAGCTGCAGAACCCTAGCTCCAAGACTCAGGTGTCACACAGATAGCTGAAGTTCCAGGGAATGACCAGGTTAACACACAAAGAACTCAGCATCTCAGAATTTAGAAATAATCATTAAAACTCAGGAACAGATGTGAGTGCTGTAAAAGTTTACAATCTAGAAACCTTTACAATGAGCCTTCCCCTGATAATCTATGCTCTTGGATTCAATTCTCAGAGTTTGCACATTATTGTCAGTCCATATTAGTGAGGAATTGTTATTTGTCTTTTTGGTCCTGGCTTATTTCACTCAACATACCGTCCTCAAGGTTCATTCACCTCGTTTCACAGCTCACAACTTCATTCGTTCTTCCAGCTACTCCTTATTCCATTGTATGTATACATGACAGTTTGCCCTTCCATTCATCAGTTGATGTACCTTTAGGCCACCTCCATCCATTGCAAACTGTAAATTCTGGTGCCATAAACACCAGTGTGCAAATGTCCATTAGTATCCCTGCTTTCTGTTCTTCCAAGTATATATCTAATAATGGGATTAAGGATCATATGGCAACCCTATACTTAGTCCCCTGTGGAACCACCATACTGCCCTCCAGAAGGATTGTAGTACTCTACTCCCCCACCAACAGTGAATAGGTACACCTCTGACTCCACATTTTCCGTAACACTTCTAACCTTTTTTTAATTCTTTAAACAGTTTTATTCACATACCATACAATCCATCCTAAATAAACAATCAATGGTTCCCAGTATAATCACAGTTATGCATTTACCACCACACTCTATATGAGGACATTGCCATTTCTTCCAGAAAGAAAGGAGTCAAAAAAAGAATAAAAAATAAATAATAAATAAAAAGGAGAAACACCACCACCACCACCAAGAACCTCATACCCAACCCTTATATCCCCCTCTTATTGACCTGTGTTCTCAACTTTAACCCTCAAAATTCGCTCATTAATGTTAGTCCATATTAGTGGCACCACACAATATTTGTCCTTTGGTTTCTGGCTAATTTTACTCAACATTATGTCCTCTAGTTTCATTCACATTGTTTCATGAATCATGACTTTATTCTGTAACCTTACTTATAGTCTTTATTTCTACACTCTTCTCCAAACAGCTCTCTCCTGTCTTTTCTTATTGGCCTGTAGCGGTCCCTTTAGTATTTCTTGTAGAGCAGGTCTCTTGTTTACACACTCTCTCCTGTCTGTTTGTATGGAAATATTTTAACCTCTGCCTCATTTTCAAAGGACAGTTTTGCTGGATATAGACTTCTGCAGTTTTTCTCTTTTGGTAGCTTAAATATATCATAACACTGCCTTTTTGCCTTCATGGTTACTGCTGAGAAATTGACAGTCTTATCAAGCTTCCCTTGTATAGGATGGATTACTTTTTTCTTATTGCTTTCAGAATTCTCTCTTTGTCTTTGGCATTTGACACTCTGATTAGTAAGTTGTCTTGGAGTAGATATATTCGGATGTATTCTGTTTGGGGTAGGCTGCATTTCTTGGATCTGTAATTTTACATCTTTTATAAGAGATGGGAAGCTTTTGGTGATTATTTCATTCATTATTCCTTCTGCCACTTTTCCCTTCTCTTCTCCTTCGGGGACACCCATAACATGTATATTAATGTACTTCATATTGTTATTTGTGATAGTTAGGTTCAGGTGTCAACATGGCCAGGTGAAAGTGCCTAGTTTTGTTGCTGCAGCCATGAGCCAATGGCATGTGAAGCTCATCTGTTACTGACTGCATGTGCAGTTGGCTAGGATGCATACCTGCTGCAATAAATGATGTTTGATTTAATAGGCTGGATGCTTAAATGAGAGAGCTCAATGCAACACAGCCTAAGCAGGTCAGCATACCTCATCTCAGCACTCGCAGCTCAGACTAGGTCTTTGGTGATGCAGAAAGGAATCACCCCAGGAAAGTTGCTGGAATCCAGAGGCCTGGAGAGAAGGCCAGCAGAGATCACTCTGTGCCTCCCCATGTAAGAAAGAACCTCAGTTGAAAGTTAGCTGCTTTTCCTCTGAAGAACTATATGTTTTTAACTAAATAAATCCCATTTTATTAAAAACCAATCCGTCTCTGGTGTGTTGCATTCTGGTAGCTTTGGCAGACTAAAACATCATTCAATGTTTTAGTTGAATGAAAACCCTGCTCATAGTTTTCCATATCTGTTCTTTTGTGCATAGGATTTCAGATATTCTGTCCTCTAGTTCACTAATTCTTTCTTGGGCCTTTTCAAATCTGCTCTTGCAAGTCTCCATTGTATTTTTCATCTTTTCTATTGTGCCTTTCATTCCCATTCTTCCATTTGTATTTCCAAGTTTTCAAGTTCCTCTTTATGGTCACCCAATGTCTTCTCTATGTCCTTCATCTCTTTTACCATATCTTCCCTCACTTCATTGATTTGACTTGGCATGTTTGTTTGAACATCTTTAATTAGTTGTTTCAACTACTGTATCATATTTAAAGTGTTAGTTTGTTCTTTGACTGGACCACATCTTAATTTAAAAAATAATAAAAATAATAAATTCCTTTTCTGAACCTGTCCCAAGCCCCCAAGGTTTACCAGTCAAGAACTGGAGTTAGTACCTGGCTCTATGTGCCTCTTTTCTTGGGGCACATTCCTTTTCCAGTATTCTGAGCTCAGCTGACTCCAAAAGCCTTCTTTTTTCCCCATTAGCCCTGCAACCTCTCTGCCAGGAGAGACCTCAGGGTTCCTTTCCTGTTTGCTCTGGGTTTATCTGTACTTGGAACTTGTATTCAGCACTCCTGTAAATTAAAACCACAATTGGAGCTTAGCTAAGTTACCTTCCCTTTGTCCTAGTAGAGACTGTTTCGTTCTCCCAAGAGGAAGTGTCTCCAACACAGCTGGACGTGCCAGGCACCAGCCTCTGCAGTTTGGGGGCTTTATTTACAGTTCTGTGCTGTGTTCTACCCATTCCAGATTGTTGTATGATGTGTGTCCAGTCATAGATGTCCCCTAAACAGTGGTAGACAGTTTCTGGCTATTTACTAGCTACTCTAGAGGTCCAACTAAATTCCAGACCTCTCTATGCTGCCATCTTGCCCCACCTTGCCATCTGTTTTTAAAGTTTACCATATTTAGGCTGTTAGGAACATTCCATTGTCCATGAGGTGCTATACTGAATAACAGGGAATTGAGCAAAGCTAATCTGAAAATAAACCATTGCCAATAATTTGTACTTTATTATAAATTGATTTCCCCCACAAACAAATCTAATGCTCCCAAGAGCATACCAGTAGGATAATGTAAAGATTTCCACCAGAGATTGTCCTTTTGCCTTGGTCTACTTCGGCCACTTGGTCTTTTACACATCACCCCAAATCTCACCCATTTTGAAGACTTTTTCCAGAGCATTAAAAACAGTTATAACAACTTAAGACATTTTACTATTTGCATGAGAAGAAGCAAATTCTTAACCACATAAATGCTTGTGTGTGAAGAGACAAAGTCTCAGCTGGTCCTCTCAATCTTAGAAGCATATCTTTGTACAAAACTACACCTACAGAAACATAAAATAATCTAACAAATGGAGAAAACATTGATTAAATCTCAATTGCTACCTTTCTAATTAATGATCACTATTAAAACATACCACAGATTACATGACTAGGTGGAGAGATTTATTTGTCACAACTGTGACTATTTTTTTTAATGTTTCCTAGTACTTAATTTATGTGCAATACAACTTTGATGAGACCAGAAACAAAGCCGAAACTATGGTGCTCACAGTCTTAAAATGAAGCTTTCAATTATTGATTTTCATTAATGCTCTCCTCTAAAATGGCTTTGGTCTTTTGTGTGTCCAAAATTAAAACTTTATCCTGAGGTTTTGCAATTTGAATCTTGCAAGGAGAGAAATATGGGAAAAAAGAAGTTTATGATTCAGGGGCATAATAAACTCCAGCTGGCATACCATGAGCCTAGTTACGTCAAAATAAATAAATGATCAAAAATAATCTTATTAAAAAACAAAATCATATTGGACTTCAGAAGATAAATTTAGGTAAAATAAGTGAAAAGAAAATAGGAAGGATATTAAAATTCAGAACCTGATTGATTATGTATTAGCCATATCAAAGCCTCTGGGTGCTAATGAGCGACTGAACAAGGATTACCATCTGTCCTGTTCAACTAGCAGCTGGACCTACCAAGAACAGCTGGGCAAGAAAACTTAGATGAAATTAGCCCTTAGAAGCATAAGCTAAGTTTTTTCACCTGCTTCTCAGTTCTGCATCTTTATCATTCATGCCAGAAGTAAAAAGCTCCTTATATTTTGATGCTGCTTTTGCCTTAGGGAAAACACAGTTTTGAACACCGACATGCCCAGTAGCCCGCTACTAAGAAACAGAGGTTGTCTTCTAGACCTGATAAGCTAAGATGTCAGAGGCACTTGAGGTTTCCTGTCACTGGCTCATCTCACTCTCTTATATTTAAGACACTGCAGATTCTTTCAAAAGCAAGTAAGAGTATAAAAGCTAAGTAAATTATTAACAGTCATTTATCCCTATACTTCTACTCTCGTATCATAATTTCATTGGCACCTACTTAAAATGGCAATAGAGAGGCACACCTGGAAAGTTTATCAAATCATTTTGATTCAAGGTGGTAGGCTAAGAAATAAGGCATACAGAAGTCTCTGGCTAGTGCTCTAAATTGCTTTAAAGTCAGCACTTTCTTTTGAGAGTTTTCACGGAATAAGTGAATAAATAAATTAAAAATAACTTACCGTCTTGCTGCTCAAAATGTGGCCCACAGAGAGCAACAGCAGCATGACCTGAGAGCTTGTTAGAAACATCTCACTTTAGACCTACTGAGTCAGGATCTGGAGTTTAACAAGATTCCCAGGTGATTCAGATGCACATTAAAATTTGGGAAGCAGTGTTCCTCTGCGTGCCATTAGAATCTCTCTTTCTTCAATTTGTACTGGAATGTTTTTATTTGAATATGACATTTTAGCAAAAAACAAGAAGCCTGGGTGTTAAAAACAACAAATACTTATGGTATGCCTGCACAGGTATGGCTCTGCCATATAGGTGTCCCTCTGCACACAAAGTGAAGGTTGAGTTTAAGAGCATTACAGGAAGTGTCATGATGTAAGGGTGTCTGTGAAATGGAACAGCTCATTTTCATTAGACCCTAATTTGAGAGGCTCTGATGGAAGAAAACAGCCATTTCAACAGACCTATGACATGTGGGTCAAGAATGGAACGAAACCCAATGAAGGGCTACAATAAAAACTGTATGTTGGGGAAAAAGTATAATCTATATTTATAGCCGGATAAAGATAAATCCTATTTTTCTGATTTGTCCAGTTCCTAATGAGGATTTGAAACACTCCAAGCAAAGACACTGATTAAGGACGCCTTCAAATAGAAAAACATGAACCAGGTGGTTTTAAAAATGATAACACGTACTAGGATCCTATTATTCAGAAAAGGCAGAGCAGGAGTGTGCAAGGGTAGTTCAGTGGCAGAATTCTCGCCTGCCTTGCTGGAGGCCCAGGTTTGATTTCCATGCACTTCCCCAAAACAAACCAACCAACCAATCACCACCAACAACAAATTCAACAAATGATGCTGCAATAATGGGATACTCACATGGAAAAAGACTGAAATGTGACCCCGCCATACAGCTTACAAACAAACAAAAAAAAGATAATTGCTGAATGTGCAAATTTCACCCTCGGCTGAAGGGAGACAAAGGATTGCTTCCTAGCAATTGGGAGAATGGTGGAAGTGGAAGAAAAGAAAAAACAGAAGAGCAAGAGGTAAGGGGCAAGGAGCCCGTCAGAAGATGTTATGGGGGCCTGAACCTAGACATAAGTCGGGGCGTAGAAAGCTAAAAGAACACAGGAGAGTTTTGGTTCGTCCCTAAATAGAAAACTCCATCTACCTCAGACAAGCACTCGGGTATCTTCAATCTTTTTCAAAGGCTGGAAACCCAGGCGCACCCAGGAATAAGAAGGCCCTTCCCTTCATTACTTGCGAGATAAAGCTGGTCAATTGTTGAGCCCCAGCTGAGTGAATTTTGTGTCAGTTAAAGGAGTAATATGGGTAGTTTGCCAACAATTTATCAGATCACCAAGTACAATCCCATTAAGATAACGGTTATACCCTTGACTTGATGACTTAAAAGTCATACAGAGGTGACTCTTGTCTGAATGGGACAAAGGAACTAAATTATGTGGTTAGTTCTTTGCCACGGAAACAGAGAAAAACCAAGAGATTTTAGCGTGCTTTGTTCATTTTATCAGAAATTCGTGTGATTATATTACACAGAATCCTGTTCAAAAGCTAAGAATAACTGACAGCTGCCAACTTTGGAGGAAAGATCCCTACCAGAGTAATTAAATTTGTGCTGTTCTTACTTATTCGATTAGCATAAGATTTAAAGAAACAAATAATAGAAAATCCCAAAATCTTCATTTCAGGCTCTCTTTTTTTTTTGATGCCTAACTAGTTCTAACAATCTTTATCAAGTTTTTTTTTAAAAAGGTATGAGGCCATAATATTTTAACATTCTGATATGTAATTATAATTAAATGTTTATTATACTTGACAATATAGATACAGTTGGGTTTATTTACTTGTTTTCATCATTTTAAATGGAGAATAAATTTGTATTTTTTGTTAGTCTCATACTGAATCAAAACAGGTAAATCAAACTCTCAAAGCTATACTTCATTTCTTAATATGCTTAAGAGAATACTTAGCAAAAAAAGATGAATAACACAATTTCTGAACGTTTAACAACCAGGCTTGAACCCCTTCAGCTGTCTGCTCTATGCACCTTAGAGGGCATCTCACATAGACTAAGGAGAGGAGGCTCCAGACTTCGCATTAGAAAATACTGATTTGAACCTAAGCGCTAACACTATGTGACACTGTGGGAGAAAAATCACAGAATCTCTTTAAATATTAATATTGTTGGCTATAAAATGGGAAAAATGCAACCTATACTTCATGCTTTATAGTGTTCTTTTAAGAGTAAATGAGAAAATCTTATGTAAATGTTCTTTATAAACTATAAAATGGAATAAATGCTAATCCGTTTTACTTTTTAGTTTAGTGGATTCTACAAAAGTATCATTATCGTTTGTTTATATATCAAATATAGTCACTTTGGTTATTAGTTTTCTTTTACTCTAATTTTTTGCATTTTTTCTCCTAGTAGTGTCGGTAAATAGGTAATGTTTTGGTAATGGTAGTAGTGATGAGATAATAGCTCAAAAATTGCTTTAGCCACATGTTGACACCCCAATGCAATAACTATTGGATGTCACAGAAATGCAATTTGAAAATGGTTTCATTGTTGAAAGTTCCTGTATTTTAAGTAGTATTTTGTACTTAGGCATATGTTATTAGACTATAAATCTATGGCAGACAGGGAGAGTAGTCTTTAGGCATTTTTGTGGTCCCTACCTGCCTAGGACAGTGGCTACAAATACTTATTTAATGAATGAAAATAATACTCTTAGAAAGCTGTCCAACAAAGCAATTTTCATTCATGATGCTTCTCTTTTTTGCTAAAGCATTTCATCTATAGGACTGTAATCAGAAGCAATCTAAATTTCCTGCAAAAATTAAAAGGAAACTGAGATTCCTTCATCATATATAACCTTGAAAATTAACAAGGTCAAGAACCAACAGCATTACTTTAGGAAAGGCAAATTGTAAACTAAATAGTTATAAAGCTTGAAGGGAGGTCAGCTCAACTCAAATCAGTCCTTTGAAAAGTCCAAAAGACACTTATGGTTCTCATCAAAATAAGATTTAGGAAAAACAAATGCCAAAAAAATCAATGAGGATAACTGAAACTATTTTAGCTGTTTGCAAACTTGGGCGTTTTGAAAGCTAAACTTTAAAAATATACATATTAAGGTAATTCAGAATACAGGGGAAAGGGAAACATTGCCTATATGTTACAACTTCACCTACTATTTGCAACTAAAGGAAGAGAAGCTCATCGTGCCCAGAACCTAAATTTTCTGTAGCACATAATCTAACTCAACATGTCTGGATAGATCATTTGAACAACCCAAACACAGGGAGCACAGAATAAGAATGAGAGCCTTTAATCCTGTATAGTTTAAGGTAATACCTGGATACATCTCAGAGTATATTAAGCAGATACTCAAAAAGTATTGGCAAACTCCCTAGAAGGGCGGGGGGAAAAAAGGAACTATTAAACTTTACCATCGAGGAAACCCCTGATACTGTGTCAAATATTAGCGACACCCAAGTCAATAGGCCCAGCCCCTGATCTTGAGGCTTGCTTTTGTGAAGCTTATGTATGTAACAGAGAAGCTTACCTACCTATAGCTATGCCTAAGAGTTACTTCCAGAGGACCTCCTTTGTTGCTCAGATGTGGCCTCAGTCTCTCTAAGCCCAACTTGAAAGTGAAATCATTGCCCTCCCCGCTACGTGGGACATGACATCCAGGGGTGAAAATCTCCCTGGCAGTGTGGGAGATGACCCTTAGGGATGAGCCTGGCCCTGGCACCGTGGGATCAACAATGCCATCCTAACCAAAAGAGGGAAAAGAAGTATAACAAACAAGGTATCAGTGGCTGAGAGAGTTCAAATAGAGTTAAGAAGCTACACTGGAGGTCACTCTTAAACAAGCTTCAGTTAGACATTACTACCTATCATAACTTGCCAAACACCAACCAAAACCATTCCTGCCAATCCTAAAGAATACCTAAGGCATTATACAAGATTCTATAAAGGTTCCATGCACTGGGGTAACTTTCCAGAAAACTGCAACCTTCAGATGGTTCCTGGACCACATAAGTCCTGAAATGTAGAGGGGTCAGTCTCTCCAGAACATCCACTAGTTCCATCCCCCATCCCATATTATCCACAGCCCCTTCCAATATGGAAAATTTATAACGGGCATGGCCCAAATACCCCTAAAGAATGGGAGAAAGATCAAAGGTGATGGTGGAGTTATACAGAGAAGGTAAGGTTTAACAAATGAGTATGATTGCTGAATCATTATATTGCTAGCTCTTTTAGTCTCCAGTACCTTAGAGCAGCTAGAAGTAATAACCTAAAATTGTGGAATTGTAACTTATACCAAACTCTGAAATCTGTTCTAGAACTGATAGTCATGATGTGCTTTGAAATTTATTGCTTTTTTGTATATATGTTATTTATCACAAAAATGAAAACAAAAAAACAGAAGGAGGAGTATAACAGAGAAAATAGGACTAACAAATGAGTATGACTGCTGAATCATTATATTGATATTGCTTTTGGTCTCCAGTATCTTGGAGCAGCTAGAAGCAAAAAACAAAAACTCGTGGAACTATAACCCACACCAAACTTTAAAATCTGTTCTATAATTACTCGTTAAAATGTACTTGGAAATTTACTGCTTTTTTTTGTTTATATATTTCACATTTAATAAAAACTAGAAAAAATATATATAAGGTAAATTAAAGAAGCATAAGTTCAAGAGAGTAATCAATATCAAGTATAAATTAATTTTTGTTATTTGAAAGTGAATTATATCTGCGCTATTGTGCTTTTCATTAGCTTGGAGTAGAAGTTGCAAACTAGCAGCCTTTGGGCTAAATTTGGCATGCACACATGCTTTGTTTAGCCCACACAGTTTTTGGTGTTTTTTTTACTTGAATTACTCAACATTTAAAAATTCAGAGATCTTTTGCAGAGTAATGTAAAATTTGGACTTCTCATTTAAATGGAATGATTTGGCTATATTGTGCTCACATTTCAGGTAGTAATAATTCGCTGCAGCTGACCTCCAGTCCTCTATAAAGAACCATACTCCGCAGGCCCCACCAGTTGCTGTTACATTACACTTGGCCAATGTTGCTCATTTACATTAGCAGGGTAGTCCTTGTTGACATTTAGACCTGCAAGACTTGGTTTAGACCAGCAAGGCTTGACCATTTTATTGTATTTTAGTCTGCTTTAAGCACACTAACACCGACATATGAAGAAATGAAGAAATATACAATGGGAATCGTCCTATAACTGTTTAAGAAATTGACTCTGTGATTTAAAACTTTGCCTTAAGGAAAACTGCAGGGTCAGACCATGTCACTAATAGAAATCATGCCAATGAAATATTTATGAGACCAGAATAATCCTGATACCAAAACTTGACAAAAATTTCAGACCAATATCACTCGCGAGCATGGATTGAGTAATTCTAAACAAAACAATAGCAAACTGAATCCAGTAATAAAATCTAGAATCATACATGGCAAAAACCAAGTTGGGATTATTTTAAGAATGGAAGTGGTGCTGGGCCAAATGGATATCCATATTGAATAAAATGAAACTCAATCCCTATCTCACACGTTACACAAAAATCAATTGTAAACATATTCAAAAGGTTTCATGCACTAGGATAACTTTCCAGAAACCTACCACCTCCAGATGGGTTGGTAGACTGGGTAAGTCCTGAAATGCAGAGGGGCCAGCCTCTCCAGAACATCAACTGTTCCATCCCCCTATCCCATATTACCCACAGCTCCTTCCAACATGAAAAAGTTAGAATGGGAATAGCCCAAATACCCCTAAAGAGTGGGAGAAAGATCAAAGGAGAAGGAGGAATTATAACTGAGAAGATAGTATTTAACAGATGAATATGATTGCTGAATCATTATATTGATATTTCTTCTAGTCTCCAGGGTCTTAGAGCAGCTAGTAGTAAAAAACTAAAATTGTAGAACTGTAACCCAAACCAAACTCTGAAATCTGTTCTACAACTAATTGCTGCAGTGTGCTTTGAAATTCACTGCTTTTTTTTGTATATATGTTATTTTTCACAAAGGAGAAAAAAAATTTTGATTGTGATGATAAATGCACAGCTATAAGATGATACTGTGAACCACTGATCATACACTTTGGATGATTACCGGTATATGAGCATATAATATATATCAATACAATTGCATTAAAATAAAAAAGACAATGTTAGGTGTCCTAAAAAAAAGGAAAGAAAGAAATAAAAGGAAATATTTTAGGTGAAAAAAAATCAATGTAAACATATTCAACCTCAGAAGTAATCAGGAAAATGCAAATTAAAATCACAAGGAGATTCTAGTGCATACCCACTGCAACAGTTAAAATTGTAAAGACTGATAAGATCAAGTTTGTTAACAATGTGGAGCAACTAGAATTTTCATATCCTACTAGGGGGAATGAATATGGGTACAACCCCTTTAGAAAACAGTTTGGCAGAATCTACTAAAGCTCAGCATATATACACCTTCAGCAGAGCAAAGGTATCTCACTCCTAGATATATGCCCCACATAACTGTATGCACACATGCACCAAAAGACACATGCAAGACTGTACACAGGAGCCTTATTCATCATGTCTTTAAATTGGAAAGAATAGAAATGTCCACCACCAATAGAATGGATAAATAAATTATAGCATCTGTTCTTACAGTGGAATATTATATAGTAATGCAAATGAACGACAGCTCTATGCAACAAAATGGATTCATTTCATAAACACAATATTAAGTCAAATTAACCAGACATAAAAGTTTATTCCATTTTTATAGTGTTTGCTGACAGGCAAAACTAAACCATGGTATTCAAAGTCAGGATAGTGGTTACATTTAGGGTGAGGGAGAAGTGATGTTGAAAGAGCATGTGGGATGTTTCTGGGGTGTTGGTGATATTTGCTTTCCCCTCAATTTTTGTATCGTGAAGATTTCAAACCAATCAAAAAGTTGAAAGAACACCCATAAACCATTCGCTTAGGCTTACTGCTTATTAACATTTTACACACATTTGTTTTCTTTTCCTCTCTCATATGTATGTGTGCATATATACATACAGATACACACACATATCCTTCTGGGATGCTGATAATATTTTATTTATTGTTCTAGATGGTAAACATGGGCATGCTCATTTTGTGATAACTGCTCTGAACTGAACATTTATCATTTGTATATTTTCTGAATGTGTTTTTCTTAAAGTGAAAGAAAAAAGTTTAAAAACATAATTTATGCCATCTAATTTTTGAAAGTGTCCCTGCAAACAACACATTCAACATAACACATTACTGAAATACTACCGCCTGATGATATTTTGTTGTTGTGGCTTTGGCAGCATTCAGTAAAAACTACACCATATTTTCTCAACCATTTCTCGAAAAAAGATACCTTAATATGGTAATGAGGCTTAGGTTCAAATTATAATGTCACAGCCTCACCTGCTGGTTGTTTTCCACAGTCATATTCTACACTTGCTTTTGTATCATATGGGGATCAAAAATCAACTGTGCTTGCTTCTTTTAAGATGTATGTAGGGCAGGATTGTTTAGGGTACAGGATGAGATATGGGATGGGGTGGGGGGTGGTGACAGGGTGGGGTGGATATCAGATGGTCACATCAGTCAAGTGACTGCAAAGAACACAGTTCTGACCCCCAAACAAATGGTTAAAACAGCTAAAGAAAATACATAATGTTTTCCAAAGCTCACATGTGAAGTGGGATGGCTGGCCAGGGGATGAAAGATAGACATGATTATAAACGCTTTTCTTTCGTGTTGCTTACCAACAGGAATGAATTAACAATATGGCACAAAGGAACACGCCCTCAGCTTAGAGAAAAACGATTTAGGGCCTGCTTTTACTCCATGCTAAGTGATCTTAGGTAAATTAAAACTGCTCAGAGCCTCAGTTTCCACAGCTATAGAAATGAGGATATTGTAAGAATCAAATGAGATGATAATTGTGAAAGTGGTTTATAGTGCCGTACAAATCCATGGGGCTACTAGTAAATTCCCTATTTGCATAGTCCTTCTATGCCAACAACCACGGCATTGCAAATGAAATGCAGCACTGTGTATCATAAGAACTGGTTTCCCAGGTCCGTTTAGTCACCTTAGCCAAATTACTTTCCCTTTTTGGACCTCAAATTTCTTATCTGTTAGAGAAAGGGTTGGATTATCTCTAAGATTCTTTCTTCTCCTTGCATTTCATAATTTTATCTCTTCACACTTGAGTATACCCCTTTCTGCAGTCTTATTAGCTGACTCCAGATACCATACTGATGACACATTATAGAAGTGTGCTATTAGAGATAAGTTAAAGGAAAAGGTTTCAGTCTTAGGGTAATGGTCTTTATAGGAGGAGCCCCGATTTCTTGAATGGTAAATGCAGAAAGTGACCATTGAGGAAAAGGCAAGAAGTGTCTGGTTTATGGGGTCCTGAATCTATTTCCTTAAATGGAGCTCAGATGTAAAGCTTCTGTGCTGAGTGTGTGGGTTTGTAAGAGACGTTGTGAGTTTGATTTCAATATAACTTTCAGAACATGTGGATTGGTATTGTGTGTTGGTGGTATGGGCAATTGAGTTTAATTTTTGTTTCCTGCTTTATTGGGGGGAAGGGAGTTAAAAGAAATTTAGACCTACACACTTAGCAAAGAACAGGAAGTCCTCAATTGTGTATGCTAAAAATAAACTTATAAGAAAAAATTAACATTGATGATGTAATAGATTAATTTGCATTACTTAAAAGCTTGAACGCAAAAGCTAAAATGTTAAACATAGAGAAGGAGGTACTCTGAGCATGAGAAAAACTATCCAAAAGCCGATCTTTTATGATGGGAGCCATTGAAAATTTTGGTACCTAACTCTTTAGTATGTCCCTGAGGACAGACCAAAGATTTAAGATTAGAAAAAACTATTCAGAAAATCTTCCTTAGGTGTTAAACATTGAACATGGATTACCCATGAAAAGACAGGAAATCTTTCTGAATCAGAAGAGAATAGATTCTTGTTGACCTGGAATGGTTTCAGTTGAGCTCTGCCACGGGAATAAACTGGATGATTGCCTTACAAGTGAATAATCCTTTAAACTGTACTTATAATTTTATAACTATCCAGAAGTATGGCATCTAAAAATAATACTGATAGCTTGAGGGCTCTTGGGTATGAAAAATTATGGAAAGTATCACTAAAAAAGTCCAAGTTTTTCATTTTTCAAAAAGCTAACAGTAGCCTATTTTTAATCCAATGGATGATGACTTCAGTAAAGACAATTTTGTTACAAAGATTCTTATGGAGACCTGCAGGATACTGAAAGGATCCCCCGAGAAAACTCTGTTTACTGCTCCTTTTACAGTGAATCAAGAAACTGATTTCCAGCACATAACTATTTTATAGACATCTTTCTAAACCCCATCTAAAGGCAGACAAGCAGAGTTCTAATGTTACAAAGAACTACTTTGAACTAAGTGAAGGAATTACAGTTGGACAAGTGGCAACAAATAGCAGGGCTCATAACTGCAATAATTACATACACAAATTTTACTCATGATATTCCTGGTGCCAAGTCAGAAATTCTTTCATATCACACGCAATTGGTAGAACTTTCTTTTTGGCATCAGATTTCCAGCTGTTTGTTATTCTTTAGGTCTCATCCTCTACACGTGGATTGACAGTTCTAAACTGGAACTAACCTAAGAGCACGAGAGCTCAAGTAAGATCTTTCTAAGCCATTAAGCCATTTCTAATCATCTGAATTTCTATGTCACAAGACATACTTTGGCATCTGTAAAGAGATCTTCTCCATGAAAATGATTTTTCCTAAAGTCTGTACTCACTTTCCTGCCCCCAATATAACTGTGTATACAGTAAGCACGGACACTTGCAAATGGTAAGATGTTTCAGTCAGGCAAACTGATAGAAAACTGGAAAAAATACCCTGAAAACAAAAGTCTATGGTTATATAGTACATCTGCAATTCGACTGCTTGTATCAGTTTATACCACATGGTCCTCATACACTGGTAAACTAAATCCTTTCTGATGACATGTGTGACCTGAGAAGGTGGAGAGGGGTTGAAATGAACAAGTGGTAGAGATGCAATCCAAAGTCACTACCTCCAGAATGACAGAGCAAGTGGCTAGCGGTGTATTTGGGGAACCTTCTGTTTGCGTGCTTTCTTTGAATTTCTGCAGTATAAATCTCCTTTGCACTTAATGGATGTTGTGTGCCAATTTGAAAGTACTATGCATCCCAGAAAAAGCATGTTTTAATCCTGATTCAATCTTGTGGGGGCAGCCCTTTCTTTTAATCCGGATTCAATGTTGTAGCATGGAAACTTTCTATTAGATTATTTCTACAGCCCAATTGTGGGTGTGACCTTTTGATTGGATGGATATATGAAGCCACCCTATTCAAGATGGGTTGATTCGTTTACGAGAATCCTTTCAAAGGGGAAAACATTTTGATGAAATGACAGAGCTGACAGAAACTTAAGAGCAGAGCTGACACAGATGCCAACACTTGGAGAACAGAGACATGGATGTTTGGAAGATACTTGGAACCCAGAAGATGTCGCCATGAGATGTTAAGCAAGCCAGAACCTGGAGAGAGCCAAGGGAAGCCAAGAGATGAAAGCCAGCCCTGGAGAAGCAAAGTGAGGAACTCCCACAGGGACAGAGACTGAAAGCAACAGAGCCCAGGAGCAAGGGACCAGCAGATGACAGCCACAAAATTACCCATCTGACTGAGGTGTTCCAGACTGATCGGCCTTTCTTGAGTGAAGGTATCCTCTTGTTGGTGCCTTAATTCGGATACTTTCACTTCCTTAGAACTGTAAACTTGTAACTTATTAAATTCCCTTTATAAAAGTCATTCAATTTCTGGTATACTGCATTCCAGCAGCTTACAAACTAATATAGATGTTATCAGAGAAAACACCAGAATATTGAGAAGAAAGGATGTTTGGGGGTCATTTCCATTGAGATTCTATTTAGTTTTTTTTGGCTTTGCAAGGCTGAAAGTAACTTCCATAGCAGTCAGTCATGGATCCTTGCTTAATGGGTTTGAGTTATCCTTGCATAGTGCATATTGTGATTGCAGACTTCTGATATGCTTGTACTGTGTCTCAACAGGTACAGGCCAGATGGAAAACCTAAAGTAAAATTTCTTCTTTGGTCACCATTTGATGACCAGTCATGGAGTAGGTACAGATTGGATGTGGCAATGGAGAAGTGGCAGATGCATATGTATGTGTGCATGCTTATGAGCTTTATGGGCCTACACTCCTAGAGGACACACTAGGGTCCTTGGCTTCCAGGAGTTGCTGCCTTCACCCACATTGGCCAAGTAGTTCAAGTCACCTCAGGACTCATCCACTGTGGGACAAAACAGATAACAGCATACATGTATCCGCAACTGAAAGCCATGTCCTTTGCCCCATTTTGTTTTGCTAGTGTGGTCTAGCATAGGCTTGCCTTTAGGCACCTGAGTGGAATGTACAACTTCTAGTCCATACATGTAATGGAGAAGACAGCTATGATTCATTTGGAAAAATAAAGGGTAAATGCATACCTGTGTGCATCCAAGCTTGGGGAAATGCTTCTAGGTTTGCACTATGACATTTTTGTATAATAAATGAAAATGAAAGTGCATTTGAATTTCATAATTACCTACTAGTGGTGTGATTTAGAAGCAGCTGGTAGATCAATATGGTGCTCCTTTTATGCATTTTAGTACTGAGGAAAACATAAATGCTAGATATGCCACTGTTAAAGTTTCTCAAAATATCAGAATTCAAGCACACACACACATAGTAATAGTGCTGAAAACATTGCGTGAGACTCCATGGATGTTTTTCAAATAAGCTAAGATGACATTGGTCTCCATTTGACTTACTTTTTCACTTGTCTAAAATTGAATGAGTATGATTACGAACCTATACCTTCCATCTGGTTCTAATTTTTTTTTTCCTAAAGGAGTACACTAGAGGATCTAACAGCATAAATCTATTTCCCTTGAATTAAAAGCAAACCTTATGAATGCATGTAACGCTTTTAGACTGGACTGAATAGTTTGTGACTATAGACTCTCTCAGTCCATGTAGGAAACCGTATTGATGAGCAGCAGATTGGCAGTAAGTAAACTCTGCTCAGCAGGTCAGAGGTGTGCAGCTGGAGAGAGATCATGAAATGTTGCTAGTATATTAGGGGAAACACAAATCTGGAAAGGAGAAGATCTGTTTTGTTATTAAAAACAGTTCTATATAGGCTGAGAAATCTAGTACAGTACACATACACACAGAAACATAAATATCTACAAAAAGAGTTTCAGTAGTCTTTGCCTTTGAAGATTTTTTTTTTGGAAAACAAAACACAACAAAACACCTCCTGTTGGCCTGAATGCTAATGATGGAAGATTGTTGCCATGGTGATGCTAATTTCAACACTGTTGCCTGTGGACTTCACATGAACTCCCTGTATTAACTTCTGCAAATGTCACTTACAAAATGAAAACCCATTAATGATTAGCGAGGGCACAATGTTCCACTTTAATTAGAATAATAAGGAATGCTGATGCACAAAGTATAGGTTTGTGAATCGCTACTGAGCCTACACTGTCAAAATTAATTACCACCGATGAGGATTTTGTTCTATTTTTTTTTAAATGAAGCTTTGGAATAGAACAGTTGTATTCTGACTCAAAATGAATTAAAACCCTCTCCTTGTAAAATCTGAAGGTAAAAAAGAAGGAACACCTTTCTGCATAAAAACTGTGAAGCGCCAAAGAGAAGATAAAACCAAGGGCCAGATATTTCTAGCTGAATAAGAACTGAAGAGAAGCTAGTAATTGTTGTTTTTTAAAAAGGGCGGGGAGGATGACAGAAGTGGGCTATTTAAATATTTTAAAAATAAATATCTGAGGGAAAGGTGCTGCACATGACAAATATCTTGATACTGGATGTATTTTGACTTAGGTATTCAGCAAATGAAACACAGAGGCCATTTAACATGACTGGAAATCAACAAGAGGAAACAAAAATAAGTTATATCCTCTCCTATGGCAAAAAAATTAACTTGAAACAAAGATTTTTTCACAAATTGTGAGACAGCATTTAAAGATGGATTTAGAGGGGTATATTACATATTTGAATTTACTTTTACATGGTTTGCTGCAAAAATTGCCTTGGACATTTTATTTTTGATGCTCTAAAAATCTCATTATGGGTCAACCTCTAGTCAGTGAAATTATTTTGTACCATTGGTGCAGCCAACCAAAAACTGATTTTTTTGGTCTTTGCCAGAGGTAGAAGGAGCAAAACCCATTTTTCTATATTAAACAAATCCTCCTACTGAAGCTCCAAACTTGTGGGCCTTGGCAAGATATGAGGAAGGGGGATGACACCAATATTTGATAAAGTTTCTAGAGCAATCTTTGAAACATCTCATCATATCCTGGGATAGATCTGTTTGATTACAGTAGTTCTGTAATAAGTTATAAAATTGTGACCTGTGAGTCCTACAATATTCTTTTTCAGGACCCCTTATCCTTCTGTATGAATTTGAAGTTCTGCTAGCTTTGGGTTTAGTTTGCTCTTCTTTTTCTACATCCTCCAGTTGTGAGGTAAGTTCTGTGATTTGAAATCGTTCTTCTTTTTAATATACACATTCAAAGCTATAAATTTCCCTCTTAGCACTGTCTGTGCTGCATCCCATAAGTCTTAGTGCATTGTGTTTTCATTTCTATTTGCCTCAGGATATTTCCTAATTTCATTTGTGATTTCTTTTTTGACCCATTGATCGTTGAAAGGTGCACTGATTAATTTACACATATGTGTGAATTTTCTAGTTCTCCCTCTGTTAGTGATTTCTATTTTCATTCCACTGTGGTTGGAGAAAATATACTATAGGATTCCAATATTTTTTAATTTATTAAGACTTGTTTTGTGGCCAAACATATGGACTATCATGGAAAATGATCCATGTGCACTAGAGAAGAACGTGTATTCTGTTGCTGTTGGGCAAAGTTTGCTATATATGTCTTTTAAGTCTAGTTGGTTTATAGTATCATTCAAATCTATTTCCCTATTGATCTTCTGTCTCAATGGTCCATTCATTATTTAAAATGGTATGTTGTAGTATCTTATTATTACTCTAGAACCGTATATTTTGGGGTTCTGTTATTAGGTGCATATATATTTATAACTGCTATGTCTTCTTGTTGAATTGACCCCTTTATCAGTATACAGTGGCTTTCGTTGTCATAACAGCTTTTTTTTTTTTACATGGGCAGGCACCAGGAATTGAACCCGGGTCTCTGGCATGGCAGGCGAGAAGTCTACCTGCTGAGCCACCATGTCCACCCGTCATAACAGTTTTTTACTTAAAGTTTATTTTATCTGATATTAGTGTATCTTCCCCAGCTCTCTCGGCTACATCATCTACTCTCTGGCTGTATTTTGGAGATATGGCTGTTGCTCACCAAATGTAGCTTCTGCACTTAGCATAGTCTCTGACACATATACTATGCTAAATAGATATTTGTTGAATGAATGAATCAATCAAGAGCACATTCTTAAATATTTACTTGAGGTTTTCTTCGGAAGGGAGAATTCAATCATTTCTTAAGTGTGTTAGAATTAAAGTCCATTTTAGCGCTTTTTCAAAATTGTAAGCAAGTTTGAAAGCAGTAACAAATAGCAGTTTCTGCTTTTACAAATATAACTGGGGTTAACCAAAATATACCAAGTAAAAAATAACTTCAAACAAAATTGGCTAATTACGGGTGAAATTGGCCATTTATGCTTTGACAATGATCAGACACCCTTGTAAACTATGCCTCTTTAATGAATAATAATGCATTTTATAGTTTTATGCTTTCATTTTAGCATTTCAGAACAGCTCACAAACACACCAATTAATCTCTGAAATGGTATGGTACTCCTGTATTACAGGCTGGTTCAAGAAAGTAAATTGCACAAGATTTCAAAAGAATAAAGGAAAATTCTTGAATGCATAAGAAAAACTCTTTACCTCCTGCATCTTTTTAATATATGGTTTATAGTCATATCTAACTTTTAAATATAGAATTAGAATAAAAATAGGGAGCATTATTTTAGCTATTTCATTTGACGCCTATGCAGATTTTAGGACAGTTCCTTTTTGAAGGACTTGCAGAATTAAACATTTTCAATAATCATGTTTTGTTTTCTTGAGTAGTTAAAAGCAACTGCCTACCTCCTTGGTTCTTCTTAGGCCCTAAGCAATATTTGGTCCATGTTATTTCCTCCATTAGGACTGTAAGATACAGGAGGGCAGGGACTGTGGCTGTATTCCTCATTACCACATCTCTGGAACCTAGTATAATAGCTGGCAGAGTAGCCCCCAATAAATGTAGCTTGGTTCACTAATTTAATGAATCTTTTAATTAAAACATCTTCTTTCAGAAGAGCAGAAACAAGTCTAATATTGTGAGGTCCCAAGAGTCCCTCTATCTCAATGTGATCATATGCCATCTCATGACTCTAAACAGCCATAATATGCTGATGACTCCAAAAGTTATAGCCCTCCCTGACCTCTTCCCTGAGCTTCAGATTCATATTTTCAGTTTCATGCCTGGATACCCAATATGTGCCTCACATTTAACATGTCTAAATTCAGGCAGCTCCCTCAGCATTCCCATATAGAAGAGTGGCTATCTAGCTGAGAAAAGATGCTAAGGTTTTGCAGTTGCGTATGTTTAGGAAGCTCATTCGTTTGCTTAGAGCATATGTTTGCCTGTTCTTTCTGGGAGTAAAGAGTGTCAATGGGCGTTACTGGGGACCAAAAGCTCTCCAAGTCACCCTGTGGTACTGACAGCCCAAGAGAGAGTGCTTGGTTTTCCTGACCAGGCTCATTCCTTTTCAAGTATTTGTTCTGGCCCAAACTCTAGAAGACATCTGGTCATCCCTGATCTCTGAAGCAATATTAAGACCTGCTGACCATTTCCAAATTATATCCACCCCCAGTCCAGCCAGTTTTCATCTCCATTGCTACTACTGTGAGAATAAGCAAAGTTTAGCTTCCATGCAAGTTGATGCAGGCAGGGAAAGGGGAAGGCCTCTGAGGCAAGCCTAGAATTGGCACCAAATCCTCAACTGCCAGGGTCATTAAAATGTAAAGCATAATCAAAGGGGGAACCTTTGGCGGGAAATTCAAATAGACTATCCAGATAGGCAGTAACCTCTTGAGTATCCAATCCGCAGAGAAACAGGGGAGGAGGCCACGGGCTAGGCATAGGTATAATCATTGTGACATTCGATTGTTTGGCGCATGGCCACCATTTTGTATGCAGCTAGGCACCCACTCTTGCAAGACTGTGAATAAATTCTTTTCTTCTCCACAATGGGATGAGCCTTTGTCCTCCTTCGGTATGGCATTCTTTCTAACACTACTATCTAGAACTAAACCACCACCAGTGCTAGTGCTCTCCAGACACTTAGCTGGTATTCCTGCTTCTACTCTGGCCCTTCTTATTTCCTCACCCTTATCCCACATGCTCCACCAAGTATATTCTCTACATAATAGCCATGATGTCCTGCCAATCTAGTCTAGTCTCAAATTGTACTAAATCAAAGCACCGGCATGCAATAAAACAAAAACAAACAACCCCCATCAAACTTTAACTGGGGCACCGAGAGAGGTCAATGTTTGCACTTCAAAGGTTTTCCCCTTTGGCGTTGCAGCAAAAGCGTATTCAGGGCTCAACTTCAACAGCCTTCTTGTTTACAAACCAGGTACATTTTGCTAATTGGCAACAAAACCGAAGTAAGGTTTGGCAAGAAGTGTGCTTTATATTGTGGACATTAAAAACAAGCAGACAAGACATATTGTCTGCCAAAATACTCCCTTTGCTTATTTATGGTTGTATTTATTCCAACTATCTCAAAAGATAATGGGGGGAGGGGAGGGAGTCCCAGACAGTTACACATTGAAAGCATTGTCTTCTTTCTTTAAAAGGAATACATGAGGGGGTACAAGGGTCGTTCAGTGGTAGAATTATTGCCTGCCATGCGGGAGACTCGGGTTCGATTCCCAGCCCATGCACTTCCCCATAAAACAAACAAACAAGCAAACAAAGAAAAAAACAAACACAACAAAAATTCAACAAATGGTGCTGCAAAAAACAGGATAGTCATATGGAAAAAGAATGAAATGGGATGCCCGGCCTATAGCATTAAAAAGAAGGAATACATGGAATTTGGAAATAGGGAAAATATATTTATTAAAATACTTAAGTCAAAGGATTGAGAATGGTCCAATTAGGGTTTACATGAATTTCTTTTTTGCATTAAAAAACTGGATTAAATTATATTTTTATAACGTCCAGCTCTTTAGTTTATATATCTCCTGATGGGTCTATGAGCAGAAGTGATGCTGTATTGTTTCCTTTAAATCACATAGTAATGAAGTTCAGAGAGTAATCAAATTATGTAGGAGCACAGTCATCTGTAGAATTTATATCTTTAGACTTTTATGCCTAAATTTATTCTCCTATCAATTTATAATTTCATCCCTGCCTGACTTTGGGGTTTGAAACTCCAAATGAAATTTCACACATTTCCTTAGGTATGTTTTCCCTCTCTACAACAACAATAATCTGTTCATGCAGCCGCACCACTGCTTAACAATCTCCGTAATTATTTTACCATTCCGATTTCAATGTTTTGTGGCAGATGTGTATCTAGGCAAGGACAAGCAAAAAAAATCCTAATGGCGGGGTTATAAGTCGATTCGATAGACGGTGGTATTAGCAAAGCATGAGACTCTGGATAAAGTTACCAATTTGGAGGAGAATATTCAACAACTCTAAGTACTCTCTTCTTCCTTCTGCTCTTTATAAAACTTGGTGATAAAGTGTTTGTTCACTATGGAACTAGAAGTTATTTGGATAAAAATATTGCTGGTCTGGGATTCGTGCTTCCCCAAGCAATACTGATTTGTTGGGGGACTTTTCCTCCTTCTTCTTCAGTGTTTTTAATTGGAAATATTTTATATTTATGTTTTTTTCCTGATGTTTTATTGAATTAATTCTATATTTTTCAGGCCACAGCAACTATGGTAAAGATAAGGCCCAAACTGTCAGATTGTATTATTCCTTCGGTGGGAGCTATTTTTCTACATTCTATTAGACATCAGAATTCTTAGGTTTTTAATTTTAAAGAAATGCTGCACATCTGAGCCCTCCGATATTTCCTGAGTTATAGTTACAGTTACAGTCAGATAACTTCCCAGGAAAAAAATGACTTTGTAGTTTGAACATGTTTTCCCCATCCTTCCATATTAATATTTTTCAGCTCACAAGAGAAAACAAGATTAGTATGATTTGAATCTTCCAGCCAGTATAGAAAGATCAAACTTCTACCTCTACACTGAGCTGCTTCTTTTCAGCATTTGCATTTTCTTCTCAAGCAATACATTCAAGAACTTGGAATATAATTGGTGATTTTGTTGATGATGAATGGGCTTAAGCAGAGTAAAGATGACTTTTGCTACTTTGCAGTGCTCACAGCAAAAACCAAAAACACCCGAGTGGCTAGGAGTGTGTGACATATAAATTAAACAGTTTTCAGTTCTTTGATAATAAAGTCTATTTAAAAAGATATAATAAGATAAGACCACTTTTCTCCTTACCAAGAAAACCTGTACTTGGAAAAAAAATAATGCTGGCTTTGTTTTATCAACATTAGGCATTTATGCAACTAATCTATTTCCTGTATGCTTGATAATGGCATTTGGTATTTATCTGAAAATGGTAAGGACTAGTTGAGTATAACCAAACTCCAGACCTGAGGTGTTCTCTTCAAGTGGATGCCACGATGGCTCTGCCTCAGTGTCTCTATTACATTTTTTTTTTAATAAGCTGTATGATGGGGGTCACATTTGATTATCTTTCCATGTGAGTATCCCATTATTGCAGTACCATTTGCTGAATTTTTGTTTGTTTGCTTGTCTTTTGGGGGGAAGTACATGGGCTGGGAATCGAACCTGGGTCTCCTGCATAGCAGGCAAGAATTTTACCAGTGAGCCACCCTTGCACTCCTCTATTAGATTTTTTGTTGTTGTTGTTTTGTTTTGTTTTACATTTGGGCAGGCACTGGGAATCGAACCCTGTTAGATGTTTTTTTTTTTTTTTTTTTTGCACGGGAAGGCACCAGGAATTGAATCTCGAATCGTGTCTCCAGTGTGACAGGTGAATACTTTGCCTGCTGAGCCACTGTGGCCCACCCCCTATTAGATTTTATCAGCAGCTTCATGGCAACCTTCTTCCAAATTCTTTAATATTAAGGCAGAGGCCCACATGCACTCCCTGAACAACCATGTTCCTGGAGGTAGCCTGAGAGTTTTGAAAGAAACCAAATGTCTTCAAACAGGTAACCAATACCATTAAGCATTTCTCTCTGCTCTTAACCAACTGAAATATAGAAAATGAATGAATTGGTGATTGGAATTGCTTCCAAAACACAACTTAATCAACTGCAATTCTGGTATGGTTACCTAGAATAAAAACATCATATGCAACTTCTCTAATCTGTTGTTATCTACCCCTCTAGAAGAATACCTGTTCCTCTAAAAGAATATCTACTAGGATTATAGCTCCGTTTCCAAAATATGTTTGATCATTACAATCACTACAAACTGTCAAGTATTTATTGTCATTTTATACATGTGCCATATTATATAAGTACTAAGGATGATGCAAAGACACCTAAGGCACAAGTGTCATCAAGGAGTTAACAGTTAAACTGAGGAGATGGCGATTTAAAAATCAGCAAAAACATTTCAAGAGTTGAGCAATAAAGATGACTAATGGCAGTTACAGAAGTCCTTTGCTATTTATAGGATCTATTCTAAAAGTGACTTAAAAACAATTTAAATATCTTGTCCAGAACCTAAATTTTCTGCAGCCTATAATCTAACTCCACATGTCTGGATAGGTCATTTAAACAATCCACACACAGGGAGCCCAGAATAAGAATGAGGGCCTTTAATCCTGTATAGCTTAATGTAATGCCTGGATGCATCCCAGAGTATATTAAGCAGATAATCAAAAAGTATTGGCAAAGTCCCTAGAGGGATGGCATAAAAAATAAGGAACTATTAAACTTTACCACTGAGGAAACCCCTGATACTGTCAAACTTTAGGGACACCCAAATCAATAGGCCAAGCCCTTGATCTTGGGGTTTGCTTTTGTGAAGCTTATGTATGTAGCGAAGAAACTTAGCCTACCTATAGGTATGCCTAAGAGTTACTTCTGGAGGACCTCTTGTTGCTCAGATGGGGCCTCTTTCTCTAAACCCAACTCTGCAAGTGAAGTCATTGCCCTCCTCACTACATGGGACACGATATCCAGGGTTGAAAGTCTCCCTGGTGGCGTGGGAGAGGACTCCCAGGGGTGAGCCTGGCCTTAGCACCATGGAATCAACAATGCCATCCTGACCAAAAGGAGGAAAAAAAGTATAACTAATAAGGTATCAGTGGCTGAGAGAGCTCAAATAGAGTTGAGAGGTTACTCTGGAGGTCACTCTTATACAAGCTACAGTTAGACATTGTTACCTATCATAACTTGCCAAACCCCAACCAAAACCATTCCTGCCAACCCTAAAGAACACGTAAGGCATTATATAAGATTCTACAAAGGTTCCATGCACTGGGGTAACTTTCCAGAAACCTACAACCTCCAGATGGTTCCTGGACCACATAAGTCCTGAAATGCAGAGGGGCCAGTCTCTCCAGAACATCAACTAGTTCCATCCCCCTCCTCAAATTACTGGCAGCTCCTTTTGACAATGAAAAGTTAGAATGGGCATGGCCCAAATACCCCTAACGAATGGGAGAAAGATCAAAGGTGATGGTGGAGTTATACAGACAAGGTAAGGTTTAACAAATGAGTATGATTGCTAAATCATTATATTGACATTTCTTTCAGTCTCCAGTATCTTAGAGCAGCTAGAAATAAAAACCTAAAATATGGGAATTGTAACCCATACGAAACTCTGAAATCCATTCTACAGCTAATGGTTGCAATGTGCTTTGAAATTTATTGCTTTTTTGCATATGTTATTTATTACAAAAGGAAGAAAAAAATCTATTGTGATGATAAATTCACAGCTTAAAAAACATTGCATGAGCCATTTGTCTTAATTTTTATGTGATATGCCCTTTTGTAACTTTTCAATATTTTCATTCATTTTTATTGCCTTTATTTATGCCTTAAGTATCAAGAACTTTAGACTCTATCCATCACATGCTTATGATAATAGAAAAAGCTTATATTTTATTCTATTTGTTGGGAAAAATTAAATATCATTTATATAATTTTTAATATGGGGACTATATGACTGTTATATCCCTCACTAGTCCTGACACTGGCCTTTTGCCTAGATATGGGATTTCCCAGAATTGAGGACAACACAGTAAGGGAAAATATATGGGCCCACTCATCCTACTTTTCTCTCCTTTCTCTATTGCAAAAGGAAATTTTTAATAATAAAAACAGCATATACTGTGTAAGTATAAAGGGTCAAATTTCAAACTGGATCCATAAAAATCATCGATTCTTATCTAGGACCAAACTTTACTTATGATTTAAAGAATTATATGGAAGCACTAGGCACACATGAAACATTTCTTCCATGGAAGAACATGAAATAATCAGATACATCTCCCCAAAGTGTCCACTTTCTTTTAATTCTGATGTGTTATGGCTTCAGATTAACAGATAAGTTTTTTAAAAATGTATGCAGAAACACTGACATTGAAAGGAAACCCTTTCAGCCTCAGAAAATCTCCATTGTATGATCTGTTAATTATAAATATAGGAAAATGCTCTTGTGACTGTGCCCGATTCTTTAGCTATCCATGACCTGTAATCCATAAATTCCAGTTTTATTGATAATAGGCAGTGCAGTCAGGTCAGGCATATCCTGCTGAAGCCATTGCTAGGTATCTTTCTGCTAATTAAATGCCATTAGTAAGATTACAAGGACATGTGGGCAGTCATTAGCAGGTTTACAAGGTGGTCTGGTGAGGTCATTCATTCCTTCCATTCCCCTTGCCATCCTCCAGAGAATGAATGAATGAATGAATCACAGGCCTGCTGTTAATCCCCTTTCTTCCCTACCCTCCCTTCTTCTCCCTCTCTCTCCTTCTCTCCTACATCGATGTGTGTACATCATAGAGTAAAATATGAAATGTAATTTTTCTTTTAATTGTGGCTATAAAGATATGCCTACTTTGAAATTTTGCTACGCCTGCTCAGCTCCTCCTTCTCCATCTAGGGCTCATTTTTCTCTTATTTTATGGTTCTTTGGCAGAAAAGTTTCTGTAGCACTGATATGAGTAAGGGTGAGGAAAAAAATAATTAATCTGGCCTTACATTTGATAAAGCACTTACATTTACAGATTAGTACAGTGTGGCTACATATCTTCTAGAAATTTTTCCTTCTCTTCAGGAAATGTAAATTATTTTTTATCTTCAAAAATATGTTAATTGCCCAAATTGGCTGGGTGATTTTAAATCCTTGTAGGAGAAAGCGTAAGGAATACTTCTTTACCACTAAATCATTGCATTGTTGTTGTAATAATAATAATAAGGTGAAATGAATACATGGTCTGACCCAAGGCTCAATGCCTAGAGAAGTCATGACTTATGGCCACAAGTCATATGCATTTGCTTTGCGAGGTCTGGGGATTATGGGAAGGAAGAGACTTTATTTGTTGTCAGAAAGAGGGGATGGTGTCAAATTCAGGGACATGCACTAACGTTGAAAAGGTTCTAGTCCATTTGAGTTGACCATGCTCTACCTTTTGAAAAGACTTAGAACTTGAAATATTAAAGGAAATACATTCGGTGGCATCTATTAGGCTAGATGGAGATAGGGAAATGTGACTCAGGATTCCTTGACACTCTCAGCCTCCATGGAGAAGGGAAGGGCTTCATCAGAGCTGACCAAGGTTTTGTTTTCTCCCCCTGTATTGGCAAAAGCAGCTAAAGGAAACATAGGTCTTTGCAAGAAAGCAGTGGCAGAAGTTGACTGTATAGGTAAGCTAAGGAAAAAACACCGGCAATGCAGGGAAGGACTCAACAGGACAGTGCTGGTACAGCCCATGGACAGTCTGAAAGTGGTGGGACTGGCCATACATGGTTCGACTAAGGGCCAGTTATCAACCAACAATACTAGGAAGTTGGAACTGCTGGGAGCAACAGTTCAGTTTATTATTACGGTTATTATTATTCTAAATCTCCATTTTCTATCCTTATATTTAGAGTGACTTAGGTAAGCCACCAACCTCTTGGATTTTTACTTTTTTTTTTCTATATTGGATAATAATGAAGGTTGCCATGAAGATTAATTGGTAAAACACCTAGTATAACACTTAGTACATAATAGATACATGAAACTTTGCTTTCTTTTCCTGTCTAGGAGATTATATGAGTTGTAACTGAGATACTCCCTTTACAGAAGGCGCAAGACTAAGAAAAGCGAGGAAACTAAAAAGAAACAAAGCAACAAAAATTTCCTTTTTACGCAACAAAGAAGTCAGTTAAAAAAATTATACTTTGGATACGCAATGGCTCTGGGGGCCGAGATGGATGTGGATGAACTGAGAAAGAAAAACAGAAAAAAGCAACTGAAAGTTTCGGAAGGAGCAGGGAAGCGTCTGGGTTTCATCCAACTGGGATTTAACGATATCACAGAAGATGTTATCATTCCCTGAATGCTGACAGTGGGTAAACCCCATACAGGACCTGTTCTTAGGAGCTTTCAGACTGCTGAAGGCAGAGATTTTTTTTCCTATCTTGAATAAGGATTTTAAAAACTTGCAATGTGGCGGCACTGATTTATACAATGCATTTGCGGTGTTTTTTTGAAAGAGGAAATATATATGTACGGTGTGTGTGTGCCAGAAAGATTTAATCCTCTTGCCCACCCCTGCCCCACCCCTCGGAATGAGGGAGGGGAAGACTGAATGGGATTTGGAGTTTTCCTGCTGAGAAAGGGACATTTTCTGCAATCAGGTCAGTGTTCAAAGGACTAATGCTCTAAGAAGTAATCCAAAGGGGAGAAGCAGTTCAGGGTTATTAAGTTATTTTAAAAATGTTGTCTGGACTGTTGCTGACCCTTGTGAAAGGAACAGGATGCTGCTTCCCAGCGGGACAGAGTAGGAAGCAATTAGAGAAGCCTAGGAGAGGCTCAGGAATGTTTGGGAATTCACACATACGGCAAATTATGTGGCAACTCTGTCAGTGAAAATAAATTAATTTGATCAAGGATATATTTGGGCCTTAGAGGATATTCTAAATATATAGCTAATCCTGGACATGGCTCTATGAGTGTCTTTCTAAAAGCCCACCACTTCTATTTAGTTGAGGACAGTTTGACTTCAACTTCAGAGAAGAGAAGGAAAATCAATTAATGTTCATCGAATGCCATTCCTTAAGTGCACCTATGTGAGCCATCTGTATTATAATAGAGTTCTAGACCCATACACACATTGCTTTTTTTTTTTTTTCAGTGCATGGTCCCGGAATTGAACCTGGGTCTCCCACATGGAAGGCGAGCATTCTACCACTGAACCACCTGTGCACCCTTACACATTATATTTTAGCTACTACATTTTATATATATAGATACACATATGTACATATATGTATATGAGGATATATATATGTTACCACCTTCAAACATTACATATAACATACAGAATGTTACAAAAAACTCTCAGTAAAATAATTTACCATTGATGCCATCCTCTTAAGATTCAGTGGTTACCAGAGCCCATCCTGAAAAATAGATCCTATTTACAATGCTTAGTGAAGCATAGTGGTCAATCAAGTTAAAGCTTCACTGGCCACTGGGAATCCAGAAGAAGCCTCATGAGGGACATTTAGGAAAACAAAAAGTCCAAGTTCCACTAAAACAAAGATAGCTAGAGTTCAGTGATGTCAGGCACTGTGGATGGGGCATCTCAGTCCCAGATGAGTTAGATGAGCTCATACTGTTAATGACAGAACAGAATCTAGACCTCAGGTTTTGCTATATACACTTCAGATATGAATACTAAGGCTTATCTCCTGAGCACCACACTACAGGAGATATGAGAAACTCTAAAAATCTCAGCATGTTTTCTAATAACAAAGTTCATGTCCAGAGACTATGAGGGATGTATTCGAGTGGCAGGTCTAAATTAACCCACAGAGAAGAGAAGATATCTTGAAGGTAAAAGGAGTCAAGGAATGGTGAGACACTTGGAATTACTGGCATGTGTTCACTTATTCAGTCATTCAAATATCTACTGAGAACCGGGTGTGAGGCAGTATGCCAGGAGAAAAGACAACAGCACCTATCCTCGTGGAGTCTGTTATTTCAGTCAAGGGTTATATATACCAGCTTACAAAAATACAAGGATGGTTGCAAGCTTTTGTTTATGAACCTCTGAGACACAGAAGATGCCAAAATCTATGTGGTCTACAGAACCAAAGGCCAAATCGGGACTCTGTAAAACACTATGGTGTCTCCATCATTTTCTTTAAGTGAATATCTTAACTTGAGTTGTTTTCATGCTCATATCATCAATTGGGCATTACTGACTATTTCGTCATCGTGGTTCCAGAGCTTAATGAGACTCAGCTAATGTGACCTTTGGAACCATCAAACTGTGGAGAAAGCACAGCAGAGAAGTCTGACCTCTGGGTAATCTTTGTATACTAAAGCCTTTCAAAAGTCAGAGCACCAGGCATTTGGCAGTGATTTCACAGACTTAATTACTCAGAGATATTCACCAGCATCCTCAAAGATTGACAGCTCAAATTAGACAGCTGATTCTCTCTTATATCCATTTCCTATCATCAATGGTGCTAAACAGCTAAGTAAAAGGTTTAAGATTATTTGCCCTTTCTATCCTGATAAGATTGATGGCACCATAAGCGCTCTCAAGGAGAATATGAAGATTCATTTTCACTCCTCAGGAAAACGATCACAAACAATTTCTATTTCAAAATGGACATTCATAAAATCATAGACTGTCAGAACTGGAAATGACCCATGAGACCATGTGATTTGGTCTACCTTAGATGACAGATGGAAAAACTGAGCCCCAGAGAAGATAAGTGATCCACACTTGGCCAAACAGTTAAGAGTAAAGCTGGAACTAGATTTCAAATCTTTTGATGCCTGGTCAACTTAATATTTCCATTACTTCATATTGTCTTGTTAGCTGTTACAAGGTATGTTTTGAAGTAAAATATGCATGAGAAGAATATGACCAGAAACAGCATACAATTATATACTACTTATTGTGTTCCTATTCTAAGAAAAATGAAGAAAAGCCCCATAATTCTCATCCAATATGCCAACAGAATGTCAGAAGACTGTTACCATTCCTAGCACAGTGAGGCATCAGGAATGAGAACTAAGAGAATGTTTTCTGTGTCAGATACCACAGTTTAGTTTTACTTATAATCAGAGCCCATCCTCATGGTCACAAAGTGCATCCACTAAAAAAAAAGCTAAGACATGGCCAATCAACCACTGCTTCCTCTGGTATATAAATGTAGGCAGTGGAATAGCAATAACTCAGAGGGACACATAAACTAAACAAAACTTAAAATAGGGCAACTCCTGACACAATTAATGGGAGCTGGAGCAAGAAGGCAGGCAAGATGTAAATGTGGGAAGGATTTGGGATCTGAAATTTTACCCGGAAGGTGGTAATAGAGGTGATACATTGGGGATGGCGGGGAAGGGGGTGGGGGGTGGGTGGGTATCAAAACTCCGATGATACTGGAGTTAGGGAGCATAATAAAAATCTGAACAAGATCCATGAGTTTAAATCAGAATGCAGAACAACAGGAAACAGGAGAACACAAGGTCCAAAAGGTAAGTCTAGGCAGATGGTCACAATTCCATGCAGAGTCGAACACGTGCACTGGTAGAGCCATAGGAACAGTAGAGGCCCTAAGAAAGCAGGAAGGACGGTCAGAACCCAAACCAGCAATTCTGGCAGCAGACACAGCAGCAGTAAGAAGAAATGTTGACTGAGGCAACTGTTGGCTTCAGCCAGGAAGTTTTTATATTGCTTTCTGCTAAGCAAGAACCACCAAAAAGTTATGAACAATTCAGAGGCAATTGGTGGATACAATAACACGCCTATGATTGAGAGTGGAGAGAAGGGTAGATCAAAGTCATCTGGCAATATTTACAGCAGTGTACACAACATCCCAAAGAGTCAGCAAAGGCAGATACTCTTTTGGATATGAGTTGTTTCTTGAGCAATGCATGTAAAAAAAGCTGAACAGTTAGTAAGTTCCCCCAAACTCTATTTTTCACTCTTCTGTGAAGTGCTTCAGAGATACTTAGAAAGGGAACCTGATGAAATGCTTTACTGCTGATTGAGTCAGCAGGTTTACTACTGAGTTTCATTAGTGAATGCTTCCTAATATTTAGCAACCACAGCGTCTTTGAAGGAGGAAAGGACCAGCTTGTCTCAAAATCAAATCCCTCTTAAGGGACAGCTGGCAGAAATACAAGGTCAAACACTTCAGCTGCTATTATGGAAAAGCAGCAGAAAACCAAGCTTCAGCTATAACTAATATTTGTAGAACAGGTTATGATGAATTGAGATCATATAAACTGTTCTACATATGATTTCAATTTCTCCATTTCAGCACCAATGGGAGAAAGTGAAAAGCATTTACCTTCTTCATGAGTGAGTGGAGACTAGAGATAACACTAACAAATGTAGTAACTAATATTGGACCAATCTTGACACAACATCCCAAGGAAGATATAATAGGGCTGGAAAAGATCCAGAGAAAAGCAACTAAGATGATCAAGAGGAAAGCTTATCTTTCATTCAAGGACATACTAAAAGACTAAAAGGATTAGATTTCTTGGACTGGGAAGATGAAGATGAAAAGGGGTTATTGCAGTGGGGCAGGGGGCAGGGAGAGGGGGATGCGAAATTAAAAGTCCACTGTGGATAAATATAAATGTATTCACTGAGTTTCAAAGCATTTAATTGGGGTCATTCCATGATATTAAAGGATGTTGATTCAAGGCAAATTGAAACATGCCTTCATTTATATAAACATCCGTAAATTTATGTAACATATTCCCACGATGATACAGAGGTGAGGAAGAGAAAGAAGTTGAAGAGATCACCGGATGAACTCAAGGCCAACTGATTTACAAGGCATTACTAAGAGATAGTCATGATGCATCCAAACTTTTCAAGTGAAAATTGCTAGGTTAACTGACCAACCATCTACTGGTGCCTGCATCTGGACAGAGTTCTGGGACAGTTGCCCTGTTAGTCTGACCTAGTGTGACTTTTTTTCTCACGCTCTTTGTATGGAATCTATGCAGGAATAACCTCCATACAAGTTTGGGATTCCTAAATTCTTTTGACAGTTCAGACATAGAAGAATAATCTTCTAACTCATTAAGAAAGCAAGAGAGTCCCAACTCTTGGCTCTGTTTGGTTTACCCATATGGGAGTATGCAACGCAAAGAGGTGAACGAAATCCTAACAGAATGCAGCAGCTGGTTAAAGACTATTATATTGAAATTTTCATGAGTTTGACAGTAGGCCAAAAAAACTACAAAATGGCAGAGAGTGGAAAAGGCAGTTATAACAGGTTGAACACTGTTGGTGATTATTTTTTCAGCGGCAATGAAAGCTGTAATCAAATAACCTGAAAGAGATGCTGGCAGGAATAAGAGAGCCCCAAGGGAGAGGGAATATTAAAACTGTAACAATGATATATGGTATAGAGTAATAAACTAGACAAACATGAAGTTTGAAGTATCAAAATCAAGGTTCTTAGCATCATATGTAAAGCTGCTGTCGGGATGCAGGCACAAATGCTGCCTGATTTGCAATGTAGGGCAAAAGATATTGCTAATGATTTAAAACCTTAGGGATGAGTACATAACTCAACAAACAAGTAGGAACTGTGCTATTGGGGTAGATGATCAATTTATCCCAGCATTGAAAAGGAAAAATTAGAAAGCATTAAAATAAATAGTCAGAGAAGGCTCCTGGTTTTTCAGCTGGCAAGTGTGGTGAAAACTCTTAAACACAACTGAAGATAAGCAAGATAAGAGGAAAACTGGTGATTGGTTATAGCAATGTCATTCTAAACTTATATGTTATATTATTGGACAAAGAAGGTATGTGAGGTTATGAATGGCAGTTGCCAGAACATGAAGTCCTCTGAACCTTGTAGGTATTTCAATGTAATTTGCTTTAACAAATGTGTTTTGGACAATGGTAATGGGTAATAATATATCGCAAGTGGCATTTATAATTTCTTTATTCACAATATACTATATGAATATGTGTTCACTCTATACTGCAGTTGCACTTTTTAGGGGTCATGCTGGTTTGAAACTGTTATGTACCCCAGAAAAGCCATGTTCTTTTCCCTAATCCAATCTTATAGGGGCAGAGCTATTGTTTGGGTAGGATCTTTTGGATTAAGTTGTTTCCATGGAGATGTGACCCACCCAATTGTGGGTAGGACCTTTTGATTAGGTGGTTTCCATGAAGATGTACCTCCCCCCATTCAAGGTGGGTCTTAATCTGCTTTCTGGAGTCCTTTAAGAGAGAACAATTTTGGAAAAAGCTCAGAACCCACAAAGACAGAGATGTTTGGAGATGCAAAAAGAAAAACGCCCATGGGGAAGCTGTTTGAAAGCAGAAGGCAAAGGACCAGCAAGTACCAGCCATGTGCCTTCCAGGCTGACAGAGGTGTTCCACGCCATTGGCCTTTCTTGAGTCAAGGTATCTTTATCTGGATGCCTTACTTTGGATATTTTTAGGGCCTTTGAACTGTAAACTTGTAACTTAATAAATCTCCATTATAAAAGCCAACCCATTTCTGGTACATTGCATTCTGTCAGTATTAGCAAACTAAAACAGGGGTATATTTGAGAAATTACATAATCCTAATCTAAAATGGATTATAATTATAGAAAAATTTGTTCTTCTCCATAAAGTTTGAGAGATATCCTGGAAAAATGAGAGATATCCTGGAAAAAAATTACACATTTGATGGAACAGTACATTTCAGAGGCTTTTAAGGTTTCCATACACATCTCTCTACTAACTTTTCCTATGTGTTGTTCTACATCTCTTACCACTGAACCAAGAAGACTAATAGCCTTAAATTATACATCAAGATTTGAGCTCGTTAAAGAGGTACCTGGAAAAGCTGGAGTGGGTTGAGAAGGCATATATCAAGCTAATTAAACAGTATAAAAATAAAATTCCTATTGTTTTTTAAACTAAGAATTTATATTACATTAATACTTGAAATATTTTTTTAAATAAAGATAAAATTACTGGGAAAAAACAAAAGCTGAGAGCCTAGGTTTATGAAATCGGACAAGACCATGGAATGAGTCATACTCATTGATTCTTGGAGCTAGAAAGGACCTGAGATATCAGCCAGTCCAACTCCTTTTCTTATGAATGAGAAAGCAATCTATATATAGGTTTAGTGACTTGCCCAAGGTCACACAAACAACTAAAGCCAGAGCTAGGATTAGAATTCAAGTTTTCTTCTTCCCAGACCTGTGCCTTTACCAATACCAGTACCATGATCTTCAAGTACGTGAAGGAGCATCGGATACATAGAATACTTAGCTACTCTCTAATTCCACTCAGGAAGAACAAGAGAGTGACAGAAGGGATTACTACTTTCCTGGTAATTGTCTCCTTTTAATTTTTCGGACTGAATTAGTTTGGCTTCCCCTCAGCAACTGACTGGGATCTTTTCTAGTAGGTATAACATCAGAAGGGGCTGAGGCATGCTAGGAGTCCCCTTAGAGACCCTTAATGAGCCTGAAACCGACAATAATTTGGAGAGTAATGGCTTAAAGACGTCTCAGATTCTATTTGGTACTATTCTTATTGTTATAATTAATAATATTCAGATGGTCCTAAAAGTTCATCCACAAAAGGAGAAAAATAGCCTTTATTTCCATTCATAAAAGAACTGGATAATGAGCTTGATAAATGTGTTGAAAAAGTAGCACGTCTCAAGCATCTTGGAAATGAAAATATGTGATGACGAATTGAGGTAGAAGATAGATGTGAAGAGTCTGAATAAAATTGTTCCGTAAAACATAGCCCAGAAGTAAAGCAATACTGTACCTGTCTAAATCAATATATTTTTTAACGAAACGTATGCTCCCCAGTAGGCATTTAAGATATGTAATTTAGTGAGACTAAATAAATGAAATAAAATATAAGAAAATTAAAAATCAGGATCAAAGTATGTTAAAGGAGAATTTCCAAACTTAAGAGGCCTCTCATCTGGAAAAATTTATAAGACAAAGGAAAACCTTAAGGGTATGTCTTTTCTTTCAGAGTTGAAAGGGTCCTCTCACTCTCCTTCTTCTGAGATAACAAAATAGAGGTATAAAGTCAAATTTCTTAAGAACTGTAGTAATGAAGATCTAGGACCATTGTTATAGCTTCAGAACTGAATTATGAAGAATTGATAGTCAGTGGAAGAATAAAAACAGACTAGATCAAAAATGACAGGCTGAAAAAAAATGGGAAAAAAAAGGAAAGCATTTAATATGTTTAGTCTGATTCATGGCTGGAGCAAATTCAGAGACTTCAATTTGTATTGAAGACTATTCCATGAACTCAATTAATTTTAATTGTTGGGGAGAGCAGCCAATTCAAAATTAAATTAAAGTAAGACTCTACTGCCCGATTGACAAGAGACTGTCAAGGTATTATAATAACTCCATGTCTTCTCCTCTCTCTCTTCTGTATCAACTGGATGTATCACCATTGATATTTCATGCATCTTCCTTCAGAAGGCACTTCTAGGCACCTGTATTCCTTTCACTGACACAAATGGTCCCAGAAAGCAGAAGCATTCTGTCATTGTTAGGTGACAAATGCTGGGTGCTACATATCTAGAATGAGCATCTCAGCTCCACGAATCGCCAGGACTGCTGCTGCCTGCCTTTTGGGTTTCTGAAGTATTCAGTCACCTGAAATCATCTGTGTGCACATAGCTCTAGAAATCTTCCATGTTTGTCTGAAGAAAAATGTGGGGAAATCCCTAAAGGAATGCCACTGTTGCTGCATCTATTCACTCCCACTGTCAACAACATTGTCTGAAACTTTTTGTTCCACTGTAAATCTGCCCTCCCTCTCCCACTGAGAAAACATACCACAAATGCTGCTTTAAATGGATTTTTCCTTAAAGGCCGTTCCCTGTTGCATCAGCAAATTTACAGAGGTAATTTTACCATGAGTTTGCTATCCAAGCTTCTGCGAGGAAGAAATAAATAGGTATTGTAGGCCAGGCTAGCATTGGGTTTTAAAATGAATTCTTTCTTGAATACACAGATTAGCCACAATAAATGCTCCTTTAAGAATGCGACTCTTCCAACTTACTTGATATAGTAGGGCACTTTGTTTGGTGAGATGGCTCTCTCCCAGGGACCCTGGACAGAAGCTGAAAAAGGAAGAAAAAAAAAAGAATGCAAGTTCACCACAAACAGGAAAGACAACATTAATCTTCCGAATTACAATTTTACACTGATATCGTTCTGTTTGCCCAGTTGCCCATGAAGACAGGACGGATTAACCTGCTGTTCTGAAATTTCTGTCCTAATCTTAAGTGAAATTGAACTCCTTCAGGCACAAAGATAAATGCAACGGGGGATAAAAAAAAAAAAAAGTTTTTCCACCGTTAAACCTATAGAACAGATAAGAAACTGAATGAACGAGCAGAAACTCTTCTGGCTCCACTGGGGGCTTTTCTTATAACACGGCTTGTTGCTGCTGCTTGGTATCTTTTACTTTTTGATTGACTGGGCTTTATTAGTTTAGCAGTTGAAACATCCCTCTGCGATATATTTACATTCCAAGTTATTGAAGCTAAAGCTCTACACTTAGCCCTCTGGTATGCTTGTTTTTCTCTTTATGTTGTTTAAACGGAATCCAATTTCATTTACCGGATATATGTTTAATTGGTGCTTCAAAATATCAGATGATCTTATTAGTGAAGCTAGCCAAACAGTGAGAGAATGGCCCCCCAATACTAGAGTGTAATAAAGCTTTTGTGATGGGGTGATGAATCCTCTAGGTGAAATTAAATTTCACATACTGGGAATTTGTTTTACAATGAATTTATTGTGTATTTGTCCAATCGATCGCCATTACATCTTTAAAAAACAAAATACTTAAGTTGTAGGCTGTTTTTTCCTTTCCTAAAAATATCTTTTATGTACTGTTTAACCCGATTTTGTCTTTCTTTCTTGAAGACAAAACAAATGTGTTTAGGAGGCTTTGTAACATTTTCTCAACCATAAACATGCCTCCTGAATTTAGTTTCAAGATACTGGAATTTTAAGAAACATAGAATAACACCAGGAATAGAAATATAAGAAGCATTCTTATTAACAACCAGCCATTTTATGTGTATTTGCATATTTTTTCCAAATCTCATTCTGTTAATAATCTGAAGTACAGCTGATGCTGACCATTATTTCCTTCCATGAAAAGCTCCCTTCTAAATTAGTCTTACAGCAAATTCACTCCACAGCACACTGAGATGTAAGAAAATGTCAAAGCTAATATATCCTTGACTACACTGTATAATGTGAAAGAACAGCTTTGAATAAAAGTTAACCTCACCCATGCCACACAACTGAAGGGAAATGAAACTACAGATTCTTTGTTTTATATAGAATAATAGAGGGTTCAATCACCCATCCTTTAACAAGGCATACTACTTTGAAGCTTGGTGACATGTAATTTAAAAGATATAGGAAATATACAAAGTATATCTTACACCATGGCAGTTAAAAACATAACCAAATATCTTTGCAGCACCTGGATATTGTCTATTCTCGTAAAAAAAAAATGATATAGGAAATGGATTTGTATTTAGCCACTAATTATGCCTTTTCATTTTGGTAGGCCAAACTTTTTAATATAGGGGAGAGGACACTTCTCTATTGTTTGGAAGTATTGCTCCACCGCCAATCTCTCTGTCCTCTCTCTCTTTCTGCTCCCTTCTCTTTCACTCCTGCCCTCCTTTCTTCTCTCATTCCCTTTCTCTTATTCTCATTTTCTGCTCGACTCTCCTCTTTTCGGTTTTTCTTCTCTAAGGTGCACCAGCTTTCCTTTCCCACCCAGATTAGTTCAGAGAGTAAATAAGAGCTGGTTTAGGAACTTGGGATGGATTCTCTGACCTGCATGGTCAGAGTGTGACATTAAAGAAACCTAAAACCCAAGACCTCTCTAGCACGGAACAGGCAGAGAGCTAGAAATCACAGAATCCTGGCTGCTAAGAGCATCTTCTTAAAATCACAGCATCATAAAAGAAGAAGAGAACTTCAGGGAGCGTTTGGTCCAGTCCTCACTGGCCGGGAATGCTGAGCCTCTGAATGCCTAAACCAAGAAAAGAAGGGCTAGGCTTTTCTGAAAGGTCTCTACAGACTGAGCCCCCACAATTTCTCTCTTTATCTCTTTCCAGTTCTTTATTATTCTAATGCTCTAGAAATTCTTTCTGATTCAGAGGATGCTGGGTACATCCTTTGGTAGCAAGAGAGTCAGTTTGGTAGCCTTCCTAGGCATCTCCCAGTGAGAAGCGCGCTGGAGGGGCTGCCTGGCCTGGCTCAGGGGCTCTCCGGCTGAAACAAATAAACTTCAACCAGATAACTGAGCAACAGACAGAGGACAAGCAGTGGTGCCCAGCTGAGCTAGTCACAAGACCTACATAGAGCAACTACACTTGACTTGGTGCTGTTAAAAATTAACATGCTGGGGGAGTAATCAGTATATGCTTGAGCTAACTAGTTGAAGAACTTTTTTTTCTTAGAAAAAAATTATAAAGTCCAGATCAATATGAGATTTTAAACTTTTATAACTGAAGTTCTCAATTGCTAATTTTTTCTTAAAGTCCCCCACCCCTGCCAGAGTGCATCTTACCTTAATGTGTTGCCCTGAAAGAGGTTCCTTCCCTTTTCACTCATATTTTATAAATTCACCTAAGCAACTATTTTGCAGTCATCATTTGAAGCCACACAATTCTATACTCAAAAATGTCCTTGATGCAAAAAGAGGAAATTAACAAGGACCTTCCTCCATTCCTCCCTTCCCTGTCACCACCACATATGGACACACACTGGAACCACTTGCTTTAGAAATAGTTCACAACTGGCTGGTGAGCCTATGTGATCAGATTCAGGTCTTCTTCTCAAGAGATCGTTAAAGGGTTGTCAGTAATTGTGTTCGGGGCTGCCAGATGATTTTGGTCTTGCATATGCCCCAAAGTTGATCAAATATATGGTACCTCTCATAAGTATGCTCCAGAATTATTCTCTCATTTCTTGCAGTAGTGCTGAAACCAAGAGCAGCTGTTTCTTATCTCAGTGTAACAGTGGAAGTTTGCCATCCTTCACAAAGCCAGCCTACGTAATAGACACACACTTCTTTTATGTCTGATATGTCCATTTTTAGTAGCCCATCAGAAGCAGATTTATTGGCAAATAGTTTTTATGACACCAAGCTGTCCTTTGGTATTTTCTTATACAGATGTTTCTATAACCACCACGTGTAATTCCAATGCAGCTTTGTGATTCAGATTCTCGAGGGTAAAAATCATCTATTATCATATGGCACAAGCACCATGGGGTATTGTCTACTGAATTTACACAGCAAACTGCCATGAGAGTATTCATTCCAAAACCAACCTCAGAATTTCACCTCATGTTACAGATGCAGTATGTCATTAAGAACAAGAAAAGGTAGCAGTTTCATCTTCAAATGCTTTTCTTCCCTCAGGGTGACAGGATTCAATCCTGTGCCCAAGGTAGTTTGGAAAATCACAAAGAGAGGCCACATTATTTAGGGGAAGTTTTTATATCAACCATTTTTTCAGCGCATGATAAACAGAATGTTCCAGGTGATGCACCCTGGTGTTCAAGCCATATTTTAATCGACACAGGGGCCTAACCAGAAAATTTAAAAGAATGCTAATGTTATTTAAACTGTGCCAAAAGAGCGCTCTCAGGAATTCAGACCCGAACATATTCATCCATCTTTCCACTTTTCTCATTAGATTTAGCGTTTGGTAACATAGTCGGGTCAAACAACAACAACAACAACAACAACAAGTGGGGCAGGTTAGAAAAATAAGTAACAAAATGTTCAAAGAGAAAACTGACCTCTGGAATAAGAAAAAGGCGTTAGGGAGGAGCTACTAGCCAGGAACAAGCACTGGGTACGTCAGAAGCATGCAAATCCCACCAATAGTTTGGAAACACATTCTAGATTGGGGATCTACTCTAGAGAGGTCATTTCTTTTTAGACATTTTTTTTCCCTAATTGCTTCACCTCATGAACTTTTAATACCACAGATAATATTGCATATCTGTTTATGTTGCATTCTGTATATCTGTGGTTTTTGTACATTAAAAAAGTAAGAGTTTTTCATTCATCCAGAACTGCTTTTCACCACCTTGGGGGCAATATCGCCTTGTTGGGCATGCCTGATCTAGAAGAAGGGGCAGGTGGGGGTAGGATGGGAAAGGAACAAGAAGTGGATGAAAACATCTCTTACGTGCCTGAAGCATGATCCAAATTAGCTTACTTGATGCTCATAATGACCTGTGAGCTAGGTATCACTATTTGTATTTTGCATACGATGAAACTATTAAGATCCCATGAACTAGCCCGTTGAAAGAAGTCCTAGGTCAGTAAGTAATAGATCTTAATTTACTCTATTACTCAATGAAATCAGATGATTCAGGAAGTGGACTACAGGAAAAAAATCAACATATTACAGGTCTCCTCTGTGCCAGGTTTATGGGGGGGGGGGTGTTGGAGCTGTATGCACCCCAGAGCAACATGTTCTTAAATCTAATGAATCCCTGTGGGTGTGAACCCATTGTAAGTAGGAGCTTTTGATGAAGCTGTTTCAGTTAAGGTGTGACCCACCTCATTCAGGCTCAGTCTTAATCCTCTTATAGGAGTTCTTTATGAATGGAATGAAGAGGGGGTGTGGAGAGGAAGAGAGAGCCTGAGTGGCATGGATGCAAGACGCTGAAAGCAACAAAACATGGAAGAGAAGGGAGAGACCAGCAGACACCACCAGGTGCCTTGCCATATGGCAGAGGAGCCCAGCATCGCTGGCAGCTGGTCTTCGGGAAGAAAGCATCGCCTTGATGATGCCTCGATTTGGGCATTTTCTGGGTTTCAAACTGTAAGCTAATCAATTCCCATTGTTTCAAAGGGGTTGGTGGAGTTACGCAGAGAAGGTAGGGTTTACCAAACGAATATGAATGCTGAATCACTAAATTGATGTCTCTTTTAGTCTCCAGTATCTTAGAGCAGCTAGAAGTAAAAACCTAAAATTGTGGAATTGTAACCCATACCAAACTTTGGAATCTGTTCTACAATTAATTGTCGTGCTGTGCTTTGAAATGTATTACTTTTTTTGCATATATATTATTTTTCACAAGGAAGAAAAAAAAGTCGATTGTAGTGAGAAAAAAAAATACTTATTCCTTCTAGCCTCCTATGTTCTGGAGCAGCTAGAAGGAAAAATTTGAGATGATGGTATGGTAGCCCATGACAAACTCTGGGATCTGTCCTGTAACTACTTGTTGCAGAGTGCTTTGAAAACTACAGCTTTTTTTCTCTCTTTGCTTTGTATATATGTTCTATTATACAATAAAAAAGTTAAAAAAATTCCCATTGTTTAAGCCAACCCATTTCATGATATCTGCTTTCAGCAGCCTAGTAAACTGAAACACAGGAACTGTAGGTTACTTAGTGTAATCCCCCCAAACACCCTATGAGGTCATGCTATTCCGTTATTACAGATGAAGAAACAGGCTGAGAATTGTACAGTAAACTATCCCAGGTCATGCAACCAGTAAAGAGTATAGACTGGATTACATCAGGGTCTGTCTAGTCTTTCTATTTCTTCTATTTTATTGTGTGTGGTATGTAACAGGTACTCTATAAACATTTGTTTAAACTGAGTAAATCAATAAATCTTAAAGGGGGTCATGAAATCATCTACTCCCAGCTCTCTGTACTCTATCTGATATCTAAATTCATGCTCCACATCATTTATACCAAATGATTTTCCAGGAGCTGCTTGAATGACTTCATTGTCAGGAAATTCACCACCTCCTGGAGGAGCTCTTTTGAATTTCCCATCGCTTTACTGATGACTATAAACAGCTTCCTTTTATTCTGGTCAATATTTGCCTCCCTGTGATCTATAATCTCCACCACCGGTCCTGTTCTAAATGTCTAAAATAAATCATCTGTTCGGTTCAGAGAAGCTAATTTCGAAAGAGCTAAGACGAGACCTATTTTCTTTCAATAAAGACAGAAACACAGTCTCAATTCCTAAAGAAACAAAACAATCCCTTAGCTCACTTCGCTCATTATGTGACAAACCATACAGAGCACCTACTGTGTGCTGGCCATGGAGCCAAGTACAGACAGTTTCTGCCACTTTGCCCTTAGTGTTGGTCTTTGAGGATCCTTTCTCATGACCACATCTCACATTCTGCCATTAAAATCAACCGGTTGGCATTTGCTGAATGCACATGATGTGCTCATCCCTGTGCTAGGAATTTCTGGGTGGGGGTGGGGGTGGGCGAGGTGGGGAAAGGTGCTACCATGTCCCATGCAATTGAGGACCTTATAGTTTAATACTGGGGAATAGGTTTTAGAAGAAACTCACATTATAGCAGGGCTCTATCAGTCAGGGTCCTGGCAGGAAAACAGATGGCCCATTCAAATTGAGTTTGGTAAAGGGGCTGTTTAGGGTGTAGGGTGTAGGGTGTAGGCAAACCACAGAGGAAAATGTCATTAACAACAGGGAACCATCACTGCCCCTAGGTCTGAGGGGCCAGGGGAAGGAGCCATTAAGAGCCACCTGCTAGGATCTTTGGTCAAGGCTTGGCAAAGAGGGACCTAGAGGAATAAACATTCTGACCTCATCCTCCGTCTTCCCCCCATCTCCTTCCATGGCTCTCCATTGGCCAAGGCCAACAAGAAGTTAGAGGGCTTGGGTGGGGGCGCCAATCATGCAGGCCACACAGGGTAACCTCCCAAGGCACCGAGCAAGGTGGGGGAGCACGGAGAGTAGATGTGGAGTAGCAAAGCGAAGACCGGGCCTCATGCTGCCACTATGGCAACAGCCTCATAACTTCCCTCAGATGCTCCCCAGCTAATCCAGTATAGCACTAACAGATTAATTTTTCCAAAGTACTATTTGGAATACATCGTTCTCCCTTACTCACAAATCTTTCATAGCACGCCTGTCTGTAAACTAATTTTAAAGCTCCTTTTCCTGATATTCAAAGGCCCTCCACATGCTGACATCACCGCATCTTTCCCTCTCACTCCTTCCGTACATGACCCCTTGACAGAGACAGAACACACTTGCCAGTCATCCCAACCAAGGGGGGGAGGGAAATACTGGGTATTTATCTTCCAACCCCCATCACTGAGGGCCACTTCTGGAGTGTGTGTCGGGGGGGTCATTAACTCCCTCCCCTTCTGGCCTGCCCTGTGTGCTGGGGAGCAGGCTCCAAAGGCCAGGAAAGGCCTTAAGGCAGCATCTCAGGGGTTTCTAGTTGGAAGCCTGGATTTGCTGTGCCTGGGCAGGATGAGTGCCCAAGCAGATATGGGCAAGGCCTTGACAACTTCTGCAACAGAAGCCATGCACTGTGAATGGCTGAGGAAAAAGATATGAGAAGTTTGGATCCCCGAAGGATATCCAGCTTATCTCTGGATTTCTATGTGAGGAACATACAAACCCTTACCCTTTTTAACACACTGCTATTTAAGTTTTCTGTTACATGCAGCCAAACCTGCTCTTAAATAACCCCCGCCCCCACCTCCTTCCCAAACCGTCTCTGGTTCTATCAGGAATGCTAAAATCATTCCTGGCTCAGCTTAGCTACTACCTCTTGCACCAGGCCTTTCTTCTTTATTCTTTAACTTCTGAATAACATTTGAGTTTCTCTTTTTGACTGCAAAAAACGATATCATTATAGTAGAGAAACACGCAGAAAAGAACAGAAGATCACCAGTCTTTTCACCATTCAGGTATAAATTGTTAACATTTGCCTATAAACCATTTCATGCACACACTTATTTTATGAAAGCCAGATCATATCATATTCATAGATGTTATACTACCCTTTTCACTTAAAATATGTTGCGAACAAAATATAATATGTATACTTTTCCACATTCTTATATATTCTTCTATATCAGTATAGAAGAATATATAGAAGTGGTTTTTCAACTTTACCTACACCTAAATTCATTTTGGGGGTACAGTTCTATGAGTTTTAACACACGCATAGATTCATGTACCAACCATCACGATTATGATACAAAACAATCCTATCACCCCTCAAATTTTCCTTATGCTGTCCCTTCTTAGTCAGTTCTTCCTTCACCTCCCACACCTGGCCAGCCACTGATCACTTCCAGAACGTCATATAAATGGAATCGTACAGCATGCAACCTTTTTGAGATTGGTTTCTTTTACTGTGCATTATGCATGAGAGATTCATCCATGTTGTGTATATCAATAGTTTATTCCTTCAAAATGCTGATTGGAATTCCAGTGCATGGATGTGCCGCAGCTTGTTCATCCATTCACCCAATGAAGGACATCTGGGTTGTTTCCAGCCTTTGGCAATTATGAATAATACTGCTAAAACACTTTGTGTACAGGTTTATATAGGCTCACATTTTCATTTCTCTAAGGTAAATATTTGCTGGGTTTTAATGGATTTTAAATAGCTGAACAGTATTCCATCAGTGGATGAACCCATAACTCATTGAAGAACTTCCCTCTTTGGGACATTCACGTTGTTCCTGTTTTTTTCACTGTTACAAGTAAGGCCGCAATGAACATCTGGGTAGATAAATCTTTGCACAAACTTTTGTTAATTTCCTTAAGCAAGATTCCTAGAAGCGTATTTACTTGATCAAAGGCTATGCGTATTTTAATATAAGTTACACTCCTGTCAGCAGGAGTTTGCCTTCATTGATCTAGGTGGAAAGAGGATGCTCTATTTGCTGCAGGTCACTCACATGCCGTTGGTATAATTCTCAACGTGCATCGGATATACTGCCTGATACAGGTATTTGGAACATGTCTCTCACAACCCCTCTTTTCCCAATAGATTGCAAGTTCCCTGAGTTCAGAAAAGCATCCAGCACTTTGGGCATCTATCTCAAAGCCTAACCCAGATTCTTGGGAGGTGCCTGGATTAAGTAGAAAGTGTCTAGAAAACAGAGTCAGAAGAACTGGATTTGAGTCCTGACTTCACCATGACTTCATGATCTTGAGCAAGTCTTTTTTATTCCCTGAGACTTATTTTCCTCACATGCAAAACTGGAATGCTATCTCCCCTCATTGAAATGTTGTCAGGAAAGGATAAGAAAATGGATATAATCCCTTTATGTGCTGGTCTGAAGCTGTTATGTACTCCAGACAAGGCCGTGTTCTTTTAATCCATTCCTATGGGTACAGACCTGTTGTGGGTGGGATCTTTTGATCGGGAGGCTTCAAGCGAGATGTGACCCACCCCATTCAAGGTGGGTCTTAATCCTTTATCGGAGTCCTTTATGAGAGAATAAAAGGCAGAGAAGTTCAGAGAGAGCTCAGAAAGAAACACCGAGAGAAGTTTGAAGAGAGCAGAGAGGGCAATTGAAATCAGAACTTAGGCAAAAATAATCAGCAGATGCTGTCATGTGCCTTCCCATGTGACAGAGGTGTCCCAGATGCCAGCAGCCTATCTTCAGAGTCCTGGAAACATGCTGTTGATGCCTTAATTGGGATGTTTTCACAGCCTCGAAACTGTAAACTTTAAGTTAGCAAATCCCCATTGTAGAAGCCAATCCATTTCTGGTATATTGGACTCCAGCAGCTTTAGCAACCAAAACACCATACAAGTAACATTTGTAATCACATACTTCCTGATGCTGTCTGAATGACAGTAACCCTAGAACCTATCCCTGCCTCAGCTGGGCTTTATTTGTCTTCAGTCCTTGCATCTACTTTTGACAAATATTCAATAATGTGCTTCATGTAGTATAAACTGTAGCAGAGAGAAATACCTGTAGACACTAAGTGTTTGGGCTTATGGCACTTCTTTCCAACACTCTGCCTGTCCAGAGCAATGGGATCTGCCCAACAGATCTTTCATTCTTTGCTAGACCCTTTGTTCCCCGTTCATCAGTATAAATGATGAACCCATTAGTTTATATTTGATATGGTGGGAAATCAAGGGCCACTAACCATTTTATAATCAGATGATCATTGTGAAAAAAGGTAAGAAGATTGTTCTGGTGGAACAGATGGAGCAGAGGCAAGAAAGTGGAGTTTGAGAAATATTCCATAAGTGAATTTGGTGTCCAGGGGAAGAAAGAAATCATAGATGACGTCATACTTCTAAGACTAACAATCGGGGGTTTCACTGGCAGAGAAAATAAGGTATATGTTTGTGTGTGGGGGTGATTTTCAGATAAATTATTTTTTAGGAAAAAATGTATAGGTCTTTCCAGGAATTTGTCCATTTCATATAAGTTGTCTAGTTTGTTGGCATATAATTGTTCATAATCTCCTCTTTTGATTCCTTTTACTTCTTTAGGGTCTGCTGCAATGATCTAGGATGAAATTTTAGAAGATGGGTCTTTTCACCAAATTCAAGCAAATGGATAAGACCACAAGCACTAGAACTGCAGCTAAAACTGTACACAAAAGTTTTTTAGCCGCATTATTCATAATTGCCCAATGCTGGACTCTTTAAGGGAGAGAGGCTGTAAAAAAAAAAAAGAACTGCACTCTACTGAATGCCCAAAAATGGTGCTAGCAGGAGAAAAGCCATCAAAGAAAAACAATACATAAACTATAATAAAGTAGGGCGAGAAACAGTTCAAGGACAGCCCAGTTGGTGGGGTATGAGCAGCTACGGGTTCCAATGGACTACAGCCACAGAAGAGGAAGTTATATTTGGTCACAAGGAGATCCCTGGTGACTTCAAGAGGGCAAGTTCACAGGAGCAGTGACAGCAGCAACCAGTTCACCGAGATTAAAGGAGGGAATAGGTGGTGGGGGAAGTGGTAGGATTGGGTCCTGACCAATCATTTGAAAATTTGTGTATGAATGCAAGAGAATGGACGTGGAGAGGGGCAGCATCTGGAAGGCTGTCAACCCTCTCTCCTTCTCTGTAAACCAGACCACTCAATTCATTTCTTTCTTGAATTTTCTTAGGGTCATCTTTATAATATTATATTATATGGAAAACTCCTCTATACCTTTCTTCACATCTTAAAAAGTCATAAACAAGATTATAATTCAGTATTTAATATTTAAGGTAGTTAGCAGAGCCAAATGTATGTGTGTGTGTGTGCATGCGCATATTTTTTTCCCATCGCAATTGCTTTGTATATGGTTTTTGCTTTGTTTTGATGTGATGCAACAGTTCTGATAGCAGGAGTAAGTTTTCTGTCATTTAGCTGAAAGGCCAAGTTAAATTAAACACTTTTCAAAACATTAAAATAAGAATAGTACTTCATACGTCTATATCATATATCAAAAGTACAGCTTCAATGAAAACTTTAAGATCACTTACTAAACTTTCAAAGATGGGCAGATTTTCCATAAAAATTTCAACAGCAGAGACAGATGGGTTACATTCCAGAGGGGGAGGTCACAAGAGTGATGGATGAGACCTCTAATGTCTGCCATAGCTGTGAAAATCTTTATGGCTAACTAAAATTCCTCACGAATAACAACCTGTAAATATTATATGAGCTGTCAGGCAGATAACACCGAGCTCTGCAACCATTGCACATGGAGAACAGAATACCACACTGTGGGATTTGTCAGTAGATTGCCAAGTCATTTAGAGTATCAGGCTTACATTTGATCTGAGAAGTCAAGAGTTCACACTGAACTACTTGGCAAGGTGACTGAGCTGCAGAGATAAACACTTATGTCCTATATCTAGTACTATTGGCCACCCAGTGCAGCAAAGTCTAAGAACTAATATTTGGTAGCATTACCCATGAAAGAAAAGCTCTTACAAAGGAACTTATACAGAGCTTCAAGAACCTCATGGCAATTATTAGGGGAGTAAGAAAGAAATCAAGTTTCCTAAAGTCAGATGTAGGAGGCTAGGTGTCTAAATAAACAGAGTTGTGACTGATTTATGCACGTGGAATTTCTGAATAATTCAGAACAGAATTGGCTGATTGCATTATCAGAGAACTTTTTGTACAGGCAATAGTAGGTAGAGTCTGTGGGCCATCTGGGTTAAGTCAGGTTACTAACAAGTAAGTGCAATATTGCCAGGTACCTTTCGGGTCTCTCCAGATGTGCTTTTAAAAGACGGCAGGCAGACTCAACACCATTTACTGAATGCTCTCCATGTGAATGGGATTGTATTAGGTACCAGGGAAATTTCAAGGAAAGTAAAATTTGGAACCTGAGACAGTGGGGAGCAACCCAGACATTAAAAACCAAATAACTACAGATAGGCTGTACATCCTACTTAGAAAGCAAGATAAGAAGAGTGAGAAAGAGCTAAGGATACGACAGCAGTTAGAGCAGTAAGACGGTGGGAGAGCTGAATTTTGGTACCAGCTCTTGACTCCACAGTAAAAATAAACATCTGGGCGAACAGAGTGTACTTCCCAGCCCCTTGACCTTGACCATGTGACCTGCTTTGGCCAATGGGGCTTCAGCAGCTGGGTTGCGGACAGAGGCATGTCATTGTGTGCACTGGGGGTCTGCCTTGAGAACAGGCACCTGGTGGCCTCTGAGCCTTCAACTTCGGCCTCAAAGCTCAACACACTTGGAGACAATCTGAACTGAACTCACAGCCTGGAGTCAAACCCAGCTAATCTGCTGAAGCAGAGCTTCCCAGTCAAGCTTTACCTAGATCACCTGAATTACAGTTGACCTGTAGCCCCATAAGCATGAGACTTGAAGCTTCCTGTATGTAAACCACTCAGTTTGGGGAGGGGGGTTGCTTGTTACAAAGCATTATTGTGGATATAGCTGACTGATTTTATATATATATAATATATATAAAATATATATACAATATATATATATAAAGACAGAGAACATCAAAGAGATCAAAAATACCCCCAAGTGGAAGTCTCTCCCATTTGTTACCAGTTATTTCCTCTACCATGATCTGAAGATTAATGGGGATTAGCCCCTTCAGTCTGTGCAGCTGATAGTCGTGGACTTCCACTTGCTAGTCTCTGGAACCTCATCTCTAAAGTCAATAATCCATAATGGTTTCAAGTATGAACTTGAATATGTTATGAAACATATTCTAGTCTCAGTTTTCTCTTCTGTGAAATGGAGATAATTATAATTATAATTATAGGTTGCATTTCGCAGGGTTGTTGGGACGATTAAACAGGTTAATCCATGTAAAATGTTCCCTCGGTGTTGTTATTCCTACTCTCACCTCTACTCCTATTATAATTAAGGTAGTAGGTTACACTAACTAACTTAGTACCAGTGTGAGGAACGCCAGGATAACCAGGCAAATGAGAGAGTCTCTCTTTGGTTGTAGAGTTAAACTGACTGTTAACCACCAAGGAAAGTGCCCAGGAAGCTACTCAAGGAAATAAGCCCCTTTTCTTCCTTTCCAGCCATTTTTCTGACTCTTCAAAAATGTGAGGCAGTTCTCAGACAAGCAAAACATGAAAAAAAGACAAATCTTCCTTTTGTTATTCTCATGCTGGTGTCAAATACGAAGATTTTGCATTTTATATTAGGACTGCTTCAGGAATTCAAAACAAATAGCTAAGTATTTTTTTAAAAATGCCATATTCATTTTAATTTCTATTTTTAGTTCTGATTTTTAAATTAAATTTCACATTACCCAATTTACTTTGTTTTTCTCTGTAAATGTAATGTGAATCCACGTTAGAGGAACCCTCTGACTTGGAGTTATGCATGGTCCCATTTAAGACATAAGTCTGTTGCCCTTTATTTTGCCCCAAGGTAGCAAGGTTCTTGTTAGCTTTTGTTTTGGGCTCCAGGAATAACTGAAGGTTCCATCCGAAACTCTCCCCTTTCCCCTGGCACCTCTCATAGATGTATCTGCCCAGACCCCCTGGGTCTACTCTTTTGAATTAATTTCTTTCCCTTGCTATCTGGCCTAGGTCAGGTTCCACAACACAAATTCTTTCATTTTTGTACCTTTTGAGGATAAATTCCTTCTGTTCTTAACTGACACCATACAAAGAGCTTATTCCATTCCATTTCTCTTCTCATTTTTTTCCCAGACAGTTCCTGCTCAGACTTTCTCTTTCAAAGTCAAATTGCCCCCATGTTGTTTAACACTTCAATTATTCTTTCTTTTGTCAGCCTATGTCTACCTCATTAAAACATTAGCGCTCTCTAAAACCTATATTTATATTCATTATACATACATACGAAATCCCTTTTCTGAACCAAAGGGCTATAAGGAGACTTCACATACAATTGGAGAGAGGAGTATTCATCTTATCAGAATGGCTAAATAGAAGGGAGAACCTGATTCCCATCGCCAAATGCATCTTGTGAAGATTGCTTAGTGAAATCTAGGACCAAGCAATTAGAAGCATCCTTTCCTAGATTCCTATCCAATGCAACACACTACCTTGGATTTTGCTTGTAGCCTCTGGGAGAATGTACATTAATACTGACCTAGATAGAGCATCTCATTTCCCTCCCCGTAGAATTAATTCCTTCTTCTACTATACTCCTACAACATCCACTATTTACCACCACTATAGAAGGTCGTGATTTTTTTTTATAGGTCTATCTCTTTTGGTGAGAATGTGAGTGTCCTACAGCTAGGATTTTTCTTTCTCATCTTCCCATTCCAAGTGCCTAGTGTCTGATTTACTGAATGCTACAGGCAAAGTAAGTCAGATAATGTTACCTCTTAGCCCTGAATCCTCCTAGGTATTCCTTTTTTCCTAGGAACAAATTCCAAAGGCCTTTTGATGGACCTAACAAACTGACCTAACCTGTCACTACTAACTGAACTTCACCCACCCTGGTGAACTGGAGAGCCCCACCTGCCTATTCCTAACAATCTCCAAATCATACCAAATGTTGAACCACAGAAATGTAACCACAAAAGACATTGTTCCTTTGTTTCTTATTTTTCTTGATTTCAATAAACCCCGCTCTATAAATATGCCACTCTCCCTCCCCTTAGCATGGCTCTTGGTTCCGTCAGCTTGACTGGTCCTCTGGCAGTCCTTTTCAAGCTCTCTAATAACGCTTGCCACGATCCATTGAGGTCAGTCCGTTCCTTCTTTTCGAGCATTCTCCTCCTCTATGCTCCTTTCCTTTCCTTTCACCTTTAACCTCAGCCTACCTCATCTGGCCCTTGGCTGCTCAGGTGACATCAATCATTCTCCATCTTGCTGCCACTGCTTCAGCCAAGATGTTGGCCTCGTTGACATTCCTCAAATCTTCTAAGTTCGCTCCTATCTCTGGATCTCTGTATTTGCTGTTTCATCCACTTGGTAAACTTTGTCTTGAGATATCTGCATGGCTCACTACCTCACTTCTCTGCTCAAATGTCATTATATCAGACAGCCTATCCCTTGGCGAGCTCCCTTCCCCCATCTTCTGTAGCTCCTGTAACCTGCTTTATTCTTCTGTATCAGACACTATGACCCGGTTGTCCATCTTCTATTAATAAAATCTAAACTCTAAGAGAGAAGAACTTTGTTTTATTTACTGCTATTTTCCCAGTATCTAGAAGAGACTTTGGCTTATATTGGTCGTTTAATCAACATTTGTTGAGTAATGGAATGGATTAATTCTCTTCATATCTGACTGAAATTAAAGTGGAGCTCAGAACATCATTTTTTCAGGACATTAGACTAGGTAATGGACTAAGTTCTTTCCTACTGCTTCTGAGTAGGAGTAATCTCAAGAGGGCCCATTTATTCATTCAATCGAGGCATATTCAGCATCTGTGTGCAAGGCATTGTGCTAGATGCATGGAATAAAAAATACAAAGAAAGAGCAATGCATGCTTGTTACCCCTATGGTGCTTAAATTCCAACCTGTTTCCTTTAATGATCTCTTTTATCGACCATTCTGCATTCTAACTGTTGCCAGTCATTAGTATGCATGCTACTGAACCTAAGATGAAAGGCAAGAGGCCAGTGTAATTTTATACTGTCCCAGAAGTCCTTACCTGTTAATAGGGATCATGAGGTCAGACCCCTTAAATAATGATCATCACTCCTTTCACTGGAGAAAATGGTCAACCCTCATTATTAAGGCAAAAGTGAATTGAATTACCCAGTGAATAACTAGAATGGGCCTCTTATAAAGCCCTTTTCCTCTGAGAAGTTTCTAAATACCTGTCAGTTACATTGTCACCTTATGGGCTGGGTTGCCCAGGAAGCAGACCGTGAGACAGAGTTCAGAGAGCAGGATATTTAGTAGGGTGTGTCTGTGAGGTCAACACCTGTCGAAGGAAGCAGGAGTGGGAATAAGGAGAAGCCAAGCTGGGATGCAGGCCCATGACAGCCTCAGTCAATGCCACAGAACTCGAGCTATGATGGCCCTTTCGATTTGTCTCAGGTTGGGCCAAAATGACCGGGCCTTTATATTCCTGCATCAGTCAGTCATTAGTTCTGAGCTGCCATGGAAGGGGTGTGACCTTGGATGAGGCAGCTCTCTGCAGCTGAGGCAAGTCTGGAAGGGGCAGATGGCTGAAGGCTGTCTGCTGAAGGTACTACCTTTCATTGAAAGGGACCTAGGGGAGTAGAAAGGTAATCTGCAGTGACTCCACAGGCATGGGTCACTCTACTTAATACTCCATGTGTCTCCATTGTTTGGCCACACATTGTCAAGGGATTAGTTTACAGGAGTAATCCTTATCCAGGGGGCAATTTTGCCTTCCAGGGGAAATTTGACAATGTTTGGAGACATTTTTGGTTGTCGCAACCTAGGGAGAGGGACGTTACTGGTATGTAGTAGGCAGAGTTCAGGAATGTTGCTAAGTATCTTATAATGCACAGGGCAGCTTCACACTAAAGAATTATCCAGCCAAAATGTCATTAGTGCCCAGATCAAAAAAGACTGGTTAACAGTCTGGAATGTAGCCTATGAGAAGACCTTAAACTTAGATGGATAGTAAATAAATGATCCAATCAAATCCTTTTTCTTGGGGAATGTGCATGTGATACAAAGAGAGAAACTCAGATGGCAGAGAAGTGGGGAATTTGAAAGAGTCAGAGAGCAAAGGAGGAAAACAGAAGTCATAAGGCAGTAGAAATTCTGAGTAAGCCCAAGGTATGAGGTGAAGAGGGAATTTAATTTTTCAATATGTTTCCAAGCATCCTTAGTATAACTCTCATCATCAAAGCCTATCCCTGTTCCTCAAAGCCTTAAGGAGATAGCACACAGCAGGGAAGCACATCCAGTAGGCTGAAATCAAGGTGATTTTTATTGCTAATAGCTAAAATTAAATTTAAAAATCTGGAAGAATGGTTTTTAAAGCCAGGAACGGTTCATATTAAGTCTACAAAGCGACAAAATGCCTTTTGTCCTCAACTCAAAATTCTCACCAAAAAATATTTTGTAACCCCAAACTGGTCGTGTCCTGAAAATGGAAAACATCCAAACGGAAAAACGAAATAATGATTTTTGCCCACAGGGATGCAATTCCACCATTTCTGTTGTGCAGAGCATTGTATTCTGGGACAGATGACAAAATGCTACCCTAGGCCAAACTCACAAATGCCTTCATTTTCTGGGGAGTGTAAAAATAATACCTTTCAGAGCCAGCATTCCACTAAAATAGTGCCCACGTGTCATGAAACTGATTCAGAATTGTGGTGCTGGCCTCCCTGGCCTACCTAGGTCCTTGTGAGGCCCAGAAGGGTCTGTCATGATGAAGAAGGTGAAATGAGAAAGAAAAGAGATATTTGCCACAGGACTAATCTCCATTTCGGTATGCGATAAATATGTAGTGGTTAGTAATCAAGCTAAATGCTGCCTTTTAGCTCTAAAGTCAGATTATGTATGGTGTATCATAGCAGCTCCATAAAGTCATGGAGAGGTTGATGCTGTTGATGTCCTGCTCAGAACCCCTTTAGTGGGCTGGTGCATCCATCCCCCACTGCTGTGGGTGTTGATATTAAGGGCATTTTGTCCACCCCCAACCCCGGTCCCCAGAAATCTGCAGCCAATGGCCAACTGACATGGGGAAACAAAAGCCTCAACCTCTTTGCCTCAAGGCTGACCAACTCTGTGGTGCAATCTGTGTTTCAGAGCTTCCTGTGTGATCAGGCTGAAGTTAGACTCTACATCCTTGATTAGCTTTCCTCCCTGCCCTATCCATCCTGCTTCCCTCACTCCCCTTCAGCTAAGAGCATCCTCTCAAGAATTTACTTGGTCAAGAATCCAGGGCTTTCTAGGAAACCTTACCTAAGGCTAAGGTTACTCATCAGCTTGGTTTGCTTAGGACTGGGGATTTCTCAGGACATGGGGATTTCAATGCTAAAACTGGAAAAATCATGGAGGAACCAGGATGATTTGGTCTCCCCACCAAAGGCAGAGACATATTTTTGTCCTGGGCACTCTTCCTACCTTCCTGCTAAAGTTAGGGAGATGCTTTGCCTCTTAGGGACTTGGGTGATTTGAATAACAAAAATACATTCAGTGGTATTCTGGTAAACCAGCTATCAAAAAGCAAGACAGATGGAAAGAAGGAAGGAAGGCAGGAAAGAAGGAAGGGGGAGAGGGAGGGAGAGGGAGTAGGGAGAGAGAAATAAAGAAAGAAAGAAAAAGTCCTGATTTGTAGCGTTTGCCAATTTCTGTCGTGTAAATATTCCCACTGTGGCTGATTTGAAGCTTCCAATGGTTGCTTTCACAACCGGCTCGCAATTCATGTATATTTAACAATCAACTCTCAAGCCAATGTTAGCAAGCTCTAGCACACAAATGCCCACTAAGTACTTTGCTACCCTTCCTCATGTATTCTAATATATGAGGCAAATGATGCAAAATTTTGTTAATAAGGGCACCCTAAAGGAAATAAATCTGAGGTCTTATGGGAGCTAAAGGAGAAATATAAAGGGCCATAGAAATATTGTGAGAGGAGTGCAATTATTATCATCATGACCACTTTTTGTGAGCATCCGAAAGGCTATCTTTGAATTTATGGAGGGGTTATTAGCGTCACCAATAGTTCAGATAGCATTTGTCACAAATACTCAACACCCAGGACTGCTGAGGAAACGGACCCAAATTATTTTGCCCTGAGATGTTCCCTGATAGAGAAATGCCTGGGAGTTTTAGGCTGACAATCATCTCACACCGCACCTCCAAGGTTCCTACTGATTTTTATCATGATGGCTTCTTTAAGCTGATCTGGAGCTTTAAAATGCCCCTCGAGGACAGTGGTAGCACAGGTTGGAGCAGTGTTAAGTGAAATGTCAGCAATTATTAGATGTGCTTCAAGGTCCCCCTCCCACCTTTTCTTTATTAAGTGTGTGCGTGGGTGGGAGAGAAGGTCTGACAATGCTCAAGATGGAAACAAAACTGTTAAGCCATATGTAGCAAGGGAAAACTGGAAAAGCTTGGCCTCCTTTGACAAGGGAAAAAAAGAGTTAACCAGGGATTTGATTAAGGCAGTCAAGATTCTAAAGCCTGCAAGAAATAACTGATCAGTTCTTTCTTTTTATAGTCTTTCATGATCTGAGAACAAGAAGGCCACTCAATGAAACTCCCAGCTTTTAAATTCAGAGTAAATAGTAAAAAGGAAATTTGTCTTACTGAGCACCATAGCCACCAACAGAATATAATACTGCAAGAGGTCACTAGGTTAAAAGCTAGGGCATAAAAATTTTACCTTTATTGTTTCTTTCCATTTTAAAAGCAATACATGCTTATTACACACACACACACACACAAATCTGCAAAAGTAAAAAGAATGAATACCACAACAGCTCTTTGCATTTTGGGGTATTTTATTTCCAGCCTTTCCTTTATGTGTACCTTTCCATCGCTTTTTATTCTATTTTCTAATATAGTTGTGATCATGCTGTCATTTTTGAAGCCAGTTTTCCCCTTTAATATATTACACGCACAGCAGACATTGATGAAAAGCCCACGTAAAGTTATGAATGCTATTAGTCCCTGCCAAGAGGCAACATAAAAGGTCATATTATTTATTGAGTGTCTAGTATGTGATATTCAGTATGCTAAATCTCATGTCACTGTGTATTATCAATGTCAGGAGGAAATTTGCCTCTTCTTCCTTTAGGTCTGAGACATAATTCATTCTGTAAATATTTATTGAACATCTACCAAGTGCCAGGTACCATGTTAGGTACTGGGGAACATAACTGTCAACAGACTGATACCATACTGTCCTTAGAGAGATCAGAGGCTGCCCATATGAATATTCATCTACTCATTAGTTTCACAAATAACTGTTGACTTTTATACTGTGCAAAACACTGCACTTTCAGATTAAATCCATGAAAACCACCTTCACAAAGGAGAGGAACTAGTTACACTGAGAAGGAAATGCAAGAGAATGAATGACACTTTCCTATCTACTTTGACTTTAACAGACTTATATTAAGATACAGTATCAAGCTGATAGTAATATTGATACTTATGCCAATGGGAGCAATAATACCAACACTTGCAGAGCATCTACTATGTGCCAGGTACTGTTCTAAGGGCTTTACACATATCAATTATTTGATCTTCACTGTAACTCTGTGAGGTAATGCTAGCATATTTCATTGAATCCAAGAGACAGTGATTATAAGGTGCATTCTGATTTCAGAGCGCTGTTAAAACATGGGGAGGAAGTGCCTTAAAACTGGTGAAATTTGTTACTATTATCCCCCATTTCACAGATGAGAAATACAGAGTTTAAACAAATATCAAAGCCACTATCTTAGCTCAGTCAGTCTAGTTCTTCTTACCCAATATCCCATACCATTGTTAAGGCAATGGTTGTCTGTTGGCCCAGGGGTGTTGAGAGAAAATCCAGGCTGTGTAAATCGATGTAGTGGGGGCTTAACTGGGAAGAGCAGAGGGGGAAATCTGTGGCAGCATTAGATGGGGTAGACAGTCATTGGCGTGGGTGTTTTTTATTAATAGATAAGGTAGCCTGAGTTGTGGCCTGCAAGTCTAGAAACTAGGATTCAGTCCCAGAGCTATGATTATCATCTTTGTTACCCTGGCCATGTTACTTGATCTTTCTGTACCTATTTTTTCAGCTGTAAAATAAAGGAAGAGCTGGACAAGTTCAGTGATTTTCATGCTTTTTTGGGGTGGTGGTGTATGGTCTGGGAATCGAACCCAGGTCTCCTGCATGGAAGGTGAGCATTCTACCACTAAACCACCAAATGCTTTTTTTTGCATGGGCAGGCACCAGGAATCGAACCTGGGTCTCTGGCACGGCAGGCAAGAAGTCTGCCTGCTGAGCCACCGTGGCCCACGATAATGCTTTTTCTAATGCGACCCACAGAAGGAAAATATTTTACTTTGTGATCCAGGACACACACACACACACACACACACACTTAATCTAACTGAAACCAAAGTGTCATAAAATAATACTTAATCTTACTTGTGAAATACACTTGGATAACTTCTACTAATCTATTCTATTCCATTAAATTGTTGGTTGCATCCCATTAAACTGATTTCAGGATTCACTAATGAGCAACATCCTAGAATTTGAAAACTACTCATATAGAAACTCTAAGCTTTCTTCAGTTATGAAATTCCACAGCAGAAAGGGATTCCTGGGGTGAGAGTGGGACAGAATTTTAGGAAAGATGGACAATTGACCCTTTTTGTCTTATAAATATTCATTTTCTTTTTAATTGGATCATGCTTTTACTCCTTCTTTTCTCCAATTCAGTATCCAATGCACGCCGTCAACAAAAAAAATTCTTGTTATTAGACCACTTTGGCAAATACCACTTTAGGGCAAATTTCCCATACTATGTTCCATGGCATAATTGAGTAAGAAATTAATTGGTGTGTCTGAAAAAAGGCTTCCACAATTACAGGAGTATGGAGAAGAGTTACTGACTTAGAGAGTCTTAATGTATATTAAAGGCTTCCAGAATTTTATCAGGAAAGAAACTTGTTTATCTTTGTAACCTAATGTTTTCCAAACCTATTGACCCTAGAACTATTTTTTCAAGGAACACTTATTAACATCTTACAGAACATTAGTGTTCTGTGGAAGCCAGCTTGCAAAAGGTTCCTTTAGGGAATTCTAGAACTTGTAAGATTTTGAGACAACCAAAAGATCTTTTACGGTTAGAGAAATATTTCTACCTTTACCCAAATATACAGTTATTCTTCTCGGTGAAAAACGTTTTCTTGATCACTGACATATGAAGTGACTGACTCTAGACCTATCAACTCTTTTTTTTCTCTCTCTCTCATCTGTCTGTGTGTGTGTGTGTGTGTGTGCGTGCGCGCGCAATTCATAGCATTAGAATTTCTCCTTTTTTTCTTGATTTAAGTTGCAGAAGTCAATTAGGAGTAGTAAAGTATGAAAGCTAGAATTAAAGGTAAGCTGGTGTCTCTCAAGGGATAAGGGTCACATTTTACAATGTCTTTTCTCTTCTCATTTTCTCTCAGATCTAAGATAAAAGTAAAAACTTCTCTAACAAGTAGAGATTGGGCCACCAAAAAGAAACAGTGAATACTTTTCTTTAGTGAGAGGCTGCCTCTCTCTACTGATAAAAAACAAAGACAGCTGGTAATGTAATTTTCAAAGGGGACTCTGTGTGTGTGTGTGTGTGTGTGTGTGTGTGTGGTGGGCGGGGCGTGTTGGAGGGATGCAGAAAGAGGAAAGAGAGAAAGACAGTGAGTATGTTTGTGTATGGCACAGTTAGCGGCTCTCCCTATTATTTTCTTTGCAATTTCTAAGCTTCAGAAATCACCCTCAGTATTACCCCAAGTAACCTGGAAGCAAATTACTGAATGTCTGTCCATTTAAACTCATTTACTATGTGAGGTTCATGGTATTTGTTAAACATATTTTTATTTATTTGTGGCCAAAAGCTGTTTTCTTTTACAGAACACAATTTCAACAGCAAGTGTGTGATTTCTGAGATGCCCTGCCTCAAATACGATTTTGATGGTGCACCCAGTTTCTGGTGCAGCTTTCTGGAGGTCAGTTTGGCAACATGTAGCTAAAGCCTTACAAATGTAAATGCCCATTAACACAGCAATTCCATTGTAAGGCATTTCCCTTGTAGAAGGAAGGTGAGATGTTTATAAAGGTGTGCAAAGGGTGCTCAACACAATGTTGAATATAATAGAGAAAAACGGGAAATAATTAACCAACAGATAAACAAATGATACAGAACTGTCTTGGAAAATTCGATATAAAGCCACAGAAGGAAAAACATATGCAACAGGTAAAAAAAAAAAATTACTCTGTAGAAGAATAGTTAAACACATGCAAATCTTTAAATATAATTCCAGGGGTAAAAAAGCAGGTCATGAAACGACAATACATTTTTATCCCTGCTTGGTTTAAAAGAGGGGAAAGAGCCTGAATTTTCACATACACAGACTCACGTACACCAGGAGAGTGGCAAAAACTATTGAACCAAATTTTTGACAGGAATCACCCCTGAGTGGTGGGGTTATGGATAACTTTCGGTTTCCTATTTGTACTGTCTGTTTTCTAAATTTTCCTTGATGAGCATATATTACCTCTTTGATGTAAAAGAGGACAATATATGGAAACAATCTGTCTTTAGATTCACTGTCCTAGCTCTAAATATCCCTTTAACCGAACTGGTATGTCCGCAAGCAACGCTTCGAGGCATACATTGATATTCCACGTGGGTATCTGAAGAAATTGGTGATTTCCAGGGCTGGCTCTGTCCAAGTAGGTGTCATTTTGAGTGTCTGTACCTACAGGCCTGACCCTTCTGGAAGGGATTTTCACCCTATTAAAATGCAAATAACCGAGGAGGAGTACACATTAAACTTTACCTGTCACTTGGGTTAAATGAGTATAAAATACCATCATCTGAGAACAAGTTTTAATGGGGAACGTATGGGAATTGGGGGTGGGGCCAAAAGATAGTGAGAAGGAAGTATGAATGAATGTACATGATGTCTGAGGAGTAATTCATATTCATAATAGCAATATTTTTATTTATGGCTCATGAGTCACTTATGAGTTTGTTACTGCATTTAATCTCAATTAAATTGAACAGAATGGTGGCCGCCAAGGCAAGCTAAACAGATCAGAGATTGGGAAAAAAACACAGAAGACTGCAGCCTTTATAATTTTTCTAGAGTCACTTTTGAAAACCACAATCCCACTCGAACAGATACACAGTTTTAACTTACCGCCCCCCCAGCAACATTCTTTCTGCAATTCCTGAGAATGTGTGATACTGTCACACATTAATCTGTTATCAATGTATAACAAAAGGACAGGATCATCACTTTCTAGAAAGTTCTGTCCTAAAAGAGAATGGCCAAGTGGAGGTACACATGCAAGCATCTAGTCAATACTTCAAAATATTTGTGAGTGTGGTGTTGTAAATTAATTTCCAGAAAATGGAAAAGAATGAAGAGAACCAGAAAATGTCCAACAAAGGAAGAAGGCTGAAGAGCAGCGGGGGATCATGGAGAATTCCCTCCTCTCTATAACATATATAAATTATTTATATGCTTGGTGAGAGTAAGTGGTTAAGAGTGCAGAGTCCAGAGCCTGACTTCTTGGTTTGAATCCTGGCTCTGTCACGTACTCGCTGTGTGACCACGTGCCTCAGTTTCCTTAGCTTTAAAATGGGTATAACAATGGCATTTACCTCTAAGATTGCTGGAAGAATTCCATTAGTTCATATTTGTAAATGCTTGGCACAAAGTAATTGCCTTCAAATGATGATTAAACCCTCATATGTACTCATGTATGACCAGAAGGGAAACATAACAAAATGTCAACAGATGTTAACTCCATGTGGTAGAATTATGGGCAATTTAAATTGTCTCCATTATATTTTTCTGTGCCTTTAAAATCAACACATATACTCTTATAATCAGAGAAATAATGTTATAAATTGACAACATTAAGCAGAGGAAAACAGATGCTTGCCAAGTTAACAGGCAGTAATAGGATATTTTACCACTTAAAATTTCCGTTAACTAAGAGGTCCTTATAGCATTTCTCTTAGGATTCATTATAAAAGCATAATTAATAAAATAGCAAAACTAGAAAATAAAAAGAATGAGTAAAGGTCAAGGATAAAAGAGGGATAAGAAAAGTGGGGGAAACATTTTAGGCTAAGGTTCCAACTGGGAGCCAAGGAGTGCCTGATGACTTAAACAGAGAAAAAGTACATAGAGATAAAGAATTATAGACTCACAGGAAATCTATTCACAGGAATCTGGACACAAATCTACAGAAACCACGTAAAAATCTAAATGCATGATTTTCAGCTTTATGGGGTGAACTGTGTAAAGACAGAAATAAGGACTCAGAGATTTTAGTAAAGTGAGCACCTGAGGATGCACTGCAGGGAACAATTACCATTAGCCAAACTGGACATGATGATCTAACTGGCCTCCTGAATTCGTCCATCAAGTTATATTTCAGGATGATTTATGCTCCCACTGTACCTGGTGGGGATGACTGCTATTTAACTCTTAATTCTTAGCTACCAAGATGCAAGGAAGAGGCTGGACACTGAAAATGGGCAACAACTTACTGGAAAGGAAATGCTGGGACGCTGGGCCAAAGTCTCTGTGAGCTTCGTGCAGCTGCCTGATGCGGTCCTCAACGGCCACCTGGGAGGAAAAGGAGAGACATGATGTTCTCTCATCACATCCAATTAGGAGCAACAGAAACGTCTCCTTTTTAGTGAGATTTTTTTTGGGGGGTCTCTCTGGTTAAGAACACCAAGCAACAATTTATAACCCCAGTTTTAACACCCACTTACCGTTTGTGACTTTGGAGAAACTTTTTTTTTTTTTTTTTTATCAAAACAAGGCCAAACCAACAGGATATTCTCTCTTGACAATGTTCAAATGGGATTTTTATACTCTACTCATCGACAGCCACAAATGAACTACTGTGCCAGTTGGAACCACCAAAAAGATGCCAACTCTAAATTTTTCACAAAAAGGTTAGGGAGGCTGCCTTTTGGTACTCTAGTGGGTAACTAAGGGATCTCAAAATGTTGTAGAGTTTATTTTTCAGTCTTAACCAGTCAACTGTTTCTGACTAGTTATTTGGCATTCATATTTATTGGTAATTAATGGATCAATGAGTGATAATCATTGATAATAAACAATAGCTAATGAATATTTAATTATCAAAGGAGTAGAGTCAAAAGCTTAAATTTGGGGGTTACATAGGGGCTACAGTGAGATGGAAGAGCAGATTTCAGTAGACTTGCAAAGTACTGGAAATACACCTTTAGGTGGTATGCAGTAAGAATTGCCATTTCCTTTTCTATTAGGTTTTTCTATAACACATTGACACAGTGTACTGTCAGCTTAGTGAATTCCATTCTGAGAGGAAAAAAAAACGCACAAGTTTATAGTTGAAATGGTATATTTTGTCACCTGGCATTTTGCTAACCCAACATTAGTGATGGCTCCAGGCATCCTAACTCTATAATCCTGGATTTTGATTTGGTTCTAATCAACTTGGGCTAAACTAGGGGTTGGTCAGAGCTTGCCTAGAGCCACCATAATTTGAAGGGGCTTAGCTCCTGTGGTGTGGAAAATTCCCAAGAGGTAAAATAGATCTTAATCTACCAGAACAAGGAGCTCAGGTAGTGTGATCTAAAGCCAGCTCTGACCTTCCAACATAAATACTGCCTACTGTAGATCCAGAGCAGTTTTCTCCCCCACCCTCTCTCTCTCTCTCTCTCTCTCGCCCTGTCCACCTTTACTTGGAAAACATATTTGTATGACCTTGTAGGGTTTCAAAAAATCCAAGATCTGCTTCATTGTTATGAACACAAAAGCATGAGAATAACTCAAACCTACCTTTCCAGCCTCATGACTGCGCCCTCCCAGACAAATCAACCTACTGAGCTCCACCAAACTACCTGCCTGTTCTATGATATTCCATCCAAAATTACACTTGCGCGCTTGGTTCTTGTAGCTCCTTCTCTCTGGAACGCCCCTTTTCCCTCCTCCTCCTCCGAGTCCAGGCTTAGTTAAATATTTATCTGCCTACTTTCCAATACCCCCGGTTAGAGTTAATTGCTTCTCAGCATTCTCCTAGTACATGGGTTATATTTGGAGTACTTGTGTCTTATAATCTGTTTTAGTTATATGGACATGAGTATCTCCTGCAATAGATTGTAACCTTCCTTCTTATACAAGGAGAACTACTGGGCACATCCAATATTGTCAAGAATTTAAAATGAGATGAAAGTGAATTCCCAGGCCTATAAGTGAAACGCACGAAAGGGCATGGGAGTGAGACTGAAATTTAAAATGCCCTATATCCGTGATTCTTGAAGACGATTGCATAAAGATACAGCTTTTACAATGTGACCGTGTGATTGTGCAACCCTTGTGTCTGATGGTCCTTTTATCCAGGGTATGGACAGATGAGTAAAGAAATAAGGATAAAAAATAAATAAACAAAGGGGGAAATAAAGGGTAAAAGTGGGTACCTTGAAATACTAGTGGTCAATGAGAGGGAGGGGTAATAACATGGGATGTATGAATTTTTTCTTTTTTCTTTTTCTTCCTTCTCCTGGCATGATGACATGTTCTAAAAATGATCATGGTGATGAATACACAACCATGTGATAATACTGTGAGCCGCTGATTGTGTACTATGGATGGATTGTATGTGTGCAAAATTTCTCAATAAAAATATATTAAATATGCACTATATAATGAAATGGAATATTCAGGAACTAGTCTTAAAATAATTACAGAATTGGGTGGGCCATGGTGGCTCAGCAGCAGAGTTCTCACCTGCCATGCCGGAGACCCGGGTTCGATTCCCGGAGCCTGCCAGTGCAAAATAATAATAATAATAGTAGTAATTAGAGAATTAAGCATAAATATTTCTTTTCACAAATGGTATTTATAAAAAGATACTGCATGGATCAAATCACATCTGATTAAATAAGGAAATATTTTTAAGAAAGAAAAAAACTTGAAGGCACACAAGATACTCACAGATTGTACCTATGTCAGATCTAAGCACTTTATTCTGTGAGCAATTATACAGTGAAGTGAAATTTGATAAACTTTTGAAACAAGAGCCTTTGTGCACTAGACCTACCTAACTAGCTGTGCTTCTAACCAATAGAAAGGAGTATGCCAAAAACAGGAAACAAAAGCCAGAAATTTTACACCGATACCTTGCATTCTGGCACAATTAGTTTTTTACTGAGTCACTTATTTTGTTCACTGTATAAGTCTTTGTTCATAGGGAGAGGGATATGCAAGAAACAAATACCATAGTGTCTGATCTTCAGAAGTACAAAGGGTTGGAGGTAAGGAGCAGAGACAAGCTGGGCAAAGACCTGGGGTAGCAAAACACTGAAGTTGGGGAGGAAAGTGAGATACGTTGAGCTTGGTATGCTGGGAGCGGATGATGCAGAACAAGGCATTTATTTCAGACTGTTAGGCTCAAGATTTATCCCGTAGGCCAAGGCAACCACTGAAGATTTCTGTGAGGTGACTCACTGTTTTAGAGAAGAGCAGTGTTTTAAGATGATTAGTCTGTCACTGTGGTGTAAAACAGATTCAAAAGAAGCCCTGAGGCTGGGACCAGTTAGACGCTGCTGTAATTGACTAGACTTGGGATGATACGCTGGATTTAGACTGTGCAGCCTGGAATACAAAAGAAAGTACAGATAAGAGGGTGTTTGGAAGAAGGAAGAATTAATGAGTTTTGGTGTTTGGAGCGTAAATTTTGAAGAAGCAAACGCAGTTCCTAGATTTCAAATGTGGCCCACTGGAAGAATGAGGCTATTGCTGAAGGAACACTGTGAGTTTACCTTAATGGTGAAACCTTTGACTGGAGAAGTCATGGGTAGGCAAAGGTCAGCAATTTGCCTCAGTCATTGAAGGAAGGAAAGGAATGTGAGAATAAAGGGCATAAGACTGAGCTTAGGAAGGTGGGAGGAGAGAGAAGAGTTAAAGGAGTTAAAATAGAATTTTTTAAAGAGACATGAGGAAGCTAATTTCCTCTCAATTAATAGGCCATACCTCTAATTTCCTTTTATAAAGAGCAATACAAGAATAACATCTTTTGGGAGGCATACCTCCTGTTTTTACTATTAGACCATTGATCATAAGAGCTTAGAACTGGAAGAAACCTTATCGACTGATACATGAGGGTCTATTCTTTAAGAGATATCCCAGATGGGCACAAAATTGCCATCTGGTCCATGAGTACTCATAATCTGGTTTGCAGCAAATTCTTCAGTAAAAGCAATGCTGGCATCGGGTGGTGGTCTTTTCATTTATACGCTCCATGAAGATAGGGACACCTCTTTTTTAGCCCCTATGGTATCCCGAGTGACTAGTGCAGTGCCTGGCAACTATTCAATTGATATTAATTGAATGAATTAGTGCACAATTTATTCAAGAATCTCCACCACAACAATACTTTCAGCGATGAATTCTTTTTCATGATTCCCAACTCAAGTTTCTGGAAAAAACATTCCTTCCCTACTTCTTCCTTCCATCCCTCTCTGCCTGAGCAAGAGAAAAGAGGAGAATCATTTAGATTCATCTTGCCTGTAATACCGGATTAAAACATTTAAAAAGCAATCATTTGAAAAACAAACCCGAAGTCCCAATCTCCTCCATATATGTTTTATTCTAATTTTCAAGAGCTATGAACACTATACATTATTCCCTTTGCTTTCTCATTTCAGATGGATTTTATACACAGTGTACTGTCTGCTGAGACTTCTCTTGTGGATACCTTTCCCTCCAGTAAGAAAAGCCTCTATATTCATTCAGAGGATATTTACTAGAATGCAAGTTCCGTAGCTTTGAAGACAGGGACCTTGTCTGTCCTGTTCACAATTTAGAGCAGGGCTAAGATCATAGGAGGCACTCAAGAAACATGTGACAGATGAATGACTTTGAGTCCCTGTTATCTGTTAGCCACTACACTAAGTATGATTATGATAGACTTGAAAGTTTAACGTTGATGATAATGAATTATCGCAAAGTCATTCAACTATATTAATGATAAAGCAGTCTTAATTCCTAGCTGTGACTGTTTCCCAAATCTCAGAACATTCCTCTAGGTATTTTGAAGGATGTCTGTATTTCATTCTTTCCTCCCAATCGCTTTAAATAGGCCAAAAAAATAAAAAGGAAGAAGGAGAGCATGATGGTTAGGTTCTGGTGTTAATGTGGCCAGGTGATGATGCCCTGTTGTCTGGTCAGGCAAGCACTGGCCTGACCATTGCTGCAAGGATATTTCATGGTTGGGTGATAAACCAGAAGGCTGGTGTATTAAATCATCAGTCAGTTGACTGCAGCTGTGCAATCAACAGATCTCAGGCATCTCTCCTACGATGAGATAATCCGATCAGCTGAAGGCTTTTAAGGAAGAAGAAAGAACTTTCACTGCTTCTTCAGCCAGTGAACCTCTCCTGTGCAGTTCGTCCAGACCCTTCATTGGAGCTGGCAGCTTCACAGCCTGCTCTGCTGATTTTGGACTCTGCCATTCCCACAGTTGCATGAGACACTGTGCTGGTTTGAAAGGATTATGTTCCCTAGAATAGCCATGCTTTAATCCTGATCCATTTTTTGGACACAGCCATTTCTTTTAATCCCTGTTTGGTATTGTAGGTTGGGCACTTGATTAGAGGCGCTCTACAAAGCTGTGACACACCCAGCTGTGGGTATTAACCTTTGATTAGAGGGAGATGTGCCTCTACCCATTCCAGGTGGGTCTTGACTAATTTACTGGAACCCATAAAAGAGGAAACATTTTGGAAAGCGTGAGAGAGCCATGAGAACCACGAGAGCCCATTCAGCCAGAGACCTTTGGAGATGATTGGAGATGAAGAAGGAAAATGCCCCCAGGAGAGCATCATGAAGCAAGAAGCCTGGAGAGAAAGCTAGCAGACGCCGCCACGTTCACCATGTGTCTTTCCAGTTGAGGGAGAAACCCTGAACTTCATCAGCTTTTCTGAGTAAAGATAACCTCTTGCTGGTGCCTTAATTTGAACATTTTTGTAGGCTTGTTTTAACTGGGACATTTTCAGGGCCTTAGAACATGGAAATTTGCAAGTTAATAAATTCCCCTTTTTAAAAGCCATTGTGTTTCTGGTATATTGCATTCTGGCAGTTGGCAAACTAAAACACCTTTATAAATCTCATATTTACAGATCTCTCCTGTTGGTCCTGTTTCTCTAGAGGACCTTGACTAACAAAGAGAGCAAGAAAGAAAAGAAGGAAGAAGGACTGATAACAGCACTGTGACTCATTTGTCACTCATTGTAGGTCATTTGAAATGATTTAAAATAAATTTATCTAAATGTAAATGCTCATTATTTAACTTTGTGTTAAATTCTTAAGGGCGTCCAGCTTTTCTTTTGACCTGTTGATTATTTGTAAGTTTTTATCTTCCCTGGAGGTTTAGGAGAGGCAAGGATCCCCTCCCAATGTGTGCAAACACTGCTTGGCAATATGGTTTCTTCCTAGCGCCGAAAGGTTCCTACCGATACTACACACACAGATTTTGCTTACTCCAGACTTGGGAAAGGATGTAAATGGGCATGGGAAATTATGATTTCCTGACTCTCAGCTTGTCTAGGCCCTTGATAAACACCCATGGCATGCAAGCCCCGTAATTTATATCTACCCGAATGAGCATGTGCTAAAATAAAAGCCCCTCCTTGTGCCAAGATGCTAGTGAATAAATCACACACACGCACACACTCACACACACACACGATTCTCTACAGTCTGCGCACGAGTTTTGGTCCTGAAATTTGTACAGCTTTGTGTGTACATGGGTTTGCGTTGGGAGAGCGCCTTCATAACTCATCCTTATTTCCAAATGCTTCCATGGGACACCCATAAAAGCATGCCCAAGCATTACCCTGGACACTCTTTTGGGACCTGTTACAGTTTCACTTCAAAAATCTTTTAAGTAATTGCAATAATTTTCAGTTAAGATCCATTATTCTTCTAATCTTGACTTTTTTGTTGTTTCAAGTTCTGACTGAAAAAAAAACTGGTGTGACAAGCTTTAGAAAGAGAGCTTGTGATAGGTACACCTCTGTAGCAAAACAAGTTCATTGAATGCAAAGATTAGTTGAATTCTCATTTCCTGGAATTTATTTGTACGTTTCCATGACGTTGAGATATTAGAAGTTAAACAGCGTTTCTTGCGTTTGAACTGAGGTTAGATTTCAGGAAAGCAAACAGTACTAGTCCAGCGCTAACTCTGAGTAGGAGCCTAATTATTAGTTGATTATGTGTGATTTATGGTATGGACGGTAAGGCGTGTCATCTCAGTAGATCATTAATCCACCTCTTTTTAAGAGTTCCTCTCAGAGCTTTTTCCCTTTCCACTTGATATTTCTATACTGATCCCTCCTTCTTACTCTCTGATTCCTCTTCCTATTTTCTCTTCCCTTTCCTTTCTCCTCCATCCACCCATCCATATAGAACATTAGCGCCTCATTATTATGCACAAAGCCTACCAGCAGGGTGCATGGAGCCTGCTGGGGCCACCAGTACCTAAAATGAAGCTGCTGTGCATTTTGCAAGACTTGGTGCGAACAGGAACCCCAGCCTAGAGCTGGCCCACTGCTCCTCTTGTTCTGAGAAGCTCTTCCATCAAGTGGAAAGCAAGAGAGGACAAATAGCAAGTCCTTTGTCCATTATCCAGCCTTTTCACTTTCACCTCACCGATTTCTAAAGTGTACTTTGGAAATCTGTTTATAGGTTTTCACGCTCATGCAGCAGCCTCTTTCTGAGATGATGGAGTCAGGTTATACCAACATTAAATTGACTTCACAGAGCTGAGGACCTTAAGGGTATCGTTCATTTTAATTTAGAAAAGCAGCAATCAACCTTCTGTTTCATTTGTCAAAAATCTTTCATTTTAGTTGCAATCTACAGACTTTTATGAAAAAAAATGTGATGGGAGGGAAGAGATGACTGAAGCATTTCTTTTGCTTGTTTTTTTCTGGCTCCAGGAGATAAGAGGAAAGTTGAATTACTTTGCTTGGATGATGTAACTTGATGCAGATTTTATCTTTAAAAAAATAGGTTCCCTTTTAAAAGCCTTCCTAATGTACCTCATGATTTGCAGCAGGAGCTAGAGTCAAGTGGTTCTCACCTTGCATCACTATTACAATAAATCATTTACATTTCAGCTTCGGCTATTTATTTTTGAGCTTTATTTATTCCACGCTTGGAAGGTATCATTCTCACAGACATTTTCGGAGGCCACTGGAGCACTTCCTTCGAGGGGAATTTTAGACCATAAGTAGCATATTGTTCACATAGCAATTACATAATTACGCCTTCTGGCATTAAAATACAGGCGTGCTCCCAAGGAGCAGAAGTGGCCATTTGAAATAGGACTGGTATCATCTTAAAATAAATAAATAAATAAAAGAGACCACACATATAGCAGCTAGCGAATTCTACGAAAAGAGGACAGCAGTAGGTTGAAATGCTGAAGATAATTGGAAAAAAAAGGCATAGTACTGGAAATCAAATATTTTGTCTCAATGGTGAGACCCTTATATTTGGAGTAATAATATGCGTGTAGATTCTTCAGTTTGTTCTACCAAGGAAATGAAGGCTCCTTAAATCCCACACCATCCTCAAGGCATTTCCAAAGCTTCCTGACCTTCACGCCCTTCACAGCCAATTCGACTGCCTATCAGAGAACCTCACCTGCCTCCCCCTTTCCAGTTTCCAGCTGTCTTCCCTCCGGCCGTGCCCTTCTTTCCTCTCACTGAAAGGCGGGGCTGCCAACCCACTATCAGCTCCGTTCTTTACAAATCAATAAATAGGAAGATGTCATCTACTGTACTTCCTTAATCCTACAACATTCCGGTCAGTCACTCTCCAGTGTTTGTTCTTTGCATATCAGAAGACAAGGAGCAAGTTCAATAAAAAAAGTACACGTTGTGCTTCTTAATGAAGGACAGACAGAGGACGATGCAATGCCCTTTTACTGTTTCTGCCTGAAGACTGGCAGAAGTGGAGTTAAAACTGTGACATGCGGTCCCTCCCTCTCATTCACCACTGTCTCTCTCTGCTGCTTTACACCCTTCTGACCCAGCTGGCCCTCTCTCTCCCCCTGCCTCCCTCCTTCATTCCACCTCACCTCAATCCCACGGTGATTTGCAAACTCCCTGAATAATCATAAGACTTCCCTGAACTATTTTAGGCATATTCACCTTAAATCTAAACACCAAAACTATGTTGTTGTTTTTTTAATGTGTCTTTACCTAGTGCTGGGAACTACAGGTGGAAAGACATGCAAAATACAATGTGATCTTTTCTAGAGGAACTAAAAGATTGAATTTCTAGGTCATCATGGAAGTAGGTGCACTTCCCTGAGCAATAATCTGTGGTACTTTATGAGATTCTTCCTTTCACTAAAGCAACAAATCCGAAAATCCATCAGGATACGTGCACTGTACCTTGACTCTCTTTTTAATCCTCAACTGAGACCAAGACAGTAAAGTGTAATAAAAATGCATATAGCCCCAGGCTTTGTTCCTTAGCAAAGAAAAAAAAATAAGCTTCTTGACTTAATGTGTCTACTGTGAATAATCAGCCACTGCATTTTGTGCTCCTGCTTTATAATCTCCATGTATAGCACTGAACTCCAAGTTCATAGAGTGACAAGAGTAAAGGATTGCTCTTTCTTCAAAAAACAGACCCTTCCCTCCTATTTTCCAAAACAGATATAGGATAAAAGTACCAACTTAAAAGAAACAAAACGGGTATGGGGAGTGGGTGGAAATCTCTTGATTTTTTGTAATATATTCCATGTATTTTATCTGAAATTGTCAATGAAGGATGGACAAAGTAAGTAAGGTAGGGGCAGGTTAGGTGATGATGTGGCTAAAATTTAGTTGGGGGGCCTTCTCAGTCCCATTTCCAGATATTTAGACTGTGCTTCCCAAGTACTGGTTCTTGGCTGATTAATACATATCCCTGGGAAAATTAACGATAGCTCATAACAGGCTGATAGTACCACAGCTGTGAGTATTTGCATTTTAAGAGCAACTTTAATTAAATAATTAAGCAATTAATTACTCAAATACTTATTGAGTGCTTATAAGGCACTTAGCTAGGAGAGAAAAACAAGAGCCTAGTTTTAATGAATTTATGGATTAGATATTTACAGATAATCGTAAAAACGTGGCGTGGGACAATTTTTAATGCCATGCAGTTATCCTCTGATTTAATAATGAATTACAACTACCTGGGAAGTTGATAAAAATGATTAATGTTGCCAAATTAGAACTGTACAACACAAAGAGGGAACCCCAATGTAAACTAGAGACTACAGTTAATAGTATAATTACAATAATATATTTCATCAGTTGTAACAAAAGGGCAACATTAATGCAAAATGCTAAGAATGGGGAAAACTGTCTGTGGGGGGTATGCTGGAACTCTGCACTTCCTGCGTGATTTTTCTGTAAGCCTATAAGTACTCTAATTTTTTTTAAAGGCATAGGAAAATCAAGCAAGCATATAAACTGTAATTCTAATAGCCATAAACCTTAGCAGTTGAAAAATGAAAAAGACGAAAAACAAAAAACGTTACGCCTGACGTAAAATAGGGAAGCTAGGTTTAAATGTGGTCCCAGTTGAGTTTATCCCCCTCTCAAAGCCCCACTCATGGCTCTCAGCAGAATTAAATGCACATCATACTCTGGAAGAAGGGTGGGCCTGCAGAATCTCACAAATTCACAAAAATGAAATGCATGCCTCTTAATCAAAGATCATCAAACACCAAAAAGTTTACAGATTCTTATCTCAGCTCTGGAATTTTTGACTTAGTCCATTTGGGGCTGGTGCTTAAGAATCTGTGTGTGTGTGCTTAAGAATCTGTGTGTGTGTTTAAAGTGCCCCAGGAGATTCTGATGTACAGTTCTGTTTTAGAACCACTGATGGAGTGGAAAGGCCACCAATTTTAAAAGTCAGAAGACCTGAGTTGGAATCCCTTACAAGCCATTTGACCCCTGATATCTAATCTAGTAGTGTAAGAGCTTTAGTTTCCTTACTTGCAAATAGAAATACTGAATAACCACAGTGATAATGATGAGTAACATTTTTACAGCACTTGGCATGTGCCAAATGTTGTTTTAAGAGTTTCATGGGTGTATTTCCCTTAAGACTTTTCTACCAGTGGATAAATGCTATGAGGGCAGTACCAGGTTTATTTCATTCACTGTGATATTCCCAGGACCCGGATCAGTGCCTGTCTCATAATAGGCATCCACCTAAACATCTAAAGGAATGAACAACCCCATGAGGAAGGTAACACTATTATGACCATTTTACAGATGAGGGCAACTGATGTACAGAGAATAGGATATTGTAAAGTGCTCAGTTGGAAAATCCACTTCTTGGCACTGAGTAGATATTTCAAAATATTAGTTCTCTTCTTTTCCTGGTAATTGGAAACTGCTAAAAGAAGAAGCATAAATAGCTGTGGGGATCCAGAACATCTGGGCTGAAATAATGAAGGAAGTTGCTTGCAAACAGGGTCTTCAAAGATGGGCGAGTTTTTGATAGAAGAAAGGTTCTGGATGACAAGCGCAGAATGACCTTTTTTTCATTTGTTTGTTTGGCACTAGTGAAGTCCTGCATGCTGAGTACAAACAGAGGAAAGACTGAAGAATATAAGGCTGGAATCGTAGGTTGGAGTCAAACCAGAGCAGTACTTGACTGTTAAGTTTAAGCATATAGACTTTGTTTAGTCATTCATCAGAAGGCATGCAAAGGTTTTTAAAAGTAATTATTTTAAAATTTTAACTTTATTTTTAATGTATTCACATGATTATAGAATTCAAGAAGAACAAGCACAAAAATCTTTGAAAAGAGAGTCTATCTTTCTCCACGTCCCTCCAGCCATCTTGTTCTTCACCCCAGGGGCAACTACTACTATTTTCATATTCTATGTTAATTTTTTTAATTGGAAAAGAACACAGGTGCAAGATGTGTTTAGGGATGAACTGAAGCAAGGAAAAAGTGAAGAAAGGGTGGGGGCAGTTTGGAGTCTAGAGGAATCTTCCAGGCTAGAGGTAATATGTTGTCAGGAAGAAAAAGCAGGGATGGTATGAAGGGACAAGATGGTTGACTGTTAGAGTAAACAGAAAGGAGGAGTTGTCAAGAAAGCTTCAGACATTCATCCAGGGTGACCAAGAGATGTGTAAAAACTACTGGTTTTTGGAGAAACCACTGGTTTGCTGGGGGCAGTTTGACAATAATAACCCAAAGTAGTAAATCAAGCATGGTGGGATAAAGACAATTTGTTGATGGAATGATGGAAAGATTATGGGGGTGCTGGTGACGGAGACCTCTCCTTGGAGCCCTTCACCTAGAAATGTGAAATCAGTGAGGCCTGGAGCAATCTGGGAGGGCTTCTGGAAGGGGGTGACACAGAGCACCATTGTCCAAAGACAGTGTCAGAAGCTGTGCAGCTTGGCATCATATGTTCATTGGGGATTTTTATATATTTTTTCCCTCCCACTGTCACCTGGCTCTCCTGTGCAGTGGCCTTGCCCTCTTCCAGGCCTCTTCCAGGCCCCTATGACCTGGCTTCTCCATTTCAGTTCAATCTCCTCCCATCACTGCCCACATGAATCCTTTACTGCCATCAGGGGCTCATTTCTGCCCCAGCCCCTCTGCCTACTTATGGCCACCAAATCCCTAAGCAATGCCTGTATTTCTCCAGCATCTCCAACCCCCAAATTCCAGTCTTAGAGGCTCAGCTTGGATAGTATTTCTTCCTCCACAAAACCTTTCTGGGCCACTCCTGCCTCCCCCCCACCCCCACCCCACCCCACCCCACCCCACTGTGGTCTCTTCCCCCTCTGCTCTTCCATGACAAGGAAAGGAAGCTGCTGGGTGCTGAGGGTCTGCTATTTATATGCTGGGTCCCATGTAAAGCACCGTCCTATGTTGACATCACTTGAAAGAGAGGAAAACTGAGACTCTAAGTGGTAAAATAACTTACAGAAGATCTTCCAGTCAGTTCCAGGCAGAGGTCAGATTTAAATTTAAATATCTCACCAGCTATCCAGCAATATCCATGTATGTTAATTGTGCTCTTTAATTCCTGTGTTTTCCTTCCTTTGTTTATTTGAATTCTGACTTCTAGTGAAATGGCATTACTAAGGCCATTTCAGTTCACTTGAATCTCTCCCCCATGGTATGCAAACAAATCCCTGGAATTCAGGGTGTTCGAGCAGCCTTAGTGGCATAAGGGTAAGGCTTGCAGTCAGTCGGAAGGACTGCCTCCAACTTGCTTGGTTTCCTTGGGCCTCAGATCCCTTATATCTAGAAAGAACATCCCCTTCCAGAACACCCTGAGGATTCCTGACCTAGTCAGGAGATTTTTTCTGATAAAGCATTTTGCATTCCCTTAGTGACACAGTCTTAAAAAAATTAGAGATTGCTATTTTCAACAGTATCATATATAATCACATTTTTTCTTTTTTTTCTGCAAGCAATAGTTCATCACTCTCATTCTTTCTTTTAACCATCTCACATTTGTTTGCAAAGAGCTTTCAAAATATAGTGATTAGAATGGTTTGTTTTCTTGTCTTTTCCTCACAGTGTCATAATTGATTTTTTATGGTTATGAGAATATAGATGGGTGGATATAAAAGCACTGAATGATTTTGTGTTTAAATTAAAACGGTAGATTTTGCACGAGTAAAGAGCTGGCAGCGCTACCACTCCTACTTATAAACTCTTTCAGTGCACTGATAATAAAACTTTCTTTTGGACTTTTCAAAAGTAATGTTAAATCTCATACTTTGAACATCTAGTCCTTGATCTAGGATTGAACACACATTTCACATCTTGGAGAAAACTTTTTTTTTTGGTTAGCTGATCTTTTTTTATCCCTTCAGGCATTAACCAATCTTTTTATTTTCGTAGCAGCAGTTCAGGAACTAAATTCCCAGAAGACTGAAGCATCTATTGAATGGTTCAAAATGTATAGTGCTAAAAGTCTGCTTTTGTTGTGTTATTTTTTAGTGGAAGTCCAAGAAAAAAAACAATGTTCTTGTATATGAATCGCCACTGTAATATATTTCCACAGATTTACATCTAACTTTTGATATTTCAATCTGAGCTGGCACTGATATTCAAATTTATTAAATACAGTGAAGAAAGAATAAAGCAGAGTAAACTTCCAGAGTAAACAAATCTATAACCCAGGAATATTTAAACAGATCAGAGACTAACTAGTAGTTTTTAAGTAATACTTTCATAAAGCAATTTATATGCTAGGCACAAATGATTATGCTTCTTCTTTGTTCACCAAAGAAAAGTTTGTAAGGACTTTTCAATATTAAAGAGTGTTTCGGTTAATTCACATTAATAACTGTCCTAAAAAACAGAAATTTTAAAAATAGCCAGAATCTATATATTCCCCTAATTCAATCTAGCCTTTCTGTCCAAAAGTTAAACAAGTTGAATGGAATCTTAAAAAGCCTCGACAGATGCAGATAGGAACAAAAATACGTCATTAATAATTTATCTGAGACGAAAAGTTTTCATGGCTTCTCTGTACATATGTGTGCATAAGATTATCTATCTGTATCTATAGAGGGTGTCTCAACCTCAGCACTATTAATATTTTGGATGGTTCTTTGTTGCAGGGGCTGTACTGTGCATTGTAAGATGGTTAGTAGAATCTATAGCCTCTACCCACTAAAGGCCAGTTGCACCCACCCTGTTTGTGACAGCTGCTATGTCTTCAGGTTGGCAGGGAGGAGGTAATTGCCCCTGTCAAAGAACCAATGATCTATGTGAAAACCACCAGCCTACATTTTATAAATACAGATATCGATGTTTGAGATAAGACCTGAGTCCCATTCTATGACCCTAACCAGTGGAAAAGGAAATTTAGCAGTTATAAATTATGTACAGACTTCCTCAGACCTGCCCAATGCAGGATTCTTCTAATGGGCAGTCTTTGCTCTAGAGTGCCCTTTTGGGCTGACACACATTTCCCAAGCTCTACCTGGCCAGGCGATAGCTCCCCCTGCTTGAACCCTCTTCCTCCCTCTTTTTTCTTGGTGTTATTTCCCAATAAATCTCTGTCTCCTCACCTGCTTCCTGGAGGACTTGACCTGTGACACCAATCAGTCAATTAAAGCATCTTTTCCTTAGTCTAGATGGGCACATGCCCCGAAGTAGGTCATTGAAAATAAGGCCCAGACATTTTTTAAACACTTGGGTCGAGTAGCTCTCTCTTTTCTGCTGGGAATGCTGGAGATGCTAAAAGGGAAGATGGGCCAGCAATCAGCAAGGCTGCCTGAAAACCGAGCTAGAATAAAGCAGACATAGAGATGGCGCTAAATAAGCTTGGAATCCCTTGTGGCCAAAGTCAGATCTGAAGTTATTTGACTAAAAATCACCAAGTACCAGTGCTACCCTTTTTTTCCCCACAGAACTAATCTGAGCTGAGTATTCAAAAAGAGTGCAGCCTGATATACCTTGTAAGAAAGGGCAAACTACAGAAATATTTAAAAGAATTAACACTGAGCCTAGAAGTTGTTGAAAATGAACTCTTCACAATAAGTATTAAGAGCCAGGTAGATAAGTTGATCAAGAATTACAGTGTTCTACCTTCTTAAATCTAAAGATACTTCATAAAAAGGTGAGATGAGAACAAAATCAGACCCAGTATAGTATAATGATTTTACCAACTGCTATACGAATTCCCTGAAGGTTTTCTCTGATCTCATCCTGGAGAAATAATAGATATAGGATATTAGATAGTAGATGCCATGGGGTCATCAATACATGTTAGTTTCTGTTCCCTATACGTGAGGCCTTATGCAAACTTGGGTTGACCTCTACCCAGCACACTCTGCCCTTTCCTGTTTCCAAGATCAGGAAAAGAGAGCCTTTCCACTGGAATAATATTTGCTTTGAAGCAATCCTTCAAGCTTGAGGATATTTCAATAATGCATGTGCGTTCAAGTCTATGATGCATGCCCATCTCAGACCCCTCTTTTTTTTTTTTTAATAGAAAGATTTGTTTGAAAACTCACAGTTACATTTGTCCACTGACAGTTTTTGAAAAGCTTCGTGTGTGAAAAGAAGCACTGACCAGAACTGCTGGGGGCCATTAGTGGGAGCTGGATCATCAAAGGGGTTTCTGGGTTAGGAAAACGGACTTGAACATTTTTCGTTAAGCTACTGGCCACCTGGGATTTGGTTCTTTGAAAGGGTGTCAGCTGTTGACAGATCCTAATAGGTATCCCCTCTGCCTTTTGGAAACAGATATCATATTCAGAGAGGTGAATCATGGGTTCCCAATTAAAAATGAGGGCTTGGGAAGTTGCCCTTTTGACTCTCTCTAGGAGATGGCACTTTATGTTTTCTTAGTCTAGTTTTCACCCAAAATTGTCTGCTATGACACCAAAATAGTCTTCTTCTGCTGGCTGGAGAGATTGGTGTCTTGATCATCTCTTTTTAGTGTTGGAGACAGGAGTGACCCACGTGGGTGATGAGGTCATGTCTATAACTTGTCTGGGCCTAAGCCAATTAAAGAGGAACTTAAGTCTATTTTCCCTCAGGCTGGGATAGTCCCAGGAAATTATAAAGTAAGTCATACACAACCGAAATGCTGTCCAGTTACACAGGGAGTTGCTATTATCTAGCATTTGCGTGCCAATTTATGTTTTCAAACTCATTCATGGTCACCATTTACTGGTAGGCACTCTGTTAAGAAGTAGAGAACTCTAAGCTGGGATTTGAACCCAGAAAGATTCCTGGAAGCGATTTACAAGAGACTCTTTTTCCAGATGCCTATGACCAAAAGACATTTTGAAAATGATTTAAAATTGCAAAAGGACCAAGTTGTGGGCTTCTTGTATTTCTTTAGATGTTAATGGTGCCTCCAAGACCCTAGAATACGACTTTGAACTATGGTAGAACTCTCTGGAAGGAGATTAGGAAGACACCACAGGGCAGAAGGCAGTTCTTTTATGCTCAATACCACCCTGCCCTATTCTAAAGAAAAGGAGGAAGAGAAAAACATAGAAGGGGCAAGTCTGGGTTTGGCAGAGATGAAAGGATCTCAGAATGTCTTAAAAAATTTTAAGGACTCTAACTTTGTCTTGGTAAAGATGATGAAATTCAGCTTGCCATTTCCTCATTCCTCTTACAAGCTTCATACTGCCATCTTAACTGTTTGCATTTAATCTGTGTGATCATCACCACATTTCCCGTTATTGTCCTTTTGTATTTTTCCATCCGTTTTAGTCTATTTCCCTAATTCTTTTTTCTTTCATTCTGAGCCGTTTTCTCCTCTCTTATGGCTCTATTGAATGCTTCCCTTCTGCTGCTGCATTACTGCCTCTAAATTAGGGGGTCTCTCTTCCTTTTCTATACAGCATCTCTCTTCAACAGGTTATCTTTGCTTTTCTCTATTGTACTCTCTTTTGTGATTGGTCAATAGCAAAATGAAACTTACTAGAATCCAATTCTAAAAGCACTTTACAAGGATGGAATCTTATCATTTACTCTCCGAATTACTATCATCAGTACAGTCGGTGCAGAACAGTATTCCGTTTGGGGGCTCATTGGATAAGTATGCGTTCAACCTGGCAGCCAGAAAATAAATGGGGGGAGCAAAAGGGTTTTGTTCCTGTCCTTCTTTATCACTCAGAACTTTGTCACTATCTTTGCTTCCTTATGTCTAACTATGCCTCATGGAAAAATAACATCTTTTTATTTATATTGTATGGTACCGAAGATTTCCTGAGCCTTTTATGAAGAGCAGCACAATTTCATTTCCATTTTACAGATTATGCAATTTAATTCTGGGAAATTAAATTACATGCCCAAGGAAGGAATCCACATTTCCGGAGAACCTAGCATTTTCTGTCTCCCAGAATGCTAAAATTAGATCCTGCTTTAATGACTGTCCCTGCAACACTGAGTGGTCCATAATGAGACTATTTCCATGTTCTTGCTGACAGACCACTTGCTAATGTAAGTCCATGAATTCGAACAATGAACAATAACAATCATAAAAGCATTAACATTTATTAAGTGCGTGCTTCGTGCCAGACACTGTGCAAAGTACTTTAAAGGGATTGTGCTGGCCATTTCTTTTAATCCATTCTTGTGGGTAAAAACCTATTGTGGGTGGGACCTTCTGGTTAGGTTGTTTCAATTGGGATGTGACCTACTCAATCCAAGGCTCCTTTACCGGAGCCCTTTATGAGAGGATAAAGGATAAAGCGCATGCTAAGAGAGAAATGCCCAGAGAAGTAAGATGGACACACAGGAGCAGAGAGAAAGAGCCAATGAAGCCAGAACCTGAAGGCAATGAAACCCGCAAGAGGGGGACCAGCAGATGCTGGCCATGTGCCTTCCCATGTGACAGAGGATCCTCAGATACCAGTAGCCTTTCCTCAGAGAAGGTATCTTCCTCATGATGCCTTAATTTGGACATTTTTGTGGCCTTAGAACTGTACATTTGTAAAATAACAAATCCCCATTGCAAAAGTCAACCCATTTCTGATATACTGCATTGTGGCAGCTTTAACAAATCGAAACAGGGATTATTTCATTTGATCTCTCCAGTAACCTCATCAGTTAAGAATACAAATGCTTTAGCATGCCAGAGTTGTTCACATTTGATGGTTGCTTTAATACAGATTTTTAACAGTGTCTAGTTAGCTCCTATAATACTTATTGCACTTATCCTCCATACGAATCCAATGGCACCAAGCCTATCCTGCTTGGAATTCTTGTGTCATATAAAAACTGTTAAAAAAAATAAGCAGGTCTTCTATTGACCCCAGAAGGAAAACCTGACATTGCCACCGCCCTGCTCTACTTTGGAGTTTATAGCAAACACCTCTAGCATCTACATCACATCTAATGAGGCTGCCTCTGGCTCCAGTTGCAGACAGTTCTGGGGAAAGGCAGATTCACATCAGTATAGCAAGCATCCCACCATAAAAGTCAGTCTTTCTCCTTTATGCTCCAGGGTTTATTTGTTTTTTCCCAATGCCTGGTAGCTTGCTCCCCAGTTGGGTACTCATAGGCACAAGGAGACTAACACTCTTGAGGGAGACATTCAATCGATGGGCGACAGGGTCAGGTAGATAGCATGTGGCTCTGGCCACTCAGATTCAGACGCATTTTATTCTGTACACTTCTCACAAATCCTAGAAGATTGCTTATCTTTCTTTGGGTGTGTGTGTGTGCATGGTCCGGGAATCGAACCCGGGTCTCCTGCATGGAAGGTGAGCATTCTACCCCTGAACCACCTGTGCACCCCTGTCTTACTATTTTTGCTCTTACTCCTGCTTCTAGAAATCACATCCTAAACAAACTTCTTGCATTCAAGTTTTTGTCTCTATTCTATGATGGGGTAACCCAAACTAAGACACCAAGTTTTGGGACAGGTTCCATTAGACATGGACACCTGGAGAATGTAGGTGAGAAAACTACTAAAAACAGAATCTACGATGTTAACAATAGAAAGTTTACTTCATCTATTATTTAAGCCTCTGTTAGAAGTTAATAACTATTCATGGCAAGTCAGGCACTGTGTTAGTCCTGCTGCTGAGTCCAGAGTCTGGTGAAAAGGTTTTTCGGAACTTCTACCTTAGGAAAGTGAGAAATGATAAAAAGATCTTAAAATAAGGAGAGTAACCTAATCAGATTTGCATTTTAGAGGACAATGGATTAGGAAGCAAGACCAAAATCAGGGAGAAAAATAAGCAGGCCATTGTAGCAACTGAGACAAAAATACTGGAGGTCGGGGAGTGAATGAAGACAAGTGAATTTGAGAGATGATTTGAGAACAGAGTTGACAAATAGGCCATGGAACAGAGTTGACAAATAGGCCATACATGATGTTAGATTTAAAGATACGGTGGATGCGGAGATGACACCTGAGTTTCTGTTTTGGGCAACTGAGTAAAGGGTGGCATTAACAAGAATAGAAAACTTAGAAAGGAGGAAAAATTTGAGGCTCTAAATCTAAAGTGTCTGTGAGACGTTAAGGTACAGGTGTGTAGGAGGCATGGAAGGTGAATGGGTCTGAAGTCGAGGAGAGATAAGCTTGACTCTCTTTCAAAAATCAAGACAGCCTTTTCAACAAATGGTACCAGAGCAACTGGACATCCATAGGCAAAAAAAAAAAAAAAAAACCCAAAACAAAACTTGATCTAAACTTCTCATCCTATAAAAAAATTAACTCAAAAATGGATACAAATTTAAAAGTAAAACATAAAGTATAAAATAGGAGAAAATCTTTGGGCTCTAGGGCTAAGCCAAGAGTTCTTAGACTTGACACCAAAAGTGTGATCTATGAAAGGAAAACCTCATCAATTGGATCTCATCAAAATTAAAACCTTTTTGCTCTGTGAAAGACCCTATCAAGGTGATGAAAGGACAAGTTACATACTCAGAGAAAATATTTGCAAAGGAAATATACACTAAAGGACAAGAATCTAAGATATATAAAGAACTTTCAAAACTTAACAGTGAAAAAACAAACATTCCAATTAAAAAATAGGTGAAAGATATGCACAGACATTTCACTGAAGATGAAGTACACTTGCAAATAAATGCATAAAAATATATTCAACATTATTAGCTACTAGGAAAATGCAAATTAAAACCACAATGAGATGTTCTGACACATCTATCAAAATAGCTAAAATGAACAATAGGGACAACAACAAATGCTGGCGAGAATGCCGTTGGGCATGTTAAATAGTACAGCCACTTGGAGAAAGTTTGGCAGTTACTTATAAAAGTGAATATTCAACTACCATATGACCCAGCAATTGCACTCTCCAGGGAAATGAAAACGATGTTCACACAAAAACCTGTACATGCATGTTAATAACAACTTTATTCATAATTGTTCAAAACTGGGAATAACCCAGATATCTTCCAAGGGTGAATGCTTAAACTATAGTATATCCATACTGTAGAATGTTATTTAGCAACCAAAAGGAGCAAACTATTGCTATACACAACTATTTGGATGAATGTTTAGAGAATTATGTTGAGTGGAAAAACATCTCAAAAGATTACATATGGTATGATTCCATTTACATAACATTTTTGAAAAGACAAAAATATAGGAATAGAGGACAGATTAGTAGTTGTAGGGGGGGAGCAGGGGAGGAAAGTATAAAAGGGCAATAGGAGGGATTCTTGTAGTGTTGAAACTGTTCTGATTCTTAATTGTATGAATGTCCATATCCTGGTTGGACATCAAACTATAGTTCTGAAAGATGTACATGGGTACATGGAGTCTCTCTATTATTTCTTACAAATGAGAAGCTACGATTATCTCAAAATAAAAAGGTCAATTAAAAAAAGTCAAGCCACAGGAACGTTGAAATTTGGGAGTTCTCAATTATTATGTCAAGGATGGAATTTTCATAGGACTAGTTATAATGAATATTAGTTTTAAGGTGCTGTAATTATCCCTTTACAAGAATTTTCAAGTTTATATTTACTTTTGGTTTTAGTTTGTAAAAGCTGCCAGAATATAATATACCAGAAACAGAATGGCTTTTAAAAAGGAGAATTTATTAAGTTGTAAATTTACAGTTCTAAGGCCATGAAAACGTCCAAACTAAGGCATCCAAGGAAGATACCTCAATTCAAGAAAGGCCAATGGGTCCAGAACACCTCTGTTAGATAGAAAGACACTTGGCAACTTCTGCTAACTTTCTCTCCCAGCTTCTTCAATGGCTTCCCCAGGGGCATTTCGTTAATCACCAAAGGTCTCAGGCTGTGTGGACTCTCCGGGCTCTAAAGCTTTTTCCAAAATGGTTCCCTTTTAAAGGATTCCAGCAAGCAACCCCACCTTGAATGGGTGGAGACACAGTCCCATGGAAACCATCTAATAAAAGTTACCACCCACAGTTGGGCAAGTCACATCTCCAAGGAAACAATAAAAAAGATCCCACCCATTGTAAGCTCTTACAGCAGTCACATATATTCAGGACTGTAACTGTCATTTCTAAATTCTAAGATATTGAGCTGCTTATATATAACCTGGTCATTCCCAGAAACTGCGGGTATTTATGTGATACCTGAGACTCAAAGTAACAGCTCTGAAGGTATGAAAGTCAGCAGTACCCCAAAAATTGAAAAAGGGACCAGAAGTCGACTAGAAACATAAATGAAGCTGATCTGGATAGGACTGGGGTAGATCAGAATACAGGTTAAACAATGATATCGTCCATATTTTAAAACTTCAATTTCTGTCTTAGACCAAAGGGAGAGATGTTGAGTTGGTACAAAATTTATATTTTGGGTAGTGCAATACCAAATTTAACTTGTATGGTCAGTTTAGTTCAACACCATAAGTACATGGAATCTTGAATAGGGCATGAGATCTTGTTGGGTTATCCAGGTTAGTGTGATGCCCCAATTTATCCCAGAGTAATTTGGGCAGTGAATAAAGAAGTATTTGCAAAGTTCCCTTGGGGGACTGGGGAGAAAGGAGGAAATATTCAACTTCCTTTTTGGAGGAATTCCTGATATTCTCACAAGCAGTGGGAACAACCAAATCAATAGGCTGAGCCCTCAATCTTGGGGTTTGCCCCTATGAAACATATTCCTGCAAAGGATAGGCTAAGCCTACTTAAAATTAGGCCTAAGAGTCACCCCCAGAGAACCTCTTTTGTTGCTCAGATATGGCCTTTCTCTCTAAGACAACTCAGCAGGTAAACTTACTGTCCTCCCTACTCCCACTACATGTGACATGACTCCCATGGGTGTAAATCTCCCTAGAAATGTGGGACAGGACTCCCAGGATGAGCCTGGACCCAGTATCATGGGATTGAGAAAGCCTTCTTGACCAAAAGGGGAAAGAGAGAAATGAAACAAAATAAAGTGTCAGTGACTGAGAGATTTCAGAGTCGAGAGGTTATCCTGGAGGTTATTCTTATGCATTATATAGATATACCTTTTTAATTTATAGTGTATTGGAGTGGCTGGAGGGAAGTACCTGAAAAGTTGAACTGCGTTCCAGTAGCCTTTATTCTTGAAGAAGACTGTATAACTATATTGCTTTTACAATGTGACTGTGTGATTGTGAAAACCTCATATCTGCTGCTCCTTTCATCAAGGGTATGAATAGATGAGTAAAAGATATGGATAAAAACAGATAATGGGGAGGATAAGGAGTAAAACAAATGGGGTAGATGGAAATACTAGTAGTTAGTGAGAGGGAGGGGAAGGGGTATGGGATGCATGAGTTTTTTCTTTTTTCTTTCTATTTATTTCTTTTTCTGGAGTGATGTAAATGTCCTAAAAATGATCATGGTGGTGAATATACAACTATGTGATGACATCCATGAGCCACTGATCATACACCAAGCATGAAATGTATGTGTGTAAAGATTTGTCAGTAAAAACATTTAAAAAGAAAAAAAAAATACAGGCCCCACCCAGCAGTATTGAATGAGGCTTATAGAACTTGACTTTTCTGGGGCACACAACAGATTCAAACCAGTCCACTTTAGGAACTATATACCATTACTTTTCATATTAAAACTTTAGGAAGCACCCACAGTGTACAATTTTTTTGGAAACAAGAAACAAAATTTTTTGATTGAAAAAAGCTCATAAAGAACTTACAGGATAAATGGCAAAATAAGACATGGATATGTGATACTGGGCAAAACCTACTGAAGGGCTCGGGTGACAGTCTGTAGGGAGATTGGAAGATTGTCTGGAAGAGGCTGAGCTTGAACTAGATCTAGTCACATCTAGATTGAGAAAATCTTTCCAGCACTTGGCAAATAGCAGGAGAAAGCGCCCAGCAGCCACAGGTGTCTAAATTTGGAGACCTGCCTAATCAGGGGGAGAACATTTGTTTGGGCAAAGACGAAGCTAGGAAGGGTACTGATAATGGAAGTGTTTGGACCTGGATCCTGAGGGCAATGGAGAGTCACTTAAAGTTTATATGTATGATGATTAAGAACTCAGGCTCTGGAGTCAGGATGCCTGGTTTGACTTCTAGCTGTGCTATTTCTATTTAACTGACTTTGCTCTACAAGAAGGTAACTTTTCTGGCTTTCCCTCTACTGTATGGATTTACCTCTCATGGCCTTGGGTGGAAAATTCAGTTCCAAACATGATCGAAGCTCCCTGCCCAGGCTGTGCCCTGGCTTGATAATAGGATCTATTTCACTTAAGGCTCTAAACTTGACCCATCTCTTTAGACTCTGAATCTCTTTGTCTTCCTCTAATGCTCTGAAATCACCCTGAGATAGGCTCTGAAGAACTCCATGGAAGTCACCAACACTACCATCCTTCCCTTCCCTATCAAAAGAAGTACTCTTTAAGATCATCACCTCAACCTTTGGAAGAGGATGTCAAATTCGCATCACGATTTAGAAGAAATCATGCTGTGTCAGTGCCATGTTGTCAAAAGGAAGGGACTAGGAAAGGAGCCTGGTGAAGCAGACAAAATATAGGAATGTGGTAAGACATCTTGATAGATTTTGACAAAGATTCTCTGCTCAGGGGTAAATGCCATTACTATCAGTATGGAGATTAGTGTCAGGGTCAGAAGATGCAAGAGAGGGGCCATCAAGCTCAAGTGGAGGACTCTGAAGTGGGAAGAGGGTCTGTGTTTTTTTTTTTTTTTTTCAACAGTTTAGTTGGGCCAGCAGGACAGAAGAATATGTGGGGTCAGATCAGAGTATACAGTTTCTGTAGGATAGGGGTCAACATCTAGAACTTCATGGCTAGCAAGAATGGAGAGTGAATATTAGAGTTGGGTTGGAATTTGGGATGAAGCGGATGCATGAGGAAACAGACATGGTACTAAACAGGACTGGGAGATAGCGGATACCATGGCAAGATCTGGAATGAATGGGATGGTGCCAAAAAATCAAAATAGACCGAGGACTAATCCCAAGTCATTGGTTGTCTTTTCTGCTCTAATTTTAAGCAGCTCTCCTGGTGATGGTGAATGAAGGCCAATAGTACTAGGCTTCTCCCCAGAGACAGACAGGGTTCTGTAGGTTTTAATGATTACAGCAGAGAGCAGGGAGTCCTGGACAGCCTTTGTGGTTCTTTCCCAGCAAAATACATTGAATGTGACAGATCATGGTTTGGCACCTCAGTGCCAAAGTATGGAAAAAACAAACTGTCCCATTTCCAAACATAGTCTATATATAAGGTGAGGGGTTGCTCCATATATCACATAAAATGATTTTGTATTTTAAGTAAAAAATGCTTAAAGTCTGGCACTGAGTAACTACTTAAGATTTGGATACCTGTACTCTGTTGTAAAGGAAGATTTGGTAGTGATGGTTGGGTAGGAGGAAACTGACTGCCTCCAAATATTTGAAAGACTGTCTTTCCCAAGAGGGTTTACACTTACTGTATGTGGCTTGGAAGCATACACATAGACAAGAAGACAGCGTTTACCAGAAGATCAATTTCAGCTCAATGCAAGAGATAAAAGCCTAATGATTAGGGTGTTTGTAAATAGAATTGGCTGCCTTACAAAGTAAGGCATTCCCCATCATGTTAGGTTTTAAGCCCAGGCCAAAGGCTTCTCTAGGAGAGATGCTGTGTACGGATGCCTGTATTGGGAAAGGAGTTAGACTAGATCTTGAAAGCCCAATTCAGCCTAAGACTCTATTACTCACCCTTGTTCAAATGTGATTTATACTGTTTTAATAAGCTGACTATTAAGATGCAGCCTAACATAGTGGTTAAGATCATAGGCTCTGAAGCCAGACTATGTGGGTTTGAATGTTGGCCCCTTACTAGCTGTGTGCCTTTGGGTATATTACTTAATCTCTCTGTACCTTAGTCCCTTTATTTGTAAAATGGGAATTGTAACAGTAGGTACACCTCTCCTACAGAATTATTGTAACAATTAGATTGCTTAATATATAGATAAAGTTCATAGAGACTGCTTGGTATGCAGTACTTGGTATTACTGCTGCTACTCCTACTACAACTACTACTTATCTAGGCACTCAGATATCAATTCTAGCTTTTTAGTTGTGATTTTGCACTCTGATGGCCAGAGAAGCAATGAAGGACTTGTGGAATATAAATTTGTGGTGACATACTTATTATCAATTCATGAAAATCCTAAAGTGTAAGTTCCTTTTCCCTCCTCAGTTAGTTGTTTTTTTTTTTTTTTTTGAGGAGGAAGGAAAGAAGAACTATGAAAAGAAGTCTAAATTGTGCTTCTTAATTCTGAGAGTCCTATACTGCTGTTCAAGTAACATCACAGCAGAGATTTCTAGGAGTCGGCCTGGGGAATACATAGAGTTACCTTCCCCAATAGAACTGAAACCATGGCCTTTCACATCTCTAATCTGGAAGGCTCTGCTCTCGTAGCCACAGAAATGGGCACGTTTCCTCCTCTTATCATCCACGACATAGAAGATCCTGTACTGAAAACCAGTGCTCAGCTGTGGTTTGACTCAGAGCTGAGAAACCCTCTACTCAATGATTATGGGCCCACTTTTATGTTCTACCTGTAGGGATGAGAGAATTCATTCAGTGGTGTTTGCACAATGTCTGTACTGGAAAAGCCAATAAATAGAAACATGACGGACTTCCAATAATTCTCAAAAAGTCTGTTCCTTAAAATGGCAAACTTCTCAAGTCTCTTGGGAATCATCAAGTCTCAATGAGAAGAAAAACAGCTGTGAAAACATTCGACTTTCTAAAAATTGCTCATTTCGCCTTAAATTCCTACACGAAGGCTCATAAGGTTTAACGAACAGGTTGTTGGAAGCACAAACATATCTCCCTCAAGAGAGTTCATTCACCTCTGTTCGTACATCTTCTATTCAGTTAGCAGCCCTGCTTGGATAAAGCATAGAGCCGTTTCAACAGCAGCGGGGGGTGGGGGGATGTCCAGGGAGTTATCATCAGTCATTTATGTCTGAGCTGTTAGCAACAAAATCAATAATGTCAGCGCTAGGAAGAGCACCTTCACATCCTAGTTAGGATGTCTGCAGGTGACATATTAGAAAGGCAAGGTGTTTTGGAAAAATGCTCTGTTTCAGGAAATGTTTGAGTGCTAAATAGCCACAGGGTTCCGTGACTACCCCTGTCATAAACACGAACATTTCTATGGACTTAGTTCGAATTGACATGGGAAGGTATTTATTGCTGCTCTTGAAATGAAGAGGTGACGTCAATGAGAGTTGGTTTTGCTGGGTCTGTATGAGGCTGCCAAGACCGATGAGATCTTCAGCTTTTTTTTTTGCAATAAATGCCTTCTTCTGGGTTCCTCTGGGTTCTGTATTACTGTAATCATACCACCTTTGATTCTTTATTTAACTGAAATTTTGTTAGGTAGGAAGAAGGCCTACCCCTGATACTTCGTAACGGGACAGGGGTCTTATCCATTTTTGTATTTCCAGACCTTAACTCAGGACTTGGCACATAATTGGTGTTCAATGCTGTTTACCGAGCAACTGACTGTACGATGAATGAATAAAGTGAATCCATGGTTTCTTATCATGCTTTATCAGATCACAAAGAACCAATCTGTCTGTGATTCCAATCTATAAAGTAGCTGTGATTGTCATAATGGCTTCCAGCTGTCTTTAGCTCTGTAGAATTTTTTAGAGGCTTCATTCTGGACACATTTACTCAAGTGTTTCTGAGCTGCTTTTAAGGTCTTTCTTCAGTCAGATTCACTCATTGTTGACATCTCTCACCTCACCTAACACCAACGCTTTCCGAATGCTGTTCTTCTCTGCATAATGGCTGGGCCAGCGGGTTATGGAGCACAGTAATTGGGACTAGCAGACGTGGGGGTCTCCCTGGGTGCAGGATTGCTGGATGCAGAGTCCTTGGTTGACATTAAGTATATTTGTGGGTTGATGCTTACAAATCCAGCTGTGGCACTCACTGCAAGTTCAAGTCTTACATTCTACAGAAAGTTAAAGATGGCCTCTGTTCTGTCAATACTGGGTATGGCCTGAAAGTCATAGCCATGCTTTCTGTCAGTTTTTGAAAGACAACTTGACCTTAGAGGTAGCATAATTTTGAGGAAAAAAAGTAAGAGCAATGACTTCTAACTCAAGTATGACAGTAACTAGCTGTGTTACCTTAGCTGAGTGTTAGCCTCTGTATTTTTTTGTTAAGCTGCTGGAATACAATACACCAGAAATGGAATGGTTTTTAAAAGGGGAATTTGTTAAGTTGCAAGTTCACAGTTCTCAAGTCATGAAAATGTCCAAATTAAGGCAACCAGCAAGAGGTTACCTTCACTCAAGAGAGGTTGACATCATCTGGAACACCTCTGTCAGCTGGGAAGGTACATGGCTGGCATGTGCTGGTCCTTGCTCCTGGTTCTGTTGCTTTCAGCTTCTGATGCCAGTGGTTTCCTCTTTAAGTGTCTGTGGGCCTCCACTTAGCTCTTCTGGGACACAACTCTCGGTTCTGGTTTGCTTAGTATCTCATGGGAGGACACCTGGTGATGTGTGCTGGGCTCTCCCCATGTCTAGGCATCTGCTCTCTGTTGGCACTCCAATTATCTCTAAACATCTGTGTCTCTGTCTGTTCTCCAAGTGACTGCATCTGTTTCTTTAAAATGTTTCCCCTTTTAAAGGACTCCAGTAAACTTATCAAGACCCACCTTGAATGGGTGGAGTCATATTTCCATCAATCAAAAGGTCATACCCACAGTTGGGTGTGCCACATCTCCATGGAGATAATCTAATCAAATGTTTCTGTCCTACAGTGTGGAATCAGGTTTAGAAGAAACGGCTGCCCCACAAGATTGGATCAGGTTTAAAACATGGCTTTTCTGGGGGTACATAATAGTTTCAAAGGGTACAGCTTCTTTGGACCTATATAGTAAGGATGTTAAGACCAGATGTCTCACGATGCCTGACTTAATTCTTAATAAAAGTTATATCATCAGCTCAGTCCTACCTCAGGGTCTTTGCATGTGCTGCTCTCTCTATTTGGAACACAATTTCTCATGAACTTTCAGGCTTCCCTTTCTTCCTTCTTTTAGGTTTCTGCTCAAATATCACCACCTCAGAGGCACTTTCACTACTCACCTTATATAAAATGACAACCGTACCATACACAACTTTCTAGTCTCTTCCCTGTTTTATTTTTCTTCATCATGCTTACCACTATCTGAAATTGTTTTCTATACTGATTGTGAACTTGTGTATCATCTGGCTTCCCCTACAGAATGCAAGTTCCCATGAACTCAGGGGTTTTGTCTTGTTTGCTGCTTCATTCTCAGTACCTAAAACAGAGTTTGGCGTAGAATCAGTTCTCAATATGTATTAATCTAATGACTAAACAAAGATTTAAATTCCTAGCTAAAAAGTCTTTAGGGTTTCTTATGTATAATCTGGTTTAACATACCAAGTTTAGAATCACCGAATCATTAAATCATTAAGCTAAGAGGGACACTGAAGTTGCCTGGCCCAGTCCCTCATTTCAGGCCAGAGTGGTTTTAAGTGACTTGTCCAATATTACTTAGCTGAACATTAGTAGGTGAACTCCTTGCTCCTGTTTTGTTCTTGTTTTTATTACTTCAGATGGTTCCAACAACATACTGCATCTCTTTGAAGATATTTATTAATTGCAAAGGGGAATAGCACTTTTACAGTGGGGGGAAAAAACTATAGATACCATCTTAACCAAGAGACCAAGGTTAAGGTCACCAGTAATAAAACATGTGAATATTATACACTCACTGAGAAGACACACTAAGGTCATGTCACCTTTGTGTTAATCATGAGAAAACACTAGGCAAATCCAAATTGAGGGACATTCTACAAAATACTGAGAAGGCAGGCTGACTAAACACAACGTGGGACCCTAGATTGGATCTTGGAACAGAAAAAGGACATTAGTGAAAAAACTGATGAAATATGAATAATGTTTATAGTTTAGTTAATGGCATTGTACCAACGTTAATTTCTTGTTTTTAGTAATTAGACTATGACTATGTAACATGTTAACATTAGGAGAAGCTGGATAAATCACATATGGGAACGCTGTGATTTTTCCAACTTTTCTGAGGTCGAAAGTTACTTCAAAGCAAAAAGTTACAAAATGACAATAACATAATGTTGTGCTGACTCTGGAAAAGAGGACATTTGCCAATTTCAGTGTGCCTATAGTCAATACTTCAAACTTGGACAATTCTAGGATGATGGTTTTTAGAACTTCAGATGATATTTGAAAATCGATTTAAAATTATTTTCCAAATAATTAAGACAGCTAATACAAACAGAAAATTGTTGCCCTGATGGACTCTAGAAGAATTCAAGAATTCAAGAGACTTCCTCTATTCAATACATTTGAGGCCATTGGGAGATCAGAATCCTATCACCCCATTAGGTAATTAGTTTTCTTGTCTAGATAACATGTCTAAAAGGTCTATGACAATTTCACTGAGTCTCTCCACACTGAAGCTTGAGGTGCCCCAACTGACTTACTCATTGTCTCTGGGGAAGTGTAGTTGATTTGGGTGACAGGTATTTTCTTATTTTAAACCACGTCATCCAACCACACTAAATGATTTAACAAGAGACTTTTAAACTTGTTGTAACATGCTTCCTTATAAATAATAGGAGGTCCTTAGTTTAGGAATGGTAGGCAAATGTAATGTACTTGCATCATTATTTTCTCTTTAATGTTATGTAATCAGTCTATGACACTTTTCTATCCTTTCCGAATCTGCTTCATGATTTTTCACAATAGAGTACTCCAGGCAGCTGAGACCAGTTGACACAAGTTTACAGTGAGCTGAATGATATTTACATTCTAGATTCTGTGTAATAAAGAACAAATTATAAATCAGAAAACCCAGGTTTGAATCCCAACCTTTCTACTTACTAGCTTTGTGATCTTGGTGAGATTATTTTATTTTAACATTTCTATGCCTTAATTTCGTTCCTCACCTGTAAAATAGGAATACTAGTACATGCCTCACATAGTTATGATGAGGGTTAAATGGGGCAGCACATGTCCAGCTGCTTTGTAAAGTGTAAAGAAGTATATAAATGAAACAATCTCATTGAGATACTCAAGTGTGGCATATCTCTAATACTTTAATAACCCTATTTTATTCTGACCACTCATCCAGACTTCAAATGTCTAACTCTTACTCTTAGCTCCATGTTCAACAGAATTGGGGTTATAGTGTGAATGATTTCTTATCAGCCAAATGAACAACTGGCACAGGGCTAGGTAGGAAAGTGTGTGCTCCAGTGCTATTCCGTAAGAGCAAGCCTTTATGAGAGCAGAGCCAGTGAAACAAATTTTAGTTACTACTCTAACTCATTGCTCTAAATCTCAGATAATTCAGACACAGAGGTATATAACTTTAGAATAACTGCTTTATGATAAAGTATCATTGGTATCCCCAGATAATTTGGATAGTGATGCGATCCAGGGCTGATTGCAGCAAAGTTGCAATTTAAAATAGAAAAAGATTCCAGACTCCAAACCATCAATCATTGACACATTCATCTATGTCCTTGGTTTCTGAGATGCCATATATATATATATATATATATATATGGCTTTTAAAAGGGGGAATTTATTAAGCTGCAAGTTTAAAGTTCTAAGGCCATGAAAATGTCCAAAGTAAGGCATCCAGAGAACGATACTTTGACTCAAGAAAGGCCATGGGTCCAGATCACCTCAATGTTTGCTAGCTTTCTCTCCTGGCTTCTCGTTTCATAAAGATTCCCCAGGGCTGTTCTCCTTCTACATCTCCAAAGATCTCTGGCTGTGTGGGCTCTCTTGGCTCTCACCATATTCTTTTGACTTTTCACTTTATTTCTCCTCTCATGTTTTCACTTGACTTCTTTTTCTTGGAGTTTATCAGGCCTTAGTCCTAGGCCTGCTTCTCTTTTCTCTTTGGAGTCCAGTTGATCTTCTCCATTCCCAATACTCTAAACTCCATTTACATATGAATGCCATCTTCATTCACCCTCTAGCTCAGGCCTCTCTTCTGAACTACAACTATAGACTTCTCCACTTGGATGTATCATAGGCATCTCAAATTAAGTATGTCTATAACTCAACTCTTGATCTCCTCAAAATCTGCTTCCTCCTCAGTCTTTACCACCTCAGTAAATAGTACAACAAATTGTTCAACAAAAAAACTGGGAGTCATCCTTACTCCTTCATACCTGACATCTAATCCATTACCAAATTATGTAGAGTTTACCTCCAAAATATATCTCAAATCTATCCAGTTCTCTCTAGATCTACTGCTGCCATCTTAGCCTGGGTCACCATTTTATTTCATTATAAAAATGGTAAGTACTTCTCAACTGGTCTCCTTGCTTCTACTCTTGCCACATTCAATCCCTCTGCCACACAGCAGGTACATCAGAGCATATGACTTTTTACAGGTTACATCATATCATGTGACTTACTTACTTGCCAATAAAATAAACTCCCCAGCCTTGTCCTATACCACCCACCACTTGGGTATTACTTCCAGCCACACTTGGCTCCTTTTAGTTCAGAGCCTTGTAGACATTATTACATTCCCCTCATTCTTCATGTAACTGACCTGAACTTCAGGACTCAGTTTAAAAATACCTCCTTTCCAGAGAGGCCTTCCTAGACTATTTAGAAATTTGCACTATTATTTTCTTAAAGCATCTTACTCTTTGCCTCCATAATATTTCTCACTATTTGTAATTATAAAATATACTAAGTTTTAACATTTTTTTATTGTAAAATTTAACATATGTAAAAAAGGCAATAAATTTCAAAGTACATTGTACCAAGGAGTTACAGAATAGACTTCAGAGATTGGTATGAGCTACAGTGCCATGATTTCAGGTTTTTCCGTCTAGCTGCTCCAAGACACTGGAGACTAAAAGAAATATCAATATAATGATTTGGCAGTCATACTCATTTGTTAAATCCTATCTTCTCTGTTATAACTGTACCTTCTCCTTTAAGCTTTCTCCCAATCTTTAGGAATATTTTGGCTATGCCCATTCTAACTTTTTCATGTTGGAAAAGGCTGTCAGTAATACAGGATAGGGGGATGGAGCTAGCTGATGTTCTTGGAGAGGCTGGGCCTCTGGGTTTCAAGAGGCATCTGGCCTAGAAATCATCTGGAGGTTGTAGGTTTCTGGAAAGTAAACTTAGTATGTGAAACTTTTGTAGAATCCCAGACAGAGCCCTAGGTGTTCTTTAGGGTTAACAAGAATGGCGTTGGTTGGAGTTTGGCAAACCATGGTACTTAGCAGTATATAGCTGAATCTTATGTAAGATTAGCCTCCAGAATGGCCTCACAACTCTGTTTGGAGTCTCTTAGCCTCTGATACTTTAATTTTGTTACATTTCTTTTCCCCCTTTTGGTCAGCAAGGCATTGTTGATTCCACAGTGCCAGAGCCAGGCTCATCCCTGGAAGTCATCTCCCACTTTGCCAGGGAGACTTTCAACCTTGGATGTCCTGTCCCACGTAGGAGGGAGGGTAATGATTTTACATGCAGGGTTGGGCTTAGAGAGAGAGAGAGAAAGACCACATCTGAGAAAAAAAATTAGTTTTCTGGAAGTAACTCTTAGGCATAACTATAGTTAGGCTAAGCTTCTTTGCTACAGAGATAAGCTTCATAACAGCAAGCCTCAAGATCAAGGGCTTAGCCCATGACTTCTGGGGGTCCCTAATCTGAGAGAGTATCAAGGATTTCCCTGGTGGCAAAGTTTAATAGTTTCACATTTTTTCTCTTGTCCTTCAATGGACTTTGCCAATATTTTAAAATTATCTGTCCAACATACTCTGGAGGGCATCTGAGTACTGCATTAAGCTTCTGGGCTCCATGTGTTTGGGTTGTTTAAGGAGCTATCTAGTTAGAGTTAGATTATGTGCTACAGAAAATTTAGGTTTTGGACACAATAAAGCTCTCTTCCTTTGGTCTTATACAGTAGGCGAAGTAGTAAAATACAGACAATGTCATCCTTTACCCCGTATTCTGATTCACCTTAGTCCTGTTGACTTTGTCCTTACCTATAAGTGAAGCCTGATTTATTTTTTGTTTTCTTTAATAGTTGTTGTATGTGGCAATGCTGACTTTCGGAGCGGTAGAACTCCAACTCTGAGTCTTAGGTTCACACAGGTACCCAAAGTTCCTGGGAAATACCAGGTTATACATATATAGCACAGCATCTCAAAATCCAGAAATAACCTTTACAGCTCTGGACTAAATGTGATTGTTGCAAGAGCTTACAATCTAGGTCTCAATTTTCTTATAAGCATTTTCTCAGAGAGACCAGACAATATCTGTTCTTTTATTTCTGGCTTATTTTGTACCACATAATGTCCCCAAGGTTCATTTACCTCACTGCATGCCTCACGACTTCGTACCTTTCTGTAGCCACACAATATTCCATCATATGTATACACCACAGTTTGCAGTCCTGCTTCTCAGTCAATGCAACCTTCAAGCCCCCTCCATCCACTGGGCATCATGGATAATGTTCAAAGTAAACAATCCATGTCTTACATAATCCCCACCTAGTTGTGTAATCATCAACACTCTCAATTTCAGACAATTTTCTTTGCTCCAAAGAGAAAAATAACAGAAAAACACATCTTCACCAGACAGAAAATCCGAGCTTCCCCTTAACTCTTATCCTTCCCCCCCAATTATTTACCCCTGGTTTTGCTATGGTACTGTTGATGTCTTCCTGTTAAATATAGGCCATAGCATGAAACAGTAGTTTTCCCCAGATAACCCTATATTATTGACTTTTTGTACAATACTCATACCCTTGAAGCAGTTCATGGAAGAATTTATTTATATTTGTAGTGTTAATTGGTAGGACACATGAGTCTATATAACCTCTTTCAATCATGTTCACCTTTAATATGGTAATATTACTTATAGACCCACTAATGAACTGCCTTTACTTCTATCCATTTCCTTTCATTTAAGTTCAATTTCATTAGCTAACTGTTCACCCACCTCTAGCTTCTGTGTACCTCTACGTCCCTTATATTCTTTATTATAAGCCTCTTTTTTATTTCTTATTAATTTATTTTTTCTTACATGGGCAGGCACTGGGAATGGAACCCATGTCTTCAGCTGGCAGGTGAGAACTCTGCTACGGAACCACCATTGCCCACCCTATTATAAGCCTTGGAGTTTAACTTTACCGAGGTCATAATAGCAAAATCATACAGTATCTATCCTTTTGTGTCTGGCTTATTTCACTCAGCATTGTTCCTCAAAGCTCATCCATCTTGTCATGTGTTTCAGGACCTCATTTGACCTTACTGCTGCATAATATTCCACATTTTGTTCATCCACCCATCTGCTGATGAACACTTGGATTGTTTCCATCTTTTGGTGATTGCGAATAATGCTGCTGTGAACATCAGTGTGCGAATGTCTGTTGGGGTCATTGCTTTCAGCTCTTATAGGTATATACTGAATAGTGGTACTGCTGGGTCATAGGGCAACTCGATATTTAGTTTTATAGAGTAACATACTACTTTTACTGGCTATCTTCCCCACCAGAATGTAAATTTCTTGACGCATTCAAAAATATTTCTTATCTCCTATGTTGTGCCAGGCACTGTGCTGGGTACTGGCAGTACAAAGAGGTATGAGGAAAGGTCCCTGAACAAAGGTTACAAAAGTTGTAGGAAAAATCTAAATTGCTTCCTCAACATCCACTTTGCTCTAGTTTTTACCTTCTAGTGACTGAGGCTATTTCCCATAAAAAATGAGTTTTAAATGCCAGATATTCAATTTCTCAGTGTTCTATGCTGGTAGATGTAGTAATGTGAAGCAGTTTTGGCCAGAAACATATATGGAGAAGTCAGCTGGGGCTTCTGAAATGTGGAGAACTGCCACCCTCCCCTTCCCTTCATGATACAATTCTTAGAGTACGGCAGCCATCTTATAACCATGAGCCGGCAAGCCTGAGGACCCAAGCCAAAGGCTAAGGGTAGCGGAATGGAAAGATGGAGAGAAACTGGGTTCTTAATGATACTGCTGAGCTGCTGAACCAACTCTGGGACCACCTTCTTTCCAAATTCTCACTAAATGAGGCATGCAAACATCTATCATTAAAGATTTAGTTAAATATTCTGTCGCCAGGAATTTAAAGCATCCAAACAGACATAAACTGTTCCTTCTATGATAATAACACAGCCAGCACAGTCCCCCCAAACTACAGAGACTCCCTGGGTTTCCTAACCCTACCTTAGGGTACCCTAAGAACTTTTATAGCTTCCCGGCTATAAGACTAGATTGTGAAGCATATGTATGTACTGGAGAAAAAGGACAAAGAAAAATCAGCCCACAGTTGAGACTTCAAGTCTAAATTGTAAGATAACTGTGGGTAATAAAGCACTAATCCACTCTTAGGCGCCTGAAATCTCGGTTTTATGGTTTAGTGATATTTTCATTATTGCAGAGACTCGGACTGTGTTTTCTCAGAGGCATTACAAAAGCTTCCACAGAAACACGCCGTAAAGCCAGATCGAGAATGACTGTCTCACCAAGAATAGGAACATAAAGAGGAGCAAAGGAAACTGCAGGGAGCTACTCATGAACAGACAGTGTAAAGGCTGAGGGGAAAATGCTAAGAAATTACGCAAATGTTAGGCAAACCTTCCACAAGGAAGAGGTCTGTGAGCCAAACGGTTGGTGGGAACGAGGTCACGCCTTATTCCATCATAGCCTATCATTCCCACATACCATTGTTTTGAAATGTCACTGTGGCAAAGCAACATTAAAAAGCATTCGTTCAAAAAGACTGGGCTGCATTTAAAATCGGTCTTGGTGTCATGATGTATACATTCACCGAACTTCAGAGAACAAGATATCGAAATGACCTTAATGTATTTAAAAACCTGTCCTCTTATAATCAAATCTTCACATTTCTTAAAAATCAAAGAATCCACAGGCTGGTATGGTGAGCAAAGCATTCATTTATCCATAGAATACATAATAAAGATAATATCAACAGATGGAATTTCTGGAAAATCGACTGTACATTGGGTCATCTTCTATGAAATCTGCATGTATCATTTCATCTAATCCTCAGACAATTCTCTGAGTGCATGCTATTATTATTCTCATCAAACAGATAAAGAAACTGAGGCACAGAAAAAAAAATTGTTAGTAAGTGATGGAGTTCTGATTTAAATCCAACATGCTCCCAATACTCTGTGAAAAGCTGCAGAGGAAGTTTAAAAACATAGAAATAAGCAAATGAATAAACTAGACTCCTTATGTGGCCATAAAAGGGCCTTTAATTCATATATGTTAAGCACGTCTACCTGTTACTCGGATTTACTCTTTACAACAGGGTTTATGGAATAGATGGTATTATCCCTATTTGGCACGAGGGAGTTGAGGTCTTAAGATAATTCAGCTGGTTATGGCAAAGCCAGAACTACAACTCTGATCTTTTGATTCTAAAACTATGCTGATATTTGCTCATACTTTTCTATTGGTGATATTACAACGGTCTTCTTTTTATGGCAGATGTTATCCATTTTAAAAACATAACATTATCACAATCGTATGCAACTTGAGAAAGAGGTTGTTATTTGAAAAAAAGGCCTGAGATATGAAGATGGTGAAAGGAGAATTAATATATGACTAGAGCACCAGAATCTCTGCCCTTCGGTTTGGGATCTCTTTGGAGAAAGGACTTGCAAAAACGTGTAGGATATCTAATACCCACTCTTGTACCACTGATAGCGTCTCCAGTGGGTTTATCAAATAACCAGTTCAGGGTTTTAAATACTGCAGTAAAAAAATAATTTTGAAAACTGGGGACAAACAAGACACATTTTAAAGAATTTTTCCTAAACTTAAATTTGTTTCTCAATCATTTCTTTTCCTACACTTTAAATATAGATTTTTGGTTACCCCAGAAGCATCATAGGGAATGTCTGTGCACTAGCTGGCAAGTTGCTAGATCCAATCTTGGTGAAGGAGACATAGGTTGCCTTTGCCTGTCCAATAACCTATTCTTCTGCTAACTGCCTAGGATTTTCTTTTCTTCTTTTGGGAAACTGCCTCCCCCATATTCCCTGGATTCTAGTAGAGCTGCCAATCCTGATATCCTTTGCCTTTTTCATTAGCTCAAGGGATGGGTTGAAGGATCCCAATGAGGTTACTTAGGCTTTACCACCAAAGAGGCTGAAAGAGGAGGAGAATGACACAAGAGCAGAAAGAGCTTGGAACGGGGATTCCAGAGACAACACATCAAAAGTAGATCCATGTGCTCCTGCGTCTGAGATGCCTGGAACCCTGCCAGGTCTTGCTTTATCCCAAGACTTCGCCTCAAAATCTCCTCCTTCATTTCTGTGAATGCCTTTTGAATCAATAGCTCCCTGCTCTCACACTCTTTGTTTTTCCTGACTTGAATTAGCCAGAGTTAGGTGCTGATATTTGTAACTGCAGACTCTGGCAGACACTGCTGGCTAGGTGCCTCAATTCCCATCTAAAATCTCTTCTCCCTAGCCATCGTGCAGTTGGGTGGCTAGGGAGAATTGCCATGTGACACAGTCTGGGAAAGGCTTCTGGGATGTTTTTTTTGCTTCATGATAAAAAGGAACAGACCCAGCTGTACATCTTGATTGCCCACTGTTTTTCGCCCTTCTCTTTGTTGGATGTGGAAATGGTGGCTGGTGGTACAGCAGTGATCTCATGACCATGAGGTGATGAGAATGAGGAAAAGTCAATGAAAACTGTAAAAATGCTAGTCCTGAAATTGAGCCTGCAGCACCCTACTTCCAGGCATCTTACTGTAGGAGACAAATAAAGCTCTATGTATTTAAGCCACTATAGACAGCTTTTCTGTTCCTTGCATCCATAGCAATCCTAACAGGTACAAAACCCCAGCTAATCAAATGGAGATGTGGAGAACAAACACAAGAATGATTCTGCTAAACGATGGGGAATGTAAAGGGATTGGGGGGGGGGGGTTGTGAGGAAGATAAGAAGATATATCCAGAGAAATTTAGGCATATCTCTTAATACCTGACCTCTGTCCCCTTGCTATTGTTGCTCTTTAGTCTTGCAGTGTGTCTCGAGGTTGACGTGAAGGCAGAAATGAACGATAGTGTCTCCTGGATATAAGCACACTCTGATCCGGGGCTCTTGGCTTTGGAAGATGGGAATTATAAATATGTGTGGACTTGTACTGAGGGGATATAGATTAATCTCTTTCAGAAGTCAATTCTACTTAGACAAAGGCAATCCCAGGTGTTTTTTACTCTCCCCTCAATGTGGTATTAAAATAGGACGCTATTTTCTCAGTGCCTTTTTCTTTCGCTTCCAATCCTGGACTGCAGGCAAGACTCACAAATTCTCCTCAGAGACTGAAAAAGGTCAGTAATAGAAATGTTGTTTTTCTCCTCTCACTAACTGATTAAATAACTCATGGGCATATGCATAGCTACCCAGGCATTTCTAAAGAAAATCATTCAAGGACTGCACAATTTCCTGAGGTGACCTCCAGGGTGCCAAAAAGTTAGAAAATGTAAAGTCTAACATAACCGATGAAATAAAGAATCTGTGTGTGCGCTAGGCACTTGAGAGTTTTGGGGTGAGTGACAGTACAGTGAAGGGGTGCAGACTCTGGGAGAGGCAGGCAATGCTTTCTTATGTGGCTCTCTCTTGATGAGAGAAGTCTTCCTTCGAGAATAAACTAGATTTAGGGCTTGTCTTGTGAAAATTGTTATCTTCCCCCAGTTAATTCACTTGCATAATTTTGGGGCTTCAGCTCTGATGGGGCTACTTTATTTGCAACATTTAGACTGAGTTAATGACTGTTTTATCATAGCTAAGGGCGGTTAACTAGAATTAGGAGGTCACTGGCTATTAGCATTTGATTTCCTTGCTGATGCCAAAGAGATAAGTTGGGCAGGGGGTGGTGTGGGCTCTATCACTCATATTTTAATTTAGTCTCATTAGATGAGAATCCCAAATGATGTCTCAGAGATGATTCGAAATTTCAGATGGGATATGTCTGCCTTTTTGCCCTGTGTCCAGTCCTTTGCACAGTGGGCATATCTGCTAACACAGCTGTCAGAAGGATAAGCTTTCAGTTCCCAGTCCCAGGGGAGAATGAGATCAGGCTCAAATGATCACTTATGGTGATTGAATTGCTTTCTGACAAGGAAGGCTTGCTTGGACTTTACGGATGGCGCTCTCAAAAATTGGTCAGTTAATCTCTTTAACTGTTGCATCTTTCTTAGATTCCATTGTTTCCTGTAAATGCTGTAAAATTGAGAAATGTAGTTGAAGCAAAATGCAAATGTGGTTCTGTCTCAAGAGGAGGGAGTAGCTTTCTGCAACAGCCTGGGATGAAGAGGGAGAGAGAACAGGATAGTCTTGCTTAGAATTGTAACAGGAAATACAATGCAGAACCATAAAGCTGCCTTGAGGGTATGGCAAAGATACTTGGTGAGAATGCCCCAAGGCAAATGTGAAATTTGTTTGGAGAAAAGCGTAGGGACAGGCAGGCCCAACAACCCACCTTCCCTCATGTGAAGTTTCTTTCTCTGATTTCACGTTCAGGGAATCTAGGGCCTGTATTGTGAACGAAGAGAGTAAGGTATCCTGACAATGGTGGCCACTACAACAAATGTATAAACAAAATAATGGGTGACCACATAAAAAGGCCCAATTGACTTTGCCCAGGGGAATGGAGTAATGCTTCCCAGAGGAACCAGTACTTTCAATTTGAGTGGTGTAATAAGAATACTAAGAGAAAAAAAATCCCTAATACTGAGCACTTACTAACTGGAAAGTACTGACCCAAGTATGTGAAGGTTGTGTGCTTTACCTCATGCAATCTTCACTATAACCTTATGAAGTGTGACTGTATCATTATCTTCATTTTACCGATGAGGAAATGGAGGCTCAGAGATTCACTTGTTGGAAGACCCAAAGCTGGTAAATGACACAACTGGGATTGGAAGCCAGACTCTAAGCCACTGCACTGTACTGCTTCTGAGTTTTAAATGAAGAATGGGAATTTGCAGGCTTAGAAAACCCTTCCAGGCACAGGAAGAGCACATGCCCAGGCATGAAGCAGCAGAAAAGAATGATGAGAGAGTCAGAGGCTGGAGAGCAGACAAAGCGTGGGACAGGGAGGAAGGAATACAGATGGGGCTGGACAGTGGATTGGAGCCCCATCTTGACAAGCTATAGTTAGCAACCTGGAGGAAAAGAGCATCTATAGACGATCTTTTAAAAAACAAGGGAGTACCAGGTTTAGATCTGTGGTTTAGCAAGATAACTAGAATAGTGTTAAGGCTAGATAAAAATCTGGGTACAGGGAGCCTAATCATTAAAAGGCCTAAGAAATAATAACTTCAGAGAGTGCTGAGAGAGGGGCAAAATGGTTCCAGAGGAATAGTTGGATTTGAATTATTTTTTTTTCTGAGAGTCAATCAACAGGATTGAAATAAAAGTGGAAGGTAATGGAAAAGAAGAATCAAATATGACCCCAAACTTTCTAATTTGGAGAGCGAAAATGCGACTCTAACAGTATGCAAATACAAAAGGCAAAACCGGTATGATTGCGATATGCTATTTACGAAAAAGTATTTTATCCACTGGTCAGTATTTAAATTAAAAGCACAATATTAGTAGTTGCAGAGAAAAACCAAGAGATGGTGAAAGTCTTAATAGCAAGTATATGAAGAAAATCAGAGGGAACTGAAAAAATTAAACTCAATTTAACAACAACAGCAACAGCACATTTATTTAGAGTTTCCACTTTGAAGGTAGCTCCTGATGATGGATGGGGCACATAACAATGATGGAAGAGTGAAGTTTTCCTTAGCTTTACAACTTCGTAGCATAATTGACATAAAATAACTGGTTCACATTAGCATGAAAAGCAAACACTTGGAGAAGATATGAAAGTTGACAAGACGTATTTGAAGGCATAGAAAAGTAGACAAATCTCTTTGGTTCCAGAAACAGATCAATACATTAACATTTCAGGAAAGCCAATTTCCATTTAATATAAAGAAAAAACTCTGAAACAATCAGAACTGCAATCTAGTGAAAGGATGATTTTATCATCAATGACTATGCTCAAACTGGGTTTAGATGACCGACCAACAGAGACTTTACAGAGTGGAGTCCTGCCCTGGTGGGGAGATGAATGTTTCCTAAATGCCTTTAAATTCAAAGGCTGCAGGGCAGAAGCACGATACAGATCATGCTACTGGAAAAGAGAGGATCTGATTTCTGGTCCTAGAAGTCTGATTTTGGCAAGTCATGATTATCCTGGCTGTCAACTGCCGGTCTATAATATGAGATTAGATTAGCTCATATCTACAGTTTCTTGTTGCTTTAAATAAACCTTGACAGACAGACAGACAGCCAGAAAGTGAGAAAGAAATGACAAATTGGCAAAATGTGAAAAGTTGGTGGATCTGGGTATCTGGGTTTGAGGTATGTTGGAGTTCTCTGAATGCTTTTGTGTGATTTTTGCACCTGTCCTGTAAGCCTGAAATTATCTCACAATAAAAACGTATATAGAAAAAACCCTAAATGATGTGTCATAAGTTGCTTGATATTGTTGGAAATGTTGAATGCCAGGGTATGGAATGCTTACTTCTTTGGATAAGAAACAAGAAAACTTGGCTCAAAAACTTTCAAGAAAAAGTAATGATCAAAGCAGCCCTTATGGACCATTTCTCTGGGCACAGTGAGTAGACATAGTAATGTCAGTTTACTTTTATTAAACATTTACTATTCCAGCAACTGTGCTAAGCACTTCATGTAAATCATTCCATTTAACTCTCATAACAACTTTATAAGGCAGGTGCTATGCACAGGTAAGGAAATCAAGTCTTGGAGAGGTTAAGCAACTTGCCTGACATCACACAGACTGCACCTGTTAGAGCCAGGATTCCTTGTACCTTGGCTGTCTGACTCCAGAGGAGGAGTCAGCAAAGGTTTTCTGTAAAGGGCCTAAGAGTAAATACTTGAGGCATTGAGGTCTCTGTTACATAGTTGTCCTCTTCTGGTTTTATTTATTTATTTTTTTAGCAAGGCTAAAAAAAGGTAAAACCACTTGTAGGTCTCCTGCTATTAAAAACAAAAAACAAAACAACAACAAACAGGCTCCTGAGGCCTATAGGTTGTTGACCCCTGCTCAGCTCTCTTACTATGTTACCAGATTGCTTTTCCCCAACTAACATTTGCTGACAATTTACTGTAGGCCAGGCATTGTGCTAAATACTTATGCTCATTTTATACCCATATTTCACAGATGAGAAAACTGAGGCTTGGAGAGCATTAGTAGCACATTCACAATTACAGGACTAGTAAGTAGTAGAACTGTTTGAATCTGGAGCCTGGGCTGTGATCCACTGCAATGGAGAACCTGAGTTCATAAACTGAGACCAGAGAAGGACTGGAGTGAGAAGACCAGTATGTAGAGTATAGCAATAGCCTGGCAATTAGAGTATGGCGTGAAAGACATTGTAGTTTCACAAACAACTGGGTTTGCCAATTCACTGGATATTGGGTGGGATGGATTTGTGGATGATCTCTCTGAGGTTTGAACTTGGATGACTCAGAGAACATAAATAAGGAAGTCAGGGAGAGAAGGCTGGTTTGAGGGGATGAACAAACAGGCTGATAAAGCCCAGGGTGGTGGCAAGTCCCAGTATAACTTTGGCTGTATACCTAATTAGTGATGGTCCCACAGGCAAGTCATTTAGTCTCTCTTGCCTCCAGTCTCCTAAAATATCAAAGGAGGGGATTGAATTAGATCACCCCCAAGTTTTCTTCTAGTGATAACACTTCTGAGTCAGTGAGGAGTAGAGGAAGATTTTAGGAAACTGCTAAGAGGATGAGATTAGACAGGGTTCTTGGGAGAAAGATATCAGAAAAAAGACTGAAACAGAAGGGTGCTGAAATGTATACTGTGAGTCATGTGCCATATGCCCTTGGGCAAATTAAGATCAAAGAGGACGCAAGTATTTGCAAGGTCAACTGGTGGTCGTTATCAAGGGGGCCAAATGACCCTCTACTGGCTCAGAGAAGGAAGTGAAAATGCATGGGAGAGTGCCCGTGGAAAGGATGACTAAAGTGATACTTGCTGGTTCTGAAGAATAAGGAAAACTCAAGAAAGATGCAGAGAGTACGAGAGGTCAAGAATCAAAGATGGTATGAACGAACAGGCAAATATGATCACGTAGTTTGTCTAATAAGGTAGGCAGGAAAAGAGGGTGTCGATAATCAATCAAACCACCTAGGACAATTTTAAAGGGAAATTGGCATTAATACTAACATTAGCATTCCTAGGAAAAGATACTGGAGCATTAGTTTTAGGATCGTAAAAATAAACTGGTAAAATGTTTACATTAAACACAGAAGGGAATGTCTGAGAGCAAATGAAGCTACCTAGAATTGCAATGAGAAGCATGGTTTCATTATCTTGCCTCTCATAAAGTGTCAGAGAATAAGAACCCGATTTTAACATACCTTGTTTATATGGTGCCAACAATAAACTTGACATAAACAGAAGAAAATCATTTCTGATGATACCATATAGAATGAGGACATGTTCCATGATTACATGATTCATTTTAAGGATCTCTATGGAAAGGATATACCTAAATCATCAAAAACGTTACATTTACTTTTCTGAAATGTAAATGTTGATAATCTAAAAATAAATCCTGCTTTTATGTACGTTAATAAAAACCACCTACTTGTATTCATTCCAGAAACAAATACTCAAAGTTGGAAATCATGGAGCTTCCTTTCAATTATCATTTATTCAGTGATATATACTGTAAGTATCTCTCAGTACTGGAGACACAAAGAAGATTCTTAGAAAAATACAAATCAAATATACTTCTGAGAAAATAGGAAGCTACTGAAACATCAGTTAAATAGAAATCTATTTGTAGGGCATAAAACAGTAGGAATTTGAGTCTTGTGATTCCACCTATCTGTTTTCTTCTGATTCTATTTTGGAATCACTGCCTATGTTTATCGCCTAAAATAGCTTTCTCTTTTGATTCTTCGATGATCTTATGAGAATGAAAAAAAATATATAAAACAGTTTTGCATACTATTGATTAGACATGGATAAATATTTGTACAAAACAGTTTGGGGGTGCTGAGTCTTTCATAGATCAGACAATGGAGTGTGTAGACGATTTAAACATTATTTGTGAGTTTAGGAGGATGAATAATCGATCAACCCTCCCTTCTTCCCTTCCTCGCTTCTTTCCTTCGTTTATTTTTCCCTTTCTTTCGTAACATACTAGTAGCTCCCCCACCCCCTCTCTTTTAAAGTAATCATCTCACGTGGTTCTGCAAAAAACATGTAGGGTTTGAATATCTCAGAATTGCACAACCTTCATTTGCAACTCTGACATAGTAAACTGCTGTTTTCTACATTTCATTTGTCTGGGTGCATGCTGCATACCAATATATATCTCCTCTCTCAACAACTATCCACCATGTAGGCCCATTTCTTTATTAGTCAATATATATTCTGTAGGTTACATTGTTCAAATTCACACATGGACAAAATGCAATCGATACAATCCATAACGCTGCACAGGTGTCTTGAAGAGATTGGTAGAAATCAGTTACCAGGAGGCTGCATGCCTAAGAAATGTAAAATGCATTTGGATGGACAGGTCGGAAAACAGGTTAAAAGTACTAAAGTTCGTAATTTGTGATTTCATTATGACCATGGTATGAAGCCAAAGAAGGACTTCAGTCAGCAATTTACATTGAAATATCGAGAATGCAAAAGGCACCACCATGCATATAAGAGAAAAGGCGATATGGATGTTAAGAAACAGAAGGGAAAATTCTAATGAATGATGTTCAGATGAAAAGAATCAATGAAAAATATCCAGCTGTGGCAAAATGCTTTCAAATTGCCATTTATGCAATTGATGCACGGAATAGGTATTTCTCAGTGCAGTGAGTGTGAACAGAAAATGATTATGAAACAGAGCAGGAACCCTGGCAAAATTCCAATGAAATACACTTTTCAATAGTAAGGAAAATGGAGGGTGTGAAATAATGTCAATTAGAGAGTAATGCATGCTACTGGAGACTCTCAGCACTATTTCTGGAATAATAATATATATGCTTAGAAATCTTGACAATTCTGGGAAACAACTACCAGAGAAACAAGACTTATTGATTTAAATTAACACTTTGGTTGTGTTTAAGAAACATGTCATGATTACAATCATATCATGTGACAAGAAAAATAATATGTACAAGCAGGAATGATATTCAGAATGTTGTATCTAATCATCAGTATGGGATGGAAATGGAACAATTAGGCATAGACAATGGATCAATCAGAACAGAATTAGAAAGTCTGAAATAAAAAGAAAGGGCTCTCCCAGTGCATACTGGCTGATTATTGGTGCCTGAGGGCAATGGTTGAAAAATACATAAGAGAATTTTCAATGCATATTTCTGAGCACCCCACTGACCTTTTGATAGAATTTTAATGCCCACAAAAATCAAAGCCGCATAAGCAAATGGTTTAAAAATCACAACTTTTAGAGGATCATCTTCACGTGACATTTGCCAAATGGCAATACATTATTGACAATCATCTATAATTGACAAGAAAGAAGAGATTTAAATTATTAAGAAAGAGTTACAAAGTATTCAGAAAGTAGAAAAATTTTTAGAGAAAAAAAATTGCTCCAAGATCACTTTCTTAACCAAAATTCAGAGTAGCAAATAATCAGCAATCACGGATGTAAATAGGTTTCCACCCATGGATTTAAGCCCTCTTTTGAAATGCTTTTTGCAAAGTTAAGCAACCACAATGGCAAACCATTTGCTAAAAGCAATCCACGACAATTTCCTAAGACCTCTGCGATCATTCTATACAAGCTCTCAAATATACTATGCAGAACTGAAAATTACAATAATAGATGTCATGCTTTGAACCGTATTGAAGCAAAAACACAAGAGGGGGCAATGCCAGGTACAGAGGTTCTATATCCGTAAATAACTATGCTAAAAATGGGGGTATGAATTATTGATTTCCAACATTACAAAAAACATGAGATACAGCCAAAGCATCATCAACATGAAGTCTTTAGGTTTAAAACACGTTCATACTGAATTAGAGACTAATTTGAAAACACAGATTATACCCATTCATTCAATACAGATTTACTAAGTCCAAGGTACTGTGTCAGAAGCCACAGAAAACACAGCAATGTTTTCTACATAGATTCTAATTTTAAGACATGCATAGTATACTTGGGGATAATTAAAATATGAGTAGGAAAGGCATAAATTTTAATATGAGAGTTACTTCCTTTCCTCCGGAAGAATCGGGGAAGACTGTTTGACAGAGCTGGGTCTTGACATGCAGAGTTTATGGGATTAGTGTTCCAGGTGAAGGAAATCACACTACTAACAACAGTGATGATAATAATAGATAACATTTATTGTTTCTGACACCCCAGGGATCTTTCCTTAATGAGTTTTTCAATTTTGATCTTCTAACAGCCGCACGAAACAGGTTTATATTAATTTCATTTTTCAGATGAGGAAACTGAGGCACAGGATGGATCCGAGGTCATCTATCTCTGAAGAGGTGGACTGAGATTAGATGCAGATCTGATCGCAGGGACTCAGTTCTTAAACTACTTCTCCATAAATAGTGAGAACAGAAGTGGCTGCTGCAGTTTAGTTGGAGTGTGGCTTGTGACCAAAAAGAGTTTGTAGTTAGACTGGGTCAGTGTCTTGGGGCCTAGTAGCTACATTTAGGAAGGTACACATTTGAGGCACCCTCATCCGAGGTATGTTCATCTCTAGAAGTTTTACCATAATTTTTCATTAATAACATAAATACTAAGAGAATGGAATGCTGTCATCATAAAAGTCAATAAATGTTGTCATCATCAACAATAGTTGAAAGTTTTTCAACTCTGCTGATGAAATTAGAAGTCATCTTTCGAATAACATAGAAATAATAGAAATGTTTTAAAGTTCCAACTACATCTTACTGGTGATACTCTTCAAAAAAAATTTCACTCAATGCTTGAGTCTTTTATTGTGTAATTTTATTGAACTGAAGAATGAATTTGCCACTAGGTCCATGATACCTGTTTTTTCTTGGTTTTACTTCTTATGCCCAAAACATTTAACTAGAAGACAGTCCAGATAAAAAAGTCATGACATTTTAAAACAGGAAGAAACTAGATAGAATAAGCCAAAACGTCCGAGGTGGTCCAACATCTTTGTCTTTAACAATAATAGTGTAACTTGTCATTCTTCATATATAAGAGAAAGAATCACTAGGATATTGGCCTTAGAATGGCTTCTCCAGGGAGGGAACAGAGAGCATTATTCCAGCCTTGTCCTTTTTTTAAATTTGTATAATATCACATATATACAAAGCAAAGAAAGAAAAAAAGTACGAGTTTTCAAAGCACTCTTCAACAAGTAGTTACAGGGCAGATCCCAGAGTTTGTCATGGGCTACCATACCATCCTCTCAGATTTTTCCTTCTAGCTGCTCTAGAACATAGGAGGCTAGAAGGAATAGATATTTTTTTACCATCACAATCGACTTTTTTTCGTTTTTGTGAAAAATAGCATATATACATATATATAAAAAAGTAAAACATTTCAAAGCACAGCACAGTAATTAGTTGCAGCACAGGTTTCAGAGTTTGGTATGGGTTACAAGTCCACAATTTTAGGTTTTTACTTCTAGCTGCTCTAAGATGTTGGAGACTAAAAGCGATATCAATTTAATGATTCAGCACTCATACTTATTTGTGAAACCCTACCTTCTCTGTATAGCTCCGCCATCACCTTTGACCTTTCTCCCACTCCTTAGGGATATTTGGGTTATCAGCCTTGCCCTTTCAGCCAGAGCCATTGCTAGCAGTGACAGAAGTGTAACAACAGTTAGTGGCCATGGAACAGAGCAAAACTGTGACACTCAGAAGGGAACATGGTCATGCTCTCCACCTACTCACCAACTGGACAGTCTGAAAAACCACAAATATTTGTGCGGGCTGTACTTCTCTGTTAAGCCTCCCTTCCACTGCAAAATGCCTCCTAAAGCCTGGAGAAAAAACTTACTTTTCTTTGTACTTTTGACCTTGGTGCGTTAATGCTATCCTTTCCCATCCAGGGAAAACTTCCAATCTATTTTCCTTTGAGCTAACTTCCTCGAGGTGTTCTAATGTCTGCTTCTAAATGCTAGGAGACCCCTTTCTAGGGAAGCTCACCAGGTCTGCCAGATCCCAGCCCTTTTGCTTAAGCAAACTGCCTTCTAATTCCCCATAAGACAATTCCAGTGTATTAGTGCTTCCTCCTCAACACAACCACGTGAACTCAGGAGGGACCCTCCCCTTTTACCACCACAGGGCTTCTCCTTCTCTCCAATGGGCTGAGGGTGGAGGGGACTCATCCCTTGATTTACTAGCCTCTCAGGGCATCCTTGGCAATTTGTTAAGATGATCATGAAAATGCTCAGCTAATTCTATAGTACAATGGAGATAGTAATAACTAAAATATTTTATATATCCTTGCTACATAGAAGACTGCCAGTTTTATAAAACTGGCAGTCTTCTATGTAGCAACAAATAAAATAGATTCTCCCCATTAAGTAAGGGAAACAGCGTGATCAAAGGTCCCAAAGACAGGCATGAAATGAAATTTTCAGATTTATTACTTTGTTTAGGTATTTCTTCACACAGGATGATCTAAAGTTCTTAAGCAACTTTTAAAGTGGCATGTATCTTTAACCTTTAACATGAAAAGCACATGATCACAGAAAAGCATTCAAATTATAGATGGATTCATATAATGCTTTAATTGTGAATTTCAACCTTGCACTCTCCTATGACCCAACAACACACACACATCTCTTTTACTATGGTACTAAGTCCAGGTAAATATGGTATAAATGGTGCATAGAAGCGGCGTTTGCTGCACTGTGTTGTTAGCAAGAAATTGAGTTGCACAATGTTTAAGGAGCTGTTCATTATGTAATGGGAACTTTGTGCTTAGAACAGCTCCACAGGGAGATGCAATACAGCCAGATGTAAAAATTTTCTCCATTTCACAAAGCAGAAGTTTAATTTTTGCAGTATAATTTTCCTTGTACTATCATATTTTTACATGTTGGGCAAGTGCTCCCATGAATTCTAGATTATGCATCCTAGCCTCCTGTCATCTTTCTTTCCTTCTGCTCCCTTCTCTCACAGTCGGAATGGAGTAAAGAAAGGAGTGGACAGTAACACCTTCTTTTGAATTTGACTGCACTACATTTGGAGAATTTATAGTAATGAGGACATCCAACAACATCAATCAATCGATAATTCTGTAATGTTTTTCTATTTGAGAGTATACATACCTTAAATGCAAAATTCCCAGGGCATTAAAAAATGCTCTGTTAACTCAAGTGAATTCATTCTTCCTTACCTGCAACATATTACAGAATACTTCCCCACTTACTTATATGCAATCTCTCATAGACAGCAATAAAGCTCCCAGGCACAACAGAAGAAAGGTGACACAGAAGGACACTGGCAATTATTTTTAGTCTAGGCTACCATCACGTTGTTTTAGTCTGTGGTGTGTTTTGTATGAATTCTTATAAGCATTATTACTAAGACCATTATGTCCAAGAGTACAAAATAGTGGGAGTGTTGCTTTAAGAAAAGACAGACAATTACTATGGTAACAAAAGAGTAACAGCTTTTTGTAGAGGGGCTTACATTGTATACATTGGTGGCTTACCTATGACATTTTGGACTTAAAAGGAAGTCAATTTCCTAACAGCCTTTGAGAACCAATTCGGTTTGTAGATATGAAATGTTATATTGTTTATAAATGATGGGATCTTAGACTCTCAAGAATCTATAGGATTTTAGAATTCACGTTGCAAAAATTTGCAGGTAAGAGTAATTCTCTCTAAAACAGCCTGTGCTGAAGACTGCTGATTGTCAGCTGATACTTTTTCACCCCTCCTTCTTCAGTAACAGAACCCATGATTTTTTACTAGGTACATGGGTGACTGAAGTAAAGACTGTATTTCTTTGCCACACACACAGCTAAGTAGAAGCATGTGCCAAAGTTATGGCCAATAACATATAAACAAATGTATTTTATGGCGGTTCCTGGGAGATTCAATGATTCATGCTCTTTGGGCCTTCTCCCACCTTCCATCTTGCTGGGCACTGGAACTCAGGTGCGACGGCTGGAGCTTGAATAGATATATCGGACCATGCAGTAACAGTGCGAATTGAGGGTACCATGGCAAAATAACAGTTCAAGGGGGATTGAGGACTTTGTGAAGCAGAACAAACAAAGGAGCCCTGATATCTACTTCTGGACTTAACATGAGAGAGAAATGCATTTCTATATTGTTTAAGCTGTTGTTCTAGTGTGTCTTTGACACTCGTAACAGCAGTATCCTAACTGTATATTTTCTGTTAGGGGATTTATCCAGACTCAAAAACCATGGAAATTTCTAATGTTTAGATTTTTTTCCCTCAAATTGAGCCTCCATGTAACATCTGCCCATGGTTCTCTCTTACCATCCTACATAAGCACTTTGTCTCCTTTATTCACCCTGACCAGATGCATGAAGTGCCCTGCATTTCCAAGTCATTTTTTTTTCGGTCTACTGAGGCATTTCATTTGTATGAATGCATCACAGCCCTAGAAAAATAATTCCAGTATTTTTCCTTCTGTGTTTTCCTCTTTCTTCCTCATGCTCCATGATGCCAGCTGAGGTTGTTGGTCCATTGAAACCATACTGATGGGGACAGGAGCAGATTCTTCTTCTCAATCTTTGAGTTGCACAAACAAATCTGGGACTAATCACTCCACACTATTTTAACTCCACTCTGGGAGGTTTACAACGGTTTTCCCAGGTCTGGGACGATCAATGATTTCAAATTGGTCAACATAACCATGTTTCGTCATCATGGTTCGAAACCATATGGTGACTTTGGAGCATGGCGTGCTAAGAACCTGGAGTTTGTCTCATCCCTCGGCACTACCCATGCCCCTGAGAGCAACGGTGAAGACGTTCGTGCACACCATTATGGCAGCACAGAAAGATGGCTAAAGGAGCCATGTTGTCTTTTTATTTCTTGAACATTCTATATTCCTTCAGACGTTCCTCATGTAATTGTCTCTAGACCCTTCAGAATCTCGGACACCCTGTCATGGACGTATTCTGATTTGTCAGTGCCGCCATATATATATGTGGTGTTTATAGGTCAGTACGATAACCCAGATGTGATTTAACCAGAATGAAGGATAATGGAACCTTTGTTAATTTCATTAATGCAATCTATTGCTGAATTGCCTTATATAGCAAGCCACATCAGGTGATACCAGAGAGTCATACTGGGCTTGTTTTTCCCTAAAATCCTACTCCCTTTTTCATGTGAATGTCCACAAAGTCAGGCGTCCCTTAATCTATACTTGTACGCAGGATTAAAAAAATCTCAACAGCAGAACATCTCACTTGCCCTTGTTAAATTTGATTTGATTTGGTTGGGCCCAGCATTCCAATCTGTTGCAATCTCCTTTTGAACTGTGATTTTGATCTTTCCGTGTGTTACTCGCCATTCTCACCTTTGTGTCATTTGAAAAGTTAGTGAGTGCACGGTCTAAGCTCTTATCTAGATCACTGATAAAAATCTGTGTTGAAATACAGGCAAGGAAGCTGCATATGGTGGTGCAGGTTGCTCACTGCACAAATTTTAGGGGACACCATTGTACGTAGATATGAGGCAGAGTTGTACAGTGCAGTACAACTAAATTCAGTCTGCAGTTAACACTATTAGAAACCTCTCACACGGACCATTTAATACAACACTTTTCCTTGGACATGGTTGTTAAAACACTTTCAAATCTACTTCTTTCGGTGTAATTCTTCACATAATTTAAGAAAATATTATAATGTCAAATACATGGCCAAAATTCAGATGCACTGCTGTTTAATCACATCATTAAAAAAAAGTTGGCAATGTAAAAAAAAATCTGCAATATTAAGATGAAAACTTTACATAACTATTACAGTCTAAAATAAAGGAAAAGAAACATTTGCTCAATGCTTCAACACACAGCTTCCCCCAGATATTTAAAGCCCATTAAATAAAAGTGGCAAGCCAAATTAATGTTTAAAAAACCTTGGAACTATTGGAGAAAAATTAAACAAAGTGCCGAGCAGTGGACATATAGCTAAAGAATAAAAAAAATAGTTACTTTCATGCTTTGTTATTTAAAATCCTTTTTTCTCAAAGAGTAAGAGTGATAAATAGTAAGAACGATCCCAATACATTTTCAATTAAATGACTAAATTAATGTAGAGACATTTAATTAAAGTTCCACTAGTTTTTCCAAATGCTGTTAATTATGCTGCTATCTAAAATTAAATCTCTCCCCAAACTCTTTTACATTTCTTCTGCTCATCTGATACAGATATAATTAAAATGCTGCAAGTTCACCTAAATGCATCCAAATATTATAAAAGAAAATATGACAAATTGGAATTTTGGTAACTACTTAAGAAGCTGGTATTGTAATGGGATTTCTACAGTCCTTGGGGAAAACCAGTAATACACTGCAAATATGCTCACAAGCGCAAACACACACATACACCTCTCAAAATTACTCTGAATATTTTTTCTCTTTATATCTAAGGTGTTGTAGTGAATACCACAGACAAAAATAGCTTCAAAGGCTTTCTACCAGCAGAAGATAAGGATTTTGTAAGACTCTAGGTAATTAGTTTCAGGAACACAGTGTATCCTAGTTATAACAGTTCTGTGCTACCATTTTCTAAACAATAAAAATACCCTAATGGCAGCCCAGAAAGGCACTATTTAAGAGGAACAATTTAGAAGTCAGACTTCCTGGTATCGGGGCCAACTTGGACAATTCTAGCAGGATTCCACATGCAAATTATTTCCCAGGGACTAAAGGAAGGTTGAGTCCCAAACTCCCAAACATATTTTGTTCAGCATCTGCAAGATGAAATCATATTGATCAAAAATGGTCTACCAACATCAGATTTCTCTTTATTTCCTTTCAGAATCTGGTACAATTCTGAAGGTCATCGTTTTAATTGCTCCATATGAAGCAGTATTTGGCCATCTGAAATCAGAACGTTCTCTACTGCTAATCTGTTCCCCAGACCCCTAAGTGCTCTTTATACAAGTGATTTTTGAAGAAACAACGAATTCCTCTAGGAATGACTGATCCTGCCATGGCTATGGACTTAAGAGGTAGAGTTGGGTGCAGGCTGGAGTCTTTTGAAATGGACTGATCTCTCTTCCCAAATTTTACTTAGTACTAGTCAAGAGACTGGCAAGTTGGGAGGGGACTTTTTCTAGCACACCGTCATAACCAAAAATCGTGGGAGAGAAGGCTGTGTCTCGGCTGAACTGTGAGACACGGGAAGTCCCCTGAGGAGGTATTTTGTTTACCAATATTCTTGTCATTCCAGTTCTGCTTTGCTCACAGCCATCTCTCCTCCCTTTCCTTTACCAGCTACCCATACAAACCCCCATACTATCTCTTTTGAAATATAAACTCAAACTTGACTGCACTTTGCAATCATATGGGGAGCTTGAAGAACTATGGATGCTTGCTCAATACTCCCCTCCCCAGAAACTGAATTGGTCTGGGGTGCAGTCTGGGCATCTGGAGTTTTACAAGCTCCCCTGGTGATTCCAACGTGCAGCCTGTACTTTAGGGCCTGTCAGGGTAAGAAAGCAACCTGATAATAAAGGCTTATTTACTGATCAATTATAGGGGCTACCACATGCCAAAGGAGTATTTTGCCTTCTTAAAGGGCCACTAATAGAATTTAAGCTAAATGGTGGCATTGCAATGTCTGCAATTACTTTTAAATATTTCAAAAGCACTAGTATGATCTATAGTATGGGTAACTAGTGTAAGCTTCAACTCTACAGGCAATCGGTTGCCTTAATAAAAAATTCACACTCCAGGAGTGTACAATCCTCATCTTATGAAAAAGCCCAAAGACCAATGACTGCTACTACTTTATATCTCTATAAACCGAGAAGTTTTTATAATTCACATAATGAACATTATAAAAGTGTTTGGGGGAAAGAGTGACCTGTGATGAATATTACTTACAGGTTCTCACTAGAAAAATCTATTCAGATGTGTGGATTGACTACAATATTTTCATGATACCCAATATTGCACAAGTGGGATATAAAATTCCAGCAAGACCTTCTGCTTGTACTTTTAGGAATGGCCCTGAAGTTTGGTCCCCAATGGTCCAGGCCCAACCATTGGTATTATTTGCTTGATGTCCAATCTAAGGATGACAGAATCCTGGTTTTACCATGGCGTCTTCTTAAGGAGGTGACTGGAAGCTTAAAACCCTGGGCTTCATCAAAGTTGTACAACACGTTTAAGAGCTTTTATGCCTGGCTTCTAATAAGTGTTTGTTAAATACATGCTTGCATTTGTGGAAGATTTTGGTCTGAGGTCTGAGGCTGCAGTTTTGAGGTCGTGAGGATTTAGCCTTCCTTCTTCCCCACAAGCTCTTCCGTGGCTCTCCATTATTTACCAAATAGAGCCTAAGAATTGTGCAGAACTAACAGACTTAGGTTCACAGCAGGTGGGATTTGAGGCCTTGTGCCAGTACAGAGGGGAAAATATTTGGGGTCTGGGAGTCTTCTGTACACCCATTAAATACCTACTCTTCCCATTTGTAAGACTGGCCCCAGCAAGGAAAGAGACTGAAAGAAGTGTTTGCGTGTGTGTGTGTGTGTGTGTGTGTGTGTGTGTGTGAGCGTGTGTGTGTTTTAACTTTCAACTGATACTCTGTTTCAGCTATGCTGTCAACTTATTCAAAGCCATACCGAGAAGAAACAGGAATCCATACTACATACAGCCCAGGCTTTTAAATTCATCAATACAAACAGCTAGGAAATGCCCTGTTCTTCTCAAGGCCTCTTTCAGTTAGCTTGCATTCCAGGGAAGTTCATTTGTTCCAAGCAACATTAGAAATTAATGGGGTAAGTGCTGGATAAGTGTAGGTGATTGCTATAAAGGGTGCCTTCTTGAGTTAATGCCAGAGAACTAACACGCGCTTATAATTTCTAAAGTCGTGTTTCACTAGAAGTTTGAAAGCAAAAGTACCAATGACTGTAGTAAAAGGATGTCTTCCATATTGTAAAAAATAGGTAAATAATGTTTGGCATAGCTCCTGATAGCAGTACAATATGACTAACTAGTATATGGCTTATGATTTTGCAGAGACTGCTAGAATATAAAAAAGAAAGAATTTGGGCTTGCAAGTGGAGTAGATTCCACATATAGAGAGGTCATCACAATCCAGCGTAGTTAGTTTTTTTAAAAAATATTTTTATTGAGAAATCTTCACACGCATACAGTCAATCAGTGGTTCATGATATCATCACACAGTTGTTTATTCATCACCATGATCATTCTTAGAACATTTGCATCATTCCAAAAAAAGAAATAAAAAGAAAAACTCATGCATCCCATATCCCTTACCCCTCCCTCTCATTGACCACTAGTATTTCAATCTACCCAATTTATTTTATCCCTTATCCCCCCAATTATTTATTTATTTTTATCCATATTTTTTTAACTCATCTATCAATACCTAGATAAAAGAAGCATCCGACACACAGTTTCCACAATCATAGTCACGTTGTAAAAGCTATATTGTTATAAAATCATCTTTAAGAATCAAGGCTACTGGTACATAGCTCAACAGTTTCAAGTATTTCCCTCCAACCACTCCAATACACCATACACTAAAAAGGGATATCTATATAATACATGAGAACAACCTCCAGGATAACCTCTCAACTCTGAAACCTCTCAGTCACGGAAACTTTTTTTTTGTCTCATTCCTCTATTTCCCCTTTTGGTCAATAAGGCTTTCTCAATTCCATGACTCTGGGTCCTGGCTCAACCCAGGAGTTCTGTCCCATGTTGCCAGGGAGATTTATACCCTTGGGAGTCATGTCCCACGCAGGTGGAAGTTCAGTGAGTTCGTCTGCTGAGTTGGCTTAGAGAGAGAGCCCACATCTGAGCAACAAAAGAGGTTCCCTGGGGGTGACACTTAGCCATAATTATAAGTAGGGTTAGCTTCTCCTTTGCAGGAATAAATTTCACAGAGGTGAACCCCAAGATTGAGGGCTCAGCCTACTGATTTGGTTGTTTCCACTGCTTGTGAGAATATCAGGAATTCCCCAAATGAGGAAGTTGAATATTTCCTCCTTTCTCTAGTCCTCCAAGGGGACTTTGCAAACACTTTTTTATTCGTTGCCCAAATTACCCTGGGATATATCAGGGCATCACACTAACCTGGACAAACCAACACGATCTCATACCCTATTCAAGATTCCCTGTACTTGTGGTGTTCGACTAAACTGACCATACAAATTAAATTAGGTAACGCACTACCCAAAATTTAAATTTTGCACCAAATAAACATCTCTCCCTTTGGTCTCACACAGAAGTTGAGCTTTTAAAATATGGACCATATCATCCTTTACAGGCAGTTAGTTTTAAGAGTAATATATGAGGAATCACAAGAAAAGAGTTGGGGCATCAGCTCTTTCCCTCCTCACCCTCTCTAAATGAAGGTATTAAAGTCCTCCAGGTCCATGTGACTCCATGTATACCAAGAGCAAGAACAACATTCTGTGCTTTATTGGTTAAAAACTAAAGGGTTCTTATACTTCTACATGGCCATTTTCCTTGGTTCTTGTCCCTCCCCTCTTTAGGTACAAAAGCATGAGAACGTGTCCAACAAATTATTCTGTTGACATAGAACCCTTAGTTTATCCAAGAGGCGTACTGTCACATGCTTTGAATAACTGGTGTACCCATCAGCCCAAGCACATTTTCACCCAAAAGTCATTGACTACTAACTCTGCAGTGAGTGCAGCCCTGCCCCACCCCCATGATGACTCAGGTGGGTATAGTCACCATTAGGTGCTCAGCACAGACCTCTTCACTAGGCACTGTTGAGAGAGGCGTGTAATCAACAGGTCATACTACCCTTACTCTCCCTGGAATTATAACCTGAGTTAGAACACTAATTCTCAAACATTGTCCATGACCTATAGAAAGGAAAACAGTTATCACAGGCATTCATCATCCCCTCAAGTAGGAAGCTGAGCCAAAGCCAAATTCCCACTGACATGAAAGAGAACTCCACTTTTGGATCACTTCTGCAGGAACTTAGCTTTAGAAAAGACATTTCTTTAGTGAAGAAATGCACGGGATGCTCTATTTTGGTCTCGGGCAAACTTTATAGTATAACCAAAGCTGGCATCATGGTTATTAGCAAAGCAAGATTCTCCCAGGCCTCATGGTAACAAAGGCCTGGTGCCACTGTTGTCAATGTGGTGTTGACAACCCTAATTTCTATGAATTTGTGCTCACAGGCATGTGTTCAGGACATGAGAAAAAGTCAAGTTGTAAGTTGCTGACACACACATTTCATGTGCCCTGCAACTGCTGCCATAAGGGGTTTCCAGCAGTAGCCTTGCCCTGCAGGCATGCACATCTATTTGAGGAATGCTCTCTCCCTCCCTATACAGTCCTGTGTGGCTGCAGGCATCCACTGACTTCTCTCTGTCATCTCAACTTGAATTCAGTATCCTGTTCCCATCTAGTAGCACCTGAAATCCAAGGATTCAAAGTCCGATGTCTCCCACCGTTCCCAATGTTTGAAATATGGACCATCAGCTAATAATATTAAAGCATGAAAGAGGTTCTTTAATCCTGTATAGATTACTGTAATGCCTGGATACATCCTAGAGTATATTAAGCAGATAATCAAAAAAGTATTGGCAAAGTCCCTTAAGGGATGGGAGAAAGAATATGGAACTATTTAAACCTTACCATCAGGGAATCCCCTGATACTGTGCCAAACTTTAAGGACACCCAAATCAATAGGCCATGCTGTCAATCATGAGGCTTACTCTTGTGAAGCTTATGTAGGTAGTGAAGCAGCTTAGACTACCTATAGGCATGCCTAAGAGTTACTTCTGGAGGACCTCTGTTGTTGCTCAGATGTGGCCTCAGTCTCTCTAAGCCCAACTTTGCAAGTGAAATCATTGCCCTCCTCCCCATGTGGGACATGACATCTAGGGGTGAAAGTCTCCCTCATGACGTGGGAGATGACTCCCAGGAATGAATCTAGCTCTGGCACCATGGGATCAACAATTCCATCCTGACCAAAAGAGAGAAAAGAAGTGTAACTAGCAACATATCAGTGGCAGAGAGAAATCAAAGTCAAGAGGCTACTCTGGAGGTTGCTCTTATGCAAGCTTCAGTTAGACCTTGCCACCTATCATAACCTGCCAAACCCGAACCAGGACCATTCCAGCCAATCCTTAAGAACACCTAGGGCAATTTATAAGATTCCACAAGGGTTCCAGGCACTAGAGTAACTTGCCAGAAACCTACAACTTCCAGATGGGCCCCTGGTCCAGATAAGTCCTGAAACCTAGCCCAGCCTCTCCAGATCATTAGACAGTTCCATCTCCCTACTCCACATTAGTGACAGACCCTTACAATATGAAAAAGTTAGAATGGCCATAGCCCAAACATCCCTAAAGAGGAATGGAAAGATCAAAGGTGATGGTGGAGTTATAGAGAGAAGATAGGACTTAACAAACGACTATGATTGCTGAATCATTAAATTGATATTTCTTTTAGTCTGCAGTATCTTAGAGCAGCTAGAAGTAAAAACCTAAAATTGTGGAATTGTAACCCATGCCAAACTCTGAGATCTGTTCTACAACTAATTGTGGTGCTGTGCTTTGAAATTTATTGCTTTTTTGCATATATGTTAATTTTCACAAAAAAAAGAAAAAAAGTCGATTGTGATGATAAAAAAATATTCCTTCTAGCCTCCTATATTTGGGAGGAGAGAGAAGGAAAAATCTGAGATGATGGTATGGGAGCCCATGACAAACTCTGGCATCTGTCCTGTAACTACTAGTTGAAGAGTGCTTTGAAAATGATTGCTTTTTTATTTCTTTGCTTTGTATATATGTTATATTACAAAATTTAAAAAGTTTAAAAGATATTAAAGCATGAATCCTGGAACTCAGTTAATGTGAAATATGCAAGTAGGTGGCAATTTTTACTACTTTGACTGTGCAGTGGAGAAACTCCATTCATGGTAAGAGCAGAGAGCTGAGTTCCTGTTAGCAGTTGCCTTTTACTATCTGATCATTTGCAGAGATAAGGAAAAAAATATCCAGCCATTTTATAGATGTGATATTTACTTTTTTCTCCCAAGAGATCCTTTGGGTGAGAACATGGAAAGATTTTACAGAACCACAATGTAGTAGGAAAAAAACAAGGTTCGGAATGAAATAAGCCAATAGACATAAACACTACATGCCACAATTCCAGTCCATAATTTCTAGAAAAATAAAGAATTTTATTTAAACTTGGTTATCTTGACTGAGTGAGATTTATTCACCTAAAGGACTATAAAATAATGAAAATTAGTATCTGTACTTTAAAATATCTATGTCTTTCTGTTCTAGTTTGCTAGCTGCCGGAATGCAATATACCAGAAACAGAATGGCCTTTAAAAAGGGGAATTTCCTAAGTTACAAGTTTACAGTTCTAAGGCCGTGAAAATGTCCAAATTAAAGTAAGCCTATAGAAATGTCCAATCTAAGGCATCCAGGGAGAGATACCTTGATTCAAGAAAGCCAATGAAGTTCAGGGTTTCTCTCTCAAGTGGAAAGGCATATGGCGAACACGGTCAGGGGTTCTCTCTCATCTGGAAGGGCACATGGCGAACACAGTGTCATCTGCTAGCTTCCTCTCCAGGCCTCCTGCTCCATGAAGCACCCCGGGAGGCGTTTTCCTTTTTGAGCTCCAAGGGTCGCTGGTTGGTGGACTCTCTGCTTCTCGTGGCTATGTCGTTCTCTGTTCTCTCAGAATCTTCAACTTTCTCCAAAATGTTTCCTCTTTTATAGGATTCCAGATAACTATTCAAGACCCACATAGAATGGGTAGACATGTCTCTATCTAATCAAGTTTAATACCAGCATTGGTTGAGTCACATCTCCATGGAGATAACCCAGTCAAGTTTCCAACCTATAGTACTGAAAAGGGATCCAGCGAAACGGTTGCTCCCACAAGACTGATTAGGATTAAATCATGGCTTTTCCAGGATGCACAAATCCTTTCAAACCAGCACACTATTAATTATTAGATTTAGAGTTAGTACATCTAAACCGAAAGATCTCATCAGAAAATGACCCCTGAAATGAGGGACTACTGGAAAACGGCAAAATAGGATGCAAATGGGTATACTGGACTTTCAGATAAACAGCATGAAATTTTGAACATGATGCAATTTTGTTTCCCATAAAAAAAACATGTGTAGTGAAGAGAGCACTGAATTACGTTTGAGTTCTTGTCTTGCTATCAACAAATGATAATACCTTGGCTAAGTCACCTAGCACCTATTTTCTAATCCATCAACTAAGGGGGTTGAATCTGGATAATCTCTAGTCCTTTCTGCTTTCAAAAATGCTTTATTCTACATGGAGCCATAAAAGATACTCTCAAAAATTACAGTTGTCCATAGTAGGTTAGACTGTTACCTAACCTTGTCATCAACTTTGGGAAAGACCTAGCTGTTGGTAGTTTTAATTTCCTACTCTGTTTATCTTGAGTTTAAGATGCTAAAACAAAACGAACAAAAATAAGTAAACCTGCAACAGCACAGGGGATTGGGGAAAGCATTGTAGAGATGGGGTAATGTGGGACTCTCAGAGGTGTTTAAAACCTTATCATTTCCCCATACCTGAATTTTAGGTTAACGTTGATAGTCACTGGCTTAAATAATAAAATACATGAGCCTATTGTCACTGTAAGTTTAGAATTTAGACGTTTCCCAGTTTTTGTGTCTTGCCTTAAGATACAAATAAAATTTTAAGGAAAAGGGCTCAGAATTAAAAGGGAAAGAATATGACCCATACATGAACTGCCACAATTTTTCTTTCCCAAGTTATTATGGAAATGATGCTGAATTAACAAATACCACCTGTTTCTGTAACACAAACCTTTTTCCTCATGGTGAAATAATCACTTTAAACTCTTGTCACAAATTGGAACTGGTAACAGGAAAACAGAAGCACACCTCCAAGACCTAACTTGCCATTATTATTATTGGGAATCGTCTCTACTGTCCTGTTAGGTGACTATAAAAGTATTTTGCATTGTCAATTATTGGCTTCACTAACCAATGTGATTTTACTTTAACTCACAAAATGTGAGCTATGTCTGATTCCTCCTTTAGACTGAAAAGTTTCACGAAGGTAGGAGTTGTGCCTGGTGTTGATCATCATGGAATCTCCAGTGCCTAGCAAAATGCTAGATGTGTAGCCGGAGATCAATAAAATAGTTAATGATGGACTGAATTTGTGGGTGAGTAAATGCATAATATGCATGATTTCTTGAGAGCTGAGAAAAATTCTAAGATGGGAATGGTAGGAGGGATGGGAGATTTCTTATTTTAGTTGAATTCATGTAAGGCAAAGGGGGCTTATTATTCTTGCTGTGCATTATCTGCAAATAACCAGATGGATCGACTTTTTTCTTTTAAGCTCAAAGATAGGTCAAGGGTATAAGCAGCAGCTACTGGACACGAAACAGAGTGAGAAACTGTTTCTTTTTTGTTTGCTTTTAATGACACACAGACACACATACTAACACAGGCAAGGCTCTTGTTTGCTGCAAGGGTATATGTATTTCTCTAGAAAAGGTCAAGCTAAAATGAATTAACTGTCTGGCACCATGCTATCATCTGTCTCCCGTTTCCACAAGGGTGTCTTCCACTTGCTTCGACTTTGGCAATTTTAAAATTCCTCATCCTAATGTCCTCTGGAATGTATAGATTTTACAGCTTAGGTTTTAAGAGACACCACTGCCTGACAGGTTAATGACAGTTTTATCTGTGCTGATGACTGCATTTGCTGTGATACTTAAATAATAATCCAAATCAAATGTTAATTGTCTTGAGAGGGCATCAGGAGAGGAGAAAGAAAAGAACGAAATGCATAGCCTTCCACTTGGTTTAGAAACACAACACACTGCAGCTTCTCATGACTTCTCATTTTACTGGGGAAAAAAACAATCCCTTAGCAGTTTATCTTCCTTTGGGCACATGAATGACATTTTACTGTGATGTGATTATAAGAAACAAAATCCCTCGGAGATGCTGCCTTAAAATATTTCTCTTTATAATGTTCTGAGCTCGACAAACCTTGGTAGAAAACAGAATACTCTTAATTATGAATAAATTAACTAAATTAGTAACATGAGATGGATATGCAATTAAGGGATTGTTAATTGAAACTGGAAACACAGCTGTATACAGCTTAGAGATGAATCATACCAGTAATGACGCAGATGTTTATAAAATGTGATTATCTTTAGTGGAGACAGCACTGCATCTCCCAAGCCCATTCTTCTATTGTGTCACAGAGATGGTTTTTAAACCCGTGAACACCAGGAATCAGGATCTCAGGGAAGGCAAATTAGGCTCCCTGGATATGGGAATTAGTGTTGTCTGAATGTCAGCAATTTGATTCTCCAGCTTTCAAAGAATGTAGATATGGAGCCAACAACAAACATCTGTTAGTTGCCTGGTCTTCAAAAAACAACAACAACCAAAAGTTGCTGGCAAGCCAGCGTCGGCTTCAGCCTGCGAGGACAGTAAAGCATCGAAAAACAGTCGCAGGGAAAAACGGCCCCTATGGGTCTGGATTGTAATGGAGTTCCATGGTCTCTGCACAGGCTTTTCTCGGACAAGGTTAGGGGAGGGGCTGAATCCTGGGTCCTCACAATTCCTTAATGTTTATAGAATGGGGTGCTCTCCTGAAGAGGCTGTCATCTTTGGAATTCAGGCTCCTGGTCTGGGGACATGAGCTTGTGGAGTTATTTAAGACCAACAAGCTGGGTCAGGCTGGATGGTGCTTCCAAGTGTGACAGACCTCGGGCTTGCTATATGAAGTGCAAACTTACCACTGTAAAAAATTCAAGTAAAACAGAGAAAAAATAAATACCATTTTAGATATTAACCAACAGAGAATACATCTGTCACCTTATCTTAGCTCTTCTTGGAAAATGATCAATTTCTTAAAGCCTTCTCAAAGGAAAACAAAAATGAAACAGGAAATAGTCTCAGGAGTCACAACCATCGACTATCAAAAGAATGCAGAAATCCTAGGAAATGGTCCTCAGACTTCAGGGGAGAACTTCTATGCATCTTTTTGTGAGGTATGTAGATGACGGGAAGCCCAAACAAGCAGCTCAATTTTCCACCTGGAATTTGGCCATGGGGACGTGAGGCAGAGCTGAGTTGTGTGTATTTGTTACAAAAACACGCTTTCCGGAATGAACAAAGGGGGAAATGCAAACATTTAAAAAGACAGACCTAGTGGTATATATATAGTTATGCTGTTTTCTCTCTGTGCTGGATACTTACAAACATGGACTTTGTTAAATTTTGGTCACAAAGTCGTTCTCTCCTATGCACTAGTCTCTATAAGTACAGGCTTTGCCTATAACTTCAGTATTGATTTGCTGTTATACAGGCTCCAACCTGTCTAAATTTCATTACCTGCAGGGACAGTTTGCAATTCCACACACAGGTAGAATAAAAGCAAGATGACTACACATATACAGTAAGCCACTGCCCAGTTATTTGCCTACCCAACAGCTACTCACATCTTATTCCCTGATAAGGAACCTGGATTATGTGCGGATATTGGGCATCAATGGATTCAGCCCTGGGCTGGGGCGGGGGAGGGGGGAGGAATTAAAATGGGGTCTAAACCAATCACAGTAATCCCATCCCTCCTAGCCGCTGAGTAGTTTAAATGGATAGTGTGACCCATTTCTGGCTAATGGCACATAGGGGAAAGCTGGGAGGGAGCTTCTGGGAAAGATTTTTTGTTTGTTTGTTTGTTCGTTTTGGCATGGGCAGGCACCGAGAATTGAACCCGGGTCTCCGGTATGGCAGGCAAGAACTCTGCCACTGAGCCACCGTGGCACTGCCCTCTGGGGAAAAGTGTGCCTCTTGACCACAACAGCAGCACCTTCACCTGGGACTTATAGGAAATGCAGAATCTCAGACCCCACCCCAGACAATACTGAACCGGAAGATCTGTGGGTGGAGGCCAGCAGCTTGTATTGTAGCCCTACAGGTGACTCTGATGCACACTAAAGTTTGGGAACCACAGTGCTACATTATCAGATGTTCCTAATATTTACGGCAGTGTTTGCAAAACTTGCCTGATTCCAGGAGATCATGTCAAAAACAGATTCTCAAGCCTACTGAGTCAGACTCGCAGAGGGAAGGGCCTGGGAATTCGTGATCCAATCAAGCACCCCTGGTAATTCTTGTGACCAAGAAAGGTTGGGAAAGACAATACCTAAGCAACCCAAGCTGGGTATTCCGTTATGAGCTGCTGAGTGCATTCTAACCAATATATCACCTCCCTGGTTTTAACAGGTTGCAGCCCTAGGACCACATAGCTATAGGCACCAGTTCTTGCCTCGGTGAGTATATAATAAAAGTCCTAGTCTAGAGAGCCTTTGACTTAAAGTGAGGCATGCTTTCCTAAGTTATGTTGGTTCCTCGACTTAATGGTCAACCGAAATTTCTGATCTTTTACATTCAGAACCTGTTTACCCTAACTGCTCACCTCAGCTCCAATCGTAATTCCTAACCTCTTGTTCATTCTTGATCCCAGCTCTCTGGTAGCCGCATCAACCCTGCCGAGATTTCAGAACCACTCTTTATGAATTACAGGAGTAATCATGCTGTTCGTAACTCCTAGGCTGCATTCGCAGAGGCTGGATTCCCACCTGCTGAACATGAACTCGCTGGGGGCCATGCAATTGGCCTGGAAACGGGAGCACTTAGCCTGCTAAAAACTAAACATATATTCTCGAAGCCTGAAAAAAAAATACTTCTGCTCATTCAAATAGAAATAACTAAGAGCTTTAAAATCTTTAACTTTAAATGGCCTGAAATTATCAATGTTCTTTCAGATTGAATGAATATTTTACATTAAAAACTTTTCTGTCCCTTGAGTACTTGGCGAGATAGGCTGAAAGGGTAATAAGGCATTTTAGTGAAAGGGTTTCCTCATGAGTGACGTACTGAAAAAGTCAAAAGGAGAATTGAGGCAGATGTATAATCATGTCTCCTGTCCAGTAATTACATGCACTTTATTTACCTGGATAGTACTTATTTCACCTCTGCTACCCTCCCCACCATATGCCATGCCTCAGTCATTCCTGATTACCATCTACCCACCCACCTCCCTGAATATGCCACGTTTTCCACATCCTCCAGGTCTTTGCTTATGCTGTCTCTTCTTTCCAGAAAGTCCCTCTTGTTTTGTTATTGTTTGTTTGTTTCCTCTACTGACATCCTAGTCATTGCTTAAGACCAAGCCCAAACATTACCCCTGGGGTAAAATCAATTGCTAACTCTTCTGCACATTAATAACTATTTTTTTTTTTTTTGCTCAGGCCTCCAGTGGCACCCTTATATTATTGTTTGTAGTTCATGTATCAATCACCCTTGAGGCAGAATCTGTGTTATGTGCATCTTTGTTCCTACTGCCAAGTAAAGTATCTCTAGTATAATACAGTCACTTACAAAATATTGAACTGAATTTCAAGCAAAAGTGATTTCAAACACTTCAGACAAAAGCATTAGTCAAATAGTGCTCTTAATTTGTCTTCTCATTGTGTGTTACATACCTAATAGTAAGTAGTAGGCTAATGGATAACGTGTGTATTCGCTATGTGGTGGGGGCGGGGTCCCAACTTAAGTTTGAGAAATGCAGACAAACGTTAGTGGGATGGGCAGCATAACTCCTGGGTACTGAGAGAAAAGCTCAAGCTGAAACCACTGCTGGGGTTACATAATCCAGTCACGCCAGAAGTACACATCTGCTGTCCTCTGTACAGATCTGGATACATCCGTACACATCTACCGCTGGAGACCAAGGAGGTCTCTCTGGAGAAGAGCCAAGGAAGGAACGTACTATCAACCAAGTGCTTCAACAGGAGGAGAGGCTCAGCCAGCAAGGAAAAGACTGCTGTTGAGAACACGATGGTGACTGCCACTTGGATTGATCTCCTGGTCCTGTCAGGTCTGAGTCCTATTGCTGTAAATCAGAATGCTCTGAAAGACCTTGTACCGCCCAGATGCTTTCGGCTACAAGTGAACAGAAAACCCCACCCAGAATGGCTTGAACCGTCTTTATCTAACATCTCAAGGCATGTAGAAGCAGGGCTGCTCCAGGACCGGGTCATTCAGAAGCACATTAAGGCCCAGATTCATCCCCGTTTTCCATTCTGCCATCCTTGGGCTAACTCACCACAAGATCACGGAGTAGCTACTGAAGTTCTGGTATCATTTCATTTATTCCTTCATTCATTCAATAAACATTTTCCATCCTAGCCACTTCTATTAGGTGTCTGGGGTACATTAATGGACAACACAAAGGGCCCTGGTCTTAGGGAGCTCACTTTCTCATGGTGGGAGACAGACAATAAAAATTAAGCATACTATGTATGTTAATTTTATAGTATGTTCTTAGTGTTATGGAAAGAGGGAAAAAACAGAAAGAGGACTGGTGTTTCTATTGTTGCTTATTTACCACCCTAAAACTTAGTGGCTTGAAACAACTATCACTACTGCTCATGATTCTGTGAGTTGACTGTGTTCAGATGGTGTTTCTTGTTTGGGGTCCTCTGTGTTTGCAATCAGATGGCAGCTGGGGCTGGAGTGATCTGAAGGCTCATTTGGGATGGACATCCAAGACAGTTTATTCACTCATACAATGGCACCTCAGCTGGGTTTGTTGGAACCGGGTATGTCTGTCTTTCCATGCAGCTTCTCTGCGTGGCTAGTTTACATTTCGTACAACATGCTGGCGTTAGGGTGGTCCAGCTTCTTACATGGAGGCTGGCTTCCCTCTGAGTGGATATTCTAAGAGACCAGACAGAAACTGCAACAATTCTTCTGATCTAGCCTTGGATGCCTTGCAGTGTCACTTCTGCCACATTCTCTTGGGGTGAGCCAAATCTACACAAGGCCCGATTACTTAGAGGCAGGGTTTATCAGGGGGCATCTTTGGAGAAGAACCACCATAAGGAGTGCTGGATTGAGGGCTGCAAAAGGGGAGGTGGGGCAGGTGGCTCTTTACATAGGGTTGTCAATGTTCAAGAAGGCTTCTTTAGGAAGTAGAGATCTGAGCAAAGACTTGAAGGAAGTGAGAAGAGTTAATCACGTAGATATCTGGGGCAAGAGCATTCCAGGTAGAGGGAAGAATGAGGTGCAGCGTCAAGAAGGAGAAGAATGTCTGTATAGTTCTGTGGGTAAGGACCACCTTTCTCAGTTCCTCCCCTAGCAGACTTCAGCCTGTATCTGATTGTCTGAAATTACATAACATGCCCATGCTTGAGGGGATTGGGTCCATCAGGCCATTAGATTCCCAAGAGCACCATGAAATAGCTCAGAACTATCCTGATTTATGCCCCAGGCCTGGGGGCTGAAGCACATGGTCATTGGGAGAAGGGTAGAACCTGAACAAGTGAGGTCTCTGCCAGCAAGGGAGAAGGACATATGTGCAGGAGAGACAGGATGGATTGAGGGAGAGGGAAAGTACAGTGTCTCAATCACATCTTGGAGGTGAAATAATTCTCCTTTGGGGTCTGCCTAACATATGGCAACTTGTTCCACTCTCCCAGAGATCGATCCTGGCTACCAGTAGAGAATGATCATGCCCGGTGTGGGAGCACAAGGGGTGGAAAGGAAGCTGCGGTGACCAGAACCAGCATCTAATTCACCTCGCAGCACAAGGGCTGCTACCCACCGAGACTAGGAGCATTTAACGGGGCATACTCAGCAGACTGGCAGCAGGAAGCAGGCAGAAAAAGCAAAAGTGACTCTGAAAAGAAAAGGCTGTGGACAGCACATAAATATACCCAGATACACGATGAATGAAGGGCCTCGTTCAATCTCCAGTGCAGCACGGCCACAGTAGCCAGAGCCCCATGGGGAACTTCATTCCCCCCAAAGTTTAAGCATCTAATGGGAAAGCTATGCCTGAGAATCGGGGCTCCGAACTTGTTTGTAGCAATTCAAAATCATTTTATATTTGCTAAGTGCCACCTACAGTAATCCACCCACACTTGAGCTTTCTGGGTTACAAAAAGAAAGTGCATTAAGAGGTAGTTCAGTAAATATTTACCGATGGAAATGGAGGTGACTATTTAGAAAGACTAAATCAAACCTAGATAATAAAGAAATGTAAGCTATAATTCAGAGGAAAGGAATGTCAGAAGTAGGGGGGAAATTCTGAAGTTCATGATTATGTGCTTATATCTTTTTTTCTTCCTGTCAGTATAGGCAGCTGTTGGTAGAAACTGCTCCATTAACCTGGAAGCCTGTTCAATTTTAACAAAGGAATGCAGATGTTATACGTTAGTTGAATTAGTTGAAAATAAGACAAAACATTTTCATGACAAATGCAGAATACCAGGAGGTGCCATGTATGATATTTGAAAAGTACCTTTTCTTTTGAGGACCAGAATGTTTTTTTCCCCCCGTAAATGTCGGGAAAGAAATTTGGTTCAAATTTATTCAACATGCGTGTAGTGGGAACCCATTGGATGCATAATGCTATAAAATATCAATAGGTCATAGAAAACAAGAAGATAATCTCTCGTCGTACAGCTCAGCAGGGCAGAAAGGATTAAATTCTTCTTATAAAGGAAAAACAATGGTACTATAAAAGATCCTGCATATCGAGGTTCAGAAAACTGAGAATGTTTAGCAAGGTTTCATTGAGTTGTACTGCAGCTCTAATAATAAAACTTAGCATAGCATTTTGATAGCATTTAATCGTTTCCAAAGCACTTTCACAGACCTTTTTTCACTGTTTCACATAGACCTCGTAAGGCAGACAGGATATGGAGACACAATACTCTTTTAAAAATGTTTTAGAATAGAGATTATTTAGACTAAAGAATGCCCTTCTTACAATAAAAGTAAAGGGTGTGTGAGAAGAATATAGAGCAAGTTTTTGGTTCTGGTCCCTTTATTAACTAGCTGCTTGAACTATACCATACCGTGTGGTGTCCCTGCAAAATCAAAGGTTGGAACTCTGGACTTTGAGAACTCAAATCCTTTGACTCAATGACCGGCAATCACTTAACAGGCCTTATTTATACTGCCTTTCCAAATATGAAACGCATTCTTGGCAGTACAAGGCCATTAAACGGTAGTGGTATTAAAAATAACTAAATAGAACCTTTAAAGAATGATTGCTGAAGAGTAAAGCCAAGATGTTAAAAGATTCAGTAATTCCAAGTGGATATTTTTAAAGTAATGAAACTCTTTCTTGAACTATTCAGCTGCTTGGAAGGCAAGTTCATCAGCTGCACTATTGGCCAAATTATACTTGAGGTGCCTTGCTACACAGTCTTGGTATGAAGCTGAAATGACCCCAGAAGATCAGGTTCTCAAAGGGCATAACCCTATTGTGGATGGGACCTTTAGATTAGGTAAATGCCGTTGGGGCATGCCCCAGGTGGGTCTCTCTTACTGGAGTTCTTTATAAGAGGATGAAATTCAGAGAAAGTCACAGAGAGAAAGACCCAGAAGCTGAGAGAGAAAGCCACAGAAACAGAGGGGATGCCAACGAAGCCAGAAGCTGGGAAGCAACAAAACCCAGAAGAGAAGGGAGAGCCCAGCAGATGCCGCCATGTGCCTTCCATCAAACAGAGGAGTCCCAGATCACCTGCAGACTATCTTCAGGAAGAAGGTATTGTCTTGAAGATGCCATGATTTGGACCTTTTCACAGCTTCAGAACTGTAAGCTTGTCAACCAAAAAAATCCCCATCATTAAAAGCCAGCCCGTTTCTGATATATTGCATTTTGGCAGCTTTAGCAAACTAAAACAGACAGTGATTCCAAAGAGATGGAAAATGTGCAGTGAGCCCTAGGACTGTCCCAGCTTACTCTCTTGAGAGAATTTCAAGGCCACAGCATTGGGAAGAAAACTCAGAAGGATCCCAGCAGACTCCTTGAGTTGAGAAGACGGAACTGAGAGTCTGGGAAGACTGAGTAGGCTAGAGTTCATAGGACAGAAGGCCAGAGGGGAGAGAGCCACACAGAAATAACCCTGGAGGTCTGTGGAGGTTCTCCCTCAAGTATTCAGCCCAGTAGTGATTAGCATGTGTGTGTAAGAAAACTACTGGAGGCTGGGAAAGAATTCCCTAAAAGGATTAGAGGTGATGGCATCCAGCACTCAAAAAGGGCCAGGAACACTGCTCATTATCACCAGTGTGACTGGAAACATCATGATTCACAGGGAATTGGATAAGAGTACACAGAAGGGTCTTGCCTCAGCAGTAGGGACAAATTAACCTGAGACTGAGCACTGATGTAATTAATCCCACCTAACCAATCTCAAAAGTAAGACACCAAAGGATCAAATGGTAGCACATAGTTTGGAAAGAGAGAAATGGAAGTATATTATTGTAAAGTCCTTATGCCATATGTGAAGTGGTCCAATACCAATAGCCGGTACACTGTAATAAGTTAATGATGTATATAATAAACACTAAAGCAGCCACAAAAATAACAAAACAAAGATAAGCCAACATAGGAGGTAGATTGGAGTCATAAAAAAATGCCCAATAAATCTAAAAGAAGACGGAAAAAGAAGTAAACAAAGAACAAATGGGACAGAGAGAAAACATATGGCAAAATGACAGATTTAAACCTAACCATATTGATAATCCCACCAAATGTAAATGGTCTCAATAATCCCAATCAAAAGGAACAGATGTCAGATTGGATAAAAAAAACAAGATCCAAACATATGCTGCCTACAAGAAATGCACGCTAAACATAAAGACACAAATAGGTTAAAAGTAAAGGATGAAAAAATATATACCATGCTAACATTAGTCAAAAGAAAGCTAGAGTGGCTACATCATTAGTTTTTAGGGAAATACAAATTAAAACCACAATGAGATACCATACACACCTACTGAAATGACTAAAATTAAAAAGACTGACTACATAAAATTTTGGTGAGGATGTGTAGGAACTGGAATGCTCATGCACTGAAGGTGGGAATTTAAAACAGTACTTTGGAAAACAGTTTGGCTGTTTCTTAAAAGTTAGATGTGTATCTACCATATGATTCAGCCATCTCTTTCTCAGGCATTTACCCAAGAGAAATGAAAGCACATGTCCATACAAGACTTGTACATGAATCTTCATAGCAGTTTTATCTGTAATAGCAAAAAACTAGAGAGTACCCAAAAGTCTATTAAAAAGTGAATGGATAAACAAACTGTGGAACAATGGAACACTATTCAGCAATAAAAAGGGATAAGCTATTGATATATAACAACACGGATGAATCTCAGAATAATCATGTTGAGTCAAAGAAACCACACAAAAAACGAGTATATACCATGCATCTCATTTAAATGAAACTCCAGAAAATGCAAACTCATCTATCATGACAGAAAGCAGACCAATGGTTGCCCAGGGGGCCGGTGAGGGGGTGGAAGGGAGAGATTACAAAAGGGCAAGGGGAAACTTTTGGGGGTTATGGATATGTTTCCTGTTTTGAATGCAGCAACAGTTTTCAGGTATATATGTGTGCGTGTTTCACCAAATGAAACAGACTTTACATTTTAAATGTGAGGGTCAGTTATACATCAATAAAGCTGTTAAAAGGAGGTGGGGGGGGGTAGTTTATCTATTTATCTCCAAAGTGACATTATAAATATTCTGTGTCTTTCTAAGCATACAGATCATTAATCGTTGATAAAAGTTTAGGATACAGGCGAACCAAGTTCACTCTAGAGCAAAGGATACCTATTTAACTTTGAATCAGTAATGATTCTTCATGCCATTTTTAGAAAAGTATTTCAGTGTTGATTAATCTTCTGAATCAATTCAAGAAACATTTATTGAGTGCCTACCATATGAAAGACACTGTGAAGTATCAGTGGATAAGGTATATAGGATCCCTATGCATTACTGAACTAACATTTGGTTGGGTGAGAGGGACTTTTCTTGCATGGGCAGGCACTGGGAATCGAACCTAGGTCTCCAGCATGGCAGGTGAGAACTCTGCCTGCTAAGCCACCACCTTACTGCCCAGGAGACGGACTTTTAATAAACAAGTAAACAAACACATAGCTGTAGATTTTCATAAGTAGCATGAAGAAAACAAACAGGATGCTGTCTGTGATAGTGAATGGTGGGAAATCTTCTTTAGATGTGGTCTGTACATCAATTCCGTTGCCCATTATTTCAAATGATCCCTAGTTATTAAGTTTATATACTAGAGTTCTATGATTTAGATGGTTAGCCCCAAGCTTTCGGCCATTTAAAATAAAAGGTATGGATTAACAGAGAAGTTGCCCAGTTAATTTGTCCTCAGGTTTCAGCTTCCCCTACCTCTCACCCTCACCCCCTGCTCCCCACCCCAAAACACACACACACACACACACACTAGCTTAGATCTTCACTAAGAGGTATTTTCTTTCATACCTCTTACCACAATTTATAATTATTATATGAGAGATTTTAAAAATTAATGTCTGCCTTCCCAAGAATCTGTAACTTCCATGAGGACACAGATTGTTTGATTTTTCCACAACTGTATTGCTAGTGCCTAAAACAGAGTTCGGGAGAGAGTCGGCAGTCAAAAAATATTTACTGAATGAAGAGTCACTGCAGGAAGAGTTTGATGATTAAGGCCTGCTGGTCCCATGGAAGAGGGGTTCTAGTTTTAAAATCTGAATGATACAGGCGCTGGGTTAATTCCCGAGATTGTGGTCTGAGATTGATAATTAAAATCCGCACTTCCTAAGCTCGAGCCAGGTGATTCCTGAAAAAGTATTACTTATGAGGGGGAAGTTACTCTTTTTTTGTTTAAAGGGTCGAATGGCAAAGGAAGCGGAAATGTTGTCATGTCAATCCAACCTTCTGTCAGCCAGGTGGTAGTTCAGAGTCCCTCAGCCAGACTGCCTGGGTTCAAATGCTGCCGCTCTCACTTTCAGTTTCTCATTTTCCTCATCTGTAAAATGAGGATAAAAATAGGATCTACTTCATAGGGTTATCATGAAGCTTAAAAGTGGTGGCACATGTAACAGTACTTAGAATAGTGAAAGGCATACAGGAAGCGCTACATAAGGGTTCGTTATCAATGTCAGTAGCGCATAGTTATCACTAAAGTCAATTATTCTCAATTTTATGTGGGACAACTGCATTGGCCAGATAAAATATGGCCATGTATAAAAATTTTCTAATTTATTATTTTTTTCTTCTACATCTCTACCTTAGTAAACTGATGAATATATTAAATGAAGGGAGTATTCATCTCATAAGGACAAATATTTTAAGGACATGATAGAACTTCTAAAATTGACGTTAAGATTTATAAAGCTATACAAATCTAAAATTTTCTTTGAGGCATTTATCTTAAAAAAAAAGTATTTCTGAATTTAAGAAACTAGTTTCCACTGCCTAATACAGAGTCAGCTTTAACATTCAGCTTTTTATATGGTCTGAAAGGGGGTTATTTCTGGAGGAATGTGCAGTGAAGGAGGAAAGGGAAAGTCTTTTTAGTGAAATTGTGAGAACAGCGGCTCTTTGAATGCTGAGTATGACGTAGTATGGGAACTGGGAGCAGCTGCTGGAGGAGGGCTTCACACACAGCAGGGCAGTGAGAAAAGCAATGAAGAAAACAACTAGGGCAAACAAATGCAGAAGGAAGGGTGGGGTGGGGTCAAACTACAGCCAGGAAAGGTCAGCCTGGAGAGGGAAGGGCACTTTAACAGAACAAAGCAGTGAGAAATGCGAGGGAAGGGCAAATGTCAATTGCCGAATAACAGAGAAGGTAAGAAAAACAGGAACATTGTGGCTATTTTTAAATACCCATAACTAGAAGCATGTTTCTGAAAAGGAATTAGAGATCTCAGGAAACTAAAATAAATACATAAATAAATTTGCCATTTAAACATTTAATAGCAACACAGTACATTTTTAAAGACAGTAATAAAACACTTAGATGGATTATCATAGTTGCTAGTTTCAGAACTAAGAAAAAAAAATAGTTTCCTGATGAAAACATACAAATTAGAAATTAGAATTAAGTAGTACATAAAAAAACTGCGCAATCAAGCAACCTAATGAACACTTCAAAATGATTTTGGTTCACTTTACAAACTGTCTGAAAAAGATTAAGATGCCTTTCATTCTTTTTAACTCATAAATATTTCTTTGATTCCTAAAGGCTTCATGCCCGTTTTGTATCTCATATTAATACCTATTTTTTTTTTTGTATTGGGTCACCCTCCCTACATCATTCATTTTTCTCCCTAGCGCCCTACAAATTCTGATGTCTTTTTTTTTTTTTTTTTAAAGATAAGGGTACTAAAAACTGGACCGTTCTTTTTGGTGGGTGAGGAGGATGAACTCTGGAACATTTGGGTCATGTTACTTTCAAGGTTACGGTATCACTGCCCTAGAATGGAGTGTACAGAGCTAGTTTTCATAACATGGAAACCACACTGACTGAGGAAAATGCCCTCACGTTTGACTTTTATCTCTAAGGGGTGTAACTGTCCCAGGGGCATTATTTATACCCCCCTACTTCAAATCTTGAAGGGCTGTGTTGATCTCTCTCTTTCTCTCTCTCTCTCTCTCAACAGAGACGAGGGTAAGCATAAATGATTGCTCTCTCCTTACTGAAAAGATGTTTTCCTAGAACTTAACTGTCCTTTGCTCATGGGCCAGTCTACTTCTAATATCAACAAATCCTTCTGTGCCCTAACCTTTTCTAAAACAAACACATTCTTCTATCCTCTTTGTTCTTTTCATTTCCTTTACCTTAGGCTCTTTTAAAACTCCTGCCAGTGGACACATCAAACTAGCAGTTAGAGCCTCAATCTTCGCAGAGGAACTCCCTATTGTTTAGAGGGTGTTAGGGTCCTTTTTGCCTATATGTTGCTGCAATATTTGGGGGCAGTGGTTTCTCATCTTTTCAAGTATGCGGATTTCTTATTAACATTCCAAACACTGAAGGTTCTCCACATATGAGAAGTAATACTTAGTACCCTTTAATCGAGAAACAGTGATCAGCTGATCAAAATCTGTATGAGTTTACTAGTGCAATTGCATTTACTTACAAAAAAAATAGGAAGATAGAGGAAAGACAATTATGTATTCAGGCTACAGACAACCCTTGATGCAAAAATATACTCACAAGCCTACCTCTTTATATATGTATCAAGGGAATCACCTGGGAGTTGTTGAACAGAGATGCAAACAGGTAAGACTCCACCTAAAACCTATCGCGTTTCTGGGGGTGCTTTAACAACTTCTGCAGGTGCTTCTTTTCCCTGCTAAGGTGGATAAGAACCATCTCAACATGTCATGCTAAGGTGGATTATTATTTCAACATGTGTTCAATAGAAAATATGAACGAGATATTTTACATTCTTTCTTTCGTGCCAAGCCTTTGAAGTTGGATGTGTAGTTTACATTCACAGCCCATCTCAATTCGGACTAGCCATATTCAAGAGCTCAACAGCCACATGACTAACAGGTGATTTGAAATATAGTAAATCAAAATCCACGTGGCTGCAAATCATGTTACAGGAAACTGAAAGTTTCTCTTCACCCTCCTTTTTCTGCTTCTCAGAAAAGTCAAGTGCTTGGGTCTCCATGCCCCTATAGCATTATAGCACTCCTCTAGCACAGAACTTTATGCATGGCATTATACTTACTTCCCCCAGTCACATCCTAAATTCCTCAAGGTGTAAGACAGAAGTCATATATTTATCTTTTAAACCAAATTGTGTTTAATGTAGGAAAATGATTCTCAAAGTGTGGTCCCTGGACCAGCTGCATCAGCATCACTTGGGAATTTGCTAGAAATGCAGACTCTCAGGCCCTACCCCACCAGACCTACTGAATCAGAAACTCTGCAGGTGTGGCCCAGCAATCTGTGTTTTAACAAGCCCTCCAGGAGATTCTGATGCCTTCCAAAGGCTGAGAACCACTGGATAGAGGAAGCCCTCGGAGAATGGCCTCAGACTCATCATTTTTCTCCTGAGTCCTACGGTTTATCCATTAACAGATTCATTTTAGGTCTTACTAAAGAAAAGCCAAAAAGGACAGGCTAGGAAGGCATCAGAAGAACCATCCCTTAGAAAAACTGAAGGAAAAGAAGTTGCATGGCCTATCACATACCCATTATTTAGAGCAAATGCTGCAGACAACCTGCATTAGAAGGGACCTCACAATGCAAGATAATTAGTATTAGATCATTAGAAAAAAAGAAGGGTGTGAAAAAAATGTCAAAGTACATTTAAAGGCTCAGATCCTCTCCTTAATGATGGTAAAAACAGACATATACAGATCTGCCCAGAAGCCTATTTCACTAAAGTAAAGGATATAAATGGCTCTATAGGAAATTATAATTTTCTTAATTTTGAAAAACTAAATGTTTTTAACAAGGAAGCGTGAAAACACTTCTACTGCACAACAAACTATGACCCCATTCTCCTTCGCAAATTTTACAAATAGGATCAGGTAGACCAGATGCCCACTCAGAAGTTACTGGAATTTGGAAACCTGAAAAGCTACTGGTTAAAATATAAGTGTTATAATATCATATATATTTTTTTGATTGGTGGCATGGAGAAAGGGAGAGAGGGAAGACCATTCCAGAAGCAACAGAAGAAAAGCCACCTATAAAGCTTTATCGTTACGATGTCATGAGCAATAAAGGGGATGGTATGTCCTTGGACCTGATTTGATGATTACAGTATCTGTTTGATATACAGCAGATGCTCAATGGATTTGATTGAATGAAAGAAGGAAAGAATGAGAAATAAAATAAAGAATGGTGTGAGCAGAATATGAGGGTTTAGATCCCTGTGGCAGAAAATTACCATAGAGGTGTGAGGCTGGAGCCTAACAATGTTTGCATGACTTTGGAAGAATCTTATGAAACCTTTTAAAAAAACCATACATAATTCATGATAATGTGCTTCCATATATTTGAAGAATTTCTTACCTCGAAATGTCTTTCTGTTTTTTTCCTTTGCTTGCAAGTGATTATATTCCATATATTCCTACAATTCTAAAAGCATGTAGTCTTTATATGAAGTGTACTTGCAGTTTCTCCTGCTATCTGGGAGTTTACTCATTAGTGCAGATAAACGGAATATTCCCTCACATAGTGCTGGTCCTTGGTGAATAAAGAGCACCAGCACTCAATGTGTGTGTTGCTTCAAAATTAAAAAGGTTTACCCTCAGTTTGACTTTCTTCCCATTTGGTTCTGATGTTCATTTCTACTTCATCAAAGGTGAGTGTTGGTTCTCCTTTAAGAGCTAATTCATTAAAATCACTTTTGGTTGATTTTAGTACAATCTCTGAGTTCTAAAGGCAGTGAGGGTAATGCTTTATAATTTTATATTTGAAACTACAAATGTAATTCAAGGGGCACACTCAACTGGGCTCATTAATTCATTCATTTGTAAAGGAAGAGTTCAAAGTTAATATCCCTGAGAATCATGAAAAAAAAGGTGTGTGTGGGGGGGTCTGGCAAGCACACACAAAAAAGTTATTTCACATCTGTGCTGCCCTAAATCGCTTTCAAGTATGAGTTTGTTAAGTCCGTCACATATCTTTAGAGAAGAGGAAAATAAAAGGGCAAGGGATTACAGTTCAGAAGACTCGATTCAGATCCCAACTCTGAGGCTTCCAAGCTGTGTGACTGTGGTTGCGTTGCTTAATGTTTCTAAGCCTCAGCTTACTTACTTGTAAAAAAGAAGAATGATGATACATAATCATAACGTCGTAATGATTGAATGAGATAACGTACATGAAATGCTCTGTGACAGCAAGGAGTGATGGTTTCCTACACAATAAACACATTGTCAAATGGTCAAGTAGAAACATTCACCCCAATGTGTCTACTCTGAGAGCTAAAATAGGATTTTATTGCCCCAACAGGCAAACCAATGCCTCATACCTGTATTTGGGGATTCAAAATAAATAGGATATTCTCTGCACACACTGTTTCTGCATGCAGGCCAACTGTCACTGTGTATTGTTCTACCACTCATGTTCACATCTACATGGCTTGCTGTTTCCATCTTTTTTTTTTCTGCATGGGCAGGCACCAGTAATTGCACTCTGCCTGCTGTGCCACCGTGACCCACCCTGTTTCCACCATCCTGAACTTTTTAATGATGTTAACAAAAGGTGGTTTTTTAGAAAAGAATACAAATTGATCAATCATGTAATGGAACTCAAGATATTCTGATATCAAGTAGACATAGCCTGGTAATGTGTAATTGCAAGTCATTCTATTGCACCGCTTTGTCCAAACTTGAGACTCTTTTCACAGGTTTATATTTACCGTCTCACTTCTCCAGGTCTTTATTTCTCTACTTTCCTTTGTCTTAGCAGATATAAAGTCAAGGACACACTCACTATCATGGTTTCTTTCATGACTTCAGCAACTGATATAGCATTATAAGGAACTAAATTATGGAAATATGATGTCATAATGATGGTGGGCTCATGCTTCCCTTTGCAGAAGCTGGATAATCCTTTAATTTCAAATACATACTTCTAAATGTAAAATTCCCCAGATGGATGAATGAGTTGTTCTTCTGGTGATGGGGATTAAGTTCTTGAATGTGGACTCTGTTCTCTTGCATTGTTCCATTTCTGAATAAGGACTCACATTTACAATATAGTATAGTGGTTAGCACTGTGATGTTTTCATTTCCTGGCTGTTAAAACAAATACATTAAAATGGGTTGGCTTAAACAATGAGAATCTGTTGGTTTTGAGGATATGAGAAGTGCAAAACTGAGGCGCAAGCAAGGTGCTGCTTTCTCCCTGAAGACTGTAGTGTCTGGGGCTGTCTACTGGTGATCCTTAGCCCTTGGCTTTTCTGTTACATGGCAGTACACATGGTGGCATCTCCTCCTTTTTCTTCAGGTTCCTTTGACTTCCAGCTTCTTGCTTCCCATGTCTTCTCCCTCAATGGCCTTCTCTATAAAGCCTCCAGAAATAAGATTAGGACCCATAAAGATTCACTTGGGCCATATCTTAGCTAAAGGAACCCATCAAAAGCTTCTATTTACAATGAACTCAGACCCACAGGAACGGATTAAGATTAAGAATGTTTTTCTGGGGCATACAGCTCCAAGCTACTGCATATAGTCAAAAAGAAGAATGGAATCACTTGAGTTAGTCATTTGCAAACCCAAATCTGGATTTATTCACTTTCTGCTGAAAACGCTTCTTATCTTTAAGGTCATGCTTAAAATAGAAACATGAAATCTGCTAATCTGCTATATTAAGAGCATATACCATAAAATGATTGAACTGCTTTTTTTTTTTTTTTTCTTCCAAGGGCAGGCACCGGGAATCAAACCCAGGTTTCTGGCATGGCAGGTGAGAACTCAGCCTGCTGAACCACCGTGGCCCATCCTGAACTGGCTTTTGTATGGTTAATATGAGGAGGCTGTATATATGTGGGTTTGGGGATAAGGGATTAAAAAATTTAGAGTTATAGAAGGAGAAACAAAATTCCAACAAGCCACATCTGCAGTATGAATAGAGGAAGCAATTCCATTGATTCTAAATTAAATTTTGTCATGTATGTATATAACTCCGTTATTCAGATTCGGAATCAAACGACTGAATAGGATGTTACCTTAATGATTATCTACAATAGTCTCACTTTACAAATGAGGCTGCTGAAGCTGAGAGGATGTTAAAAGGCTCTCCCAAGATAACATGGCAAATAAGGGCTGAACTTAAGTTTGAACTTCGGCCTCCGAATACTCATTCTGGTGCTCTTTTTATTGCATCACACTATCTCCCTACATGTACTTGCCTGTACTTATCACCAAGTACTTATTTATTTTAAAGGATGGATAAAAATAAGCTATTATAGGGTGGTACATGGGAACTCTGTTTTCATGCATGATTTTTCTGTAAACTTATAACTTCGCCAATAAAAAAGTGATTAGTTTTCATAGTTTGCATCTAAACAACTTGTGTAACTAGAACTGGCCACTCAACATCGAATGTTAAGTTTCTCATCAGTCATAATTGTTTGGCCTTGTTTATATATCTATATGCCACTGTGAGAAATCTTGTATCTCATTTTGAAAACAAATGTGTCACTCAGCTCTTTAAAAGAAAATTTTAAGATACAGTTCAAGAATGCTTGAATGGAACAAACATGGTCACTGGTTTTCTTTTAACATTTGTTACTTTTATTTATGATTAAATTGAAAAAAAAACCATTCTATGGATGCAACTAATAAGAGTTTAATAGTACTCAACCACTGTGGAGCAAACTGACTTAGAAAGGAATATAATTGCTTAACTATATTGCCTTGCTTCAGTCTATGCCATTTATAACAATCTATCATACAAATATTTCGAGATGCTTTATCACAACAAGAATTAAATTATATGAAATCTCAAGAGGTCTTGAATTTGGAGCTTGTTTTTATTAAAGATCTAGCATTTCTTTAGCAGCGCTTTCAATCACACACCTAACTGGGCTGCCAATTGGATAAGTAATTGGGTTTATCTTTTTTTTTTTTCATTAAAACATTGAAAGCAAATATTTTTAAACCCAATTTCCTCTCTGTCTTCAGAAGCATACTATCTGCATCCTATGGAATTGGGAAAGGAGAGAAAATGATTCTCTAATTCTATGGTTAAACCAGTATGGGGGAAAAACACTGAGTTGGAGCTAGTAGGTCCTGCTGTTGCTATCCTCTCCCTCTAGGCAAGAAAACACACTGGAGTCCTTTAGGAAACCACAGCAATGCATGAGTAGAATAGCGGCTGCATGCTCAGGAAGCCACAAACCTCCAGAGCTTCTGATGTGACCTTGAAATGGGGCTGTGTTTGCGTTAGGGTGTAATACAGTGACCTGCAGGGAGCGACCATATAGCCACACCTCCCCCGTCACCACAACTATTTCCTGAGTTCTAACCCTGAGCCAGGCACTGTACTAAGAAAGCTACATGAATGTTCTCGTTTAACGGGAGGGCAACCTCGTTGCGGAGGAAGAAACTGACAATCGGAGCCAGTAAGTGACTTCAAGGTCACTCAGCTAGGAGGTCTCATTCCCAAACTTGCGTTCTAATAATAATTATAACCGCAATGACACCTAGTGCTAGCAGGTGTAGAGTGTTTTACTATGTTGCAGGTACTGTTCCAAGCACTTATGTATTTTTACTTATTTCATCCTAATAATAAGCTCATGTTATAGCGACATTATTATTACTCCCATTTTTTTGAGATGAAAAATTGAGGCTCAGGAAGGTTAAATAAACTACCCAAGCAGGTCCCATAGCTAGTAAGTGTGACCTTAGACACACCTGTAAGTCTCTGTATTTCTTATGCAAATCTAAAAAATGCTTCCATGTGTGGGCTTGTGAGAGGATTTTCTTTCTTTAAAAGATTTTTAAAATGAGTCTTTCTATTGACCTTTGTTTAAATTCCAAAGGGAAAGAAGGTTTAAGAATCTAAGCCACAAAGTATAAAGTAACTGTACGCCAATAACTGAGTTCTCCCATCATGATTCAGAAATATTTTCCCTGTTTATTGCAAGACCTACTAAAGTCTGATTTTTAGCCATCTATGGAAATTAATATTAGTAGGTCTGAGTACCATTATATAGGGACTTAGCAGATATTATAAAATATCCTACCCTCACAAAGTATCACTAACATCTAATGAAGAAACTACTTCCATTGTTCCTTGCAAATAAGCTCTATCTGCATATTCTTTCACTGTACCAAGGAGAGCCAAGGCTCATAATGTGCCTACCTGCAGAAGCTTCCATCTGGTGTTCAGGTCTTCCAGGCTGTTGAGGTTATATGGTGAGAGCTGAATGCCCAAAGCAGTGAGCTGGCGAGCAAGGTCATTGACGTGGCTTACATTCTCCTTAAGAGGCGCAATTTCTCCTCGAAGTGCCTGTGTGAAATAATCAAGGGCAAATTGGAAGATGAGGACATGAAAACGAAGAAACACAGACACGTGAGAACTGCAAGATATCTTATTCTGTTCAGGGTGCGGCATCAGTGATGTGTGCTCTGTCACAGTTGTACCACAACAATGAACGTTTATTAGTGGATGAATTATAATAGCTAATGTTTACTGAGCACTTCCTCAGTGCCTAATGCTGCGATGAATTCTATCCATACATAATCCCATTGTATTCCGACATGACAACCCTATGAGGTTAGTAGTTGGAGAATTCTCATTTCATACCTGAGAAAACTAACTTGCAGGGGTTAAACCTGGCCAAAGTCCTACAGGCAATAATCGATGAACCTGGGATTCACACCCAAGTTTGTCTGCCTCCAGAGTGCATGTTCTTAACTACTCTAGTATACACCTCTTCAAAGAAATTCCGATTGGTAAAATAATGGTGAAAAATATAGTGCTGTTAGATTCTAAATTCTACCTACTGCACAGTCAGAAGTGGATCTTTATTTTTTATAATCAAAGCTACACTCAACCAAAAAAAATATTGTATTCAAACTTTGCACCCGCCACATAATAAATAATTTCACTTAGGGGTTAGGGTATTTTTTCAAGTCCCAAGAACGACTTTCTAGTCTCCTGGTGTTTTAGTCCTTGCAGCAATGACTTAAGAAGGCTCTCATGGGGCTTCTCGGCTGTCTCTGAAGCATTAGAGCAGGATTCTCTGATGTGATGCATCATGACAATCTGTTGAACAGAAGAACCCTATGCAGATATGGGGAGGATATTACTATACATCATATTTTCCCTATCGAGATGACATTTATGGATCTTTAACATGATGCATGATGTCCAAATGTTCCAAAGAGCAATTTCTAAGGGACAAATTCCCTCACTTAGGAGAACAGTTTGGGTAATATAATGTCTGTGCACAAGGACAGCATCGCTTACTTGGCTATACGTGCTATTTTGGCTTGCCGGATCTCTGCAGGCACCACTTCTCTGTCTGGTTCACTATGTTGACAAAATCACTGTTTACCCTGACCTCACCTGTACCCCTCCCAATCTTTCCCACTCCAAATGGAAGGAGTCAAATCACCCTGGATATCTCATTACTAAAATGTGGTACTCTATGGAGTATAAGACTCTTAAACAGTCTTAGATATTGTAAGACATTGTGAAATTCGCTGTGTTGAACATACAGTTTTTAAAAGAAACAATTAAAAACATTGTATTAAAAATCATGGGGTTTCTTTTGAGGGTGAAGTTGTTCTGGACTATTCTAGTGGTGTTGGCTGCACAATGTTGTAAATATATATATATACTAAAGCCCACTCAATTATGCACTTTAAAAGGGTGAATCTTATGGTATGTGAGTTACATCTTGATAAAAATAAGATAAATGAAAATACCCTTCTGACAACACCCACACACTCCTCCCCCCGCCCCAAATCGTACGTAATATATTCACTTTTATACAACTTTATGTCAGCAGAATGTCATTGAAATCTGTCTGAAACTAAGAAAGTTTTTCACAGGACTTAACAGTAAATATTATTATTTCATCTTCTTATAAGTAAATACATGGATTAAGAATAAGAATAACTGTCCACGGAGAAAAGTGGTGAAAATGAATATACATGAATTCATATCTCTAAAAGGAAATAATCCCCAATCATTTTGTCTTATGTAATAGACTAGAAAGTGGATTTCCTAACTGTCGATAGGAAAACATGGCAATCTGGGCAAGGGTGGTGATTACAAAATGGAACCAATGTCTTCTAGATAAGTACAAGCTTTTCTGATGACCACAGACAAAGGTCATGTGCATGAGAAACGTGAAGAGGGAGAACATTTCAGAGCTGGAAGAGCAACCAGGCAGAATCTGTCCATACTGCAGATTAGCCTCGTGTGCTAATCATCTCCCTTTATTAGCATGGCTCTCAGCCATTAAATTGAGGATCCATCCCCTTTAAGTCATATCTAGAGCTTAGCTTCCTTTAGATCTGATGATGTGCATATTCAGATATCCCTTCTTTGAATATTTTGATGTTTACTTCCTCCCTCAAAGTTCTGGGCATGAGATTTAATCTTTCATCAAAGTTTTAGAGGGTGAAGGAGGTAAAATATAAATTCCAGAACTGGCAGTTAATCCTAATGTTCTCCCTCTCCTACCTACTTCCTACTTTTCTTTCCTGTTTTTTTTTATTTTTTAACTTTCGCCCTCTTTCACCTTTATACTGTCATGGGATCTTGCAGCTTCCTTTTATTGCTCATATGTAGCAACTATAGTTAAGAGAATTTCTACCCCCTTCACCCTCTAAAACTAAGATTCGCCAGATGGGCCAGAGTGTTCATTCCAAATACACTGACCAGAACTTCTGATTGGCTCGAAATAAAATGTCAGTTGCTTCAGACAGTATGGGGAGCCCTTCTGTTCATCAGTTGAGTTGTCACTGCCACTCATGAGGATGTTCTCAAATCATTTTTTTTGCCAGTTATACTTATTGTGATTAAATAATTTAATTAATTATTCCCTAAACCAAAGAAATATGTCTAAAAGAACAAAAGTTATTATTTCTATGAAAACGATGTCAGGTATCCTGGAAAGTTGTTTTAAGAACTATTGTTGCATCAGGTGGGGAGAAGACAATTATAAAAGGGCAAGAAAGAAACCATCCTAAAGATTTATAAGAATTCTGCATTCAGATTGCTCTGCATGTTTCCCAATGTGCTCTCTCTTCATTACAGAAACCTGAACTGAAAACCAAAAGGTTGGCATTACCATTATGACTTATAGAGAACTTCAGTCAGTGAATTTACACTCAAAGAAAAAGTCTTTACACAACATTAAAATATTGTAACTATGAACAACTTCAAAGGTTTGAATGGACAACTTCAAAGGTTTGACCTTGTGCAAAGAGTCAATATTAGAGGGTTACAGGGGGAAAACTAAAATTGCATGCTAATTGGCCACTAGTTAACAGGAAGACATCAGCAATACCAGGGGTTAATAACTGGGGAGAGGGACAAGGCATTAGGGGAAGTTTTGATTTGATACTGGGTGAGTTTGTCAGTTATTTGTCTCTTTGAATCAATGAAAACTGTCTAAAATTGAGAGTGCTACTGATCGTACAACCAAGTGAGGACACTATAAGACATGGTTTGTTTATTCTGGACATTTATCCATGACGTCCAATAGAAGGAGGGGGCCAAAAGGTACAATGGAAAGCCAAAAGACGAACTGTGATTGATATATATGTTTGTGTGTATATGTGTGTGTACGGATATATATGCTGGAATATTGTGCAGCTACAAAAAGAAAGGATGTCATGAGGCACACAACGAATTGCATGAACCCTGGGGAAAATGTGTTCTGCAAAATAAGCCAGAAACAAAAGAACAAATGTGCTATGGTCTCTTTCAGAAAATATTTATAAGAAAATTGGAGCCTAGATTGTAAGCTCTTATAACAGCCAAGCTTAGTCTTTGATGCTTAAATCAAAGAGCATCTACTATACATTCTTACTAGTACTATTAAGACTACCACTATTACTGCTACTATTTCTATCACTGATTAAGGAAAAAATGTACATAGAATTTAATCTCAATACTTGCATCTCTCTTAAGACATTTGACAATAACAGTTTTTCTTGGGGAGAGGTCAGTTGATAAAGAGATGATGTGGGGGAGCTATTCGGATGGGCCTGGTGAGCACGCTGAGGGACATTAGGCAGTTAGAAATCATCTTGAGGGCACTGAGCACATAAGAATGGAGGAAAGGAGGTAACTGATGGTAGAAAAGAAGAATGAGGTAGGGGAATATCCAAATCAATGTTCACTTTGGTATTTCAGCTTATGTTCTGATGGCAGCTCCACACCACCCAAGGACGGCTTCCTGCTCTAGGATGACAATGCCTAGAACTGCACCTAATGAGAAGTATGGCCCCTTAATGTGAATCATGATGCTGTGTAAAGAGGGAATTCAGGTACCACGCCATTTAAATGCATGGAACATTGGGCTTGACTATATTCCAAATATCAGAGCTTTAAATATTGTATATATGCATTTAAGTTTACATTATTAAACACCATACAGAAAATGTCAAAAAGCACTGTTAACTTTGAGCAATATGATGTACTATTTTAAATAATGCCAGGATTTCAGTAGGCTTTATTCTAGTTTGGAAGTAATAAGTATGGGAACCTCAAAGGGAGCCATTATACTGCGGGCTTTCTTTGAATCATTTAAACATCTGGAATATGTTCCCCATGAAAGAGCAAACCAAGACTAATTTTACTATGACTAGTTTCAAGCAGGCAGAATTTTCACTTCATTAAATATTGTCTGATTATAGATATAAAAGCACTGATTTAGAACGATATACGAGTCTGATATGTGAAGTTATTTTTCTTCCTATGGGATGGAATTGCATGTCGGATCTTTGCTTATCTTTATGTAGCAAGGGTTTATTAATGTGTATACTTGGAATTATGATCACTGACCATTTTTGCAACAGAAGAAAGGAATTGTCTATGTACAAGGGAACACTATTTTTGAAGGAGCAATTTTGGTTTGACAGTTAAAGGACCATCCCTCCTGCAAGGCCCAGAAGGTCATTTTGAAGGTTCAGAAACAGGAAGTTGAGAGAATTCTAATTTGAGACTCCCTATTTCCTTTGTTAAGCAGGAGGCAAGAGAATGGAACAGCTGTGCAATGCAAACTTGCTGAATGAAAACATGAATTAAGGGCAAGTGGGAAAGGTTGAATTAGTGTAAAAGAGACCATGAGAGCAAGCTGACCTAAGAAATGTAGTGAGGTTGCTAGACAGAGTTGAGAACTCATTTGGGGCTGCAGGTCAAAACATCTTAATGGAACCATCTGTCCATCTGCCTCATTTTTCTCCACCAGTGCTTGATGCAGGTACCGTGAAAGTGGTTGGTGACAGTGCTACAAACACCCGAGGGCAAGAGAGTTTTTATATCCAGATTGTGCCTCAAAAAACAGACCGTGGAATCTAAACCGGATTAGGAGAGAAGTGAAGCAAGAGAAAGTCTATAGATGGAAAGACAGTAGAAGGGTTAGTGATGAAGATCTAAGACAATCTAAGAAAGGCAGGAGCAGCTGCCCAAGCAAGAGAAACAGAGGGGAGATACTGGGAGGCTCCAGCTGAATTAGCTCTGCCAGATTCACCATTTCTGAGTATTTATCTATAAATGGTGCTACTGAATCTGCAAAACTTCCCCTCTTAGGGATATTAAACATTCCTCCCAAATTCCTAACCTACTAATTCATAGGGGTCTTGTCTCACTAACCCAGAAATTCAAATTAATAAAATTAATAAATTAAAATTAATAGTCTGATAATGAAGTGTCATTCCATGGCTACCTATACAAAAGCTAAGGAGTGACTAGCTGCATTTCTCTCTATAATGAAACCTTATTGAACAACTGTTGGCGAACAAAGAACTCTTAAAAAATAATCTTATAATGGGAGATGTTAGGAAAAGACCCAGGGCCCTTGGTGATGGATTAGTACTAAAAACTGAAGAGGAAGAAAAGGAAATCACCTAGTCCTGAAATCTAGGTTCCACAAGGGTTCCAGGCACTAGAGTAACTTTCCAGAAACGTACACCCTCCAGATGGGTTCCTGGTCCAGATGAATCCTGAAACCTAGAAATGTAGTGAGGTTGCTAGACAGAGTTGAGAACTCATTTGGGGCTGCAGGTCAAAACATCTTAATGGAACCATCTGTCCATCTGCCTCATTTTTCTCCACCAGTGCTTGATGCAGGTACCGTGAAAGTGGTTGGTGACAGTGCTACAAACACCCGAGGGCAAGAGAGATTTTATATCCAGATTGTGCCTCAAAAAACAGACCGTGGAATCTAAACCGGATTAGGAGAGAAGTGAAGCAAGAGAAAGTCTATAGATGGAAAGACAGTAGAAGGGTTAGTGATGAAGATCTAAGAATCTCCAGAACATCTGATAGTTCCATCTCCCTACCCCATATTAGCGACAGACCCTTCCAATAGCAAAAATTTAGAATTGCCATAGCCCAAACAACCCCAAAGAGAGGGACGGAAAGGTCAAAGGTGTTGGTGGAATTATACATAGAAGATAGGACTTAACCAATGAAGATGAATGCTGAATCATTAAATTGATATCTCTTTTAGTCTCTAGTATTTTAGAGCAGCTAGAAGGAAAAACCTAAAATTGTGAATTGTAATCCATGTCAAAGTCTGAAATATGTTCTACAACTAACTGTGATGCTGTGCTTGGAAATATATAGCTTTTTTGTATATATGTTATTGTTCACAAAAAAAGAAGGAAAAAAATAGTCGATTGAGATGATAAAAAAGTATTAAGCCCTCTAGCCTCCTATATTCTGGAGCAGCTAGAAGGAAAAATCTGAGAGGATCGTATGGTAGCCCATGACAAACTCTGGGATTTGTCCTGTGACCACTTTTTGAAGAGTGCTTTGGTAACTATTGCTTCTTTATTTCTTCGCTTTGTATATATGTTATACTATACAATAAAAAAAGCTAAAAACAAACAAAAAAAACAGTCTTGAGCATTGCATTGGGGGTTTCAGACCTGGCTTAGGGACAGCCTCACAGAATCCAGTTACCTAGGAATTGGGGGGAAGGTACAGCTCAGGAGGTGTTTCAGTAGGTTTTGCATTTCTGGGTTGGTAAATCACCCTGAAGGGACTGAGGGCACACTACTGTGGCCAGTAGCATCAAGGCCCATACCCTCTCTGTCCAGAGGATCAGATGCCAACTAGAGGCTCTAAAATACCTGGGAGAAATGTGCTGATCAACTGTAGCTGGGCCAATTAAAAAGGAACACAAGATGAGAGGTGATGTAGGCAAGCATTTTATGAGGTGTAGAGACTTCCACTGTTATCTGTAATTCCTGGCTCTTTACTCTGGTCCCTTGCCTGGCATGGTGCCCAGGATGTAGGTTCAGCTTTTGCCTCATCACTACCTACTGATTTGGGCTGGGTTCAGGAGGAGAATCAGAGTCTGAGATGGGAATTACTGTGCAAGTGATTTATTGAGGGAATGCTTTTACAAGAAGGGTATAGACAGATGCAGAGGGACAGAGCAAAAAGGCTAGGCAAGGATGTGGAGACCAGCATCAGCCTGGACACAGGGGGAGCTTGGAAGCACAAATTACACCATAGGTTGGTGCCACCTTGAGGCAAAGGGGTCATCTTTTTGCAATGCAGTGTCCACAGTTATTGGCGCTGGCTACCCTCTAGGGATCTTGGGGGAGAAAGGCTTGTTTAACTTCCAAGGCAAGGTGGATTCCTTTTGGCTGAGGAGGCTCTCTGGAAGAAGTTCAACTCTGAGCCATCAGTGATCAGCACCTAGTGTTGCTGGCAAATGGGTGCACCAGCTCAGAGAAGGTACCAGGGTGGGATACCAACAGCATCCTCTATACTTACTTCACCTGGTTCTCCAACCTCCTTTACCCTTGGACTTTGGATGTTAGGCTCTCTCTCTCTTTTATAAGGGGCTTCTTATGTGAATTCTCATTACTACTGCTATGGTGCTATTCTACAGATCTCCAGCAAAACTGGGATATACTCCCCTTTCCATAGTGTCGAGTCCCAGATTCCTGTTAAATACAGAGGGATTACGTGGAGCTAAGATGCGGCAGGGTGTTTACAGAATGAATGAGTACATCCCTCTGCTTTTAGTTATCACGTCTGCCTCTGGTAGAGACGTTCCTGACAATAAATTATGCTACTGAAACATGTACTCTTTTTTAATAGAGATGCGACTACATTCCATTCCAGTATCAGATTTTACTGTGGTAGCCTGAAGGCAGAATACTATGCTGTTTCTTTTCATTGTCTTCCTTGCCTTCAGTTTTCAGTGCAAGTAATTCTTGTAAACTTTCATATTTGGGCATGATCACTTATGATGAGCAAACCATATTAGGACATAAATAATGAAGCACACCCAGCACTAATGACCTAGATGTAGCATAATCAGGATTACTCAGGGTAGGTTAGAAAACAAAAAAGAGTTGAGGAAACAATGTTAAATTTGTAGGCATGAAGAAATTTGGAAGGCTTGTACTTTTATTTTCCAAGCAATTATCACTAATTATATCTTAGCTATAGTTTTCCCTCAGACTCACCACACTTTTAAATTTGTGGCACTAAAAGAACAGCAATTAACTGCTTTGTTTTTCCCACAAAGAACCCTCACGTTTTTTATGAAAAGTGGTCTCTACTTTCTCTACCTATTACTGGAAAGGAATGCATTCCAAAACATGAAAGTATAAATTCTTTTTCAACGTTTCCCCCTTTGTGTTGATCATAACTCTTTGTATTTACATACAGGAAATGGCTTCACTATTAGGTTTATAATCCCAAGGTTCTTGAAATAATAGCTGAATTATATCCTTACTATAATAATTGTATCCATCTTCTTTCTTTTCTAGGCATGTTCATTCATTCTGCCATCACAAATATAATTTAGAAATGAGGAATGGGGGGGGGAATTGATCACAAAGGGAAGGTTTTTATTTATAAGAATAAGTTATATAAATGCTAGTTACTTTTACTTTCTTGGGAACACATTTCTAAAATCCTAATTCTGAACTACTGCTAATTGTTTCCTCTTCATATAATAAATTGTTCCTCTTTAAATAAAAAATAGACAACAAAAACCCCAAACATTTCAAGCTTCTCATAGCTTTCTAACAACACAATTAAAATGACTAAAAAGGTAGTTCATGAGGTTTTTTACAGAGGCTAAATGCAAAATATGCATAATTAAGATAAAAAGGTCCCTAATAAGTATAAATAACTCATTTACTCAGGTCATGTTTTTAAGTTGCTAAGGGAGCAGAAGAAATACCAATATATATATTTTTTCTGAGATAGTTTAATTTTATGTGATAAAACACAAAGTGAAATGGCAATTAATGAAATCGCTTTGCCTTTTTAAAAATGAGTAATGACCCATAAACCATTAGAAAAATCAACCACAAAAAGAGTGATCTTTAAACCTTGGAGTTATTTTAGATGGATCAACTTTTGCATTTAATAGGTGTTTTGCATTTGCAAGCATTTCTGTCAGTCTAAAAACAGTTTGTGGCCCCGGCCCACATTTGCCATGACCACGGTCTCTGACTGATTTTGACTGGTGGTTCTCAAGCTTAAGTGGTCCTCAAACTTTCTAATAGGAACTCAGAAAATGCCGAGTTCCTAGAACTTTACCAAGCTTACTATTGACTTAGAAATTTCATGCATGCTGTTCCCTCTGCCTGGGGTTTTACATTTCCACCCACTGCCTGGTTGGCTCCTATTCAGATAATATAGATCTCAGTTAAATGTGACCTTTTGAGAAAGCCCATCCCTGGTTGCCGTATTTGATGTAAATTTCCCCTATTCTTTTCACTTTCAGCATACTATTATATTTCTTGGCACTGATCGCAGTTTGTAAGTGCATATTTACTTTCCTGTTTATTCATTCACTGTCTCTTCCCAAGACCCTAAACTTCAGGAAGGCAAAGCTATGCTATCTTGTTCAGTACAATATGGCTGCACCTAGTACACAATAACCTCTCTATATATTGTCATTACAGAATAAGTAGTCAAGATAATTAAGCACTTTTGCAGTAAACAGTAAAACTTCAGCCAAATAACTTTCTCAAGTTGCTTCATAAACACAGTTTCATACAGAAACTTCACACCAAGTTCCTAAGAGAAGAGAAATGTGCTCATTTCCTTTACGTTCCATATCTGAATTCTTTCATTCTCTCACTTGACTTCTTTTATGATGATGCATGGGCTAATTTCTGAAAATTCTCTACCCATCTGAGCAAAAATGTATTCCAGGTTTGGGTATCAACCAGGGCCTTTTCATAAGATTGGAGCAAGTGGAAAAAAATAGGGGGGAGGGAAGAACCTATTTAAGGGAAATATACTCTTGCTGATGGGAGCATGACTTGGTATAACCTTCAGTAGGGCATTTTAGCCAGAGTGGATAAAAGCCTAAAAAAGATTTCAGTATGAAAAGATTAGAAGTCTACATACCAGGGCCACCATTCAGAGTCATATAGGTTATGGCCTGGCCAAGAGGTCCAAGAAGGCTGAAAACCAACCCGAGCTTCACTAATTGGGGAACCTTGGCCTAGGAACTGGGTTGAGGATCCCTTTGAAGGAACAGGTGTCTTTTTTTCTACTTTGCCCAAAGAGGATCTTGTCAGGGTTGTGATTATGCATGCTGGGATGGAGATTATGGACATATCTATCTATCTTTCTCTCTCTCTTTGCTTTTTTCTTTCTCTGTGTCCCTCTCTAACTCCTTCTCCCTCTCTCTCATTTTTGAGGCTTTCCACTAAAGAAAAGTTACTTAAAGAATGGTTTGAGCCAAGAGATCATCAACTATTAGAATATAAGGGGGTTTATTTATGAATATTTGCCATGCGCTTCCTCTTGTATAGAAGGCGGATAGAAATGTGGATACTTTGGGGCTGTTGTAAAGACCGATGAGATGGATGGACCTATTTATCCTTCCTTGACTCCACCTACAACTAGATAAGCATTGTGTCAGGCAACACTGAGAACATAAAGTCACAGAGCCTTATTCAATCTAGTTCCAGGAGACTGCAAAGCAGCATGTAATAAAGTCATCCATGAGAGAGCCACGGGCTAAGATCCTTCCTTAGGCAGCTTCCTCTCTCCAGCAGACTTGTGACACCAGCCCGGGGGAACCTGTTTCTCCTCACTCTTCTATCACATAGCTTTGTAAAGACTCCTTGAGCTAGACACTGAGGTGTGGGTACATAAAAACCAATAAAGGAAAAGGAAGCCTTGGGGTGGGAGGGAAGGATATTTATTCAGAGCATGAACAAAGGATGAGAGGTAGGAAAGCTTAATGCGTGTGTGAAGAAGAGCAACCGGTCATTAATAAGTGGAAGCAGTAAGTAAAGCACTAAGGAAGTTGCAGAAATGAATCTTAAGGGTTTTCTTGAGGGAAGACTGTGGTGGGTCTTAAATGAGTTGGCCTTTGCAATGTAGGCAATGAAGGTTTTTGCAAACGGGAAATGACATATTTTCGGTATCTCTTTTAGTTAGATTTAATGACCACTCAGTTGGAAGCACTTATTTTACATCCACTATATGCTATGCATAAGTGTACTATGCCTGTCTCTACCATGCATTGGGAAAAGGGAATTCTCAACGGGCTAACAGCCATTGACAGAACTAGACAATTTAATGGGTTATTAAAAAAACAATGTAGTTCATGCTATGAAACATGCAGAGAAGGGTGCTCAGGCAGGTCAGGGGAGACCTCCTGAGTAGATAAGGTGACTATGCTCACCCATGGAAGGGAATGACACAGTAAAGGCACAGAGAGAGTGTGGGGTGTTCATCTGAAAAATCGCAAGTAAACCATTCTGTGACTGTGGGAAAGAGAAAGAAGCGACAATGAGATTCAGGCACAAACTAACAATGCCATGAAACAGGATGGTGGCGAGTGGGATTAAATTGTATGATAATTCTTCACTGTCTTATGTATCTAAAAGAGATTGTCCTAGTGCTTTCGTGCATGTTTATGCATTCATTTATTCAAAAGATTTATTGAACACCTTTTATACGTCAGGGGCTGTTCAACGCATTGGAGATACACAAAAGAGCCAATGTCCCTCATGCTCAGGCAGCTTAACTCGAATGGTATAATTTCATTTAAATGGTGACTATGATTATACAGGCTCATAAAGAAAGAAAGTCCAAGCTAAATTGCATCCACAGCTATAAAAAGCAACGTTTTTGACCAAAAAATGCAGGACAAAGTATGATATTGTATCTACCAGTTCCCAACAAATTCTTTTCTTTTCCATTAAAACAAATGAAGCTACATCTGCCATACATGAATAAGGATTATTAGAGGAATCTGGGGTGGTGTGTTACCTGTGTAATATGTTACACCCAGTTTCTTTTATATTGGGCCATTTATTTAACTTTAGTTCCATGGGGAAGGCACTCACTATTGAAACAAAATGGATTTATGCTAATTTGATTTTCCATTCAATAGATTGTTATCAACTTAGAATGCTACAGCAGAAAATGAATCAAAATGAATATAAATTTTCTAAGAGCTGAGATAAAAATAATTAAATGTAAGAGGGCTGAAAAGGATTTTGCAAAATGCCCTTCAATATCTACTTCTACTTTCAGATTATTGTAGCTCCTGAATTTAATAAATGTTTTCAGTCATTCCAAAATACCTTTCTTCCTTATAAATGAAAGAAATAAACAAGATATCTGGCTAAAGTCAAAAGAAAAGAACATAACATGGATTTGCTTCATTACCATCTATACAGCAGCACATTTTAAAAATTAGACTGCTCAGTTTGGATAATGGTTCTTCTTCATTTCATCATTTTCTGAGGCTGAAAAAGTCTCAGGTACTCATCAAGTAATGCTGACCATCCAGATATATTAGTCATTATTTTGACCTCTGTGTATGAATGCGTATGGATGAAAGATCTAGCTTCTAAAAGTGAGTCACTAGTTTACTCAGTTTTTCATTCTTCCCACTATATATTTAGAACTTTTTCTGTCAAGATAATACTCTGGAATTTTTAATAAGGTTGATTGTAAAAGTATTCGGAGATTGATAGAGGGTAGCACATTATTGTAAGCATAATTAACAGCGTTGAAGTATATGTGATTGTGGTTGAAAGGGAAAGTTCAGGGTCACATATGTCACTAGAAGGAAAGCTAGAGGATAAAACATGGGGTTGTATAGCCTAGGGAACCCTGTTGTGGAGGAGGACTGTGCTTAATAGTACAGATTTGAGGATGGTCTTCCATGAACTAGAACAAACGTACATCATTATTACTAAGTGGTATATGGGAAAAATAAAACTAATGGCAACCACAGACTATGGTTAACAGTAATATTATAATTTCTTTCATCACTTGTAATAAAGGTGCTTCATTTGTCAGGGTTCTCTAGGGAAACAGAACCAACAGGAGAGATCTGTAAATGAGAAATTTATAAAGGTGTCTCATGCAACCATGGGAATGGAAGAGTCCAAAATCTGTAGGACAGGCTGTGAAGCTGGTAGCTCTGATGAAGGGTCTGGACGAACTCCACAGGAGAGGCTCGCTGGTTGAAGAAGCAGTGAAGGAGTCTCTCTTCTCCCTTAAAAGTCTTCAACTGATTTTATTATCTCGTCTGTGGGAGACATGTCTTAGTTGATCACAGATGTGATCAGCCACAGATGCAACCAATTGACTGATGATTTAATACACCAGCCTTCTGGGTTATCAACCAGCCACGAAATACCCTTGCAGCAATGGTCAGGCCAGTAGCTTGTCTGACCAGACAACTGGGCATAATCTCTTGGCCAAGTTGACACCAGAACCTAACCATCCCAGGTGCCATATTAATGCTAAGTGTCAATAATAGGGGGGATAAGGGGGATGGGATTTTTCTTTTTGGAACAATGAAAATGTTCTGAAATTGACTGTGGTGATGAATGCATAACTCTGATTATACCAAGAACCACTGATTATACATTTTGTATGGATTATATGGTGTGTGACTAAAAATGTTGTATACCTCAAGACACTACTCTGATTTGTCTGATCAAACCTTATGGTACTATCTAAATTCATATCCCATTATAACAACTGCTATCATGATAATGTCCAGCCAAGCACACACAAGTGATGAATAAATTACTACTTACGCAAATGTGTTTGTATCAAGCTGTCTAATCAATGTACTCAAATGCCATTTAAAGACAAAATTCAAAGTCATTGGTGAAATCTACCCTTTAAAAAAAAGTGACTGATATTCAACTAACAAATATGTCATAAGTAGTAACAGTTTTTTGGGTTTTTTTTTCTTTTTCAAAAAAGGACTATGACTTTCACTAAAGAGTCTGCGAAACTTTTGGGAGTGATGCTATATCGATTATCTAAAGGAGATACTATTTCAATGGGAAAAGAAGTTTTAAAAAGCTTTTAAAAAATAATCTTTCCACTAGGACTTCAGGATGTTTTTGAAATCAAAATGGGTCAGATTTCATTAAGACCCATCTTGCATACGACACTCGACCAATCCCCAGGCAATTGTAACACAGAGACAGCCTTGAAAACTTCTTCCTTCAACCTTTATAACAAAATGTCAGGGTTGTTTCAAAGGTAATATTTTATTCATTGTGGAAGCCAAAGGATCAATAGAACTTAGGCTCATTTGTTTAGCTTATATTTCCCCTAACCTTATGCTTTATTGGATGCACAAAAGTCAGTATTATATTGGATAACCCTAACAGTGATTCTAGGACTGGATTTGTGTAGGCCTAAAACAATGAACCATTCTCTTGTTCTAGCCCTATCCCTGTTGGAAATGAGTGGAGGCCAACAGCCAGCTGGGTGAAATATTGTTGCATGTGGCCTACTTGTCCCGGGGACAAACAAGGAACTCAATCCAGGGAGCAACTGAATGGTTATTATTTAATGAAACCTAAAAGGGTTTAGGTTCTCAGCAATGCATAAGCACCAAATTGGGTTTTTAAAAAAATTTTAGGGCGGGCCACAGTGGCTCAGCAGGCAAGAATGCTTGCCTGCCATGACAGAGGACCTGGTTCGATTCCCATTGCCTGCCCATGTAAAAAAAAAAAATTTTTTTTTTGAATAGTAAGAAAATAAATAAATAAAAGGAAACTCAGCAGTGGTTTGTCACTGGTGTTAAAAACCAAATCAATATATTGTTTATGTTCCTCATTTACTTTAGTTTCTATTTAGTCACGATACTTTGGCTTATATTGCTGATAAATCAATTTTATTCTGTTTGCCAACTTGCTTGTGCAATGTTAAGATTATGATGATAGAATATAAATATTTGATAAGGAAAATTTCTAAATGAGTCCACTGAGTCTATAATAATGCAGAGTGCAAGAGAACAAGAGTTCTAAAAATAAGTATGTTTTGAAACAGGACTGGCAGGCTCTTTAGATAAAGAAAAAAAAATTCACCATAAAATCAATTCTTTAAAAGAAAATATAAATCTATCTTAGCGCTAGATTCTCCAGCCTCATTCTGGTTAAGAGAGTTTGACATTTCAGGACTGAACACCCTGTGGAAACTTAATAAATACTGAAGTTTACAAACAAAAAGCCTAAAAATGATATGTGGACCAATTTTCAAAAACTATTGAAAATCAATGTGCCCTTACTCGGTCTAATTCCATTAACTCAATTATTTAATGTACATTTGACTTGAGTGGCTTTGAACATGGCTATTTCGATTTTATATAGATGTCAATCAGATTAATTTGAATGTAAAATTTCCTTTTTCTACTCCCCCTCCCATAATTCTAGTATAAGGGGGAAAGTTTGTTTTTAATGGTTCTTATTTAATGTCAAGGGACAATTTGTATGTGTGTGTGTGTGTGTATGCTGCATGGCGGGATCACATTTCATTATTTGTCCATCTGAGCTTCCCGTTGTGGCAGCCCCATTTGTTGAATTTCTGTTTGTTTTTTTGTTTGTTTGTTTTGCTTGTTTGTTGTTTTGGGGGAAGTGTATGGACCGGGACTCGAACCCATGTCTCCGGCATGGCAGGCGAGAGTTCTACCACCGAACTACCCTTGCACCCCCTGTAAAAGGACATTTTAAGAAATTTGTTTCTGTTGTATCACAGTTATCCCATAATTCTCATCACATATAGCACTGGCCCTATCCCACAACTTTTTCGCAGGTATTTAGTACATTGATTTTGCTCCACCTTTGGGAAGCAAACTTCCCCAACTACTTCTGCTTTTCTTCTAGTTCCTGTCCTAGTTTCACCCCACACCCACCTTCATTTCTACACACACGAATGTAGACCTTCCTCCCCACCCAACACAAAGTCATTCGGAGATACCGTGTATTTCTGCCATTGGCTCTTCCTACAGTAGAGCCACAAAGGATTGGCAGGGTAAATTATAAAATGCAGGAACACTCACATGAGCCATCAGCCGTTCACACTCTGCAAGCAGGTCTTAATTAAAACAAGTTGAATGGTTTCAGCTATCCTCAACGTCCTGCATTTCAGAAATTCTATAACGCACTTGCTTATAATCAGAAGGTTGGGCAGAAAATGGTGAAGATTATTTTTTTAATTTAACTATTGTTGGTAAGAGTGATGATAACACACAAAGCGAAAAATAATGTGCCTAAATGTTTTTAAATGTCACTACTGGACAGGCAGGTTAGGCTGCAGGTCATCTGAAGCAACCCCCCAAATTGTGCCATTACCATTAAAATACTATCAAGGATATTGAAAGAAAGAACTGTGACAGTCTTCAGAAAAAGAGACTCAGAAAAGAAGAGGCTATTATTCATTTCAAGGTTCCTAAGCGAAACCGTGCTCCCTCCCTAAACCATCAATCACTCTAAGAGGAGGCATTCATTTAAAATGGAGTATTTTGGATATATATAAAAGAAATACTAAATGGTGTATAATTACTTGTAATTGATGAATTACTAGTCATATGCAAAATACATATTTAATACATATACAGTAGCTATACTAAAGAACAGCAGTTTTCAAAGTGTAGTCCCTGGAATAGCAGCATCAACATCATCTGGTAACCTGCTACAAATGCAGATTCTCAGGCCCCAGCCCAGACTTACCTGAATGGAGAGAAGTCCACCAATCTTGGTTTCCACAAGCCTTGTAGGTGATTCTAATGCATACTAAAATTTGAAAACCACTGCCACAGAAAATGCTTGACATTCTCCAGAACTTTGGAATCACAAATACCTGATTAATTCAGACTCTTAAAGCTTCTGTAAGCATAAAACCAAAGTCACTTACAAAGCCATTTTCTCACTAATAATCATCACTTTCTTAGATCTTTTCATCATCTCTTCTCTTCCATCACCAATTCCAACAGGACTTGGAGATGATGGAGAGGGGACTTTATCGAAAGAGGGAGGGACTTGCCACAAAGAAACAAAATTTTCATTACTTCTGGAGGATCATTGCACGTGCAAGAAAAAATGGCATTGAAAAAGCTACGTTGAACAAGAAAATCAATTAACATATTATACCACATTAACAAATTAAAAGGGAAAAACCACCTGATCATCTCAATTGCTACAGAAAAGGCGTTTGGCAAAATTCAGCATCCTTTCATGATCAAAACACTTCAAAATCAGAGGAAACTTCTTCAATATGATACAGGGCATGTATGAAAAATCCACTGCTAACATCAGACTCAATGATGAGAGACAGAAAGTTTTCCTTCTAAGATCAGGAGCAAGACAAGTATGCCCATCGACACCACTACCATTCAACATCATGTTCGAGGTTCTAGCCAAAACAATTAGGCAAGAAAAAGAAATAAAAGGCATCTGCATTGGAAAGGAAGAAGTAAAGCTGTCACTATTTGTACATGACATGATTCTATATTTAGAAAATCCAGAAAAAATTACAACAAAGCAACTTGAGCTAATAAACGACTTCAGCAAAGTGGCAGGATACAAGATCAACACACAAAAATCAATGATGTTCCTATACACTAGTAATGCGCCATCTGAGGAGGTAACCAAGAAAAAAATCCCATTTACAAAGGCACCTAAAAGAATCAAATATCTAGCAATAAACCTAACCAAGGATGTCAAGGACCTGTACACACAAAACTACAAAATATTGCTAAAAGAAATCAAAGAAGACCTGAACAAATGGAAAGACATTCCATGTTTATGGATTGGCAGGCTAAATGTTAAGCTGTCAATTCTACTCAAATTGATATATATTGATATATGATTCAATGCAGTACTGATAAAAATTCCAGCAGACTATTTTGTAGAAATGGAAAAACTAATTATCAATTTTATTTGGAAGGGCAAGTGGCCTCAAACAGCCAAAAACATCTTGAAAAAGAAGAATGAAGTGGGAGATATCATGCTTCCTGACTTTGAAGCATATCACAAAGCCACAGTGATCAAAACAACACGGTACTGGCATAAAGATAGACATACTGACCAATGGAACTGAACTGAGAGTTCAAAAACAAACCCTCAGATCTATGGTCAATAGATTTTTCGTAAGGTTTCCACATTCACTGAACAGGGACAGAACAGTCTCTTCAATTAATAGTGCTTGGAGAACTGGAAATACATAACATATATAAGACTGATAGAGAACCTCTATCTCATACCCTACACAGAAATTAAACTCAAAATTGATCAAAGACCTAAATATAAGGACAATACCAAAAAACTCTGTTCTAGTTTGCTAGCTGCCGGAATGCAATATACCAGAAACGAATGGCTTTTAAAAAGGAGAATTTAATAAGTTGCTAGTGTGCAGTTCTAAGGCCAAGAAAATGTCCCAATTGAAGATGTTTATAGAAATATCCAACCAAAGGCATCCAGAGAAAGATACCTTGGTTCAAGAAGGCCAATGAAGTTTAAGGTCTCTCTCTTGAGTGAGAAAGCAGATAGCGAACACAGTCAGGGTTTATCTCTTGACTGGAAGGGCACATGGTGAACATGGCATCATCTGCTAGCTTTCTCTCCTGGCTTCCTGTTTCATGAAGCTCCCAGGGAGGCATTTTCCTTCTTCATCTCTAAAGGTTGCTGGCTGGTAGACTCTGCTTCATAGTGCTATAACATTCTCTGCTCTCTCCAAATCTCTCTCATTCTCCAAAATGTTTCCCGTTTTATAGGACTTCAGAAACTAATGAAGACCCACCCAAATGGGTGGAAACATACCTCCAGCTAACCCGGTTTAACAACCACTCTTGATTAAATCACATCTCCAGGGATATGATCTGATTATAGTTTCAAACATACAATGCTGAATAGAAGAAACGGTTGTCTTTACAAAATAGGATTGGGATTAAAACATGGCTTTTCTAGGGTTCATACATCCTTTCAAACCAGTGCAAACTCCTGGAAGAAAATGTAGGGAGACATTTCCAAGATCTAGTGATAGGTGTTAGTTTCTTAGACTTTACACTCAAAGCACAAGTAATGAAAGAAAAAATAGATAAATTGGGAGCTCCCCAAAATCAAATACTTAACTGCATGAAAGAACTTTGTCAAAAGGGTGAAAAGGCAACTGTCTCAATGGGAGAAAATATTGGAACCCACATATCAGAGAAGGGGTAGATATCCAAAATATATCAAGAGATCCTACTACTTAACAGCAACAACAATAAAAAAACAATTAAAAAATGGACAAAAGACATGAGTAGACATTTTTCCAAAGCAGAAATACAGATGGAATAAAAGCACATGAAAAGATACTCAGCTTCACTAGGTATTAAGGAAATGCTAATCAAACCACAAAGAGATATCATCTCACACCTACTAGAATAGCTATTACTAAACACACAGGACCATGCATTCCTGCCCCCGCCCCCCAAAAAAACCCACACAGGCAACTACAAGTGTTGGAGAGGATGTAGAGAAACTGGCATTCCACTACTCAGTATATACCCAAAAGATCTGAAAGCTGGGACGCAAACTGATATTTGCGCATCAGTGTTCATAGCAGCATTACTCACAATTGCCAAAAGATGGAAACAACCCAAGTACCCATGAACGGACGAGGGGCTAAACAAAATATGGTATATACATACGATGGAATATTATTCAGCAGTAAGAAGGGATGAAGTCTTGAAGCACGTGACAACAGGGATGAACCTTGAGGACATTATGTTAAGTGAAATAAGTCAGATACAAAGGGACAAATTTTGTATGATCTCACTGATATGAACTAATTATAAGATGTAAACTCAGACAGAAACGATAGAATATAGGTTGCAGGACATAGAATGAGGGTAAAGAATGGGGAGTCATTGCTTGATATGTGCAGAATCCTTAACTAAGTTGAACTTAAATGTTTGGAAATGGACAGAGGTGATGGTAACACATTATCATCAGGATAATTAACAGTGCTGAATGGTGTGTGAGTGTGGTGGAAAGAAGGAGTTTAGAATCATGTATGTCACCAGAAGGAAAGTTGGAGGTTAAAACATGGGAATGTATAACACAGTGAATCTTGTGGTGGACAATGTCCATGATTAACGGTACAGATATTAAAAAATGTTCTTTCATGAGCTAGAGCAAATGTACAACACTATTACAAGAAGTTAATACTAGGGGGGTATATGGGGAAAATGTACCTGCTGCAAAATATGGATTATATGTTACCAGTAATATTTTAATACTCCTTAGCAATAGTAACAAATGTACTACACCAATACTATGGGTCAACAATGGGGGATGGAAAAAGGGGTATGGGAGGATTTGGGGTTTCTTTTTTTATTTTAATTTCTTTTCTGGAGTAGTGAAAATGTTCTAAAATTGATCATAAGGATGCCTGTGCAACTATGCGACATTATGGTCAGCTGGTGATTGTATACTTCAGATGGGTTGTATGGTATGTAAATATATCACAATAAAATTGCATTCAAAAAGCTATGTTGAGATGTGGAGGTTGAGTGGATTCCTAGGTTTACTTAACAGTTACAGGGGGACACTGTTGGTGCTTGGCCCAGATCCACTTTACCTGGCCTGGGCATCCATGTCCCAATGCCTGTGACTGCAGACTACTACTGTCTCACAGCTTCCTTCCTTCCCCAGAGAGGTGACCTCTGCTGATGGGAGCACCCTGACCTGGTAAATAGTCCATGCCCCTGGGGTGGGAGATAACCCAGCCCCAGCCAGTGATGTACTATAGTGGAGCCCAAGACCCAATCACATAGGTCTCCTTCCATATTCAGTGTTCAAGGACATCATGTGAGCAGCTTGAAATCAGCCACAATGGGAGAATTGATGCCACAAACACGAAAATAACTAGATATCAGGGGTTCCACCCCCCTGACAGTCAGTTGATAAATATTTACCAGTACCCACTGACCACAGGCAATGACTGAGTGATGGGGAATAAAAGGACAACTCAGCTATGTGGTTTATGCTCCAGAGCCCTCTCCCTAAATAAATCAGGACACCAGGTTAGACTTTGCCTGAGATCGTATATTGGCAATTCTTCACACTCCCCTGGAACCCTTCCCTCCTACCTTACGAGTTTCTTCTGAGAGCAGACTCTCTAGAAACCCAGGCACCCAGACCCTATTCTTAGGCTCTGCTTCCAGGGAACCTGACTGGAGACACCAGTGAAATAATTAGTTAAACGACTGCTGCATGAAAGCAGAATCAAAGAATATGGATTCAAAATTTCAAACAACTACAAGTCATGGACATTTGGGGTCACAATGATCAGATGAAACTGCCAAAGTTAAATTAAAAATGGCAGAGGTCTATTCTTTGTGGACATGTCCATAAAAGAAAGAACTTGATTGAAAAAGATGAGGCCTGCACAAACTAGGCCATCCTTAAAATCATGCTTCTTAAATCACGCTTTCATACCTATAGGTAAATGTACGAGGGTTAGTTTTGCTTGAGAGTTTGGAGGAAAAAAATATTTTTCATGTTAAAATACTACAAATTCATTAAAGGGAAGATGACAAAATTGGCATGAGATTTAGAAAATAAAATAAGAACACCAAGGAAATTTAATGATCATGGCAAAAGGAGATGAACAGGTAGAAGAGGGAGAAATTAGGCTTTATTTCCTTGGCCATCAGTAGAAGTGAAGTAGAAAGGTTTGAGAGACACCATTTTTGGCAAATGTTTTTGGTAGCAAAACCTATAGTAAATGAGAAATAAGACTAAAAATATTTTTGGTATAAGCAAAACCTACAGTAAATGAGAAATAAGACTAAAAATATTTTTGGTGTGATAAAAACATTGAAAAAAAGTTTTTTTTCTGTTAGAGAATGAGAGGGTTATACTAGCATTATAAGCACATCGGTTTCCCCAATGCCCAGAAAACTGGCTTACTGAGAACAATTATTCAATACCATTGCTTAACTTAGGTATTAACGTAAGGTTGTGTAAGGCATAGCATTGGTGTCAATGTTAGCTGTACAGTTTTGAAAACTGTAATTGCTGAGCATGACAAGAACACAGCAGGAGCCTACTCTTTGGGTTATTTGTTCTTCAGTAATTTCTTGTTGTCCTTATGGTAGAAGAGTAACATAATTGTGAACTTTAAACTCGTCACAACACTGGTTGATACCAAGGGAGAATTAAAAATATCTATTGGTTGTGGAGTGTCATTTTTCTAAGAAATATGGAATTTCAGTTAAATAAATAACTTTTACATTTCAAAACTGTTTCTAGTAAATGTGGTGCATGTACACATATACAGGCTAATAAAAATGCTTGCTTCCTCAGTTTGGTGCTAAATAATAATAATATTCCTGGGAAAACTAAGATGTCATTAATACTGCAGATGAAGTAAATTAAACATTCTTACTCTATAATGAGATCAGACCTCTCTGAGTATAGGTCTTAACCATAGCAAGAATGAATGAATGAGTTTTTAGATCCTTTAATGCTGATAGTATATTACTTAACTTTTTGTTTTGATTACATGCGACTCTCGAGGAATAGTATTTATAATTACCACCAGGCATGAGCAAAGCTTCTCAGTAAATCCTCAGTAAACAGGATTGGCATAATAAAGGATCCGCCTTTGATATGGTTGTTTTCAAATAGTAGGAAGGATTATATACTTTGGAGATATTTTTATTATCTAATTAAATACCTCTTGAGTGGAAAAATGTCATATGAACTCATTAGCTGATTATCCATGTTCTCCTAAATGTCCCACGACCTGAAGAGGCATTGTATGACCCTGATTTAGTACAATAACAATGGTAACAAATTCTAGTGCCTTCTTTTATCACAGTCCATCTAAGGAACACAAAGCAGTCCAAATGAAAATAAGCTCAATAATAAAAAGAACATGTTCCTTTTCCAACTGTTCTAAAACCTTTTCGTATCTTTAAGCAAAGTTCACTCGGTAATTATCTTATTTATGAAAGTAAAAGCAGAAGGATGTTTCTTCTATTAGATAAATGGCTTTATGCTTCGAATGTGGAAGGCATTTTCAAATAGTCAAAAGGAGTGTGTTGAATGTCAACTCATTTCCTTCCACCCACTGTTTCAAATCGTTTGCTTGGCTCCAATGTATACTACACTTACATAAGTTGTTTATGAAGAGCCAAATTAATAGGCTCTGCAATTGTTTTAGTTGGAATTTGGAGAGCTGACAAATGGATCAGTAGAAAATGGCAATTCTACATGAATTAGCTTTTAAGTCTCCCTAAGAGGCTGATGCAGAACTTAATAAGAGACTTATTAGGAGAAGTAGGACAACTTAATTCAGATTGATTATAGACTTTGGTGAAGACAGCTGGGGTTCAAATGAAACTGAAAAAGAACTTATATGCACTTCAAAGTATGCTAAGCAGATGTCTGAAACAATTACTCTGCTTTGCCTTTTTAGAAGTTTCAAAGGCGAGATGGCAATAGCATGGTAAACGAGGGTTCTATTTGCCAAAGTCGTTGAGGTAGGGACTTTTAAAATATACACACGGGTGCTAGCTCAAATCAGATGCTTTGGGTAAGGAAAGTGATTTGACATTGCTGTCCTAAGTAATTTGCTTTTAGCTTTATAAACAAAGCAGAAAATGAGAGGGAATACGTGGGAACTAAGTAATGAGCTCTCCTGGCAATACTAACTTATAATTAGCTTTATATTGAACAAATAATTTGGTCAGGGTTTTTAAGATGACTAATTCATACTTTGGTTTCTAAACTCTATTAAAGCCAACAATGACCATTCTATTTAAAAAAATTAATACTATGCTTTTAAAGACTTTACTATAACATGCCTTCTTATACATGCATTCTCAGATATTAAAGGCCAAATCATAAGCTTTGAAGCATCACAATTGCATGCTTTGAAAACTAGATAAAAACCCTGTTTACTCCCTGTGACAAGTATTAGTTCCATATTCAACCAGGATTTATAAAGGATTGCATCTTATTTGCTTGGTTTTTCTTCTTGATCAAAGGCTTACTTAATACACATGGTATTTTTTTGTATAAAGCAAAAACAACATAAGCCTCGATACAGCAAATCATTTGCAATAAATAAATACTTACTATGGGCAGTATACCTCATTAGATTCAGAGATGTCACTTCTTTGTTCAGAGTTGGGGGAGCTTATATATTTTGAATGACTGGAACTGCCCAGTTTGTGATGGGTTCTGTACATCAATGCAGAACTCTTTATGAGAAAGGATTATAAACTTTCTTTCTAAAACTCATATATAAGAAAGGATTTGTAGTTGGTTCATATAAATGACCAATAAAACAAAGTTAATAAAACAAGAAAAGAAATGTTCAAACTAGGGTTAAGAGGAGAAAACAGTAAGGGAAGACAGAGCCATATGAACATGGCTACAAGCTTACTGCTTGCCAAAGTGAAGATGAAATTCTAATATGTTACATCACATTTCACATTATCTGTCAGGAGGAAATATACTTGGTTTTCTCAATGCCAAATTCTGAGATAGCATTTCTTTGACAAATTTCTGAAATAAACCAAGCCATAAGTTCTCAGGATGGTAGACCTGAAGAGATGCATTTGCCAGTTTTCTTAAAGTTTCAGAGTGAAAACTGAACAGAAATAAATAAGGGTGGCACAATGGTTTCGACCGAGTCCCTGGTCCACTATACACAGCATTAAATGATGTCAATTCGAGTTACAGAGAGGCCAACACAAGAGATTACTTTGTAAGAGCTTAAAAGAAAAGCTCACAGAATTCCCATCCTTGACTTTTTTATTTTCCCCTGCATGGGCAGGCACCGGGAATCAAACCCGGGTCTCTGGCATGGCAGGTGAGAACTCTGCCACTAAGCCACCATTGCCTGCCTCCTGTCCTTGACTTTTCACAGTTTCTGTTCAAATAAAATATATATGGAAACTAAAAGTCTGACAAAACACGTCAAATGCATAAATACATGGACATGGGAAATTTGCATATTACAAGACGGCAGCCTGGGAGAGTTTGACTATAGTGTGGGAAAATCTGTGTTTTAAGTCAAAAGGTGAACTAAAGCTGCGAAGTATTCCTGGCCCAAGAATGATGTACAGTTTTTTTTGTGTAAAGGAACTAGGGTAGATTAGGGCAAAGCACTGAACAACAAGAACAACCCAGAAACTTTTCCACATCAGGACTGTTTTTAAAAACAAAAATGTCATATGTAGATTTTAGGTTCAAAAGTTATTTTACTGCATTAAAGCCCATGGATAGTCCATTTAATGATTCAAGGAGCTAGTCTTAATTTTCATTACAGTAAGGATGATAGAATATTTGTGCAAAGAAGCATTGGTATTTCCAGCAAAGTGAGAAATCATGGTTCTGTCTTTAAAACATTTTGTAAGCAATGTAAATCATGAATTTTAAAAGCGAAGAGACACTTTAAATTAATATGCTATGCCAGTAGTGATTCCTATGGAAGCTGTTTTCAGAAGGCCGAGATTCTCTTTGCGAGTTAGTCAATACTAAAATTATGTTTGTTACTGTCTCCTGATTTACTGGAGATGATCAGGCAGCAGTAACTCCATTTCCATGGAGTCCCCAGACTTCGTTGTTGTTTTATCCATTCCCCAAGCCACATTTACTAAGGAAATTATATAATGCTAAATCCTACAGGAACACATATTTCACAGTCACTTGAATAGCAATTTCTTTAACAAATAAGACCAAGATAGAGATGATATTTTGATAGAGTCACCAGAGGTAATGAAAATGAACTGCCGCAGGTATATAAAATCTTCGACTCATTGCCAAGCTATCAGTTTGGAGTGCTCTGTAGCCTGGAGCCCCCCAGGGCTTAAATTTCTGGGGAGAAAAGTGGTTTTAAGTATTCTTCTACTTCTTTCCAAAATAAGATTTAGTTAATCAAGTTCATTTCTTGTAAACTACCATCACCAAAGCTTCAGGGTTTCAAGCCCAGTGTCACTGAGATGCAATGGAGATAAATGATTTATTCTATTTCCACTGCGAAATTGAAGAGGAACTACTGGAGGGAAATAAATACACATGAATCCATGAAATCCATAACTTTCATATATGCATAAAGTACTTATATACTTCTGGTTTAGAAACCAAAATAATCATATCTATTATGACTAGTACATACATACTCAGATAAATTCTATAACTTAAGTATATTGATGTCAGAGAAAGAAAGAATTGTTGCCATAGATAAGCATTTTTTAAAAGGAATAGTTAATGTCTACATGTTTTGCCATTATTGGGATCAGGAAGAGAGCCTACCCAATTAAGATATGGGGAATGAAGCTGGTCTTATGAAAACTGGAAGAGGAATTGCAAATAGGATTGGTTGAAGCCTAGCGGTTATTTGAACTCTTTCTTTTTTCAGTTATTGTTGAATTGTGCCACATACATTCTCCTTCCATACTCAGTATCCTACAAATGCCCTGGTGACAGATATGGCTAAAAAGGAATCCTGTATATCTGTTCTAAAGCCTGTATATTCAACCACTTAATTGATTTATTAACAAAGTTAGCTCCTCTGAGATATTCCCCAAAATGCATTTCTCATTTTTGGAGAAGGCTAAAAAAATTTAGTTCCGATATTTCTGGAGAAGATACTATTTTTTTTAATGCAGAACAAGTAGAATTAATGCATTTCAAAACATCATTTTAATTTTCAAGTATTCAGTAATAATAATAAAGCGATTAGTCGTTGCTTTAACTGACAGATGTGGGGTCACAGAGTGTTGGGGTGGAAGGGATTACAGACTTATAGGATCAATTTTTTAATCTTTTAAAAAATGTTTACCTACTATTTTAATGAAGAGATGATCAACAGCAGACTGTAGGCTTCAGGAGGGCAAAGATCAAGTCTGTTTCATTCACAACTACCTGTCTAGCACATTGCATAGTGGCTTATAAACAACTGCTGAATGAATGACTGAAGAAACTAATTTAAATTCCTTATATGTTACTGGCACTGTGCTAGGAGCCAGGAATTCAAAGATGTATAACATGATCCTTACTTGTAGGCAAGGATCAGTTTCAACAGGAGGAAAGATAACATAAGTTGCTTGCTGCAAGATATGTGGGATTTAAGTATGATGAGTTAAGCAAGTCCAAAGAACAATGAGAGCACTTATTTGAGAGCAGCATCTTCTCATTGGTGGGAGTTGGGGATGGGAGAAACTCAGGAAAAACTATAAGGGCAAGGTGACATTTGAGTTGGGCCTTGAGGGCTGAGTAGGAGTTCACCAGGAAGGTAATGTGGGGTGATCCAAGTAGAAAGAAGAGCATTTCCAAAGGCAGGGAGTTATGAAAAGCGAACAGCATGCTTGACTAAAGGGAGTGATGTGGTCAGAGTGTATGGAATGCCCTGAAGGATGGGAATTACTGTCTGGAATTTAAGATAGGGCTAAGAAGCAAAGGACTATCTCTGTTCTTCATTCATTGGGGCTTTGTTCTCTAAGCAACTGGAAGCTACTTGATACAATGGAATTTTTGCTTTAGCAAGATCCTGTGAGAAGTATGGATTGCAGTTGGAAGGGGATGGATAAAGCAGAACTATTAGTAGAGAAGCTGTGCGTCCATCCATTCATTAACCAAATGTTTTAAACACAGAGTCCACAATATGCCAAGCTCACTGATGGGGGAATGGAATTTAAAGATAATATAACACAATATAGAGAGGCTGAGGACTAGAACAGGACAATGATTGAAAAGAGGTGAAAACATAAAAAGAGACATCCTGGGGGTGCACGGGTGGTTCAGTGGTAGAATGCTTGCCTTCCATGTGGGAGACCCAGGCTTGATTCCTGGACCATGTACCACCCCACCACCTCCCAAAAAGGAAAAAAGAAAAAAAAGAGAGAGAGAGAGAGAGATTCTGGGGTAAAAGGAGCAATCAAGTACAGTCATTGAAAACCTGGGAGGATTCAAGGATGATCCTGATGGGCAACTTGCTGGATCATAATCTATTAAGTGAAATAGGAAACAAGCAAACAAAACAAGGCAGGTAGAAGGGAAAAGAGGTAGGCGAATGGGAAAACAGGAAAGAATGAATTCATTTGGTTTCAGAATAGCTGGTTTTGCGATTCCTGTGGCATATGTGGAGGAGAAATTCAGACTAGAGATTTGGCTCTGTCACCATCCAGGGCATTTTGTACTGGGAGTGTAAATACAATGAAAAGAGAATTGGGCCAAGATTAGAAACTTGGCCACGGCAACATTTGTATAGCGGGGAAATAAAGGCAGGAGAAGAATGTGGAACAGTGCTATGAAAGCTTTGGGAGGAGAGGACTTCCTGAATGAACATACTGAATGAGGGTATTCTAAGTGGGGGAGAGAAATTTAACCTCTTTTGAATCTTAATCTAGGAGGAATTTTCTGTTCTTGACACCGGATGGATAAACAAAACATTTAAAGTTGTTGTTTTCAGGATGATAGTCTTAAATATGTAGATTCTTTCTTTATGCATATATTTCCCATACTTGTGCTGCAGAGGGATTTAAGCCTGGAGTCCTGGGTAGTAGTATTCTAGACATAGAGTGATATTTCTTCACATCTGTAGCAGACAAATGCAACTCAAAATTATATGCAGATTGTATTCTGAGGGAAGGACAGCATTAATAGCCTCATTTCAGAGTGACCATAACTTAACCAAATCAGATCATTCAGTTAGCAAAAAGGCCCAAACCCACATTCCCAGATCTTGATTGTGTGGTATTTTTCCTAATTTGATAGCAAGTAGCACAGCGATATGCTAAAGCACTTTCATTCAAGATAAGAGTGCTTTGCTTATGTCATCTCACCACTTATCAGGCCAATCAGACTACCTCAGTACAAACTCTTAACATTAATTTCCAAATAGCAAAATCAAAAGGATTTTTTTTCCCTGCAATTTCTCAATATTTCATTTCATATCATCGAAAACACCCAGACGATTAGATCGCTATCTGCTCCTGGAGGAAATACCACAGGCAAGAAGACTCTTGAGCTTGTCAAAAGATGGGCTCTTTCTTTTTTTTTTTTTTTCACATGGGCAGGCACCGGGAATGGAACCCAGGTCCTCTGGCATGGCAGGCAAGCATTCTTGCCTGCTGGGCCACCATGGCCCGCCCTAAAGATGGGCTCTTTCTATTTCTTAAGGGCCCTGTTCTGAACTTTGTGGGAAGAAAACCCTGCGCTGGAGTTCAGATGCGAACCTCTTTCGTGTCTCTCAAAGGGCCCTGAAACAAAGCAGGAGAAGGTACCTTGACTTTGGCGAGGTGATCTTGGAGAGAATCAATCAGGAGATCGCCCACGGGCTGCCAGGACCCCTTGATCACCTCAGCTTGGCGCAGCTTGAGGTCCAGCTCCTCCGCGGCCTCCTGGAGGGCCTGCAGTCTCTCGAGGGCCTCATCTATTTGCCTCTGCCAGTCAGCAGAGCGCACGCTCAGCTTTTTCCACTCAGCGTTGACCTCCTCGGCCTGCTTCCGCAGGAGCCGCGCGACGTTCTGGGTTCTCTCCTCAGGAGGCAGCTCTAAAGGGACAATATGACACGGTTTTAGCCCACATTCGTTTTTGTTTTCAAAAAAGGTAAAGTTGTTGGAAAGGTAATGCAGGAGGAAAGGGAATGCACTTATAATGAGAGGCCAATCTATGGATGAAGGGCTCTTCGGCCCGCATTTTGATAGAATCCAGCGCATACAAAGTCTGTCTTGCTGAATGAGTCAGTTCTACCTTTTAGCAATCAGATAATCTGTGATTCATTTAAGCTCTCGAGCAGAAAAATGTCAGCATGCTCACCACAAGCTCTAATTTACTCCGGTCAAATTTTCAAGCTCTTAAATTGAAAATTAGCTTGTAATCTTTGTCACAAAAGAATCCCTCCTCATAGAGAGACTTCTTTTGTTTGTTTTCGAAGTGTTTCAATAACTGATCACTAATCTCTTTTAATGCTTATGTATGAATGCCCAGACATATTTATGCATGGTGCTTTATTGATTCCTTTTTCCTTTTAATTTGAATTGATTCTATTTAAGCTACAAAATATGAGAGTGATCCAGACCCTGGCAGCCAGAATGGCTGGGTGGCTCTGTCACCACTCATCCTTCTACCAATATGTTATTACAGTTCCATATTCAATTACCTCTCGGCTCCTGGTAGAGTTTCTCTAGTCCTTCCAGAGGCTGCTCTGTCAAAAATATTCGTACAGTCTCAAGAGTGCTCATGATTACAGGTTCTTTAGTTTTCAATTCCCTCTTGAAGGCCTGCAAAATGAGATGAAAAGAAATACTTATTTGGCTTGTGGCATTCTTCGCAAGATTAATCCTGGGTGCTTAGAACCCGGTCACGAAACACCCAGGTCAATTTCGATTTCCACTATTTACAAGCGGATAATCATAAAGTGATAAAGAAGGCTATAGGCTCTTTCTGCTAATCAGGAAGCCATTGTGCTTTGTAAAACGCTCTCCTGAGGAGGAGAGAGGAAGCTTTTTTTTTTTTTTTTGCATGGGCAGACACCAGGAATCGAACCCAGGTCTCCAGCATGGCACACGAGAGCTCTGCCACTGAGCTACCATTGCCCACCCAAGAGAGGAACTTTTAAAATATGCCGACACACCTTCATTCAAGATAAGGGTGCTTTATGCTTTTGTTTGCATAATCTCACTTCTAAACTTGAAATCTGGAGCTGCAACTGCAAGGCATGTTTTGTAAAGCCAGGTAACAGAGACATACCACACGCAAATGAACAAATATCCAGAAGGTTCAAACTCTCAAGCTATGTTGAGGTATATAACTAATCCAATGGATAATCACCAGTTAATTCTGTCAAAATGCATAGCAATACGTTAAACAACATATTAACAATAAACCAGGTGAAACATGTCGGTACTTTTGGAAAATTCCCATTATTGACTGTGACCTCTTTGAAGGCGGCAAAAATGTTGTTGAGGTATTGTGGAGGTAGGAGAACAAGTTTCTATAAATGAGTAGAACAAGGAGAGCTGTCCCCAGGTCATCTAAGCTACTCATCCATTTAAAACTAGGATAATCTTCCTTGATACAAAGAATTAAAAGAAAAAAATGCCTAGATTCTGCCCTCAGGAAGTTTCTGGACCAAAAGAAGGGAGAAAACTACCTCATTAGAAGCAGAGTGAAAACCATCAGTTCAAGTATAATCATCGAGGGTTGAGAGAGGGCTGTGGAATATAATTGTGAAGCTAGAATAAACTAACAGATGCTTTGAAACCGTCTAAGGTTGTTACTGACCCCAGATTCCGTGATCTCAGAAGTGAAGATGTTAATAAAAGTATTAAGTTCCACATAAATGCTAATAGATATGTGTAACAACAACAATAATAATAATTGCCCTGCTCCAGGGCTTAATTATTCATTTTCTCTTTCAATTCTGCTTACATCTAGCAATGCTGCCTACCGAATTTATTTATTTATTTATTTTTCACATGGGCAGATACCAGGAATCGAACCCGGGTCCTCTGGCATGGCAGGCGAGCATTCTTGCCTGCTGAGCCACCGTGGCCCACCTGCCTACTGAATTTAAACGCTGTTCCGCTACTGGGAGAAAACTTGGCAGTATCCTTCTTAAATATCAGATATACCATTATATTACATTAGTGCTCCAGAACTGTATTGTATGATATTTATTAAAAAAAGAAAGAAAGAAAGAAAAAGGAAAGAAATCCTGGGCAGTGCAACAGTGACTCAGAGGCGGAATTCTCGCCTACTATGCCGGAGATGCGGGTTTGATTCCCGGTGCTTGCACATGCCAAAAAAACAAAACAAAACAAAAAATCCTAATGGTGCTTGCCATCCAAAGGAATTCTGAGACAGATACTTGGCAAAATGATTCATCTTCCTTAGTTACACTGTGGTATAGAGAGGCAAGGCATTTGAACCAAAATAATGGTATTTTAATGAGTAGAAAATTAGGATTCAGAGAGACAAATGGTCATAGCTGAGACTGGATTAGCTATCCCTTTAGGTATTTACATTTTAAAAAATCTGAAACCCAGACCTTAGAGACATCCTCAGGTTGTAAGAAGTGAGAAATAGGTGGTTAGAGCTGGCTGCTGGAGAGGCTGGAGATAGGACTCAGGCTTAGTAAGTTTCCAAGGAGATCCTTTGAGGAGGGAAGTGGGACAGTTGCCTCCTTCTCCTTTATAAGCAGAGAAAAAATCATTTCCCTTGCATATGGAGGGCCTGGCCACTCAGGAAAGAAAATTCGTCATTAGCTCTCACGGCATCACCCCGGGGTTAAGACTTGGAACCGAGAGGAGTGTGGCAACGTGATTTATTGTAAGTCAATTAAAAAAAAAAATCTGTCTCTAATCCAGAAGAACTCATACATGCATTTGGGGTAAAATTAACAAGGATGACTCTTAAAAATCCAACTAAGATGGGGGGGGGTCCTGTATGAGGAGCCGAATAAGGGAGTGTGACGTGCTTAGCTTGGGCACGTAATGTTCCTTCCAGAAAGAAATCAAAATAAAAGCCTGATGTTTTGGGGAGAGGAAAAGAAGATTTAGGGGGTATTCTCTTATTCAAGTACTATTTATTGAATACCTACTATTATGCATATAGGCAAGGATTACAATTACACGAGATGAGATTCCTGAGGAACATCAAAATTAAAGGGGTGGATAGAGAAGTTTCCATGAGATGTCAAAAAGCAATGGACAGGTGGAGAGATAGGGAGGAAAGGCGGACACTGACCTGAAACAGAGTTTTGAGAAGAAGAAAGCGACAGAGCATTCAACAATGACATACAGATCAGCACTGAAAAGGGCTTGGGAACAAGTCACTGGTAACTTGGTGAGAGCAATTTCAGGGAAGAGCAGTAGCCTTACAAGTAGGTTTAATATGATGATACTTTGGATGGATTGTACGATGTGTGAATATATCTCAATAAAATTGCATTGAACAGAAAAGTAGGTTTAGTTGAGGAGTGCGTGAGAGAAGATGGAATGAGCATTTCAAGTGAAAACTATTTGTTTACTTTTTTTTTTCCTGCAAGAGAAAAGAAGATAGGACAGGACAGAGAGGATTACAAGGTAAAGGGAAGATATGTTTTTTTGTGTGTATGTGTGTGTGTGTGTGCTTTTGTAGGATAGGAATGGTTTGAAAACAGACTGAAAAGACAGAAGCTAGCAGTAGGGTGACCAACTGTCCCAGTTTGCCCAGGACTAAGGAGTTTTTGAGGATGGAAGATTTTTAATGCTAAAACCAAGACAGTCTCAGGCAAACCAGGGCAGTTAGTACGTGATCCTTGTAGAGAGGAGTATGTTAAAAACCCAGACAAGAGAAAGTGGAGATCACTGTTGCAGCAGGGTCTGTAAAATAAGAAAACGGATCTTGGAATCCTACCCAACTTAAATTTCCGGGGCATTACTTAATGGTGCAATTCTATTGCTAATACTGTACAGCAAATAACTAAAGGCTAAAGGACCGTACATGATGAGAAGCCACTTGTTTGCATCTTAAATTGTTGCCGAGGACTCAGCTCCACCACAGCTGCACAGTTCATGTCTTAAATATGAATCACTGAGGATTTAAATGATTCTACAGAAAAGACAATGGAAGTTCTGTCATTACAAAGACGTAAGAACCATTATTTTCACATCATTGTCTGAAATTAAATAAAGAAAGTGGATGGAAGAGAGGGTGAAGAGATTGTATCTTCAGAATTTAGGAAGACAGACTAAACAAAAACAGGGTAAAAAAAAAAAACCGGAAAAAAGAAAAAATAGTTGGTTCAAGAAAATGGGAGGATGAAGAAAATGGTGATGTTTCTTATTATATGGAAAAGACTATACATATGAATTCATTTTTAACATGGTTATGTGAAAAGATTCTATTCCAATCATTCACTTCACAAATTTAAAGTACCTACTTTGCACCAGACACTGTTCTAGGCAATGAGCATCAGTGGTCCTTACAGACAGCATGGAGCTTAAAAGAGATAAGCCTATGCATTCACTCCTTGAGGACCAAGGTTAGGTCTTATATCCTCAAAGAGTTTATAGTTTGCTTGAATAGGTATGATTGTGGCATGTACTTTTATGTTATGAATGTTTTACCAATGCAAACTGAGGTACAGATAAGTTAGGATTTACTTAAGGTCATGAGTTCACTATATTTCCATGAAAGTAGGATATAAATTATATAAAAATTATATTTATGTTTCCATATAAACAGAAACTCCTAATGGCCACAAAGCCAATCAGAAACTTTCAAAACAGGTGGAAGGAGCAGAGAAGAAGCCAGTCATTGACTATTTCTAATCTCTGCTCCTCTGCTTCTAGAAAAAATATCGGGGATAAATATTACCAAGAAATATTCAATAAGACCATAACCAGAAGTAGCTCAGAACCATGTGCTTAATGTACTATAGAGAAGAGAGGGGCAGCATGACAGCTCTGGGTGTAGGAACTGGCATTACGGTGAGAAAAGCTAGCACGCTTTCATCTGGCGAGGAGGTATGCAGGGTCCTCTTACAATGGATGTAAGTACAAGCCCTTGTTTTGACAAACACAGATCTCTTTCAAACACATACAGTTTCCCCGGAGCTGAATTTTACCTATATTCCTGTCGAAGTAGCAAAGGTATATTTGTGCCTTGTGGGATGAAATCTGATGGAATGACTATGCACGTTTTCCCTATCAGCAGAACTCTACAGAGTCATCCTGAGGCAGACTGAGGAGGTGAGAAGAGCACACAGTTCTGAGCAGCAGGAGTCCTGGGCTTTAAGTCCAGGTTGGGCTAAAACCTGGCTATGTGATCTAGAACATGCCATACCATCTCCCTGAGCCTTTGTGTCCTCATTTTAAAATGAAGGGGCTTGCTAAACACCTCATCTAAGTTCTAGCATTCAGGTTCTTTTTTCTTCAATGTTCTTTTTATTGAGGTATCATCATCTAAAGTGTACAATCAGTGATTCACAGTATCAGCATAAAGCGGTGCACTCATGATTACAATTGATCTTTGAACATTTTCATTACTCCAAAAACAATGAAATTAAGAATAAAAATAAAAGTAAAAAAGAGCACCCCAAATTTCCCATACCCACCTATGTTTATTTTTTTGTCTTTTTTTTCCTTACTCATCCACCCATACACTGGATAAAGGGAATGTCAGTCACAAGATTTTCACACTCAAATGGTCACACTTTAAAAGCTCTATAGTTATTCAATTATCTTCAAGAATCAAAGCTATTGGATTACAGTTCAACAGTTTCAGCTATTTCCCTCTAGCTACACCAAAAACTGAAAAGGGATTTCTATATACTGCATAAGAATAACCTTCAGAAAGATCTCTCAACTCTATTTGAAATCTCTTAGCCATTGAAAGTTTATTGTGTTTCATTTATCTTCCCCTTTTTGGTCAAGAAGGCTTTCTCAATCCCACAATGCCAGGGCCAGGCTCATTCCCGGGTGTCATGTCTCATGTTGCCAGGGGGATTTACATACCTGCGAGTCACGACCCATGTAGGGGAGAGAGCAGTGAGTTTACCTGCAGAATAGCTTAGAGAGAGAAGCCATGTCTGAGCAACAAAAGAGGTTGATTGTCTGGGGGTGACTTTTAGGCATAATCATAAGTAGGTTTGGCTTCTCCTTGCAAGAATAAGTTCTATAAGGACAGGCCCCAAGATTGAGGGCTTGTCCTATCACATTGGCACTCCCCAATGCTTGTGAGAATATCAGTCTTCTCCAGGTGGGAAAGTTCAGCATGTCCATCTTTTTCCATCAAAGTCCTCTCAAGGGGACTTTCCAAATACTTTTTGATCTTCTGCTCAGCTTACTTTGAGATATATCAGGACTTACATCAACCGATACAAACCAACAAGATCTCACTCCATATTCATGGTTCCATGTAATTATGGTATTGAAATAAGCTGATCATACAGGTTAAATTGGATACTGTGCTAGTGACAATATAAATTTTGTACCAAATAAATGTCCTTTGGTCTCACACGGGAGTTCAAGTTTTAAAATCTACCATCCTTTACCTTTTAGTCTTATTTACCTTAATCCTATCAAGATCAGCTTCATTTATATCTAATTGAAGTCTGATTACTTTTTCAGCATCTTTAACAGTTACTGTATAGGATAATGCTGATTTTCTTAGCTGTAGAACTCTAGCTATGAGTCTCAGTCTCACACAAATACCCAAAGCTCCAGGGACTGACCAGGCTATACCCAAAGAGCTCAGCATCTCAGAATTTAGAAATGGCAGTCACAACTCCAGAATAGATGTGACTGCTGTAAGAGTTAACGTTCAGATTTCATATTCTATAAGCAATATGATGAGCTCATTAATCAGCCATCGGCCTGTTATATGGTGGCAGTTTGGAAGAGAGTGTCCGCCCAACATCATCGATGATAAAATCATAGCCACAGCCTGGCACACAGTAGATGCTTAATAAATGTTGAACAAATAACAGAACACTCAGAACACTGGAGTGTGTGATATGGAGGCCAGGTTGATATCGCTATAGAACAGGCTGGTAGGTCAAAGCTGGATCTTGTGAATTCTTATTAGAGAAACAAAAAGTATTAATGCTGTCATTTGGGGAAAAACTGAGAGCTCTTATTCTGGGTCTACTCTTATGTTCTAGGTCGAAAGCCAAGCGGAACCTCAACTGAGTGCTTTCTTTCCTAAAGGAAGTGCTCATGTCCAAACATTCAGAAGTTCCATGGTTCGAACCGTTGGCTGGGGCTTTTACTCTAGTGTGCAGCAGCATTACCTAGGGGATGAGAGGACACTAGAAATGTCTAAAATGAAGTGATTCAACAGTGTTACTGATTTAGCAAATGGTTACCAAGTGAGCACAGGATGCAGTGCCTCCTATATTGTTTTTACTTCTGATAAGAAAGTTACTGGACACATTTTATCACCATGATGTCCTTCTACTTCTAAAGAGCCACCAAATTTTTTGAGTCTCCAACAGAGAAAAAATATTTTATCATTTGTTGATCAGGGACAATAAATGCCCAATTAATTCAAAATCAATATCATGTAAAGGGCGAGAGAAGAAATCTGGTAAATATCTGGAGTAATATGATGGTAGGTTGGCAGGAATTGCTTTTTTCTCCAAGACTCTAAGGTCAATTCATCGGAGTTCATGGAAGAAAGAAACTTGAAGGAAGAGGGAACAGAAAAACAGAGAACTTTCCCTTAATAGTCATTTGAGAAAGCTAGTATCAGAGAAGTTATAAAAATGGAGCAGGTGGACTACAAAGAAAAGGTCAGAAGTGTCTTTAAGATAAAAAGTCTCCCCCTTACATTCACTCCACTTCTGGATAAAAGTACAGATATGGGATTGCAGTATAAGATATATCAAGCCATTGTTTCAGATGGTCAACAGCATGAACAACAATATTAATTTATAAGTGGCATTAAAATCAACTTGAAGCAAAGTTGAAAAGTAATGGGACATATTTCAAGCCTGAAATCAAGTTTTAAAAAATCTGGTTGTGATGGATACATGGATGGTTCAGTGGTAGAATGCTCGCCTTCCATGTGGGAGACCCGGGTTCAATTTCTGGAACGTGCAACTAAGAAAAAAAAAATCTAGTTGTCCTCAATGAGAAAACATTTTTGAGTGTTTAGGAGTAAATATTTAATAAACTCATTATGAAGATATATTTTTCTAGAAGTCATTTAAAATGAAAGTTGTGTTCATGGAACTGAGTTCAGAGGTATGAGCTAGAACATAGTCCAGCCTGTATCCTATGGAAGAGTGCTTTAGTGCCCAAACAGCTTCTTGAACAGCTTGGTGACTCTCAATCCTAAGCCTGGGCTTCTTCCAACAACCCATGGGGAAGTCACTTCCTCCAGATAAGAAAGTTATATTCTGAGCTGACTTTAAGAAATCGCTGGTAAAAATGGAATCCATTCCCATGGCCATTTAGGGAGTTAGGCCTTAGGTCATTGGGCCTAAACCCCAAAATTTGGAGAGTCCCTCTGAAGTGACAGTGCAGATGAATGGATTATTAGGAAACCCTGTGACAAATTAATTTATATCCATTCTTAAGAGGCTCAGCCAAATTTTGAGATTGTCAACTGTTAAGTGGTGAATAATTTCTGAATCATACCATTTGTCTCTGTCTATCAACATGATCCCAAAACAGCATGCTCATTTCCAAGTCTTTCCCATCTCCATAAATGGCACCATCATTTACCCACTTGTTCCAGCCAAACACCTCAGCGTCATCCTTGACTCTTTGCTTTTCCTCACACTCGATCTCTGGCTTAGATTCATCATTTCCAGTCTGGTCCAAGTCATTGTCTCCTTCCCAGATTTTCAACATCCTCCTAACTTTCTCCCTGCTTTCAGTTTTGCTCCTCGCTGAGCCATTTCTCCATATAGCAGCCACAACCCACTTTTAAAAACATAAATCACATCATATCATCCCCGCCGTGAGCTTTCCCATAATGACTCATTACACTCCAAATAAAATCCATCTCCTTACCATTTGCTGATAAGACCATTTGTGATCTAGCCTTCGCCTATCTCTACAACCTGTCTACTGTTCTTATTTCTATTTAGGTACACTGCCAGTTTTGCTGATCCTTGAACACTCCAAACCTGTTCATACATGTGGGACTTTTGCATTTGCCACTCCTTCTGAGTAGAATACTATTCTGGTTTGCTAGCTGCTGGAATGCAACACACCAGAAACAGATTGGCTTTTAATAAAAGGGGATTCGTTTCATTAGTTCTTCAGAGGAAAGGCAGCTAACTTTCAACTGAGCTTCTCTCTTACATGGGAAGGCACAGGATGATCTCTGCTGGCTTTCTCTCCAGACCTCTGGGTTCCAACAACTTTCCCTGGGGTGATTTCTTTCTGCATCTCCAAAGGCCTGGGCTGAGCTGCGAGTGCTGAGATGAGGTATGCTGAGCTGCTTGGGCTGTGCTACGTTGCGCTCTCTCATTTAAGCACCAGCCAATTAAATCAAACATCATTCATTGCAGCAGGCACACCTCCTAGTTGACTGCAGATGTAATGAGCAACAGGTGAGGTTCATGTACCATTGGCTCACGTCCACAGCAACAGAACTAGGTACCTTCACCTGGCCAAGTTGATACCTGAATCTAACTACCACAAATACTCTTTAACCAAAGTCTTTGCTTGGCTCACTCGCTCACGTCACACAGGGCGCTGCTATTCCTTCCTCAGTCTCTCTCTATCCCTGTTTTACTTTTTCTTCTGTAGCTCTTACCTACTTCGTGGCATGATCTTATATATTAAGTCTGGCATGCAAAGTCTGGCAGGGCAGAGGCTCATTTTTTTCACCACCATATCCTTAGCCTCTGGCATAGCATAGGCACTCAGTACATAGTTACTGAATAAATCAATAATTTCTAGACTTCTGACTTATTAACATAAAAGAGAAAGACAGGTGTTCATTTGTAATTAATGAAATAATGTGTGTAAAAGTGCTCTGTAAAGGCAAAGTACTACACAAATATTTTTTAAGAATATTTGATAAGATATAAAAATATTGTGACAAAGTTAGAAAGAGGACTCAGGTAAAGAGAGCAATTTGCTCTCAAGTTCTGATGATATACCTAGTTCTCAGACTTCCTCAAATGCCTAGAAATGCAGTTCTAAAAATACCTTTTAAGTCTTTTCTATTTAGCATCCCTGATCATGACTGCAGATAATATCAAACTTACACGAAAGTAGTTTTCTCTGTTAGTGATAAAGGACAGACACAACGAACTGTGAACTTTGCAGGGGAGCCAAGCTTGCTTTTTTGTAACTCTAAGAGGTCAGGTCAATGAATGGTGGAGAGAATCCCTCTATCACAATCTTTTCGTTGTTTTCCAGAGGTTTTAGGAAACAATACATTTTTCTTAATGCCGAGCTGACCAGAATCTTAACATTCAAAAGTGGTACGAAAAAGACATTTCCTATTTCTGTGGAAAGAAAGCAAAGGGAACTCATTGAGTGAACACATATACTAAAATATACCCAAAGTGAGCAGGCCAGCATTGATAACAGAATTAACCTAAGTGAATGTGTAATGTACAACGTGACTTCAGGATAATTTTATTGAATTTCTAAACCTCTCCCTCACTTTGTGGCAACTTCTGAGGAACTCGAACATGCATAATATATGACCTGACAAATGAACAAGTAAACTACTTTATTTGAGCCTTTTCATTTGTCAACAGCACCCAAGTGATAATGGCTCTCTGTGCATTGTTTTAATAATGCATGTATTGATTACTTCCATCTAAATCTTAACCAGACATTCACAGGAAGCTTTGAAGGTGTTCTTAATGGTCTCTAGAGAAGGGATTATAGAGATTTTTTAATTGAAATGAAAAGCTAATGACAAACACTTTCATTAGTAAAAATGCAAACAAAAAGTCATTATCTACAGTGTTTCTATAATCAAGACCTAATCTCCATTTGGATTTGGGGTAGGATGCAGGGAATTAAATAAGCTCATGGTTTGCTGCAGATCTCCTTAGAAATTCCCCACTGTGATTCTTTCCTCTGAAACTCTCTCTAGGTTAATCACAGAAGTAGACAAGTAATAAATATCACTTTAGTGACTGCTCAAGTAAAACAAAGGAAGTCGGTTTTTTAAAATATATCTGGACCAGGATAATACACACAAATTGAAAATGAGTCAGTCTAGTGAGGCAAGTAATGAGGAAGCATAAAAGCCAGGATAATATATTCAAAAGATATAAAAATTGGTCAGTTTATATCTGCTAAGGCAAATTTGAGCTTTAATTATTTATAACACTTCAGTGCATATGGAGTATTATTTTATTAATTAATCTTGAGAGCCATTCCCGTGGTGGTTATTATGCTGCCCAGCTGGTTTGGGGAACATAGAGCCACTCCCATGAGTGTGAAAATTGCTTTGGGGAGTGAGAGTGCAGCTGCCACATACCTGTTGGACCACCTTGGAATTTTACCTATAGGGCAACCAAATATACCTCTGTTACAGTCATCAAGACTGACTATGTATTTCCCTTCTAAGAAAAGAGTGCAAGACATATGATATTTTGCTACAAAATCTCAGCATTAATTTGCAATGATGTACCGGGGGAATAAAAATGACCTGTTTCATAAACACCCTGATTTATAGAAAAGTGGAAGTGAACAAGATTTGATTATAGTTTCAAATCCTGACATTTGTATGGGATTTGTATTCCCATAAAGTGCAATGAACAAGGGCATTAATAATTGACCACAGCTAGTAAGCAGGTGATTAAAAATAAAAGAGTGGCATGCCAAATACATGAGGAACAAGTTTACAACTGCAAGTGACCCATCTTGATACCAAGCATTCTATACAAACAGTGTTTCAATCAAGAAACCCATAAAGAGCAAGACAATTTATAATCCTGGAAACATGGCAAAGCAAAACAAAAGGTTACAAATAAAAAATCTGTCAAGGATTTGATCTTGATGGAGTTTGAACTGATTGTGTTTCTTTCTCTTTTCCTAAGTATGTTCAGAACAGCTAATAGAGATCCAGTTTCAACGGGGTCTTTCCTTTTGTTCTTTTTGTCCAAAGGCAACATACAACTGCAACGTTAACGCCATTAAAGGACTACAGCTGCATAAGTGGGACAAAACCCAGGGTAAAATAGGGTGCCAAATTGTCCTCTCAACCGATACTCACAAGTGATGATGTTCTTCGAGGAAAGAATGTTTTATGATAAGGATTTTTTTTTTCAGATATGCAGAGAAGCATGTGAAAGCACCATGGGCCAAACTATAAGTAAAAACAGTGGGCATCAAAGTAGCTCTACACGCATTACAAAAGGATATATACGTTGGGAAAAAACAAAAAAGTCCAGCAAGTGAGAAAGGAACTTTGCTCTATTCAACCTTTCCCCAACTATGGTCTCAGTAGACAAGAGAAGAATGAAAAAGGTTCATCTTAGTTCACTGGTTGGTTTGTTTCCTTCCTCCTTCCCTTCCTTCCCTGACTCCTTCATCCCTTCATCTTATCAGTGTCTACCATCCACTAGACACTCTAGGATGTACTGGATAGAAAAAGTGACAACCCCTCCAGAAGAATAGTTTCTTGGAGCACATGGCTGATGAAGGGAGATGATATTAATCAAATAATTACAGAGCATACAGGATGGCAAAGAATGCTACGCCAAAGAAGAAAGTTATACAATGAAACGTAGATGGTATTTTGGGAGTGTATAAAAGGGAGTCAAATTGGGTATCAGGATAAAGTCAGGAAAGTATGTAGAGGTAGGTGTGGGTATAAAGGGTTTCAGTCAGAGTAACCAGAAGGTGCCTGAGAGGAATGGGGGAGAACTGGAAAAAACAAAGGTGGGCAGTATGGCCAGTGGCCAGACAGCAAGGGGGAGAGAAGTAAGAAAAGGGAAAGCTGGTGACAGACCAGCCAGATAGGACCTTGTGGCCCTGTCTTCATTCAAGGGTATGGAGAAGCCCCAAAGAGTGCTAAGACATAATCCAATGGCTACAAATGACCTGGTCAAGAAATAAATGGCAAGATAATAAAAAATAAAAAATAAATAAATAAATAAAAGGAACATGGGAGAACACATACAGATTACGAGATATTCTTGTGTGAGCATTAGAAGAGGGGCATGGCACAGGGGCCATTTTGCAGCATGCACACACCTTCTCCCAAGTATTTAATCCCACACTAAGCAGGGTACTATGAGGAAAGGAAAGGATTTTGCAAATGTAATTAAAATCCCTAGGGCGGTGGGATGGTGGCTCAGTGGCAGAATTCTCGCCTGCCATGCCGGAGACCCGGGTTCGATTCCCGGTGCCTGCCCACGTGGGAAAAAAGAAACAAAAACAAAACAGTAAAATCCCTAATCAGCTGAAATTAAAGTCAGGGAGATTTTATTGGGTGGGCCTAACTTAATAAATTGGAAGTCCTTAATAGGGGGGTTAGGCCTTTCCTAGAGACAGAAACTCAGTCCTGTGCACACAGACAGCTTCCCGTCCATGCCTTTGGGGGTGGGGTGGGGGTGGGGGGGTGGGGGGTGGGGGGGTAGGGAGTGGGGGGTGGGTTCTAACCATTTCATCATCCTGCCTGCCCGCTCACCTGCCTGCCTGAGGACTTGAGACTTACTAGGCCAGCACCTACCTACCACTGCATAAACTAAGTCCTTATAATCAATCCCTTGGAAAATATATATCCTAACTGGTTGCGCATCTCTGGTCAATTCCTTCCTGACCGAAACAGATTTTAGCCTCAACGGCATTATGTTGAGTGTTTGGACAAAGCCAATTTCAAAAGGTCCTATGTAGCATGATTCCATTTCTGTAACATTCTTGAAACGAGCAAACTTTAGAGATGAACAGATTAGTGGTTGCCAGGGATTAGGGACGAAGCGGGAGTGAGGGGAACCAGTGTGATTATAAAGGGGCAGCACAGATCTACACAAGATAAAATGGTATAGAATTAAACATACATAGTGGACCAATGTCAATTTCCTGATTTTGGTATTTTACTAAAGTTTCAGAAGATATAACCATTAGAAGAAACTGGGTGAAAGGTACAGGGGAAACTCTCTACACTATTTTCGCAACCTACTGTGAATCTAAAATCACTTCCCAATGAAAAGTAAAACCCAGAAGGATTTAAGAGTCGAAGTAACCGAATGCAACTTGTGACCTGTACTTCTATTCTGATTTAAACAAACAAAAAAAGAAACTGCTAAAAAATTTATGACATATGCAAGAAATGGAAATTTGATATAATGAGCTTTTTGGTACTTCTGAAGACTTATAATAGTCCCAGGGTCATTTTAAAAAGGCAAATCCCTATCTTTTAGAAATACTTTCGGAAATATTTATGAATGAGATGTTATGTGCCTGCATTTGCCTGGAAGTAATGGGGAAAGGGTTGAGATATGGAAGTAAAAAAGACTGGCTACAAACTGATAATTTATTGTAGCATTCTGTTTACTTTTCTGCATGTTTAATATTTTCCATGATAAAAAGTAAAAAAAAAAAAAAGAATATTGCAGATACTGGCAATTTCTTAGAGGATACTATCAATGCAGACATAAAACACATTTCTATTCAACTTTGATCAAAACTAATTTGAAAACAACCACTGAATGCCTACTATGTGCAAGGTACTGGGTTTAAAAACACCCTACCCTGTGTACATCGTTCTGCTTCTGAACTGCTGGAAAATCGCCTCCAATTGGTGCCTGGCGGCTTAACTCATCATCTTTTAGCTGCAGCCACACCAGAAGTTCCTGGAGAGAAAGGTGCAGACGCTTCCACTGGTCAGAACTGGCTTCCAAATGAGACCTAAAAAATAGCAGGAGCAAACTATGTCAAGAATTAACTGGAATCACTTGCCAATTCTAACAATCCCTTTAAAGATCTATTGGTTGATTAGTCCCACATTGTGTAAACCGATGGTGAAGTACACAGGAGTCCTCAATAAAAGTTTGGCTACCTGATTTTGAGAGCCACAAGATGGGGATATTTTGATGGCAATTCTGAGGGAAAGCAGTGTTTAGCCATATGTTTATTTCTACGTGCAGAATTCTGAGACTTCTGGCATGAGATATACACTGGAATGGATGATTTTCCCATACTGTAGCAATAAATGATATCTAACATTTTCAGTAGGAGAAACACTGGACCCAGTAACTAATATAAACCTCTCCCTTTCTAGGTGACTTATGCTAGGACTGGAATTCTTTCTGTTTTGAGAAATGGAAAGGTCTCTCCCCGTATTTTGACTTTTCCATTTCTACACCCTAAGCAGCTTCTTCCATTGACTCCTTCCGTCTGCTGTCCTTCCTGCTCCTTTTACCATATGCTTCTCCTCTCCCACAACCCTTCTCTACTCGTGTGCACCTGGGATTTGTTTTCACCAAGTACCAACATTTTCCGCTTTGTTTCCTTTGTGTAAAAGGTACTGAGACAACAACTCACCTGGAAGAGTAAAATCAGACATCTGCCCCAAATCCTCTCCCAAACATGAATAATTTAAGCAGGGGAATAATTTAGTGTGTTACCAGAAACTGCATTTAGAACACGTTAATACTTAGAAGCCAGTTAAGAATATACAAATGAACGATCTGTGTTATAAAATCCACATTTCATTTGCAGATGAAAGGTGAAATTAATAAAATAAATCATCATCCAGAAAACAGAGAGGAAACAAAGAATGTTAGTCAAAGCTTTGTCCTCAGGTAAATCAGGAATTACGCTGCATTACGCAACTATTACCAGCAATTACTAATTAATGCAATAAAATTAATGCTGTCTATAATAAAAGTAAAGCATAGTCTCCAATGCTGTAAAAAGTGAACTGCAAAGCAAAGCAACCAAGTAGAAAGAAACATTTCCTTTGGCCATTTGGGAACTTAGCCTGACATTTCCGAATACCAATTTCTTTTGGTCTCAAACAGAATCGAAGAGCACCTATCTGTCAAAATTAAATTCCTTCAAACTTTCTGAAGGATGAGTTGATGATACATAAATATCTTTAAAATGTGCAAATACAATGGCACACAAGTTTGAACACAAGGAATTTATACTAAGAAAGTAATGGGAAAAGTGTGCACAGATATAGGTATAAGAATATTATTTTTAGCATCGTTTACGATTGAGGCAAAGTAGAAACTGCCTAAACATTCAATTTAGGGAAATGTTTACATATATAATGGTGATGTCATGCAATGAAATCCTATGCAGACATTCACTCTAAGGGCACTGGCAAATATTTATGGACATGGAAACATCACCATGTCAATTGCTAAGCGAAAAATCAGTTTACAAAAATGTCTAAAATGTTTGTGTGTGTTTGTATTTGTGCACACATGCTCAACCATGCATGAAAAAAGTTCTAGAATGACAACTAACAACTGGGTTATCCCCAGAAGTGGATTTACAGGTGATTTATCCCTTCATCTTCATACTTTTCCAAACAGTCATGATTTTCCTCTATAATGAGCAATATAAACATTTCATTCAGGAAAACTGAAGGCATTCCCATCAAACAAGAGGAATTAATTGTTCAAGGCTATAAGGGTATTATTATGTAATAAACAAATCATGAAATACCATAAATACTTGAATTAGGCATAACAGTGCAGATTGCATACAGTGTAGAGGTCGGCTCTTTTATGTTACTGTTTCCTTCTTACGTTTCAGCTAGCACTTTCCTACGATAAGCCTAAGTGAGAATCCCCTACGCAAGAGTTTTGCTGTTTCATGGCATGTAATAACTACTGGTTACAGAGATTCCCGGGGGTGTCTGGAATTTGCAGCTTGGTCCCTTGAGGGAGAAGCAAGGCTGTCAAACAAGACATTTTGAAAGGAAAGTAGAAAGGGGGCACAGTCAAGACATGGAAAAGCAACCAACGGTAGGAGACCCATTGATTAAATAATTATCTATAGAGTGCCTGTAAGTCCCATTGAAGCACGGGGAAGGAGGTAAGCTAAGTGAGAACATACAGATGCTTACTGCTTGGCCTGCTCTGGTTTGGCAGGGGTCAAGAGGTGTAGAGGAGGATGTGGGCTGAAGGATGGGCAGGCAAGGCTGCCTGTGGTGAGGTATATGCTGCTGCTTTGCTTACATTGGGAAGTGCTACTATCTATGATTCTAGGTTAAAGAGTGCAGTCTAATTATTTATGGGTTAGTGTGTCCTCTAGAAGAGGAAATGAATAGCTCTGAGACCTAGGAACTTCTTTCCAAAGGATCTGAGGAATTGCCACGGCATGAGATAGGGAGGATGTTAGAAGCCAATGGACCAAGGACAGCGTGCAGATTCAAGAGAGGAACAGAAGAAAGACCTGGGGCCACAAACAATAAAAAGCTCTCCTGTATATGTTGGTTAGAGGACTTTACCTAAAGCATGAAGGTAGGTACAATTTTGGTATGTTTGATCACATAAATTGAGCATCAAATGACTGTTTCTTCCTTTTCCCTCCTAAAGCTCGGGAGTAAAAGGAAAGATGTATTACGGGGACAAAAACTTAAGCAAAAGCCTTGTAAAGGACATACACAGACATGTGAGAACAGCACATACACATACAAAGATATTCAAACGAAAGCCGAGGTTCTAACTTTAGTTCTGGGCATGAGAAACATTTGAATAGCTTGTTTAAAAGCCAGATTCCTAGGTCTCACTTCCAGAGTTTCTGATTTAGATCTGACATGCACTTTTAACAGGAACCTGTACTTTTTTTTTTGGCATGACCAGGCACCGGGAATTGAACCCAGGTCTCGGGCATGGCAGACAAGAACTCTGCCACTGAGCCACTGTTGCACCACCCTAGGAACCTGCACTTTTAACAAGAAGTTGAAAAACGCTACATGTGAGCCCTAGGACTGTTCTTTGAGAAATAATTTCTTAAAGTATTTCAGACTATGCCTTATTAACAATACTTGGTTTCCACAGGACAAAGGTAGAATTTTTCAGTGACATGATTTTGAAGGAGATCTAAATAAAATGAAAGACCATGAGCTCAGAAAAAAATTTTCTTTGATCATGTGAAGCTTGTGAACTGTTTTTAAGACACATTTCTAATACATTTGTGGGAAGTGGCTGCTCTATTTTTATTTTCAAGAGGGTATAGCAAATATTTAGAAAGGATTAACCTATGTTTACATTTGGAATGTCTCCTGAAAACGTCTCTTTGAATTCATAATGACTTTTTTTTTCTTGTTTATATCATAGATTTTTAGGGCTGGAAGGAAATTTAGAGATTATAGCTCAGTCCTCTTCTTTTCCAAATGACAAAACTGAAATGCTAAGGCAACAACAGCTGCTAAAGTATATAGCTTGACCTGTCAGGTTTAGACCCAGGAAATGAGAATTACGAACCTTGCTCATAAATCTTTAAATGTTTTAGACCCCTGAGTAATACCGAATCTTGCTAATTGCCAAATATTTATCTAATTACGCCTGCCTACACAACAGAAAATAAAAGAAGAGGTTTGGAGGGGCACAGTTAGCGTCTATCTAATTTCTATTTATCTTTATTAGTGAAGACAAGGGCTTAGAGGCTACTTGCTTTCAATCAGAAAAGCACTGATCTTTACTAAGAGATAATTTCTACTGTTTGTAAGGTTTAGGTAAAATGCAGAACCTTTAGGCGTGTAGGATATTTCACTTAGACTTTAAGGAACTCTTTGGTGTCAGGAGTCCAGGAATCACAGGGGCTGCTAAAATGATCATTGTTTCTCTAGACACAGGTATTTCAAGCGAGATTTGGTTCATACTTATTTTGAAATCCTCAATAAAACTCGACTCTGAAAAGCAGAATTTGTTCATTTGTCACTTGACTTCCTTTATGAAACTAATCATAGATCCTTGCGTATCTTTGGTACCCATGTGTAACCAAATAGCACTCAAGCATACAGAAAGAAAAGGTACCAATGTAGAAGCAACAAGGAGCCACAGAAATAAAATGAGGTATGGGGCTTTAAAAGGAGGGAATTAAGACTAAAGAGACATAAACTCTCCCCTGCCCCACCCCGAGATGGTCCATGAACTCCAGCTTCCAGAAATAATTAACATTCCAAGCGTAAGCAAAAGAAGGCCACAGAAACTCAAGGCCCAAATTACTTTTTCTCTCACAGGTGGAAAGATTCTGCCTCGCTTCGTTCTTTGTTCTCCATTGTAGGAAAAAACTCTCTTCTAACTTGTCATACCAAGTATTCCCTAAGAGATTTACTGCCAGCGTGGACTGTAGAATGTTGGTGTTCTCGCCTCTCAAATTAACGTTCAACATTTCATAAATGTGAACATATTTATACAACATTTACAAGTTTTTTTTCCCCAAGTGCAAAAATCCCACAGAATGGAAATTTCGCTGAAATCCTGTTGACAACAAATAATGTGATGCCCACAGTCAACAGTATGTACTGAAATCTACAAGCTGATGCTATGGTGTAGATCAACCTGAACTCTTTATATTTCTTATATATATATATATATATATATATAAAATCTCACTTGACCATGTCTTAAATTATTAAGATCTTAAAAATAAAAATGTAAGGTTTGTGGATATGGCATATTTTAGAATGAGAAGCATTTTCTTTGAGTGACCACCATCCTGAGGTTGGATTATGTCATTCAGAACTCCGTGTGTGTTTGTATGTATATGTGTACATACAGCAAAAACACTTTCTTTTCTCCCCACTATGGACCGTTAATCTTTTGTTTTATTTGCTGGCACTTAACTGACAATGTCTCCTTACTTTTCATCCTTCTTCCTCCTGCACAAAAAGCAATGTCTTAAAGCATGCGGAACAGATGGTATAGGCTCTTCTTTAAATTATGAGATACCACCATAAAATTTCAACTAGAGGATTCTTTTCTCTCCATGACATCCTATTTACTTCTTCTTATACCATTTCTTTGAATGAATTGGCTCCATTTAAATATAAGAAAACCAAGGTAGAAAAGTTCAATAATTTCCCCGGGTTCAGAAAGAATGACCACAGAATTAAAATAATAGGACTTTAGAACTGTGAGCAAACTTGTAGAGATCACCCACTTCTCTGGTCAGACCGTCTCAATTCAGTGACATTCATTTAGGAATCATCCCAAATGACTACCTCTCCTGTGCTTCTCTCTCAATTGAAACCTGCCATTCACTATGGATTGACTGATGTTCTCATTTCAACCAAGTGTCAGGAAATAAACTAAATTGCTTTGATGTGAAGAATTGCTTCTTGGCTTTTTATAAGTGAATGCTTATAGCATGTCCTGTATTATTAGAGAGGCCTATTTAAAAGCTAAAATCATTGATGTGCATATTTGGATTCCAGAATTTGCAGCATGTTAGATAAGGTAAGGTAACTGTTTTCTATTTGATTAATGACAGCAAGAATTGAACTGCAGTAGCCAGCATATGGGAAATTGCTGGGAATGAAGAGCCCATATTTTGGCTGACATGCCATTTGCCGCTTTCAATTCTCCATTTATTTCATCAAGTTCACATGAAGGAGAGAAAAGGCACTGAGTGATGTTCTGAATCGTTATAGCACCTTTCTTTTTCTTTCCTGCAAAGAAGAATAACTTTCTTTTTTTTACTCTACAAGATCCTTTCCATCTTACATATTTCATTCCTTTTTAATGACAGTATTATGAAAGTGGCCTTTGTCTTTAAACACAGTGACCTCTCGTAAGAGTTTAAGCTCTAGAAAATTAACGGAGGCTCCAGACCTTTGAAAATGTCATTGCCCATTGTTGCCTCAGACTCATCATGAACAACGCATCGATGCAAACTTCATGGACGAAACAGAGAGATACAAACAGGTGCCTTGGGAGCTGGGGTGCAAACTTGGAATAAATCGTTTTCTACTCCGAGGACTCTGCTGTGCTATTGCATCTTTTGGGACTTGTAAAAGTTAGGTGAGTCTTGTCCTTTCCTTCTTTCTTTACACTCTATGGTATAATACACTGGCTAAAAGCTTCTACTCTGGAGCCAGACTCCACGGACTCAGATACTACTAACTATACAACACTGGCAAGTTATTTAACCTCTTTGTGCCTCAGTTTCTGCAAGAGCAAATAGGGTAATAATAGACTCTATCTCTCAGAGTTGCCAAGAGCATTAAGTGAGCTAATGCATATAAAGTGCTTACCGTATCACATGGTGCACAGATGCACCGCGGGGTAGTTGCTATCATTGCTAGTATTTCATATTAAGTGCAGATTTTTACAATAATGCTTTTGAATGAATAAAAGTCCAGCTCTATTTTTTTTTCATTATTGAATTCAAACATGAATTGAAAATTTGGGCAACTTAGGAAACGTATAAAGAAGAAAAAAATCTTCCTTCTGTAATCCTACTACCCGATAGTCACTGCCTTCCCTCATAACTACTCCTACGTCTATCTGTCCCATTCTACCTCCCTCCACGACTGCCTCTCCAATACAGAACAAAGCACAACATATTTTTACAAGGAGAAGGGATTTAGGAAAAACAACTGATTACAAAGCAAAAAGCCAGGCTTCTATTCCCAACACTAGATCATTTAAGTGAAAACTGGGCATTTCACTTACTATCTGTGCTCTTTTGCCCCCCACTGAGCTATGAAAAAACTGGTAGAGAAGGAGTTTCACCCTCCTGTCCCCACAATGATGCTGAGATGCATCTGTTGACTTCTCAAAAGAAAGCTGGTACACGGAAAAGGGCAAAGTACAAAGTAGGTGAGCAGAGATCAGCTAAATGTTTAGTCTACAGAGGATGAATTTTAACAAAATCTGAGAGGAGGCAAAAGGCAGGAAATTGCTATCTGTCTCTAGGTCTCCTCTAAACTGTTAATTATAATGTGGTATTAGTATTTAAGGGGCATCCTTTAGAGGAATGCCAAATAAAGAATTCCATAATAAACATACATTAGTTTTACCACTTTTTGTATAACCCTGTGATAAGCCAAGAGAGAACTCTATGAAATTAGTATACTGTGCTCCTCATTTAAATTCACTCTAATGTCTTAATATGCATCTCTCCTGTGGTTATAAAAATCACCATTTTAATCTAATCTGAACCCTCAAGTATCATCTCCATACCAAGTAAATGAATGATTCATTTATTCAAAATAAAAGGAATCATTCTGAAATTGGGTGATTTACATAAACACACGAGGCATTAGCTACTTGCGCTTGGAAAATGAAGACAATTTTGCCATTTTCCTTCATTCCGGGCTACTTCTCTCCTGATCTTTTCCTACCTAATATTGAGAGACTTTTTCCGCAGCTCACTCCACTTAAAGTTCATGTTATCCAAACGTCTTTGCAACAGGACCGCTTCATCGGACCCTTCGAGGGACCTCAGGATCTTCTGACCACTTTCATCCAGGTTATGATAGATGTCCGTGTGAGCCTCGATTTCTCCTTGGAGGTCCTACAAAACAGCAGGGACACAGAACACATGCAGAATTACCAGCCAAAACTGTACTGAGTTCTTTAAATTAAAGAGTAAGTTCAAAAAACATTACAATTGGGACAGCTAACACGAAGACACGTTTCAGATGAAAAGGCAAATATTTCCCTAGACCTATTTTTACAAATTTCAGAAGTTGTAACCTCTAGTTCATGGATCAATATATTGCTTTACAGAACTGATCTGAAATAAAATTCCATAATAAAGTACAACACATCTCCTCCACACCCCGTGCCAACCATTTTACCACGCTATGGGCAAGTCATATTTTCCACGCATACATAGCAATCTGTAGGGTTGACCTTGCCCATGAGAGCACGGAGAGGCTAAGAAACAAGGTCATACTTGGTCCACACATCACTGGGATTCTGTCATAGGAGAGAACCTTCTTGACACCGCACATTAAATTCACCTTGGTGTGAAAGCATCATGTGTTTCCTAGAAAGAGCTCCCACTGAAAACACCATCACAGTTTCAGGCTTCGCAGGTGGACCTTGGTAAGAGGTACGCATTCAACCTCATTTGTACATACACAGATCAAGAAAATTATCATAGTAGAAGAATCTGACCTTTACATGGTATGTCTTCCTGTGCAACATTTTCAGCTTGAACCGGGGACTACAGCACTGATCCTGCTGCATAGCAATCTTGAGGAAACCCAGCGACTGAAAGAACCCTGCTTTAAAATGCCAACTTTGCTTACTTTCTGTTGACAGAATGAATTTTGGAGCACAGGCCTCACCAGTCAATGATAATAAACAGCCACTTTGTACTCCTTGCTAAACGGTAGCCAGGCCTGTGGATGTGGGAGGGACCTCAAAGCGAGCAGGCCTGGAATATGCAACTGACAGTTTATATTAAACAGCCAACTTTTCTTATCATTTTGCCATTATAAGCCAGAGACATTAAAAATTCATCTTATATATGTGTTTCCCTCCTTGTTCCCAGCAGAACAGCCAAAGCCAAAGGAACATTCCTTAGAGAGCTGCTGGGTACCAGCATTCCTTCCTGCCTACACAATGAATGGAGCCTTTGTACATTATCTGACTTGCTCTTAGAGATTTGTATGCTTCTGTTCAACAAGTTTAAAAATTCGTTCTGAGGCTCTGAACAATCAGATTGATCTATGTGACCAGAAAAGTTTTTTTTTTCCCCTCTCCCTCTCTTTCTGAAATTGAATTAAATTACTCTTCTAAAGTAAGGGGGGAAAGTGGCAGCAGAAACATGGCAGAAATTCTGAACGGGCTTGTGTTTTCAGTCACAGCCTCTTAGCTACAGAGTTGTGAATGCTGCAAAAGTGAGGGAGATGGACAACTAATGTCTCCCGTCACTGTACTTGGCAGCCGAAGTATCACTGATGGACACTAAAGAGAGTCCCGTCCCATTCTCTTTGACTGGAAGACAGAAGGGGGAATCGGAATAGAACCACATCCAATGCTGAGAGCATGGAAATACTCAAACAGATTGAGTAGCATCTTTTTCAATCCCATCAAACCCAGGCTTACTCTGAAAGGATCGAGTCTGCTTTTGAAACTGTCATATGTGGTAGAAAACCAGTAATGGTGCACGGTCAAGTATATATCCATTTGATGTTTGGGCAGCTACATGGGCAAGTATGCCCTGCCTGCACTGCTACTTCCTCATCAAAAAGGAAAAGTGAGATAATTTAGCGCTAGAATTCGGGACTAAAGAACAACCAGATCCAAGTCATCCTGGTAATTTCCCCATTTCTCTCTTTTACTTTACTTTGTTTTCTCTTTGTTGCATTTGATCTGCACGCTACTTAAAACTTTGCCTCAGAGTGCATACTTAGCAAATTAAAAGCAAAATTTTAGTTGTTCAAGATATTAAAGTATTTTGGCTCATACGACCAGCTTTCTCTATTAACATACATATAAATGATAGTACATTTGGATTTTTAGGTCTTGCATGTATAGCAGAGACCCAGGCTCAGTTAATAGTTTCTTAAGTTCAGGCATATCATGAAAACATCACTCTTTCTTTGTTGAAGAAATTAGAGTTCTTCCCGTGCATGAATAGGATGTTGATTCATTAATTCACCAATTTCTCATCCTTACTATGTACATTACACTGCGTTTAAACATCTTTGTTGCATCATCTAAAAAAGGAAATAACTATAGAATTTTAAAAACATGTATTTATGAAGGACTGCTAATGTGTCTAATCTTATCACCATGGGAAATATTAGAGGCATGCAAGAGACAGTTCTCTGTAATTTTCCTAAAATCTATTGGGCACTTTTTATTTAATTCATTCACCTTACCAACTAAACATTGATGAGAGTTTTCTGCAAAACCTCAGACATACTGGGACAAAAACTTCTCCCCTTGGAAATCCAGAATCAGATGAAGTAATATCTTAGCACTGGCAGAAAGGTAACTTCTTACTCCAGTAGCTCTTTTCTACATTGAGATGGTGGATTAGAGCCACAGATGAAGCATATGGAGTAGAATGCTTTGCAGTTTACAAAGCACTAACCATATGTACTGCTTTAGTTATTCCTTCCCCTGGCTCCATGAGGTCCATAATATTCTGTCTGTTTTAAAGATGAGAACAATAGGGCTCAGAGATGTTTACCCGACTAGTTTAAAGTCACATATCAAGTAAGTGCTAGGGCTAGAAAGTGGATCTGGGTCTCCTGATTCTAGATGACTTGAAGCTGTCTCAAAGTTCCATTTTCTTTCAGCATTGGGTATAAAACACAGTAGTCATTGTAGGTGAACAAGGACACTACGAAAAAGAGGAAAAGTAATTTTTCAGAGAAAAGCGTGCCGAAAGGCAGCATGGCTGATTTTGATCAAAACTTTACCAACATAAGTTGATTTGTTTTGATGGGTTTTAATGCACACCTTCTTGGGCTTAATTAAATATCTACATGAAAAATGAAACCATGTCTCCTCTTTTCGTTTTTCATTTAGCGATTGGGCATCTGGGACTACCTGTCAGTAAACACTGCTTGTACTGGAAAGGACTCCTAACTACAAAATGCCCCTGCTGCCAGACCAGAATGTCTTCATCAATAATTCATCTCTTTGTTTACAAGAGCCACATGAACAATTGGCCATACCAAGTAATGACTGGGCCCATCAACACATCAGCCGAAACCTAGTTTGACCATGTTCCTTTGGGATGGGTAAGCTGGTAGGGAATTAGTCAAGCTAAAGGACTCAGGAAGGTTGCCCTGAAATGGGGGTGAATATTGGTAGGGAACACAAAGCTCTCTTTCAGAGGCTGGCATATGGCAGTGGGGATTTTCCAGTACAAGTAGGCAACCTGAGTTCTACATGGGAAGGAACATACGTTTGCCGAGAACTACCATGATGGCTTTGGACTTAAGATTGAGTCTTAGCTGTAGAGCCTACAGAAGAGCAGGAGGTTGGTATTGCGAATGGGGTTGGGGGAAGTCCCTGATTCTCAGAGGATGTTCAAAGCAGCCAGCTTGGATCAAAGAGCAATTATCACAGGTGTTTTTAGGTCATTTTATGTCGCCTCTTCCTTAAGCAGAAAAGCTCACACCAACCCTCTAGGAATTATTAATATCTTCATTGTACAGATAGGAGGATGAAATTAGAGAGAGGTTAAAGAAAATGCCCAAGGTCACATACCTAATAACCACAACTGCTGTTGCCAGATTTCAAACCCAGGCAGTCAGGTGCCAGGGACTGTGCTCTTAGCTAGTAGGAATGTTACCTACCCCTTGGTTTTAGTTTGCTGATGGCAACTTTTCCTATTAAAAATATTCCTACCTAAATTGCAGCAAATATAGCACTGCCAGTAGATAATGTAGAATAGCGTTGCTTTCATCACTCAAAGAGTGAGTTTATGCTCTTATTAATATGGAGACAGTGAAAAAGGTCCAAAGTGGTAGAGAGGTACCAATACAAAAAGAGAGAACATGAAATAATAGAGAAAATGGGCACAAATGGAACATAATATGTAGCCTCCTCACCTCTCCCCACCACCCACAGCAGCACATGGACTAAACTTCTATACAATTATGGAGCAACTTTCACCTGCAAGTACTAAGAAAGCTCAGACATGAGACAAGCAATCTGCCCTAAGGCAGAGGTGTCAAGAGTAGGGGGTATGTGCTTTCCTTGGGATGCTTTCTCAAATCCCACACTTCCTCCTTCTCCCGAGAGTCTGGCCTGCTTCTCTTTTAAGCCCCATTTCTCACCCTCCAGGGAGAACTAAGGTCAACATGGAATTCAACAGACATAAGCCTGAGTCTCCTCTTTCTCTTTTCCTCATTAGCTGTGCAACTCTGGAAACTCTTTAATTCCTTTGGCTTCACGAAATATTAAAGGCTAATATCTACTTGCTGTGTTGTTTTGAATATTACATATTACATGGGCTGTTTTTTTTTTTTTTGTAAAATACTTTGAACAATGTCCAGTATATAATAACCCTTTGATAAACATTAACTAATACAAGTATTACTATACTAAGAGAAATAATGTGGAAATCAAGGGATAGAAATAGAGTTCAGGAAGTCATGGGATCTGGTTTGTGTCTTGAAGGCCGGAGAGGATTGAGAGAAGTGGAGGGAAGAGGGAACTCCAGGTGGGAAGAGGAGAGCAGAGCCAATGATTTGCACAACCTGATAGGGATGGACGATTAGTGTTAGAAACAGAATGCAGACCAGTTCCATAAAATAAGTAGGATAAAGGTCTTCTTTTAGGCAATCACTGAGAAAAAAAATTTATAAAAAATGTAAAGTCAAAGAGAGGATCATTGGACATTAAATTTATACTGTGTTATTTGATAGGTAGAACGATCTATGGTATTCTTAAGTAATAAGTCAACCCAGAAGAATAAATAAAGTTATAATATTTTTACCAGGAGAACAAGAAAGAAGGGAGATACCAGAAATTAGTTCTGCAACCTCCTTTTTATTGTCCAAACAAATGGCTATGATACTATTCTAAAACATGCTGGCTAACAGTACCCACATATTTTCTTTCCTATGCATTGAGAATTACTTGCCACTAAAAAAGAACTACGAAAATGACAGCCTCCTGATGGTGACTAGAGCTGAGAATTAAGAGTGAGAAAAGAATATGGAGGAAGAAATAAAATCGTGAACAAACCTTACAAATTGCACCGTAGAAGTGCCACCTCGAATCTGTTCTGAGAGCAGTTAATATGTGAATAAAGAAAAGGCCATTAACTCCTATTTACTCATAATTTTTTTTAACCAAATTCAATTTAGCTTGTTATGAAAACAAAAAGTGATGATCTGATTTCCAAGAATCTAGAAGTTCAAAATGGAAGATCTGAAATCGGAAAGCCCCTCAAGGCTTCACTGAGCTTTACAGCAAAGCAAACTACCTAATACTAATGAAAATTGCAAGAGAAAGCAAACTCCTGTTCAGTAAACTCTGTTTAAGGAAGAATCAGTGTGCATGAAACTCTTTAAATGACTTTTATCCAAATTACTCTGGGAAGGTGTCGCTGCTTTAAAGTACTCAGACAAAACAAAAACAAACAAAAGTAAAACTCCCTTAGCCATTGAGAAAACTTGGTTATCTAAAATAGGCCACCAAATGTGAATTCTCAAAGCAGCATGGACTCTAAATAGCTGAGGTTTTGGAGCACGCGCGCGCACACACACACACACACACACACACACACACACGTGTACATTCTACCAGGAGAACAGAAACTGAGAGAACATCTTTATAGAAACTTCCATAGCAATCTAATAATAAAAGGGGTTTGCATTTTGTATGTCTGGTTTTTGTTACTGTATTTTTCTAGCAATTCCTTTTTTATTGTATTTTACAAATACAATAGTCAGTTACAGATTAGAAATTAAAATGAGCAAAACGAAACAAAAATCTCCTGTCTGTGGATTTTTTTGTGAGACACCTACATAAGAGAATGGAACCCACAGTCTCGGCCTGATGAGGACTGGACTCTACCCGCCTGAGGGTCATAACTGGCTTGGGAAATACAGTTAACAAGGGAGGGGTGTGGCTGCCTTTTCTATTCTATCGGCAGTGACTGGGATCTTTAAAAAGCAGCAGAGTTGTCATCTTGAGAGAGACAAGAGTTAATTTGAGGGCTGCTGTTTGGTCTGGTGCCTGCTTGCTCCAGGTAGATGAGAAGTGTGTTTTCAGGTCCACTGCATAGCAATGCATCTTAAACGTACCACTCTGGATTTTGGACTCCACAGGCTTTGCTTTAAAAATGGTTGTTATTAAGGTCCTTGGGGACTATTATCCAGCAGGGTTTGTTGTCTTTGCTTTCATATCTCATTCGAGAATTCTTACACTTAAGCACTAGGCACAGTGGAGAGAAGGGATATGCTCTCCTGCCTGTGTACATTCTGAGGTGCAAAGCTTTATTTCAAAATCCAATCTTTAAAAATGCCTGGCCTAGGGTGGATTACCTCTGGAGGAAACTGAGCAAAACCCCATTTGTCAGACTGCCTAAAGCAATCCCAAACTCCAGTACTGCAGGTTGTCCTCTCCTTGCCTGACCCTCTGGTTTATTCTATTCCTAAAATTACTTTTATTTTTCTAATTTAAGTGTTCATTTAAGATACCCTAGGTTGGAAGTAAGATAAGGCGTGTCTTTTCTGCCTCTCATTTTCCCTGGTTTCTTTGTATTCTGTCATGGGGAGAAATTCTCAACATATTTATTCATCACACAAACAGGCATTAAATCGTACTGTAGCTTCAAGATTGCACTAGAAACTATGGAAACACATATAATGTGGGAAAGATGCAGTCTCAGCCTTAGTTAAATAATTCCTTCTTTTTTTCCTTCCTTCTTTCCTTCCTTCCTGCCTTCTTCCTTCCTTCTACTAATATTTATCATCTTAGGAGCCAGGTCTACAGTATAAAACAAACAAACAAACAAACAAACAAACAAACAGATTTCTGCCCTCTTGGAGTTCACAGCGTAACTGGATGGTTGGGGAGAAATACAGTAAGCAAATAAATGCACCAAATTGCAACAGCATAAGAAAATGCTCTGAAAGCTAGCAAGCAGGAGCTTATGATGAGAAAAATAGTTTGTGTGAGATGGCGAATGGCTGTTCTTTGGTTAAAGCAGTCAAGAAAGGCCTAAGTAAGGGGGGTGTGTGAGAGCAGCTGAGTGGTAGAATTCTCGCCTACCATGCAAGAGACCAGGGTTCGAATCCCGGCCCACGCACTTCCCCCTAAACAAAACAAACAAGCAAAACAAAAACAAAAATTCAACAAATGGGGCTGCAGTAATGGGACACTTACATGGAAAAAGAATGAAATGTGATCCCCGCCATACAGCATACAAAAAAAAAAAAAAAAAAAGGGAACAGTCAGAGAGACAGGAGGAAAACTGTGGTGTCATGGTGGCCAAAAGAGGAGAAAGAGTTTCAAAGGAGGGGGGGAGGGTAACCAACCAAGAGGTTGGTAACATTATAGAACATTGTCCACTGGATGTGACAACAAGGAAAGGCATCGATGACCTTGAGAAGAATAGCTTTAGAGGAGAAGCAAAAGGAGATAGAAGAGTAAGAAGACTTAAGACTGAACACAAAGCATCACTGAAGCGTTGGGCTGTGAAGTGTAGATAAGAAATGAGCAGCAGCTGAAGGGGAATGAGAGATCAAAGGCGAGTTTGTGAGGCTGACTTTTAAAATAGTTATTTTATGTTTAGAGCTTAGGGTCTAGGTGGGGATGCTGATGTGAAACAGTTGAGGCGCAGTTACAATAGGCCACATAACATCAGAGCTCTTACAGGCAGAATTATGTCTATAAAGTCTAGAAAGGGCAGGAGTGATTAACAGAGAATGGGAGAAAGTATGGAACAGTGGAAAGAGCCCAACCTTTTGGAATCATAAGACCTGGTGAGGTCCTTCTAACTTCCCCAACTTACCAACTCTGTGATCTTGGGCAAATTATAAAATATGTCAAAGCCTGGTCTTTTTTTTTTTATATCCATAAATAGGACTAGTCATATCTACCTTATAAGGTTTTTGGCAAAGATTAGATATGCTGATGTGGGCAGAATATCCAAGCACCTAAAACCCAGCGCCTGATGTACTGTGGCCTGTCATGACAGTTGCTTCCCTCAGCTAACCCTGCCAGTTTCCACCATAACTCCAATCCTGCTAGCAGAGAAGACACGAGGGCATTCCAAGGAAAACAAATACTGAATGCAAAGAGATGGAAGCAAGAGCTGTGGGCTGGAGCTAAGAGGTAGTGCTAAGAAGGGTCAAAAGATGAGGTTCAAAGGGTATGGAGTGGCCATTGAGGGCTTTGAATGCAATTTGGAGAGTGTATCTGATCCTAACAGGATAAGATTCCTACTGTAGCTTCCTATGCAAAGGCATGTCATACTGGAAAAAAAGTATTTGAGAATGATTATTTAGGGGTCAGTATTTAGGGTAAATAGGAGCAGATAAAGAATGGGGCAGGAAATCTAGCTGCCAGGCAGCCTCAGTCATTCATGACCTGACTAAAGGGGTAGCTCAGAAACAGGGAGGAGTTAAGGAGGAGAGCTATTTATTGAGTTCTCATAAGTTATAGAAATAACCGCATTTGTGGCTCAATTTCATCCTTCTCCTGCCCTACCTTTGGAAAGGAGAATATGGGCAAATAACTATTCGCAAGAGTATTTTAAAGAAAGAAATGCTATTTTAAGTTTCACTTACCCAGGAGTAAGACAAACATTACATATGCTGTGTTTCAAACGCCATACAGCCCGCACACACACACGCACGCGCACGCATACACTGACACCAAATAAATTAGAATAATAATGCAAGAGCACTGAAACCAAAGCTACACATAGGAGCAGGTGAACACCACCATAAACAAATCCTATTAGGCATTCCTAAAGTATACGGGAGTGAGTTCTCAAGGACACAATCTCCTGAAAAATGGGGGTACAGCAACACTGCCTCCGGTGCTTTCAGAAAGTTAAGATGCTATAGACCCAGAGGCAGAACTTCCGTTGGTATCCTTTTGACTCAGTTCATAAAGTTTAAAGAAAGAATGGCATGGCTTCATAATGCCAGTGTTGGAAGAGAAAACAAACCCTAAAACTGGCTGAGTTTTCTTTTTAAATAGTATTCCTAAAATCCACATAAAAGACCCATACTGTGCTGCAATATTATTTCGGATCTTGCTATCCTGCTTCGGTGCTCATAATTGGGTGAGGATTTCCTACATGAGACATCTTTCTGAAGATCATGGCCAATTTAATTAAAATCTAGACTGTACATTTAAATCACAAGGACAACCACATATGAAAGGTATGTAACGTTGTAGGTACTTTTGGTTTTTACTATGTTTTATGTACAGGAATCAGGCTGTTTGAAGATAACCATCCTTATCTAAAAGTACCAAGGGATCTTTCTGACATTGAAACATCTTTCTTATTACAGGGCATTGGGGGTGGAGTAAGAAGATAAAACAGGCAGGAAACTAATCCTTACACTCCTTCTAAGTCTGTTATGCCAGTTCTGTGAGGTAGACCTTTTTATCCCTACAGATTGAGGAAACTACGATTTAGAGAAATGGAGTAACTTGTCCAAATGTCACTGCTGGTATGTGGCAGGAGCTGGATTGGAACAAAGATATGCCTGAATTTATGTTCTTTTTACTCCTTCCCATTCCTTCCAACTCGCCCCTCAACATAATCCAAGTCACTGCCACCTTAAGCTAAGTACGACAAGAAAAATAATTAACTCATTAAAGCGTTTGTGAGATATTTTGGTTTGAGAAATTTACTGTGATGCTTTTAAAGGAATGGTCAGGCAAATGAATTACTTTGTAGTTAGGCATGAGTTTATTTATTCCTTCTCTATCAAGCCAGAACTGATCGCTTCAATGGTTTTGAATAGATCTAAATGAACAGAATGGATTCCTGTTCTGAAAAGGTATGGGTGTCTTCCATGGACCAATACACACCTGCTTATGTTTATATGTACAATTTGTCTATACTATGCACAGAGTTAAAAGGTAGAAAAGCTCTTATTTCTTGAATTTCTGTGACAGAGCTACTTTTGCCTCTAGAGAATCACTATAGTTTAGGGTTGTGTATTAGAAATAAGCAATTAGTTGATGTCAAGTCTCATCTTATTCCAACAGCAGTACATAAGAAGAAGGCAAGAACATATGGCAAAATGTCATAATTATTTTCAATAATACACTAGAAATCATAACAGCCATGTAGTTAATTTCCTCTGGCTTGTTTTAATTATGAAGGTTGTAAATGCAAAACAACTTTATTCCACACCCCCCCATCCCCATCCCTTAAAAAGCCTCATAAACCTTGCATAACCACAAAAGAACCCTACACTGAGGCAATCGTTTAGGAAAGGTTAGTGATGTGATAAATCTAAGATATTTCTATTTTTTTTTAACATTTCAAACAGCAGGAGAATTTCTAAAATAATCACAGACACATGCCGGACCTAACTGTATTTATTTGTGGGTAGTCTATAGCCTGATGCTTCGAGATATGACCTTTAAAATAAATTCTAGGCATTCATAAAGTGTGAATGGTAAAGAAGGTTCTGGTATTATGATGTTAACTAGAAGCATACTACCATAGTTGGGTCTGATCCCCTGGTGTTCTTTGGTGGGTTAATTTCTCTCTACTACAACGTAGAGCAAACTACTTCCAGAGAGTATAATGTTTTCTCTTTGCCTAGGGATTTACTTTATCCTGTTTAGCACTTTTCTCTCATGAAACAGGGTGGATAGTGATTGGAAAAGACAAAATTACTCCTTTTCAGTGCATGAGGAAAAGGAGCAAGAAGAGACACACATGTGGATATCATAGACAGGTACATAAAACTGCAGATCTGCCAAAGAAAACATAACATAGACGAGAAAACTGACAGTGGCAAGGGATGTTTCTTTACTTGTAAAATCTACTGTGCTGAGCCCAAAGACCCATTCATGAGTTTTCTATTGTATGTCTACTCATCCTACCCGAAGTGTTCAATTCAGTTCATCCTAGAGACCTTTGAACCACCCTGCAAAAGCAGGTCAAGGGCATTCTTGGCCTTTGGCCTTGTGATGATGCTTCTTTCATCTGAGAACCCATGGATTTGCAAAACTATTGCCAGGAGAGCAAGGTTTGGGAAGGTCTGCAGGCCCTTCCTTTTCTGTGAGATAAATTATGTCCATCTTCATAAGGAACTAGAACAGAGAAGGGAATGTCTTTGTAGCTTACTCTATATCATAAAAATTTTACATGGGAGCTAGATTATACTATCTTTTGGGGAATAGTGGAAACCTGATTCATCGTGCCCCAAGTAAGAAAGGAAAAACTGTAATAGGATGTCATCTTGTCATTTCTCTTCAGTATAAATAAGGAATTCAGGTAACTCAAAGAAAGAGAACTGGTGACCAGTTCATGTCCCTACTGCTTTACCATGGACAAACATTTTTGGTCTACTCTTTTCAGACAGGGGTAGAGGGACTGTTGAGAGGTTGAATTTCTACTTGAATTTCTGATATGGTTTAGAGTTTAACTGAAAAAAAATTGTTTTATAAAATCAGGGAACTGAGAAGCTATTGTGCATAGTGTCTTACTATTAATGCTATCTTGAGTAGAAAGTGAAAGAAATTGCTCAAGAATCCCTTTGCTGGGAGCTGCCACAGTTCTCTTCCTTTCATTCAGTGACTTTCTGATTTTTTCTTTTTTTGTGGGCTGGCAGAAAGATAAGAGTCTCCCCTAGACGATGATAAGAAATACTCCTCATGACGGTTTGGAACTGTACGCACCCCAGAAAAACACATTCTTAAATGTATACCATTTCTGTGGGTGTGAACCCTTTGCAAATAGGACCTTGTGATGAAGCTATTTCAGTTAAGGCCTAGAGTCCTTTATAGGAGAATGAAATTCAGACAAAGAGAGAGAAAGCCACAGGAAGCAAGAAGCTGAGCCAGAACCCAGAAGAGAAGGAAGAGACCAGGTGACTCTGCCATGTGCTTTGCTATATGACAAGAGGAGCCAAGGATCACCAGCAGCCAGCACAGATTGCCACAGTATTCAGAGATAAAGCATTACCTTGAGGATTCCTTAATTTGGACATTTTCCTGGCTTCAAAACTGTGAATGAATAAATTCCCATTATTTAAGTTAAGCTATTTCATGGTATTTGTTTGACCAGCCTAGGAAACCAAAATATTCCTAAAGCCACAAGGTACAAGTTTCTTATTTTGAGTTGCCCACAGTCTCCTAGAAGAGTCTTAAGGAGATACACAATCCAAATACTGTATGATAATGTTAAAGTAGAACAGAGCCATACAGGAACCAGGAAATCAGCTTTGCTGCCAAAATTTACAGATGTCATCACACAAGTGATGATATCTGAACAAGGTCTACAGGGGTGCATAGCAGCTGACCATGGGAGAAGCGGGACAATGAAATTTGAAGTAGAGGGAAGAGAGTACATAAAGGTGAAGATAAGAATATGCATCTGGGCTAAGTAGCACTATGTGGCTAGAGGGGAATGCCCATGGGGGACAGGATAGGCGGTGGTTAGGAAAAAAATATATACATATATACACATACGCATACATATATACATATTGTTCTGGTTTGCTGGCTGCCAGAATGCAACACACCAGAGATGGATTGGCTTTTAATAAAAGGGGATTTATTTTGTTGGTTCTTCAGAGGAAAGGCAGCTAGCTTTCCACTGAGGTTCTTTCTTACGTGGAAGACACAAGACAGTCTCTTCTGGTCTTCTCTCCAGGCCCCTAGGTTCCAACAACTTTCCCCGGGGTGACTTTTTTCTGCATCTCCAAAGGCCTGGGCTGAGCTGCAAGTGCTGAGATGAGGAATGCCGAGCTGCTTAGGCTGTGCTACATTGCATTCTCTCATTTAAGCACCAGCCAATTAAGTCAAACGTCACTCATTGCAGCAGACACGCCTCCTAGCTGACTGCAGATGTAATTAGCCACAGATGAGGTTCACGTACAGTTGGCTTATGTCCGCAGCAACAAGACTTGGTATGCTCACCTGGCCAAGCTGACAACTGAATCTAACTAACACACATATTTATGTATTTATATGTACACATACATAGTGGGACAGGAAAGAGTGGCTGGATAGGGAAGGACCTTATATGCCAAGCTAAGGATGTGGGCTTTATGGTGTCAAGATGTTTAATCTGCTTCAGATTTATCTTTTGGTAAAATCATCTTACTGGTGGTGGAAAGGTGCATTTTGCACCTTTGTACAGGTGAGCACACTAGACTGAGGGAGAACAAAGTACACAGTGCTCACTGTGTACAGGTGAGCACACTAGACTGAGGGAGAACAAAGTAAGAGAAGACGGTGGTAATGAACATAGGGTAGAGCAAAGGGGATATTTTCAAGTGGTCACAAATAAAACTTGGGGACCACTGAATGCAAGAACAATAAGAAGGAGAAAAGATGGGTTTCTGGCTTAGGGGAGAAGAAGAAAGGTGATACCGCTGATCCATCATTAAAGCATTGAACTTCCAAGGAGATACGAGCATTTAAAAACAGGGTTTTGCAGTCTTTGTAATAGGGTGTGGAAAGGAGAAGGATAACATCTTATTTTAATTTTTTTATTAAGAAAAATTGTGGATTTACAGAAAAATCATGCCGAACCATATAACCCCTGCCTCACACACACAGTTTTTCCTATTATTGACACTTTGCATCAATGCGGTATCTTTGTTACAAATGATGAAACAATATTTTAATAATTATACTATTAATTATAGTCCACAGTTCATATTGGGGTTCACTGTTTATATTGTACTGTCCAATGTTGTTTTTCCTTTAAATTGTTATCCTAATAACATCTAAACAACCTAAGGTTTCCCTTTGTAACCATATTCAAATACACAGTTCAGTGGTGTTAATTACATTTGCAATGTTGTGCTACCATCACCAACACCCATCATTAAAACTTTTCCATCAGCCTAAACAAAAACTCTGGACCAGTTAAGCCCTAACTTGCCATTCTCTACTCGCAACCTGGTACTGGTAACCTGTATTCTAGTTTCTGACTCTATGGATTTGCTTGTTCTAATTATTTCATATCAGTGAGATCATACATTATTAGTTCTTTCTTGTCTGGCTTATTTCGCACAACATGACGTCTTTAAGGTTCACCCATGTTGTCGCATGCTATCAGAACTTTGTTACTTTTATAGCTGAATAAGATTTTATTGCATGCATATGCCACATTTTGTTTATCCATTCATCTGCTGATGGATACTTGGGTTGCTTCCATCTTTTGGCAATTATGAATAATGTCGCCACAAACACAGGCATGCAAATACCTGTTGGAGTCGCTGCCTTTAAATCCTTTGAGCACATACTTAGAAGTGGGTAATTCTATACTTAACCTTCTGAGGAACCACTAAACTGTTTTCCACAGAGGTTGCACCACTTTGTATTACTACCAACAATAAATGAGTGTTCCTAATTTCTCCACATTCTCTTCAACATTTGTTATTTTCTGTTTTCTGAATAGTAGCCATTCTGGTGGGTGTGGAAAAGTATCTCATTGTCGTTTTAATTTGTATTTTCCTAATGGTTAATGATTTTGAGCATCTTTTCATATATTCATTGGCCATTTGTCCATCTTCTTTGAAGAAATGTATATTTCAATCTTTTGATCATTTTAAAATTGGGGTATTTGTCTTTTTCTTGAGTTGTAGAATTTCTTTATGAATTCTGGATATTAAACCTGTATCAGATATGTGGTTTCCCAAGATTTTCTCCCATTCTGTAGGCTGTCTTTTTATTTTCATGACAAAGTCCTTTTATGTACAAAAGTTTTAAATTTTGATGAAATTCGATTTATCTATCTTTTTCCTTCTGTTGCTCATGCTTTTGGTGTAAAGTCTAAGAAACTACTGCCTAACACAATGTCTTGAAGATGTTTCCCTATGGCTTCTTCTAGGAGTTTTATATTTCTGGTTCATATATTTAGGTCTTTGTTCCATTTTGAATTTATTTTTGTTTAAGGCATGAGGTAGGGTTCCATCTTAATTCCTTTGCCTATAGATATCTACTTTTCCTAGCACCATTTGTTCAAGTGACTATTTTTTCCTCATTGAGTGGACTTGGCACCCTTGTGAAAAACCAGTTGGTCATAGATGTGATGGTTTACTTCAGAACGCTCAATTCAATTCCACTGTTCTATAAGTCTGTCTTTCTGCCAGTACCATGCTATTTTTTCTTTTTTGTATGCCATATGGTGGTGTCACATTTCAATATTTTTCCATGTGAGTATTCCGCTATTGTAGCACCATTTGTTGAATTTTTTGTTTTTTGGGAAGTTCATGGACCAGGAATTGAACCTGGGTCTTCCACATGGCAGGCGGGAACTCTACCACTGAACTACATTTGAACCCCCAGCCCCATGCTATTTTGATTACTATAGTCCTGTAACACATTTTAAAACTGGGAAGTATGAGTCATCAAACTTGTTTTTCAAGATGGCTTTGGGTACTTTGGCCCCTTACCCTTCCATATAAATTTGATGACTGGCATTTTCATTCCTGCAAAGAAGGCTTTGGAATTTTGATTGGTATTGTACTGAATCTGTAAATTGCCTTGGGAAGAATTGACAACTTGACAATATTTAACCTTTGAATCCATGAACACAGAATGTTCTTCCATTTATTTAGGTCTGCTATGATTTATTTCAGCAATATTTTGTAGTTTTCCATGTATATATCCTTCACATTATTGGTTAAATTTATTTCTATAAATTTGATTCTTTTAGTTGCTATTGTAAATGGAATTTTATCATTGTTTTCCTCTCCAGATTGTTCATTACTAGTGTAGAAAAGCGCTATTGATTTTTGTGTGCTGGTCTTGTACCCCACCACTTTGCTGAATCTGTTTACTAGCTCTACTAGCACTGTTGTGGATTTTTTCAGGATTTTCTGCATAAAAGGATCATGTCATCTGCAGATAGGGAATGTTTTAGTTTTTCCTTTCCAACTTTGATGTCCTTTATTTCTTTTTCTTGCTTAATTGCTCCGGCTAGAACTTCCAGTATGATGTTGAGCAAAAGTGGTGACAGCGGGCATCCTTGTCTGATTCCTGACCTTAGAGGGAAAGTTTTCAGTCTTTAACCATTAAATATGATACTAGCTGTGGGTTTTTTCAATATGCCCTTTATCATGGTGAGGAAGTTTTCTTCTATTTCAGTTTGCTAGAGCTGATGAAATGCAACACACCAGAAATGGACTGGCTTTTAACAATGCAAATTTATTAACTTACAATGTACAGTTCTGAGGCTGTGAAAAATGTGCAAATTAAAGCATCAACAGGATGATACCTTCTCTGAAGACTGGCTACTGGCAAACTTGGGCTCCTCTTCAGATAGTAAGGCACATGGCAGTGTCTGATGGTCCTTCTTTCCTGGATTTCATTGCTTCCAGCTTTTGGCTTCAGAGGTTTTCTCTCAGCTTCTTTGAGGTTCTTTCTGTGAGCTTCTCATTCTCTTTATTCCTCTCACAAAGCATTTCAGTAAGAGGATTAACACCTACCTTGAATGCAATGGGTCACATCTCAATTGAAATAACCTAATCTAAAGGTCCCACCCACAAAAGGTCTAAATTCACAGAAATGGATTAAAAGAACATGATCCTTTCCAAGGTATAAACATCCTCCAAACTACAATACCTTCTATTCTTAGTTTTCTAAGTGCTGTTATCAAGAAAGGGAGCTGGATTTTCTCAGATACCTTTTATGTATTAATTGAGATTTTTTTTTGTCCTTCATTCTAGTAATGTGATGCATTATATTAACTGATTTTCTTATGTTGAAATATGCTTGCAAACTTGGGATAAATCCCACTTGATCACTGTAAATAATTGTTTTTTTATGTGCTATTGGATTCAGTTTGCTAGTATTTTGTTGCAGATTTTCACAATTGTATTCATAAGGGATATTTTTCTGCAAATTTCTTTTCTTATATCTTCATCTGGATTTGTTGTGAGATTGATATTGTCCTCCTAGGATGCGTTAGGGAGTGTTCCCTCCCCTTTTATTATTTGGAAGAGTTTGAGGAGGTTTGTTGTTACTTTTTCTTAGATTGTTCAGTAAAATTCACCTGTGAAGCCATTTGCTCCTGGGCTTTTCTTTGTTGGGAGGTTTTTGATTACTGATTCAATCTCTTCACTAGTTATTGGTCTGTTGAGATCTTCTCTTTCTTCTTCAGTCAGTGTAGGTGATTTGTGTATTCCTAGGAATTTGTGCCACTTCATTTAGGTTATTAAATCTGTTGGCATATAGTTATTCATATTATTTTATTATCCGTGTTCTTTCTCTGGGATCAGTCGTAATGCCTCCCTTTCATTTCTGATTTTAGTTATTTGCATCCTTGCTCTTGTTTTCATTGCCAATATAGTTAAAAGTGTGTTGGTTTTATTGATTCTTTTAAAGAACCAACTTTTGGTTCTGTTGGTTCTTCTAACTGTATTTTGTTTTTTTTTAATTCTCTCTTTCCTTTATCTTCACTTTATTTATTTATTTTTTATTTCCTTCTTTCTGCTCATTTCGGGTTTAGTTTGTTCTTCTTTTTCTAGATTCCATAGCTATTGTGAGGTTAGTCCTCTTATTTGAGATCATTCTTCTTGTTTAATGTAAGCATTTAGAGCTATACATTTCCTTGTCAGCACTGCCCTTGCTGCATCCCATAAGTTTCAGTATATTCTGCTTTCGTTTTCATTTGCCTCAAGACATTTCCCAATTTCCCTTGTGATTTTTTTCTTTGACCTATGGGTTAAGAGTTTGTGATTTAATCTCCACATAATTGTGGATTTTCTAGTTTCCTCTCTATTTAGATTTCTAGCTTCATTCCGCTGTAGCCAGAGAAGATACATTGTATGATTTCTGTAGTTTTGAATGTTCTGAGACTTGTTTTGTGATCTAACATATGATCTATCCTGGAGAGTGCTCTATGTGCACTAGACAGCAACGTTTCCTCTGCTGTGCTGCGTGAAGTGTTCTGCATATGTCTGTTGGGTTTAGTTGGTTCATACTTTTGCTCAGGACTTATACTTCTTTAAGGATCTTCTACGGCCTTTTGTGGGGGAGGGGAGGTCATGTCTTCCACACCCTCAAGCATGATGGTCTAGAGCAATAATATTTATTAAAGAAGGACTCAGTATGGAGTCAAGAGTTCTATGCTCACCTCTTTGCTCTCCCAGTTATCTGTTTTCTGTCAGCAACACGTACCTATGAATATGAGCTTGCACCACATATCTGTAGTTTATCTAACGCAAGGGTTTTCAAGCTTGAGTGTGCTTAAAAACCACCTGGAAGACTTTTTTTTTTTTCATGGACACGCACTGGGAACCAAACGTGGGTCTCAGGCATGGAAGGCAAGAACTCTGCCACTGAGCCACCGTGGCTCGCCCTCACCTGGAAGACTTTTAAAATGCATGCTTCTGAGCCCTGACCCTGGACTTCAGGACCCTGTAAGTCTAGGGTAGAGCTAAAAAATTTGCATTTCTAACCACCTGGCCAATGATGCAGGGACCACACTTTGGGAAGTGCTGTTCTAGCGTTCTAGCATTCTAGCATGATCGTTCTTAATCTCTTAAGAGTCCGAATGGCATAGTGAAAATTAGAAACCTCTTTTTTTTTTTTTTTTACATGGGCAGGCACTGGGAATCGAACCCAGGTCCTCTGCCATCGCAGGCAGGCATTCCTGCCTGCTGAGCCACCGTGGCCCACCCTACAAACCCTTTTTCAGAAACCTGCACAAGCATATATGGATACAAAGCATGAGCTTCAATTCATGAACTTCCTAGATGTACTGAATGGAAATGGGAAGTGGTGGTTTAGCAGCAGCTACTGCCACCTCCACCTCCCAGAAACACAGTGAATTTATAGAGAACTCTCAGGAAGAAAAATATACTGGAAAATGTGACTAAAAATGTAATTTTCCTTATGTATGCACCTTGGAATTACTTACAGGGATTCTAGGCATAAAATGACCAGATGTGGGGGAGGCTATATATCAAAGGGCAGTCCTTGGGTGCTGCAAGGAAATTCCTGTCATTTTATCGAAATTCAAGTAATGTGGCTCTTTCCCATTTTGACTCTCCATCTGCATGGAAAATAGATAAAAGTGTGGGTCACAAAGGAGTAAAAGGGTACATTTAGCCAAGAGGGCTATAAAAAGAGAAGTTTGCACCATGGGGAAAGTGTAGCTATGGTTCTTGACCATCTGACTGGTAGCCAAGTGAAACAGTTCAAGAACTAAGGAGATAATTAAGAAGGTGCTTAAAAAGAAACTTCAAATCAGTTGTGCTACTGAGACACCTCTGTCATAGAGAAAAGAACATTTTGATTCTACCTTTTACTAAAAATCTCCTTATGTGCCTTCCATAACCCAGAGGTATGGATATTTTTAAATGACCCTGAAAAGAAAGAAGAGATGTCCTTTATTTCATGAAGAGAAAGCCAATTTTTCATTTAAAGAGCCTTATGTCACCTTTGCCTGTATGCATAGAATCAGAAACACGAGGCAAATATTGTATTATTCAAATGACAGCTCTGAGGTTGGGAAGATAAAGGTCCAGTGAGCTAGAGAGAAGAATCCTTTCTTCAGTTTATCGAAGACATGATAATGCTACAGGTGAAGGTGCTCTATCATAATAGGGAGAAAACCATACCTATGAGTCAATGAAGAAAACCCTGTCTAATGATGTTTTATCTGCTGATTCACCTCCTCTGTCTTCAGTTCTCAGCAAACTTTTATTGGGTCTCGTCATGGGCACATTTACAGAGCAATTTCCATAATGATAAAATCTCTTCAAATGAGATTTAAAATGTAATTAAAGGGCTGACTTGATGTGGGAATGGTGTTGTTGTGCAATGGCCATACATCCTCACGTCACAGAGCCCTCATTCGGCTAGCCTATGGCATGACCCCAATTTTGCTCTAGTAGAATTACGTGCCCTTGTTTCATTCTAATGGCTCAACTAGGAAAGAACGAAAGAAGATAAAACAGCTCCTCTCTTGGAGAGTTAAGTCCATGGATACGAGTTAGACTCCTGCACCCTTCTCCCTTCATTCCCTATCTTAGAATTTCAGAGGCATTAAAGAAACTCCTTAAGCATAGAAGCGAACACTGACAAACTGACAGGTGAAAGCTGAAAGGATCTGCCTTGCCCTGAGAAGCTGATCTCTGCAAATCCTATGGCCTGTTCTCACGATTTTAAGTGCAATTGCTGGAAAAGTGGAAACTGCAGGTTATAGTTCCCAGAATGGATGAATGCTTGCTCCTGGAAAATCATCTGTTACCTGAGAAAGCAAGAAAATATTCCATGGGCAGCCCATTTTTGAAACCTCAAAAATAACTAAGACGATTCTTAGCTATGAAATGAATTTAAGATTTTAAGCCTTAGAATTTCCAAGACCCCAAAATATCCTGTCCACCCTGTCCCTCAATCATTAAGTATCCTCAATCATGTTACTTTCCATTTAACCAGAAATGAGTTTTCACTTGGTTACTGGTTTAAATATTGACGGATACTTATATCATATGATAGGAAAAGTGTTATTTAATACACTGGGTAAATAAAACATTTCAAAAGATTAGATTTTAGATCTAAGATAATAGCTAAGTAATAGGTACTGAAGCATTCAGAAGAAGACTTGGCATTTTCAAATGATATACACCCATTACCTTCTCTTTTAAACATATCATGATGATAGTCACAGAAAAACAATACACCTTCATTTCCCAGTACCTGCCCATGCAACAAACAAACAAATAATATGCTATATAAAGTCTGAGTTATACAGACCACTGAGAGTTCCATTAAAGAGTTACCTATGTATCCATTGGACTCATAATTTATTTTGCATATTTTTTCTGTGCATCTCTCTTTGCCTAACTGAAATATTTCACTGAAACGACACTCTGTCTAGGGAATCAAATTTATCCTTGTGGTGTTGAGAGCTACAAAATAACTCATCTGTTTTAATATACCATTAACTGTATAAAATTAAGGTAGAATCAGAAACAGCAATTTGAAGGTCTTTCATTTACTGATGATGACAAGTTCTCATCAAATAGCTATCATGCTTTTAAGTCTGACAAATGTTTTTTAAAAATAGAAGTAAGACACTGGAAAAAATAATGTACACTTTTGAAGAGAAAATCAGTCCACTGTATCTTTGGAATAAGAGCAATTTGGAAATTTTCTTTATTCCAAGAAAGCACACATGTTCATCTAAAAAATTCACCCCTACTCAAAAATGCCAATGCTATTGTCAGCTTTCTTTAATAGCAAACAATTCATAGAAAGTATGATTTCAGTGTAACAATATCCTCTTTTAGCCAAATAACTTTCCTCAACCCTTACATACAGTTTTCTGCTAAATCATTCCCCTACTTCCCACTCTCACCACCAGATTTAAAAGGATGGAAAGACTGCGCCATTCTCTGTAGGACCATTTGCTTGCACTCTCTCTGTCAAGCTTCCCTTGCCTGATTTCATTGCCATGCAAAATCCTACAGGATAACTTGGAGAGCAGCTACTCTATTACTTCTCCAAACATCCACTGCTTCCAATAACTACTGATTTTCTGTTACAATCAGGAGCCTTGAAACTTAAACTACTCCACCGTTTTCAATGCAGAAGAGAAAATCCTAGGGAAAATGGGGAACAAATACTGTGTTTCTGGAGAGCAGTGTTGAGCTTGCATGCTTGTTCTTCATCAGCCTTGACTGCTCTGAGAGGCAATATCTCTTCTCATACTGTAGGCTGACATTTCTTCTCACTAAATATAAATAGATAATTAAGCGTGGTGCAAATTCTGCATTCTTCCTTTTGACATCTCTACTCATGAAACAAAGAAAGGCAGTCCCCTACTAACAAAGAGTTCTGCAACCAAAGATCATTTGCAAGTCAATGGTTCAGAAATCAAAACTCATTTTCCTATTAAAATAATAGTCATATATGCCTCAGCCCAGCTTAATATACCTATCTGACCTACAGCATGGATGAGCTATATCGTTCTGATAGCATTGCTTTGGGTTCTGGAATTTGGGAAGCATGCACCTTTTAGTATTCAAAAGGGAGAGGAAACAGGAAAAGGAAATATTTCCTTTTGAGTCCTGGATCTGCCCAATGCAAAACGGTAAGGAAAGGAGATCTGAATGGGTATCGCCCATCTCTTTTTACTCCTGGTACCTAATCTTCTCTACTCCCAAAGTTCCTCATGCTCTAATAAACCTTCTCTCCCATCCATTTAAAATCTTATTCCCAGGGAGCAGACTGACCACTTTCACTTTCTTAGAGATTTTTGCATTTTGCAAAGAGGAACACAGGGTTAACCTAAATGAATCAGGGTTTGCTAGGATTTCAAGGAATGTAAGGATACAAAGTGAAAATATTCAGATGGTAGCAATAGTGTTGGGGGCAAAATGGCTTCAGCTAGCCTTGCTCAGAAATCTGCTTTAATAGTGTGGCCTGGCTCCCTCAACCTCCATTTCACTCTGCTTCTAGTTGGACAGGCTGGAAATTAAAAACTACATGGGCTGGAAATTAAAAACTACATTTACTAGACTCCTTGGCAGCTAGGATTCTGAATATGAATTAGATTTCAATAAGTGAAGGTTGTCAGATAAAATACAGTATGCCTACTTGAGTTTGAATTTCAGACAAAGAATGATTTTTTTTTTTAGTATAAGTGCACATGCAATATTTTGATTTGTTAAATCTGGTGACACTACACCAAGAAAATGTACCTGTTTAGGTTACATCTACCTAACCTAATTACATCTACCTAATTAGGCTAGCGATTAGGTTGAAGTGACATACAGGACATCTCCATGTCCCTTTTGCCTATTTCTGCTTAGTCACAGTAAGATGAGACTCTCCACATTGGCATCCCAAAGCCCACCTTCCAGCTTCCTGGTTATAGAAAAGGCGTTGCTGACAGCAGCTACAAAAGTCATAGCCTCTTGATTTCAACTTTGTGGCTTCTAGTTCACAGTTACAGAGTATGTTTTTAATGCTTTTCTTTATTTTGCATGGGCAGGCACTGGGAATCGAAGCCAGGTCCCTGGCATGGCAGGTGAGAACTTTGCCTGCTGAGCCACCATGGCCCGCCCTGGAGTATGTTTTTAGTTCATTGCTTCAGTGGTGCCTCAAAGATGGTAGTTCTCCGACAGGATAAATTCTATGTGGTTTAAAATCTAAAACCGGCTCCTTCAACCTTTCCAAAGATTTGATATGCATCTAATTCCCTGTATTAAATTCTTTTCTGATTAAACTGCCTGCCCTGAACTCTGACAGCTGTGTGTCCCGAGGGTCAGCTGCCCTGCTTGTTTCTACTACTTGCAGTATCTTCCTTTTACCATTTAAGAATCCAAAAACTCTATGGTTTTCTGGACATGACTGTCACAGCAAGAGATCTTCCATCAAAAAGGAGCAGGATGTAGGGAAGGTAAAAAGGTTTATACCTATGTTGATGTTTTGTTTTATTTGTTTCACTTCTAAAGAAAATACTTTGTAAGATACTTTAGGTTGTAGCAACACACTGAGATACTTGACCATTATATGAGCATCCTTAGAAAAATTTTACTATTATTTTCTTCATCTCTTTTTTCACATAACTAGGTGCCAAATTTTCACTGAAGACACATCTGATGGGAAAAGATCTGATTCAATAGCTTCATAAAATGATGTTCTATTAATTACAATATGATATATTGCCATTAAAGCTCAAGGGAAAAAAAAAAAAAGAAAAGTCCAGAAGCACAAACTTGCTTCATATATAAAGTCAAGGGAGGCGTGAGAGGACGCTAAGGAAAGACTGCCTGCTTTCAAGCCTGGCTGGCACATGAGCACAGAGTTTTCCTCTCTGCCTGTGCCTCACGTACAATTTCATCCCCTAAAAGTACCAAGTTCTACCGCTGGGAGAGACTTAATGTTGAGTGCTGAGATATCCCTGGTGCTCAAGGTTTTCTACTCTCAGGCACATATAATTAGGGTGGCCCCATAACTTACTGTCCAAACCTGAAGACTCAACAGTGTTATTAATAATTACACCCGAACCACGGTATAAATTACACCATAACAATAGGCCTAACTTGAGACTCATCTGGGCAAATCAGAATCAATAAAATGGGGGGAAAACCTGACAGCCCCTGTTTTCTGGGTATCAGCTGAGAAAGCCTTTCTTCTTACTCAGTGTCTCTGAGTAACAAAAGGGACACAACATGGCATTTACTTCCTGCCTGGGGTTCCCTAAGCACAGCGAATTGACCACTGCACCAGTTTTCTTACATTCAGGGAATGACAAGCAGAGAAAAGCCAGAGCTTCCCACCCCTGTGCATGCAGGTGCCCTCTCACAGCAGGGAGTAAACAACTTCGGTTCTGTTTGCTAAGGGAAAGAAAATGAAAAGATGGCCAATGACAAAATGCCCTTCAAAGAAAACATTTCATGAGCCTGTGTGTAGCATAGATAAGAACTAGGACACTGTCAAAATAAAGATCCTAGAATAGCATCTAGAAAGAATGCCCTTAAAATAAAAAAAAAGAAAGAAAAGAAATGTTGGCGAATGTTGCTACAGAGTCCATTGTATATCATCTGCCACAATCTTCTCGGCAAATGAAGATCAAAGTTTCTGCCTGTGTCTGCAACGCAAACTAGAAGGAATTCACTTTCTCAAAATTTGCTTCAAGTTCTCCTTTATGGAGAAGCAATTCATTCCACACGTATTTCATACCTGACATTTAATACAGAGTTTACATCTTACAAAAGTGGCTTTGTGGGGCTCCCATGCCTGCAGAAAGTTTCTTCCAAGACATTTCTATGCATATCTAAGAAGAACAGGACATCATGAAAACCAAGAATAAGGATGAGAGAATTCTGGATTTTAGATCATGGGGCATGGATTAAGAACCGGTTTAATACATCTTAAACCCTAATTATAGAACTTCCAAGCAATATGGTAAATCTTACACATTCAGCCTTTTACTTTTGAAGAAAAACAGAGGATAGCAGATTTCCATTCCAGTGCTAGTCTGGGAGCTGTTGAGGCTGGAAAGAAGTTAAGTAACTGCAGAGCATCAAAGAGGGTCAATAAAGAGAGTCAAGGAATTGGTGACCTTGGTATGTAACTAGATGATGGAGCATCAGTTTCTCTTGATCGCAGCCCAGTTTACTGTATGATTATTTGTTTGTTTGTTTGTTTTACTGTATGATTGTTTTAGCCATTTTTTTTCCTCCAACTTTCCAAGTTCTTCCAAAGCTCCTCACTTCTCCTTGTATGATGATGGGAAGATCATTTGCCATTGCCCTTTCAATTCATTCATTCATTCTGCAAACACTTACTGAGCACCCCCCAGGTGTCAGGCCCTGTGCCAGCCCCATGGGATACAGTGATGGACATGACAATCGTGGTCCCAGATGGGGCTAAGCTTTTCTCTTTTAAAATAACAATATCACAGATTAAATAAGACACTCTGGATACAAAGTGCTTTGAAAGTTTGACAACTCTAACAAATCAGAGATTCTTGGACATGATAAACAAGGCCTCCTAAAAAAATCTTTTTTTTTTTGATGGTGGCAGAATAGAGCTCAGAAAACCCCAATAACCACTGCCATTCACAAAGAGGCATTTTTGTAGCTTTTCCATAGCAATATGAAATTCTGGCAGGCAATGGGGGTATACTTTGATTAGATCCGGTTCTTCCTAGGAATGGCTCCTAGTCCATTTTTCTCCATGGTTCCTGGCTCTGTCTTCTAGGAAGTGCTTCCTTTTCCATCATACTTGGCCACCTCTGAAGAAGTAATTAGTATTTATAGTCCTTCTGGGGCCTGAGCCGCTTTCTCAGTCTGTTGTCTGCCAGTTGATGACCCACAGGTCATTTTAAACATTAAACAGTCTCAGTCCCATTTAGTGCAGGCTTCTATCATTTCTGCCGTATAGCATTCTCAAAAAAATTTGTAGGTTTTCCACACTGGTCACTCCCATGATTGCTAAAGCCATGCCTTTTTGCGTTTTTCATTACTGCTACTTTGGGCATTTTACATTTTCTATAGGGCCATGACTTCAGCTTCTCAGAAAAATTATTTACCAGCTTATAGGGTCTAAAACATGCCAACTTATTTCTTTCAGAAGTCTTTAAAAAGCATGGACTAGCTACAAAGTTGCTATAACTTACACTCTGAGGCTGAGTGCACTGGCTTGGAACTGGTCTATACCCTGTGACCAGGGTAAAATCTTTTGCAGAATGAAAAGAATGAAAATGAAAAATAGCTTTATTTTCACTTCCTACAGATTCTGCTTTCAAGCTGTGCTCATCTCTGTCTTTTACTCTGTTATATTATGGAACTAAAAGAAGTCCATTTATGTTTTCATTATGCTCCCTGGGATCCATTTTGTTTAAGTCCACAGATTGATTAGGTACTGTGCTGGTTTGAATCTATTATGCACCCCAGAAAAGACTATCTTCTTTTAATCCATTATTGCAGGGGGCAGACCTACAGTGGGTGGAACCTTCTGATTAGGTTATTTCAATTGAGACCCAGCCCATTCAAGGTGGGTCTTAATCCTTCACTGGAATCCTTTATGAGAGGATGAAAGGCAGGTAAAGCAGGAGAGCACAGAGAGAATTTGGAGACAGCCATTGAAACCAGAACCAGGAGAGAAGGATCAGCAGATGCTGCCATGTGCTTTCCACATAACGGAGGAACCCTGGATGCCAGCAGCCACTGCTCAGAGCGGGTGTCCTTCCCTTGATGCCTTACTTTGGACATTTTCATGGCCTTCAAACTGTATATACATCTGTAACATTATAAAACCCCATTGAAAAAGTCAACCCATTTCTGGTATATTGCATTCCAGCAGTTTAGGAAACCCAAACAGATACCTTTTCAATCTTCTAAATTCCTGCAGGCAACCATTTTCCTCAAAGTTTCACAATGACATAATGCATCATGGTTTTTTCAGCCTTCTATAGCACTTTAATTTTTTTTTACCAGTCTTCTACAAACCATTCCTCACCTCCCACCACATAATCCAAAAGCCAATTCCACTTAATTTAGGTTGATGTTACACCAGCATATCACTTCTAAGGACTAAGTCCAGTATCAGTTAACTATTACTACAATAATGCCACATAAGCAAGAAATAAAAAGCTAAAATTGTGGCATTCTAACCCATACCAAACTCTGAAATCTGTTCTACAACTAATTGTTGCAAGGTATTTGAAATGTATCACTTTTTTTGAATATATGTTGTTTTCCAAAAAGAGAAGGAAGAGTATAATAGAGAAGATAGGATTTAACAAATGAATTTGACTGCTGAATCAATATATTGCTAATTCTTTTGGTCTCCAGTGTCTTGCAGCAGCTAGAAGAAAAAATGAAAAATCATGGAATTGTGAACTGTACCAAACTTGAAAATCTGTTGTATAACTACTTGTTAAAATGTACTTGGAAATGTATTGCTTTTTTGTATATATGTTATTTACATAACATAAATAAAAGTTAAAACAATAATGCCACAGAATAAAATGACCCTAAAATCTACGTGGCATAAAATCTACGTGGCATACAACAATAACTGCTTATTTAGATCATGAATCTCTGGGTTGCTAGTGATAAAAATACTGAGGCTGGGCCAAGCTGGGTACACTACTCTACGTGTTTCTCAACCTTTTCCTGAGAATAGTGGTCTGGTCTCGGCACATTTTTCTCACGGTGATAGCAGAAACACTAAAGCATGGGGGAAACATGTATCTCTTTTCAATGCCTGGGATCTGAATTGGAAAACTATAATTTCTCATCTTTCGATGGCTAAATCAAGAGCTGAGGAAATATACTCCAAATTTTAAAGGGAGGAACTGTAATATTATATAGCAAATGCTTGGATCCAAGGGCAGGGGGTGGGAATGGGGATGTTACATCAATATGTCACACAGGGTATTATGTCTTTCAACTAAAGCCATTACTCCATTTACAGTTAATGTCATTACTGAGATATACGGGTTTAAGTCTATCGTATTATTGCTTGTCATTTTCCCCCATTTATTCTGAGAATCTTTATTATTATTATTATTTTAATTTGACACTTAAGAAAATCAGCTAAAAGGTAAAACTCTTTGCAAAAGAGAGGATATTGAGTAATTATTGGGTTCTTTTGATTAAGTCAAAAGCTATCCAGGGAATTAGAATATCTCAGTAGATGTTTCTTGGCCTAAATCACCTGCTTAGACTGGTCATGTGGCCTTAATTAATGAAATAACTGAAAACTATTATTCTCCACTATAACCCCCTCATTTTATGCAAGGCAGCTTTGTAGTCTAGGATTAATAAGAAGCAACAAGCCAACAAACCAAAACCAACATCTATTTTGCAGTAAATTATTTTATCAGCGGATTTCAGAGCAATTGGTGCACGTTTAATTGAAAAAAATAGACAAGGTTTAAATTGTGGAGGTTGAGAGAGAGAGAAATTAGAATAGTTCTTCCTTCTCCCAAATTTTGATAATGCACCTCACCTCTCAGTTTAGTTCCACCCGCCCTCCCCTCCCTGCCTCTCTGTCTTTCTCCCTGCCTTCCACCTTCTCTCATCAATCATCCATCCACCCATATAGTCTTTTCAACCAAGGCTTGGTACTAGCTCTGGGAATAAGATTACATGAAAACACATGCACCCTACCTGAAATCTAAGAATTTGGTTTGACGTATAGGAAAAGGTTGGGCAAGAAGGGAGCATAGGTAGAAAGAAAGGTAAGGGATGAAAGTAAAGAAAAAAGAAGGAAAATAAGTAGGAACATGATGTGCGAGAACAATTCTGGAGCAGGTTTCATAGACTTAGAAGCAATAAAATGGACTCAAAACTGCAAACAAAACGATTTCTGCTGTTACACTTTCTCTAATATCGCAGAGCAGCTATTTCAAATCATCACTCTCCTTAAATCTCTGACTTCAACATCATTCCCATCACCCTCTGCACTAAATTGCAGCTTCTGCTTCAACGAAAAAAAGAAAATTAACAGAAGGACCCTCTCTAACCTTTCACCAAACTTATAAAGCTACCAGCAACTAAGCCCATCTCCCCACCCCCCCACCCCACGTTGGAATGCAAGATGTGCCTTCATTTCCATTTGAGGATAATGCCTCTATTTCATCTTTCTCCTGCATCCTCAACCTCTCCTTCTACTCGCTCCTTCTCACTGGTACTTAACTTTTAGGTCTCTCTCATATTAAGACCACTCTTTTCTTGTCCCTGCAATCTTCCTCCATTACTATGATGTTTCTCTCTTCCCATCCCAACCACAACTCTTGAAAGAATTGTTTCAAACTTGCTGCCTCCATTCTGTCAATCTCAAGCACACCTCAACCCACTGCCATCCTGGTTCTCTATTTAACACAGAGTAATTATAGGGTTCTCCAAAATCAACACTGAAAGTACTCACATCAAGGTTATCAATACCTTTCTTGCTGCTAGATTGATGGAATGTTTCTTGTTCTTATCTTCCGTGAGTCTTTTGTAGCATTTGATACCTCTGACTACTACTTCTTCTTGAAAGCCCCTCTTCCCTTGAATTCTGTGACATCACCACACCTATTTACCTCCTACCTACTGAACTGCTCACTTCCCTGCCTTTATGGCAAACATTATTTTTTGCTTATCTCTTAAATGGTGCTTTGCAGGGTTCACTTCTAGATCTTCTCTTTCTCTCTCTACGAACTTTACCCTGAGCCATTTCAAAACCTCATAAGATTGCAATTATCTCTTATACTGACAAATTCAAATTAAATATATCTAGCTCAGAACTTTTTCTGTCGGTACAGCTTATGTACCCAGCTACCTACCAGACATATGCTTTTTTATCTTCCAAGAACAACTTAAATTCAACATAGTGTAAGACTGAACTCACTATCATCCCCTCTGTTGCCCCACTCTCTACCTCCTGTAGATGTGCTCCACATTTTGCATAAAATGTTTGAGTAAATGGAATCTCCATCTACCTGGTTGCTCAAATTAGAAATCTGAGTCAACTCTTCCCACTCCAGGTCACCTACCATAGCCTATCAATCATAATAGCATTGAATCTACCATCTAAATAGCTATCAAATCTGTCTTTTTCCTAATACTTTCAATCTCTACTGCCATACTTAGTGTATACTATCATCATTACTTACCTGAATAACTGCAATACTGTCCTCAAGCTGTTTCCTTGTCTTCACTTCACTGAGCTAACTTTGGTTCCTTGAACTGCCATGAAAGTTCTGACCTCCAGGTCTTTACTCATACTATTCTCTCTGTTGGAAATACTCTTCCTCCAAACTCCCAACCTATCCCAATCCTATCTTCTGCTTATCCTTGGGTCTCATCCAAGGTGATACTTTCTTGGGGAGGTTGTTATGGGTTAAATTGTGTCCCCACAAAAGATATGTTGAAGCCCATGGTACCTATGAAGGTGACCTTATTTGGAAATAGGCTCATTGTAGATGGAATTAGTTAAAATATGAGTTCATACTGAAATAGGGTGAGCCCTTAATTCAATATCATCGGTGTCTTTAGAAGAAAGGGAGAGGAGATACAGAAGGACGCAGAAGGAAGATGGCCATTTAACGATGGATACAGAGATTGAAGTATTGAAGCCACAAGCCAAGGAATGACAATGATTGCTGGCAAACCACCAGAAGCTTGGAAGAAGCAAAGAAGGTTTCTCTCCTACAGGCATCAGAGGGTGCATGACCCTGCTGACACCTTGATATTTGACTTCTAGTCTCCAGAACTGTGAATCAATAAATTTCTGTTGTTCTCAGTAGTGAAGTTTGTGGTAATTTGTTATGGGAGCTCTAGAAGATTAGACAGAAGCCCTCCCCATCCCACCAAGCCGGGGCTGGGTTACTTTCGTATGCTCTCATAGTGCTCTCATAGCACTATCATAGCACTACTTTTACCATATAGTAGTTTCTTGTTTAATTTCCTTCTTCCCCATTATACTGCAGATCAAAGAAGATCATGATCTAACCTGTCCTGTTTACTGGTGCATCTCTAGTGTCTGGCATGGTGTCTGGAATGTCAATTAATATTCGTGAAATAAATGGACCCATAACCGTATGCTTATATCAGAGGGCTAGTCCACCACACTCTCTTCTAATCACTGGCAGGTTAAATATTTTTGCTTATTATTGTTTTATACATAAAGACTAATATCTGAGAGTCATCAGTACATATGTCCCTGTCTAAATAAAGAAAGTGCATTGTATAAAATCTTATTAGAACAGAAAGCATGGGATAGCAAATCTTCCCCTTTGGTTACATTTTGTTATGAATCATAAAGCTTCTAGAAATGATATATTAAATTCAAGAAATTAGAAGTCAAAGACCTGAGGGACAGCTATTTAGAAATCAACATGTGGAAGTAGAGGACCATCAACAGGAACTGTGCAGGCTGTTCACTGTATCCCGAAGTAGAGGGAAAAGAAAAGGGAAATAGTCTTCAACATCATGAAACTATTACATAAAATGTGACAACTACACTTCCCCAGCAAAGGTCAATGTTGTATGTTAGCAAGAGTATTGTCAGGCAGGCTAAGCAGTGCAGGAAGAGGCATAATTAGGAATAGGAAAACAAAGATCTCATCTACAATATTAAGAGCCATATTAGGTTTGTATCTACAGAAATGGTGACCGGATCTTTGCAAAGACTCTTGTCCCAGTGTGACGAAATGGAAGATGGAATTGAAAACATGCCTATCAATGTTCTAATCATGGTCCAATGACCTGGGGATACAGCAGTGAACAGGAGAGACATGGCCCTACCTTTGCAGTTGTTACACTTTAGTGGAGCTGTCACCCACTGAACAATGATATGATGAAGGTTTCAAAAGAAGATGCACAACGAACCTACTGGGGAGTAGCCACCTGATAACCCCAAGCTTTTGTCAATTGCCACTCTGGGACAGACCATAAAGATCAGGCTGCAGTAACCTTCTGTTGCCATTCTATATCCAAATTAGGTATCCAAAAATAAACACTAGATTGCTATGGAAAACTTCAGAATTTAATATTCACAAACTGTCATTTTTAAATAAGTGAATACAAATAGAAAAGGCAAATGCAAACTGAGTAATAACCTCTTACATCTCAACGTACACTAAGTTAGAAAAAATACAGACCCTTAAATCAATACCTCCTCTGATGTCTAAAAGCTGTTTATCACTAGATGCCTTCTCACCTGCTTTGCAAATCAGTTTAAACGTACCTGGTAATCAGGATTCATTATTTTTATTCACTTGGGAAGTGAAAAGTACCTTTTCCTACTGAGGTTTTGAAGGAAAAGTAAAACGCCATTCATTTGGAGATTTTAATGTGTGCTTTTATAAATGGGAAATGATTTCTGCTTTATCACGCGGTATGCCTTCGAGTCTTGCACCTAATCTCTCAACCCAGCCAACTTTCCCCATTTCTCTAACACCAAGCATAGCAAAAGGAGACACTCTCCATTAGCCAAGGGACACTGCTGCTCATCCGGCAACCGACATTTGACTCAGGGTTGGGGAATTGTGAAATAACCCAAAATGCAGGGCCTTCCAGATGAAAACTGCTCAGAGGATTTTCCATTCAGAAAAGTAGAAGGCAACTGAGTAGTTCTTATTATACTACAAAACTTAGAAACTCTTCTTGGGCGATACAATACTGACCTAAATTACATCACGTGCGTGTTTTTTTTTTTTTTTTTTTTTTTTTTTTTTAAAGAGAGAGGGAGGAAGGGAAGGAAAGAAAGACAGACAGAGAAGGAAGGAAGGATGGAAGGAAGGGAGGAAGAAAGGGAAACATCTTTAAACATTTTCTTATTTATTATATTTTGTTTGTTTGTTTGTTTTTTACATGGGCTGGGGCCGGGAATCGAACCGGGGTCCTCCGGCATGGCAGGCAAGCACTCTTGCCCGCTGAGCCACCGCGGCCCGCCCACATGCGTGTTTTTTACGTATTAAACAGCAGCAAAAATCAGTAGAAAAGGGTGGTTGGTATAAATCACAATACTACAAAAATGCTGAGTCTAGAAAATTAAAAAAAAATGCTTATAATTTTCAAAATTGTCTCTGGCCAGAAAGGAGGAGGAGGCAATACACAACACGACCCTTTTGAGGGTGGGTAATGGAATTGGGCAGGACACTATCAATTCTGACATAATCACCGACAATTTTCTACATTGCAATGACATAGAAAAGACATGCACAGAATGACAGCCTGAGAGCTGTCATTGATTCACTTATTGAACAAGGCTTGAGAGAGCCCGGACCATCCTCTAGGGATGTGCTGTCTAATATGGCAGCCGCTAGCCACAGGTGGGTATTGATATCTTCAAATGGGGTTAGTGAAATTGAGAAAGTGAATTTTAAATTTAATTTAATTTTCATATAAAACAGATACCTGGTTCAGATACTGAAACACTTTTTCAGTACGTTTGGATCAATGGGTATGTAAATCTGTTTTTTTTTTTAACTATAAATTTTATGAAATCTACACACGGATCACCTATTACCAGTGAAAATGCAGGGTCTGAATTGTGATGGGCTGTAATTGTAGAGGGCAGATCAGATTTTGAAGACTTAGGGGACAAAGCAAAATATCTTATTAATATATTTTATTGATCACATATTGAAATAATGATATATGGGGTTAAAAAATGCAATCAAAACTAACTTCACCAGTTTCATTGTAGTTTTTAAAAATGTGGCTACTAGAAAATTTAGAATGACATGGGGCTCACATCATATTTCTACTGGACAATGCTGTTTGAGATATTGTGCAACACAATGGGAACATAAACTGACACCCTCTTAAGGATCTGATAGAATGGTAGTAAATCCACCGCTATAGCAGAGAGCTGAAGGGATGCACAGGACGTATGAGGATATAGTGAGGGGGCAACTAAACTGGGCTTTGGTCAAAGATTGTTTCCCGAAAGAAGGGATGCTTGAGTTGATTTCTGACGTCTGAGTAGGAGTTGGATGGAGAAAAGGGAAGGGCATTCCAGGTGGAATGGGGTACACAATAGCATCAGAAGGAGCAGCGTAAAGCAGTGCACTGATTCAAAACCAAGAACCGCTAGCCTCTGGGGTCATACCCCAGCTGGAATGCATACAAACTGTAGGACCTCAGGCAAGTTACTTCCCTGTGTCTGTTTCCTCTCCTACGAAATAGGGATAATTCTATTGCCATCCAGATGAGACTATTGTGAGAATTGAATGATTTAATATATTGTTCCGAAATGTGTGCAGATATCATATCAGTGTTTACTGCTATTACTAGAAAATGAATTTGAAAAAGAAATCGTTCCCCTGTGGCTGGGGTGAAGGGTTTATGTGAGGATTTGGTGGCAGATGGGACTCTAGATCTGCCTGGGTACCTTGCAGTCAGCAGGAAAGTCTGACTTTCTATCCTTAAAGCTGTGAAATATTAGATACATCTTTAAAAAAAAAAGTCCCAGGCACAAGGGTAGCAGAGGGTTTAGAGGGAACACTAAAGCTGGAGGGAAGAGATGAGGTCCAGCTGAGAAACAATGCAGAAATAATGTGGCAGCGGCTGCCAAGTGCTCATGAAACTTTCACGTCTTTGTTGTAGGTACCTAGGAAGGCTTCATTTCTTTGCCTCTTCACTACGGTGTGTGGCCACAGGACTCAGTTCTAGCCAGTGGAAGGTGAGGGTGAGGGATGTGCATGCCTCTCCCTTTCCTGTTGGCTGTCTGTCTTCAGAAGGGCAACCTTGGAAACCAGATGTTGAAGATGGAAGAACTTGCTGGCCCGGGTCTTACATTGTAACACCGTGAGCGTGGATTCGCCATGGACTGGTTACACGAGAAAGAAATAAGAAATGAGTTTCTATTTTGTTTAAGCCATTTTATAGTCATTTGTTTGGAGGAATTTCGGATACAGCAGTCACAGTTAGCCTATCTTAGCCAATACAGATATGGAAAGTATTTACAGAGCTAAAAGCATTTTTATGAGGCAAGAAGACTTGATGGTAAAGATACGAAGGTGATGAAACGAGGTGTCCTCAAAATCTTTGAGCAGCACATTCTCAAATGGCATCGTGAGCACAAATTTAAGCAGGGAACCAAGAAGCATTTTCCTTAGGACCTTGCCAAAGTATGTTTTAGACCAGTGATGAACATAAGAAAGGCAGGGACATGGATTACAATTTTGGTTAGCCTAAAGGAATTAGGCAGATACCTAAATGTAGCAGAAAAGAGGTCAAGTTTCTGAAGAAATTGGAAAGTCTGGATGACCCCCAAAAGTCTAGACAAGAAGAAGGGAATGGAGAGAAGTCAGCTGGCTAAGGTGGATGAGTCAAGTAGATTCATAGAGTCTAAAATTCTAAACAAGCAAGTTTCAGGGTCTCAGGAGATGGAGAACAGCTCTGACTTAGCCCAAGTTGTATACATCGAAATCTGACCCCAAGACAACAGCAGTTTATACTCCTGCTGGGTGAATAAGACCTTCCAGAAGGCAGGTCAGAGACTGGTGTCTTTTCATCTCCAGAAATCTATGATGCTAAGTGTGGCTTGTTCTTAGAAGGCAAAAAGGTCTGCTGCACCTTCCACTTTCTGGGGGTTCCAAAGGTGCTTGCTTTTTTTCACATGGGCAGGCACCAGGAATCGAACCCAGGTCTCTGGCATGGCAGGTGAGAACTCTGCCACTGAGCCACTGTCGCAACGCCCTAGGGCTCTTGCTTTCATAGAATGGACCAAGGGCTGAGCCTTCCAGGGGGATTGCAAAATATGGTGGTCTCATGGAATCAAGTTCAAGACCAAAATTAAAAGTTGACGATCAGACCTTGCATTCCCCAGCCCCCTCCAGTATCAAGCCCAGAAGCTCTCAGCCTGTAGTCCCATCTCCAATGACGCCAGAACCAGCCTTGACCAGCCAGGTGATTCGGAGAAGCTTGCTCAGAGGTAGCATGGGAGAGGTGTGGGATGAATTCTGCAATTCTGGTAACTTGGGTGAAACTCCAGACTTTGTCATGATTGCTATAATTCCTCCTGCCTTCTGGAATTTTCTTTTGACAACTGTTTCAGGTCAAGAATGACATTTCTTTCTACTTTATTTCTCAAATCATTTTCCTTAGGCCGTTTCTTCCCAAGAGCGATATATTTTCCTCACCACCATTTTTAAAAAATGTGTTGTGAAAAAAGTAATTTCAAAACAACTTTGCTATCTGCAGTAACTACTCTTTTGTCTTAAAAAAAAATGTCCTTTAAGGAAAAATTTGGCAAATTCTACAGAAGTTGTGAAAATGGGCATTTATGATTTCTGACAAGGCTCTGTCAGTTCCTGGTTGCTCTGCACTTGACCAGCCACAGTAGCTGAAGATGTGCAACCTGAGCGCTCGGGCCTTCCTAGCTCTAGGACATGGGACTCCTCTCAAACTCGCCTGAGGATTTTTCTGGAACTGGGACCCACAGTCAGATTACGGAGCACTCACCATGTGCTGGGTATCATATCCTAAATGTGTCCCAGGTTTTGGAACTATTATTATCCGTATTTTTCATGCGAGGCAACAGAGGTATAAAGAGGTCACTCAGCTAGGAAGTGGCAGAGCCCCAACCTATGGCATGTTATTATTCTTTGCCTGTTCTTCACAGCTGCATTCCTGAAATAATGTCTGTGTCTAATCTTTGGTTAGCAAAAAACTACCGGTCAAATAAATATTAGAAGCTCTAGCCCCGCCAGAAGATTGACTGCTTATTAGACTATTTTCCTGAGTCTTGTAATGACAAAAACAGTAGCAGCAGCACTACTGGCAAACACGTGCTGAGCACTTACTCATGCTGGATCACACACCACATTAAGTGTGCATCCCAGTAATTAGTGGGCATGAGCTGCCTTGGGCTGCAGTCTCTCCCATTAGCAAGCACCTTAGATCCTCAGCCATTTTGGCAGGGCTGCTTTGGTGGCTGGTAGTTTATACTTCAGGGACCTGTTTGGGCTGAAGTGAAAGCTTGGTTTTGAACCCTAGGCACCTGCCAGTTCTTTCTCCCTAAGGAACTGTGCCTTAGCTTTACCTCGTGTGCCAGTTTGAAAGTATTATGTACCTCCAGAAAAGCCATGTTTTATTCCTGATCCAACCTTGTGGAGGCAGCCATTTCTTTTAAACTTGAGTCCAACCTATAGGGTGGAAACGTTTCATTAGTTTATTTCCTCGGAGATGTGACACACCCAGTTGTGGGTGTGACCTTTGATTAGATGGAGATGTGACTCCACCCATTCCAGGTGGGTCTGGATTAGTTTACCCGAATCCTTTAAAAGAGGACACATTTTGGAGAGAGCCAGAAATGACAGAGCCTACAGAAATGGTAGAGTCAACAGAGAGAGAGCCAACAGAAACTTCAGAGCTGACAGAGAGAGCAGATGTAAATGCTTGGAGAACAGTTGCTTCAGAGAACGGAGACACGGATGTTTGGAGATGCTTGGAGCCCAACAGACGTCACCTTGAAATGTTCAACAAACCAGAATCTGGAGAGAGCTGAGAGAAACCAAGAGATGAAGGCCAGCCCTGGACAAGCAAAGTGAGGAACCCCCACAGGAATAGAGGCTGAAAGCAATGGAGCCCAGGAGCAATGGACCAGAAGAGGCCAGTCACATGACTACCCAGGAGGTGTTCCTGATCCATTGTCATTTCTAGAGTACAGGTAACCTCTTGCTGGTGCCTCAGTTTAGACAATTTTATAGACTTAGAACTGTAAACTTTTAACTTATTAAATTCTCGTTTTTTCAAAAGTCATTCCAGTTCTGATAGATAGCATTCTGGCAGCTTGAAACCAAAACACCTAGGAATTGCTTCTTTCTGGAATAAACCTCTATTGACAACCCACCTCCTCTACCACCACCAAACCAAGTGGCTGACTGACACCCTCCCTCCTTCTACCAGTATGCATCCTTTAATCATTCCTTTCTTTCCCTTTGGCCACTGTCTTTGGTTCATTTTCTTGGGAATTTACTACACCCACAGCCAGAACAATTCCTCCATCTCTCTACCTGGCAGATATGCCGCAGAGATCATGCCTCTCATCGGAGCCAATGTGGGGCTTGCCCTCATTACAACCTAGACTATGAAATGCTTGCAAGCAGGGGACTGGTCTTATTCATCTGCATATCTGTCACACTCCCACTATGCCTAGAACATAGAACAGAGAAACTTTGCAATACAGATTTGCTGAATGAATGAATGAATGACTATTGAGAGAAATCAATCTTCATTTCCCCATCCCACTACTAAAAACCAAGGAGATAACTCAAATTCCTAGTTAGAATTAACAGTTGATGATCTGACAGAAAAATCTACACTGCATATTGTATTTTTACGGTAACATTTCCTATCACATAGCTGAAATTAATTTATTCCGAGATAGCAGAGATATATTAGGGCAGTATGAGATGAAGGGGATTTAAAGAACATAATAAAATGAAGAACTTTATAGCCTGGTTAACATAGCCTAACCCTGGGAAGAGTAAAAGCTTTCAATTCATACAAAGACTGAAGTCTACAATTTGATACATACATGGTTTTATTACAAATGAAAGCCGATTATCATGAAATGCTAATACCATGCAAAGTTTAGCATGATATATAGAATAGATAAACCAAAAGTATGGCAAAAATCCTTTTAAATGGAATGCCATAGGACATTTTTGTTTCTGTCCCCAAATGGTCAAATCATACAATGGTTGGAGATGTAATTGAGAATTATGTTGTTCAAAAATTCTGCAGCAGAAGGCAATTAATATCTACTTGGGGAGGGCTGGATTGTCAATGAATCAAACGTAGAGTTGTTGTCCTCTACTCTCAGCAGTTTTTTTAGCTAAAAACATGTCAGAAGAGGGGTCTCCTGGTGCATAGGGTCAAGTTTTACATTTGTGAGCTCAAGGAAGGTACTCATTTTCTACCTTGCACCACACATCAGATACCACAGAGGGATCAGAGAATTCCCGGAACTGTATATTAAATTGAAAGTCTTCAGTTTGGCAATGAGTCATTTTTAGACTTTGGATTTTTCATTTCTTTTACATTTGGGGGTTGGTTATAAACCTTTTTTTTTTAACAAAACCATACTTAGAAATGGAATATACATATATGAGATAAAATATAAGAGTGTTGAAAACAAACAAAGAAACCAACAGGAACACAAACAAAAAATTCAACAAATGGTGCTACAATAATAGGACATTCCCATGGATAAAGAATGAAGTGTGACACTGCCATACAGCATATAAATATATATATATATATATATATATATATATATATATATATATATATAAGAGTGGTGAAGTGAGAGACCAGGAGCCTTTAACAGAGCCCATTTGACCCTCTTCCCACTCACCCCTTTAGCCTCTGAGACACATTGTTTATTTCTGAAGTGCCTACACGCATGGTTGAAATCCACTAGACCTGGAGCAACCTCTTTCACTTTTCAGTTGATGTAACTGAGATTCAAGAAATTAAAGGATTTTTGCAAAATCACACAGACAAGAGAATGGAGTGAGCAATCATAAGATGTTTTCACAGCACCAGATGTTGGCATCCTTGACCCTCGCTTTCTCCTTTCCCTGTCCGCTGGAACAGTGCCACCCCTGGGATGGTGTCACTCAGTGGGTCCTGAATTGACAGCCTGGGTATCACCTGGGAGCTTGTTAGAAACACAGAGTCTCGGGTCTTACCACAGACCCACTAAATCAGAATTTCTGGAGGCGCCCAGGAATCTGCATTTTAACAAACTCGCCAGGTGATTCTCGAGCACTGGAACATCTCTCTCCTGCCTTTCCTCTCCTTCTGCGCCCTCGTTCCTCAACTACCAGGTCCAGAAGCAGTGGATGTTTAAATTATTAGGAGTGAACATGCTGCCAGGAAGGAAAAGACAAAGAAGTCAGGAAGGAAAACAGGGAGAAAGCGTTTCAGAGCTATTAAGTCCTCTCCTCAGGCCCCACTGAAATTATTTTGGAATTTAAGTATCTTTGTTGATGCAAACGAGCACTACTTTCCACTATTCTTCCTTGTTACTTCAGCGTTTTAAAGGGTAGATTAGAAAACCATTTTTCTCCCCAAACTAGATGATGTCATGATTACTGCATGATATGCAAATTCAATGTTTAAATACAAGGACCGGGGAATGCAGGTATCTGGTGCACAGAAGATAACATGCACAGATACATGTACAAATAGTGCAAATTTTTGCAAAACGTATATTTTATTACTTTACAAAGGGTATGCCAATTAAATTTTCACAAGTAAAATCACATAGCAAATACACTAAAGAGAGACACTATTTCAAAGTAATCTCTGGTAATTTCTTTTGCACCATGAAGGCATACAGAAACGGATCTGGTGTGCACTGCTGATATTGTGTGAATGAGAAAACTATCAAGAAACTGCTTTTCCATGAGTGCAAAGAGGGAGGATAACTAAATGTGACCTCTTGCACCCCTCCTTATCTGCTTCTCCTAGAAATCTACAATTCACACACTTAGGTTTTAAGTGAGAGTAAATGATTCCCCAACTGTTAGAAGAATCTTTAGAGTAATTAAAGATGTTCCTCGTTTCACAAAATCAGAATGGACGGTAATTACCCTGAAGGAATGGACTGTTTAGAGTGTGAAAGGATGGCCAAGGGCTATACAAATTTATTTCTTCTCTGCATAGAAATCCTGAGTGCAATGGGTAAGAATATAAAGCTACTTCCAACATGCAGAAACTCTAGATTTTCTGCTGCTGAGAAAACTGTATATGTGCTAGGTTTCCCAAATGGAATTCTCTATTCCCAGAACAATCTTTTCTGAAGCCACAAAAAAATAAAAAGGATTCAAAGCTCTTATGCCTGATATATTCTCTGCTCTCTTTTCACAAAACACATTACCTAGTTTTTACAATCCTCTGCACATTCATTATTATCACAAAAGATATATTTCCCCTAATTTAACCTAGAATCCATGATTTTTGAAGACAATCTAAATGAAAAGAGCAAACCCAAAATACACGTGTAAATTCATGCCTATAGAATTGTGACCTGCAACAGCATAAGTTTCTCCAGATATTTCAAAAAATCATTTAAGGGTTTTTGACATCGTGAAACTCTGACATTACCTCTGAATAAGAGATTTGTGGGGTTATACACTATTTTCAATGAAAAGTTCTAGTATTTGGCTTAGCACATACAATGCACTGTAGGTTACATTTGAGATTATTTTGAAATCTCTGAATGGCTCAGCAGGCAAAAACAAGCAATGCAACCAACTTATAGCTCATCAGTGCTTAGCTTTGAATCATCTAAGCAATAACTCAAGGAGGAAGGTGAGAAAGAACATTTGCCACTCTCTAGGGTGGCATCTGAACCTCAGGAATCCCCTGGAGATGGAGCCAATTGATGCTTCAGCTCCCACCATGCTCTGCCACTGACTTGCCACTGGCATAGGGTCCACAATGGAAATGGGCCACACTTAGGCAACTTCCCAGTTCAGTCCTGCAATAGTCACCCTCCCTCTTCATATTCTCCTTGGAGCTGAATTAGTTACTGTTTCAAAGAATGGGGCCCTGTGCTAGGGAAGGGTGGGGTTTAATGACAAGCAAGTCCATTTGTTAGGAATAAAATGGTCAGAAACAGAACAATAAACACAGCACTCTGCTAGAACAGGCCCTCGGTTTATCAACACAAAGGGTTTTCTTCATGACTTCCTTGGACATCAGTTGCATTTTAAAGATAGAGAGTTGCTAATAATTTCCTTTCCCCTTTAGTTGTTTAATTATTCAATCCGGATATTAAAGCATTTGGGCAAGCATAAGATAATTTTAACTGTTTCCAATACAGACTGGAAATCTTGGTCAGTCAATAATCCGACCATAGCCTGGTTTAATATGACACGGGTTATATATAGATGCATAGTATAACATCTTCAACAAGTAACTACATCCAAGTAATAAGAGCTATATCTGTTGTAGTATCTCAGGCCGGGTCCCCACTAAAGCAGATAAGGATTTGGATATAAGCAGTTTCTTGGGAGGTGAGCCCAGGAAACACTGTGGGGAGCAGGAAAGTTGGACAGGAAGGAGAAGAACCTATCAACCGGTGCTTTATTGAGCAAATTAGCTGCTGTGGGCAACTGAGAGCACAGTGCTTCTGGGGATCCTCTGAAAAACCACGGAACATGCCTCAGAATGATCTACTTTTAGAGGTTCCTGGCTGCTAAGACAAATACCATCCAATGGGTTGGCTGAACAACCGAAATTTATTGGCTCGTGGTTTCAGAGGCTTGCTTTCTTGTGGGGTCGGTACCTTCTGGCTGGCTGGCAGTCTTTGGGGTTCCTTGGCTTTTCGGTCACATGGTAATACACATGGCGGCGACTTCTCCTTTCCATGCACTTTCAGTTTCTGGCTGCTCTCCATGGCTTCTCTTTCTGTGTTCAATTTCCTTTGCTAATAAGGACTTCAGCCATACCGGATTGAGGCCCAGCCTCATTCAGTGGGGGCACACCTTCACTAATCACATCTTCAAAGGTCCTCTTTACAAATGGGTTCACGCCCACAGGACCAGGGGTTGGGACCCCAAAAGGCCTTTTGTGGGGGACATGATTCAATCCCCAATACCCACCTATTCCCATTCCTTATTTATTGAGGTTTACTCCTCTTGATACCCTGGGCCAAAGCTGAGGAGATACAGGCAGGACACTGAGAGCATCTGCTTTACATGGTATTAGATGTTACCTCCAATCTGCACCCACAAAACAGTATAAAGCATCTTGTACTCAAAATGACAACAGAGTAAACAGCTAGATGACAAAGGATTTGATTGGGCTTGCAGAACTCCCTACATTTCTTTGCATATAAACTGGATTCTGCCCTCGAATTTGAAAATAAAATCCTACCAACTGCTGGAAATCTGTGGCATGTAAGTTCCTCAGAGTTTTCAAAGATGTGCTTTGGGACCAATTCCAACCACCTTCGTATAAAACCATTTCAGTTTCCAAAGCTAGATCAGATCTCTTAAAGCCAAAACAGCAAGTCTCAAATCTCAGGGCATTTTCATAACTAAACAATCTGTCTTTACTTGCATCTGCAGGCAAAAACTGTATATGAGTAATTATAATACAATATGTGAACTCAAAAAAAGGAGAAATTTCCCTAAAGAAAATTAGACATCAAATATTAATATAAGTGGAAGTACTATATGTTCAAGGTGTATGATGTATTCAACCTTTTCTCAAATGTTTAGAAAATAGCTACAGATAGATCAATAGACTGTGTTAAAAGAAATAAGACAAAATAGAGTTTCTAAGGCTAAGGGAGTTAAAACGGAGTAGGGAGCTCATTGTGGAGGTTACTCTTAGGCAGGGCGCAGCCAACTATTAGAAATTGCCAAACTATGCAAAGCCTCAAGCAGCAATGTTCCAGAAAACCCGAAGGACAGCTGGACACCATAAACAAACCGCAAGATAAAGAACTCAGTGAACCATCCAGCCGAAAGGACAATGAGAACTTTCCAAACATCCACCAATCACAGACGACTTGTCTAATCTTCTCTTTCTTTAAAAACGCTTACCTGGAAATGCCAAGATGGAACATGATTTGGGGCACTACGTGAATCTGTGTTCCCTGAACTGCAATTCTAAGACTCCAAATAAATGCCTTTATTGCTTTGCAGTTTCTTTTGTTATTTCCGGATTGACATTACATGGAGCCCGAAATGGGATCTGAAGCACCCACTGACCTGACTCCAGTGGATTTAACTTGGTACCTACCAGAGCCCCTTGAGCTATGATGCTACCCTGACGACCCCTGGGGGTTCCTGTTGATGAGCCCTCTTGGCTCGGAACCTCCCTCTTTTTGGTTGACATTTTAGCTCTTCTTTTGGGGTCTTCTGGTAAAGGGCAATTTGGACTTCAGTTCATTCGGTTTGGGTTTGTGGCAGAAGCCCGTTTGCATTCATCCTTTTTGGTATACAAGAAAAATGTCTTTGTCTGGTGAGTACTCAAATGGGACTTAAAAAATTCCCACTCTGGGAATGAGCACCCTAACAATCAATTTGACCTGTGTTCTGATTGTGAGCAATCAAGTAATTATTTTGGTGGGCAAAGGGAGGGCACCTGCCACCTTTTGATGAGAAGCCTCAGATTCCAAAGAATAAGATTCCCGTGAAAGGATAGGTGGTCACAGCTAGACTGACACAAGGTTGTCCACCATCCTTAAGACAATTTCCAAGCAACTAAAGACATCTGATCACAGGCTGGACAACAAGAGCACAGGCTGTCCACAGCTCAAACAAATACCCTGTGAAAGGCATACTGTGAACCATCACACTTGCCCAAAACCCAGATAATTCCTCTGAGGCTTAGGCTTTAGTAGTGCCCACAATCAGAGCTAAGAATGGGCTCCAATCCATCTAAGAAAGCTAATGGGGCACCACCATCTAGCATGCCAGCTGCTTTCATGTGCAAAAATTTTGCTCCTGCCTTATGTAAAATCTTATCCCGCTGGACCTGGCACACTAGAGAAAATCTTGGATTATAATGGCCACAATGGGGATCTTTTGATATGCCGAAATTGGCATATTTGTGTGCTCTAAAACTAGGCCTCCTCAATGAAATATTGATCTTAATTGGTACCTAGAAGCTTTCAAATGTATAACTAATTCTAAAATTGCTTCTCTTCAAGAAACAAATGCGAAAGTAAGAAAAAACTAATAAAGACTTACCTACGTGCATTGTCAAGGTTGGAAAATGTATCCAGAAGCCTTGATTCTGGTTATTTTGGCCCTCTTTTAAATCCCTTCTGTCTTCCTCCTCTGTGGCTTAGTTTAGCCTAACTCCCCTTCTACAGTGATAAGATTTTCCAAATCCTTCTGAAGACCCACTGGATTTTGCAGGAGAATTCAATCTTATCGTTCAGATATGAGTGACTCTGGATACTCAGCCCTTTACCAAGTAACTTACATACTTGCGGGTGCAGGTCATGTCAAAATCTGGATAGGCAAAGCTAACTGGAAAAACCCCTTAAGTGACTTTTCAAAATGAAGAGCTGCTGACAAAACTGAAGCATTTAAGCTACCTAAGGAACTTCAAAGGGTCAGAAGGTCACCCCTGAAGTTTTTCCCCAAATTACTTATTGCAGAAAAATCCAACAGTGTACCCCCAAACCCGACAGGCAAATATATGAATGAATGTTATAACAGGCTTGAAGAAAAACCTTTAAACAATTCTCAGGTCTTGACCACATTAACTTGGAAACCTCTACCCTATTTAATTCTACTTTTGTTAATGGCCTTCCAGAAGAACTAAACACCACTCAAAAACATAAACAACTAAAGTAGGCCTCCAGGGCACCTAATGATTTAGTAACTCTTACAGATCAATTAAATTGCACCTTTAAAAAAGCTGAGAAAAAGAAATCCTCCCAAGCTAAAACAGTAGCCAAATAAGCCCCAATAAACCCTCTAGGCATCACAGTTCTGGGTGCTGGTACTTGTAAATACTGTAAATAACCTGGCATTGGGAAAGAGACTGCCCAACACTTGGTGAAAGCAACAGTAACCCTCCAATGATCTTTGCCCTCTAAGAAAGCAAAGTGCCTTCCACTGTGACTACTAGGGCTGCCCCAGGAAACTAAACAGTAAGGCTTTTCCAATTGTCCACATCACTTCAGACAAAATAGAACTAGCAATCGAAAATAACTGGGAATGAGGACACATGGGCTCTAATAGATACTAGGGCCACATTCTCTGGTTTACATCCCACTGTGGCCATTAACCCTCCTCTCTGGAGTACAGAAACAATTCACTTCATGGGATTTTCCAACAAAATCCATGACTGTTTAATCCCTTCCTGTTCCCTTTCAAATAGAAACTTTACAAGGCATTCAACAATTTTTGTCAGTCCCTGTTCTAGTTCGCTAGCTGCTGGAATGCAATATACCAGGTATGGAATGGCTTTTTAAAGGGGGAATTTAATAAGTTGCTAATTTACAGTTCTAAGGCCATGAAAATATCTCAATTAAAGCAAGTCTATAGATATGTCCAATCTAAGGCATCTGCAGAGAGATACCTCGATTCAAGAAGGCCGAAGGAGTTCAGGGTTTCTCTCTCATCTGGAAAGGCACATGGTGAACACGGTATCATTTCCTAGCTTCCTCTCCAACTCCCTGGAAGACATTTTTCTTTTTCATCTCCAAAAGTCGCTGGCTGGTGGACTCTCTGCTTCATGGTTCTGCGGCATTCTGCTTTCTCAGAATCTCATGGCTTTTTTCTCTCTTGTCATTCTCTAGCTTTTTCCAAAGTGCTTCTTCTTTTAAAGGACTCAGTAAAACCCATCAAGACCCACGTGGAATGGGTGGCGACACATCTCCACCTAATCCAGTTTGACACCCACTCTTGAGTGAATTACATCTCCATGGAGATCATCTAATCAAATATCCAGCATACAGTGCTAAATAGGGTTTAAGAGAAACGGCTGTCTTTACAAAATAGGATTAGGATTAAAACAAGGCTTTTCTAGGGTACATACATCCTTTCAAATTGGCATAGTCCATTCTACCCCAATTCACCTTCTGTGAAAAGATTTCCTTGGATTATTCCAAGCACACATATCTTTCTCCCAAAATAGGGAAATTAATTTGGAACCCTTAGAACCAGATTCAACATACCAGGATAAGGAATTAAGCCCTATAAAAATTCCTGTTCTTTCAGTCAAAGAAATAAAATTTAAACATCATCCTTTTAAAAAAAATACTGTTCCAACCCATTTATGGTCTACATCACCTACTGAAATGGGCCATATTCCCCACATATCCTTGCCCTTAGGGTCTCCTCCTAGACCTTTACAGAATCTAAAACATTCTAACTTTCCCTCTTACCCATACCCAAACCATCAAATAAGAGAATTTTTAGGCCTTGCAGGATATTACAGAAATCAGATTCCTAATTTTTCTTTAATGGCTCAACCTTTACATGCCTTGTTTAAAGCTATATATATTGAGTTCCTTATTTGGGATGAAACCAGTCAAAATGCCTTTAAAGAAGTAAAAGCATAGCTTGCTAAGCACCCTCTGCCTGGGACACCTTAATTACAAATTATTCTTTTCCCCTCTGCGTCCATGAACGAGACAGGAACCCCATAACTATTCTTACACAAAAGCATAAAAACCAATATAGACCTCTAGAACGCCACAGCCTGCAAGTGGACACTATAGCCAGGGACTTCCCCCTTGCATGACGTCCATTGCTGCAATGGCGAAACATTTAGAATCAAACGAACAACTATGGGAACTAAGTAATAACGTAAATTAACTATTTATGTTCCTCATTCTGCCGAAACCCTCTCTATCAACAGATTAACTTCTTACAAAATTCTTACTTTGTCCTCTCAATGTCTCTTTTTTTCATTGTCACGGCTTCCTACTATTTCTGAGGAAACTCCTCATAACTGTATAGCTTTAGCTGGCTAATTAGTAATTCCCTTGAATAGATTTACAAGAGACCCCAATTAACCATGCAGGTGTTATCTGGTATATAGATGGTTCCAATCTGAAAGATAACTTAGGAATATATCCAATTGGATATGCTATTACCCCTAACTACGAAACAATAGAAGTAAATTCCTTACCTAATCCTATGTCAGCTCAGCAAGTTGAACTTTTTGCCCTCACAAGAACCTGTATATTTTCAGAAGGATAAATAGTAAATACGCACACTGATAGTTGGTATAGTTTTGAGGTTGTTTGTGATTTGAGGGATGTTATGGAAACAAAGAGATTTTTAACCTCCAATGGAAGAAAAATTAAAAAGATAAAATAGCTCTTATGTCAAGGAATTGCTAGATGCTATACTGTTACCAAAGGTTTTGATTCCAATTGAAATCCCTTGGGCAAGTACGGCGAAAAGCATTGGCAACCACATGGTAGTTACAGTTGCAAAAAGTACAGTGACAGATTCTAATCCTATTCTTATTTCTATAATTACTTTTGAACCACCCTATTAGAAACATAAAAAAATTAATTAGCTCTTGATACTCAACAAAAACATTCCTTCTTGGGAGATAAAAAGTGGAAAAATACTGGCTGTTTTTATAAGCCAGCAATTAAATCACGGTTTAGCCCCGTGGTAAACCAGTCCTCCCTATTTGCCTCCAAACACAAAACTGTTTTGAAAGTTATTCATAATATGTCTCATTGGAATACTGATAAAATGGTAAACTGAGAAAAGCAATGTTTCTGGAAACCACCCCTTAAAATAGCTATAAAAATATATCACAATTGTTTAATTTGTCCTGAGCATAATCCAGGAAAACTTTTTCCACAGCTCCCAAGGACATTTTCCCTTACCTATTGGACATCTGAAATTGGCAACTGGACTTTATTCAATTACCCCCATCCCAAGTCTATAAATGTGTTTTAATAATGATATGTAAGTATTTCCATTAGGCTGAAGCCTTTCCCTGTAGACAAGCTACTTTCGCTACCATGGCAAAGGTATTATTAAAAAAAAAAAACCTCCAAATTGGAAAATCTCCTTAGAACCTCACAGTGACCAAGGAACCCACTTTATAGAACAAATTATGAAAACAGCCTATTTTGCAACATTTTCATTGTGCTTATCACTCCCAATCCTCAGGCTTAACGGAAAGAACAAATGGTGTAATTAAAACTCAGCGAGCCAAAACCATAGGATCCCTCAATCTACTATGGCTAAGAGCCTTACCTATAGATGTATTAAATCTAAAATTCACTCCTTGTAGAAAACATAAATTATTCCCATTTACAATTATAAGAGGGAGACCTATGACATAAACTTTGGAATATATGAGCATTGTCTCATAAAAGGAAATATTTTAACCTATCATCAGGAACTAATCAAAATCTTAAAGAAAAATGACACCTTGGTAAAATAATCCTTTTACAGCATACCCTCAGCAGACAACGGTGTTCAGAACCATAATCTTCAGCCTGGAGATTTTGTATATTGGCAAAGACATCTCTATAAAGCACTCCAACCTCAAAGCAGAGGACCCTATCACGTACTTTTAACTAACCCATGTGCAGCTAAATTAGAAGGTATTGATTCTTGCATTCATATTTCCCATTTATACAAAACTCCAAGATCTGCCTGGAAATCCATTCCTGCTAGGGACTGAAAGCACAAAACTACCAAGGATCAGAAGTAGATGACATATGATGTGGATGGCTATCCTAAGACCCATGACCAGGCCTGGGTAATTAATACTTACTAGTGGTATTAGGCTTAAGTTACTCAGAAGTAGAGGGCATCTGACATGAACAGCTAATCCAAGAAGCAAGATGAGACCTGATTTTCATCAGATTGAAATGAGCTCAATAATACTGCTATAGTCTTCATTATCACCCTGATTAGCTCTCCTATTCACATTTTTATTCCTACTTTACTTGACCCCTTCTTTGCAACCCAAGCCATCACTCTCCCTCCTGCAATGAATCCTGTTCTTTTTTATATTCCTCATCCTCACCCTTAGTCCCTTCCTAGACTCTTCCTAGTCCCTTGCCTTTCATCATCCCTTTTTCCACCCTTACAAAAAGCTGCTGACCTAGGCAATCTATCAAATTGCTGAGTTTAGGCTAATTTTGACTCCTCAGACGGGCCACAGTTATTGGCTATGCCCACAGGCACTTATTTAATTGACTAAACTTTAGACCTTTTTACTTTATAGTCATTACAATGCCTCTAATTCGTTGTCTCATCTTCAGAATAGCAGTCACATCTATCTTCCAAGTTATGCTCATGAGCCAAATCCTTGATTGTGATGTTTGTACTTATGAAACTTATTTCTGTTATGATGAAAGTAATCCTAATTATAATTAATGTCTTAAAGTCACCCCCTGAAAACCTCTTTGTTGCTCAAACTGTGGCCTCTCTGTAAGCTAAACTCTGCAAATAAACTCATTACCTTCCATCCTACACGAGTCATGACTCCCAGGATGAGCTTCCTTGGCAGCGAGGGATTAATACCAAATATTGATCAATGATGCTTTCAGAGAAAGATCTTGATCAAAAGGGGGAAATTTTGAAACAAACAAAATAGAGTTTCTATGGCTAAGAGAGTTAAAATGGCACCAGGAGGTCATTTTGGAGGTTACTCTTAGGCAGGTCTCAGCCTGTTATCACAAACTGTTAAAGTATGCTAAGTCTTAAGCAGCAATGCTTCTGAAAACCCCTAAGGTCATTTGGACACCATAAACCACAAAATAAAGAACTCAACTATCTAACTTGAAGGCAAGTCAGAGTTCCCCAAATATCCACCAGTCACAACTTGTCTAATCTTCTTTTCCTTCAAAGATCCTTGCCTAGAAACATCAGGAAGGAGCATGATTTGGGTTGTTATCTGAATCTTTGCTCCCTGAATTGCAATTCTAAGACCCCAAATAAATGCCTTCCTTGCTTTGCAGCTCAGTTTGTTATTTCCAGGATGTGGCAAAACGTTAAAACTTGGTGGATCTGGGTACCTGTGTGTGTGTGATATGTCAGAGTCCTATGTGTTTTTGCTATTGTCCTTTAAGCCTGAAATTATATCAAAATAAAAAGTTAAAAATATTAATGGGAAGATCTATCACTCAAACGACAAAAAAAGTCATCAGCCTCTAACTTTTGAGTTTTTTTAATGGTTCACAACATGAAAGCACTTCTTGACATGTCATTTACATTATCCTTAGAAGACTATATACATAGAATCTGCAAGTGTGCTGCAAGCATCTCAGATTCATGCCCAGAACAATCGCCCAAACCCTCTCCTGCATACAGAAACTTCTGGATCATCTTAAAGGAACTCCTCCTTGCCTCGCAGGGGCCAGGCAGATGGAGGTGCTGCGGTCAGAATGGCCCAGGAGGAGGGCCACCCCGCCATCACCGGCCCTTCTCAACCTGGCTGCTTCCAGTCATGGGTTTGAATCTCACCTCCTCTACATGAGATTGGACACATTTCCTATGTTCATGATGGTTTCCTCATCTGTAAAATGAGGGTGATAATAGCACTTTTGTCACGGGGTTGTTGTGACGTACATAGGTACAGTGCATAGGTACTATGAAATGCTAGCTGCTGCTAGTATTATTGTTGTGAAAGGAAGGAAGCAAGCATGCAAGGCTTCTGGGGAAACTGGGAAAAAGCTTAGGGAATTCTAGCAAGCAGAGATTTTCCATTCTGGAGAGCAGTGGTTTACAATATGTGATCCTGAGAACAGCAATATCACCTGGGGAACTGGTCATATGCAAATATTGGGGCACCACCCGAGAGCTACTGAATCAGAACCTGGGGGAGGGGAGGGGGTGAAGTTAAAACTGCAAACTGCTCTTTAACAAGCCCTCCAGGGGATTCCGATCACTGCTGTAGTTGCATAGCAGGAAGGGAAAGGGCTGAGCTGAGCTTAGTTCCTAAGGAATATTAACAGGCCCTCCTATATCAGTGGTCCCCTCGGAGCATTCCCAGTATTTGAAATTTTCATCTACATATTTGACTTAAATGTTGTTGCATCCATGGGCGGAACCTTTTAAAGATGAAAGTAAGTAATTAGCTACAAGGTATATTTTTCTACGGTCCAGAGCTGGAAAGACTGACTAGAAAGACTTTTCAGGCCCATTTGAGTCCTATTCTTTGCTTTAAATATATAAGTATGAAGAAACACAAGTACTTTACCGTGCTAACAATCATCATCTCAAATCCATCAAAGCATCATCTAATTGGCCTCTACAGCCTGTACCTTTAAATTGAAAAAGCAAGCAGTAGCTACTCTTAAAATGTAATTAGAGGACATATATGATTGTGCAGTAAAGTGTATGAATCAATATAAAGTCATATCTCAAATCTTAAGGCTTGTAGAATAACATTTTCTCAGCCATATGTTCAACAGCTGTAAGGAAAAGACAATGCTTTGTACTGCTGAGGAATTTTATTACAGAGAAATCTTATTTTAAATATTGTCCTTTACTTACAATCTTAAACTATATTATTACATATGTCCTTTTGATTTTAAATGCGCACATATTTACATAAAATGTAGTCCTTTCTCCTACACTTCTTCATTGTTGAAATTGCCTCAGCCAACAGTTATGCAGTGTCAAGATGGGATCAGAATGTGTGGGAGCAGAAGTTTAGTCAGTCAAGCTTTGCTAGCATGTGCAAATATTTACCAATTACCAATGGAACAATCTATGTGTCTAAGAAGGAGCTGTGGGAAAATCTAGCTGTTAAATTTCTTCCCTTAATTCTCCCCTTACTTTAAAGGAAAGTTAGAAGACCTTAATTAGGTGGGGCTCAATTTTCCCTGGATTGGAATCAGCATGGGTTAAACAAACAAAAACAAACCGTTATGGGACCACCGCACCCCCAGCGGGTCTGGCTTGACTGCCCCAGGCTGCAGCCTGTGCATGTTTTTTGTTTGTTTGTTTTCAGTTTCCCAGGTGATTCTAATGTACAGCATCTGGAGCCACTGCCTTACAGGTCTCCTCTAGTCTCACCACTTCCTATTATGTAAATCTGGCTATAGTCTGTAGAAGCTGGTAGCTGGTTGGGAGAAACATTAGTGCTAGGTTGTTTCTACTTCGACCCAGTCAAATGGTGGTCCTACTCTATATTAAAATTCTCTTAAAAGAGCCAGGCCAGGCAGTGGCCCTAAGGCCCTTTCCCCATGCATGAACATATATAAAATATGTTATTCCTTTCATACAAAATGAACCATTATTGAATATTCATTCAATTCCTTCAGTTATTGATTTATTCATGCATTAATAAAATATTTATTATGTTCCAGGTAGATGAGAGTACTAAAAGGTATAAAAAGACCTCAAGAATCTCACAATCTAGAAAGGGATACAAATTCATGGGCAATTAATATACCATACGATAAGGGACGAGTTAGGTGCGCTAAGTTCGCCCACTGAAGAAGCAGGTAACTCAGTTTTGGATGTTCTGGGACCTATGCATGAACTGCTGCCTAAAAGGGGATTACAAACTAGCTAAGCAAAGGGGAGAGGGGACAGGCAGAATGTTCCTGACAGAGGGACCTATTTGCATGGTGGGCCAGAAACATGAAATAAGGATATTTATTATCGAATAAAGATACTTTGTTTGTAGTGTTCAGTATAGAGGGATAAGGCTCCAGGGGTCCCATGGAGTGAAAGCATGAAGGGTCATGTAAGCAGTGGCGTACTAGTAAATGTTTAACATCTGGCTCTGGGGTGGCGAGAAGCCCTGATTTATATCATTTGCTCTTTTCTGTGGTGTCAGTTCTCCCATCATGGCTGATTTCAAACTACCAACATGAAGTCACTGAATGGAGAGTTCAGTAGAAAAAGATGCACACAAGTGACTCTTGGGAGCCTGTATAAACCACTGCAAAATTATAAACCCTTATTCTGAGGGCAACCGCAAACTGTGGTGGTTTGAAGCAGTATGTACCCCAGAGACACAAGTTCTTAAATTTAATCCATTCCTGTGGCTGTCAGCCCATCATAAGTAGGACCTTTTGATGAGGCTGCTTCAGTTACAGTGTGACCCACCTCAAGCAGGATGGGTCTTAATCCTATTACTAGAGTAATCTTATAAGTGGAATGAAATTCAGAGACAAAGAAAACCCGGAAGAGAACGGAGAGGGTAGGAGATGCCACGATGTGCCTTACCACGTGACAGAGAGCCCAGGATTGCCAGAATGCCAGTTTTCGAGAAGAAAGCATTGTCTTGATGACCTGGTGATTTGAGCAGATAAATTCCCATTGTTTTACCTCACTCATTTCACCATTTTCGCTTGAGTAGTTTAGGAAACTAAAACAGGAGTCACTGAGGTGTTTGTTCAGGGAGTAAAGGAATAACACACAATTGTTACTGTTTTCTAAGCAGCAGAACATTTCTCTGGCCGATCCATAGACTCATACTTGTGCCCAAAACAGGTATTTATAAATCCTTGGTCTAGAGGCAATCTCAAATAGCCTAAATTAAGTGGAATCAGTTATTCCAAATGGGGATTAAAACTGTGATGGAAGGTTATGAGCAGCACAGCCTAAAAGAATAAAAAAAAAAAAAAAAGGAAAGAAAGAAGCATTCTTTATACCTTTAGAAGCGTCTGCTATCAGGTAGTATCAGATCAAGTAAAATATTACAGCCCTTAATTTTTTTAATAACCAAAGACTTCTAGTCAAGCGGAAAGGTGCAACAGAAACAAAGACTATGTATTGGGAATAATATACACTTGTTTTTGTGAATATTTAATTCTTTCAGAGGAATGAGGTTGAGTTTGTAAAATACTGGCAACCCCTTCTAAAATGTTTCAGCTATAGATAAGTAGCTAGTAATTGTTTGTCAGATGTAGGTAGAATTCATGGAACATGTTAAGAAGTTAGCAAGTGGAAGGACCAAAAAGATACCTAACATTCATGAGGCACCTAGGAGCTAAAGATTCATAATATATTAAATATATTAAATATGCATGACACCACATATACAAGAGACATTAAATATACAAGAGGTGCTAAATATTCAGGATATACTATCAGCATTTTTGTTCAGTGACCTAACAGGTTGTCCGGTAGTGTACTTGGAGGCCATCATTGCCTCAAGGTAATTCCCAACATGTCAGGGGATATGTGAAGCTTAAAACGGCATTCATTTGAATTAGCCAGGGGGATGGGAAGACTTGGAATTGACAAAGCTCATTCATCTAATTTGCTGAATTATTTGATGCTACCCCCCACCCCGCCCCCGCATGGGCAGGCACCAGGAATCGAACCTGGGTTTCTGGCATGGCACGTGAGAAATCTGCCGGCTGAGCCACTGTGGCCTGCCCTATTTGATGCGTTTTTAAGGAACAACTTTTATTTTCTATAAAGTGAAAAAAGCATAAAGGAAAATATCTTGAGATGGATTGACTTCTGAAATGCTTTGTGAAGTTACATCCCAAAAGGAATTATAGGAGGAAATGCCCACAGACAAATATGACATCAAAGAATTGCTGAATTTTTTTGAAAAAAAACATTATATTCTGATATCCAGTTGCTTACTTTCACTAATCCATTCCCTGAATTCAAAACAAAAACTCAGGAAAAAATAAAACAAAACGAAGACATGAAATCACTTGATGACATTTACAACAATGTCACAATAAACTTAGGTCTAAAACATCACTGAAGGACATAACATTAAAAAGTTTATATTTAAATAAATATTAACAGACACGATCAGACCTTGGAATTTGTTTCAACCAATCTTAGCACCGAACGTCACTTTCGGATTAAATAAATGATTTGGAGCAATTTACCTTAGTATTTGTTGGGTTTTAATTACTACGCATTTGCTCAAGGCACATTCTGATAGGTATTGCAGGAACCATACAAAAATGAACAATGCCTTTTCAGTAAATTTACAGTCTGATTATAAAATGGGGAGTGTTCTTCAAAATTTAACAGACGTTCATACAAATAAAGAACAAATAAAAAGTTGCAGATGTTTGAAGAAGGTAGAAACACAGCTGCTTGGAAGATCAGGGGAGACTCTAAGAATGAATCTATCAAACAATATTGCATCAAAATGATTGCCCCAACCTGCTTATTAATAACCTACTGTGTGGGTTGTGGAAGGAAGGGAGGGAGGAAGGGTAGACTGTAGCCCCCCAAAAAAACTGCCCCCCCAAATTTAGCACAGATATGACACTGACATACTAATACAGATAAGAAAAAAAAATCAAATGGGCAAAGAGGGGTGGTGTCTCCACTCCTTCCTGATACACATACCCTCTAGCTGTTCTTGGGTGACTTCTCTTCTCTTTCACGGCTGCCTCAGACATTCCCGAATAAAAAGATCACAGGAATCGGAAGGATTCTCTGGGATAATAAAGTTGCTTATAATAATGACAGGAAATATTGGAAGATAACAAAGTGTCTTGTGAATCATCTCAGAGAGATAATATTAAGGTGCAATGAAGAGCTCTGAAGAGTGGTAATCTATGAATAATTCATATTATAGAGAGTGCCTCTTCTCTAGGTGAATATCTAATTAGGTACAATTTTACACTGCTGGAAGGGAGAATTGTTTACTCTTTCTGTGTGTGTATGTGGGGGCGGGGCATACATATTACTGGTATTATTAGTATTGTAATCAGAAGGGCCTCTCTTCAGCAAGCCAATTTTCCTTTTATCTTGCCCTTTCTTAAGTCTTTTCCTTCTTTCTTCCCTTACAATTGCTTCTCCAGATCTCCTTGAAAATGGCAAAATAAAGTAGAATGCCTGCGAACTGTCTAACACTGGTTGGTGACTGGTTTGAGTTCAAGGCCATGCAATGCAAATCTCGGTGAGATAAAGACCAAACAATGGTATGAAAGAACATTTCACTACTGGGAGAAGACTTTCATCTAAAGATGATCTCTCTAAGAAGCAGAGCTATCTGTCAGCTATTATTCAGTAAGTGAGACCAAAATTTCCTGTGATGGGAACTTTCATTAGCATATAATCACCTTGTGAAGTCAGAATCTAGCTCTTCAATTGCCAGACAGGAAACCATGTGTGGGGACGGGGCAGGGAAGGTCTACGTATAGTCCTATATTTCTCTCTTGCTATTGCCACATTTCTCAGATTCCTTTCTTGGCTTCATCTGTATCCCTTATCTCCACCTCCCTACTTATCAAGGCACCATAATCAGTCTGCTTGACTCAGGTTACACTGTAAATCCGATGACTACATCATCTCGAACCTCCTGCTTGATTGCTTACTTACTTCATGAAGCTGAAAGAGCGCTGCAGTAGTCACGGTGGTAGGATTCAGCGGGCCCACAAATTCTCTTTTCGCTTTTATCACTGAAAGGGGCATGGTAAAATATGTTATCTAAAGAGACAGGGTCTTGGTCAGTAAGGGTGCCAAATATATGCAGGTTTGAACTTCATGCTGCTGGGCTGAGCCGAGCATTTGAAAGAAAAACAGCAACAACTTTGATTCTATGAACAAAGTGCTGAACTGTGAAATCTACAGTGAAAGCGGTTTTAAGGATTTTGGTAGTTAGATTCAGTTGTCCACTTGGCCAGGTGAAGGCACCTAGTTCTGTTGCTGTGGACATGAGCCAATGGTACTTGAACCTCAGCTATTGCTGATTACATCTGCAGTTGGCTAGGAGACGTGCCTGCTGCAATGAATGATGTTTGATTTAATTGGCTGGTGCTTAAATGAGAGAGCTCAACATAGCACAGCCCAAGGTCATCTCAGCATACCTCATCTCGGCACTCGCAGCTCAGCCCAGGCCTTTGGAGATGCAGAAAGGAATCACCCCGGGGAAAGTTGCTGGAACCCAGAGGCCTGGAGAGAAGGCCAGCAGAGACTACCCTGTGCCTTCCCACGTAAGCAAGAACCTCAGTTGAAAGTTAGCTGCCTTTTCTCTGAAGAATTAACAAAATAAATCCCCTTTTATTAAAAGCCAATCCGTCTCCAGTGTGATACATTCTGGCAGCGGGCAAAGGATCATCTAGACAAGGCTCTTAATCTACCTCTGAGGAAACAGAATGGTTGTGGAATTGACTCAAAGTGCCACAGCTAATTAATTAATTAATTAATTCCACCAAAGAATTAGTAGTGGAATGCTTATCTTCTTACTCTCACAGTCTAGGTCTCCTTCCATGCTAGAGAGAAAACCTCTATTAAAAGTGGAGCTCAGTTAATATTTCAGGCTTCTCTGGTGGGTGTCAATATATTAATGACACACTTGCCCAATTTCTCATGGGCTTGCCCTAGGTCTGGGTGACTAGGGGGGCCACTTAGGTATTGAGGAAGGAAGAAGAAGATTCAAAGGCACAGCACTTTCCAAATGCTTCTCTTTGCCCTACCTTACACACAACCCAGTGTGAATTTGCAGTTATCCTGTTAAGAGTCACATCCTGCTTAACAGGGCAGATGCTAATCACAGGAACCTTTTAAGGGAAGTGACCAAAGTTCCTACTGCACAAGCCAGAGCCTCTGTAGCTTCAGGAACTCTCACCAGAATCAAGGGCAAGAATTTAACCTCTAGGGAGTGAAATGTGCAGCTGGCATACTGTCACACAACTTCCAATTCATCTCAGTGACTCATGAAGGGGAAAAAGTCCATTTTCATACCCCACCTTCCCCAATGGGCAGAAAAAGAATAACAAAACTGGAAATGGGGGAGAGAAGGGGTAGATGAACAGGAAGGGAGGGATCCTGCTCCTTGGAGAGGTCCTTGGGGAACCAGGCTGGAGTGATAAACTAATTGCATTAAGTTCCACCCCTCTGTCGCCTGGTCAATACAGGACATTCATTAGATGGCCCCACTTCAACAGTCCCAGTTATAGACTCAAGTGTACAATTAGCTATTAATAAGTATGATATCTACCCCTAAAATTTAGGCCAACTCAATATTTTCAAACATCAATCTAAATATATCAAGGTGGGCAGTGCTGTACTATACTCTAATCATACATTGCTACCATTTACTGAGTGAGGGTCAACATGTCAGCTATCAAGCTTGTCAGTCACACTGCCACCCCATCCTTTTAAAGAATAAAACACAATACTTGCATAACAATAATTCAAGACAAAAAAATCCTCAATCCAATGCCCTGCTAATAAAAGCAAAATATTCAGTTTTCCCTGTTAACTTCCAGTCCTTGTCCATGTACATATTCAATGGCTATAGAGTTATAGTAATATTTATACTCTACTTTTCACTTACTATACTACTGAATGCATTTTTCCCCTCTTATCTTTCACTCTCTCTACTCTGAACATATGCAGGAAACAAATACTAACAAACTGGTTTATAGCTCTAAACCTCCTCCCATGTTCATGTAATCCCACAGGATTAAATTTTTTCTTTTAATTTTTAAAATGGGACCACGTTTCTCAAAACTTTTTTTGTTTGTTAAAAAGATATCATAGTTATCCTTTGAGAACAGTAGCCACAGATTCATTGAGACTGCATATTAATTCATTCTACAGAGTTACCATAAATCCATAATGTAGTCAATAATTTCCCCATTGGTGGATACTCACTCTATTTCTACTTTTTTGCCCACTACAAACAATGCTGCAATAAATATATGCTAAATATAGCCTTTCATGCAGCTATTTTTATTTCTATAGAATTGATTCCCAGAAAAGGAGTAGCTGATCAGAAGGTATGTTCACATAAAACATTCTCTTTCTTCAAACACCGTAGCAACTGATGCTCCCACTAGCAATGACCGAATGCCCTTTTTCCTCAAGAGAAGTTGTCATTCTCAATTTGACTAGTGAAAAATGTTGCCTTGCCTTGTTTTCACAGGCCTGACTATTATTTATTTATTTATTTATTTTTGCATGAACAAGCATCAGGAATTAAACCCCGGTCTCTGGCATGGCAGGCAGGAACTCTGCCACTGAATGCCCTGACTATTAGGAAGTAGAGCACCTTTTATAGCTATTTTCTGGCTATTTGCATTTCCTCTTCCATTAACTGCATATTTCTTATTTTTAGCCCAGAATTCTATTGAGTTTTCTTTTAAAAAATCAATTTGTAGGACATATTTGTATAATATGGGTATGCATCTTTTTATGTCATATATGTTGCAAATATATCTACTAATACATCATTTGTCTTTTGACATTATTTTCTGATTTTTATGTAGTAAACAGGTCTGTTTTTCCCTTGTTGCTTTTGGATTTCCTGTCTTGTTTAGAAAGGGTCATCTTTATCTTGAAGATTGTTTTTCACTCAGCATAATTCCTTGAGATTCATCTAAGTTTTTGAGTGGATCAATATTTTGTTTCCTTTTATTGCTGATTATTACTGCACAGTGTACAGGTTTGCTCAAGTTGCTGGAATGTAATATACCAGAAATGGAATGGCTTTTAAAAAGGGAATTTAATACACTGCAAGTTACAATTCCAAGGCTGTGAAAATGTCCAAACTAAGGCACCAACAAGAGGTTACCTTCACTCAAGAAAGGCTGATAACATCCAGAAAACCTGTCAGCTGGGAAAACCATGTGGCTGGCATCTACTGGTCCTTGTTCCCGGTTCCATTGCTACCAGGTTCTGATGCCAGTGGTTTCCTCTCTAAGCGCCTGTGGGCTTTCACTTCACTCCTTCAGGACACAGTTCTGGGTTTCTGCCTTGCTTAGCTTCTCATGAGAAGTCACATGATGACGTCGGCTGAGCTCTGCCCATGTCTAGGCATCGGTTGGCACTCCAAGCATTTCCAAACATTCATCTCTATCAGCTCTGAAGCAACCATTTTCCAAGCACCTGTATCTGAGGGTTCTTCAAAATGCTTCCGCTTTTAAAGGACACTAGTAAACTAATCAAGACCCACTTTGAATGTGCAGAGTCACATCTCCAGTTACTCAAAAGGTCGCACCCACAGCTTCACTGTGATAATCTAATCAAAAGGCCACAACCATAGCCCAGGGCACCACATCTCTGTGGAGATAATCTAATCAAAAGGGTTTCCACCCTACAATGTTGAATCAGGATTAAAGGACATGGCTCTTCTGGGGTACACAACACTTTCAACCTAGCATGCACAGCATGGATATACCACAATTTTATAACCATTCATCCACTGAAGACCATCTGGTTTGTTTGCAATTTTGACCATTACAAGTAAAGTTCATATGACTATTTGTTTACAGGTTTTGGGGTAAAAATAGATTTTCATTTCTCTGGGATAAACAACTAAGAGTATGACTGCTGTGTAGTATGGTAGTTGGATTTCTACTTTTATAAGAAGGTGATAAACTGTTCTCCACAGTGTCTATACCATTTTCACCAGAAATGTATGAATGATCCTGTTTCTTTATGAATGGTCTATCCTTACCACCATTTGATATTATCACTATTTTTTATTTTAGGCATTCTGATAGATATAGGAATAACTCATTGTGGTTTTAATTTGTATTTCCCTAATGGTGAATGATGCTGAAATAATGGCAAATGTTTATTTGTTATTTGTATATTCTCTTCGCTGAAATTTCTAATGGGATTATTTGTTTTACTGCTGAGTTTTAGAGTTCTTTGTATATTCTAGATACTAGCCTTTTGCTGGGTATGTGGTTTATAAATATCTTCTTTCAGTATGTAGCTTGTCTTAAATATTTTTATCGACAAATCTTCACACACATACATTCCATACATGGCTCACAATATCATCACATAGTCGTGTATTCATCACCATGATAATTTTTTAAGACATTTGCATCACTCCAGAAAAAGAAATAAAAATAAAAAAGAGAAAAAAACTCATATATATACTATATCCCTTACCCCTCCCTCTCATTGACCACTAATATTCCCATCTATCCAATTTATTTTACCCTTTATCCCCCATTACTTATTTATTTTTATCCATATTTTTCACTCATCTCCCCATACCCTAGATAACATTAGTTAATGAACTTGGAGAATTCCAGACAAGAACAGAGACCATCAGGAGACAGAAATAGGGTAGATATTGGGTAATTGGAGCTGAAGGGATACAGAGTGTGCAACAGAACTGAATTGCAAAAATTCAGAAATGGATAGCACAATACTACCTAACTGTAACACAATACTGTTAGAACACTGAATGAAGCCGAATGTGAGAATGATAGAGGGAGGAGGGCTTGGGGCACAAATGAAATCAGACTGAGATAGCACAATATACGAGTGACTACAGTGTACAAGGATAGTGACTAAATGTACAGATTAAAAAATGTTTTTGCATGAGGAAGAAAAAAAGGAATGTCAGTATCGCAGGGTGTTAAAATAGATGGTCATTCTTATTTTAAAACTTTAACTTATGTGTAAGACTAAAGCAAAAAATGTTTATTTGGTACAGAATTTATAATTTGACTAGTGCATTTCCTAATACAACTTATGTGGACAGTTTAATTGAACACCATAAGTACATGGAACCTTGAGTAGGGCATGAGATTTTTTGGTAGGTTTGTCCACAGTGATGCCCTGATAAATCCCAGAGTGATCTGAACAGTGAATAAAAACACTGTTTTTTTTATTCAGAAAGGGGGAAAATTCAACTTTCCCATGTGGAGAACTCCTGATATTCTCACAAACAGTGAGGACAACCAAAGCAATAGGCCGAGCCCTCAACCTTGGGGTTTGTTTATCTGAAACTTATTCCCACAATGGATGGACTAAGCCTACTTAAAATTAGGCATAAGGTCACCCCCAGAGAACACCTTTTGTTGCTCAGATATATGTGTCTGCTGTTCAGATTCTCCTTTGAACCAATTCTAGCATCTTACAAATTCCCTCATTAATTAATGATTTAATAAAACATTTAACATATGTTTGTGCTATATTTCTATAGGAGTCATGATTTTACCTTTTTTAAAAAAATTAGCCTTTAATGAGACACAAACATAAATACTATCCATTCATTCATTATTATGCTCAGAAAAGAAACCTATATACTTGACACACTGCTTAGCACCTGGGACACAGCTTTCTCAGCTTTCTGTAAGAATAAACATCTTATATACACATGGTATATCTGTCTAAATTAATACATAAGCATAGGTGGTAAACACTATCAACTAAATTCCAGACTTTATTCAGATTCCACCGATTTTTTCATTAGCATCCTCTTTCTGTTTCAGGACTCAAACCAGGATCTCAAATATTTTTAGGTAGAATATCTCTTTGGTCTCTTCTGGTGTGTGACAGTTTCTCAATTTTTCCTCTGTTTGTCATAACCTTTTTACTTCTGAAGAGTACTGGCCAGGTTTTTTGATAGAACGTACCTTGAATTTGGGTTTGTCTGAAGTTTTTTTTATGATTAGATTGGGGTTATGGGTTTCATGGAAGAATACAGCAGAGGTGAAATGTTCTTCTCACTGGATCATATGAGGGAGTACATGATATCAACAAGACTCAACATGGTGATCTTAACCTCGACCACTTGATTAAGTTGGTGTCTGCCAAGGTTCTCCATTGTAAAGCTATTTCTCCTTTTCTGTACTCTATTGTTTCGTTTTGTTTTTAACTTTTTATTGTATAGTATAACATATATACAAAGCAAAGAAATAAAAAAGCAATCATTTTCAAAGCACTCTTCAGCAAGTAGTTACAGGACAGATCCCAGAGTTTGTCATGGGCTACATACAATCCTCTTAGATTTTTCCTTCCAGCTGCTCTAGAACGTAAGAGGCTAGAAGGCTTAAATACTTTTTTTCATCACAATCTACTTTTTCTCTCTCTTTTTTATGAAAATAACATAAATGCAAAAAAGCAATAAATTTCAAAGCACAGCAACACAACTGGCTGTAGAACATAATTTAGACTTTGACATGGGTAACGATTTCACAATTTTAGGTTTTTACTTCTAGCTGCTCTAAAATACTAGAGACTAAACAAGATATCAATTTAACGATTCAGCCTTCATATTCATTTGTTAAACTCCATCATTATCTTTCATCTTTCCATCCCTCTCTTTAGGGGTGTTTGGGCTATGGCCATTCTAAATTTCTGATATTGGAAGGGTCTGTCACTAATATGGGGTAGGGAGATGGAACTATCTGATGTTCTGGAGAGGCTGGGCTAGGTTTCAGGACTTATCTGGACCAGAGACCCATCTGGAGGTTGTAGGTTTCTCAACAGATATTCTAGTGCATGGGGAGCCCTTGTGGAATCTTATAAATTGCCCTAGGTGTTTTTTAGGATTGGCTGGAATGGTCCTGGTTGGGGTTTGGCAGTTTATGATAGGTAGCAAGGTCTACCTGAAACTTGCGTAAGAGCAACCTCCAGACTAGACTCTCGACTCTGTTTGAATTTTCTCTGCCACTGATACATTATCAGTTACACTTCTTTCCCCATTTTGGTCAGGAAGGAATTGTTGATCCCACGGTGTCAGGGCCGGATTCATCCCTGGGAGTCATCTCCCACGTCACCAGGGAGACTTTCACCCCTGGGTGTCATGACCCACGTAGGGGGGAGGGTCTGCACTCCACTGTTTAGAAGAAATTTATTGAGTCCAACTCATACCAATGGGGAAGAAAAGATTAAAGCTCCACCTTATAGAGAGGGAGTATTGACATATATTGTTTCAAATTCTTTTATAAGGGAGATACATACCTCAAATATGTTTTTTCAGTAATTAGAGAAAACTTATTTTCTGACTGGTTGCTGTGTGGCCAATCTCATTTTTCTTCCTTCCTAAATTCATAAATGGGCTTTGTCTTTTGTGAGCCAGTGTCAATTAATATGCTTGTTAACGTGACATTATCATTAATTTATTTGTTCCGGTGACAAAGATTACTTTTGGTAGGTTCTGGCAGTCAAGACTAATAGGTTATTCCAGATATTTCTGTGGATATACAAAACATACCAGCACACTCGGAAGGGAAATGAGCTGACAGTATATGTGTCACTTTGAATCACTGGGTAACCTACTGGGAATACTGAGTTACTTAAGCTTCAAAGAAAGATGTGACAGCAGTTAACCATATTTTAGATTCAGATTTTAATGTTCTCACAGCCTCGGTGGTCCATCAATTTTTTATGTTAAGTTTTGTTCTTCAGCTTTTCAACAAATTCTCTAGGCAAGTTTGTTTCAAATGCAAGACTAATTTTAAGTTCGATTCAGATGTTGAAGCGACTGTCATCCCATTTGTATTATTCTTTATGGAAAAAAATCAGTACTTAAATATGCTTTCTTGGTAAACTATTTTGAGAAACTCAGTAGTACTGTTAAATAAAAAAGGACAAAAGAGCAAAATAAGATGAAGCAATGAGTTACATAAGAAAAAATTTAAAGTTTTTTTTTTTTGCATAGAAAAGACTTATACATTGGAACGTGCTGAGCTAAGAGTAGAAATTCACCTTAGAGAACTGTTAATTGTCTGTCTGAATCTTGATGTTCCAAATTTAGCACATTACTCATTCTCTGTTACAACTCTTATCACGTGCTATTACAGTAAGCTATCTTACTTTATCTTTGCATGCTGTATGGCAGGGGTCACATTCCATTGTTTTTCCATGTGAGTATCCCCTTATTGCAGCACCATTTGCTGATTTTTTGTTTGTTTGATTGATTTTTCGTTTGTTTGTTTGGGAAGTGCACAGGCCCAGAATCAAATCCAGGTCTCTTGTATGGCAGGTGAGAACTCTACCACTGAACTACCATTGCACCCCCACAATAAGTTATTTTTAAGAATCTGTTTTCCCTACTAGACCAGGAGATCTGACTTCAAAGACTGTATCTTATTCATTTTTATTTTCTCACTATGTAGAATTGTACCTGACAAGCTACATATTATGGGCTCAAAGGTACATGTGACTAGTGGTTACCATACTGGACAGTAAAGATATAAAATTTCTATCATCACAGAAAATTCTATCAGATAGTGCTGGTTTACAACAGGGCTTCTTGGCACTACTGACATATTGGGTCAAGTAACTCCTTGCTATGGGGGGCTTTCCTGTGCATTGTAGGATACTGAGTTGCAAACCTGACCTCACCACTAAATGTCTGCAGCACTCCAAACCCCCTTGTGTCAACCAAAAATGTCTCCTGACATTAGTTAATACCCTCTGGGGATAAAATCAACCCCTTCTCCAACAAGGTTGAGAAACTCTGAGCTAGAGCAATGCTTCATTTTTTTTTTCTTTTTTTTTGGTATGCTGTATGGCGGGGTCACATTTCATTCTTTTTCCACGTGAGCATCCCATTATTGCAGCGCCATTTGTTGAATTTTGGTTTGTTTGGAAAGTGCATGGGCCAGGAATTGAACCTGGGTCTCCCGCACAGCAGGTGAGAATTCTACCACTGAACTACCCTTGCACCCCAAGAGCAATGCTCCTTGAACAAGAGTCCTGGAAACTCTTTAGCTGCTAAGGATTATTTAAAAATCTTTTCTTTTAAAAATGATCCATATATAACTTTCATGTTTTATATCATTGCATAAGGCAACACTATTAAAAAATAAGGGAAATTTATAGAGTTGGCCACCATCACAAAAAGCAACCCTTTCACAATTTCTCTTAATTGCACACCTTAGACCCACCAAAATAAAATTCTTACCTATGAGGCATACATCATTACCTCTGCGCATTTAAATAAAACAAAACATCCTTACCACTTCGGTTCACACTGGCCTGGCTTCCAACTGTGAGGACCCACATTCTTTTTCCCTGATGGCTTTCTTTGGTCACAAAAATGTTTTACCTGCTGTGACAGTTAGATTCAGGTGTCAGTTTGGCCAGGTGAAGGTGCCTAGTTATGTTGCTGTGAACATGAGCCAATGGTAGGTGAACCTCATCTGTTGCTCATTACATCTGCAGTCAGCTAGGAGGCGTGCCTGCTGCAATGAATGATGTTTGACTTAGTTGGCTGGGGCTTAAATGAGAGAGCTCAATGTAGTACAGCCCAAGCAGGTCACATACCTCATCTCAGCACTGGCAGCTCAGCCCAGGCCTTTGGAGATGCGGAAAGGAATCACCCCGGGGAAAGTTGTTGGAACCCATAAGCCTGGAGAGAAGGCCAGCAGAGGTCACCCTGCGCCATCCCGTGTAAGAAAGAACCTCAGTTGAAAGCTAGCTGCCTTTCCTCTGAAGAACTATACATTAACTAAATAAATCCCCCCTTACTGAAAGCCAATTCATCTCTGGTGTGTTGCACTCCAGCAGCTAGCAAACTACAACACCTGCCCATGTGGCAGGCTAGAGGGAATTTAAAGGGTTTAAATTTCTCTTGTAACCAACCAATGACTATAAGGAGCTAGTGAGTCAATACCTCTCCCTTGTGCCTTTGGTGGGATAATTTTACAGCCTGTGTTTTCACTCCACCCAGAGTTTTCCCAGTGGAATAAACTTGTACTTGGCCAGTGATAACTGGCTTGACAATGCACCTGCTATTGACTAACTTCTCTTCTCTGTCTCACTTTCCCTTTCAACTATTTTATTTTCCTGAGCCACGGATTCAGTTGCCTTAGGATCTGCTTTGACTTAGGGTTTGCACTGGATTCTTGACTCAGGGTCTGATTACGGGAAATCTAAAATTAAGAAAAGATTATCTATTCATTAATTCAACACTTAATAATGAGAATTATTAAGTCTTTATTGACGGTAGGTTAGGTGGCAAAAGCACTCTGTGTCTTGTTGTTAGAACAAGATACTAACCTTGAAGGGTGCCTTTTTATTTTTTAACAACAGGGTGTTTTAGCTTTTCTCTGTCTTGTCAAAAGCATTTGGATCTGTTCTTTTTTCAACAGCACAGAGTAACTATACTCCATGTTCTTGCCAGAGAATGCTCTACAATTCTATACTGTCTACTGAGCTTGCTTCTCTAAAGCTAAGGTTCAATATATAGACTTATGGAGAATTGCTTAAGGATAGGTGGTCAATCTATGTCTCACATCACCACATCTGCATATATACGAATCATTTTGGTTAGGTTCCTCACAGACCTGTTATTTTCTTCATTATAAAATCTTCAGAAGAAATTTCTTACCCTTATTTGAAAAAAATATAGAGAGATTCAGTCCCTTCATATGCCATGGATTCTATGGGACTGTTTTTTTTTTTTTAACAGAGGGCAGGTAGAAAAGAACTATGCTTTTTGGTTGGACCAAAGAGGTAGGATTATCTATATTATTAATGACCACTGATTTTCACACATACCTAAATGCACAAACTCACATGCCAAGGCAAGACGGAGTCAGTTTAATTTTTAACAGCAAGTAATATAAAATGTTATGTGATCACGGTGATGACCATAAAACTATGTGATGATATTGTGTGCCATTGACTGTACACCATGTACGGAATGTTTGCATGTTAAGAATGTTTGTATGTTGTTTCGTCAATAAAAATATTTTTGAAATGTTATGCCTTTTTTAATAAAACAATAATTTATCTATTTTCTATATAGAACAAATTGCGGTAGAGAAACAGAAACAAAGAAGGAAAAAGAAAAAAAAATGTGTTGGGGGTAGTTAGAGACACAGAAACCATGGGCCCAAAGAAAGCAATATCACAAAAAAGAAAGATGGGAAAGCACAGTAGAGAAGGAAGAAGCAATTCAAAAATATGCACCTAAAAAAAATAAAAAATATGAACCTATATTCATAAGACTAGAGCTATGTTAAGGTGGAATAAAGACGTCCATATATACATCCACATAGAAAAAGACAGGGTGGCAAAGAATCACGTAGAAATACATATCGTGAGAGATATTAAAACAATTTAAGACAGAGAGAGAGAGTTCTCAGATCTAAACAGAGAGGTTTATGGAGAAACACCCAAAGCCTCTGAGACTGGGCATTTGCTGCTGATGTCTGTTCAAGCTCCATGGTGTTTCACAATGCGGTACAAAGGTCCCAACTGTTCTTGGCACTTGCTCCTTGAACCACTAGCCATCCAGCGGAACTTTCAGGAGAGTTGCAAGTTCCCCAGTTCAGATTGCTCTCCACGGTGTTTTGAACTTGCTACACACAGACTGGATGCACACGGGTAATTTTCAAATGGCTTACCAATTAGTCTTTCAGCAGGTGGGAACAATCGTGTAATTTAGAGGTCCTAGGTGAAATGAGTGAGGCATGAAAAGGCCATTTTAACTAGTATTAGATGATTATCAGTTCTGAATATTTCTTGGTTCATATGAGGGGATTCTCTTCCATTAGAAATCACCAAATACTGATTTCATTAGCTAAGATACTCTTGGCTAACCCCTAACTCATGCTTCCCGATTTGATATAAATACTCAAGAAGTCTTTGGAAAGTTTCATTAGGATTTGGTTATAATGTCTGGGGCTCATGTAGTTGTGCTCAGAAATTCTTATTTCTGTCCTAGTCTTGATATCTTCAAGACTTGCATATGAATTTTGAAGTTTTGAAAATATGAAAATCGACATGCTATTATTAGGCACTCTATTAAGAAAGGGTATTTAAAGAAATGGAAGCATTTAAGTAGGGATGTCTGATATTGATATTTTAGCTACTAAAATGCCTAAGCAATTAGATCTATAAATGTTATAATTTGTGCAGTGCAATAAATAAGAAATCAATATGTAGAATATACTTTATGATACTGAGGCTGGATTCTAGAATTTGATTTAAGAATAAACCATATGTTTCAGAACTTAAAATATTTTTACATAAGTATTATATGTATTTAGTTCCAAAAGATCAAATAACACTATAAGCCTTATTAACGAAAAACAACATATCTCTACCCTAAACCTCTGAGTTTTTCTTTACTCCAAACGTTTTTATCTATTCTTTCCTGGAATTTCTATTCATATACCTAAATAATATGCTTATAACCTACCATTATGATTTATCAATTTTAGGCATTAGCTATTGCTTTTTCATGGAAAATTAGGATTTAGCACTCTTTCACCTACCAACATTCCTACTTTCTCTCATATTTAATTGGGTGTGTGTGTGTGTATAAAATCAACAATTTAAATGCAACTCCAATATCTTTTTTCCCCCAAGGGCAGGCACCAGGAATCGAATCTGGGTCTCCGGCATGGCAGACGAGAACTCTGCCTGCTAACCCACTGTGGCCCACCCTACAACTCCAATTTTAAAATGGGCAAAAGACATTTCACTGGTGAGGATATATGGGTGGCAAATAAGCACATGAAAAATGCTCAATACCACTAGCAAGACTATATTCGTTTCACGGCAGCTAAAACAAATACCACACAATGGGTTGGCTTAAACAATGGGAGTATATCGGCTCACGGTTTTGAGGCTAGGACAGGTCCAAAATTGAGATGGCATCAAGATGATGCTTTCTCCATGAAGACTGATATTCTCTAGCTGGCTGTTAGTGATCCTTGGCCCTTAGTTTTCTGTTGCATGGCCATGCACAGGGTGGCATCTTCTCCTTTCTCTTCCAAGTTCCTCTGACTTTCAACTTTTGGCTGCTCAGCATCACATTTCCTTCGCTTATAAGGACATCAGCCATATTGGATTAAGGCCCACCTTCATTCAGTTGGGGCACACCCTCACTAATAACATCTTTAAAAGTCCAATTTAGAAATGGATTCACGCCCACAGGACCAGGGGTTGGGATGTGAACATGCCTTATGTGAGGGACATGATTCAATCTCCAGCATTAGTCATGAGGGAAATGTAAATTAAGGCCATGATGAGATATTGCTATGCACCTAAGAGAACAGCTAAAAACAATGGTGATTATATCAAATGCTGGCAACGATGCAGAGAAACTTAATCACTCATATATTGCTGGTGAGAATGTAAAATATAAAATGATACAGTTGCTCTGGAAAATAGTTTGGCAGTGTCTTTCAAAATCAAACATGAAACTACCATATGGGCTCAACAATTGTACTCTTGGGCATTTATCCCAGAGAAATGAAAATTTACATCCACACAAAAACCTGTGCACATATGGTCATAACAGCATAATCCGTAAAAGCCAAAAAGTGGAAACAACCATAATGTCCCTCAATAGTTGAACAGTTAAAATATGGCACATTCCTACCATAAAAGAGAATAAACTATTGATACACACAAGGACTTAAATGCATCTCAAGGGTATTATGCTGAATGATAAAAGCAATCTCCAAAGGTCATATAATGTATGATTCCACTTATATAATATTTAAAATTTTTTTTTATTTCTCTTGACCACTCCCCCTATTCTCAGCATCACGCTCATCTTCTGTAGAACCCGCAGATTCTGTAGGTTTAAAACAGTTGAATATTGGTAATAGCATATGGTTCAAGGTGATATTTTGCCATACTATTTACAGACATCCTGGCAATTGTACTATTTAAGTTAACTTCCATTTCCACAGAGGGATCTAGATTATCCCAGCTTTTGTACGTCTGGATCTTTCTCAGTCTGAATGAGTATGTGCATACATGGTTGCGTTCTGCTCATCAGAAGACAAGTGCATGAGTCATGGGAGGACTTGAGTTGGCCAAATTGAAAGACCTACTAGGTAAAATATTTACTTCTCTGGTTTGTACTCTTGTAAATTCCAGCTTTTGAAATTGGCTTTTGAAATTTTAATAAGATAACATATAAAAGCACACTTTGTAGACTATAAAGGGTCATTAACAAACGTGTCTTATTGTTATTAGCATTCATAACACACCACCAGAAATAAGAGCTAAAAGGTCCTATTTGGACTATAAGACCCAGAAGCAATTTGCCTAGCAACCAGGGTTCATTATTATCAATACATATAGTAATGACAATAATACAAACAAAGCAACTAAAACACAGTAACTCTTCGCAACGTGCAGGGCACTGTGCTAAATATTTTGTGTGTGTGTGTGTGTGTGTGTGCTAAATATTTTGAATAAGTTATCTCACTTAATCTTTACAATATTAATCTCTCCTATCTTCATTTTAGAGATGAAGTCTACAGGAGGTTAAGAGGTCTGAGGGAGAACACACAGATTGCAAGTGGCATAGTCAGTGTTTAGAAAGAGTCTACATTTTCTTCACTATGCTCCATTGCAGGGTAACTCTGATACAAATATCTGTCTTTGAGTGAAACTTAGAACTGTGGACGTGCAAGCGAGCTTACAACTCCTTAGTCTATCACCAAGGCAGGTGAGATTGTGCAACCCTAGTTATTTGTCTAAGGATACCTAGACATCTGGGGGCTGAGTTAGAAAAGTGCCCAGATGACTAGCAGTTTATATAGCCACTAAAGTGAGATGCTCCAAGCCAGAGAGCAATAACTTTTCTGGAAACTCAGCAAGACTGATTTTCTCTTCTAATCATAAAGCAATATACTAACTTCTTACCTTCTGTTTAATGTCTCTTCTTTTGCCAGCCTTTAGCAAATCCCACATATTTGGACACATCAGACGTGAAACTAACTCTATTTCATTTCCAGAAACAGAAAAGACTATGATTTTATTAACAAAGGTGTATTTCGCCTAATCTTTTACAAATGTCACCTTCTTTATGAAAATTCCCTGATCATGAGGTGTGGAATATTCCATGGCTCTGATATCATCACAAAATATATATTCAGCACCAGTATAAATAAGAAACATGTTCGTAAGTTCACCTATACTTGCAAATTTTACACTGTTGGAACATAAGATTCCCAAGGGCTAGAGAAATTTCCTTTCTCTTTTAAATGCCTGGCAGTGGCATACACACATGGTGTTTCAGCAGCTTTTGACGACAATGGGGTTGCTTTGACTCACAATGAAACTATTTTAAAAAAATCTACTTGGCTCTTTAACTATTTTATTTTTTTAAGAGATACAATGAAACTAGTTCATGGAAGTTCTCTAGCATGAGATTTAGTTAAATATTTATTACACAAAATGTGGTGCTACAGAAATAATATCTAGACTGTCTGCTTTCAGTGCTGTTGGCTATCCTAAGTTATCTATCGACTACTGAGATAGGTGAGAAAACAAAAAACTATGTCTTGAAACATCAAGTTTAACCTTTTATTTTAATTACAAAATTAACAAAATAAAAATCAATTGTCATAGTAGGAGCGAAATCATGCTAGTACGAGTGTGGGTTTGTTTTAAGATTTATTAACTCTGAAGGCTGCAGTGATTGTGGCACTGCCTTTTTTATTTTGAAAGGAAGGGCATGTCAGGATTTTGAGTACTTATTTTATTGTTTTCTTTTGATACTGTCTCATATAATGTGGAGCACCTACAATCAAAACAAAATGTATCTGCCTTGTGTGAAAATGAACTTAAAGGCCACTTAAGGCATCTCAAAACCTCAAACACACCCTTACACCTCAGTTAATTTCTTGACTGTTTGGCATAACTATAGAAAAGTTTCCTACATAAACAGTGTTAAGAGGGTCCATTGCAACAGGTCATAAATATTTAGCCCCTATTGTTCCAAGTAATATGCCTACATGTGGTAGAGTATATGTCACTACACATATTCACTTACTAATAAAAATCATCAATTAAATTTAAGTCAGAAATGAACTGAATTTAACTGTTCTTAACCACCTCTACATATTCTTTCAGACTGAGCAGTTAGCCACAGGTTACAGGGATAAAGCTAATACTTTTGTTTTGTTTTAATATTTTTATTGTAAAACCTTAACAAACACACGTACAATCGTTCTTGACATACAAACATTCCATTCATAGTGCATAATCAATGGCTCACAATCTCATATCACTGTGTATTCATCACCATGATCATTTTTTTGAACATTTGCATCTCTCCAGCAAAAGTGATAAAAAAGAAAAAAGAAAAAACTCACACATCCCATGCCTCTTGCCCCTCCCTCTCATTGACCACTAGTATTTCAGTCTACTCAATTTATTTTAACCATTGTTCTCCCTATTACTTGTTTATTTTTATCCATATCTTTTACTCATTTGTCCATACCCTAGATAAAAGGAGCATCAGACACAAGGTTTTCACAATCACACAGCCACACTGTAGAAGCTATATCATTATATAATCATCTTCAAGAAACATGGCTACTGAACACAGCTCTACAGTTTCAGGTACTTCCCTTTAGCTACTTCAATACACCATAAACTAAAAGGGGAATATCTATATAATGCGTAAGAATAACCTCCAAGATAACCTCTTCACGCTGGTTGAAATCTCTCCGCCACAGACACTTCGTTTCATTTCTCTCTTTCCACTTTTGGACGAGAAGGTTTTCTCAATCCCTTGATGCCAGGTTCCAGCTCATACCAGGATTTTTGTCCTATGTTCCCAGGGAGATTTATACCCCTGGGAATCATGTCCCATGTAGGGGGGTGAAGGCAGTGAGTTCACTTGCTGTGTCAGCTTAGAGGAAGAGAGGCCACATCTGAGCAACAAAAGAGGTTCTCTGGGGTTGCCTCTTAGGCCCGATTTTAAGTAGATTTAGCCTCTACTTTGCAGGAATAAGTTTCATAGGGGCAAACCGCAAGATTGGGGGCTCGGCCTATTGATTTGGTTGTCCCCACTGCTTGGGAGAATATCAGAAATTCTCCAAATGGAGAAATTGAATATGGCTGCCTTTTTCCCCATCTCTCCAAGGGGACTTTGCAAATACTTCTTTATTCACTGTCCAAATCCCTCTGGGATTTATGAGGGCATCACACTAACCTGGACTAACCAATAAAATCACATGCCCTATTCAAGATTCCATGTACTTATGGTGTTCAATTAAACTGACCATACAAGTTAAATTAGGAAATGCACTACAAAGCTAATGCTTTTCAAAGACATAAATTTAGATTTTGTAAAGTAACTTTTTACTTTAAAATGGTTTAAGACTCATAAGAGGAGGTGTGAGGGTAGTTCAGCGATAGAATTCTCACCTGCCATGTGGGAGACCCAGGTTCCATTCCCAGCCCATGCACTTCCCAAACAAACAAGCAAACAAATGAAAAACAAAACCAAACAAAAATTCAACAAATGGTGCTGCAATAGGGGGATACTCACATGCAAAAAGAATGAAATGTGACCCCCACCATACAGCATACAAAAGAAAAAAATATAAAAATAAATGGTTTAAGACTCACAAGAAACCACAAAAATACTATAGAGAGCGCCCATGTACCCTTCACCCAGCTTCCCCTATTGACACATCTTATGTGGCCATAAATACATTATCAAAACCAAGGAACTGATATTAGTACAATACTATTAACACAAATACAAATCTACTCAGATTTCACCAGTTTTTACATGCATTCTTTTAAAGACATACTTACATTAATCTAGTTTAAATTCTAACTCTTCTGCTAGACAAATGCGCTTATAGATATTTTCATACCTTTCTAGATTGCTCCAAACAATGTTCAATGTATTTTTATTGTAGCAAAATTACAAGAAAGATATTCTGAGAGTAACTCTCGGAATTCTGATATGGAGTTGCTGCCATAAAATTCCAGAAATTATACATTATTTTTTTAAAGAAGAAAAGCACCTTGACTGAGACAGCCCAACTTTTTATCCTCCTTTATATGTGTATGCTCAATTACCCCTTAAAAATTGTATACAAAGAGGTTAGTTCTGCTTCTCTAATCCCAAATCTCAGCTCTGATTAGGGTGTTTCTTAACATCTGGTTCAATATTCACAGCAGATCAGTTTTCCAATATATATTTTTTTGTACAGAAATTAGTCAGTGCTACACCTGCCATTTAGAGACCTTTCAGAATATTCTAGTGGAATAGGACAAAAATGCTGAAAGCGAAATGTATATATGTATTAATATATTATATAGTGCTTAATATCATTAGTCATCACTGTTCTTATGCTAAAAAAGCAGTCACTCCACACACCCCAAACCAAAAGAAACAAGCACTAAATAGTTGGCATAATTATTTAGCAAATATAAACAAGTTTTTGCTTCCTACATATTTTAAATTGTTGGTCGTTATTAATTTTTATAAAATGTATTGCAATCACATTATCTCCAATACTCCAATATCTGTGTAAAGTAATGTGGATGTAAGTAATTCACTGGGGGTTCATTGCCATTTTACTTTAATTAATACTCGTTTACTGTAAAGTATTACTTGCCTTTTGATGGTATGCCCTTAATGATTATGCCTCTTTCAGTGAGTGCCAGATCATTATTTAATTCCTTTTGTATTCATTATAACAACATCAATCAGGGAAAGCTCATTTGCTATTAAAGTGAATATAACAGGTAATTCCATTCTAATCTAGTAGTGATTAATGTTCACTTGGTAAGTAATTACAATATCACATTTCCAAGTGTTAGCATTGAATAGCGCGTATTTTTTTGTAGCCTCTCAAAGAGCCACATCAATGTGTGTGGCCATAGAAATGAAAAGGTAAAGAAAGGAAATCAGTATAAGGACAAGAAGTTACGGGTTCTAGGTGGCTATGAAAAATGGATAATGGTTAAGTGAGGGGTTTGCAAAATTTTGTCACTTTTTCTGGTCAACCAGTACACCTCACATACACCCTGAAATATCACCACTCCATTTGTATAACAAAGAAAAATAAAACTGGCAGAAAAAGTGAAAAGGCTGTTGTTTTAGTTCCATGATGCCAACGAATTTTCCATCTATATGGTTCCCCTGTTTTAAATGGCAGATTAGTTTCAATATAAGAGAGGCACAACTTATATTTAAAATAAGGGATCCCCCTGACGCTGTTTCAATTTACTAAAGCTGCCAGAACGCAATATACCAGAAATGGGTTGGCTTTCATAATGGGAATTTATTAGCTTACAAATTTACATTTCTATGGCCCTGAAAACATCCAGATTAAGGCATCAACAGGATGATACCTTCTCTGAAGAAAGGCTGCTGGCATCTGGGACACATCTGTCACACAGGAAGGCACATGCTGGCATCTGCTGGTTCCTCTCTTGCCGGTTTCATGCTTTCAGTTTCTGGCTTCAGTGGCTCTTTCAGCTTCTGGAGTTCCTTGCTTGCTTCTCCAGAGCTTTTTTTTCTTTTTACCTTTCAGAAAGGGCTCCAGCAAAAGGCATTAAGACCCATCTTGAATGGGCTGGGTCACATCTGAACTGAAATAATCTAACCAAACAACAGGTCTACACCCACAGGAATGGATTAAAAGCCCATGGCCTTTTCTGGGGTACATAACAGCTTTAAACCAGGCAGATGCCATCACTTTTTAAATTGTAAAGTAATAAAAATTAGAGTTGTCCATCTAAATTTTTTTAGTCACATAGTTTATTTTTACGTTTTTTCTATTTCAGAAAATACGCAGGAGAGCATATATGCACTAGAATACCTTTTGTGTCTGTAAACATTTTAAAATTTTATTTCAAATGTTTTTAATATAGTTTCAACTATTACTAAAATATTCAACATAGAGGATGAGAAATCCCCTTAAAAATCTTACTTCTCAGTACTTCGTGTATCTTCTTTCAGTTAGTTCCTTCTTTCTCTATCTTGCACAAAAATAAGATGTACAACTTTTAAAGAAGTTTATTTCCCTCTCACTATCATGTCTTTTTTTTTTGGCAGTTATTTTGAGACATTTAATTTTCCGACATTATATATAAGTTTTCATAGCATTTCTATACATTTGTTTCTAATAGCAGGTCTGAAGTTGGAATTATGTAAACGTTAAGGTTCTAGTAGTTGAGTAACAATTTAAGAACAATTTAAGACTCTTATAGTAAAGAATAAGTGAAATAAGTTTGGAATATCCATATGATGATCCGATAAAATATTAAATAGCACAGCATAGTGTTTACAATGTGTTAATAAGAAACAGCAGGGTAAAAGCATTATATGGTCTGTAGTTACATTTTTGTGGGAAAACATGTACACATATAACTTTGTATGCACACACACAGAAAGAAACACAAAAGGAATAAGTAATACTGGACAGAATGTTAGCGGAATTTTTTTTCTGTATAACAAGACTATGGAAATTTTTTCCTTTATTCTCTTATTTTTATTTTTATTATGAATATATTTTGCATAGTATGGAAAGCACTTACCTTTAAATATTGTACAACTTTAGTATTCATTTAGTTTGAAGAAAAACAGCGTTCCTCTGAATACTACCTCATTTCTCTTTTTATTGTCTGACTAAACAGTTTAACTAAAAAGCTGGCAAAAGGTGTTAATTTTTACCCCACGTGTGTTAACTTCTGAGTTAATAATTTTGCCTGCCTAACTTTGAACCAAAATCTTCTTAACTTTGAAAACATAAAAACCATATGTTGATAAGATATATTAATGTTACAGCTTTATCCTGATTTAGGTAAACTATACAAACTTCATTAACATCCACAACCAGAGAGACTCCCATACATATAAACATTTAATATATCATTATATTAGAATCAGATCAGGGCTGGTGATTGATTTAAGACACCCTGGAAATATCAGGCTTACTGCAGAGTATTACAGTTTATGTGTACACATCTGAGATACATAGGCTATGCGGGAAGAAAAAATGCATTTGAACCTTAAAACCACCTTGAAGTGCAGGCAAGACAAGAACCAATCTTAGTTCACAGATGAGAACACCTATGCTAAGAAAAGTGAAAGAGACTTGCCCTAAATCCCACTACAGAGCTGGAACCCACCACCTGTAACTCTTAGTTTTATGTTCTTTCAACTACAGCTCAGCACCATTCTTTCTCCACTCACTTGTGACAGCTTCTAGAGGACAGATGTAAGAACAACTGCCAACAGTTTAAAGTATCCAAACAGCTAATGCCACTGGACCAACAGGGAAGCCAGAGGAGAAGAGGAAGAGCGGAAGTCAGGAATGCAGGAACTTTCAAACCAGTTGGGCACCCCGGGTTCATTCCCAACATACTGGATACCAAAGCTGTAAGCCACAGGATTCTGATCTCAAATTCCACCTGACAGCAGGATTAGGTTTCTGATGTGCTACCAGGGCCACTTAGACTAATTCAGAAACTAAGATGGGTCCTAACGCATGAACCCATAGATGGGCCTATGGCTGAGACCTATCTGTACATACAACTGGCACTGTAGGATAGCAAAGGAGAGGGAAATAAAGCTGCTTTAATAGACATGTGACCTTGGACCAGTCATTTGCTAGTCACTGCATTTCGGCCTACAATTATCACCACTTAGCATTAATGAAATACTGTGCTATAAACTATGAATAGAAGAATAAACAGCACAAACAATTGCCTTTAAGAAGTTCGCAGTTGATAAATGCACTAAAATATGGCTTCCCAATGGGTGTATCAAGGTGTATGCTCTGATGGGGTTACAGGTATTCCACATATTAATCTCCTCCAGCCCTGGGACATTTGGACAGGGACTGTGGACAGCTTGGTGTCTCTAACCATGAGCCACATTATCTTTTCACCATGATAACAAAGCATTGCGAAGCATGGCAAAGAGGTTTGGACTTTGTTACAGAAAGGAATGAGTATATATCTTAGTTGGGGCCTGAGATGGGGATCAGAAGATGTTTCCCAGCAGAAGTGTGTAATCTTTTTTTTTTTTTCCCCACAATCACACAGTCACATTGTGAAAGCTACATCATTACACAATCATCTTCAAGAAACATGGCTACCAGAACACAGCTCTACATTTTCAGGCACTTCCCTCTAGCCTCTCTAATACACCATAAACTAAAAAAGGGATATCTATATAATCTGTAAGAATAACCTCCAGGATAACCTCTCGACTCTGTTTGGAATCTCTCAGACAATGACACTCCATTTTGTCTCATTTCTCTCTTTCCCCTTTCGGTCGAGAAGGTTTTCTCAATCCCTTGGTGCTGAATCCCAGTTTGTTCTAGGATTTCTGTCCCACGTTGCCAAGAAGGTCCACCCCCCGGGCATCATGTTCCACATAGAGAGGGGCAGGGCGGTGAGTTTGCTTGTTGTGTTGGCTGGAGAGAGAGCCACATCTGCGCAACAAGAAGTGTGTAATCTTAATCTCTCCTTGCCATGTGCAATAGCATATTTATAGGTTCTGGGGATTAGGGAAGCACCATCTTTAGGGAGCTGCGTATGACAAGGGCAAATAAAACTTGTTTTGGCCAATGGGGCGTTAGCACGCAACAGTTTAAAAAAACTGCTTACATGTTTCCATCTCTGCACTCGCACTTCTGTCCTTGTCATGAGAACGTGCCTGGGCTAGCCTGCTGGAGGGATGGGCAAGATGTGGGCAGCGGAGCCACGTTCCCCCAACCAGCCTCCAGACTTTCAAGACAGCCCAGCCAGAGCAGATGAACTACCCAACTTTAATCTTCAACCCACAAAACAAGTGCACTAAATAAATACCTACCATTTTAAGCTATTGAGTTGTGGGGTGGTCTGTTACAGAGCATTACTGTGGCAATAAATAATGGACTCGGGTTCCAAATGACAATTTTGGCAGATGAACTATTAAACCAAAACCAAACCACCATCTACTTGACCATCATATTGTAAAGAAAGGGGCGTTTTAACAGTTTAACACTTAACAATGAAAAAATTCAGAAGGGCATCATCTCAGAATAAAGGCAGGCTTTCCTAAGAAAGGCAGTCCACAACTTTATACGATCTCTCTGTCACTCCCTCCCTCCCTCCTCTTCTCTTCTATTTCGAATTCCTTGGCTGATTGAGGAAACCTTCACCCAGCATCTGCATCTGAGAACCTCTGCCTCACCCCACTTACTGTAAAACTTTGCAAAGAGTAAACGGTCATGAATGCTAATCATGAGGGGAACTGAGCCATTCACAACGGTGTGTTCTTAATTCTGGAACTGAATGATATAGCCATTGCAGGGTACTGAGCTACACAAAAATTTCTAGAAAAGAAACATTTCCCATGGGAAACATCGTCTTCTCCATTATCTTAGCAATACTGCTGCAGCTCATAATGTCATGCCATGGCTTTGTGGCTTTGCTAATTTAAGGACACGTTTCTAAGCAGAAGGACACATTGACTATACGTTGACTGGCCTGGGAGGGAGTGCTCACCCTGCAGATTTGTGATCGTTTAATTCTCACTTGCCAGTATGCAAATTTTCTTTAAAATGATAATGGTACAAATTTAATCAGTAGGGTGTTATGTGTATTTATTGTAAAAGGAACTACAAAAATCCAACTTCAAAGCTGCCAGATCTATTGAGCACATGTCACAGTGTAGCTTAACCCATGGTACATTAACAAAATATAGGTCGAAGCTATATTTTAGAAAGATGGGAGAAAAACTGTTCTTACCAAACTTTCCACTGGAATAGAAAGTATAGGGTTTCTCTACAAGGGCAAATTCAGACCCTTTAATTATAACAATTCTTCCAAATGGTCTGCCTCTAATCAGGTACTGTGGAGTATGAGTAAAACATACTTCATTTATATCTTCTGATATTATTTTTAACAAATCCTTCAGCGAACTGAATTTGAAAGCACCACAGTTTATATTGTTCTAACAGGAATAAGTGCGCTCTGTTTTACCATTATAGAACACCTATGCTTACTTTTTACAAAAAGACAAACTATCTAGGGGTAAGATTACTAGAATACTGAAAATTAATCATACTGACAGGGATGGATAGATGGGGAAATAGGTTATAAAGCAAGTATGGTAAAATATTAATGGCAAAACGTATGTAGCGGGTATAAAAGTGTTCGCTGTAAAACGCCTTCAGCGCTGCAGCAAAATGTTGGGGAAAAAATAACCCTGAATGGAAAACATTATATCTTTACCTGCTTGTTTACCAATGCCACCATTTTGTGGTCATTTCTTTTTCTGGAAACATGATCATTAACCTTTTAACTTTGAAAGATCTGAACGAGAGTTTTTGAGGCATGCTGGTCCTATACAACTTAGTGACTGAGAAATTTGCGATCCCCTGTGGTTCAAAGATCTTTTCTGGAGTTTGAGATCATTTTGAAGAATAAACATGAATGAGTTGGGTGGAAAAAAGGAGGTTTAGATAGAAGTTTTTCCCAGCAGATGGAAGTATGGAGATATAAGGCAGAGAGTGACCAGGGAAGGTTAAGGAAACTGGGCCATGGAAAGAGTTTATCATGACTGAGCTTGAATGCCCTTCCAAGGTTGTGGAAGTTTATCCTAAAGGCACTGAATAATTTTAAACATGGGTATGGAGGTGATAAGGTCAGCACATATCCTAGAAGATGACTGGCAGCCGAAATGATGTGAGATACAGGAAAACCAGTAAAGAGGCTACTACACAGTTTTCTAGGTGAAACTTACAGTAATAACATCATCGACAAGTATCACAGGAACTGCCCTTTATTGACTGCCTTCTCTGTACCTGTCTCTCTGCATGGTAATTTTATTTAATCCTTTTAGACACCCTAAAAAGTGGCAAATTTCGGGAGGAAACCGAGGCTAGACAAAATGTTTAAATGTGCCTAATGTCACGTGACCAGAGAGTAGCAGAGCCAAGATTCACACAGGTGTGTTTGACTGCACAGCGATAAGGGAATGACGTGAGGGATAACCACAGAGAAAACGCTGTCTGGAGAGAGACGCAGGAGGTGGCATTAGAGTAAGCTCTCATGTCACTGTCAATGTCTGTATTAAAGAGAGAAGTCTGCCTGGAATTAGAGGCTTCTGGTTTAGATTTTTGGGTAAATGGCGGTGCCATTTTCTAAAATGAGGAACAGAGATGAATGTCCAGATTTACTGGGGAGATCATTTGAATTTGTGACATGCTATTTATGAATGGCATTCACAGGTAATATTCAAAATATTTAACAACTGCTGTATATCAGAATGCACACTGGCTGGTACATCTTACCTGTGCTTATCTGAGAGGATTATTCCTGTGGCCTAAAAATGGAAGTTCCTTGGGGAGTTGGAAATATCATTCTGGAGTATCAAGAGAAGGACGTAGGCAGCAGAGAATGCTCTGGAGTCATGTGTTTGTAGGTGATCACTGGAGCTTTGAATGAAGATGAGATCACATAAGGGATGAGGGGTAAAGAGTGAGAAAGGGCTGAGCATGGGGCCTTGGTGGCATCATAGCAAATGGAGGAGACAGAGGAAGGACCTTCTGCAGAGAGACTGGAGAGTAGCAGGCAGGTAGGTCAGACGACAATCTGGGTAAGAGGCTGTCAGAGAACTCAAAAAGAAAAGAATTACCCAAAGAAGCCAACTCAGGCAATCTGGCAGGTGGCGGCGGGACTGATTTTCTTGGTGAGAGCAGTTTGCCTGGCATGGAAGCAGTAAAAGCCAGATGATGTGGGTGGGTAAAGAAGGGGAGATGGCCAGCTGTGCTACTCTTTCACAAAGACTGGCTGGGAAAGGAGGGAGAGAGGCTACGCTGGTAGAAGGTGAGAGAGCAGCGATGGGGAGGTTGGTAAGTGTGTTTGTAAGATGAAGGTGATGGCAAAGGACCCGTAGGAAGGTGATTTCAAAGTTATGGAAGATGGGGATTTCTGACAACAAAGCTTTGGGGAGATGGGCTTCAGAACAGGGCATTAACCCTCTACCCCAGATCTTATTCTCCACACAGAGGCCAGAATGATTGTTTTAACAAATCTCAATCCTGGAATTATCAGCTGGTTACCAAATTGGAATGTAAACATCCAAGGGTGAGTCACTTGTCAGCCAAACACCAGATGGGAGAGTACAGAGGCTCAGAAGAAGTGGTATGAATAAAGAAGGGCACACAGAGTGCCTGAAGGGGAGTTCACAGGTCCCTGTGTGCCATTTGAGGAAATCACTCTTTTGGCACGTCTCTCCTTGCAGACTGTAAGGGACTTGCCTTCAGGAACCAGCTTGAGCAGTGTCCAGTTACTCCTTTTCTCTTTCTTCACCCAATAAACAACTTAATGTTTGACTTCTACGTCTTTTTATTTATTTCTCCCAACTCATCTCCATCCCCCAAACCACCCTCAGGTACCCCTTATGCCTGCCATGAACAGAAGTAGAGCCTCAGCTCTGCTGGTGCTAATTCAGTCTACAAGAAGCTTATGACCAAATTAAATCAAAATAACGGTTTAGGCCCCATTACGTAGGAGACTTTGCTGGCCTAAATAGCTGGATTTAAAAAAATGATGTGCGCTTCTACCAGCCTTCAACAACAGCGTCCCCTGGGCATCTGATAGAAATGCAAATTCTCAGGCCCATCCCAGACCTCACTGATTAAACCTTACATCTTCTATTACATGATCTCTCCTTCTCCAACTAAATGACTTCAGCAGTAAAAGTCAATGAAGCAAACCTCTGAATCCAGTTCTCCTTTAATTCAAAGGGTCCCAGAGCTCTCCTTTAATTCAAAGGGTCCCCGGACCAGTAGCATCAACATCAACTGGAAACTTCTAAGCCACACAAATCTTCAGGCCCCACCCCAGACCTAAGTGAATCTGAAATTCTAGAAATGGGGCCCTTCACATGTGTTTTGTCAAGCCCTTAGGTGGCTCTGATGCATGCTCAAGTTTGCCCTGAAATATTGGATCTATGGCCTCTAGTTTATATCTAGATTACATCTAGAACATAAGTGCATCAGGAGAACAAAATAGAACCAAGATGTTTGTAAATAAAAAAGGTAGAACTCACGAGCTAAAGAAATTCTCAGGGTACGGATTAGATAAAATAAATATACAAAGAGATATAAGGTATAAAATAAAAAATGACGGAAAGGAACCTGAAAAAGCATATCATGTTTGAAGCAGAGTGTGTTTTTAAAAGTTATGTGTGCCTTAAATCTCAGAACTTTTTTTTTCCCCACGTTTTTATCTGAGAGTCACTTCATTTCTGGAAGAACTGACATATGCATTTATCTTAATATGGAAGGCTTCTCGTAATGAGAAGGTAATGCACCTGCATTTAGTAAACTGATTTTTAATATGAGGGAAATGCCTTATCTGAAAAAATTACCGTCTGAAAATCTTCTCCTCACTCTACCTGTTTGAATTCTTGATAGCATGATAGTCTGCAGAATCTTCTGAATAGGGCCCAGTGCTTCTCCAAAGATGGGTGACAAGGTGGTTGCCACACAGTACCCCTCTACCGTGAATCTTAGAATCATGGAAATTGCCTTTTTGTAAAAAAGAAAACATAGGTGCATCCATATTGGTAAAGCAAAGTACACTTAGCTCCTATTAAAACAATACAATTTATAGTGCTTTCAAATTCAGGTCACTGAAGTATCCATTAAAAATAATAACATGTAAAGAAAGCATGTTTTATTTATATTCCACACCACCTGATTAGATTAGACCACTTGGAAGAATTGTTCTAATTAAAGGGTCTGGATTTTCCCATAGAGAAAAACCCTACACTTTGTATTCCACTGGGAAGTTTGGTGAGGAGTATTTTTCCCCAGCTTTCTAAAATAAAACTTCAACCTATACTTTGTGAATGGACCGCGGGTTAAGCTACACTCTGACATGTGCTCAATAGATGTGGCAGTTTTGAAATGTTTGAGTCAAGACATATTTCAGAGCTAGTTTAAGATATGTATGTCTGTATGTGCACATGTGTCCGCATAAGATGACTAGCAGGTGAGAAGACACTGAAAACAAATTGACCAAGAGATTATACAAATGAATGCTATACCTTAATGCAGTGACAAATCTTACTATATGATGCCAAAAATATAGGAACTGGACTCTTCTTCTGTAGCTGACTTCCCAGACGGTTTCCAATAACATAAGGAATTCTTTCAGGTATCTACAATTTTGATTTTTTAAAACACTGATTGCATCTAGGTTTCTCATTTGTTTATTTTACTCACCACAAGAGGCTTTTAATGACTGATGGAAAATCAAGATGCCACACTCAAAATAAGAACATTTGATGAGGACATTAAAAGAGAAGAAACCACAAAACTGAAACTGCTCTCACCAAATGAGGAGTTCTAATGTGGTGTGAAGAGTAGCAACATCCTAGGAGCAACTGCACAGCCTCCTAAGGTAACAACTTAGAGTCCTAACTTAGACACATACACATTTTATTTTAGGGATGTTGTTGCTTTACTTCAGTTGTCGTTGAAAAAGAAAAAGCATGTACTTATAACTGTAGGTAATATACGAGACTATGAACCCAATTAATTCATGCTGGCAAAGTCATTTGAGCCACTCCTGAATGCCTCACATCTTGTCAATGGATGGCTTCTCACCTTGACTTCCTAAGAGCCTTTTGAGCCTTTTCTGGGCTTCTTTTGAACTTAGGCCTATCCTTAAGGGTCAGTGGGGCCGGGGGCTTAGCCTTTCCTAGTCTGCTTTACATGCACCTCCCCATGTCCTCCCCACATTTTAATTATCATTTGGATGCAGGTGACTCCTCACCCCGGTCTTTACTTCCAGTTTAATATACTATCTTGAAATTCAGACCTGCATGATCAACTGGGCAAGTATAGTGCCTAAACTTCTATTCTTCCAACATATACAAATCCAAAATCGGTTGTTCTCAAAGCTTGGTGCACCCCACCCACCCATCAGCAGCTTCAGTATCACCTGGGAACTTTTGAGACATGCCATTCATTTCTCAGGCCCTTCCCCAGACCTCCTGAATCAGAAACTGTGGATGTTTAAAAAGTCTTCCAGGTGAGTTCAAATAGAGTCGAGAGGCTACTCTGGAGGTTGCTCTTACACAAGCTTCAGGTAGACCTTGCTACCTATCATAACCTGCCAACCTCCAACCAGGACCATTCCAGCCAATCTTAACACTTAGGGCAATTTATAAGATTCCACAAGGGTTCCACGCACTAGAGTAGCTTTCCAGAGACCTACAACCCCCAGATGGGTTCCTGGTCCAGATAAGTCCTGAAACTTAGCCCAGCCTCTCCAGAACATCAGATAGTGCCATCTCCCTACCCCATATTAGTGACAGACCCTTCCAATATCAAAAATTTAGAACTGTCATAACCCAAACAACCCCCAAAGAAAGGTATGGAAAGATCAAAGGTGATGGTGGAATTATACATAGAAGATAGGACTTAACAAATGAATATGAATGCTGAATCATTAAATTGATATCTCTTTTAGTCTCCAGTACTTTAGAGCAGCTAGCAGTAAAAACCTAAAATTGTGAAATTGTAACCCTTGTTAAAGTCTGAAATATGTTCTACAGCTAATTGTGGTGCTGTGCTTGGAAATTTAGAGCTTTTTTGTATATATATTATTGTTCACAAAAAAGAAGGAAAAAAAGTTGATTGTGATGATAAAAAATATTTAAGCCCTCTAGCCTCCTATATTTGGGAGCAGCTAGAAGGAAAAATCTGAGATGATGCTATGGTAGCCCATGACAAACTCTGGGATCTGTCCTGCAACCACGTTTTGAAGAGTGCTTTGAAAACTAGTGCTTTTTTCTTTCTTTGCTTTGTATACATGTTACACTATACAATAAAAAAAAGTCTTCCAGACGATTCCAGAGGAGCTAATGTTTTTGAACCGCTGACCTAGATTATATACAGCATTTACCCTGCCCCGACCAACATTTGGGGTAGGGGGACCCCACTATAAATGATGGTTAGGTAATGCATATAGGCACATTATAAATTAAATCAGGCAGTTTAGGAGATTAATCCTAATTTATAATATCTTCCCTTGTGGTAAATTTATTTCAAATCCCAACCTCTGCTTTATAAACTAACTTTTGGAGGGGAAAAGTCTACTTATAAATAAGAAGGCGCTTGATAATTGCTACACACTTACCAAATGAACAAATGAGTGTATTTCGCTGATCCACAATTTACAAATAAACTTGAGGTCAGGTTTCTGATTGCTCATTAGAAACTCTTTTACAAAGCATGGATACTCTAATTTTACTTTGAATGGCTCTAAATGGTTGTTCCAATGCAAAAAGGTCCCTGTGGCTTTGCAAAGGTAGTTAGGTATGCCTGAAAATCAATTACTCCACCCACAAGGGTATTTTCTTGTTAAGTCGCCAAGAGTCAAGCAAGTTTCAGAAACTTAACCAATGTGGGATACATTTTCCAAGGAGTCTTTGCCCCAGTGGCTGATCTAAATCAGGCTTCTATTAAAAAAACAAAACAGTTTCTTTCTAGATATCAGTTTTAGCCTGGTATCTTGTTCTTAAAGACTGCTTTCTTATCCCAAAGTTATCACCATATCACCAATGTCAAAATAAAGACATTCTCAAGATGATATTTTCAGCAGCGAGAAATGAGTACGGTTTTGCGTGTCTAAAACAGGCTTTGAAAAATGACCTGTACTTTGTGTTACGTGCATCGTAGACTTCTAATTGCTCTTTTAGACCATTCTGTAAAAAAGGATGCCTAATGTTCTTTAACAATACAATAGTATTATTAAACTCAAGCCCTCAGACACGTAAGAGAGGATATTTAAAATCTGTGGTCTACCTTTGGAAAGTCTCCCAAGGTTAGCAGTGAAGAATGACTTATCAGTGAAAGCAAGAAGTCCTTTTCCTTTTGGTTTAATGGGGATCTCTAGAACTACACAGCTTAATACAGTAAGTACTAGTCTCATGCTGCTACTGAGCAGTTGAAATGTGGCAGGTCTACACTGAGATGTGCTGTCAGAATAAAGCACTCTGGAATTCAAGTACTTAATATGGAAAAAAGAAAGAGTAAGATATCTCATTGATGACTTTTATATTGATTACATGTTCAAATGACAATGTTTGGGGTACACTGGGTTAAATAAAACATTCCAAAAATTAATTTTTGCTATTTACTTTTACTGCAGTGTGCCTATCTGAGAAATCTAAATGACTTCTGTGGTTCCCACATTTCTACTGAACAGAGCTGCTCTAGGAAAATGAAGACAACAAGGATGGCCCCATAGATATTTTCACTTTCTTTTTTTTGTACGGGCAGGCTCTGGAAATCGAACTCCAGTCCCTGGCACAGCAGGTGAGAATTTTGCCACTGAGCCACTGATGTATCACCCTTCTTTTTTTTTTTCATTTTGTAAGCCAACAATTTATTAGATGATTTGCTCTGATGTGAAATGACACAATCACAGAGAGATCCTGCGGTAGGTTCAGGGACCTATTTCTAATTGACCATTGTTCTGGTTCAGTTGAACAAACCTACTATAGTGTAATACAATTTAAATTAGTTTTGCATTTTGTTCATCTACATTTGCCGGAGTCAGCAAGATGAACATTCTTATGATGAATATACTGTAAAATAAATGGCCTTACCAGTTTAGAAACATAATAATCTGAATTTTTAAGCATCAAGTTTATGCATAATAGATTTTTGGCAGGAAAATAATTAAACAGTAGCAAATAATCAATAGTATTCCTCCCCCTGCCAGGGAGATTCTCGTTCGGCATATTCAATTTCTTCTTTGAATTAACTCATCTTGAGAGACAGTAAAAGAGATTCAATTTTTAATATTACATTTCTGGAATTCTTTCTTCTCTCTGAAGGTGAGAGCAAAGTAGACCGAGGAAACTGATAGATGATCATGATTTCACACCCCACTTATTTCTGGGCTTATGGCAAGTTCTATTGAGGAAATTCTTCCTAAGGAGTTTATTTCAACCAGTGAATTTTCACTCCGTCTTTAAAACACAAGTCATATGTCACCTTTTCTAAGAAGATTTGCTTGATCCTACTGGGCATGTATCCACTCTCTATTCTGCTAGAGCCTTTTGCCTACACATGAGGATAAACGTCCTCTCTCCCAACTACAGCGTGAGCTTCCTAGCAATATGGCTGAGATTAACTCAAGTCTTATTCATCTCTGTATCATCAATGCCAAGTTCAGTGCCTGGCACACAATAGAGACCTAAAACACCTGATACCAACCTTGCTCAGGTTACTCAGTGAGGTGGTATTAATACTGCCAAGCAGAGACATTATATTTAGTTTAAGCATGCATATATGGAGCTTAGACATTTCCCAAAACGGAATCTGGTTACCGCCATTTCGCAACACTTTAATAACCAACTTCATTTTAAATTAGAGTCTATTTATAAATATGAACTAACTTTGAAAAGGGCACACACATACACACATGTATGATGGAATAAGAAATCTTCTAACCACTAGATCAAATATTTATCTTCTAAATGCACTCAGTTTGATTTTCCTGAAAAGATCACCCAAAGCTCTTTTGCTACTATTATGTAATTATATCCATGGTTTGGAACAATTTGTCGATGCCAGTCTGGTGCTTTATTAATCGTCCTCATTACTATTTATTGATTCAGTCTAACTGTCATCTCACCTCTAAGACGACCTGAGCAGAGCATTTTCCAACTGATCTTTCATGAAATTCTCCAGGGATTCGCAAAAACGTCTGGGTGTTCATATTATTAAAGGTGAAATGTCTATTTTTTTTTAAAAAAAATTGATATATATATTATTATTAAATACATTGTACATATAGTCATACCTTTTTACTTTAAATTCCAATGCAAAATACAGGGTGATGAGTGGGAAGAAAGAAGTATGAAAATGACTCAGTCACTCAGTTGGCTTAATCGCTCAACACTGTTAGTCATGAAGTGATTTTTGACCCTTATATCATCTTGAGTTGTTTTTATCCCTTTAATCTATATCCATAGTTTTGGTTAAAGACAAGGAAGCATAGGAAACCCTGATTGCTATTGCAGTGTACGGAAATTCACCGAGATTATAAATGACAATAACGCTGCATATTTTCCTCAAGATGATCTTCAGGGTAAACTCATCTATAAACGGCATATATGAGATCCCAAAGCCCAAGTGTTCATTATTCCCATTTTACAGATGAGAAAATTAAGGCTCATAGTTGAAGTGATTTGTCCAGGGACATGGAACTAACTGGCAAAGAGTTGGTAAGTGCTCAAACCCAGGTAATTTTGGCTCTAAATTCTTCTACCTGGACAATACACAAAAACAAAGGTTCTCAAAGTTTGCTGCACATTAGATTCAACTGAGCAGCTAATGAGAATTCTGATGCTCAGGCCCCATGGCACACCATAGTAAATCAATATCGCTGAGAATCAAATTGTGCTTAATTGTTGCTGAAAATGTAACTTGCCAAGACGTGCTTACGTATGTCAGCTTGAACCCCTCTTAACTCATCGTTTAGAGACAGCTTCCCCACCCACCCCCCACAAAAAAAGTAAAAACATCATCTAGTTGTTAGTGGAAAGCAGGCAAGAATACAAATGCTTCTTGCCTTGATTTTTATAGCACAGAGAAATTTCAAACCACATTTGGATGTAATATTGGTCCCTAAACCGAAAATCTAATTTAAAAATCTGTTGACTGGCAATTCATACTTTTTAAAAATGCAACTAAGGTGAATCAAAATCATTCTTCAAAGGAAAAAAGAAAAACCTTTGTCTCTACATAAGGAATATTATTATAGAGTATATAAATGTTATAAAAATCTTTAAATACTATACCGATATAAGTTATTATAAAGGTTGAATAATTATTCATTTTATCAATATTTTATAATGTTATAATTAACAATTAAATATCCAAAACCACTTCATTTTCTTATACCATGCAAAAATAACCAAATGAGTTTTTAAAAATTTTCTAGGGGGTATTCTGAGATTACTACAAAAGGGGGTAAAAGACATGAATAAACACTGTATTAATAACCAGGGTTTCTCAACCTCGGCACTACTGACATTTTGGGCCAGATAACTATTTGTTGGAGGAGCTGTCTTGCACACTGTACCATGTTTAGAAGCATGACCTCAGCTGCGACAATCAAAAATGCCTCCAGGCATTTCCCAATGTCCCTCCCATTTTGAGAACCACCACATTAGACAAACTAGCTCAAAGTTAAGCCCTTTCCCTAACTATGTTGGTTTGAATTTGTGGGCCCCAGAAAAGCCATATCCTTCAATCCTCATTCCACGTTGCTGGGCGAAATCTTTGATTGTTTCCATGGAGATATGATCCACCCAATTGTGGGTCTTTTGATTAGATGGTTTCCATGGCGATGTGGCTCCACTATTCAAGGTGGGGTTGCTTACTGGAGCCCTTTAAGAGGGAACCATTTTGGAAAGAGCTACAGAGCCCACACAGCCTGAGACCTCTGGAGAAGAAAGAGAAAAGCGCCACTGGGGGAGTTTCATGAAACAAGAAGCCTGGAGAGAAAGCTAGCAGATGTCACCATGTTTGTCATGTGCCTTCCCAGTTGACAGAGAAATCCTGGATGTCATTGGCCTTCTGGAACCAAGGTATCTTTCCCTGGATGCCTTAAATTGGACATTTCTTTAGTCTTGCCTTAATTTGGACATTTTCAGAGCTTTAGAACTGTAAACTTGCAACTTATTAAATTCCCCTTGTAAAAAGCCATTCCATTTCTGGTATATTGCATTCCAGCTGTTAGCAAATTAGAACAATCACCAACTCAGCTTAAACAATATATGGAGAAAGCCCTTCTGACTTCTGAAAAATCAAGTCTTCGGTATATCTATAATATAGGTTTAATTAGTATTTATAAAAGTTATTCTGAGTTGCTACAAAATCTGTATCTCTTTCTGAATCATCCACAAATGCTATGTGGGTGCTAAATGTGTTTTATAATACAGTATCCTAAAAACCTTGAAAACTGATCATTCATTTAAGCCATAGGATAGTTCTGAGAGTTTGTCAATTGGGCATCTTAACCTATTTGGAAAACTCATTTGTGAAAATAGGGAGGAAAAGACAAAATTCTTCCATACGTTTGATCCCATGTCAGACCAGATAATGCTAAGCAGCAACTTCTCAACTCTTCTGCAGAGGATCTATCTTCAAATCAAAGTATACTACTGAGATGACAAGCATAGAAAGGACACTGAGTAGTGTCTTCAGCTAATTAGCAGTCTGTGACTTCCAAAATTGCCGAGGTACCTCCTCTTTATGACTCCCCTGAATAAAGTAATTGGCTGAAATTTACTTTGCAGTTCTTAATATAAAGTTGGGCCCATCATTAGAAAGAACTCTTTAAAAATCTGGAGTCAGCATGAATTTAAATGAAGTACCAGGGGGAAAAAAAGGTATTTCACTTTCAAAGGACCTATGACGTACCTTTTTTTTTTTTTTAAGATTGCAACTAATCTACTTTGTAATATAATGGCAATAATATTGCCTCTGAGTTAACTGGGTAATAATTCACATTTGGTACCATAATAATTGAGCAAACAGAAGTCGGTACCAGAGGCATTCCTTTCTTTTATTTATTGTAATATTTTCCCATAATTTAATGAGAAACATTTCAAAAGCAACATTTTTATCCTTTCATGTTAAATTAATTTACAACGCTATGAGCTATCATAAAATGAGAGAAACTATCAGCAAAAAAAGCAGAAGTTAATAAAGACATATTCTCAAAGTTCCAAGCACTGGAAAAAGCTCAAATCACAAAAGTATTTGCTGTCTCCTTTTTTATTCTCTTGGCTTAGTTCAATTTGTCATAGTTTGTTCTCAATTATTTTGTACTTACTGCTAAAAGAACATAATAATATTGATGAAGTAGAAAAGCAGCATTACTGAAAGAAAACACACATAATTAAAATCAAGTTAGAAACAGCAAAAACTTTGTGGTGTATTTTTGTAAGCTACCAGAGACTCCTGTAAAGAAAGCTAGATGTAGTTTAACTTTTACTGGCATAGACTTATTTTGGAAAATAAAAAAATCAAGGAATTATGACTAAGGCATGTGGAAAGTTCAGGTCATGCAAATGAATGGACATTCAAACTTGAGAGATGCTATGTCGATATATCTTAGGAACATTGTATTCAGATACTGAAAACTGGACAAGAATTGAGAAAACTTGGGTTGTGGAATCTCTGTCAGAAGACAAACTCTCTGAACCTTGGTTTCTTTCATGTAATGAATGGTGTGGGACTAGATCAAGGAAAGAATTGTGTGACCTGTAGCTGTAGGTCTGTCCTAGGGTGCCTCTTGGGATTCTGAGGCCACAGATAGGTTCAATGGGGACAATCGCTACAGTCCTTGCAACAGATAATTGTCATCTACAGACCAGATGATAGCAGAGGTCCTTTTGTGTTTCAGAGTTCTACGACTGGGTGAGAACATTTATTATTTAGCCAGCAAGGGAGCACACACCCCTTTATTGAGCACCTGCCCATGCACAGCTAACAATCTAGCAGTGCTGGCCAAAGTGTGCTCCAGAGACCAGCAGCACTGGCATCGCCTAGGACCCCCTGAATCAGAATCTCTAGGGATATGACCAAGAAATGTGTTTTAACAAGTTTTCCAGGTGATTCGCTTATATGCTAAGAGAATCACTGAGACAGAGCATTGTGGGAAGGGCACAGAAGATGCACTGCTCTTTACCTCGATGTCAATTTTAGTTTTGGAGAAAAGAGACATCAAACAATTTAGAGTAAAAGATGGTTCATAACAAAGTCATATCTTTCCATCATTCATTCATTAAATAAACATTGAGAGTCTAGTGTATCTTAGGCACTGTGCTAGATACTGTGGAGGTAAGAGTTTCTATCCTTCTGGAGATTGCAGTCTAGTCAAGGTGCTAGACTATAACCAAGGAAACAAATCTATCAATAGAATAAATACAGTTTGTAAAAATGCTATGAAAGAGATTATCGGGGTACTGTGAAAAGCAGCAACAGGGATGGCAGTGCAAGGTAGAGAGGGATAATTTAAATTTAGAATTTGAAAGTATTAATAAAAATATGTAAGATTCACTAAAATGATAAAGCATCAAATACTGTCTGCATGCAAGCTGTGCACCCAGGGAAGGAGTTATAATCAGTTGGAGAAAGAAGATTTCATCACAGCTACTATAGTCCCTGGGAATGGGGTATTTTAGATGGGACCTTTGTTGAAATCTCCCCTCTCTGCTTCTTCGTTAATATACACTTTTGGTTTTCCAATTCCTGGTTTCTAATTCAAACGCGCAAGGCAAATTCAAAAGAGAAAGAAATCAATGTGGAATGCTCTATGGAGGAGGAATCCGAGATGGGCCTTGAAGGATAAGTAGAATGTAGACAGGTGAAGACAAACAGGGGAGGCATTTTAGTAATACTACTATCATTAGGATTAATAACACCTCCATAAGACCATTTTATTTCTGATAACTGTACTGTCATGAGAGATGAGCTATTAATACCACATAACATATTGGAAAGGCTCTGGTTCTGTCTGAGACATGAGACACTGTTTATATTTTCTCTCAATTTTCTGACTAATTGCTGTTCTTTTGGTTTTAACCTTCCTTTTAATGACTAAGAGGGACTCTATTAAGCTTGGAGCGAGAACTGTCCAAGAACAGATGGGTCAATATTTATATCTCGGTTGCCATTATAAGCACTGTACAAGTGGTTGCTATAAAACGAAATCATAAAGTGAAGTCAAAGCTATTCAAACTTGCATATGTGTCTTTTAATGTGAAACTGCTCTGGTATAGCTATTCAACATTTGGCATTCAATTACTTGCTTTGAAGGGCACATTTAGAGAGTGGAATGCTTTACCAAACAGAGAACCCAAACCCAGCTAGTTAAATAGGAAATAAAACGAATAACAACACATGATGATCTTATTTAACAACTACAGGATGGACCCATAAAGAATACAGAGGAGGGCGGGCCGCGGTGGCTCAGCGGGCAAAGTGCTTGCCTGCTATGCCGGAGGACCTCGGTTCGATTCCCGGCCCCAGCCCATGTGGCAAAAAACGGAGAAACAAAAATACAATAAAACAAGAGGATGTTTGGGGATGTTTCCCTTTCTTCCTTCCTTCCTTCCTTCTATCCTTCCTTCCTTCTCTCTGTCTTTCCTTTAAAAAAAAAAAAATAAATAAATAAAAAAAAAAAAGAATACAGAGGAATAAGGAAAATGTCTTTGTACCAATGCTACTTGTATAGCACTGACACTAAGCAAATTGCTTCTGGAGTTCTACAAACCATTTGCAGCTGATCAGAACTACACTTCACATTGTGTGAAATGTTCATTAGCTAAGAAGTACCTGCAACTAGTTAACTCTAAAAAAGGAAAACTCTCTACCGTACGGGGAAAAAAGAAATTATTTTAAAAATGGGACTAAATGTCAATAAGGCTTTTTATACTGAATTCTTATAAAGCCTTACATGAAAGGATTGCAAAAGCAGATGTTATTTAAGAGAAAATTACATCTGATTTTTACTGCTACTGTCTTTATTGACTTTTGTCTCGTTTTTAGGGAAGCTTTTAACTTTTTACAAAACACAAAATTGAAGACCTTTGCAAAAGAAAAGATTTACAGGATGTATAGAAAGGTTTTCTTGATATACTGAGGAAATGATTAAATAGGCTGAATGATAAATATAGATTCTGAAAATGTCCTAATTATCTCTCTTTTTTAATTATTAAAATTGCCATTTATGGCCTTAAATTTGCCAAACGAATCCAAATTTACTCACGAGAAGCATCCTTGAATTCTCCTTAATCTGTTTAGTTACTTGAATGTTTTAATGCTTTCTAATCAAGAGAAACCTAGAGTCCCAAAGGCATACTGTTTCCTCTTCTAATTATTGGCTTAACTTTAGATTATTTAATGAGAACGCCAAAGAGTTAGAAGCTCATTCTATTTCCTGGGTATCCTCCATAGCACCTGGCACGGTATTAAGCACAAATTATACACTCAATAAATATGTGTCCAAGAACTGAATATTACTTATGACAGAAGTAAAAGGATTTTTTTCATAGAAGATATTTAAATTCTTAGGAGACATTTATTTCTTCCCTATTTACAGGGAAGACATGTTTAGAAAATCAACTGCGTGAACTATGGTTTTGATAAATTCTATTTTGGTTTTCTTTAACTCAGTTCAACAAGCTCTTATTGCATATACACTGTCCTGACACTGTGAAATGCTGAAAATAATTAAAAAACAAAAATAACAGAACCATTCAAGAAGCTTAAAGCTTAGTGGGGTGATTTTGCAGGTGATCTGATTTCAATTTTAACCTATTTAAGGACAATGAACTCTGTTCAGAGCAGTACTGAAATACTGTGCATACATAATCAACAATCTCTGAATGATCTTGTGAACTTATTAGGGCATCTCATGTGTTTTATTACTTTAAAATCTTATAATTAAATACTGTTAGTTTTTCTTTACTAGAATGTAAATCCTCAAGGTCAGATTTATTTTTAGACCTTACGAATTACTTAGCACAGTAACTAGCAAATGGTAAGTCTTCCACTGATAGATGAATAGATATTAATCTATTAATGAATATTAATAGACGTTACAGCAGCAGAGTTACACATTCATGAGCCAGTTCATGAGAATTAAACATTTAAAGAAAGCATCATTATTAGGTCACTCAGATTTTTATTATTCAACACAACTTATGCAAATTTCAAACCCTGTCTATACACAAAACCGGGTCTGACTCAACAGGACTGATGTGGCTGCGCTGTATTCGTTGCATAATAATTATGTTACAAAAAAGTTTTTAATGTATTACTAATTATTACATTGATGCATAGGTAATTATACAGTGTGGTTAAACTTAGCTGATGTTTATATACGTGATCATAATTGTGGCCTCAATATTCCATTAACAATTTGTATGTTCAATATCATTGGCCACCTGTAGGTTTCCCTAGTTTTTTATACAATTTTAAGAAGTGTGGGACTCTGTAAAGGGACAGGAAACACAATCTCTTCTGAGGTATAGGTATCAAGTTAGCCCTGCAATCACTCACTCTGGGTGGAGTTGAGCTACAGTTACAAATCGTCCCTGCATATTCAAGCTTGAGCTTGGGAGAGCCAGGTAACTCCCCAAAAGAAGCTTTTCTGAAAAACAAAACAAAACAAAGAAACATACTGAGGCTCAGTGTATGCACTACCAAAAAAAAGTATTTTCGGGCAAAAATAGGACTAGAAGTGCTATTAAAAGAAATTTTCCCAAATAGTGTTGTTAATAGCATATTTTGAAAGTGACAGCTCCATCACAATCATATTTTGGAAAGCAACTCATCACCTCATATGGTCAAAAATTATTATCTATTTCTTATTATTGGGACTAGCAATGCCTTATAAAAAGAAAACAAATCAAAACAGTGAGATATGATACCTTAGGAGATGTTTATCCTGTAAAAATCTTCAAATTAGCTGTCAGTGAACACAAACCAATGTATTTTAATGTACTCCAGGACCATATATAAAGAAAGGAACTACACTCTTTTATAGGAATGGTTTTTGTTGCATTAGATGAGGTTTTCACATACGCTTTTAAACTTTAGTATGGTCTATTTTCACTTCTGGTGGCTTTTTTTTGCAATAATGCCCTCCCAAGCAGTTAACACTACTTCATAAAGGAAGATTTCATGCCTTGACCTTCACACTCATAAATTATAATGCAATGTGCTTCCACAACCTCTATCATTTCTAGATGTCACCCTTCATGGAAAATGCTGACAAGTGCTTTGTTTATTTATTTCTGTCTTGATTGAGGTTAATTCAGTGGTTCCTTTTAACCAGTTTTGTTAAAGCACTTCTGAAGCTAGTCAACAGCTTCAACAGAAGCTAGTCAACAGAAGGCATTTTCATTATGTCCTTGTGGTGGTCACAAAGAGTCATGTATAATTTTTATTTTCTTAATCAGACACATATAGGTTATAAAAGGTATTACTATCATGGATCTTGAATTCTGGGTCTTTCTTTCAAATTTAGGTCAAAAGCCACCATTAATAATCAGACAGAATGACTGCTACATGGAAGAGCTGCCAAGCAGATAATACCTTTACAATTCTCAATTGAAAATTAACACATTCACATTTGTTTTCCTTAATTGGATAAATGGATGCTTTGGCTACCACTATAATGAGATGCTGCATATTTCACATTAAAGATGCTGAGTCCCAAAGGAGGAGACACACATTTCTGTCTGACAGATGTTCCTAGACTTCAGTATAACTTAAAGATTAGGGCAGGAAATTCAAGCGTACTCAGACGGATCCTGATTTCTTTCCGAGGGATTGTTAGGGCCATAAAAATTAGTCAGCCTTCCATTTTTACTAACTTGTTCAGCTTATCTCCAGTAGGCTACATGGCTGATTGAATTATTGGCCTCAATTTTTCATACCCCTAGTAGCATTATACCTCCTCGATACTACTAGGGCCTCATGTGGAATGCATTTTCCCACCTCAGGGCTTTGGGTTTGGCTACACAACACTTTGGCCAGTAGGATACAAGTGAATGTGACAAGAACAGAGACTTGAAATACGTTCTTGGTTGTGCTTTTGTCACTGCTATGGGGTGATCATACCCTGAGTAGCTGGTACCCCATCAGCCTGAGCTCCAGAACAAGATACATGACCCAGACCCAAACTTAGACCTGTACCCTGGAGCCAAACAGAGCTCAAGTGAGCCCAGCCAAGATCAGCCAAACACTGCCAAACTGCAGACCCAGGGATAAAGAAATATGCACTGTTACTAATTACTGAAATATTATGGTTGCTTACTATGCAGCAAAACTGGTTGATCCACACTCTAAACTGAAATGTGGCTTATAAGCAGTTCAGCTCCGAAGAAAATTCTGCTGACCTTATATCCATCAAGTAAAACAAGAAAAGACAGAATGATAAGAAAGTTTATATTCAGGCCAGGTATGAAGATAAGGTACCAAGAATTAACTAGTGGCAAGGGTTAGAAATAAAAAAAAGCAAAATACTAGTCAAGCTTAACTTGGTAGGTCATATTTTCAAGTTTCCAAGCAGAATGTTATGGTTTGCAATATCTGAATGGAGCCTGCTGTGATATGCTAATGGCTGTGAATTCTGTGGTCTTTGAAATAGCTCCAAAATGCTAAGCTCAATTTTAAAACAAAATTGGATTCTCAAATCAACCTTCTTGTACAGCAAAGGAATAAGCCCTTTTGTATAGAAAGGGACAAGAAAATGATAAGGTACCTTTTGGCATTGCTATTAGTTGTGTTTCTAATGAGTGGTGAAACTGGCTCTCTCTTGCTTTTAGTCAGGTCAAGAGATTCTTCCTTAAGTATAATTATTGCTAAAAGGTGGAAACTACCTTTCACCTCCAGCCATGTAATTTGAGAACTTCAGAGAAAAGCTTTGCTTGCAGAGTTGCACTTTCATGTGGCTTATCAAATGCCTCCTCTGCTTCTTACAGGGTCTCCGAATTTGAATGGCAGCTGCCTAGCAGGCAATTTGAGAAAAATACAGGAGCCCAAGCGCATACGAAGACAGGAACCTATGAGATAATTGCTTTTTATCGCAATCACTGAAAAAGAGTAACACTGTTTTTCATTGGCGGTTGATTAGACTGAGACACTTTATAATGACAGTCTCCACGGGCTGAACTTTTCTCATCTGATAAGTGGATCTGGTCATTTCTAAGACTTCATTTTCAGCTCTGTAATTCTATGGTCTGTGGATAACGTGATTCTAAGCTTCAAGAGACTTTTCCGGCCCATCTAATTAATGTTCAAGATGGAACCAAAAGACTAGCAGTTACCATCTCATGTTTCAGTGAATATGGAATGAATCTGAATGGACTAGGGAGTCAACCCAGGGGATGGATGATGTATATTTTCTATGGTCTTCAGACCAAAGCACTCCTTAGCATGCATTTCCCTTCAAATAGCAAACAAGTATAGGAATTTTAGATATGACTTAAAGATTTAAAGAGAGGTGAGGTTGTACGATGGGTTGATTTTTCTCTCCAAAGTTTAAAACCTTGAAGAATACACCAGTCATAGCTTTTACTAGTGTTAAACAATGCAATTAGAAAGCTCAGACAGGGAAAAGGAAAAGGTTGAAAAAATTGAGGCCCACTGGGCATTACCAAATCTGGTTCCCTTTAGGGCCTGGCAGGTGTAGGTGAGGCAAATATGTAGCTGTTAAGAAAAATCGTTATTTTCAAGGATTTTCAACAGGTCGCTTCCGAGGAAATCACTGATGTCAGAAGACTAAAACTGCCTTTTGCACTGCTTAAGTTCCGTTGCCTAAGTGCTGAAGACAAGGTTAGTTAAAATGTTATAGTAGGATGGCTACTCTGTTTAGAGTGGATTCAAGAAATTGTATTTAGCAATGGGTAAAAGTACAAACTCAGGCAGCCCGAAACGAGGAAGTGGTGTTTCCCACGGCCAAGGGACACAGGCTCCTATATGCAATTTTTGAAAAGTTTAAATCTATCTAGCAGCTGCAGCCCTAGAGGAGGGTGGCGGACCAGGCTTTGATTCTTTCTCTGCTCCTCCAATGTGCGTCAGTAAACCAGTTTTCATAAGAAACCTGAAGTGATGAGAATCTCATCAATGAGATTTTAGCCAGCTCAAATTACCATCTGAACTTCAAGACAGGGATTGAATTCTAAGAACACTAAGAAATGTGCTGATTTCCTAAGGAAAGATATTGCTGGAGTTCTAAAATAAATATTAGGGGAAATGTGCCTAAATACACAAATAATTTCTATTTTGCAAATTCCTATTTTAATCCATATTTACAAAGAAATCTTTTCCTCCGAATAAAAGAGAAAGTAAAATAAGGTCAATTTTAACTTTTAAAACATGGAGAGATGATATTTTGTGATATTAAAAAAAAAAAACAGAATTTCTTGCTAAGCTTTACCAACAGTCTTTATATTAAAATGCCTATTATTTCTTGCTCTAAATGAATAATTTTTAAATATACAGAATTAACTGCTTTACTTGAGATCTAAAGTGAGCAGTGAATATGGTAATACCAGATGCACGTACTTGAGGTTCCCTAATATTAGTTTAAAAATGTATATCATAAGTTATTCTTGTCTAAAACCAGCAGAGTTAGGAGCATATCTTTGAAAACAGATGAGAGATTCTGCTAGCTGAAGAGTATTCAGGTATAATCTTGTAAATAACATAAGTTCATAAGCTTTTTACCCATTGGGATGTTTTCATATTTTAGGCTACAAGTCAGAAAGACACTTAAAATACAATGCAGGTGATTATTTATTGCTGACTTAGCTAAGAGAACATCTATTGCTTTTAAATTATAAATACCACAACATAACTGCTTTAGTTATAAGAATAAATTTGTATGTCTTACCTGACATTAAAAGACCAATGCCAAATATATTTCTCTATATAAGACCACTGAACTGAAATCTATAGCTTTCACTTATTTTTCCTAAACTTTCTAGTTAAAAAATTTAAAACTTCAGCTTTGTATTTTCCCACCAAACAATAGGTATATATCAGTTGGAAGTATCCCAAGACTATTCTGTGCAACAAAACTGCTTTTCACTTATTCGTATCCACTGTTTGTTTGGAAGTTGTTCTATTTTAAAGTGCAATCTCTCAGGTCTGTAGTTTTCCTTTTTCGCGGGGACCAAAATATTTTTAAGAATTCTGGAATAAAGTCTCTGGAAGAGAGCATTCATAAATGAATTCTGATCAACAGATTGCATACATTTCCCAATCAGCTGTGCAGACTGAGCATTTTCACGGCTCCCATCAATTTCATAAAGATGACTCAGAATTAATCAGTCCTACTGCCACTTTTATTATTTATATATTCACAGTATTGACAGATTTCATTTTCTTCCCACTCTCTACTCCTCTTCTACAGGAATAACACTCACGACATGGAAGAAGGAGCTGCAAGACACATCATCCGACCCTCCTACTTTTAAGGCATTACTCAGCTAATCCAGAAAACCCACCAACAATAATGTAGGGGATGCGGATTCACATCAACCTTCTTTCGTTTCGGAAAGTGCTTTCTCCAGAAAGTGAAATCTGCTTATTCTTTAGACGGCAATATATGTATGTGAATAATATAGTAATAGCTATGCCTGGAATATCACAGTAATAATTACTTATGGCTGCAGCTGCTGTAGATACTGGAACAAAATTCCCCTAGGAACAATGACATCAGGAAGCTTTGCAGAATTTTGAGCAATCGCACTGGTTGTGACATTTCAAAATGCATTTCATCCTCTCCTGGGATTACTAAAAATTACAATTCTACCTCACTGCCCTAGTGTCAGGGTATGTTGCTAATTCGTTTTAAAGAAATATTAACAGTAGTCTTTTCTAATGTGCCCTTGAATTGATTAGGCAATGTCTCTTATAAGACTCAAATTTGATTCGGCTGAAATGGCAGAGAAAATTGACGTTATCCTCTCGTGTCACTTCCCTAAATTCAGAAAGGGAAAGAAACTTCAAATTCAAAAACAGATATCTCTAATATTAAATGAAGTCTGAATATATAAAAAGATTGTTGTCAAGACAAATCCATTCCTGGTTGTCTTCAGCTGACATCTATTTTTACATACACAGTATGATTTAGATCCAAGAATTAAACACGAAGAAATGCAGAATAATCTAATTATCCAAAAGACATACAAAAAGTGTATTTTAAAAAGCTCTTCATAATGTCCCTGTTTTGAATATTATAACTTTGTACAAATTCCATTAAGAGATCTATGGGTTTAGTTTTAATGATTATGCCAACAAAATAGTAAAATAATAAATCCATGTCAATTTTAGATTTATTTCTAATGCTTTTTTATCACACTAGAAAGGAATTTTACATATAATTATATTTATGAAGACAATTCACAGGAGTAATTAACACAGCCAAGATTCTGTATCTCCACAAGGGTTAAACCAGAATATAATGTTCATTCTTTTTATTTTTCTCTCAAAAAAACAAACAAAAAACCAACTATCACGCAGTTTCTCCCAGGAATTCATGATATTTTAAAATGAAACATTATTATGCAATACACTGACGTAAGGCATGGGTAGCTAATACTTTTTTTCTAAAACACAGTGCAAAAATGTGTATTCCCTCAAGATTCGTGGTGTTTCCAACCACGGCAGACAGATTAACAAAAATAGAGTGTTTTATGTACAATTTTAATATAATATCACCAGACAAGAGAGCATTTAATTATTTGCAAAGTTATGCTTAATAGTGAACCATCAGAGGGCGGGCCATGGTGGCTCAGCAGGCAGAGTTTTCGCCTGCCATGCTGGAGACCCGGGTTTGATTCCCGGTGCCTGCCCATGCAAAAAAAAAAAACAAACAAACAATAGAGAACCATGAGAAAAGTACAGACTTTATATTTTTACCACAAAGATGGTTGATATTATTCGTTTTTAACGTGTATTTAAGAGAAAAATGGTCTACTTGTTGTTTCAATTAGCTATTGCCAGAATAATGCAGAATCAAATGCAGTTGCTTCAAACCATGGCTCATTCTCCTGGATCTGTGAAGGCCTGTTTCACACGCCCCTCAGCCTCCTTCTGAGACTGGCAGCCTTGCGGGGGCAGGTTCTTCTCATAGCTATGGGCCAAGCACAAGGGGGCAAGCGGGAGCAAGCATGAAAACCCTGGATTTAAACTAGCCACCCTCACTTCTGCTCTCCTGCTGTTTGCTAATCTTGCATGACCAAGCCCAAATCCTGGGGGATCAGGAAGCACAGGCCACCCATAAAGAGGAAGCGCAGAAGGTGTGATTACAGAGACGGGGGAAGAACTGGGGTGAGTCGTTCAATCTACCGAACTGTATGACAAGTTTCTTTAAAGCAGATAATATCGTGCAGAACATGACAATAATGTGCATTTATATCTCAGACTTACTTCAGGGTATAATTCCTGCCACAATACTTAGCAGTGCTTTAACTAAGGTAATTGCTCTGCATTATTTTTAATGTCATCAGTGATTAACCCGCTACTAGACTTAAGAAATACACAATTCTACTACTTTTATTTTAGACTCTTGTATGGGGGATTCAAACACAGACTTTATTTGGGGCAATCCATTAGCAGTGTTATGTGAGTACAGACAGGCTGGTGCCATGTCGCAAGACTTGTCTTACCTAAGTCCAGAGTTACTTTTTTGAAGAGAATGCATCCTGTGGCAATAATAATACCACACTGCCCTTAAGGAGTTTGGGTAAACTGATTTTCTTTTCCAACACCATAAAAAGACACCAACTCACATCACAGGAATTAGTTACTGCCTTTGAGAAAGCTTACAGTAGAAGGACTTCTCAGTCTGATCCATCACGTAGGAAACAACTTCCTTATAACATATATGTACATGTATGTGTTCTGTCTCTCATGGTGACATTTTTTTTTTCATTTTGTCTTCTGAGTTCTTGTTTTTCTGGTGGTGTTCCATTTTTGTAAATAGAAAATTAAAAGAAGAATGTGTTTGAAAATCTGCTCAGAGAATGAATTTCAATTTGGCTCCTCTGTTACAGGTCTAATTTGTTTTCTATGTGCAATCTTCATGTGATCCGTGTTGCATATATTATTGGATTTCAACTCTTATGCTCCCACCTAAACTCATTTTGAAATTCTCACAAGGTAGGACAATTGTACGAGTTTTATTGAGCCTAAATGTTGCCATGACTCGTCTCAGACATCTTGATGTCACATTTGGTCTAGAAAACAAAACTTTCTACCATATTTCTTTTTTCTTTGTTTTACTAGGCCAGAATAGTCCTTTTCTTCCTTGGCTTGTCAGACTCTATAGAACAGGGAAATACGTGGTTTGCATTTCTCTCTCTCTCTCTATCTGTGTGTGTGTGTGTGTGTGTGTGTGTGTATTAAATCAACTAAATATTTTCTAGAGCAAATAAAGTATATGTAGCGTACAAAGAAGTGTGAAGACTTGAGAAAAAATTGCAAACAGATAAATGAACAACAACAAAAAACATTCAGAATGAAATCTTTGGTTGCATTAAGCAAGGATGATGAACTTGATTACCTGAGCCTATGTATGAAAGGAAAATGATACATAATGTGCAAAATCTTATTCAAAGTGCAAGTTTGGTTAGGACCTTTACTTATTGGTAAGTAAAGTGTAGCTGAATGGGTTTTGCCTTTCTAAGGATACTTAGATACTCCATTCACCAACTATCAATTGTGGGTGATAATTATTTGACCACTCTTCTTCACTTTTTATTTGACAGGGAGTCCAATTCCAGGCAGAATCCATTTTAGCACTGAAGCTCCCTGGCACACACAGGCACAATACAACAAAACACGTTTGTTTTTTTTTTTCCTTTCATGACCAACTTTACTTTTGAGATATTATAACTTTTGAGATATATACTTTTGAGATATTATAACTTTTGAGATATATACTTTTGAGATATTACAACTTTTGAGATATTATAACCTAGATCCTCTTTAACAAAATGCATTTCTCTGGAAGAGTGAAGATTCCCGAAATCAGGACTGAGTCATAACTGTAAAAAATGCAGCCAGTAACACAATTGGTTTAAGCTATAAGAATAAGCCTGAAAACAAAACAAAACAAAAAACCCAACTTTCCTTCTAATACTGTAATTTGGGCCTATTAGGCTTGGTTATAACTTAATGTCATGAGCCATTAGATCATAATATTAAATTAATGATCATGGCTCAGATGGAGGTATGGACAGTTTTATATAATATGCAAAATTAAAAGAAAGAAAATGGTAATGTAAATCTTCCTCAGTACCTTCTGGCTTAGCTTTTTCCCTATGCCTTTCCAAAACAGTGGGAGGAATAAAACAATACCATTTCTGATAGGCTAGGCATTGGAAATGGGGATACCAAATGAAAACATTCTCCGATGCAAACAGAAAGTCTATTATTTTCTGCATTTCTTTCTTCTGTAGGAGCACAATCTCCCTTGCAGAATCAACATGCGTTAAATGGCAGTAAGCAAGCACCTGGCCCAGTGCTTCTCAAATTTAAGTATGTACTAGGAGCACCTATGGGCTCTTTAAACATGAAGATTCCCTGGCCCATCCCTAGAGAGTTAGCTTCTAATATATTGCATTTTTAATACACTTTCTAAATGAAGTCGATGCAGGTGGTACGTGGACCTGGAGAAATACTTCACTAGTCTGGTGCTATCACTTTCTAGAGGATAGACCTTAGGTCCCCAAGGTCACCAACTTGCCTAAGATCACAGTATTGGTCAGGATCAGAACTCAGATCTCTTGACATGTAAAATATTCTCTGATACCATATTAGTCCCATAAAGAATCCCTCAAAAGGTCTTTTAGCTCATGTTCTGATTAGCTGAATCCTTTTAATTGCTTGCTCAAGAGAGCGTTTTGGCCCCTTTAAGAAGGGAGGGTCTGTCATTTGTCCAACTTCAGTAGACAGCTGCTAAGTGAGCAAAAGAATTCAAGCAAGGGCAGTCCTGGGTGAATCAAAGAGATCGAGCCTGCAGGCAGGCGCAGTGACGTGAAATGCATTTTCTGCCTAGTTGAAAGTCACTAGAAAAGAAAAACAAAAGGTAAACAGAGAGATGGAAAGAGAATCCAAGAGAAAGATAGGAGAAGATGCAATAAACTGAGAAAAACTAAGGCTACCTCGGGTTCAGCTTAGGTGGCAGAGGTATACAAACGAAGTTACAAAGAGTATATTCTAAAAATTAATCGGTACACAGTGATATAGATGGGATCTGATGCCATTAAAAGACCGTGGGACAAACTGTAGAGGGAAGAAAAGCAAAGCGGGGAGTAAAAAAATGTAAGCCTCCTCCCCAGATACGGCCTCTATCCCATCTGCCTGAATTTGGGCTCGGTGACTGTTTACCGATAGACTATGGCAGAAGTACAACTCGGCCGGTTTCTTGTTCACGCCTTCAGAACCTGGTGGCTTCAACTTCATGTCCCTCGGGAGGATTGCTCTTGGGATTGAGCCATTATGCTGTGCAAAAGCTCAGACTGCCCTGTGGAGAGGCCCCCACGAAGGGGAACTGACAGCAGGCACCAATCTGTCAGCCACGTGAATGAGCCCCCTTAAGAAGTGGGTCCTCCAGCACCAGTTGACCTGCCTCGGCTGATACTATGGGGAACAGAGAAAAGCAGTCCTTGTTGAGCTTTGCTCAAATTGCAGCTTCGTGAGCAAAACAAATAGTTGTTATTGATGGAAGTCATTAGGTTTCGTTTGTTTTTTTTTGTTTTGTTTTGTTTTTAATTGGAGAAATTGTAGGTTTACAGTTCCAGCAGTTGTCTCTTGGCATCCAAATAAAGACAACGGTTTTCTACTCTAAAACAGAAGAGATAGCAACACTTTTCCCTAGCAGGTGAAAATGCTATCTACACTCATTTCAGTTTTAAACCGGCAATGCACAAGACAGTTTCCCAATCATTTGCGAAACTAGTGTGAAAACTAAAAATAGGATTCATGGAGTAAATCATTAGGAAGAATGCCTGGTCAACAGGTTCATAAATATCCAAGTCTCAAGTTATTTGGGGTCACAGCCTTGAACTGAATCCAATATTGAATTGTTGAATTGGGAACAAAGGATTGAGGTGAAATGTGTTTGGCTCCAGAGAACAGATGAAATGCTGCTTTCTGCAGAGAATATCTTTTTCTGTAGCTCCCAAGGAATAATATATTTTAAAAGGTGTTAGAGATGAATGGAAATTAGAGAAGAAAACCTTGAATCTTAAGAGAATTTAAAGATTACATTTGTAATGATTCAGATCGTTATAAGTTATAATAATACAGAGTAGTCAACTTGCTAATAGGCATCTCAAGGACAACCACAGATGCAGGAGCAAATAAAAGTAATTTGTTGCTTTCTCACTATCAGGAAATAGACATTCTTCCATCTAGACTAATACGATCTCCAGTGGGGAATGATTTATGTCTCTCACATTCATGAAACTCTCTTTCATAACCAGGTGCAACGGCTTCTTTTACCTCTACAGGGAACGTCTGATTTATGCATAGTCTTTGTTCAATAACCTTTCTTTAAAGATTGATGTTGCTAAATATGAAAAAAAAAAACCGTGAACTTTTTGACATTCTTTTTTAATGTAATTTAGGAAACCATGTAAACCACAAATGGACCTCCTGTGGCATGAAAATCACATGCTGATAACCTAAATTATTTTGAATACTATTAATCTTTGATTCCCCCAATTCACACTTACAGAATTTTCCAACAGGAAGTGAGGAGGTATTGCTACCTACCACACAGAAGAGTTTTATTTTCTGCCTAGAACGTCTGCCCCCAAAGACTACTAACTCTCAAAAACATCTTCAAGGTTAGAAGGAGGAAGGGAGGGGGGGAGAGGGACATGAAATTCTTTGACTTTGAAAGTGGCCAAACTTTCTGACCTTTTCTATTCTTGTTTGGAGAAGGATGAAGAAGTGAGCAAATAATTGTAGCCTGTTCATTGTCTTCAGTGCTACTTCCTCCTAGGGGACATTTAAAACAATTATATGAATTTTAACAACATATCTAAAAGCCATCAGTGTGAGCCCCTATGTTATCCCTGCTGTTTAGGAAAAATAAACTACTTTTATAATGTGTATGTCTCAAAATCTCTATGTCTTGGTATCTTGAAGAAAAAGGAGGGTGACGAGTCAATTTACTTCCCCCAAGGAAGTCATTATGAAAGACAAAATATCTTTTTTGTAATTTTCAGTGTAGAATGTTTATTCTCAAGAATGGGGTATTAAGGCTTGTTTGTATCTGAAGACTTTAAAACACTTTCAAACATGAGTCAATATTGACATTTAAGAATTAAAATCTGTTGAAGATTATTAATCTCTTCTTGGTTGGAAAAGACAATCACACACACACTAAAAGACAATCACAGCTTTTGAAAAAATCAGAGCTCTAACACTCACGTTAGCCAATATTTGGGGTATAGTTTCAATAACTCATTCTTTTTTTATTAAGCAGTTTCTCTTACAGATCAAATGAGGATTGTGCCCTTAAGAAGCCTATAGTGAAATAAAGAGCATGCAGGCTTATTTATAAATATATACACATGAAATTACGTTATGTATCTATATAAATAGACCTAATAATGGCAATAACATAATACTAGCTATATTGAATGCTCGCTATGTGTCAGATACTGTTTTATGAACTTCACGTATGTTAATTCACATCACCCATATAACAACCTGATGAGAAAGCTGCTATCATCACCCTTGATTTATAGCTGCCTAAGTGAGAGCAATTAAGAAACCTGCCCATGGTTAGAAAATACAAATTTACAATTTAAACCCAGGCAGTCAGGCTTCAGAGCCCACATTATTGAATACTACACTCTCCAGCCTCTCTAATACAACATAGAGAGCACTAAACATCATTTAAAGTACAGAGAAAGGTCTATGGGAATTGAGAGGAAGATGATGTGTCTCTTAGCTTGGAAGTTCGGGGCCTTGAAAATCAGAGAGCATTCGTGTAAACTGAGATTAAGGAAATCCAAGGAGAAGGAACAACATCATCAAAAGACATACAAGTCGGGCAGCTAGCTGTTCATTCTGGTAGAAGTTGAAGGTGCTTGGAGGGGAAAAATAAGAAATAAGATTGGAAATTGAGATTGGGGGATAATCCTGGAGGCCAGTTTAAGGGGTTTGTAGAATATTATGAAGATTTTGTGAAGTCACAAAAGGTGTTTGATCAGGGGAGTCATATATTTCATTCATTCATTCATTCAGCAAATATTTGTTGAGCACCTACCATGTGGCAGACCCAGTCTTGGACACTGGGAATACACAAGTGAACAAAGTAGATGAATCCCTGCCCTCGTGGAATTTACATTTTAGTAAGTTATGCTTTGGGAAGCTTAAATTGAAATGGCAATCTGCAGGTTGGATTGGAGCAGGGTGCAAGGTGGTAGGAAAGAAGGAGTGAAGGGAAGTAAAAGGCCATAAATTAGAGTGGGAGTAAGGGGACTGTAGAGAAAGGAATGAGTGCAAAGAAGTATGGCACTAGCTCAACAGATCCTGCAATTAGTCTTAGGAAAGGGAAGAGAGAAGGAGATATAGAACTGATTATATGGTTTGAAATCTCTCCCACTGAAAGCTGGGGGTATGATGAAGAGCAGTATAGGATATACTGTCTTAGTATAAAAGATATGACCTACTGGATCATATACAGTTTCTAACGTCTGTGTTGCATATATAGTAAGAAATTTGGCATGGGCACTAAAATGAGATAAAAATGTTCAAATCATCTTTGGATTAAAAGAGAGGAAGAGAAGATTGTTTCTAGTGTAATGCCTAGCACATAACCAACACTAAGTGTCTACCGGTTGACTAGTAAGTGAAGGGAATGAGGTAAAAGAAAAGAGAAAAGAAGGCCTAGAAAAGATCCTCAGAGGAAGAAAGATGGAGGAAAGGGTGATTAAAGATGTAGGGAGGAAATTAGTGAAAAATAGCACACTAGCGAGGTGAAAGGTAAGAATTTTTTTTTTGTTTTTCAGAAGACCGGAGTAGGAAACAATAAGAAAAGGATACAAAAATGTCTAGGGCAATGAGGACTTGGCGAAAGCCTTTGCATTTGGTAATTACAGGGGTTTCATGGAGAAGCATTTCAGTTGGGAGGTAGATGCAGAAACTAGACTGAAAAATGTGAAGGAAGGGTAGATACTGAGCAAGTGGAAATGCTTCTCTTAACAAATTCCTATCAGATGACTGATTTACAGCTTAGTTTTTGTTATCTTGGGACTTTGCCTGGAATGCGGAATCCAGTTTAGCGCAATGGGTAGGAGTAGACTAACAGGATAATCGAAGATCAGAAGGTCAGACTTACATTCAAATACTGACTCCTCTACGTATAGTTGAGCGGCCTTAGAAGTTATCCAACCTCTCAAAGCTCCCGTTTTCTCATCTGTAATAAGGGTCTGATAATAGCCCATCATGCAAGGAAAGCTCTTAGCACATTGTCTGGCACATATACATATTCAAAAAATATAGCTTAGCTATTACTACTAGCTATCGGAATCATTGAATAAATGCATTGTGCTTTTCATTCCAGAAAACCAAACATCCCTTGGGATAGGCTTCTGATTTACATATTTGCCTTCCCAATGTGGTGCGATGACACTCAAATTAGTTGATGTTCAAAGAAGTAGGACCAGCTGAATTACTTAATCTCTCTAATTCTACTTTCCTCAACTGAAAATGGAAAGAACACTACCCACACCACCGGTTTTCAGTGAGAATCAATTAAGAAAATGAAAGTTAAACTTCACCAATGATAACACGATGAAAAATTTAGTATCACTATTATTCTTATGCTTAGTAGAACTTTGACCATTTATTTTCTTAAGAGTTTAATAATTAGATTTACATCTCCCACAAAGCACATCACAATGTTGATTTTACCTCCAAATAGCTCACACATCTGTTTCATTTGTCTTAACTTTCATTTTTTATTCAGGAATATTGCAGAAATCATTTTCTCACTGCTGTCCCTGTGCAGGTCTTGGAGCCTTCCAGTTTATTCCTCTCATGACCAATGAGAGCGATCTTTCAAAAACGTCAACCTGGCTCGTCCATTTCCTTGCTTAAAACTGTTCTGTGCCTCCCCGAATACTGCAGATAAAGTCCAAATTCTTCAAGATAGGTAGCAATGGGGAAGGAAAGACAGCTCATTCTTATGGAGTAATTCCTTTGAGTCCAGCACTCTGCCCCTCTGGTGAGCATTTTACATGTACCATATCATTTAATCCTCACAACCCCCTGTGAGGCATTATGCCCATCATATAGAAGAGGATAATTGAGGCTCAGAGGTGAGGCAACAAGCTAATAAGTGGTAAAGTAAGTGGACTATCTGCCTACAAGGTCCATATTCTACTATGCCATGCTGTCTTTCACACAGTTTCGCCCCAGCTGATCTTTCCAATCTCATTAATTGTAATAACTATAGCCCAGCCATAGAGAAGAAACTGCAGGTTCTCAAATCACCACACTGTCCAAGCCTCCGGATATGCTAACTCCTCTGTCAAGAATGATCTTTTCAACCCCGTGTACCCGGCTAATTCCTAATACGTTATCCTAATGTGACTTTCTATAAACAAGAGTTCTCAACCTTGGCTGCACATTAGAATCACTGCAGACCATACCGCAGACCAATTAAATCTGAATCTCTGGTGGAACCCAGGGCTCAGTATTTTTTTTTCAGGCTCCCCAGATGATTCCACTGTACAAGCAAGGTTGACCCCAATGTTCTAGGTGAGTTCCCCAGCCTCCCTGAAAGGCTTCTCTTAATCCTCCAGTTTTCACTAGAACCCACCTGGCCCTCTATTGTAATATTTATCACACTAACAGAATTTCATCTTACCATGTCCGTCCTCACCTCTGGAATATGAGCCCCACAAAGGTACAGATCATATTCCAATACAGAAGCTTTTGAATTCTTTGTTACATAGTGACCCGGTCTACATACATGTGCGTATGCACACACACACAAATACGCACTCACAGACACAGCTGAAGTTTCACAAAACAAATACCGACCTTCACTTAAGAGTGATGGTTTTAAAAATGTGAATTGATACTCAACAAATTGATGGCACAATCCAGTACTGGCTCCGACTTGCCTTTTGAAAAGCACTGCTTTAATCATGTTTGCATCCCTCGACCGAATACTAGGATATGTGTTTAATAAAGATTTGCTGAATTAATCAAAGTTCTCAGGGACTATATATATAAAGTTTTACATATTCAGAGCAGAAGGCAGTCATCACCAGGCAAAAGAAAAATGTCAAGATTCACTTTTATACTCTTTAGACATTAATCATAGAAAGATGAAAAATATATATATTTAAACTCAACTAAAACTACAGCAAAAGAAAAGAATATACGGAGGGTTTTCTTTTCTTAGATTTAGGGATTCTAAGATTACCTCTCTTTTCTCAGATGTTCCAGGAAATACGATAATCTAATTTATTCCAGATACTAATTGTACTACTAAGATTCCTCCTTCTTCCTTTGGAATTAGTGATTAGGTCCAAATTTTGTGAGAAAGGATGAAGTCACTTCCCTACAGTAAGCTTGTATTAGAAATCTAAAATAGCTTAATTCATCTATAAGTATACTTGGATGCACAACTGAAAAATTATCAAACCTGTCTGAAAAAATTTATTTATCAAAGAAAATTTTTATAATGGGTGGGTGGGTGGGGTTTGGGAGGAGACATGGGTAACATAAATGAGGAACAGAGAAGGGAGTGAGTTGAGAGATAGAGCTGGGACATTATCCAGATCAGAGATAAAGGAGTCCCAAATATTAATCATTCCTTAGTTTCCCTTTTCTGAGCAAAAGGTCTTTGATTACATCACCTTTATGGCATTTCTCCCTTTCCCCCACATGTGCCCACACACTTTGTTTGCAAGTTGAATTTACAATTATTTCTTAGGGGTGCTTAGAAAACTAGTTACAATCTGAGAATTCTTATAAAGCGTTAGCAAAAAATGCCGAGTCTTTCCATTTTCAGGTCATTCCCCATAGTTCTACATTAGAACCCTGAACATCTTTGTCAACTCTCTTTAGGCCAAAGCAGGAACCGTTTGGGACACAGGAAAAATTTATTCGATTCTGAATATAGTTCTTCATCTTAAGGGGAAATTTGCAATTTAAAAATTCCTGAGCAGTCACCTCTCAGGGCACTATGTAGTATTCTATAAATATATTGGCTTAAAACTCCTAGATAGACTATCGGAAATAACAATATCGATGAGAAAAATCCCCTCACCTTGAAGTATGACAACTACAATGCCCTTCCTTTAATAAGGAATGTAAATAACATTTTTTCTAATATCGGGGGTGGGGGCAGATTCTAATGGCTTTGCGAGCAGAACTAATGACGTTAATCCCATATATATGTCCCATAGCACACGCATGTTTGTAGAATCCATGAATTATGATTACTGCTGGGAGAATTAAACATCCTACAAAGTGGCTGTTAAACAAAGAGTGATGCTCAAGCACTCAAGAGCTGGAGTTCCCATATATAGAACAACAGGTTGACAGAGAAAAGCATATTTTGTGAAGGCGTTTACCCCCTCTCCATTCAGTATCATTTGTATAAAGTAAGACAGAGCTGCTTTTGGATGGACAGATATATTGGAATCTATCGGGAGAATATTTGTTCTTAGCTAGACATTTGGAGTTGCCTTTTTTTTTTTTCTTAACAAGTAACAACTGTTCTTGCTATATAGCATGAATCAAGCAATGGACATATGCTACCGGTTTCTTCAAACAAAGTGAAAAGGCCTCCCATTGCATTTTTGTCCTTCATGCATATTTTAGAAAATTCCTTTTGTCCAAAATAAAAATTCATACTCAGGGGAAGAAAAGCAAACACTTCCATTTAGCCAAACTACTGAAACTGCATGTAATCTCCTAAGCTATGTTGTTTTATTTACCTTCAAGCTTGGCATTTCCATTTGTGGTTTTTTTTAATTCCAATATCTTGATTCTATTCTACCAACTGAAATATGTGATTAACAATAATCAGTAGTTTCAGCAGTTTACAATTTTCACCATGACATCTTCAAATCTTTCATCAAAGAACTGTTATGAGCCATCCAACTAAAAGTCAGAGCTGGCTATAAATGTCATTTTGATCCATAAAATGTAGTTTAAACCTCAGGCAACCAGAATTTATAGAAATCACAATATTAACTGAGAGGGAATGAGAAAACTGTCTCCATTTTAAAATAATTTTTCCATCTTAGTTAGTAATTAAGGGGAAAATGATATCCCTAAGGTTTTCAGAAACACTAAGGGAGTTTTATATGGCTTTTAAGAATAAATACATTTTTATGAATAATATAGCATAAGCTAAGCTGCTTTCTCAGTATAATCTCCAACTGTTTCTGAAAGAGAAATCAGAAATCTAAACACCAAATGTAGTTTATTCTCCATTCTTCCTTCGTGAATATAGTTGGGAAACATGGCACAATTTTTTTTCCATGAATGACTCAGAATCTTGCAGTTTCTCAGGATCAGGAGTTTAACCATGAATTCTCACTATAGAGTTCTGCAGATACAAATATAAAATGTGCAGGAGATGGATGGATGTATCTCTGTCCTCAACCAGATTTACTGACCCTTTCTAATCCACCTGATACCATTTCCAATTGCTCGTATTCTTTTTCTACCTTTGTAATAAGTTTCACATATTCTGCGTGGGGAATTCCAAGTGGGAGAGAGACATCATTTCTTCCACCAGCACAGGGCCACAGCGTCCAGGTGAGGGCCAGAAAGTGCCATGGCAGATTCTGAGGCAGACTTCAGCACACCGTGCTTTGGGGAGTTTAGTCTGTTCCAGGTAGAAATCCGAGTGATGCCACACAGATAGGGAGGGGCAAGAAGGTTTCGGGCGTCGCCCACCAACAGGTTCCCAAAGCTCTCGACGCGACTGAGAAGAATGAGCTTCGCAAAGTCTTCACCACCTTGAAAGCCCTCTGAGGGATGGGGGCCAGCATTGCCAACAAGATCATCAAAGATGGCTGTGGCAATGATGTCCAGGAGGCATGGGCCAGAGTCATGGCGCCACAGGAGCTCTTGCTATACTCCCATCTGGCCAATTTGCCCCTTCAGTAAGTTCTGCCCCACAGATGGCAGTGTTTCTGTAGGAGTGTGATGGATCTCTCCATTGTGATTCCACCAGCCCAACTGGATCTGTTTCTCGGCACTAATAACACGGCTCCCAGAGGCAAGTATTTTGTTTCCTACAGTTAGGAAGGCACTCAACAGTTGCTCTGTGGCAACAGGCTCCATCTGTCTGCAGATTAACAAATGTGCCAACCTCTCCAAGGGAGCTCGGTAGAAACCCAGAATCTGCATCCAAATGAAAGGCAGTCACCTCTGCGTTGTGTCTATTACAACTGGCGTATGGTTTCCCTTCTACCACGTAGTCTCGGCTATGCCGCTTAGATTTGAAGCCAACTTTCCACTTCAAGGATCAGTAAGGCTTTCAGTTGTGTCCCTTTACAACCCATTTCAGTTTTCATGCTTTTTTTGGTGGGCTTGGCATGCATGATTACCCTGGTACACTTCCCAGGGTACACTTCCCATGGGGCTGCAATCTCCCAGGGAGACTGCAAGGTGTGGTCCAGCTTGGGCTTCAGCTCCACCAGCAAGCTGGCCATTGTTGCCTGAAAAGCCCTCTGGTCATGCCAACTGGCAGCTGATGTATCTAAATTATCAATCAGGAAAACCTGAGTGAATATAAAGATGACAAGGAGAATTGCTAACAGCATGACGCACTGCTTTTGCTTCATGTTGATCTCTTTTCCCTTTTCCCTGACCCAACCTCTCACTTAGCAAGGAGAGCAGGTGGTGATGGTTAGCAAGGAGATTCCATATTACACACACTGGTCCATGTCTTCTCTGTGGCATTTCCTGCAATCCCTGCTGGGCCCTAGGCTTGCTTCATGGCCACCTATGCTGTGGGCTGATACCACAGTTAATAAGAAAATATAAACCTTCATATTTCTGAAAATTCTAGGGTGGTTTTATGGGCACTTGTAAGGTGAGATGAAATTTTATTTATGAAATATCATAGGCCATGTAAGTTACAGTGGTACACTGTCTAGCCATTCATCTAAGAGTGACCAAAATTCTAGATTTGCATTGCTTTTACATTCTGTCACAAGCCATGGAAAATATCTGCAAGGGTTAACTCAGAGATTCTTAAAAAGTAACTACCCCCAAATGATCCAACTACTTAACACAAATTGTAGAGGAGCAAGTAGGGTCAGAGCATGACAGTAAAGCAACAATGAGAAATTCATCAAGAAGCTGCAAATGGTCACTATTATCTTATCTATGCTTAGGAATCCCAAATTAAAAACAAAAAAAGCTTTATCCAAACAGCACAAAAAGGAGGAGGAGTGGGAGGAGGAAGAGAATTTTTACACATAATGATTTTTTTATCATTATTTAAAAATATGGGAAAAAAAGAAAATAGTCCAAAAAATTGATCCTACGATTCTAACACTCCATATTCTCTTTGAGGTCCTAGGGACGTTCAAGACACAAAAAGCAAACCATCTACAAAGATACCAAACAACATAAATAGTTCAGGAGAACTATATCAGGTATTGCGACTACACCCAAGCAGCCTCTCTGAATTGCAGAATATGATTCTCACCCAGACTCCATTTAAACAAAACTACCTATACTTCTGTTTCCACTGCTTATGCCTGTGGAACCTGATAGCAGTAATTTTTGTTTCTAGGAAAAACAATTGTCTGAAAATTGTATGATCATTAACTATGACAAATTTAGCCATCTCATTTTTATTTTCTCAGATCATGTTAGAAAGAAATCCACCAAATGCCAGATTAACATTTTAAAACGTATTTGAAAGTAATGGAGAGAAACTGATTCGGTTAGCAACGCTAAATAAAACAGACAAACCATACAGATACTTTCCCTGTAAAATATTAAATAAACACTCAGACATGGCAACTTTTTCAATTTAATCAACAAATCCCCAACTGATTCTCTGCTCGAGCAAAGTTTCTTCATGACCAAAGAAAGCCCTGGGTTTTACGTGCATGTTTTTCCGTTTTGAAAAAAAATGTATTTTACTGAATATCGAGGTGTTAAAATACATACATACATACATACATACATACATACATAACTTTCCCCTTTTCCTCTGCCCCTCTCTTTCTTGCCCAAATGCTGAAATACAACAGGTCATCTAACACAACTATTTTATTTTGTTCCCAGTAACAGCAGCACGACAAAGGCTAAGAATTGTTCCAGCGGATTCACAAATGTGCTAAAGAGGAAATGCTTCACTTACTTGCCATTGTTTCATCAGCTCTCTAACTCCCTTGGAGTCTTCTAGAAGCCTCTCCTTATGGGTGGTATCCTGTAGGACATTGGCAGTTGTTTCAGCTTCTGTAAGCCAGGCAAGAAACTTCTCCAGGTCCAGGGGGAACTGTTGCAGTAATCTATGTGTTTCTTCCAAAGCAGCCTCTCGCTCACTCACTCTGTAAAGGAACAAACACCCAGATGTAATTCTCTTCAATTATCAGAATGGTGTACCCAGTGAAGTTCATGAAAAGATAAAAAATTGAGGGACAAAATTGTAACAAGCCAACAAAGGAGTGAGTTGTGGCTAACACTTCTTCTCAAAAACAATCACAACAACTAGGACATGATTTAGTTTGTTTACCTTCATTTCTAATCAACTTAAAGGCTTCTGCATGGGGGGAAGGCATACAAGAGAGTCTATTTAAAAATGAATGATAATTCTGTAAGTTTTGGACTTTTGAAAGTTCACATGAGCTTAAAAAAATACCCTTTTTTAACTTTCTGGGTTTTGCTAGTCAATAATGAAAGCTCATTTTGATACACAGCAAAAATTCGAGTTAATTTTTATAGATAAAACTTAAAATCCCTATACCATGCTTATCTTTGATTTCAACCAGAGGCAAAAAAACAAACACACACATGGATTAGAAAGGCAAGGAGAAAAGTCAAGAAAATACAACATCTGGTGTGGAAAGTTGAATGCTGGAAGAAAAAAATGCAGAGGAATCAGAGGGCAAAAGGGAACAAAGAAAGATTACCAAGCAGAACAAGAACTTATTTTATAGAAACCGTTGTACAAAACATCATTTTGTATGGCATTGGTTCATTATAATGATTGTGTTGGCTTCCTATTTCATTACCTGATGGTCTTATAACTTGAGAGTATTTCCCAAAAGAAAATTCTTAAGTATAACGGAAAAAGCATAGCCTTAAGAAACCAGTGAGATCTGGGTTCAAATTCCTATGTCCCTTACAAGTTGCATGAGATGGCAAATTACTTAACTTCTCTGGCTTTGCTATTTCTTGCCTGCAATGCATACTGCTGTGATGAGAATTAAAACACAATAATGGGCACAAAGTTGAGTATCTTGCACATTATAGTTACTAAAAAAAGTTAGTTCCCTCTCCCAACAGCTCCATTCCTGTACTCTTTTGGAAGGGATGAACCAAATCCTCTAATGATCCAAAAATTTAACAAGTATTTATTCATGTTTTTTTCTGATAATATATATAATGCATGCATTGGGGATATGCGTACATATGCCCTCAGCAAACATCTATATAATAATAGCTTGGGAGGGAAAAATGCCTTGGGCAGTAACAGTCCCATCTAAAAAGCTTCAGGTAAATTTTGCCTGCACTGAGGCAATTAATATTCCATTTAAATGCCTTATTTGCCTTCTATTACCACACAAACACTTTCTGAGATTAAACATAAACTAAAAATGGATTTTAAAAATGGAATGCTTGACTATGATACACACTGCTTGTTAAGATGTGATTGTCAATAATTATGCAAAAATGCAATTTATTTCAGCAGCAACTTTATCATGGGATGTGCAAACCCGGCAATAAACAACTCCTGCCAAGCCCGCCAAGCCCGCCGAGCCAGCGGCAGCAAAACCCCTGGAAGAGCTGTTTATTCATCATGGGTGAGATTTTTGCTGAGCACGCAGTCTTCTTACAGTATAGTTTCTACACTTATACTGGATAAAAATCTTCTGTCTGCATTAGCTGGGGGAGGGTAGGATAAGTTTATGAGGATGCAGCTATTGGGGGGAAAAAAAGGAAGCATTGCACTAAAGCTACGAACTATGAACTCTTAAATAAACTTTAATACTGCATACTTGAGAGGCAGCACAGTGTTCTGGTTGGGCAAAGAAGTTAAGCCTTGGGTAGCTAAAGGGCTAACCTGGAATGCCGGATCCTTGCTCATCCAGTTTTGAGGCAAACTATCAATACAGGGAGAAATGTCAAAATAGTGTTTATCTATTTATCACGTTTTAAAAATTCAGAACCATTTCAAGGGCACTGAGAATCTTCTTGCTACCTCCTGGCATGCAATGCACAGGGTGAAGCACGTGGCACTGCTGACTTGTGACCATTTCTGACCCACAAAAACGACAAGTCAGTCGGTTCAAGCTAGTGTTTCTTGGTTGTTTTGGGGCATCAGAAGTCGCTGAGATCTAATCCCATCTCTAGCTCAGAAATTTGGGATGAAAATAAACTGTCACATTCCAGAAGACAAATGCAGGAATAGACATTGACATATCTTCTAATATGCTTCAATTTCACAGAAAAATGAAGGACAATATAAAGCTCTTTCCCCGCAGAGCAAAGCTCAGAGAATTAGATATTGTACCTTGGATTATCAGCGTCATCCTCATGTATCTTAGTTCCCCTAGCTTTAAACTAGAAACCACTTACCCTCTGCTTCCAGAGAAAGTAGCTAGTAAATAACTTTCCAAGAGTTATTTGTAAAATGCAATGCACATAAATCAGATGAAAGGGTTCTACTGAGACAATGAGATTTTCGGCCAAATCCTACCAGTGTGTTTGCTGCTTTGTAAATTAGGCCCTTAGGGAAGAAACCGTTATTCTTTCAGGACAGTAAGGCACCATTTTCCTAAACGATACCCTAGAGGTCTGAAATATTGACAGCATCAAGCTGAATATTTTCTAACTTAGGAAATAATTTTTAAAAATCCAATGCCAGCAACAGCAGAAAATCTCTCAAACGAGCTCCTTTACAAGCTTCTTTGATCATAGGTGAGATTGTTGTTTCTTGCTTATATGGGAGTTTCAAGACTGCATCCTTTCTCCCGGGATGGCTGTTACGTAAATGAATGCCTACAATCTAGTTGTGCCAAGACTAGACTAGAGATGAGTCAAGGGCACTTCTTTCGTGCATTTAAAATAGCTTCTAAATGTATCTCATAGTCTTTAATTTTCCTTAACCGTATGGTTTTAAATGGCTTATATGATTTTAAAAAAAATGTAGAAATAATGAGAATCCACAAAAAACATTTTTTTTAAATGGCTTTGAACAAAATGAAAGATCTTAGAGGACCTGAACCTGGATTGTTTTTCAAATTCCTTTGTCCAGGATATCAGATTATAGACCTGGGGTAAAATTTGCCTGAACCTCAAAAGTAACGATGACCAGATATTACAAATAGTAATAATGCTTTACAAATAGATCTACTGAATTAGTTAAGTACCCTGTTATATAACAACGTTCAATAATCAGCTAGTTCTCTTTATAGTGTGCAAAAATAGTTGAGAATTTGACAGAAGAGGGCACGGCATGGTGATTTCAAAAGGTGTTCATCATGCAACACTCTCCGTATGTCAATAAGGGAGGGTGTGTTCTAGTGGTTCTTAAAATGTGGTCCATGGACCAGCAGCTTCAGCAGGAACTGAGACCTCATTAGAAATGCAGATTCTCAGGCCCCACCCTCACCCCACAAATTAAACTCTGCGGAGGGAGTCTGGTAAGCTGTGTTTCCACAAGCCTTCCAGGTGATTCTGATATATGCCGAAGTGTGAGAACCACAGTAGCCGGGGACGCCAAACTCGGCACTCTACTGCTGTAGCGGATGCTGGGCTGGACTGCCCCATCCCTCTTTAGGACAGAAATATTTCTTGCCCCAGCTGTGAGGGGTGCTTGTGGCGTGTGACAGTCCTTAGCTGTCAGCGCTTTTGGAGAATTGGCCTTGGCCAAAGAGAGTTACCTAGCCCAAAGTCAGGGCCTTCAGGCAGCCTGCATCCAATGACTGCTTAAGGTGGCCTGGCCCCCTGGCTCCAATGAAAGACAATTCGGAAGGCCCATCCCGGCTTCAGACTGTGGACCGTCTCATGGGGAGGGGGGAGGAAAAGGGTTGATGTCGTGCTTGTGTACTGTGCACCAGCCCAGCTTCTCTTGCCTTAACCTTCCTCCTTCCCTTTTCCTCCCCCAACTGATACTAATTCTGAAAGCACCCTCCAATAAATGAATCGCACATCAACTACTTTCTCAGAATCTGCTTTCTGGGGGAACCCACCAGCTGACTTATGATAAACAAGGATTTTTTTTTAAGGTCCTTGCCTAAGGAATGTATGTACAGAAATATACTGTTACTTGCACAAGACGTGGCCTTAAAAAAGGAACAGGATGGTGGGGGGCATGGTGGCTCAGTGGCAGAGTTCTCGCCTGCCAGGCCGGAGACCCGGGTTCGATTCCTGGTGCCTGCCCATGCAAAAAAAAAAAAAAAAAAAACAATGAAACAGGATGGGGGATTCCCACACACAGCAAACATACCTGAAGAGCTACTGTAGCTTTGGTCGCCCTTTATGGAGATCTACAGATAATACAGTTATCACCAACTACAACCTTTTTCCTGGGTTAAAAGCAAAAATCTTCTGAAGAGGCAAAGTGCTGGAACTATAAAGCCCAATACAGGCCTGCACCTCCCAAGAAGGTCCCCATCCAGAGACCACCTGCATAAAGAGGAGGGATCACAGATGACACATGTTCAGCATCTCCATTTTCAGGACTTGATTATCCATGGGGCAACCAGGTACTCTGATCTGTCACTAAAGACACATCTGCACTCTTTCTCTCACAAACATATATCATGGTATCTCTGAATAAATCTCTAGGACTCCAGATTTTCTATTAAGTTGAATACCACCAATTTCTTGCAGGTCATTCTAACACCAAAAAGTAAAAGAGGAAAGGAAGGGAAACTTACAACTTTCCAAGGGGAAATTTGAAGAGCCTAAATAATGTATAGATGATATTCCACAATTAGATGCATGGATGAAAAATATTTTATCAGTGCACTATATTGCAGGATTATAAGCATCACATTATATATGTGTTTGTGTCTACACACACACATTCTGAATGTTTTTAGAAAAGAAAAAGAACAATTGGAGATAGAAGTTAATTTTGCCCAGGTGTTTCTGTAAGTGTGACAAATTGAGGAAATTGACAGCACTTAGTCCTCTGCTAAATGACACTTCCACCTGTGCCCTGGGGTTGTCATGGAGTCACCAAATAAAATACTCTGAATCTTTCCTTCCAAGTTTATTTGCATTTTAGCCATTATCATTTCCTACCATATAGGCAAAGAATTACAGAACTACAATTTTGTTTCTTTTTTTGTTCGTTGCCTGTATATCAGAGAGAATAAGCACTTTAGCAGCACCTAGATGTAGGACCAAACAGTTTGTTGCAATGTCAAACACTACTCACAGAAGCAGAGTTAACCTGAAGTTCAAATTCTCTACAACCATGATAGTCTCTCCTGGTTTACCAGTAAATAAGTTACATTTCAATGGATTTTTTTTTTTATTTTGTGTTGGATTTTAGGCAGATTGAATTTTATTACCTATGAATATTCAGTACTTTGTAGAAAGGATTCTTTTTAGTCTCTAGCTATTCTATTAATACTTTGCACTAATGGGAAACATGAATCTAAGTAAAAGCCTTCAATAATAACTGGACTAGTATCCCATTCGTTTCCTTTCTAGCAAGAAAGTCCACTGTCTTAGAGTTCTTGCTAGAAAGGAAACTAATGGGATACTAGTCCAGTTATTATTTAAATATGTGTATATTTAAAACTAATACACACGCAGTTCTTGAAAAGTTTTAAAACATATCCATTTGTTCTCTCACCATTTCATACAATATTCCCAACTGTTTTCTGATCTACAGTCTATTCTTTTTCCTTCTTTCCATTCTTTTAATTGGATATTTCATTCTTTTCCAACGGCTTGAACCTCTATACAGATTATCCTCAAATGCAAACCTTGCTCTTGAACTTCAATCCTGTATTTCGACATGCCTACCAACATCTCATTCGTTTCATTCATTCATCCATTCAACTACGCATCCACTCTCTATCTATTATGTGCCAGAATCTGTGCTTTATGATGACCCAAACGTCCATATGGTCTCTGACATTTAAGATACTCGAGTCTGGAGCAGGGAGCTGATAGGTAAACATGTAATTACAATTAAAATATGACCCAGGCTGTAATCCATCTGGATTTCCTATCAGCAGCTCACCTGTAACATTAATCAAACTAAATTCATTAACTTCTGTTTTCCTAGCAAATTGTACCTTTAAGTATTTTTCCCTTTCTTATAAAAGAGAGTTGAGACTATCTATATTTGGGCTTTGTCTCAAAATACAATGATACAAACTCAATAAAAGCGTGCCTGATTGAATTGAGTCCCATAAAAATAAGAAAACTTTTAGACAGATGGTTTCATTTTGCTGTTGGAGAGACTGATTCTGAAACAACTGTAACAACTTGCCAAAAGTTGCATATGAGTAAGTGGTAAAACTGGGGTTATGGCCCAAGGCCTGCATTCTAGACAATAAGTTTTTCTAACTCTGAAGATGGAGATTGGTGTCCACTCCTCTCGGATATACTCATTGTGGTGGTAAAAGAGAGAAAAGTGCCGAAAAAGTTATGCCATGGAATCTTGGCCTTCATTTTTTTAGCACAAACTTAACTTTTTGCCGCTTTACCGTAAGTGTGGTCATACAGTTACCGACACATAAGGAAACCTACAGACACAAGGAGATTTTCCTACCCCAAATGTAGCAGAAAAGATCTAGCTGGCCTTTGCTTCAAAACAAACAAACAAAAAATCCATTTCCAAAGCAAGTTTTCTGGTTTGCTATCCACAGACATATGAATTAATGAGGTTCTCATCCCCTATTTCCTGAGGTCGGCTACTAAATTACTCAAACTCTCCAGAGTTAATTGGAAACCATGACCCAAATGCTCCCCAAGTATTGCTGACTGGTTCTCTGAAAACTCATTCCCATCTTTTGTCACCCCAGATAACACAGGATGACTTTTCAACACGTGTAGAAACAACACATGAGCACAAAAAAAATTGATTAGTCCCCCAAAGATAAACCACAGCTTTGAAGTTATCTGTTTAAACTTCCTTCAATGATACAGGCATTTTACTAAAAATTTTATCACCTAGACTTTACCTTTAGATTGCAGGAGAGTACAGTCATCATCGATCACATAAGGGATTTTTAAACACACATTCCATCTTGTTCTTTTTTTTTTTTTTTACCCTATGAATGTTGGTAAAATTAAGATTTGGAAAAAAATGTATCATTAGGAAGCGACTATAATTATATATTTTTCCTAAAAAACCATTGGAACATTACTGAAAAGAAAATATTCGGAGATAGCGTTAATATATACTTTCTACCACTCTTGCATTTGCAATGCTCATTTCATTTGATTTGTGTTTCTGTGCCATAAATCACTGAGAAAATTAAACTGATGAAAGAAATATGCAGACTATTATGAGCAGATGAAATATCCAAGATATAAATATATATTTATATCTATATCCTGGATTGTTAATAAAAAGATTAATGCTCATTCAGAGCTGTATTTTATATTTTTCTCCTGATACAAAACCAAAAGTTATCATTTTGGGAGGTTTAAAATAAAGTGTTAGGAGTAAGGAATTACTTTTTTTTTTTTTGGTTCATATACAAAGGCTCAAAATATTATCTTGGACATTTATGTTCTTTAGAAGAAGAAATTGCACTTCTACTCCTTCCAGATAAACACAGTTTTAAATCAGGATTGGGTTTATAGTAAGGCACAATTTCTGCTCTTAATAAATTCTTAGTGACTTGTATAATGTGAATCTGTAAGTTGGTTTTAATCACTGCAATATTAATCTCTTTTAAAAAATATTTCCTAAAGTTGATAAGCTAGGTAGAATAAGTTTCTTCTCTTTAAGTAGTATAGAGACCACTTAAAAATACCAGGCTAGTATTATCTCTCAAAGTCTTATAACACTGTGCAGCCACACAAATATGCATTGTCATCCTCTGTAACTTAGAGAAAAATAGAACAGTAGACAGATGTTGATACACAATATTCAGAAGGCAGAGCAAGGCATTTTGGTTCAACTGTCTAAAATCAAACGGCAAACAGAACAGCAGGTTCTCTTTAAAAGGAAAGAAGTGGGTTTTTGTGGTTTGGGGTCGTATGTATGCTAGGAAAGCATGTTCTTAAATTTAATCTGTTCCTGTGGGTGTAAAAAAAAATATACGACACTTTTCAATTGAGGCCTTCTTATAATGGGACCTTAATAAATATTTTGCTAATAATACAGGGATTATCAGTAAATCCATATATTTTGGGAAGTATTTTATATTGAAATGTCTAACAAGAAAATCAAACACTTCACTCATTTTTCTCTTCGAAATTTTTGCTGTATAATAAATATGTATTTTATAAGCCCAATTACCAAATGAACTCATCTCTCACAGTGACTAAGTTTTGGTAGATTCTAAAAGAATTGCCCTTCTGATTTAAAAGCTTATTTTAATGGCTCAGGCATGATATACAAGACAAAATGTGGCATTACAAATAATTTGAGCTAATTAAAACTATCAAAACACTTAAGATTTAAAGGTCCTTGCTTTCTTTCTTTTAATTACTATAGGGAAAAAAACGCATTTGAAAAAAACTAGATACTTTGGAATGAATTCATTTTTCCCTCACAGATGAATTAAAATTTACAAAAAGTCATAAATTAAGGAGCTTTTTTTTTTTTAATAGAACTGCAGCATTAGAAGAATGAATCTGAGAGCTGCACTTAGGTTCAAGAATTCTCTGCCATGAAAACATCACTTACAAATAGTGTCTATGTTTTTCTCATTATCATCATCAATTTATTATACATTCCTTCAGGGGAAGGATTCATGCCACAGAACTTGATATTTAATAGACACCCAATAAATTCAATTAAAATCAATAAACGTACTATGAACCAGGCACCTAAAAAAGGTAGTCACATTCTCTTGTTCTTAAGGAGCTTATAATTCAGATTACTTCTTGATATAATTTGTTGCATTATGATTTATACTCATATAGAATTTTACAGTTTATACCTTGCTTTTCCATACATTACTTTGATTGGCTATCACAATAACTGGCTAGATCAAATTGTTGGCAGATCATCTTTGTTAGAGAAAACTGATCATATAATAGACTATACTTTTATTCAATTATAACTAAGATGTTTAAAAATTAGAATGAGCAGCTCCATGACCAAAATTATGACTTGCTTTGTAGAAGTCTAGATATTAAATCTGTGGAGCTTGTATCTTTCATTAGGCTTTTATACTCGCAGTGAAAGTGAAATGATGAATTATTTCACTGGGCAACGCACTGTACTTAATTGTCGATGACTGAATTCCTGGTACTCATTCATGAAAACTTAATGTCTTTTCTTTTGCAATTTTAAAATGCACTTCTGCAAAGAATGTTAATTCAACATATATTTTTAGGTGCGTTACCCAAACAGAGGGTATTAAGGAACAATGACTTCTGACACAATTACCCAGTTTTTGGGGCAGATTTTCAGGCTGCCTATGACTTTGACCCTGGTTCAGAGATATTCTGTACTGAAAGGGCCTTAAAAGCCGTCCTGTCCAGGCACCCTTCTGGCTTCTGGCACTCAGCACACCCATGCCATCCCTGTTTTGTGTCACCCATAAATTCACGTTCTGTCAAAAACATCCAGTGTGTTGGGAATGCGAAGTGAACCCTATGACCTAGACCAAGAGGTCTTCTGTCACCACTTGACACTGATCTATTAATCGTTATCTTTTGTGTAAAAGCATGAAATGATTTCTCAACCATCCAATTTACCTTGTACCTAGCCAGTGCTTCTCCAACTTAGTCACAAGAACATAATGGAAGACCCTGTCATATGTCTTGACAAGATGCAAATAGACTGCTGCATCTTGCTCACCCACCAGTCTTAAAAATTCTTCAGTCTGGAAAACTATTCCCGCCTCAAACATATGGATAATATATAGGTCTTATTTATCCCTGCATGTGTGAGGATCTGTGTTTGTTTTACTAAATTACTTGGCTATCCCTTCAAGAGATGGCTTCACATTTCTCTCACAGCCTTCTTTGAAGGAGCATTTAGCACATGAAGTGTCTTAGGTAGCAACAATCCTATTTCATGTGATTTATGTATAGAATTTAACTGCGGTTGTCAACAAGTGATTTGAGGGCAATTATTACGGCTATGAAAGGGGAAGGAGATAAGAAAGGTGACATCATCACCCTTCTATAGAGACTATGCTGTTCGAGAGAGGTAGTGGCAGTAGATTATAACTGCAGTAACAGAGAAGTTATAAAGATTTTGCTAGACTAATCTAGCAGATTTTAGTGTTTGCTCATTTCATGCAGTCTTGTAAAAATGGCAACCATATAACCAAGAAATAGGCTAGGTTCTCAATGAATATTGTTATTTCCTTAATCCATGGATCCATTTTCATCTGGAGAAACATTTAGCCAAATTACAGGGCCCACAAAACGAAGCATTCTGGGAATCGAGGTGGTGGTGGGGTGTTTAATTATCACAGTGGCTGAAGGATGCTACTAGCATTTCGTGGGTAGGGGCTGAGAGTGACGGACTTCATGCACCAAAATGAAACGTCCCAAGTCCCACAGCTCTTTTGAATATCCCATTGGACATTCATATAGGTGAATACCCTATTTATAGATGCCTGGCCCTAGACCGAAAGTCATTTTTTTACATGTGAACATAAAATATTCCTGGGCGGGCCGCGGTGGCTCAGCGGGCAAAGTGCTTGCCTGCTATGCCGGAGGACCTCGGTTCGATTCCCGGCCCCAGCCCATGTAACAAAAACAAAAAAACAAAATACAATAAAACAAGAAAATGTTTAAAGATGTTTCCCTTTCTTCCTTCCTTCCTTCCTTCTATCCTTCCTTCCTTCTCTCTGTCTTTCCTTTAAAAAAAAAAAAAAAAAAAAAAAAAAAAATTCCTGTCAACATTGTCACCACACTTGGAATTTTTCAGGGGTGCCACTAGCTCCTGTGACGATTCAAGGAATTTCTCAGGTTGTTATTGGCAATTTGTACAAGGTTTGTTCAGCCTTTGGAAAAGTACACTACCAACAGGCAATGCAACCCGTGGTATGTGAGTCACCCTACAACACACATGTACTGACATCGCTGTGCATTTGTTGATATCACACTCATAGTATAAGTACCTAAAAACTTAACTTGTATGAAATTGAGGGCATCATTTAAAAACTGAGTGTGTAGGTATGGGATAGTACCTACACATTTTGATTTATGATAAAGAAGATGTCACAAAGAATTTTGTTATAAAAAAAAAGAAAATGGGGGTGGCACTAGGGCTGAGAAGGTTGAAAAACACTGATATATAGCCACAGGGATATTTCGAGATAAAGCATGCACTACTGAAAATACACAGAATTTCTTTAGGAGAGAATGAAGATGTTTTCCCCTTGTGAAACTCGTCCCTGATCCTTACAGCTCCAGAGAGAACAGAATAACATTTTAAAAAATTGCTCTCTGTTACAACCAGCTGTGACTATCAGTGAAGGGAAGGTCTATATCGTACACAAACCTGAATTAAAAACAGCCAGTCCTTTAGTCAGTTCAGGGCCCACGTTCTTGATTACATTTGACACAACAATCATCATCATATCTTAAGACTCAAATCAGCCTGACAGTGCTCGACTCAGGGCTGCTTCTCCCAATTAGCTGAAAACTGCAGCCCAGCTCATCTTCTAGGGAATAAGTTTACATTTACAGGTTTGCTCTGGTGAAAAGGCAACCAACATCATGATGGAAGGAGCAAACGAACTTCCTAATTTATACCATAACTACTTTATTTTAAGTTCACTGAAGTCAGGTAAGCCTGTGGTGACAGGAATGACAAGTGCAGGGTTTGTTGTTATTATTATTTTTTAAATACACAACATTTACGATAGCTAGTTTGGACTGGAAAAGGTGAATAAACACATTGCCGATATGTTTAGAGATGGATTCCCAAATGAGAGTTTTCAGAAGGGACAGACTTTGATGGAAAAGGTGCTTACATTAAGAAACGCACTGCAGTTAATGGACAGGTGCATTAACTTAAAAAAAAACAAAATGTGAAGAGATACCAGTGTCTTAGGAATTAATTTTTTCCAATAAGCATAGAGGACGACACTGTATCTATGTGACACCAGGCTCATCTCTATTATATGGTTTGAAACCTTTTCTCCTCTGACTGCCTAGGAGAAGAAATAATAAAGGAAATTTTTGTGCCCTTAATTCCCTCACTCATGGTACCTTTCCATCCAGACCAAGGCAGTTTGCACACACTACAGGGAAGCAAGGGGACCACGGCAAAGTAGCCACACTTCATGGCAAAACCCCCGCTGGCCGTGCTAGAGATCTGCTCAGAAAAAAGCTCCTTCATGTGCCATCTTTTAAGCAGATGACAGCAGAGGCTCACAAGGGAAATATGCAGAGCAGACAAAGCAGAGTCTAGAAAAGTAGAAAGATACTGAGCAGCAGCAGAACTGGAAATGCATGAACATTCCAGAAGGGGCTGAGATGCCACGAATTTTGCGACCGCAGGGGATGGGGCCATATGTGGGCGGGGACAGATATATAAGACCCGATTTAGGGCCAGATACCAGAGGAAACAAACGCACAAAACAATAGGGCAGTAGGCTGCGGTGGAGACAGAAAGGAAAAAGAACGGAGGCAGTTAGGGATAGAGGCACAGGGCAAATGTGTTCCTGTCCCTAACAAGAGAGAGGGGGCACAGTGAGTGCGAAATTACTCTGAGTAATTTCTGAGTCTGATTACTCCTGAACCCCCCTATTCAGCCAAAGCTGGGCATTTCCTCCAAGATACCACACAATGAACGCCCTTAGTTCACGGATATCCTTAGAAGAGAACTATAAGCACAGTTAGAGTACTATTTCATTTGTACAGAATTTGGGATGAATTTTTAGTCTGGTACCGTATGCAACTTTTAATCATTATTCAGAAAAGGAGAGGTGCTGAATAGACACTATTATATATATAACATCATCTAAGTTAACGTTCCCCCCAGTTTTTATGATCTGCATTATTGATGGAAAAGATGCTAATACAAGTCAATGAATTAGTTGATGCATTTTTGCCTTGGGATTAGGGAATCATCTGAGTAATATAAGCAACATTTCCGTAGGTTCTGTTCTCCTATAAAACCCAAAGTTCAAATTTTCTATTGTCAGAGTAATTAAATCCTTAAAGAGTTATTTTTGACCTTTAAGAATAAAACTACGCTCATGTAAGTCAACATTCTTCAAAACAAACTAGAAAAAGTATATATTCACCTTTTTTAAAAAGTATAAATTCACCTTTTTTTCTATCATGAAATTATTAAACGTTTTAGTAAAATTTGGCAAAATCATCAGAAATGAATTTTAGCAATAAAGTCCACATACTGAAATTCACCCTCTGTATTTTTTTTTTTGTTGTTCCAAATTCTAGTAGCAATAGCCAACTCGCAAGGGAGCTGAAATAGGAATCCATTGTGTAACTACTACTTTTAAATTACAGATATTGAGTTCAAAAGCATCCGGTTCATTCTTGTGCTGTCACGATTTTTCCAAATAGAAAATACTCTTTACATGGGATCCCTTAATTTAAATAAGACCCTTAATGTCAATCATGTGATTTGCTTTAGTTGGTTTCCCGGTAAATGCTATGGGCCACATCACTGTTGGAATAGCCTTTCAAAAACCCACACAAGGAGGTGCAAGGGTAGTTCGGTGGTAAAATTCTCACCTGCCATGCAGGAGATCCGGGTTCAATTCCCGACCCATGCATTTCCCCCAAGCAAAACAAACAAACGAAAAAGCACCCAAACAAAAAATTTAATGAGTGGTGCTGCAATAACGCGATACTCACATGGAAAAAGAATGAAATGGGACCCCTGCCATACAGCATAGAAAAATCAAACAAAACAAAACTTACAAGGTGGCCATGGAATAATGTGGTCACTTCTCTATTAATATTAGTCCACAGAACCCCAGTCAGGAGTTAATCCCCAGTGAATGGGATTAAAAAAAACCATTTATCCAATGCTTCATTTTTCTCAATTTTCTCTAACAGTTCAGTGAGTGGAAAGGATTAAAGTTTGCCAGCAAGAGCCGGGGCAAGGGGAGAGGCCAGTTTATAAGACAGCTGCCATACGTTTTACTGGGAACTATCCTTGATGATGACCTGAAAGCTGAATTGACACAGGATGAAAGCGCCCATCTTGGAAAGAATGACTGGGCTTCTGAGTTTGATCTGACCATCCGTTCGCTTCCTGGGGTAAATCAAGTTATTGAATTTAATTTCAAAACTGTTCCGGGTGATTACTTAGGAAATCACTGCCTCCACCAGTAACCCTCTGGAGCTGAGCTCAACTCTTGGGCTTCCCTGCTGTAATGACAGACTGGAGAGTCTACGTTATTGCCACACCTCGCCTCTCCTGGAGAAAGCCCCACGTGTCACTCACACACTCTCCTTCCTGGGGAAATGATATTGGCCCTCTACAAAGAAAAGGTGAGGGGCTTTGTGGATAAAACGTATTTTCTCTTTTTTCCTTTCTTATTTACAACATTTGAACCATATATAACTGGGTCCCAGAGCTGAGTTTAATAATTACTTTATTGTTAAGTAGCTTGAGTTCTTGGAGGGAAAAAAATGGCATTCTCTGTAGGTTAGGTAGTCCATTTATTACATGCACTGTAAAAACTGAGTGTTTCTGATAGGCAAATACAGTTTTGATTTATCAACTTGAAAATATGGACGTCATAATTTTTCTCCTCTGATCACGTCTTTCCCAGAGCATATATATATTTTAAAAGTAGTTCTTCAAACTTCTCTTTTAGCTTGCTAAAACTGCCGAAATGCAATATACCAGAAAGGAGTTGGCTTTTTATGATGGAAATTTATTAACTTACAAGCTTATAGTTCTGAGGCCATGAAAATGTCAAAATCAAGGCATCAAATGGTGATGCTTTCTCCCCAAGGAACGGTACTGATATCTTTAGTTCCTCTGCCACATGGCACATGCTGATCCTTCTCTCCTGGGTTTCGGTGCCTTCACTTCTGGCTTTTCTCTCTCAGCTTCTCTTGGGCTTTTTTCCTGTGCCTTCTGTCTTTCATCTTCTTATAAAGGACTCCAGTAAGAGGGATTAAGACCCCCCTAGACCATGTCTTAACTGAAACAACCTAATCAAAAGGTCCCACCCACAACAGATCTACACCCACAGGAATGGATTAAGTTTTAAGAACATGATCTTTTCTGGGGTATGTAACAGTTTCAACCCACGACAACTTCCAACATATGATAAAGTTACAGTTATTTCAACCTTCATAAAAAAGATGTCATAATAATAGTACTGGTGTAGCTTTGGTGTTATGAGAAATAAATTGCACCCTTATTCTGTTAGTGGAGCAAATGCTACAGTAATAGTTTTAGATAAATACGCAATAGTAATTCTAGAGGGATATGTAAAAAGAATGTTAGTCACACCTCAACACAGTGTGACTAAATACAGGATTCTATAGATTCCTCCATTAAATTCTAACGGTGTTTAGAATTCTTCCAATAAGTGTTGGAAGTAAGAAAAGCTGATATTGATAGACTATTTTGCCTCTCTCAGAGAACAAAGAGATTCTTGAACTTTCTTAGAATGTGGATTCACAAGCATATAAACAAGGAGAATTTTGCTTACTATCCCCAGCACCTATTGCAGTACCTGGTACAGCGGATGTGCTTAATTGGCACCGAGGCAATTAATCAGCAAATGGCAACTATACATCAGTATCAGTCTTGTCCCCCTAGATACTTTCATTGCATAGTAACTGGATTAGCACACTTATAACTTGCACTGGTTGAGTCTGAGTTGCTTCTTTAACATGAGAATCTTACAAGGTCTACCAGATAATTCATTTTCCAAAGCAAAATTTGATAAAACTTTGAACTCGGATAAAAAAAGACAGAGAGACTTGCTTTCCCAGGAAGAATGGCAAATGCTTGCTTAGATGCTCTCTCTGAGCCTCAGGGATGCTGGCAAAGACAGAGAAGAGGTAAAAACTCTTCAAAATATTAAAAAGTAACAAGTCACCTTAATGAATAAATTCTCAACGAATTATGGACCTCAATAACAAATACATGGTGCTGCCATGTAAACAGAATGAAGCAAAAAGCAAGAAAAAGAAGAAGGTCTGATAATAAATATAAGAAATTCTGTGTCAGAATTAACTTAAGCTGGCTTTTTGAGCTTGAGAAAGTCACAGACTCTCTGTGCCTCAGTGTCCCTATCTGAGTTATAAAGATCTCAATCTTTAAATTGGCAACCCAGATTCAAATAAGTTAATTCAGATCCACAAAATGTTATGTTTACTTAGAAATGTGGGCTAGCAAATTGTGAAGATCTCTGTTCACTTATTGGCCATTTGGTAAGCAAGGCATACTCTAAATAGAAGAACCCAGCCTGAGCATGATACCCCACCTTTCAGTTAAGGCTTGGAGTCAACAGTGCATCCCAAGCACTGGTTTGGCAGAAGCCTTTAAAACTCTGCTAGAAAAACAACAACAACAACAACAACAAACACAACTCTGCTAGAACTTTGAACTTCAACTCCGGTTCTGCTGATTGCTCTATTGAAGAGCCCAGCCTCTCCTCAGAGCAGAGAAGCTCTATCCATCAGAATGGTTGCCAAGTGGGATGGGTGAGCCAGGCTCACTCCACGTGGGAAGGATATGGAGTTTGATTCACATACACCAAGTACTTGGCTGGGCTTCTGGAATTGCTTACCTGCCGGAATAAATGTTTCTGTCACCAGAAGCAATGAGACTAAAAGTCATCATTAGCAGGATGCAGATTATACATTTTGTGTGTGTGTATGTGTGTGGGGGGGGGAGTTATAAGAGCTAGTCCCGAACTATTAAAACATTGACAGGGATGAAATATGAAGGAGTGTCAGGGGAGTTTATATGTTTCAGAGTAAAAGAAAAAAAAAGTCATGAGTCAAATATGCTGTGCCAGAGTTCAAACAATCAATCAGTCTCTCTTACTCTCTCACACATACATCTATCCATCCATCCATCCATCTATCTAATAATCTATGTATGAATATTCCCACAAAAAATGCTTAAACCTGAACAGAATATGAAGTGAGAATAATAGCCTAGGCAATAATAAAAAAGATGTTTCAATAGAGTCAAAGGCAGAATAACACAACTTCCCTTGGTTAGTATAACAAATTTAGAGGCTTATGTCCAAGCAAAGAGATGATTCAATGGTACTTGAGGTACCATTCAGGTAACCCCAGGTTAGAAGATCTGCACACAATGGTCTGGCCCATTTCGGTGCTATTTTAGCTTACAAATGTCTACTCTGCACATGCTTAGTGCATAGTATTGGGTCAGATGCTAGAGTGTCATGTAAGATTTGCCTTGAGGAACTGGTTTCAAGGTCAAAGTTTTGAAAGAGATGCATACTAGAGGGACTACACCTCCTTCTCCAAGCATCCCAGAACACACATACTTTGGTGAGTCACGATGCAGATAGTATAACAAAGGATCTCACTAGTGCTACAGGAAATAAATTTGTTTACCATGATTGAAACTGCTATTACCTAGGCTTTATTTTATTTTTTTCACACAGAACCCTTTCAGGAGTTAACATTTATTAAGACACAATGGAACTAGTGTTGGCAGAACATCATATGGAAACAGAATACTACTCCAGAAGAGTATCTGACGGTGATCAGAATACTAATGACATGCGTCCACCTGAGGCTTAACATCATTACACCATATGACTATGAAGGCATCATCCAACTTATGCTGACTACTTCCACAACCTTCCAAGGCAGTCTGTTCTGGTTCCAACTTTGGATCGCTTCATCCACAAAATCCCTCTGTCTACTAAGATGTAATGTAAGTTCTTAGAACTAGATTGCAAGCTTGAATTTATCCCGCCTCAGATGCCTCTGCGTTTCTTTTCAACTGCCCATAACATTGTGTGTGTGTGTGTGTGTGTGTGTGTGTGTGAGTGGGTGGGGGGGAGAGGGAGGCAGAGCTATGTTATTATAACTACAATCCCTATGTTATGTCACCCTAATCTGCATGCCTTGGATGGCCGTAGTGCTTCTCCCTCTCTCCAATCCTGCCTTCCATGCTTCCTTTCACGTGTATCTCACTCTTCAAAGGACCCTTCAGCACATGACTCTCCATTTCAGGGTCTGTTCCTAGGGATCCCAGTCTAAGTCAGCTGGATTTTGTTCTAATTTTACTTTTCTTTTGAACCCAAGTATAGCATCTTACATTTACATTTCATCTTTCGATATTTAGCCTACACCACTCCAATTTGTTGAAATCTTCTTGGCTCGTGATCCTTTTGTCCACTGTATTTGCTATTTCTCCCTGTTTTGTGTCACTGGCAAATTTGATAAGAATGTTATCTATGTCTTCATCCAAGTCACTGATGAAAATATTGAAGAAGACAGGGCTGAGATTAGATTACTGTGAAAAGCTGCCAGAGACCGCCTTCCAAGTTGATTTGAGTCCATTAAACAGCAACGAAAGGAGCATAGGCCTCAGAATCACAGATTTGGGTTGAAACACCAGCTTTATCTAAGCAGAGGTCAACAACAGCTGGACTCACAGCCAAAGTGAACAATGCCATTTTCGCATCTCTAGGTTAATGGACAACTGAGGTGCTATTTACATATTACATATTAATAAATCACATCTCACTAAGAAAAAACAAAAATCAATTCTTATATATCATATTTGTTTCAGGATGAACATTGTGCTTGGTCATTCCACGGAGGGTTCATTTTTTTTAAATACTATTTTTTTAATGTTGTGAAGAAATAAAAATTGAAGTTCAATAGCTAGCACGATTTGAGTAGGGAGATCTAAAACACAATCACTACAGAAGCAAAACACTACCTCCTTAGCAAATGTGTGAGTAGCCATAAATCTACGTGTGTAGATTACAATCTCCAAAGAGGCCTGGATTAGGTCTGTCTTACTTTCTTCAAATGCTCTGTGGCACGAAGATACAGGCTGGGCATAGATTAATGTAATGAGAATTATAATTAGGGATTTGATGAAGCTAAGTGCAAGGCCGAATTTTAGGAGATATTTAAAATACACAACCTTGGTTTTGAATTGGGAATTGATTTCCTGGTTAATTTAAATACTTTTCATCTCTTTGGGTGAATGGTGATGATAAACCAAATGGTCAGAGCACAAAAGTTTTGCTGGAGGCATGGGGGTATTGCTTTTGTTTCTGGCTACTCAGTAAGTCACCATACACCTTGGGGAATTACTTCCCCGCCCCCCCCCCCCCATGTTTTTTCTTGAAAAGACAACACCTGGCCATCACCTTCCTAATGAAAATTTGGGGTTGTTTGAAAGGGGGGAAAATGCTGTCTGGAACTGCTTTCAACTGCTAACAAACTAAGATTAAATAAAATATCTTTTATTTACATAACTGTGATAAAACGAATTGCTAAAAAACGTTATGGGTGGGCCACGGTGGCTCAGCAGGCAGAGTTCTCTCCTGTCCTTCCGGAGACCCAGGTTCAATACCCGGTGCCTGCCCATGCCAAAAATTAAAATAATGTTACTTTTTTTTTTAATTTGTTCAAATGTTCCCTAAAAAGTAAGAAATGTTCTCTAATAAGTAAGAAATATTTTATATTAGGAAAAAAAGTTAGTTCAAACTATAGACAAAGCTTTCAAACATAGCACAACAATAGGTGAAATGTCAAAATAGAAAATCAAAAAGGCACAGTCTAGGTTCAGAAACAAGAGAAATAGCTCTGTGGGTCAGAAAAGGCAGAGAAACACAAACTGGGGAGGCAGGGCTGAAGCCACAGGGCTGCTGGGCTCGAGAAACCCAAAATGCTCTATGTAAAGCAAGACACTTGAGCCAGGTTCTTGCTCCAGTGAGCCAGGGATGATAATAGGTTTTTCCGACTGGAGAAATGGGGCTGCAAAAATATCTACTACTGATCACCACCTAGAACTGTTTACATGACTTTTTTTTTTTAAGTAGAAACATTTAAGTTCTACACAACTCACCGATACATGTCCTGCATAATTTTTAATATAAACAATGCATTTGAATGAAATGATTGGTGGAATGAAAATAAAACCTTATTATAGGTTAAACAAAGCCAAAAGATCCCCAAAAGATAAGACTGCAAAAATGGTACAAATAAAAATTGCATGCCAAAAGTAACGATTATATCCATTTATTACAATAAATCAACTTTCTAAAAACTAAATGCCAACTGATTTCTATATTTTATGGAATACTTTGAAGAACTCTCTTTGAGAAGGCTACTGATACAAGAAAGAGAGCAAATATTGGTCAGTAACATAGCAGATAACGTTGTTAACATTAATGGTTCAACTAAATCAAGTGAGGAAAACTTTCTTCCATTTGATTTACAGCCAGTCCCTTCAAGCTGGAAGCATCCTAATTACTGCAAAGGAGATGACCCAAAACGAAGCAGGCAGTTACCACCAAGAATCTTTCCAATTCATATGGATCATATGGACATTCCCTGACCCAGACCCTCAATGTTTTACACTATAGAGATTTTATTATCCTTTTGCAGGATGGGGAGATTTCTTATGCCTCATTATCAGCTGGGAAGATTGGGTTTCACATGGGAATGCCATGTGACTGTATATACAAACCTCTCCCGAAGAGCCAAAAGAAACTTTTTCATACTTCTCACAAAGAAGCATACCTAAAGGAGTTGCTAATAGACTGGATATTTTAATGTACTAAATCCTTGTAGTTCCTTAAGATGGGCTGGGAGGTATGAGATATTCTGCATGGGAGAGGAGTAAAAATAGGTTACTCTAAAATGAGAGAGTTAAACTGCGGACTTTCGGGTCATTTGTAGTTTTAATATTTATGACTATAATAGGCTACAAATGTTTCACAAGCAGCCTCCAACTTAATAAGAGGCTGTACTTTAAATGCCTTATTAGCTTCAAATCACATTATTTTATATAGCTTTGTAAAGAAGGATTTTATAAAACTTAACAGTAGCTAACTTTTCTTATGTAAAGGAGGATTTTATAAAACTTAACAGTAGCTAACTTGTCTTATGTAAAGGAGGATTTTATAAAACTTAACAGTAGCTAACTTGTCTTATGTAAAGAAGGATTTTATAAAACTTAACAGTAGCTAACTTTTCTTGCCTAATTTAGCTATTTACATGTATTTTAGCTTCTGAATGATAGAAATATCTAGCAAAAGCATTTGTGTCATTTTATATTCACTGCTATGCATTTGGTGTGAGTTAAGGATTGTGAAGGAAAGAGTTATGGGCCCCATCAGGCTAAGAAAAACAACTCGGGACCTTCCGGGGCAGTTATCTGCCTCTCGCAACCCCCCATGACTCCTTGCACCAGAAATGCTTGTTGTGAAAATGATCGTTATCTGCTTCTTGCATGAAGCAACACCTGTGACCCATGCTCAACCCCCACCCCCCTCCTCCTCCCCCTTAAAAGCTTCCCCAAACCCAGGCTCGGGGCTCTCTATTCCTGCGTGTTCAGTGAGCCCCACACATGTGTGGTAAATAAACCCCTTGCGTGTTGCATGAGAGAACGTCTCTTGGAGTCCTCCTTTGCGTGGCAAAACTCCCGAATTCTTACAGCTTCAAGGGCAGAAAATCTTCATTCTTTAAATATTTGGAAATAATCCAAAGCCATTCTGTACCTGATTTGTGATTGTTTAATTTAATTCAGCAAACAATTACTGTGTGCAATTATTAAGCAAACTCAAGGTGTGGCTATAAAATAATACAACAGCCTTTTGGTAATCAAAAAACAGTCCCCAAGCAGTTTCAGAAAATGAATTCAAAAACTGTTTTGAGAAAGAACAGCATGCATGGATAATGTATAAGACTCTTCTGAAAGTTGCATGTCTGCCCCTCTCCTAAATAAATAAAATGACATCCAAGCAAAAATTCATTTGCTATTTGCTTTCCTCTCTTATAAAAGCTTTATTACTATTATTATTATTACTTTCAGAAAAATTGGGGTGCGTTTTTAGGGGTACAGCACATACATAAATATCATCCATCAGGTCTCAGGAGGAAAATAAAAGTGTGCTGGGGGCAAAGGAAAACCAGTAGGTTGATTCTAAGGAAAATAACTCGGGGGCCAGCATGGAAGTCAAATGAGTGTAGAGACTTGATGGCTGGGGGCACTGAGAAAAGGTGGCCACAATCTCCCAGGCAAAAGGAGAAGAGGCTTTAGGCTAAGGAGGTAATAAGAGGGATGTAGAAAAGGGGATAGTTTCTAGAGCATTTAAGAAAAATTGATAACATAGATATAACAAAAATATTGCTATTTTAACCATTTTTAAGTGGCATTAATTACATTTACAATGTTATGCTACCATCACCATCATCCATTACCAAAATTTCTGTATCAACTCAAGCAGGAACTCTACCCCTTAAGCAAAAACTCCCTAGCCCCAGGTAACACCTAATCTAATTCCTGTCTCTACGAATTTGCTGATTCTAGATATCATATATAAGTAGAATCATACAGTTTTTGTCTTTTTGCATCTGGCTTCTTTTACTGAGCATCATCATCTTAAGGTTAATCCATATTTCAGTACATATCAGAACTTCATTCCTTTTTATGGTTGAATGCTATTTGCTTGCGTGGATATACCACATTTTGCTTATCCAGTTATCTGTTGAAGGGCATCTGAGTTACCTCCATCTTTCGGTTATTGGGATAGTGTTGCTATGAATTCTAGAGTAATTTCTGAAGCAGAATTTACAGGATTTGGAAGACTACTTAATAAATGTGTCAGCAGAGTGAGGAAGTGAGAAGGTAGGAAAAGTAGGAGGTAATTCTTCAGTTTCCAGTTTTAGAGACAATTAAGCTAGGCAATCAAACAATACCAAAGTCTAGCAAGTATCATTTTAGGGGAAGACGGAGATTAAAGACTCGGGAGTTGTATGAATGGCAGTTAAAGCCAACACACAAATCTACTAACAAATGTGCACAGAGAAAGAGAGGAGAGAATTAAGAATGGAACACCAGCATTTAAGGGGTACAGAGAGGAGGAAGAACCTACACTGGTGGTTGTGGCATCTCTCAAATTTCTATCTCTAGCGACTACCATTCTCCAGTACTTGAGATTTATATATCCAGCCATCTACCATAGTTGGATGTCTAATACACATTTTAAATATAGTATGTCTGTATCTTCCACTCAAAACAAGTTGCTCCCAGACCCTTCTCCATTTCAGTAAATGAAAGCCTCATCTTCTAGGTGCTCAGGCTAAAAACCCTGTAATATACCTTGACTCCTCTCCATCTTTCATATCAGATTTGAATCCATTATTTAAAAAAAAAAATCTCAGACTCTAGTCTCAAAATAGAGTAGAAGAAACCAACCACTTCTCACTACTTGCACCTCTCCCATTCTGGTTGACAACTATAGTCATCTCTCAAATGAATTATGGCAACAAGTCTCCAATGGTCTCAATGCCTCTGTCCTTCCTGCCCATTAATCCATAAGAGAGTAGCTAGATTAAGTCAAAGCATGCTCCTTTTCTCCTCAAAACCTTCCAATGGCTCCTATCTCACTCAGAGTAAAAGCTAACGTCTGTAGAGTGGCCTACGAGAACCTGTGTAATCAGATTCCTGGTACTTCTCTGAACTCCTCACCGACTACACTCCTGCTTGCTCCCTCTGCCACACTGGGCCTCTTAAGGTTTCTCCAACATGCCAGGCAAACTCCTGCCTCAGAGCATTTCTACTCATCATGACCATCCTGGAAGGTTTTTCTTCCAGTTTTCTACAAGCTCATGTCCTCGGCTCCTTAAGGCTTTGCTTAAATGTCACACTTTCAGTGAAGACTTTCTTGACCATGATATTTAAATGGCAGCACTTCTCTCTCACCACGCACACACACATATTCTCAGCTCCCTTTCCTCTTTATGTTTCTTCATTGCACTACCTTCATCTGACACCATATTTTTAAGGTTTTTATTTTTATCTTCCACCAACTCCTTCCCCTAAATATAAGCTTCACAAGGGTAGGAATTTTCTTCTGTGTTGTTCAGCACTGTATACCTATTGCCAAGAACTGAGCTGACCTAACTAACACATCCTTAGGACCAAAATATTGAATGCGTGAATAAATTCTTACGATGTTGATAACAGATGATATTTGCTGAGCTCTTACTATGTGCCAGGCATTATGTGAAAAACTTTACTATATGACTACAGAAATAGAATGAAAAGGGAATATTGTTTTGGAAACCAATAAAGGGAAAGTTTCAACTAACAGAGATGTTCAACAGGACCAAGGTTTAAATGAAGAGATAAAAATAGGGCAATTACAATGTTATCCCCAAGTTACAGACAAGGGAATTGAGGCTCAGTACGGTTAAATGACTTGCCCAAGGCCAGATGAGTGGCAAACGCATACAAACATTTATGCATACACACATACTTTCATACAGGTATGTACATAGGTGGGTATACACATGAATACATGCTAAATCCTTTCTAGAATCTAGAGGGATTTTTCAGGTATCTGGGGGCTTAGGTGAGGAACTTCTAGCCATATCAAGCCCTCTGGTACTAGGACCACCCCCCCACCCCACGCCGGCTACAGACAGTGCAGAGTTAATTCTCCTTTCTTGTTAAAGGGTGATCCTGGAATAGAAAAAAGGAAATGAAATCTCATGACAGAGCCATCATAAAGTCATAAGGCAGATGGCAGTCCTTGAAATCTAATCCTTAGCGGCTTCTCACAATAATTTGCAATATCACATCTAATATGATCTTATTCACAAATTCATATCTATTCACAGAAATTGGAGTGAAAGAAATGAAAGTTGCATATATACAACATTTCTGGCTTGATATGTTAACATGGACGATTAAGGAATATGATCAAGAAAAAAAATTTATTTTCCTATCTAGATCACAATGATGATCCACATTGATATGAGTTTTTAAACTGCAGAATATACTAGGGAAGCAACCTTTCCTTCTTTCTATGAATGATAGATTAGTTACTTTTAAGCATACGTTTGTTTATATCTAGCTATATACAAATGGTTAATAAGAAAGGTCCTGTCAAAAGCTAGTATAAAATCTGAAGACTCCTCTGACCTATTAGTAAACTTAAGCTATACTCTAAAATACAAAATTAGTCTACTTTTGTTTCTGACGATGGCTTAAAATGTCAGCCTGCCCCAGTATATATCAAAATTAAGTTTTTCCAAGTTACATTTTTTACATCTTATTTAACATTTAACAACTTAAAACTTAACTGAAGATTTTATTGCTTTAAATAGGCTTCGAACTGTACAAAAACTTTCAATAGATTTATCTGTATTATTCAAAGTTTCATTGTAGGCAGTAAATTAGTGTTCAGTAGTAAGTGATGTCGAACTTGAACGGTAAGAAATGGTGTAAGGAATATCTGCAACAGAGTGCCTCCTATCTAGAAAGTCTTAGCTACAGATTTTTTCCCCCAAAGATACGAGATCTTTTTCTCCATAACCCACTATCAATATTATTCATCTTTCCTTTTAAAATTGAGTTTATAGGATTAACAATAAAAGTAAAAGTGTGTGTATCCTGCCATAGCTGCTGTTTTTGAGACTTCAATCGCCAGAAAATGGAGGGATAGAAGAAATAAGGTAGAAACAAAGAAATGGTCTAAAATGAAATGCTTTTTATTTATGAAACTTGGCAATAGTTCTTTTTGGAGTGATATAGTACACAATTGTTATAAACGGACCCTGAATTGCTTAGTGGAATATAGGCAAAGCTGATCTAGGACAGCACTGTCAATAGAGCCTTCTGTTATGATGGAAATGTTCTCCCTTGTGCTGCCCATAGGGTGTGGTCATTAGTTACATGTGATCCTTGAGCAAGTGAAAGGTGACTGGTGGAACTAAGGCACTGAATTTTCAACTTTACTCAATTATAATTAATCTAACAGTAAATAGTCACATGTGGCTACGGTTACCTTACCAGATGGTACAAGTGTAGAATATGACGATGATGTTGCTTCACTTCTGAGTTTAGCTGGGTAACATATTGGACAAAGTGTCAAAACAGGAGAGATCACCTAAAGAGTTTTCTTGTTCTTTATCTACCTAGCACAAGAACTATATGAATGTGAAATAAGAGAAGCCAAAGCCAAAGCATTGTTTACATTCAAATGTAAATAATATCCCTAGCCAACGGAGAATCCAGCTCTTCTCCTGACCTCTCACCCTAACCAGAGCAACCCAGAAGCCAAGTGGCCCACTGTTATCTAAATTCTATTCCACTTTTCAATGATTTGGCTGATTACCTCTCCAGGGAATGGAATGCTGTCCAGGTATGGCAGGGCAATTTAGCAGTTTACTCTTTCGCATGCCCTTTGTGGCAGACATTCTCTATTACTAGCCCAAACTCAATTCCTAGGTACTACAGATAGTTATGTGGCACAGAGCAGGCCCTGAAGTTCCTGGGAAGGCCTCCACTTCACTGATAAAAGCACTGCCCTTTCCCCTTCTCCCTACCTGAACCTACATGTACTAAGAGAAAAGCCAAGGAGAACATGGAGACATCAGGGCTGACCTTGCTGGGCCACTGAGTCAACGTCCAAATAGCAACAGATAAGCCAATAAAGGCTTCAAAAATGGGACGAGGGTAAGCTACATCAATATACTGCATTTTTAAAAAGCCCATGGTGGTTTCCACGTAGAGAATGGGTAGGAACTAAGAAGACTAGAGGGAAGTAAACCAGTTAGGTAAGTGATGTGGTCATTCAGGCAAGAGACAATAGTTGGGGAGTAGGGACAGAGGTAAATGACTGGATTTAAAAGCTCTTTAGGAAGTAAATTGCTTTGTGATAGCTTAGTATAGGGGTGTGGATTGTAGAGGAAAGGGTCAAGCAAAATACCCACGCTTCCAGGTTGGACAGATGTATGGGTAGTGGCAATGGTCACTAGCACAGGGATGACAGGAAGAGAAGTAAGTTGCATTTGGAGAAAGGCTGGAGGAGGGCAAAGATGAGTTCAGTTTTGAACCCATTCAGTTTGAAGTTCCTGTGGGACATTAAGATGGACACGAAGCAGTAGGTTACTCAGGGCTGAAGCTCAAAAGAGCATCCTTAGCTGGAAATATAGATTAAGTAGTAATTAGCAAAATGAAACTACACAAGTGGATGAGTTTTTACAAGTGAGTAAAGTGAATATGTAAAGTGAGATAAGAGCAGGAGAGAACTTTGGAGGCATGAGTCAGAATGAGCTTGGTGAATGGTAGATTCTGTATGGACTAGTGAAAAGTAAGTTGGCTTCTAAAATCATACTCTACTCTATCCACTTGAGAGTAAGTAACATTTCCTTTAGTTAATAGGTTTTAAATGAGAAAATAAAGAAATATAAACTGGAAGCCATTCCCCTGAAGAATCCAAAGATTTTAAGGAAGTAATAAAACATGAGAGGGCTGTTTGGGGGCATTAAGGAACATGTGGAGACAGGGATTTTCCAGAACAGCCTACTAAAGCCATAGTTACATACCATGGACAAGCTTTCCTCTTCAACTCTTCTTAGCTGAAATCCCTTGAATGCAACAAATTGATTTCTGATCTTAATTTGCTTTCCCAAAGAGGCTTCTCTTAGAGAAGTATGCGTTTCCCATGGAGATCTAACTACTGACATTGACACCAATTGATCCCATATGAACAAGCCTTCTCAAGCCTAACCTGCCCGTGTTTAACTGAACAAACAGATAACAGATCTAGACTCACTGCAGAAAGTCCAAACCTGTCTACTGAGAAGAGACAGTAATTTTTAAAATGTTTTCCAAGTATCAGTCCCCTGTTCAAGCTCTCCCTCTCTCCACCAGGGCCCTTCCGATAAGGTCCCAGATAGAACTCTCGAAATTCAGGTTGAACCTCCTCTCCAGGGCCATCTGAACAGCTGCTGCCTGGAATTTAGGACTAGATCTTCTCTGTTCCCCATGTTTCCCAGCTCAAACCAAGCTTCACAGGAGTTTTCATTCTTCAATCTCAACTCAGGTTCAAGATTTACTTGGTCTCTCAATTTCCATGCATCAATGGCTCATTACTCCTAAGAGTTCCTGCTCATAGTTCAAAATCCACCCTTCCCCTGCCCCTGCTTTTCCTTGATGGCAGCCTTTTCTCTTAATAAAGGCTATATGACAGATTTCTTTAATAATTCATATCATCTTCTGGAGCACACTTACCTTTCATTGTGGTCTTCTTCATCACTCTACATGTACTGTTTTTGCCCTTATTTTCTGATGCATCTCAAAATGAGTACCCAACAACCCTTAACTTACCACAGCATGCACAAGGCATTTCTACATTATGCAAAGGGAATCATTCAACAGATATTTCCCAGCTTCCTAATAGATATCCAAAGCACTGGCTCAGGATATGGCAAAGTCTCTGCCCTCATGGAGGTTAGACTAATGTGGAAGACGAACATTAAGTGATTAGTTACATGATTAATGCCCTTACTTATAATTGGAATAAGGGCTAATGAAAGAAAAGCACAAAGGGTTTAAAAGAGTGGATAATAGGGAGACTGGACCTAGTTTGAGGAGATAGTTTCTCTAAGAGCTGTTAATTGCCACAAATATAAGATGGCAAATGAAGTTTTTAGTCATATTACCCGATACTGATTTTCCCACTGGGTGTGGGGAGTGAGATACAGTGATGGTACCATGGACAGCTATAACTCTACCATGGAGCCCACACTGACTTCCTTGTCAGATTAAGGACAAGGGAGCACGTACCATGATGGAATAGAAAGATATTTCTCTGGATAGAGTTCTCAAAGCAGACCGATAAATGGCTCTTCTACTACAAATTATTCATTTCATCCCCCCAATCTCCTGGTTATGCCACTAGCTTTGTGATCGTGTGCAAACCACTTCATCTCACCAGATCTCAGGTTCTTCATTTTTAAAATAAGAGGACTGAGTTTAGTTAGCATTTGTCATCTCAGATCCTCCTAAGACCTGGACTAGCAAGATTGGGAAAACAAATCTGCATTGTCCATTCAGCATCACCATTTCATCATTTGAGCAGACGATAGCTTAAAGATAATATAGTTCATACCTTTTGTGAATGCTTCCCCAGGAGGCATTGAGGTTCTCCGTTATCATGTTCACTTTTCTGGTATCATCTGTAGAATAATCCCGGAGAAGTTTCAGTGCCAAGTCATTGGCCACATCTACATTTATCTGCCACTGGCGGAGGTCTTTGGCCAACTGCTGTAGATGTGTATAGAAAGGAGAGTCAACGTCATTTTTTCCCCCTGAAATCTCGACTTCGAGTTTCTCAAAATGATTCACAAATACCTTCTGAGTCCTCAGGTTAGAAGATGTCTACCCAGTTACTTTTAACTTAACGGATGATTTAGTCAATCTCGGCAGTAGAAACTAACCCCCTTTTCATTCCAAAACTTCAAATGCAGAATCGTAAGCAGCAGTCTGGATAAGGCATTTCAATTCAGCAGCAATTAATTGGACATAAACTGGGCTTAATTGTTTTTTTTTATCATGGGAGAAAGAAAACTATCAAAAAATAAGCTTCCATATAATTGTTGAGAATGTAACGTACTCCAAAATGTGAACACAAATATTTATCTCATGTATTTCTTTTCCTCTTCGTTAACGTGTTGAATTGTTTATGTAATTAGTGCCATCTACTGGATCTGACTAAAATTGCATATAGAAAATACTGAACAATTAAAAAGCTGTGCTGTTATTTTAGTTAAGAACTTTTCCCTAAGGATCAGTTTATTCATGACTTTTTTTTAACATAGGACTTTAAAATTAGAATAAGAATTCAAACGCAAGTTTCATGCTAATTTATGTACTCTTCTTGGTCTTTGGCAGCTGAGTATTATCAACCTACCCATTTGATCACATTTCAAAGGAAGAAGTAGGTTTATCTGGAGGCATACGGGCTTGAAATTTCTGTTAAACACATCTGCAAGAACATAGAGGAGCTTTCTAAGGCATTAATATAATATTAAATTGCCAAGATAATTGCATCCAATTCAACACGGTGAGATAAGCCATTGATAAATGGGCAGAGAAATAGGGGCAGATGATTCAAACAAGAGAGATAAAACAAAAAAGTGTTATTTTTAAAAAAAAGAACAAAGTTAATCATCAAGTAATAAAGGCATAGCGCATTAAATCAGGAAGATTGACATCAGTTAAACTAACCAAAAATAAAACTCAAAGCTAAAACAGACTGTGGTAAGGCTAACACATTCATGTATCTCTGCTGGGAACAGTGCTACCATATCAGGACAATTTGGCAAGAACTATCAAGTGCTCTACAAAATGCTTATTCTGCTTGACTCAGTAATCTCACTCCTAATAAAATATTTAAAAGAAGAGAAATGTACATTCATTAACTAAAACTGTAAAAAAAAAAAGTAAGAAAGAATTTCAGTGTTTAACGAGGGCATGTTAAAATAACAATACAGCAAGCCACTGGTCTAATATGTAGTAAATGTACACAGAAATCTTGGATGAAAAACAGGACCCAATTTTCATTTATGCTGTGTTTTTATCTCTCTAAGAGTACAGTCATATACTAGAAGGAGAACAGAAGAAAATGAAAGTCATTGATTGTTTCTAAAAGGAATCATTTTTTATTTAATTTTTTCATGCTAATATGATATTTAGAAAAGAAAAATCAAACACGAATACTTTCAGCACTGTTTCCGTGTGTTTGGTTGGATTCCTATTCCTTGAAAACATATAAATCTGTATATAATCCGGCATTTCTCAGTTAACTAGAACATCCTATTTCAGAATTACACTAAACAATAACACTTACCGCATATCACAAACAACCCCGGTTACCAGCTAGTACCAAGTGGCTAAAGCCTAATACCACCAGCTTTGGCTAAGAAAGTAGACTGTCTTAAGGCATCCAGCCTAACTGCTGCTACTACAAAGCACTAAAAATTTATTCTTGTGGAATGCCTGCCTTTCTTTCTGTACTCTTTTTATCAAGCCCTCCAGCCCCCAGTCTCCACTTTTCAGCTCCACCCACCTGGTTTGCCCTTTCTAGAAATTTCCTGAGGTACAAAATTACCTTGCCTTCTCTTCCCCTCCCCACTCAGGCCAAATCTGCAGTGAGAACAGTAATGTATACTGAGATGTGAATGACCAATGGATCTTTTCCTGTCTAGAGAGTAATATTTGCATTTTAAAAGAATAGTTTATTAACCCTCTCAATTAAATCTCTAATTGGTAGTATAAGAATCCCCCAAAATAAGACTAATACCTAGGCTACCTTCTTCCAAGGCAATTTCTCTTTAAGAATGATGCAGTTGTTAAAGGAGTACAAACCATAAATAAAAATTTTAATGAATGTAAAATCATTTATTTTGCCTGAGCAAGGAAAATAATCTCGGAAGCCAACCCTCACTTATGGATTGCCGTTTGAGAAGTCTAACAATAAGGGGACACCCTTTTTAGTTCTCATCTACAGACCATAAAAAATACATATAACTAAAAGCATAAGTTGAAAAGTCTGCCAGAATTTCCCAAAATCTCTGAAGAAAGTAGCAAGCTAGAGTTAAATTAGAGACATCATAGTGAAACAGTAGCAAGGCTTGACTTCAAACCTGGGCTCTTTGATAGACTTTAATGCTTGAAAGGCAAAAATGCTCATGCATATAATTTTCTCCGAATCTGTATTCACACGGAAAGTGAGATTTGTATACCTAAGGAAATTTTCACTGAGTGCTAACCCTCACTGAATATTGCCCAGGTTTTGCAAGGATGCAGGGCTGTAAAGCAAAACTTTCCACTGATTTTTGGGCTAACACTGAGGGGGCCAAGGGTCTTATCTGAACTCAAAGGTGCTCAGTGGCAGCTTTCCTTTCTCCTTTCTAAAGACATTCACCATCACAGCCCGGTCTCCAGGTTGCCCTTCCCTCTAAGGTAGCACTCGACACAAGCATCATTCACACTAGAAACCCTGAGCAGCTTGGCCCACCGCTGTGAAAGTGACTACCGGGAGAACTCCAGACCACAAAACGGATTGTAAATTCGTAAAAAAACAACAGAATTCACACACGCCCCTTTTCTTTCTGAATTCCATTTACAACCGCGGCCGCTACGGGGAATAGTTTGTGTGCTGATCACGGTGTGCAAAGACATTTAAAATACCACGAGCACTAGCCTATATCAAAAAGGATGATTCTGTGTGTGTGTATGTGTGCGTTTTCTATGAAGAACATAAAATGTCAAACCCCCCAAAGATTGTGGCTCCACCCATGAAAGAAATATTTCACGTTGAAACGTAATACGATGCTGCAAGCATGCACTTGGTATTTGTACACAGTGTTTTAGGAAGAAAAAAAAAACGATTTGGGGCTACAAGATGATCCCGAAGTAAATTTGAGATGCTTAAATGTCAATTTTTTTTTTCCGTTTCAATGTTTGTCTCTGTCTTTTTTTTTTTTATTTGGAAGAAATTTATTTTTTTTTTAGAGATATTGGCCCTACATGGGAGAAGAGAGGGGAGGAAGAGAAGGGGCAGGTGGAAGTCTGGGCACAAGAAGGAGACTAGAGTTAGGTTCAAACCTTGGCTTGATCACTTATTACATAAGTGGCAAATGGGAAAGTTAATTAGGCTTTCTGTGCCTCAGTTTCCTCCTTCGTTAGATAGGCATAATAGCATCTGCCTTGGAAGGGTATTGCAAGGATTAATTTAGAAAATCCAGGGAGAACACTTAGAACAGTGTCTGGCACACCCAAAGTACTGAATAAATACCAGCTATAATCATTATTGTCATCGTCATTATTATTACTACTATCGTTACTATTGTTTAATGAATCACACTATATCCATCACAGAAAGAGCCCCCAATGAATGCAAGCAAGGGGTCACTGTCTCACAGCAGTGGTCTACAAATGCAGCAGCTCTAAAAGGTTCCCTTTGATTTTTAGAAGATACAAGTGAGTGCTAGACCTATGACTAAAAATTTAAAGTTGAATACCATTGAAGGTTTCTTATAAAATGTGTTTTTGGATATTCACCTATAAGTGAAATTATTTTTGGTGAACTACATTTTTTTTTTCAGTGTAGTTTTATTTTTTTAAAATTTTTTTATTAATCAAAAAAAAGAAAAGAAATTAACACAACATTTAGAAATCATTCCATTCTACACATGCACTCAGTAATTCTTAGTATCATCACATAGATGTATGATCATCATTTCTTAGTACATTTGCATCGATTTAGGAAAAGAACTAGCAAAACAGCAGAAAAAGATATAGAATGTTAATATAGAGAAGAGAATTAAAATAATAATACTAATTATATATATATATATAAAGGAAAAAGAAAAAAAACAAAAACAAAAGATACAAACACACAAACAAACAAACAAAAAACCGTATTTCAGGTGCAGCTTCATTCAGTGTTCCAACCTAGTTACATTACACTTAGGTATTATTGTGCTGTCCATTTTTGAGTTTTGTATCTAGTCCTGTTGCACAGTCTGTATCCCTTCAGCTCCAATTACCCATTATCTTACCCTGTTTCTAACTCCTGCTGGTCTCTGTTACCAATGATATATTCCAAGCTGATTCTCGAATGTCAGTTCACATCAGTGGGACCATACAGTATTTCTCCTTTAGTTTTTGGCTAGACTCACTCAGCATAATGTTCTCTAGGTCCATCCATGTTATTACATGCTTCATAAGTTTAGTCTGTCTTAAAGCTGCATAATATTCCATCGTATGTATATACCACAGTTTGTTTAGCCACTCGTCTGTTGATGAACATTTTGGCTGTTTCAATCTCTTTGCAATTGTAGATAATGCTGCTATAAACACTGGTGTGCAAATGTCCGTCTGTGTCTTTGCCCTTAAGTCCCTTGAGTAGATACCAAGCAGTGGTATTGCTGGGTCGTAATCCATTCTGCCATTCTATATCTTTTGATTGGGAAATTCAGTCCATTAACTTTTAGTATTATTACTGTTTGGATAATATTTTCCTCTACCATTTTGGCTTTTGTATTATATATATCATATCTGATTTTCCTTCTTTCTACACTTTACTCCATACCTCTCTCTTCTGTCTTTTCGTATCTGACTCTAGTGCTCCCTTTAGTATTTCTTGCAGAGCTGGTCTCTTGGTCACAAATTCTCTCAGTGACTTTTTGTCTATAAATATTTTAATTTCTCCTTCATTTTTGAAGGACAATTTTGCTGGATATAGGAGTCTTGGTTGGCAGTTTTTCTCTTCTAGTAATTTAAATATATCATCCCACTGTCTTCTAGCTTCCATGGTTTCTGCTGAGAAATCTACACATAGTCTTATTGGGTTTCCCTTGTATGTGACAGATTGTTTTTCTCTTGCTGCTTTCAAGATTCTCTCTTTCTCTTTGACCTCTGACATTCTAACTAGTAAGTGTCTTGGAGATCGCCTATTTGGGTCTATTCTCTTTGGGGTGCGCTGCACTTCTTGGATCTGCAAATTTAGGTCTTTCATAAGAGTTGGGAAATTTTCAGTGATAATTTCTTCCATTAGTTTTTCTCCTCCTTTTCCCTTCTCTTCTCTTTCTGGGACACCCACAACACGTATATTTGTGCGCTTCATATTGTCATTCAGTTCCCTGATCCCCTGCTCAAGTTTTTCCATTCTTTTCCCTATAGTTTCTGTTTCTTTTTGGAATTCAGATGTTCCATCCTCCAGTTCACTAATTGTAGCTTCTGTCTCTTTAGATCTACCATTGTAGGTATCCATTGTTTTTTCCATTTTTTCTTCTTTGTCCTTCACTCCCATAAGTTCTGTGATTTGTTTTTTCAGATTTTCTATTTCTTCTTTTTGTTCAGCCCATGTCTTCTTCATGTCCTCCCTCAATTTATTGATTTGGTTTTTGAAGAGTTTTTCCATTTCTGTTCGTATATTCAGCATTAGTTGTCTCAGCTCCTGTATCTCATTTGAACTATTGGTTTGTTCCTTTGACTGGGCCATATCTTCAATTTTCCGAGCGTGATCCATTATTTTCTGCTGGTGTCTGGGCATTTGATCAGATTTCCCTGGGTGTGGGACCCAGCTGGTTGAAAGCTTTTTCTGTGAAATCTCTGGGCTCTGTTTTTCTTTTCCTGCCCAGTAGGTGGCGCTCGTGGCGCTCGTCTGTCTGCACGGCAGTCGCCCGGGAAACCGCGCGTGGAGGCGGGGGTTGCTGGCCGCCGCGGCTTGGGAGAGTGCCGGTCCTAATTGCCCAGCTGGCCTGAAACGCCAAGCGTGACGGGAGGGCCCCGCTATCCAACGTTTCCAGTCAGACCGGGGAGCCACGTGCATGGAGGGGACCCCATTCGCCAGCCGCCCCGGCCGGGAAAATGCGCGCCCCTCGGGTATCTCACCGCAGCAGATTCTCCCTGCCCGTTCAGCTGTTCCAGAATGGGGTACGCTGTCTTTTTGGTCTCTGTCGTGACTCCGGGAGCTGTTTCGTATTGTTTCTGTTTCTTTAGTTGCTTTTCTGGAGGAGGAACTAAGACCCACGTGTCTTACTAAGCCGCCATCTTCTCCGGAAGTCGTGAACTACATTTTTAATGACCATGACTCAAAGGAACTTCATGAAAAGGGGTGCAGAGTAGTGGGGAGGCTTTAGCCCAGGAAGCCTCCCTTGACCATTGTCTTATGGTTTGATCTTAAAGAAGCTACTAACTTCAATGAGTCCCAGTTTTGTCATCTGTAAAATAGGATGGGGTCATTTACTCTGCCTATGCCTTAGGCTTGTCGTGAGATATCAAACTCCAAATCAAACTGCCTGGAAAATTATCAAACAGGATTATAAAATATTTGGGGCAACAATTATATATATTGGGTTTATCTCGCTTTGCCTAGGATAATGTGTTAGCATCCGTAGACTAAGAAATACAAAATAACTTAGCTCTGTGAGCTAACAGCAAAGAGTTTCTTAGCTCTTACACCCAATCTCTGCCCATCTCAGTATTGTAGATGGGCTAACCCCTGTAGGGGTTCAGAATTTCCCAGGATCTCTTGCTACTGGCTGGCTTCTATCAGGGTTAGGCCACTGAGAGGCACTGGTGGGACATTGGAGAGCAGGAAATAAAGTTTATCCCCTTTTTTATCTGGGCAGTGTCTTCTTTGCATCTCCAGTTCACTGTCCGCTAGACAGCCCTTCCCTCCATAGTTCCAGGACCTGCTGTGGGCAGCTTCCACAGGGCAGGGTCAGCACCCAAAGGCTCTGGCTTCTGGGCTTTGATGATATCACCTCCTCCTGTTGACCCTCCAGTTCTTGGGAGTAGTAACAGCGTCCTGATGTTTCTAAACTCAGGTGATCTAATTATCCCCTCTTGGGCTTCTCGGCATTTCCATTATTCATCTATCCAATCTTCTATATCAAATCCCCTCCATTTAAAATATGTCGTTCAGTTTCCAGACTGGACTGTGACTGATACAAACTGGAAGAAACCTCACAGCAAATGACCCTGCTTACAATTCCACAGGGGAAACTGAATATATCAAGTATAAAATTCATCAAAGATGTGATTTTATGTCTTGTCTTCTTCTCTCCAGTCTCAGAGGAAGAGGTGACCTTTTTGCTATTGGAAGCCAATTCCTCCATCTGGGCACCCATCTATTCTGGAAACCTCCTCTGTGTACTTACTCCCTCTTTTCCTCTTTTTGTGTGTGTGTTTAACCTCTTGCCTCTCTGCAGGACCCTTCTCCACAGGCTTCAGACATGTGTGCCTCTCCCGTCTTTACAAACTAAACAACAACAACAAGAACAAAACTCTTTCCCTTCAAAGTCAAGCTCCTAAGAAGGCAAATATTCAGTCACTGCTTCAACTTGATTGCAATCCAGACACTCTACAATTCATCAAAATCAGGCTTGTGCTATTAACATTCCACTGAAACTTACACTGACAGAAGTCACTGTGGCAGATTGAATTATTGGCCCTGATTCTTTATCGCACCCTGTATCCATGCCCTCTGCTATGAAACTTTGAAGTTCTACTTACAAAAGGCGGTGTTGACTTCCCTGCATTGGATGTTGGGCTTGGCCATGTGAGTTGCTTTGCCTAATGGGATGTTAACAGAAGTGACACAAACAGAGGCTTGAAATGCACCTGTGCGGTGAGCTGGCCCTTTTGAACTTCTGCCATCACCAAGAAATAAACACCTCTTGGGCTAGCCTGAGTTGATATATGGAGCAAAACGACACTGATCAACCCATGGCATGAAGCCAGCAGCACCGTCACAGCCAAGCTGCACACTTGGGAAAAAGAAATAAATGCTTGTTTTATGCCACTGAGACTTTGAAGTTGTTTGTTCTACAACATTTGTGGGAATATAGCTAACTGATTTCATTACCACTGGCCAACGTCTGTGGAAACTTTCAGGTTATCATTTATTTATTTGCAGCAACTGGTATTGTTGACGGCTGTCTTCTTTCTGAGGTTCTACGGTCTCTTGGCTCCCTCTCTTTGGGTCTCCTCTACTCTCTCTCATGGTTCAGGTTTTCTTTTCCTGCCTGTCCCTTAAGTGTTGGTGTTCCCCAAATATCTGTCCCTGGCCAAATCTTCTCCCTCTGCCATGCAAGTTGATCCTCAACTGGAGGAGGAGGCAGGAAGTATAGCCAGGGTGAGGTTTTAGCATAATTTCCCCTTGTATCCAAATCTTCTATCTCCACTGCCATTGCCTTAATTTAGACCTTCATCATCCTTGCTCGGACTCTGTGATAACCTTTTTATTGGCTCACTCCCTCCATTCTCAAAACCTGTCCATCCAGCCACAAACACATGCTCAAGTGAACTTTTAAAAATGCAAATCAAATCACAGTGCTTTTCTGTAAAACCTCTCAATGGCTCCCTATTACCCACCGGACGAAGTTCAAAACTCTCTCCTTGGATTACATATGGCCCCTGCCTACACGTCTGCCTTCACATTTTGTTATTCCCTTTTCTTTGTCCAGTGCCATGATTGTCCACATTAGAATGTGAAGCTCAGAAAGTTTAAGTGATTTGTCAAAGGTGACGCAGTTAGTCAGTGAAAAAGGCACCATGAAAACATAGATTCCTTGACTACCAACTCAGGGTTCAAATACAGTTAAATAAGATACGTTTCCATACACAGGAAATTAAAGAAAATGATTGGGTTTGTCATAATTGAACTTTGAAGAATATAAAATAATCCCCTTGATGATCATAGCATAATTGGAAAATTATCGTGTGTGATGTAGTAAGAAGTTTCCAAACAAAGACAGCAGGAAAAAAAATACATATTTGGCTTATTAAAAAAAATCACTAAACAATTTAGTCCTAGGAATGAATTTATGTTCTATAAATCTTTATTGGGAAAAAGAAACACACTTTCTTTCTCCCTTGGAGGAATTAAAATGACCTATCAAAACTCTTCATAGATTTTATAATAGAAATGTTCAAATACCTGAGAGGAAGCTGTTTCAAAACTACAGCCTCTCACTATTAACGCCAACGTTCATCTATTAAAGTTCTGACATTACCAAACAACTCTGTTTCAGAAGGTAACACTCTATATAGGGGATACTATTTAAGAAAATGGCCCTCATTTTCTAGCTTTCTGGGAATGATTAATCTTTTCAATAGCTCTGAGGACTACACACCAGAGTTGCTACTTTTTTGTCCTTTCAACAATGACTACAAGCTGAGAGCAGGCTAGTAAATGTGTTACCGGCCAACCCATTAGAGTTTCATTATTTCTGTCTTACATGGCTTCATGTAATGAATTTTTATAATTAAACTAATGGCATACAATTTATTTTCCCCCCTCTTTACTTTCAGGCCCCATTTCTCTTTCAGCTTCTTTGGAATAAGTTTTATAGAAAAAGAAGGGAGCAAAGCTCTCCAAGTGTTTCATTACCTTAATTTCATTATGACATTTTGGAAAGCATTCTCTTTATCCGGGCTCTCTCTTTAATTTGCTGACTTTATTAAAAGGCTTAAACGGTGTTGTAATTAACAGATCACCCAGCTACCACAGGCATCTAAGGGAAGACTGGTTGAGAGGGTGTGGAAATGGTTGGGTGGAAATGACTCTAGAGAGAATGCCAGAGGCCTGATCCCCAGAAACTGGCCATTTTCTTGGCTATTTTTATAATCCCAAGAGCCTACTGTGGTAGATGTGTGACTGTTCGCAAATAATCAGTGCCTTGTAATGCCAGAGAATTAGATATCGCCACCCCACTGAACTCAGAGATGCCCACGAGACTGGTTTTGGAGACAGATCACTCTAAGGCAGAAAGTTTTTATCTAGTGGCATTTTTCACCATGTTCCCTGCCATCAACCACAGTCTGTGAGTGACAATCTATGACAGACATGTAACCTAAGTATAATATAAACTTTGTGTTGAGCCTCTGAGATGTTTAGGTTGCTTGTTACTGTAGCATAATTTAGAATATTCTGTTTGACATGTCTACTCATATAGGAGTCTGTCTCAGATAGAAGAGAGAAATTCTAATCTGACTAGGTAATCTGGGGTCATGACGTGCGATACAGTAAGCTAGTATGTGGACATATAAAGAACAGGTTCTCTCGGTAATCAATAGGGAGCTATACAAACATTGAGGAAATGTTCAGAGTAACAATATCCCCCGTCTTTCTGAGCTACGGGTAGCATCTCTGAACGCTTTGTCTGAGACAGGGCCTATCTATGTTAGCCAAAACAGAAAGTAGCTCTCTAGCCATTGGGTAATGGAGGCCCTGTCTAGGCAGCAGTTGAAGTCCGTGGCCATGGCTATTTTTCATTTCTATGGGCTGATGAGGAGTTTCAAGGCAAAGAGAAAGGGAAACTGAAAGTTTTGAAAGCTGGGTTCATAAACTTGAAGAGAAAGAAAAACATCTGTACTCGTAATGATAGGCAGATCCATATTTTTTCTAACAGTTTATGTGTACAATTTAGAGGTTTTTAGTAAATGCAACCATCGCCGCAATCTAATTTTAGAACATTTTCCTGACTCAATAAAAAAACGCCCATATCCATTAACAGTCACTGTCCACTGACCATTCGCCTTATGTTCCCAGCCCAGGAAATTACTAATCTCCTTTCTGTCTCTGTAGATTTCCCTATTTTGAATGCTTCAAATAGATGGTCTCATACAACATGTATTTTTTTGTGACTGGCCTCCTTTGCAAAGCCTAAGGCTTTTGAGGGTCATCCATGTTGTAGCATATATCAGTACTTCTTTCTTTCTTTATCTTTTTACTTCATTCTTTTTTATTGTTGAACATTTTGCCATTATTTTTAAAATACTGTCTTAGTTAAGAGTAACGTAGAAATGTACCAACTTCATCGCAATAAGGATAACTTAAGGAAAACCACAATAAAAACCCTGAAGATGTACACATTTTATAACATAGCTAAAGGTTTGGTGTGCTCTTCCTATTCTCTAACATGTATGTGTTTAAAGGAGACAAAAATGGGAGAAACAAGTAAAAAAAAATATTTGTGTTCTGTTAATATTAAAAGAATGGATTGAAGGCGTTTTATCCTGTTTTGTTTTTGTATCAAAAGTTGAATTTCTTTTGAGATAAAAAAATATTCCCTTTTAATGAAGAAAACATCTATTTTTCATTTGGTGTTTAGGATTTAGTAAACTCTAGCTGGCTGTTAAAAATGTATTGAGTCACAATAAGTATACTGGAAGAGTTGCCAAACTGGCAAAACTTCAATTTCATCAGCATTCTGTTTTTGCAAAGTACTCACCAACAATCTTGATGGTTTTTTTTTTTAAAAATGTATTATTCCACCAGACTATAAAAATAATTGTTTAGAAATTCCATTTTTAATAACACAATTGCAATAAATTCTTAATTATTTACAGAATTTTAACGGAAATGCAACCGTTCATCTAATTTAAGCTGAAACCATACATCGTTGTTTGAGGAATTAGAGTAGGATGATTGCTTATGATAAAAAAGAAAAGCCCTACAAAAAATATGATATATACAATGACTTACGTTTATCCAAAGGTCCCTGTCAACCTTTCTTTACATTTATGCTGATCATTTTTTTGAAGGCTGCAAGGAATGAACTGAGGTTTCTCAATGAGGGTTGTATGTTCATCGTCATTTCTAATATTTTAAGTATTTCCAAACAAAAGGGGGGGGTCTCACTTTTCCCCATTTATTTTTGGTGATAGAAACCCTCCTCTCATGACTAGTCCCATAATGAAAGAAAAATGGCCACATCCTAGAATAGTAATAAAGGCAGCTTTAATAAACTAAAAGTTGGTAAAAAACAAAACAAAACAAAACCAAAAACTAAGTCCTTTTATCCATGAACCTAAGATGTTCCTCCATGTATATAGATATTTTAAAATTTCTTTCAGCAAAGATTTGTATTTTTAAATGTATAAGTCTTATATTTCTTCTATTCCTAAGCATTTTATTCTTTCTGAAGCTATTATAAATGGAATAGTTTTCATCATTTGAAAATTTAGATTGTAATTGCCAGTTTATAGAAAAACTATTTTTCTGTGTTTAAACTTATACCTGCAATTTTGCTGAACTTAGCTCTAATTGACTTCTCGTGTTTTCCTTAGGATTTTGTATGCACAAGATAATGCCATCTGCAAATACAGATAATTTTACTTCTTCCTTTCCAATATGCAAAGCATTTTATTACTCTTTTTTGCCTAATTTCCCTGGCTAGAACTTCTGGTACAACACTGAGTAGAAGTGGTGAGACTGGGCACCATTACGTTTTTCCTGATCATAAGGAGAAAGCATTCAGTTAATCCACATGATTTTAGCTGTGGTTTTTTTCATAAATGTCCTTTTCAGGTAGAGGAAATGCCCTTCTAGTCCTAATTTGTTGAGTGTTCTTTATTGTGAAAGGGTTTTGGGTTTTGTCAAATGCTTTTTCTGACCCTATTGAGAAGACCATATGGTTTTTGTCATTTACTCTATTGACAGAGCTTATTATGTTGATTTATTTTTGGATGTTAAACTTAACTTTGCATTCTTGTGACAAATTGCACCTGGTCATAGTAGATTCAGTTTCACACTGTTTTCCTTGAGGACTTTTGAGTTTATCTTTATAAGGGATATTGGTCTGCAGTTGTCTTTTCTTGTAAAGTCCTTGTCTGGGTTTTATATTAGGGCAAAACTGGCCTCATATCTTGAGCTGGGAAGCGTTCCCTCCTCTACTATTTTTTGCGACACTTTGTGAAGGATTGGTATTAATTCTTCTTTAGATATTTGGTAGAATTCATCAATGATACCATATGGTCCTAGGCCTTTCCTTAGTCGAAGTTTTGAAATTATTGATTCAATTTCTTGACTTGTAGGTCTATTCAGGTTTTCTATCTCCTTAGTTATTCATAACATCCTCTATAAGTTGATAGTGAGCTTTCATTTCTGACATTAGTAATTTGAGTCTTCTCTTATTTTTCTTAGTCAATCCAGATAAAGCTTTCTCTTTTGCTGACCTTTCCAAACAACCAGGTTCTGCTTTTGTTGATTTTCTGTATTGTTTTCTTAGCTTCAACTTCATTTACTTTTACTCAGATCTGTATTACTTATTTCAGTTTGTACAGGGTTTTATTTGCTCTTCTTTTTCTAGTTTTCTTTTCTATTTTGTGAAAAATAACATATATACAAAAGAGCAATACATTTCAAAGCACATTGCAACGATTAGCTGTGGAACAGATTTCAGAGTTTGGTATGGGTTACAATTCCATCATTTTAGGTTTTTATTTCAAGCTGCTCTAAGATACTGGAGACTACAAGAAATATCTATATAATGATTCAGCAACCACACTCATTTGTTAAACCCTACCTTCTCCGTATAACTCCTCAATTTTCTTACTTTTTTGCTACATGCATTTTGGGGTTCTGTTGTTGGAGGTATATATGTTTATAACTGTTGTACCTTCCTGATGGGTTGACACATTTATCATTCTAACATATCCTCCTTTGGTTCTAATAAAAACGAAACCATAAAAAACTCCATTTTATCTGATATTAGTACAGCCACATCAGCTCTCTATAGGTTGTGCTCTGCATGAGATATCTTTTTCCATCCTTTCATCTTCAATTATTTGTGTTTTTAAATTAAAAATGTGTCTTTTATAGATGGTAAAGTTGGGTCCTGATTTTTTCCATCCACTATTTCAATTTCTGTCTTCTAGTCAGAATGTGTAACCTCTTTACATTTAATATAATTACTGATAAGTGTGATATACATCCCCCATTTTACCTGTTGCTTTATCTTATGTCTGTTTTGTTCCTGTACACCTACATTGATGCTTTCTTCTAAGTTAAATAAATATATTCTAGTGTATAATTTTAATTGACTCATTGTTTCTCTTATTATATTTTTGTGGGTTGTTTAGCTTTAAAAATTACAATTATTATTTAACTTAAAACAATCTTTCTATGATTAATACTCAATTTCAATAATATATAGAAACTTTATTCACTATAGCACCACTCCTTCCCTGTGTTATTACTGTCATGCAAGTTACATCTTTATACATTCTAAGTCCATCTATGCAGTTTTAAACTAATTATTGCTAATGTAGTTGTCATTTAAATCAGAAGAAAACAGTTAACAAAAACCATATTTATACATCTTTTATATTTATGCATGTATTTAGCTTTACTAGTGATCTTTTTTCTTTATGTGTACTCTAGTTACTATCAAGCATGCTTTCATTTCAGCTTGATGGACTCCCTTTAGTATTTCTTTTAAGACAGGTCTTCTAGCAACAATCTCCTTCTCATTCTGTTTCTCAAATCTGGTAATGTCTTAATTTTTTCTTGATTTCTAAAAGATAGTTTTGATGGGTATAGAATTCTTGGTTGACAGTCATTTTATCTCAGCACCGAATACCTTTTCTTCTGGCTTATATGGTTTCTGATGAGAAGTTAGCTGCCAATCTTACTGAGGCGCCCTTATATATATGTCATTTTTCTCTCGCTGCTTTCAAAATTATCTTTGTCTTTCAATAGTTTATCATACGTCTATGTATGGATCTCGCTGAGTTTGTCTTACTTGGGATTTGTTGAGCTTCATGAACATACCTAAAAACGTAAGTTCATGTTTTCCATATAATTTTAGAGATTTTTGGGCATTATTTCTATCAATATTCACTCTGCTCCTTTCTTCCTCTCATCTCCATCTGGGACTCCCATTATGTGAATGTGGGAATGACTGAAGGTGTCCCACAGGTCTCTGAGGCTCTACTCATTTTTCTTCATTCTTTTTTTCTTTCTGTTTCTCAGGCTGGATTATTTCAATTGGCCTATCTTCAAGTTCAATGATTCTTTCTTCTGACAGCTCAAATCTGCTGTTGAGCATTTCTAGAGAAATTTTCATTCCAGTTATTGTACTTCAATTCCACAATTTCTATTTCGTCCTTGAAATGATTTGTATCTCCTTCTTGATATACTCTATTTAGTGAGACATCAGTATCACACTTTCTTTCAATCCTTAGACGTAGTTTCCCTTAGTTCTTTGAACATATTTATAATAGATGATTCGAAATCTTTGTCCAATAAGTCCAATATCTGAGTTCTCTCAGGGACAGTCTATTGACTCCTTTTTTCTACATGTATGGGCCATACTTTCCTGTTTCTTTGCATGTCTCAGTTTTTCATTGAAAATTGAGCATTTCAGAAAATACAATGTGGCAATATTGTAAATTAGAATCTTCCCTCTTTCTAAGGGTTTGTTTTTATTTGCTTGTGTTGTTTATGTTGCTGTTTGTTTAGTCACTTTCCTGGACAAACTGTAACTTCCATATTCCCTGTAATGTGAAACACTGTAGTCTCTGCTTGATTAGCTTAGTGATAAGCTAATGATTGGTTAGAGATAAGTTTTGCACATTTTTTTTTTTAACCAAGAGGCTCTTTGTCTGTGTTAGGGACACACCTTCAACCCTCAATTTATATTCTGCCTTAGCTTTCATTTACTAATTGTACAGGGCCTCAAGGTAAACCAGAAGGGAGAGACTGGGGTAATTTCAGTTCTTTCCTGGGTATGATAGAGCCCTGAACATGCACTTGGCCTTCTACATCACTAGGAGCATGTCAAAGCTTTTCAAAGTCCCCTATGGACATTTCATTCCCAGGATCTTTCTTTTGAGGTTTTGGCCAGGCTCTTGTTTGTCCCAACTGGCATCACAGCCTCAGGTAGCTGCATTGTTAAATAACTGCTGGTTATTAGCTTTTTACAAACACCCTAGGCTTTTCTGGGGAGCTATCTCTGAGTCAGGCAAAGCCCTGTGAACAGTGTTTTTCTAGTAAACTGCGAGACAGGTCAACTAGTGACAGTGCTCTGGGAGTGGAATGTTGCTTCCTGAAGAGCTTCAACTTGGTCTGCCCTTTCTGATAGTTGCAAAGTTGCTGGTTTCAGAGCTACTATTATTGTGAGGGTACTGGTTTGCAAGGCTACTGAAGAGCCGGGAGAAGAAACTGGGATTAGATCAAGTAAAAAGTCACAACCTCTGCTCTTCTAACTGAGACATAGCAGTTTGCTATTGCTGTAAGTTTTTGGTTAACTTCCTGAATTTAGAAAAGGTGACTTTGACAATTTTTTGCCAGCATTTTCAGTTGCTTTTATGGAAGAGCAGATTTACAGAGATCCTCACTATGCCATTCTGGAAATCCTGCCTCCAGCATACATTTAATATTATGTCAGATGAAAAGGCATTCAGTTGCTGGGTGATTAGGAGGTGATTATAAAGGATGAGGATGAGGACAAGTAATGTAAAAGTATGTAAAGACATATAATTTTGATTCTAATATGGAATAAGCTAAACTCTGAAAAGAAAGCTAGGCAAAATCTGGTACAATCAGAACATAATCCTATTCAAAACTTTTTGGCTGCATTAAATATTTATGTAATACAGCAGTACCTGGGTAAACTATCCTATTATTTTATCAGAGATGTAGGAAGTATTCTGTATGTACGCTTTGAAAAGTTTAATAGCCTTATACAAACTTTAGAAGGAAAATATTATTAGGTTATTGATTCTTTCTCCTTAATCATATGGAAGTTTTAGGGGAGAACAAAAGGGAATAAAGAAAATGCAGGAGGAAATGGCAGATTGATTGTCCTAGCAAGATTTCTGATACTGTGTTTCATTAATGCACCAGAAATCTAAATCTCAATCTGCTACTATGTGTAAATTTGCAGGTTTATTTTGTACAAGTCTAAAAAAGTAACAAAACATGAAAATGAAGAATTTGTTTCCCATTACTTTACATATACTTATGGCAGATAAGAATATTACTTGACACTGTTCATCCTCTACCCCACCCCCCACCCCCAATAATTAAAAGGGTAAGGCTCTACTTTCATATTTTAAAAAGATCTCCCTGAATAGTTTTGCTCCTAGTAAAATAATTTGAGATCCTCAAATAGCCACTGTATTTATTACATAAAAACAAGGTTCAACTTTTAAATTAATTACATGATTACAGACAGTGTATCTCTGTTTCAAGTTTCCTAAAGAATATCTTCAAAACAGAGATTTTTCAGCCTTGGAAATGTTTATTTAATACTTTGATAAATTTCTGGGTTTCTCGCCTCAGATAGCTTTAAGTATTATATACCCAAATCAGCTAAGCTCAACGAGATTTCATTTTTCTATTGAATTCATGTGCTCTGAGCTCAGCCAAGCACAAAACAGCTAATGCCGTCATGCTTGTAAAGCTTTTATGCTGAATTTGACGCAAAAGCAATTACAAAGCAGACCAAAAAAAAAAAAAAAAAAGGAAAAAAATAAATGAAAACTCGGAGACTGGATAGATCTTTCTTGACACTGGAAAAGAAAGTTTAAAATGATCAAGAAATAATTTTTCCCAAGAATGCAATGCCAAGTTTGGACCAATCTTAGCATCCTAGGGAAGAGGTTGTGAACTCAACCCATATTCTGCCAAGTGAAACAAATCCCATTGTTCTGGTTTGCTAGCTGCCGGAATGCAACACACCAGAGACGGATTGGCTTTTAATAAAAGGGGATTTATTTTGATGGTTCCTCAGAGGAAAAGCAGCTAGCTTTCCACTGAGGTTCTTTCTTCCATGGAAGGCACAGGATGGTCTCTGCTGATCTTCTCTCCAGGCCCCTGGGTTCCAACAACTTTCCCCAGGGTGACTTCTTTCTGCATCTCCAAAGGCCTGGGCTGAGCTGCGAGTGCTGAGAGATGAGGAATGCCGAGCTGCTAGGCTGTGCTACATTGTGTTCTCTCATTTAAGCACCAGCCAATTAAGTCAAACATCACTCATTGCAGCAGACACGCCTCCTAGCCGACTGCAGATGTAATTAGCAACAGATGAGGTTCACGTACCATTGGCTTGTGTCCGCAGCAACAGAGCTAGGTATGCTCACCTGGCCAAGTTGACAACTGAATCTAACTAACACACCCATGGTGATAACTGCCAACAGTTTTAGGTGCTAATGGCATTCCCTGTCTCTCATGAGAGTTCAAAACAGTGCTATTTCTCATAGATTCTGTCCTAGCCCATTGGCAGGAATTTTTTTTTCTTTGTATGCTGTATGGCAGGGGTCACACTGATGCTTTCAAGATGGGCCTTTCCCAGATGTTATTTCACATGTGGTTTCTATTCCATGAAGGGACTGTTATTGTCTTCATTTTTATTCCACCATCTTTTCTAACCAAGAGGAGGAGGTTTCCTAAATGTCCAGCCATTAAGGATGTGGTTTAGGAAAAGATGAAAACTTAATGAAATAGTATTAAGAATTTAAACTGATTATTACAAAAAGTTACACAGCAACAGAGATTGCTTGTACAATAAAATTACATTTAAAAATCAGAATTCAAAATGTTACTTACAATATGAGGACAATTACAAATATGTAAATAAGCACGAAAAGAGATTATGGATAAATGCAAGTGATTATGAATCACTAAAATAGCAGGACTGTTGGTGAGGTTTTCTTTTGTTCGCACATACTGTGATAATGTCACTAGTCTACATTTTCAAAGGGTATTAACTGCTGGTGGTTGCCTTTGGAACCACTTCGTTGTTGCTCTTTAGTGACAGTGATAGTGTTACAAGGGAGACTGGATATTGTAATCAGTTCTCCAAGTCTCTAGACACAGTCTGATGAGTGTCTTATGATGCTTGCCAGCTGTCTTGCTAATCTTAGGTACATAGACTCAAAGAATTTATGGAGCAAGGACGTCATGGGCAAAGTGTCCAATATCTCCTAATGTCTATTCTCAAACTTTCTTCCTAAAAGAAATCTGTAAGTGATCAGACAGCTAATATCACTCAATAGTAATAACATATTAGGCACAAAGACAAGATCTCCATTTCACATGCTCCCTGACTTTTGGAAAAATTAAAAATTTCAGTTTAATTTAAAAAGAAATAAAAATTGCAATCGCCATTGTTCACAGTATAATAGAATATAAACACTTCTCCACAGTATACTGTTTCATTGCTTTCATTTTTTATCTTTTGGCTTAATAAAATAATCTTCTTTATCAGTACATAATTAAATTATCTCTCTAGGAGAGCCTCACAGTGGAATTTTTAGCCACAAAAACAACAGATGGAAAGGAAATCTGTGAGGTCATCTACAAGAATATGTGCTCAGATCCCAATATAGTCATATAAAGTAGAGTTACTGAACTTCTCTAGGCTTCAGTTTTCTTACCTGTAAATTGGGAATAACAGTAATAGTTTTCATAGAGGGTTGGACCCAGTTCAAATTTGTTTTCTGTAATTCCTCCTAACCAGTTAATGAGTTTGGCCCCTGATTTGCTAGATTCATAGCGCTATCAATTTATGGAGAAGGAAAAGAGGTAACATAATATACAGAGGACCTTATGAATAAGCCCAGTGCTTAAGAATATACATATAGTTTCTGTATTTCACATAATCAGACCAGGAATTGGGAAATGACAATGAGAAATTTGTAATTCACTCATGTTCATTTACTGGAGAAGTTCTTAGTGGGAAAGAAGTTCCATGTGGTAAATCTCATGAAAGAAAGATTTTTGAATCTAACTAGACGATGCCTCTGACAAAACTAATGAAAGGACTGCAAAATTCTATATGGGTTTCTAACATTCTTGTCATATAAATGAAAATCTTGTCCTCATAGTCTCTCTGGTCCTGGAGCCAAGTAGCTATGACAGAAACTGATTAAATACTCACTAACCCCATTTAGTTTTCCTGAGGTTAAGTTGAGAATAAGCTCTGGCCAATGGGATGTGAGTATAATGGTGTACATAATTTCCAAGACTGCCCATTAGACTCCATGGGGTGACATCATATTCTCTCTTCACCTTTTGAAGTGATCTTGGGCATTCACGTGTTTAAAATGTTTATTTAAAAAAATTGAATAAAGCCCAAATCCCCAAGTCACCATTTGGAGGAAGGCACTCTTTGGGGAGGATTGCTCAGCCCCCAGTGAACGGTAACATGATAAAGAAATGAACTTTTATTGAGTTTACCTATCGAGATTGCTGGGTTTATTTGTTACTCAAGCTTAGCATAGTCTAACTTGACTCATTTTGTAATGGAAGCACTGTGCCCAAGTAAACTATATAGATTTCTTCTAAGATGACATGGCTAGTCTGAGAGTCAGATCATTGTTTAGTAGAAGGCCTTTTCTGCCAGGAAAAAAGTCCATAGAAGATTCTGAATAAACTTAATCTGATAAAGTTCCTATCAATTACTTCTCTGCTTAAAATCCCCTACAATATCCTCATTGTCTAGCATTTAAGATCTTTCAAGTAATAGACTTGATAGGATTAAATACATATAAAGCACCATGCATGGTGTTTGATCAAACATAGTCACTCAGCAAATTTCCTTTCCTTTCCCTTCGCCCTTTCTTTTATCCAGAAGAGATCTAGACTAGTAGGCAAACATATGTGATGGAGTTGTTGGGGAAAAGGGAAGAGAAGGAATGGAAGAAAGAACTAGGCTGGAGGTCAGAGAATGGCAGGAGAAAGTGAGAGTACACCTCATCACCTGCCTTAGCCTTAACCTTCCTTTATCCGTTTAGGGCCCCTCAAATAAGATAAGAAGGAGTTGTTTTTTCTAGAAAGACATTAAGCCCAACTGGTTGACTTCATGCTACTACATAAGTATGTACAGCAGCTTTGAAGTGATTAAAGATGATGCAATATGAAAACCAGCCCACTTTATCCAGATTATTAAACAAAAGTAATTTTATGATTGATTTTAGCCATCAGTTTTCCTCTAATCTCTACTTTATTCTGAAATAACTGAAAAGTTACTGCTCATTTCAGTTTCCATATAATTTTCCTTTAATACTTTTTCATAATGAGTCATTAAACTTCAACCTATGGTATGATTTTATCTTCTATAAACAGGCGTTGTTGTTTTTTTTTTTTTTTTCTAAGAACGTAACTTTGATACTGACCTTGGTTTCTGTGATCTTCTTTTGGATTGCATCCATAGTGTAGGGACCCTCCTTCCATGAGTCCAACTTGGCTCTGGCCTGCCCCAAGACCTGCTCAGCTTCTTCCTTTGCTTCCAGCCACTGTGTTGAATCCTTTAACATTTCATTCAACTGTTGCCTCCTGTTTTGAAGGTGTTCCTGGACTTCATCCCACTGATTCTGAATTTTTTCAACTGGAAAAATAAAAGGAAGAATGAATATATAGTATTTTTAAATGCTAGTCTGTAGAAGTCTGTTGGAATTTAACATTCATATATTATCTCACATTTTATGTTGCTCTTTGAAAAACTGTTCATTGTTTGTAGCAAGATGATGGACAAGAGGGATCCCTTACTTTTTTAAGAGGGCAAACATGAGTTTCTGTTAAATTATATTCCTAAAGGTGACCTAGAACATCAGTATTAGATGTAAAAAAATTATTTCTGTTTATTTTTAATCCCTAAAGGGAAAAATGAATCATCTTTAAGAAAGGTATGGTTGCAGAATGCTCAGCGATCCTTGCCCTTACCACTTCAGTGCCTATTACTTTGCTGCCAACTGCCAGCATTTGCATATCTTGACCCAAGGTTTTTTTTGTTGCCATCAGTCTTCTTTGGCATTGAAGTGGCAGGCTAGAAGCACCAAGGCATGGATGTTCTCCCCCACTAACTTCCAGGAACAGCCTGGGAACAGTGGGAATTGGGATGTGAATATATTGGCTCCCCTGACCCTAGGAGAGAGAATTCTGAGACATGTGTTTTACAAGGGTTCCCAGAGTTTACTCAGTAGGATAAAGCTCCAGTGGCCTACAGTAGAAGTGAGGGTACCATTTTTATTGGCTGCCCTGCTTTCCCTGTCTCACTGCCCCACTCCTCTACTGATGTTTCCTTTACCTCCCAAATGCACCATTCACATTTGAAACATTTTACCAGGGTTTTCTTCTGGGGCGGGGGGGCCCAACAGCAGATAAGTGTACTAGAAACTTCTTGTAACAATATATAAGAATTTGTGATGGGTATATTGTGTAAGACTGGAGATTGGGTCATATTGAAATGATTTTTGGTATACTGGGAGTCTAAAATGGAGCTGCCCAAGAGATTATGCTTTACTTTAGAATATGGAAAACAAACATAACCATATTCTATTTTCCGAATTTTAGGTGGGCTCCTTTAGTACACAAAGTTGGCACCTTTTTCTCCCCCCAGTCCATTACCATATGCTATATGCACAAAGAAATAATAAAATTGACTTTCTTTAAAAATAGTCTGATTCTAATTTGCCTTTGTCTTAATTAGCCTTAATTAGTGACATTTACTATGCTAGCAAAATTTCTGGAATTCCTATTGCTTTTTTTTACAAAACCATGGTACATGGTTTGTTTTGTACCACTGAATATTTTGTGCACTCTATAGTTGATTTAATCAGAGCAGAAATAGTCTGTATTTAAGGAAGGTCATCACTTGATATTGGGAAGACCTAAAGCAGCTCTTCCCTTGAAGGGCAGAAATTTCTTAATTGGGAGTAAAGGAAGTAACTTTGATATCCTGGATCACTATTTTAGACAAACATAGCATTTAAATAATTGTCCAATCCCGGCAGTGGAAGCTTGCTAGTGAAAAGGGGTCATAATATGTGCAATGTAGCAAGATAAAATGGTTCAATGGGGTGTGCATCCCACTGAAGGTTTACTTTCTCACCCTTGACCCTCAACTGTACACTATGATTGGATAATACTTAACTAAATAAATTTACAGATTATAGACTCATTCAACAAGGTATTTAACTCTCTATGCACCAGCACGTCTACCCATTCATTCATCCATCTAGCCAGCCACTCAACAACTCAACATCTTATTTACCATCTACTAGATACCAGACATTTTCTTAAGCACTGGGGAAATAAAGGAGGCTAACACAGATACCCTGGGATGTACTTTGAGTGCCTATTAGGTAGTTGTATTATTCACTATCTACCAAGAGAATACAAGATGAGCAGTTCTAGGAAAACGATATTGAGTTCAATCTTGTACCAGAATGGTAGGAGGTTTCAACGACCATCCACGTAGGACTAGCATTTTGGCAGCTGGAATGAAGGGTCTGGAACATAGCTGAGTGTTTTGGGAGAGAGAGACAGAGACATACAAAGACAGACAGAAAAATCCAGGACTGGAAATCACCACAGAAAGTAGAAATTGAAGCCATCAACGGGAATGCACTCTCATTAGAATATTATATAGATTGAGCAGAGCAAAGAGAGAAGCCCTGGTTAGAATAATATCTAAAGACCAAACAAAGGAAGAGGAGTCAATAAGTTATGAGGAATAATCAGGAAAAAGTACTTTCATTGAAACAAGGAGAAGACCGAAATTTAAAAATACAAGAGAGTTTAACACTTTTAAATGTCAAAAGAGATAAAATCATAATTACTAGCAGTTATCTGAATACCTACTCTGTTCAAAGCCTTGTTTTAAGTACTTTACAGGTACTAACTAATTTAATGATCACCATAATCCTATGAGATAGGTATCATTGTTATTGTTGTGATCTTCATTTTGCAGATGAGGGAATAGAGACTTAATTAAAGAGCTGACCTAAGGACATACAGATAGTGAGTGGATGAGTCAAGACTTGGACCCACCACATCACAATTCCCAAAGCCCACGCCAAAAGTAACCAGTGCCTGTGGCCACATGGAATTCCCTAAGGAACTTACAGAAAACGAGTAGGGATCTTATTGTAGGGGATTGACAAATGAATGGCTATGAAAAAGAAGAGACAGTAAGTTGCAGACTATTCATCCAGAGCTCTTTATAAGAAGGTACCTAGATGGGGGATCTGAGGTTAGGGAAATTTTTTTTTTCAAAAATGGGGAAAGCTTGAGAATCAATAGAGGTCTTGACGGGGAAGAAGCAGTCACAGAGAGAGGGCAACGTGAGATGCAGAACAGTCCCTGAGGAGGTGGGTGTAGTGAACATTCACTAATAGCCTCCTCTTGCATTCATTCCCCCGTTCCCTAATCCCACCACTATGATTGCCTTTCCTCCCCTCCCCTTTCCTTTCCATAAGGTTTCCAGATAATGAACTTACCCTACCTCTATAGGTGGGCAGTAGAGCCTGATTTTAGCCCATACCTTGGCCTTAGCACTTGATCAAACTTTGGGCTTATGTTCCACATAAGGCCAATTAGACCCAAGGAAATAACTCAGATTTTCTATTTGTACTATTAAAGAAGGAAACACATTGCCTCACACCTGATGGATACCCTGGTATCCATCTTGGGGTTATGAAAGAGAAGGGCTACTTAAATAGAATAAATATTGAGTAAGAATAGCTATGAAATGGAGGAGGAAAACTGGAATCTGGACATACCATCTAATCCCTGGATAAAGCCTCATCTCTACCTCTCATGTGTTTAGTGACATTTATTCTGAGCTAGCTTAAGCTAGTTTGAATTCAGTTTTCCATTGGCATATCCTAAAATATTCTAAGTGATCAGAGAGATGAATACTCTTCTATGGCAGACATGGGTCTCAAATGGACTGTATAAGAGTAATAGGAATTGAAAATGGGGATATCTTTCAAATAGGAAAGATTAGAAGACGATACTGATCCTGCTTAAAACAGCTTTAACAAGGGTATCTGGATAAACTTGTTGCTTATCAACTGGGAGGAGTTTCTACATATAAACTTCCAAAGCCCACAGGACCAAGGCTCATCAAAAATGTCATGGTATTTAGAAGACACAATTCTATGAGTCTTATGGGCAGGAGATATTTTTGCCACCATATCTTTATCTCTTTCTATTATATTTATTTATATACTTAACACTCCTAAAGAGAGCCAAGCTAGGGATCAAATTATCCCAGGGCATGCACATATAGGGCACCCATGGTGGGTAGAGCCATGGTTTAAGATACAGCTTGCTCTTTTTCCTTTTAAGTAGATCTTTGCTAACTCATCACCTGCTCAAGTGTCCTTGCCACATACAAAGAATTCCCCAGCTCTCTTCTGGACAGTCATTATCTCCCTCCTTGGTCCTCCCATAGAATTTTGCTAATCTTTAAACACTTTTATTACATATTATCATAATTTAAATTTTTACATAATTGTCTCCCAGTCTAGGCAGTGGATAACTCACGGGTAAAGCTAGGAATTGTAGTAGATGCTGTCCCACCTGTATGCCCTTGGAACTCACCATTCTAGTAGATACCAGCAGGTTCCTACTGTAAGCTCTTGTCACAGTCCACCGTGCTACGGAGCTAATGCATTCCTATTTCCTTGCCCTTACCTCTCATGGGTGACAGCTGTGAGGTGTGTTTTTCACTCTATACCAGAGTTCCCTCATGCAGGTTGAAGTCTAGTTTCTGACAGCAATAACATGCTCAATAATTGGCTTGATCACTGGCTTCTTTCCTTTCCTTATCTCATTTTCCCACTCCCCTACTGACCCTTCCTGGGGTCATGTTTCAGATAAATGACTTTCACTCAAATCATTGTTTCAATGTTTGCTTTTGGGAGAATCTAGTCTAAGATATTATTTTATTCACTGTAAAACAATACTTAGTGCATAGCCAAGTGCTTGGCACTTGATATACTTCAATCACTGTTTTTCAAATGAAGTGCACATGTAGACTGCTTCAATGAACCAATCCTCCTCTTCATAATGATGTAAAAATTGCAGTTCCAAAGTTAACCCTTGCCCAGAGCCTTGAGTCTTTCTTTTTCAATAGCAATAATTGTCTCTATATTGCATTTCAATTCTCTGTAATTTAAATACTAGCTCAAGTTTTTCACATTCCCCTCTTTATTTTGCTTTTGCTCTCCTGCTCATGATCTCAATTCCAGACAAACAAACATTCTCTGGGCTTGAATCATTTCTCATTTCATATCTTTATATTGACCATACTTTTTGTATAAAATTGCCTTCAATACCATGTCTACTAGTAGAATATACTCATCGGATAGAAAACCATAAATTAAAAGGTGGGGGGATGTATTTCATGGGGAGAATCTTCTGAGTCAAAACTAAGCAATGATCCTTCTTTCTCTAACATTCTTGAAATGGGCTATAGGTCAGAAAGAATCCACTGGCATGTATTTTTGCCTCAGTCTATCTTTTAACCAAATCTTAGACTGAGAATGATACAAAAAATTGTTGTATATATTGGACAAGATATTTTTACGGGCATTTGCAGATTTTGAATCATTCTGAACTCCAGAGGATAATAACAACAATAAAAATGTTGTGATGTTATTAACATAAGTACAATTAGATGCATACTGGAAAGACAGTCAGCAGATGTTATCGCCCCTTGTGAAATAACAGGCCATATGTGAGAAACCATGTGCACAGCACAAATTATGGACAGATTATTTTCTTTACAAGAGGATTCACAATAAGATTTCTCTGAATACTCAACTTGTCAACTATATTCAAAATATTATTTGACTTGTAATTTCACTCCCATGTATATATCCAACAGAAATGCATACTTACATTCCCCAAAAGACATGTAGTAGAATGCTAATAGCAGCTCTATTTGCAATTGCCCCAAATGGAAAACTACCCAAATTGCCATCTGCTGTAAAATGGATAGATGCATTGTGGTATATTCACACAAAAGAATAATATCCAGCCTTGAGAATGAGGGATCTACAACCACGATATGGAGGAATTTCATAAATGCAATGTTGAGGGAAAGAAGGCAGGCATGAATGAGTATACAGGGTTTGATTACATTTATATAAAACAGGCTAAAGCAATGGATGATTTTACAAATTAGGATGGTGCTTGCTCCAGTGGGAAGGGTGGTGACTGGAAAGGAGATGCAGTTCTAAAGTTTTGGTAATGTTTCATAGCTTGATTTGGGAGCTCTTTTATGCAGGTGTATTCATTCACTCTGTGAAAATTCACCAACCAGACATTTATGATATGTATACTCTTCTATATGTATATTGTGCTTCAATAAAAATTTATCAAGTATTATTTGACTTGTAAAATGTGTTCTACATAATTTTGGGGAATTCATTGCTTTCTAAAGGGTTTCAACCTATAAAACATACATCACTGTGGCCGCTATGAATGATAAGAAATGCAATATGTTTTTAAAAGTCACCATATAGAAATTGGACTAAAAGGTACAGGATTATATTTGCTGCAGCTTAAACTTCAACTTTTGCGTGAGACTAAAGGAAGAGATGTTTCTTTGGTGCAAAAATTGTATTTTCTGTGGCCCACTAGCTAATTTACCTTGTATGGTCAGTTTATTCAAACTCCATAATTACATGGACCCTTGAATAGGGAGTGAGAGCTTGCTAGTTTGTATAGGTCAGTGTGATGCCCCAGTGCATCCCAGAAGAATCTGGGCAGAAAATAAAAAACGTATTTTCAAAGTCCCCTTAAGGGACTGGGGAAAAATGTGGAAATATTAAACTTTTCCACCTGGGGAATTCCCGATATTCTCACAAGCATTGGGGACTACCAATTTAATAGGCCAAGCACTTGATCTTGGGGCTTGCCCTTATGAAACTTAGTCCCACAGAGGAGAAGCTAAGCCTACTTATAATTGTGCCCAAGAGTCTCCCCCAGGAACCTCTTTTGTTGCTCAGATGTCGCCCCTCTCTCTCTAAGCCAACTCTACAGGTAAAATGACTGACATCTGCCCCCGTGTGGGACATGATTCCCAGAGGTGTTAATTTCCCTGGCAACATGGGACTGAGAAAGCTTTCATTTCATTGTGGGACTGAGAAAGTCTTCTTGACCAAAAGGGGGAAGAGAAATGAAACAAAATACAGTTTCAGTGGCTGGGAGATTTCAAATAGAGTTGAAAAGTCATTCTGGTGGTTATTTTTATGCATTATATAGACATCCCTTTTTAGTTTATAGTGGATTAAAATAGCTAGAAGGAAATACCTTAAATTGTTGACCTATAATCCAGTAGCCTTGATTCTCAAAGTTGACTGTATAACTAAATCACTTTTACAGTGGGACCGTGTGATTGTAAAACCTTGTGACTTTATCCAGTATATGGACAGATGAGTAAGAAAATAAAGGCAGAAAATAAATCAATAATGAGGGGGGTGGATAAAGGGTATGGAGTGCTCTGTGTGTTCCTTATTATTTTTACTGTTATTTTTTTTGGAGTAATGAAAATGTTCAAAAATTGATTATGGTGATGAATACACAACTATATGATGACACTGTGAACCACTGAATATACAGTTTGGAGAAGTATATGGTATGTGAGTATATCTCAATGAAATTGCATTAAAAGACACCATACAAATTATTGTTTAGATACATGTGCTAAAGGACATTTCAGAAATATGCACTGGGCAGTGATCTGGACTTGTCTCAGAAACAAATCAGCACATACAGAGCAGTCAAGAAGATCTCAGCTATTTAATAAAAGAAATAAAGCATTGCAACTGATTGATACAGTTGTCTTGAGAGTAGACCCTGCAGAAGCATTTCTGAAAGAATTTTTTTTTTAAGTTTTATGTGTAGTCCATCTAGTCAAGAAATGAAAGCAAAACATGAAACCTGAAGATCATTAATGTGAAGCTGTTATCTTGGAACTGGACCACTGTGATAATTGGACATCACATAGATCTAGTGATTGTGCATTATTGGCCACAATTCAAAATACAGAATTGCACCACATTTGCAACACTTCACCCAGGAGATTGATGGACCAAGGATGTATTATAGCAATGTACTTGTTCACTAGAGCCCATACTGTTAGATTTACATTTACACCAGATTCATCTGACATGCAAAAGTGAAATAATAATAAAATATATGCACATAAACCCAGACAATCTGTGCACATTGATAATTGAAGAGCTACCCAAATGTATGCATTGCTTCTCATAGTGGTCCATCATGGAAAGCTTCTCAACTAATCTGTGTAGTAAGTAGATGCTGGGTAATGAAGGGAAATAAATAACCAATCCTAAGATTCAGTATGACAGACTGGAACTCAGCATGTGTCCTGATTTATGAATCTCCAGAAGTATCAAATTGGAAACTCAGTAATCATGTCAAGAACCACAATATTGCAGAGAAAGAAACAGTTTCGTTGATTGAGTACTAACCAATCTTTCACTTCAAGTTTTTAAACTAGCTAAGTTTGATTATCGAGATACGTTCTTGACTGATATAAATTCCCACAACATTTTTCCTTGGGAAGAATATTGCTTACAAAAAAAAAAGACTGTCTTTTTGAATATACATTGCTACAGAACAAAGAATAACTCTGTTCCAATTTCTGCACCAAGTGTACAGTACTAGAATTAGAAGTTAGTGTAACTGAGTTTTAGAAAGACGCTTGTAACTAGCACTTAGGACTGGGTTACAGACGTGTATTTGTAATGAAATAGCTAATTTAATTAGGAAAAGATGATTCATTACAACTTCAGTTTTCTCCACTGCAAAATAAAAAAATAATAATGATAGTTCCACAACAAGAGAGTTATTGTGAGGATAAAATCCAATGATGAATGTAAGCATTACAGGCCATATTAAGGCAAGGTGTTATTGCTTCTCTGAACAGAGACTAAACAATGGATTAGAGCTATCAGCAAACAGTTATGAGCTGCTAGAGGGCACACACTCTGGATCTCAATGATTCTACAGAGTACTCAAGACTTCCCAGGAGAAAATACCAACCTGGAAGAGTTCAACAGCAGGTAAATCTTTTGAGGTCATTTGACTGCGTGAACGGTGGCAGATATGTTGAACTGTGGGTAATGGAAAGGAAAAATGGTCCAATGGCAGTTAAGATGATGAGCTTTGGCTATTTGTTGGGATCAGGAAAAAAAAAAAGAGGTGGGAAACACAGCAGACTATTCCCTGAGGCTAAAATAGTCAAGAAAATGTTAGACATGATTAAGAAGGGAATTTTAAACTATTTTTTTTGTTTGTTTTTTTTTGTTTAATTCCTGATTGTTTATCTTCCTTAGAAATTTGCATTTCATGTGGGGCCAAATCTTCAGCAAGAGGGACAATGCTGCCTTAGTCAAAGGGTGAGGAGGAAGCTATAAGATGTATTTTTAGGGGGCTCCTGGCCCCCTAAAATCACTTCCTGCAGCAGAAGTCAATTCCCTTTATGAGTAAGGAGATACCCCTGGGTATCTGGGAAGCTCTGGATTATCCAGGAAACTGTGGCTCAGAGAAACATAAACCTGGGTAATTGTGGAACTGCTGATTGTGGGACCAGAGAAATCTTGCATACCTCCTGTGCTGGTTTGAAAGGATTATGTATGCTAGAAAGGCTATGTTTTTATCCTGATCCAATCTTGAGGGAGCAACCTTTCTTTTAATCCCTATTCAATAATGTAGGTTGGAATCTTTTGATTAGATCATCTCCATGGAGATGTGATTCCACCCATTCCAGATGGGTCTTGATTAGTTTACTGGAATAAGAGGGAACATTCTGGAGAAAGCCACAACAGAGCAATGAGAACCACAGAGTTCACTAGTCAGAGACCTTTGAAGATGAAGAAGGAAAATGCCCCGAGGGGAGCTTCATGAAACAAGAAGCTTGGAGAGAAAGCTGGCAGACATTGCCATGTGCCCTTCCACCTGAGAGAGAAACCATGAACTTCATCGGCCTTCTTGAACCAAGGTATATTTCCCTGGATGCCTTATATTGGACATTTCTATAACCTTGTTTTAATTTGGACAAGTTCATATCCTTAGAACTGTAAATGTGCAACTTAATAAATTCCCCTCTTTAAAAGCCATTCCATTTCTGGTACATCGCATTTCAGCAGTTAGCAAACTAGAACACTTCCATTCACCATATAGATCATGGGGTAGGTCCTGGCTCTGACTGTATGAAGCAAGGATTTTTGACCAAGATGGAAGACTATTTTTTGGCCCATGTTCTCAGCTGTGGGCCAGGAGAGAGGGATAGAAGGTACAGGGCAGGAAGAAGAGTCTAGAGAAGGCAAGAGCCCTACCACCAGGTCTTCTCAAAGTCAATTCCTAGGGCTTCCACTCTCATGGTCACCTCAGGATGGACCCAGAAGGTACGCAGCCCCTCTCCAAGTTATGTGTTATGACTGATAGTACAATCTGGTCAGCTCTGGAATCCCTCAGCCCTCAAAGCCAGATGATACTGGGCTACAGGAGGCAGAGGTAGGGAAGAGAGAGTATTTCCCCTAGAGCAGAGTAGAATGGATTGAAGTAAAACGTCAAGTCAGTAATGAAGGAACTCATTATTCATGATAGGAGAGGTAAAGTGCTTTTCCATTCCTGGTTAACAGCACCACCAATATGCTAGTCACCTGGGCAAGGCTCCTAGGAGGGGCCTTTGGTAGTTTCCCTCATTTTTTTTTTTTTTGTAAGTCAACAAGGATCTATTCCATCTTTTTCATCCCTATCAGAGTTACCTCGTTTAGGTCTTCATTATTCAATGATTCAATTTTATTTTCAGTTCCATGGATTTTTAACAATTTTTTTTCTAGTAACGTATACACAACCTAAAATTAACTAAATTCAAATACCTAATTCAGTGCTGTTAATTATGTTCATAATATTGTATGACCATCACTGCCATCCATTACCAAAACTTTTCCATCATCTTAAACAGAAACTCTGTATATTTTAAACCTTCACTCTCTATGACCTACTCTACCCTGTTCCCTGGTAACCTATATTCTAGATTATGACTCTATGAATTTGCTTATTCTAATCATTTCATATTATATCCAGTAAGTGCATACAATACTTGTTCTTTTATGTCTGGCTTATTTCACTTAATATGTCTTCAAGGTTCATTCACATTGGGGCATGTATTAGAACCTCATTCCCTTTGAGTGCTGAATAATAGACCGCTGTGTGTAAATGCTATTTTTTTTTATCCATTCATCAGTTGATGGATACTTGAGTAGTTTCTACTTTTTGGCAATTGTGATACAAATATCTGTCTATTCGAGTCTCTGCTTCTAGTTCTTCCTAATATATACCTAGAAGTGGGATTGCTGGGTCATATAGTAATTCTATATTTAACTTTCTGAGGAACTGCCAAACTGTTTTCCACAGTGGCTGCAGAATTTTACATTCCCACCAGCAACAAATGAGTGTCCCTATTTCTCCACATGCTTTCCAATGTGGTAATTCTCTGTTTTTTAAATAGTACTCATTCTAGTGGATGTGAAATGGCCTATAATTATGGCTCAGATTTGCATTTCCCTAATAGGTAGTGATGTTGAGCATCTTTTCATGTGCTTTTTTGGCCATTTGTATATCTTTTTTTAAAAGAAATGTCTATGCAAACCTTTTGCCCATTTTTTAATTGGGTTCTATGTCTTTTTCTTGTTGAGCTGAAGAATTTCTTTATATATTCTGGAGATTTAACCCTTATCAGCTTCCAAATATTTCCCCCACTGTTTTATGCAGGTCATCATTTAACTTTCATGATAAAGTCCTTTGAGGAACAAAACGTTTTAATTTTGATGAGGCCCCATTTATCTATTTTTTTTCTTTTGTTACTTCTGCTCTGGGTATAAAGTCTAATACACCACTGCCTAAAACCATGTCCTAAGGATGCTTCCCTATGTTTTGTTCTAGGACTTTTATAGCTCTGGCTTTTATATTATACAATGCTAGGATATGACTCTACCTATAATCATGTAAGCATATCTCAATGTTTGATATTCAAAGACAAATAATGAGCCAAGGATTGTCAAAACAATAATATTCAAAATTATAGAGGATATTAAGAAATAGTCCTTCTCCTTCCACAAAGCATTTAAATATGACTCTGAAGAAAACTTAGCTAGAGGTAAGTTCTGCAAAGAGAAGTCTCATCTCAGACCCAATTATAAGAAGAAGCAAATTTGCTATCCCTGAAGGCTAATGTAGCTACAAGTGTGAATGAGCATTTACTCTATTTAGCAACATGAGAGGATAGATGATAACGCTCTGCAAATACAGGTTAAATATCTGAGATGTTTCAGACCAGAAAGTTGAAAAATGAGAGGAGTTATAGGGCACATGATCAAATTCTAGCCACTATCACTAAATTGAATATCAGCAGGTTCTCTAAACTCGAAAAAACTAGTTTGTAGGAACAGCCAAGCATTTAGTTTAAACTCATGGAGGACAGACCTAGAATATACTATTAAGTTAAAATAGCTCATAATATTAGTCTATCCTCTAAGGTTAGTTTGGAATGTGGCACGGATCAATAACTTAACATTATTTTCATGCTCAGTTTATGTGTCTGTGAAATAGAAATACTAGTAACAGTAGATTAATAATTTGTGAAGATTACAGAACGGATACACAGCAATGAGTGGCATGCCTGTCCCCTAGCTGGCTCTCAATTACAGGAGTAAACATAGGCATTCACATACTTTTGTGAAATCATTGGATTTCTCTGGGTCACATATTCAGTCATGCTAGGAATCAGTTGAACTAAATTCAATACAATCGAGAAAAATGGTCTTAGTTTTTGGGCTGGTGGCATTCTGTATCTGGATTGGGGTCTGTATCACACAGGTATATCCATTCTAAAAACTCATCAAATGATGAACATAATATTCATGCATTTTACACTACACAAATTTACCTTAAAAAGAACTGTAAAGAATCCTGACCTACAGCTAATGATACACATGTTCAAGTGTTTAGGGGTAAAGGGTACTGATGTCTGCAACTTACTTTGACATGCATCAGAAAATAACGGGTCCCTAGAGAACCTTTTTTTTTTGCTCAGACATGGCTTTTCTCTCTAAGTCAACTCTGAAAATAAACTCACAACCCCTCCCCCCCAATTGTATACAGGACATGACTCCTGACAACATGGACACAACTCCCAGTGATGAGCCTGGCTCTGGCATGAGGGATTGAGAATACCTTCTTGGACAAAAGGGCGAAAAGAAATGAGACAAAGTTTCAGTGGCTAACATTTCAAATAGAGTTGAGAAGTTACTCTTACACAAGCTTCAGACAGATATTGCAAATTGACACAGTATGCCAAGCCCCAACCAACAGTATTCCTCAAAACCCTAAATCATACCCTGGGCTGTATCTAAGACTCTATAAAAGTTTTACTTAGTAAATTCAATTTTGCAGAAACTTAAGGCCTGTGGGTTGTTCCTATGCCAGAAAAGCCCTGAAACTCAGAGGTACCAGTCAAGAACATCAACCAGTTTCATTCCTCTACCCCATGAGGTGTCAACCAAGTTTTTCCAGTACAAAGAATTAAAAATGGCCATTGCCCAGATATCCCTGAAGATTAAGAGGAAGATCAAATGAGAGGGAGGAAGTATAACTGAGAAATTAGAATTTAACAAATGATTATAGCTTCTGATTCATTATATAGTGTGCTGGTTTGAAAGGATGTATATCCCCTAGAAAAGCCATGTTTTAATCTAAGCCCTATTTCATAAAGGCAGAATAATCCCTATTCAATACTGTATGTTTGAAACTGTAATCAGATCACCTCCCTGGAGATGTGATTTAATCAAGAGTGGTTGTTAACCTGGATTAGGTGACGACATGTCTCTACCCATCTGGGAGGGTCTTGAGAAGTTTCTGGAGTCCTATAAAAGTGGAAACATTTTGGAGAATGAAGGAGATTCAGAGAGAGCAGAGCAGAGTGAAATAGTCATGAGAAGCAGAGAGTCCACCTGCCAGTTACCTTTGGAGACAAACAAGGAAAATGCTTTCCAGGGAGCTTCATGAAACAGGAAGCCAGGAGAAGAAAGCTAGTAGATGACGCCGTGTTTGCCACGTGCCCTTCCAGCTGAGAGAGGAACCCTGACCGTGTTCACCATGTGCCCTTCCAGATGAGGAAGAAACTGTGACTGTGTTTGCCATGTGCCTTCTCACTTGAGAGAGAAACCCTGAACTTCATTGGCCTTCTTGAACCAAGGTATCTTTCCCTGGATGCCTTTGATTGGACATTTCTATAGACTTGTTTTAATTGGAACATTTTCTTGGCCTTAGAATTGTAAACTAGCAACTTATTAAATTTCCCTTTTTAAAATCCATTCAATTTCTGGTATATTGCATTTTGGCAGCTAACAAACTAGAACATATAGATATTTCTTTTTAGTTTCTAGTGTATTAGAATGGCCAGAAGGAAATACCTGAAATTGTTGAGCTGAAATCCAATAGCCTTGATTTTTGGTAATGTTTGTATATCTACATGGCTTTTATCGTGTAACCGTGTGATTGTAAGCTAACTCTGTAAGCCAAAATCTTGTGATTGACGCTCCCTTTATCTAACGTATGGGTAGATGAATAAGAAGATAAAGACATGCATGAAAAAGAATAATATGTCAGGAATATGGAGATAAAATACCCTTACATAAACTATGGACAGTGGTTACAGTACTTCTTTAATAATCTCTCACCAATTGTTACAAATTTAACTACAGTTAAAAAATAGTAGAATTACCAAAAAAAAAGTGTTATCAATTGTAACAAATTTTCCACACCAATGCAAGTGTTGATGGCAGGGTGGTGTATGGGATCCTGTATTTGATGCATGATTGTTCTGTAAACTCACAACTTCCCTAATAAAAATGTTTTAAATTAAATATATTTTTTAAAAAAACAACAACAAATATTTTTAAAAAATAAAAGGACTGATGGGAAGATAAGGGGATGAGGTGATGCAGCAGAATTTAGGTGGTGGGTTCATATACATACAAATCTACACAAGTCTTTCAACTTCCTCTATGTTTGAAAATTTTCATGCTAAAATGCGATATAAGAGGTTCTCTCACAGCAAGCACAAAACAGCATATTATTTAAACAGCAGTATTTAAGATCACTTTCCAGTTGAGAAAACAAAATACCATTTTGTGGAATGTGGACATTTAAAAGATACTAAACAATCTACAGGAGAGTAAATGACAAATAAAACGTTTTGCCCAAAGTCATACCCCCAGTGAGTATGGAGAGGAATTGGAAATTGAATTCAGGAAGGTCTCTTAATTCCCTAATCTACAGGCTGTCAAAGACTCTTGTACCTCCTTTATGCCAAAGATTGTAATAGGGGAAATGAGTCAGTCCCCTGAAGAATGCTACTTTTTCTGCTTCTGTTATAAACTATAACAAATGGTAGTTACCATATTGAAACAGGCACTAAGGTGAAAGGAGGAGAATGCTTTTAACCATTGGTTGAAGAGCTGTAGATTATGAAAAAATAGCAATATCCAGTCATAATGAAACATGTATATTACTTTAGTAATAAACAGATGTTGAAATGTGATATTCTCATTTTAAATTGACTGCTAAAACGACTTAATTTTAAAAAAGTAATGACTTCCTGGGAGGGTGGAAGACTATTGCTTTGAGATGAAGACGGAAGAAAGCTTGATCTATAGCTATGGAAAAATATTTCAGTTTATCATCCTAGGTCAGGCACAAGACCCAGAATAGAAACCATCTGGGTGTGATATAGACACAACATATCGTTGGGTAATCCATCTGTCCAGTCTGCCCCAGCCATCAACTAATTAAGCATCAAATGTAGCAAATAAAGGGTTCAGCAAGAGTTCATTAAAGCGGAGCTAAAAGGGACCCTTACAATTCCAGCACTACAGATTTATTACCATGTCACCGGCATGCAATGCCCACAATAAAGCACATTTATCACTGCACACATCACAGCTGATGCATTAATTGGAATCTAAATATTTACAAAAGCTGTAGAATAAAAAAGGCAAATTTTTCTCCCTTTAACAAACGTTGAATTTCATTGCTATGCTTTGTCACTCAAAGCTTTCAGCTTTCTTTTATTTGTTATTTTTAACAAGTGCAGACAATGCAAATTATACACGGAAAACAAAGTAGGCCTATTCTAAGCTTTATGAGCACATGCCACAAACTAGCCATTCAAGCTAAGGATAAATGTAAAACAATTCTTTGAACAGAGACTATGGGCTAAAAAGTAAATCCCAGAGGTTGTCTACTGGCTTACTTTTCTATATCTCTATCCTTCCTTACCTTTTTCTCTTCAGGTACAGTGGTCCCTGCTGCCCATGTCTAATTCCCTCCCTATACTCAGAATTTCAGGCCCTTCTACTTCCTAAAATTACATTTATTACTCTTCCTGTAGCTTCAATTTCCATGGATAGCCATATTTCATCATTTTTTCACTTAAAAAGAAACCAACAAAAACAAAATTTCTTTCCTATGGCCCTAACTCCCAATCCCGGCCCATCTTATGTCAATCTCTTTCATGGAAGCGTATCTCATGCCAGTGCTATTTAAAGGGTGGTAAGTGGGCCAGCAACATCAGCATCTCCAGGGAACCTGCGGTTAGAAATGCAGAATCTCGGGTCCCATGTTTATGCAAGATTCCCCAAATGATTTGCATGCATGAGAAAGTTTAAGAAGCACTGGTCAATACCCATTATTTCCACTTCCATACCTCACACACCTTTCTCAATCCACTACATTCTGACTTTTGCCACTGAAGCTACTTTAAAAAAATTTATTTATTTATTTCAAAAATTAAGAACAAACAAAAACATTAACATATCATTCCGTTCTACATATATAATCAGTAATTCACAATATCATCACATAGTTGCATATTCATCATCATGATCATTTCTTAGAACATTTGCATCAATTCAGAAAAAGAAATAAAAGACAACAGAAAAAGAAATAAAATAACAGAGAGAAATAAAAGATTATACATACCATACCCCTTAGTCCTCACTGTCATTGATCACTAGCATTTCAAACTAAATTTATTTTAACATTTGTTCCCCCTATTATTTATTTTTATTCCATATGTTCTATTCATCTGTTGACAAGGTAGATAAAAGGAGCATCAGATACAAGGTTTTCACAATCACACAGTCACACTGTGAAAGCTTTATCATACAATCATCATCAAGAAACATGGCTACTGGAACACAGCTCTACATTTTCAGGCAGTTCCCTCCAGCCTCTCCACTACATCTTGAATAACAAGGTGATATCTACTTAACGCGTAAGAATAACCTCCAGGATAACCTCTGGACTCTGTTTGGAATCTCTCAGCCATTGACACTTTGTCTCATTTCACTCTTCCCCCTTTTGGTCGAGAAGGTTTTCTCAATCCCTTGGTGCTGAGTCTTAGCTCATTCTAGGGTTTTTCTCAATTCCTTGATGCTGAGTCTCAGCTCATTCCAGGATTTCTGTCCCATGTTACCAGAAGGTCCACCCACACCCATGGGAGTCATGTCCCATGTAGACAGGGGGAGGGTGGTGAGTCTGCTTCTTATGTTGGCTGGAGAGAGAGGCCACATCTGAGCAACAAAAGAAGTTCTCTTGGGAGTGACTCTTAGGCCTAACTTTTAAGTAGACTTGACCTATCTTTTGTGGGGTTAAGTTTCATATGAACAAACCCCAAGACTAGGGTCTCAGCCTATAGCCTTGATTGTCCACACTGCTTGTGAGAATATCAAGAATTCAACTTGGGGAAGTAGAATTTCTTCCCGTGAAGCTACTTTTATCAATGATAGCAATGACCCTCAAGTTGCTACAGCAATGGAGATTCCAGAATATTTTACCAGACATCCTTTCAGTACTTCCCATTATTGACAAGCCCCTCCTTGAAACCTTCTCCTTTGACTGACACAGCAATATTCTTTCTTGGATTTTATTCTATGTCTTTGGCAGCCTCTTCTACCCTTACCCCTAGAAATAGCTACATGAAAGGTATCTCTTTGATCTTTCTTCTTTTCACTTTACAAATTCTCCTGGTGTATCAATCTGCTTATACTGCTTCATTGAGCAACTCTGCAATGTTCATAGCCAGATCTGTGTTTTAAACTAGGAACTCTCTCCTAAGCACCAAACTCACATAGCCAAACATTTACTCAAATTCTTTTAATGATTCAACATATCTAAAATTGACCTATGATCTTTGCCTTTCCAATTCACTTGGTTTGGAGAGGGGTCCAGGCACTGGCATTTTTCAAAAGCTACCTCAAGTGATTCTAGCATTCAGCCAGGTTCAAGAATCACTGCTCTAACACTAGCCTTTCACCTGTTCCCCCATCTTCAATAGTCTGGTCAGAGAGGTTTTTTGAAAGACGAAAATCGGAATGTGTCATCACTTCTTTAATATTTAAATAATATTCACCATTTAGTCCTGTAACATCACCCCTACCCTGCTGCTTTCAGGATCAACTCTAAACTCTTCACCAGATGGAGAAGACCTTTTGTAAGGTGGCCTGTGTTTACTTTTCCAGTTTCTTTGCCTCCACTGCCTGTCGTGAACCCTATATTTCAGCTTTATAGCCCCAGAGGCGTCTCTATATATACGACGCTACCACGGCTCACACGTGTCTCTGCCTTCCCTCTGTCTAGAATGCTCTCTGTCCTTTGTTGTGCAGCACTCTGCTCAAAAGTTATGACCACTAGTCATTTTTTCCTACCATTCCCTCTTACCCTATCCAAGCTTTGTTGCAGGTGTCCTCTCCATCTAATGAGTTTTTAAAGTGCTCTGTTCTTCTGTTATTCCGTTACCCATGTAAGTACTGACTACACTATTCGGCAATTGTGAATTTACTGTCTGCCGTGGCCACTGACGGAAGGGTTCCTTGAAGTAAGGGAATCTGTTTTAGATCTCATTATACTCAGGGCCTAGCACAAGTCTGGCACATTGGAGGGTTTAAAAGAAATGGGTGGAAAGGATGTTTTAAGGCACAATTAAGAGTTTATGTACTAATGCAAAAAAAATGAAAATAATTCCCAGCATACAATATAGGCACAAAGCAAACTTTTTGAAAACTTTGTAAAAATGGTGCTTCTATATTAAGGGGAAAAGAGGAAATGAATTAATGAAGCATAACCTCAATTGATCCCTTGAAATGTTTTTCCAGGAAAGCAAAAAATGAGCTCAAAAAATAAATAAAGAGAAATCCATTCTGGTTCATTTAACATATGTACTGTTCTTAAGACAAGCACAGGATCAATGATTACAAAATATAATTTAAACTGAAGTGTTAGCTGAAATGCCAAAAAGGAAAAACGATGAAAGACTTGTGTTGCTCTTCTAAGACCTCATTCCGAAATTATTTCTGCTTATTTAAAACTCAGCAACTCCTGAAGTAAAAAAAAAGTAGTAAATGATGTGAAATTTGGAGACCGAAAGTAATTCCTTCTCTATTCTAATGCTCCCAATTCAAATAAAAGTAATACAAAATACGTAAATAAACTCTGAAAATCAGTATTGCACCTCCTAAAATAGTACAGCACATTGAAAAATGAAATACTTGCGCTTGAAGAAAACAAAAAGAATTTTCTACCTATGGCTCCCACTGTTTCCATTTCTCTCTGGGTTAATCACAACTATACATTCAGAGAAGAAACCCCTAGGAGAGAGACAATGTCTGGGTGAAACATATGGCTAAGAAATACAGGAACAGAATAATGTACTTGCCTTAATATTAAAAGGAACTTCTTATATAGGATTCACATAGCAAAAGAAGAAATAGAGAAGTTTTAGATGAGTTAGTCTATGTGAAAAGTGCTTTATAAACTATAAAGCTGTCAGCAAACATAAGGTACTACTATTTCCTTTAAAATGAAATATAGACCAGCACTGTGCATGTACTATTTACAGCAAAGCAATAGACTCTTTTAAAAACATTTAAGACTGATGTTTTCTAACCAAAACAAAAAGAAAGACATACAAGCTTTGCCAGAAACTGGTCTCAAGGTACATATTATTTCTGATAGGTTCTTATAAATAAGGGCCTATTTGATCCTCTGATACTGATTGTCTTTATGCATTCATTCATTCATTTATTCCATTGTCCATTCATTCATTACAAACTTGTTCTTGATAACCTATGTGTCTGAGACTGAACTAGAATGGGTACAAAATCAAAGTTGCATAAACCATGAATCCTAATCTAAAAGATTAATAAATACTCTCGAAGTAAATGTGACTTCCATACTCACATTGCCTTTGGAAGCTATGCCTCTAAAATAGATTCCACACATTTGAATGCATCCTTAATTAGAAAGAAAAGTTAAAAGATGGTATTTCCATAGCTCGCAATGACTTTACGAGTCACGGTAAGGATTTTGGTCATCCTATGTGCAATGGGAATCCACTGCAGAATTTAAAGCAGAAAAATGATGACCATCAGATTTGGGTTTGAAAAGATTACTCATGCTGTGAAATACAGAAGAGATTGCGGAGTGGACAATAAAAGATTCAGAAAAACAGATTGTGGAGGACTGCATCATGCCCCCCACAAAGACATGCTTAAGTCTTAACTCTGGGTAATGTGAATATGAACTCATTTGTAAACAGACCCGCAGAGATCCTATTTGGATGAGGCCAAATAGAATCTGGGTGTGTCTTAATCCAATATGGTGGACATCCTTATAAGAAAAGGAAATTAGGAAGCAGTGAGCTAGGGGAAGCCAAAGAAACAGAGAGAGTCTGTCATCTGATGGAAGCAGAGATGCATCTATGCCAAGGAAGCCCAAGAACTGCTGTAAAGTAATCAAGACCCACCTGGAATGGGTGGAGTCACATCTCCCTCTATTCATAATACCCACAACTGGGGGAGTTACATCTCCATGGAGATACTCTAATCAAGTATCCAACCTATATTTCTGAATAGGGATTAGAAGAATCCGTTGCTCCCACAAGACTGACTAGGATTAAAACATGGCTTTTCTAGGGTACATAAATCCTTTCAAACCAGTACATTCCACCCTCTGGACCCTAAACAAGACACGTTTTTCCCATATACAAAATGCATTCATCCCATAATAATATCAGAAAGCCTTAAAGCATTTCAGGAACAATACAAATATAATACAAGGTTAAAACATGACTTTTCTAGGATACATAAATCCTTTCAAACCAGCACAACTGTCTAATATGTTAGCTGCAAATTCATTTACGGAATCTTTTAATATCAACATAGTTCAGATAACAGTTTTGCCCACAGGCTTTTTGGTATGCATGGATAAAATACGATACATTTTCTCAAGATAGACACTCCAAGAGCTTCAGAACAAAGGTAGAATAGTCAGTTTGGAAAGCAAAAGATACCTGATATGTACCTGCCATACTGCCAGTTCGAATGGTATTTCTGACCTTCTAATCTCATTACCTTATTTTTTCCCATCCTTTTATTACTATTTTTTTTCTATACTAAATCTCTGTCTCTTGCTGCTTAATAAGCTAGCTGTTATTTGGAATCTAATGAAAGGATTTCCCCCTGAGCCCAAACCTTCCTAAACAGCCTCTTTATTATTCTATTCACTTTGAACATTTTCTTAAAAACAAAGCTGAGATAGCTAATGTGAAAGGTTCAGGAAAATGTCCATTCAGGACACTGTCATCCTAATTGGTTTATAACCTGCTGGGTTGGATAGTTCTACCACTCATAGATGCTGTTGTTGTTTTTTAACCTTAATAAAAGAAAACTCATAAGTTGAAAACTAACCAACAATGAAAAAAGGATAAAAGATTTTTTTTTTTTAAATTAGCTTCAGCAGTGACTTTAGAATCCTCAGAGGACTTTGTCTATCTGACTAGAGAAAATTATCTATAAGGTACTGTGTGCTTGCAAAGTTTTAATTCACATCTTTCGTAACCACAATGGAACTATGAATTCAGGATGCTGAATCCATAATTCTATGTGAGAGAAGAACTAAAGAAATCAAGAATAATTAAAAGGAAAGACCTACAAAGAACTAGAAGGTATAAAAGGTAATAAGGTAAAGGTCAAGAAGAAAGATGAGCGAGAAGTCATATTTCACGAAAGCTGTTCTCAATTCTACTCATATGTATATAGTCCTGACAGTAGAAACAAAAAAGGTAAATCCTTAAAGACTTATAAATATGTAAAGATGTTCTATTGGGTATCTGAAAAAAATTGGAGTAGCATTAAGTAGGTGTGTTCACATGTTGCTTTTTAAACACTCCAGCTCTATTTTTTTTTTAATATACTTGATTTGTTTCTACCCCAAATTTACTGACTCAGAATATTGTTGCTCTTGACCTAGCATTTGCATTCTCAGCAGGGGTGATATCACCCCCTAGAAGGTGACAATTTGTTTTTGGGGGGTGGCAAAAAATTCTAGGTAATTTTTTTGGTTTTTTTTTTTTGCATGGGCAGCCTTTGGGAATTGAACCCAGGTCTCCAGCATGGCAGGCAAGAACTCTGCCACTGAGCCACTGTTGCACTGCCCCCCAAAAAATCTAGGTAATTTTAAGGGTCACAATACATAAACAGATATATAGTGTATCTGTGGTATTCGAATTTCATGGGGGATTGATTAGGGAAACATAATAACAAAAAGGGTGTAAAATACTTTAAAATATTTTCTGAATATAAAAGTAATATATTTTTAAATCTGTAATTGGGAAAACACAGAAAGGTACAAAAAAATAAATTTGCCTAATTTCACCAGTGATAACTGCTAAACATTTTAATGCATTTTCTTCCAGTTATAATTTGTCTTGCTGGCTCTCTCTTTTTTTAAAAAAAAAAAATCAGGATCATATGGCATAAATAGTTTCATATCCTGCCTTCTTTCACTGAGCATTAATGTTATAATCATTTCTTATGACATTAAGCATTATTTGAAAACACATCTAAAACTAAAATATTCCACTTTAAGTATAAACAAACCTTTAACAACCAACTTCACATTAATTGCTATGTCATTTTTCCTAATCAAAAAATTAAAACATCTTTATGGTATGAAAAAAAATAGACAAGCTAGATTATTATTTTCCCATGATAAATAACCAAATTACAAGCTTAAATAAAAGCTGTACACCAAAGTGTTTGGTGATCAAACTCATTATTCAGTTTCCATCTCTGCTGAAGCAATGACAATTGACTCTCTCCTGTCTCTGTCTCCTGTCTGTGTGTGTGTATGTGTGTGCATGTCTGTCTGTCTGTCTCTCTCTCTCGAAGTTGTTCAAATCAAACCTTGGGAATGTCTCTGGGTGTGTCGCGTTCCTACCTTTGCAGCTCTAAAGAGAGTCAAATCAAGGAATGAGGGTAGAGTACTCAGAGTTTGGGGGTAAGGCATGAGAACTGGGTCATACATGGAGGCCCCCCTTTTATTCTCACTTAATTCTCATCTGACTCTTTCCGCTGCATTGTTTATAGGGGAATGGTCCTTGTTCTTACACATGATTACCATTTGTAAATTAATTTAGAGAAAAGACTGAAAGAATGAGAAAGTATATCAATGCTTTCCTCATTTTCCTGGGTCAGGAATCTGTTACAACATTATATTGAATGCATAGAACTTTGTGTCTGTGTATGTGTGTCAGAGGAATATTTGCTTTCTGAGGTCTTATTTCATTCAAGGTTACTGAGCTAATTTAATTGATAATGAGTTCTTCACATTTTAAAACTATATTTTAAAGAGCATTTGCATCTCTTTATGGTTTTAAATGGCACATTTCCACAGATACACATTTTTCTTTTTAATGTTTATTTCTACATATATACCTATTTTTATGTCTACGTACATATCTACCTATAAATATCTTTCTATCTTTAGATATACATATATATATGTATGTATTGAAGTTTCCCTTTATATGCACAGGTTCCTGGAAGCTGTAAGAATCCCACAACCCCCAAATTTGGAAAAAGCCAGAAAAGAGTTTCTTCTGAAATTAAAATTAGGCAAAAAGGGGTGTTAGTGGTGGATAATATTAGCCATCTGTAAAAATAACCTGGCTGAGCCTCAAATAACCTGGTAAACTTCTTAAAAATACAGATTCTCTAGGCCTTCTTCTATCCCTATTAAGTCAGAATTTCTTGGGGCAGGGTGTTCCAGGAACTGGCCCTCACATTGCATATCTTTGTGGGAACAGTTATTTCATAGGGGTTTTGGTGATGAAGCACCAGGTTCTATCAAGGGAGCGCTGTGTAATTGATGTGACTAATGCAAAACTGGCATTCATTCACTTAAACTCACATAATATACCTGAGTCCTATATTATTTTGCAAAAGACAGTTAAGTGGAGAGGGAAGGTAAGTCTATCAGGGAGTGGAATGGGGGTAGGGAAAGGGGAGATCCACTGATTGGAGTCTAAAAGGAAAGCCAGGGCTCAAACATTTGCCATTATATCTTTGGTACCATCTAAACAGAATGATCTATTTCTCTCTTTCTATCATAGAAAGTCTCTAGATTAGTAAAGATGGGCCATTTATTTCGCTTCTCTCACTTTATGAGCCATCTCTTCATAAAACCTTACTCCCCTCTTCCAGTTCTATGGTCACCATCAAACTTTCTAATATATAATTTGGTTTTCCGTGTAATTCTCCCAGAGGTGGGTGCACTGAGCCAGTGACCATTATGGCTTTTCCTGGCAGCCACATGTTCAGTTGTGAAATAATACATCAAATTTAATCTCTCTTCTTTCAAACGTCTTATAATGCCACAATCACTTGTGAGTTTGTATAGTATCAATGAGTCCCCCAGAGCTTGATTACCTCTAGGCAAACTGCTAAAACCTAGTCTTTGGCTACAGAGAGCTAAGAACCAGACATTTGAGCTATGGTAACACTATCAATTATCTCCTTTGAGCTTCTTCCCGAAACAACTTCAATCATTAAAAGGAAGACACATCTTGGAATAACAGATAATGAAAAAGTAAACTATAAGCCTGAAGGAAGAATGTATTAAGACTAATTCAAAATCTGTGATACACATATCACTTTTCCTTTGATTACACAGATCTTCTAAACTTTCCATCTGAACTGGTACCAAGAACCAAGAAATCTTTTGACCAATGGTAACTCATACCTATGAGATTATGGACTGTCAATCAACTGAATATAAAATCCTGTGTGACTGGCTACAGACTAAGAAATGCTTTTTGAGAACAATGCCCTTTTTTATGTCTTCATAAGGTTCCTAGAATTTATTTCTGTTATTTGCAAAATGTTTCCTCAGGAGAATTTAGTAACATTCAGACCCACTTAAAACAATCACTAGTTAAGTACAAATTAGCTTCCCAAATCAATCTGAAAACATGCTGTAGGAATGTACATCTGCTGAAAGATGGTTTTCCTCTTTTATGTTCCCCCTCCCATCTAAAAGTTATTAAGGAAGAATTTGTTGCTATGGAAACACTCAATTTGGCACCATCTGTATTCAACATTCAATTGCTGCAAGCCTTCAGCCAATCTCCGGTTTTTAATTGGCACACCATCCCAGAATGCTTTACAATTCTTTTTTTAGGAAGCCATTCCATAAAGCAAACCTCAATGTTAGGCATCAAGAAGGTTCACAATGCAAGCTTCACTCCATTATTTTAAGATCATACTTATGAGGTCTCAAAGCATTAGGCCTTCCGATAATTACTTGGCATGGGGTTAATGCCTGAAATTTATTGCCAAGTTGTTTTTTTCTGCCTAATGGAGTTCTCATTGAAAGAAAAAAAAAGAACTATTTTACAAATAACTCAGATATTAGGAAGATTCTGAAAAGGACCCTCAGTGGGAAACTTATTATACTGCAATACTCAATTCCAAATAGAAAACAGATACAGGAATCAGACTTAAGAACACATATTTTGGAATCAGCCAGACCTGAGTTCAAACATTAATTAGGCCACTTGTTAGATACTTTATTTAGCCTTTCTGTGTCTCATTTTCCTCATCCATAAAAGATCTGCTATGAGGATTGTGAAGTATGCACTTTGGGGAAAACGTATACTTCACATGCTCTCCAATGGCATTTGAGAGTGTGGTGAGTCACATGGTCTTGAAGATTATTCCTCTGGAATGTCAAGTGTCTATGTATAAGTATTGTTAAAATTCATAGAAATGAAGGTTAAGAAAGACTGGAATTCTCTGCAAACTTCTTTTTAAATAAAGGGAAGACATGGCTGAATCTTGGAGAAGTGTAAAGATGCTCCAGGCAAAACCATTTGGAGTGTTGAGGCCGTTCATGACATTTTGGTGGGACAGAAAAGCAACCCTCCATAAGTGAGCACTGGTGTGCTCTCCTGGGAGGCCTCGTGTTATAATGATCTTATGTGAATCCTATGAGAATAGCACCTCCGTAAGTGGAATGTCACCCTTTAGAGCAGCAGACTTGCTCTACCACCACCGCTGACCTACACAACAGCCAGCTTTCCTCTTTAACAATCTTCAAGAGGCAACATTCCAGCTATACTACTTCCCACTCCTGGATCACCAAACACTGTCAAAAACCCATATCTTTGACTAATCATTTGTGTTGTTATGTCCATTTTTAATGTATGCAATTACATAATCCATTTCAGGGACAATGAACCATGTTTTTGTTCCAATAATAAATGGACTTTGTGACCTATAGGTATATTCTGATATGAATCCTTTTATATTGCTTTCTTTTCCTTTTGTAACTTGTATGCTGAATAATGAGGATTCATGGGGTGTAAGCATAGAGACAACTTCTTCCTTGCTTCCCTTTCTCCCTTAAAATCTGCTCACCGAATGGTTAGTTACTTCTTCCTCCACCACTGGCTGAAAACGTGGGCAGGTCCCATGTCTTCTGTGGTCTTCATAAGGTGACAGCAAAGTCCTGTTGTCCTTTTCAGGTACTGTAATTAGACTGTCCAGTCCGATCCAAGAATTAACACTTCAAACTGAATTTGCACGTACGACTCCATCCCCAACCAGGATAGGCTGCAACTAGAGACAGTCCCTTACCACCCGAAATAGTGAGTATGGTGGGCCTTCCTCTTCCTCTCTTAGTTGTCTTCCTCCCTATTCAGGGGATGCTATTTTTCACCTACCAGGGTTGGATAGGAGAGGAATGAGGAGGAAAGGGGAAGAGAAAGTTCTTCTTTGACTCAGTACTTCCACTGTGAGAATGTGTCTTTGTACTTTCCGTATCTGGCCGAGGTTAGATATCTCTTGGGGAGTTTCAAGGAGATTTTCAAGACTTCACAATCACTTATGCTCAGTCATTTATATGAATTCTTTTTTTTTTTTATTTTGACAGTGTCAATTACCACCATTTCAGCAACTCTGAATCCAGTGTTACACCTGGTGCCAGTTGGAATCTGTTGTGGACCCCAGAAAAGCCATGTCCTTTAATCCTTATTCAATATTGCTGGGGGGGGGGTGCTTTTTTATTATCCATGGAGAGGTGACTCACCTAATTGTGGGTGGTAACTTTTGATTAGATGGTTTCCATGGAGATATGTCTCCACCCAAGGTGGAGTTGCTGACTGGAGCCCTTTAAGAAGGAACCATTTTGGAAAAAGCTTCAGAGCCCACGTAGCCAGAGACCTTTGGAGATGAAAAAGGAAATGCCCCTGGGAGAGCTTCATGAAACAAGAAGCCTGGAGAGAAAGCTAGCAGACGTGAAAGAGAAACCCTGAACTTCATTGGCCTTCTTGAACCAAGATATCTTTCTCTACATGCCTTAACTTGGACATTTCCAGAGCCTTGGCTTAATTTGGACATTTTCACAGCCTCAGAACTTATTAAATTCCCCTTTTTAAAAGTCATTCCGTTTCTGGTATATCGCAATCTGGCAGCTTGTAAACTAAAACACACCTCCAGGTGTTCCTCCAGAAACTCATGTCTCTTAAAGTAAAACAGAAAGCACAACTCCTCCCCATGAGGAAGTGGGGAGAATGACAGGGAAGCACCCAAGAAGGGGTGCAATCACAGCACCATTTTCTCCAAGTAGCTCTAAAATATTCTCCAGGTCACTAGTTTCTGCATCTTTGTATATCCATTTCTTTTCAAAACGTGCACTACAGTAGCCTGCTGCATACCTTTTTACCTTGGTATCTGATATCTATGGGACCTTTATGCCTCCGTCAGCAATTCCAAACTGGCATCATGTTAGAAGTGAAACTGTGTTGAGACACCGTTGGATCAAAGTGCTCCATGGCTGAAATGAAGAAGTAGGAGACAAGACTAGGCTAGATTGTCACTAAGATTTATTCCAGCCTTGAAGGCCTTTTTATAATTACCATACTTTCGAAATTTCCTCTACCTGAAATGAAGTTCTCTCAGTTTTAAGGTCCAGCTTTGACGTCACTGCTTCCATGATACTTTTCATGATTACCTCAGTCGACAGTCAACACAAACTCATCTGAACCTACTTTGTGCCAAGCACTGGCCTAGGTTCTAGGAAATCTATGATGAAACTAAACAAACAGCAGTCTCTGCCCTCACATAGGGAAATCTCTTTCTCCTTTGTACTTTCATTTTCCTTTGCTTGTACCTCGTATTTATGTTTTGCATCAAACTTAATATCTGTATCTATCTGTCTCCCCATTACATTATCAATACCTTTACAGAAGAATTCATGTTTTATCCACTTGTACATATTCCCCTCCCCCAATGGTCAGCAAAAAATTATTATTAAATTAAGTAATGAATGTAAATAAATGGATGGGTGGATAAACTGAATGCATAACTGAAAAAAAACCATAAACCCCTATATTATCTATTAAAATGTTTTTATTTCTTCTACAGCATATATATTCCACCTATTATTATAATAATTTTACCTCTGCCTAATAATAAGCACCTTAATTAAGGAGCCTATTATATAATTCCTATCCTGAAATCTTGTACCATATAAGTACATAATAAACATCTGATGAATAAATGCATTAATGAAAATTCCAGTATTTTAAATTTGCATTTCCTCTTCACATAATTTAAATATTAATGCAAATTTCTAAATGTAAAGATTAGGTAAAGTTCAAAATATAATTCAGTCACAGCTTTGGGGAAACCGGTAAAGCAATCTTTTACTCCAGATTGATTTGTGTGAACTGGGTCCTTATTAAATATTTGCACTTACATATTTATAAAAGAAAGCTACCAATCTCATCAGCTATGTTTCTCTTAATTGAGGGTCAATCTATTTTTAGTTTGCTTCTACAAGTTTGAAGGTGAAAATGCATTTAGCGAGTACTTTAGTAAGACTGTTTTCTAGGTACTATTTTTGATGTAAGTATTTACGGGATGATGCCTATTGTCAAGCTGCTTACTACTTTTGTGGGAAATGTGGAATATTTACTATTGCACGTATTGAAGGACTTATTATATTTCTAATTAAATTACACTACATCATATGTGAACATGATTCAGTGTTGTTTTGTTGTTAGCACAGTGTGCTATGACACTGAACAATCTAATTTAAAAAAACAACTGGTCCAATTACACTCACATACTAAAATAGAATTAAAATTTTATTAAGTGTAGTTTCAAATTAGGATTATGAAGTTTTTGTTAGAGCTTCAGCTTTTGAATTTACAAAACCAACTTGGTATTCTATTCAACGATTTTTATCTGAACTAGACAGTTGCGTATGCCAGTTACATTAGAGGATGGAATTCTGAATTAGGAGTCTGGCTCCTATATTCATGATAACGACCCATAACATTATCTCTAGGTCAAAAATATATTTAAAGTTCATCTCTTTGGAACTGCCATGCAACTTGTTGGTGTATATATTTAGAATAAGGACACAAAAAACAATGAGATGACGCCTCAGTCAAAACATTAACGAAATACTATCAGTACTATTAAAATAAAGCAACCCCCATATGCCTATCCCAGATTTTGGTACTTCCTGGTATAAATGTCATGGTTAGTCTGGTTTGTTCTAAGTCTTAAAATATGTAAAACTCATTACATACCTAATGAAGTGTAAAGCCGGGGAATGTAATGTTTTTAATGGCCACAGCACAACTTACTGGCTGCCACACATTGATATTTATCCCACTTCCTCTAGGGACAACAGGCTACTTAGTCATACGCTGCTTTCTTTATATAATACAAATTCACATTCCTATGTTGTCTTCTGTTATAGCACTTTATTTTTTTTATCCAATGTGAGTTCTCTGAACTCTTTCAACAGACATTTTCAGGATAAGAGAAAAAAAAAATCATAAACAGATAAAGAGAATTCTAAATCCAAATGTCTACTCTCAAGACCAGGGGAAAATTTTGTGCTTTTCAAGATTAAGAGCTCTCTATCTACATTTCATTTCCGTGATGCTCAAATCAGCAGAGTCTCCAAAAGCAAAATGAACATTTCAAATGGCCTGGTATGTTTTCTGTGACGATGAGGTTATGTGGACTGGAATCAGACCAAAGTGCTTTTTACATCTTTCTATTTCTAAGAGACTGTACCAAAGAGACCCTCAACCCCTCAAGACTGAAACCTCACTTACCATTCCAAAGTCTATTTGCTTCGAGTTTTATTTGGTTTTGTTTTGTTTTTGGTGCATGATCTGGAATCGAACTCAGGTCTCCCACATGGAAGGCGAGCATTCCACCACTGACCCACCTGGGCAACCTTGCTTGCTTTTGACTGGGGCATGTTATTAATGTTTTTAGGCTAATTTCTCCTAGTGGTGGTTCATGGTGATGAAAGGGAGGATGGCAGCTTATAGCCCTATACTAGTCACTGGCTCCCCTGTGAGACAGTTCAAGGAAGTATTTATGGCACACCTGTTATCTTCAGAATGAAATGTTAGAATTATACAGACATAAATGAGCGACAGCTTGAAGCTTACAGTTCGGTCACGGAGATGAAATATATCCGATGTAGAGGGTGTTCTCAGAGAGACACAGTTGTTTGGAAGCCAACCTCTGGCATTTGGTAACTTAGGAACGTGGCAGCATGAGAAAGAGGTTCGTTTCCCCAACCCATCTCCATCTGAACATGCAGGGAATGAAATAGGGCCTCCTTCTGGAAGGTTTATTTAAAAAAAAAAAAACATTTTTTAAATATATGCTAGCTTCTCATCTTTCTAAGAAGGTTTAAATGTGATTTTGCTATAAATCCCTCTGAGAATCTTTAAGTCTCATGATTCAATGCCCACTATATTTATTTTAATTGAGATAAACTACAATAAGCTGATAGCAATTTATATACTATATATCAATAATATATAATATTTATATATAAATACACAATTTAAACTATATGCATACATTCCTGTGTAAGAAAACAAACATATATGAATGTATTTATATATTTCTAAAGTCTCAATAACTGACTCTCAAAATATAGTCTCCTTTCAGCATAAGTTTGGACAAAGAACACCCACCTAACACCCGTTTTTAGAATTGGGAGACGGGCTAAATCCTGGCTCTAGCAATTGGTGCCTGTGTGACCTTGAGCAAGGTATTAATATCTTTGATTCTTGGTTCCCTCATTTAACAAGGATAATATCTACCTTGGGAGCCATCATGGCAATCAAATAGACTGAAATATGTATAAGGGTTCTTTATCCAATGCATTTACAGCACAACACAAATTTGTAGTACTATTATTGTTATTTTATAAGAGATATTTTAGGATCTGAATATTTTATTTTTTCTGCCCCACAAGTAAGTGAAAATGTCAATAGCTACAAATTATATGAAATATTTAATATTCTGGGGTTCTCTGGGTGATGTTTTTAGTTATCTAATCTCCTAGCTGCTGAGGGGAAACCTAGATATTTTTGGTGCCCAGACAGATGCTACGAGGAAAAAAAAAAGATCCCATTTTATTTACTATGTTCTCCAAAGTATGTTTGGCTTGGTACCCAACACCGAGAGACACATAAGCTGCTGTCCTAAAACTCTGAGCAATTTGCAAGTTCCTGTAATAACTGAGAATTTCCCTTTTATAGTCCAACTGGGCCATGCTTTCCCCTTTTGATGGTTCCAACAATGGATAAGACTAAATCAAACTATTAACAAAGAGCAGGTAAAGCACCATTGTCTCAAAGGGCCAATAGGAGTCCACACAGCCCTATGTCATTCATATTCCCTTATCTTTCTGCACAATTACATTTGATGGTCACATTTTCAGGATGACTGGATTTCATCAAATCATCCCATGGTTTTCTGTTTAATTATAGAGAAAGGTGTTCTCCCCCTTATTCTTTTTGTTTGTTTCTTTTTTTTTTATTGGAGCAGCTGTAGGGTTCCAGAAAAACCATGCAGAAAACACAGTTACCATATACGCTCCCCCCTACTCCCTGCCATTATTGGCACCTTGCATTAGTGTGGTATGTCCGTTACAACTGATGAAATAATGTTATTATAATTATATTATGAACTATAATCCATGGTTTACATTTGGATTCACTGCATACGTTGTACAGTTCACTTAAAAATTTTTTTTTGTTCTAGTAACAGATATACAACCTAAAACTTCCCATTTTAGCCAGATTCAAATATATAATTCAGCGCTGTTAATTACTTCATTCTTATTCTGTGTATTTGCATTTGGAATTCAATTTGATCTTTTCAAACAGTCTGTTGTTTAGTGCATAGTTTTCTGATAACTAGTGAATCAGGCCTTTCCCTCCCTCTACCAGTTCTACGTATTTCTGAAAAGCAATAGTGGCCCAAAGCAACAGTTGCATGGTTCCTGAATGAAAGAGAAAAATCACACTCCACTGGTTAAGTTTGCTATTTCTATCGCTTTCCTACAGACTTTGTAGGGGGCTACCAATGACAGCTCTTGTGATGCAGGATTATACTTATGGATGGTAATAAACCAAACCACACAGTAGCTGGAAACCCTAAAAACAGAAGATTCTTTACCAATATTGTTTGCTTTATGTTAATATTAAAGAAAATTCCATAAAGCATTTCACTCATTCATTTAGAAAATCTTGATGGAGAACCCAATTTTTCCAAGGATGTAGACTGGAATTTAAGAGAACCAACACTGAGTGAAAACAAATCTCTTGGCCAAGTACACAAAATTCTGTGCATAAACAGAAGAGCAGTAGTCAAACTTCATGCAACTACTGTTTAAGTGTGAAAATCTCTTGCCCTATATAACGGGGCTCTAGCACTGTCAACACCTCAACAGCCTAAGTGGAATACACAATAATGGGGATAAGTGATATTTGTGTAGTGGTTTGTCAACTCGAAAGCAGCCTTCCATATGCCATTCCAGTTAATACTCCAAGTAATCTGGTATGGAAGAAGTCCAGTTTTATAGAGGAGAAATCAAGGGTCAGAGCGAATAAATCATTTGCCAATGGTCCCAGTGTCACTAAGGGACAGAGCCAACACTTAAACTGCCTGTCTCTTTCTGTTAGGCCTCCCAAACCCATATTCCTCTAGTGGAGCCAGGCTGTGTGTATCTGTGATAATTATTAACCTGTCCAACAAGTCTTGGTGGGTTCTTGCTCCCTTTAATGTGTATCTGCACATGCAGGGTAAAGGTCAAGCACTAATGGTCTGTCCCTTTCAGGTGGAGCGTATCAATGACATTTGCTGCTGTGCTAACGAACAAGGTCAAAGTAACACGAATCACGCTTCAAGAAACCTTCATTTGAAGGTTTCCTTGATAAATCCTGTGGTAGTCAGCTCCATAATGGTTCCAGTGATCCTCACCTTTGCTATGCATGCCCTCGTGTAGTCCTTCGCCCACTTCACCAAATCAGGACTGCCCTGTGTGACAACTAAATTGCTGCAGGGGTGACAGTGCATAAATTTTGAGGCTAGGTCATAAAAGGCATCACAGTTTCTTCTGTGGACTTGTGGACCAGTCATTCTGGGGGATGCGAACTAAGATACATGAGCTATTCCAGTAGCACCGTGGAGAAGCCCACACGGAGAGGAACCACGGAGAAGAACCAACTGGGCAACACTAAATCATCAACCATGTGAGTGTGCTACCTTGGGAGTTGATCCTCCAGTTCCATTCACCTTACAGATGACTGCAGCCACACTTAAAATCTGACTGCATGAGAGATCCAAAGACAGAACTATTCAACCAAGTCACTCATGAATTCCATGACCTGCAGAAACTGTGAGAGATAATAAACGATGATTGCTCTCTTAAGACACTAAATTTTGGGGTGATTCGTTTTGCAGCAATAGAGAACTATGAACAAATCTTTTCTTGACTAAAGTAGAATGAATCTAGCTTTTCCCTCTTGAGAGGAGAAAAGCCACAATCTATTACTTTTTCCTGTTTACTTTCCAAATGCTTTCTATAAAACAGGTCCTCCATAATGGCAAGCAATTTTTTATGATGCTTCATATCATGCATGAGGAAATTTTCATAGAGAGAGATGCTAGGTCCAAAATAATCATCCCCACCGCCTTTCCAATAGCTGAGGAGAGCTGGAAGTCTCTCACAGGAGCAGTCCCTGGGTCATATGTCACCCTTGGTTTAGCTTCAATCCAAACTGCATGGTGTTATTAGGGAGTAGAACCCCTATTTATGCTTACAGGTACCAAAATATAACAGGAATTTTGGTCTTTAATTGCAATGCCCCATCACGCCACAAGATAAAAATGCTAGCCTATGAAAATCTGGAATTTCCTTTATGGGCACATCTATTTGTGTTTTATATTTATCACCTCACTTTGAGTGTAGGATTCTCTATAATACATTTATTCATCACCATTTTTACTCCATCATAGAAAAAAAGAAACCTCATTTTCATTGATTGGTTTATTTATTTAATAGTATGTTCATTATGTTTAATTTCAAAGTAGATGAGTGGAACATCTGTTACCTGAAATCTTTCCCCTTAAAAAGAAGCATAATGAAAAAAATAAGCAGTTAGTAGAAAACATTATTTAAGTGCATAATTGTAATTATATCACTTCAAATAAAACATATTTATTTTTCCTATTACACATTCATTTGAAAGATTAATAATTGAATATAATCATGACAGCTAATTTGGATTTTAAATCCTGTTCAAATATATTTAGATATTACTTCAAAGACAAAAAAAAAAAAAGAGAGATGCATTAAATCAATTATTTCATGATAGATGTGTGTAGTACTACTTTAATACAACTTGCAGAAAACAAAAACATATACACAGGGGTGTGAGGGTAGTTCAGTGGTAGAATTTTGTCCTGCCATACAGGAGATTCGGTTTGATTTCCAGCACATGCACTTCCCAACAAAGAATCAAACAAACAAAAAATTCAACAAATGGTGCTGCAATAACGGGATACTCACATGGAGAAAGAATGAAATGTTACCCCCGCCACTGAGTAGAAAAAAACAAACAAGCATATGCACCCAGTTTTTAAAGGTAAAGCTTTCTATATGCAAGTTATATTTACTCTAATGCAGGTCTGAAGCTCATTAAGGTATTAAAGATCATTTCCATTGCTTAATGTGTATTTCCAGGTAACCTATGAAATGAGCGCTGAGAGAGGACTCTTGGTTGACTAATGAAAATGAAGAGTTATGAAATTTATATGTAAAGAAACACATGGCATTATGAATTTCATGATGCCTAGCAACTAATACCAAAAAAATGCTACAATAACAATAGTATACGAGTAATGAAATCTTCGCTTTGTAGTAGTTTTGAGCAAGTGATGTTTTTTTTTTAACCCTTGCTACACATCAGGGTCCACAGAACCAAAATATTAGCTTTGAGTTACTTCTTTCAGAGGTTGTAGCTATTTGGAAAAATTGATATTTTGTGATGTTTATTCTTTCCTAGAAGTCTACCAAAGAGGAGAGGGAGATTTTATTTTTTAAATAGAAGGAAATTCATTTTATTTTTCAATGACCACATGGGTCTACTGAATCATTTTATAAGCCTAAGATATATTGTGGGCTCTTAAGAGAGGTTATTTTTCCTATCTTGTCATTTCCTCATTATTCATCAATTATCCGAAAGTATGCTACAATATTAAAATTATAAGAAATCTGAAGAATGATAGAATCACTTGGAAGGACAATGCAATAGTAAACTAAATTTTCATCCTTCAGTTTTATTATTATATTGCCCCAAATACTGCATCTTCTTTCAAGAAGGTATGAAAAAAACTGGAGGCGCCATCTTTGGGGTCTGCTTTTAGCTTTCATTGAACACAGTTGGAAATTTAGAATTTTCATTTTCCTCCCATAATGGCAAAGATGAAAAAATTTCTAGAGAGAGAGGTTTCTAAATTATTTGACACATCAGAAAATGAATGCAAAGATACAGAAAGCAGCATTCTAGACTAATGATGGTGAAATTGATCACATAAACGAAATCTTTGAATTTTCTCAAACTCAAGGGAATGGTGAGTGAACGATATATTTTTAATATATATGTTATTGAAATCCAGTTAGTCATTCTACAGGAATGACTTCATCATGCACTATTTTGCTACAAGAATTTGAACGCCAGACATCGGATACTATTCTTATTTCTGTCTGTGCATCAAAACTGATTTGCTAGAAAGACATTTGTCTAAAGTCTTATTAAAATTTCCATTACAATTGTTTTTTAATGATCGCTTTATTCTTACTTTCGTAAAATATTTGTAGAATAACTTAAAAATATAAAATAAATAAATAAACAAAAAGGGTCCATGAGATTTAGATGGCAAATGATAGTGGCTATTTTTCCTGGAATACTGAGGATTAAGTCAGAAACCTGATCTACATAAATACATCAATCCCTAACACTCCCGCCTAAGAATTTCTAGACTTTCTTATTTTATTAAAGTGCCACTAAGAACCAGGACGAAACAATATCATGAGACTAGTTGCATAGAATAAGGAGCAGAAACCAAAACACAGTTAATCATCTATGAATTCATTCTTGAATGTGTGTGTTTAAATCCACCCCTATTGCAAGCTGGCACTAGGGGAGGATGCAAACTCTTCTTACATTCTTTATATGCAGACCATATTTAAGGTTGTCCCCTAGGTCACACGCTCTCTGTGCAAGCTCATCCACTCCAAGGAACTCCAAAATCTGTGTCCAGAAATAACTTTGCTCCTGAATCTCTTCTTGTGCTCTCACCCATTTCTTTAACATCTCATTTGGGTCATCTGATTGCTTCTTAGGCACATTATTATAACTCCCATAGTCAATTCCTGGTCTTGAATTTGTCTCTGGTTATGACATTACCATCTTCCAAAGTACTTACTCTCGAAATCTTAGAAGTAGGCCCACCTTTATATTTTTAATTCCACATATACGATCAGTGACCAAATCTTGTTCATCCCAGCTCCATTTTTCTGACTCAATTTCAGTTCTCTTTTCTCACCACACTTGCGCTGTTCTAGCTTGGGCTTCCTTGCCTCCTAAATGGGCCTCCTGACTCCATGTCCTCCCTTATCTTTCACAACACATACACACACCTTCTCTGTCCTACAAATTTGCCTGCCAAACCACTGCAGAGAGAAGTCTAATTACGCAATCTCCTCTCATCTTTGCCTGAAACAGCCTTACCTCTCCAGGTTCCTTTTACTTTTCAAAGTCCTATTCCTGATCAGATCAAATTTAACCTCCTCTGGAAGCCTGAATGAGGACCCCCTGACTCAGAGCCCACCTCCACGTCTCTTGCTCTCTCTCAACATTTTCTAATAGTGTTCTATGGAATGAATTATTACCCAAATATACTTGTCCAGAGACTCCAATTTGATTGCGAGCTCTTTTTAAGACAAAGGCTGGATGTTATTCAGAGGTGATAGAGGGGATACAGGGAGGAATCCTGTATTCCCTCTATCACCTCTGATATTAACTAGCACAGAGGAGGCATTCAAATGGTTGTTCAACTGAACTCTTGGGTTGCCAGAGGCAGCCTTGCAGATGTAAATTTTGAACGTTGCTTGTAGCTGTAACAGGTCGACAGCAGGCGCTAGATGTCAAAGGAAGGAAATTTATATGGTTGGCTCCACTTCTTCTAAAATAAGCAACTCTCTAATAGACAATACCTGGGAGGAAGATAGTGGCTGGCATTTCATTAGCAATAGAGATTTTATAAAAATGTAGAGAACAACAGTACCTTTTTATTTCACCATAAAAGATTTCATGCATTTGGTTGCAGCACTGGATGATGGGTTGGCAAAGCTGCTATAAAACTGTCAGTTAATTCAAAAAATCCTGTGAGAGTATTTTTATTCTCATACAGCAGAACATTCTCCTTGCCACGGTCCTGTATACGGGCTCTTTAAGCAATACAATGTGAATTCGTTTTCTTTTTTGTTGAGTTAGCAGACATGGACTTTATTATAATTATAAATTTTTAAAGCATAAAAAATATGGAAAAGGAGATGAAAAGATGGAAGTTATAAACAAAGAATTGGAATTTAAAAAATAAACAAATGGACATTCTAGAACTAAACGTTGCGCTATCTTAAATTAAGGACTCATTGAATTGAATTCGTTTTCTTAAGACTTATAGAATGTCACCAAATTTCTCAAAGAACTCTGGATTGGATGAAAAAGTGTCAGCTGAAAAAGTAATTCCAAAAGAAACTACTCTCGCTCTGGACTTGGTGTTCTGTTTCCAAAGTCCCTGCCCTGGTTTGGCTGATAAAAGGCCATATATCACACCCTTCGTATTCTCCCATATCTAGTTACTGTGTACCAAACTGATCTTACCACAACAATATCTACCATTTAAATGAGCATCTAGCATGTGCCAGGTGTTTACTTTAGAAACAACATAGAATTTGACTTTCGCTATAACCTGGTCAGCTTACGTATTATTAGCAGCCGATGAGATAGATGAGGGGACTGTGTTTAGAGAACCAAATCTGCTTGACCAAGGTGACATGGCTAGTGGATCATTGGGGTTCTCTAACCTGTAAAACTCCAACACACCTAAGAGGCAGCCCTCTGTTTAGGCACTCAAATGCACAGAAGACAAAAATATGTATAAGAGCAGCAAAAATTACCTCCAAGTTATAATCACCTAAGGTAGTGTTAATATTTTAAATTCTTAAATAAATAGTCCATTCTTATTTTTAACCAATCAGCCTTCTCTGTTTGATGTGCCTCATGACTGAGATCTGATGATAATTGGTTTGAATCCCAGTCCGTTACTTGCCATCTTACTAAGACCCTTGGCAAGTTCCTTAAGCTTTCCAAGACTCAGTTTTCTTTTTCTAGAATAGAAAAAGTAACAACTACCTCCTAAAGTCATGGCGAATATTAAAAATGAAATCACTTATATGAATTGTCTTTCTAGCAGGATCTCCCACATACGTTAATTATTTAATTCTATTTATATATTTTTATTATAGCTTTCACAAAGGAACCTTCTCCCCCTGGCCTTTTGAATCCCTCTTGATTTGGGTACAATAACAGGATGGCACCCAAAAGCTCATGAAACACTTTCCCACCAAGTATTCAAGCTACCCCAGTGGATTATAATAACAATTACAAGAGCTAACATTCACTGAGTTCTTACCATGTGTCAAGTACTGATCTAAGTTTCCCATGTGTATTGCCTCACCTAATTCTCCCAAATCAAGAGGTAGGGCTAATAAATCATAGTTTACAGAGGAGGAAACTGTGATTAGATGGTTTAAGTCATTTGTTCAAGGTCACAAAGGTAATCAGTAGCCAGCCCAGGCAGCCTGCCCTCAAAATCTATACTCTTCACCACTCTAAGTGGTATTACTATTGATCCTTGAAACGGAAGGGGTAGCAGTTAGGAAGGGAACAGCTTCAGAGGCAAGGCTCTCAAATACAAATGTCACAGAGCCATGTCTGCCCTTGATATTTGTGAAATAAAGAAAGCTATAGAAGAGAGCAGCTCTTTTCATATCCTCCCCATGGCTGTACAAGGTATTATGACATTATGCTTGACTAATATTAATGGATATGAGCAAGAATTTTGCAGAACTGAGAAATCTCCAAGAAGGTGATGTTAGAGCCCTCTTATCTCATCTGCTTTTGGACCCCAGACAGCGTCTTGTGGGAAAAAAAATGACCAAGAATGGCTGACACTTCCAACCACCAAAGAGTTGAAAGAAAATGCGCATTTTGAACATCAGAAAACACAAAGAGAATCTCTCATTTGAACTCACTTAGAATGAAATTTGTTCTCTTACTTAGATGATTGCAATCTGATTTCAATCAATCCAATTACCTGACAACAACAGTCACCATGGAAATAATTTTATACAGTGAAAACGTTGACATTGCGCAAACTCAATTACTTGAGGTTTTAAGCATGGATACTTCTAGTAGAGAGGTATGGTTTTCTACTGGACTTTTCTCTTGATAGCATGTAATAACTGCACAGATTTCCCCAACTGTTCAAAGTTATGAACAGAGATTCACCAAGATAGGAAAATGTTTCAATATGGTTTTATATACATATTAAATATTTTTTCCTTATTTAGTTGATTCCTTTAAAAGTATTTCTAGGAGTTTCAAGGCAATAAAAAAGGAAGACTGAAATCTTCAAATGAGAAGATACAATTTTATGAGCAAGTATTTTATTTCTGCCCTTTCCCTGAAAGCCAAATCTATACTAAGAAAACTTCTATCTTGAACACGATTGAAACTTTATGAGTATTGAATTTCCATCCCAATTTATAGATTCTGAATGGAGAGAGAAACTGAAGCATAGCAGAGCTGCAAATGACACTGCTTAGATAAACATATCCTGCCAGAATTATCCCAGTTCCAACATCAGAGGCTACAGGTACTTTCAGAACTAGGATTCTGGCTTAGGTCCTTAATAAGCAACATGACATGTCTCAACAGACACTTGTTTTTAAGAAAATGCTCTTTTAAAGACTATTCGGATGAAAATCTTGCTATTATGCCACAAATATTCATGAAGGTATTCATTCCTAAAAGACAAAAGCTTAGAAAAGCAGAAAAATTCAAATCAGTTCATATTAGCAGTGAGATACAAACCTGCCCTCTGGTCACTCACTTTTAATCTACATCATGACAAAAGTCAATGCAATATCAGAAAAGATCGCAAGGGATAATGGAAAATGTTTAGACAATGTTGAAAGGAGACTGTAAAATAAATTAGTGTTATTTTCCTCTTAGGGGGAAAAACAGAAGTTATTTTTCATTAGTAAAATAACAAATGCCTTTCTATATGGTATTTACAGATTTGCAAAAATATCTTTGCCAAGTTTACACATTGCTTAGGCATGAAACAGATCATGTGCTTGTAATGGAAATTTGGTTTTCTACTGCGGAAACCACGCTTTTGGACCACTGTGCTGCAACTTAATGGGGAACCTTTGTAGTCTCCAGTTTGAGGGATGAACACTCTGCTGTATCAGTGGAACAGCAATTTATGTTGGTTATTACAAAGCAATGTTGCTCTTGCCTTACTGGTATAGAAATGACTTCCTATAACTTACACAGAATCAGAGAACTTAAATGCATTCTTCCTTGTTCAGGTTAGCTGCAGCAGTTAGGTAAGTTCCAGCCAACAGACAATGAAAAGAATTAACATGCACCACTTCCAGTCCTGCCTCAGAGCAAATTCCAATTATCTATGCTCTTTCCTCATCTGGCGATTACATGCACAGACTCTGATGCTCTGGACAGAGAAGATGGAAGGAGCTTGGGGTCCGGAATGACTCCACAGAGGGTTGCATATTTGGGGCTCTACCAGAGTAAAAAGCAAACTTCTACCGCGGTAAGTCACGAGATTTGGGAGCCTACCTGTGGTAGTTTGAGATACCCAACTGATACCTTAGCACGTATCCGAATTTACTGTTTGAACAACAATAAAGAGTTACATGTCAAAATTGAGAAAGGACGATTTTAATTAACAATCATTACAGCGGAAAGAGGAAAATGTCTTTAGGAAGTGAATCAAAACATGAACAATTGCGGACTGAAATCTTATTTCCTGCTAGGGATTCAGGTCATTAACAAAAGCAACAAAACAACATGGGAGGTGATAAAGACAGTGGAAGAAGCACAGACATTCAAGCCAGAAAGAGATATCTGCAAATTCCAAGCTCTGTTCTTTGCCTGTTTCATAAGCTTGAGCAATTTGATTAACCTTTCTTGGAACTTATTTCTTCAATTATAAAATGTTGATAATGAAATTTAGCTCACAGGATTTTGTAAAAAAATTATATAGAGACCAAAATGTACACAGACACACACACACACACACACACACACACACACACACACACAGCCTGATATTTGGATCCCCAATAAAATAGCAACTACTATCACTAAGCATTTAGCTACCATGTACAAGTATGACTGATAATATTTTCTAAGTATTAACGTTTTATTCTGGTTGCCCTCTCCCTTCCCCATAACTCTGGCAGCCAGGCATTCTTCCTCTATAATCTCATGCAGGGGATGACACAGAAGAATGTAGATAATAGACATAAATTCTTGGTTTTCAAATTTCAACAGTCTAAGCCTGGCATAAGACAAAGTATTTGGAAGAAAAAAGATGGCTAAAGGAAGGTGTCCCCATTCCCACACTAAGAAAGAATTTTCTGGTTGTGGGAAGCAAGAGGAGAGAGCATGTGCACGGGAAGCAAGAGATTTCAATACTGACTTGGGAAACTGTGGAAGAGCCCTGTACCAGGCTCCTCTCAAACCATATCCTGGAGGATGTGGGGTGGGGGAGGAGGGAAGGGAAGAAACCCAGGGAACTCTGAGGAAATCGGATAGCAGAGGTGATCTGGGGCTCCTTTCTGAGGCAAACCTCTTGGCGGGGGGGAAAGGATGGAGAGTCATTTCCCCGACTCCTCTCTCTATTCCACCCCTCAATCCCACACAAAAATGTACGTATGCCTCACACATGAGTCACTCTGAGTAACGAAGAAAATTTTAAGTATGTGGAATGTCTAGGTAGATAGGCCCATACAGCCCCCGAAAGTTTCCACCCACCCCAGTATGGCTTAAGGAACAGCACAATGGTTTCTGAGATTTCAAAATGGGGCATCGAAGTAGCAGAGCCAACGTCCAGATCTGAAGGTGTCACTGCACACAGGAATGAAAGATGATCTGGGAAACAGCCACCTGCTTGTACCAATAGCCAAGGACAAAAGGGAGTTACTGGCATCTCCAGGGGTGTCTGTTCTAGTAGATGCCACCTGAGGAGTGAGCATTCTTCCCACACTATGCCCAGCAAAGCCTGAGCTAACATCAATTATATTTCCTCCATTCAGCAGAGTTCAGTTCAGTTGTGGAAAGATAACGTTATGGATGAAAATTCTTAGTACAACAGTTATAATTTAAAACTATTTCATGCAATTTCAATAAATGTGATGAAGGCATATGTACTTAATGTTATTATTGAAACTTCTCACGCATCTTTCTTGAGTTGCGCGAATGCCTATGAAGAGACTTACTTCGATCGGTAATGATTGTTCTAGCCTCTTGATTGCTGGTCTTGTTTTTCAAATTCTGGGCAGCAGTAATGAGTTCTTCCAGTTGGGGGCGCCTCTGTTCCAAATCCTGCAGCGCTGTCTGAAATAACAAATGAAACTCAATACTGGGGTTCTCTAGCACACGCATATACATTCTTACATGTGATGCAAAGTAGAGTATCATTTTCAAACCAACTAAAGCACTTTTAGAAGTAAGGAAGAAGATGCTATTGGGTATAAACCTCTACGGTGTAAGGAAGGGTTCATGGAGAAACTTCTAACAAGAAGCGTGCTACTTTCTTAGATCCTAAAAATATTTTAAATGGAAATCTTGATTACAGGCTTGACTCACTATTTAAGACCTTAGACGAAGCCATTTCAAAGTACCTGGGTTTACTTAATACCAACATGAGTGTCGCAAATCAGAACTGCAGTTCTGAATTATGACAATGTGCTTAAGAGAGAGAGGTTATTTATACTTGTAATCTCATGCCAGGTGGTATCAAAATTAAGGCATATATTTTAGAAACAGGAAAACCATAGACATGATTGAAGAAATATGGTTTATTGGACTTCTTTGTACCTTAGGTTCCCCACCCATAAAATGAGAAGGCGAGGCAGAGGAGCTTAAACAGTGTCTCCCCAAACTTGCCTGCCCATAGGAATTACCCAGACTCCTTTGTGGCACCTTAGAACTACTGAACCAGGAGGGGCGAGAGCTGGGACTCTGCATTTTAAACAAACCTTCTACTAACTCTAACGATTAAGTAAGTTTGGAAATCCTCAGACCAGAACTTAGTATTCATACTCTTCTGTATTACAAATCACTTTAACTTTAATACAGCTCTAGATAAAAGTACTAAACAGAATATGGGCAAAAAAAATAATTTTTTATTTATAGATAGCAATGTTACTCATTGAGAAATTCTTCCCCCCATCTCTGTGTGCCTGTTTAGTGTCTCTGTCTTCTTAATTTCTTTACATTGAATGGCCAAAATCTCCAGCGATGTTTACAAAGTAATTTGTGGAAAAGTAAGACGACTCCTTTGTAGGATTGCGCTGGTACTAAAACGGAATAAATTGTATTTTAATTGACGAAAGTAAAAGAATTAATATTTATTATTAGTTTATAATCATTGTGACAGATGTTTTACACCTTTCCTCAGTTTTTTTTTGTCATAACCACGCTAATGACCAAGCCAGAAGTCAGTCTGATTCTAAATGAAATGTTCTTTCTGCCCAATGTGGTAGACAGTTAGGTTTACGAAGTTTCATTATCTATTAAGCCCTTTGACCTCTGCTGATTTTCTAAAGATTTTTTGATTTGGGAAAGGCCAGCTTTTGATCATTCTGCAATGTTTAGTTTGCCGAGATGTAGTGAGACAGGTTTTGTGATTTAAGCTCAATTGCTTTTGGTTATATTAACATAATGGGAAAAAATCTTATCCAAATATCATATATCCATTTTCAGTGTTTCCCCCTCTCTGAATTGAACAATTGGAGGGGCTAACTTTCAACACATTTTCCACATTTGTAAGCTGAGATTGCTCAGAAGAAAAATCCAATTTTCAGGTTTCTAGCTTTTATGGTTTCTTTACACAAAAGGGTGTCTGAAATATGGAACAAATTGCCAAAGACAGCCATTGAAGTAAGTGGCATAAGTCAATTGGAGAGTGCTGAACAAATTTTAAAGAAGGGACCACATAGTAGTTGATAGATTTTTAAGAAATAAGATGTTTTCCGAGGTTCAAATGTTAATATCTGGTCATCTGTGCCATAGCAAGTTGAAAGGGGGCTTTGAAACCATCTACTCTTATGTGTTTGAGTATTTTCAATGGATTTTAAAAAACAGACTTACCCAGAAAACTCAATAAACTCAATTCTTCCCCTCAAATTTAACAAAGAACAAATACACATAGCTAGCAAAGTATGTACATCCATTCATTTGCTTACTCATTCATTCATTTTTATAAGTATTTATTGACTGCCAGGCACTATTCTAAGTGCTATGGATATGGTGGCGAACAATCGCATTATGTATGCTTTGTGTACTTTAAACGAGAAACTGTGATTTTTGATACTTGGGAATTTTTATACAGCAAAGATGATCTTTATCAGGTTATTTTTCTCTGATTTAATATCAGTTCACCCTCAAACGACCAGGCTATTCTTTGCATCTCACTTTTGGATCCACATTACTCAATGTTTGTTCTACTTTTTTCTTTCTTTTAGGATTTCAAAATTAATTTAAGAAGTACGTTGTAGAAGTAACTTGACCAACTTGAATCTGAACTTTAACAGGCTCTAAATTAAACCTGACCACAATGAACAGCTTTTACTGCTGAAATTAGCGAGCATGTCAACTTAGACTTAAAACAAGCCATTTTCCTCTCTAATGAACAAAATAGGTCTCAGGGTATTGCAAAACCTGTTCTCTCGTTGGATGATTCTCTAAGTCTGCTGATAGACACATGCTTCATGAGCACCTGAAAAGATTATTAATGATATCCTTTGAAGCAGTCTCCTTAAAAGGCTAAGGAGATTCACAGCTGCACTATAACCATGTACTTCTAAAACATTTCAAACCCAAACTACAACTCTTTATCCCACTCTCTGTGTACATGTAGAAACATTTATTTCAAAAAAAAAAAAAAAAAAGGGCGGGCCGCGGTGGCTCAGCGGGCAAAGTGCTTGCCTGCTATGCCGGAGGACCTCGGTTCGATTCCCGGCCCCAGCCCATGTAACAAAAAAACGGAGAAACAAAATACAATAAAACAAGAAAATGTTTAAAAGATGTTTCCCTTTCTTCCTCCTTTCCTTCCTTCTATCCTTCCTTCCTTCTCTCTGTCTTTCCTTTAAAAAAAAAAAAAAAAAAAAAAAAGAAACTGTAAAATAATAATGCACAATGAGGTTATATACTCATTACATAGTGGTTTCTCAGTAGAGCAGAATGGAAACATTTTCCTTCCAGAAATAAAAGAAAGAATTTGAATATGGCATAGATTTAAGAATTTTTTAGTTCAGCTATTATAAAAAGTGACTGAAAGGCCTTCTTGCTAATGAACAGAACACAAGCATGCGATGAGAGCAAAGATGATTTTTCTTTTCTTTGCTTTTCTTTTGTGTGTATTCTATTTATTTGCTGTTATAATTTCTTTGACCTGTGCCTTAGTTTTATGATCCCATAACTTCTCCAAAACAATGACCTACTCTGTTGCAGTCGTCCATAGATCCAATCGTCACTCAAAACTACCCAGCTCCAAAATATCCATCCATGCAACTCTGTTCTCGGTCCCCAACCCGCGGCCCTTATCTTCTGCTAGCCTCAATATCACACCCCTCCTGTAAACCTCATCCTCATGACTTGCAATCCTTTTCTATCATTCAATCTCCTCGTTCTTGCTTCAGTGCTCTGTATTTGTCATACTAAACAAGCAGAACATGTTCATTTCTTTTTCTGATATAAGCTCAAATGCATACTAAACATATCATTTAAATGAGCAAAACTAAAACTATTACATGTTTAACAGTACCTAAGCATGATGACTAATCACGTCTACATGGATTCTATCATTCTGGGGAAAAAAGCCAACACAGGAGAAGGAAGGAATCAATGCTATTTCTAAGGAGTCATAAGCCAGCTACCGGGCTTTACTAAAAACAGCTTACCCCTTGGAGATGAGAATTCATCATGGATTGCACTAGCTGAGCGAAGATGGAGAAAAAAACAAAACAAAACACATATATCTTCAAATACAAAGTGAATCAGAAGACTTTAAATCCCACTAAGACCCACCCCCCTGAAGGGTGAGGAAAATGGTTACAAATAACAATCCTATGAAAAGGGGAGCTAAACAATGAAAGGATAACATACTATAAGTAGGTCATTTTAGGCTCTCAGAGAGAATTGCAATTTGTTATTGTATTCTTTAAAATGGAATTCTACCTAAATAATACTCAAATAGAAAACTCTATAAATTTCGTTGATTTAATTGAATATTTAGTAACTGTATGTTTAAGAAAAGACCGTATCAAGAAAACTCTCTGTATTTCTAAAATATTTTTTTCTATAAAAATCAACAGTCTTCAGATAGAATTAGAACAAAGACCCATAGTGACTTTCAACTGTTTCTGCTTTCAGGAAATAAACACAAATGAAACTTACATGTAATGCAAAAGGTAGAACCTTATCATTAAAGACTGACAAGGTGAAACAGCTGCTAGAACCAATTTATTGTATGGAAGAAAGTAGGTAGCTACTAAATTGCAGCCTTTCTAGTAACTGAAAGAGTTTTACCTGTGAGGATGCTTATCATTTGTCTAGCTTTCAACTGCCTCACGGAATACCTTAATTCTGGTTTCTGTTCTTGCATTGAGCTGTCTCTCCAAATAGACTAGCCAAGTGCAAAGTCATCTTTATTGCCTTCCACTTCCCCACTTCTCATTTACATTTTAAATTGGCTTGGATAGTTTCCTATTTGGCATCCTTTCTCTACTTCTTCTCTGTTCTACCAGCTCCTCCATTGGTTAGTTCTTCAAAAACATTCTCTAACTGTGCTTATTCTTTTCTTCCTCATTCATTCAACAAAAAATTTTTAAAGTTTTTTAAAATTTTAAATTTCAACTTTTTAAAAATTTAAAAATGAAAAATTTTTCATTTTTCTGTGATTTCAACCTCATGAAAAGTCACAGCATTAGTACAAAGAACTCCCACCGATATACCTGTCACCCAGATTCACCAATGAACATTTTACGGCTTTTTATTTATTTATTCATCATTCTATTATTTGTTCTCTCTATATATGTAAGATTATGCATATAACTTTTTCTGAAACATTGGAGAATAATTTGCAGGTGCCATTCTCCTTTATCCCTACATACTTCAGTGTTTACTTCCTGAGAGAAAAGGCATTCTCCTACAAAATCTCTGTCCAATTTCAAAGTCAAGAAGTTTAATGTGGCTTTAGTACTATAGTCTAATGCACACTCTTTATTCAGAGTATGACAATTGTCCCATTAATGCCCTTTATAGCTGCATTTTCATTTCCTGGTCCCGGCTCTCATACGGCTTTTAGTTGCCATATCTCTTTAGTATACCTTAATCGAAAATTTTCCTCAGCCTTTCTCTGAATTTTACCACCCTGATTTTTTTTTGAGTAATACACACCATGTATTTTGTAGGTGGCCTCTCAATTTGGGTTTTGACCAATACCCCCCTTTTTTTTTAACTTTTAAGAAATTGTATAATACAGCATCTATACAAAGCAAAGAAAGGAAAAAAGCAGTAATTTTCAGAGCATTCTTCAACGAGTAGTTACAGGACAGATCCCAGAGTTTGACATGGGCTACCAGACCATCATCTCAGATTTTTCCTTCTAGCTGCCACAGAATATAGGAGGCTAGAAGGAATAAATATTTATCATCACAATCAACGTTTTTTCTTTTTTGTGAAAAATAACATTTCTACAAAAAAAAGCAATGCATTTCAAAGCACAGCACAACAATTAGTGGTAGAACAGACACCAGAGTTTGGTATGGGTTATAAATCCACTACCTTAGGTTTTTACTTAGCTTCTCTAAGACACTGGAGATTAAAAGAAATATCTATAAAGTGATTCAGCAATCGTATTCATTTTCAACCAATACTTTGGACTGCCTTTTACAGCAAATCAAGCTGAGTACAATGGTTGAGAAAGCAGGGGAGTTATCAAGGCATATAGCAGACATCCAAATTTGGGGGTCAAGGAGGGTCTTCTGAAGGAAGTCAACCTTGAGTGATCCACAGTTCTTCTCTATCTAAACTATGCGAAATGGTTTTAAATACCACTGCTGCTAAGGCCCTGTGGCACATGGGAACCTGCAATCCTTTTACTGCTGGGACCTAAGTGACTGAGGGCAGCAGGTACTACATTTGGAAATCTATCACTCCATTTGCATGGAAGCCTAGCCTCCTGCACACTGCTCCCCACCAATGACTGAGTGTGGTGAGGATACTAAAGCAGAGCTGTTCTTACAGACCTGGGACTCCTCTGGCTGACTCCAGCTCAGTGGCTCTCTAACGGCTTTGCAGAACATTCCTTTGACTTCACAGAGGGCTGGCATGCTTCCACCCAACTTCCTCTGCCTCACTCTTTCATGTGGGGTCAGACTAGCATCTGGGCCCAGTAGGTTTCCCTGGCCTTCTCTGGCTTCCTCCCTGTTCAATTCACATAGATATTTCCTCTTGTATAATCCTTTGTCGTTTAATCCCATTTGGGCATATTTAATCTCAGACCCCAACTAACATACCCACCTTTGCCCATTTTGCCCCTAAACCTCTTGTCAATTCTTCAGATCTGCATAACATGATAACTTGGTGATGGGACCATCTGAATGTGTAACCTTCAATTATTGGGCTTTACTAATACAGGTCTCCTCATACGTCCCAGGAGTTGATTTCTTAAAAGTCAATTCAGGTAAACTAGCATTTTTTAAATTATTACCTCTGTTTAAAAAAAAAAAAAACACTGCTGGCTTTTGTTTAAGGCATGGTTATTATTCTCAATGGGCATATAATTTAATTGGGGGAAAAGATTATTTTGGTGTTTAATACAGTAATGGTGGTGACCCTTTCTACACACATATCTTAAGATCTCTAGGCTATCAAAGCAAGCCACCAGCAACCCTTTATACATAAGAACCACTGGACTTCTCCATGTACATGTTTTTAGACTTTGGATGATAGCCAAGTTAACACAAAAGCCATTCGAGTGTCTCTGAGTGAGCAATGGCCTTGATAGGCAGAGACTCAACCAGGGCTGGCTTCCTGGGTGTGTAACTCGTACAGTCAGTCACACGAAGCTCTGTAGTTCAAAGGGCCCCATGCTTGGTTGAATGCTCTGTTGTCGTGTTCTTAGGATTCCTAATAATTGTTTGAACAAGGGGTCCCCTATGTTCATTTTACCCTGTGCCCTGCAACCTCTGTAGCCAATCTGACCTCAATGCTGAGGTGGCAGAGAGCAAAAGTTATACGTGTTGGGGAGGAACACATTTGAGCATGAATCAAATGATGCCAATCAAATGCCTTTTTTTTTTTAATGCTATATGGCGGGGGTCTCATATCATTGTTTTCTCATGTGAGTACCCTGTTACGGTAGCAGCACCATTTGTCGAATTTTTGTTTGGTTGGGTTTTTTTTGTTTATTTGCTTGCTTGTTTGTTTTTTGGGGAAGCACATGGCCCGGAATCGAAGCTGGGTCTCCCGCATGGCAGGCGGGAATGCTACCCCTGAACCACCCTCACACCCCCTCAAATGCCTTTTGAAGCTAAATTTGGTGGGGAAAAAAATCTCTTCTAGCTTCAGGAAAAGCCGAACAGGATAACTGAGGGCAGCAGTAGCAGGTTGGACCCTGTCAGTAGCAAATGTCGCTAGAGAAGCACAGTACTGTGTTTATAAGAGAAGTGAAGTAAAGAAACTACAAAGAAAGTGGGGAATCATCTGAGAAAAGAACTGGGGTAAAAAAGGGAGTATATGGTTCCAGACACAATGATGACTGCTGAGATCTCCAATATCATCTTCAATTTTAGCTAAGAATGAACTATTTCCAAGGCTTAGTGTGGTCTTGGGGAGTACACAGGAAACACCTAATAATTAATTCCACAAACATTTAATAAACTGCAACTATATGCCAAGCACTCAGCTAATACACATGGATAAATAAACCTTGGCTCCTTTCCTTAGGAAACTCATAATCTAGCAAAAAAGAAACACTCATAAGCAACTAACGCAATGGGAGATAATATTGACGACGACCATGGTTGTTTATTGCGCATTTATTATGTACCACAACCATCTATCCCAGCATTGTAATTAAGTACATGGACTCCAGAGTCTGAGCACCTGGGTAGGAATCCTGGCTGCCACCCACCAGTTTATTATTTTGGACTGAATAACCATTTTCTGTCCTGTATCTACCACTGTAAAATGAGGATAATAGGACCATCTACCTCTTAGGTCTGTTATGAGAATGAGAGGGTTAATATTTGTAAAGTTCTTGGAACATTTTCTGTTGCACAACAAGGATTACAGAAGTCTTAAATAAAAAATACTAACCCACTCGATCCTCCGAATACTCCATGAGACAGGCAGGTGCTATTACTGTCCCCATTTTACAGATAAGGACATCGAAAGACAAAGAAGTTTAGCAACTTGTCCAGGAATACGTGTTAATAAGTGGCAGAACTTTTAACCCAGGCAATTTGCTCCTGAGCCTGTACATTTAGGAGCTATGATATAGTTACAGAATGCCTATGCTATAGTATAATATAATCTAGCTATGATAGAGCATGATATAATTACAATACAGTTGTGTTTAGTTGGGTCAAGCCTGGCATGTGAACATGAAAGGGGAATTAAGTATTTAACTGGAGAACTGATTAAGTAGTGAATCAGTAAGGGTTCCCTACAGTGAATAAATGGCACCTTTCACAATGGGATGGTACAGGAGCCTGGAGCTAGCAACAATGGTGGTGGTGGGGGACAGGGGCTTTTCTTCCCCAAGACCTGAAAGGCTAAGGGGAGGGTTCCATTGGTAAAACAGGAGAAGGAGCTGCAGGGGAGGGGACTTCTTGACAGTGCCTGTGGCTGCCAGTAAAGAGTCCTAGCCATTTGATTCTCCTTTTTCCCTCAGATCTGCTGGTGCCTATTAGGAAAACCCAACCAAAGGGCCAGGAAGCCCACTGATCAGTCTCCCACGATGGAGCAGGAAGTTAGAGAGTGGATCTGAGAAACTTCCCACCAAAAGTACCAAAGTGGATGATAAAGAGCGTAATGACTAGTAAAAGGAATCAGCAAAGGGAGCGAGCACATATGTCAATTCTCTGGGGAGACGTTTTAGAGGGGGTGACGCCGCAGTTGAACCTTGAAAAGATTCTGCTGGTTCATGAGGAGGACGTTATAAGGGAAAGAAAATCATCAGCAAAGGTGTGGACATGAAATAAAGCCTCAATTGGGCTCGCTGGAGTCTAGAGTTCTTTGAAAATAATGGGAGATAAGCTTAGACAGGCATAGAAGAAGCGGTTGATGGTTGGCTTTAAAAAAAACCAGTTTGAGATTGGTCAACTGGATATAATAAAGGGAAACAGTGATATAAGAAAGCGAAAACATTGGAAAAGTGTTGAGGTTGCGACAATACATGAGACTGCTTCAAATAGTGTCTCTCAGTATTATAAAGATCAGTGATCATTTGGCTAACCTCAAAAATGAAAAATATGATAGCTATTTAAGACATCGTTATTACATATTCACGCATAAAAACTCAATGGGACAGTCTGTGACATTTATTTCTCTATTGCTTTATAATGCTATTTTTCTCACTTGTTGACATTCGAAGGGGCTTAAGGAACAATATTATCATCTCTTGCTCTGCCTCAGTTTATTGATGGCTGCATTTGGCAATAAAAACCAAGATTCTTCTCCCAGCACCTAACTAAGTGGCATCGCCAGAGTGTTTTGAAAATATGAAAAGGCTGAATACATTTTGAGCATAACCTTTTGTTTGCTTTGACTTTCGATTTTTGAATGGATTAGTACAGTACTTGTTAAATAACAGTCGGGCTTCTGTCCTAGAAATGAGAACATTATCTTAAACTGCCCAAATGTGATGCCTTCCTTGTAATGGTAGGATACAAAGTTAGTCTACTCTTAGTATGTTATTTTTTTAAATAGATTTTTTTGTTGTTGAAAAAGAGATTAAGCTGTTCCTTTCAAAGCTACTCTGTCAGAGGAAACTTAAATGATCGATTTACTTGTCGTTTAATAAAACCCTTAGCATGCAAAAATGAAAATTCCTTTCTGCAACACAAGCCAGTATGTAAATAATGTGGTCTAAATTGGAGATCTCAAAATGTAATTTCAAAGTAAAGAAGAAAGGAGAATTTCAGGCTACAATTTGTTGGTAATGATTTGCAAATATGTTTCTGAGCTGATACAAAGGACACTGATATTTTTTGCTGTTCAACATGAGATCCATTTGTTAGTTACTCTACATTGTTCACATTTCTTGAGACCCTATTGTCCCATAAGTTTAGCACAGTGACAAAGGATAATCGGGGCAAATTTAAGACCAGTTCTCGTCATGTACATCACATCCACTGACTTCGGGGCTTATGACCTAATAAAATAAGTAATTTTTTTTCTCCCTACATACATTTGAAAGGAAAGGAAAAACGAAACCATTTTACAATGCACAAATTTTGGGATTACCCCTGCTCAGTCTTCCCAGAATTTATTTCTTGTTCTATCACGAATAACATCATTCGGGCATCATCCTAACTTCAACTGGTCAAGAGATCTCTTGTGTGTAACCAGAGAAAATACAGTAAATTGATTTATAATCAAAACAAATTAAGAAAATAAATCACATGACTAGGGTAGCAAGAGGCAACAATCTGAGGAAATTATTTAAAATATTTTGCCCGGCATAAAACACCTCTGATTTTGCATCCTAAAGACACTGTCAAACCCAATAGAAATTCTCAGATAAAATAGGCTAGAGCAGACAGGTAATAAAGCATTCATCAATCAAATGGGCAAGCAATATTTACTGGCAGTATTCTATAAATAATACACTACAATAGGGACCTCTGCATTGTGGCTGATAGAGAATGGCATACAAGAAAATCCTCAATGAACTCAATGGACATACAACAGACTTTCCGACCGTCCATGCATGTTCACACATGCAGTTAGCTAATACTAGAGGACAACATGTAAATGACAAATGTAAGAGTCTATAGACCACAGACTCTTTGCTAAAGGGGCACCGAAGAAAGGAATTCTAATGTGCACATGTTCGGGGAAAGTCGCATAGAAGAATGTGGGACCTGAACATGCAGCGTGAACAGGGTCAGTCAATACGGAACGGGAAAACGAGAGGGAGGGAACTGCGGGACAAGGAATGGACTTAAACTGAAGTGTGGAGGCGGGAATACACCAGCGCGCTCGGGAAAGGGTGAGGAGGGCAGCTCTGTGCTGGGCAGAATTGTAGTGACTGTGTGAAGCTGGGAAGGGGGGCTGCGGTGACAATGTGAGGTCTCTGAATCCCCAGATTAACCAGTAAGGACATTCTGTTGAAGGCAACGGGGAAATCGTTGGAGGTTTTAGAACAGAGGAATGCCACGATAAAAGTGGCATTTTGGAAATATTAACCTTGCACCACTGCATCTAATGTCCTTCCTAAGAGAGACCTGGAAAGCTAAATTGCAGCAATCCATGAAAAGCCTCATCTATTCCCCTCTTTGATTAAATCTCCTGTCATGAGAACACATAAAACATTTCGTATTTAACATCAGGCATCTTTTTATTTAAGGAGAAAATGATAACTCCCCTGCATATAAGTAAAATGAATTCAACCCCAGTGCTTGTATAAACTGTCCCAGAGAATGATTAAGCAAATTTGCTGATCCCACTTATAATGTTATGTTAAATTGGACAGGGGTAGAGAGGGATCATAGTTTTAGCTTTTTTTTTTTTTAAAGTAAACATTCAGAATGTTTTGTTAAATTCTTAAATTCCAGCTATAAAGTATAAGCAGAGATTTTCAGAGCATGAGAGGGAATTGGGATGTCTCCAGAAATATAACCTCAAAGATTATTATCAGTGGTAATAAGAATTATCAACATAATATCATGATGTCACATTTTGTGAACCTACCTTTCCGATTTCCTTTTATATCTATTATTGCATTAGACCTGTGGTATTTTATTTTGGGGGAAATGAGACTTCAGATAATGTTCTCATTTCTAGGACAGAAGCCCGACTGTTATTTAACAAGTACTGTACTAATCCATTCAAAAATCGAAAGTCAAAGCAAACAAAAGGTTATGCTCAAAATGTATTCAGCCTTTTCATATTTTCAAAACACTCTGGCGATGCCACTTAGTTAGGTGCTGGGAGAAGAATCTTGGTTTTTATTGCCAAATGCAGCCATCAATAAACTGAGGCAGAGCAAGAGATGATAATATTGTGACACTTTCTGCACAAGGCAAGTAAAGCAGAGAAATGAGCGATTATCTAGAGGTGCTCAACTCATGTGCACAGTCAATCGGTGTAATTCAAGCTCCCAAATTCTCCTTTCTATCTTCAAATGGTGGATGTTAGGATTTGAATGATCAAAATAATCGGCACAGCTGTTCGATTCATGTTGCATGTATAGGGAGAGCATCAGGCTCAGTTTATTCATCTGTAAAATGAAGATAATTACATTTCTATCAATTAGCCGTGGGGAGATCCAAGTGATAAATGCATTTATAAGAATTCAAGAAGCTTAGGTAGACATTAGTTAAATATGGCTGGTCCAGGTTTCTTTACAGTGACAGCAATTGAGGAATATGTTATATGGAATATATTTAATCTATCGGATCTCAACCGCCTGATTTCACCAAGTTCTGAGTGCTATAAATCAATGATGCCATGTGGACAGCAAACAATCAATGAGCTCAGGCTAAGGAACGACATCTAAATGGTTTGGAAATCTTGAATTTGACGAGCAAGTGCAAAATAAGGTTGTCTCTGTGTGTGTGTGCATGTATACCTGCTTGCACTCAGCAAGAGGAAATATCCAATATAGAGAAGAGAGGTATGTACAAATCTGTACTATATTTTGGATCAAATGGTGCACTAGATACCATACATAAAAGCTTGATAACAAATGGGTCTCACTCTTCAAAACAGACAACACGCTTTGTATATTTCCTCAGTGGTTGTCTCCGAGACCAACATTAATCTATTTCTTCTTAGAAATTATATGACTGGGGAAAAGATCAAATCTGCCTTTGATTGGATGCTATGTGTTTAAGCCCTGGCTTAGCTGTAAATCATTTGCGAAGATCATTTCTTGGTAGGTGAGTGGAGTTGCTATTACGGGGTGTTAATACATTTGCAGTGAAGTGTTGCTGGGGGTAGGAGGTGTTAGACATTGACTGGGAGCTTAAGAGATGAGCTATTCTTTTTTCTGTTGCAAGAGGAAAGTTTCTATAATAAAACGGTGATTCTGCTTCTCTGTCAAAAATACAGTTTTATGACATAAAAGCTGTCTTCAGTAAACAAAGAACAGGCTGTTATTGGAGGATGTAAAAATTACAATAGAATATATTTCCCTGTAGGAGCACAACAGCCTTTAACTCAATTGGAACTTGAGGCGTGACAGCTTTTCAAAGGAGGGGACATATTCCAGGGGGAGAAACTCTGATACACTTTTCAATTCTCCAGACCGTCCTAGTTCTTACCCTACATAAATGGGTCTACATTAGCACATTGTGCCAGTAAATCACCCACTTGGAATGCAGTATGAAAGAAGCCCAGCTCGGGGTGGGGGACTGCTATATGTGGCAAACACATGGCTCAAACAAAGCCTATTCGGAGGAATATGGAAACTTTATGTGCTGTTTGATAAGAAAATGTGCGTGGCTTCTTAACTTTGGGCCTGTAAGTCTGCTCGGAGGGCATGTATAATCAATCCTTAAGTGGTTTTTGTCATCCTAACCAAGCTGTTTACATTATAGGGAAGCATTCAGTTTAATTTTCTGTTTTATTGGGTTGCTTATTAATCCTAATTTTAGTACATTTTAGGTAATTTACAAAAAAAAAAGCACTAAACCCTGGACAAAGGTTGCAGTAAGAATTCCCTCACTACCCACTTTTTTTCTACTTTATTTATATGAGACGAACAAAATTGCTTACTCTTTGCTTCTTTAGACTCTTTAGTGCACATGACTGGGTAAAGAAAACAGTGGAAAATAATAAATAAATCAACACCTTTGGCTTTGGTTGGTTCCAATTTCCAATAGTTTCTCTCTGTCTCTTTCCCTCTCTGTAATGTACTAATAGTCTACCATACTCTGAGTTAAGCTTTCTCTAAGACAGTAGCCAGAGCAGGTATTAATGAAGCGTAATGCTTCAATCAAAACTTCGTGAAGTTAGATCAGCTAGAGGCAAAAGCTAATTCCATGCTCTGGGCTCACAGAAGGGATGGTACTACACACAAATAACGACAAAAGTAACTCACAGTGCATGTGTTACTGAAGAGGAGTCAGGAGCATTAAAATTTGAAACAACGGGCAACACAAAATGGGAAGTTAAAAATAAGAAAGGTTGAGAAAGTGAGAGATGCAACTGATTAAACAGTTTGGGTTTAATAAATGTTCATCTTGTAATCTTTTCACAGTAATTAACTGCCCCGATCTCTATCGGCTCAAATATCGCATATGCCGGAAATAAACTTGCTATTCCACTTTCTCGAAAACTTCCAGCAACTCCCCACTGTCTTACAATTCGAACTCCTACAGCCTAACAACAACAATAAGCAGCTAGTGTGTTGCTCCTATGTTGCAGATACTGTTCTAAGCACTTTGCCTGTATTAACTTACAGCGACCATCAGAGGTAGGTACACTCATGTGCTTTTCTATTGGTTTGGTTTCTTTTTTGAGCGCATGGTTCAGGAATCGAACCAGGGTCTCCCCTACGGAAGGCGCGCATTCTACCACTAAGCCACCCGCGCACCCTCATGCGCTTTTACAGACAAGGTAAATGAGGCGCAGAGAAGTTATACAACTTACCCCAGCACGTAGAGCTAACACGGGGAGGAGCTGGAACTTCACAGCCCCAATCTTCCTTTTGTAGTGCTTTTGTCCAGTGCTGCAAAGGTGCAATTTTTTAAAGCAACAAGTGTGTCATAACCTGAGCTAGACGCATGACAGACTTGGTAACTTAGGTAGGTACTTAGGTAGGTAGTATATCCTTTTATTTATTTATTTATTTTACACGAAGAAATAGGCATGGAGAAGAGGAATAACTTTCCTGAAGATAGTCAGCCCATCAGCTTTTTTGACCAGCATTTGAACCAAGGTCTGCCTGAGCCCAAAGCCTAGACTTCTCTTACGTCTCAAGGTCTGTCCACCAGCTACTCTGTTTGCACTCTGCTGCCTCTGTGACTATAATTCTCATGCGTTCTCCTGGGCTAGCATGCTCTCTCCAGCCAGCTTCAACTTCTAAAAGTGAACATGTTTTCCAAAATGTAACTCAAATCCCAGGAAAAGTAGCGTGATACAGTGAATGCAACAGTGGACTAGGCGTCTGGAGCCGTGGGTTCAAGACCTAAGGCTGCCACAAAGCATTAAGTGGAATGCAGGGGAAATCACCTGAGTCAGGTATCCCTTCGGTGCTTCTCAGCTCCGAATTCACCCTTCTTCGTCTGCTTCGTGAAAATTTCTGCACGCTCTTTTAAATAGTTCTCCTCTGCCAGCTGGCTCTATATTGAGAGGGTACCAGAAGGACATTGGAGGAAGAAGGTTTTCGGGTTTTTTCCCCCTATTGGCAGGCTCCTACAGTGTTAGTTCCTACAGCATGAGGTTGCTGTAGTGCATGGTTGTTCAGCCCCCGGACTGTAGCATGCAAGGTTTTGTTAGCGCTGGGCTCCTGCAGCAGGCGGTGGCCAGCAGCACTCAGCAGCCAGCATCTGCCCTGGCACTACCTCAGGAGGCCTTGCAGCAGAGTGCCATGAGTGATGTTGCTCCCTGCGGGTGGCTTTTTGTGCCATCCCCTTGTGTAGCTTTGCAGCAAGCGCCAAGCCATGGCCCCTCCCTAGGGACAGCTTCCCCTGGCAGCCCGCAAGGCAAAGTTCCAAAAGATTTCCTTTGGGGAAGCACCACGGTGACATCTCTGCTACCCAGTGAGACCAACAAGATCTGGAGCTCAGCCCTATGGTCGGGGCGTGGGGGAAGTTCTTTTGTGGGGATGCCATCTCAGCCTCAGAGCCAGCGGCTGAAAAGAAGACCTACAGAGCCCATGAGTCTCAAGAGAAGGTTTTTATACTTACAATAGAGTTTTTAAAATTATATATAAAAATTGCACTCATTATTGCTTCGCTGAAGTTCTGTTTCTAAAACACAATGCAATGGGTTAAATAACTCCAGGGGGTGGGGGAAGCAGCAGGGAAAACTACACAATTGATTTGTTTCTCTTCATGTTTTTCAAACTTCCTTTCCAATTGGACTTTCTCCTTTGTGTATGCTTTTACTGGTGTTACTCTACACAAATACACTCAAATTTGTCATTTTTTTTTTCTAGCTGAAAATCACATATTTTTACAGTTTAAATGGACTGAGTCATGATACTTTCTCTAACCCCTATTTTGACTCCTTAGAGTTCAGGAAAAAAAAATCAACTTCATTAAGAAAACTTGGATTTGAATTGGGCCAAGTTGGTTCTTATTAAATGTTCATGGCTGCATTACCTTCGTAAGGCTGTTGTGGCAAGTGATCACAAACCTAGTGGCTTAAAACAACCCGAATTTATTATCTCCCAGTACTGGGAGTCAGAAGTCTGAAAGGGGGTCTTAGGGGCCAAAATCAAGCTGTTGATAGAGCTGAGTTCCTTCTGGCAGACCAAGAGGAGAAGCTATTTTGTTGGCTTTTCCAGCTTCTAGAGCTGTCCATATCCCTTAGCGCTTAGCTCCATTCGCCATCTCCAAAGCTAGCAGTGTGGCATCTTCCAACCATTCTCTCTGGTTCTAAGGAGCCCTGTGCTTGCCTTGAGTCCATGCAGATAATCCAGGATAAACTTTCCATCTCAGGATCCTGAACTTAATCATGAATGCAAAGTCCCTTTTACCTGTTCTTGTAAGGTAACGCATTTTACAGGTTCTAGGCAATAGGACTGGACATCTTGGGTGGGTGTGTGGGGGGGCGCAGTGGAAGGGGAAGGGAGAGTGCATTATTCAGCCTACCACAGGGGCACTGCAGTTACTCAGCAGTGCGCTGCTTGTCACAGTGTGACACACTTCTTCGGGCCGGTTCGGTACTGTGTGAGAATCAGTGACCAGGGCTTCAAAACTCCACAACCTAGAAAAGCGCAGGAGGGCTGAAGCAGTGAGAAGAACCTTGCTCTGTACGGCAGAAGTGGTTTAACCAAAGGCCTCCGGAAGCGGGAGAGGTATATGGTTGCATCTCCTTCACCCTGTCTCCAAAAATCCATTCGAAAATCCCTATTAAGAAGTGGGGACCAGGGCTCGCAAAAATACTGTTACACTGAAACAGACTAATGATCCGTGACTCCCTGAGGAAATCAGGGTGTTGCTGTGCCTGTGACAAGGAGCTTCAGGAGCGAATCCGGAACAAAGTCCTTAGCTTTTGGAGAGTGACAGCTTGCCTGAAAGGAGGGGGCCCTGCATTCCGGGATGCAGAAAAACCATCTTCGTCCCCCCTTAGCTCAATCTGGCCCATTCAACTCCATTCTTTCCTGGCCACACCCGCTCACAAACATTAAGCCTTCTTCCCAGCTGACTCTTCCCTGCCCCCTTTACATTTTTGAAGCCTCGTCTACTTTTTTTGACTTCTTTTCTCAGCAACAACTACTACCGAAAATCTTAAAGCTTTTTTTTTGTTGTTGTTACCATGGAGAGGGCAATTTTCTCATCAAGGAAAGGAGGTGGGGCAGAGGGAGAGGGAAGACCCACATAGGAAAATTGAGAGTTAGCCTCTGTGTCTTTTCAACAATAGCCAATTAAAGCTTTTCACATCCACATACAAAACAACAGGAACACGGTGGGTGGCAAATTTAGCCCAAGGATGGGGATGAATCAGTGGGCTCTGCCATAACAGGCTGGCGGGTGTGAGGGAGGTGGCCAGGCCAACCAACCTTCTACCCCCGAAACCAGGAACTAATGAACAATGATAATTGATAGATAATTGCCATGCAGTTGTTTGAATAGATGCCGAGCTCTAGCATTTTCAGGTAGATGACCTTCACAATGCTGGTAGTTGGTTTTCTCGGAAATACTGAAATGCAACTACGTGGACCAGCAGTGCAAGGAAAGGGAAGAGATCTATGAGATATTGCTCAGTGATAAGTTAAAAAAAAACAAAAACAGAAACATTCTAAGGACAGGGAGAAAGACAGAGACAGACAGAACCAATCCTTACTTTTTTTTCCTACTGCTGTTCTCTATACAATGGAGGTGAAATTTTAAATACAGAATCATCTGGTGGTTAGATTTTAATAAAGTCTAGAATTTTCTATCTCAAAGTAGGAAAAAAAAAGCTGCTGCTGATTCACAGATGTGCCAAATATCAAGAAAGGTCTGCAATGATAATCATAAAAAAAAACACCTCTTGTCCTCTTGTTCTAATTCTCATGAGACAAGTCATGAATATACTTTATGATCACCGTGAACAAACCAACTTCTGAAATTTTTAAATGATGACGTTTCTCAAATTATAATAGATAACTCATCACATCTTCCGAAGATGAAATATGCATAATCAAAGGAGGGGAAACCCTGCAAAACATTTGCATGGCGGTGGTGATCATACTAAGAGTGAAAGTCTGAAGTTGAAGTAGCATGGGAATCACCTTTTCCTTGATCCTCCTCTTTCCCATTACCCACTCTTATACAACATAAGATTGCTTTCTAGAACAGAATGAAAAAAACATTTCAGCTATACAAAAAAAATAAAAGAGAATAAAAGACTCTAACTAAAATCTATAACCTGTCTGTACCAATCCACACACACACTCACCCAGCACGGCAAAAATTACCTCTCTGACTCACTGGAACGAATTCTGCAATGCAAATACTTACAGTGGATAGATTGCACTTTATTTTAAATGCAATGTTAGTAGAAACTCATCCTAATCATCGTTCATCTTGATGAATTTTGGAAAGGAGACTAATAAATGAGGGTTCTGTTCCAGCCCCCTGACCCGCAGTTTAAGGGCAAGAACCTACCTACACTCTCATTTAAATTTAGAGAAAATTCACAGTAAGCTGGTCTGTTTACAATAAAGAACTCCCCTACCGACCAAGCAAAAATGCAAAAGACAGAGGGACAGAGAAACACAGGCAGAAAGACAGAAAGAGACTCTGATTTACAGTAGGATACTTGCTTATCTATTTCCCATTAGTATTTTCTGCTTACTGTTTCATGACAACATTAAAAAAAATGCATTACCCCCAAATTACAGACTATTAAATAAACAGATAAAAACCAAGATGATTTGCATGGAAAGGAAACAATAAACTATTTCGCAGCACAAACTGAGGGTTTCATTAAGCAAAGTTGTGGGAAAAGCTACATATCTTTTCAATCTCTCAGTTATGGCGGAATCTGTAAATCCCATGCCCCATTACCCCCATACAAGCCAGGGAGATGTTCTCCCATAATAGCATTTCATTCCTGATTGAATTTACACCAATTTGTTGCCTCTTTACAATGTGTACAAAAGAGTTTTGATCTCGGGGCTTTCTTTTCTTGCTTTGTTGATGAACCACTAAAAATAATCAAATATCTGATATAGTTAGGACATAAGGACGAAAGTAATGTCTCGCTTAAAATAATTACTAACTTCATATGAGACAGGTGCCGGGGTCTGTCATTTACCATACTTCAGCCTAGCCACTGTGTGCATGTGATGTTATGAAGGTGTTAGCTGTCAGGTGCCTTAATCAGGAATTCGTGTGGGGGAGGTGGGGTGGGACCAGAATTTAATCAGAAAGGACAGAGTCTTGAGATGCATACCATAAGCACTTCAGCTATTTCCATCACAATCAACACCAGCGCACTTGCTAAGGAGCCAAATGAACTAGAAATGGGTTTTCATTTATGAGATCAATGTTATTCAAGGTACAAGATTGAGTTAAAATATTTGAGAGGCATTCCTCCTCATCTTTATAAGGACCAGATATAAAAATCCCATAAGCTCTCTGGGATGTGGTCCAAGGCTTGAAGCCCAAACAGTTCTGAACCTGCAGAGGAAATCCAAGGGTCTGGTTCCCTGATATCTTCTTCAATGTTAACTGCATCCTGCCTCTAGATTCTAGAATATGCTCATGCTTGCTTGAATGAACCTTTTGCCATCAATCACAACACCTGGGAGTGAGGATATGGGAGACCAGCTAAGTCTCACCTACCATACTAAGGTTTGGTCACACAGTTACCTACCGAAAATAATCTAATAGTCGCGCATAACAATGTCGACCTAGAATGCTTCCCAAAGATATGCAAGCCACGAACTTTGAACTAAGCTATTCTTTGAGGAAATGTAACCAGTAAGAAAAAAATGGTCCCCTACCACCCTCAACTCCTTTCATTCAACAATACTTTTTGGTTTGGGAGAAGAAAAGTAAATTTCTCTTGATTTCCTCATGGTCATATTTGTCCAACATGATGCAATAACTGAATCTTGAATGACTTTCATCTTTGTGTATCATTTCTACCCTACAAAGGACTTCACAATCCTACCTTGCTTTTCATCTTGAGGCACCCAGTCATATAATTATGTTTTTTTCACGGTCCCAGCAATAACCAGGCCCAGTAATTGTGTTATGTCAAGATACCAATGTTGATATAATTCTCCTATGAGATGTGTGTGTGTGTAAGAAAGAGAGATGGGGAAGAGAGAAAGAAAGAAAGAATTAGTGCAAAAAAAAAAAATCTACTTCGGGGCAGTGCAACAGTGGCTCAGTGGCAAGAATTCTTGCTTGCCAGGCCAGAGACGAGGGTTTGTTTCCCAGAGCCTTCCAATGCCAAAAAAAAAAAAAATCTCGGAAATGCCAAGTGGAGTTTAGATATAGGACTGTGGTGATACCATTTCCATTTGGGCTGCCAAAATATTCTTCTCTCGATATCTTTAACCTGGCTCTTCGACAAGTTACCAGTTGCCTTTCTGCTTAAGACTCACATTTCCTATTATTGCTTCCTAGGATGCATATTTTCACAGAATAAAGATACAAATAAAGCCGATTTTAATGCCTCCTCTTTCCTATAACATATTTCTGTGCTCACTTCCTTTCCATCTCCAGGCATATTCTAATGACTAGCTCCCAATGAAGTTTATTAGGTTTCAATACAATTATATATGATTACTACACACACACACACACACACACACAAACCTGGGGGCTGTTGCCAATAAAGTTGGGTTGGAATCCAGGCACTTAGTAATGTGTTACCTTCGACTTCACCTCTCTGAGTCTCCCCCTTTATAAGGCAAACTAGTTTGCACTATTTTTGAGAGAAACAGCAAAGTGAAATATGAGGTACAAAGTACAGTATCCCGTATATACTAAGGCTTAATAAATAAAAACCATAAGCACCCAGATTTTTATGGTAGCATGTTATTTGGCCAAAAGCAAACTGTAGAAAGTGGTTTGGACAAAGCCAAACATTGCATGCTTAAATAATAGTACTGGGCAATGATGATGACCTTTAAGCATTTCTTTCCATTTTCAAAATCTGCTCACTTTTCTGGTTCCTTTTTTTTTTTTTTTGCATAGGCAGGCACACTTTCCCAATTCTAAACAGTTATTTCTACTACTCACTATTTTAATGGAAAAATGGTAAAAACCTAAATATCCAAAATTAAGGTACTTTTCCAAAGTGATAATTTACATGATCATTAAAAAATTAGATGAAAAAAAAATCAGTCTTTAAAATAACATAAATAGCACCTGTAACTCCATGCACCCAGAGTCAACTCTAAATTAAAATGCTGGGTATATATTCTTCCACACTTTTCTCCATATTCTATATAGTATTCACAGACATTTTTGTGATATGTGTTTCTACAAAATAATAGATATTTGGGTATGTGTGCTGCTTTGAAAGCGTTATGTGCCCCAGAAAGGCCATGTTCTTCTAATCCAATCTTCTGGATTATTTCCATGGATATGTGATGACTCCCATGCAAGGGAGACCTTAATTAGTTTACTGGAGTCCTTAAAAGAACCAACAGAGAGAGCAGATGCCTAGACACAGACATTTGGGTATGCTAAGTTAAGAGATGAAACACAGAGGCTGCCCTGGAGAAGGTAAGTGAGGACCCACAGATGCTGGGAGGGAGGTGGAGGAGGAGGGGGAGGGGGAGAGAGAGAAAGTGAGCCACTGGAAACAGGAGCTGAGTGAGCCATGTATAACCTAATAAATCCCCTTTGTAAAAGCCAACCCATTTCCGGAATATTGCATCCTGGCAGCTGTCGCACACCAAAACAGCGTAAAAAATACTGGAACAAAAACAATATCACGCAGCACATAGTTGGTTTGTAATCGACTACAACCTGTTTTAGCAAACTCCCAGATTTCGGACATTTGATTTCTTCCAGGTAGTCCCTGTTAGTAATAATGAACTTATCTGTAGTGAAACGCTATGACGTGCTGCCCGGATACCCATTCAGGAACGAAGGAACTATTTCCCCAGCTGCTAGGGGTGCTGCTGGTAGACAGCCTTCAACTTTCAACTCGCTTATGGGAATTGCCTGGACTGAAAAAGAGTCATCTTGTCCCAGGTTATGTTTTCTTCCCTGAGCAGCTTACATCCAATGAGTAACTGACGTGGGGTTATAAAGGCCCAGTCCTCTCTCCTCAACTCGTGAAAACTCTGAAGGGTCAACACAGTTTAAGAACTCCCTGAGTTCTCTATAGAGAACTGATATAGAGCTGAGGCCTCTATGGAGATTCTCCCTCTACCCACTCCTGCTCCCTTCCCTTTTTATGTGTGGACCCAAGAACACTTGCTAATAAACATCCCATATGCTCATCTCCATCTCAGGGTCTCCTTCCCAGGAACTCAACGTGTGACATTACCTTTAACTAATGAACCATAGGGATTTGGCCCTGATTTCTTTAAGTTCTGCAAGTCTCCACGGAGTAGGGGCAAAACATCTTTCTAATAGCATGCACATTCTCCTTCCATTCCTCCTTCATCAAGTCTTTGGGGACTTAATGTAAGAACACTTTGGAAGAAAGAAAGTGGAGCCAGCTCACTACATACTTTCAAGGGCTCAAAGTTCCCTCTGGTCAGTGGTTGAAACTGACTCATCTTTGACCTTTGGCATATGAATCATACTCTTGTTGTCTTGTCTGAAAGCCTCTTTCAACAGAAAATATTCTCCTTACTCAACACTCCAAGAGTTTCCCTCCAATCCAACTAAAATGTTCTCATCTATTTGGAAAGTATACATTTTTCTGAAGCACACTCTAACACGTTTCACTCTTTTTTAATTTGTAGCATCAAATGGCAAGGGGCTTTGAAACACTACACTGCTATTGCCCTTTTGATACCATCTCAGATTTGAAAGTTTGATTTATTAATGCTGCAAAAGTAGCCATCATGATTAATTGGTTTTTCAAGTGTCTATCATTTTTCATTAAGGATAATTGCTATGATTAGTAAGAGGGACCTCCCTGGAAACCTATTTAATCATGTAAAATTAATATTTGTTTTAAAGAGTGACTAATTCTTTACTTTAATAATGTAAAATTCTGTTGCTATATTAGAGCAAAATAAAAATGTAAGAAGGAGTCATTCAGAGGTTAGCAACACTAGCAGAGAGAAGTCTTAAAGAATATAGAACAGATGCAGCATCTGGAATTCAGGTCCATTTACTCAGCTCGTAATCCATGATTTTTAATCCTGATAGACTACAATCTGATATAGAGTTGGCTGTTCCAGTTTTACAGACAATCAAACCGAGGACCATGGAAGGTACATAGCTTGCCAGTATTATAACAGGCAAGGTTGTAGATGCCCAACTTCAGATGAAGCTCATGCCATTTCCACAAATATGAAAGGAAGCAAAACAACTTTTTCAGACAATATTAAAGCTCCTCTATATCTGACAGGAGGGTGAAGTTTCCAAATTATAATACCAAGGTTCTTTATTTTGATAACCAATTCCAGGTAGGAATAAAAGTTGATATTTGGAGATGTCCTCAAAGGGTTGACAAAGAAAAATAGGATTTAAAAAAAAAGGAATGAGACAAGATAATTGCCAAAGATCATTTCCTATTTATAGTGTTGAAGATCCTCGTATTCAAGGTTTATATAAACTACTATATTTCTCTTGAAGTGCAAGGAAAGAAAACAGACGTGTATGTTCATTTCTATTGCTTCCAAAATGATGCAAGAGATGGTATTCTGTGTCCTTTTCCTTTTGACAGCTTCTAAATTCCATAATTACTTATGCACTACCATCAAGAAAGAGGAAAATTGGATGAAAACTAAACATGGACAATTTTTATAAAATTGTTTGACTGGGATTAAAGAAATTTTATTTGTTTTAAATGACTCCTCCAGAAAGCCTTTCCTAAGCAATTGTCAACTCCCTCTGGTTGGGTGAGTGACCGTAGAAGGTATTCTGGTAAGCTCCCCAGTATGCCCCTATGTAGTAACCACGGAGTTAAGGTGGGAACACCTATTCTCCTTGTAACAATGATTGGTTGAGGGATGGGTTCACGACTTAGGCTGCTGCAAACAGAGAAGAGCTCAGAATTTTCATTTGAGGGCCAAGACAGGACATTTCCCCCTCCTTTTTAATATGGTGTGGTATGCAAAAATGTGTCCTGGAACTGCTATGGCAATGTTAAAGGGCAAAACTGAGAAATGAAGCTCAAGCTTTGAACACACTACATCTGAAACCTACATAACAGTTCCACTACATATGCCAACAGGTTCCCTCTCTTACTTAAGCCACTTTGAATTGAATATTTTGTGCACTGAAATGAAGACATTTGAGTTACGTTCATATTTACTCTGAAGAAATACCCTGTTTTTACTCAATCATAGAATCTATTGCATCATAACTCAAATTGCCTGCTCCCATTTGGGTCTTCTGGGAAAAGATTACAACAAAGGTAACTTAACATAAGGCTTTCCAAGAAAGAATCCACATGCTAAATAATTTAGTTCGCCAAGTATTGATACTTGCTTAATAGGCTCTCTTTACCTGTACATAAGGTGACCATGCATCCACTTTATCCTGGAGACTCCCCGTTTACTATTGTTGTCTGACGTTATTATAAATGGCACCCACCTTTTCATTCTTAAAGGTGTCATGGTTTGGAAAACAAATTATATAATAGATTCTAAGCTGATTCTTTCTCTTTGTAAACTCAGTGTGATAAGCAAGTGGCCTTAAGCTTCTCTTGAGCTGTGACAACCTCATGGATAGTAGGAATTAACATTATAGATTTCACCACGATGCCATTAGGATTCTTTAGTTTCTTTTTGTTGTATTCTTTCAGAATCTCTTAGGAAACAACCTGCTCAGAATTGATAACTGGGGTTGTAGAATAACCTGATTGAGAAAGTGACTGGGTTTTGTCTTTAAAAATGATTAACAGGTATATTTACATTTTCTTTTTTACACGGTAAGCATGGCTGCTTCCCTGAAGTTTGGAGTTCCTTGACTAAAGAAAAGTGCTGTGAGCCTTTTGTTTTGGAAAACCTTGGTTGCCAGAAAATGATCTGGAATAATTGGGACTCTTAGGCAAGAAATAAAACATAGAATTGCAATACCATCTGTAAACCTGTACAAACTCAGAAGCCTTCTGGAGGCTCTTGAATTACATGGAAGAACATAGGGGCCTCTGGAAAATGACCCTGATTATGATTCCCTGACTACCCTAGACAAAAAAGTTCTGAGCTGAATTTTATTTGATTTACAAAGAATAATGACACGTGATATTTCCTATATCTTTGGAGCTGAGAAACAATTCAAGTAGATTTAATCACTGAGGTCCTAAATTACTTTCCTTCTAGAATATTTTCATGTCAACAGAGACTCTTTAGATTCAATGCCCTAAAAGAAATAAATTCACTCTTAGAGGAAAAACTTGAGATTGTGATAGCACGATAAGATGGTAGTAATATTATGGGGCAAAAGATTGCTTTTCTACTAGGAAAGCTGTAACTGACATCTGCATAGTTCCGCTGATGGTAAATACAATATTAAATCTCAGCTTTAGAGAATTTTTAGATTGATTACATAGCATAATCCTATTTCATGAAGGAATTGCAGGCCATCTGATTTCAAAATATGAATGAAATTGAAAAAAAAAGTGGAAGCAAAACAATGTTTCAGCTCTGGGATTTTATCTGAAATCTTACAAAAAACATAGAATGTTGAAAAATACCAGTAAATACCATGATAATGTGCAATGAATTGCCATATTAAAGGTTATATGAATGAGGCAGGTGTGTACTTAGACACCAAAATGATGAAATTATCAAAACTATCACCTCATCCTGGCCTTTAAAAAATCACAACCAATAAATTATCTGAAGACTCTTCCAAATGGGGGAAGCAATTATATATTTCTTGTTCAAGAAGCAAATATGATATATTTTATATGCCTTAAAAACTGCATAAAAATTTTAATATAAAATTGTAAAAGCACGTATGACACAACTTGGCAACTTGGAGTAAAGGATATTTCTAGGCAATGTAAAACAAATTAACTTTCACTTTGAAACTTAAGCTACAAAAGGTTGGAGAAAGAAAAGAAATGAGGCAGAAAATTCCTTCTGGTTGTAAGAAATATAGTCTGGGGAAACATCTGTGATTGCAATGTTTCTACTTTATATAGAAAACGTTGCTTTCTATTCAGTAAGGAGGAGTTAAAAATATGAATCAAAGAGACATTTACATCAGCTAAGTTGTCCTAAGAGCTTTCATATCATCTGACAGGTACTTTTAAGGGAACAATTAACGCAATAATCCGAAGTACCAAGGGTACCCAATTATAAACCAGGGGATTTCTGACATTTGACATATTGAGAAACAGTAATCTCCAAACTCTTTTGACCATAAAAACCTATAATGTAAAAAAAAAAAAAAAAAAAAAAAAGGCCTGCACATGCCAATGCATACTTATTCAAATTTTAAACATGTATTATTTTATTAACGTATTATGTACTTTTGAAAATACTAATAAAAATAGACACATCAAAGGAATCAGATATAAATAAGCATAAACTGCATTTTTGGTTCTTCTTGTATACCTCTATTTGATGATCTCTGTAATGTAACACTGAAAGGCATACATAAAGCTTTCCATCTCAAACAGAATGGGAAAACCTGTGTGATTTCTGACTTCCAGACTTTAAACAGGAAAGCACTAAAAGGCATCCAGGCACTTTAATGCCTTTAAATACTGCCCCACATAATGTGCTGTTCTTTAAAAGTGGTATGCAGATTTTAATAATTAACCACTATTTTGAGTATAAATTACTACATGATATGCACATTGATGTATTTATAGACGACACCAATTTTATAGAATGTTGCGCTAAATTAATTCCTGCAAGTATTTATTCTAGAGAAAGCCTAGTGACTCGGTTCTTGATAGGTACATCATAGTCAGGGCCACAGATGTTATCCTGGTAACAACCTCCCAAGATACCGACATAGTGCCCAAGGGGAAGATTTCTGAAAGGTTAATTTGGTGAAAACAAACTTAGGTAGAGAAATCAAGTGACTCACAGATACATATGCAATTGACTAAGAGAAGATAACGTTCTCTAAACCATCTTTCTTAAGATGTTCCACTCAAAAACTGTCCATGGATAAATCACTGAGAAGTGCTGGGCTAAACAAGGTTAACATTCCTGTACGACTTCTCATTGACTTTGCTATGGTAATGTACACAGTGGGTCTCTACGATAGGCCAAGTCCATGCACATTTCTCAGCTCATCTGATCTCTTCAGGAGGAACATCTATTAACATCTGATGGAACACAGAACAGTCTGAGACATTGGTACAATACTACAGTTCCTAGCAAAAAATCTGAATGTCCATTATTTCCCATTTTTAGTAACATAAAACAGACAACTGAGATTATGAGATACAAGGGAGGTAGTTCTCACTGGAGCAGGTAGTGAGAAGAAGAAGGGAAAACCTATCGGCTTGGCCATTAGAGTGGTACTGCAATGGAGAGCTAGATCATGGATGGCCACCAGACATTGGAGCCTTTGTGGTGGAAGCTCCAAAAGCCCATGTGAAGGAATGAAAAGATGTTATGAAAAAGATAATGAAGGCAAAAAAAAAAAAAGAGAGAAACTTGGTCTTTGACAAAAATTTATATTAAGTGGGACCTATTACTCATTTTTTTCTGTTTGATTATCATGGTAGAACTGGTAATACTTTCACTGCTTAGTCTATACTTTTCCTGGAACTCAGTGGATGTGTTCGGTTCTTAGTAATAAAGAATATGAAAACTGATGGTCTGCAACCATGTATATTCATGCTAATGGGCCGCTTCAGAATTTGTCAGGTTACTTAAGCTATTATGAAAATAAATGCTTTTTCTTTCTCCAATGTAAAAAAAATTCAGAGGTAAAAAAAGATAGATATGAAGAACATATTTTTTCCTTAATTTTCTTTTCTTGATATCTGAAATAGGTCTAAACAGAGAATATATTTGTAATGTCTATTTAAAGCAGCACTGTTCAATGGTACCTTCTGCAGCGAGAGAGATGTTCTATAACTGTGCTGTTCAATATGGGAGCTTCTAGTCACATATGGCTACTGAGCATTTAAAACTTGCATGTAAAAAATGTAAACAGCCACATGTAGCTAGTAACTACTGTTTTGGACAATGCAAATTTAAGGGACTGTAGACCACACATGGGGTGCACTAGGGAATTAGTCCTTGAGAACAGAAGAGCAAATAGAAACGATGTGTTCCAGTGTCCCACTTAAACTTTTTTCATATGACCTCTGTGTGGCACGATTTCTAAGTAAAATAATTTATCTCTACCATGAAATATTAGTACTAGAGTTATTTTTTCACATTTGTACTTCTATGCCATTTGTGTGATGAGACAACTGAAAAGACAAGAAAACAATCACACCATATTTAGCTAAGTAAAAACTCCAAAGTCCAAAGGATTTAGTCCAGAGGATCTTGGCAGGTATAACCAGTTGCCCATCCAATAGCTACTTTCTCCTTTTTCTCAACTAAAATAATGTATTCCATATTTTGCTCAGAACAGAAAGGTTTTAGGATTAGATCATTAGCTTTCATATTATGAATACATCTACGACACCTGCTGGGTTAAATATCAATTCTCCCATGCTCCCTTGAAGCTGGGGGGGAGGGTCACATGACACATTCCTGATTAATGAGGTGTAAATGCACCTCTACTGCATGAGGCTGCAAGAGAAACTTTTGTTTTCCTTGTAAATAACAACTGATAAAAGCTGACCCAATGTATTTATTTCTCCATGTCCCATTCTTTCAGCTTAAAATCCTAATACAGGAGGTGGAAGCAGAATGGCCATCTTGAGTTCCATACTGAGGATAGCTGGGGACAGAGGAAAAAGGAGTCTGGGACATTCCTGGCTTCTGGAGTTCTTGTTAAGTAAGAAAAATAAACTCCTATGCAGATAAGCCATTGCAGTGAGGTTTTGGTCATGTGCAACTAAAGATAATCCTTATAAAAGCATTAATTGGAAAAAAAAAGTTCTTTAATGTCTAAAGTTCACTGAGTGTCTAAAATGACAATTATTTTCACTTGATGTGGTATATTTAATTCTCAGGAGACGTTCATTCATCACTGATCAAAAATAGACATAAATCATGCCACATTCTAACAACAGTGATTTGTACACTTCAAAATGACAAAAACGGTAAATTATGAGGTGTATATGTGTTACCACAACCACAAAGTTTTTTTTTTTTTTTTTAAAAAAAAAACAGGCTAAAATAAATCTAAATGGGCATATGGCTGTATAACAAATTGTTAAATTCAAAATGCTTGGTAAAACTAGTCATCCATGAAGATAAAGTAAATCAATGATTTTTATAGAACACCTAGTATGCCATTAAGGGCATTTTATATTCATTTCAAGAGCCAAAACATACATATGTAAGAAGTCAAACAACAATAAAATTTCTATAAGTTTCAGACAATAGAAGCCTCTTTAGAAGAAAATACAGAACTAATGAACCAAACAATTTTACAATGAATCATTAATGATAAAGACCAATACAGCTTGATCTTCACAGAGGAAGCAGTAACAAATATCAAAGTCTTCAATTTTCTGACAGATCAGTCAATTCTACACTGAATCTGCAGACATCGGTGTGGCTACTTCATAATTGGATTTGGTAAGAACTCACACCTTGAAATGGTTGCATGGTTCTCATGTAATACGTTCCCTAGTGCTAAAAAAAAAAAAAAGAAAAATACATCCTGATTTTGATCTAGAGAACAACTTTATTGTAAAACCTCATCATTATATATAGCTTCTTGCCTGCTTGCAGTCTTTCCAATTACCGTTATCTGTCCCCAATAGCTGTCCTCTTCTAGTGCCTAACACCTATTATATAACTTAAAAAAAAAAATCGAAACTTGGGTTAAGTGTGGTAAAGTGTCAGTCTTGATTTTTATGTCAAATTTTCAAAGGGCATTTGCGGTTATGTCTGTGGCAGCTTTTTATGATTTTCATATAATATGACATGAAAGAAAAGCTCAGCCCCAATAGAGTTGCTACTGATTACTGTCTTTCTCACCAAAATCTAGTTCTTTTTAGATTTAGGGGGAGAAGCATGAACAAATGACATATAAATTATTCCCTTCTTTCCACTTTCTTAAGTATAGAATCAACTCAATTTATCTCTATATATTCTACCCTTTTGCCCTAAACCCTCCCCATGGCTTTACTTTTTCTTACTTCTAGTTGAAGGGTTTAAAACTAATCCTAGAGCTGAACATAGATTAATCCGGTTTAGGGGAGATAAGTCTAATCATTACAAAGTTTATTCTGCTTCCGTAATTGAAGGGAGACGATGTCAGGTAAATCAAGGAATTTCTATTATACAGATAAATAATACAGAAAATATTCATTCCCTGAATAAATTATAGAAGGTACATAATCTTAAATATGATGCTACATGTTTGCCCTGAATAGGAAACAATAAAGATAAGGGCATTTGGAAGCACTTATGAATTACTAAGATTATATTCAAAGTTACTTATGTAAATCTAATAAGAAAAGGACTGAAATTATTCTAGAAACCCTGGTATTATTTTTAATTAATCCATAAAGAATTACAAGAAGAGGGCCAAATTCGATGCTTCTCTTTCAAAAGCAATGCAGCTATGACCACTTTGGAAATCACTGATAAGCTTGGACTATAAAATTTATTAACATTAAAACATATAATGCAAAAATCAGTTTTCATACCTAGGTTACTGAATAAAAAACAACAGGAAATCTGGAAAAAGAAGTCTAGCTTAGTTTTCTTCTATAGACGAAAGGGAAGTACATCTTTAGAGGAAAAAATAAATCATGATGCATTCATTGACTGATGATACATGCATTCTGACATGTATATGGCTGAAACCACCACAGCATTTTTTTCTCTTGTGGCAGTTACCACTTTCTGTGTTTTGTATGTCCCTCATAGAAGACACATTCTAAAATTGGAGCCTATATCTTTCTTATTTTTAATTGCCAAGATTGCATTCTAAAATTGGAGCCTATATCTTTCACCAGCACATATTTACAAATTACAGATGAAGGAAACCCTATACCAGGGCCCTTAAAAAGCAGTCATGATAGTTCTAAAGAATCTGCATAACAATGCATTTAAGCTTGCCATCTCTCCTATGATAAATATCACAAACCTGGGTGGCTTAAGAGAACAATGGAAATTTCCTGGTTCCTTGGTTTTGAAGCTAAAAGTCCAAAATTGAGTTGTTAGCAAAGTGATACTTTCTCTCCAAAGTCTACAGCATTGTGCAACTGGCTTGGGGCCTGGGAGACCTTCTGAAGAGGAAGCAGACTGAGCAAACAGGGGTCTGCTTGCTGCCAAGGGCCTGCCTGCTACAGGGAAACATAATTCAATCTAGAATGGACGGTAACCCAGGGGTCTCTGAAGTAGGCATATGAGAGAGGAAAGAAACGAGTTTTGAGGGATAAAAGAAAGTAGTTATTTTAATTGCAGCCTATTAAAACATCTATTTTTTTTTTCAAACATGGGCACGCACCGGGAATTGAACCCGGGTCTCCAGCATGGCAGGCAAGAACTCCACCACTGCGTCACCATTGCCCAACCTAAAACATCTATTTTATGTGTATATTAATAATATATTTGGGTATTGAGCAGTGCGACGGTGGCTCAGTGGCAGGTTCTTGCCTGCCATGCTGGAGACCCCGGTTTGATTCCTGGTGCCTGTCTAGGCAAAAAAAAGTCAATAATATATATGGGTATCACTACCATAAGTAAGCATATACAGAAAAGTGTGGATAAATGTGAAAAATATTTTTTCCTAGTACTGATATGTGACACTGCTTTATCTCACTATCAATCATTCACTATAATATCCAAAGAAATCAACATTAAATCCAACTCTTATTTTACTCTTTCCAACCTCATTTCTTAATACTCTCCTACCTGCCCCCAGTATGCTTTGCCACATGAGCTTTCAAAGACTATTTTCTGCATGAATGAATGAGTGAATGAATGACCAACCATGTGCCTAACACTAACATTACCTAGCACTAGCTTACACATTAAAGGCAATAATAAGAAGCCCTGTGACTTCTGTGATAGACTTTAAGGGCCCCAGATCATGGTGATTTGAAGCCTAAGAGCCAGGTAATAAAATTTAAAGTATAACAGCATTCTATATCCAGAGAAAAGATTAAAATATGAGCTCACTGACATGAAATAATTAGAATAAACAAACAGATCAAGTCAGAATCTAGAACAGAAGTTACCAAGGGGCAGCGTAGGAATAGGGAATGGGAAGTTAAGGCTTAAAATGTACAGGGTTCCTGGGGGGTGTAAGGGTAGCTCAGTGGTAGAATTTTCGCCTGCCATGTGGGAGACCCGGGTTCGATTCCCAGCCCATATGCTTCCCAAACAAACAAACAAACAGGTGCAAACAAATAAAAGAGCAACCAAACAAAAAATTTCAACAAATGGTGCTGGAATAAGGGGATACTCACATGGAAAAAGAATGAAATGTGATCCCTGCCATACGGCATACAAAAAAATAAATGAACAAGGTTCCTATTCGAAACGATGGAAATGTTTGGTAATGGAAGGAGGTGACGGCAGCACACTGTGAATATAATTCACAGAACTGAAATATATATTTGAATGTGATTAAAATGCAAAATGGTGGATTGTGTACAAGGTAACAGAAAAAAACCTCCATGAAACTACACTACACAAACACAGAACCCTAAGTCAGACCAAGGGCTATAGTTAATAGTGCAATTATAAAAACGTGCTACCATCACTTACAACAAATGTTCCATACCAATGCAAGGGGTTGATACTAGGATGGTATAAGGGGAGCCTTCATTTTATGAATGATTGTTCTGTAAACCCAAAACTTCTCTAATAAAGGAAAAGAAAAGAGAATGAATTATTTGCACTGTTTTCTTATCCAAAAGTTAAAGACCCCAGATTTTAGGTATTTTTATTAAAATAAGAAAAGTCATTTCATCACAAAGTAACCCACAACTAGAACCAAGCAAGGACATTTGTAAATAGAACTCACTATTTAAAAACAATGACACATAAACTTTCTTGTCAGAATCCCACTGATATTTCACTGAAACAGAACGTACCGGCTTTTCTCAGAATTCATGTCAATAGAGTAGTTCGGTTTTACTAGATAAGGTTTTGACAGAAAATTTTACAGCGCAATGAATTGAAATGTAATAAGATGTATATTTCCATTCATAAACACTTAAATATGTGGTTTGGCAAAGCTTATATTTATCGTTAAGCAAAAAAGTGTATGGTGTTATTTTCCATAAAACAGTTATTATGAGACTTAGAAAAATGGGATTTTTTGTGGTTTTTTTTTTTTTTTGGTGTTTGCAATTGTATGACCTTTTACTTAAGGAGAATCTTTCTGTTTTTCTTGGTCATAATCTGAGAATATGAAATAAGTCATTTTACTGACATTGACATATCCTTTCATCCTTCAGTGAAGTTAATAGTCAATCTGGCCCCTGATAGGTAAGGAAAGAAAATTGTGTGAATGTGCAACAGTGATCCACAGAGTTTTGAGAAGTCTACTGGAGACAAACATTTTTTGGAAGACAAGTGCAGCGCATAATTCGTAAATATATTCAGCCAAACAGACTACAGCGTTATTCATCACATAATGCGGCACACACCTTCTAAATATGGAAAGATACCACTCTCTGGAATTGTGTTTCTTAAAAAAAAATACCTGTACAGAATCGAACTTGTGAGATTATTCGATGAAACAGAATAATCAGTCACTTCACAGTAAGAACATTATCACATAACTTGTGAAATACATTGACAGCCCATGGAAATAAAATATGTTTAGTTTGCTTTGTTACTAATTTGGTGGAAAGATGAGAGGATGTGCAGGGGAGGGGGGTAACAGAAAAAAGAAAAGTAAGAAACATTATTCCAAAGAGGATTCATGTTAGGATACTGTATGCTATGTCTGGATCTGTGCTAGGAAATAATTACATTTACTAAGCGATAGTAGACCAATTAATTGAATTGTCTATAACATTTTTTCATTTGTTGAATAACCACTTTTCTGCTATCCTCACAATAGAATAATTCTAAGAAACACTCTCTTTTTTTGTGCTTGGCTTTCAATTTAAATTATCAACTTAGCTTGTCCTCCTACATCATTCCACCAATCCTCCCAGGGCTATGCTAGACAAGTTCCTTTGTTGTCCGATTGTAGCTGAATTTATTCAATGAAAATTATACTCAGAATGATTCTGGAGCCATACAATTACATTTTCTGTAGATACAGCTAGAGATACAAAAATGATAGCATTTTTATTAAAACTGACCTTAATAATAAAAATTAAACATATTCAAGTAATTATCTCCCATTTAAATCCACACTATGCCCAAGAAAAATTTTCATTCAATCTTTGGATAATGAAATCTTCCAGGTAGCACTGCAATATGTAGTTAAAAATGAATCCTGAACAATGCTATTATCATCTTGTCCAGACTGGCCAAATTATCTCAACCCCAACCTGGACAGGTCTTATTAGAGGAAAAAAACACCTTTGCTGATTTAATTCTTTATTCAATGCAACTGCCTGTGGGTCAGATTTAGTGGTGAATTACCTTGAACACCTGGCCAAAATGACTTGAAGAAAGACTGTAATTAATTTAGCACAGAAAATCAGAAACCAGCAATATAAAAATAACAAGTATCATGTGGCCACCGAAATCCTTTTTGTTGATAATAGCACAATTCTCCACTGCCACAAATCTCTCCCTGAATTTCCCAGCCACCTTTTTCTCTCTCTGCCACCTCTCTGTCCCATCTTCCTTCCTTCCCTCTTTCCTTTCCCTCAGTGTTAGACTCAATCATCACTTTCAGAGAAAAATTCTAGCCCTATTTTTCCCTACATTTGCTATATTATGTCAGAAAAGGAAAATGGCTATTAACTATCAAAACAATTTTATTTCAAGGGCAATTTTCCTTAAAAATATAATGAATTAGAAAAGCATTTCTTAATCAGATCTGACACTACACTGCAAATTACAAATCATCATCTCCTACTAATCGTCAATTATAGAAAATAATCTGAGTTTCATGTAGGTTTTAATTTTAAAGATTCAATTTGCACATCTCATATCTTTATTCCTCTAAAATATAATGCTGTATAAGACAGCAGCTTAGCGAGGTGTGGGATTTAGTTCGTCCTTCAGAGCAGCTAATAAATTAGCCAGGAACAGAACAGAACAACTGCTGGGGCCACGTCAGTGACTGGACACACAGCGTATCCCAGTCTGGACCAGCTGGACTGGCTGCAAGCCCCCCCCAGAACTAGAAGTCCCTGAAGCCACAGAGCCAGGGCCCCTCCCTCACAGGTTGCTTCCCAGAGGGGAAAGGAAAGGGACTTTACCAGCAGCAGGGGCTGAGTGCAACCAAGCTCCAATTGTGGAATTAATTCACAAATTCTGACTACTAAAAATAGGCCCCCAGCTCAGCTGAAACTCCAGTAAAAGCAGAGGTTGCTGGGTTTGGACCTGGCGCAGAGGGGGGCAGGGCTGATGGAAAAAGAAAAAAGAAAAAAAACAGGGTTTTTTTTGGATCTGAAAAGGTCTGGGCCCTGAAGGAAAGGAGGGGCTACATAGGACCTGGAGATACACAGAGCAATGTACCAACTTAAGCTTTTGATTGGCAAACCCAAGGAACGGGGATCCTGCTCTGAAAAGGATTTTTCTCTTTCCTTTTGGTGGCTGTGTTTCTATAGCTTTACTGCTCTTTGGATACAGCTGCAAGGCTTCTCCAGCTCCACTGCCCCAGGCATAGGCAGAATTAAGCTTGTTTGAGTGTTTGTCTGGAGCCTGTGCCTTCCTCAAGAGAGGGGTGGGGCCCAGCTCAGGTGGAATCCCTCCCTCAAGGAGTTCAGACTCCAGGGTCTGGAAAACTGAAGCAATTAAAACAAGACTACAACCTCTCCTCTGTCTCCACCATGTCCCCAGCAGGGAGAGTCTGCTGAAGTTAAAGGTACCGACCGCATCACCTTATGCTGGTGGGACCTGCAGGCAGACAAGCACCACATACTGGGCAGGATAGGAAAAACAGAGAGCCCAGAGTCTTCACGGGAAAGCCTTTCAATCTGCTGGGTCTCACCCTGAGGGAAAACTGATGCAGGTGACTCTTTCCTTCTGACAGGTGGCCAATTTGGTCTGGGAAAATCTGGCTGGGGTCTATAATACCTAAGTAGACCCTCCTAAGGGGGGAAAAAGGCACCATACAGGCAGGGCAAGAAACAGGAAAACAAGAACTGAAAAATTCTGCTCTGTTAAACAAAATCTAAGCTAGAGGTCCAGAATTAGCTAAACTGAATGTCAAAGAACAGAAAGACAACAAAGTCATCCAGCAAGAAAACCCTAGGTAAAAAAAGTGAAAACAATCTCCAGAATAAACTAATTAAGGTAATTAAATGCCTAGATGCCAGCAAAAAATAATGAATCCTACTAAGAAAACTGAAAATATGGTCAGGTCAAAGGAACAAACCAAAAATTCAAACAAGATACAGGAGTCGAAACAATTAATTCAGAATGTTCTAACAGACATGGAAAACCTCATCAAAAATCAAATCAGTGAATTGAGGGAGGATATAAAGAAGGCAAGGAATGAGCAAAAAGAAGAAATTGAAAGTCTGGAAAAACAAATCACAGAATTTATGGGAATGAAAGGCACAGTAGAAGAGATGAAAAAAAGAACAATGGAAACCTACAATGTCAATTTTAAGAGGCAGAAGATAGGATTAGTGAACTAGAGGATGGGACATCTAAAATCTGACAAGCAAAAGAAAATACAGGGAAAAGAACAGAAAAATATGGGCAGGGACTCAGGGAATTGAAGGACAATATGAAGTGCACGAATATACATGTTGTGGGTGTCCCAGAAGGAGAAGAGAAGGGAAAAGGAGGAGAAAAGCTAATGGAGGAAATTATCACTGAAAATTTCCCAACTTTTATGAAAGACTTAAAATTACAGATCCAAGAAGTGCAGCATACCCCAAACAGAATAGATCCAAATAGACATACGCCAAGACACTTACTAATCAGAATGTCAGATGTCAAAGAGAAAGAGAGAATCTTGAAAGCTGCAAGAGAAAAGCAATCCATTACATTCAAGGGAAGCCCAATATGACTATGCATAGATTTCTCAGCAGAAACCATGGAGGCAAGGAGACAGTGGGATGATATATTTAAATTACTAAAAAAGAAAAACTGCCAACCAAGAATTCTATATCCAGCAAAATTGTCCTTCAAAAATGGGGGGGAAATTAAAACATTTTCAGACAAAAAATCACTGAAAGAATTTGTGACCAAGAGACTGGCTCTGCATGAAATACTAAAGGGAACATTAGAAACAGATATGAAAAGATAGGAGAGAGAGGTGTGGAGAAGAGTGTAGAAATGAAGACTATCAGTAAAGGTAAAAAGAAGGAAAATTAGATATATACAATCCAAAAGGCAAAATGGTATAAGAAAGTACTACCCATACAGTAGTAACACTAAATGTTAATTGAATAAACTCCAAAAGACACGGACTGGCAGAATGGATTAAAAAACAGGACCCATCCATATGCTGTCTACAGGAAACACATCTTAGACACTAGGATAAACATAGGTTGAAATTGAAAGGTTGGGAAAACATATTTCATGCAAATAACAATCAGAAAAGAACAGGAATAGCTATACTAACATCCAACAAATTAGACTTCAAATGTAAAACAGTTAAAAGAGACAAAGAAGGACACTATGTATTAATAAAAAGAACAATTCAACAAGAAGGTATAACAATCATAAATATTTATGCACCAAGCCAGAATGCTCCAAAATACATGAGGCAAACACTGAAAACACTGGAAAGATAAATAGACACATCTACCATAATAGTTGGAGACTTCAATTCCACACGCTCATCAATGGACAGAACATCTAGGCAGAGGATCAATAAAGAAACAGAGAATTTGAATAATACAATAAATGAGCTGGACTTAACAGACATTTATAGAACATTACACCCCATAACAGCAGGATACACTTTTTTTCTCAAGTGCTCATGGATCATTCTCAAGGATAGGCCATATGCTGGGTCACAAAGCAAGACTCAATAAATTTAAAATGATTGAAATTATACGAAACACTTTCTCAGATCATAAAGGAATGAAGCTGGAAATCAATAATGGGCAAAGTGCCAGAAAAGTCACAAATATATGGAGGCTCAACAACACACTCTCAAACAACCAGTGGGTCAAGGAAGAAATTACAAGAGAAATCAGTAAATATCTCGAGGCAAATGAAAATGAAAACACAACATATCAAAATTTATGGGATGCAGCAAAGGCAGTGCTAAGAGGGAAATTTATTGCCTTAAATGCCTATATTAAAAAAGAAGAAAGAACAAAAATAGAGGAATTAACTGTCCACTTTGGAGAACTAGAGAAAGAACAGCAAACTAACCCCAAAGCAAGCAAAAGGAAAGAAATAATGAAGATTAGAGCAGAAATAAATGAAATTGAGAACATGAAAGCAATTGAGAAAATCAAAAAAACAGAAGTTGGTTCTATGAGAAAATCAATAAGATTGATGGACACTTAGTGAGGTTGACAAAAAGAAGAAGAGAGAGGATGCAAATAAATAAAATCAGAAATGGAAGAGGAGACATAATCACTGACCCCACAGAAATAAAGGAAGTAATAAGAGGATACTATGAACAACTTTATGCTAATAAACTTGACAATGTAGATGAAATGGACAACTTTCTAGAAAGGCATAAACAATGAACAGTGACTCAAGAAGAAATAGATGACCCCAACAAACCAATCACAAGTAAAGAAAGTGAATCAGGCATTAAGAAGCTCCCCAAAAGAAAAGTCCAGGACCAGATGGCTTCACAAGTGAATTCTACCAAACATTCCAGAAAGAATTATAACCAATCCTGCTAAAACTCTTCAAAAAAACTGAGGAGGAGGGAAAGCTACCTAACTCATTCTATGAAGCCAATATTACCCTCATACCAAAGCCAGACAAAGATATTACAAAAAAAGAAAACTACAGACCAATCTCTCTTATGAACATAGATGCAAAAATCCTCAAGGAAATTCCTGCAAACCAAAGCCAGCAGCATATTAAAAGAATTATACATGATGATCAAATAGGATTCATCCCAGATATATAAGGATGGTTCAACATACAAAAATCAGTTACAGTAATACACCATATCAACAAATCATAGCAGAAAAACCACATGATCATCTCGATTGATGCAGAAAAGTTATCTGAAAAAATTCACCATCCTTTCCTGTTGAAAACACTTCAAAGGATTGGAAAACAAGGGAACTTCCTCAACATGATAAAGGGAATATATGAAAAACCCACAGTTAACATCATCCTCAATGGGGAAAAACTGAAAACTTTCCCCTTAAGATCAGGAACAAGACAAGGATGCTCACTATCACCACTGTTATTCAACACTGTGCTGGAAGTTCTAGCCAGAGCAATTAGACAAGAAAAAGAAATACAAGGCATCAAAATTGGAAAGGAAGAAGTAAAACTCTCACTGTTTGCAGATGATATGATATTATATGTCAAAACCCCCCAAAAATCCATGGCAAAACTATTAGAGCTAATAAATGAGTACAGCAAAGTGGCAGGTTACAAGATCAACACTCAAAAATCCATAGTGTTTCTATATACCAGTTGAACAATCTGAGGCAGAAATCATGAAAAAAATTCCATTTACAATTGCAACCAAAAGAATAAAATATTTAGGGATAAATTTAACTGAAGAGGCAAAAGACCTGTACAGAGAAAACTATAAGAAATTGTTAAAAGAAATCACAGAAGACCTAAATAAATGAAAGGGCATACTATGTTCATGAATTGGAAGACTAAATATAGTTAAGATGTCAATTCTACCTAAATTGATTTACAGATTCAATACAATACCAATTAAAATCCCCAAAACTTACTTTTCAGAAATAGAAAAACCAATAACCAAATTTATCTGGAAGGGTGGGGTGCCCCGAATAGCTAACAGTATCCTGAGAAAGAAAAACGAAGCTGGAGGTCTCACGCTACCTGACTTTAAGGCGTATTATGGAGCTACAGTGGTGAAAACAGCATGGTACTGGCATAAAGATAGATATACTGACCAATGGAATCGAATAGAGTGTTCAGATACAGACCCTCTCATCTATGGACAATTGATCTTTGATAAGGCAGTCAAGCCAACTCACCTGGGAGAGAACAGTCTCTTCAATAAATGGTACCTAGAGAACTGGATATCCACATGCAAAAGAATGAAAGTGGAATCATATCTCACACCCTATACAAAAATTAACTCAAAATGGATCAAAGGCCTAAACATTAGATCTAAGACCATAAAACTGTTAGAAGAAGATGTAGGGAAATATCTTATAAATCTTATAATAGGAGGCGGTTTCCTAGACCTTACACCTAAAGCATGAGTATTGAAGAAAGAAAGAAATAAATGGGAACTCCTCAAAATTAAACACTTTTGTGCATCAAAGAACTTTGTCAAGAAAGTAAAAAGACACCCTATACAATGGGCGACAATGTCTGGAAACGATATATCAGATAAAGGTCTAGTATCCAGGATATATAAAGAGATTGTTCAACTCAACAACAAAAAGATAGACAACCCAGTTACAAAATCTGCAAAAGACTCGAACAGACACTTCTCAGAAGAGGAAATACAAATGGCCAAATGGCACATGAAAAGATGTTCAACTTTCCTGGCTATTAGAGAAATGCAAATCAAAACCACTATGAGATATCATCACACACCCACCAGAATGGCCATTATCAATAAAACAGAAAACTACAAGTGCTGGAGAGGATGTGGAGAAATAGGCACACTTATCCACTGTTGGTGGGAATATCAAATGGTACAACCGGTGTGGAAGGCAGTTTGGCGGTTCCTCAGGGAGCTAAGTATAGAATTGCCATATGATCCGGCAATACCATTGCTAGGTATCTACTCAGAGGACATGAGGGCAAGGACACAAACGGACATTTGCACACCAATGTATATAGCAGCATTATTTACAATTGCCAAGAGATGGAAACAGCCCAAATGTCCATCAACAGAGGAGTGGCTAAACAAGCTGTGGTATATACATACAATGGAATATTATACAGCTGTAAGGCAGAATAAAGTTATGAAGTATAATAACAACATGGAAGGACCTTAAGGACATTATGCTGAGTGAGATTAGCCAGAAACAGAAGGACAAACACTTTATGGTCTCACTGATATGAACTAACATTAAGGAACGAACTTGGATAATTTCAGTTAAGGACAGAGGTCATCAGGAGATAGAAATAGGGTAGATATTGGGTAATTGGAACTGAAGTGATACAGATTGTGCAACAGATTGTAAAATCCGTTTGTAAACAGATTGTAAAAATTCAGAAATGTATAGCACAATACTACCTAACTGTAATACAATGTTAGTACACTGAATGAAGCTGAATGTGAGAATGATAGAGGGAGGAGGGCTGGGGGCACAAATGAAATCAGAAGGAAAGATAGACGATAAAGTCTGAGATGGTATAATCTAGGAATGCTTAGAGTGTATAATGATAGTGACTAAATGTACAAATTTAAAAATGTTTTGCGTGAGGAAGAACAAAGGAATGTTAATAATGCAGGGTGTTGAAAATAGATGGTAATTAATACTTTAAAACTTTAACTTATGTTTGAGACTAAAGCAAAAACTATATATTTGGTACAAAATATACATATATAATCCTATATTTTCTACTCTTGAAAATTTAACGTTAGAGTTTCCTCATTTTTAAAATGGCTACACTTTGCAGTCTTTTTAAAAAAAATTAAAGTTCCAACTTTAACCTTCATTCTCTTTTGGTCAAGTAATCCACTTAGCAAAAACTATTTTCCTTTCAAAATGGTAGCAGCCCCCTATTTTCTAAAATAATAATTTGATTAAACATGCTATGCTAAAAGAAATGAAAAGTTGTTCTTTTTTTTTTTTTTTAAAAAAAAAACAAATATGTGATTTATAGGCCTTTGAATTCAAGGTTTAGAGCAATTGTACAAAGGCTAGCTTATTCAAACACAACATCCTTGCACACCTTCTGCAGCCAGTATTTCAATCATTGCATATCTAAGGTTTGTTCAGAATCTCATAAATTTAGAACTAATTCTCCTGAAGTCAGAAAAGGCCTTGTCCGTATGTCAGCCTACCTAATTTCTGATGCTCTGTACTACAACATAATTCCTTAAAAACTGGAGTTTTCATATCACATTTCATTCACATTATCCATCAAACAATTCAAATTTATTAAGAAACAATCACTATATGTGCACGTTTCCAACACACTTATATTTGAGATACTGATGTATATAAGGTCTTTATTTCAGGTCTCCCTGTTACAAAGTTCAAGTAGATGTGTGTTTAATTACCTTCTCTAGTCTTCTTTTCACTTGCTCTATTCCACAACCTATCCTACATATACTTGCTCAAGGACAGTGGGTATTTGTTGTTTATGGGCTTCTCAGTATCCCTGCCCTCTTCTTTTTGTTGCAGGCCTCAATTTCTTCGGAGGGGGTATTATCTCTTATTGCAAGAACCTGTAGGAGTTTCTCTGCTCTCCTCTAGCAAAGGAGTCAAGCAAGGACAATTGGACTCTCTTTCCCAGGACATTATTATTATTATTATTATTATTATTATTATTATTATTGCATGGTTAGGCACTGGGAATGGAACCCAGTTCTCTGGCATGGCAGGTGAGAATTCTGCCACTGGGCCATGTCACACCACCCCCCAGGACTTTTAACTTTGAGCAGAGTTATACAGGATGCGGAGAAAAAGAGAGAGTATCACAAAGAAACTTCAGTAGTTCCTGCTAAACAATGCCTAGGCATGGTTGAAATTGCTCCTGTTTTTCTAAGTCTCATTTCATAGCCTTTGTGCACTTGCACTGTTCTCTAAATTAATTTTGGGCCTATACTGAAAGAATATCTCTTTGAAGGGATGTTAAATTAGTAACCCTTTCAGAAAAAGAAAAAATGTATTTGAAGACCTCCCAAAGGCTAGGTTCACTAACCATCATAAGGGAGTATGGATTTTCTCTCCCATCCGAGTATCAAATAACTTCTTCAAGGGATCATAATGCCAATGGCAGAATGGGGTACACATGCAGAAACATGTTCTTGTTTTCATATATTATCATGTGATATACAGTTTACATGAATCAAGTCCATCAATGGGAAGATTCCCACTGAGTTCACTGTAGAACATAATATTAATTACTAACATTTATTGAATACTTGTAGTGAGCCAGGGAAGGTGAGTAGCAGTTCTCATATACTACCAAATTTAATCTTCATGACCACTTACAGGGCAGGTATTATCATTATCCATATTTTATGGGCAAATAAAATCAAGCTCAGGGAGGTTGAATAACTTACTCAAGGTCACACAGCTATAGTTGACCTTGAGTTGTAGAACTTAGAGAATCTAACTCCAAAGCCCTGGCTTTAAATTTTATAACATACTGCCTACTCTGGTAGGTAATAGTTTTAGAGAAAATGGTGTAACTCAATGCACTACTGTAAAAGAAGGTACCTCTGGTTTCTGTATGTATCATCATGGTACAACTGTAAAATGCTCAGCATAGTGTCTAACATAGAATACATATTTTACATACAGATGTATTCCTACACACACACACACACAGGCATACCTTAAGGATATTTTGAATTTGGTTCCAGACTACCACAATAAAGCATGTATCATAACAAGTGAGTAATACAATTTTGGGGGGGTTACCACTACATGTAAAAGTTATGTTTACACTATATTGTCTATGTAGTGTGCTATAGCATCATTTCTAAAAAAAAAAGTACATACCTTAATTAAAAATACTTTATTGCTAAAAAAAGCTAACTATCACGTGAGCCTTCAACAATTCATAATCATTTTTGCAGGTGGAGGGTCTGCCTCGATGCTGCTGACTGACTAGGGTAAAGGTTGTTGAAGGTTGGGGTAGCTGTGGCAATTTCTAAAAATAAGGTGCTAATGAAGTTTGTTACATTGATTGACTCCTCCTTTCACCAAAGATTTCTCTATAGCATGCAATGCAGTTTGATAGCATTTTCCTCTCAGCAGAAATTCTTTCAAAATTGGAGTCCATCTTCTCAAATGCTGCTGTTGCTTAATAAACTGAGTTTATGTAACATTTTAAATCCTTGTTCTAATTTCAACAATATTCATGGCAGCTTCACCAGGAGTAGGTTCTATTTCAAGAAACCACTTTCTTGGCTCATCCATTAGAAGCAACTCCTTATCCATTAAAGTTTTATCGTGAGATTGCAGCAGTTCAGTCACATATTCTGGCTTCACTTCTAGTTCTCGTTCTCTTGCTATTTCCACCACATCTGCAGTCATTTCTTCCACTGAAGTCACGAACCCCTCAGAGTCATCCATGAGGGTTGGAATCAACTTCTTCCAAACTCCTGTTAATGTTGATATTTTGACCTTCTCCCATGAATCACGAATGTTCTTAATGGCATCTGGAATGGTGAATCCATTACTGAACGTTTTGAATTTACATGGCCCAGATCCATCAGAGGAGTCACTATCTATGGCAGCTATAGTCTTAGGAAATGTATCATTTAAATTTGAAGACTTGAAAGTCAAAATGACTCCTTGATCCTTGGGCAACAGAATGGATATTTGTTTTAGGAAGCATGAAAACAATATTCGACCTGTTGCACATCTCCATCAGAGTTCTTGGGTTCCCAAATGAGTAGTAATATTTTGAAAGGAATCATTTTATCTGAGCAGTAGGTCTCAACTGTGGGCTTAAAATAGTCAATAAATCATGTTGTAAACAGATGTGTTGTCATTCAGGCTTTGTTGTTCCATTTAGAGAGCACAGGCAGAGTAGATTTAGCATAATTCTTAAGGACCCTAGATTTCCCCTCCTCTCCATGAATGGTAAATGAGCATCACCTTGAACTTCAAGTCACCAGCTATATTAGCCCCTAACAGGAGTGTCAGCCTGTCTTGAAGCTTTGAAGTCAGGCCCTGACTTCTCCTCTCTAGCTATGAAGGTCCTAGATGGTATCTACTTCCAATAGAAGGCTGTTTAATCTACATTGAAAATCTGTTGTTTAGTGTCGCTACCTTTATCAATCTCTTAGCTCCATCTTCTGGATAACTTGCTGCAGCTTCTCCATCAGCACCAGCTGCTCCAGCCCTGTACTTTCTTTGTTATAGAGAAGACATCTTTCCTTAAACTTCATGAACCAAATTCTGCCAGCTTTACTCTTTCTTCTGAGGCTTCCTTACCTCTCTAAGTCTTCACAGAATTGAACAGAGTTAGGGCCCTGCTCTGCATTAGGTTTTGACTTAAGGGAATGTTGTGGCTGGTTTGATCTTCTCCCCAGACCACTAAAACTTTCTCCATATCAGCAATAAAGCTGTTTCACTTTCTTATCATTTGTGTGTTCTCTAGGGTATGAGTTTTAATTTCCTTCAAGAACTTTTCCTTTACATTCACAACTTGGTTATCTGTTTGGAGCAAGGAGGCCACTTTTTGTCCTATTTCCGCTTTCACCATGCCTTCCTCATTAAGCTTAAACATTTCTAATTTTTTATTTAAAGTGAGAGACGGGTGACTCCTTTTTTCACTTAAAAACTTAGAGGCCATTGTAGGGTTATCGACTGGCCTGATTTCAATATTGTTGTGTCTCAGGAAATAGAGAGACCCAAAGAAAGGGAGAAAGATAGGGGAATGGGCAGTCCTGGGAGCAGTCAAAACACAAACATCATTTATGGAATGAGTTTGTTGTCTTACAAGGGCACGATTTGTGGAGCCCCAAATCAATTACAATAGCAACATCAAAGATCACTGATCACAGATCACCATAATAAATGCAATGGTAATGAAAAAATCTTAGCACCATAATAACCACCAAAATGTGGCACAGAGACACGACGTGAATACAAACTATTGGAAAAATGGTGCCAAGAGACTTGCTCAACACAAGGTTACCACAGAACTTCAGCTAGTAAAAAAAAAAAGAAAAATTGCAATGGCTGTGAAGCACAATATAATGAAGTGCAATAAAACAAGACATGTCTGTACGTGTATGTGCATTGTTAAATGAATTGGGAAGAGACTGGAGGCAACTTGTCGGTATATGTCTAAAGCAAAGGCCAACTTATCTATACATGTTGAAATCATTCACACATACCTAAGTTATCTGAGCCTCTCTGAGGTTACACAATTGCTAGAACCTTCTGACATTCTTTGAACCTTAGTCTTGATTTCCCTGAAAACAGGACTTCTGTTGGAGTTTTTTGTAAGGATTCCATCTCCTTATACAGCTTGTCATTCTTACTTTTTTTTTCCTTAATCAATCTTTTTTTTTTCTTGTGTAGCCTCACTGCAGTCACTATTTAAGCAGTCTCTTAGGGAAAAACAGAGTGCTTTTGTCTTGGAATAGAGCATTCCACAATTTGAAAATTATCTCCCTTTTATAAATAAATGGTCTCTCTTTTCTAAATTCTTAACATTTGTCTTTTATCTGACAGTACATATGTGTGTGTGTATATATATTTACATATATATATATGCACACACCCAAACATACACAAATATTTATCTCTAAAGGGTAACCACAGTTATAGTTATTACTGGTAGGCAGCATATATAATGAATAAGAACACAGGCTTAGGAATCAGACATGGGTTTGAATCCTTACTCTGCTACTTAGAAGTGTGACATCTAGGCACCCCAGTTGCTTTTTCTGAAATAATGCGGCTATTATACTTCTCATAAAGTAGCAAAACAAATTTTACTGTCTTTATATATAGACAATTATATATATAACATTTACCAATCAATATATACACACATACTCTCATTATGTGGTGAGTGTGAACGTGTATTCTCTGCACCCTGCACCCAGATGGGAATACCAAGATCCAAAGAATCATATAATTTGCAAATGACAGAGAAAAGTCACCAAATTCAGGTGTTTTGGGTACAAGCTCTAGGTACTTTAAATGCAGGTCATTAACTAGCAGATTATTTTTGTTCCTACTAATTTTCTGAAGTTCATTTTAAAAAGAGATTTCCTTTACTCTTCTTGCCTTGCTCCTTTCATTTTCAAAAGGCAGTTCTGTGACACCTATATGCCTTCAATACAATTTAGTATGTCTTTAGAAAACTTTGAAAAGCTCATACGAATGAAATAACTACTTTTCTTACACATTCAGAACTCAACAGATACAGAGCATGTTTATTCTAGCTAGCTAAAACACATTTGTATCAATATAATCTTATGCTTCTAATTGATGTCTTAACTTTGCAGAACGGATTCCAAGGAGGTTTAGGATTGCAATCTTTGAATTAAAAAGAAGCTTATTTGATGATGGCATTGCATAAATACCAATATTAAGATCTGGGATATTTAAAAATAGATTATTTTTTTTACAGCTCTCTTTTTATTTCTAGCTAACTTTCAATTACCCTCATTCCTGGAGGAGGAAAACTGGCATAGACATCTTAAAGAGAGGATAATAACCAACTCCCAGATTATATTTGATTCCGTAATATGTCTGGCTGTCTAATGCCAAAACAAACAGTTTCCGGGTAAACAACTAAACTGAGGTACTTATTTGGCACGAAACAGGATTTTTAAAATGCCAGTTGTTGAGTGAATTTAATTAAGCCAGTTATACTGATAAGTTTATTCTTTTTTCCTTTGTATTTTTCCTTTTAAAGGTATGGCTGCTTTAGAGCATTGCATTTATTTGTATCCATGGTCATACTGTGGTTGAACGGAGTAGTGAAAGAAGTATGCTCGCTGACAGAGAAAAGCTACCTAAAAACTGGTGGGAAATGTGTGAGGGGAGTGAACTGGTCTGCGGAGAATCTTCACTTTTAAAGAACTCTTTCAGCTGTTATCTTTTGTCCCCATACCTTCTGCTTGATGATCATTTCATTGATGTCTTCGAGGTCACCCACCATCACCCTCTGAGACTTAATGACACGATCAAGCAGAGAAAGCCAGTCGGTGAGTTCTGTCCAAGCCCGGTTGAAATCTGCCAGAGCGGGTACCTCCGACAGCAAGGAAGATGGCATTTCTAGTTTGGAGATGGCAGTTTCCTTGGTAACCACAGGTTGTGTCACCAGAGTAACAGTCTGACTAGGAGCTAAAATATTTGTTGCAAAAAAGGAGAAAGAGAAAAAAGAAAAATTAGAAACATGCGTTGACCCAAATTCAATTAACTTTACAGATCAGGTTTAGTTGAAGGGCAACAATTTGTCATTATGTGCTTTTCCTCCCCTAATAATGTGGGTACTTTACATAGTACAATATGTTAGGAAACTTCAAAGACTCAAACTTTTCACTAATACATATTAAACAATCTTCCAGAAGTGACTTTGCTTAATTCCATGCCTGGACAATTAATTTAACTGAAATAGTCCTTCTTCATAACAATTATACAGATTGTGGGATTGCTAAAGGAAACCAAAAGCAATCAAACCTTGCCAGATGAATATATTTTACTTTTTTTAAATTTTTCACTCAAGGAATGAAAAAGCAAAAGAAGAGAATGGATAACATCTTAGTTTTGAATTATGATTTCCCTGAATAAGAAGAAAATTACTGTGGAGTTGGCCCTGGGGAAATCAAATCAATGAAATGTTCTTGTCTTAGCTGTGTATTTTATATTGGGAGCATTTTGTCATCTGTTTTTCTTTTTTTTTCAGATTGATAATAAACAGACTAACAGTGAAGAAAAATCAAGTTATATTATTTTTGGAAAATGAGAGCTAACACAATTTTTCTACTGGGACATGAAACATTGTTCTAAGGTCACTCACAAATTATCAAATAAATGAATATTAAGCTAGTATTCATAGGTTGAACATCACAGCATAAGATAGCACATGGCAATTTTGTTAAGAGCTGAAATGTGGGTGTACAAACACCTGGAAGAGAACCTCTGTCTCTGACTTGGGAATTCTGTGACCTTGGTTAAGTTACTTAACTTCTCTAAGCTTCAGTTCTCCTCAGTAAAGGAGAGATAATCACAGGAAAAATGTCAGGGGACTGGCAGGGGAAGATATGTGAATTAAATGACTAATAAAAGAAATGAACATAGAACAATTCCAGAGACATAATAACAACAACCACCACACCTGAAACTAGTAGGTAATCAACAACGTTAGGTATAATTATTATCGTATACGAACTATTTTTCTACACGTGGCAAGTAAAGAATATACTGATGAACAAATACAGTGAGAAATTGGGAATAAGGGCTGGGAAAATCACAATACTTGGATAAAACACAGCTGAAGGTCTGTATGTGGCCCTGTGTTTACTGAAGGGGGCTGCACTTGCTGGTATGAATTGGCACTAAATTCCCCCAAATTACTAGGTTATCAGAGATGAGTGGTCAGGGGAAAGGAATGCCTAATTCAGGCCTGAAGAACCTAATATATCCAGGGGAACAGCGGCAAACAAGTTTTTGACTATGTAGTTCAGAGTCAAAGCTTTCAGAGAAAGCTGCAAAAGTCAAGACCTCAGTAGGAAACCCAAGAGGCATGGGCAATGAGAAAACTTAGGAGTGTAAGGAAAATGTGCCATGTTGGATTTCCTTTCTGAGGTGGCCATGAATTACTTTTCATGGTTGTTTGACTTTTTATGCTTTTGAGGTTGTCTTCTTGCTAGAGAAGAAGATGGGAGGGGTGGAGGAATGTCTTTTATCTCTAGCTTTTAAGAGACAAGTGGTTCCTACAGATGGAAGAAATAATCTTGAACAAGGCAGAAAGAAATAAAAATGTGCTTACAGTGTCAAACAGAATCAAAACAGATGACAACAAGTAATGACTGAAAGACAACACTGAGGAAATAAAAAAAAATCACTTCTTTAAAGCTCTGTCACTAATCTGAGATTCCTTCTAGAAAGAATGAAACATTATCTGAAGCAAAAATATATCTCATGATCCACAGATCCACGGTCCAGTAGGAGGAAGCATGGAAGGCCATAAGATCTAGAAACCTTAAAAGGGATTCCAGAAGTAGAGCTGAATCCCCAGAGAGGATGCATGTGTAAGGTTAAAAAGAGAGTGGGATTACAGCATCACTATAGGAGCTAACTGCACAACAGCTGAATGACTAAAAAACATGGACAAGCTATTCTTAAAATAGATACACATAGGACACTGAGCCATTGTACAGCAGTTTAGGAGGACTTCAAGATTATGGGAAGTGTCAGAAAATGCTTTTGTCTTCTTTAACTTGACTTACTGAAAATTTGACCTCAAGAAAGAGCATGAATAGAGCATATTTTTTTCCTCCTGGACTTGCTTCTGACCAGCAAAGAACTACTTAATGAAGTGGAAATGATCATATCACCTTAAATATAGTGAAGAATGAGTATACAAAGAATCCTCATACTTGGCAAGGAACAGACCACTGTTTTCTGGAAAGCAAGTTTGAAAAACAAATTCAAGATGACTGAAAATTAGAAACAAATGACACTGGGATGATGTCATAAAATTCTCCCATAAAAAAGGAAGTATGACAAAAAAAAAAACAAAGAAAAGAGTCAGCTGAAGCAGATTCAGAGTGGAGCAATTCTGCCATCTCTGAAAGACACAACAAACAAAACAAAACAACAAAAAAATGCACCCGCCACTGGCAGATTATCTGATTGGTAGACCAGTTGGCCAGTTCATTTTCGTCTCTTGTCCAGCCTTCACCACCTGAGAAATTCTCTCCACCTGTGGGAAAGGGTGGGAAAACTGTCTGACTTACTCCCTGCTCTATCTCCAGCACCTAGCATACATCCTCAAATATAGTAAGTACTCAACTGATGTCTGTTAAACAAATGAACAAAACTTCAAAAGTACCTGTGCAGTAAGCTCTTTAGCAAACACAGAGGCTCTCAACCCACGGTGAGTATTAAATAAGACCAATCAGTATGACTGCTTCCCAGAGAGCTAGAACACCAAGTTGTGCTGAGGCTTTGGCTATTTAGGTCATTTCAGCTATTATCAGAACAAGGAAATAATGGAGGGAGAGCCACTGCTTGGGACAGACAATGCAAGGGCAAACATTAAAGGGACAAAATAGAATCAGTCAACTCCTTTTTATATTTTGTATCTTTCAATGGAGGGGCGGGGTGGGGGGTGCGAAGGGAAGAGGAAAAATTCCTGGATAAGGAGGCAGAGGGGATTCTCTGGTGCCAAACTGTTGGATTTCCTTGTTCTGCCATTTCTTAGCTGTGTAATCTCAGGCAGGTTACTCAAACTCTCTGAATCTCCATTAACTCCTACGTAAAATGTCGATTATAATAGTACTTCCATACAGCTGGCTTTACTGTTTCTTAGACATAAAACCTTTGACAAGTCACCTAATCTGAGATTACAAGCATCTTGGGGTAAGGGATTATATTATGATTGCCAAAGTGAATTTGTCCAAGCCTCAGAGTCTTCACCGGCACCACGGGGAAAACAACCAATCTCCTGGAATTGTTCTAAAGATTTTATGGACCTATATATGTAAAAGACCCTCTACCATTTTTCTGATAGTGAAGTACACTGTACAGGTGCTTTTTTTTTTTTTTTTCCTTTTCCTTTATCCTTTCCTGCTCAAACAATTTAACACCTCGCTTTCTACATTAGCATGGCATCCTAGGTTCTGTACCATCTGAATGAGACTTCACACCCCAGCCTGGCCTCCCACCATTTTTGCTGTGTTCGGTCTCAATTCACCATCCCCCAGTTAGCAAGGGCATTTGCACATGATTGCGTCTTTCTGCATGCCTTCTAAACTGCTTGAAGACTCTTGTCTCCCTTCTTCAGATAAAATCTCATTTCCTCTTCAAATCCCAACTCTAGATTTCTGTGTGTGTGTGTTTTCTTTTTTTGAAGGACCCAGGTAAGTCACATGGAGGGTACGAGGGTGGTTCAGTGGCAGAGTTCTCGCCTGCCATGCTGGAGACCTGGGTTCGATTCCCGGCCCATGTACTTCCCAAAAGAAAACGAACAAAAAAACAAACAAAAAGTCAACAAATGGTGCTGCAATAACGGAATACTCACATGGGAAAAGAGTGAAATGTAACCCCTCCATATAGCATACAAAAAAAAAAAGTCACTTTAACATCTTCTTACTTAATCATCTCTAGGAAGAACAAAACCTTGCACCATTATTAAGTTTTCTGTGTGTTTGTTTCTGCTGGTTTTGCATGGGGTGAAAAGATAGCTGATGGTAATTTAGAACTGATTGCTAAAGTTTCAAACTTTGGGGCTTCAGAAACAAAAGAAAAGTGCTATCACATAAAGAGGAAGCTAATCTTGATCTACTTCACGCTTTTTATTAGGACCAATTCTGGGTAGACCAACACTATTTGAAATATTTTCATCTTCCAAAAAATATGTTTCTCCAGATCCACCTATGCCATGTACATATTGCTTCTTGCTTTGCTTTGTTTTTAGCAAAATATTCCAGAGGAAGGGTTTTGAAATCCTAAGGACATTTATCTTATTACATATATCATATGAACTCACACCACGTTTTTGGGTGTCTTTGCTTTTTTTTTTTCTTTAAATGAGGTTCTTTCTTTTCAGCTGGGTCATATTACTTAGATACATATATCACTTCATTGGCTAAAGCGTGGCTTGATCAGATCTGTAGGGGACAGAACAGTCTAGAAAACAGGCTCTTTACTCTAAGGGTCAGTTGCAGAGGGTTCTTGTTAAGCTGGTACTTGGGAAGATGGGTAGTGGATTGGTTGAGAGTGCCCAAGTCCATGAACCTCAGGCAGTACTGACTAAAAAGCACAGACACCAACATGCTCTGGATGGTTCTGCAGGTTCTCTTGGAGCAGGAGAAATGGCATCCCTTCAGGCACAATTTAATCCCTCCTCAGCGTGATCTACTTGCCTAGACATCCGCCTTTTGGCCCAGATGCTTTCTGGGGTCACAGGGAACTGGCCCAGGGAATGGCTGCTAGAGATCTCAGCCTTTGTAACCTGAGTGGGCAGTATCTCCCCGTGGATATCACAGTAGTCTTGAGGCCCTTTCGAGGAAGTATCTCTTCCTGCATGGACTCCTGTAGTCTTCTGGTGTCATGCTATTAACCATCCCTTCAGCAACAGATGCTGAGGTTTCTCCTGCTTAATTACTTCATTAGAACCACATGCATTACAATTAGACCAAACACACACACACATCCTCTCACTATACACACACATACACACACACACACACACAGACACACAGAGTATATACACAGACACAAATACATATATAAATACACACACTTACTAGTCTGACTACTGATGATTGTAGCATAATGCTTCTCTCATGCATTCATTAGAACATTAAAATGGCTCCACCAAGAACTGTTTTTCCTTCCATAGCTAAGCAGATAGAAAATCGAGCTCAAAAGAGCTAAAATGAATTGAGTTTGCAAACCAGAATAGTAGCAAGAATAACAGTAGGTGTAATACACTATTGCAAGCCACATCTTTGCTCTGAGTATTTTGTTAATTAAAAGGTGTTGGCTTTAGGAGGGAACTTTTATTTTTTCAAAAGCATTTGAAGAACATTTCTCTAGTTGAAAAATTTAATTGGTTTTAGGGGTACATGATTAGTCAGACTAACAGCTTTACTTAAAGCTTTAAAGGAGCTACTAAATCTTTTTAAAAACACACGCATAATGTGTTTGGCATACTTCCTTTGAAGCATTTACATGTGGTTTTTCTGTAATTCACAGGTCTCCTTTGGTTGATAATAATCAAGAAGCACATATTCTATTCCTGGCTTTGTTGTTTGAACGTGGGTAACTTTTGTTTCATTTTATATATTTATTTGAAAAAACCAGTCAACTCACTAAATGTAAAATCTCGGATTCACACTAGCAAATACATGACAAAATATCTAAAACGTGCCTTTCAACATTCCTTTCCCACTTATGATTCCATGTCAGTAGAAGGTAGCAAAATGTGTGGTCAAATTTCATTACTGTTTAATACTGTGGGTTGTAGGAAAGATTGTTTAGCTACTTTCATCTTACCAGTAGATAAAGTAACTATGCTCCAGGTGACAGACATTGGAGAACATTTTAGTTTTGAATATTTGAAAGGATGATGTGGTTTAATGTGCTAAATAAGACGTAGACAGCACTTATTTAACAAAGTAAGAAACCGTGAATGGACTCCAAGGAAAGAAAATCTACTGCACATAAGCAGAGAAGATCCTCCCTGCTTTCCTCTAAATATTTCCACTCTCTAAGTACAAGTTGGAAAACTTAGAAACAACTGTTAAGAACCCATGAACCTTTAGATTTTCCTGTATTCCTTCCCATCACTGTAAAGGGGAAATCAAATTATGATTCCGGTATTACCAATTATTCCCATTTTAGCACAATGGGGGCCTCTGCTACATACTTGCAAGGATTAGAGAGGTGGCAATCAAAGACTTATGATAATCAGTGGTATTTATGTATTTTCGAAGAAAAAAAATGAGGTGTGGGACCAATGGACTTTTAAAGCTCAGTGATTCTAGTTTCACTTTTTTAAATTGATTCTTCCTGCTACTGAGAATACAATCCCCCCCCCAAAAAAAAATGCCACCATCACCACAACCATTTACTTAGTCCTTTCTATGTGCCAGGCAATGTTCTTTTTAACCATCTTTTATTTATTCATTACCAACCTATTTTCAGGGTAGGTATTATCATGCCCATTTTACTAAAAGGTAAAAAGTGACTGGCTCAGGCTTTCACATTAAGAAGTGGCAATAACAGGATAGTATGCTTAATCACTACATATTGTTTAAAAAATGATCCAGACATCAGATCCTTTCTACAGGTCTTAGTCAACATGGAAGAATTAAGAATCACTGGAAAACACCGTTGGCTCTAAGAGCTACAGTTTACAAGTAAGGGCCCCACAAGATGCATCTCAAATCCATTCTACTCTGGGAGAGAAGGTCACCTGAGGTAGTCATAAAAATACGGAAGACAATAATGAAGGGCATCTGGCTTCCTCTCCCAAGTTACATGCTATGCTTGAGGAACAACTCCAATCTGACTTCATCCAAATAAACATCCTTCCTTCAGCAAGCTGAGGACCGAAATGACCTTTTGTCTTCTCCTTTCTTAGTTTGCATCTTCTAAGTGCCCTGCTATGACCCATATTATATGAATTCATCTGATACATCTTCAATATAAAGTAGAATTTCTTAATCTTGTCATTATCAACATTGTGACTGGATATTCTTGCTGTGGGGGAAGTCCTGTACATTGTAGATTGTTTAGCAGCATCCCTGGCCCGAGTACCCTTTTAGTTGTGACCAACAAAAGTGCCTCTAGGAATTAACAAATGTCCCTTGGGTAAAAAACAAAAATGGCCTGTGGTTGCAAAGCACTGATTTAAAGATTTTTGTGTGTGTGTTTATTTCCACTCTCTCCCTTTCCTCCCTCCCTCTCTCATTTCTTTCTATCCATCCATCCATCATTTATATACTTAACTCTTATACTGGGCATTCTTTAGCCTATCCAAGTTTGTGCTTTCTTATACCTAAGAAGTACAGATAGGTGAAATTTTAAGTGCTACTCTTACCCACATGATATTGGCCAGGGGCTGAAGAAATTGTAAACACCCCAAGCTATCGCCAGGGAATTCTGAATAATGTTATGCAGGAAATGCCTTAGTGATTAAACAAGGCAGCATCTCTGGTAAAGAACAAAAACTCATCCTTGTAATAGAATATTAGAGTTCCTCCCATCAAAAAACAACTGTAGTATTTAATTCCTCCACTCCTTGAACATGGATTAGCCAAGTGATTTGCTTTGACCAATACATCATTAGGAAATGTGACACAAGCAGAGGCTTAAAAAATGCTTGGAACTGGGCTGGGTTGGAACTTTTCCACCACTATGTAAACCATGCTAGCCTACTAAATAACTACAGGCATGTGACTCTTGCATCCCCATCATCTCAGCCAATAACCACCAACTGCCAGCTGACCTTTGATACATGAATAAGCCAGGTTGAGTCCAACAAGGGAACCACACAAACGAGCCCAGCCCCCAGCATACCCAAAGAATGTGAGCTAAATAAATTATTCTTATGTAAAACTACTACTTTTAGGGGTAGCTTGTTACACAGCAGTAGATAACTGATACAGCATCTACTTATACCTAATAAACACTTCTGCCCCAAACAGGATTCAAAATGCCCCTCCCATTGCTACAGAAATTTTCAAACACCCTTCCAGCAGAAGGAACACAGCTGGAAAACAAATAAAAATTCCTCAAGTTAAAGTATGAGAGACAGAGAACTGAAGAGTTGTGTGGTTATTCTATGATGCCTATAAATTAGGCAGCCAGCATTTTGAATGATATGTATATATATATATATTTTTTTTTCACATGGGCAGGCACTGGGAATTGAACCTGGGTCTCTGGCATGAATGATATTTGAAGCAAACAATGTCTTTAAAAGAAATGCTTTTAAAATAAATTCACTGGTAGTATACTTAGAACTTTGCATATGAGCAAAATAGAGAATTTTAGTAGGGAGAGCCAAGTAGCAGGCAGATTGGTGCACACAACAAGGGAATAAAAGCCAAGTAAAACAATAATAAAGACCATGCAATTTATGAAGGGTGGTTATCAATTGTAAAACTGATACCGGGATAAAAGCCACATAACCAATCAAGTATAACTAGCAAGAGAACATGGTACAGTTCTCATTACAGAAAATGGACTGCTATCCTATCCAAACTTTTGGCCCCTTCAAAAATCATGAACTGAAGAACCCATTCTGTTTTTTTTTTTCCATAGAGTTGCTCCTACTTGAATATTATAGTTAAGATTCTAGAATCAAGCATGAACAAAGCCAGGTAAGCAGTGCTCTCTACAGAATTCGATCTAAGTGATTGTCAAATTTGTACCATGAATAGCAAAATAATTAATAATTATTATAAATTATTTTTATAAAATAAAATTAATAATTTTAAAATAATTAATAAACAGTTGTTACACATTGCATGAGATCCCCTGCCATGTGCCAGACTGTCACAAGACTCACCCCCTAGACAATTAGCTAATTGAGGTAAGTGTTGGTTGCATCTGTTGCTCCTTTGCAGAACCCAGTGCCATATCTGAGATGTAGTAGGGTCTCAATAAATATTTGCTCTTGCTGTCATCAAGACCAGAATGAGGTACAATATATTAAGCAGAGTCTTTAAGAGATTAGACATAGATATGTCGATCCAGAATTTCATCAGAAAGAAGACAGAGCAACCTTTATCTCCAAGTAAATGAAGCATTAAGTAGCTTAAAATGTACACTTTGGGATAGAAAGTCAAAGGTGATGGTGGAGTTATACAGAGAAGATAGGGTTTAACAGATGAATATGATTGCTGAATCACTAAGTTGATACTTCTTTTAATCTCCAGTATCTTAGAGCAGCTAGAAGTAAAAACCTTTAAAAGGGTAGAATTGTAACCCATGCCAAACTCTGAAATCTGTTCTACAACTAATTGTGGTGCTGTGCTTTGAAATTTGTTGCTTTTTTGTATATACATTGTTTTTCACAAAAAGTCTGTTGTGATGATAAAAAAAATTCCTTCTAGCCTCCTGTATTTTGGAGCAGCTAGAAGGAAAAATCTGAGATGATGATATGGTAGCCCATGACAAACTCTGGGATCTGTCCTATAACTACTTGTTGAAGAGTGCATTGAAAACTATGGCTTTTTTCTTTCTTTGCTTTGTATATGTTATATTATACAACAAAAAGTTAAAAAAAACAAAACAAAAATAAATAAATAAATTCATTCCCAAAACGTACACTCTTTCGGTCTAAGTTGATAATTATATGTTGTTTGTGCAGAACTTGGAATAGTATAAAAATGTCTTTTTAATCATTATCTCAGTTGATTCGTCACCACACCACTCTGAGGTGGGCAGGGAGACCATAAGTACCACATTTTATAGGCAAGAAAATTTAAGATTTGGCTAAATTAAAATACTTCGCCAAGATCAACATCTAGTATATTCGAGGAAGGTTTGGAGCAATATTTGCTTTATAAGAAAAGGTTCCGAGATGAGTGATTAAAAAGCAACTCACGGACCAGGAAAAGTGCGGGCTTTTCCCTCTCTCTTTAGGGTTAAGGAGATTTAAACGAGCTCTGAATATCACAGTAAAGATCATCCATAATCAGAGTGGTTCTGATAAGGCCCAGTGAAAAGTGACAAACACATCATGACTACTCCTACTTTGTATCTCCCTCGTGCCCTTGGCAGGGTCAGAAGGACATGCTAACACCCATCTGGAGTGGATAGGGTGAGGCTCCAAAGTGAATCCTTCCCACAGTCAATGGACTCGCCCTCCAGATGCTGGGAATGACAACTGCTAATACATCACAACTGCATCTCCCCCGGGGTTTGCTTTTGGCCAACGACGAGGTGTCATGTCCTGGCCCACTTGTCTCCCTTTGGAACAGCTCTGAAGGACACCCAGCTCCTGTCCCCCATGAAAGACTATTTAAGACCTCAGTTGCAACTGCATTGTGGGTCAGCATCTCCCTCTGCCAGATACTGCCCCTTCCCACTTCCTCACTGGCGATTCCACCAAGAGTTCTTTCCAGTAAATTTCGTGCCTGCAACTTTAGGTCTCGGGGTCTGCTTGCAATCCAAGGGATCCACTCAAAAACACCATCCCTTTGGTCTACACACATAAGAATTTATATTTTTAATACAAAGAAATAACATGCTATTTCTAGCCATTCAATCTGGGAATAATATTATTTAAAACAAATTATTTATTGGTATCCCATATATATAATTCACTATTCAAATGAATGCTCCGGAAAAGAAGCGAAATATATATGCAGAAGATCAGTTGCGTATCTATCATTTAAGGGCATATAAAATAGTTTTACACTTGTTGGTTATATTTCAGTTCCTATGTATAAACCATGTTTCTGTTAAGTGAAATCTGAACACACCCTGTCACCAAAACAGTCAACAGCCTGGTCAAGCCAGATTCTGATGTCTTGAATTTTGTCTCTATAAGGACTGTGGAAATGTAGCTACTATCCCGTGTTAGTTGGAAGTGATTGTGCTTGGCTAAACATGGCTTCTAAAGTTCTGGGTCAGTAAACACGAGATGAACTGCAGGTATGGCAAACGCAGTCACTGAAGTAATGAAACCAGCTATACCGAGAACAATTTGTTTTCCTTTAACTTGTAGGAAAGCACACCATGCCCATAAGTGCAATAACTACCAACCATACAACAGAAACCAAAATCAAGGGTAGGACACATGACAATTACATAGGGAAAAATTGCTTGTTATAAGCTGTGAATTAAAAAATAGTAAGATTAGGGCGGGCCATGGTGGTTCAGCAGGCAGAGTTCTCGCCTGCCACTCCGGAGACCCAGGTTCGATTCCCAGTGCCTGCCCATGCGGGAAAATAAGTAATAGATAATAATGATAATAAGATTAAAGATCATGATGTCTGTTTTTTTTTTAAGCCATGCCTACCAAACGTTCGTAAATTCCTTTTGAAAGTAGGAAAAGTAGTTATAAATAAAAACATATTGTTTCATCAATAATGTGTCATGCTATCGAAATGGCAACACTCCGAGGAGCCTGACAATATCGATGCACATATTTTCTGTTGCTTTGGACTTGAATCTCATTGTCCTAATCCTTTTGATCAATGGGTCTAATGCTAAGAATGTAAAGACCTGGGAAAGCTGTGAGTCTACAATTGATGGTATTTATGATATTCTCAAGAGGCATGACCCAAAATCCTTGCAAATCAAAAAGCAGATGTTGCACGATCAGTTAGACTTACTTAAGAGTTGAGGGATTCATTCCTGCCTGATAGCTTCTCAGCACGTGAGTTTAGTGCTAGAGGTTTTACATATTTGAAATACCCAGCCACCCAACGGGGTGCATGTTGTTAAGCCCATTGAAACTCACTACATGGCATGGACCTTCAGAAAGCAATTTTCCATCCCTTTGTATGAGTCATTGAGCTCAGGGAATTATGCTAGCATTTCCTATTTAGACATTGAAGAAAAATTGCATCTCCTATTTGTAAAATTGTTTCTTACTCTATCAAATCATTCCAATTATCTGCCCTAAAGCAAAAAATTCAAAACATAATGAAGTTTTTCCAAATATTATCTACTATTAGAAGTCAACATGGAGAATGCATTTTCATTTAATATAGTTTCCAGAAAGAAATAATGGTTTCATGAGCAAGAACGCTTTCTCTTGTGACTCTGATAGTCTGAATTTCATTTAATAGAATGGCTTTCATTCAAAGACTATTATTGAATAATTACTAACTTGGCAGAGGATCTGTGCCTACTTAGTAAGAGAGAGAAGTAGATGAATACATTGATATATTTCTTCATTTTCAATAGCCTTTGAAAGAAACAGATAATCACATTGTTCTTATTTTCTTTAAACTGCGAAAATACTTGGCAACAAAGGAAAATTGTATTCTAGCTAAATAGGGCCCTTGTCTTTGTGTTATGCATAAGCACTAAAAGGTTTTCTCTTTAGGGTTAAATGCTAAGGAAGTTAAATAGGTATGGGGTACATACAATTTTTTCCTGACAACCCTATATTTGGGAAGCAAGAAATAATTCTCACATTGCATTAGCTGAGAATATAAAACAGTTATAGTTGTTTAGAGGAAAGCCAGGGTTTGGGAAGTGGTGTTAAAATTGATCGAAGGTTATAGTAGGATGTCTAAAATTTCGGGCATCATTAATAAAGCTCACTCTACTTGGACTTATTGCTCTATTCATACCCTTTCCGAAAGATAAACTACCTCCAAATTCAGGACCCAACAGTAATATACTATTATTGCGGAGTTGCAGTGAAACATTCCTTGGGCTGTAATGGGGATGATTGAGAGAACCACTAAATGCTGAAAAGTGGATGTGACTAGGGAATGGCTTGGCTGGTTTCCAGAGTAAGAAATAACTTGATATCGACATTAAGCAGCAGCTGAAAAATCTTTTAATAGTTTAGGCACTTTCTCTAAATCCTCTAGTTATGCTTCACTGATTAAATTATTAAGAACCTCTGATTTAGCTGTTTCATATTTTAGATGTGAGCGAAGATGTTTTGAAATAATTTCCTTTATTCATGGTCTCTTGTTTTTCAAAATTAAACTTATAGGATGCTGAGATAATCCCTTTTTATTAGGTCTGCAGAAACTGCAAATACACTGAAAAGCAGACTAGCTGCATGTTGAAAGTATCATTTTCCTTGACAGTAGCTCATTATGATGGGCTAGTTGTTTTGTTTTGTTTTTTCTTAGCTGAACTCTTTACATCCCTTTCAAGGTTGTAAAACCAATTCTTGGAAATTGGAAAACGGCTGTAGGCTCCTACCAATCTCCAGATATAGGCCAAGAGAAGATTCAAGCAGAGGTCAAGGAAAGGACAAGACAGTAAATTTACGACGAGCCTCCCAACGTGAATGATTAGCTTGTATACGATGAGCTCTTCTAAAGATATTTCTCATTATCATTTAGTTTACAAATAGCTTAGAGATAAAATTGCCTTTCTAAAGACCCATTCAACAAATAGTAACTGAATATCTTTGGGTCCAACCCATTCAGATGGAGTAAACACTGCTGTTCACTTAAAGCATTCATTCCCAGTTGCACCTATGCCCACCCAGAAATCCTTCTTCCTGGGAGAATCCCAATTTCCTTAAGGTTTCCATGGACTCAACTGTTACTTCTAGAAGAGGATCCAGAGTTATCTTAGATTTAGATTCTAAGACAATAGAAATATTTCCATACTTTTTACTTTGGTTCAAGAACCCAAAGTTTAAGTCAACCAGCTCAAGGAATCACCCTGAAGACTCTCACTGGTGCAGAAGAGATTATATACCCTAGATTGGCCTGATCTGACTGAGGGAAAAATCTCTTAATATTTCCTTGAGGTAAAATGTTCTTTCTCTCACTATAATGAGAAATCACGTTGCTCCATTTGCTGTTGGTTGCCATCTTGAAGCCTGAGGGAAAACTAGTGAAGAGGTAAAAGCTGACATGGGGTGAAATTCAGAATGACAACAACAAGAAACATACAGAAAAGGAACCAGAACTCTGTACTGTGCCCGAAGCCTGCTCTAATCCCTGAACTTACAGTTAAGTGAGATGAATTATCCTTATTAAAGCCACTTTGAACATGTGCCCTGTTTCTGGCAGCCCAAAGCTTATTAACTGATAAATATGTACCCAGGGTTACACAATAAATCAAGAGCATCTCTGTGCTTAAAATGTTTCTATTCTAGTGGGAGACACATATGCAAGCAACAAATGTCAGTAAACATGATTCTGGCTACAATAGATTGAAATAGTAAAATGAGAGTATGGAAAGAGAGGCACCTTCATCCACCTTGAGGACTGGACAGGAAAGAAGGTACTCATTCAGATAGCAGTTTGAGCTCAGACTTCAAGGATGAAGTACACCAATCAGTCAACAGTGAGAAATGCATTTCTTGTAGAGGGAAGAGTAGATGTTAAAGCATAAGGGATGCATCTAGTGGTTGAGGAGCTACAAATAGGTTGGTATTATTGGATTACCAAGAAAGAGGTTGGGATGTAGGAAATAATATAGAAACCTTAGCAGGTACCAAATGGTAAAAGACTGTGCCAATCTGAGGAATTTAGAGAGGAAAGACAGCTGTTAGAGAGCTTTGACTAATGGAATAAGATCGACATGCTAAACTTTAAAAGTTCATGCTTAGTGAACTTGAAGTGTGCAAGTTGGGTTGACAGAGACAAGGAAACCAATGAGGAGGCCTTGTAGTAGATGATGGCACCTGAATGACAAAAACAAAATGGTGGAGTTGAATGAGACATCAAAAATTCCAGGGTTGTGTGGCTTGCAGAAATGATAGGACTGATGATTGATTTGGAGGCTTCATAATAAAGAATAAGGAAAGTGCCAGAATGGCTCTGTTTTAGTTTCCCAGACACTAAAAAAAATATCATTCAACGGGTTGGCTTAAAAACAGGAATTTATTGGCTCACAGTTTCAAAGACTAGGCTTACTTCCTCCCAGGGTTGATATCTTCTAGTTGGCTGGCACCTTAAGAATACCTTGGCTTTTTCCTCACATGGCAATGCACATGATAACATCTTCCCCATTTCCTTCCAGGTTCTGTTGACTTACAGCTCTGAATACTTCCAGTGGCTTCTTTTTCGGCATCCAATTTCCTTTGCTTATAAGGATTTCAGCCATATTGGATTAAAGCCTGCCCTCATTAACATTTGGGCACACCTTAACCAATAAAATCTTCAAAGGTCCTATATATATACAATGGGTTCACACCCCAGGACCAGGTGTTGGGATCAGAATATATGCCTTTTGTGGAAGACATGATTGAATCCCCAACCCACCCTGATTTCTAACTTGGACAATTCGGTGGATAGGGGCATCATCCACCAAGTTAGGGGATATAGAAAGAGGAGAAGATTTTCAGAGGACAATGATAACATGAAATTTGGGTATGCTGTCTGGAATACTTGTGGAAATTCTAGGTGGCAGCTGATCAGCAGGTAATAATAAGAGTCTAAAATATACATAAGAAGACTGAGCTAGAGATAATCATTGGCATAGATTTATCTTTAGTGGAATATGGCCATTAATGGATATAGAAGAGTTTGTACAGAAAACCTGTACAAACTGAATCAAGAAACCTGTAGACTGGATCAAGAAAATGGCAAGGACAGGATTACTTGAGACCCTCTAATACTCTGAATTTCTATTAAAATTATTTGACAGTGAATACAGAATGGGTAATGAATAATCAGAATGGATGCTAGCCATAAAGGAATGCTGATTTGGCCTGGGTTAAGTCTCAGGAAATACCAACATGTAAGTTTCTGACAGAAGAAAAGGTTAACTAAGTGGGAATGGCAGTAAGTGACCAAAGGGATCACTGAAACAAAACAAAATAAAACAACAGATGACAACATGCAATCTTGGAAACCAAGATGTAAGAAAAATATAAATAGAAGGGAGGTGGGTGATGTTCACTCAATACTATCCAAGGCACTGAGAGTAGGAATATGGCACCATAACAAAGAGCGTAAATATCTAATTCATGAAATCTTGCCTTGTGGATTAGTACAAATTATGTCTTAAATTAAAACTCAAGTTGTGATGTAATTTCAAAGTTATTCATAGCATATCACATCAAGAATGCTTGGAAAAAGTGTATAGAAACTGGAATTAACTGATGTAATATTGTTCATAATCTGAACTCAAGAAGCAAATAAACACAAAGTAAAGGAACATAGTATAGAAAAATTAACAGATTTCTAAGGATACAGGTGACAGGAAAATAAACACTAGTGAGACAAATCTATTAAAAGATTGGGAGTGGCAGATCTTTTGTCATACAGGATGACAAAGGATATAAAAATGAAGGGCTGAGAACAAAAATCAAAGGAGACAAGAGACATGTTTGAATGAAATATAAGGAACTGAAAAGACTTCTAAGTGGAGAAGAATCAGAACTGACCCATTTCTTTCAAGGAAACCATGACTCTTCGGAGAAAAGCCAGAAAGAGGGGTGATACGGCAACTTCCCAACAAACACTTTAAAGTGCATATTTCTACTACTGTAATTTTCTTTATTTTCAAACAATATTTTTGTTTTTCTCTTAAAGGAAGAAATATTGAGGATTACAATGCATTGGAAAGGTACTTCAGAGCTCCTACATTCAAACCACAAAATCAGTTGGTTAAAAAGTGGGATGATTGAGGCAGGCCACAGTGGTTCAGTAGGCAGAGTTCTCGCCTGCCATGCCAGAGACCTGGGTTCGATTCCCGGTGCCTGCCCACGCCAAAAAAAAATTTTAAAAAGTGGGGTGATTCATAAAAATATTTCACAACCTATATCCACCTACCTCCCTTTCGGAAACTGCTATGATACTTTGTGAGTATAACTCAAGGCAAGTCTATACTTCTGCTGTTCATACAGTTTTTGTTCTAGAGTTTTTGTTTAATTTATGAGCATATATTTATCCAGCAGATTCAGGAAGAAGATGAGTATTTATTTTTCAAAGCAAATGATGAGCCAAAAGGAGGTTCAAGCCCTTCACATGGACTTGTCACTCAAAGGACTAACATCAGAATCAATGAAAAGTGGCTCCATTCTAGCTCTGAGTATAATTTGTGGCAGAGAAGTTAAGGGAAAAGTGTAACCAGAAGACAGTGGAGAAAAACAGGTAGAAAGATACGCAAAGAAGAGAAGGAAAATGAACAGGATAGCAGTCTAAAGTTAGCAAAATGATCTAAAATTTTCACCCTTTTTTATTCCATGTGGAATGAACTGAAAAAAAAATGGCAGCAGCACCATCTATGTAGAACAAGCATCAGCGGACTGATAATTATGTGAAATCGCATTTTCTGGAAGTCCCCTTGGTCCTGGGCACCATTCTTGACATTAGGGATAAAGTGGTACAGATGACACAGGCACTAGCCTCAGAGAGTTTCCATTTTGATAGAGAAAATAGGCGGGGAACAAAAAAGCATTGAACATAATTTCAGGCAATGTGTAAAGGCTATAAAGAAAGATAAGAAAGATTATAAAGAGCCAGGTCGAGGACCAGAGATTAATAAGGGTGAACCTTGGGGTACGATCTATTAAAGATCAGTCATGAACTCATTATGAAAGCTTGGGCAAGTCTCTTAACCCCTCATTATCATCTCTCTGGGACTACCAAAACAGACACTGGTGTGGCTCTTCTCCAATCTACTCTCCACAATTTAGCCCCAGTAATTCCTCTAAAACCAAATCCAGTAGAACGCATCAATCACTTTCCAAGGCCCTTGCACTAAAATGTGATTGATTTCCCCAACACGGCACAAAAAAAACAGTTTAAGAACATGCCCACAGTTTGAGTCTCATAGGGAACCTCTACCCCATTCCAACTCAATGCTTCAGCCGCACTGATATTCTTAGGAATTACCAGGCTCCTTCTTGCTTCCAACCTTTACTTATGCCATTTCACCTGCTGGAACACTCACGTTACCACCTGTTTGCCTGGGCAAATCTGTACAGCTAGTTACCCTTTAAGTCTCAACATAAAAGGTACTTTCTCCAGGGAGTTTTCTCTAACACTTCCCTACTGCATCACCCCAGACTGGCTTGTTGAACCACCCTGATTCTACCAAAGCATTCTATATCCTAGTACTTGCCCCATATAATTGTTTAATTATCTCCTTTTTTCCTAGTACTGGAATCTTGTTTATCTTGGTCAACACTGTATCACTAGCATCTGATACACAGTAGGGCACAGGGTAAATCTTAATAAAATATATTTTGAATTGAAGCATTAGCAAACTGATGATACCAATGCATAAAAGGCTCTTTTTCAGTCTAGAAAAGTAGAACCCACAGCTAAAGAAGGAACTTTACCAATAGGTAAAAGAGCATGTCAGGAAATGGCTTCTCATCTCATGCTCTAGTTTGCAGGCTGCCAGAATACTATATAATAGAAATCTAATGGTGTTTAAAAGGGGGAATTTATTAAGTTGCAAGTCTACAGTTTCAAGGCCATGAAAATGTCCCAACTAAAGCAAGGCTATAGAAATGTCCAGTCTAAGGTATCCAGGGAAAGATACCTTGGTTCAAGAAGGCCAGTGACTTTAAGGGCTTCACTCTCAACTGGAAAGGCACATGGCAAACACAGCAGCATCTGCTAGCTTTCTCTCCTGGCTGCTTGTTCCATGAAGCTCCCCTGAGGGTGTTTTTCTTCTTCATCTCCAAAGGTTTCTGGCTACATGGGCTCTGTAGCTCTTTCCAGAAGGGTTCCCTCTTAAAGGGGACTCCTGCAAGCCTTGAATGGGTGGAAACACATCTCCATGGAAATCATCTAATCAAAAGTTCCCACCCACAATTGGGTGGGTCACATCTCCATGGGAACAACCAAAAAGCTCCCGTATAAAAATATTGAATGAGGATTAAATGATATGGGTTTTTTGGGGTCCACCACAGATTCAAACCAGCACATCTCCCTTATGGTGCCTTCTCCTACTACTTCTAACTACAGACTTGTTTTCCTTTCTAAGTAGTTCATGATTTAAGCGTTCATCAGTTGAAGTGACATTATCAAAGCCTCTATCTGCTGATCTACAATGCTACTTTTGCAGAACTGTGCTTGTTAGAATTCAAAGAAAATTAAGATTTGAGGTCTAACATTGTTACCTCTAGAACTGTGAGCAGTAATTAGATTTCATATGATATAGAAATTATCACCTCTACCTGGATCCATACAGGGTTCGATTTTTGATTTGATTCCTCTTATTGGTACCTCAATAACTAAATATTTGGGACTCATGTACGTAAGAATAAAAAATTCTAACTTCTAGTTAGCCCTTTGTTTGTGTGTTTGCTGCTAAGACAGGAAAACTTTCTTCTAAATGAGGACAAACTTTCTGGTGCAAGTCCATTTCTGTAAGTACTAAACCTCTGTTTTTCCACAAAATGACAGTGAATGCTCCTAACAGTTGTTCCAAATGTTTCAGACAATCTCTTCCTTTTTGTTATGAAGGCCTTTCCAAATTTTCATCTCCTACCAGACAGATGGTATTTTTGTTTCTGACAAAACATTAAAAATGTTGTTGATTAAGAAGTGTTTTTCTCCCTTAGGAAGCCTTCAAAAGATCAGAGGAATATGTTCAAAAACTACTTTCCCTTTATTAGCTACCATGAATCTGTCAGCAAGTATTTATCTAAAATAGGGGTTAACAAACTATGGCCCAAAGGCCAAATCTGGACCATCACTTGCTTTTGTAAATAAAGTTTTATTGGAACACAGCCATGTATTTTCTATGGCTGCTTCTGAGCTTCATTGGCAGAGTTGAATAGAAGCAGCAGAGACTATCTGGTCTGCAGGGCTGAAAATATTTTCTATCTGGCTCTTTACAGAAAAAAAAATTGCCAAACCCTGATCTAAAATGTTTCGAAGTGATTTACTTTATTAAGCTATACCTCTTCCTCAAATAACGAAGTCGATTAACTAATACTTCCTTTATAAAATAATACATTTTCCATTTGCCCCAAATTACATCTTCCAAACTCAAAAAGCATCCTCTAGGTGCAGTCTTCTCTGATTTGGTGAATAAATTCCTACTTTCACTGGAGTAGTCGGAAGAACACTGGACTAGAAATAGGAAGAGAAAAACTTCTATGTAAAGTTCCATCTTACTCGGTGTGTTAGGGTTCTCTGGAAAAACAGAACCAACAGGAGGGATCAGTAAATATGAGATTCATAAAGGTGTCTCACACAACTGTGGGAATGGAAGATTCCAAAGTCCATAGGGCAGGCTATGAAGTTGGCAGCTCAGATGAAGGGTCTGAACAAACTGCACAGGAGAGGCTTGCTGGCTGAAGAAGCAGTGAAAGAGTTTCTCTTCCTCCTTACAAATGTCCAACTGATTGGATTATCTCATTGTGGGGCACATGCCTTAGTGGATCGCAGATGTAATCGACCACAAATGCAACCAACTGGCTGATAATTTAATTCACCAGCTGCAAATTATCCCTGCAGCAACAGTCAGGCCAGTGCTTGCCTGACCAGACAAGTGGGCATCATCATTTGACCAGGTTAATACCAGCACCTACCCATCACACTCGGTTTCCCCAACTGTAGCAACAGGATAACTTTCGTCCTTCAAGAATATTTTTTAAAAAATCAAAGTAGATATTACACACATGTAAAGAATTCCATTATTTATGATCTTACAGGTGTCAATGTTTTATATTTTCAATGTATAGCTTTCCCGACTATAGGCATAACTTGTTTTAGTTGATATTCATGTAGCAGTCTGGCCAACCTTACATTAAGTATTCTGCTACCTCTAATTTATTCCTTGAGTGTGCATCCCTCGGCATGGCGTATTACTGTCCTCATCTTTCCTGCCCACTCAGGTCGGCCCACTCATTCATCTCAATCCACTTGTCCCCACTGCCGTGCTCAAACGGGCTTTTATTATAATGCCTCAGATTTACCAAGATGTAAAAAATAAATTCCAATCTAGAAGTGCATTTAAGGGGGACACCAGCTAGTAGAGAGGTCAGCAACACCCATTTTGACGAGTCCTAACTCTGTTGTTAACTTTGCTTCCTTTTATTTTCATAGAAACTTCAATATCATCTGGTTCAATGGCTTTTAGTAGTTTTCAAGCACATAAGCCCTTCTTCAAATGAAATCCTAAGAACTCCACCATGCGACTCATGAAAAAGGGGAGAGGGCAGCGGGCTCGTTGCAAATGGATTTAGGAGGCGAACAGAGTCATGGGAACACATTGGAAGGGGCACCTAAGCTTTTGAGGGACACAGGTGTTCAGAACAAAGGAATATTTTCGGATTGTCAGGTTTGAAGATATTGGAAGAAGTTTACCAAAGGGGGTGAACTCTTTAAGATGCAATGAAACGCTGTTTAGATAGATTTATTTGACTGATCTTGAACTGCAGTGGGGTGCTGAACTGTCTTTTTCAGGTGTACTTTTTATGGTTCTGCTGCCGTACTGGCCATTTTGGCTTTCGATTGACAGTTACAGAACAGACAGAAGAAACAAAGCTAAATAGTAATACAATGGGACAATCAGGGCTTCTCTCAGGGTCTTTTTCCGTCCCCATGGCCTCTTATCTGCCAGGGGAGCAAACACAGAGAAAACACTACATACTTACTGAAATTACATCCACGGCTCTGAGGTTAGCATGAAACATCAAGGGTGCTACTATTTAAGACCTAAGTTCACCCACATGGCTTAAATATAAGATTAAATATCAGGAAGGAGAAGAAAGAAGAGAATGAGGGACTTCTGCTGTTGAATTTCATTTGGAAAATAAATTACAAAAGTATGAACAATACAGTAGAACTGTGTATGGAGCCGTTTACATCATATACAACTAAGACCTAGTATGTTTAACTTAAAGGTTAAAAGACAGTTGTCAACTTCAGGAAGATATGGGTTCAGCTGGATGAACCCATAATCGATGTCTATGGGATATCACTCTTCTCTAAGCTTTAGTTACCTCTTCGGATAAAAATGAAAATAACGTGGTACCTATCTCATAAGGCTCTTATGAGATTAAACAAGACAATGCACCAAGTATTTAGCAAAATGCTGGGTGCAGCCAAGGCATTAACACCTATTAGTTCTAAGGTATATATTAGGTATGTTTTGGGGGGGAAAAGTCAGGGGGAATAACTGAAATAAAAACAGGCATTATTTTGTAAAAACAGCTATGATGTGCCTAAGTATTACTGGAATAAAACCAGACTGCAAGACCTTAGAGACAGTCTAACAAGAGTTAAACATGAAGTGGCAATGTTGTTTTGCCTGATTTACAGGCAAATGCTAAAGTAGGTTTTCCTCAATATGCTCAATATGAAGCAATTATTCTCTCAGATAATAGAAACAAATCCATGCATTCAAATATTCCTTGGAGTCAGAGATCAAGATGGAAATCCCCAGAATCATAGAAGATTTGCGTCTATAAACTTCTCATATTCACATTCAAGGAGATTGGAAGGGGTAATGTCAACTTTTTAACCAGAATCTTTTCATTACTTCTCCCCGTTGGGGTTGTAGCACATGCTGCGAATGACCTCTGGAGATTGTGTTTGCAGGGAGCAAAATTGAATCGGAAAGCTTTATTAGACAAGTCTGTCTCTCAGCTCGTGGGAGTGGATGTCAGTCAGCCTGGAAAAGTAAAATTTCTTATGAAACTGGGTCCTGACCTTGAAAAACATTCCCAAATCAAAGTACACGATTCAATTCTGAGTTATGTCCTGATTTGTTAGACATGAAAAGCAGGTTCGAAAGAAAAGCGCACATTCTACCTGAAAGAAATAAGAATCAGCAAGAAAAATAACAGGACATTTCTTTCGATCCTGCTGAACTTAGTAAGCAAAAATGTTTGTCACCAAATTATAGGGTTAAAGGATATACTAATAATCGAGGACACACCTTTCTAACTTACTTTGATACGAGAAGGCAATTATAACCCATAGTAATCATTATAGAAAGTTTATTTATATCTTTTATCCATAAATATCCACAAATAATTATCCTGGGAAACTGAAATGACATTGGTGATTGTCTAATCTGTTTTAATTTAATATTGTCCTCTACTTTTCTACTGACATGTTACTTAGTTTCTACTTTTTTTTTCTACATGGGCAGGCACCAGGAATTGAACCCGGGTCCTCTGGCATCACAGGCAAGCATTCCTGCCTGCTGAGCCACCGTGGCCCGTGTAGTTTCTACTTTTTAATTTGGGGGAACGATTATTTTTTTGAGGTTTAAAAGATCTTAGAAGCAGAATTTGAAAGTATTATAATATTGACGTTTCCCCCCTCTACTCTAGAATCATATTGCAATTCTAGCACTGGCCTAGTCAGGGCTGTGAGCAAATATTAGAAAAGCTACATTGACTGCATGGGCTGCAAGTACCTTGGAAAATGAGAGGAGACATACTGTGCTTAAACAATTGAAGAAGAGAGAGGAATAAACTGCATGTATTTTTTTTTTTAGGAATTTTTTTTTAATTAATTAAAAAAAATTAACACTACATTTAGAAATCATTCCATTCTACATATGCAATCAGTAATTCTTAATATCATCACATAGATGTATGATCATCATTTTTTAGTACATTTGCATCGATTTAGAAAAAGAAATAGGAAGACAACAGAAAAAGAAATAAAATGATAATATAGAGAAAAAAATAAAAATAAAAAAAATATATATATATATATATAAACTATAGCTCAGATGCAGCTTCATTCAGTGTTTTAACATAATTACATTACAATTAGGTAGTACTGTGCTGTCCATTTTTGAGTTTTTGTATCCAGTTCTGTAACTGCATGTATTTTAAGAGGAAGATAGCATGTCAGAGAGTAAAGCAAAGGTTCTCAAATTGGATATTATAACACAGTGAAGAAAGAGAGTGAAGGAATGAGATAGGGGTTAGATTTAGACCATAAGATTTGTTCCCAAGCCACAGAACATCCCTGTTTGATCAATATTGTGGTCTTTAAATGATTCAGAATTTATCCCTTGGAGTGTGAAGATAAACATATCTATCAGTTGTGCCTAAACAGAAAAAAAAAATGGAAATACACAAGAATATAGAGTACTGAAATCAAACTCAGGAGATGTGGGTCCAGATGCTGTCACTAAGGAGCTGGACACACACATAATCACTTAATCACTCAAACCTTATAATTATCATGGGAAGACTGACTTATTTGATGCAACTCTAAAATGAATGTAATTGCTCATTGATTCAAAATATATCAGTCAAAAAACCCTGCTATATGCTAGTCATTGAATAACAGGTGGAACTGACTTATCAAGACAGAAATAGGATCCTCACGGAGCTTATAGCCATCAGGAAACGAGTATTAAATACTTACATATGTAACTTAGGAATCAAAGTAATGATAGGGACATAAGGAGGAAAAGTACGCTTTGCGAGTATGTAATAGGAGGCTCAGGGAAAGCTTCCCTGTGGAATAAAAGTTGCAGCTGAGGCCTACAAGATAAATAAGGGAGGAGATCATCCAGGTAAGAGAATAGTAAATGTGGAAATCTTGAGGCAGAACATGCTGAAGAAACTAGAGGGGCTATGATTTGAGGCAAAAGGGTAGGTGGGGGATAGGAACAGGCTGTAGCAGGAAAGATAGGAGGGAGAAATATGCAGGCAGGTTAAAGAGCTGGAGATTTATTGTAAAAGCAAAGGGAATAATCATTGAAGGATTATGACAGAATGGGATTTACATTTTGGATGATTTTTCTTTATACAGGGACTAGATTAGAAGGAGGTAAATGAGATCAGTTAGGAGGGAAACACCCAGGTAAAATAGGATGGCGGCTTGGTTCAAGGTGATAGGCAGTGGAGAAGGACATGGAAGAAATAATTTGAAGGATACTTAAGTCATAAAATCATCAAGACTTTGTGGTCGATTCGATAAGGAGAGTAAGGAAGAAGCAATCAGGGGACAAGTTAAATCGAATTCAGGTTTGGATACGTCAGATTTGAGGTGTCTGGAAGACATCCAAGTGCAGATGTTGAAAGAGGTGTTAGATATATGGGTTCTCTTGAGTTTATTTCAATCCTCATTTCATCACCCTTCTACTTTATCCAAGTTGATTCTCAGGCTTTATTTTACTAGACCTATAGGCAACCTTTGGCACAGTTCATCAATCCCTTCTCCTTAATTCACTTCCTTCACTTGGCTTTTAGGTTGCCATACTGTCCTGGTTTTCCTCCAACTTCTCTGTCTAGTCCTTGCTATATCCTCAACTTCTTACCTTTGGGGCATCCCCGAGTTCATTCTTTGTATATCTTCTCTTTTCTCTCTATACCACCCCCTGGCTGTAACTAGCACAATTTCATGGCTAAGCTATATGCTGAAATCTGCATATTTACATCTCCAGCCTTGGTCTCTCTCCTAAATGCCAGTTCATATATTCCTCTACCTATTCTGTATCACCATTTGGATAACTGGTAGGCATTTATAATTTAATATATACAAAGAAGACCTCTTGAGAGCTCTGCAGCTACTACTGTATTCCCTAATTCAATAAACGGCATCCCCATCCTTACAATTAAATCAGACTAAAACCCTCATCACATTTATCATTCCTCATATCAAATCTGCCAACAAATCCTGTTGATTCCAGCTTCACAGCACTGTAAAATCTGTTCAGGTCTTACCACTTCCACTGTCCCTACCCTGAACAAAACCACCATCATCTCTCATCTAAATTAGTACATTTGCCTTTTAACTAGTCTTCTTGCCTCCACCCCAACCCCCCCCTCAACCTCATGAAACCCTTACAAAACAGAAGTCAGACCTTCTAATTGATAGGCTCAAAATTCTCTATTGGGTCTCCATCACACACAGAGTGAAAGCCAAAGTTATCCATTTGGGGATGGAATCATGTTCCCCCAAAAAGACAGGTTTAGGTACTGACCCTTAGTCCTGTGGGTGTGAACCCATTTATAAATAGGACCATTGAAAATGTTATTAGTTAAGGTGTGCCCCAACTGAATGAAGGGGGACCTTAATCCAGTATGGCTGAAGTCTTTATAAACAAAGGAAATTGGACATCTAAAGAGAAGCCATAGGAAGAGCAAGAAGCTGGAAGACAACGGAACCTGGAAAATGAAAGGAGAGGATATTGCCATGTGATGGAAAAGCGAAGGAATTCCAAGGATGATTGGTCATCTAGCCCCAGAACCTCAGTCTTTGGGAAGAAAGCATTGCCTTGCTGAGGCCTCGATATTGGACTTCTCCTAGCCTCAAGACTGTGAGCCAATAATTTGCAGTTGTTCAAGCCAATCCATCGCATGGCACTTGTTTTAGCAGCTGGGAGACTAAGATACACCCCAGTGATTTTATGTCCCTCTATTATCTGACCATCTCCTACTGCTCTCCTCTCTGTTTACTGTGCTTCAGCCACACTGGCTACTATTCAAATACTGTGCATGCTCCCATCTCATGGCCTTTGTGCTGGAATGACACTCCTGGAATGCCACAGCCTACATCACGCCTCCTCTAGATATCCACATGACTCACACTCAACCACATTCAGGTCTTTTCATAAATTTCACCTTTTCGGTGAGGTTGTCTCTGCCAGCCATAGCCTATATGCCATACTCCTTAACTTCTTCCCTGTTTTATGTAATTTCCATTCTAGTTATCATCTCATAAAGTACAAGTACATTGTATTTATTTATTTTCTTTATTGTCTACCCCCTGTCAAAATGTTAGCTTCTAGAGTACAGGGATTTTCATCTGTTTTTTTCACTATGATGTTTCTGAATTAATTCATGAATCTAGAACAAATAAGAGAAGTATGAATGTGAAGTTAAATAAAATGTGGGGAATTTCAATATATAGAGTGCTTGAAACCAGGTGAGTTGATGAGATCAACCAAGAGATGAAACAGTGAGCTAAACTGAAACATTTAAAGGCCAGATAGAAGGCTCAAACTAATTAGGAAGGCTGAAAAAGAGCTGCCAGGGAGGTTAAGGGCAAAACCTGAAAGTATAGTACTGTTTATGTAAGGAGAAAGAAGAAATGTTGCAAAAGCATACATTAAATGTTGCTAAGAGTTCAAAGAAGGAGAAGATTGAAATGGTGTCTCATCATAGAGCCCATTTCTGGCCTTAGGGCACTTGCAATGGAACATTGGAGGGACACAGCCAGACTGCAGCAGGCTGTAGAAATGGAGATGGGAAATATAGACAGTTCTTTCTAGAAGAGTGACTGGGAATGAGAGACGAAAGATAGGTCAATATCTGGAAGAGAAAGTATGGTTAGGTAGAGTAGTTTTAGAATGGGAGAAACATGAGCTAGTACAAATGATGATGATGAAATCAGGTGAGTCAATGTAAGGACACTTTATATTGCAAGAGAAATCCTTCTTGGACCCCGGGAGTAGAGTGGCATGGCTAGGTAAGCTAAAATGTGGCAAAGAAATACCCACACCAATTGCAAATATAATATAAGCCTGTAGTACACTATAGGAGGCAGCATGCTATCACTACATAAAGGTAGGGTTTGTAGACATTAGCATAGGACTGAGCCATGGCCAGACTGGTAATTATGGAACCAGGACCGACTCTGAAACCCACAACAGAAAAACAATATGGAAAATGCACCTGGGCGACAAAGGAGAAGAGGACCATCGAGATGTCTAAGCAATTGAGAAACAACCTTTTGTTGCTAGGCCATGGGGACTCACCTGATCCATCCTAGAAAAGAAAAGTTCGAAAGGAGATTTAAAAAGCAGACTTCAAAGATATGCAGGAACATTGTCTGAATGTGCAGTGAACAGAAACTTCATTTCTCGACTCAAAGAAAATTAATTTGGACAGTAACTGGAACTCGGTCTAGGCAGTTGAAAGATTGCCTTGAATCTAACAGCAGTGATGGAACTCTACCTACTCTTGACTTCTTAGGAGCAGAGCAGGCAGTTACTTTCCTAAGATTGCTTCTAAGAGAGAGAGCCTTTCCGGGAGATAATGGGGGAAGAATGAATGACCCCTCAAAGTCCTTTTAGACCACAATCTTACAACCTACAATTTAAGTGCAAAATTTCTACAATTTCCTTTATGGAATCTTCTTTCTTTGTGGGTAAAGTTATATTCAATTTTAAAACAGTTCAACGAAACTTCAGGAAATGTTCAGAATACATGTAGAGGCTTTACGGGCCAGAGCAGTGAGGCACCTATTTTCATGAATATGTTTAAAATAGTTCTAATCTCCCCTTGGTAAAAGTTTGAGTAGAAATTCAACATTATGGTATACTCTATAGTGATTCCAAGCAAAGGTCCTTTTTTGGAGGGGGTTAAATAATATACACAGGTTAAGGTAATTTTATTGTAATCAACTCTTGATTTTTGTTACAATACTGGCATGCCCAGTTGAAAAAGCTCTAACAATCAGAATACTTTATTCAGCCATTGACGTTAGCCACCTCCTATTCCTTCAATAGACAAGCACACACACAGTCGCGCACACACACACTCACACACGCACACACTGAAACTTCCAGGAATGCTTCCAACAAGCATTAGAAATGATGGATTAGTGTTTCTCTTCCTTTGCCAGTTCATACCCCAAAGCACAGCCCTAACCAGAGATGGTAACCAAGCAATAAAACTGCCAAAAGGTTAAGAGAGGGAGAAGAAAGGGAACTTCATCATCATAAAATGGATAATTAACATCTAAATACCAGAGGTTTCACAGTCTATCACCGTCTTGGATGTTAACAATGACACCCCTTTTGGACCTTCCCTGTTAACCAGGGAGCATTGTTGAGGAATCTGGCTTGGGACCAGTGACACCTACTGCCTTCCATAGAGAGACTCTGTCTTCTCAGCTGAGCCACAGTTTGTTGATGTCACTCCCCTTCGTACCATGAGGCATGTCCCGTTATATTTCAAGCACCCTCACCTCACTGATTCACATAAATGGGATTTTACAGTATTTATCTGCTAACAAGAATTAGAGGGTCTCTGGAGCTGATCAGGGCTTTGAACTACCTTGGGGAGGGCCTAAGATCAATTTCTTATTCTGTTATTATAGTTGATTGGGTGGCTTCACATTATTTTTTGTTGCTGTTGTTGTTTTGTATGCTGTATGGGAGGGTCACATTTCCTTCTTTTTCCATGTGAGTCCCCCATTATTGCAGCAGCATTTGTTGAATTTTTGTTGTTTGTTGTTTTCCCTCTGTTTTGCTTGTTTGTTTGTTTGTTTTTGGGAAGTGCCTGGGCCAGGAATCGAACCTGAGTCTCCCACATGGCAGGCTAGAATTCTACCACTGAGCTACCCTACAGGGTATCTAGGGTATTAGAGGATGGGGAACTGTTCAATGTTTAGAGGTTGTAACGATGATGCCATCCATATCTTGTGTATTTTCAGCAGATAAATCTGCTAATGAGGTAGAGAAAGATTTGGCCCCACTGGATTTAATTAGGCTTATTATAAAGAACAGGAAGCACAGCCAGCTGATACAGGAAAGGGATGGGGTGGCATTCCTCCTTGTATCTCCAAGAGAAGAGTACAAATGTGAGAACCAGTTGACAGCCTCCTTCCTTCCATCTCTCATACTCACTGCAGCTAAATGAAGGCCATTTTCACAATAAATTAATTATTTTGTCAAATTCAAAACAAACAAATAGTAGTATGCCAAGATAATATTTAACCTCATGTTTTTATAAAACTGCCTTGATATTTAAGGTAATATTAAAAAGGCCTTGAGCTATTGTATTCAACTCTAGAGAGATGAGTGAAATTCAAATAATAAACAAATAACTTCTGTATGAGTATTCGACGTTTAATTGAAATATAGGCTTTAAAAATTCAAATGAGGATAAATAAATTACTGCTTGAAGTATGGCATACTGATTAAAAACACACCTTTTCGAATCAGAGTACTGTTTCTGAATATCCTCTCTGCCACTTAACCTTTCTGACCCTTGGTTTTCTCATCTGTTAAATGGGAATCACAGTAACCCACTTGTGGCAGCTAGGTTCAGGTGTCAGCTTGGCCAGGTGAAGGTGCCTAGTTCTGTTGCTGTGGTCAAGAGCCAATGGCATGTGAACCTCATCTGTTACTGATTACATCTGCAGTTGGCTAGGAGGCATGCCTGCTGCAATGAATGATGTTCGATTTAATTGGCCTGTGCTTAAATGAGAGAGCTCAATGTAGCACAGCCCAAGCAGCTCAACATACCTCATCTCAGCACTCGCAGCTCAGCCTAGGTCTGGTGATGCAGAAAGAAATCACCCCAGGGAAAGTTGTGGGAACCCAGAGGCCTGGAGAGAAGGCCAGCAGAGATTTCCCAATGCCTTCCCACATAAGAAAGAACCTCAGATGAAAGTTAGCTGCCTTTCCTCTGAAGAACTCTATGTTTTTAACTAAATAAATCCTCTTTTATTAAACGTCAATCCCTTTCTGATATGTTGCATTCTGGCAGCTTTGGCAGACTAGAACACCACTCAAAAAAAAAAAAGTAACTCTAACATTAATTCTAATACCTTGTGTTAATTTAAATTCATACAAAATTAGACCATGAGACAAGGATTTGAGTACAAGTAGTTTAATTTGGAGTGGCCCCAAGAAACGGTGGTAAAGGAGTAGGGGAATGAGACAGGCATGGTTCAGAAGCCTATACAAGGCATGCCAAGCTCATAAACATATCACTTTGGGTAACTGGTGCTTAACACACTAGGGACTTCTGGGGTTGAACCCACTTCAGTGTTGCCCTGTCCAAGGGGTGAGGAAGATGAGATATTAACTGACCAACTCCTGTCCATTGGTGGCTGAGGGCTGTTCCAGAGACCTTCCCTTCCCCACACTTTCAGCTTTCCCTGTAACTGGGCGAGATCCTCCTATGGCCAGAGAAAGCCCCCAGGCAAGCCCATAGGTAGAGTTAGAAGCCTCTGGGTATATAGGAAAGATGAATGCTGAGGGGGATATGTTCAGGCCACTGTGGAGACCCAGGATCCAGTCTCCCCTTCCATATTGACAGTAAGTTGCTGCATGTAGCTGCATATGTGACTGGGACAGAAGTCAAAGACAACAGAGTCCCTCAGGGAGGAAAGGATGTACAGATGGTATCATAAACCACTTATCTTATAACACACTAAAACTCCTCTCCCCTGACAAATGTTGATCATAAATCTCCAAACTCTTGTGTCTGAAACTCTGTTCTTGTACCCTATGGAATGTCTCTGTCCTAAACCCTTATAAGCTGCCCCTTGCACTCCCACCTTTGCACAGTGCTACTTCTATTTCTTTCTGGACTATCACCACCAGAGACCCTCTCGTGTTCATAAATCCTAATAACACTCATCATGTCTGACTCTGTCTAACATGTTCTCACCTGCTAAATGGGAATCACATTTTATGTGATTTTGGTCTTGGGGCTGTGTGGACCCGAGCCTTTCAAGAGCCGAGTTGGAACAGCCATTAATGGATGGACCCAAATCCACCCCTTCCCCACAGTTTTGTCTACATACTTGTTTGTTTACATGTTGTCCATGGTTGCTTGCAGGACCTTGTCATCGTTGACCACATGGCCCACAACCCTCCAAATTAGTTACTATCTACCCCTGAACAGAAAGAGTATGTCAGTCCCTTAGCTAGTTGGTTGCACAACTCAGATTAGAATTTAGCCTTCTTGACCTCCAGTACAGCACCCTCCTATTAACACTTGAGGTTTGCTCTCTCTAAAGTTAATTACAGGAAAAAATGGTTTTATCAGTGTAAAAACCTTTATCAGGTGGCACTTCTATATATCTATATGTAACGGCCATTCATTTCATAGTTATTTCCCTGACACATATGAACTCAAATATCCTGATTTTTCATCTTCATATAAAGTATTCTTTATATGCAATTTCTTTCAAAACATGCTAGATTGGGTATTGAGGAACGTGAATGCACCCAGGCCCAGCAGCTTGTGGATAAGAAAGGATTCACACTGACATTTACAATCAGATTTGCTGGCCTTTTGCCTCCATCTGCCTATGTAGGCCTCAGATCCATGCAAAGTCCCATCTATCTAAGTATTTCGGAGTGTCTCCAGGGGAGCTATTTTCCCCATAGTTCTATCTAGGAACCCTGAGCTGTTCCCCTGGGAAGATAGTGCCTGGCTCTGTGCATTTTCTGTCTCTTTGAACTTCTAAGCTACAAAGTCCTTGACAGGGGTGTGATGTTGATGGTGAGATAAGATGCAGTGCCCTTAGACATTTACAACACTGGATTGCACTAGAACATCACTCTGTGTTGCAGGCAGCAATAGGGATGGACTCCTTTTTCTCCACCCACCATAGGTCTACGGCAATAGGTCTCAAAAGTGCAATCCCAGGACAAGCAGCATCAGCATCATCGGGGAACTATATAGAGATACAAATTCTCAGGCCCCACCCGACTTGCTGAATCACAGACTGTGGGGTAGAAGCCAGACAATCTGCTTTAATAAGAAACAGGTGATTCTGATGCCTGGTAAAGTTTGAGAGCCATTGTCTTAGCACATTGGATGCAGACCAATACTTTCTTCTCCACTTTTCCTCAGTAGATTGTAGAGATGGCCACACTAAAGCTTCCCATCCCTGCGTGCATGCCCCTTTGAAATGTGATATTGCAGCTCCTCCCTTCAAGAGGTGAAGTCTATTTCCCTACCCCTTGAATCTGGGCTGGCCTTGTAACTTGCTCTGACTAATAGGTGTAGCAGAAGCCATGCAGCAAAAGCAAAAGCCTAAGCATCCAGAGATTTTGAAGCTTCTGCTCTCACCTTCTTGGGGCACTGCCGTGAGAATGCCAAGTAATGCAGTCCAGTCTAGCATCTTTGAGAATGAGAAATCTCCCGAAGAACCAAGTTACCCGGCAAAAAGCCAAGTGCCGGACATATGAGTAAATCCATTTTAGACAATCTAGCCCCAGTTGAGTTGCCAGATGGCTGCAGCCAAATGAGTAGCCCCAAGTAAGACCAGAAATGATGACCTAGCTTAGCACAGCCCAAATAACAGATCCACAGGATTATGAGCACAGAAAATGACTCTAGTTTTAAGCAATTAAGTTTGGGGGTGCTTTTATGCAGCAATAGATAACTGATACACCCAGGTATCCAAGCAACAACAATTGCAAAAATGTTTTTTCCCCCTCAGCATGCCCCTTTGCCCTGAAAAATTGGAACAATTTATATAAATTTCAGCTCAAGCAAGACCACCCTATCATATTATATAATTTAAGGAAGCTGCCAGAAGGAAACTTGGTTTAGGTAAAACAAACAAACAAAATGACACTTGGGTCTCAGTTTCCACATACATAAAAGAATATTCAACCAGATGATAATTTCAATGGTTATTCCAGGTTCAGAGTACGGGTCTAAGAAATTAAAACAGAATAGACTTATTTCTTCTAATCCTTAAGGAGAGAAGACATAGAAACATATTCTTTATCACTTTTACTTCACCAAGATTAAATGACATTAACTACTGGCTAGCTGCCTCTATATCTGGAATTTCCATTAGGTTTTTGGACAGAGAGATAGTGCCAGGTCCAGCAGAAAACAAACACAACAGAACACAACACAGGCTCTGGAGACTGGCACCCTTGGATTGGAATCCTGGCTGTGTTTTTTCTAAGCTTTGTGGCCTTAATCTAGCTACTCCTCTTAAGCCTTGGGTTCCTAACCTTAAAAAAATTGGGTATAACCATATGCACTCTGCAACTACTTTCAAGGTGTAGACATATATGTAAAAGCACCCAGCAGGGTACAAGGAGTGCAATGAAAAGAAACTTATGATAAACCCTAAATTATCTTATAACATAGTATGTGAAGTAATAGTGATAGATCAGAGCCATACTATAAATTAGATTCTTTTTATACTTATTTCAGATTAACTTCGTGTGAGAATAAACTTTATTCTCACACATAGGCATACATATATATATGTATACACACATATGTAGGTACACATAGGTATGTTTACATGCCTGTATATTCCTTTTAATTCTGTAAGTAAGGAAGTCAAGAATATAACCAAATTCTTAATTCTGATGTTTAAACGACCAAGTTAAAAAAAGGGATTAGGTAAAGAAAAGCAGTTCTAGAGCTACCTGAATCCCTACTGATTCTTTAATTCAACATTTTTGTCTATTTAACATCTTTATGCTCACCTCTGTATTAATCTCCTACAGTGGCTGAAGAGCTCCTGCTTTTGAGAAAATTCTTCTCTCCCTTAGTTCTTCTCCAGTTCCAGCCCCAACACCACCAGCTATCCCAGACTCTTCCTACAGGGGGCAGTGTGGATGGCGATGAAGTGTGGGGGAGGAGAGTTGGAAGACGTGTATCTCTCTGCTTCTCTGCTTTGACGCTCTTCCTCCAGCGTCTGCCTTCTGCTCTAGTCTCAGTGGTCTCTTTAATAGTCCATTATTTTGCACCTGCCTCAGAGCTTTCGCTGTGGCTCTTCTCTCTCTGTCTGGAGAACTTTCCCCCCAGATACACAAATGTCTCCCTCACTTTCTTCAGCCTTCTTCTCAAATGTTCTCTCAATCAAAAAAACCTCCCTGACCACAGTATAGACAATAATTTCCCCATCTCCACTCCATCTTACTCTCACTCTAATTTCTTGTTGTCTACAACTGTGTTCCTCAAACTATTGTGTGCACAGGAATCACATGAAGATCCTGTCAAAAGGCAGATTGTGATTCCATAAGTATCAAATGGGGCCAGAAATTCTACCTTTTCTAACAAGTGCCCATTTGCCAGCAATTGGTGAACTATACTCTAAAACACTTATCAATACCGAGTTAGTATATATTTCTTCTCTCTTTTTTGATCATCTCTCTCTCTCCAAATCAGAATGTGTATTTCATGAAAGCAGTTCATCGATCTTATTCTTTGCTGTATCCTTAGCACCAAGGAGAGTGCCCAGTACATAGAAGTTACTCAATAAACATTAAGCAGATGAATTATACATGTTGCTGGAAAACAAAACCGGACTTTTGAATGCATTTTCCTTTAGAAACATGGTCATGTTATATTTAGGTACATTACATGTTAAATAGATTTCTGTGCCCTGGCTCTGGAAAATCCCTATCATGTATAAATTTTAAATGGAGACATAAATCCATAAATTCAGAATTCAACACATTTATAAACAAACCTTTGGAACAAAATCTCTTCACAGAGCTGCAGAGTCTGAGGCAGAACATACGAGATGGCTAGAGTACAAACACCCATAAATGATTATATAGGGACAAACTCTGCCTATGTGCTGAGGGAAACAACATTATAGCTTGTAAAAAGAAATAAACCTGACATAATTAGCTGGATATAAACCCTGATACAGCAACTTTAGTGTCCCAGATTGACAAAAAAATAAGTCATGCTTGCACATCTTTTCAAGTCTCCAATATCATTAACTCTAACTCTAATGACTGCTCAGAAACCCCAGGGGGCACATGAGATACTGTCCCCAGGTCGTACGGCCTCTTTTAACCCAAGCAGTATTCGTGTCCTCTACTGAATTATCATTGGGCCACCCTGGCTGTGATCTTTCAGTTCAGTAGAGTTTTACTTGACACAAAATAAAAATCAACTATATTTGACTCAGAGGTCACCATGCTTTAATACTTTTGTCATTTGATCTTTGAAAAGCAGGCAAGGCAAAAACAAACAAAACAAAACAAAACACACAGACACACACACAAACAAAATACCCAAAGAAGTTTTAGTTCTGCTTAATTATGGGAATTGGCACAACAAAAAAGTTTTCAGGCTTCTTTCCCCTGAAGGCCAAAGCCTTTGGCTCCAAATAACTTACCTAAGTTCTTGCTCTCCTTCTAAGGCCAGTTGATTCTACTCCCCTCAACTGAGGACAGCCCTGCAGAACCAGCTCAGTTGTAGGACTTCTGTGAGATGGGTTATGGCCTCTGGTGCAGTCAAATAGCATTTCAGCCTCTCCCACTGCCCATCCCCATGCTCCTTGGGGGCACCTCCAGAGAACACGCCCCAGTATACCGTTGGCCTCAACATCTCTAATCAGTGTGTGCCCAGAGATCCCACTCTAGGACCTTTTGCAAAATAAACAACCCCATCCATGGTTTATTCCTGTCTTCAAAATTGGAACAACGTTTCCTTTTTCACCCAGAGGTTACCTCCTAGTTGTGCTTTTGAACAAATGGCTAAAGGTGGAGAGATTGTGATCCAGCATACTTACAGGGTCCAAGGGTGGTCAGTCCAGGAGCTAGGCCAGGCTGCTTTGCCCTCAGCTCTCGAAGTAAATGGTTTACCACCTTCCACTCAGAGCTCAGATCTTCTAACTTCCTCTTTAACAGAAAAACATACACATTACTTATTTGACCAACACTAGACAATAACTTAATTAATAAAGTTATTAATTCACAGAAAAACATACACATTACTTGTTTGATCAACACCTAGAAGACAATTTAATTAATAAAGTTATTAATTCACTTTGCGAATAAATTATTTTATTTATATTTTACTTCTACATTGATTTTTTTTTTCAGGTTAGAATTCCTTTCAAAGGAATTCCTTCCAAATTTCAGCCAACCACTCTACAAATATGCATTGATTACTTGCTGCATATAGGGCCTTTCTTCAGGCACAATCATATTTCAAGGAAGTAGAGTGCAAACGTTAGTGAAAGCGAAACAAAATGACAACAACGAAACTGCCCTCTCAGCAATTGGCTTAGGTCTCGTAAATAGTGTCTAGTGTGGCTGTGCACTCGAATCATCCAGACAACTTTATAAAAAATCCTAAAGCCCTCCCGCACCCTAGATCAATTGAGAGAAGGGTGGTGGTGGACATGGGTGTGTGCCACCCAGAAACCTTTTTTTTTTTTACATGGGCAGGCACTGGGAATCGAACCCGGGTTCTCGGGCATGGCAGGCAAGCACTCTTACCTGCTGAGCCACCATGGCCCGCCCACCCAGAAACCTTTTGAGGAAGGACTATTTCTCCCAGATGGTGAAGATGCTGCCAGTAGATGTTGGGGATGGAATCATGTCTCCTGCAAAACACAGGACCTTGGGTCCTGTGGATTTGAACCCATTTGTAAATAGCATCTTTGAAGATGTTATTAGTTAAGGTGTGCCCATACTGAATGATGGTGGGCCTTAATCCATCATGACTAGAGTCTTTTATAAGTAGAAGAGCAGTGGAAACCAGAGCAGGAGACAGAGGCAGATTGCCAGGTGACAAAGGCAGAGACTGAGCCCCCACCAGAATGTTACAGACCTCAGAGAAAACACGGCCTGCCTATATTTTGATGATGGACTTCTAGCCTCCAAAATCATGAAACCGGAAATTCTTATTGTTTAAGTCAAAATCTCTGTAGTATTTGTCATAGCAGCCCTGGCTAACTGAAATACTAGCAGTGACCCTTTAGTTGTCAGTCCCTTCAGGGATGTTCCCAGCTGCAAAAAGCTGCTTGGTAAAGGGCACACTCTTTCCAGGAACTCCTCACTCAATGACTGATCATGGGGCCTGCCTCAGAGCTAAGCTCTGCTTCCCACAGAACCAGAGTCTGTTTCCCATAGAACCCGATTTGTGACAGGGGAACACCATCATCATGTCTTAAGATACTCTGAAGTAATTCTAATGTGCAGGGTCAAGGGTTGAAAACCACAAGCTTAAATAATGATGTTAATAAAACCTAAGGGAGAGGCTGAATTTCTGCATGGGTTAGTGAGATTTTCCTTGGAAAAAGGACTTGGCCACGGACTTGGGCCTTCACTGGTGAGTTTATAAATGCAGGCTCTTTCTTGGTTATCAAGAGGTAGAGAAGAGACATGATTTAGCTATCAAAAACTCTTGCTTTTCCTTCTGGCATGTGCAGTTTCTCCCGGAGCTAGCTATGAAGGGACCAAATTCTAAGCCTTTGTACTTTAGATGTGGTCAGTGGTATATTGGCAAATGTTTAACAACTAACTTCTTGGAAGACAAACAAACAATACCCCCAATTTTAGTGCTCGCCAATTTCTGCAGAGTAGATACTCCCTCCCCCCTCCCCCCATGGGAATGTTGTCTCCAACACATTAAGTGGCTCAAGAAATGCCCGACAATTTAACAACTCGCCCTCAGGAGCAGCTCCATCACCCCACTACGTGGCAATATGACTAGTTCTCACCCGTAGAATATGAGCTCGAAGTGAGGACTGCCATTTCTGAGCTGAGGCTTAAAAACTGAGGGCATTTTCTCCACTCATTTTCTCTCCCTTATCTGCTGCCTGGAAGCAGAGTACTCCACGGTCCTAGGGCAAACGATCTCAAGCAGTTGCAGTTCTAATGCCCTTGATCAGTGATTCTCAAATTAGGGACCATTAGAATCACCTGGGAGCCTTGGTAAACCACTGATTGCTGGATCCTGGCTCCAGAGTTTCCCACTCGGTAGAGGTAGGGTGGGGCCTAAAAATTTGTGTTTCTCACAAGTTCAAAGTTTGAGGGTGCTGGTCCAGGACCAAAGCATAAGATATTAATTCTACTTAATGAGTTACCTAAGCATCTTCAAAGGAAGTAGACAGGTAACATCCTTGGGAAAACTATGAAAATAGACCCTGAAATCATCTTTACAGGGCTTCAAGCTCTTGAGGAACCCCAGGTGAGAAAAGCTGTCAAGGGACTGGCATAATGGCCAAATGGAAAGATCCAGGGTTCCTCAAATATCTCCAGCAGGCAAACTATTTAGCCAGAAACATCTACACTGGACTGTCCCATTGGCAAGAATAACACTCTTACCGGGACAAACCATTGAAGTTTTAATTTATTTTTTAGAAAAAAATGTATTTGTTATTGATTTGTTAGAACTAGCATTACTTAATTAATACAGTAGCCCATCTCTTGAGTGCCTACCGGGGGTAACAGCAGCATTTTCATACAGCCGTTAATTCCTAGGCTTATTTTGTGAGAAAAACAAATACTTTTACTGATGTTGGGTTTAGTCATAATGAATACATTAACAGAAACTGTGTATCTAGTCTGAAGAGCCAGAGTAGCAAGAGCCAGCAACTACAAACTCTTTAAAGAACTCAGAAGTAAATGGGAATGATATGAACCTGATCGACCAATTGGATTTTTAATATACATGTTGTGTGTTTAAGGCTAAGCATTAATTGAATACTGATCACTGCAGTAAGAACATTAACTTATTCATTCACGAAAAAAAAAAAAAAAAGAAAAAATTCCAGCTACTACTCTGCGTCAAACTTTGGGCCAGTTACAGGGGTTACAAAGATGAAAATAAAATGCTCCCAGTGTTCACAGCCTTGTGGAGAAAAGATATATAAATATACCATCGTGGTGTTTGCATGTAATAATAACAGTTTGAACAAGACACATTGGGGGAACAGCTTAACTCTGCCTGGAGAGGTCAGTGGGTTATCCAAAAAAGCTCACAATAAGATGGCCTTGAAGAATGATTAGGGGTTTTTCAGAAAGGTGAAGTTTGGGTGACAGGTAGAGAAAGGGCAAGTGAGACAGACAGAAGATCCTGTCCAAAGGTACAGAGGCAAGAAAATGCAGAGAGTCTGGACTGGTTATATGGACAACAGAGTTTAATAAGAAAAGATATGCAACTGCAAGGCCAGATCCAAGAACAGTTTATCAAGGTCTGGTAATGTGTGATTATCAGATTCCCTCCTAATACTGGGGAGTGGATGAAAGTGGAACAGGGGACGGACGTGATAACATTTGTGTTTTGGAGTGGGGAGGTTTGGAGTGGGGAGGTTTTATCAGAAAGGAGCAGAGACATGAATTGGGAGCAAATGCACTAATCTGAGCGAAAGGTGACCAAAAGCTCTGGCCAAGTGGACAGAGGCACAGAGATGTGTGTGTTCGTGTGTGTGCGCACGCGCGCGCGTGCGCATGTGCCCGTGTTTGTTCCTGGGCTAGTTGAGAGTTCAAGCTTGGAAGTGCTGAAGATAAACTTTGTAACAGTTTACTTCATTGCGTTGGCCCTACAACATAGTTTTCAGTGTGTCTTCCCAATTAGACTATGAGTCCTTCAAAGGGCAGGTACAGAGTCTTCTATTCCTTCTACAGTGTTCCCCAAACCCAATCCAGCACCTCCTACAAAATAGGTGCGTAGTAAATATTTCTGAGTTGAATAAAATAAAATAAACATGACTACTTGAATGAAGGAAAGGAAAAAGAAATCATTGAGTTTTTCTCTCCCCAACTTGACTACAGTATGGTTTATATACCATGGACAACTTCTACTTATAGAGAACTTGAAAGAGCCGATGTAATTTTGGGGGGTTGTAATCATTTTCTCAGGCTTTTATATTTCCTTCACTTACACCAGGGCTACAAACTCAGATCCTTAGAGGAGCTAGGTAGGAACTGTGGAAAGAACAAGACTAGTCTAAAATAGAGGACCCTAATATCAATTCTGACTCATTGTTGCCAGGCTGAAATGGGGGCACATGTGAAAACCAACCAACCAAACAAACAAATGCTACTCAGCCTATCCCTGCATCTGTGCAAGCCAGAGAAATTTGACCTCAGGTTACCAAGGGCATGTGCACAAGGGTATATAAAAGAAACTTTGTCACTGCACTGTAGGTAATTGAAGCCAATGGGTGTTGGGGATTGAATCTTGTCCCCCACAAAAGGCAGGTCCCACCCCCGGTCCCGTGGGTGTGAACCCATTTGTAAAGAGGACCTTTGAAGATGTGATTAGTGAAGGTGTGCCCCAACTAAATGATGGTGGGCCTCAGTCCAATATGGCTGAGGTCCTTATAAGCAAAGGTAATTGGACAGAGAGAGAGAGAGAGAGAAGCCACAGAAGGCAGCCAGAAGCTGGACGTCAACAGAACCCAGAAGAGAAAGGAAAAGATGTCACCATGTGACAGAAAAGCAAGAGACCCCAAAGATTGCCAGCTGGCTCAAGGATACCACTGGAGCAAGCAAGACATCTAACCTCTGAAGGCAAGAGCCAATAAATTCCTATTGTTAAGCCAAATCATTGTATGGTCTTTGTTTTAGCAGATAGGAAAGAAAAACAATCAGTGTCTAAGCTAGGGAAATAGAGATGTGAATTAATGAATTCATGCTAAGGAATGTAATGCAATAGTTAAATCAAACCAACTAGCACAACACAGATAGACCTTGAAAACCAAGATAGGAAGTTTTAAAACGCTTAAGAAATGTAAGATTTATAGCACAATGTAGTTTTTATAAATTTCAAATATACTTAAATACAGTACTACAAGGATACAAGTAGGAAAGGAAATGAGTGGAGATATTGTTTTCTATTTTCAGGAATTTTGTGTACTGGTTGTCAAAAACACCCATTAATACCAAATAAATTGTGTAAACGTACAGTTAAATAAACTGTGTTAAGAACAAAGTTAATAAATATTAAAATCTCATCCCTTTCTAATTATTTTTCTGAATTTAACTATCTTCTAAGCTCTTGAGGTTATCATGCCTAAATGTGTCTGCTGTTGTTTCAAATTGGGGTTTTTAGTTTTCCCCCTAGAGTGCATGTTCTTAAACATTTTCTGGCATATCACTGAATATAACTCTTTCGATTTATTAAAAAAAAGCAGATTTGAATCCAAAAGCAAACAAAACAGAGGCCTCTGATCAGTGAAGACAATTACTCTTGGAAGTCACAGCATGGGGAAGCTATTTTTCAGTCCTGCTACCAGAGTCTAAACAATGAGAATTACACTGGCATATCTGATGCCTTGATCCCCCCATGAAGTTTTAGTTCCTTCACAAGGAGCAAATATCAAGAACATCTAGAAGCAATCATGTCGAAAACAGAATGCAATAACAGAGAATAGGGAGGAGAAAATAAACATAATGGCAGACACCTAGAAAATGCAATTTTGATCATTTGGTGAAGGGAAAGCAGTTTCACTTTACTGTATATGTTAAATGCCTCATCAGGCATGATTTAACTTACCGGAATTCACCTATATGTGTTGAGGGGGTGGGGTGGGGGGAGAGGGTGAAAAGAAAGGGAGAGGTAGAGATTGATTTGGGGACTCCTGGGGACCTAACCCACCTTTCCACTGAATAAGCATATGGGCCCAGAGTGAGCGGGCAAGGAGAGATATTGAATTTGCTTTTCCAGCAGCTGGCTTAGGCTCCATTTTCTTGTCCAAGTGTCCACATCTTAACCGCATTGAGTTTGAGTTAGATAGTTAAAAATATGTCATTATCTTACAACCTGACTTCTAAGAGGAAATTACATCCTCTGGGTCTCAAGCTAAAGAAACAGTGATCTGCACTAAACTTCCTCATATTCCAAGCACATCACTGTCTGACTCAACAGAACAAAAACTGAGGCTTAGGATGAGACCCCTGAACATTTAAGAAAAGTTTAAAGGACACTGGGGTTTAGAAGTCCACTATCTCCGTCCTAAGTCATCATACAGGTTGTGTGATCCTTGGTAAATCAGATAGGTCACTCAGATTTATCATCCCTGAAACATGGGTCTAACACTGCCACCTAACTCATAGCTTTGTTGAAGAAACTAAATGAGATATTTTATGTGAAAAGAACTCTATGAACTGTGAAGGACATAAAATTGTTGCTTAGTTATTATGCACTGCTTAATGAAGCAAAACAGAAGATAGTACCAGTTTTCATTAAAAGTACTACAATACCTGACCAAAAGGGGTAAAGAAGTGTAATTAATAAAGTATCAGTGGCAGAGAGAGTTCAAATAGAGTCGAGAGGCTATTCTGGAGGTTGCTCTTACGCATGATAGGTAGACCTTGCTACCTATCATGACCTGCCAACCCCCAACCAGGAACATCCCAACCAATTCTAAAGAACACCTAGGGCAATTTATAAGATTCCACAAGGGTTCCAGGCACTAGGGTAACTTTCCAGAAACCTACAACCTCCAGATGGGTCCCTGGTCCAGATAAGTCCTGAAACCTAGCCCAGCCTCTCGAGAACATCAGATAGTTCCATCTCCCTACCCCATATTAGTGACAGACCCTCCCAATAGGAAAAATTTAGAATTGCCATAGCCCAAACAACCTCAATGAGAGGTATGGAAAGAGCAAAGGTGATGGTGGAGTTATACATAGAAGATAGGACTTAACGAATGAATATGAATGCTGAATCATTAAATTGATATCTCTTTTAGCCTCCAGTATTTTAGAGCACCTATAAGTAAAAATGTAAAATTGTGAAATTGTAACCCATGTCAAACTCTGAAATACGTTCTACAATTAATTGTGGTGCTATGCTTTAAAATTTATAGCTTTTCTTGTATATATGTTACTTTTGACATAAAAGGAAGGAAAAAAGTCGATTGTAACGATAAAAAAGTATTTAAGCCCTATAGCTTCCTATATTCTGGAGCAGCTAGAAGGAAAAATATGAAGAGGATCGTAGGGTAGCCTATGACAAACTCTGGGATCTGTCCTGTAACTCCTTGTTGAAGAGTGCTTTGCAAACTATTGCTTTTTTATTTCTTTGCTTTATATATATGTTATACTATACAATAAAAAAAAGTTGCAAAAAATTGCTACAATAAAAATATTTCAGTGCTTAAAGGACTAGCTTTTTGTTATCTGGAAATTAACTTTTGCATATCCAATTCCCCTTTTATCAATATGGAAAGTCTGACTAGTTTATCAACTTATTCAAAAGTTATCTTGCCCACTGTAACTTCAAGATCGGAAAATGAGGTGTTTCTGCAATTACAAAAGGACAGGTAGATTTCTAAAATCAAGCATTACTTCTAATGCACTACAAACATCTGAGGGCAAAGGTGCAATTACGTCAGGACTGTTCATCTCCCAGTCCTTCATGATTCTTAGCCAAATAAGATCACTTATAATAGGGTCGCAGATTTTGATTTGGCAAGTCACAAAACACTTGTACCTTCTGCAAGAATTTGGTGTAAAATAAATTGTTTATATAGTACGAAAGCTCTGTTTTAATTTGTTTTGTTTTGCTTTTTGATTCTCTGGCATGTGCCCAGAGTTTCTATTCGCTCATCTTTTCAAATAGGCTGTAAAATTCTTCCAAGTGGCAAAAAATGTTAGCCTTCACTACCTGATGTACTGCTCCTCACCTGATAACTTTAAAGTAGTGCTCAAAGTTTTTCAGATTTAAAGAAGGTAATGGTTTACCAGATGTATTAATAATCTATAATCAAATTCAAAGGAATCAAATACGTATTTAAAGACCAACATCTAAAACTATAAAATCAGTGGGGGTAATAGTTGTCAGGTCCTGCTCTTGATTAGAATTATCCAATTTTTCTAACTCTGAATTTGCCAATTAAATGGAAGGACCTATGGTTTCCACATAGGCACTCCAAATTCAACAATTATAGTGGATTCCTGTTGTACCCAAACAGGGAGAAATTTTGAAATCACATTTTTAAAATGGCAAACTTAGTTTCATTATAGAGGATTTTTGTAGCTGAGTATTATTTTCCATTGGGTATATTTTTCTTGGAAACAGTCATTAAATTTTAAGACAATTACACCACATAATGTGAAATTTCCTCTTTATGAAAAGCAGGAATTACTTACAAGGAAAAGAGGTTTCAGAACGTAGCATTCTTTTGTACTTTAAAATAGAATGTAGTATTAAACTCTATTGGAGTTTGATATTTTCAAAATTTAAAAACTTTTATTCTTTCTCTTCTGTCAATGCCTGATATGCAATTAATATCTGCTGAGTAAATAAATGAACTCACCTATGAGTGCATGTACACAGAAAAGCACTGAGAACTCTACATCCCTGTGTCTGTCTTTATAAATAAAAATAATGCAACTAGGATGAGAGGTAAAATCTGAACTACTTGCCTAGTTTCAGCATGAGCTACTGAGTAAGACACAATTGAGACTTCCCCCAAAATATTCCTCCAAAAAGAGTAAATCCATTCAACTAGAACACTTATGATGTCTTCCGTGTTGCAATCGTTTATTTAGAACAGCAAACCTTCACGTTAGCCTAAAGAAACCTCAAAAGATAGGAGTTTGGGTTGAGTATAGAAGTCATCCAAGAGAACTGGTTTTAAAAAAAGGAGGTGAAGAAAGTTGACCAATCCTTAGCAATTAATTATTCCTAGGGTAGAACTCACAATCACCAATATGACCAGTCATTGTAAACAATTCTTTTAGGGATAGTTTTTAAAAAGCAACATGATAAGTTATTCTGTTGGGAGATCGAGAATATATATCTTAGGAAAAATGAAAAGATCAACTCTCCTAATATTTTGTGAGTGGGTATTAAAACTCTGGATAAAATTTCTATTGAGAAAGTGAAAAATGGCCCTATTGGCAACTGGCAGCCAGTTAGGTGATGTTGGTCCCAGATGATCATAAAAAATAGCCACAGAAAATAAACTAGACAGAGACAAGGCCACCCCATGGCCATATGTGGAAGTAGACAGAGACAAGGCCACTCTGCCATCAGGAAAATGACTAATATGAGGCACTGATGCTCTTTAACAGTGACAGCTTTAGCCCTGCTTTAATCTTCTAGATAAAATTTATTAAGATACTCAATCACCACATAGATTCTGCTCCTTTATAGCACCTAATCAAGAAATGGCTTCCATTTACCCACCTCCTTCTTAGAATCACTGAGCACCCAACTCAAGCCCCATAAGAAGCTTTTCCCTACTCCTTCATAACAAGAGTCCCCCAAGCCTTCCTGAGTGTTTTCTCCCTTCATCCAGTAAGCTAAAGAAACCTAAACTTTCTTTATAATCGGTATGTTTCTGGGGGTCTTTGCTTGTGAGCTTTAACAGCATTGTATGTGGATTCAAACACTGCCATACTGCATCTAATTTAGAAGGAAGGCAAGGAGTTCTAGAATTCTGGAAGAGACATATGAAGAGTTTGAATCAATGTGTTTCATTAAATATAAATGTGAGAAAAGTGATATTTGTAAATCAGTGTTTTATAAAATGTGAGATTTCAAATATGCTAGTCATACTCAATTAAGAAATTAAATATAGGCACCTGAAAGTTTCATTCATATCCCTAAATGTATATATTATCAAGTTACCCAAAAATATATTACAAATTGCATCTTCCTATTGGGAAAGCGGGGCTTTAGACTTTTCCTCAATCATAAACAAACAAACAAACAAAAAAACTTACACTCTAAAAAAAATAAAACACTGCTACTCATGTTACTAATATCCTTCTTGTATTATCACTTTCTTCCTCTAAGTTCTCTTCCAAATTTTTCTATCAGTGACATGTGAATTAAGCTCGCTGAATGAGACAGACAAAATGGACTTGTCCATTTTGGGGGACAGGGTTGTGTCTCTCTCCCCTATTGATTTGTGATATTCCAAAACCAGTTGCACCAAGTAAGTGAAATCATACGCATGATAAATGATTTATAAAATTCATATAGGCTTTTAAGTGCAATAATATTTAAGTGAGCAACTTTTTTTTTTTAAAACACCACTTGACCTGCTATAGCATTTATAAATCTTCAGATGCACATCTGTTGCGAGTAATATAATAAAGATTGTCTGACAAAAATTAAACCCTAAGGAAGTTCTTGGAAATGTTAAGATATTGATGCTGGCAGTAGAACAAACTCATTGGGAGAAAAAAAATACCCAGCATAATCTAGTTAATTAACAACAAAACAGCTGGGAAAATGAAACATCCCTGCTTGTGATTGACTGTAATTGAAAATGACTAATGATGCTGTCACTTGGCAGTTTATATTTGAAGAAATGATGCCTGGAAGGTTATAATTGCCCCTTGACCATTTGTCCACAGCAATTATTTTGTGCTCAAGGTTGGGGTGGAACCCTTTGGCCAAGTAGAGAAGGCTCCTCGCACCTTGCCTTTACTGTTACGTTTTAAAAGAATTCAATAGCAGAGGTAAAATCTATTATTAGAGTCACGTTAGCAAGATTTTTTTTGATAATCTAAAATGCTAGCAAAGCAAGCCAGCATGTTTCATGTATCACTTCAGCAAATAGCCAAGCCATTTAAAATTCCATTAATGCTCTCAGTTCTAATATATGGAAGGAGATGTAGGTTGTTTAAAATACATGCACACATTTAGAAGATTTTAACAGAAAAGAGTCGTTTTCCAAGGAACGAGTAGGCATGGATGAAAATGGCATCGGATTTCTTGAGTTTAAAAACCTCCAATTTTAAAAACCAAATAACAAAAGGCTTGTTTCTTTTTTAGTTGTTGATATCATTGTTGCTGATGACAGTTGTTTTGTTGCATTTTGGCTTCTAAACGTGGTGGTGTTGAAAACCTAGTCATTTCTCGGTGGAAAATGGAACGTCTTAAAAATGATTCCATCAACATGCATTAACTTAAAATATTGTTATTATATTATATTTAATATATAAATGAAATAAAATAAAAGTATGGGGAGAGTAACAGGGGATTTGAGAGACAGAAAGCAAAGCAAGGATATTTACTTCTTCGCTCACACTCTTCTGAGATTTCTCTAGTAGTTTTGCATCAGAGCTCTAATAACTGCATTTATGTCACTAGAGGAACTGTCTCATAATATATAGGTGATATTTAGGAGAAAGCCCTCAAAGGAATGAAGGCAGAAGTGGGTCACCATCTTTGAAAATTAAAGCAAGCCTGAAGAAGTTGATGAAATGAAGAGAACAGAAAGGAAAGGCGTTGAGCATGGATCAGGACTCAGTCTCATACAGACTGTGGAGGTGCCAATGGACGGTCAATTTCCTAAGAAACAGAATCATTCTCTGATGTGTTCTAAATTGGAATGTCTGTATGGGATGAACATGCTAATTATCCACCTAAATACTGCATATTACGTATACCCATCATGAAGAATTTTCACTTTCTTTTTAAAGAATATCACTTTCTTCATCATCATTGTTATAGTTTCCAAAAGTACTTGTCCCCAAACAAAAACACCAATGCTCTTTGATTCAAATATACTCCAGACTACTCAGACCCCTCTTCCTTTCTATTAAGGAATGAGCAAGTGGAGAGTTAGGAAGAGGAATTAGGAACAGCACATTTAAGAACAGTTTTGATATGCGGAATCAAAGCTGAAAATGGGCTTTGTTCATCTACTATCAGAGCAATGGATCACTCTTCAGAAAAACCATCTCTAACCTTTAAAAAGAGGTTTTGATCCATGCAGAGATTTAAACGCTCCTTACAGCTTTTCACCTTGTATTGTTGGTTTCTCTGTCTGAACTGTGAGGTCATCTTGGGGCCCCTAGTGTTTCAGCCCACCCCAAACCTCTGAATCTTCCAGAGTTTCCAAGGTCATGACATATATCAAAAGTCATTTGTGAGCTATCTCTTTTCTTCTTGCCCCAAGTTTCCCAGATCAATCTTTCCCTCCTGCCACTATCAATGTGATATGTTGATATTTCTCCAAACCTAAGGGAGAAAGGTCCTAAGTTTTCATGTAAGTTCTGCTTCTCCCAAATGAGCTGACTTGACAGAAAGAGGGGGAGTGAAGCAGAAGACGTGAAGGAAAGAAAGAACTAATGCTGACTGCTACAAAATCGTCTTAAGGATGGGAAAGAGAAAGGGACTTAATAAATCCTTGCTTGCCCTTTTATTTCCCTTTTGGTACCACCAACGCTACAGTCAAAAGTAAATAACGCTCAGGTATGGTGGATTCCGGTTCTAATTTCAAAGTGGCCCAAGAATTGAGGGTGTGGGAGAAGCACAGTTGGATTGTTTCACATATAATGAAAGATGATTTTTCTTATTGACTTTCCAGTTTGAATTTTCTCTCCATCTTTTACAGTAACATGGAGGTACAAGTCAATTGAAGTGCACATTTGTCATCTGTAACAATTGGTGCCGAAAGCTGACTCACTGCTACATGGCATAAGGTGTCAGGTCTTCGAGGACAGACCAAGATTAGACAGAACTGAGCTAGGCAATGGGCTCTTTGTCCGCTGCTCCTGACTACAAGAGTTGCCCTGTCAACCAAAAAGGTCCTTATCTGCTTAGAAACTGGCTTGCTTTAGAGCAACAAAGAAAACCCTGAAATTTCTTGTTTTCAGGAATTTCCATAGCTCTCCAATTCTCAATGCTAAACCCATTGATAGTTTATGGAATTCTTCACACCAGGCTTGGACCTGGTTGCAGAATGTTTACTCTGGATTTCAGGAATAGGGATAATGTATTACTGAATAAATGCATTTTGACATCTACAGAGAAACCTGTGCCTTTCAGCCTCTGCGGTTTAGACGTTCTGGTCAGGCTAAAACTTGAAATTTACCTAAGGAAAAGGCCCCTTGTAAACTATAAGGAAATAAACAATTTTCTAGAAACGAAACTCTGGCTAGGCAAAAGGGAAACTAAATGGCAACCTCAGAGACAGAGTATGAGTCAGGGTAATGTTGTTTGCAAGGACAAACTGGCTTGGTATAATGAGGTTATTGACCTGTACTGTTTTAGAGCAGTTTTAAACATGAGGGTGAGGCTCACTAAATCGCAGCCTGCGACATTAGCTAGAGAAACCAGGACTGATCGATAAACGGCCATCATTAAAGGCTCTCGGGGACCTTCATCATAACAGGAGCCATACAGAAAATAAGGTAACCTATAACTAACATCAATCTATCACGGGGTTTTTATTTGCAAATGGACACCATTGATTAGCCATTCTTTGAAAACTGACCTGGCTTTCCATTTCTCTCCTCATGTGTAATGGCCTGTGAATAAAACGTGCCCTAGACTTCAAAATGCACACAAACAGGGGAAGGGAGCAGAATGCTTTCTCCAAAGCTGACTTTTTTTTTCCCCCTTTACCAAAGAGGGAAGCAATCGCATGACATTTCACTAAAAATTCTTGACCCAATAAAGTTCCGAAGCCCGAATACTGATTTTCCTCTTTCATAAGAAAGAGCAACAGAGAAAAGAAAGGTCACGGACCATATTGTGATTCTTTACAGCTGCTGGAGACAGACAGTATGATGCAGTAGCTTGATTTAAATTAAGCCAAACAATATGAAAAGCATCAAAGCTGGCAAGCAGAGTGATAAAGTGCCAACAAATTTAATCTACCTTGAAGGTGGGACTACTATTTGTATTGATAGCAGCATACTGGGACCAAAATGAGTCCTTTAATGCAGTGACTCGATAACAGCATTAAGATCACAATATACAAATAGGATATGTTGATCAAAAAGACAGTTCTGCCTCTGCTATGGCACTACGGCCAATATTCCTTTACAAGTTATTTCGTCAATTATAAACAGACCACGTCAATGGCAAATGTACAACAGGGGAAGCATAACCCATTATGAGGTAATGGATATTGCTAGAGGTTGCTTCATTACCTTCACTGGCTGAGCGGCTGGTTTTTCCTTGTACAAATGCTGCCCTTTAGACAAAATCCTTTCCACATCCGGCTGTTTAGCTTGAACTGCTACTTCAGTTTCCTGAGGAAAAGAACCCATACAGTGCAGATTAACTTCATAGTTAGCAATAAAATTACTAAATTTACATATACCCTTGGAGACTCCACATGTATTGCAGATCAATTTCTCATGGAACATGGGGCACAAAAAACTAACTTTTGGTGCAGACATAAAAAAAAAAAAAACTAGAGGTCTTTGTGAGACATGATTAATTATTAATAAATCCAAATTCTATCTTAACTACATCGTGTGGTGTTATATGGAGACACAGGCACTAACTTTCTATCTTGCAAAAGAGTAAAATGCAATAACGAGAGGTACCATTTATAAATGCAATTAATGTACGTGCATACTAATGTTAGCTTCAACACTCTCTGTAATTAATCCTAATGTTCATTTTACTTGATAAACTTTCTTATTTTAATAGGATTCTCTTTGGGCTTCAAAACAGAAATGCAATTTTTCTTTCCATGCCACTGTCAAAATTATTAAGTTTCTTTCCAAAGAGTAAACACTGAGAAGTACCGTTATCAAAGTTTATTCATTATGAAGCAGTCAAATTAAATAGGCCCTTTGTGAAACGATTAAGTAATTTTTTATTTGTTTCTCCTTAGTCTGGAAAGGACTGAAGCATGAGAAAAAAAGAAAACAAGAACCCAATGCAAAACAAGCCTTTTAGACACATGACTATGAAGCGCTTTGTTACTGCCTGCTGCTTAGCACTCGTGAAAAGAGAACAAAAGTGAGCATAAATTGAAGCTGAAGGAAGTGACATTAAATATTACTGAAGACTTTTTTGGATGGAACACTTGTTAAACACCAGGATAGAGTATCGATTAATCAATGGCAGGCGTCAGTTGGGACCTGAGCAATCTTCCCCGGATAGCGGCTCCTGATTAACCCATCTCTTCTTCCCTCGCCTAACCCTCAGCCCTCCCAGCACTTGTGCACAGGACCTCAGGCCACTGTTTCCTCTGTGAAGTGTGTCTGTATCTGTTTGCTCTCAGCCTCTCAGGGCAGGGAATGCTCTGAACCCAAATGACTGTAGCCTCCTATTGTCTAATAGGGTGTCTTGCAACTTCTGGGTGCTCAGTATAGGTTCTTGACAGGGACAGTTTCTTCAGTTCTGTTACAATCAACACTGTGTCCATGATGGAAAGTGTTAAGCGTTAGAGGAGCACAGTGTACCCAGCCTATTTTCGCATGATTAGAAAATAGACAAAAAGATGAAGAAAGGTGGGGGGTGGGGTGGGGGTATAAAATGCTAAAAGATGCTAAGTCTGAGTTCCCAGCTGGGGCTTATATGATGGAGTTCTGTGTATGGTTTTTGTATTATTTTTGCAACTGTCTTGTAAGTTTGAAGTTATTTTGGAGTAAAACGTTTTTAGAAGTGTCCATGGCATTCATAACGTTAAGCATTGATCCCATATGCTAACAGGTATGTGTGCAAATCTCGGTTCCTTTGGAGGAGGAGCTTAGCCATTTCACGCTTGCAGAATTGACACGTCATTGGATTACTGCACATTGCCAGGTCATGATAGGGTTTCCTCTTAATGTACAGTACTGACATGACTGCAGTTCTTTGCTAGAGATGGAAATAACTATGATCTGGGATCAGGAATAGGGAACATCTAGTTTTAGGCACCGGATTTCTAACAGATCCCATGTCACTCTAAATCCACACTTAAATGCCCCATTTGCAAAATGCTATTAAAGATGAACAAACAAAGTAGCATTTTGGGGGCTTGGTAATGACACGGTCTTGACATACCCTGAGAAAGAAAATAAAATATATTAGACTAAAGAAGTTGATAAATGGGCATATTTTTAGCAAGGCAAACATGATCTGAGAAAAGGAAAAAATAGAACTGCATTGTTCCATGTATTTCTGTATGCATATAATAAATCGACAAGTCCAAATCTATGTATGATGTGCTAAATTACACATTTACAATTATATATGTCTATACATACAGACATGTATACAAACACACACATAATACAGTTAAAATGATGTGTTAATTGAAACAGTGTCACTTCCATTCATTGTGTATTTGTTTATCTAAGATAAAGCACTATTTTCTATTTGGTCCACTGACTACAAGGGGCTTCACTAGTGTTCGTCATTGCTATTGATCATTACTGATAATAGACAATGTCGTCTGATTAGCTTCATCACTGCCACAGACTACATTATTGATGATATTATAGCTGCCATTTGTATAATGACTACTATTTATCTTCCCACATCCCTGAGTCTAACAGACTCCCACTCAACGGATGAGAAAATGAAGCTGGGATGGGGTGGTAGTGACATTCCAATGCGGTTCTGCATAAATCTACCAGGTTAGGCTACTTCTCTGTACCTTACGAAAACCTATGCCTCCTCATCTAAATCACTTGTTCTAAGTAATGCTATTTCTAAGCTCTACAGGATTATTCCTTTCCTCATTTGAATCTATGTCACATTAGCACACAGGATGAGAAAATATCATATATGTCTGCTAATAAAAGGTGAAGCGAGATTGGCCTGCAAAGCCACTCGAGTTGTGGAATATGCTCTGGAATATAAACTCTGTTGCTAGATGATGTGAGAGAAATCACCCTGGGTCAGTAGGAATATGGCTATTGTATGAGAAGGTTGGCATTCCATTGGAATTGTTAAGAAAAAAAATTGATACTAAAGGTCACTGTTTCTATCTCTTCTCTCTCCCTCTCTCTCATTTGAATACATATGAATTTGACTATCTCTCTAGAATTATTTTGAGGGCAAGACCCATCTACCTTGTCCCTTCATTGTACTCCTGGCTGTACCTAGCACATAATGGGCACTAAATTAAAATTTATTGACTGGGCAAATGAATACTGTTGCATTTTGAGTCTGCAGCAGTTGAGCAAGGGTAATAGAGACATCCGTTCATGCAGACAGTTGAATGCTCTCACGGCACAATTTTTTTTCAATCTTAATAATACGCTAGGGTTAAATACAGTCTACTCCTCCTCTTCTGGATTTAGGTTAATTGTTATTTTTTAAAACATTTTCCTCTTCATGTTATTGGTTAAAATAAGGCCTACAATTCTACTTTATGATGAATTATAATTGATTTATTTTGTGCTCACTCAATTCTTTCATTGATTTCTTTTCAATTAAAATTCCATTTCTTCAGTATTTGCCTTCTTTGCCAAAACATTGATATAATTTAATCCTACTCTAGGAAAGAAAGGGAAGACCACAAATACAAACGTTGTAGCAAACAGAAAAGTATTGTCCATAACAGACACCTCAAAGTAGGACCTCAAATGAGGCATTTTATCATCATTGCACTTACATACAGGAAATAGTTCCTAATCTTGGTTTATAATTTCAATGGGAAAGGACCCCTGGGGGGTTTGGAAGACTATGTTCTCATAAAACTCACAACTTCTATGGTTGTTGAAAAATCTCAGCCTTCTTCCAAATGTTCCCACTTCCCTTTTCTTCTTCATACAATGAGCATACGATGACAAGCTTTTCCTCATATTTTCTTAAATTTAACTTGTCCCTCTGTCCCAAAATAGAGATAATGAATTTATATCTAATACATTCGGCATTATTTTAATAGTTCATGGTATTTATACCTTTTTAATTGGGCACCAGTGATTCTTATGTTATTCCCACCTTAAAAATTTTTTTTAATGTAAAGTATTGTGTGTCAATGGAAGACATCTTCTTCACTCATTCATTCATTCATTCAATATATTTTTCAAATATTTTTGAGGTCCTACTAGGTTCCAGACTCTGGGATACAGCACTGAACTTGGGAGACAAATTTCCAGTCCACATGCACACACGCGTATATGCACGATACATATATATATATATGTGCATGTGTATATAAATATACATGCATACATGCATAGATGTGTGTGTGTATATATGTATATGCATGTGTATGCTATGAAGAAAAGTGAAAAATGCCATTAGGAAATACAAATCAAAACCACAATTAGATGCTACTTCACAAGTAATAGGATGCCTATTACTTAAAAACATAAATGAAGAAATTGGAAACTTCGTGCATTACTAACAGGCATGTGAAATCATACCACTCCTAACAGTTTGACAGTTTCTCAAAAAGTTAAACATAGACTTACATACAATCTAGCAATTCCACTCCTAGGCATATACCCAAAGGAACTGAAAGCAGGGATCAAAGGGATATTTGCATATCAGTGTTCACAGCGGCACTATTCACAACTGCCAAAAGGTGGCAACCACCCATGTGTCCATCAACAGATACATGGGTAAATATCTGGAATATTATTCAGCCATAAAAAGGAATGAAGGTCTGACATATGCTACACTATGGGTAAAACATCAAAAATTATGCTAGATGAAACAGCCCAGACACAGTAGGAAAGCTATTGCATGATTCCATGTATATGAAATATCTAGAAGAAGGAAATTCATAGTGACAGAAAGTAGTTGAGAGGTTACCATAGGACAGCGGGAGAGATGATGGGGAGTTATTGCTTAGTGGGCATAGAGTTTCTATTTGGGGCAATAAAAAATTTTGGTCACAGACAGTGGTGACATTAACACACCATTGTAAATGTAATCACTGGCACTGAATTGTCCACTTAAAAATAGGCAAAGTGGGGAATTTTGTGGAATACATATATTACCACAATATAAAATAAATAAATAAAAAGGAACTAGGAAGCAGAGTAAGAGGAGTGAGAGTGGCTACGTGATCTCTTTTAGATAGGATGAGCACAAAAGGCTGCTCTTCCAAGAACGAAGTGCAGAAATGGGTATGCCAACACATCGTTCCCAGAGGGTTCCATGCAAAGCAAATGGAAATTGCAAAGGTGCTAAGGGCTTTTGGGGTTTGGCTTGTTTAAGGATTTGAAATTGTTCAACAGTTTCCTAAACTAAACATAGGATTTTCAAGGGGTCGCAGAGCACAGAAAGAAAAGAGTTCTATCTCTCTTTCCTTCTCCTCCCTCCCTTCCCCTCCCTGTTTTGGAAAATGGATTGTGTACACCAAGATCTTATTAGCTTTCCGGATTGAACTCTTTGAGATGGTAACTCTAGTGGCATATCGGAGGAAGGATTTCAAGAGTGAGAAGCTGTTAACAGGGATCATAACTAGGAAACTCTTTTAGAAGTCCAAGTACTTAAATGAGCAAAAAGGAGCGGCATGGATATTTAGGAAGGATCCCTCATAGTTACAGGTGTAGAACTGGCAGGATTTGAAGGGGTAAAAGAAAATGTTGAGAGTGACAGTTTTTGGCTTGAGACAAAAAGACTGGGGAGATAATGGACCTAGATTTAGGAGACAGAAAGGTGAGGCTGCTTTTGGAAGCAGGTTGAGTCCATGGGTCAAGGTTTCTGTGTGGAGCCCTGATGCAAGAATCCAGTGGCTGTTTGGAAAACAAGTCTAGTGTTCAGGTGAGGGGTCAGGCTGGAAGTGTAAGTTTGGGTGTCCAATCAGCATTAGGACAACCATTTTCCAGTGACAGGTGCAGAGTGAGGGAAGAGCACTGGTACCAAAATTTTGTACCTATCTATATGGATAAGAGAAGAAAGAAGCCAAGGGGGATTGAGGCAGGAGAATATGGAAACCCCAAAGCCAGGTAAGGAGAGAATTATATGAGGAGGGTTTCACCAATGTTGTGTATTCCCGATAAGTGTGGCAGCTGAAGAAATAATATTAATACTAACAATAATACCTTACAAATACTAATACTATACTACTACTGCTAGTAACACTAATGCTAACATTGACTATATCCTTCATTGGAGGTAAAAAAACACAACAAAACAAAAGTAACACCAAAAAAATAAATAACAAAGGGAAGTTCAAATTAATAACTTCCACTTGTTTTGTGAATAGAAGATCAGATTGTGCTCTTGACAAAATTTACCACAAACCCCTCTTTCGAAAATTCAGAAAATAGATTGGTTTCAGACAAAAATAAAATTACTAGAAATATCTTATGTGGGTGCAACCATCACAAGGCCAGTTACTTTAGTCTTGAGTCAAACAAATGACTATGAGCATTTTCTCTGGAAAATTAAGGACCACACGCAGGCATACACACATTCTCACACTCATGCACACATGTGTGCACTGACACACACACACACACACACAAAGGGCTTTTAGGGCTAATAATTAATTATGAAGCAAGAAACCAAAGATTCTAAGGACACTAATTCATTGGGTACAACAATAAAGAATTCAGAAACAATTTTTAAAAACTTGCAAAACTGTAGTAAGTTCAAGTTCAGGCTGTATTTTGTGATGGCTGGGTATTACTCTTGTCTTCCATTAAAACTGTTTATCACTTTAATGCCAGTGAAACATACATACCTTCAAAAAATGATCACAAGTGGTTAATAGGTTCACCCAGCTCTCACCTATGCCATCAAATGATTAACTCTAATATACACTTTCCCCTGCCCTGTAGCCTCCAATCACAAATTAATAATTGCAAAGATTGCAGAGGATAGATGCTAGAATACAGGTGGCACTGACAAATAGACAGGCTTAGAAGCCTGTATTTGACATTACAACAAATTCCCTTAGGAAATTAACAAACACGTTTTAATTCATGAATTTGTCAGTGGCAAATGTAGTCTTGCCAAAGAGAAACAGTGACAAGGTAGACATGAGGGCAGTCCAAGGATTATTTAGAGTACCTAGTTCTAAGCAGGTGCTTGCCAAATGGACAAAGAAAGGGCAATGCACTGAGTGAACTGTCCATTTTAACCAACTGTTCTACCTTTATGTAGTAAAATACTTCCTCTTCAGGCCACCAAAATAGCCCCTCCATTCAGTCCTCTTAAGGATGAATATTGCAAAATTATATCATTTCCCTCTACAGACATGTTTCTTAGCCTGCCATCACCTCTATTGTCACCTGTTGTTCATCCAATGAGCTAAGGAAGGGTTTCAGTACCTGGCCAAGATCTACTCTTGGTCCTATGGAAATAGAGGAGTGAGTAAGACAAACTATGTTCAGCTCTAAATTCTTCGTAGTTACCTCTACTTGACACAGTTTTGGAGAACTAGATCCTTAATTACATGCATCTTAGATAAATCACTATATAAAGGCCGTTTTGAAGATGAATTTCTACGATTTACCTTGTTACATTTATTTGTAGTGTGAATTTATTAGTTAAAATATAGGTCAGAGGTCCAGGGCCAGATATTATGGCTTGAATGGTCAACAATCGTAAATTGGATTAGATTAGATTCACTAAAAATATTCTTTAATATATATGGTGGTTTGGAGCTATGTACCCCAGAAAAGCATCGTCTCAAACTTCATCCATTCCTGTGGGCGTGACCCATTGGAAGTAGGACATTCTGATGAGGCTACTTCAGTTAAGGTGTGACTCAACTCAATCATGATGTCTTAATCCTGTCATAGGAGTCCTTTCTAAGCAGAATGAAATTCAGACAGGTAGCAAGTCAAGGGAAGCAAGAGACTGAAGGTCAATGGAACCCAGAAGAGAAGGGAGAGGCCAAGAGAGGCTGCCATGTGCACTGCTATTTGACAGATGCCCCATGAAAGCACTGCCTTGGTGATGTCTTGATGTGGACTTTTCCCAGCCTCAAAATCATGAGCCAATAAATCCCCACTGTTTAAGCCAACCCTTTGCATGGTATTTTCTCTTGCAGTTGGGAAATGAAAACAGTATGTTTTTTTTCTTAAATGACTATGAGAAAAATATACCATAAGAAGCTAAAAATCACCCTGAAAAAAAATGGAAGAATAGGTGAAATAAATTTTGAAATTGTGAAATCCCTCCATGCAAATAAAACTTGGCATGGGAAACTAAAAATCAAGCAAGCAAATAAGCAAACAAGCAAAACGCCCCAGCAAAACCATATGACTATGCAAAGATAAAACATGTTGCTAAAATTGCTAGCTGTGCTGAAAATATCAACCTAACTGCTACAATGATATTAACAAGCTATAGTTACACGTTTCCTATGTGCCAAGCAGGGTGCTTTTCATAAATTTTGTCTTACTACTTGCAACCCTGTAAAAAGAGTTTTATCTAATTTTACAAATTGCTGAAACTGAGGGAAATTAGGCCAATTGTCCAAGACCACTTAGCTCACTTACTTTGCAAAGAGCAGATTTGAGATTGTAACCCGGAAGTGTGGGCCGCCAAACTCCTACTTCCGTCCTTATTCTACTGTGTGTAGCATATGTGTGTGTGTATGTCTGTGTGTGTGCATGTGCATGTGTTTATTATCACTTCTTACTAAAGTCAGCAGATACATTTCTTAATATCATGTTAATTCTTTATCTTCCTCTTTAATTCTACTACATTTGACCCTATCCTTCCAGGGTATAAATGAGAGAAAATTCTTTCTCTTCCCACAGAAATGAAAATAAATTCATGCATAGCCTTGAAAACGCTGCAAGTGTTTCTTGTCGTGGGTTTATGATCACCAAACCTCTGTTATCCAGGTCAGAGAATTGGTTTAAGTGAGCCTTTGATCTCACGAATGGCCTCACATTTTTATACGATTTAAGACAGGGTGAAGAAAACAGAACCTTAGCTAATTACAGTAGCCAATTTTTAGAAGTAGAAAATGTTTAACTTCAAAGACCATTCATACCAGAAAGTCCTCCTGGGATTTCAACACACACACACACACGCACACACACAATCTCCCTTCTAATTAATGAATCATTTTATTTCCTGCCTGATTCTTAATATTCCCTACAATACAAGACTGTGCACCAGGAGTTAAGATCTTTTTGATGTGGACAGTGGTAATAGTATCATCTATATACTTATTAACTAAATATAGTGGCTTACTTTCACCATAGAGTTGAAAATTCATTACAACCTCCTGCATAATTTTCAGAAAACAATTTGTATTAATTAGGTAATCTGGAGTGACCCTTCATTAATACTCACTAGGAGAATATTACAGCCTTTTTTTTTTTTTAAATCCAGCCCTGATAGGCTTTTGAAATGGAGCAATTCTCTAAGCACCTTCGGTCTTAGTTGTTTTCTTATTAAATAGCATCATTAACATTAGGCAGTTGCTCATCTGACAAGCAGTGAGGCAAGTTAGTGATGAAAAGAGACTAAACAAAGCCTTTGAGGGCGAAAGTGGCAAGAAATATGCAAATTAATATATACTTACATTTTCCAAGAACTGATTTATTGAACATTATGTTTCTAATTCAATATTAAATGGAATGTGTGTGTGTGCGCGCATTTAACGAGAAACTTTCTTATGTTTCATTTATTCCACTTCCCTTCATTTTACCTACTGCTGCCCTTAGAACATAACTAAATATATAACAAATACACAACAAGGAGGCCATAAACAGCCTTTTCACTTATGTTCTATCATTCATTCATTCATTCGTTAACTTGACAAACGTTTATTGAATGCTCACTAGATTTCAGGGTCTGAGCTAGGAATTGCAAATACTAAGAGGCATGCACCTTCGAGCGCAAGGGACATAACAAGCAACAAAGTACAATGCACAACGGAGCACTGAGCAGGAACTCACGTTGTTCTAGAGACACAAAGTGTCTTCCCAGGTGGAAGACAGGTTTGAGCAGAGGCTTGGAGCAGAAATAGTCATGGTCCTGGTTGAAAAGGGGAAAGACACTGGGGAGGAAATATTTCAAGAGGGAATTCAATGTATACAAGATCAGGAACCAGAGGCAGAACAGAGATTCTATGTGGGGGCGGGAGGGGGGTAGGAAGAAATGACACAGGGGTAGAAGACCAGAACAAGAGGAAAGAAAGATCTTTTATATCACCCCCCCCAGGAGCTTAGGGGAGAAGCCTCAAAAGGGTTTTAAACAAGGGAATGACACTTTAGTATTCTAATTGGTCTGCTAAAAATGGATATAGATGAATATATTGAAAGATGATAAGTAAACCAATAGATGTCAGATCTACAATGCACAGTTTTCCATTCAAATAAACTAGTGTGAATGACATAAGCATAGAGCTACTGAGAACAAAGAAATTCAAGATAAAAAATAACAACTACTCCTTAACCGTAAGTATCCATTTACTTAGAATTTTCTTACTTATTTGCAAAAGAGTGTATCCGGCCCTTTGGCTCTTTTGTCAAACCCTACAAACAACAGATTTTCTATCAAATCTAAGATAGCATTGATTAGAAGAACCGCTATTGCTTCACCAACTGCTAAGAAAGTTTTTAAAAATTAAACGTTTAGATGCTATCGATTGTATGACATATCTCAATTTCAGAGACATAAAAATGAAAAGAAAAGGCACTTTGGAGTCAATGAAATTCCAAGATATTTGTAAATGCTATGACTGATTTATTTGGTCATTATTAACCATTCTTTCTCAGAATATGGCTGCACTCATGGGAATGCTTTTCCCTCCCCATTGACTTTGGACTCAACCAGCTGACTCGCTACGATCAGGGGACTGTGGGCAGAAGTCACTGGGAGCTCTGAGCTGGGGCTTAACAGCAAGTCAAGATTTCCCAGGTGGGTGGGCCACGGTGGCTCAGCAGGCAGGAATGCTCGCCTTCGATGCCAGAGGACCCAGGTTCGATTCCTGGTGCCTGCCCATGTTAAAAAAAAAAAAGATTTCCCAAGGCCCTCTTCTGCTTGTTCTGTACTGTGAGAGAACAATGTGCCACAGAGAAGCCTGGGTCTGGGAGTGAGAAGACATTTGGAGCAGATCCACCTTCTGGAATGAAGAGAAGACCTGAATTTGACCCAGAGCATGAAGTAAACCTGCAAGTGCTCTGCAGATCCATGAGTGAGTAGTAATTGCTTTTGCAGGTCACTAGAATTTGGGGGTGGTTAACGCTGCAAGAACTGACAATTACAACATTATAGCAAAGCAAACAGACAAAAAACAAATATCACCTCCAGGATCGAGAAGAGTACAGTAAGCCTGTAAAATAAATGCGTCCTGGTTCACACGTGTTGACTGCATTCACTCTCAGTCCACATAGAAACTGCTAAAAAGGGTACCAAGGAACAAAAATGAAATGGAACTGATATTGTGTTGGCGTCTGCCTTTGTCGGCCGGGATTGTCAGGCAGACTCTGACAAATGAAGGGTGATGGACAGAAAAAAAACACAACACTGCACAGTTGAGTTTTGTTCTCTTTCCCCTCATGCTGGGGTGACTGTTCTTTTATTTATCCACAATTAGGTTTGCTAGACCACTGCAATATGGCTCTCCTTCACTGTAACTGCATGCTGTCAAGTGCATGCCAAGCTGATTGACAAAGAATGACAGCTTCTCTCTTTCCAGTCTGAGTTAATCAAGGGCAGCCCACCAAAGGGAGGCTGTTTTATGATTTAGAAATTTATGGATTTCAAAAGTAATCTGTCCAAATATACAAAGTATAATGCAGTATTGATTTTTTTTTTTTAAAGTGCCAAGTGCAATGAAACCGAAAAGATATAATCTACCAAACTGTGTACCTGGGATGTTCAAGACTGACAAAAGAGGGACTGTGGGCACGACCATTAAGTAATGAGGCAGACATTCAGGAGCCACCCTTGGAAGCCCTTCACTCTTTTTCTTTTTTTTTTTTTTTTAACATGGGCAGGCACCGGGATTCGAACCAGGGTCTCCGGCATGGCAGGTGAGAACTCTGCCTGCTGAGCCACCTTGGCCTACCCTGATCCTCTACTCTTAAAGCAGGGATTTCAATTATTTTTTCTGTAGTAGAATTCTTTTGACAATTTAAATCTTAAACAAGACCCCAGTATGTTAATCAACTCATTCATCAAATATTTACTGAGCGCCTATTATGTGCTAAGCACTGGTTTAGGTACTAGATATACAGCAGTGAGTGACACAGACTGAATTTCCCTGCCCTTGTGAGGCTTCCATTCTTCTGGGGATCATGGACAATAAAAGACAAATTACACCATGCCAGATAGAGTAAAGTAATAAAGAGAAAAAAATCAAATGAATGGGGATGGATCATATGCGTAGGAGGTAGGGGGAAATGGGGCCTGGATATTTCAGAACGGATCTCCTGGGAAAACCTCATTGAGAAAGTGGCATGTGAGTAAGGGACGAATCAAGCAGATATCTTAGGGAATCCATGCGGAGGAAACAGCAAGTGCAAAGGCTCGGGGGCAGGAGTGCATCTGGCATGTTCAATGAAAAAATACAGGGGCCAGGGTTAGTGGAACCCTAGCGGGCAAGGATAAATGTAGCTCAGAAGCAAAGTCAGAGAGGTACCGGGGGTGGGTTTGGCAGGGCATTTTTGCTGGGACTTTGGCTTTCACTCTGGGGGAAAATAGGAAACCATAGGGAGATTTTCAGTTGAGCAATGATAGAATCTGACTCATTTTTAAAATAGAATCATTCTAGCTGTGGAGTTAAATTTAGACTGAAGGAATGCAGAGAACAAATAGTAGTCAGGAGCGAATTCCTAAGGGGGTTAAATCTGCATTGCTTAGGAGGAAATACTTGTTTGCAGAAACCTGAGGCCCTTACTTTGAAATCTTTATACATACAATTCTTAAGCAAGGGGTAACACTCTAATAGCAGACACAGGGCACTGGCTTAAAGGGTCATTTATTTAAACTGGTGCGTCCCAGACTTTAAAACCTTTCCAAGTCTTTAGTGGTGAAGAGCATGGGCCCTGGAATCCGACTGTCTTAGTTTTAAATCCTGGCATGAACTGAATATTTGCAACAGAGACTCTATGTCCCACAAAGGCTAAAATATATACGAAAATAATTGCTATCTGACCTTTTACGGAAAATATTGACCAACTGCTGATCTAGAGAAATGGTTAAGTTGTAGATCTGTGGCTCTAAAACCCTCAGGTATATATAAAAATTCTATGGATTAGATATTTTTAAAGATAAAATATGAGAAACAAATATATTGTCTTTTATCTTATATAGACTTACAGAGATAGTCAAACGACTTACAGTTATACGTTAGCGGAGGGTTCGGCAAACATTTTCAATAAAGGGCCTGCCAGTAAATAATTAAGCTCAGCAGGCCTCATGATCTGTGGTCTCTGTTCTACTTACTGAATTCTGCCATTGTGACATGAAAGCAGCAACAGACAGTCCGTCAAAGAATGAGCCTGGCTGTATTTCAATAACACTTTATTACAAAAACAAGTGGTTAGCTGAATTCAGCCCTTGGGCCACAGTTTGTCAAGCCCTGCTTTAGGATATTCCAGTATTGCTGGAAGTAATCAGAAAAGGGGCTTATTAATCAATGAGTTGGGCCAAGCCACTTAACTTCTGAGCTCTAGTATCTCAAATTGTAAAATGAATGAAAATGCCAGGCATCATTGTTGGTAAATGGTCAACACCACCCTTTGCCCTTCTACATGAGACTCTGACCTTCCATTGACTTTCTAGCTCTTTTCTCCTTGGCAAACTGAGAAAGCGGAAATGCCAAGTGTGTTACTAGGCAACATTGTTTCTGCCCAAAAAATGACCCTGATCGGTAAATTACATCTGCCTTAAGAGTTCTATGTGTGAACTCTAAATGTCTTTGGAGATTGCCCCAATGACTGTGACTCTTGGAACTGAGCGTGTTGTTTTCATGGAGTCTGGAAATTCTACCTAGGCAGTTGTTCATTTGCACCTAAGACTCCCTGATGGGCTTTACAATAATCAATTCCAAGACCCACAATTTATTTCTCTACATGTTAACTGTTCTGAAATGGGGAAACATTTTATAAATGATGGCATGCCAGCGGTTTAATCGGCAGCACTGTCTTAGCGACAAATAAAATAAGGATGTGAACTCTAATCAGTGGTGACTTAAAAGCAATGAAAGATGGCTTGTGGCTAGCCTATTTTTAGTAGGTCAAGATCACACGATTTAGTATATGCAAAGGTAATACTAACTGCTATCATTATTAAGAACTTATCAAGTGTAAACACTTTGCTATACACTTAATATAAACCATCTAAATTAATCTCACTCCATCTCTATGGCAGAGCCTTTCACCAGGCATTATTATCATTTTTCAAATTAAAAAATTGGAGTCATGAGTGTTTAGGAAAACTCGCTTAACTCATAAACTAGTGAATGGCGGATCTGATATTTGAACCCTGGTCTGTTTGGCATAAATCCTGTGTACTTAGTTACTATATTCGAGGTTCTGTGAGTTTAAGCATGGGACAGATATAAAGGTAGGTTGTATTTGATGGCTCACCTGAACAAAATCGTTTTGTTAAGAGACTGATTTTAATTTAAATCAGAGCTTCTCATCTCTGGCACTGTGACATCTAAGGCTGGATAAATCTTTATTGTGCAGGCTTTGGGGCTGGGGGAGCTATCCTATGCATTATAGGATATTTAGCAGCATCCCTGACTAATATTCACAAATACTAGTGCCAATAGTGCTTCTTCCCCTGTTGTGACAAACAAAAATGTTTCCAGAAGTTGTCAAATGTCCCCTGGGTGATAAAATCTCCCTCCATTGAGAACTACTGAACTACTGAATAAATGAATGAACAAATGAACGAATATCTGTCTGACTCTACATTTCAAGTACAAAAGTATGATTTAATACAAGTACCTTGCCTCCCCCTGCTTTTGTTTGAATGGAACATCGTGTGTAATCTCACTTTTTAATATATTCTTTCAGATGCACTGCTAAGTACTCTATGACTCTTACAAGTACATTTGACTGTGGTTCTGATGAGTTATAACTATAATTGCATGTTTCAGCTTCTGGCTGAATTGTTCCTAAAAACACTGCTTTAAATATCCCACAGGGATTATGGAACACAGAGGATTGTATGGAATAAGGAATGACATATAATATAGCAGACGGTAATATTGCTAACGTTTCGGAATCACCTTTTTCTTACTTTGCACACTCACTGTGGACAGTCATATTTGCATTATTTTAAACCAGTACAACAGATCTCTAAGCTATTTTCCATGTGGTAATTGGACCTAGTTCTTGAAGCCTTGACAGAGGGCATTTATTTTTAAAATGTAAGTATTATTAAACTCTGAATGTTTACCGGACATAAAACAGCAGTTAGGGTAATTTTCATTAAAAGCAAAGAAAAGAGCAATTCAGTTCTGACTTCATGATTGACACACACTTCAAATAAAATTAAAGATGTTTGTTTTTTTACTATTAAGTGCTGTACCAAAATTATAGTCATTATCTAAAACAACTCTTTCTAAATTCGTCCATAACTTGTAAACTCAAGCAATCAAATGGATAATTGAATTAAACTCATGTTTAAAAAAGCAGCAACCACAAAAATATGAGTTTTCTCTTCTGGATAACCTTTCCTTTAACATCCTATAGAAAACAAGGCAAATCTGAAGGTTTCTGAAATCAAGTCTTCATCTCACCTGCCATGCTTAATTTTTACACCCTTCTAACTTTCTGTGACTTCTACCACCCCAGCAAGTGAATGTTTCTATTGTTTTTCTTCATAGTCAATGATAAGGTTTGGGGTGAGGAACTATGGACCACCATTTTAATTCATTTTTTTATTGTAACACAAAATTTCCAATTTCAATCTGCATTAGAATCTGGGCTATACAAAGGCCTCCTACTATTCAGCTAGTGAAAGCAAACAATTCAATAGAAAAGTGAGTCAAGTATATGAACAGTCACCCCACAGGAGGGAAAATCTGGCCAGCAAACATGAAAATCTGCTCAACTAGGGCTATGCAAATTAACATAATCAATTTATACCATTTGCTGCTGCTGGTGGAAAGCAATTTTTCAATATATAATAAAATTCAAGATGCGATTACTCTATTGGGTCAGAAATCCCATTGCTAGGTTTCCCACATCGGTTTCTGAGGTGACTGGCAAAGCATTGTTTACAATAGTGACAAACTGGAAACAACCTAAATGAACATTCATCCTTAATGTAGTATCTCTATTGATTGTTTCGTTCCTATTAAAATCAGGAATGATTTTGCCAAATCACTTCTCTCTTCTAAATCTCTGTTCTTATTTTGTATTGTATTTGATGTTATACTTAGTCTTAAGCAAAATCAAAGCTTCTATTCATAACTGACTCTGAAGACTTTAAAGATAATAAGATAACAATGTTATCTCTAACAAATCTGACTTCAGGTATGATGCCGTACCTGGTATAATGTCTCAAATAACATCTGCTTAGTTTTGAATGAAGCATAGGAGTGTATGTGAGTGTGCATAATGTTGTATGTGTTATCTCTCCAATTATGTAAATAACTAGTATCTATTACTATGCTAATACTAGAAGACATATTATAATAAATGTTACCATGGTTTATGAATTTTGTGTTTCTTATCACCTAGCTCATCAAATCATTGAAAGGACAGAGATGCCTTTCGATCCATATTTTCTCTACATGTCATTCACAAATGTTCCCTCAAAAAAAATCTTAAAAATTAAAAGTATGCACACATGACTTTGTAATTTCATGGGTCAGTTAGTAGAATTGTAGTTGTATACTACACACTCTTGTGAATGCTTCCATATTTTGCCTCCTGAATGCTTAAAAAAAAATCACCAAGTTCAAGAACATTCATTTCATTTTAATGACTAGTATGTTATATAATTAATTATTATTGTCAATGCATTCTGAACTTTTGAATCTTAAAATGAAAAATTTCATTAAAATAGTTCTAGTTAAATATTGGAGCTGTTTTTATTAACTATATCCTTTGTGCCTTCGATGCTCAGTAATGAATGAATATTCATTATGTCCAGAGGAGGCAGTGATGTGCTCAGAAGTTGAAAGCTATAGTTTCAGAGGTATTTGAAGTAACACTCTACCATTATTATACGTATATTTTAAAAATTATAGACCAAGTTGAATGCATTTACATTGGGTAGTAATGTAAGTAGTTAACTTACCAATTGGGTAGTAATATAAGTAGTTAACTTACTAATTACTGTGATTTTGTTTCAAAATGTATTGCATACATATATTACAGTGTTTGTGTTTGATATCTTCTATAACGTGCTACCCCACGTATATGTGACATACATACATATATATATATATATACACATATATATACACATATATATATAATTCCAACATGTGAATGAATAATTCTAATCACACTAATATCATTCCTAAAGGAAAGTCAGAAGGGATGAAGGAAAGAAAGAAAAATGGGAAAAGGAAAAATGTAGATATATGGTAATTTGGAAGTATTGGGAATTTAAAGGTTATTTCTAAGTCTAGTACAGCTGACAAAATAAAGTACTAACATCAGCTAACTTTGGCCATTACATGACACATGATAGGTGTACTTATAATACATAATGGAGAATTGGATTTGTTAGATTTAGAATATACTCCTTTCAATGACAGAAATTAATGTGATAAGTGAAATCTCAGGATACTTGGGATACTGAACAGTGCATTCAACAGGAAATATCACTATGGCATCTATAAGTAGAAATTTTGGGCACAAAGTTTGGTTATGTCTTCATTAGAGAGAATCATTTGATTTTGTGATATATTTCCATGCTGACAAACTCTGACTTTACTCTGAATTTGAATATTTCAAATATTCTTCAAAAGGTGACCTTCTAAATGCTATGGAATTTCATTGAGAAATATTCATTTTTAAGTTATTTTCACCTATTGTTTGGGTAAAAACATTTTAACTCTCAAATGGTACGAGTGGAAGTTTAAATTGGTTTAAGTTCATGACATGACAATTTGACCATCTAATAGCTTTATTTAAAATGAGCATTTCTTAAAGTATTTTTTTTAGTGTCAAATGATTTTTACATATATTTGTTTTTCCCTTTCCTTCAGAAAATAAAACCACAAAGATATCCACAATAGTCTCTCTTGCTTTTGTTTTTCCCCACAGCACCTGATCTCTCTGTGAACACCAAATCCACAGAAAGAAAACGTGCAATGAGGGGCTTTATGTTGCTGTAACTTCTTGACTGTCATCCTTACCCATAACGATAGTTGTGTTGCTTTTAGAGGTATCATAATATATGCATTTAGAATTTTAAGTTATTCTTCAGGGGCAACTCACAAATTTAAGCAAGCATTCCTTCTGTAACTAACATAGTTTAATGAGCAGAGGACGGCATTTCCTGATGACAGTTCAAGGTCATAGCCAAGAAGAGGTCGGCAGACTGACAAGGGGCATTGTTGCAGAGACCAGGGGTCAGAGGAGAGTAAAAGACCTGCATGGCAATCTTAGGTCATGTATGCCACGTAATCCTCATTTGTGCACCTAGCTACCATCTTGCAGAGGAGCAGGGAGAGAGCAAGGGAATGTGCAAGGTCAGCCTTCTAACCAAGAGAAACCAATTTGTATAAAGAGATAGGTTTAATTTCTTGGTTCAGAGTGAGATCGTTTTTTCTCACTACCAGGCATGGGAAGGGTTATGAAGATCAGTGATGAAAAAATAAAGAAGCTACAGTTGTGTGACTCCATATTTGACTCAAAGACTATCTAGATAACGCCTGTTGATTATGTCCATTTATGACTATATGCTTGCTTACGAGTCCATGGCAGTGGTTCTCAAAGTGTGGTTCCCTAGCTCAGCAGCAGCCTCAGACATAGATTTTGGGCCCACTCAGACCTACCAACTCAGAATCTGCATTTTCCCATATCCCTGCCCTTGATAATGTACACAAGAACTGAGACTAGGTAAGTGTTGACCCCAGAATTTTTTTCACTTTTGTACTTATCTTATGGATAGAATGTTCATCTTTCAATGATACAACTTTATGACTAAGCAGGGAAAGTTCTTTAGTCAGTTAGTCTCTCAGTGAATCACCATCTCTTTCTTCAGTTTTGAGGCTTTCAATATGTTTCGAGTACAGGCAGATTTAACAAAAAGCATGAGTCTGTGCAATGAATAGCAATAGCCTTCATAACGACACCTTTCAAATCAGTGTTCTGCCTGAGATCACAAAAAATTTTATGGAAGTATTAAGGAGTTTTGATAAAGCTTAGCAAACATGTGAGAAAGCCTGCTGCATCTTTCAAAAAAAAGTAACGATTAGAGAACTGGCACTGTTTCGCGCATTGCAAATTGCAAGCACACAACCCTTCTGAATGTATCTGAAATCCCAACCCACTATTTCTACCAACACCCACTTCTACCAAGGGTGGTAACCCTGCAGACTCAAACCTTCCTCATTTAACTTTCATTGTTTATACCCTGTATTACATCTGCCAATCAAGGCCACCCCCTCGGCTAGTCTATGTAGTTAGAAGACCAGGTGGTCCATTCATGCACTTAAACAGAAATTGTTTGAAAATGATTGGAACCATTCCCATCCTTCTCCTCCAAACATCGTCAGAAAGAGATGGCATCCATGCATAGGGGAGAGCATCCTTTTGAGGTACATTTAAGAAATAATAATAACGTTGCTTTTGCATCATTTCCTCCCAAGTATAATTATCTAAATTTGCTCTTAACTGCTCAGTGGAAGCCTGCTAGTTTAAAAATGATAATTCTGGTACACAGTAAAAGCATAACTTTGAGGAAATATCAAAAGGTTCAGAGTAACAAAATGGCTTTTAAAGGTATATTTGGAGCCACAGAATGATCAAGGAAAGGATGGGTCTGCTTTTGAAGAAGGTGGTATGATATTGGTGAATGGAAAAAAAAAATCCTATTGGGTTTGCTTCTTGCATATCAAGAGAAATAATATTCTGACTGCAAAGAATAAAACAAAGAGCAGAGATGAGAAACTGGTGCTCAAGATGGGTAATGAGATTAAAAAAAAAAACCACAGAGACTCAGAATTAACATCTGATCTAGATCAGTGAACTAAGTTACTGATAAAACTGGCAAGTGAAATGGCAAACCACTGTGGGTGGTTCCGAAGATTGGAGATGTGTAGTTTAGATTTTCAAAAGGAAGAATAAGGGTGGGAAAAAAATCTTTAAGGTCCTAAAGCATTGTTTCAGATTTGGCTAGAACATGTAATTGAGAAGGAAGCCACAAGCCTTCTTGAGTTAATGAAGAATGTTGAAAGATTGGGAGTCTGTTGACACAGGTGCTTTGAAAAGACAAGTCCAGTCCGAGCTATTACATATTGTTAGGTAGATAAGAAAATGAAAGCAGGTATGTATATGCCAGTTTCTATTTGTTGGAAAATGAAATCTGTAGTTATTCCATAATATGTAGTAATTCTGTTGAGTTTCTGTCCAGGATTGTTTGCTATGAAGGGCAAAGACCTCTACAAATTCAAAGGACTGTTTTAATATTTCCAAGTTGGAACCTTAAGCCAAGAATATCCTTTTCGTAGGAAACATTTGTTAAAACAGTTGTTGAGAACCAAGCTTTTACTTCAACTTGTAAACTGCATTTGTCTCTATAAGAAAGAGATCAATGACCCAATAGGAAAAAAGGGAAAACAATATAACGTAAGCAGGAAAAGAAATATCAATGATTCTGAAATATATGAAAAAATTCAATCTCACTCAAAAAAAAGGATACAAGTTAAAATGACAAGATAGCTATTTTATCTGCTTAGCAAACATCAGAAAGGTTGATCCACTGAGGTTGCAAAGGTTTGGGGTGCATATTTCTAACGGGAGAGCTAGTTGCCAATATTTACTCAAATGATAAATGCGCATACCCTTTGACCTAGCCATTATACTTTATTATTATTTTTGGCATTCAGTAAAGAACAATTTAATGCATTTAAAATCTTTTTCTTTATAAAAATAATGCTAATAATTCATACTTGATTACACAGACACAGAAAGCAATGATGCCTTTGGTATTTTCTAACTGATTGGTAAAAGGTATTCTTTACCACAATTACATATGATTAATTCTTTATTTGGCTTTCTTTCATAATAACTCTTAAAGTATATGATTCCATTTGGCCAAAGTATATACATTAAGAAGAATATAAAGAAACATGATTTTGGGGGGTCAGTATAACCTCATAATAATTGTTATGAAATCTTCAAATGAGTACATTTTAACCCAGATCTATAGATCTCAAAATGACAAATTATTTGGAAAAAACTTCAGTATTATGCAGTGTGAAGTTACAAGATATTTACATACGACAACACTTCCCTGTTACGATTAATATTTAAAATATTCTAGCTTTCCACAAAATATACCTAATCAATTTTAAGCTAACATACAGAAATATATGTAGCCATTCTAGTTTTAAGAATGTATCCCATGGATATACTTGCAATGTGTGAAATAACATGTACACAAAGTTATACATTGTCATATCGTAGAAATAGCAAAAATTCAAAACAATTTAAATGCTCACTAATTAGACTGCTGTTTAAATGGATCCTGTTATATCCTTAGAACAGAATAGTATGTAACTGTGAAAAAAATGAGGGAGCTCTTTAAGGACTAATACGGAAAACAATTGTCAGTCTATATCATTAAGTGGAGAGAATCAATGTGCAGAAACAGCACGCTACCATTTTTATTTTATTTTGTAAAAGTGGATAGTAGAAAAGAATACACACACACACACACACACACACACACACGCACACACACACATATATTCTATCCCTGGAAGGCCACCCAAGAATCTGATAACCTTGCCAGCCTATGGGGAGAGAAACTGGGTGGCTGAAAGCTAAAGCTAGGAGGGAGGATTTAGGCCCATTTATGCATTTGAATTTTGGACCCCAACAAAGTATTATCTATTCAATAAATAAATGAGATGATTTACACTTTTCAAGTTGGTCATGGGAGAATGGATTTACTCTCGATTTTGTAATCATCAACTCAAGATGACTTCACTGACATAGGACTAATCATTCATTCTGTTTGAAAGGACAGGCGGATTCTCTTAAAATTAGGGACATAAATAAAGGCATAGTTCCTCCTTGTAAAAATAGTACTCCTGAATAAAATACAGTTGCTTCAAGACATTAATTTCTGAATAAGCTGCAGAATCATATTTTACTACAACAAAAGTTAAATCTGCAAACTACAGAAATATAAGCTTAAGGCTGACACTAATGGATATGGCACCATGAGTTGTTATTAAAAGAGCAATTTGTGAGAACCTAGAAAAGGAAATGGTGAGCATCAGGAGTTATATCCTATAGGCCAGTTATTTTTATTGTATACATATTTTTAAACAAATGGATTTCAAAAGTTTTTGATGGATTCCCACATAAGAAATATATTTTACATTGCATCACTCTCTCTCTCTCTCTGATTTAATAATCATCTATGTATCTACCATCTATTATTTATCTACCTAAACAAACACAATTTTCACCAAATAACACTCGTCCAAACCCATGCAATGCAATCTGTTAGTTTGTTTTATATTCTTCTCTACCTTACACTATCTTATTCTACTACATTTCACCCATTAAATTGGTTTAATAACTCACATTTGGGTCCCCAACAACTATTTGGAAATAACAATTCTTTAAATCATAAATCATCTCCTCCTCTTCATCCCTATTCCCCAAGTCCTAAATAAACAAGGTCCACATTGTTCCTCAATTACCCCAATTGCCTCCCACTGGTCCCCCAGTTTTTGTCCTGTGCTCCTCCAATCCATCCTCCGGGAATGTGCCAGTCACCTAATAGTTCCCACTTCTTACAAAGATAATGTTCAAGGTCCTTCAAATGACATCCAAGCCTCTCCTGAATTGGCCTTATCACCTCTTCTCTCTGGAACTCTTCTCCTTTGCCTTACATACATTTCACTTACTCAGTTTCTCCTTATCTTTGGAAAATCCAGCTTAGGCTTCATGCTGTCTCTGGAGCAGAGCTTCTTAAATTTTAGGAAGCAAAAGGATCTTTTGGAAGAGGCTGATTAAATCATAGAACCAAGAGGTTCTGATTCAGGAGGTTTAGGGAGAGGCTGAAAGATTTGGTTTCCAACAAGCTTGTTGGTTCAGGGACCACACATTAGTAGCTGGCCTCTAAATAACACCCTGTCTGGATTGGGTGTTGTTTCTTTGGACTAGCCCAGCACCCTATAAGTGGACTCTCTACACTGCAGGGAAAATGTTTCTGCATTTATTGCATTCAGTACACTGAAGTATATTTATACATCAACTCAACTCCAAGCAACTCAGAAGTGAGAACCACCTTAATAGAAGTAGGAAGTGGTAGTTCATCAATAAATGGATTGCTAGCTGTAGAGAGATTTTATTAGTTTATCCTCTTTCTCTGTCCGGAGAAGTCGATCGGGGACATGCGAAAATAAAGTTCATGTGGATTTCAGCAATACATTTTATAAAGTCTCTAAATGTCTATGGACAAAATGAGACAATATGATCTGGATAAGAAACAAAGTAGAGTTGAGGAACTAATTTAAACAATTGCAGACATGTGGAATTGATGACTGAGGTCCAACTAGAGGAATGTTTCTAGTGGTGTACTATAGGGCTCTGTCTACGGATTCTGCCTATTTGAGAAATTTTTCTCACAACATAAAGTTATAGATGGTAGGTCTATCAAAACTGTAGTTCCCAAAAATCTTTGCCAAATTGCAATACATCATTCAACAGAACCAGAAACCAAAGGTCCCCTTCTCTCCACCCCTACTATTGGATAGGTTGGCAAATTTATTGAGGCTTCAGCTAAGTAGTTTGAAGTCACAACAGGTTTTATTTCCTGATGGAGAAACTGAGGGATGAGGTAGTTAGGGGGAAGAAAAATCAGAACTGAGGTGGGGAGGCAGTGAGTAGGAGGAGACCAGGTTCAGTGAAAATGTGGTAACTGGAAATCACCAGAGGTGAACCAAAAACTGGGCGTAGGGCGGCAAGGCTAATTACTGATGCGACCTCCCAGTGGTGATACATTTCTCCTGGGTTCTGTGCCTCGGTCAGGATTGGTTCAGGAAATGGGAGGTGCTGAGCCTAAGAGCCTGAGTAGGGCCAGGGAAGGGGCTGACTGTTCTGTATCTAATTCAAAGAGTAGAGCAGTACAGGGGAGCTGCCACCTAGAAGCAGCATATGAGAAAGAGAATTTGGGGTTTTAGTTACTAGTAAGTTCAGAGGAAGTCAACAGCGTGACATCACTTGGCTGTGTTCTGGCAGCTTAACAAGTGTCCAGCCAGAATGTGAGCTGCCCCTTTGTCCTTATCATAGAATGCCCATCTCTCTTAGAGTGGCAGTCTTCCAACTGGGGTAGGTGGGTATCTGGAAGTACACATAAATTTTCTTGGGATGTGCACGCATAGATAGTTTTCATGGAATCAGTTCCCAGGTTCTCAACTTCTATGAGGGATTTGCCTGTGTTTGTTTCTGGGGTAGATCCATCATTCCAATGATATTTCCCACCTTTTAAAATGACAGTCCTTCTCCAACTTTACAAAATAAAGGCATGCCTTCTCTGATTCACCTCCATGATGCTTTATCCCCAAGACACGTTTATGCCAAACCAAAGGCCAGTTCAAAATACTGGTACTTTAATCAAGGTCCATCAATCACTCATCATCATCCGTCTCATTAACAGATACATTTCCAAGAAAAATCCACTGCCTATGTTTAATAATTGCTTATTACAATTTGTATATAGTTAGGTTATTTGGTTATTTATTAGGTATATTTGTTATTAATAATTGCAGATGTAACTCAAACTACAGAATTTAAAAATACACTTAAAGCCTGACAGTCACAGGAGTTCGCTTTAAAAAATTGAGTTTAAATCCACATAAAGATATATTTGTCATATAGAAGTATGATAGAGTGCTTAGTAAAAAAGACTTTACTCCATAAATATATATTACATCAGGATACAATTCTTTGAGGAAGTGTCATGAAATATGATCGAAAGAAAAAAAAAAGAATGATATCAAACTTTCAGTTATTAAAGATGAACTTGGCCATGTACTTTTTTTTCCCATGGATGGTGGTAGATTTCATATGGCTATGGCATTTCGATTCCACAGGATACACTGAAAAGAGTAACATAACACTTTTTAAATGTCAATAGTTACATTATGCCAAGGGAGAAATAGGTATCAACTTTAAAATGTGTAAGATGATGGTAGGTGTTCCAAAACTATTTTCAGAATTTTATAAGCAGAATGGAGTCCCTCACCTCTGCTTGGCAGGAGAAGAGAGAAAATACTCTTCTCCCCTCCCCCCATGGAAAAGGGAGCAGTAAAAGCATAACTGTTTCATCTTGGCCAACAAGGTATTAGTCTTATTTGAATTCTCTTTGTTCCAGGAATTCTCAATTCAAGAAACTTCTCAAGTTTCTAGCCTTCTCCTTCTACAGGCAGGTTGAGTTGCTGAGTAAAATGGAAGTCTTATGATCATCCCTGATCTTTGTTGGAGAGCTGTCCAGTAGCACATTGATGCTCTCTCTAGAAAGCAGGGCATTTTGCAAGCCTAATTGTTTTTCTTAGAGGCTTTCACCAAAATTCCTACTACAGCAGGAAAAGTCCATTCACCGTTTCTTTCTATTGCCTTAGGAAGCGTGTTCCTATCTTAGTTTTGCCGCGATCCAATAGAATCCCAGGGAAATTGACTCGAGTTTTCATTTTTAAGGAAGAGAAAAAAAAACTGGGTTAAGAAAGTACGTGCTTCAAACAACGTGCTAAAGCCACTAAGCCAGAGATGGCATTCAAACCTGAGTCTTTTGTTTCTCTCCCTATTATCACGCTACCTAAACTCAGCAACAGTTTTGGAGTTGAGTAGAGAGGATGAGAAGGAGGAGGAAGAATTATGAAACCTAGTGTTCATAGAAAAAATTGGACACTTAATTCCATTTAGACATGGGCTCACTCACAAATTTCCATCATCTCCCAGGGTTTATCAGATTCAGAATTATACTCCTGCCCAGAACGACTGAAAACTCAGGGGAGTTTTTAGCATCCGATAACCTTTCTTGCTGGCATCTGAGGGAGGAAATCTAATAGGAACACACCCAGACAGGGTTTCTGGTATTCAAGTTACTTTAACTTTTGGTCATTACGGTCTGTCCTTTGGTAGTTTCCAGCACGTATTTGCCATTATGGGCAATTATGCTTCTTCTACAGGAAGGAAGATCCAACCACAAAGTATGCTGTGTTTATTTATAGACCACAGAAAGAAAATCGTCCTTAAGGAGAAGAAAAACACCCTCCCTGCTATAAATATGAAGTATCTCAGTCAGTACGCCTCAACTTAAAATTATGTGTTTTTCCCCCTACCTCATATTTTAACAAAAAAGTTTGGAAAGCAGTAGTTAGGCAGTTTTATGTCAGATAAATAGTGAGGCTCGAGCTCATTAGCGAAAGCATTCATTAAAGATTAAAAACATAAGACCCTTTATGGAACTTTTAACGGGTCCCTGGATCTTAGCATTCAATTATCATTTTGGAAATCTGAAATCGACATATTTCATGTCTAAATTGAGAGTACATTTGAAAATCAAAATTCAAAGGCATGCCTTCCACTGAGCTGACTGATGGAGAAAGGTTGTGATTATGCCTAATTTTCACCCACTACATCACGATTTCATTGATTATGTTTCTCAGCTTGCTAAGGGTTCTGTGAGGTGATTTTCAAGATGAATATTGCTATTTGCAGGATTTCCTGAATAAGAATATTTCTGGAGTAAATTGCGCAAACCAAGCGATGTGCAGTCAATTTTCACTCCAGCATAAACAATGTTTTCGAACAGAGCCCTTAAGGCTTTTTTTTTTTTTATTTGGGTTTCATTACACAGCTAGCTGCATTTCATCAATAAGCATGAAGTGCCAAGCGGGCAAAACTGAGGCTCACAGAGGGTAGGGGATATTTTTCTAACAGGTGCTTAGAGGTTGACCAGAGAAAACAAATCATCTGAATAGAAAAGCCCCAGGCCGTTTGTTTCAGAGGTAGCTGTGAACATCATGGCCAGACAATGTTTCTTTAAATGCAGTGGAAGGAGGCAGGGGCCTGGATGCTTGTACATCTACTTTCTTCGCATGAACCCTTAAGAATTTGTGAAGGCAGCTTCTTTCTCTGTGTTAAAAAAGGGGGCATGCCCTCAAAATTGCTTAACAACTTTGTGCTTGGTTTTTAATAGGTGAAAGTTAAATAGAGAAAAGCCCAGTTTTCCCACCTTTCCCTGCAAAAACAAAACCATCTCTTCAGGCAGTGGGCTACAGCAGGGCCAAAAACCCATGCCTTGGAGCGCAAGAACCCTGCACAATCTTCATAAATCATTGAGTAGACAGTGAACTGAAGTAGAAGCTGGACCAAGTGGGATAAAGAACTATAGGTAAATTAGTACATTATTCACACAGGACACCATAACCTGATTACGAGCTAGGGGGCTGAGAATAACGGGGAGGAACTCAGAACAGGCACAGAGAACAGAAACCAAGGAGTTTTCCTGCCAGGGAAAAAGCAGTTGCCTCTCCCCTCAGTGATTTCAACATAGCAGCAGGAGACAAATATCATGAGTCTCTGAAACTACGCACAGCGGTGCGAGTGGAAACTTGTAGTTTTGATAAAGGAAAGTGATTAATGCAGCTCAGCGTGGCTTTCACTCTAAAATAGCAGGGACCTGTTTGGCAGGAACCTATGGGGCTATGGACAAACTAGGACCTAATGCTGGTTTTCAATATTTGAGAATCATTCTGGGGGTCACAGACTTGTTGATTTGGTTCAATCAACAACATCCATTTGTGCCAAGGGATTCTGATATCTTTTCCTCTTAAATATATCCCATGTACAGTGATAGACGGCCTTTGATATATTTCCTTCATTCTAACAGAGGCACATTTTAATCAAAAACTATATTCAAAAGTAGAAGAATGGGATTATACTTGTGATTTACCAAAAGCTATTTTTCTGGTTGGTAGGGAAGCGTCTCAGGCCTTTCCTCTCTTTGCACTGCTACCTTCAGGAATTTTGAAGAGCATAGAAGACCTGAGAAAACTGAGAATCTGGCTGAGGTTATTTTGTAGTGGGCTAAGCCACTGTGCCTTCTTGTGGCAAGGGTTAGTGAGCGATGGCAGGTCAGGACTGATGAGATACCACCACACTGGAGAATAAGAGCTAGTCCCATACCTCGGAGGATACTGCGAGTACAGTACTGGTTAGGTGGAAAGCGGAAGGGGTGCCAGAGCTGTTGGCATCGCTGAATTGATGGGCTTTGCCCTCACCCAGTCTTGTCCCTCGTGGCCACGTATGACCCAAGCTCAGGGTGGCTGGGGTATCAGAAGCCATGCCTGGGTGTCAAGACCTCTCTTTTGCCATGACCGTGTGTGCTGTGTTGTTACCTGTTCTGTATCCTTTCTTAAAGCTAAGTAAACTGGTGCTGGGGGAAGCCTATTGTGACTCTTGAGTTGATTACCTATCTGAACCCAAGACCATGCATGCCCCTGGTTGAGTGGCCCAGGTTTTGAGCTGGGGAAATGACTTTGATGATACCACCTGCCTTTGGGGGTAACTTACTTTACTTTCTCTTGACATGTTTATCTATCATTCTGATAGTACTTTTTGGAGTACATTTTGCAAATATAATTCATTTTACTTGTAGCAAGCCTCTTTCTCCCTCTTTCCTTATCCTCACTCAAGCCCACCTCTCCCAAGTTTCCACTGTCTCTTCTGGCAGAGCCCCACATTTCCTTCCATCTTTCCTTCTCTTCTAGCCAAACAGCAATGACACAGGCATTCAAATGTTACCTTTTTTTATAATCCTGGAGAGTAAACACATTTAACAATTTGGGTCCATTCATTTAAAAGGAAAACTTTAATCACAGCTGTTACTTATTTAGCCTGAAATTCCCCATCATTACATTAATTATTAGGTTGTGCTTTCCATTACTTTGGATTAGTTGATGTGCTCCTCGCTATTTTTGAGCTTCAGGGGGGTAGAGAACAGGGAATCCTGTTGGGAGAATCCTTGGGATTGCTGCCGGGGAAGGCCTAAAGATAGAACAATCAATGTGTAGGGCCACTGAAAGGACAAATGGTGGCGTTTCCTTGGCAGGTTTATCTTGCCAATTAAAAAAATGCTAACCAGTCACTAACATATACTAGGCCCTGGGCTGGGCATGGTGGGATGCTCATGGGGAAGGGGAGATAAGAAAGAAGATACCCATTGCTTTCAAAGAACAGTACAATGAGATAATCAGGTGTATAAAATGTAAGTGTATATCAACATGACAAAGGCAATAAGGAGATGGGTACAGAGGATTATAAGAAGCCCTAAGAGGGATTTTATCTCTACTTGAGGCATGGAAGAAGGCTTTGAAGAGGCAATGACGTTGAATTCAGTCTTGAAGGATGTAGACAATTTCCCCACACCAAAAAACACAAAAAAGAGAAACTATTTAAAGAAGAGGGAAGATCTAAAAGTTAGGCATGGCATGAAACCACATGGATTTGAAGACACTACATAATTTGGTGTGGGTGGAATATAAGAGGATGAAATGGTAAAGTGGAGCCGGTCTGAGAAGGGCTTTCAAATGTCTATCTAAGGGCTAGACTTTATTTTGTAGGCACCTAATCTCCTAAATGACTTCAATTTTAGATAAGGAGTCTGCACATATGCATTAAGTGCCGTCAAAGAAGGGATGGAACATGGATTACAGTAACAAATATGATGAAGACCTTCCAGCAATATGAATTTAATGAAAGCATTATTGCTAGCAAAAGCTGGAAAGAAACAGAAAATGCTAGCCAAATAACAACAATCATAATTATAATAACAATAATCATGACTGTTACAATAATGCATGAGCAACATAAGAGATATTGCCATTATTGGAAAAAACAATATTTAAAGCAAAAAATCCCTACCTTAATGTTAAACGGTCCTGTTTGAGTTGGTTGATTGTAAATTTCCAACTGATTCCTAATAGGAGACAGCCACAGAAGCAGATGATTTAACTGCTCTTCCAACTGCCCTCGGTCTTTGATTTGAGCCTCAATTTCTTCTTGCTTCTCAGGTAAATCTCTAGAAACCTGCAAGGAAAATCAAATTAAAGAAGCATTTCCAAAACAATACTTGCGAAACATGTTTATAAAATGTTATAGATATTATACCAGTTTTGCTATTTTAACAGCATGATAATGATTATTTATGTATGTTATATGTTATCATTTAATTCATGTATTAGAGATCATTCATTAATCCACTCTCTAAAATTTCCAAGCTTCTCTGCAAACTGAAAGCACACACCCACACGCATGTCTACTCAACCAACACAAGTAAAGGAATACATTCGTCATTTAGCCACTCATTTGCTAAACACGACTGTGTTTTGTGTATTATATACTGGACACTATGACTTTCTGGTTATGATAATGAATAAGCCAAACTATTCAGCATTATGATCAGATATATAAGACAGACCGCCTAAATCTCAAATCAGTGGGCCTTATATTCAAAGAGCATCGTAAAATTAAAAACAAACTAAACTATGTATTTGCATAGCACCCATTTTCTTCCAATGCATTTGCTTCTACCTTTCTTTTCTGTGAAGCCTAAGAAAGGAAAACTGATGAGGTAAGCATTTTTGCGAGCTACAGTTTGCGAGCATTATTATGGCCAAGTAAAACAGAAGATTTTGGGGAAAATTAGGATAAATGTTTTTATTAGAGAGGAATATAACAGAATGATTATTGGTTCTTTTTATTCAGGTCTTAGTATATGCCAGGTATTGTGCTTGGAAGCTTCTCATTTATTTCCTTCTTTTATCCACCCAAACAAGGCTTTGATATGGGTACTATTTTTATTCTGATTTTCTACAGAGACCATGGCACTGGGGGTTGAGAAAGATTAAATAACTTGGGAAGCAGTATGGTATGGTGCTCAAAATTGTGGCGTCCAGAGTTAGCCTGCTTGGTTTTAAATCCTGGTTCTAGCCTTGCCTACTACTTTAGCCAAGTTTTCTTTAATTCTCAATGCTTCCCGCTTCATAGGGTTATTGTGGGGATTAAATAAAGTAATCCATGTAAACAGCTTTGAGCAATGCTCTGCATAATAATAAATGTTAATAAAGTCATTAAATGTTGGCTATTCTTGCCCAAGCTCTAGTGGTAAGTAAAGAGCCAGGATAAGCAAGAGTAAAGTCCTTTTCTTCAGATTATCAAGGGACAAAACAGGTACATAGGAATAAAGACTATAAACCCAACTCTTTGTGATATTATTATTATTTGAACAATATAAACATAATACTACATTGTAATATGAACATAAATATGTTAGGGTATAATGTGCATCTATTATATGTTAATATTATTTTGATATTCTGTATACCAAAGAGTACATTTACAAAGTAAACTAGATAAGCATAGTAGTATACTATGCATAATATCAACAATGTCCCATATCTTGGAACAATAGTTTTAGATACTTCTCAAAGGATTAATAATTAACATTGCATTCTTTCATTGGGCCAAAGAGTTGTGGGGTATAAAGAAGAAACATTCATGGACTAAACGACCCGTCAATGCATTTATAGAGGAAGGGATTTTACATAAGCTCTTACATGTACACCATATGTACATCAAAACATATTGTATATGAATTTGTACATAATGTGCAAATGTGTGTGTATCTGTTGGCAGGGAAGTAGAATGGTGCAGCCCCTTTGGAAAGCAGTGTGGTGGTTCCACAGGAGGCTAAGTAGAGGGTTGCCATGCGATCCTATGACCCCATTATTAGGTATATGCTTGAAGAACTGAAAACAGAGACACAAATGGACATTTGCACACTGTTGTTTATGGTGGCAGCATTCACAATTTGTAAGGGACAGAGGTGGCCCAAGGGTACATCAACTGTTGAATGGAAGGGGGAACTGGGTGCCTCTATACAATGTATATTGAGCAGCTGCAAGAAGGAATGAAGTTGTGAGGCATGCAACTAGGTGAATGGACCTTGAGGACAGTATATTGAGTGAAATAAGCCAGAAACGAAAAGACAAACATTATAATGCCTCACTAATATGGGCTAACTATAATGTGCAAACTCTGAGAATTGAATCTGAGAGCACTGGTTATCAAGCGAAGGCTTACTGTAAAGGTTCCCAGAGTGTAAGCTCTTACAGCAGTCATATTTATTCCTGAGATGTAACGGTTATTTCTAAATTCTGAGATGCTGAGCTCTTTGTGTATAACCTGGTCTGTTCCTGGAACTCTGGGCATCTGTTGTATATCCGAGACTCAGAACTAGATTCAGCAGTGAAAGTCAGCATTATCACACACAGCAACTGTACAGAAAGCTGAAGAAGAGCTCACATGTCAATTAGAGAGAGGAATGAAGCAGTTCTGGTTAGGACTAAGGTAAAGGATGATACTGAAATGTGTTTTCAAACTTCAACTTCTGAGTAAGCCCAAAGGAAGGGACGTTTATTTAGTGCCGCATTTGTATTTTCTGTAGCACACTATCTAATTTAACTTGTTTGGCCAGTTTATCCAAACACCATAACTACATGGAACCTTGAATAGGGAATGAGATCTTGTTGGTTCATAGAGATTAGTGTGATACCCTGAAACATCCCAGAGTAATCTGGACAGAAGATTAAAAAGTATTTGTAAAATCCCCTTGAGGGACTGGAGCAAATAGTGGAAATATTAAACTTCCCCATCTGGGGAGCCTCACACACTTTCCCTCTGATCCCTGCCAGACTTTGCCCCTGTGGGTGAGTGGGGCAAAAGATAATACTTGCTCAGGTTTTGAGAAAACGATGCTGAACCAGCTGCGCTGTCTGCCTTGTAGCTTGCTCTAAAGCCAAATAAACAGTGTTAAATGAAGGCCTATTTGTGTTTCATGAGTTCAAACCCATAACCATGTCTGTGCTATGTTTTCATATATATGACAGGTGATATCACACATGTAATTTTATGCATATAATATATATATAATCTAATAATGTCCTCAACTTACTTTCTCAGTATTTAAAATGAGGTAATCAAACTCTTTAAAAATTTTATTGGATCATTTTCTACTCATATACAAAGAGCATTTTGCAGCTTCAACTTAAAGCACCTAAGAGCCTCTAGATCTGAAAATATTGAAGATAATAGCTGTGCTGTTTTCCTACAATCTCTAAAATAGAGCTATGAACTGATTTTTATCTGAGCACAAAGCATTTCACCTTTCATTTAGGCCCCATAAGTAAACACAGAAATCTGTATAACTTTTAGCTAAGATTGTTGAATTCTTTCTTCCAACGTACTGCCCCCCCCCCCCCCCCCGCCACTTCCTGCTTATAAAGGGAGAACAATTTCTGGAAGAAAGTGGTACAATGGGTGAAAAGAGTTGACTAATAACAACTGGAATGATTAAATGAAAACTCATAGTGAGCCCTTTGCAGCTTTTGTGAAATCTGCAAATTTTTACTTCCCGCCCTCATAGCATTTACCTCACTCTATTTCTATACGTTATTTATTCCAATCTCCCTCAATGAGCTTTGATTTCTGCATTAGTTAGGTTCCTAAACATGATAGACCCTCAGTAAATATCTGCTGAATGTAAGACAAACAATTTCCAAGTTCAGGATGAATTTAGTTTTTGTCGAAATAAGAAAAGCTATAAATGCTTAGAACAGTCAATCACATAAAAATGTAAATTTTCTCAAGCTAAACAGCTGCAGTTTAATTAACACAAAAATATTAGTCAATTGGATTATGCATTAAAAAAACCCAGAAACTTTTGCATGGCAAAGAAAACCATACGGGAAGTCAAAAGAAAAATGAAAAAACTGGAAAAAAAAATATTGGTGACTCATGTCAGATAAGGGACTAATACTTCCTAACACATATAGAGAGCTTCTGCAAATTAGTAAGAAAAAGGACAATGACCCCATACCAATTGGACAAAAGATAAAAGTCACAAGAAAGAAAAGTACAGATGGATTTTAGACATAAGAAGAGAAGCTCAGCCTTGGTCATTAATAGAAAAAATAAAAATCAGAACTGCATCTATTGTGTTGACAAAAATCCAAATCTGAAAACACACTGTGCTGCCAAAACAGTGGGAAAATACAGACTCTTATATACAGCTTATGTTGTGTGCATATTGGGCCCTCTTACCCCATCTCCCTGCAATCCCTGGTAGAAGACTGTTTGGCAACATCAATGTATGCAGCTTTTGACCAGAACTTCTAGGAATTCTAGGAATATATCTTGTGATATATTCAGACACATAGATGGCATATACAGAAGGTTGTTTATGATGGTTTTTGATGGCACATCATGAGGAATGCAACTCAATGCCCATCAATAGAGAACTGGCTAAATAAATTGTAATTCACTCATACAGTGAACATATGGTCCATGTAAAAATTGATGAAGTCTTGGTTTGAAACAGAAAGATCTTAAAAATATATTAAGCCAAAAGAAAGTAAGGTGCAGAAAAGTATGTCTAGCATGCTGTCATTTCTTTAAAAAATAAAGGGGAGTTTTGTTGGTATCTACATGAACTATTTCTGGAAGTAAAATCAATGCTTGGCAAGGATGATGGAGATGGTGGACAGAGTGGGAGATTTTGAAACAGACTTCTTAATTTTTTTTTTTTTTTTTTTTTTTTTAAAGGAAAGACAGAGAGAAGGAAGGAAGGATAGAAGGAAGGAAGGAAGGAAGAAAGGGAAACATTTTTAAACATTCTCTTGTTTTATTGTATTCTGTTTCTCCGTTTTTGTTACATGGGCTGGGGCCGGGAATCGAACCGAGGTCCTCCGGCATAGCAGGCAAGCACTTTGCCCGCTGAGCCACCGCGGCCCTCCCCAAGACTTCTTAATTTTTGAACAATGTAAATGTATTACTTTTGCAAAATCATCGATTAACTTGTAAAAGTAAAAATATTAGCATTTCTTATCACTGAATATCAGCAAAAAATCCCACATTTTATATTTTAATAATGAATCATTATTAATAGGAGATAACATATCTAAAGCCATCAATAATAAATGCTCTGATTTTTTTCCTATGACAACATTGTTGAGTTAATAGTAGGATGGAAATTGAAACCTTCTAACACGTACTTTTTGAGTTTTTTGCTTCCTTCAAAACACTCTTTAGGAATAGCTGGCTTGTTCGATAACAGTGGATGGAAAAAGACAGCAGGTATGAGTAAGTTTCATGTTGGTTTCTGTGCGTTTTAAAATCATTTACTTTTTTAAAACTATTTTATTGTATAGTATAACATATATACAAAGCAAAGAAATAAAAAAGCAGTAGTTTTCAAAGCACTCTTCAACAAGTAGTTACAGGACAGATCCCAGAGTTTGTCATGGGCTACCATACCATCCTCTCAGATTTTTCCTTAAAATCATTTACTTTTATATTTACTACTTCACATTCTCACAACAATATATAGACACAGAAACTTCACTAGTAAAATATGCCATTTTTCCTAAAAATCTTTTTAAGTCTAAAAAAGCATACTCTGCATACAGCATGTTCCCTTCGGTGAAAGAAAAAAGTTAAGAGTATTCAGTTCCCTTATGTGTTAATTTAGCATCTAAACAAACCTTGACCTAATTTCCCACTAAATTAGCTTCCTTACCCTTTGAATTTCTGAACGTCTATTTTGAATGTGTGGATGTTGTAATAAGATAAACAGATATTTAGTTCTGCTTTAGATATAAACAGATATTACATCTTGACTTCGTATCTTACAAAACAAATATAGAGAAATTAAAGACTTAAGTGTAAAGTTAATAATAACAGAACTTAATAAAATATCTACATAAGGAAGCCCTCTAGAAGCAGAAAGAAATAGGAAGAAGGTATAAAATCTGTTCATCTGGAAATTCAAGACAATAAGCAAACTTAAAAACAAATGACAACTAGGACTATTTGCAGCATCTCTCAGATAAAAGGGTAATATGTTAGTATATATAAAAGAGATCTTTCAATGAATGAGAGAAGATGGACAATTCACTGGACAAATAGATAAGGAACATAAACAGGAATCTGACAAAAATACAGAGTCAATAAACAAGAAAAAAGTTCAACCCACTAAGTAATCAATGGAATGCAAATTAAAACAATAATGATATTCCATTATTTGCTTAGTATGTTGGCTTTTGTAAAAGGCATTTGCCAAAGATCTAGAAAATAAACACTCTGTGGTGGTTACGAAGTTGTACATACCCCAGAAAAACACGTTCTTAAATCTAATCCATTCCGTGTGCTGGTAAACCCATTGTAAATAGGATCTTTTGATGAGGCTGCTTCAGTTAAGATGTGACCTACCTAAATCTTAATCCTATTTTTGGAGTCCTTTATACAGGGAATGAATGCAGAGAGAGAGAGAGAGTGTGAGAGAGGGGACAAAAATGAGTGTGCACAAGCCCCATGGAAGCAAGAAGCTGAAATCAATGAAACCCGAAGAGCCTAGCCATGTGGCACAGGAGCCAGGGATTTCCAGCAGCTGGTCTTTCCGAAGAAAGCATCGCCTTGATTTGGACGTTTTCCTGGACTCTAACCATAAGCGAATACATTCCCATGGCTTAAGCCAAACCATTTCATGGTGTTGCTTTAAGCAGCCTTGGAAACCAAAACACACTCTTATGATGTTTGTTGGAATGGGATTTCTTATATTCCTAAAGTAATTTGAAAATCCACATAAAAAATCAACACTTTTATATAGAAAACTACAACCAGTAATGAGATAAATTAAGGAAAAACCTAAACAAGTGGTGTACTATAGCTTATTCATGGGTTGGAGTGTCTAATATTGTGAAGATACAAGTTCTCTTCAAATAATCTATAAATGTAGTGCAATTCCAATAAAAATTGCAGCAGCTAGTTTTTTCTTTAAATGGAAGTTGGCATGCTAATTCTAAAATGTCTGTGGATATGCAAAGAGCCAAGAATATCCAAAGTAATCCTGAAGAACAAAGTAGAAGAATGTATTCCACTGGCTAAAATATTTATTCTAATTAAGTCTGTTTGGTATTGATGGGAGGACAAAAAGACTAGACACAGTTACTTAATTCATAACAATAGTACTGCTATAGTGAAGTGGAGAGAGGATAGTCTTTTCAATAAAATATACCTGGTTAATCGGATATCTATGTGGGAACAAAACGAATCTTGACTCCTACTTCACACCATACACAAAAAATTAATTGCAATTTGTTTGCAGACTTCATTGTAAAAGTAAAATACTCAAGTTTCCAAAAGAAAATATTGGAAAATATCTTAATGACTTTGGAGTATGCAATTATTTCGTAACGAAGACATAAAAAGTACTGGTCATAATAAAGGAAAAGATAGATAAGCTGAACTTCATTAAAATTAATACATTCTGTACACCAAAAAGTGCAGTTTAAAGAAAATGCAAGGTCCATGGTAGAACAAGATATGACTATATGTGCAACAGACTTATATCCAAAGCATTCCTATGTTTATCAGGAAAAAACAGACAACTACATTTTTTCAAATGGCCAAAGATTGGCACAAGCTCTTCACAAAAGAGCTTATAAAAATGGCATTCATCGTCAAGGAATTGCAAATTAAAACAAAATAAGATAACAATTTACATCCACCAGAATGGCTACAATGAAAAAGAGGCCAAATACCTGCTCTTGATGAGGAATGGAACACTTAGAACTCTTTGACACTGCTGGTGAGAGGCAATTGGTATTTGCAAAAAACAAGTACACATACCATATGACCCAGCCATTCCACTCCCAAGTATACTCACAAGAGATGTGTGTGCATATATGTAGCCAAGGACATGTATGTCATAAGAGCACTATTCATAATTAGCCCCAATTAGGAACTCCCAAAATGTCTATCAATGAAAGAACGAATAAATAAAGGCATATTTACTGCCCAGTACTGTACAGTGAAAAAATAAACAGACTGTGGGACAGATAGCAATATGGATGAATCTCAGAAAAAATGTGGCTTAAAAGAAGTCAAGCCTAAAGGCATAGAGCTGTGATTCCATTTATATTAAGTTCCAAGACAGGCCAGACTAATCTATGATGTTAGAAGTCAGAGGAGGGCCTCCCATTGGGTTTGGGTGTGCCCAGGAAAGGATTATTGACCGGGAAGTTCCTGGGGTAAAGTCCCAGTCTTGCCCTGGGTGGTAGAAACATGGGTATGCTAACTTAAAAAAAAAAAATCTTTGGGTGGGCCACGGTGGTTCAGCGGCAAGAATGCTTGCCTGCCATGCCAGAGGACCCAGGTTTGATTCCTGGTGCCTGCCCATGTAAAAAAAAAAAAAAAAAATAGCTATTAAAAAAAAAATCTTTTATGGTCTATTCTTATGATTTGTGCACTTTTCTACACATCCCTTATGCTTCAATTAAAAAGATTATATGAAACTATTTTTAAAACCCTAAAAAACTCATTCTGTTCAACCCCTAATTTTCCTTATGAATTTTCCTAGGGTAATGTCAGAAACACATCCCCCAACTGAGATAAATTACATCCATATAATGGATTGCTTTGCATCCATTAAAATACATAGTGTGAAAAACATTCCATTACATCGAAAAATATTCGTGATATGTTAACACTTAAAAATAAGTTAATTAGGTAAAAAAGTTATAAATCCATATATAAATCATGTCTCTGATTTTCTATGCATATTTTATAATCTATAGCTACACATAAACATATTTTTTTAAGGTGCCTAGAAATAGACATGCAAAAATGTAAGTCATGGCGTTATGGGGGGTGTTATTTAAAGAGAATTTGTATTTAATCATTAATATTTGCTTTGGTCTTTTCCAAAGTTATCACACAAACAGGTTTTTGTATGTTTTAAAAGCTAAAAAGAAAAATAAATGTGTGGCATTGATTTGGTGTCTTTCTCTCCAAAATTTAGCAACAATAAAAATAACTATTATAGCCTAGATACATAGTATGCCTTGGGCACTTGATGAAAGACTTTACTTATATTAGCTCCCTTAACTTCTCCCATGATCTTATGAAACACATTATTTGCTACAATTACCAAATGAAGAAATTAGGCTAAAAATATCAATGATGTTCCTAAGCGAACAAGTAAAAAACTCGGTAATAATATCTAGATTTTCCTGACTGCTAATTCTAATTTTTTCCTTCCCCACCATCCCCAAAGCACATTTTCCACTATTTTACATAATCTAACATATTACTGGATAGAAAGTCTAAATGGAACTAAGGGACTCACAGTCCTCAAACGTTTTCATTTCCTTAACATTCATCATCATGAAAGAAATATACATTTGGAGTCAACTCTCATAAGAAACAATTATAAGTGAAATGTATTCACATAACCGTAGCTTGAAAACAAGAAACTACTACGTGACATTCATTAAGTCAAGACTTCCTATAATATAAGGAATAGAAGATTAATCAAATTGCTTATTGAATAAATCTATAAATTATAACTAATACAAAATAATGATGAAATGCTCTTATTCATGTGCCTTTCTAAACAGAAACTCCTACATTTTGGTATAGTTGGCCATTCATTTTATAATAAAAGCACAGATAACAGAAATTGTTACAGTGATTTAAAAAAAAATAGACATTGTGGCGTATTATTTGGGATTGGAGCCTAGCAGCCCTTAAAAATTTTTACTCTCACTCCCTATTCTTCTTACTTGCAGTCTCTCCCCCTCCTGTCGTGGACCGCCCATTCCCGTAGCCCACCACAAAACCGCAACCCTTCCTGTTATGTTCTACACTTCCCTATTCCTAACTTCTGCCCTAAGCCTAGCAACTGCTTCTTAGCTTGTGTGGTTGGCTACCCTCCCCTGACGTACATGCCCCGACTCCACCCCTCCTCAAAACTGTATATAACCTGAGCTCACCAAGCTTCGGGGTCCTTTTAGCTCTTGAGCCCCCGAGCACCTAAGCTCTTACCATGTAACAATAAAAAGCTTTGTGCCAACATTTGGTCTTCGGCTCAAGTCTTTGGGTCCCTCGGCAGCTTGCTGCTGAGTTCTGGCGCGCCTTAGACCCCATCTTCAGAGCTCTGAATTAACCCTTAGTGGTTAGAGAGTTGCCCCCAAGCGATCGCCTCTCCAGAAGACTACCGCAAGACATTTATTACTTGTTGTACTTTCCTTCTCAGAACCTAAATATATTTTGTGAAAATTGCTAATTTAGATAAGAAGCAACTTGCAGAACAATTTCGCATTATTTGCAAATATTTCAATAATAAATTCTGAATTCTAAATTTGCATACTTAAAATTACAGATGAACCTTGATTGAATTTTAATTCAATCTTAAAATTTCTATCTCATACAATTCCAAACTCAGTATCAGGTGAATGAGATTTTAGATGTAACAATGAAACAATTAAAAAAAATGAAAATATGTTTTTGTTATAACATTCTTGTATTTTTGTAGTGAGGTAGCATTTTTAATACCTGCTACCAAAGTAAAACTCCATAAAGTTGACAGACTTATAAAACCATAGAGCAATAGATTTAAGTTCATAACAATATAAAACTCCTTTACATACAAAAATCTAACACACAAAAGAAAAATCCAAACCAAAAAAGCAATCCATCTTAAATACTTTGATAGACACTCTTGAGATAAAAATGTTCTTATAGATCAATGTGAAAAAGATAAATACTGAACTGAAAGAAAATGTACACTGATTGGGAACAGGAAATTCACAAAAGGCTATTAAAAGTGTTTTCACTAGGAGCCATAGAAACCAAACATCAAAGTGAGAAGTATAATATTTTACCTACAGATTTTACAAAGATTTCAAAAGAATATCTTATATTACAATACAATACCTACAATGGCAATTGTGCACAGAAATGGTCCTCTGACGTACTGCAGGCTAGCAAGGTAATTACACTAACTTTGAGGGGTGTGGTGGGGAGTGGATGTGGTTAGAGTTTTGCAGTGCAAGTTTTAAAACTTAAACATATCCCTACACTTAGAACAGAGATTCTATTTCTAATCATTTATCCAAGGCAACAATGATGTGCATATTTGCTAAACTGCAAGAGTGTTCACCCAACCTCACTTAGAGATGCAAAGCATTTGAAATAGCTTCCATGTCCACCAGTAGGATATGGGTTAAAACATTGCAGAATGTCAATCCAGTGAAATACTATACAACCGTTTAAAAGGTGATGCAGGGGTATATTCGGTGATACAGAAAAATGTAGTGCCTACCATGAAGCTTAACAGCAACAATTTCCGGGTAGTAGGTTAACTTTTCTTAGCTTCATTTTTTAATTTTTCTGCAATGAATATGTGCTACTTTTAATAATAAAATGGCTATTTTGCATTTATGTATACTTCTTTTTCTATGGAAGTAGGTAATATTTATATAGTGTTTACAATTCACCATGCATCATTTTGTGATAGATAAATCAACAATATATAACAACAACCTATGAGGTAGGTACTATTATTGTCCCTATCTTCCAGATGAAACTGACAAAGAGATGCTGGGTAACTTGCCCAAAGTTACAAGCTGGTAAGTGGTAACTGAGGAAGGATTTGAACTCAAGCAGTTAGGCTTTGAAGCCCGTGCTCTTAATCACTACCCTATTTTGTATCCCCTGCCCTTGCCCTTTAGCTATATGATTTTGAGAACAACAGATGAGTACAAAAGTCTGTTTCTTTCACAGTGTTTCTTAAATGTCTGTGGTCACTGTTACGGCTTTGTTACGATTTCCTTATAACTTTGAAAGCATGGGGTGGGGGATGAGAAAGACCCTTTGTTCTTACAACTACCAAACTCCACTGTCAAAACAGCAAAACTCATTTTATTCTCTTGCTTAAAACAGTATAACTGATTCCCAATTGCCTCCAAGTTTTTTAACTTGCCTTTAAAAAAAAAAAACAACCAAAAAAAAGCAGCTCAACAATTAGAGCTTGGCCACCATTCTTTCCATCTTTCTAATAACAAAACTCTTCATTTTTGTCAAAATGGTATCCTCATTATTCTTGACATTTTCTTCTTCTGTACCTCTGCCAGCATCTAAACTCCCATTAAAATGTGTTCTCCCTCAATAAAACACCTCCTTTCCTCATTGGCACCTACAAAACCTTATCCATCCTTCACCGGATGGGTAAATAAAGTGTCACTTCCTCAGTGAAGATTTCCTGATTCCAGAACAATAGATAGACATAATTGTTCTTGCAAAAAAAAATATTAGTAGCAATTGTTATTTCCACCACTGCTTTAGACTCTGTCAGTTATTGCCTGTGCAGGTTTGAAGGGATTATGTCCCCAAGAAAAGTCATGTTTTAATCCTGATCCATTTTGTGGAGGCAACCTTTCCTTTAATCCCTATTCAATACTGTAGGGTGGAAACTTGATTAGGTTAACTCCACAGAGATGTGATTCATCCAATTGTGGGTATTAACCTTTGATTAGAGGAAGATGTGACTCTACTCATTCCAGGTGGGTCTTTTAAACTGGAATCCTTTAAAGAGGAAGCATTTTGGAAAATGCTTCAAAGCCAGGAGAGACATGAGAAACAGGAGAGCCTGTGCAGCCAGAAACCTTTGGAGATGAAGCAGGAAAACACCCGCGGAGAGGCTTCACGAAACAAGAAGCCTGGAGAGAAAGCTAGCAGATGTCACCATGTTCACCACATGCCTTTTCAGTTGAGAGACAAACCCTGAACATCATCAGCCTTCTTGAATCAAGGTATCTTTCCCTGGGTGTCTTATATTGGACATTTCTATAGCCTTGCCTTAACTGGGCATTTTCACAGCTTTAGAACTGTAAACTTGCCACTTAATAAACTACCTTTTTAAAAAGTTGTTCCATTTCTGGACCTTTTTAAAAAGTTGTTCCATTTCTGGTATATCACATTTGGGCAGCTTACAAACTAGAACATCACCTTTTTTTAAATTTTGTTATTCTCTTCCAACTTGTGTCCTTTTTCCAAACCCCAAGAGTTTAAACACACACTCACAACCAAAGTCAAATTTTACATCTTTGTATACCCTTACCAGCTTCAATGACATGGTGGAGCATTTGGCGAATGAACATTTACACAAAGTGATCATTTCTTAAGAGAACCGAGAAGATAAAGCTGGAGATTAAAACCCAGAACTCTCTTGGAAGTGCTTATGTTCTTGCAAACGTTACCCTTCTAACTCTGCTTCTTGTTTTGGTGTGTGTGAACAGTGACGCTCCTTAGAACAGTCAGAGCAGGTCTGGCATGGCAGCTGGACTGGCTGTTCAATGGGTCTAAAGAACATGTAGAAGAATCAATTCTTGACATGTCTTCTGCCAGATATGTAAATATTATGGATTCTAGGGCTGGAGGCAGGTCTAGATATTCATTAATTATAGCTTTGACAGTAACAATATCCATGCAATTAATTCAACAAATATTTACCAAGCAACTACTTATGTCCCCACCTCTGCCCTATACTGTCCATAAATCTTGGCTTCTTTGATTGATTCAGGTTGTCCACCTGGGGGCTAAGAATAAATCTCCACTGCCAAGACCCCCTCTACTCTGAATAAAGCTAAGCAACAATGCATATGAATGAACCTTAAACAAATACTCTTGCCACCGACCAAAAAAAACCCTTCAAAGTTTAGTAATATCAATTAAATAATTCATGTAGACCATTATCTTCCTTTGGATAAAATGTCTGTGGTATGAACTATTTGGAGACATCATTTTGCTTTGCATTTTTTCCAACCTCCATAAATTAAAGCCACTAGAGAATCAAAACTTAGGAAAGGTATATTCCCCGACACCATATGCAATTATTTTTTAACAGCTGGTCTCATGGTCAAATATCCCTCACTAGAATGTCATTTATTTTCTTTTCCTCTGGAAATTTAATAAAAAAAAACAATGAATATAAAATTGAAAAGTACATTATGGTTATATCCCACTAGACATTTAAAAATCATAAATCATGTATTTTTTAAAGGTGCCAATTATAACTCTTTTTGAGTAGAGTCAGCCCTGTCCCACCCCCACCCCCCACCCAGGGTTTTGTTATTGCTGCAAAAGCTCTGAAAGACACACTATAATTTAAGGTCAATGAACATTCCCAGGGAGATTTCAAAGTCAGTAAAACTTGATGTACAAGAAATAATTTTGCAGTCTTTGGAAACTTCTTCCCTTATTACCATATTAAATCCATACTGGCTTTTAAATAAACCTTGGTCATTAATTTCTTAGGTTCCAATATACGGAACTAATCCCATGGAAAGATAACCCTTAATAATACACATAGTACATGGAAAATATGTGTGAACTATTCACCTTGATCGAAACCTACCCTAAAGTTCAGTAACAAGCCCTGCCATGGCTAATGGAAGCTTTAGGCAAGTAAAGCAAATGGGTGAAATTGATTTGCTCAAGCTTCAATAGCTATCGTTTATCTTCTAAACTGGATTTTACAGGGATTTATACCCACCTAACTGTTTAAACCCTGAGAAGCATAAACGTCACAAACAAGTTAAAATGTAATTTTAGATGACACATACCCACACCACAAAACGTGTCCTTACAAATTAACACCACCTTTCGTCTCTCACTTCCTCTCAGCCGCACTGTCTTTAAAACAAGGAAATACCTACTTTATTCTCACACTTTTCTATAAGAAGTCATTGTTCTTATTTGCTTAAAAGGAACTTAGCAGCAGCCTGTCTGATATAAAAAAAAAAAAAAAAGGTCTTCTGGATTCTTAGCAAGCATTGCTGTTGCTTTTTTTTTTTAATTCTTATTTTTCCTTTGTTCGTTTTGATCAGACTTCAAGGAAAACGAAGCCACGCGCTACATCATTTCACCCGAGCAGCAGGAATCATTGTACATTACAATACCTTGGTATTTATTAAGATAGTCCTTGAGGTATCCTTTCTGATGAGTGATTTTAACAATAGAATTTTAAAAATGCAAGTGTCCTTCTCGGTATTTTTATATAGAACACTAAATTCTAGAAAATGGGACTAAGGGCAAAAAAGGAAAAATACGGTACACGATTCCATTTCCTCAATTTACAGATGTTCCATTAAAAAAAATCTGACAATCCCATTTAAATCTACCTTTAACTTTAAATTAATTAAAAATAAATATAATTTAAAATTCACTTCCTCAATTGCACTCACATTTCCAGTGCTCAAAAGCCAGACCCTATAGGACAGCACGGATAATCTCTCCATTATTGCCGAAAGTTATCTCAGACAAGGCGGTACTCATTTCAGTACTGATGCATCTAAACGACTTGTTGAATCTCATACTCCTTTAAAGCCAACCAAAATACTTTAGAAATTAATTAATACAGGGAGGTTCAAATGCATGCACTGATTCGGCAATTTTGATGATGTGACTGCGAACTGCTGCTTTCAATCTCAACATTTTCTGCCTAGAAAGCTCATAACGTTCCAAAACTCATTTCCTGGAAGAAAGAAAATCACCACACTAGTAAGATGTCCTATCTCTCTGCCTTCCTCTGAATGGAATCATTTTATTGGGATGATTAAAAAATATCAAGATTAAAAAGGGTTTTTGTAACAAATGGCATAATCCCATAGCTCCCATTTATATCTTCTCTGTATAGGGTTCTATTCTGTTGCAAATTTATACATTCTGATTATTAGTAAGGTGAATGCATTTTGCTTTGCCCACTAAATGCAACATGTCTAACATAGAAGAAAACCAATGCTCCGGGGATGTTTAATTTTACTGACAAAAAAAAAAAAAGACACAGAACAGCTACTACAGGAAATGGCCATGATTACACAGAGTGTTTATTGGTTTTGACCATAAAAATGGGAGGGGTGGCATTGGCATATGTTAAGTTGAAGACTTCCCGGGTGTGCTGACAATATAAAGAAAGGGCATAAAACACAAGGGCAGTGGGTCTCTTCCTGCTGGCACTGAAGGGAAAAGCGCACAGAAGAGAAGAGAGCACTGTGAGAACTTTGAAGAAATAAGAGACATTTGATTTCTTTGGGGGCGAAAGAAAAGAAAAATCAGGGCAGAGGTCAGGGGCCAAAACAATTTCGTTTTCTGCCTGGATTGCTGCTACGAGCCCATTTCAACAAGAGTTTAGAGCAAGGGCAGCCAACTTTCGTGCAGCCTGCTTTGGTACAGCTTGAGCGATAGGAATGGCTTTTACATCTTGAAATGGCTGAAAAAGCATCAGACATGTGACAAGAAAATTATATGAGACTACATGAAATTCAAGTTTCAGTCTCCATAAAGTGTTACGGAAGCACAGCCAAGCCCGTTCATTTACATATCGTCTATGACTGCTTTTCTCCCATCAAGGCACCTCTGGGTAGCATCTGCAAAGGCTAAGCTGTTTCCTTAGGCCTTTTCACAGGCAGACTTTGCTGACTTCTGCTCTAGATAACCAAGGAGTCCTGGACCTTCTAGTTCTTTCCCCCGGCTATCTCCCAGAGCTGCTTTAAGGGATAAATCAGTGAGGGCGGTGCCAGTGGTTCAGTAGATGAGAAAAAAAAAAAAAAAACAACTTTTAACTATAGTGCCCACTAACAGGTTTCCTCAGCAAACACCTCATCTTGTTTGGAGCATGAACGAGATGGTCCCTCAGGTGAAGATTTAAAAAAATCCACCACCCTCCTGATTGGGAAAGTCTAAGGCCTGATACAACCAGACCATCCGCCTGGGCGCAGCTAGACTAGGCCTGCGATTATATTCAGCTGAAATTTAGAACCTGACTGTTACATGAGGTAGATATTTAACAAGAGCAGATTATTGCCTTTATTATCTGCCTTTAGACTTTAAAGCCCTTCCACGTGTTTTCCAAGAAGCTGTGTGGTTCGAAGAACAAGAAAAGAAAACTGATAAAAGAACTTTAAAAAAATGGAAATGCTGTGCCAACACAAAAGCCATGTATTTCAGCATCTTTTTATTAAATCCCCGTAAGTTACTACTTGTCTTGAGGAGTACAGAGCTGGGCTGGCCAATATGGTGAAATAGAGATGTACTGAAGTGTAAAATATATACTGGATTTGAAGACCTATGACCAAAAAAAAAAAGGCACACAAGATATCTTAATTTTATACTGATTTTGCATGCTGAAATAACATCTTGGGTACACTGGGTTGGATAAAGTCTATTATTAACTTTAATTTCACTTGCTTTTTTTTACTATTTTAAGGTGGCTACTAGAACATTAAAAATCACATATGTGGCTTGTGTTATATTTCTATTGGACTGCACTGGTATAGAATTTAGGAATGGCAAAAAATTATTCAATGGAAGCTAGTCCACATGTATCAAAATTATGTGACTTTGAGCACATGTACTAAATTTCTCATTGTAACCAAAAGTAAGAGGTGCATGCTTTTTACTAATATAAAATCATCAAAAAATGTTTTAAAAATCAATCATTTCTCCTCCTCCCCCCCCAATAGATGTTGAACAAATATTTTAAGCAAGCGGTATGAAAGGGCACCCGAGGATTTCCTTGTCACAAACTGGTTCAGCTGTCCTCTATGGCTTTCCTAGGCTGATCGGAATGAGGGTGGCATATACATACTGATTCTAACTCCTTATTCTTGGGCCTCCAGGTTGAATTCAGCTCTTATGCCAAGGCTTCTGGGGACTGTCCTCTAAGCACGTTGTACCTAGAAACCAGAATTGTGCAGCCTTCTGTTTTCGACCATGCTTGGCCCCCAGGCTGCGTGCTATACAGCCCTCTTCTTTGCTAGCTTCTTGTCTGGTATGTGTGTGTGTGGGGGGGGGTGTGGGTGTGGGTGTGTAGGTGAGTGGGTGGGTGGGTGTGGGTGGGTGGGTCAGGGTAGGGGCGAGGAGAGTGGTCCTGATCAAAAGGATGTTTGCTTTTCTAGTCATATAAGGGAAAGGGAAAAGGAGAAAGAAACAGATATACAGACCGGGGGTGCACTCCTGGGTTTCAGGTGAGGAAATCCGGGGGTGGCTTCCTCTGCGAAAGGGATGGGCAATGTCAACAAAGTATGGAAAGGGAGAGGGGGACGTGCCTGGGAAAGGGAAATGAAAGTCGCAGACTTTGTAACCGAACCGCGTGGGGACACGGTAGCAGGGGAATGGAAGGCAGGACACCTGAGTTCTAACACCGCCGCCTCTGCCGCTCTTTGTATAATGCAAAGACCTTCTTGGTACTTTCATGGAACATCTTTGGAGCATCCCAAGATTTTCTCTGAGGGTTTATTAGGAGCCTGTGACATAGCCCTAAAGTCTGGGAGGTTCCATGACAATGGGATATCTTGGCATCCCAAGCAGATATGAGCTTAATTTTCCTTGCAGCAAGACTAGAGCCTAACAAAGCGATTTTGGGTACAGGCTTAACAACAATCAACGGCCATGGGGATGTATCAGGCATTTATTTACAGGCTTTAAACACCTTTCCTTCAAAGTCAACATTCCTGCCACATAACCCATGCTATGAACTGAGCACAATGGCAGACACCAAATGGCCCATCATTTTCACCCGCCCTTTGCTCAGGCGCCTTGTCTTCTGGCTCCGGAGTAGGTTGCAGCTACATTCCTGGTAATGTGGCAACATTTTAGGCTCTGGTTTCCAAGAGAGAGCTGAAACCCAGCCATTGTCCGGCCTTCGGAGCCACCAGTCTCAGGAACTGGTTAGAAAACCCAGAGTATCTTAAATCTAGAGGGAGATGTCACAGAAGTTTGGGGGACATTTCAATGGTGTTTGTGAACATAAAGGGAAAGAAACCTTCCCTTGAACTGCAAGGGCAGAACTTGCTCCAAACTTCGTCTCCAATTCCTTTCCCCAGGGGCTGCCTATGAATAAGAGTCTCTTCTGAGAAGCATGTACATCCTCCCTTTAAAGTACCTCTGTGGGATATTTTTAATTTTTTCATTGTCAAGAGACTCCAAACAGTAGATACTACAACTTTTTCTAAGGTCTCTATGAACCGAAGCTGGAATTAGAACTATAAATATGAAGTCATGTCCCCCCACCATCATTTTGATATAAATTGCCTAGAATTCCAGGCTATATTAATCTATACATTTTTTCACAAGTGAACTACGAATTAAAAATAAGTTCCACAAAGACATCCTTTTTAATTGTTTAACAGCTAACAGAATATATATATATATAAAGAGAGAGAGAGAGAGAGAGCCTATTATAGGCCATTTGATATGCCATTCCTTCCTTCCACAAGCGCTTTTTCAGGAAGGAAAGAAAACCATTTAAACAAATAAAGTGAGGAGTACGCCAGTAAAAACCAACACAAAGCACTCTGGGGGACACGGAGTCTGGAGGGCAATATACCTCCTGAAAGAAGGATGGAGAGACAGGAGGTCGAGGGGGGAGAACAAGTTCACAGAGGAAACCTCATTTCAGCTGCAAGTTAATGGTTAAACTGGGAAAGCCATTCCAAGTAACAAACGACCAGGAGGGGGTGGATCCAAGCTGGACAATGGGTGAGAAATAGGAAATCATTGCTGATGACTGCGGCTGCAAGATAAAATCCAGGACAACCAGTCACCTTTGAATTGCAGACAATCAATGAGCGATTTTTTCAGTAATAATTTTTGGCAAGATTTGGGACATATACTACATCAGAGTCTGCTAATTCTCACAACCCTAGTTGTGACTGGACTGGGGAATAAAATGGTGGGAGATGAGTGAGGTTTTGAAGAGTTTTGTGGGCTACCATAGGGAGTTTTCAACTTATTCTATAGTTCTATATAAACACTTTCTAAAAATAGGATTTAAACAAAGTAGCCTTTAGAAGGACTTTTTAAAAATAGGATTTAAACAAGTAGCCTTTAGAATGAAAGGGGAACCTGAAAGAGTCATTAAGAAGTCAAACCCTAGAGGCAACATGGAAACAGCCTTGGACCCTTTTGCTTTCCAAATATTTACCTCATCTCTAGCAGACACTTGGTGGCATCAGCTCAGACACAGCTGGGATTGTGATGAATATTTCCTTTGCATAGTGCCAACATCTCGGGGCCCCTCCAAAGCCGGGCATACTTGTTCTTGGATTTTCTCCTTTTCTGTATCACTTTCCCTATTATATCACACCTATTTTTGAGGGTCAACATCTCTGCTTCAGATTTCTTATCTTTGGTTCCATTCGAGTACACTTCTCAATTTCTCCCAGAAAGGAAGGGTAAATAGTCCTTGATTTCTTTGTAAGCTGCCTGTTTTCCTTACCGAAGTTTGGGTATTCCCTAGAAACAGAGTTCATTTTGGCTACACTGAAAAAAATCTGTATTATTGGTCACTGTACAGGATAATTTGAAATGATCCCACATTTAACAGTTCATATGTGAAGGAAGCTCAATGCATTCTTACTAAATCTGACAATAATGGTAAAAACTCACATGACGTCATCAACAATGAGCTGTGAATTTGACAGGACCTTTTATAAACTATCAATACTAAGGGGTATGTTTCAATTAACCATACTAGAAGACAGAAGAAATCGTCTTTTGATTTTCTCTCATGAGAAAATCAAAAAATTGATAAAAGAGGGTACAGCCAGAAAGACAGGGGGGAAAAAGTATTATCGGCGGTATCAGGCAGTGAATTAATTAAAACATTCTGCTATTTTTCTCAATTTGGGGAAATATGTGCTATTTGTCAGCTTTTGAAAAGTGTGTAATTCCTCATGATTTCTTTTCGTTTTGTAAATAAATATTCATGCTCATACCCAAGTTTGTATTTGTACTTTTTGGATTCTTTGGTTTAATGAATACAATCAAAGTAGAATATGTTTTAAGCACCATAAAACCTGGATCCTCTTCTGTTGATTCTTTTCTTTACCGACTATAGGGAACAGGTTTTTTTCAGTAACCTAAAACAACCACTTTGGTATAGCCACTGTGCAAACGGGTGTTTTTATAATTCTGAGGACTACATTATTTCTTATGGATGCATAAACAGAAAGATTTGACTGATTCTGTTAGAATAGCATTTTGAAAATCTTTTCTAAAGCAGTGATGATTTAAATAATTCCTTAAGTTTTACCTTTGACCGGCTGCCATCAAATTGAGGTGATCTCATAACTACTTATTATGCAACAGGTTGTAACACAGAAAATAACAATTTAGAGGCCGATATAGAACAATAGAGAATAAAAAAAGAGTTTAATTTTCATGCATCATTTCTTCAGGAAAACACATCATGAAGGGAAATAGCTTCGGATAAGTTCAGTGAGGGTTGCCATTTAGTTAATTAACTTAACCATTCTCATTAGCAGACTCAATATTGACTTTAGAATAATGTCTGCTTAATTTCTTTCAAGCAATGAATATGTATGAAACATTGTCAAAGGTAAAATTAAACTTAAGACGATTTGGGGTAAAAATAAAAATTACTTTATTGAAACTTGTCAGGAAATTATTTGGAGTACACTCATCAAGTTATATTTGATTTCAATGTGTTCCTCCAAACTTTCAAGACATGACCTTGGCATAGACACATTATTTCAGCTGCTTAGCACAGGATTTGTAATAATCTCAATTTTATAAGAAAGTGCTTTTCTAAATTAGTTGGAGGAGACTAAAACAATGCATAAATCCAATGCACTGAATATAATTTTCTGCTTCAACTGGCAATCTAGTCTTTTGAAAAAAACAGGCTTATTTTTTAACTTTTTTGGCCATATTCATTTTGTGTGCCTCCGTATCAGAACAAAAACCAACAGGCTCCCATTGATTTTTGGAGGAGAAATCTTGTGTGAACGTTGAAAGGAAGTGAAGCCCATCATAACCAACTGATACACATATACATGATGAAAACGGAAGACGGTAATAACATAAAAATAAAGGGTAAATATCAATACATTTCTGAAATATGACACTGATTCTCAAAATCTGGATTTTGAGCAGGCAGAATGCTCGCCTGCCATGCCAGAGGACCCGGGTTCGATTCCCGGTGCCTGCCCATGTAAAAAATAAAAAAAAAAAAATTAAAAATCTGGATTTTGTTGTCCCTAAGTGTTCAAAGCAGGGATGCCCTACAAAATAATTTCTAATTCATTGTAATTATAACAATAAACATATTTCATAGAGCAATGCTTTGTTTTCTTAACCATAATGTTCTTAGGTGGAGCCCATAGTAGAATCAATCCAGTAGAGGTTTTTGCTTTGCTCAATTTGCATCTTCAAACCCCACACCAGAGAATCTAATTCAGTACGTTTGTAACAAAGACCTGACATCTGAAACTACTTTTTATATCTACGATTTGGAAAGAGATACCGAGATCCTAATATTATAAACATCTCTGATATACTCCACAAAAACCTGCCATGTCCATTAGGAATCAGAGAATTAGGCTGCATCGGGATTAACATTTTGTTCCCAATCTCAATCTGCTTTCACCCCAGATTTCCTAAATCTAAAACTGAAGGCAAGTGTAGCGTGGTAAAACAAATAACTTAAGAGTTGGAAGGTCTCAGTTTAATCATCTGCTTTGTGACATAAGCTTTCTGATATCAGCTGTGTTGGGGGAAACTCTCTAAGCCCACTTCCTCTTTCATGGAACATCCCCTAATTTTTGCAGTACCTGCAACTCTCAGTTCCCTTGAATTATCTTTCTTCCTGGCCTCCCAAAAGTCTTCTTGCACTGCATATCACAATGTCTCTTCTAGGTAGCCTGAGCTTTCACATTTCCACAACAGGATGCTAGCTAATTAAGGCAGGGCTATTGGAGGAAAAAAAAAAAAAGATCAAAATGGCTTGTAGGCCTCCAGTCTCTACCTGTTGTAATCCAACCCCTGCATTGTCACCAGATTGAAATGCTAAAATAAAGTCCAATTCTTAACAGAGAGTCCCTCCCTCCTAGATGGATTTCCTGCTCATATATATGTGGGGGGATCAAACTATCCATGCCCCTCTAGAGATTTTACTATAGCCTCCCATCGGGACATACCACCTATCTGGCAAAGTCAAGGCCCTCCCTCTTGAAGCAGTTATTGGGAAAAAAACAATCTAGTGGATCACTTAGCTACTTCAGGTCGGCCAATACTAGAAGTGATGCAACAGGGGCTGAGCTCAACCATCATTAATGACTACCACTCCCCTTACTCAGAAGATGAAGATTCAGCATCCCTTAGCTTAGCAGTTAAACATTTTCAAACTCCTGACCAATCATACCATTCCAACTTCTTACACAGTCACCTGACTGTGCTCAGCTACATTCCTGCCGCAATACTTTGTATACAAGTTCCCCACCTATGAAAATGACTTAAATCCTACTTCAGAATTGGACAATGACTGCAGGAGGGCTTCACCCATCACTGTGGTCCAAGGCCAAATTGCTTCCTCTGTAGTATACCAGAGAGCATAATCTTCTGTCCTCTTGTAGTACTGTCATATGATGCTATCACCACTCTCCACATGGTTATATCTCTGTCTAGACTATAAGGCCTTGGAGGGCTTATGGAGGTCTATAAGGTTACTCTGTCTTTTACCTCACTGTCATCACTCTTTATGAGTATCCAGTTAACCTGGTATCATGCACATGATAAATATTAAAATAGTACTGAATGAATAACTCCAATGTTTTATGGATTCATTCTGAGAGCTAGTATCTCTGTTCTTCTACAAATCAACCACTTGCAAACTAACTTCTCTTCATTAGAAATGACTAGCAGCCTTAGTATCGAACTGGTGATTATTAAGAAAGGCAACAGGATAAAATATTCACCCCTTCACTCCTGTTCTCTAAGGCTAATTCTTTAAACCACCTTTGATATGCAAAATTCACTGAGAGAGTGAACACAGTCTGTCACTCAGCAACATCCTGACCTTGAACAAGGTCACTTAACCTGGTGGGACCTGGATTTCTTCTTCTGAACGAAGGAGACAAGACCACTTCCTGGAGCTTTTGTATGATTCAAATGAGCTAATGCAGGGGAAGCCCTGGGTGCACCATATAGTAGTTCATAAACTGAAGAGCTGAATAATTTAGGAGATGATGATGCAACTGATGCCATGGTTGATTAAACCAGTGCACTGAGGGGCAGTATTAATTTGTTAATTAGGTGATTAGTTAACACTCAGATTTTGCTACTAATAAGTGTGCTGCCAGAAAATGCAACAGATTTTCAAATCCCAATCATTCAATAATCATTTGTTGAGCACTTTTTAGGTGCCAAGCATTCTACTCTAAGCCGAAAAGAAATTCAAGATTTGCATGTCTTATACTTTCCCAGTTCTGCATCTGGGTTATTTTTCTTTCAGATACTAGGTGTGTGAAATAGACTCAAAAAGGGATTTTTCCTTTCAAGGCTTTTGTTTGCTTGCTGATTGGTTTGGTTGGTTGCACTGGGCACAGATTTTGAATAAAATCTATTTCCAACAAGGCAGAATAATTCAATCCTGAGTAACTTAGGGACTAATATATATAGTAGGGTTAATCTAAGTTCTCCTACAGAGAGAATATTACTCAGGTTATTATTTTTCTCAACACTGTATATGGCATTGTTTATCTAGAACAATGCCATACAATGGGAATTCAATATGAGCCATATTTGTAATTCTAACTTTTCTGGTAGCCTCAATAAAAATTTTTTAAAAAGGTGAAGTTTATTTTAATATCTTAATATATCCAAACTATCATCTTTACAGCATGTAATTAATATACACTTATTAATGAGATGTTTTAATTTTTTTTGTTCTGAGATTTTGAAATCTGCTGAATAGGTTATACCCATAACATATCTCAATTTGTAGCAACCACTATACTGAATGGCACTGATGTAATAGTTAGGAGATGGATAGTTTGTGATGTTTCTGTTTACACGTTAAAAACAGATTAAATTTTGCACAAATATAAAAGATTCTTCCCACTCTCTTATTATGATTTTTCTCCCTCAAGAACATTTGAAACATTAACAAACTACCTATGTTAATCATATCAAAGTTTTCATTTGAAAACCATGGAGGATGGGAATCCTTGCCACATTAAATCACTGCCCTATACCACCTCTACTCCAAAGTATAAGTTATTTTACAAATACATTTGAAAATTCTTTTGTGACCACTGAAAGCAAATTCAAGCATAAAACTCTTCTTATACAAATAAAATGTGTAATTAAAATTATATTGTAGATACATAAGATTCCACAAGGGTTCCAGGCACTAGAGTAACTTTCCAGAAACCTACAACCTCCAGATGGGTCCCTGGTCCAGTTAAGTCCTGAAACCTAGCCCAGCCTCTCCAGAACATCAGCTAGTTTCATATCCCCACCCCATATTAGTGACAGACCCTTCCAATATCAAAAATTTAGAATTGCCACAGCCCAAACACCCCTAAACAGAGAGATGGAAAGATCAAAGGTTATGGTGGAATTATACATAGAAGATGGGACTTAACAAATGAATATGAATGCTGAATCATTAAACTGATATCTCTTTTAGTCTCCAGTATTTTAGAGCAGCTAGAAATAAAAACCTTAAATTGTGAAATTGTAACCCATGTCAAAGTCTGAAATATGTTCTACAACTAATTATGGTACTGTGCTTGGAAATTTATAGCTTTTTTGTATATATGTTACTGTTCGCAAAAAAGAAGGAACCAAAGTTGATTGTTATGATGAAGAAGTATTTAAGCCTTCTAGCCTCCTATATTCTGGAGCAGCTAGAAGGAAAAATCTGAGATGATGGTATGGCAGCCCATGACAAACTCTGGAATCTGTCCTGTAACTAGTTGTTAAAGAGTGCTTTGAAAACTACTGCTTTTTTTTTCTTTGTTTTGTACATATGTTATACTACACAATTAAAAACGTTAAAAAAAGGATAATTATGGAATATTATGAAAAATGTGAAAACATTATATTATAGATGAAAAATTATAGCACTACCTTTGTCATATTTTGGCATTTAGATATGCAATAAAACTTAATTAATAGAGGTAAAACCCTCCATGATTACGGTAAAAATTTTACTTACCAGAAAATAAAAAACAACAGCACTTCAATATGGAATTCTTCCATAAATAAGAGCATAAAATGATTTCTAGGACACTCTTACATTTCACTAGGAAATATTTGCCAAAATGCTCTTGAAAAAAATAACTGCCATTTCATGGGACATTTATTTTATAAAAAGAAAAACACCATATGCTAAAATATGAGAATTTAAATTAGGATGAGAAATTTTGCCTGAAAGCAAAATGAATTCAAATCAGCTATATTTTGAAGGCTAGGTGTTTTCAGTCTCATAGCCTATCAAGAAAAAAATCTGTTGGAATCCAAAGCAAATCGTACCAGCATTCTGGCTTAGGGCAACCTGCTCTCTTCATTCCAATCCCACGGACTTTTCAAAATATGGAAGGATCAAGTTCAATTTCTTGAAACAAAGTATTGCACACAAAGGATTACGGCAAACATTTCCCTAATGCTTAAAATAGGGCTGTACAGACATGGGGTGGGGGGCGGGCAGACCTCTCTTTTCGAAGCATCTTAAAATATTAGCTGCATTTGTTTCCCGATGCCTGCCCATGCAAACAAACAAACAAACAAATAGCTGCATTTTCAAATGCAAACAGGTGGGGGAAAAGACTCAGTGGTGGGTAGATTCTAAGATGGTACTCAGTGGTCCCCACTGCCCAGTATTTCTGTTCTTAGGTTACAGTGATCCCTTCTAGTGATCCCTTCTCCTTTTAATGAGTTGCTGGGAAATGGCAACTACTTTTAAAGTTTCACTTTCAGAAAGAAGACATTAATTATACAATCAGCTGAAATGATAAAACAACGGTTTCATACATTTTGTCACATTTCTAGCATTGATTCTCAAATCTCAAGTAGAACCGTGATGTAGATGAATAATATTGCCAATCTTCCACTAGTTGTTTATTTTCCCAGCATCTTTCATTTGAAACAGACAAGTTATCTTGTGCTGCTGCTATTTCAAATGGTCCTTTTAAAATTTCTCCACAACTCCACAGAGACATGAATGTCAAAATCTGTTAAGCCTGCAATTTAGGTAAAATGAAGCCTTAAAATCATGAACATTTTTCAACTTCATTCTCTGAAGGAAAGGATCATGCACATCTATTTTCTAAATTATGCATGTTTAATGAGAAGCATGGCAGTTTGAGCTGTTTATTAAAACACATGCTAAAGATAAACCATTAACTTACATGATCATAGTATTGAAAGTAAAGGGGAAGTGGGATATAATAATTTCCCTTATATATCCTTTTTGTATGATGTTTACTTCCTTTCCTCTTTGCCATAGCCCATAAATACTATTCTAACACAACTGACCCAGAAAGAAGACAAACTAATCTAGCACCACCCCCTTGGTACAGAAGAGACAATAATCCTCTTATAAAATAATTTCAATTCTCTTGAAAAATCTGAATTGCATGAACCCCATGCACTGTCCTATAATTGTCACTCTTCCAAATTAACAGGATACCTAACTACACATGGCCTCCTATGGGTTCATACTTAGGATCTACTGCAGACAAGTCTGTGATTTGCATTTGGTCCCAATGAGTTTTATGAAATTCAGTTTTCCCAAGAGTTGAAATTACTTACTACATGAGATTTCAAAGCAGACGGTATCCCCAAGGGGAGCAAAACAACCCTAAGCAGGTTTGTAAGGCGTAATCTGTTCTTCAAAGACATAGAAAGGATGAAGCCATGGCAGTGACATGGTTTGAGGCCTTTGAAGGACACAGCAAAGCATTTAATAATAGCTACATAGGGCGGGCAACAGTGGCTCAGTGGCAGAGTTCTCGCCTGCCATACCAGAGAGCCGAGTTTGATTCCTGGGGCGTGCCCATGAGAAAAAAAAGGAAATATATATATAAAATAATAGCTACATAGCTATGTTCATTGTGCATCTACTTAACAATGATTTTCACTGATGTGCATAATAACAAAGTAAATGGTATTCAGAGATAGGGAAAGACAACTATCAAGTTCATGACTGAGAAGTTTTAGGATCTCACCTAAGTTGGCAAACTCAGGTAGCCTCCAAATAGACACACACAAATTTGCTAGCTTCTTAAAATTTAAATTGCCAAGGCTGTGGAAAATATGGTAGGTGTATCATTTCTCGAAATGCAGTGTGTTTCTTGGTTGCGTTTGAATTTTCAGTGGTAAGTTGGGAAACAAATTAGGTGCCCTAGAAGCTAGAAAAAGGGAGTGGTTGCAGAAGAAATATTGGAACCTATTGTCAAAAAGGTTGGAAGGAGAATTCAGTTCCCATATCTGAAAGCTACTGGTTCTACCTTTAGCCAAGAACAAAGCTCTAGGGGGGAGACCGTGCCACTCTGGATGAAGGAATAAGGTCAGTCTTTTCTGTGAATATACGTATAGCTGGTATGTTTTCATAGTTTCCGTCACTGTTCCAAATGAGGTTGTGACCCCAAAAGTTTAAGAACCATTAGTTGCCAGCATCACTGCAGAAAACAGGGAGATGAACTCACTAAGTAGAGAGCGGCCCTGAAGACCTTGTAGGAAATACTCACTGAAGGACATTGAGAGAGGGTGGTGTGCCAGTACGAATCTGTTTCGTACCCCAGAAAAGCCATGTCCTTTAATCCTCATTCAATATTGCTGAGTGGGATCTGTGGGAGGTGACCCACCCCACTGTGGGAGGTAACCTTTGATTAGATGGTTTCCATGGAAATGTGTCTCTCTACCCGTTCAAGGTGGGGTTGCTTACTGGAGCCCTTTAAGAGAGAACCATTTTGGCAAAAGCTTCAGAGCCTCTACAACCAATGGAGCCAACAGAACGAACAGAGCCCTGGGGAAACTGCTGAAGCCTGGAGAGAAAGCTAGAAGATGATGCCATGTGCCTTTCCAGCTGAGAGAGAAACCCTGAATGCCACTGGTCTTGCTGAACCAAGGAATCTTTCTCTGGATGCCATAGATTGGACATTTTTATGGATGCCATAGATTGGACATTTTTATAGGATTGCCTTAATTTGGACATTGTCATGGCCTTAGAACTTGCAATTTAGTAAATTCCCCTTTTTAAAAGACATTCCATTTCAGGTATATTGCATTCTGGCAGCTTGCAAACTAACACAGGTGGGATGACAAGTTTTTATAATTTACCTCTCTTTCCCTCATTCTTTCACTCTCTTTCTCTCCCCTTCTCCTTCTCCCTATTCTCTTAATATTACTTAATTTTGTTTTGAAAATGAATCTTAATTTGATAAATGTGGCCAGTATGCTTGTGAATGGCACATGTATTCTAGGCTATTAGAAGCCCTAAGAAGAGATTCCCCAAATTTCTTGGCCAGAACTTCAAACCAAGACCAGTCCTTGGGTGAATGTATATAATACCTGACAGTGAGTTTTCTGTGTACTTCTCTGTAAGGGCAATTACAAATATGGGGCTTTTTAATTTTTTATTTAAGAAAACAAACAATACACTTAGAACCACCAAAATGGATATCTTAGTTAGCTTAATGCTAGACATATTTAAATAAAGTATCCATATAATCATTATAAAGCCTATGTTTGCACAGTAAGTTTTATAAACCAATTTAAAATTAAGGTAGCAAGAAAGAAATTTACTAATTCAGCTAGCAAAGTTCTTAAATTCTAAATATTAAATACTAACTTAGATACCATTTGAGCAGCTGTCAAAACTGTGAAAGTTCTAAAAATATCAAGCAGAAAGTTTTTACAAATATCTGCATTGATATAGTAATGACCTATCCTATATTATTAAATATTTTCCTTATTTCAGGAAAATATGAAGATACAAATATTTTTACAATTAGCATATGAAAATGTTAACCATCTAAAATGAATATCTTAGTTAGCTTATCCACAGGCAAAACATGGGGCTTTTTTTACCGAGGAAGAGGAGTTATAACAGAGAAGGTGGGATTTAACAAATGAGTATGACTGCTGAATACATTATATTGCTATTTCTTTTAGTCTCCAGTGTCTTTGAGCAGCTGGAAGGAAAAATCTAAAATTGTGGAATAGCATCCCATATCAAACTTTAAAATCTGTTCTATACCTACTTGTTACAATGTACTTTGAAATGTATTGCTTTTTTGTATCAGTTCTATATTTCATAATAAAAAATGTTAAAAAATGTTTTGTACTAACCCTTCACTTTGCACATAGTAGAATTACAATAAATATTTATTGAACAAAAATGAATACCTGAATTTTCCTCAGGGATGTCATAGCCATATAAAGATACTTTTAAGATAGTGGGAGATAATTTTGCTAAAGGAATATTTCGCATTCAAAGAAATATGGTATAACATCCAGTTTATTTTTAAAAAACAATGTCTCCATTTTTTCGCATGCTTGGGATGGACTATTCTTTTAAATACTCTGTCTAAAAGTTGATTCATTCACACTTAATTTTAATATTTAGAAAAATGGCACACTTCTGCATGAGATTGTAGATACAAAAAATTAATAGCCTTATGTCTCCCTTACTCTTTATTTACTTTTTAAAAGCTGAGCTGTTTTAGCTGCTGTCCGAGTTTTCCAGAGCTACTATGCCAATTACCATCTGATGCGGTGGCTTAAGCAATAGGAATTTATCAGCTCTTGGTTTCAGATGCAAAAAGGCTTGTTTCCTCCAAGAGTCCATAGCATTGTGGTACTGGCTTGCCACGCTCCTTAGACTTACTTGGCTCGCATCTCTCCTTCCCCTCTTGGCAACGTCCTCTCTCCTTTCTCTCCTGGTCCCATTGACTCTGGCTTCTGACTCCTCCCCTCAGCTTTCCCTCACTATATCTGAATTTCTTCTGCTCATAATGGACTTCTCAAATCCAGATTAAGGTCCCCCTCATTCATTTGGGCTACACCTTCCCTAGAAGTGACATCTCTAAAGGGTCCTATTTGCAGTGGGTTCACATCCACAGGGGTTGTGGATTAAAATCAAGAACACGTAATAAATTGGGGGTACATAATTAAATTTACCACAGTTGATAAGTCAATGGCACTATTGAGGTCAAGATTATGGGCAGTATCACAATGCAAAGCAGTCCGTTTTCCAGAGGGGAAAAAAAAATCTGCTCCTTGACCACGTTCTACACACCTGCTCTGGCCAGTTGACTTGCAGAAGGATGTGTCAGCAGAGCTAAACCTAAGAGAGGAAACTGTTCACCTCAAATCCTGTCCCTACCCCTCATAGGGCTTCAGTAATAGTAAAACTAATGCTCAAATAATGCTCTAATTTTAAAAGAGCTTCTCCACACCCTCTCTCTCCTAGCTTTACTTGACTTAACTTGAACATTGGCGTATCTAGTAAGTGTAAGATAGTGCTAGACCCTGTGAAAGTATAATGATAAATAATACTTGAAAGTTTCTCTCGTGTTTGAATTTCTTTTGAAATCATTTCTACTTTAATTTATTTTCACTGTAATTAAAGGTTTTCTGAAGTCAATGAAAGTAGACCACAACCAGAATGCTTAAGGTAATTTCACCCTAAGTAACTTCTTGAAGTTGATGGGACTGGTATGAGAAACATTCCCAGAGGAAATCAGTTTCATAGTAAAAGCTAATAATTAAATCGGTTTTAACCTAGTTTTTTTTTCTTCTGCATTTGGTGATGTGGGCATACACTCTCACAATTAATCACTCAATAGATGACAAAGAACGAGTAGCACCCACCAGGCACCTGGCCTCTTCCTTGCTGCTTAATATTCAAAGTGGATGGAACTCAGAGGGGAAAACTGCTCTAAATCATCAGAACAATGCTGTGAAGTCAACCAGTTGATCATAAATCTGGACTAAGCATATGGTGAGGATCTCAAATCTGCCACAGGAGGATCCTGCTTTCCAACTAAGTCAGTTCAGGTGAAAAATTCCAAGGAAAGGGAGATACCAGTATATATTTAAACGATGGACTCCCACAAGTCCAGGCATCATTCTTTAGTTTTCTTGGACAAATTCAGCAAGGGTTGTTCTCTCCATTGCTTCCATCTTAAGAAGTTCCTTCAATCTGCCATTTTTCAAACCAATCCCTAAGTGGATGATTCTGACTTCTTTTTTCCCCAGAGTTTCTCCAGAATAACAACTCTTGCTGCCTAAGTTTTCTTCTTCCTCTGATCTCGCACAGCTTTAATTTTTTTCTACCATGTTATTATGAAAATGTTCAGACATACAGAAAAAATCTAAAGAATCACACAATGAACCCATATAAATCCATCACTGAATTCTACACTTTCTAGCATTTTTCTGTCAAATATCTACTCATCTGTCCATCCATCAATATAGCAATCCATAGCTATGCATTTATATTTCTCATCATTTTGCAAAAAAGAGGTAGTATTTTGGTTTCCTCCATCAACATATGAGATTCTCAAATTTAGTTTACTATACCTTTTTATCATTGTATCAGCCGTCCCTAGCACAGTATTTGAAATGGAGCATGTGAATGATTAATGTTATTGAATCGTTGGGAGCAATTTATTCAATAGAAAAAAAAATGATGCCCACCCAATGTGGGACAGAAATTCCAGGATGATCCAGGTCCCAGCATCAAGGGACTGAGATAGTTTCCTTGACCAAAAATGGAAAGAGAGAAATAAGACAAAATAAAGTCTCAAATGGCTGAGAGACTTCAAACAGAGTTGAGAGGTTATCCTGGAGGGTATTCTTATGCATTATGTAGATATCACCTTTTATTTTATGGTGTATTAGAGAGGCTAGAAAGAAGTACCTGAAACTGTAGAGCTGTGGAGTAGCCTAGATTCTTTAAGATGATTGTATAAAGTTATAACTTTTACAATGTGACTGGGTGCTTGTGAAAACCTTGTGTCTGATGCTTTTATCCAGGGTATGGACAGATGCATAAAACATATAGATAAAATATAAATAAATAATAGGGGAGACAGAGTAAAACAAATTGTGTAAATGGAAATACTAGTGGTCAGTGAGAGGGAGGGGTAAGGGCATATATGAGTTTTTTTCTTTTTATTTCTTTTTCTGAAGAGAAGCAAATGTTTTAAAAAATGAACATGGTGATGAATATACAACCATGTGATGATATCGTGAGCCACTGATTCTACACCATGTATAGAATGTATGTGTGTGAAGATTTCTCCATAAACGAAAAGAACTTTCGGCAAGGTAAAAAAAAAAAAAAATGCCCATTAATGAAGATGCTTTGACATTTCCTTATTCAGTTTGTGAGCACACCCGAGTGACAAGGTCCCAATTAACACACTACTGTGCAAAGTGCATGTTGCTACACCTGGAGAACAATTAAACCATTTAAAATTAAATCTACGTATTTCTTTTAGTCTCCAGCGTCTTAGAACAGCTAGAAGCCAAAAGCTAACATTGTGGAACTGTAATCCTTACCAAATTCTGAAAGCTGTTCTATTATCTCCTTGTTACAATGTACTTTGAAATTGATTGCTTTTTTGTATACATGCTATATTTTATATTAAAAAAAAGTTTCAAAAAAGTAAATCTAGGAAACAGATAAAGACCTAAGCATCAGAGCTTTCTTTTCTTTTGCAACAATATTATCTTCAATTCCCAGACTTCTGAAGGGAAAAGAGTTAACAGTGGTAGGGGACGCCATGCCGCATAGAAGGAGACAATTCAAGCTGATATCCCAAACAAACTGATGTTCAATCCTGAAACTCGGGCATGTGGGAGGATGGAAGGTAAGTGGAGCATTGGCAACTTGCTCACTTCGTAGGAACATAATTGTTTGCAGAAGAAGAGGAGGAAGATTTCGTGTGGAAGAGGACAGAAATTTGAAGGGGAAAGAGGGAATGTGGGAGGAGATGGGAAAAAGCAAAAAGGATTAGCAGGTTTTGAGAGGATGAGACTGAGGAGTGGGGAGGACGGAGACAATAAATTGACACTATAGGAGTTGGGGTTGAGTATACAAGGTTAGATGGAGATGATAAAAACATGTTGGAATTAACCATTCTGAAAATTGTCGAGGACACAAATTTAATAGCTCTCTGCCCTTTCCATTTAAAGGAAAACTTTGAGCTTTTGAAATGCATGTAAGATCTTAAAAAGGAATTTTAAAATGGGCCGTAAGCTCCAGAACATCAGACAGTTCCATCTCCCTACCCCATATTAGAGACAGACCCTTCCAATAGCAAAAATTTAGAATTGCCATAGCCCAAACAACCCCAAAGAGAGGGATGGAAAGATCAAAGGTGATGGTGGAGTTATACAGAGAAGATAGGATTTAACAAATGAATATGATTGCTGAATCATTAAATTGATACCTTTTTTAGTCTCCGGGATTTTAGAGCAGCTAGAAGTAAAAAACCTAAAATTGTGAAATTATAACCCATGTCAAATTCTGAAATATATTCTACGTTTAATTGTGGTGCTGTGCTTGGAAATTTATAGCTTTTTCGTATTTATGCTATTGTTCACACAAATAAAGAAGGAAACAAAGTCGATTGTGATGATGAAAAAAGTATTTAAGCCTTCTAGCCTCCTATATTCTGGAGCAGCTAGAAGGAAAAATCTGAGATGATGGTATGGTAGCCCATGACAAACTCTGGGATCTGTTCTGTAACTACTTGTTGAAGAGTCCTTTGAAAACTATTGCTTTTTATTTCTTTGCTTTGTATATATGTTATGCTACACAATAAAAAAAAAGGTAAAAAGAAAGAAAAAGAGCCGTAAGATCTTAACTCTCTGAAAATAAATAGGTGTTTTTTTTCACAGTCTAAATGCCATCGTATAAAATGTTTACTGAGTCTCATACCAGGTCTTAGAGATGGTAACTCCAAGAAAAAGTTATTTTTGTCAAATTCCATTTTTCTCATCTAATTGTGAAACTGTGTACTTCCATTTAAGACAGATATTGAGAAATTTCTTTTTATCTGTAAGATTTTGAAAATGAAAGGAAACAATGCTCTCATATTGCCACAACATATTCAGCCTTTGATAAGTGAATAGAGATTGTGATATTTCATTTCAAATTGCCTTAGGACTACATTCATGCTACCAATATTTTAAAAGCACGATAATATTGAGCAAACATCTTCTCAGCCAAGCTTAGTAAAACTCTATACTGACCTTTTCCAGAGGTCTCCTTGCATAATGCCAGCTGTCTATTCTCTGCACACAGAGTTGACTGGAACTCCTAGACTAATCAGCCCCATTGTTAGCAGTAAAACCAAGTACTTTCCCCTTCAATCTCACATTCTATTTTATGTCCACATCTATTTTTAATGCAATTTTATTGAGATACAATCACATACCATATAATCCACCCAAAGTATACAGTCAATGGCTCCCAGTATCATCATAGAGTTGTGCATTCACCACCACAATCAATTTCAGAACATTTTGATTACTCAAAAAAAAAATAATAAAACAAAGAAAAAGAACACTGAAAACATCCCATACCCCTTATCCTCCAGTTCACATCTGTTTTTGTATTTAATTTCAATTTCTGGGCCCCATCTTATCCTTGGACCTTCTGAAATGGGGCATTTACTCTAAATTTTATTTTCTTCCCTGGTTGTAGGTATGCTTTATTTGGGGACTCAGAATGCAAGACATACAGAAACAGAAAAAAATATATCGTGGAAGAAAGGGTAAACAATTTGCACTCTAACATGACACAAAGTTGAAAAGCAGTGATTTGGAACACTGAATCAGCTGATATCCAAGATAACCTCTTAAGGACCTGGGTATACAAGGTAATCGTCTTAATTTGAGTTCTCCAGAAGCAAGAATTTGAGCTCGAGTAGACTGGGATGTTATCTCAGGACATACCAATGGGGTGTGGAGAAGTGAAATAGGGAAGACAAGGCAGCCAGTAAAAAACTGTGTTACCCAGCAAATTACCACTGTAGGTAATTAAACTTAATCCTATGGGCGGGGTGGGTGGAACTCTGGGAGTGGACGTAGGATGCATAGCCTGCAGTTATCAGACTGGAAGGGGCAAGGGAGCTGCGGTATTTATTCACCAACTGCGACTTGAAAGGGCCTTGCTTTCCCTGCATTTTTGACCTGCCCTGAGCAAAAGCAGAGAAAGCCCTAGGCAAAAAGAAGCAAGTGCTCCTAGTTGGAAATCAGGCAGCACATATAGAAATGGCAAGTACCGAAGGGATATGGGTGGGCACCAACAGCATCTGCTACAGCTCTTAGTACATTTTGTTGTTTGTTTAAATGATCTCAAGAAATCTGCCTACGTTTGGAAAGCACTGGTAGAATATCAAAAACGCTACTTGGTTTCATTAACCGCCGAACAAAACTCTGGTCCAAACATGTTTAGTGGTTATCAGCTGGCCTTTTCCCAATGATTTTTTTCCTTTCTCCATCCCCCTCCCCTTCCCCTTCCATTTCCCTCCATCTGTCTATCGCTATCTGTCTGCCCATCATCTATCTAAAGTCTTTTTTATAGTTGGAGGAATTTTCCACCTACCCACCTTTATTGTGCTGTGGCTGCAGAGTTTAGTTGCGATTTAGCCACATCTTTTAGCTGCAGAAGTGGGGCGTAATTTAGCTCAAGAATGAGCTTGTGACCGAAATCAGGCCAATGGATTCCAAGGTGAGCTGGATGCTTCGGGTTAAAAGGTCACAGATGAGACAGACTTCTGCAGAAGTGAGGTTGCAGGTGTGGGGCCTGAAACTGTTGCAGGGATTTTTGCCACCATAAGGGAGCCAGATGAATCTGACAGATTGACACAGAAAAACGGCACCAGAACCCTGATAGTGTTTACTGTTTAAATAAATATGAGACAGGTTTTCTTTCATTTGCATCATTAAGAATACTAACCAACATGACCTTGAATCAATGATTTATTACTTAGAACCCATCTCCCATCAAATATCACAGAAAGTAAAGACTGGTGCCATTTTAAAATAATTTCTTTTATCCTCATGCTTCTATTTATAAAATCTATTGGTTAATGTTAAAAAATAATACTTATATTTCATATTAAACAACCATAAGCAATATTTTGTAAGCCTATAATGTGAAATACTGTGATATAATAATAGCTCAATCACTGTGTTCCAAAAGAGAGATTTTTAGATTTGTAGATTTGGATTTCAGCTACACGACAGCCAAAGTGTTTACTATTTTGAGAGGACTATGATGAAAGAAAAGGTTAACCTAATAGAACCTGCTGTGCCTACATTGGCAAATGGTGGGAAATCGCACAGATGGTGGCATTTGCCTGGGAATTTGGTGCCAGTGGTATCCTCCCAAAGGCACACAAATTGGGATGGAATTCCTACCCTATCCTAAAGATATGGATGCACATTTGTTGGGAAAATCCACATTTCTACCTACACTGTAGAAAACCACCACTATAATCCCAAGAAAATTATTTTAATAGTAAATATTTACTGATACTTTAGCATGTGCCAGGCTCTCCTTTGCCAGATAAATTCAGCTTCATTTCAGACTGTCACACTGAAAGTCATAGTTTATTTCCCTTCTACCAACACTATACACTTAGAATAGTGCCTGACACACAGTAAGCTATCACCGAATGGTTAGCTATCATTATTTAACCTTCCCAGGACTCTTAAACTCTCTTAAGGAGTGGTGGAGACTCCAAAATATGATTGGGTTAAGTTTCTCTTCAGCCAGCCTAGAGCAGGTTTGACATAGATGGATAAAGAAATAAAGGAATGATAAAAATAATAAATGCTTGATGGGAAGTAGCAAGTAATGAAAGGCAGAAGATAAATACTGGTGGTGACTTAAGGGTAATCAGGAGGACAAGATGGGTCTTGTTTGGAGACATCAAGGCAGGCTTCATGAGGGTATAATGCAGAGGTCAGATTTGGGGATTTGTGATGTAAAAGAGAAGGACATAGTTAGACACTCTAGGTGGACCAGGCAGGGAAGGAGGGGAAAGGAAGCCTTGCTGGGATGGCAGTCTGAGTACAAATGACAAGTGGAGAGAATGTTGGAAGACAGCCAGAGCTACATTACAGAGGGGCTGGAGAGCCAGGACTAGAAGAGGAATTTACCAGAAACTGTTGCCACACTGAAACCTCAGCATCCCCCCAACGGGTATAGGCTGGTTTGTTAGGAATTTTGTAACAAGCAGAGGCCCTTGTGCAAAACAACCAGGCATTACTGAATAGTGTGGTGATCTCAGGCCACAGCTAGGGTTCATTAGAATGACATACTTGAAGGGTTCTTGGGGGAAGGCAGATTACAGTAGAAGCTTATAAGTATACTGTTGCTTGACATCTTTGAAACTGTCTAAAAGCTATTATTTTTCCAGCCCAGTAAAAAGAATACTCAAAACATACAAATAAGTACTAATTTTTATTGGTGTCTTATCATGTGCCAGGCACTGCTCTAAGTGTGTTATATCTTGGTTAGTCCATTTCTTAGTACCACTTTGGGTCCTACTTTCAAGTGTGGAAATTGAGGCCCAGGGAGGCCACATGGCTAATGAGGAATGCATGGTAGGTTTTTATTTTGGTAACCCCCAATGAATCACGCCTTCTGAAATTCATAACTTTGGGTAGTCCGCTTTCATTTTGACCCTGAAATCAGTCATGTGCCTAGCTGTGACCAATGGGGCATTAGTAAGGGATATGCAAGCAGGAACTTGAGAAGTGCTTAAATATTGGGGCTTGTTCTTTTGGAACATTTCTTCTTGGATCCCAACCTTCAAACTGTGAGGAAGTCCAAGAAACCACCTGGATTTGACCAAATGGTAATAAACTGAGGCGCATGGTCAATAGCCCCACTTGAGTTCTTCGTGAGCAGCCAGCACCAACTGCCAATCACCTGAGTGAGGCCTTGTGGACTTTCCAGCTTTCCCAGTGCCTCAGGTGACACCACGTGAAACAGAACAATATTGTGGTCAACGCAGAAGCAAAAGACACAATAAACCTGCGCTATTTTAAGTCACTAACTTTCACATATATGCAAAAGTTACATATATGCTATGTGATATAGCATAGATAGCTGGAAGAGAGGAAAACCTAAAATGTGAATGAGGCAGGCTAACCATTTCTAGAACGATGCAGAAACAAAGACCAAATTCTCAAAGTCCTAGCAAAACCTCATTTAGAAAAACTCATTGAAAGGGCGGGCCACGGTGGCTCAGCAGGTAGAGCTCTCGCCTGCCATGCCAGAGACCTGGGTTCGATTCCCGGTGCCTGCCCATGCAAACAAACAAACAAACAAACAAAAACACCTTGAAATAAATATTCTGCATTGCCTATGCCAGACTGAACAATACATTACTGGGCTCTCTTTCCCTACACCATCTCTTCTCCTCTTTCCTGCTCTTAGGTGAATATACACAACATACTTGCTGCCAACATTACATTTGCTCTCAAGAGTAAAGAAACCCAGAGACCTGGGTTCGATTCCCAGTGCCTACCCCCCCCCCCCACACACACACAAAAGATTAAAGAATGGCCTTATTATATATATGGATATTATCACTACCCCTTTCACATTTTAATCACCACCTAATTCTGAATAATTACTCCCTATTCCTCTGGATTGTATCAGGCTCCGTTGTTGTATGCTCTCACCACTGTCCTTTGGGTGGCACTTAACACAATCTGAACTAAGCAATGTCACTCAGATACTGTGGTTACGCAGAAAGCAACTTTATTCTTTTTCATCCTTCCCTTCAAAGAGGCTCTATTAAATCATTCTTCCTAGTTTTGTTTGAAATCTCAGGCTGGAAGGGTGAGTATAGGGGGAGGGGTGACACTAGTTTCACCAATACCTGTCCCGCAGAGATGATTCAGTGCTTATCATTGTCTTCGGGCCTGTCTTACTGGTTCACCATTATAAACTGGCTGCGGTAGGAGCACACAGCATGGCTGTCACTTTGCAGGTCATTGGCCCATGAGGACCCACATCTGGATCTGATAGAGAAGACTGCGCATTGTCCCAACACAATGGTATTGGAGCTGGATGCAGTAAGTGGATGGGACTTTGGGTGGTCTCTCACAGGGAGGCAGCAAGTGGGTTTTGTTGGTGGGAAAGAGAGTGCATGGATATTTGGTTGATCAGAGGGATGGGCCAGTGTGGAAAATTTTAAATAGAAGCAATATGTTGAGGATAGCGTAGCTATATTGCTAGCCTGGGTTCCTAGGATAACTTTTCAGAGTAAAGTCCATGCAGTGAGGATGGACTATGTACGACAAAGATACAAACATCTGTATTGTTTGAGCCATTGAATTTTGGGGTCTCTTTATTATAGTAGCTCAACCCACAACCACAAAAATCTAAAAAGACAATGAGAATAGCTACATTTATACGTATACGATGATGACTAGCTGTAATGTTTGCCTCTTGCCACCAAATGTGAGGGCCATAGAGACAGGGATTGTGTCCATTGTGTTTATAACTCTATCCTCACTCCCTTGTATGATGCTTAACGCACTGGAGACATGTAATAAATATTAAATATGTTAATTATATAATAATATTTAATATAAATATTAAATATATAAAATGAATACATACTACTGGAACCCTCTTAGGATTTTATGTAAAGCATTTCTGAGGATTGTTGTGACCCCTGAAAGAACTGGCTTTTGAGAGCCCTGACACTGTTAATATTACGTGGCAGTCAGCATCACATAATTAGAAATATGAATACATAGGATGTACCTTAATTGAGGATCTTACTTTTTTTTTTGCATGAGCAGGCATTGGGAATCGAACCCAGGTCTCCGGAATGGCAGGTGAGAATTCTGCCACTGAGCCACCATCGCACCACCTAAGTATCTTACTTTTGAGATGCATGGTAGACTGATAGCACTGATAAGCTCCCTGTAGTCCCATCTCTTTGCAGTGGGACTTTACAAAACTCCTCCCATTGAGGGATGCAGCTTATTTCCCCAACCTTGGACTGGCCCTTTAACTTACTTTAGAGAAAAAAACATGGTGGAAATGACAGTGTATGAGCTGTGAACCTAACCCTCAAGAGGCCTATGTTGACTTTTGCTCTGTCTTGGAATCCTTTGACCTCCATGAGAATGATCCCGGGCTAGCCTGCTGGACAATGAGAGAACACATGGAGCAGAGGTGAGTCATCCTAGCTGAGCTCATGCTAGATAAGCCAGCCTTGAGCCAACACAGTAGCTCACTAGAAATGCATGAGTGAACCCTAGAAAAATCATCTGACATTGGCCTAGATCACCAGAACAATCTAGCTGACCCACAGACTTGTGCATGATAATGAATGGTCATTATATCAAGCTGATGCATGTTGGGGTGGTTTAGTTGTATAATTCATTTTTTATAGTAGCAATAGATAACTGATATACATGAGAAGGCCAGAACTGGGTGCAGTTAAGAGTTATTAAATAATCTCAAGGATCTAAAACTTTTTAAAAATGCTGACTCTGACTGAGGAACAGAAGTCAGGCTCAATCCTTTGCAAGGACACCAGTATAAAGCTTCATAGCAAACTAGTGGGGCTAACCATTTGAAAACAGGTTTTTAGGAGATCAAGTAATAGCTAGTATTTTATTGACTACATAACTCTGTACCAGGCATTGCCCAAAGCAATGAGAAAGGGAAAGAACTAACTGGCTTCTCCCCTCCTCCTGCCCTCCAATTTCCTGCCAGTACCTCCCACCAGCTAAATCTATTGAGAAACCGGTGGGCAATGGAGCCTGCTGGATAAAGTCAGTGAAGTTTGTCTCCTGTGATATATAACATAGCAAGGAAAAGGAATGGGATGGATATGAGAATATAGGGCATATGAGAAAGGCATGCCTGGGTTTTTAATCCCACAAAGGGCTGTGTTTCAAAGGTATAAATTGGATGCGTTCATATGTTCCATCAAAGTTGAATTGGTATCCTCTGTAGTTGGATGGATGTGCTTCACATGCGCCAAGAGACTAAAAGCTGTTAGAGAAGGATCTCAGAATACACTGACTGCACATTGTAATGAATGGGACTTGTGTTCAACTCGGACACAAGACTCTTAACAGCCACCCTCCATATCCTTACCACTTAAAGTGTGCACCAAGGACCAGGGCATCAGCATTACCCAGAAGCTGGCTGGGAATGCAAAATCTTAGGTCCTACCCAAGAGGAACTAAATTGGAATCCATATTTTAAGGAGATCCCACAGTGATAAGTTACATATGCATATTGAAGTTGGAAAGGCACTGCTCCATGAGATGGCACATAGGTCCACTTTTCATTATCACCTGTAATAGAATTTTATAGCACCTATCTTGTACTAGCAATCACAATATAACTCCTCATAACCAAGCATTACAGTGTTTATTGTGTCATTATCCTCACCGGACCTTGGGCAATGAGCAAACAAGCGTCGTAATGCATTGCTATCTTACAGATGAGACGATTGAGGCATGAAGAGATTTAAATAAGCGTGTGCATAGTATAAGCTAGTAAGTGGTAAACCTGGGCCTGGGACTGCGTCACTGACTGCCAGCCGAGTGATCTTTTCAGTACTGAGATGAATTGTGGAGGGTGGAGAGGTAGAGGGGGGCAGTCACTAAACAAACCATTCGAGTATCTGGGATCCCATTCAGAATTAAACACGAAGGAACTAAGTGAGAAATTGGAAGTGGGTATGTTTAAGAATAGCAAGTCTTCACACAAAACAGAAGTGATTGATCACGTGGTCTTCAGTTTCAGTATAAACAAACAAGGTGTTAATCTTGACATCTTCCCTAATTATTTAAGCACTTAAAAATAGTTGTCATACACTCTCAAATTCAATCAAACCTTCACCATAATACTTTTTTCTATTGATTTTCCTGTTTCCTGGGGTGTCTTTTATTTGTTGCCAATGAATGGAGACTTAGCAGCTGAAAATTAATTTTTCTCTCTCCCTTCACCAGCATCATCAATGATTCTTGCAGAAAGATACACATCGCTGATACAAAGAAAACAACAAAGCAGCTTCAACTGGACTTCAAAGAGACCAATTAAATTAGTCTAGGATTTGTAACCACAGTAATAGCAGTAGCAAAAGCAATCGTCACCACAAGTCATTTAAGTTGTGATAGAGTTGCAGAATTCTCATTGTTTTATGGAAGTCAAATTAAGTCCACGAATCAGTTTTGCCTGGTTCAAAACTGTTGATGCCAACCACATCACAGAATCAGGCAGAATGTGTCGCCTTCAGAAGAAAGCTCTTTTTAGGCTGTGTTTCAGGTAGAGTCACCAGTCGCAGGTCACCTATGGATCTCAACTCTCAGGACAAATGGCACTTTCTCCAAAAGCCCTTGCGATGACTTTGATTTCTAGGCCACGGCCTGGTCCATCTCTTTCCCTCCATACTTGACCATGCATGCCAAAGATGTACTAAACTTTTCCCAGAGATAACTGAATGTGTTCCCAAATTAGAGCTGTGCCAGTCAGTTCAAATAATTTTACTTCTGCAGCAGAACAGATTGATTTTATCTGCAGCAAACAATGAAATTGGTCCCTTTGGTGTCTCATAATGATGTGTAGTATCAGCAAGCAAATTAAAGGGCAGTAAAACAACTTCTCCATCAGGTCCTTATCAGCCCCCTTCAAAACCCATTCTGTAGGCCTAACAGTCACCCCCAGGAGAACCTCTTTTGTTGCTCAGATGTGGCCTCTCTCTCCAGCCAACATGCAAACTCACCACCCTCCCCCTAGTCTACGTGGTACATGACTCCCAGGGGTGTGGACCTTCCTGGCAACGTGGGACAGAAATCCTAGAAGGAGCTGAGACTCAGCATCAAGAGATTGAGAAAACCCCTAGAATGAGCTGGGACTGAGCACCAAGGGATTGAGAAAAACGTCTCGAATGAAAACAGGAAGAGAGAAATGAGACAAAGTAAAGTGTTAATGGAGAGATTCCAGAGTCGAGAGGTTATTCTGGAGATTATTCTTATGCATTAAATAGATATCACCTTTTTAGTTAGGGCATAACAGAGAGGCTGGAGGGAAGTGCCTGAAAATGTAGAGCTGAGTGCTCCAGTAGCCATGTTTCTTGAAGATGATGGTATAAATGATATAGCTTTTGCAATGTGACTGTGTGATTGTGAAAACCTTGTGTCTGATGCTCCTTTTATCTACCTTATTGACAGATGAGCAAAACATATGGATTAAAAGTAAATAAATAATAGGGGAACAAATGTTAAAATAAATTTAGTAGATTGAAATGCTAGTGATCAATGAAAGGGAGGGGTAAGGGTATGGTATGTATGAATTTTTTTCTGTTTTCTTTTTATTTCTTTTGTTGAATTGATGCAAGTGTTCTAAGAAATGATCATGATGATGAGTATACAAGTATGCAATAAAAAAAGAGAAAAGAATGTTCACATTGCATGTTGATTGGTTTTATTAATAAAAATTATAAAAAAAAAAACCCAAACAAACCCATATGGCGGCCTTACTCTCAAGGGTAAGAGGTGGATAAATGAGGGGACTGTTGATTTGGGCATCCAGCTTATACTTGGATAATCTAGCTCATCTTTCTCAGCTGACACGAGACAGAAATAACATCAAAGAGTGATAAACTCTTTTCCGCAAACCTGGGGTTCCACAGTTCACTGGTTCAGTTCTAATCTATCAATCCTCTTTCTACACAATAAAAGGTAAGAAACCCATTACAGATCTGTTCTATGACCTGGCAGGTGGCCTAGGACAAAAATGGAATACGTCAGCTGCCCTGGCATTCAGCATCGCTTTTCCTACGGTTTGAAGCATTAGGGGTCAGCTGACATGGACACAGTGGTCAGGATTTGGTATTCAATACTTTTACATAATAAACTCACACGTCTTGATGTATGAGCATAAAGATTGGACAGAAAACCTCATTCTTGGTATGATCATGATCTTTTATAAAAACAGTCCTGCTATTTTATTTTATATATTTTTTGCATAACATATTGGCTTTGCAGGTGATATAATAAATGGAATTGGGCTAGAATTTACAATCTGTGCTCTTTAAGACAGCCTTTCATCTCCGTTCCTTTTTGAACCTTGGCGTAAGGAGTTGCTATGCTAAAACCCCCACTTAATGCCGATCTGAGATTATTAAATTATTAGAAAGTCTCAGGGTCAAGGCTACATAATCCAGTACGCCCAAAGCAAAGGCACTTCAGAAGGAAAATGGAAGAAAAGGCACTTTATATTAGCAAAATCCCTTTTCATTATTTGATTTCTTCTTTCTAAAATTCATTGCTATAGGGCAAACACCTTTGTGTTAATAAAGGACTTACTTCAAAAATGTTACGCTGAAGGTCAAGAGTTATGAAATCTTTGTCCTTTTTCTTTTCATCATTACTTTTCTTCACTTAAAATTCACTGTGAACGGGGAAGAAAGTTTGCCAAGAACAGTCATATCTGTTTTTAATTGGAAATTAGATTACTTTTTAATAAAGTCTGTACCACAATACATTTAAGTGATGAAATTTCATACCCACTGAATAGTGTCTGCATGTACACATTGGCAAAAGTAACGTTTTAATATGAAAATGAATTACCGTACAAGCATCATTGCCTTAGTCTTCAGATGGGATTTGCTTGTTTGCATATTTTTAAATGGCACAACAGTTGAATTAACAAAAGATCTTTTATCAGTTGAGGTTTCCAAATAGAATTTTATTTGGCTCTAATGAAACTTCCTACAAATGCCTTCTCACCACTCCACCTATGGGCGGAATCCAATATCAAGACTGGAGATATGGGAAGGGAGTGGGGAGGCAGCATTGCACATTCAGTTATGCTCTGCTCCAACTTTGGAGAAAAAAGTCAGATGATGGAACTGATTGCCGAGATGCTCAGGGTTAGAAAGGTTGTCTTAAGTTTTGCTCATACAAAAAAGTGATGGTGTTGGAAAACAGTGCTGGGCTCCTTGGACTTCTAGGCAACGTGAGGAGAAAACCCACTATTTTCCAACCCACTTTATTTGAAATACTAGTTGGTAAGAGATAATGACAATCATGAGATCAGTGGAATGGGGAGAGCAGTGACCGAAAGCCATCTGTGCCTTCTATTAGGGTCATTTTGATCTTTGTGGCTCTATCTCTCCTTCTTCCTTTCAGCTCCCATATTCATGATGGCGGCTCGTTTCAGCCTTCTCCGTATAAGTGCCGTCATTATAATTGATCAAGGTGTCTCAGCAAGGATATTGTGCTTGGTCTTTACATTTTGGGGGGGTTTAACATTAGCCCCCCCCTCCTTTATTTTTCAACGTATCTGAGCAATTATGGTACTCCAGAAACAAGTAAGCCTCTCCTGTGAACTCCCTAACTGAATTGCCACAACCTGGGGAGGAGTATTCTGTTGTCTGAATTTTGGAGTTTTCCCTGAGGTGTGGACAGGGTAGGAATAAGATCACACAAGTAGTAGAGTGTGTGTGTGTGTGTGTGTGTGTGTGTGTGTGTGTGTGTGTGTGAGGGGGGTGTCTGTAATCCAGAAGCTTCGCTGTTAATCACCACAGTAAACTGCTTCGTCACCACTCCTGTTTACTTCGTCTTTGCTTGTAGTTTAAAGTGTCTGACCCATATACTTGGCATTGCCTAATATTTTCATAGTTCGGAAGGTTAAAAACCTATTATCAATAAAGAGTGATCAATCTGGTAATAATGGTAATCAGGTTTGTGGCCCCAGCCAAACTTCTCAACTGCAATGAGGTGATATTAAAAGAATCATTATTGACAATTTATCATGTGCCAGGACTGCCTCTAAGAACCTGATGCTTGGTTCTGCCTCTAAGATGAGCCTACGGGGGGCTATTAAAAATTATGATGAGATAGCTGGTAAAAGCCAGACGGTCGGGGCACATCAGGTTGTGCCAATGACACATGATCTAGTCATAATCCGCATTTCAGTTGGACATTGCAGGAGGCAAAGTCAGCGATGCTATGTTATAAACTTTACATGACGATCCCCATAATCTTAGCTGCAAATTACCTAGCAACTAAACTATAAATTAGAGATATGAACATTTGCAATGCTAGGCCCCATTCTGCACATCCTTGCAATTAATTTCACCTGCTTAGTAAAGCACCTGCCACGTAGTAGGTGCTCATAAGGTAGCGAGTAGATGAATGACCGAACGAATGAAGGCTTTAAGGTAATTATTAACCACATAACTTCCAAGACGAATGACTTTCTTACAAAGCAACAGGTTATGTGCCCCCCAAAACATTTTCTTGTTTAATTGCCTGTTAGCACAAAGATTTATAAAATTAAGGACTGTGTGGATGATGTTACAAATATACTTTATGGAAGAACATCATGAGCATATAAAAGCTCCAATGAAACCATCTGGTGCCTGCTATTATTGCTAGCTACATGGCTGACTTTGACGATCATTACCATCAGCCTTATTTTATACGTTACAGCATTTTATCCCTGAGCCCAATAAACACCAGTCAATATGATAACAACCTCTAATAAAGATTCTCTTCCTTAGCTAAGGGGATATACATTTAGGACAGGACTAAATGGTCACTACTAGAACAATCTATGAGTCATCTTCTTGTGATAGGAAATTAATGAATTGGGGCAAATGTCCATTTTCGAGCAGAATGGAAAAGCCATGATTTAGCTTTATTAAGTTCTCTCCTTTTCACTGTCCACATTTATAGTAATGGCAAGTAATAACTGGCGTTACATGGCACACATATCTGGAGAAAGACCAAAAGTTTACCTGACGCAAATGAAAAGAATAAATTTGAAATGTTTATGCGAATGGATATTTAGACGTAACATGATTGGAAGCTAATACAAAATAAATTAGATTTCTGGAAATTTAGATAATCACTTGTGTGTTGTGGAAGATGCTCTGGCCTAGAAGCTGCATATATTTTTTACTTTCATAATTTTTATGTTGTGGCATAGTTTGAAAACAAACCTTGTCCTATTATCAATAGTACAAAATGTATTCCTGTATGGAGGCTTTGAAACAGGTATTATGTTTGCAAACCTAAGTTATTTTTACCAGGAAAAGTTAATGTTTTTCTTATTAATATGCACTTAACTAATATTCACTTTCCAGCAACATTTCTTAATCATATTTGTGAAATGATCGAGTCACTGTATGAACTATTTTATCATTAACATGTTAAAACTTGAATTTATTATTTAAAAATAAATTGTTGAATATGATGCCAAATTTAAATTTATTTAATATGGAAATGCATTTATTATAACTAATAGAATTGTATACTGTATGTATTAACTGTACAGTTGCTTCTTAACATAAAGCGAGATGTATAACTAATTCTGAAACAATAAATATGTTTCCCTATATCATAGAAAATCACGAAGTTTCCATAGTAAAGGAGATTCTAGGAAATGTTTTAAAACATGGTATGCAGTTTCAAAAAAAGGGCAAAAAGCGACGCAAAAGATCAAGCACAGTTTCTCTAAAGGAATAAAGAAGAAAGGAAATTTCCATTTTTATTTTTAAATGGAATGAAGTGGGAGACCATGATTTTTCTTTGTTTCTGGCATGTGATCCACATAAAAATTACATGAACTACCAAAAGGTTAAAAACGCTATTTATTTTGGCATCCCTTTTATATTTAAATAAAGAGCTATGTGGTCTCAAATAAGTCACATAATCTTTCTAGGACTCAAATCTATAAGATTTGAAAGCAATTTAGCTTCATGAGCTTGATGATTTGAAACTGTTATGTACCCCAGAAAAGCCATGTTGTTTTAATTCTAATCCAATCTCGTGGGAGCAGACTTATTGTAGGGTAGGGTCTTTTCATTAGGTTGTTTCCATGGTGATGTGACCCAAAGGTGGGTCAGACCTTTTGATTAGATTATTTCCATGGAGTTGTGGCTCTGCTCATTCAAAGTGGGTCTTAATTAGTTTACTAGAATCCTTAAAAGAGCTCACAGAGAGAGAGAGAGAGAGAGCGCTCAGAGCCAGTACAGTGACCAGACACCTAGACTCAGACATTTGGAGATGGATGGAAAGCCGACATAGAAAGCCAGTGCAATCAGAAACTGAAAGCAATGCAACCGGGGAGCAAAGAACCAGGAGATGCCAGCCACGTGCCTTCCCAGCTAACAGAGAAACCCTGGATGTGATCAGCCTTTCTTGAGCGCAGGTAACCTCTTGCTGATGCCTTAATTTGGATATTTTTATGGCCTTAGAACTGTAAACTTGAAACTTAGTAAATCCCCTTTGTAAAAGCCAATCCACTTCTGGTATGTTACATTCTGGCAGCTTTAGCAAACCAAAACCATGAGACTCCTTCCATTGAAATAATCCTAGGAACCTCTAATATAAATGTTCCATATTTTCACTTTTTCCATTAAGTATAGGAAGCATACAACACGATTCAAAAATAAAGAATGATAAACTATATTTTGTTTTTAAATAATGGGTCATTGAAAAAATACCCATACATAACACAGAAAAAGAACAATGAAGAGTGAGGAAAGGGGACAGAAGTGACAAAGAAAGGAGGATAAGAAAGAGGGGTTAAGAAATAAAGAGCCAGAGAAAGAAAGGGGGAGAGAATGTGTCACATACACTGTTAGGGCAGAGAAAAATAAACACATACAAATATGGAAAAGTCGAAACTGTAAGACATAGAAAGCTACCAAGTCATAGACAAAGACATAGCAGAACGAGAAACAAGGAGGAAAAGAGTGATGGGGGAGAGGAAGGAAGGGAAAGATACACAGAATATACAAAGTATGAAGAATGATAAATACTCAAAACAGTATAGAGTTCGACATGTTTGTGAAGATCACAGAGGCTGCTCTTAATAACATTCACATTTTGGGGCTCTTAAGGGCATTATTGTCAGTGACTGTAAAAGTCAAATCAAGTATTAGACAAAAATGAGGAGATCACCTCATGATCCTTAGTTGGAGGGACCCATAAATTTAAGCCAACAGCTGAATTCAGCTTGAAAGTCACATTTAAAGAGAAGCTACCAGGGCCAGCCAAGGCAAGGTAACCCAGTTTTGTAATGAACTCATTTTAGGGTCCACCACTCCCTTAAAGTAATAGCTGTATTGTTAACCAGTGCTTTTTCTCCTTAATAATGGAACATGACTTTGCAAAAATAAGTGGCAAATTGGCCGAATATGCAGAATCCCACACACTGAACGAGCTGTGGAGAAAGTCACCAGAGGTTGTGATGGGAAGACCTTTTTTGGAGATGCTGTGCACTAAAAAATTGATATATTTCCGTTCTAGGAACTATGACCTGCTGGTTCCAAATATTTCATCCACTCTAGCATTTAGATAGAGGAGGGGGCTACAGAACACATGCAAAGGACCTCCCGTATTTCCTTTCTCCTCTAATGACTGAGAACTTAAAGTTTCTTGAAGACCAAGGCTGTCTCTCACACTGGCCTAACTCTAGCACTGATCATTTGTTTACTCTCCCTATATCTTATGTCACCAGAAGGGGGGGGGGATGAGAGATAGAGAAGGGACAATAATTGAAAAATGGCTAATGAACAAATTCCAAATTCCGTTGTCACTTTGATGGCAAAGACATGGCATTGCAATTATAACTTTGAGATAAAGCACAGCTGATATGTTGTAATTATATGTATATCTTATACATAGGATGTTTGGAGTCATAGATGAATTTTGCATCATAAAAAATTTTGACTTTTACTCTGTTGCAAAACACAGAGAACCTTGACTCGTGCTTCACATTTTCCAAAGCTGCTGTTATGTACTGCCAATAGCCCTCTCACATATCCTACAACTGTAAATTGTTATGCTGCTCCCTTTTGTTATATCAAGATGTTGTAGAACATTTGGGTGTATCCGTCCTCCTTGCCCCCTTCCTATGAGGACTGCTTTTACTTATGTTGTTATGTTGCTACAAACTTTAATTACTAGGCCATCACATTCCCTCTATCTTGCAAATGTCTTTAGATTCGCTTCATGTGGCTGTTTGGAAGTCCCTAAAAGGAAAAAATCTTTTCAGTTAACAATAGGAAAATATTCACCTTAAAATGTTCCATAGACAAGTGTAGTAGTTAGGTTCAAGTGTCAACTTGGCCATGTGATGATGCCCAGTTGTTCTGTTGCTGTGGATTTAAATCATCAGTACAAGAAATTTATCTATGGCTGATTACATCTGCAGTCGGCTAAGGGGAGTGGCTTCCTTAAAAGGAGAGGTCAGAAGAGAAACAGCTCAGCACAGCTCTAAGGAACTCAGCCCAGCTCAGCACAACTCAGCATAGAGCTCAGAGCCAACATAGATCCAGAAGTTTGGAGATGCAGAAAGGAATCACCCTGGGGAAAGCCATTTGAACTCAGAAGCCAGGAGAGAAGTCCAGCAGACGTCACCATGTGCTTTCCCATGGGACAGAGAAAGGCAGAGAAAACCCAGTTGCCTTTCCTCCAAAAAAAAACTGTAAATTTGTAACAAAATAAGTCCCCTTATCAAAAGCCAGTCCATTTCTGGTGTATCACATACTGGTAGCAATGGCAAACTAAAACAATGAATAATTAATCAGCATATCCCAAAACATATGACCAGGATACTGAAGATGATGAAGGGAAAAAAATACATTGGAATCACATGGGAAAGAAACAAAGTATAAGAATCACTATAGTGGGAAAACTTGGAAATTGTTCTGGCTGTAATTAGTTTTGTATTTGCTATACTAGCTTCAGAAAATCATATGTTTACATTTTGATTAACTGTGTTGCCTATTTATGCAGGGTTAAACATCTTAAGAAGATGTTCTTTATTATCGCTATTATTATTATGACAATTATACTAATCAAGGGAATACTCTTAAACTGTTTGTCTCTCTGTGCCCTGATCCCATACTGTAAAGTACAGGAGGTAGATCCTAACGTTGGCATTAGTATTCAATAACGCCTTGTATAAACGTTTTTACTTCCTTCTGAGAATAATGAAAAACTTGGTTCATTTTTTAAAAAAAGATTTTACTTTGATCATTCACATAGAGAAAATGCTAATACCTGAAAAGGAAAGGTATTTTCAAATACCTACTTGCTTGAATTATACACACCCAAGCACATATTTTGATTTTAATGTTATAAAATTGGCACTTCTTTCAGTACCTAAATATTTTATCAGTCATGTAAATGATCTCTTATAAGACCTTCAGCATCATCAATTTTAAAATATAATAAATAACCTGACACAATTCAGAATGAAAGCTCTATGATTTTCTTTTCAAATCACCTATGCACATAAACTTTTCTGGGTATAACTTCTTCATACCTCTTAATTTAGTTGGGTACTGGTGAATAACAAGCAATTCTTTAGAGGCAATTGTGCCATTTTTGAAAGAAGCCATTTTATATTACATGAAAATTATAGTTCTGCAATATCTTCTTGGCATGGATTTGTTCCCAGTTTAAAGGATTACAATTTGCTTTGTATTTCAGATGGAACAATGTTAAGAGGTGTTAAAAATGCTCAATAAGGAAGTGGAATGGTCGTTGAAAGTAGATGAGAGGGGAGGCAGGGCAAGATGGTGGTGTAGAGAGGTGTGGAATTTAGCCAGTCCTCTAAAGCAGCTAGTAAATAGCCAGGAACTGTTTGGAACAAGTTTGGGAGACATCCATGACCGGACATACATTGAATACCAATCTAGAATGGGTGGAAGGGCTGAGATCAACGCACAGAACTGTGAGTAAAGCCCCCTGATCTACAGAGGCTGGTGCCCCTTCCTCAATGGCACAGCAGGCTGTGTTGTAGTTGTTTCCCCATAGGAAAAAGAAGCATTCTCTACTAGGAGCAATTGAACATAGCTCAGCCAAGCTCCAATTGTGGTTTTAATGAACAAATCCGGACTGCTGAATACAAGGTCCAAGCACAGATAAACCCAAGCAGGAAAGGAACCCTAAGGTCTCTCCTGGCAAAGAGGAGGTGGGGCTGATAGAAAAAAAAAAAAAAAAAGGAGGCTTTTAGAGTTGGCCAAGCTCAGAATCCTGGAAAAGGGCCATGCCCCAAGAGAATGGGCACGGAGAGCAGGGTGCCAACTCCAGCTCCTGACTGATGAGCCTTGGGGGCTGGGGACTGGGATTTCTTTTTTTTTTCTTCTTCTTCTTCTTTAACTATTCTAAGTAGCTCATTATAGAAAGCTTCAGGCATTTTCAATTGTCAGCACTGACCCAGGAGAGGGGGTGTTAAAATAAGTCAGAGAGACAAAGTACTCAAGTGAAGGAGATAATTCCTTACAGAGAATATCTTCCCCAAGAAAAGGGGTGGGAAGCTGCTCAAATAGTGGTCTTCATTCATAGAATTCAGACTCCAGGGGCTGGAAAACAGAAACAGCTTAAGCCCACGTTCTACCTCCGCCTCTATCTCAACCATGCCCCTGGCAGGGACAGGGCCTGCTGAGAATTAGTTTTTTACCGCTCCACACCTGTGGGGAGCTGCAGGCTGACAGCGCCACCTTCTGGGTAGAATGGGAAAAGCACAGAGTCTAGAGGCTTCACAGGAAAGTCTAACAACCTGCTGGGTCTCATCCTCAGGGAAACCTGATACTGATTAAATCCTACTCCTAAAACCTAGGTTTGTCTGGTCTGGGAAATTCTGACTGGGGTTGATCATATCTGGGGAGACCTTCCTTCAAAAAAAGGTTCCATATAGGCAGGACAAGAACCAGAAAAACAAGAGCTGAAAAATTCTGAACAGTTAACCAGAAGCTATTCTGCGGGTTTAGAATAACTTGAACTCAATGCCAAAGAACAGATAGAGAATAAAGCTGACCAACTAGAAAACCCTAGGTAAAAGAGTGAAAACAACCTCCAGAATAAACTAATCAAGGAAATCAAATGCCTAGACTCCTGCAAAAGTTATGAGTCTTTCTAAGAAAAATGAAGATATGGCCCGGTCAAAGGAACAGACTAATACTTCAAATGAGATACAAGAGTTTATACAACTAACTAAAGATGTACAAACAAACATGCTAAATTAAATCAACATGTTGAGGGAGAAGATGGCAAAAGAGATGAAAGACATAAAGAAGACATGGGTGATCATACAGAAGAACTCAAAAGCTTGAAAAAACAAATGGCAGAACTTATGGGAATGAAAGGCAAAACAGAAGAGTGAAAAAACACAGTGGTGATGTACAACAGCAGGTTTGAAAAGGCCAAAGGAGGGATTAGTGAATCAAAGGACAGGACATCTGAAATCCTACACACGAAAGAGCAGATAGGGAAAAGAACGGAAAAATATGGACAGGGTCTCAGGGAATTGAATGACAACATGAAGTGCACAAATATACATGTTATTGGTTAGAAGGAGAACAGAAGGGAAAAGGGGTAGAAAGAATAATAGAGGAAATAATCACTGAAAATTTCCCATCTCTCATCAAAGATATAAAATTACAGATCCAAGAACTGCAAACCTACTCCAACAGATATACTCCAAGACACTTACTAAGCAGAATGTCAAACGTCAAAGACAAAGAGAGAATGCTGAAAGCAGCCAATCCATCACATACAAGGAAACTCAATGAGACTGTGTGGATGTCTAAGCAGAAACCATGGAGGCAAGAAGGCAGTGGTATGATATATTTAAGACATTGAAAGAGGAAAACTGCCAAACAAGAATTGTATATAAGGTAAAACCGTCCTTCAAAAATGAGGGAGAGTTTAATATATTTTCAGACAAACAGATGCTGAGGAGTTTGTGAACAACAGACCTACTCTACAAGAGATACTAAAGGGAACATTGCTTGCACACAGGAAAAGACAGGAGAGAGCTTAGGAGAAGAGTATAGAAACAAAGACTATCAGCAAGGGTACAGAACAAAGTCATGACACATCTATCAACATGCATGAAACTTGAGGACATTATGATGAATGAAATTAGCCAGAAACAAAAGGACAAATACTGTGTGGTCTCACTAATATGAACTAACATTAATGAGCGAACTTTGAGAGATAAAATTGAGAACACAGGTTACCAGGAGATAGAAAGAGGGTAGAGATCAAGCATGCGATGCTGAAGGAGTACAGAATGTACAACAGGTTTGATTGTAAAGATCCAGAAATGGATAGCACAATACTACCTGATGGTAGCACAGTACTGTAAGTACGCTGAAGGAAGCTGAGTGTGAGTGCGGTTGAAAGAGGAAGGCTAGTGGCATGTATGACACCAGAAGGAAAGTTTGACGATAAAGACTGGGACTGTATAACCTAATGAAACCTCGAGTGGACAATGATGGGGATTAAATGTACAAATATAAGAGTGTTCTTATGTGTGGGAGAACGAATGAATGCCAACATTGCAAGGTGTTGAAAATGAGATGGTATATGGGAAAAATACAATCAGTGCAAACTAGGGTCTATAGTCAACAGTAACATTGTAATGTGCTTCCATCACATGTAACAAAGGCAAATTAACAAAGCTAAATGTCAATAAGAGGGGCTGTAAGGGAGGGGTATGGGATTCTTGGTGGTGGTGTTTCTCCTTTATATTTTACTTTATTTTATTTTCTTCATTTCTCCCTTTTCTTCTGACACTCCCTTTATCCAGTGTACGGACAGATGAGTAAGAAAATAAAGACAAGAACTAAATAATACCAGGGAATATGGGTTATGGAATGTGTTGGTTGTTCTTTTTTATTTTTATTTTTTGGGAGTAATGAAAGTGTTCAAAAATTGATTGTCCTGAAGAACGCACAACTAAATGGTGATATTGTGAGCCGCCGGTTGTACACTTTGGATGATTATATGGTATATGAATATATCTCAATAAAATTGCATTAAAAAAAGTGGCTGGGAAGTTTCAAAGCATCCCTCAAAGGTCAAAAGCCAAAAGAAAATCGGGACGTATAAAGTATGGGAGAAACACAGGGAGAGCTAGTCCTGGCAAAACTTCTGAGTATTTGGATGAAAGATACCATGAGGGGTGGGGGCTGCGAAGCAGATGGAAATTGGGGTACTAAAAGTCAGTAAATGGAAATTTGTCCTCAGCTCAACATTACCACATCAAGAACAGTCTTCTTTTAGCAATTCACTAGAGGCAAAAATAAACAAATCAAAATAAACAAATGTATTGGAAGATAAGGGGCAGTTGGTGTGGCTATTAGGAACTGATAATAAAGCCCTCCGTGTTATAGCATTTAAAAGTATCCTTCAGCAGGGGAGCCAGTTCTCTGCCTTAGCTTGTAGAATAAAACATTGCATATTACAAGATCCTCTCAGGTACTTAGAAGTCTCACTCAGTATTTCTAGTTTTTCATTCTTATATATAAATCTATAAAGGATCACTAATTGTATAAAGAAAGTCTACAGCCCCAAAACAGAAAGTGACAAAGAACAAATTCCTTGAAAGACATTACAAAAGCTGACACATGAAAAAAGAAAAAAATCCAAATAGTCTTATATCTATTTAAACATTGAACCCATTATTAAAAACTTTAACACAACACAAATTCCACGTCTAGATGGTGTTACAAATTCTTCCAAAAGTTCTCGTCCAGGAAAAAAAAAAAATGAAAACAAGGGAAGACTCCCCAACTTGTTTTATGAAACAAACCTAAGATTGTTCCAACACTTGACAAGGACAATACAAGAAAAAAAATTACACACCAATGTCTCATGGAAAAATACTAACAAATTCTAAGCCAAACATTAGAACATGGAATCCTGCAATCTATAATACATGGAATACATCATGACTGAAAGGATATGCTGCAGGATTCAAAATCAGTGACTGTAATTCATGACCTTCACACAAAACGAGAAAAGTCAAACAATCATTTTCATAAATGTAGAGAAAACATTTGACAAAATCCATGACCTATGCAAAATAAAAACTTAGCAAACTGGGATTAAAGGGAAAATCTTTTACCTGATTAAGATGACCGACCAAAATACCTTACAACAAACAGGATAGTTAATGATAAGGAATGAAACAAAACTTCCCATTATCATCATGTCTATGAGCCTATGTTTTGTACATCCTAGCCTGTGCATTAAGGCAAGAAAAAAGAATTAAAAACCATAAGAGTTGAAAAGAAAGAACCTAATTCTATTTGATTATATGATTGTGTGCATAAAATCCTCAAAGATTCTACAAACTTTAGAATCTTTTCTAAAAGATTAGCAAATTTAGCAAGGTTATCGGATACATCCTCAACATACAAAAACAACTATATTTTTATATACCAGCAACAGATGAAAAAAAAAAAAGAAATTTAAAATGAATCTCAGTCTAATAGGGCAAAAATCAAATATCTGGGATTCAGTGTAGTAAATCCTGTGCAGGACTTCTAAACTGAAAATTGCAAAATGTTCCTAAAAAGGTATTAAAGGCCTAAATAAATAGAACAATATACCATGTTCACAGATGGGGGATGTCTCTATATTTTAAAGATATCAATTGATCTACAAATTCAACTCAAAATTCTGATCAATACCCTGGCAGGCTTCTTGTGGAAACTGGTAATTTGGTGTTAAAATTTATTTTGTAATCCAAAGAAACAAAAATAGACAAGGGAATGTGGAACACGGAGAAGGAAGTTGGATTTTACACTACTGTAATTAAGCCAATGTGTTAGTACAAGAACGATAGATCTAAGCAAATGGAATAGAGAATCCAGAAGCAGATTCATATATATATATCATCTGATTTATGACAAATAAGCAATTGAAGTATAGGGAAGAAAGGATTGTCTTTTGATAATTGTTGCCAGGTCTATCGATTTTGATTTTTTATTATAAATCCATTTATACCACTTTGTTTTTCAAAATACCTATTAGTTTGATAAACATTTTTAAATATTAGATGTAAAGATTATCTGAGCTAGAAAGTTGGAGACTCAAAAGTTAAGTAAGGAAAGAAAGAAAGGAAGGAAGGAAGGATGGAAGCAAGGAAGGTTGGGAGGGAAGGAAGGACAAAAAAGCACTTTTGGAGGGGATGTCAGCATGTATTAATTATTGATCAAGTCTACACTTTAGGTGAGAACACATCATTTTGATTTACGATACTGCTGAAATGAGTCATGTCCACCTTGTTCATATACTGTCAGCGTTCACCTGAACACTGAGTTAATTACTTCATCATTTTTTAGTCTAATGCTTTAAAATAATTCATACAAAGGAATAGTGGTCTATGTTTTGGCATGTGGTTATCAACGTACTGTCATCTACCACAATCATTCTTTCCATCAACAACATACGATACAGCCAAATCAAATGGTCAGATACACACACACACACACACACACTCACCAGTTTTCCCTCTCCCCTGAATGAAGCGCCCATGAAACAAAACAAATACACACACGTTCAACATTTAGCACATGTGACAGGAGGAGATGGTTAATGCCTAACCTTTATCCACTGGAGATTTGTCTGCTTGAGCTTATTTTCAAGTTTATCTTGTTCTTCTGGGCTTATGGGAGCACTTACAAGCACCGTTCCTCCGGTTTCATTTAATTGTTTTAGAATTCCCTGGCGCAGGGGCAGCTCTTCCACCAGTAACTGAAAGAGACAAATGCAACAACGTTTAAAATGAATTACAGCACAATTTCAGCTACCTTGTCTTCCCCGCTATTGATCAGTCTATCAAAACAAAGCAAATAGACCCAAGGTCTATTGTTCCTCAAATAGCAACAGTTTTCTCCTGAGTGCAGAGCTGATGGACCGAAACATTCACTCCCAAGTAGATAAACCATCCCAGAAGGGACCATATTACCTTATTCCTCAGAGTTTTTTTTTTTTAAGAGAAAAATATTAGGTGGTACGATGAACCCCAAATGATATCCCAAACAGTCAGAGTCTGAAAATGCATTTTAATCAGAAATAGAACAATCTGGATAAATTTATCACCCTCCCAGATACTAAGTTTCCACACCATAATATACCAAAAGGGAAGAATTTGCATCATCATCTTAAGTGATATCTAACATTTACTGACACCTTCACATATATTATCTCAGTTCTTCATTTTTAAATAATTCTATGAGGCCGATCCTATTATCTTCATTTATATAGAAGGAAATTGAGACAAACAGGATAAATACCAGGTCCAAGGACACAAAGCTAGCAAGCAATAGAGATGTGGTGCAAACTTGGGCAGTCTCATTCCAAAATCCTTATTTTTCACTCTTCCATATCCCTGAATTTCTTATTCATTTAATATCAGATTTTTAATGGCCTTTCCCAAGACGTACAGAACCACTATGATAGTAGTAGCTGTGTTTTATTGATGTCATCTAGAGCTGTACTGTTCAATACAGTAACCACATGCCACATGAGGTTATTCTATTTCAATTAAAATAGAAGAAAATGCAAAACTCAGTTTCTTAGTCTCACTAACCACTTTTCAACTGCTCTTTAGCCATATATGGCTGGTGGCTACTGAAACAGACAATGCAAAACATTTCCATCATCACAGAAAGTTCTGTTGGACAGTGCCGATCTACATTTTCTAGGAAAAGAAAATTAGGTTCATAATTGTTAGTAAGTGAACTCGCTAAGCATGTCTTGTAAATAGGTTATCAATTATATTGCTACATAAGACACGCAATACGTTAAGGAAAGATGAGTTTTAAACAATAGACTGAGTTCATTTTTGCGTGACACAACCAACTTCAATTGAATTATGGATCCTAAAGTTGCATTTTTGAATTTCAAATACCTAGTGCAATACCTGACACAGCGTAGGTACTAATATCTGTTTAAAGAACTAAGCAATTTTTTAATAAAATGTTTGTACTTCATCCCCTGTGAAAGTGCACATTTCCGGCTTCATAGGGAAAAAAATGGTTGACATTGGACTCTAATTTGCGTGTGCAAACCAACTGAATTTTTGACCAAGGGGCAAAATTGTGTGATCTGGTGATCAGAGGACAATAGCAACCACTTTGAAAGTTTGATATGAAGATTAAATAAAATAGCAGATGTAAATGCATCTAATCCTTGGCACATAACAGGGGATGATTAAATGTTAATTTCCCTTCCCTTCAAAATTCAAAATAAAACAGATCCAAAAGACTTGTTTTCCTAGGACAAAAATCATAAACGTTAATTCACTTGCAAAATAAGAGTGTGAACTCTCCCTACCCACCCTCCCCAGAGGAAACTACCAAAACAAGTAATGCTTCAGGCAAATTGAACACTTTTAATTAGAAGCTGAAAATAGTGGGATCAATTTGGCAATTAAGAGTTTCCTTGGCAAAAGGGATTCATTTTGATAAAGGCTCTCCGGAACTTTCCAGGTATGTAGCCAAATCAGTTGGAAAAATTCCCATTTCAATTTGGATTTTACAATTTCCTACTTTGGGTTTCAATCTTTGAAATTATTTGAAGCTGTTGAATCCTCAAGTAAGTCAAAAATTCATTTCAATTTAGTTTCAAAAATAACTGTTATGCATTATATATATATGTAATATATATACATATACATTCATTTGTGTATATATATATATATTTAACAGAGGGCATTGATTGGAAACCACTTGGTTAAGACAAAATAGCATTGTGAGAAAGACACTTTAGTGAGGGAGTGAAGAAGTTTAAGTAACTTAAAGAGTAGGAATCAATGATTAAATAATAGACTTATACTCTCTTTTATATAAGTAGGCCCTGGGGAATTTTAAAAGATAGAATTACCTTGACTTGTTCGAGCTTTTGTTTCAGTTGCTGCTCATTTCCAGGTTCTAGTGGAATAGTAGCAACGTTATCTGCTTCATCTAACCATAAAACAAATTCATTTAAATCTCTTTGAAATTCTGACAAGATATTCTTTTGTTCTTCTAGCCTGGAGAAAGAATAAAATTGTTATAAGCAACATATTTCTCAAACTTTCTTTTTGTTTTGAAGCAATCTGGAAAAAAAAATACATGGCAAATGCTGTCAAGATAATAAGCAATTTAAAAGATGCTAACATATATCATTTTTTAAGACCAATTCATTCACTTTGAACAAAGCAATTTCACTATCCATGAAATCTCTAAAAGATAAGGTTAAAATCACTCAAGACAAAATTCTGATTTGAAAATTCCAAAAGCCTCACATTATAATATTAGAGCAGGGTTCTCAAGCTCAGCAGTCCTGACATTTGGGGCCAGATTATTCTTTGTCGTGGAAGCTTGTCCTGTGCATTTCAGGACGTTTAGCACCATCCCTGGCCTCTACTCACAACGTGCAGTAGCATCCCCCAAACTGTGTCAACCAAAAATGTCTCCACGCTTTGCCAAATGTCAGCAGAGGGGGAGGCAATTACCTCTGGCTGAGTGCCACTGTCCTAGAGAAAGTATATGCATGAATTAGCATGTTTTAAAATGCTTAACTAAATAAGGAATTAAATAACGCTAAATCACTGAACGAAAAATTGTGATCCAAATTATGACTCACAATCCTTTTTTATGGAAAGAGGAAAATCTATTTAAAATATTTAACATATGTTGCATTAGTGGAAATTTTTTACTAATAAAATGCATATACTGTTTGTTACTCAATTAGCCATAAAGTTATTCTTATATGTTGAGGCATAAGAAATATGGCTGAACAAAGTGGTTTATATTTTCAAAATAATTTACAGTCTGGGTTTTTGTTGTCTTATGGGGTCTATCTATCTCTTCTATGTAAGCATCTTATTTGAAGTATAATGTACATATAGCAAAGTGCCTAATATATAACTCTTTAGAAGTGAAGTTTCACCAATTGAACACACTGTAAACAGATTAAAAAAAAAACATAATGCTATCAGAACTTCAGAGCCTCCTTCCTGCCCTCTTGCAGTCATTAACTCTCCCTAAAAATTGTCAGTATCCTGTCAACTTTGAGTATTTTGCCTGTATTAGACATTATGCAAATGAAATCATATGACATGTACTCTTTCGCTTCTTGCCTTTTTCACTTGACATGATGTTTACAACAATCTTACATGTTTTCAGTTTTAGTTTCTTCATTCTCTTGAAAATATTCAATTGTGTGCACACATCACTGCTGGTGGACATTTGGTTGTTTCCATTGTTTGGACATTTAGCCAAGTTTTTTTTTTTTTTATATCAATTCAAGTTAACAAATATTTATTGAGGGCTTACAATGTTCTAAGAACTCTTCTGGGCATTAAGGATCCCAGATGGATGAGTTATGTTCCCTACCACTGAGCATCTCACAGTCTGCATGAGGAAACAAGCACATAAACCAGGATTGCAATGAAGTACTGTCAGAAGGACATAAAAGGGGGGCTGATCAGTCATTTGAGGGGCAGCATCCTTGAGAAGATGATGGCCTATCTGGGTTCTGAAGCATGAAAGCAGATCTGCACGTTGCAGGAATAAGACACAGCCTGTGCAAAATTAGGGTCTCTAGAGAAGTACATTTTGCACTCATTCTGTAAATGAGATTCCGGCCATTGGATTCATGCTATCAGACTTACATTCATCTATGCTCAATTTTGCTATTTAATGAGAGCTTAATCAAAGTCTACTCTGGGGTATGTAAGGAAGGAAACATTCTTCCTTCAGTCTATTCTCAATATAGCAGCCAGAGGTATCCTGTGAAAACTGAGGTGTGCCGCGGGTGTAAAATGTACACCAGATTTCAAAGACAGTACCAAAAAAAAAAAAAAAAAAACATAAAATAACTTAATATTTCTTCTAGCACTTACTAGTTGAAATGATAATAGAATTCAAATATTTTTAAATGTTGGGTTAAGTAGAACATATTGATTTCACCTGTCTCTTTTAACTTTTAAAAACGTGGCACCTAGAAAAATTTAAATTGCATAGGGGTCTTGCATTATTTTTCTATTGAATAATGCCGAGTGCCTTCTCTCCTCACCTCCATAACATCATCTCCAATTGCTCTCCTCTTCTCTTATCCTTCATGAGCTCCACTGGCCTCCTTCTTGTGTTTCTTAAACACACTAGGTGGATGTGCCCTAAGGAGACATTGCTCTTGCTGTTCCCTCTGCCTAGAATGCTTTTCCTTCCAATGTCAACATGACTTGCTCTCTCGTCTGCTACAAAGGTTTACTCAACCAATGAGGCTTTCCTTCGTGGCTCTCCTTCAAATTGTACCTCCTCCAAAATTCCATTCTTTCTCCCTGTTTTTGTCTTTCCCGTTAGTTCTTAAAATTAACATGCTATATATTTTGGTTATGAATTTTGTGCATTGTCTACCTGACTCACATGACATTAAGTATCCTGAGGGCAGGGATTGCTGTCTGTTGTATTTACAGCTGTATTCTTTGCTCCTGCAACAGTACCAGGCACAGAACAGATGCTCTGTAAACAACTTTTGAGGAAATGAACAAATTCTTCCATCATTTCTTCAATCTTGAATGCGTTTCCATTTTGAATCAATCCTTTCCATTCTTTAGAATACGGATTCTGAAACATGGTCTGATTTACCTGCCCACGTGCCATGCAATGCTTCACCAAATGGAAGATGCCACAGATGCAAAGTTGTTCCATCATTTTAAGTACCACTCGGCATGAAAAACTGCTGCCAATTAAACTATGGCACTCACCACTTAAAGGTTATATCTTACTTTTGGAAGAGTTCTTTTAAAGTTATTTGTATTTTTGTCATATATGCCTCTTGGGTATATGTAAAAACAAAAAATATAAGTTGAAAAAATTGGTCATGATATTCCTAAAACTTCTTCACATTTAGGGTTTGACTCTCCTGTTTGATATTTCCTTTAAGAGTCACTGAAAAAGTCTGTGTTTTCCACACAAATTATCCACTGTCACATCAAGGGTGTTGGTGAGGCAACATTTCTTAAAAGAGGGCTTCACTTCTTTCTATGGGATTTTCTGCAAAGCTATAGGATAGACAGCATCAGTTGTAAGACCTGTTCTGATTTCAGTGATGATAATGTGATAAAACATGCATTTTAGAATGGGTGGGATTTGGCAGCCTCCAACCACTGATGCAGTGATACAGGTTCTTATGTGGCAGCTACCAAGTTGCTGATCATTTTAGAATTAAAAAAAAATATATTGCTTAATGTAATGACAGAGTTTACCATTATCCTTATTAGTGATTATGAATGAATATTATTGTATCACCTGTCTGATGCTTGAGCTTATTTTCCATTAATAGAATCAATCAAGTTTTTTTTTAATCTTGACCAGAAATCTTTATTTTTCATACAACTTCAGTAAATTTCCTATGTCTTTTCCTTTCAACCTGTAGAACTCCCGTTAGCATCTTTAAAGGGTCGGTCTGGTGGTGGTGAAGTCCCTCGACTTTGTTAATCTGGGAATGTCAACCCCCACTCCCCATTTTTTTAAAAACTTTTTAATTGTATAGTATAACATATATACAAAGCAAAGAAAGAAAAAAGCACTAGTTTTCAAAGCACTCTTCAACAAGTAGTTACAGGACAGATTCCAGAGTTTGTCATGGGCTACCATACCCTCATCTCAGATTTTTCCTTCTAGCTGCTCCAGAATATAGGAGGCTAGAGGGCTTAAATATTTTATCATCACAATCAACATTTTTCCTTCATTTATTTGTGAAAAATAACATATTTACAAAAAAGTTATACATTTCCAAGCACAGCACCACAATTAGTTGTAGAACAGATTTCAGACTTTTATTAATATTTCACAATTTTCGGTTTTTACTTCTAGCTGCTCCAAAATACTAGAGACTAAACTAGATATCAATTTAATGATTCAGCATTCATATTCATTTGTTAAATCCTATCTTCTCTGTATAATTCCACCATCACCTGGATCTTTCCATCTCTCTTTTTAGGGGTGTTTGGGCTATGGCAATTCTAAATGTTTGCTATTGGAAGGGTCTGTCACTAATATGGGGTAGGGAAATGGAATTAGCTGATGTTCTGGAGAGGCTGGGCTAGGTTTAAGGACTCATCTGGTCCAGGGACCCATCTGGAGGTTGTAGGTTTCTGAGAAGTTATTCTAGTGCATGGACCCCTTGTGGAATCTTATATACTGCCCCAGGTATTCTTTAGGATTGGCTGGAATGGTCCTGATTGGGGGTTGGCAGGTTATGACAGATAACAAGTTCTACCTGAAGCTTTCATAAGAGTCACCTCTAGAGTAGCCTCTTGATTTTATCTGAACTCTCTCTGCCACTGACACTTTATTAATTATACTACTTTTCCCTGTTTTGGTCAGGATGGAATTGTTGATCCCATGGTGCCGGGTGTGGATTCATCCCTGGGAGTCCTCTCCCACATACCCAGGGAGACTTTCACCCCTGGGTTTCATGTCCCGCTTAGTGGGGAGGGCAATGATTTCACTTGCAGAGTTGGTCTTAGAGAGACTGAGGCCACATCTGAGCAATGAAAGAGGTCCTCCAGAAGTAACTCTTAGGCATGCCTATAGGTAGTCTAAGTTTGTCAATCAAGTTTTAGTAATCAAATTAATAACATTTTGGCATTAATTGTTGTAGGAAATAGTGTTTGAATATATGAATTTTTTCCAATGGAAGAAATTTGGCCCCTCTTAAATGTGTAAAGTAAGGATGCCTGTGGATGACCTTATGGACTGCTGTAGCATGAAAGATTTATGGAGGAAGGGTCAGGAGATAAAGCTAATGAGGTGGTTGAGGCCGATTTATGAAGCACCTAGAATGTTCTCTTCAATCGGTAGGTGATGAGCTACTTAAGGGTTTTCAGTAGGGAAATATCTGTTTCTTCAAAAGTTCACTCTGCTATTCCATGCAGGCAAGGTGGTAAATACGACAAAAGGCAGAGTAATAAATTACGAGATTATTATAATAGTCTAGGCAATAAAGTAATGAGGGTCTAAAGTTTGAAGCTCTAGCAAGGAAAAAAGGAGATGACAGAATTAGTTTAAGATGTGGAAAGAGACTCAATAGGACTCAATGATAAAAGAAGAGAGATTAGTATTAGCAGCTAATAATTAGCGAGTACTTAATACATGGCAGTCATTGAGCCAAGTACCAAATCCTCCCAATACTACAAGATGAGCACTATCATTTTCCTCTTTTACAGGTGAAGGTAAATAAGAATTAGTATTTTGCTCAAGATCGTAAGGCTATAAAGTGGTCAATCCAGCATTCAGCTTTAGATAGACTAAGTCCAGTGACTGTCTAAGATATTTAGGGGAAATCCATTAGTAAGAAAAGCAAAAGAGAGAACTCAGGCTCAGGGCAAAGAGAAGTGATGGAAATATTGACTTCAGAGTCATCAGCAATGGGTTGGTGATCTACAGACATGGTCAACCAGCTTCTGAATTAATAATGAACACTTCCTAATCGGCATTTTCTAATGTCATTGTTTTTGCATTTCATGAAGTCTAGTGATGGGAAACTCTCCCTCCAGCTCATTTAATTTTTTTTTAAAAGTCCATCTTGTAGTCAATCATTGATTTCTGATGTATGTGCAACAGTGGCTCCTGATCACCCTACAAACCATGGGCTTTGACATGGAAAACCAGAGGACATGCTGAGCTCCTCTCCTGGCCCCTCCAAAAGCTATGGAGAACTGTGAAAGGGGTTCTTCAGCTCAACAAGCATTCAGCTGGGAATGAGAGGATGGTTCCCTTTCTTTCAGTCTACAAGCTTGTTTTAAGTGATTCCATTGAAGCCTCTATCTTTGACAAGGAGAAGGGCAAAGGAAGAGGGGAAGGAACTTATACTTGCCACCAAACTACATGGTCCACATACCTGACTACCTCTTCCTTTCTAAGTACTCTGACATTTCCTGGGACATGGGGTACAGAGGAGATTGGAGGTTGCTGTGGTGGAGATGAAACCACCAATACTTGTCAGTTGACCTTATGGGAAAATGGCTGGTTTCAACTGATTTCAAATTGGCCTTCGGATTCTGGCCCTAGCAGAAAAATCTGGAACAGAAACACTCTTGCTACAGATATCTGTTATTTGTTTAAAATTTCTGAGCCAACTCAGCTTCTTGGCTCAAGGTTTGAAGCATATTGGCCAGCTTACCTCATCTTTTTCAGTCTCTTTTCAACTCTCTGCAAAATCTTTGTCTCTTTTAGTATTGGACTCCAGATCATCTTGCACAGAGTTCCAAATACTAAGAACTTATTTCCCTCAATTTTTCTCCTTCTCATTAAATACAACCTTGCTAAAATCTGATTACATTTGGAAAACCTAGACAGATGGGTAAGGCATTTTTAATTTTCATGCATAAACTGACCATTTCAGGGAGAAAAAAAAAAAAAGGCCTAAATCAAATAAACATATAGAAACTTGAAAAGAGTAATATCAAACAAATGAAAAACAAAAATTAGATCCAAGCCTAGAATACAATTCTAAAAGTAAACACCATCCCCTGCTTCAAACATGTCTCAAATCAATTACTTGTACATCTTCTGCCTTTCAAAAATACTCAGCCAAGAAGAAAAGAGATGTATGTATTCATTATAACTGAGCTTTATATATTAAGTGAGATCAAACTCAAAAAACAGTCTATGCCTATTTTCTTCATTTAATATTCTAGTGTGAGTATTTCCTTAGGTCATTAATTATTCTTTGAAAATTGATTTTTAAGATTTGAGTTAAGCTATCCATGAGGATGCCATATTTCACGAGTCTTCTATTATTAGGCATTTAATTCGTTGTTCAATTTTTCAATATAATAAATAACCCCATCAAAAACACAGGTTTTTTTTATGTTTTGGTTCACATATCTGCTAATTTCCTTAGAAGAGAGAAGAAAGTTAACAATAAGAGTACTAAGGGTTTTATACACGCTGCTAAATTTCTTTGCTAATAAGAGCACTCATACATTCCCACCATTAAAAATACCTGCCTCACTACTCTTTTACCACTATTGAGCATTACAAATTATATCTTTGATAGCAGAAAAATGGCTTGTCATAGATGTTTAAATTGTTTTTTCTATTTATAGGAAAACTGAAAATGGCCATTTATGCTTCTCCTGCAATCATCTACTGTATACACTGTCTGCTTTCTTAGCTTTTTCACATTTATTTGTAAGAGGTTTTTTCAGATTATTTAAAAATAGATTCCCACAAATAGTCACTCCAGTTTCCCTTTTCTCTTTAGTTTTGTTTCTAAAGAAAAATGTATCAATTGCTTTCATATTACTCTCAAATCTGTGGCCACCTTATAATTATTTAGACATTTACCTTTACTTTATTCTGGCTCCATATACTTTCATTTTTTTTAATGTTTAATGCATCTTAAATTTACCTAAGAATTAAGTTTCTAACCTTGAAGGGTTTTCCAGAAATGGCACATTTTCCCAAAATAGTCTTTCTCTATTGGTTTTTGGTACTTTCTTCATTACATTTATTATATGCACAAGGGTTCAGTTTTTGTCACAGTACTGTACTACTTCAATCACTGTGGCTATAAAATATCTTTTAACTTCTAGTGAGTTAAGCTCCCCATATTACCTTAGTGTTTCTAACTTAAGTAATACGTGAAACCATTTTGATCAAATTAAAATCTCATTGGGGATTTTGAGTGGGATTGCATTAAATCAATAAATTAATTTGTGAAAAATATCCTTCCTGTCTTTCCAATATAAATCTGCTAAACTTTCTATTTTATAGTGCATTTGGACACAGAATATCTAGGACTCATCCGTGGACTATAAATAATTAAGTACATTTTATAATTAACCTTCAGCATCAGTTTGAAAGACAGTGACTTGCATATGATTTTATGGAAATTAACAGAATACTAATTTAGAAAACTCTTAAGAACTCCCAGATAGAATAAATCATCACTTAAAAAGCAAAAGCTTCGGCTACACTATTTGCCATACTCTTTCTTGTTATACAATGTCTGCAGAAAACTTTTTTTTCTGATTTAATTTTTTAAAAAGTAGAGCATCTTCTTTTAAAATATGAAAACATTTGGTAGTCATTTCTCATTTAAGTTTGTTTTTTATACTTTGAAATACAAAAAAGATGGTGCCCAAATCTCACCGCGACCTTGTTATAATCTGCTTTCCAAGCGCAAGTGTTTTCTGAAATTTCAAAAGCCTCGATTTGAAGTTTTAAAAGCTGCAATTTGAATTTATATATTCAGATGATTGCAGAAAAACGAAGGAAGGCAGTTAGCATTTCCAGGCTTGTCTCTTGACAGAGCAGTTTAAATGTGCTTTTATATTGGCATTCATCACATCAAGTGTTATTTCTTTGTTTACCTACTTGCTAAATGCTTATGGTAGGATTTATTCAGGCATGTGGTAGCAATAATAACGAATGGGATTTTTAACATTACCCATCTGCAATGAAGTGCTAAATATTTTACTTTTAGAGGCATTCAATACATTTAGCTTTTTTTTTTTCCTTAAAGAATGGCTTCTATTTGAAATATTGGCTCTGGCACCATTTACATTATAAATGCACTTAATGCAATTGAAGGATGCACATATTATGACGATGAGAAATTTGCAGGAGTGGGGGCATCTATCAGGCATTTCAGGCCAAGTGCTAGTTTCTCATTTGTATCTCTCTATTGTCTTCCTAATGCCCTCAGGAGCTTTATATACCAAATAAAAGGTGACTATTGTGTTTTCCCAATGCGAAGTTCCTCTTTAAATTTTTTGATCAACCTTTACTTAGAAACTTCAGGAATGCAGATTGGATCCTTGCTGTTGATGTATAATACTTAATTCGTTAACTGGACTGTACATACCAATATAAAATTATATACAATGCAAAATATTATATTGATTATTTAAAAAAAAATCACATTTCCCTACTCATATTTCATGGAGCAAATTTGTTCAACTTTTTCACACACATTTTCAGCATCAGACTTTTCATCTTGACGGATTTACTTTTTCAGTCACCTAACAAACTTTGCCAGAAGGTATTATCATCACTTCTACCCACGTGGTTTGAGGTATAGTACTGCTGATTCCATGTGCAATGTTCCACTGGAAATTTGATTCCACGATGTGTTATGTTATGTAAGGACAGTTTTTCAGTTTTTCTGAGCCATATGTCCATCAACGTAACTGCGTACTGGATGGTTCTAAAACGTGATTTTTCCAGAGTTTGTTTAAATGGCCTCCAACTCTTAAAAGTGTAATGTCATATCACCAAAATTAATCACTGAAGTATGTTACATTGATTTTCTTCCTGTTTTTTTCTTTTTTCCATTCTCTTTTTCTCTTACTTCCTTTTTTTTTTTAATTTTCTTTTCTGCATCATGTACCTCTACAAGCAACCAAAATAAACAACAATTGATGCTAGCTAATACATCTTTCCCAGACAGTGCTTTGTTGTTTGGAGCAAAGTAAAATAAGCGAGTGTCTTGTGATTTCAGACAACTTTAGAAGGATTCAAATAAAGTGACCTTCTGTTGGGGAAAAAAAAAAGAGAAAAAAACTCTCATATTCAGACACATACATTAGAAAACTTTCAAAGGTCACACTCTCTCTGGCACATCATCAGAACCAGCATCCCAACGTTGACTTTATTTATTTATTTACTATTATTGCAGCACCATTTGTTGAATTTTGGTCTTGTTTGTTTTTTCTTTCATTTGCTTGTTTGTTTGTTCTTGGGGAGTTCATGGGCTAGAAACTGAACCCAGTTCTCCTGGATGGCAGGCGAGAATTCTACCACTCAACTTGACCCTCATACCTGTTGAGTATCAGTGCTTGATGTCACACAATTAGACACTAATTGATTTTGCCTCAAGTTTGTGCCTTGTTACAAATGAAATACTCCTGGACAGGGATAACACATCAAGGCTTTTCAGCCATTTAAGCCTCAATATTAAGGAAATGGATAAAAACATGTGAGCAGATGTGGAGAATAAGGGAAAGCTTGAAGCCCAGCTATTTGCAAGCAAAAGAAGTTCTGATCTAAGCTCTGTCATTTGTTAGTTGAGTGTGTGACCTTGGGAAAGTTACTGAACCTCAGTTTCCTCATCCTAAAGTGGAACAATACATATTTCACTTCTGGGATAGTTGTAAAGATTGCATTTTTTCCTCAGAAACCCAAGTTTTAGCCAAGCACTTCACTAATGGCATGCAATCAATGGTAGAGAAAATAAAGAGGTACAAAAAAGGGGAGAATTTAGATACTGAATGTGCTTTTTCTATCTGAAAACATTGCCCAAGCCCTCATTTTTATATGTATAGAAGTATTTATAAAGCATGTACAAGTATATAGAAGGACTATTTCAAACTGAGCTTTTTGATGAGCCATCTGACAGCTCCATTTCTCTCCTCTGACAAGCTTCCTTGAAAAATTTTCATTGGGAAACAAGATTAGAGCCTTAATAATAATCTTCAGGTAAAATGTGCCACCAGATGAGATGTCTTCTAGGTGACGCATATGCATGATGACAAAGCTACATGATATTTACCGAAGGTCTACTAAATGCAGCCTGTGTTATAGGAGACTCAGGAGCATAACACCTAATCAAAGAAGTCCAAATAAATCTCCTAAATCAATTCAAGGAGATAAAGGAAAATATGCAGAAACAAACAAAGGATAGTAAAAAGACAATGTGTGAGCATGAAGAAGTATTTGAAAGTATAAAAAGAGACAATTGAAATTATGGGGATAAAAGCCAAAAAAGTAGAAATTAAAAATACACAAGAGACACACAACAGCAGATTTGAACAGACAGAAAAGAGAACCAGTGACCTAGAAGACAGGACAATGGAAATCATACAGTCAGAAGAACAGATAGATTAAAGAAAAGAAAAAATTGGGTAGTGTCTCAGGGATTTGGCTGACAGCACCAAACACACAAACATATGCATCCTGTGTATCCTAGAAGGGAAAAGAGATAGAAAGACTGTTTGAGGAAATAATCACTGAAAACTTCCCAACTCTTATGAAAAACATAAGTATACACACACAAGAAATTCAGTGTAATCCAAACAGAGTATACCCTAAGAGACCTACTCTGAGGCACATATTAATCAGAATGTCAAATGCCAAAGGAAAAAAAATCTGAAAGCAGCAAGAGAAAAGTGAATTGCAATATACAAGGGATCCTCAATAGGACTAACTTCTAACATTTCATCAGAAATCATGGTGGCGAGGAGAGTTTAAAATATTCAGAGAGAAACAGAAACTGAGAGAGTCAGTCAACAAAAGACTGGCCATGCAAGAATTACTAAAGGGAATTCTGCAGGTTGAAAGGATAAGACAGGAGGAAGTGGCTTGGAGTAGTGTGAAGCAATGAAGATCACCAGTAGGGGTAACTTAAAAGACATATGCAACCCTCAATAATACTAAATCTTCAAAATACAACTCTATTCTTTAACACATATAAGAATCAGAATAAAATTGAATGAGAAAAGACATATTTCCTGATAACAGACATGAAGAATATGAAGTGGTGAAGTGGGACAAAAACAACACAAGCAGGGAAAACAAAGGTATATGTGAGCAGAGAACATGTATGATACTGAAGCCAAATTGGTATCTTTACAAATTAGTAGGTTAGAGATATACAATGTATAATATAAACCCCAGGGTAACCACAAAGAAAGTATTTAAAAATATAAACAGAAAGAGAAATGAGAAAGGGATCAGCAGATACATAAAAAAAAATCAACTATACAGAAAAGGAGGTTGAAGTAAAGGAGAAGAGAGGCAAAAAAGATATTACATACAAAAACCAAAGGATAAATTGAATGGCTGAAGTAAGTACTGCCTTCATAATAATAACACTGAATATTAATGGATTAAACTCCCCAATCAAAACATATAGGTTGGCAGAATGGATTAAAAAAAACATGATCCAACAATATGTTGTTTATAAGAGACTTACCCTAGAACCCAAAACACACATAGGATAAATGTAGGATGGAAAAATATATTGCATGCAAATAACAACAAAAACAAGAGCGGAGTAGTTATACAAATATTGGACAAAATAACCTTTAAGTAAAAAGTTGTAATGAGAAATAAGGAATGATACTACATATTAGCAAAAGGTGAAATCCACCAACAAGAAATAACAATCATAAACATTTGTGCACCTAATCATGGTGTCCCAAAATATATGAGACAAACACTAACAAAACTGAAGGGAGAAATAGATACCTCCACAATAATAGTTGAAGACTTCAACACACTGCTATCATCAAGACTGTATATCTAGAAAGAAGGTCAATAAGGAAATAATATGGAATAATATAATATATGAACTAGACTTAACATACATATGTAGAACACTGGCCCCCAATGTTGGGTCACAAAGTAAGTCCCAATAAATTTAGAAAGATTGATAGAAAGAATCTTCTCTGACCATAATAGAATGAGCTGGAAATCAATAACAGGCAGAGAACTGAAAAATACACAAAGATATGGCAGTTAAATAACACCCTCTTAAACAATCAGTGGGTAACAGAATTGCAAGGGAAAACAATAAATATGTTGATAGGAATGAAAACAAGAGCACAGCATATCAACACTTACGGGATGCCATGAAGGCAGTACTGTGAGGGAAAATTAGAGCCCTAAATGCTTACATCAAAAAGAAGAAAGAGCTAAAATCAAAGACCTAACTTCACACCTGGAGGAATTAGAAAAAGAACAGCAAACTAACCCGAAAGTAAGCAGAAAGTCAGAAATAGCATAGAGCAGAAATAAATTAAGAAGAGAAAATCAACATAGAAAATTAACAAAACCAAAAGTTGGTTCTTTGAAAAGAGCAATAAAATTAACAAAACCTTAGCTATACTGACAAAGAAAAAAGAGAAAAGTTGCAGATTAATAAAATCAGAAATGAGAGAAGGGACATTCCTACTGCCCCCACAGAAATAAAAAAAAAAAAGATCCTAAGAGGATACTATGAACACTGTATGACAACCAATCTAGAAGAAATGGAAATATTTCTAGAAACACAAGACAAACTATATTGACTCTACAGGAAATAGAATACCTCACCAAACCAATTACAAGCAAGGAGAATACATCAGTCATCAAAAATTTCCCAACATGGAAAAGCCCAGGACCAGATCGCTTCACAGGTAAATTCTATCAATCAATCTAAGAAGAATTAAACCCATTCTACTCAAACTCATCCAAAAAACTAATGAGAAGGGAATACTACCTAACCCATTCTATGAAGCCAACACTATCCTAAAATCAAAACTAGATAAAGACACTACAAGAAAATTACAAACCAGTTTCTCTTATGAATATAGAAAATGAATATAGATGCAAAAATCCTCAACAAAATACTTATAAATCAAATCCCACAGCACATCAAAAGAATTATACACCATGATCAAGCATGTTTTATCCCAGGTAGGCAAGGCTGGTTCAAGGTAAGAAACTCAATTAATGTAACACATCACATTAATGTGACAAATGGAAAAACCATATGATCATCTCAATTGACACAGAAAAGGTTTTGACAAACTTCAGCATCCTTTCTTGATAAAAACACTTTGAAAGATAGTAGAGGGAAACTTCCTTAACATGATAAAAGGCACATATGAACTATCCACAGCTAATATCGTATGCAATGGTGAAATACTGAAAAGTTTCCCTCTAAGATCTGGTAGAAGAGAAGGAGGCTCATTGTCACCACTGTTATTCAACACTGTACTGCAAGTTCTATGCAGAGAAATGAGGCAAGAAAAGGAAGTAAGAGACATCCATACTGGAAAGGAAGAAGTAAAACTGTCATTATTTAGAGACAACCTGATTCTATATTTGGAAAATCCTGAAAAATCTACAACAAAGCTACTTGAGCTAATAATCAAACTCAGCAAGGTGGGGGGATACAAGATCAACACAGAAAAATCAGTAGCACTTCTATACACTAGTAATGAACAAGCTGAGGAGGAAATCAAGGAGAAAAAATCCCATTTACAATAGCAACTATAAAAATCAAATATCTAGGAATAAAGTTAACCAAAGATATAAAGAACCTATACACAGAAAACTGCAAAACATTGCTAAAAGAAATCATAGACCTAATTAAATGCAGGGCATTCCATTTTCATGACTTGGAAGACTAAATATCATTAAATGACTAAAATAACTAAAAAATATTTACAGATTCAACACAATCCCAATCAATATTCCAACAGACTAGTTTACAGAAATGGAAAAGTCAATTATCAAATTAATTGGAAGGTTAAGGGGCACTGAATAGCGAAAAACTTCTTGAGAATGAAAAGTGAAGTTGGGGGACTCACATTTCCTGACCTTAAAGCATATTACAAAGATTTAATGGTCAAAACAGCATGGTATTGGCACATGGATAGTTACATCAATCAATGAAATTGATGTAAGAGATCAGAAATATACCCTCACATTTAAGGCCAACTGATATTTTAAAATATTTTTATTGTCAAATCTTCCCACACATATATTCCATATATGGGGTACAATCAATAGCTCAGAATATCATCACATAGTTGTATATTCATCACAATGATCACTTTTAAAAATATTTCCATCACTCCAGAAAAAGAAAAATGAAAAAAAAAAAACCTCATACATAAACCAGACCCCTTACCCCTCCCTCTCATTGACCACTAGTATTCCCATCTACCCAACTTATTTGCACCTTATCCCCCCTATTATTTATTTTTATCTATATACATTTTTTTTACTCATCTGTCCATACCCTGGATAAAAAGAGCATCAGAAAACAAGGTTTTCACAATCATATGGCCACGCTGTAAAAGTGATATCTTTATACAGTCAAGGATCAAGGCTACTGGAACACAGCTCAACACTTTCAGGTACTTCCCTCTAGCCACTCCTATACACCGTAAACTAAAAAGAGATGTCTATATAATGCATAAGAATAACCTCCAGGATAACCTCTTGACTCTGAAATCTCTCAACCACTGACACTTTATTTTGTCTCATTTCTCTCTTTCCCCTTTTGGTCGAGAACACATTCTCAATTCCTCGATGCTGGGTCTCAGCAAATCCCAGGAGTTCTGTTCCATGTTGCCAGAGAGATTTACACTCCTGGGAGTCTTGTCCCATGTAGTATGGCCAACTGATTTTTGACAAGGACTCTAAGGCCACTCAATTGGGAAAGAATAGTGTTTTCAACAAATGGTGCTGAGAGAACTTAATATTCACATGCAAAAGAATGAAAGAGGACCCCTATCTCATACCATATACATATAAATTAACTCAAAATGGATCAAAGACTAAATACAAAAGCTAGGAATATAAAACTCCTAGAAGAAAATATACAGATGCATCTTCAGGATCCTCAGTTAGGCAATGTTTTTTTAGACTTTACACCCAAAGCACAAGCAATGAAAGAAAAAAATAGATAAAAGAAAAATAGATAAATGGGACTTCTTCAAAATTATAAACTATTGTGCATCAAGCAAAAAAACAATCTTCTCAATAGGAGAAAATATTTGGAAACTACATAGTTGATAAGGGTTTAATTATCCAGAACATACAAATACTCCTACAATTCAGCAACCAAAAAACAGCCCAGTTGAAAAATGGGCAAAAGACTTGAATAGACATTTCTCCAAAGAGGAAATACAAATGACTAAAAAGCACATGAAAAAGATGCTCAACATCAGTAGCTATTAGGGAAATGCAAGTCAAAACCACAAAGAGGTATCATTTCACACCCACTAAAATGGCTATGTTAAAATACAGAAAAGTACAATGTTGGAGAGGATGTGGAGAAATATGAACACTAATTCATTCCTAGTAGGGATGTAAAATGTTGCAGCTGCTGTGGAAGACAGTTTGGCAGTGCCTCAGGAAGCCAAATATAGAATTACCATATGACCACCAATCCTGCTACTAAGTATATACCCAGAAGAACTGAAAGCAGGGACTGAGACAGATATTTGCACATTGATCTTCATAGCTGCATTATTCACAATTACCAAAAGATGGAAGCAACCCAAGTGTTTGTCAAGGGATGAATGGATAAACAAAATGTGGTATATACATACAGTGGAATATTGGTCAGCTGTAAAAAGAAATGAAGTCCTGATGCATGCAGTGACATAGACGAACCTTGAGAACATTATGTGAGTGAAATAAGCTAAGCACAAAAGGACAAATATTGTATGAGCTCACTGATAGGAACTAATTATAATATGCAAACTCATAGAGTTGAAACCTAGAATAGGTTACCAGAGGATAAACTGAGGTAGGGAATGGGGCGCTCACGCTTAATTTGTACAAACTTTCTATTTAGATTGATTGTAAAGGTTTAGAAATGGATGGTGGTGATGGGAACAGATTATTGTAAGTGTAATTAACAGCACTGAATTATGTATGTGAATGTGATTGAAAGGCAAAGTTTGGAGTCTTGTATTTTACTAGAATGAAAATTTGATGGTCTGTAGTTAATAGTCCAAGTACAAGAATGTTCCTTTAAGAATTACAACAAATGTGTGACAAGAGTACAAGGTGTTGATAGTAGGGTGGTATATGGGAAAAATATATCTAATGTAAACTATGGACTATAGTTGTTAGAACTATTTTAATACACTTTCATCATTTTTAACAAAGGTATCACACTAATGCAAAGAATCACCAATAGGGGGATATATAGGGATATTGCATTTTTTACATGATTTTTCTGTAAACCTACAACTTCTCTAATATTATAATGATTTAAAAAACAAAAATATTATGCTAAGTGAAAAAAGCAGATATAATGTCATACATTTTGTATGATTTCATTTATTTAAAATGTAAATATAAGGAAATCTGAAAAGACAGAAATAGGTTAATGGTTATGTAGGGCTGGGAAAGGAAGGTAGGAGGCATTGAGGGGTGACTGCTAAGGGGTATGAAGGTTTTCTTTTTGGAGTAATGAAAATGTTCTAAAATTGTGGTGATGAATACACAACTCTGTGTATATACTAAAAGCCATTGATTATACACTTTATATGGACAGTATGGTATGTGAATATATCTCAATAAAACTGCTTTAAAATACATATGACCATTAAAACTGTCCTCCACTGTCTGAATCAGTTATCAACAATTCACAAAATTTGTATTTCATATAAGCAACTTGAAGATAGATAATAGGAAGGCTAGACATTGCATCTAAGTATAAATATGTTTCCTTTTAAAATTTATTAGTGTTTCCCAGTATGAGAAGCCGTATCTACTTAGTTTGGACACAAATGTGGGAATGACTTATTAAATTCTTTGTAAGTAGACCCATGCCTCTTCTTTCTTTCTGAATTCTTTGCATCTGTTATTCAAGATTCTTCCGTTATTTTTCTCTTTCTTCCTACCTCCAAACCAATTTCCCCCACTTTTCTTGTTACTCCGTCTTAGTTCTGCAGATTTTAAGGTGATTTTTATTATTGCGGCTATATTTGAACTCCTCAGAGAAGTTGTAATTTCCACCCCCAGCAAAATGTCATCTATTTGTCCAGCACTATACAAGTTTTTTAGTGTAGTGTAAGTATATTATATAGAGAAGGAAAACCAGCATTTCTGCAGAGATAGAGAAAAAGGGAACTTTTTGTTCACTACTTTCATCCTGTAGAAGGAAGGACAAAGGGCACTTCTAGTTCATTTATTTAAAATCTGCACATAACCAAAAGTAAGTTCTTCAGAGATACAGGTTACTACATTTTAAAAGAATATAGGGGCAAGGGTGGGCCACAGTGGCTCAGCAGGAAGAATTCTCACCTGCCATGCCATAGACCCGAGTTTGATTCTCAGTGCCTGCCCGTGCAAAAAATAAAAAAATAAAAAAAAATAAAAGAATATAGCCCACAGGTAATCCAAGAATAGTTACATTCCCTCAAACAGCAGCTCCCAAAGTGTAGTCTGAAAGTCTAAGGACCCCTGAGACCCTTTCAAGGGATCTCTGAGGTCCAAATTATTTTTATACCAATTCTAAAATGTTATATCCCTTTTTCTCACTCATTCTTTTACAAATTTTCCTGAAGCTGTTATGATGCATTGTACCACAACATATTGAATACAGAATCAGATATAAGAACCAGCTGTCTTCTCTTAAGCTAAACATTAAAGAGATTTTACCAAATTGTGGAACAATGCCACTCTTCTCACTCAATCTTTTTTGTTTTGGAGAATATAATTATTTTAAATAAAACATGCATTATTTATAGTGATGTGGAAAGGGTTTATCATCAATACTTTGAAATAAATTAACCCATTTTCAAAATTTATCTGTTTTACTTTCTAATATGGTATCACATTTAAAAAATGTATTCAATAAAATGTGTAAGAGTGTAAAGGGGTGTTGAGATCAAACAGTTTGACAACCATTGCTATAGAAGAACTGAATATCTAGAGATTAACTCCCATATTGGATAACTGAGGAGAGAATTTTCCTGAGAAAAGATATACCACCTTACCACTGGGCATAAATAAAGACAGCTTATCATGTGTATCAGGGGTTCACCATCATAAAGATGACCTCAAACAAGTAAGTAATCTAATATGAGATGAAAATGATAGCAATCCATTAGATATGAAGAGCTCCATGGCTGCCAAACATTCTGCTTAGAGTCCGGAAATTAGACAATGAATTTATTTATAAGAGACAGGGAAAGGTGAGTAATAATGACCAAACCCTGTGAGGGCCAATTTTTAGAGTTAATGAACTGCCTAAATATCTACTATGAGTTTCTGTGACATGCTAGGCTAAGTAGGGCACCTTCAAAATACAAATATATACACACCACCCATCTGGAGCTAAGCTAAGGGCTAAGGCAAGTTGTCCTGTCATTAATTCTTTATGTATTTTCATCAACAAATACTTGAATGTTCATCATGTACCAGGAACTGTTTGTGCCATGTGATGAGTAGTTACTGAATGTTGATAGTTTAGTAGGAGGCACAGACATGTACGTAAATGGTTAACTTTAAAATGTGATAAGCATTTGAAGTAGTAAACAAATATTTATTAAGTATCTACTAAGTGCTGGGTGCTGTGCTAGGTGCTGGATATTCAGGGATGAGCAAAATCACTCACTCATCTGGGGCATCTAGTTTTATGGGAGATGTGCACATTAGATGAATAATCATAGAAATATATTTGTACAAATCATGATAAGTTTATGGGTTAGCAATTAAGAAAGTATTCCTTTATTTATGAACTTGTAATTTAACTCTCATAGGTATGCAGCAACTAAAAGCAAAAGAGTATCAACCTCACTTCCCACAAAGCAATGCTGTCAGTGCCCAGTTATGGTTATTCGAGTCTCAGATATTAAGTTTACTTTTAATCTAAAATGTTTTTGCTCTGTTCGTACATAGCTTTGAAATACCTTGCAAACATTATTAACTCATTATACCCAATGAGTATGAAAAACAGAGAGAAATTGTTGAAAGTGCTGAGAAAACACAGAAAATAAGCAATCACAACAAAAATAACAACAGTGTTGATAACAGTAAGAGAAATAATAATCCCAAACCCCCAACATTTAGAACTTTCTCAAAAGACCTAACTGAACTTCTACTTGGATCATTTAGGGTGGGATATGGCCTAAGAAGAAATGCACTTACAGTCACTGAGTATGTAATCTGCTCATAAGGAGAATATCAGTGGGACTCTTATTTAGGTTGGAGAAAGTGGTAAGGGTGACTCCCTCTGAGTTAGTGACACTGAAGCTGCGCCCTGAAAAATAGGTAAACATTGACTAGCTATAGCATAGGGGGCAAAACTTCCCCACAGAGGAAACAGCCTCTTTCAAGGCAGGAAAATACTTAAAGAGAGTCAAAGGAACAGAAAGTAGCTACCAGTGTGGCTAAAGTGTGGTGAGCAAGAAGGAGACTGGCAAGAGAGGAGACCAGAGGATGGGCAGGGGCCAGGAGGCTAATGCAAGAATTTGGATTTTGTCTTAAGTGCAATGTGAAACTATTGACTAAGGATCCTGGTGATTCAAAGGGATGAATAACTAACTCTCATGAGCCTAGGAAAAAAATCACTAGGTGAAGAAGGGGGCTGAGGCCACCTGGACCTAGGCTTTGTTTATTGGAATATTTTTACTTGCTAATTAAATGTCTTTACTCACAATAGGTTCTAATCTGATTTTCTATTCTTTTAAATCTATTTTGGTAATTTTTGTCTTTCTAGGAATTTTTCAATTTCATGTCATTTGGAAAAACTTGATGGCATAAAGTTGGTCAGCGGATTCCCTATGTCCTTCTAATTTCTGTAGTGTTGGTAGTGATGCTCCTTCGTTCCTTCAAGATTATGATAATTTTTCTTCTTTCTTTTATTCTTCATCAGTCTAGTTAAAACTTTGTCATTTAAAAAAATCTATTTAATGATTACCACTTGATTTTATTCATTTCCTCTACTCGATTTCTGTTCCCTATTTTATTGATTTCCATTCTGATCTTAATATTTCCTTCCTTCTTCCTGTTCCAGATTCAGTGTGCTTCTTTTTCTAGTTCATTAGGTAGAAGCTTAAGTTATGATTTGGGAACTTCATTTTTTTTCTAATGTAGATGTTTAAAGTTATAAATTTCCCTGTAAGCATATTTGTTTGTTTTCTTTTTTTTTTTTTTTTTTTTGCATGGGCAGGCACTGGGAATTGAACCCAGGTCTCTGTGACTTAGCCACTGTGGTACACTTCCTGTAAGCATGTTTTAGCTGTACCTTGACATGTGTTTTAATTTTCTTCCAGTTCAAAACATTTTCTAATTTCCCTTCTGATTTCTTCTTTGACCCAGGGCTTATTTAGACACATGTTGCTTAACTTCCAAAATTATGATATTTCCCATATTTCTTTGTGTTGATTTTTAAATTTAATTCTGTTGTGCTTAGAGAAAATAATTTTTTGTGTTTTCAATCCTTTTAAATTTATGGAGATTTATTTTGTTTTACGACTTAGCATGTGGTCTATCCCAGAGAATATTCTATAGTCACTTGAAAAGAATGTGTATTCTGCTGCCATTGGGTGGAGTATTCTGTAAATGTCAGGTAGGTCAAGTTGGTTGATAGTGTTGTTTACGTCTTCTATATCTTTGCTGATTTTTTTGTGTGACTGGTCGGTTAACTCCATGAGCGAGGTATTGAAGGCTCAAACAATTAATTATTGGTGAATCATCTATTTCTCCTTTAAATTCTGTCAATTTCTGCTTCATGAATTTTGGTGCTTTGTTGTCAATTGCATATACATTTATAATATTTATGCCTTCTGATGGATCAACTCCCTTTATAATTAGGAATGTTCTTCTTTGTCTTCAGGAACATATTTTGTCTTAAAGTCTATTTTTTTGATATTGTCACTCTATCTCTCTTCTGGAAACTGTTTGCATGCTTTATCTTTTGTCACCTTTCTACTTTAAAAATATTTGTGCCTTTGTCTCTAAAGAATTTCTCTTATAGACCAAATGTAGTTGGATTTTTTTTTACTACAGTTTGAAATCTCTGACTTTTAATTGGAGTATTCAGTTCATCCATATTTAATGTAACTACTGATTTGGTTGATTTATATCTGCCATTTTATTATTTTTTTCGATCTGCTTCATGTCTTTTTTGTTCGTTTGTTTCTCTTTTACTTCCTTGCTTTGTTAAACAGATCTTTTTACTGTACAGTTTTAATTCTTATGTTTTTTTTAACTATTTCTTTTTCTTTTTTTATTTCTTGCATGGCAGGCACTGGGAATCGAGCCCAGATCTCTGGCATGGCAGGCAAGAACTCTGCCTGCTGAACCACTGTGACCCAACCTGTTTTTAACTATTTTTAAAGTTATTTTCTATGTGATTGCTCTAGAGATTACATATGCAATTTACTTTATCATAATCTACTTCACTTTAATACTAATTTAATTTTAGTAAAATATAGGAACTTTACTGTGATATAGTTCCTTTTTTTCCCTCCTTTGTTGTACTATTATTATTACATATGTACATCTATATGTTATGTTTTATCTGTTTATCCTATATAGGTTTCATTAAGTTTCATTAAATTTGTGAAGTGCTTGATCATTATTCCAGTAATTTTCTCCTCCTTTCTCCCTCAATTCTTCCTTTCTGGGATTCTTGTTACACATATATTGACATACTCAATATTGTCCCACAGGTCTCTGAGTATCGGTTGTACTTTTCTGAATTCTTTGTTCTCTATATTTTTCACATCGTTTCTATTTATCTTCAAGTTTACTGATTCATTCTTCTGTCATTTCAAATATTCTCAAGACCCTTTAGTGATTTTCTTTTCCATTTCACTTATCATTCTTTTCAACTCTAGAATTTTCATTTGGTTCTTTTTTTTTTTTATTTGGTTCTTTTTTAAATAATGTGCATCTCTTTGTTGAAATTCTTTATTTCTTGAGTAATTGTCATCATAGTTTCCTTTAATTCTTTAAACATGATACTCTTTAGTTCTTGGAACATATTTATAATAGATACTTTAAAGTCTAAAGACTTAGCTGGCTAAGTCTCACATCTGTGCCCACTCAGAGAAAATTTCCATTGACTGCTTTTCTCCCAAAGAGACTTCTGTATCCCTTTGCAGGTCTCATACATTTTTTTCTTGAAAATATTACATTTTAATTTATATATTACAGAAACTCCAGATCCTGATTTTCCCCCATGAGAGTTGTTATTGTGGTTTTAGTAACTTGCCTGGATTACATCTGCAGAATCTGTTTCCACCCAGTGTGTGACTGCTGCTAACTCTTCTACATCTTAATTTAAAGTTAGGACTAGCTTCCTAGGGTCAGCATACCTTAGTTGTCAGACAATGATTGATCAAAAATTGTCCTCGAACAACCAAAGAATTCTACTTCTGCTAGTAAATCTGTGTGTGCTGTATAATGCTTCCAAAGTTTACCTAGTTTTAAAGTGTTCCCAGATTTTACTTTATGCCTGGCCCCCCTGCACTTCTCTGCACTGCACACAAGTTCACCATCAGGAGGGATGTGTGAATAGCTCAGATCTTTTCTTATCAAGACCTTATCAAGGGCGGGCCATGGTGGCTCAGCAGGTAAGAGTGCTTGCCTGCCATGCCCGAGGACCTGGGTTTGATTTCCGGTGCCTGCCCATGTATAAAAAAAAGAAAGAAAAAAAAAGATCTTATCAAGGCCCTGTATGTCTGTCTCATTTCTCAAACATCCTTGTTAAATTTAAGTTTCTTGCCATTCTGAAAGTCAGTTACTTATCCTTCCCAAGGCTGCAACTTTAGACCAGCTGAACGAAATTTCAGAATACAAGGGCAGGTGAAAGAAGTAGTACATCAAAAGGAAACGAAGTATGCAGAGAAGTAGGAATGAAATCACATGAAAGTAGTGACATGGAAGATAAGATAGGATGAAGTGCTAAGAAGAAAGTGGTCAATTATGCCAAATGGCCTAAAATAGAACTGGGAGAGGTCCATTGGATTTAACCACAAGAAATCAATGGTGCCCTTGGAAAGGACACCTTCAGAGGAGTGGGGTTGGGTGGGCTAAAGAGCCAAATAGAGGGGAGCTAGTAGAGCACATGTGAGCTTAATTGAAAGTATGCAGTGAAGGATTCAAACAGGGATAACAAATAGGGAGGAGGAATAAAAGACATTCGTCAAGTTTGTCTGCCCAGGATGTGAATGTCCAGCTTATGTGGTGCGAAATCCCAAAACCAGTATGGAATCTAATGGAAGAAGTTCAGTTTTTGATTCTGGAATGAGTGATAGAGAATTGCAGAGAATCATGTAGAGTTTTTTCCAGTAGCATCCAGGCCCAGTGTGTGATTTAGACTATATTTCTATGAGCAGTGCCTCTCTCTTGGTTTTTAGCCATTTTTCTGAGTTGGTTTCTGAGCATTCTGTTTGGGAATGGGTGGAGGTCTGTAGCCTTCTCATACAGTCCATATCCTCTTAAATTATCCAGAGCTGGATTCTTTTATTCACAGTTAAAGAACCCTGACGAGTGCAGTAGAGCACATTTGGAAAGGGATATTTGTTATCCATTTATTTTGCAGTCTGGGAGTAAAAAATATTTACCTAGTCAGGGATAGGAAACTGGAAGAGAAAGGGTAAAGATATGTTTGTGTTCCTGTGCATGTGGGAGAGATAATTATTAATTGGAGCAAGGTCCCTGTGAGAGAAAAGATAAGGCCTTCTACTAAAAACTCAAAGACGGTTATATACTCCCTAACATAGTAGTAAGTGAAATGATTAGATTAGCAGCTCACACATGTATGGTACTTTGTGTTTCAGAAAGTTTTTTGCAAAACCTATTTATCATAGTGAGAAAAAAAGGGAGAAAAGTAAAATCTTTTATCCAAATTAAGCTAAATGGGAAAGAGTATATTATGATAATTTTAGGTTCATATTAATGGCTAAACTATAGCAATACTTACTTAGTAAAAACAAAAGAAAATTGTTAAAAGGAACATGAGAATAGGTGTGTAAACCTAGCTAAAGGCCTATCGTCTAATTATATTAAGCCCAGGGAAGGAACTCAATAAAGCAATCAACAGGCTTTTATCCCAGGCTCTAGGACTTTGGTTTTCCTTTGTGTACAATGATGGGCATACTGACCTGTGTTCCCTTTTAGTCGTATGATAGCTTGTGATTCTAACATAAAAAAGCACTTTGGAAATGAGTGTTTACAATAAGAAGTATGCCTCACAGGACAGGCTTTGAGGGTAGACAATTTGAGTTTCCTCAGCAACAAGGAAAATGAAAAGAATGCAAAATGCCATTTGGCCAGTTTGAAGGGAATAGGGAAGTCTTAGTGCAGCCAACTCTGGTCAGATTCACTAAAATAGGCAACTCTCGAAAGGAAGAACCTTAAAGGGAGAGCATATTTACAGGATGGTATGTGAGGAGCTCTACCGAGCATGTGTTGGTTTGTGTTTCTTTCCCATGTTGCTAGGCTTTCCAGCGAGCCCTGTATTAAAGTTTTGCATTTCATTAAACACTGTATCCACCGGTTTAAATATGTTTGCAGACATCTTCTCTTTTTCCAGGGTGTCCCAAACGTATATAGCAGATATTGCTGATCTGCAGTCAGCAGAAGGAGTGCTTTGAGTTTATTTTCCTATATACAGTGATGAATTTCTCTTCGTTTGCTGCCCATCTTTTGTTCACCGACCCTTCTGAACTGTGATAGCGTGGGGTCTGTGGCCACAAAAGAGAGTGAGTGAAGAAAACCAGGCCCCATGGAGAGCCTTTCTCTGCTCTCGTTTCATTAGTATTGTTCTCGCCACCAGCACTCACACACTACAGTGGCTTCCAACACCGGGACCTCTGTTTCACAGCTGCACTTAGGGTTTAATATGTACTTTGGTAACTCTGTTTTGTTTACCAGCTGGCAAGTAATGACATGATAAAGGGGTCTCAATGAGAAGCAGTTAGTTGACTGGGTAACTACTATCATCTCTATATTGGCAGGGGCAAAAAATGGCTCAGCGTCTTCAGCTCGTCTTCCTCCTGAGGTTCAGACTTACATATCCAAATGCATATGTTCTTTTTTTTTCTATTTTTTTTAAATTGAGAAATCTTCACACACATGCATTCTTTACATGGTGTACAATCAATAGCTCAAAATATCATCACGTAGTTGTATATTCATCAACATGATCATTTTTTAGAAGATTTGCATTACTCCAGAAAAAGAAATAAAGAGAAAAAAGAAAAAAACTCATACATACCATCCCCCTATCCCCCTTACCCCTCCCTCTCACCGGCCACTAGTGTTCCATCTGTCCAATTTATTTTACCCTTTGTCCCCCCAAGCAGCATGTTTTCTAATCATCTTATTTTAAATGCTTCACAGGCTCCTCAAACCTCTAATATTTCCAGTTGAGCTCCAAATGTCTGAATTGCCTTCATCTTCCCATCTGACTACTGCCCCTTTTATTTCCTATTCTAGCCAACAGCACTCCTTTCAGCCAGTTTCCTAAGCCCAAAACCTGGGGAAAGGAGACATCCTAAAATCCTTCCTTCACCTCCCCCATCTTCCCATTAATCAATTACCATATTGTTCCAGTTTTATTTATTGAATGTATCTCTACCATCACATCTTTGCAAGTTCTGCTCGGCTTAGACACTCATCATTTCTAATCTGAAATAATACAAAAGTTACTTTACTGAGTTACCTTTCTGCCAGTCTCACCCTCTTTATTCCCCTCTGAGCTTAGGTATAAGAGGCATCTATGGGAATTCATGTTCAAACCTTTTGAAAATGTTCCAATCTCTTAACAGTCTACCCATGGAAAAAGTTAATTGAGATGTAAAGTTTTCCATGGCTACATCCATTTCAACCACTCCATTTATCGCTATACCATACTTCATCCTTTTGGCATATGATAGAAATCCTCTTATCAAACATATCAACAATTAAGATGAGTGGATGGGTTATTAGAAGAAGACTTTTAAATTGCAGGAATCATATGAAGTTGTTTACACATATCTAGAAATTGTATTTCTAATTGTAACATATAAACAGTCATTCATCTACCTCTCATTTGTGAAGTTCAGCATATTCTTTTTTGCACAAACCATTCCTATAGCTCATCATCTATGACTTTCAGTTTTGGTTTCTTTGGAGTGGAGCAAGATTTAGAGACACTTGAAAGAATCTGAATGCAGAAACCATCTAGCTTTTTGTAGTTTCCTTCCTTTATCCCCATTCATAAATAATTGCCTCATCTACATCTAATATAAAAGCTTTTTTTTTGCTAATCACTTTTATCAAGTCTTCCAAAGCATTCAATTTAGTTTTCATAGAGACCACTATTCTCTTTCTCTTTGCATTTGCTTATGAAATACTTAAATAACAAAATAAGAAAAATAAGAATAACTGGCATAAATAGATTGGGAACCACATACAGTTGACTGTGTCTGGCATGTGATAGCAGAAAGGCTACTTAAACAAAACTTTTAAAAACATCTATGGGCTATTACTCTCTAGCATTCCAATTAAAATAGGAATAGGGCAGTTGATTTTACATAGAGAAGAAAGAATTTAGGAAAATGATGTGAGGAAGTTAAATGGAAGTCACTTAAGATAGCTTCTCTATACTGCAGTGCAGCCCTTTAATGCAGTGCACCTTTTTGTTTCAGTGATTTTGCTCATGGCACTTTTTCTCTCTGGCATATCCATTCATCCTTCACTTGACTCCTCCCATCCTTCAAGACCCATCTCAGAGATCATCCTCCATAATACACTCTCCCTAACTCCTACTTCCTCTACCCATAAAAGTTCATGGAAGGTCATGAATAAAGTACACTCACTTGTGCATCTACAGAGAGTATATATTGTCAGCACCAGCCAACTCAACAGCATGTTTGCCTCCAGCTATTCGGTTTCACTAGAACTTGCCAAGTTTCAAAGAATAAAATATGACATAAAATGATTAAGTATGAAACTAATTTTTCATAGCCTTTGGATGAAGAATTATGAATGTCCTTGAAAGCTTTTCAAGATTCATCAGAGAACAGATGGGAAGAGGCCAGCTTTTCCATAGACACCTGTGGATAATAATATCTGTATGATCCTCTCTAATCAAACTAAAAATAGCTCTTTGGCAATATGGATTGCATCTGAAACATCTTGTGCCTATAGGTTGGATGAGGACAAAATATCCAGTTTCAGACAAATTCCTATTTAATGCACCTAAAATTATTAGTTAGGATACTGTGAGCCTGAGGTAAACAATGTAAAAAAAAGTTATAATCAAAGAGTTTCTTTCTGGTATACAGTAGCTATGGCATTTGAAATCTTTTGCATCTTAAGTGAATTAAATTCTTGAGAACACCTAAAATATTAATTTTTAAACCAACTCATTCAATTTGTTTTAAGATTAGAAAGGCTCAGGTCCAATATCTACAATTAAAGACATACCATGGAAATGTAATTAAATTACAAGAAACATAAAAAACTTGGTTCCTGTGCTTTAGATCAATTATAATCTGTATAGTGGTGTCAAGTGTTGACCTAAATGCTTAATTAATTTTAATGTAGATAGAATTGTTTTCTGTTTATGTTGAGAAAATATTTGCCACCTATCACGTACCAAGCTTTCTGCAAATATAACTCAAAAGAATAAACTGCTTCTGCTTCTAAGGAGCAGGTAATGCTCATAGAGGAAATAGCATTAAAGCTGGGCCTTAAAGAATGGGTAAGATTTTGTGGAAAAAAAAAGAAATAAAAGAAAGAGCAATTCAACCAAAGTGAATTGTTTTTACAAAAGCTAAGGCACAGAAAACCTCTGATCCTTAATACTTGAGACACAAGCCTAAAGGGTGGAAATAATGGACAACGTGGTTGGAAAGAACAGATTCTACGTCCAATTCCCTTGCTCCCCCCATGTAAACATTTAATATAGACAAACAATCGGGAACATGAGAAGCAAAGTGAAGAGAGGGTTGACTTGTCTAAAGCAGTGCTTCTCGAACTTTAATGTGCACATAAATCGAATGGAGATTGGGTTAAATTGCTGACTCTGATTTATTGGCTTCTGCACATCTAACCAACTCCCAGGTGAGGTCTATGCTGCTGGTCCAGAGGCCACGTTTTGAGTAGCAAGGGTCTGGCTCATCTGCCACTCAGTTGCAGCTGATGTTGGTATGAGAGAAGGTGGGAACGAGGGTCTAGTGACTGGAATTAAGTTTTCAAGAGAAGATGGCAATCTCTATTTTTGTAAATATGAAACCTTCCATTTTTTAAATGTTGGCAATTATTTCAAAACAAGGTCTAGGCAAAAACACGATATGACTGGGGACCGGATTCGGCCTGTGATTTTCAGTCTGTAAACTTTGGGCTGGATGAAGGGTCAAGGTCAAAACCTATGACGAGAAACCAGGTAAGTCAAAGTATGGAGCAAGTGAACTGGAGTTGAGACTGGAGAGATCCTGGAGAAAGAATATTAACATGTAAGCAAGCTTTTAGCCCTGCAGATAATTTGCAGTCATATTAGGGAATTTGTGGAGGGAATTTGGAGGGAATTTGTGGAGGGAATTTGCAATCATATTTAGGATTGGAGGGTTTCATTTTGTATGGAATAAGGTGCCACGAAAGTTATTTAGTCAGAGGAGTCTGAGTTAGTGAGAAGCCAAAGTTAAGGAAGACTTTTAAGAGAAAGCAATTGTCTTGCATAGAGTTCATAGAATAATATGAATTGCTATGGAAATTTTCAAGGAGAGGTCCTATTAGGCCTACTTCAATGGTTAGACAAGGCTTATTTCTAATCAACAGCATCTATTTGCATGCAAACAATGAACTAAAGTCTATAAAACAAACAAACAAAAAAAAACAAAAAACCTTCTTCCTTTCTGTACTGTGAAGGATGCATCCAGTTATCTGATTTGCACCATGAAATTGTTTGGCAAACTAGCATAGAATATATACAGGTAAATTTTTGTTCACAAGTCAGAATCAGCGGCATTCAAATGAATAATAACATACTGATTGTATGTGAGGTTTTTATACAAAAAGGGCTTTTCTCTTTGTTTTTTAAACAAGTATAGCCTTGCTTTCAAATGTGATGAGTTCTAAGGGGACATTGTCATGTGTCCTTGCAAAAGTAGTGTAGAAGCATTATTTTCCCCGGGACTGCTTGCCAGAAAGGTGCCAATGTTTCTCTGAAGAGGGCCACTGCCAAGATGTTGGTTTCCACATATCATTCCCCACTAAAGGAAACTAGGGAGCCTTAGAGAAATGGTTCATTCCAAACCCGGGGCAGAAAAAAAACAAAGTGAGCCTGGAACATTTTGTGCTGGAAACCAGAAAGTTTAAAGGAGCTTCCAGTGGCCAAATTTGGGAAAACTGACCACCCCTCCCCACAAAATACTCTTTCTAATTTATCGTATCACATTGAATAAATCAGAATCCAGTAGTCTGTAGTGACATGGAGGGTAGAGGTCATTTAAAGAACTGGAATAAAGTCAGCTAGTAAAGGTAGGATATGTCACAATTAGAAAAAAATCACTATAAAGTAATAATTGATTTAGGGGAAAGATCATCAATGGGTGTTAAAGCCATGAGAGGAAGTCCCAATTTCAAAGGGAAAATGTGACTTTATATTGTAAGATCTGGCAATAACTACTTTAACCAAGAGATCAAACAGCAGCATTTAGAGTGGGACAACCTCAAAGTATGCGTCTCCTGATGGGGTGCAATACAGAGTACACAGCCTCTCATACGAAGGATTTCTGCCAAAAATGTTTCACTTGCATCTTATCAAGTCTCACTTAGACCTAACTCCCACTTTACAAGAAATACAGGGGTTAGAGAACAAGTTAAATGACATCATGAGGGGGAAAATATCAAACTAATCCAGAAAAGTGGGACGTTTTTGCAGGCTATTATCCTGGATCGTTTCACATGCCAATGTCACAAAAAGAGAAAGAGATGGCAGGGTCATGGGAGGGTAAAAGAGACTAAAGAGACACAATGACCAAATGCAATGCATGAATCTTGATCGGCTCCTAGTTCAAAAAATAATAAAAACATAACGATATAAAGGAAACTTTTGAACCATTGGGGAAATATGAATATGGGCTGATATTAAATAATATCATGATATCTTTAATTTGCTTGAATGCGATAAGCAAACATGGTAACATATGACATACCCTTATCCAAAGGAGATGCACGCTGAAGCTTTTAGGGGTGAAATGTAACGGTGTTATAAATTACTTGCAAGTGGTATAGCAAGAAAAAAATTGATGTATGCATTATACCCTACATTAGAGAGAGAGAGAGAGAGAGAGAAAGAGGAGCACATACGGCAAAATGCTTATACTTTTTGAAGGGTATTTATCCGGCTATTTTTTCAACTCTTCTGCAAGTTTGAATTTTTTCACTAAAAATGTTGGGAAAAGTAAAAAAGAGCCACTCATGGACTTTTAAGAAATATTTGCAACCAGGTAACATTTAAATTAAAACTGTTATTCTTCAACATATCTTAGCATAGCAATCAGCTTATCTGTGAAATTGGGGGAGCAACATAATTTTTGTCTAAAGGGACAAGGAAAGATCTCTTGAGATTTTTGTTATTGCTAAGGGTCATGATTTAGACATTCCTTAAATTAGGGATTCCACTTCTCATCACCTTGCTTCCCTCCCCCATTCAATATTTTATCAACTGACATTATTCCAAGTAAAATATCGTTCATTATATTATCAGCAGCCCCCTGCCTAAAAGACTGCCTCCCCATATTCCCCTGACTGCTATGTCTCCTGGAACACTCCAGAAGAAAAACTGCATATGAAGATGGTGCCTGCACATCAAAAGAACAAAAACTGGAGCAAATGTGGATGAGATTCTTGGAAGATGAATGGATGGCTGGTTAGAAATAAAGATCCTTTTTAGGCCAAGGATGACTTTGGCAATCTGTTGAAGCCTTGGACCCCTTTTCAGAACATCATTTTCAAGTCCATGAAATAAAATACATTAAGACTAAAAAGGAAACCAACTGTGTTGGAAGGCAGTTATAAAAATAATACAAAAACAGGGTGGGCCACGGTGGCTCAGCAAGCAGAGTTCTTGCCTGCCACAATCGAGACCCAGGTTCGATTCCTGGTGCCTGCCCATGCCAAAAAAAAAAATAATAATACAAAAACAAATTTCTGATATAGTAATACATGTGCTTGTTTTTTAAACACATTAAATTCTAAGGTCTTGGAGTAGATCTGATAGCTACTGCAGTTTTGAATTATTGGTGAGTGTGGATGATATTTTGAGGTATCTGTGATATCTTTAATAAGATATGAAAATATCTGTGATTTCATAGGTACTGCTCATACTACTATGGTTTGTTGCCTACATTCAAAAAAAAAGGGGCTGCTCAATTTCAGTTTGAGGCTGGTGAAAACAGAGTTACTTTTCCCTAAATTCAAGGTCATTGCTTTGCCTAAATTCTATCTAGGGACCCTCTTAAAATAGGCTTGCTTTGTTGTAAACTATGAGCTTCCTTTATAGCTGATAGGTTTCCATTTGCATCTTCTTCATTTACAAAGATCATTTTGGTGGCTAAGTCATCATTAAACTCATTATGATCATGCTTAAACCTATAGCTGTTATCCAGTTCTACTGCCACATAATTGAGGCCAACAGTGAATTTTCTGTCTTAAATTGCACAGCTAATTGACTGTACTTCATTTGCTCCACAAACTAACTTTAATGGCTGTCTACTGCTACTTGAATTATTCTGAGAATTTTCCTTTCATATTTCTGATCTTGCATTTTCAAACAGATGGTTATAAAAGTAGGTGGCTATAAGGCTGCAAATATTTTTGGTAGACTGTTTTTTTCTTAAATTATACATTTTCTTTCATGTACCTGGCTTAAGGAACATTAAATATTTCCAAAGCTTTATTTAAGGTGCAGGATAAACTAAGAATACTATTGATGACTTGAATAGATATCTTATTTTTCACCTGTAAAATGACTCCTTTTTCCTTCTAACTTCTGTTTTGGTTGCCCTGAAAGGAAGCCTTTGATTTACACAATAGTTTCATGATTAAAGTACTCCTACAATTGTTAGATGAACATGGTCTTTGTGAAATACTATTTTATTTACTTTTACTTTATTTGCCACTAGATGCTTTGGTATAGCTATTAATGTACTGGTAGAACTGGCAATTGTATTTTATTTACTTTTTCTGCATTTCACATATTCAAGTGATATAAGTATCCTGAGGAACTATGCATGATCTGATCGCTGCAGAAATGTAAATATGCTAACATTTATTTTTCTAAATGTAACATGAAGTAGACAACTTTAAAAGCTGAGTTTAAAAAATCTCAAGGAAGCTGATCTTGACTTTTTAAAGCACAAAAGTGCAATATTTAATGTAGGTCAAAATGTTTGAATGGGAGAAATTTTTCTAACCAATTACAGCCAAAGCCCTAGCTGTAATTAAACCTATAATATGTATAATATTCCACAACAGATCAGCATGTAGTACTTTCTTATAAACTTAAAAGGAGCTAAAATTTTAGAGCTTGTTTGGTGAAACAGGCATATTGCCCCATCTTCAGCTGTAAGTTACAATTTGCATTGAGAAGTTAATAAGAGATAACAAAATTTTGAAATTTCAGGTGAAAAAGAGTTATCAGAGGGAATGCTAATATACTCTATCCAAATAGTATATGAATAAAACATTTAAAATGAGAAACATTTTATAAATACTAAAGGAGAAAAGGATTGTCAATTCAATTTCATCTACTTCACGAATTTGAGGTACATATTTTAATAGCGTGCTATAAAACTTTCCTTAATTTTCTCATTAAAATCTCATTGTAGACTAGAGTGGCCCCTGTTCAAAACTAACATTATACTGGTTTAAATGTGTTTGGAGTTTAAACACACCAGTTAGTTACATAATGGAATAGTCGCAGGTTTAAGAAAGAGACTTCAATTTGGGTAAAATGGATAGCGAGTGCCCCAGGAAGGTCTTTATTTTATATTATCTAGACAAAATCAGAAAAAAAAAATGTTCTAAGTGAAGATTTGAAATAAATTTTTTTAGACGGCACTATCATTCTTAAACTTTAGCAAGATTTGTGTGTGTTGTGTGTGTGTTGTAGGCCAACTACTGAGTCCATTTTGGAAAGGGATATGAATTTTATCTACTTTCCAAATAGGAAGGAGGCAAGAGGAGGTGGGTAAAAACATTTGGGCAACATTCCAAACCTTCTTTCTAATACAACCTAACTGAAGACATTCATCAATGGGTTGTTGTGAATATTAAAATCCACCTAGTATGGAGTTGATCAGCAGAAAGCAAGGCCTTGGCAACAGAACTGAGTTTTCATTGTTCATAACATAGTCTCATTTGCTAAATAAAGGCCTTTCTGTGTTTTCGATACATTCCAAGGGAAAGTTAAATGATGATTACATTCAACAATAACCTTTTGGGGTTTTGTTTTCTCTTTTAGATTTGAATATTTTGGGGTCCAAATCTCTCGTTGAGAATATATGAGTAGATGTAGTAAACTAAAGGTGAATAAAACCATTGTGATTTCCAGCCTCATACTCTTATTTGTTAGCTGTTTAAATATCTAGCCAAAGAGCTGTCTTCCCCACAAAATAAACATTTATAATTTCCTTTCCTCATCTTTAAAAAAATATATTTGACTCAGCTGGTTAAAGTTGGAATATACTGAAGGCATTCATATTTAAACAAAATCATGAGTGATACATTTTAAACCAAACTTGCAAGTTGAAGCTAGCAGAGAATCACTGCCTATTTAACTAGCAACAACAATATATTTTAAGCAGATGAGAAAAAGATATCTTTAAAAAAATCTCTATAGCTTTTGATTAATTACTGATGGGGTTCCTGGTCTTCCTGCATTTCACGCAGCACAGAAGCTTGTTTCATGAAGACTTTTTAAGGACAGTTTAAATAGCTTCTCAAACATTTTAGAATGTCTATTTCATCTGTCACCCTACCTCTTTTTTCTTTCTGCCAGCTGTTTGCAGACCTCCTGCCAACGTAGATTCAGGTTTCCCAGTTTTTCCTGTAGAATATTAGCATCTATTTTTGAAGACTGTTGAATTATTTCTTCCCCAGTTGTATTCAATGCTCTGACAACAGTTTGCCGTGGCCCAATGCCATCCTGGAGTTCCTGTAAGATACCAAAAAGGCAAAACAAAAATGAAGCCCCAGGTCCTTTTATTTGAGCAAAAGATTAAACAATGTGCGACCACATGCAGTTCCACCAGCAGAGAAATAAATAAAAAAGCTCCACGTGAAAGTTTCTGTATGAAACTGACATGCCCATATCCAAGGGATACAAGGCAGAAAAGACACCTTTTATGTCTCAGTAAAAAGTGCCCTCGGTTCAGCTCCAGTTCTGATTTCTGTAAGGCTTGTCAGCTAGTGGATGCTATAATGTCCTACAAATCAATTAGCTGCAAACCTTTTCAAGAGCAAATTCGATTTCTTGTCCCCACAAGGATGTTCCATGTTTAATAGCCTATGAAATGCTGTAAAATTTAAATGTGAACAAAGTATATGGATTTCATTTCTTCGTGACTGTCGCTATGAGTCGTGAGAAATAAAAACATAGTTTAGCCACTCTAGTAAAAATATGTTAGAGATATTTAGAGAAAAATCATTACTATATTAGAAGTAAATTTATTTCAAATTCTGTTTGTGTCAATACATTGTACATGATCAAACCACATTAAACCGAGAATTAACTGCTTTCAGGGCAGCCTATCAAAAATTCCCTAAGGTACAGCAATAAATTTTAAAATAATCTATAGCTGTTAGAGCAGATTTATGAGCCATTGATGGTATCAAGCTTAAATATCTCTTACTTTTTGTCTTGAATGAAATTTTAAGAGTAAAGTGACAGAAAATAGTTTCATTATAAAAGAGACAAATATAACCGTGTATGCATAAAAATGGAATGCTTTATTAACATGAAATAAAAATGGTAATCCATCTGTATTTAACTTTTTTAAAGATAATCTAGAATTTGTAAGGCAATTAAAATATTTGGAAACCATATATCTGGCAAGGGTTTAATATCCAGAATATATGAAGAACACCTACAAGTCAACAAAAAGACAACCCAGTTTTAAAATGGACCAAAGATTTGCATAGACATTTCTCCAAAGAAGATATTCAAATGGCAATAAGTATATGAAAACAGGAATTAACCTTTAGAGAAATGCAAATTAAAACTACAATGACTTACCACTGCATACCCACTAGGTTGGCAATAATTAAAAAGAAAACGATAACTGAAAATCTAGTTGTTGACAAGTTTGCAGAGAAACAGTAACCCTCGTACATTGTTGGTGGGAAACTAAAAAGGCACAACTGTGGCAGAACAGTTTGGTGGTTCCTCAAAACGTAAACTATAGAATCACCATATAACCTGGAAATTCCACTCTTAGGTATATACCTCAAAGTATTGAGAAGCATGGACTTGGACAGATTTATGGACACCAGTGTTCATAGTGGCATTATTCACAATAAACCAAAGCTGGAAGCAACTCAAGTAACCATCAACAGAAGAATGGATAAACAAAATGTGGTATATCCATGCAATGGAATATTATACAGTCATGAAAAAGAATGAAGTGCTGGTATGTGTTACAACCAGGATGAACCGGGAAGACATCATTTGAGTGAATTAAGTCAGACACAAAAGGACAAATTCTGTATGCTTCTTTATATGAAATGCTGAAAAAGCAACTTCATAGAGATAGAAAGCAGAATAGTAGTTACTAGGGGTAGGGTGAGGGGGGATATGGAGATATTGTTAAATGAGTATGAGCTTTGGTTTGGAATGATGAAAACAGTCTTGAAACAGATTGTGGTGAAAGTTACACAGTATTGTCAATATAGTCAATGTCAAAGAAGTGTCCACTTGAAGTGTTTAAAATGATTTATATTGCATATATTTTACCACAGTTAAAAACAAATTATTAGAAATAAATAATAGTTTTACTAAGCTTGAAGTTTAGAATATTACAAAAATATATGAGAACTTGAGGTACTTACTACATTTAAATCTAAATGACTCCCAAATCTTTGTTATGGATGAAGTACCATCAGAATGCAGAATATTCTCCTAATAGATAGAATTCAGATGGTTTAATATTCTAATATTCTCCTGCTTTTTGACACAGTACCAATCTCATAGTCGACCCCAGTGTATGTTTGTCAAATGAATGAATAAATGATTTCTGAGACTGGGCCAAACTTCCCTTAGCCTCTCATTCCACATAGACTTGCTGGTATATATATATTTTAATTACTTTGGTATAATGGTATTTTTATCAGAATATCAGAATTTTTGTTAGCACATTTTTAGGAGTCAAAAGACTATATAAATCAGCAAAAATGATAACAAGCCCATTATTCAAGGCACACAGTAGTACCTCAACATGAATAAAAAAACTACATAAGGTACTCTTTGAGATCAATGGAAGTAAGGTTTATTTGATCTGAAACTGAAATTTTCTGTAGTGCATAATCTAGTCCAACCTATTTGTATATCTCATTTAAACAATTGAAGCACAGAATAAGAAAGAGGTCCTTTAATCCTATATAGACTATTGTAATACCTGGAAACATCCTAGAGTATGTCAAGCAGATAATAAAAAAGTATTGGCAAAGTCCCCTGAGAGAGGGTAGAAAGACCATGGAACTATTAAACCTTACCATCAGGGAATCCCCTGATACTGTGTCAAATTTTAGGGACACCCAAATAAATAGGTCATGCCCTCGATCAGGAAGCTTACTCTTCTGAAGCTTATGAAGGTAGCAGAGAAGCTTAGACTACCTATAGGCATGCCTAAGAGTTACTTCTGGAGGAACTCTGTTGTCGCTCAGAAGTAGCTTCAGTCTCTCTAAGCCCAACTTTGCAAGTGAAATTATTGCCCTCCCCACTATGTGGGACATGGCATCCAGGGGTGAAAGTCTCCCTGGCGATGTGGAAGAGGACTCCCAAGGATGAATCCAGACCTGGTACCGTGGGACCAACAATTCCATCCTGATCAAAAGGGGGAAAAGAAGTGTAATTAATAAAGTATCAGTGGCAGAGAGAGTTCAGATAGAGTCAAGAGGCTACTCTAGAGGTGACTCTTATGAAAGCTTCAGGTAGAACTTGTTACCTGTCATAACCTGCCAACCCCCAAACAGTACCATTACAGCCAATTTTAAAGAATACCTAGGGCAATATATAAGATTCCACAAGGGTTCGAGGCACTAGAGTAACTTTCCAGAAGCCTACAACCTCCAGATGGGTCCCTGGTCCAGATAAGTCCAGAGGATCAGATAGTTCCATCTCCCTACCCCATATTAGTGACAGACCCTTCCAATATCAAAAATTTAATTGCCGTAGCCCAAACACCCCTAAAGAGAGAGATGGAAAGATCAAAGGTGATGATGGAATTGTACATAGAAGATAGGACTTAACAAATGCGTATGAATGCTGAATCATTAAATTGATATCTCTTTGAGTCTCCAATATTTTAGAGCAGTTAGAAGTAAAAACCTGAAATTGTGAAACTGCAACCCATGTCGAAGTCTGAAATATGTTCTCCAACTAATTGTGGTGCTGTGCTTTGAAATTTATAGTTTTGTAAATATGTTAATTTTCACAAAAAAAGAAGGAAAAAAAGTTGATTGTGACGATAAAAAAATATTTAAGCCCTCTAGCCTCCTATATTCCTGAGCAGCTAGAAGGAAAAATCTGAGAGGATCATATCGTAACCCATGACAAACTCTGGGATCTGTCCTGTAACCACTTGTTGAAGAGTGCTTTGAAAACTAGTGCTTTTTTATTTCATTGCTTTGTATATATGTTATACTATACAATAAAAAGAGTAAAAAAGTATACATATAGACATGTATACCAATTAAAAAGAACAATTCACAAGTTGCCCTGACCATATTCTCTTGGATGCTCATGAGATGTGCTCTAGTAAACATGTGATATTTCCTTAAGTCTACTTGACTTTGCTCCAATGCTTCTCTCTCACTCCCTACCACTCATGCAGGTCAGTGTTGCATGAGATAGGCATTGCTTAGCAACAAATACATCCAATCATAACCTATGTGTCTCACTTCCCATTACAATCAGAGACGGTGCCTTAGTCTTCATTCTGCCCTATTGCTTAGTGCAATGCCTGGTTCTTAAGAGGTTTTCAATATATATTTCTTGAGCGAATGTGTGCATCTATGAGGGGAGGAAGGAATGGAGGAAGGCAGGGAGAAAGGGAGGTAGAGAAGAACGAAAGAAGGAAGGAAGTTCAGCCTCGTCATGAGCATGGTATCATTAGCATTAACACTTAACACTGGGCCCCTAGAGATACAAAGAAATGAGAGTTTTCTTGGTCTTAGGCAGTGTACAATCTAGTTGAGAACACGAGACCCTGTTACAAAGGATAAATAGCTATACTATATACAGTTGGATAGATAAAAAAACAAAAGCAAGGTAACTCAGTAAATGATAGCTCAGAAGAGGGAAGATCTCAGCAGACAAATGGACAGCGGAAATGTGTAGGACAATTTGGAATTTAAGAATAGGTAGGACTTAGGTACAGGACAGTTCAGGGGCAACGAGAAGATGGCAAAAGGAAAGTCCTGGTGTTTGTAATGAATAGTCTGATCAGAAGTATACAGTTGGGCTCTACATCACTGTCTGAGAGCAGGAGTTTAGGGACAGGTACAGCCCCAGGTTATATATTAGGGTCTGGCAGAGAGGACTTTGGCTTTTATTAAGGAGTGTGTAATTAAGTGGAAGGTGATAGGAAATGATTCAAGTTGTAAATGGGGAAGGGGAGTGTCAGGGCTGAAGCTGTGTTTCTGGATCATTCTGGGATAGAGTTTAGGCTAGCCATGAGGCAGGACCCCAAGTAAAACAGCTATGACTAGGGTCAGGGACATACATACTGGGGATGGAAATAGGCTTCCGGTAATGGATCAGAAAGAAAAGTCCAGAGATAGAATGAACTGTTAAGGAAGTATCAACAGGGCTTGGTTACAAACTGGATTAGGCAAGTATGAGTGACTACTGAAATGGGCAATTGTTTGCCTAAAACACAGAATACAGGGAGTCAGTGAGAAAGATAAGAGGTCATATTTGCACCCCAAATTCTGCATTCCTAACAAGCTCTTAGGGGATACTTTTGGTGTGGGGAACACATTTTGAGTAGGAAGGTATTAGAGGAAATGCCTTTCCAACCTTTGTGAAGCAATCAAATCATTATTATTGCTGGTTATAATGATATCAATTAAAACTGCTTTAAATTTTTTTTTTAATCTCGGTTCCCTTGCTTTTTATTTTTGATCTTGGTCCCTCTGCTTCATGCCTGATGGTTACAATGACTTTTACCTCCCAATTGCAGAAGCAACAAGGGTTTTATTATTTCTTTTTTCCAGATAAGATATAGTATTGAGCAGGTTTTAGAAGCAATAATTCACCATTTCTAGATGGAAATCTCATTTATATAAAGTCCCAAATCAGGGCCATGAGATTCACTTAAGTTTGTGAAAGAGCTCATTGAAGAGTCTGTTGCATTTGTGAGAAGGCTTCGTAACCGGGAGAAATATTTACAGTGTATTCTATAGAGTTTTCCATGATAAAGTATAAGACAAAAATAATGGATTAAAAGAGGAGTAAAAATATGTACGTGGTATGTTACAGTTAGTCTCTGAGCCCCCAAAAGATAACGTTTGAGTTACAGAATTAAATGTAAAACCTCAATCAACTTGTATTCACATAGTGAAAAACAAATTAATTTTAATTCTATAGTTTGTACCTATTTTAGGCGGAGAATTATTCATTCCCAATGAAATTTCTAAGCTTTGCTATCCCATTAATGCCCTGTTGTCACAGGCACCCTTACCTGGTACGTGGACAATTAGCATCTAAGTCTTAGTTTTGGACAGAAAGTCATAATTAAATATTTCAGATTATTCATCATAATTAGAAAGTTTATTGTGTGTTCCATTCTAATATTAAGCATCTATTCTTTTTCAGGGGTGCACATCAGAATACCGTAGGGACCTTTGTCAAAATATAAATGCTCAGAATTCGCAGGGCAATGGTGGCTCAGTGGCAGAGCTCTCGCCTGCCATGCTGGAAACCTGGGTTTGATTCCCGGAGGCTGCCCATGTCTGAATAAATGAATAAATAAAATATATGTATAAAAGCTCAGAATTTGACCCTAAACTGAATGAATCAGAACCTTTGGAAGTGAAAAGACAAGGATGTAAAAAACAGATACATTATTTAAAGAAAGGGATGTCAGAAGGGGAAGGAATAAGTACCTAATTTTCAAAACTACTTATGCTTTTTAAGGTGAGACGTGCCCCTGAAGTATAGAAATTGACACTGTAAATTTATCTAAGTCCTGCAAGTCTGGTGAAATTGGGGGAAGGGAAGAAGTGGTATAGGTGAGGAAGCAATTGCTACATTTTTACAGAGGGGGAAGAAACCACTATATTTCAGATGAAAATGTTACTAAATTAAAATAAAAAGTGTGCTTGCAAAACTTTCCAAAATATAATTACTGGAAAATTAAAAGGTGCCAGATGAAAAAGAAAAAGCTAAAATGCAAGTTATGGGAAATGGTCCAATGACAAAATGGGTGAGCTATGTAGAAGATAATGATGTGGCAAACAAGCACAGACCAAGCAGCGGACTAGGAAAACAGAGGAGAGAAAAAAAATGATTGGGGAAAAAAAAGTGTAGAGAGAGGGAAACAGAGGGAAGAAAAACCTTCGCCGAACAAATAGAAGATGCCACAAATCCGATCCTGAGATATACTTGCGATTTTGTTAATGAATTAGTTGGAAACAGATAAATCATTGATTCAGTTTACTGACTGATCAAAGGAAAACATGCCATAATAGGGACCTCAAACAGAGCTATGAAACTGGCAGCTAGAATTTTATGCTGCCTTTTCATAAAATGTGGCGCATTGTCTTTTACCTACCATTCCATCTTTCAGTTCTAAGATCTTTTCCACTGTGCCTCTTTAGAATTCAAAGTACTATTCAACAATAGTTTCCGGTTCTTTCCTCAAACATGAATTAAACGAAGTCGTCTCTCTCATGCTAATTCTTAGACTATGAAGTCATCACAGTCTTCAGAGGATTTCATAGGCTTCAGAACGTATTTTTCAATTTGTATCGGAGATGAAGTTTGGCAAGGAAGCACCGCAAATAGGCAAGTTCCCAAGGCACCGAGGGGGTGCACCAACAGGGGGACCTAGCGTATCCATGGACCAGTGATTCCGTCCTGCTGGGAAGAACTGGTGGTCCTGTGAAAGCATCTGGTGACAATATTTACAGGGCTTGAACAATGGCTGAAATTTAGGGAATTCAGAGGTTAGAAAGAGAGAGGGAGAAGGGCATGAATGGGAAATCATAAATGAAAAATAAGGAAAGATGAGAAAAAAGCGAAAAACGGCTTACTTTTTGAGTAAAGAATGAAAAGCGCAGCAAGAGAGAATCAAGGCCAGAGGTCTCAAGGAGAGCCCAGAATGCGGAACTCCACTTGCAGTCAAAATGATTGGCTTCTACTTCTTTGACTGCCCCACTAAGTCTTGTGTCGTCAGCCAACTATTACTCACTGCTAATCCTCAGTTTAAATGCCCTCTCTTGCTGGGGGCTCTCCAAGACCCACCCCCCAGGGAGAGATAAGCAGCTCTCTTCCTTAGAGGTATATATAAAGTATCATTCTTTTCTGTTTAGGGTCATTCTTTGACAGTATTCATGCATGTATGTATCGGACTATGAACAGCTTGTATTAAGTCATACCGAAGGAGGTTCTCCCTTCTTTTGATCATAAAATATTTCTCCAAATTTCAAATTTACTAGAGATTCAACTTTTTAAAAAAAGTTTAATATAATTTTATTGATACATATTATATATTCACATACCATGTAGTCATCTAAAGTGAATACCAATGGGTCACCATATCACCATATAGCTGTGTATTTGTCATCACAATCAACTTTTCATTTTCTTTGTTTGTGAAAAACAACACAAGTACAAGAAAAGCGATACATTTCAAAGCACACTGCGACAATGAGCTGTAGAACAGATCTCAGGGTTTGGTATGGGTTACAATTTGACAATTTTAGGTTTTTACTACTAGCTGCTTCAAGACACTGGAGACTAAAAGAAATATCAATATAATGATTCGGCAATCATACTCACTTGTTAAACCCTCCCTTCTCTGTTTAACTCCACCATCACCTTTGGTTTTTCTCCCACTCTTAAGGGGTATTTGGGCTATGCTCATTCTAAGTTTTTCATGTTGCAAGGAGCTGTCGATAATAGGGGGTAGGGGGATGGGACTAGTAGAGTTTAGAGATTCAACCTGAAGCTAGGGACCTGCAGATCTTTTCCCAGTATTTGCAAACTAAATCAAAGTGGAGCAAAGTTCACAAATGAACAATCAGAAACAAAATGTACCTTTTTAGCCTATTCTTTTTCTTGTTCTCACTTTATTTTCATTTCAGTAAACGTTTATTGTGCCTCACTACTAACAATGCTGAAACCAGAGGCAAGTTTTGGTTAGTTTGTAACAGAAACTAGAGATAGAAGGAGGTCTTGTTAGATTTCCTCTAATACCTTCCTTTCCTGAGTGTGTAAGACTAGCTATGCTTACTGATCTAATTCTCCATCTGCTGCTGATAATGGTTGCTATAAAAGAATAATCAGAATTCCTTCTAAAACTAGAATTAGACTGTTCCTTTTCAAAAGCAAACATCCTGCCAATGAACGAAAGGAAAATTATGTACAGTAGCGATTTATGTTAATGGGACATTTACCTAATATGAAATTACAGTGAAATTTCCTTTGGATGCGTTTAGCTCATCTGCATTAGCGATGTAGGCATTCATTATGATCGTGGCTATTAATGTGGATACCAAATGAATTCATCATAAAGTGCTTTAAGTACTACATGCTTTGTAAGTTTAGCTCAGGCTCTTCCCCATTCCCCTCTCTCTTCCTGAAGAAATGTGTTCGGCAAAAAAATAAAAAGAAAGAAAGAAAGAAAGAAAAAAGAAATAATACATTCCGCAATTTCAAGCAGAAATTCAATGCAGACGTATGTCTTTGGGAATCTGAAATTGAGGACTGCAAGTTAAATCTGGCCCCAGACATGTTTTAGCATCGGAGCTTTGCTTAATCATTTGAAAGCCTTTGGGAGAGAGGGGCATGCATGCATTCTACCACTCTCTGAAGACACTGAATCCGAGACCCCTTCTTTTAAAGAAAACTGCTATAAAGTACGCAATTTTGCCAAGTTAATAGATTTTGTTTTGTCAAAATCAATGCTAGATCTCTCTAGATTCAGAGATTAGTTCGATGCTACTTGACTTCTAAATCATTCATTAGAACTCCGGGAGAAATGCCTGAAGATGTTTGAGAGCTGCTTTTCGCTCCATGTCCTTAGATTTTAAAATAAAGGTAGGTGGCCTTTTCTGATCAGATAGCAGTTCTTGTCCATGGCTGTGATTTCAAAATATATTATTGTTGCTCTTTAAGACACCAAGCATTCAACATTTCCCTTAACAGACTCCGTCTCTTCTGTACCCACAGGAATTTCACCTGCTTCAGCTATGGCATATTCTCTAAAGGACTGCTGATGGAGGCAAACTGTTCAATGGAGCTAAGTTTTGTCTTCAACGGAATTTACTGCACCAAATATTTAGGGTGACTACTCATTATATGATGTTTTTACTGTGATAAATAAGCTGGTATTTTCTTGTCAACATTTTTGATAGTGGAGAAGAAAAGAGCAAGCAAATAACTACATACAGTGGTGTCTCATAACTTAGCTATGGAGACTATGTTTTGAGAACAGGATCGATCAATTAAGTGTGTGAATCTGGGTATGATTGTGTGCTATGTGTGTGTTGGGGGGGGTCTGGGGGAGATTATCAGGAAAAGAAACAGAGAGGTGGTGGTAATTCAGATTATGAACCCTTGAGAAGAGTCTTTTTCATTCAATATATCACCAGGCACAGTGTTATGCTTAGTTTGATAATTGCTCAGGAAATATTTGTTGATAAAAATGAGGGGAGAACTGGACAAGATATGCCAGTGCTCTTAATTGGTTTCCCATTTGGGAAAGGTTCAAAAGGAAAAGTATGAAATGAATGGAAAACAGCTGTTCTTCCAAAGTCTCATCTCTTGCCACAAATAACTTATCAAGGTAGGGTTTAGTTCTTCAGACTCTTGAGAATGGAAAAGCCCAGAAATAAGATAAAAAGGGATAAAAACAAATCTCCGGGTCTAACATCAATTAATTGATTTTAAACATTTGGCTTTGACTACAGAAGCCTGACATCAACTATCAATCCCCATCTAAGCATGTTGGCTATCCTTAAACCTTTTTGTCTCTTTTACCAAGTTATATAGGCATTGCACCCAAAGTGCTCTTTTGTTTCCAGCCTTAATTTCTGAGGTTAAGCTTCTTATTTTCAAACTCATTATCTGTTTTATGGTAATTCTCCTCTCACTCATGAAATTAGATGAGAAGAGGAGCAGATAAAAACAACTGTGCATCTTTTGTTGACTGGGCATGTCCTTTGGAAATAACAGAAGTTGGCACACGAATGAATTCTCAATTTGTACAATATCCATGATTTGCACCTTACTGAATCGTATACAAAAGAGAGGAAACTAAAACTAAAACAGCTAGAGGATTTAAGCAGGTTCTCTGTTAAAACTTCCAGGATTATCCATGCAACTACAAGATTAGGAATAGTTGTCAAAAGATGTGCAAACCAACTCTAGTGGTTTTGATTTCTTTATAAATCGAATTTTTGTAGAGGGGACGATTCAATTATCAAATGAAGTATTTTCTAACATTTTCTCTCCAGTGAGCCTGACCTCTTAAGCTACAGCCCAGCATGTCAGGAGATTTCCATTGGACTGAAACCTCAAAGGGAAGGTTTTCAAGCCAAAATTAACATCAGTCTCTGCAACAGGTTTTTCTTGTTGACTTCACTATTTATTTACATGACCTCTGGATTCTCCCACTTATCAGGCTGGAAGTCAGCAGTTCATCTGTAATTTATCCATTTCTTTCTTTACCGCAATGCAATTCCTACTCATCTTAACTGTCATTCCTCTTGCCCAGTTCATTCCATTGTCATAACTTTACCCCCGTCTGGTTGTTCCTTCCACCTCTCTTTGGTTAGTAATCTGTCCTGCTGTCTTTCTTCAACTATTTTTACTCTATATCATCCTACACATTCTTTCTCGATGAAGCACACTGATGAATAGTTCTGGTGGTAGATTGCCTGCTCACAATTGCACAATGGATCCTCGGTGCCCAAACACAGACCCAATATTCAGAACCTCACAGATCCTTGGGATGTGCCAATTCTTTATGCATCAGAACAACTGGACAACTAACGATGGTGATGCCTGCTTCTCCATCATGAATGATCTTATTTCTATTTATGGAATCCTTTCATGCCAAGCCCTTCCATGGTGAGCAACCTACAAGCAGAAACTACGTCTGTTCTGCTCACTCTAATATCTAGCAAAGTGCCTACTATGAAGTAGTGCTCAAAACATGTTTACTAAATGGATAAATGAGGTTGTATCCAAAGTTCTATCTCCTTTATGCATAAAGTCTCAACTAAAAGTTAACTATCTTGTAAAATCCTTCTGGCCTTGGATTATGTCTACATTATCATGTTTCTCATAGTCTATATAAAATTAAACTTTCTTAGCTTGATTGGAAGTTTATGAATGATTTCAGTGCAGGAACATTTTCTTCTTTCCCCTTGAGTGTTCCACCAAGATAATCCATCAAATTTTATTAACTAGACAACTCAACAAATGAATGAGTCTCTTTCACTGAGATGTTGTGAAAATGCAGGCTTGGTGTCCTTGTTGAAGGCATCTTTAAGATCATATACATGAGGCAAAGTCATGATTAAATCACATTTCTGTATTTTTAAATAAGCAGTAGGCTTCGAACCATCAAATTAGTACTGGTGGCTCTTAGGAGACTGTTGTTAGCAGCTGTTCAAAGAAAATTGAAATATTTAGCACTACGTATCAGACGAACTGTAAAATACCACGTACGTATTTTTATTCCTCTTTTGATCCATTATTATTTTTCTGTCTTACACTTTATCATGGAAAACTCTATAGAATACACTGTAAATATTTCTCCTGCTTACAAAGTCTTCTCATAAATGCAATAGGCTCTTTAATGAGCTCGTTCACAAACTTCAATAAATCTAATGGCCCTGATTTGGGACGTTACATAAATGAGATTTCCATCTAAGAATTGTAAACTATTGCTTAAAAAAAACTGCTCAATATTATATCTCATTTGGGAAAAAGAAATAAAAATAATAAAGGGCAGCAGTACACTGGTTTTGTTCAAGCCCAAGCTGCTATACTGCTTTCGAATCAACCTCTTAGGAAAATATACAGAAAAGAAACCAAAACGGAAAATTTCCTCATTATTTCCCATTTCCAAGTTATACCAATGACCTCAAGACAATAGGACTTTCATCTAATCAGAAGGACAGAATCTTGAAGAGAAATGATATATAAGAATGGCCAATGAATATATGAAAAGATGCTCAATAGTGTTAGTTATCACAGTACAGCAAATTCAAACCATAATGAGACACTCCTTTACACCCTCAAAGAATCACAAAAATTCAAATAACTGACAAGATTAAATGTTGGCACAGATGTACAGCAAATGGAGCTTTCCACCATCATGGGTAAGCGTGTAACATGGTACAACCACTTTAGAAAACTGGCAGTATCTTACAAAGTTACACATATGACTCAGCCATTCCAATCTTAAGTATTTGCCCAAAAGAAATGAAAACATATGCCCAGAAAAAAGATTTATGGGGCGGGCCATGGTGGCTTGGTGGCACAGTTCTTGCATGCCATGGCGGAGACCCGGCTTCGATTCCCAGTGCCTGCCCATGCAAAAGAGAAAAAAAAAATGATTTACAGACACACGTCCAGAGCATCCTTATTCATAGCAGTCTAAATCTGATAACACTTCAAATGTTCATCAACAGAAGAACAGATTGATTGTGGTATATCAATAATGAAATATTAATTGGCAATAACCCTAGAAGTCAGCATGAAGAAAGTTTCCAAAGTGAGGGAATTGTTCAATATTTTGATTGAGATGTCAGTTTCACGAGTGTTTATAGTTGCTAAGCTTGAACAAATTGACAACCTAAAATCTATGTGTACCATCCTATGTAAATATCACCTTGATTAAAAAATTTTAAAACATCACTCTCAACTACTGATCTCTCCTAAGTACTCTCTCAGCCGTGCTAGCAATGAGGACAAACCAACTAATTTAAGTTCTTTCTTTCTCTCACTTCACACAGTACATATAAATGCTTCTGATGCAAGAAGAAAACAACTCAAGACACACAGGCTGGGTGCATTTGCAGACAAAACTTGGAAGTGTTTCAGTAAACTAATCAGGTTATATGGGGGCAGATTTAGTGAACCAACATGAATATCATAGCATTTACCTTTTATCCCCAAACAGGAGGATAGAGTGGGACAAATCTATAAGATAAGTAAAGTGGCATCTGACTTCGAGGAAAGAGCATGTCTGTATGTGTGTGTGTGTGCGTATGTGTGTGTGTGTGTGTGTGTGTGTGTGTGTGAATGCACATGCATATGCATGTATATGACATGCTTACTAGATTAAGAAAGAAAAAACTGTAGTGATTCTTTGATTTAAATATTAAAAGAGAAAATGACTTCAGAGACTTGTGAGGCTTTCAAGATTAAAATTTTGATAGTATAATGGCCAATGATTCTAGAGAGTATTGAAAACAACAAAAAAAAATGGGTGGCGTCTAATGATATATATGTCACCATATGGGAGATCCTCAAAAGTGCTCAGATTTTAAAAGAGTATGAACATGGGGTGGAATGAGGGACACATAAATGAGAGCAAATATTAAAAAGAACAATCTAGAGCTGTATAAACGATGAGGAAGAGCCAAGCCTGGGATGAATTGAGGCTTGTGATAATGTTAAAGGCAGCATTCAGGGGAAGGGGAGAGCTAGAGATGACACAGAAAGCAGAACTGCTGGGCGCCTCTGCTTGTCTGCTCTGTCAAGGAGAATGTTCATCAGACTGGAAAAGGCATAAGTATGAAGGAAATGAAGCCCAAAATAGGTGAGGGGATTTTAAAGGAGCACCTTGCTTGCTCTAAATGAGCTAAAAATCTCTGGTCCTGGACCAATTATAATCCAGGGAAATGACAGAACTTGCACAATAGAGTCCCACTCTACTGTCATCGGTCTTTGAGGAACTATGTGAACACAGGTGATGGGCAAATGTCAACCCAATTTTCAAAAATGGCAAGAAGTCACGGCAACTGCTTTCCGTCTATTACCACTAAAGAGCGTCTCTGGATGATTGAACAAAATGCAAACAAATACTCGTTAACAACAACATTGGGGAGGCTGCTGATTTGGTGTGGCATGACAACTTGTTCTTCGGGTAGACATGTGAGCCTCTGCTTGTGGTTCAATCCCTCTTTACAGGATGAAAATGCAATCTCGCATTTCTGAACACCTGAGAATAAGGTTTTTGGTTCAGCTAACAAAATTGTTGCCAGTTCCTAGAATGAAATAACTGAAGAACTTCCTCAACTGTGTTACATAAGAAGCAGCAGGACGTCCAACTTTCCGACACTTCGAATGATTTTGGAAACCCCCGACTGATGAAGAAGTGATGCAATGATCTGCTCCATGGACCATTTTGCATCCGTGGCACGCAACAACCCGTCTCCTCTCCCCAAGGACAGAGAAAGAGGAAGTTAGAGTGCAGGGTCATTAAAGAATCTACATAGGAGGAAATTTCTGAAAACCGAGGAATGCTAGATAAAGCACTAGAGGAATATCAGGATAAATGCTAAAGCTATCTCTGGGGAATGAATGTGCTGGTGATTTGAATTCTTTTCTTGTTTTCTTTCACCATTTTGAAAGTATTGTTACAATGAAAAAGAGTATACTTTAGTAATCAGTGGAAAAAAATATGATACTGTATCATTTTGAAAATTATTCAATCTTCCCCCCAAAGGATATTGTATGCATTTAATATAAGAGAGACAGACTAGACAAAATAGAACCTCCCAGTGCTACAATTTAATTATTAAAATGCAATATTTAAAAATTAAGCTGTCCAGTTTTATCTACTAAGGCAGCAGCAGCTATAAATATAATTTGTTGTCTTACTTGCCCAAGTCAATCTTACTGAAGTTAGTTATGGATCTAGCTATGCATAGTAGGAAAAACACATCCAAAATTATAAATGATACTTGACCATCTCTTAAATTATATTATTAAGTTCTTCTAATATCATCATTCATAGCTTTCTTTAATGCTGCGTTTCCTACATATTAGTTTTCAATAAATCAGTGCCTACCTTGGAATTATCTAGGGAGAAGCATTATTAAAAAGACGCATAGTTTCAGTTTACTTGATCACGCCCGATGAAAGCGCTTCCTTTAATCAAAACAGTGACAGTCACACACATTTGGGGGAAACAACTGGAAACTGCTCTACCTTTGTTTTGACAGTCAGAACAAAAGACTAATAAGTATCATCATGAGGTGTGCCTTCAAAACTCCCACTCAGTACCATCCCCAAAAGGTTTCCATCTTTGTGTTCTTTTTCTTAGCATCTTAGTCTCAGTGAAAAGCTTTAGTCTGTATCTGCTCTGGTTCCAATGTCTATCCATTAATACTGCATTTGATAGTTTGAAAAGTTATTACGTGCTACCTTCAAATCCTCTGTACATTGAAAAAAGAGGTATAATTAAAACCTGAAACAATTTGCTCCTCTAAATCAGCACTTTAGAAATGTTTTATCAGAAAAGAGAAACAATGAAGGTTGGTTTTGGATTGCACATTTAAAGCAGTATCGCATTCTCAATATGAACAGAAGATTGTGAACTTTAAAAATGAGGAAAGAGGATCAATCTGACATATTTCTAACAAACACATTACACATGTACCACAACTGAACTATCTACCTACTCATCTCATCTAGTATGAGCTTTCATTAAAACCAGAATGATGTTTACCCAATACAGAATATTATTGTGTCAAATCGACTAAGGTATGGTTAAAATTATGCTAAGAGAATAATTACAATCATTTTCTGTAATAATAAATAACTTTTACATACTTGATACAGTGCTGTGAGATGATTTTTTTTTCATTTGAAACCCAAGGCAAATGTATGGGGTAGGCAAAGAAGTCGTTATAATCTCCATGATAAAGACAAGGGACTTGGAGCCGAAATGACTTGTCCAAACTGTCCTGGAGGTTATCAAACCCGGGATCAATCCCCAGATTGTCATCACATTTCAGTGACATTTCTATTACTCAATACTATCTCTCTTCTGGCTCATGTACTTAGATATTACAGAGAAACGCAAACAAATGAAAAAGTAGAAAATACAGAATTGGGCAAATTGCATACATGCTAAAATTATAGTTAGAATAATAAACTCAGGATTTCATTATTATAGCTCTTTTCCTCAGGGGACAAATATCATTTGATACAGACTTTCCTATTACACATCTATTTTGCCTTATTATTTTGATAATGCTGGTATAGTCAATTAAATGTAATCATTAGGTAAAAAAAGTAGTGCGGCTTTGAAGAAGGAGAAATTTTCACCCAGAATATGCTTGGAGCTCATTTAGAGAGCACCACAGTATTCCTAGATTAGATGGCATGTTTTTGTAAAGCCGATATATTACAATGTCATGCTGACATGGTTCTTGATAATGTATTTAATGGTTAAAGAATACCTCGTGAACATTTGTATAGAACTCATTACATCTAATTTTCTGTTTTCCTTTGAAAGAAGCTGAATGATGCAATTGTGGTATTTTTGCTGTTCAACTTAATGAAAATTCTGTCCACTATCAATCAAATGGATCTTTCCCTTTTTTTGTGGTCCAAACAAATATGCACAAAAGTAATTTATTTTTATTGAAAAGTCCTGTACTAACGTGATGGCAAAAAAAAAAAAAAACACAACCAGGCTCTAATTTCTTTCAGATGTACTTGCTGGCAAGCTATGCACTGGAAAGGAAGGGAAGCTTTATTTTCATATTTATGTAATTCAGGTTATGTAGACAGATCAGGGGTTGTACAAATAGACTGGTTGTGAAACTAGTGCCTTTGGATAGATAAAATTGGCCAATCTTCAAAAGTGAATATAAACATTTGACCTTTTTCTCTATAAAAACACAAGGTTGAATGAGGCTCAGCTGAGATGTGGCTGTGGCAGCAAGATCTTTACCCCAGCCGAGAGTAACGTGGCGATGAGTTGTCTCATTGTGCCCTTATGGTAGAGCCGATACTGGTGTAATGACAGCTCAACAAACCACATGGCACACCATGAAAACCAATGCTGTAGGAATGCTAATTTCATTTTCCAACTATTTAAAAAAATCGTATTCAATTTCGCATGCCACGGTGAGATTCAGAAACAGCATGAAAGAGTATATATGCTTATACGTTACTGTTAAGTCTTTCAAACAAAAAAGAAGAATTCATAGCAAATTGCATTTCAGAAACTCAGAAGAGGAAAACTAGACCTTTCTTAATTCAGCATATGAAGGTAATTTGGTTGAAGCTCTGCCATTTATCACTGATAGGGCCAACAACAAAATTTCTAGGGTTCTTTACACATAGCAATATAGTCTCCATCTTGCAATTTTAGCAACATTTTAAAAATATGCTGCCCCTTCCCTGCATGGGTGGTTATGTAAAAGAAATTACATTAAAAATGCATTATTTACTTTTAATTATAAACATCAACACTCAGCAAAATATTTATGTTGTCACTATATAATAGCCTTTTGGGTAAGGGTGGATTAATTTGACAGAACTCTTATATGCTTAGTTTAACACTAACATTTAGATTTTAAAGGACAACCAACGTTATTGATTTTTTTATTTATTTAACATTATCAATTTAATTCTACTTTTTAAATGTACAGAAATAAAAAAAAGAAGTATATTGTAAATATTTGCTTATGAGACTAAGCACATTAACCAATTTGTACAATAAATTTGTACAAATTTATTGGATATACTGCATCTTGCATCAGACAGACAATTGCTACCCTCACAATGTTTCAATGTGGGCATAGAGACAAACAATAAACAGCAAAAAGCAGACAAATACCAACATAAACACACACAAAGAGACTCATGGTTACACAAATTGTGATATGTACTATGCATGCTATGAGAGTTAATAATGGGGGAGATGCCCAATCATTGGGGAATAATTAGATTATTTCATAACTTTAGATAAGGTAGTCTGGGAAGGGTTTGGGGATGAGGTAAATGAAACAGGAGATGTGCAAAGAATGATAGAAATAACTATCTATCTAGAAGAACAAAATAGGATGTGTAAAGTTTCTTGGGGGTCAGGTAAGGGTTTACATATCTATATAAAAAGAAGCTGAAAGGAAACAAGAGTTGTTGGAGACTTCTGGGTGCAGGGGACGGTGACATGAAATTAATTTAAGTACTGTGAATTTATGTACAGGGGTGGTCATTGCAGAGACCAAAATAGGAAGCAACCCAAAAGCCCAATAATCAGAGAGTACACTAAATATTGACAATCATCATGGGATTTATGATATTACATTTTTAAACAAAATTAAGAATCTAATTATTAATTAAAACACAGCTAAAATCTCAAAAGAGGGTAAAAACACATATGCAATACTATTCTGATTTTTAATAGAAAAACACGGAAATATATGAAAAGTTTGAAAGTGAAGGTCAAATACATTCTCAATGGCAATGTATAGGTAGAAAGACCATGGATGTTTAAATTTTTAAAATACTTTCTGCATGCTCACATTTTTTCTATAATAAACTTTGCAAAGCATAAACAAAAAAAGCAAAATAAATACAAAATGCAACCACAATACTGCCTTTTCCTAAATACTAAAAAAATAAGTTTAAATACACACAGAAGCTACAACTACAGTATTTCTATGTGTTCACATGGAGAACACTCAGTGAGAAAAAAATGTTTGACTATTGCTAACAATGCTAAAAATGGAGTCCCTCTCTCTCTCTCTCTCTCTCTCTCTCTCTATCGATGATGATGAGTAGAAGGCATTTAAAATAGAACTTACTATTGAGCCATTATCCAAAAATCATTATTGACTCACTTATAAAACTCAGTATGGTTTGCAAAACATTATGTCTCCTATTTCTATTCATGAGTGTTGAAAAAATGCTGAAATACCCATTTGGTAAAAAAATTGAGCTATCAACTGGTCTTAAATCCATTTGCTTATCATATTCTCTTGGCATAGGGAAAGAATGATAAAATCAAAAGCATATTAAAAAATTCTTGTTTTTATCTTCAAAAGCTCTCTCACTCTATTATGTCTATTCTGTCTTTTTTTCAAGTACATAATTCTTTGTTTTAGGTAGGGATGACATCAACGTTATTAATAAAACAACTCAAGTATATTGAAAAAATATTTTAGTAGTGACTCTCACCTATTGTTCATTTTTTAACATGCATATAACTAATTTCTAAAAAGCAGACATATACTGCCCTATTTGAGAAGACAGTTCATTATATATGAAATATGAGTGAATGCAGAGCTTATTACATAGTTACCTAAATTTAAGAGGAATCCGTACTTTATCACAGAATGGTAGGTGACTAATTTGGCATAAGGTCTGAGGGAGTATAATGTGAAGACCCCAAAATGTATCTATTTATCAAACTTGTGAGTTTGAGGAAGTCACTTGGTCTCCTCCAGTCTATTGACCTGTAAAATTTAAAAAACAATTATTCTATCATCTACCACCTGAGGTTGTTGTGAGATAAAATGAGATCTTATGAGTAAGTACCTGGTTATCACCATTTAATTTCTTTTTCGTTTGCTCCATTATGCATTGCTGATGATAACAATTATCTCCGAAGAACTCATTTAGACATGTTTTCAGGGGAGTCTTAGTTTGCAATGCCAAATACTGGTAGAGTTTGTTGAGGGTAGTAAATCTGGCCTTAAATCGCAAGTAATGATTACCTGTTCTCCTTATTAGCCACTGATGTGGTCCAAAAAACACTGCAGTATTCCATGTTAGTCATTGCCTTTTAATAAATTTTTAAAGATTTTGGATCCAACAAGGAAAACGACAGATGTTAATGTAGCTAGCTTTCCGAATAAACAATGCTCGACTTTGATTTGTCAAGGACCACCTCAGTCTACGTTGTCCTCCCAAACGTGTTCATCCTGGATCAGAAATGTCTGTTCACGCCTCTAATATCATGAATAGGCTTTTGGCAAGCCTAAGGGGCTGTCTCTGGATCTGTTTAGTTCTTCTACCAAGTTGCAAAACGTTGGCTATATTGTATGAAAGATAAACTCAGTCCAGCATCAAAGCAGTCATGTTGTGGTCTTGAGAAAAAAAAGTAATGGGAGCAAAAACTAGGCCAGATGCCAGAGTCTGCTTGCATTGACCCAGCTTCTGCTGCAGCAGTTTATATACATCTATCCTGGGGAACATTTATTGCATCGAAAGTAACTTCCTTGTTACTGAGAATGAATGTTATAGTCAGGATCTGATGTTTCTCATCACTTGCTTTTGACTACGGAAGATGCAAAAATCAATCAATCCAACAATGACAATGATAAGTATATTTGGAGTTAAATTAATTATGCCTGGCTTTGAAGAATAAAGAACTCTATTGTGACTGAACAGCATGGAACTGTCCAATTGATCTTTACCACAACTGCAGTAAGCAATTTCATTTCATTTTTAGGCACCTTAGCGACTTTCAGGAGAGTGCTGAGTGGCCACATTTTAAAAACATGTAATAGACTTCCAATATCAAAAATTTAGAATTGCCATAGCCCAAACAACCCCAATGAGAGGTATGGAAAGATCAAAGGTGATGGTGGAATTATACAGAGAAGATAGGACTTAACAAATGAATATGAATGCTGAATCATTAAATTGATATCTCTTTTAGTCCCCAGTATTTCAGAGCAGCTAGAAGTAAAAACCTAAAATTGTGAAATTGTAACCCATGTCAAAGTCTAAAACCTGTTCTACAACTAATTGTGGTGTTGTGCTTGGAAATTTATAGCTTTTTTATATATATGTTATTGTTCACAAAAAAAGAAGGCAAAAAAGTCAATTGTGATGATATAAAAGTATTTAAGCCCTCTAGTCTCCTATATTCTTGCGCAGCTAGAGGGAAAAATAGGAGAGGATTGTGTGATAGCCCATGACAACCTCTGGGATCTGTCCTGTAACCACTTTTTGAAGAGTGCTTTGAAAACGATTGCTTTTTTCTTTCTTTGCTTTGTATATATGTTATACTACACAATAAAAAAAGCCAAACGAACAAACAAAAAAGACATGTAATAGAGAACAAAGTCCTCTGACTATAAATACACACTTTTATTTGTATGAAGGGCTGAAATTTTGTCTTTCTCAAATTTTTATCCCCCTTTGTAGTCACATAACAATATCTCCATATGCAGTGAGGCCTGAAGCATTTCTCCAGGACTAGAGTAGAATAATAACTATGGAGAGTTTTATATATTCATTTTAGCCCATCATGAGCTTAAGTTATAAATGTAAGATGTGTAAGGGCCCACATCTTAGAGGAAGAAGAAAAGAGGGAGCATTATTTGCTCAGGTGTCTGGTGGGAATTCGAAAAGAACAGAGTGACTTGTTAACTACAGAGGAGCATTAATTTCAAGGCACCGAAAGCTACCACGTTATGGTTGAAGTTTTGAATCCCGAAGTATTATGACGTCTTTGGCCTAGAACAGTAATAAACTCCATAAACTTTCACATATCAAGCCTATAAAATATTGGCACCCCCTTTGGTCTCAGTTTAACGATATTGAAGAGTGACCAATGATGCGCAGAGAAATGAAGTAATTTACTCAAGTTAAATCAATGAAGTATTCTTATCTCCCAGCCATTCTAACTTCCAATCCAATGTGGTTTTTCTTTATACGATATTAAATTTATAACGCAAATGTTCTCAAAGCAAATTTGGGAAAGACAATTTCTTTAGGTCAGCGATCTTGCCTTCTTCAGGGTGTGAGGAAAGTTCGACAGGTGTCGTGGGGTTGTATAGTCATTTCTTATTGGAAACGTGCTTTAATCGTAGAGGCAGATTCACAAGAAAAGCTGTTCAAAGAGTTTCGCAATGGGCTCTTGGTGACGGAAATGATTTTGACAGTGTGTTTTTAGAAGACATCTAAAAATGGTTTCTGAATAAACTTTTTGGTGCAGAATGTCTTCACGATGTAAATGAAAGGTATGAAAGTCTAGTGCAAAAAGACACTTTTGGGACAAATTTTACCATTTTCCCATTTTTTCTCAGTGAAATACGTTTCACATTCTTTTTGGGTGAGAATTTTACATTTTTTAAAAATGTTATTTTACTAGAGAGTTCATTGAAATAGCTCTTCCTGGATTCAGCTCATTTAAGGCTCATTTTGAAATAACATACTTTTCCCCAAATGCGGGCTTGTTATTACACACACCAGTGGAGTAGTAGGTTAGTGTGTTCTAAGAAAATACATGTTTTCTGTGTGTCAATGCATGTTATCACAGTCACTATACTACCTAAGGGAAACTACTAGTGCTAGGGTTCCCCTTTTAAATATGATGATGCCTGTTATTTTCTTCTTTATGTTTTTAGGCACTACACAGGCAATGATACACCACAAACACAAAGTTAACATAAGCTGTGCTAATGAGAAAATGGTATAGCAAGTTAAACTATAGATTTTTAAACTAATGGCTCAATTACTCAAACTCTTGTGGTGCAGCTTTAATAGAACAATGTTTCCTCAGATTAAATAGACAAAGGCATTATTAACCTCAAGTCAGCAAACGTTTACTGAGTTCCTACAGTGTGTAGGCCATTTTTCTAAATCCAAATTAAAAGAAATATGACATTGGGTGCATGGGTAGTTTAGTGGTTAGAATGCCTGCTTTCCATGCGGGAGACCTGGGTTCGATTCCCAGACCATACACCCCTCCCCCCCACCCCCCCAAAATACATGAATATATAAGATTAATTTCTTGTTCTCGAGAAGCTAACCAGTATGTTTGGAAGCAAGACGTATGCATGTGAAAAGTTAAATAGAGTCTTAAATAAAGCTTCAAGGCAAAAGAAGACATGTCATTTGGCAGTACCTGATTAATTTCCAAATGGCCTATACAGACAAAAATGATTACACTTCAAAAAAGAGAGAGCTCTTTTCAAGGAGGACAAACAAAAGGTCTCCAGAAGAGAAGATTGAGAGCAGTCCTGATAACCAAATAAATTTTGAGAATTGATAGGACATGCTCAATGTCATGTACAAGAATCAGGCAGTGGGAAAACACAAGGTAGATTTATGGGAGCATAATATTGAGACCATATCATGAAGGACCTGAATCTCAGCAACAGGGATTCTGTACCAGGTCCTGTAACTAATAAGGATCTACTAAAGGTTTTGAGCAGACAGATGACATGATAAGAGTGATTTTCCTGGCCGATCATAGTATTACAGATGGCTTAGGAAGGTGAGTATGAAGGCAAAGAGACTAGATCAGAGGTTATTGTAATATAAGGTACTAAGACTTTTATCTAGGACAGAACTTGAAAAAGAAGAGAGATTGAAAAGTACAAGTGTGGCCTGGAATGGAGGCAGAAAGGGGGATTCTAATGGAGAGAGGCTGGGAAAAACAGGGAAATCAAGTGACGGGTGGCTTAGGCGGCGAGAGTGGAAATGATATTGTTGAAGGTATGTGGAAATTGCAGTAATAGAGGGCCATCCAAATGGGACATCCACTAGGAGTTCACAATTGCAGGAACGATAGTGACACTGCACATGAAGGCTGGAATAGAAACAAACAGATGGAAGAGCCAAACGCCAAGAGATTGGTTAAAAGCCAGAGGCGAGGTTAGTGAAAGAGAGAGGAAACCACCAACATTGAACCTGGCATCAGGGCAGGGCTGGGACACATAATTAAGGTGAAGGGGAAGAGAGAGTTGCTAAGGATGAATTTAGGGAGATGGTAAGAATGAAAACTAGGAATATTACAGAGATGAAAGGGCTACAGAGTTATAAAAATGGGGGAGGGGGAGGGTTGGGGTAGTAGAAGAAAGGGTCAAATGGTAGAGCAGCCAAAGGAATTGGCAATAACTTTGAGAGCTCATTTAACAAGTACTTAATGAGTACCCACTCAGTACCGGCAAGATCCTAGATGCTCAGGATGCAGCATTTTACTGTTAAGTAAAATGAAGAAACATAAAAAGCACCATGAGAAAATGGGAAGCAAGAATAGGAAGAGATGGTGGTGACGACTGTGGTGGTATCTAACATATTTCTGAAAGAAGTAAGGGGTGAGAACTGTGGATATCTGAAGGAAGAATGCTGAATTTCTGCAGGAGGAAGCAAAACCAAACCCAGAGAGAGAAGATGATGAGGAACTGACAATGAAATGAATAAGGGTTTTGCATATCTGATTTTTTTTTAAAGAATAAACTTCAGTATCCATTTGGTAAGGATCCAGTGATCCAGTGGTGAAAGAAGTTGTGAAGACATTTACCGAGGAGTAAGAAATCAGTTATGGGGACACACGCTAAAATTAGGACATTTCTTCTGTGGTCAGGCCATTAAGAATCTGGAAATATTGGAAGGAGTATGAAATTCCCTAGAAAATTATCAGTAGTGCTTTTAGGTACACCAATACCACTAAATCTAAATATGCATGTGTTAGTTTTAAGCTGTATGTACCCCAGAAAAACATGTTCTTAAATCTAATCCATTCTTGTAGGTATGAACCCGTTGTAAATAGGACATTTTGATGAGGCTACTTCAGTTAAGGGTTGACCCACCTTAATCAAGATGGCTCTTAATCCTATTACTAAAGTCCTTTATAAATGGGATGAATACACAGAGAGAGAAAGAAAAAGCCACAGAAGCAAGAAGGTGAAATCAACAAAACCTGGGAGAGACTATTAGCTGCCACCCTGTGCTTTGCCAGGTGGCAGAGGAGCCAAGGATTCTTGGCAGCTGGTCTTAGGGAAGAAAGCAGCATTCGCCTTGATGATGCCTGATTTGGATATTTTCTCAGTCTCAAAATTGTAAGCTAATAAATTCCCATTGTTTAAGCCAAACCATTTCATGGTATCTGCTTCCAGCAGCCTAGGAAATTAAAAGAATGCATTTCATTCTCTTCTTTCAAATTTTATTTTACAAGATTTTCAAATATATACACATATGTACTTGTCAGTAGATGCATAAATATGACCATATGTATGCAGTCCCTCTTTTCTGTTTTGCTTAGTTCACTCTTCTATTTCACCCACATCAACTGCCACCTATTAAATATAGCTTAGTTATATATTTCCATATTTTTTCAATCAATAGTTTTCTCCAATTTATATAATCATATAAAATATACCAGCATTCGATTCCTGGTGCCTGCCAATGCAAAAAAAAAAAAAAAAAATACCAGCAAACATTTAAGTAATGCACATGCCTATATAGGATTACATTTTTAGACACAATTGATAATTTATCATATGCAATTTTATGCTTGTGATTTTCACACTCAATGGTACCTTATGTTAATGACTCCTAGTAAAGAGGTATATCTCTAAATCATAATTTTTAACAGCTGCAGAAGTGTCCATGTTCAGAAGTTCAAAAATGTATTCAAAAATTTCCTATCAAAAGTTATTTTTTCACATTGTTTTTAGGGCAGATCTAGTTATGATGAAATCCCTCAACTTTTGTTTACCTGGAATAACAGGTAACCAGGGGCTGGTGGGGTGAGGGGAGTTCTTGCTTATGGGTATGAAGTATCTTTTTTGGGAGGATGAAAAAGTTTTGGTCATGGGTATTGGTGGTGGTGGCTTGATATTTTAAATGCAATTTATGTTACTGAATTCTACAAATGAAAGTGGTTAAAATGGGAAAATGTTGTGTTGTATATATTTTACTGCAATAAAAAATTTGCCTTGGCAAAAAAAAAGACGTACATTATCAAGTGGAGTTTACCTCAGGTATTGAAGGATGGTTCAACATAATAAAATCAAATAATATAATATACCACATTAATGGAGCAAAGGGGATAAACAAAACTTGATTATCTCAATTGATATAGAAAAAATATTTGACAAACTCAGGCACCTATTTTTGATAAAAACACTCAGAAAACTAGGAAGAAGGAAACTTCCTCTATATGAAAAATGGCATATATGGAAAGACTGCAACCAACATTATACTCAATAATGAGAGAAAGAAAGCTTTCCCTCTAAGATCAGGAACAAGACAAGGATGCCCACTGTCCTTACTGCTAGCCAACACTCTACTAGAAGTTCTAGCCAGAGGAATTAAGCTAGAAAAAGTAATAAAAGGCATTTAAATTGGAATTGAAGAAACAAAACTTTCCCTATTTTGCAGATGACATCATCCTATATACAGGAAATCCTGAAAAAACAAAACACACACACACACACACACACACACACACACACACACAGCAAACTACCTAGAGCTAATAAACAAATACAGCAAAGTGGAGGAGCACAAGATTAAAATGCAAAAATAAGTACTGTTTGAATACACAAGAAGCAAACAATCAGAAAATGAAATCAACTAAAAAATCAAATATCCAGGAAAAAATTTAACCAACATTGTAAAGGACTTGTACAGGGACAACTACATAACATAACTGAAAGAAACCAAAGAAGGCCTAAATAAATGGAAGGATATTCTATGTTCATGCATTAGAGGATAGAGGACCAAATATTATTAAGATGTCAATGCTATCCAAAGTGATTTACAGATTCAACGCAAACCCAGTCAAAATCCCAACAGATTTCTTTGCATAAATGGAGAAGCCAATCATCAAATTTATATGGAAGAGTAAGGGGCCCAAAACAGCCTAATTAGGAATTAAAGAGCTCTTTTGATAACTATGAAATAAATATTTGAAGTAAAAAAGAAATTACATGGAATGGTAAGGGGCCTTAAATAAACAAACTAAGATGAGAAAGAATGAAATCGTAGGCCTGACACTTTTTACAAAACTACAGTAATCAGGACAGCATGATACTGGCACAATAGCAACTGGTCATATAGACTAATGGAATAAAATTGATAGTTCATAAATAAACCCTCATATTTGTGGTCAATTTATTTTTGACAAGGGTGACAAGTTCACTTAATAGGGAAAAATAATCTCTTCAACAAATGGTGCCAGAAAAACTGGATATCCATATACAAAAAAAAAAAAAATGAAAGTGGCCCTCTACCTCCACCATATATAAAAATTAACTCAAAATAGATAAAGACTTAAATATGATAATAATAAAAAATTCCAAGAAAACAGGGGAGCATTATCAAGACCTTTGTTAGGCAATAGCTTCTTCTACTTTATACCAAAAGTACAAGCAATAAAAAAAAAATAGATAATTGGGACTCCATCAAAGTTAAAAAACTTTCAAGCATCAAAGGACTTCATCATGAAAGTAAAAGACAACCTACCGAAGGAGAGAAAATATTTGGAAACCACATATGCAATAAGGGTTTAATATCCAGACTACATGAAAACCTCTTACTACTTAATAAAAAGGCAAACAACCCCATTTTTAAGTAGGCAAAGGGCATGAATAGATTTATCTCCAAAGTCAGTATACAGATGGCCAATAAGCACATGCAGAGATGCTCAACATCATTAGCTTTTACGGAAATGCAAATCAAAACCACATGAGATACCATTTCACACTCAGCAGAATTGCTAATATTAAATTTATTTTAAAAATTGAAAATAACAAGTGTTGGACAGGATGTGAAAGAATAAGAACACTTGTTCATTGTTTGTGGGGCTGTAAAATGGTATAGTTGCTGTGAAAAACAGTTTGGTGGTTCCTCAAAAGAAAGTTAAATATAGAGTGACCACATGACCCGGCAATCCCTCTTTCAGGTATAAAATCAAAAGAACTGAAAGCAGGGACTCAAACAGATATTTGCGCAGAGATGTTCAGAACGGCATTATTCACACTTCCCCAAAGACAGAAGTAACCCCACAGTCCATTAACAAATGAATAGATAAAGAAAATGTGGGCTATGCATACAACGGAATATTACTCAGCCAATAAAAGGAATAAAGTTCTGATACATGCTACAACATGGATGAACCTTGAAGATATCACATTGATTTAAATAAGCCAGACACAGAAGGACAAATATTGTATGATCTCACTGATATAAAATAATTGTAATAAACAAGTCATAGAGTCAGAAGCTAGAGTATACCAGGGCCCAGTGTGGGGGTAGGGAATGGAGAGTTAACACTTAATTGGTACAAATTTTCTGTTTGATGTGGTGGAATGGTTTGGTAATGGTGGTGGTGATGGTATCAGGCCAATATGAATGTAATTACCAGCAGCAAATTACCCATTTCAATGTAGTTAAAAGAGAATATTTTAGGTTGAATGTATGTTACCAGAGTAAAAAAAAGCAAAACAACTTTTCCCCTTTTCTTTTTTTTCTTTTTGCCATTATGGACAGTGCTGCAATCAATCTCCAAATATCCTTGTACTTGTGCACATATCCTTTATATACTAGTATTTTATTCCATAAGTAGAGCCCCAGGAGGTAGATTTCCATTTCTGTAAGACAATTTTTACTCTTACCCTTTTTATTGATTTCTAAACTTCAAGGTCCAAACGTCAAGGAAATAGCACATACTATATTTTACCATAAAAATAATTTTCCAAGTCTCAGAATTTCCAATGTACTTTGTATAATGATTCCCTTTATATCACACACCATATCCCCCAGTTCAGACAGAATCTTCTGGAAAGCCAGAAACACGCTAATATAATTCTATGTCCTTATGCATGCTTAGCAGAGGGCTGTACTCATGGAAGACAAAATATAAATGAAATTCTTGGTACTTATAAATATTTTAAAAATACTACTCTCAATCAATCATCAGGAAACAATAACAGGAAATATATTCCCGACTCTAGAAAACTGCCTCATTATAAGGATCATAGATTTCTTTTCCATTATTCTCATATTGAGGATCCTGGCAGCTTTTAATCAGATATTGGTGATTGAAAAAAGCAATCCAATAATAATCCTGGAAAAAGATTTCTATTTAAGTACCTAGCCTTAGTTTTACAGACATAAAAAGATTATAACATTAAAATACATGTTATTAGAATGGTTATAGGCTATCCTTAGGCTTTTCCCATGCTTTTCCTAGGTTTTGCACTCTTGTAGGGTGGAAGGTGAGAAGAGATGGGTAGGAATAGAAACAAAGTTAGAAATAAACGAACATTCTTTCTCCAAAATAAAAAGAAATCTTCAGGTTAGGACATTGTATTTCATGTACACCAGAATTCTACAACATAAGAAAAGCCAATTTCTTGGGGGAATGTAGAAAGTTTGGGTGAAATCTAATTATATTTTATTTGCAGAACAGTCAATATGGCAGTACTTCTCAAGTTCAATTCAATCACAAACGTGTAGAACAGATTTGCATTTACATCTAAGTAGAAGCACAGTGGATTACAAAGATTTCAATATAATTTAGCAATCTCTTTGTCAAAATAGGGCATTCATTGAACATAATGACACTCAAGGCCATCCTTCCAGTAAATTACCCTATAAGAGTTCCATAAAAAATTTAATGTGGTACAGGGTGGGGAATATAGGTAATTAAATGTGTTGCAGAGATAGCAAGAAGACCCTGGGATACGTAAAAGATTGCAATTAACAGTTGAAAGAATAATTCTGAAATAAATAGATTATTTTAGGAAAATCTTATCAGTATGTCAATCACTTTAGCTCCCTTATCACGGGGGAGAATCTTAAATAGGTGCTCGGGTCAATAGTAGCCAACCCCTTAGCGTTCCCAGATCCAGGGTGTTTCATGACAGATAGGCTCTAAACCCTGATTACTTTTCTAATAAGAACATTGTTGCTTGTCAATCTCCAATCTTTTTTAATACACTAATGTCATATGGAAATAAAATCGACTCCTGGATGATAAGCCAGCTGCCCTGGGATTGCGTAAGACTAGAAACCAGCATCTGCAGCACAGAGATAAGCGAGGCTGAATTCTCTGTGGTCTTTTGAGACTATATTATGTGAAATGAAGAATTTACAAGCAGAGACACTAGCTAAAAATTTCATTGTTAATGACTTTTGAGTAGCCATGGTTTCTGTTTTTTTTTCCCCCATGTGAGTCTATAAAGGACTTGACAAAAAAGGGAAAAGAGGCACACACATTTAGCAAATAAACAGAATCCAGGACTAAAATAGGAAACGTAACAGTAGCTCCGGAAGTGCTTGTGATAACGGCTGAAAGAGTGAACTGTACAGGGTTTGTTAAACAAAAGCTATGTAAATCTTTGCTCAGCTGGTTGGAAGCAAACAGGAAAAGAGACCCACAGGCTGGAAGAGTTCGTCAAGGATGATAAGGGGGGCATGGAAGCAAAAGGATTTAAAACGGTAGCCCAGGTTCTGTAAATAATGCAAGCTCTTCAGGATGCGCTAGAGACCCAACTCGACAGCATAATGATTTCAGCTAAAAAAAAAAAACCCTGCTATTTCAACCATAAGACTCCGTAAACCAAAGAAGAAAGCGGAGGGATTTTGTACACCCAAAGGGAAAACTGTTAGAAGTGTGGCAAACCTTTTAATCTTTCATTTTATCCATCAGTTGCCCATGACATTGCCTGCAAGCTTTTGCAGCACTTAAACTGGGATGAGTAAAACAATTATTAAAGTGTCTCAGTTTTTAGTTAACTGTGCTAAAAATAGGAGTGACAGGGCTGAAACAGAAATTTCTTGCCATTCTTCGCCAACAAACTTTAGTTGACAAATTAAAATGTAAAATGACTACAAATGAACAGAAGGATAGAAAATTAAGTGAGTAGAAATTTCCAAGGTTGTTCCCTCTCCCACCGGCCCTTAAATATCTTCCTTCTGCGCTGGGACCCTCTGACATCAATAAAACACACTTAAGTTTGAAGGAAAGGTGAGGAAAAATCTTAAGCAGCCCAAACTAATAACCCCACGGAACATCTGGAGAAGAGTCTGGCAACAAGCTTTCATTTCTCATGAGCTTTCTGTGGGCTCAGCTCGTGACAAGATGTGGGGCCACTCCCCCAGAGATGGGATTCCTACTAACAAAGTCGAGAAAAAATCGGCCCAAAGCTGTACATCAGTCAATTTCACAAAAACACTGGAGCATCATTAGCTCTCAGCAACTGTTGTATTTCAAGTTCTACAAGCACCTGCTTTATATCTGACTTTTCTGCTCCAGATGAAGCACACATGTACAGGGATATGGTTTTTTTTTTTTTTGCAGTAATGTTCAGCAAACCTCAATTGAACTGTCCTAACAGGTTGGAAAGGCCAAATCAAGAAATTCATTTGTCACCTGGTCTCAAAGTGAACTCAACAGATGCTGAAGAATTCAGAGGGGTTGTGAACATTTCATCAAAACCCCAAGTAGCTGTTCAGCAAGTGCGATGAACTGTGAACTATGTGTGCAGTATGAGAAGATGCCACCGGTATCTTCCCTCAAAGCGCTCATCAGCTCATTTGTGATTCTGGGAGAGGATGTTATATTCCTGCACTTCTAAGCTGTCTGTGTATGTGTGTGTGTTGGGGGGGTGGTGGTGGCTGACAGGGTACTGACAGTAGTTAGTAGTACTAACTACTAAATGTAGTTAGTACATTTGTATTTATTTCAATGCCTTTTTTTCCTTCTTTTTCTCAGAGAGCCCAGAGGTAGTTGAAAAGATGCCTTGGCATAACGAATGAACTTGAAACAAGAAAGAAAATATACAAATATGTCAATCGGTTGGTAGGCTTCTGGCTCAGTTTGTCTTCTGTGTACTTTTCTGTTTTCCTTTTCCAATTCTGCAATGCGCTTTTAATACATTTTTAATGAAAACATGAAATGAAAATGAAAATTGGCAAGTTATCCATTTGGTGGTTGAGTTCTAGCACAAATCTCTTTGGAGATCTTACATGATGATCTAGCACTGGCTAACCCCAAAATTGTTTTATATGCTTTTTTTCATTATTGAATGGAAAGATGGAAGGGAGCCAGGGAGGTAGGAGCAAGGCAGGAATGCAAGTGCAGATAACTAGCTCTGTTCCACAGCAAAATTAAGTTTCTCTCATGGGTAGTCACTCAGTAAATGTTAATTGGTGATAATTAAGAAAAATGGGTTTTCTTTTTTTTTGTGAATTCCACAACACAATTTCATATTTTCACATTAGCTAAAGGTTAAAGCCAAATTGATGCAGTACAACCTTGCAGCTATGTGTGAGCTCCCTTTCACAGAAGGGGCCGCTTCCATGGCGGTGAATCTAAAGACCTCGTTCACTTGTGAAATGCAAGTAGTACACGTGGCATTTGACTATCATTTCTTCTTTTTCCTAAATTTTCCTTGCTGAGAAACAGAAAAACATATAAGGGACAAAAACAGAGTTCAAATCATACTCAGAAATGTACTGACATGACAGCTGAGCTCCTTAACAAAAAGTGAGCTGATGATGGCCTTATATTGTCGAATAACACAGTAGTGCCATAAATAAAAATTGAAGACAAGGGAAAAAGGGTGAATCCGAATTTTGTCAAAAGTGTTAGTGCTAATGTAATCAACACAGGGTGAGTTTGACGCTTTGAATACCAAACCTCTGAGGGGGTTAAGCAATGCCCATGAACACTACCCAGTTTATATAAATATGATTCATATCAGGAACCACCCAGAGGACAAAGAACTATAGATGATTCGAGGGAATCTTCCTGGAACGATATAGCCCCCAAGCATTCTTCATTTAGTGGTCATCACTCCGAATCCCAAAGGGACAGTGATGAGCTCCTAACACCACTCAAAGGGCAAGTGACAGGAAATTGTGTACCACCACTAAGCCCTGAGTTGCAGAGATTTAACAATGGGAATTAAGAGCAAAAACAGCCATCAAATGAAGAGTCACTCAAGTAGTAGGTCTGAAACAATTAAAACGTGTTGAATATGTGAATGAGTGGGTGAATAAATGAATGTGGAAGGAGATAATGAGCCAGCATAAGAAATGGTCTGTCTCAAAACCAGCCCCAACACCAAGACACAACCAACCCTAACTATACCAGTGCAAAGACATCACATCTACCAAGGGGGAAGTGAAGGGGAAGTACAGTTGCATGGATATGCATCATTTATAACTGGCAAAATGTGTACCTTCCATGCCAAAGTGTGGGTTCAGTTGTTTGCAATCAATAATCTCTTCCCCCCTCAATGGTCCAACTGAAAGAACCTCAGTCAGTTACTACCATGAAGAAGCGCCTGAACTGGGTGAACCCTAGAGATAATTCTGATGCCCACATTGGCTAGAATCAGCATCTCATTCTTCACACTGGATTATGCGTCAGTCACCTTATTCAGTCTTGAACTGGTCGCTTTGTCCTCCTGGGTCTTATGGTGTTCATTTATAAAATTCTGGAATCAAATCAGGTGATCGTAAGCCCCTTCATGCTCTCAGGCTTACGTATGGGTTTACCTCATCTTTCAAAACCCTAATCTTGGTGAGGAGGACTAAAAAATGAAAAAAAAAAACCTTATTTTCAATTAATGGGCACCTACTTCATGGGTCTGACTCAAAAGAGTTCACTTCTGTCCCTCACATTTATAGGATTGACTCCCAACCTAGGTTGCACACTAGAACCACTAGGAAAGCTTTTATAGCTGTCCATTCCTAGAATTCATCCCAGACAAAAATCAGCGTTTTTGTAATGCTTATCAGCATTTCTGTAAGTGGGACCTAGGCATCAGTATTTTTCAGAGCTCCCAGGTAATTCTGACCTGTAGCCTGGGCAGCAAATTATAATAATAATAAATTATTATTATTAAAGAGTCTCCTCATCAATTGAGTTAATTAAGCCTACTTTAATTTCAGATCCACACAATAATTCACCTGGCACGTTCTTAGAAATTTTTTATGCTTAAAGTTATATATTTTTTAAAGAATAAAGTGCATGCACCTATTTTGACAGGGCACATGGCTTGTTTTTTTCATTGCAACCTAATGCAACGATTATATTCCAAATTGGCCTCCAACTTGCAGTATTGCTTAATATTTTCAGGCATCGGTGGCTCCATAGTTCCAAGATTTCTGCATATTTAAAAGCAGTCATCTAAAGCACTTTTCAGTCTGTCAGTGGATATATATTCTTCCTGCTTTTAATAACGAAAATTTCATTTTAAGTGATAATCCCTAAAAAGAATTTGCTGGCAGAACGCTTTATATCATAAGAGCATATGGGAGTTAAGAATAATTATTCGGAGAGAATCTTTCTCCAAAGAGCTTAAAGCACTTTATGGAATTCGTCTAATTAATGCTCACACTATATCCATGAGAATGCTGTGGACAGCGAGGCATTAACAGCTCTGAAGTGAATGCCCATTCCACTCAGTGAGAGGATGAGAATCGAAGCAATGGCACTGTGCACAAAAGCGTGTTTATATAGTCTACCGCTGCTCAGGAGCCTGTGACACAAGCTACATTTTATTACATCAAAATGAAAAGGAAGAGAGGCAGTAAATCATTGTAATCATTTTTCCCACGCGCTATCAGGTATCCAAACATTTAAAAAAAAAACCTCAGAACTATCCAGTACTTTAAAAATTTCAGATGCTCTGGCATTCTAGAGATGCAGACAAAATCTGATTAAAATGCAGACCTTCCTTAGTATAACAGATAATATTGACATTGCTTTCCACTCATACAATAAATAGCAAGCACTGTCAATATGTGTGGACATGTTAACATAGACTTAAATGTGTAATCAAAATACGAACAGGCACTTTTATCCCAGGCAGCCTGACAGATCAAATTAATTTTAATATCATCTCAAGAAAAAACATTAATTGCATGCATGCTTGTAAACACAGTTTGATGGAATGGAGGGGATATAAAGCTGGTACAGGACAGTAGTTGAAACAGACTGATTTTTTTTTAAATGTCCATATACATTTCCTATTTTAAATCACAGTTTGTACTTGAGCTTTCCCACTGGGTTCACATCTTAACCTGACCTGATTTTTCTAACCTGGTCAGATCTCCTTCTGTATAAAATTAATAAAAGAATCCACAGAAGGCTTACAATTTCATTAAAATAGATAAAAAGTTCCACCTTCATAAAAAATTTCTTTGGGAAACTCAAAAGCACAAAAGAGTACTTATAAAATCGACAATGCATAACTTCGAAATCTCCCTTTCTTTTAAAAACAAAGTATTTAGTAAATAACATTATTTGTCTTTCCCAATAGCAACACCATGTAGACAGAAGATGAACAGGAGACGGGCTCATTTTTTTCTCTTCACTCTGCTCATGGGGGAATTACTGATGAATATTTCCTGCCTAAAAGCAGAGAGTTGACTCTGATGATTATCAATAAAAATAAAAAATAGCAAGTCAGTTCAGAGATAAGCAAAGGTAGCAACTCACCAACGATAAAACTCTTTAATGTTTATCTTTAAGCAACTGCTAGAACTGTGACTCTCCACTTTCCCATTTAAAGAAATTGTTCATTAATTTTAGCACTGAATACCTTGGAACTTATAATCCCATAAAAGAAATGGATAACCTCTTAAATGTATTTCCTCATCTATTCTCAACATATCAGGGGAAATTACAGACTTTTCCGTGAGAAATTTATCCTGACTAAAAGCAATAGCAAGATAATATAATGGTTTCAAATAATTTAAATATAAAGTATTGCATGAAAGTCGAACAAAATAATAGACTTTTGAATGTGACTTTACCCTTTTGAATTTGGCTAATCTTAATGATCAAAATGGTCATTATCTTCCAAAGGAAAAACATATATAATAGGAACAGCATCCAAATTATTTTAATGTAAATGATCAGTCATTTCGGACATAACTTCTAAGAACTATTATCATAATGTTAGCTCTGCTTCTCTAGAGTAAGCCTAAGGACTAATTGGATGATTTTAAAACAATTCCTTTTGCTCCTTGCAGGAAAAGAAGACATTTGCAAAGGCAAGGCTCTATAGCAAATCAGTGAATAAGTTACTTCTTGAATCCAGAGAGTGTTACATATTATACTGAGACAGGGAATGGTCCACCAGGTGGAGGAGTTCGTAATGGTGAAAAGTGGTTGTGAAATAACTTAGGGATCACATGGGATAAAATTACCATGATGGTTTCAATAGCAACACGCCCCACAGTGGAAAACTCAGTAATTTCAGTCAGACCCAAGTTCCTTTTCAACAGATTCTTCTCTAGGACATGTTCTTATTAGTTGCAAATTCTTACGACAATTGGATGGCCAATGGATATTCAAATTCCACAAATGGAGAGGTTTTGTTCCCCCCCCACAAGAAAGTTGCAATTTTGTATATATACTTTACAATTTGGATACTTGTCCACATAAGGTGACCCTATAATGCGCTGGGAGTTAAAATCTCTTCAAAGGGATAACCAAAAGGCAATCTCCCATTGTGCTCCCCCAAATCCTGCACAACTAGACATAGGTATAAAAATGTCTTTTGGATGTAAGACTAATAGATTGTGAGAGATAGAGTAGCACAGTACTCTGCACGTGTTATAAAGTGAAAATGTGAAACACCTCAGGTGCCTTCTATACCATGGAAACAAAAATCGTTCTGATAAGTTCGAGAATGAGTTTTTCTTCATCCCTGTTTTTATCAGAACAGACAGTAGGCTGAACCATATGAAATGCTACTTGATTATTTTTTACCCACAAAAACACCAATCTGTCTACAAGGCACACGATTAGACATTTACAAATAGAATAATCAGAGAGAAACCCAAAGGAAATCCTCATGAAACTAATGTTAAAGACCAGTCTACATACCTATTTTCAATAAGGAAGAGTTCATTCTTGTTCCCCCAAGAATACTTTCTTAGGTCTTTGCTATTTAAAGGAATTTTTCCCTATTATCTTTACTTAAGATAGTACCAGTACCTTTGACGATACCCCAGTTTTAGCTCTTAGTTAAATTCTTGCTTTATAACATATCAAATGATTACATACTATAGAAGTTGTGCTTTCCAACAGGGTAACAGGTAGCCACACATGATGGTTTACACTTAAGCAAATTAAATATAAATAAAATTAAAAATTCAGTTTTCAGTCGCTCTAGTCACATTTCAAGTGTATGTTTGAATGCTACTAACACTGCAGAATGTTCTTTCAGACGGGGCTGGTACAGAGACTGCCTGTTTGCCTGTCTCCCCCATTAGATGACCCCTTCAGGATGCGGGCTATAGCACAATGCATTGCATACCCACTGGCACATGATAGGTGAGGCAGTGAATCAATGAATTAATCTTGTTATTACCCCTGATATCGCTATATATGATGCTTTTCAGATTAAAATGCATTTATTGGTGGTTGCCAGAGGCTGGGCAAGAGGGGAGGGATCAAGTTGCAGTGGGGATATGAGGAAACTTTCTGAGGTGGTGGAAACAACCAACTTTCTCAGGAAACAACCGACCAACTTTCTGAGGTGGTAGAAACTTTCTTGAACGGGGTGATGGTTACACGACTGCATTTGCTTGTCAAAACTCAAGGCACCCTACACCTTAAAAGGGTGAATTTCATTATTCGTAAATTATACCTCAGTAAACCGGACTTTAACAAAATGATATTGGAAAGGGGAGAAGAAGGGGACTTTCATTTGCGTTTTAAAACTTGATCCTTGAGTTGGGGGATGAATAAACAGAGGATACTGCTGAAGATACAACAATCAGATATTTGATTACCAGAGTATTATATCATGAGGCATGTCTGAAGCTATAAAGAAACTTAGGAAGTTTCTGGAAGACACTAGCAGGTCTCTCAGGGTGGTTCCCCCGTGCTCACCCCTCCCCCACCCCCCACTGATCCTCTAATCACTTTTGATTTTACCATCTGTTCCTCCTGGCGCAACAAAGATTTAGAAAGAACAGTGGCAACTTTAATAAGCTTGTCTTAGGCGACCTTTGTGAAATCGTCAGAGGTAAAAATCGATGCTGCTGATTTAATCCACCGCTTATTGAGTACTTCTTCATGAAGTATAAATACATGGCTCTGATAGTGTGACATGGTTTCACTGAGATTTTCCAAATCTTAAAAGAAAGGCTAGAAAAATATCGTGTGATCCGTTCTGGTTTCCACACTGTATGAATTAGGAATTGAGATAAAAAAATTCTCGATTGCATTCCCTGGAAACTAAACCTTGCTACGGGATACAGCAAGCTGTTTAGCATTTGCAAAGAAAAATGAGATTTTTGCAAGCCTTTCTTTTCTGGGTGCAGCAGGATCTTGACTGGAGATTACCAAATGCAGAATCCCCCTCCTACCATGATGGCCAAAAGCCTGGTAGCCTTAAGACCAGAGTATAAATCACATCTGTTTACACTGTCCCTTGGCTTAATAAATTCCAGTCGCTGTTGCCTCTCTGGTGTCTTTTAATCCAATGTCATCACTCTGTGTTTGTTCTCTAAGGTAATATTTATAATAGAGAGCACAAAGGGAACACTGAATTTTTGCACCAAAAAATATGTCTGTGCTCATGAGAATAAATTATCCTTAGACAGATTTCAAAAAATAACCCATCTACTTTTCCTTGGATGAATATTGAATAAACTGTTAAAAGGGTGTTGAGGGGCTTGAACCTTTTGCTAAGATAATGGACACCTCCATGATCATTCGCCTTTTAGGGCAGGGAGAAATGCCAATTTCTCCCCACCAAGACTATTGAGGGTAACAGATCATCTTCGGGTCCAGCAGTGAAAACTCTCAAGACAGTAAGTCTTCTCAATCTCAAAACTGAAGAAGTGTTTCAGTGCGTTTAATCCATGATAAAAGCTTGTGTCCACTTATCTCATGTTACAGTCTATTGGTATCTTTAAGGCACAGGTATCTTTGGGGCCTTAGTTTTTAGATTAGGGACGGAAATTCATTTTGTCTCCCATGAGGGACTGAGTTCTACCTTCTAGAATGCAACAGTCCCTAGGATGGACAGGATATAGCCAGATTTCATTTGTCCATGCATTGCCTTTCCACGCCCATCATCTTTCACTGAAGACATGAACTATCCTAAACGGGATCTATGGTGAAGATAGAATGAAAAAGCAGATATAAAGTGCCCAGTCACTATACCAGCGATAGACAAGTTTATTGTCTATTTTGTTAATAGACAATATTAACAAAATAGAAAGCTATTAAATATAGCTTTAATGTTAGCAATATTATTGCTACTGCTAAAACTTGGGTCTCTGTACAAATGAAGCAAATCTGGTTAGGACTAAGGTAAACCAAAATTCAGGATAAAGGATGATATTGTCTGTATTTAAAGCTTCAACTTCTCTGCTAGACCAAAGGAGGACATGTCTATTTTGTCCAAAATTTAAATGTTCTGTAGCATACTATCTAATTTAACCTATGTGGTCAGTTTATTTAAGCAACCTAATTACATGGAACCTGGAATAGGGAATGAGATCTTGTTGTTCTGTACAGGTTAATGCAATATCCTATACATTCCAGAGTATTTGGGGTTGAAAAAAAAAATCTGCAAAGTCCCCTTTGAGGGACTGTGGGAAAATGTGGAACTATTAAAGTTCGCCACCTGGGGAATTCCCAATATTCTTTCCAGCATTAGGGACCCCCAATTTAATAAGCCAAGTTCTCAATCTTGAGGCCGGCCCTTATGAAATTTATTTCTGCAATGGCAAAGCTAAGCCTACTTATAAGTATGCCTACGAGTCACACCCAGGAAAGCTCTTTTGCTGCTCATATGTGGCCTCTCTCTCTAAGCCAACTCTGAAAATAAAGTCACTACTCTCCCCACTATGTGTGACATGACTCCCAGGGGTGTAAGTTTCCCTGAAAACGTGGGACATGACTCCCAGGGACGAGCCTGGCCTGGCATTATGGGATTGACAATGCCTTCTTGATCAGAAGGGGGAAGAGAAATGAAACAAATTTTCAGTGGCTGAGACATTTCAAATCGAGTCAAGAGGTCATTCTGGAAGTTACCCTTATGCAGGCTTCAGCCAGATATTGCAAACTACCACAGCATGCCAAGTCCCAACCAACAGCATTTCTGAAAACCCTAAAGAATACTCTTGGCTCTATCTAAGACTCCAACAATTTTAAAATAGTAAGTTGATTTTTTTCAGAAACTTAAGGTCTTCAGATTGTTCCTATGCCAGATAAGCCCTGAAACCTAGAGGTACCAGTCTCTCCAAGAATATCACCTGGTTTCACTCCTCTACATTATCAGGTTAACACCCCTTCCCAGCATGAGAAAGTGAGAATGGTCATTGCCCAGATATCCCTGAAGAGTGAGAGGAAGAACCAATGGGAGGGAGGAGGTGTTACTGAGAAATTAGGATTTAAAAACTGAATATGGCTACTGACTCAAGATACAAATATTTCTTTTCAGTTTTTAGTGTATTAGAAAAGCCAGAAGGAAATACCTGAAACTGTTGAACTATAATCCAGTAGCCTCAATCTTTGATAATGATTGTATAACTGTATAGTTTTTATCGTGTGACCGTGTGATTATAAAAACCTTGTGATGGACACTCCCTTTATCCACTGTATGGGTATATGAGTAATAAAATAAAGCCATGTATGAAAAAATAATAACAGTAGGTCAGGAAAATGTAAACTATGGACAAGAGTTATAGTATGCTTTACTAATTATTTCATCAATTGTAACAAATGAAACTACTCTTAAAAATCAGCATAATAGAAAAAAGGGTTATCATTTAAACTTTCCACACCAGTGCAAGTGTTGAATGGTGGGTGGTGTATGGAAATCTTGTATTTTATGCATGATTTTTCTGTAAACCCACAACTTCTGTAATAAAAAAAATTAATTAAAAAAAGAAAACATGCTCTCTTCTAATTGGTTATTCGTTTAGCTTTCTTCATGTACATGGTAAGATTCTAAGAAATTTTTTTAGTCCTCTTCATTAAGCCTTTCTGGTTCTATGGAAATTATTAGGTTTACTGCTACAGAAGTTATTTCTTTAGTCTGTTGTGACCCATAGTTTGGAAGCTATCTAGTTTTGTAGCGGCTCTTCTCCCCCAGAGCAGATAACCTAGCAAACAGTCACTGTTTTAAATTTCAAAACAAAGTCATGCATAAGTTAAAACTCTAACCCCAAGAGAGCCTTGATTTAGTTCTGCTACTACGTATCTTCAACCAGACACGTAAATTTAAGAAATGGAGCATAGAATCTTTGTCTATTGTGTGAAGTGGTTGAACTAATGACATCTAAGGTCTCCACTATCCCTAAAATTACTGCTTATGATTCAGAAATTTTGCTTAGTGATATAACAAAGTTTTCAAACAATTTTAGGGCCCAGGCAAATATGCCCAAAGAATAAGTATTTCAACAAACTAATGTTATAATGGATAATATGGACCCTCCAAAGCACGACTCTACCTTGCCCATTCCAGACACAGCTTTTCGAGAGCAATAGACCATTTTTAGTTTTTTTCTCAAGATTTAATGCAAAATGTTCAAAAATTGATTGTAATGATGAATGTACAGCTATACGATGATACTGCGAACCATTGATTGCACACTTTGGATGATTGTACGGTATGTGCATATATAATACATCTCAATTAAAAATTGTAAAACACTTAACAAAACACTTAATCCATTGTGTTTCTTGTGATAAGCAGCTGATGAATAATTGCTGAATAAATAAAGGTGAATCTTAGACTGGGAGAAATAGAATTTGGGATTCTCTATCTTGTTTACTTAAACTATTTTAAAGTACCCAAACCATTTTGTGAGGGGCAAAAAAAACCCAAACAAATATGAAACCAGTTGACTTTGTATTCACCTAAAATTTTGAAGTTTGATATTCCTGTACTTAGATCAACTCAGTACTTTCTAATTATACTTGGGTTTTCACCCTTTAACGTAGCTGATAAAATTCCTTCTTCCTACACTGAATCTTTAGAATATATATTTTCAACTACTTTTGTTTTGGTATACATGTATAACTAGCATTCCATATAAATATAAGGACATAGTTGGAAAGCCAAATGCTGTTGGGGTTAAATTTTTTAGATTCAGCTATTCCCCAAGAAATTTAAGGTCAAAAATTTAGAGGGAGAAATAATGACAAGGCTTTAAACTTGGATAACACTTTTCAGTTTATAAAGTTCTTTCTCATTCGTTACTTTATTGATTTTGAACAATAACCCGGGTACATAGGTCAGCACTCCATTTATAGAAAAACCTAAACAAACTAAGATTCAAGAAGTGAAATCACTTAAAGTTGTGCAGCCAGTTTGTGGCAGAGACGTATCTTCTGACATCAAGTTCAAAATCTTTTGTGCCCTACCATACTTATTCCTCCCTCACCTGCCTGTGACCAAACTAACTTTAAAAATAGGGCCTTAGGAAAATAAATCCCCCTGCCAGCTTAAGGATGAAAGTATTCATCAGAATTCTTTTTTTTTTCCTCTTCCTTGTAAACTTGTGTTGGGTAGTTGTTGTTTTCTGAACCCAGTTTTGTTCCTTGTCACACTCCTTTCTGCCAAACAAATGCAGCAGAGTTCAACAGAAAGAGTGTTCCCAATCTTTAATCATTATGAAAAACACGGTACCTTGACCTTGTATTTTAAAGTTAAATGGAGTGGCATTATAAAAATTAAATTGGTTCTTGCTCATTTCCATAATATCCTCTAAAAAGCCTTGCCTAGCCTAGAGTGGATGTCCTATTTCTTTATCTTTCTTGATGACCTCTCATGCCTGCAAGTCAGCTCGTTTTTCTTTGCTGAAGACTGCACCCCACTGCTGCATGCACTCTAAAAGTTCCATTAAAATCTAGGGCATCATCACTCATTCTTATCTGCAGCAGGCTGCTGAACAGTGCCATACCAGCAACTGCATGCAAACTAGTCTCAAAGGACAATATTAGTTATATACATTGTCATCCCGTGAGGAGAAGAATTCCACCTGGGTCCTACCCTATCTCACAGAGCACATCTAGCCTTTCAAACATGGCTCCTAGAGTCAGTGCTATGAAAGGGCCTCTTGCAACAGCAAGCATTACTTAAAAAGCAATTTACCAGCAAGAAATTAGCTTTTTATAGGACACCCTTTATTAAACTCGGTGTGAGATGAGCTAGCATCCTGAATTTTGCTTCACACCCACTGAGACCACACAGACCCAAAAGCAGTTTCATTTTAAGTACTGTACTCTAAAAAAAAGTTCTGTGCATTCCTCCTCTGGTCTGGATGAGTTTTTTCTTGGGATGGATGTGTCATTAGGATAATGACGATTGAGTGTTGACCAACAGGCTAGGATTTGTCGCTGCCCCATTGGCCTGAAATGTGATGCCACTCATTCGCTGAGAAATTCCCTAAGCCCTGGGAACTGCTTTTGCCTGTTGGGGAAGATTGATGAGAGAGCTGGGTAGAGATAAAGAATAGGGAATATTTTTACTTTTTATAATATCAAACATGACTGTTGTAAACTAATAACAGGCTATTTCTGTGGGAACAGATCAAGAGAAAGGAGAATAATGACCATGTGAAATATGGTTATTGTCAAACTTTCTGACTAATTTCTCCATTTTACATGACTACCATCTTCAAATGGTACTAAATGAAATACTCATAAATGCGGTACTTTAGATAATTTTCTAATAAGCATTACACTCCCTGTCTATTTGAATGAAGTGGTGGGATGGGTGTGCCAGACTCTGAAATATTCTAAAGATGTTGATTAGGTAAGACTTTCAATAACCTCTCCTTTAGGTAGTGGAGGTTAGATTTTCAGTGAATGCACGGTGAATCCTGGGTAAATTTTCCTGCAATAATAAGCTCGGTTTTGAAAAATTTTAGTCTGAAGGCCGCACAATATAACTCCACCATACCTACAAACATATATCTGGAATTCAACCCTAAGATATTTTGTGTAAGAGAGCTTCCTCTGGGGGGATTTTGTTTCCATGATTATTTCCTGAGGCTGCCCAGAGGGTACCAGTAACATGAATTTTGTTGTAAATGATTTCCCTCCAAATATTTATGTTAAAGTGTAGAGGAAAAAGTAATAATGCAATAAATACTGGGAAATTAAGAGGTTTGTTGCCTCAGTTATTAAACTATATTACATAAAGTAGTCATTCTAAGACTAACAGCAATAATTAACACCAAATCAAAATGTCAGATTTGTGCTGTTCTAATCAAGCAAATAAATATTTTATAGAGTCCTTTATTTAAGAGCTCACAGTGAGTCTGGCCCTGGCACCATGGGATCAACAATGCCATCCTAACCTAAAGGGGGAAAAGAAGTGTAACATATAAGGTATCAGTAGTTGAGAGAGTTCAAATAGAGTCAAGAGGCTACTCTGGAGGTCACTCTTATGCAAGCTTCAGTTAGACATTGCTACTATCATAACTTTCCCAACTGCAACCAAAACCATTCCTGCCAATCATATGGAATACCTAGGACATTATATAAGATTCTATAAAGGTTCCATGCATTAGGGTAACTTTCCAGAAACCTATAACCTCCAGCTGAGTCCCTGGACCAGATAAGCTAGCCTTTCCAGAGCATCAACTAGTTCCATCCCCTATCCTGTATCATCGACAGCCCCTTCCAACATGTAAAAGTTAGAATGGGCATAGCCTACATATGCCTAAAGAGCGGGATAGAAAAATCAAAGGTGATGGTGGAGTTATATAGAGAATGTAGTATGCTATACAGAGAAGGAGTATGATTGCTGAATCATTATATTGATATTTTAGTCTCCAGTGTCTTGAAGCAGCTAGAAGTAAAAACCTAAAATTGTGGAATGTAACCCATACCAAACTCTGAAATCTGTTCTATGGCTAATTGTTGAGATGTGCTTTGAAATTTGTTGTTTTTTTGGATATATTTTTCACAAAAAAAAGAAATAAAAAGTCGATTGTGATAAATGCACAGCTATAAAAAAAGAATTAAAAAAAAGAGTTTACAATGAAACTTTCTTTTAACCTATAGACATGAATCCTCCCTATACTAATTTATCTTAAGTCATTATTACTAAATTCTCCAGAATTGATATGGGCAGTCTGGTTGCTATTATCCTAAAGTGTCAAATGTGCAAAAGGTTTATATTCAGCATCCATCTACCTCCCAGTTGTTCGTGCATTTTAACAAAGGATGCCGAAAGCGGTGGCATTTCGGTCCAAAGATTGACTTATAGTGAACATTTTGGACAGAAGACAAGGCAGCCCTGGTGGGAAAACAATAGCTTTATAAGTAAGTCAATGGTCTACTTTCCAGTAATTCTTTAATCACCCACTGTAGGTGACAAAAACAGTTTGCCCTTGAGGCTTTAACATTGTGAACCATAATAGGCTTTTAAAAATGTTATATATATATATACACACACACACACACACACATATATACACACACATATATAAGGTATATAATAAGTAATTATAATATAATATATAATATAACGCTATTATTTATATGATTATATTATATATCATATATAATAATACATAAAATGTTATATATTTATTATCACAATTAAAGAAAAAAAAAAGAAAGGAAGAGCTAGATCAGGGACCTGGAATAGGCGATCCATTCTGAGCAAGATAAATTAAATAATGCCTTGGCCAAGTTATATCCCTCTCTGTGAAGTGGGGGTAATTAATAAACCACTTCAAGGGGTTGTTGAGATTAAATGTGATAATATGTGTAAAATCCTCTCTGTAAAATTGTTTAGTAGCATCCTTTCATTAATTGTCATTATTATTAGAGAAGTTGTCAGTTTCCAAGAAAACATGCAGGTAAATAGATTCCAGTATAACCCCCCTTCCCATTATTAATACCTTGATTTATGTGGTGCATTTTTTACAATTGATGAAAGAATATTATTTTAATTGTCCTATTCACTACAGTCCAAGGTTTACATTAGGGTTCATGGTTTGTGTTGTACAGTCTTATGGTTTTTGTGTTGTTGTTGCTTTTTTTAATTTTTATTCTGGTAACATATAAACAACCTAAATTTCCCCCATTTAACCACATTCAAATATATAATTCATTGCCGTTAATTAGATTCATGCTTTGATATCATCACTGCCATCCATTACCAAAACTTTTCCATCACTCCAAATAAAAAGTGCACATTTTAAGCATTCTCTCCCCATTCCCTGCCCCACACCAGCCACTGGAAACTTACATACTGGTTCCTGACTCTATGAATTTACTCATTCCAATTATCCTGTAACAGAGAGATCATGCACTATTTGCCCTTTTAATAGGTTTTAACAATATAAGAACAAAATCCCTCAATAAGAGTAATTAATCTGCCTGAATGTTAAAAGTAGAGTCAATGAGTTAGTTAAAAAAATAAAGGCATGGAGGATTTTTCTTTTACTCGTCATACCTGCAGCCTAATGCAGTGGTGATATTTTTATATACATCAAATATCTGAAAGATAATAGTCAAAATTTGGTCGCTTTTGTTGGGGATCTCTGGCAAACAAATAGCTCTCCAAGTCTATTGCTTTTTAAGTCCTCTTTGTGACATTTAATGCCATTTTGGGGGGGGGTAGCACACAACTTCATTAAAATTTGTTTTTCTTTTATGAGGCATAGGGCAAGGAAGCAATGTGCGTTTTGTTTGTTTGTTTGTTTTTTTAATATACTGTATGGTGGGGGTCACATTTCATTCTTTTTCCATGTGAGTATTCTGTTATTGCAGCACCATTTGCTGAACTTTTTTGTTTGCTTATTTTGCTTGTTTCTTTGTATTTGGGGAAGTGCATGGGCCAGAAATTGAACCCGGGTCTCCGCATGGCAGGCGAGAATTCTACCACTGAACCATCCTAGCAGCCCGGCAATATGTGTTTGTAAAGTCGTGGACTCTATGCATATGTTTAAATGTATAGATTGTACATTTTAAATTCCTTCCTTATTGAATCACAATGATTCTGTTGAATAGATATTCAATTAAAATTAGTTAAGTATTCGCTAGAGAAGCTTGACAGAAATTAATATTTTTCTTGGGGAGAAACAAAAACATGACTATGGATATGAAAGGGCTAATACAGTTAATGCACATTTTAAAGTCTATCATACTCTCAGATGCTCACTGATTCACTTGAAGTGAACTTGAAAGAACTTCTCACGGAGTTCCAGAACATTATAATCATAAATAATTGTTGTATTTTAAAGTTCACACCAGTTAGGCTTCCAAGAAAAATGACCCAAATTTATTTGAAAGGTCACAGAAATTTCTTTTACTTATCCAGCCCTATAGCAATGAAAATAGAGAAGTTTAGATAAAATACAGCTGAACTATGTGGCTAATGTGATCCACTGGAAGTAACCTACTGGATTTAGAATCAGAACACCTCAATTGCTCAGCTGTAAAATGGGCATAGTCCATTTGCTTTAGCTCAAAGAGAGCAAAGACGTTTTCTTTCATTTTGTATTCCAGTGCTATAATTCCAGTACCTAAAACTGTGCCAGCAACATAGGTGATGCTCAAAAAGGATTTCTAGAATTAATGAATGAATGTTGTGAATATTAGGTGAATGAATCATGTCAAAGCCTGTATATAAAAATATTGTATCTAAGTGTGTTGAATATTATACCCACAGATTATACCCACATGGTGGAAATACAATATAATGCTGAGCTACTACTGCCCATCTCCTGCCAACTCCGTGTTCCATGACATCACGTTGGAAACTTGAAACTGGCCATCTGTGAGTATTTAAACCCTGGAAATAGGCAAACACTATCAATCAGGTCCTCTCTTCTCCAAGAACCAATTATTAAACATTTACTGATATGTTCCAGGTTCCAGACCCTTATTATCTGGTCTTTGCTTACTTTGGTCTCTTCTATCTCCTCTTCAACTTTTGCCGAAGTTATACAGAGATATTTGCAGCCAACCAAACAATCTAGGCTCTTTGTACACAACCACTACCTTGGCTTGAGATATTTTCTTCCCACCAATACACTTCATGCCTCAGCTAACTCTAATTCATCCAAAAGCCCTATCTTTGAAAACAGTCTTTAATTCCTCCAAGGTAGACTTAGGTACCTCTTCCCTGTGTTCAACTCACAGAGACTACCACCCTGATAGCACTCTTCTCAATGTATTATAATTACTTGCTTACTTGTCTGCTTCCCCTAAGAACTCTTTGGAGAGCAGGGACTGTCTTTTTCATAGTAATTGTCCCTTGTTACCTTTTTTCCTACTGGTGACACTCAATGAATGATAGTTCTATGAACAACTAGAACAACTAAATAAATCCGATCTCTTTTTGTGCAATGCCGGCAATACAGGAGAGTTAAAGTTTACTATTAGTCCAAAAAATGTAGTAAATTGGGCACAGCCACTATTACACAGGCACTTTTCACTTGATGGGATTTTCTGAATGTTAAGGGAGAATCCATTACACTCATCCATACAATTAGTCCTAGTGCTACTGGCAGTTTCGTAGACATTTACAATGAAGCTCATTGGCTTAAAAGAAACAGTTGAGGACTGTGACAGCTCGAGTCAATATTAATTCCTGTCTGGTATTTTTGTTGTGACTACATGACAATGACATCTGCAATCATCTCTGTTTGGTCTAAAAAATCTTATTCATAGGACAGCCGCCTACAGGGCCAGTCAGAACGGCTCATTGAGCAAACACATTTCTTCGTACATGAAGCGTTCCAGAGAAATTCCATAGCTTTTCTCTTCTTCACTCTTGCCTCACGCAGCTCAGATGTTGTACCAGTCATTGCCCATTTCCCTTCACATCTATTTCATGCCCTTCTGCAAACTGCATGCCCTGGACTCATTTGCCAATTCACTTCTGGATGGATCCAGCCAATGTGCGACACTAGATTAAATAGTGGGAAAATGAGCAAAGCCAGGGTATTTCTTTCTCTTGCTGCTCTGTAGGGCATTTGCTGACAAGCACTGAATTTCCCTTGGAGTTTCAGCTTCCTGCTGGACGCCTCCAACCTCTGTGGTTCCAGCTCCTGCCAGGCCACCCCAACCCGATACTAGCTTGTTCCGGAGAGCTTGGGTTTCTGAGATCTGGTAACATTACTTCCTACTTCTACCTTCCAAGCCTAGAGGTGGGAGCAACTTCCTGCTACTGCTAAACTCTAGGTTGCTTTGTCATGTCCTGTTCGGTCTACTAGGGTCTTCCACCACCTGTGTAACTAATTGCCTATATTAACCAACCCCCTCTCTAGGAGCTATTCAGACCAGTTTCCTTTATTGTTATTATTTATTTATTTATTTTTTGCATGGACAGGCACTGGGAATCAAACCCAGGTCTCCAGCATGGCAGGTGAGAATTCTACCTGCTGAGCCACCTTGCACCTCCCTATTGCTATTATTATTAATTTTGATCTAGATGCATTTTTTTTCTTCATGGCACCACTGTCTTATTAGGTGATAAAAAATTATCAAAAGATTCTAAATCATCTTTGGCTTATTTCATCTTGCCCTTAAATCTAATGAGTCACCAAGTCTCATGCACTGCACTCCCATCATCTTCTCTCCTCTCATTCCCATTCCTCAGATAGTAATGGAAACTATTGTTGTCTCTAATAGGAAGTATTGTAATATCCACCTGATTGGGTCTTCTGACTCCAGCTCCTTCCTTTCTCTTTCACCAGTAAAAGGGTTGACCTGAGCTTATTTGGTCAGACAGAAGGCTGAAAAGGATTATAAATAAGGCTGCAACTGAAATAATAAGGCTAAATCTCATATGAATTCATTAATGGCAATGCTCATAGGTCTGGGCATTGAATAGACTGGACATGGACGTTTTTCTGGATTCAAGGTATCGGTAGGGATCTTACCAGGAGAAGTTCAAAAAATTACATGGCAGTTTTTTCCATTATTGTGCCTCAGTCATATCCTTAGTGTCTGCCTCATTCACTTCTTCTACTATTTTGTTTCTATGGCTTATCCAGTTTTTGCTCACTCTTTATTTTGATTTGTACATAGCTTTCCTGGTTACAACTCTGCCATGAGATTGAGGCTATATAGTTTCTGTATCTGTCGAGAGCTTGTTAGGTTTCCCATTTCCAAATAAAAGAGATAGAAATATGATTGGTCAGCTTATACTTGGTTCCAAACTTATCTTTTGATACCAGTCATGAGGTGGGCAGAGTTACAGGATTCCTGAAGCCATCCTTTTAGCAGGGAGTGGGGGCAGGAAAGTTCCCTTAGAAACAGAGTGACCATTAACCTATCATACGAACCAAGTTGTGTTAAAGAGTGAAAGGGGGCCCAATAAATAACGACACAAGGGAAACAAGCATAAACTAAGATTGTTCCTCAAAACTGCAACATATGATTACCATATATCCGCAACATCAGCCTTCCTACACTTCAAACATGTGCTCAAATGTCTTATCCATGAAGCCTTTCTTGATTTTTCCAGCAGAGAATTAGTCTTTCTTTTCCTAATCTTAATTTGCATGGAAACTATAGATTCTAAGACCTTTATTTTCTATCCACAGTATCATTAGTTATGCATGTGCTTTATGTTAAGCTGTTAGTGGACATGAGCCGTATTTAATACATCTTTGCATTCCCCACATTGTGTAGCTTGTACTTTTGGTCATAGATGGTGGGCAATGAATAATCATTGATTAAATGATTGCTAAATTTTCCAAAATTATCACTCGTGGTACTGTCTCAAGTTTATCCAGTACCTCTGGCTACTGGTGCCTATGAAATGCAGAAAAGATGGCTAAGTCAGAATAGGGGCAAGGTAAACAGAAATAAGGTGACTGGAAGTTACCATATATTAACTGGGAACCCAAAATACTGGAGACATTTTGTTTCTGGAGAGATAGATGAGAACTCTTACAGCATTTAAAGAAAAATAATGAATTTATTCTTTCCATAAGTATCTTATGGAAAGAACATACACGATTTATTCTGTTCGATCTCTCCTTTGAATATACTCCTGGTTTCTATGCTATATCTCATAGAATCATTTACAAGTCTGTTTTTTTTTCAACATGCTTCTTAATGAAAAGTTTTGATATTTTGGAGAACATTTTAATTATTGTATGAAAAAAAGGCAGTTGAATAGTAAACCTGCATTTGTTTTTAATGGAGAAAATTTGTCTCTTCTACCTCTGCCACTGGATTTTATCATGCTATATAACTTCATTAACAGTAAAGTTTCACCTTATTTTAATGTGTAGTCCACATAGCACTTGTTCCCCTTAACAATACATATCAATTTACTTACCAATTTTGTGATAGGCAGATAAATACGCTGCATTTTAGATTTTAATTTTACTTAGTAATTTTGAGATAACTATCCATATCCAAGAATCTAAATATTCAAAATTGACCCCAGTGGCCCCATTCCAATTATGCATGTAAAGGTGGGAACGGCCCTTTCAGTGCAACCTTCATAAACTCATTTAGATCCCAGAACTATGCCCTTTTTGGTGTCACATATGTCCTTAGCCTTGTCAATACTACCATGCTTACTCAAAATAACTCAAATAAGAATCCCAAGGGTGAAATCAAAGCACAGCACCAAAATATCTGACTCACTTTTTGTGGAAGTGGTGGTTCATATCACTCTGGTGGTTTGAATAAGGTCTTTACACATTCTCCAACACCTTTAACTCGGGATCAGTGTTTCTCTATCTCAGCTAGACCCTGGAATCACTTAAAAGAACTTTACAAAAGACTGATGCCTATAGATCCCACCTCCAGAGATTCAGATTCAAGCGGCCTGATGTGTGCAACTCGGGCGTGGAGCTAGTTTACAAATCTCCCCAGGTGACTGAAAGGTGCAATCAAGGTTGAGAGCCAATGTAGCTGCAAAGTCTGACTGAATAAGAATTAGCTGGAGAGCTTGTAAAAGCAGTTTCCTTGGCACTGCTCCCAAAGGTTCTGATTTAGTAGCCTTGGCAGTAGTTGAATTTAGTAGAATTTAGTTAAAATTGGATGATGATGTTGGCCCAAGTATCATACTTCAAGTTCCCTAGTTCTGTAGTTCCATAGTTCTCACCCTTGAGCAGGCATCAGAATCACCTGGAGGGTTGGTTAGAGAACAGATTGCTGGGCCCCACCCCCAGGGTTTTGATTGCCCAGGTGTGGGTTAGAGTGCATGCACGTCTATCAAGTTCCCAGGTGATGCTACTATTGTGGTTCCTGGACCTTGTTTTAAGGCCCACTGCTCAAGATACAGAACAATGACTATTCACTCGCATTTTTTTGGTATGCTAAACGGCGGGGTCACATTTAATTCTTTCTCCATGTGAGTATCCCTTTAGTGCAGCAACACTTGTTGAACTTTTGTTTGTTTGCTTGTTTTGGGGGGGGAAGTGGATGGGCTGGGAATGGAACCCGGGTCTCCCGCATAGCAGGCGACGACTCTACCACTGCACTACCCTTGTACCCCCTATTTATTTGCATTTTGAAAAACTTTCCTTTAATTCACTATTAGGTTTTAAGGCACCTTTGCCTCGAAGCACCTTACCATAACACTTTAGTGCCTTTGGATGAGAGAAACAAGTCCATAAGGCACAGGACATCAAGAGTCTCCTCGTCCACGTGGATGCACAGCTGTCCTGCACCCGGAAGCCATCTGAAAACATGTCCCAAATTGATGGATTGTCTGTTGTCCATTCTGCTCCTTACCTAATGGCTCCTTTATTTAACTAATGACTGTAATTCTCATTAGATGCTGATGGCACATTAAGATTTTGTGTTGGAACCTGGCAAAACCTAGTCATGGCAGGACATCAGTTGGTGAGCATTACTTAGCCAGCTCCACCCAACCCTCCAGCTGGTCCAAGCAGCAGGTGCTGGTGCTCTTAGTAATGCCGGCATAAGGAGGCGATGGTTCTTCTGGCCATTGCAGATATTTTGTGATTTAACTCATGAATTCCTTAAGTTTAGAGAGCCATTAAATGACCTTCTGTTAAACTGTCTGCAGCACTGAAATTTTAGACTGAGGAAAACACCTTTATTTTATCCTAAGGGGTAGTGATAACTCCAGGATCTGGGCATTCTACCATGCTCTCTCATGTAAAATGTCCTTGCAGTTGTTAAATTCGGAAAGCCCCACCATTCTCCTACTGACTCAGGATTACCCTGAATGATCCCTTTTAAGACCCAGATCAAGGTGTCACTGCCTGAGTGATGTCCTTCCCTCCACGCTGCCTAATGCTTGGGGTATGCCTGAATTATAGCTCTTATTATACTGTATGAGAGCTGGGTGTCATCCACTTTCACTCTCCAAACAGACAAGCACTGAGGAAGGACAGTTGCAGGGTCTAGCTCATCTGTCTCTCTCCAGCCTTTTGAGCAGTGCCTGGCAGAGACGAGAACGTTCATAAGAAGTTATTTGCAGCACCCATCACCACTCTCTGCTGTACTGAGGGCCTTTCCTAGATGTTTCCAGATCCTTCTATACTGTTCCCAAGTGTAGAGTTGACACCTCTGACTTCCAGTGATCTTTTCGTGTGTCTGTGTGCCAACCCTGACCACAGCCGTATGAGGAGCTCTGTTGTTCACATTTCTATTACCCGCATCTTTTTTTTACAGTGTATGGCACATGTAGGTACCCAGGAAATGGCTGCCAGGTGAAACACATGTTTCTAAAATGAGCAGTGAAATGGGGTTATTAATAATATTACGCTACTTTTCAGAAGTTCACATGTCTACAGTGTAGGTGAGTAACCGTGTTGGTTAATTTTATATCTCAAGTTGGCTAGGTTATGGCACCCTGTAGTTTGATCAAACACTAGCCTAGATCAGGCTGTGAGGTATTCTGTAGATGTGATTAGCACCTGCAATCGGTTGACTTTAAGAAAAGGAGATTGTTCTTCATGATATGGGTGGGCCTCATCCAATCAACTGGAGACCTTAAGAGTGAAGAACTGAGGGTTCCAGAGAGAAGAAGAAATTTTCCCTCAAGATGACATCATCTACTCCAAGACTGCAACATCAACTCTTACTGGAATTTCCAGCCTCCGGCCTGCCCTACAGATCTTAATTTTGCCAGGCCCTACAAGTGACAATTGCATGAGTCAATTCCTTAAAGTAACTCAGGACTTAGTCCTAAATGACACAGATATGAAACAGATAGTACAGATAGGAGCTCGGGACCACTTCCAGGCAATATGTATTATAATTCTGGATCTCACACCATCTTTCTGTTTAGCATTAGGGCAAGAAGATGTAATTCTCTGGACCTCTATTTCTTTGCCTCTGAAATGAGAGGCTGGATCACATGACTTTAAATATTTGCTCATGTTACACTTAAACTTCCTCTTCCTCGGGGGCTCACCTGTAAAGTCAAAATAATAATACGAACTGTGTTTTGTGGCAGGTGTGAGGAATAGATGAGAAAAGACATGAAAAGCACTTGGAGCAGTGCCTGCCATATAATAAGCACTAAATAAAGCTACTGCTGCTACTACTGCTACTGCCACTGTGATTATTACTGTTACTGTCATCGTAACTGTTACTATTATTGTCATTCTAAACTTCATTTCTATCTCTGACCTTCTGCAATTCCAATATAGGAAATTGAACTATTGACTGTTTGGTAAAACACCGGAAGGAGTGACAAAACTGCAATGACAGTATAAAAGAGCGTTTTAACATGGTTTATCTGTCTACTCAGCAACTATTTACTGAGTTCCTAGAAGGGTTGTGGAGCTGGGAATACAGCAGTGAGTGAGTCTTGGTCCCTACTCCCATTGCATTAAAAATAAAAATATAAAAATAAATAGATCTTACAGTATTAAGCAGAAAGGGCCCTACTAGGTGCCAGGATGCGAGGAAGAGTAAGTCAATGAGGAAACAACAAAGAAGCTTGCCATGTACTCGATGATGAAAAAAGCTGCTGGTGACCCGTGGACCTTTAATGTACAGTTAACTATGAGATGTTTTAGATCTTTCCTAAAAAAGGGAGAAGTGTGAAAAGAAATGAGTAAATCTGAGATGAGAAGACCACTGAACAAGCAACCCGTGAGGTATCTTCTACCTCATACTCCTCAGGATTGAGGGGGAAGCCATGGGTCCTCTCTCTTATTGAAGGAAAGAGAAGGCTACCAGCAGTTGAAGTGCTGTGATGCATTGGCCACTTTGTGATGTACTATAAATTGCATGCAATTTACTGGTAACATCAGCCCCACAAGATGAGAGGTACTGTTTTTCTCATTTTACAGTTGAGAATTCTAGAAACTCACAGAGGTTAAAATACTTGGCTTAGATCACCCAGCTAGTAAGTGGCAGAGCCAAGGTTGGAATCTCATGTGATGTTGAAATGCATATTAAGCTCAGTCAAGGAGCCCATCACTTGTTCTATCAGAGGAACATCTGTCCAAGAAAAAGAACTGGGGCTTAGGAGGAGCAGGCTGGGGCTGTAGACCCACCCCTTCCTTTAACCTGTGCCATGGGGTAACCGAGCAGATGGAAGCCTCGGCCCTGGTTTCAGAAGAAAACCCAAATGCCCTTTAAAGTTTTTCTTTAAACATGGATGCAACATAAAAATACAAGGCTTCAAAGTAAATCATTAGAATAAATAGTTGTAAATTTCAACTTAGAAACTGTCAAATATGTCAGCAGAGTAAGTCACTAAATGAAAGGATTGCTAAAATGGTTGGGGAGCAATAGGAATATTTTTTAATTTAGAGAGTGTTTGTCTTTGGACTTTCCATGGTTGGCATTCCCAGGCCATTCACTTTGCCTTCTTCAAAGAGTTTCTTCTTGGATATATTGGCCTCTTCTTCAACTTTGGTTGGTTATCATTTTGGAAACACTCTTGTCCATAGCAACTGACTGAAAAAGGAGGGGTGAGGGATGAAAGTAACCATTTTAAAGAACTTGGATGCATACAAAAAAATGGATTAAAAATACTGCACTGACCTTCAAAAAGCAGTGCAGGTGAGGAAAACGTTAAGAGGCAAACAAAAGAATTTGGAAGCCCTGCTCAAGATATTATTAATGTTTCATATCATATTTTAGGTCAACAAACATTGTCACTTTTGTTGCATTTTACATGAAAGAATGAAAACTGAAAGGAAAGTTTCAAGGAAAATTAAGAGTTTGGAGACGTCTGGGGAATTCCGGGGGAAGGGAGCAAGAAATATTCTCTCAAGACATTATTTGCTTTATTCTTATCCTAAAATCTGCACTCTGCTAAAATGCGTTCACCACAGCAAAATAACCAACTGTGCGAGCTGGCACCTCTAATTTTGTGCCCTTCACTTCTTTAATGAGGCATACTCACATAAAGTGTCAAGATAAAATGCATTCTTATATGGATCCAATTTCTTAGACAGAATATACAGGTCAGTACGAAAATGCTCCTTCGCAATTGAGTATAAGCCTTATGAACTGCTGCCATAGATGATGCTGAAGGTGTTAATGTGGGAAGTTGATGGAACGTGGGACTAACTAGAAACTGGTCCAGTAGTGTTGCCAGAAGCACTCGTCAAGAGGGTGGGATGAAACAAGGGAAGATTAACTTCTGGGAGTAGTGTCTTTCTGCTAATATAATGTCAAGCTTTTCTTCCTTCAAACACTACTCCAAATACAAAGATCCAAAATAGGCAGTTATAAAGCCAGAAAGCAGATACATGTTTGCCTAGGGATGGTGAAGGGAATTAGGGGGTGGGAGTAAGGGATGGAAAGTGACTATTAATGTGTGCAGGATTTCTTTCTGGAATGATAAAAGTGTTCTAAAACTGATTGTGGTAATGGTTACATAACTCTTTGAATGCAATAAAAATCATTGAGTTGTACACTTTAAATAGATGAATTGTTTGGGATATGAAATATATGTCAATAAAGCTGTTAGAGAAACAAATATGGAGTTAATTCCAGAGTACGCCAATTGTCTTGAATCTCTTCATTCCTCACGTCTTTATAAACCAAAGCCAGTATTGGAGGAAGGGTGCTGTGACACTAAGAGGTTTAGAGACAAAACGCTGATTCTTTTTCCACCTAGAAAGCCTTCATGCCGGAGTCTATCAAGTTAAAATTTGATTCAGTTCTCTTGAATAATTAATAACATTCCCACAGGGCAAGGTTGAGTTGACAAACCCAAAATCAAAGTCCTGAACACTTGTTTTCTTCAACCCTTGTCTTAATAATAACCAACCAAACCACAAACAACTCAATTGCTTCTCTTCTTGCCTCTCTTGCAGCTAGGTATAATCATGTTATCATGCTAAGTTACTCACAAATTCAACAGTAAATCTCAAAATACTGCATAATTGGTGATTATTATCACAAGGTAAGACCATTCAGATGTACATAGAAGTGTTATGTAGGACTTGCAGAACTACTCTTTGAAAGTGGCTCAGCTAGATGTGTCACTTTGTCCTTCCTTAAACTTTTTCAGACCTGCAATGAATACAGTCCTGATGTCTGGAACTCTGGCAGTCATCTTGGAATATGAGGCAACCTTACAGAGGGAAACTATGGGCTACTATGGTATAGTAGAAAGATAGATGGATACCAGGTCCCTTGACTGTCCCACCTATGACCTCCTACGTGAGCAAGAGATAGATACTCCTATCTTGCTTCAGCCACTGATGTTTTGTATTTTCTATAAACAGACAAAAGTAACCCTAATTAATAAATAAATATCTGTATTAAAAAATGAGTTCCAGGCAGGCCATGGTGGCTCAGCAGGCAGAGTTCTTACCTGCTATGCCAGAGACCTGGGCTTGATTCCCAGTGCCTGCCTTTGCAAAAAAAAAAAAATGAGTTTCATATATTCCTTACAGGGCATACATACTTGTCCCAAAGTTAACCAAGTGAATTGATCCAGTTAGGATAAACAGTACTTTTGTTCAGGCTGTTTCTACATTTAAAAATGTGCATTTAAAAAATACAAACCCTCAGTTCATTCTGACTGGCCCCAACAAAGTGATTATTTTAAAAATTTAGTCAAAGTCTTCAATGTGATTTGCTTAAAATAGCAAACTAGTTTGCACTACAAATTGCAGTCTGTCAATCATTTTCATATCTGTGTGCATATCCCATGACTTGAAAATTCTACTAGCAAATATATACCATTGAGAAATCCTACACGTGCGCCAGGAAACATGCAAAAGAATGAGCATGCTGTGTGGCTTGTGATTTAGTTAAAAAGCAAACCTGAGAACAACCCAAATGTCCATCAACAGTGAAATGCATAAATTATGCTATCAGCGTTGATCAACAAAAATATATAAAACACAATGCTGAGAAAGAAAAAAATCAGTCACAGAAGTCTATGGATAGTATAATTCCAATCACATAAAGTTAAAATCCAGGCACAACAAAACAATCCATCGTTTAAAGGATACATACATGGGTAGTAAAATGCAAAGAAAAATGAGAGTATGCATAACTTATTCAAAATTCAAGATGGTGGTGACAATTGGCTAATGAGAGTAGGAAATGATTAGGGACAGGGAGCAAAGGAACTTTCAAGATACTGATGAGGTTCTTTTGTTTAAACCCAAGAGGCTGAAACACAGATATTTATATTAGTCCTAAATCTGCATAGCCCAGTATGGTAGTCATCTAGCCACATGTGGCTACTGAACTCTTGAAATGTGGCTAGTGTGAACTGAGATGTACTGTTAAGTGTAAAACATATGCTAGAGTCCAAAGACTGAAGCCAGAACAATATTAAATATCTTATTAATAATTGTATACTGATTAAATGTTGAAATGATCATAATTTGGATATAATGGGTTAAATAAAATATATTACTAAAATCACTTACCCTGTTTCTTTTGACCTTTTCTACTATGGCTAATTTAAAATTTAAAATGACATATGTGGCTCATATCATGTTTCTACTGGACAGCGTTACTTAAAATCCTATCTATAGGGGGAGATGCAAGGGTAGCTCGGTGGTAGAATTCTCGCCTGTCATGAGGGAGACCCGGGTTCGATTCCCAGTCCATGCACTTCCCGAAAAACAAACAAGCAGAACAAACAGACAAAAAAATTCAGCAAATGGTGCTGCAGTAAAGAGATACTCAAATGGAAAAATAAGGAACTATGACCCTACAGCATGCAAAGAAATATCCTATCTATAAACTCTTATAGGATAAATGTCATAATAAACATTGCAAGAAGAAATTAAATTTCTAGTATAAAATAAAATCCAGTTTTCCACTTTTAGGACAAAAGTAGAAGTAGTTTTATTTCTATACACAATACAAAACGTTTTTACAACTTAACATATTGAATTATGGACATCTAAGTTTTTGTTTGGAAGTTGTAGATATACATTATGCTCATTCAATAGGATGTGATTAATTAAACACACACACACACACACACACACACACACGCACCCACATACTTTCTAGTGATATATTATAAAAATCCAGCAGAAGGGCATATATTTCCACAAACATGAATCTGTGTAATTAGTTGATATATTGAATTATCAAGCAGTTACCGAGAAAGGGACTAAAATTCAATAAACACCTAATTTGGCCTACATGGACGAGGATGCAAAATTTGAAAGCAGTAACCATAAAATTTAAAGATTGTGTTCTAAACTAATTCAGTATTTTTGGAAGCTACAGACCACCAGTATTAAGAAGTATTTCTCCTCTCTGGAACTCAATCTGACCACACACTTTGCCAAGCAGAAAGATTTTCTAATTTAGTATTTAATACAAATACTTCATCTGAATTAATGAGGTGTGAATTTCTAACCCGCTCTCCTTTTTTCTAAATTCTGCTAGAAGCAAAAAGTCAATGTACAAGCTACATAAATTTTTCACGAAGAAAGGGGAATTGAAAGGTTATTTGAATTTGAATTTGAAACTTGTTTCCATTTGCTGACACTAGGATAGAAACATGCACATACGCACGCAGAAAATATACATATCTGTGTGTGTGCATATATGTGCGTGTGCATACATGTGTGTACACATATACACACACATATACATAGTCTCTGTATTTATAGATTCAATGGAGACGAAGCTCAGAATCTGACAAGTCATTTTGGTCAGTCCACGGATTGGGGGAGTCATAAAATGGGTGATGCATACAGGGAAACAATGTGATATGTTGCCAGAAAGAATTTGGAATCGGACTTGCATTTGAATCCTTCCATTCACTCTCTTTGTAATTCTAGGAAAATTCCTAACCTATGACACCCAGTTTTCTCAACTGTTCTATAGTGACAATCCCACTTCGAAGGATTTTGAGCATTAAAGGCAGGTCCAAGATCTGGGAGGCATTATCATCTTTAGCCAACAGCAAAGAGTGCCAAGGAAGGAAACCCACACTAATTCTGCTGCTCTGCCCTCCTCACAAATAACGTCTGATAATTGGAATGGGACCACTAAATAATAGAAGAATTTCCAGCCACATTCAGAGTATTGACACGTGCATATACTTCTTGGTTAATAAAACCTATCTGTTGGGCGGGCCATGGTCGCTCAGCAGGCAGAGTTCTCGCCTGCCATGCTGGAGACCCGGGTTCAATTCCCTGTGCCCGCCCATGCAAAAAAAAAAAAAAAGCCGCACTGATTAAAAAAGGGGAAAAAGACATTTTGTTCTCTCCATTAAAGGAAGAGAACTGATGCTTTTAAAATGAAAAGGAAGCTAAATTAGAGTAAGCTAGACATAAATGTCTTTACAATAATGACAAGGGGAAAATACTAACCACCTTTGGATATTAAAAAACAAACAATATATATTGTTTGACTATTTGGAAAAAGGAAACACATTTAAGCTCCATGACTAGCTTGAGGATAAACAGTGTAGTGTATGATCGGGGGCAGGAACACGGGAGCACCTGCCCTGGCTGTGGAACCTTAGGCAGATAACAGCTTATAAGTACAATAATAAGATTTGCAAAATAAGCATAATAATAAGACTTATTTTATGGGATAGTGGTGACAATTGCATAAGTCAATGTACGGACTGTGTTTAGACTAGTACCTGGGAACAGAAGAAGCAGTACTATAACTCCTAGATAACATTATTACATCATCATCATTATTATTCCTGAAGAGAATATGAACAGAAATTAGGTCCTTTAAATGCAGTAATGACCCACTTATTGGGTGATCATTTGTCCAGCAAGTGCAGTGACTTTCAAACATCTTCCAGCTACAAAATTCCTTTGCTTGCCCTATCATAAAGGTCACAGGGAACCCCGATATTTAAAACAAACCAGAATTGATTTGCTTGAACCACAGTGATAGCTTGGAGCCCTGACCTCCTTATGCCTCTTTTCCCCATGTTTGGTGGTCTCCGAAAGAAGCCAAGTAGAACATAATTATTTAATGTGGTCAAAAATAATTGACAAAAATAAGGCAACAACGGTGGTGCAAAGGTGGCTCAGTGGCAGAATTCTTGCCTGCCATGCTGTAGACCCGGGTTAGATTCCCAGTGCCTGCCCATGCGAACAAACAAACAAAAACCCAACATTTTGGGCAGGCAGGTGGCATAGTGACAGAGTTCTCGCCTGCCATGCTGGAGACCCGGGTTCAATTCCCGGTGCCTGCCCATGCCAAAAAATTAAAATAAATAGGGCAACAAAGAACATGTGTAAGGATGTGTGAAGACGGTCTCTGGGTTGAGAGCTCTATTTACAACAGAATTCTTGCATTTGACTTAAGTGATACTAAATAAAAGCACTGGGAAAATATTTTTATCAAAAAGTGACAAACGTTTTCTAAATAGTTACGACATTTATAGAGATGCATTTACATTTTCTATAACTGCAACATCTAATACGGTAACAACTACCCATATGTGGCTCTTGACATTTAAATGTTAGTTAATCAATAATAAATAGAAGTTTTTGTAAAAAAAAAAAAAAAGACTAGTTCCATGGTTTCCCCGGCCATACTACAGAGTGCTAGTAACAACGTACGCCTGGGGGTTATTGTATCGGATAGCGCAGAGACATTTCCAATGCCACAGTTAAGTTCTGTTCAACAGCACTGATTTAAAACAATTGACTTTGTGGAAAATTACACTCCCAACATTTGGCATGTAGAACATTACTGTAAGCAATAGTAAAATGCAACAATGGTCCGGGAACATTTTTCCTTTCTGAATGCACCGCAGTTAATGAAACAATTTAAATTTAATTTTCTGGAGAAATCTATTTTCTGAGGTCCTTCTCTTAAATTGTCCACAATACCATTTTTTATGTGGGAAGTATGGCAGAGGAGAAAAAACTGCTGTCAGCGTCAGCACTGTATGACCTTGAAGATATCTTTCTAAGCAAGTCTCACGGCCAATGGTAAGGCAGGACTAATGTCAGGTGTCTACCTAACACAGTTCTGTGAGGACCAAGTGAGTAAAGAATTACGAAAACCGTCTGTAAACTTTAAAACCCTGAACAAATGCAAGTTATCACTGTGGTCATTTCTACATTTTCACTTGGATGGATGCAAACGAAGTGGAGAAACAGCTGAGCAAGTATGAAGGAAGATACATAGGTAAAGCATTTGAGATAGAACACATTTATGGCCCAAGACTTGAGAGCTACTGATTAGAGAAGTGTCCATTTCTAGGTAAATATGTTTATATGGGAATTAGGAGACAATCTGCATTTTCTAATTCAGATATAAAATATAAGTTTGATAAAAGTTGCCTCATCTTCATTTTATCAACTGAAAGACATTTTATTTTTTGCTGTTTTTTTTTTTTGGCGCATGAGCAGACACCAGGAATCGAACCCAGGTCTCCGGTATGGTAGGTGAGAACTCTGCCTGCTGAGCCACCGTGGCCTGCCCATACTTTGACTTCAGCTTTAGAGATAATAAGCTCAGAGCTGCCACTTAAAAACATGTTAAAACTTCAGGAAGTTTTACAACATGTTAATTTAATGCTTTATTAGCTTACTTCATTTAAGGTTACCGAGAACTGAAATGACCTTTGTGAAGAGTTGCTCTAATCTTGTTCCACAGTGACACTCAATTTCTGCCTAGAAGGCAATTTAGACATTTAAATTTGGAAATTGAAACAAACAAATAAACTAGTATATTTCAGTGATACCAACACTTGAAGATAAAAAAGAAGATTATAGACTAGAAAATCATTGTTATTCAACTGTCCAAGACTTTATTCTAAAACATACAATATTATTGATTATACTCTGTCTTAAAGTTGAACAGAGAATTAGAATATCTTCCTCCTTAAGAGGTTTGGTGCCTTTTACCCCCTCTTCTTAACACTATTAAAGAATGAGTATATTTCTCTTTGGAGCACATAGGGGTAGAATGTGTATTTCTGATGTTAATGCTAGCTTCTATAACAAATGAATCTGAAAATTTTAGTGACTTAAACAACAACTCTCTACTACAACAGAGAAAGCCCAAATTTTGATGGACAATAAGTTGTCTCTGCCACAGTATAAGATTGAGAGAAAAGAGAGGTGAAGACTAGAATATTACAGAAAAAAAAGAAACCACTTTTATATTTTTAATATCTTTAATCCTATTCTCAGACATCTAATGATAGAAACGTTTGAATTTGTTCTCTGTCCTTAAACAAGTAGGAGATAGAATGAATCCTGGCAGAGAAAGAAGCTGGTATAAATAAGGAAAGAAGTCCTTAAGATGGTGAAACTAGAGATGATTTTTTCAATTCTTTTTATTCCTCTCCATGTCAATGTGGGGTTCCTTCTCAACACTGTGGCTTGTAGTCCTAACCTGCAGCATAAAATGAAGGCAGATATCACTCAGGGTTCTAGTCTAACCATAGGAACCCTGTACTACAATCTGAGAAGGGACATTTCAAGATTGAGCTTTTTTAGCCTGTTCCCTTAGACAAAACACTGTGGATTCCCTTGGCCGTGGGAGGCTCCTTGGGTGACTGTGGTAGTCCTTTATCTGACAAAAACTGAGACAACTGAAATAGAGGAAACCTACATCTAACATCTCTCGAAGGAGGCTACAAGGGTTCACAAATGCCTACTAAAGGACCAAAGTATCTTTGCCCTGATGGCAAAATGTCCTGTTTGACCCAAGAACGAGAATGGTAGACCCTGCAATATTTATACAATTTGTTCATTCATTCAATAAAGATTTGCCAAGCATCAACAACACAGAAGACAGGATTTACCAACTGAATATGGCTGCTGAATCGTTATACTGATACTTCCTTTGGTCTCCAGTGTCTTGGAGTAGCTAGAAGAAAAAAATGAAACATCGTGGAACTGTAACCCATACCAAACTTTAGGATCTGTTCTATATCTAGTAGGTAAAATGTACTTGGAAATTTATTGCTTTTTTTGTATATATGTTATATTTCACAATAAAAAATGTACAAAAAAAAGAAAGATATACTGAGCATGCTGTATGCCAGGCCTGGCATGGAAATTTGGGATACAAGCTAAACACGAAAGAGTCTTTGAGCAAGTGAGAGGTGTGGTCATATTTGCACTCACCAAAATGACCCCACACAGTGGAGAATAAAATAAAGAGGCGATAATGGAGGCAGGGAGATCTAATAATGGAGAGGCTGCTGCATCAGTGAAGGCAGAAGGTATGAGAAACCCAGACAAAGGAGTGACTATGCAAGCAAATAAGAAGCAGCAGACAAATTCAAGAGACAGTGGTTTGTATTGGTAGAACCTGATAATTGAATGTGCCTAGCTGGTGTGTGTGTGTGTGTGTGTGTGTGTGTGTGTGTGTGTGAAGGTGTCCTTCTCTGAAGCTGAAAAAAAAAAAGGAAAAAGAGAAACATACTTAATGAAAGGGAAAAAATGATGAGCTCAGTTATCAAACATGAAGCGTCTCAGTCAAAGCAGTTGGACATACAAGTCTGGATGGAAGAAGGTTCCAGGATGGAGCCAAATATGGCAGCTGGTGCCATGAATGGATGACAGTGACCAAAGGGCATTTTGTGGTATGAAGAGCCCAAGACAAACCCCAAGCAACACAAACATTTGAGGAATGCCCATGGGAAAGAAATTCCAGCAAATGGGATCAAGAAGGAGGGCGTGGTCACCTGCAGTACCTGCTCCAGAATGCTCAAGTCTGATTAGAGGACTAGAGAAATGTCCATCAGGTGTGCTCACAAGGAAGCTGCTGCTGACCTCTTTGAACTGAACAGAAGGAAGGAAGGAAACGAAAATGTCTCAAACCCTTAGGAAATTTCTGCGGAAGTATCTCATTAATGAGATCCCAGTGTTGCATTATTAGCAAGTGGTAATCACGGTGTTACAGACTTTCCTGTTGGGTAGTACTGCAAAACAGAAAACACTGTTTTCTTTTTCTCCAGACTCATGCATGTATTGAGTCAACATATGCTTTGAAATTTTGTACTACTAAATATGTCTTGTCAAAAACCGAAGAAAGGATAAATCATCTTGAGTATATGATGTTAAAAGTTAATGGTCTTTATTGAACACATTAAGGACCAGGCATTGACTTATTTCTCCCAACAACCCTGCATTTCTTCAGACAAGAAGCCTGAGCTTTGATGATCATAAATCAAACCTGAGATTATGCGGCAGCAAAATGACAGGGTTGGATTTTATCCCAGGTCTGAAGGATCTTTCCATCTCATTTAACATTCCACTTTCTTCTTCCTCTAAGCTCCAAACATATTGATCTACAGCGTTTTATCACTTGAAACTAATATTTGATTAAAAGTGACCTGTCACATACAAAATTCTCAGAGAATACTATTGAATGAATAAATTCAAGAAATAGTTTAAAAAGTAACCTACTGGGTAAAGGTGAAACTTTAATCTAAGGCAGATAGAAGACAACATAGATATTAGCATAGAGACTTACCTCCCAAGGGAGAAAGTGGGAACTAAGGAAAACATAGAAATCATAAAATAGGTAGAGAGGTGGAAAAAAGGAAGGAATCTGGAAGATTTCAGCCAATTTCTACATGGCTGTCCTCAAAACAGCCACCACAGCATACAGCAGTCACTCAATAAATGCTGACTGATTTGACTTGAACTCAGGGTAACATGCCAAGAACTTGGGCAGTATCGACACAAAAAAATGGGTTCTCAATCTAGACAACAATTCTCGCACTGAATGAATTTCATTTCTTTCGGTTTCTGGCATAACTTTACTAACGTTGCTGAGAACCATCTGCTTGCGTTCCTTCGATTTTGTACTGCCAAGCAAACTTCTGGTCTTTCATTTGTTTTTCTAAGTGAACTCAGCCGTGAGGAAAAGGTTAGTCCACGTGGATTTTAGCATAATAGTCTCAGGGCACCTGTCTACCATTATAAATAACTAGACTGACATTCTCGTCATTGTCCACCAGTTTGCCCTGGATGAGGGTCAGTTGATGAAATTCATTTTTGTATCTATAACGTTAGCAGCCAGATCCTGTACTGCAGACGTGAATGCCAGGAAGAAAATACTTGACAACAAAGTCTCGGAATTTGCTGGAATGCCCGAAAGGAGTGGATAGAATTGTAAAGTGTTAGGCATTAGAAACGCAGGCTGACAGACATCTTAAGACTGGGGGTATAAAAATCGTACTATGCATAGAAAATAAAAGTCCAAGGCATGGGATATTAGGACAGCAAACACCTGACACTGGGCTTTACGTTTACAACAAACACCTACCCTCACCTTCTTCCCAAGATCTATTAGCTAATTCCTATGTTTCTACATGTTCTAGACTTTCCCATCCAGAAATAGGACTTATCACAATTGCCACAGCATTGCTCTCTGGCAAGCTTATTCATTCTTCCACATCCTTTATGCAAAGATCCATTGCAGAATATGCCGTGGAATTTGGAAATAATTTTCTTGTGTGTCTTTTTCTTTCACCAGGTTGCGGAGTCTGTGAGGGCTATTATTCATTCCACAAATATTTATCGAACACCTACTGTGCATCAGAAACTATTCTATGTGCTGGGGAATCGTCAGTGATAAAAGAGTCAAATATTCTTGTCCATGTGTATCTCATATTTCAAGTGAATAGGGGATGGGGGGACTTAGGAAATGAAGAGGTCTGGCTTGAAGCTTTGCTGCATGACCTTAGGAAAGTCACTCGATTAAAACTTCAGTTGTCTCATCCATAAAATGAGGATGATAATACCTTACAGCACGGTTATAAGATTTTAATGAATGACACGGTGCAGCCTAATAAAAATAGGAGCTAAGCTTTATTGTGTACTCGTTTTATGGTCACGTTGCTGTCCTTTCATTGTCACAACAAGCCTTCAAGGTGGGTCTCTTTATAGAGAGGCTAAATGACTTAAGTAGTCACAAATTTAGTAAGTGGCAGAGCTAGAAATTAAACCTACACAGTCTAACTGCAGAGCCCACACTGGGTCTTTCTGCTTCACTGTGTGCACTGCATGATTCCACATCACACAGTGTCTGCCATCGAGAGGGCAGTTGTGTCCATGAGGATGTTATCCTATCAATTGCCCCTAAGGAAAAAACGGACTCAAGTTGACAAAACCAAAGGGGATCTACTGGTTCATTTCATTCAAAAATGCACACGTAAGCTGCAAGTGACATTCCATCAGGGATCCTGCCCCACAGCTCTTAGTATGCTTGGGTCTCCCTCTTTTGTTCAGGCTGTCTTCTCTCAGACTATCGGCATGGCTGCAAAAGCTCTAGGTATCACATCTGTATATTACAAAGCAACAGAGAAACAACTTCCCAAAAGCCTTCACAGTAGGTCTCCTTGGGTCTCATTGACCCAAAATAGGTTATATACTCATTTCTGAGTCTTTCACTGTAGATTACATTGGCTGGTCTGGGCCTCAGCTACAGGCTTCACTCCTAGAACAATAAAATTTGAACTCCATAAGGAGAGTTGCCACCATAACAAATATCAACATATCCACCAAGAAAACATCTCCTATACAGTCAGTATATTTTTGTTGAATGAATGAATGAATGCCTCAAAAACAAATTAAGGGCCACGGTGGCTCAGCAGGTAAGAATGCTTGGGATTTTCTGACTAGGAACTGTAATAACAACAACAAAAAGTACCTAATGAGGTTGAACTCAAATGTATGGGAACAGATAGAAATGAAGGTGGTTCTCTACTGGGTCTATAAGTAATATTAAACATATTGAAGGTGAACATGATTGAAAGGGGTTGTATAGAGTCATATATCCCACCAATTAACACTACAACTATAAATAAGTTCTTGCATGAAAAAAATTCCAGAAGCAAATTAAAAGAAGACATGCTTTTTTAACAATTCCAAGTAGTAACACTCACTTACATAATCCTGCCTAGCATATTTCTCTTTGAAATTCAGTGAGCTACTTAGAAACAGCAGAAGGGAGACCCAGAACAATATGTCATTAATATTTCATATACAATCTGTTTAACACTATGCAATTCATTTTTACTTACTCATCTGCCCCCAAATCAAATATTGTTTCTGGCTTCCTCGTTTTTAGTATTTTATAATGTGTTTTTTTTTAGCTAGCATTTATTCATCAAAAGTCTTTCAATACATAATATTTCAAGTTCAAGTTCATCCAGAATTATTTTATTATTTTCTCATTAAGAAGGACTGCTATTTTTGAGCCTTTTGTTATCAACTTGACAGAGTTCTATTTCTAATTCGATATTATCTTTTCTCAATGCATTGTCTCTTGTGAGCCACATTTCCTTTTTGAGGACAAATTTTTTTAAATATATCCAACTATTGTTCTAATAAAGTTAAAAAGTAGACCAAGAGATTTTATACAACTGAAATGCAAATAAATTGATTTACAACGTATTTTATTCTTTATATTAAACAATGATGTCTTAAGTGTTATGGTTCCAGGTCTACGTCACCTCTATTTCCCATATGTTGTCTGGAGACAGACACTCTTCCTTTTTAAAGTACTTTATCATTATTTGGTCACTGAATATTTTCAATGCCTTCCATTGGCTCCATCTGGAAGGTACATGCAATGATTTATTGAGCATGTGACACTAAAATACTGATTTTCTGGAAGGAGCAACTAAAATGGTAAAAGAAGCATGTGGAAAATGTTTAAATGTAAACTGCTTTAGTGCCATCGCCTCTTGGATTCAGCCCAGCGTACGCCACTGGCACACAGGGGCTCAATGATGTTTGTTATTCTGGGAAAAGTTTCAAGCCTCATCCTGCAGAGAAGGATGCCTACCTCACACAGTGCCACATTTAGACCCTGACAAGTGGGGCCACTGACTTTGGGCCCGCATTTTAGAGGTCCCAGCTCTGATCCTCCTCTAGCTGCAAGGAGCCTGTAGGCCAAGCCAACATACTAACCAGGCACCCACACGCACATGTTCTGAGCACCCGGGACCCCTGAATTTCCTGGTCAAATGGCTCTATGTCAGTTTCCAAGTATGGTCAAGGAGCTAGTCTTTGCCTGGGGTGAGTGAGCAGAACCAGAATATGAGAGTGTGGGATGCAGTGACCAGACTCTATCTTGTGGGGTTACACGAGATTCCCTGTAAGAGTCACGTAGTCAGCTCTTCCCAAACTGTCACATTCCAGGGCAGAACTCCAAGAAGTCAGAGAATTCTAAATTGAATCTAGATTTCCATGTCATTATGATGGTATATTTGCCAAGGATGGCAGATAGAACATATTTTATTTAACAGTCTGTTGGCTTGATTTATACCTTGTAAATACTGAACAGATGGTATGTGGGCCTCCATTTATATGCTGACTCTGGGACCCACAATGTTATGGGACAGTTTTGACCTCATATGACTATTTTGAGGACTAAGTGTTATTAAAAAAAAATGTCGGTTCTTCTGCTTTCTGAACAAAGGTGATGTGGGAGGAGGAAAGTACGGAAGGCAGGGAGGTCCTTTAAACCACAGGGCAGAGCGTTTACAGTTGGAAGAATCTCAAAGGGCAGTAATTTTTTCTTGAGAGAAAGAATCTAATAATACAGGTCACGAGTAGGTCCATGAACACATTCAAGACTATTTTGATGGCCTACATTCTTTTTATGTGAATCTTTTGGGATCCATTTGCCTCATCTGTGGCTCTATAAGTAAGATTCTATTTCTATGCTCAATAACTGATAATTCACCAGCATTTTAGCAACACTAGACTTCACTCAACAAGCACAGCTTCCAATCAGGGATAAGAGTCATCAAATTGGTTACATTTTCTAAAGGAATTATTTGAAATGTAACTTCAAGTCCTGTAAACATAGTAGGAATCTGACAGTAGCATTCTAAATTTCTAACCATTGAGTCTCATTATAAACAGTCTATTATAATTTCTCCTGACAAACTAAAAGCACGTTATTTTATATACAATTTTAAATTTTGAAACCAAAATACAGATGGCACTTTTCACGTTCTTGACGTTGTTTGTCCTGGGGAAAATACATACGCTGAAAATAGCCATTAAAATAATTACAGCTCCGAAGCTACTAAACATCTTCAACATGCTAAGATCTAATAAAGTTTCATGGTGTCAAAAATAGAATATTTCAAAGAAAACTTTAAATGGAAATTTAACCCACTGAAATCTACTCAACTATGAATTGACTTTTATTTTGCCTTTTATACCTTAAATTCAGTTTCAGTTCCCAAAATATAATTGTTCTGGTAAAGGAAGATATGTATACTATTTTTCACAAATTATCTTAATTTTCACATAAAGAAACCATGTAAATATGACATTTTTGTAATTCTAAAATGTAATAATCTCAATGAAGTATAACAGAGAGAAAATGTGATTTCTTGCTTTTAGGTCAAGGTATTTTATTTTCTACTTACTTGTTAATTCCACTCAACAGATATTGACTGACTTATTTCTATAGGCCAGACTCTGTGTTAAAATTAGGTTTACAAATGAATGAGAAATTGTTCATTTCCCTAAAATAATCTAGGGAAGTTAGGAAATACTTCATTTTAAGATAAAGACTGCCTTAATATCATGTACAATATCTTAATAAACTGAAATACAATTGTTTTTCCAAAAGGTAAAAACGTACCTTTTATTCAACTTATTCTGAATTTATATGTGTGTGTATATATATATAACGAGTGGCAGGCAGTACGATCGTGGCCTAGTGGCAGAATGCTCGCCTACCATGCCAGAGACCCGGGTTCAATTCCCGGTACCTGCCCAGGTTAAAAAAAAAAAAAAAGCAAAACGAACTAGTGGGGTAGGAATAGGGAGGTATAAAGCACTGTGAAAAATACTCAATTCAGATTATAGTAAGGACACATGAATTCCAAAAAAACAGTTACTTCTTCTGATTTAAACAGTATAGATTTTGAAAATGCTGGTTATTTGCAAAAATATTTATTGTGCATCTGCTATTTGTCAGATGTGGTGCTAGGCCCTGGACATAGAGGTGAGCTGTGACTGACACATTTCTTGTACTCATTGCCCTTGCATTCTAGTAGGTGACTGCATGACAGTGAGATAACAGCTCTGACAGTAGAAATAATATGCTTGCAAGGAATATAAGTAATCAAATTTGGGGGTTGTGGGTGGGATAAAAAGACCAATAAAGATTTCCTGGCAGAAGGAACATGTAAGTGAGCCTGGAAGAAGATGTAGAAGTTACTAAGATGAAGTAGGTTAGGGAGAGGTGGGTAGTGGTGATAATAATGGCCAATGTGAACGAGTTCAGTTCCTGATGAAAAAAAAAACTATTTGAAACATCAGGATCACTGGCCCTGGGAATTTGTACAGACATCCTTTTGCAAGCCTGGGTGGTTTTAAGTGTTTTTAAGAAACAGGGAGTTAAGAAAACAGAGGAGGAATCATTCAGGAAGATAAAAGAGGAAGGGTTGTGTGCTGGTTTGAAATGATGTATGTCCCCTAGAAAAGCCATGTTTTAATCTAAGTCCCATTTTGTAAAGGCAGAATAATCCTTATTCAATACTGTAAGTTTGAAATTGTAAACAGATCATCTCCCTGGAGATGTGATTTAATCAAGAGTGGTTGATAAGCTGGATTCGGTCACTACATTTCTCCACCCATTTGGATGGGTTTTAATAAGTTTCTGGAGTCCTATAAAAGAGGAAACATTTTGGAGAATAAGAGATTCAGGGAGAGCAGAGAATGCTGCAGCACCACAAAGCAGAGAGTCCATGAGCCAGTGACCTTTGGAGATGAAGAAGAAAAATGCCTCCCAGGGAGTTTCATGAAACAGGAAGCCAGGAGAGAAAGCTAGCAGATGACGCTGTGTTCGCCATGTGCCCTTCCAGCTGAGAGAGAAACCCTGACTGTGTTCGCCATGTGCCTTCTCAGAGGAGAGAGAAACCCTGAACTTCATCGGCCTTCTTGAACCAAGGTATCTTTCCCTGGATGCCTTAGATTGGACATTTCTATAGACTTGTTTTAGTTGGGACATTTTCTCAGCCTTAGAACTGTAAACTAGCAACTTATTCAATTCCCCTTTTAAAAGCCAGTCCATTTCTGGTATATTGCATTCCAGCAGCTAGCAAACTAGGACAGGTTGGAATGGCAGAGATTTGGGTGGAGTTTGGGGAAGAGGGGATGCACAAGTAAAGCAAAAATCGGTGGTCACATAAAGAAAGGGCCAATAAACCATGTCTCAAAGATTTCACTTTATCCTCTGAAGAGCCAAGAAGTATGGACAGTGTTAAGACAGCAAATGTACACATTCAAATTTCTGTTTTAGAAAAAATTACTCTAGCTTTTGTGTGAAAAGAGATTGGAGAGCAGCAAGACTGTAATCCCAGAATCTAAGTAAGAGATAAAGTGGTAGATTCTAAGGAAGAGACCAAGTTCTTCTGACTCTTATGTTGGATATAGGGATGGGAGAAAATAGGACATCCTAGAGAGAAAAATCGGAAGGTGCAGTTGATAAAACTTAGTGATTCATTGGATGTGTGGATGATGTCCAAGCTTCTTCTTTATACAACTGAATGGATGGTGGTGCCATTAACGAAGTTATGGAACCAGGGGACGTGACAACATTTACAGGACAGATGAAGAGTCCAGTCTTGGGTATTCTAAGCTTGAAGTGTCTGTGGGAAATCCAAACAGATTCAGCAGACATTTATGTATTCTTGTATTAGACACAAAATATTATCTGAGTTGGAATTATGATTTATGGTTCACTGATATAGAATGGTAATTTAATTCAAGGTGAGAGTACCCAGAGGAAGAGCGTCAAGTAAGAAGAAAAGAGGTCCTAGAACTAAACTCTGAAGAACATCAAAACGTAAAAGGAAGAGCAGATGAGGGACTCACACAGGAGATGAGAGTGTGGTGTCCTATAAGTTGGGAACAGAGTGTTTTAAGCAGGATACAGTTGGCAGGGGTCCCTAATGAAGAGGACCCATTGAATTTCTTTTGTAATCTGTATGGTGGGGGTCACATTTCATTCTTTTTCCATATGAGTATGCCCTTATTGTAGCAGCATTTGTTGAATTTTTGTTTGGTTGGGTTTTTTGTTTGTTTTGGGAAAAGCATGGGCCAGGAATCGAACCCAGGTCTCCTGCATGGCAGGTGAGGATTATACCACTGAACTACCCTTGTACCCCAGGACCCATGGAATTCAGCAACAAGAAGACCATTAGCTTCACTGGTAGACGTCAATGCACATCACACTAAAGCATGGATAGGAACATGAATTGGAGACAGCCAATACTGATAGGCTTTTCAAGAGGATTATCCACAAAGAACAAATTAGTGGAGGACATAGAATTGAACCTTTTTTTTAACTATGGAAAAGACTAGAAAACATTTAAATGCTCATAGAATATGGGATCTCTTTTTCAAAATGCTGATAGGATGCCATCACTTGGAGGGAATGAAAATAGCATGTTATGTCTTCCTGAGCCAGCAACGCGGTGACAGTATATTCCCAAAGAACATCTTCACTGGAGTGTTAACAGTAAATATTTTACAAATTAATTACCATACCTAAACGTACATTTGCAAAAAATGGTGCACTTTACTGAATCTCTATGGGCAAGAAAGACTGACAGAGACAGAGTATTTATTTGTACACATGTTGAAAATTATGAATTGAGGAACAATTAGATCTGATGATAAATTCTTGATGCTCTTATTAAAGAAATAACGTGCTAACGAAATCTTTTCAGTTAAGAGGCTCCTTCCATTGATTCACACAAACGACTCCAAATGTGTAACAGTGCATAAATAGTGCCAAGCTTTAAGGAATAGCAATCCCTGGAAATGCTCCATTTTATTGACACTCTTAGATTTTCTACAGGAAATCTCACTAACCTCTATTTTTGTAACTATCAACGATATCCATAATAGTGTCAAGTACACAATCTTTAGTAAATCAGGGAGTAACTGCAATAGATGCTATTATTTATTAATTTTGCTTCAACGATGCTCTCAAACCTTCAGATTTATAGAAATTCTGTGTTTTTCATTACATTCATTTAAAAATTAAACTACTTACTGTTTACTTTAAATTACAGTAATTTCATGAAGAACTGCATTATTCCAATTTTTCTTCTTCTGAAAGCATCTCACAACTGAATTTCCCAGGCTACAGCTTCAGTTTGACAACCACATCTTCAAACCACGGCAGAGCATATGGTCATTTGTTCATTCACTTGTTCACCCAAGCATTGTGCAAACAGCTAAAAAGCGTGCAAGAGTGTGAACTGCACACAAAAGATGCAAAGAATGGAAAAGCCATATATAATACTTGTTCTTCACAGCATACATAGGGAAGAACTGAGACAGAAATATATCCTCATATAGCAATGTAATAAAACTCAAGAGGAGCAGAAGGGCAGAGCTACTAACTGCCTAGGTTAGCCAAGGCAGGCTTCCTAAGTTCCTGATATTTGAGTAGAGAGATCATACAACCATGCTTATCTGAGACAGTTCTGATTTCCACCTGTTGTCCCAATACCTTTCACAGCCCTTTCACACTCAAAATAATTACATTTGCAAGGACTTTTTATGATGGAGCAGAAATCTCTCAGGAAACATAGGTGTCTGGGGGTGGGAAATGGTATCTTCTGCAGAGGACAAAGGAAAACACCAGCATGGATTGTTAGAGAAATTCCAGCAGTATGATAAGGTTGGAGCAAAGAGAATCTCTGAGTGGGACAAAGCCAATTGTAAGGACAGACAGGTCTCCAAGTGTCAGGGCCCTCATTGTGAGGCTCAAGAGTGTAGACTATTTGGAAAGTAAACAAGTGCTCTTAAAGGATTCCTGGATTTCCATCTAGGATCACACACTACACGTTTTCTTCAATTTTGTACGCTATCTACAAGGACACATGCCAATGGAAAAATCAGCATTGATCATTATTGATTCATGATTATTGTTCATGATTTCAAAGATTTAGCGATGTTAAGCCAACTTGTAGTCACTGCATGCTCACAGGATGACTAAGGTTACACCAAAAAATTAGGCAGTAGGAAACAAAGTTTCATCCCTCTGAGAGATTGCAATCTCCTGCAACTGTATCACTTGAATTGGTCTACACTGAAGATTATACTTAGAAAAGGAGACAGTGCAGGGAAATCCTGAACTGAGGAAATTAGATTAAAAATAATGAGCATGTTCATTTCCCCGTGCCTGCCCATGCAAAATAAACAAATAAATAAATACTGAGCATGGATATGAGTATGCATGTGTGTGTGTGTGTGTGCATGCGCGTGTGTGTGTTGCGTGTGCTATTAGACAAGTTACTGATCCTTTCTGAGTCTCAATTTTTTCAAGTGAAAATAAGAACCATAGAGCTTTCCATGTAGGGTGAATAATGGAAAGAAGGAAGGGGTGTGCTTTCCAGGCAAAACAAATAAGGGAACCAGAAATAGTATATATAGTGTCCGTGGAGTGTATAAAGGGCTTCCAGAAGTAAGAATTATTATTGCAATTTATTCTAGGTGCATGTTAAGTCTTTCCTCTATCCTTCTACTGCTCTTGAGAGAAAGGGTCCTTTCACGTTTGTAGGAGATTTTGGACTGGACAACCAGAAACAAGTGCACATGCAAATTTGGTATGTGCAAACTTACAGCATATTTCCAAATCCATATCAATAGTGTATTTTATGGTTTTCAAAGCCCTGCCATAGTCTTACCTCAGATCCTTGAAATGGCCTATGAGCAAGATGGGAGTGTATACACCTCCCAGTTTTCAGGTGAGGTTATGGAGAGATGGAAAATTCAATTACCTGCTTTAAATCACAAAGCTAGTTAATGGCAAAAATTGGGCTCAAAAACATCACCTGATTCCAATTCTTTCCATTTCCAAAATGCCTGCTACATCTATGAGACATACCAAATCTATTATATCATCACTAGGGTAAACTCATCCATAGATCTCTATGTCCCAAGATCTCACCCTCTCAACTCTTGGGTGCCCCCAGTTCAAGATCCCAGGAACTCTGAGCCATATATTTAATACCAGAGGAATGGATGGAGGTTAACAGGGTCCAAATAGAGAATTTAGCAGCTCACAGCTCATATTCAAATTTGTGAGAAAAAGAAATGATTCCTAAGTACCAAGGACAAGGATCTCAAAATGTCCATGCACCCCATCAGCAAAAATTTTTTACACATGCACCCTATATAGTACATATACAAAAACGTATGCAATTTTTAATTCCACTGATGCGATTTAGTTATGTAGATCTAACCAATATTGTATGTATACAAAAGTATACATTCAAAACAGTAATTTTTTAGGATAAGATAACTAAACATACATAGCAGCATTTCTATTTCTTCTTACACCCCAGTTGCTTAGCATGCATATTCCTGGGACATAGACACCTCACTTCGATGTCAATTGATCTAGAGAATCAATTCCAAGGCCCTCAGACTGACAAAGTCTCCCATAAACTGGCCCTTGTGTGTGTGTGTGTGTGTGTGTGTGTGTGTGTGTGTATGTGTGTGTGTTCTCCCCACTAGACTATCAACTCATGGGGCAAGCAATGCTGCCTTATTTCTCTTTACTATCTCTCTCCACTCCCTGTTCCCTGGACTCTTCTCCAGTAAGATCACTCGACCTTTTGCTCCAAAGGGGAGCTTGCTCTGTGGAAGAAAGAAATAAGGTCATTTTACTTTTAGCATTTGGCTGTCTTTTTTTTTTAAGTCTTGGTTTAAGTGTAAGCCAAAGAAAGATTTAAAAAAATCAGAATGAGATTTCCTATCACAGTAGAGAGAAGACCTTTCTGGGAAGGGAGAAGAAAAGGAGAGTTGGATGGGAAGAAAGATAGATGCTGGCAGGTTTCTGCAGAGGGGTCCTGATGGAGCAGTATTTCGAGGGAAGGAAGACTGAAGGCAGGCTCACCAGATTTCTTGAGGCCTTGGAGTACAGTATGGCAGTGGTCAAATATTTCATGTCCCGAAAAAGTGTGTGGGAGTTAGCTGAGAAAGAGAGCCAATCAGGACAGGAGAATCCCTCAGTGAAAAAGGGCGTGGATCATGTAGCCTTAAACTCGACTGGGATGTGGACACATCAACAGACCCTCAAGAAGAAAGCTATCCAGACATGGCCAAACCTTTGATACATAAGAATGTATACAGACATATCCCCTGGAGGCTATAACATGCTTCATGGACAATGGGGAACTTGGATGCCTCCACTGGAGTTGACAAGGTCAAGCTTTCTATCTTCAAGTGGAAAGGGGGTAAACTCTGTCCGTTTAAAAGAGTGATTAAGAAGAAATTAAGCTTGCATTCCTTGGATGCATTTCCACCAAACTAGAGTGTAAGCCAATCCTTTTGAGCTTTTAAATTAGGCACAATCTTCTCTTCCTTGCTGACATATGTTCCATTGAACATCTTTTCTCAAAATAGACCAATTTCACCCACGTTGAAAATCTGTCAAGGCAGGTCTGGCCCCGCTGCCTGGTAATCTTCACAAGTGTCGGAAGGGATGCCCTGGACCTCCCCCCTTCCTGCCAGGTGGTGCCATGAGGCATCTGTGACTTGAGACCTAAGTGTCATCAGCCACTCCATTCCACAAATTCCTGAAAAACTCCCTGTCTTCCCCTGAGTTAACGTTAAACTAAACGGCATCCATAGTCTTCTTTTGGCAGCATATTCAACTGTCTCTTGGCACTTCCACATTTTCCTACTTTCCTGCTTATCATTGCCAGAGCAGCACATTCTTCAAACACTGAAAGATTCTCGTCTGTCCTTCAGCATCATCCCTTCTGACAAATGATGGCCCTCATACGTACTTGCTACATTCATCACCACCTCACCATTTACATTTTTTATATCTGTCTTACATTATAATCATAGGATTCTAATTATTAACACTTTTGAACTGCCTTTGCATTGGGTATGACTAGGTCATTAATACTGATAAAACTCTTCATGGCTAAGGAAGACGATATCAGTCAAACTAACAATGCAGGGCCCAACTGCTAGTATCATCTATGGGGGGAGCAGTGGGGGGGGGTTGGAGAGTGTTGAAGAGCCTTCATTTGGAATTGGCTCTTTTCATATCTAGGAAAGAAACATACCACATAGTAGCCCACGATAATAGTATGGAGTGGCCAAATATTGAGTATCTGGTGTATATTAGACCTTGTGCTACATAATTACATCCGTTATCCTGATTGACGCTTATAATAATTTTGTGACACAGGCATGACCATATCTTTTTTGCAAATTAGGAAATGGAGTACTAGACAACCAAAATAACTTGCCAAAATCACAGCTTAAGTAGGTATTGGAACTGGGAATTAAAAATCCATCTGTCTACCCCAATGTCCAATGCTCTTAATTACTACACATTACTATACTTAAAAAGTTAGACTTGAATTATTTTATAGCTTAAAACTTTTCCCACATCTGTTTTTTCTTGGTGAAACAATGCATTATTTAATTCACAGAAGCTATTTGTAAACATTTTTATACCTCCATTATATCTAAAGAGTTCAATTCACAATTATATATAATACATAGTTAAAGTCAGTAAATGTAGCTATATGGAGTGGGTCTTTTGTTCTGATAGATTATCATACAAAAACTATGTAATTTCAGTATTAACTGAAACGTGACTTTTAAGAAATTTAAATATTTTAGATTGCCTTTGGTTATACAAATAAATAAATTGGTACAGCAAAATCTTTTAAATATAAGATGAGAGGAAGTAGTCTGAAGTAGACTATTACATTTTCGCCATAGAGTATCACAGTACATCTTGAAGGAAAAAGAAAAACAATTTCTCTTCTGAAGAGTGTAATGGGTATATTTAACATGCAGATATTATTTGTTGAAATGCCCTTAGAGATGAAAATGACAGGTTAATATATTTCACAGTGCACTTATTCATGTGTTTATTTTTGCAAGAGATAGACATGACTGTCAGCTTCTGGATGCAGCTCAGTGGATAGTGACTTTTGCTAACATTTAATGGATTCCATATGTTCAATAAAAAGTCATTAAGAGAAAGTTCACTGAACCTTTACAAAAACTAACCAACCATGCGATACCCAACTCTAAAAAGGCACCTAGAAGATGAATGAAACACTTGCCTATTTCCTTTTGCAATGAACAAATATAAAAGCATGTTATTTCAAGGCAGTTCAATGCATGATAGTTTTTCTACCATAAGTAATTATAACAGAGACAAAAATAGTATTTAAAGAGAATTACTCGATGCCAGGTACTGCGCTAAGTATGTTACAGCGTTAAATTATCTCATCCTCAAAACAAGCCTATGAGGCAGAATCATAGATCCATTTTAGAGAAAAAGAAACTGAGGCTTAACGAGCTTAATTTCCCCTAGATCGCAGTGACATAATAAACCAGGATTTTCACCTACACAATGAGTCCAATGCCCATGTGTTTTAATCACTGTATTACAAACTACCACTAATTTCAATTTTGAGAGACATTAATTTTCATTTTCTAACATGTTCTTCTTTATTCTCCTTGTTTAATATATATGCTGACATATTTGAGAAAAATAAAAAGTTAAAAAGGTTGGTGGATAAAAATCAGATATCCTCAAAGGTAGAGTATTTTAGCAGACTGAAGGAGAGATCCTTTGTTTTAAAAAATATTTTTATTGAGAAATCTTCACACACTTATGGTCCATCCAAAGTATAGAATCAATGGCTCACAATATTATTATGTAGTTGCGTATTCCTCATCACAATCAGTTTTAGAACATTTGTATCACTCCCAAGAAAAGAAAAAAGAAAAAACATATACATCCCATGCCCCTTATGCTTCCCTCTCATTAACCACTAGTATTTCAATCTGCTCATTTTTTTTTACCCCTTATCCCCCCTCTATTGTTTATCTATTTATTTTTCCTTTTTTTTTCTCATTTGCCCATACCCTGGATAAAAGGAACATTGGACACAAGATTTTCACAATCAGATGAGCACATTGTAAAAGCTATATAGTTATACAATGGCCTTCAACAATCAAGGCTGCTGGAACACAGCTCAATAGTTTCAGGTACTTCCTTCCAGACAGTCCACTACACCACAAATTAAGAAAGGGATATCTATATAATCCATAAGAATAACCTCCAGGATAACCTCTCGACTCTGTTTGAAATCTCTTAGCCACTGAAACTTTATTTTGTCTCATTTCTCTCTTTCCCCTTTTGGTCAAGAAGGCTTTCTCAATCCCATGATGCCGGGTCCCGCTCTGTCTGAGAGATTCTCAGGGCATGTCACATTAAGGCCCTTACTTAACATAATTTTCTGGCATTGAGAAGAGTATATGTGCCAGTTTGAGGGAACAAATTGTTAAGTCTTTGAAAATGATAAGGAGGCTCTATTGTTTAATGTTGCGCCTACAACACTAAAGAAGTATATGAAGGAATGTGGGTAAAGTTCAAAAGTTAATTAAGTGTCCAGATCAACAAACACTTAGGTGGTCATTGTAGTCTGTGCATACAATCAACAAATTTTGGTCCCTGAGAAGTTTAATTTAAGGCCTGTCTTTTCAATAGGAGGCGGCAAAGGATCAGGATGTTTGATGATTTGCTTGATGTAACACAGCAATTTAGCAGCCTACTGAAAAAGAAAAGCTTTGACTTCTTTTCTCTTTTATTATTATTATTATTATTATATCATTATCATTTATTATTTCAATGTCAATATGTGGTCCACTGACTTTAAAATTAAAATGGTATTCTGTAATCTCATGTTCATATTTAATGTAAAAATATGAATTATGTGAAAAGGAAGCAATTTGAACAGTACGTTTCAAACGCAGGCATGCTGATATGTAAGTGAAAATAGCCCCCCATCCATCTTTGATATTCTTGTTTCTCATATTGTTTTCTTCCTATTGCATCTACTCTGTTTGACTTTGATGTTGAGAAAGAGAAATGATCTTTGCTTCAAGAATTCAAATTACAGTCCTGTAAGTTCTTTGATACAAATGTTCAATATAAATCTAAAAGGCAAAACTAAAATAAGACTAGATGTGAGAAAAGAATGTTTTGCCCTGAGTTACAAGAGTGACATAGTTCAACGTTTTAAATACTTTCTAGAAATCAAATTTCTAAGCTAAACCTGTGCTTAATCCCGCAGAGGGAATACAGTTATTGGCAATCGATTCAACACTTGGATGAATTGATTGGCAAGTAATTTCGATCATTCATTTATTCATTCACCCATTCCTAGCCGCTCACAGATCTATATATCTCAACTTGCCTCTGTTCATGCTGCTGAAGAGGCAAGCAAAAATGGAAGCTATCTGTAATAGTGAAAGCTGTATATCCCAGGGTGGATAATGGAAGACCTGCTGGCCCATGGGTCATTTTTTGTTTGTTTGTTTGCTTCCTTAAAGACAGAATATTTTACCTAAATAGAAATTACATGAACAGAACCTTTGCTTGATAAATGGTAGCATACCTGGGAGAACATTTACCTACATTTTTTGCCCTGGAAATCAGCAACAGATATGAAATTGTAGATGGCCACACGTAGGACTCATATAATGGGATCAGTGAAAGTAATCATTTCCCTCTCACTTTAACCCTTGACACAATTGGAAGGCATGGATTCCATTAACAGCCCCTAATTTATTACCCTTCTACTCCCACAGAAAGCTAAACATTGAAAAATCCCTTGGTGGAGAGTTTTATTTTATTTTATTTTAGTTCTCTTCTGCACTTAAAGTTCAATGATATTTGATCATGTTTATCAAACAGAATGCAGAAATGGCAGACTATAATTGCATTCTGTATTTCAGACTTTAAATTTTAAATCTACATTTCCTTAAAGCAAATAAAGGAAAAGAATAAAGAAAAGACCGCTAACTTCTTTGAAGAGTTCCATATTTATGATATTCCTATTTCAGTTATATTTGTGCAGAAAGCCAAATGGAAATTCTAATGCTTGGGCCTCAAAACAAGAGGTGAAAGGGAGGTGAATTTTGATAAGAGGGGCAGAGAAGGTAGATGAAATGGCAAATGTTTCTCTTTTAAATTGTTTTCAGATGAAGAAGGAAAATTATGCTTATTACATTCCATATCTTTCTCTGTGGAAGATGAGCGGTTTTACCTTGTACTTTCTGCCACATTTCTGTGGGAAATTGGAACAGATGTTTTGTTTTCATATTAAATTTAGGAATTATTTTGCATAATTCCCTAGTGTCTACCTACTACAAATTCCACAATGTCACCATTCTTTGTTTTCTACATACTGAGAAAGATGAGACACAAGCCATTGCTTAATTAACAGTTGGCGCATTGCTTAAAGATAGAATTCATATGTTTCTAGGAACACAAATATTATCAAGTGTGAACATTTCCTTCAGTAATCCCAATCTTTATTAACACTTGCTTGAAACTTTAACTTCTTAGGCTTCAGGTGGGGAAAAAAAAAGAGAAATGCTTGACTTCATGATTTAGGACATTTCTCCTAATGATTTTTTAATTTTACTATTATGAATAATTCTGCAACTATTAACATCAATCTACCATTTGTTGGCTGCTAATCTCAATACATGGATGGGTGGGTGGACAGGTGGACGGATGGATGGATAGATGGATGGATGGATGGATGGATAAATGATGGATAGATAAATGGATAGATGGAAGGGAGAGGGAGACAGACAGACAGATAGATAGACAGATAGATTTCATCTTAAGTGAAATAAATTCCCTCTCTGTCATCCTATCAACCACCTTGCATCATATATTCATATTTTATTATTAAAGATGAAAAGACAAGCTCAGTAATGGTATGTGAATAAAATTGAAATATACAGATGTGTAAGTATTAAGACATTTCCAAAGCCTTACAGATACTTGGAAATAGTCTAGCAAACATCATCTGGAATAAATATGTAAACACGTAATTTGGGATCTGCTTTAGTTTTGAGGTATTCTGTGGTCCACTTTGTCTCTTCTTCCTTGCATGTGGCTAGCAAATGTACACTGTGTACTCTTGACACTTTTATCTACTGTCTCAGGAGGACAAATCTGAGGTAGTTTCCAAGCCACCATTTTAGGCAGTTCTGCAGATCTTTAAAACAGAAATTTACAGATTATACACTTCCATGGAATATGAGTATAACAAATTGGAAGGTTGAAGGCTAATTTTACATATCTGCTGTTAAGACTGAGTGTGCCGTTTGTGTATTTACATTCTGGTAATTCATCAGTTTATAAAAACTAGTGAGATGGAAGAATGTATTGAAATTTAATTACCAGTATGCTCACACGGTTGCTGATTACATTCAAATAAATACATTGCGCTAAATTATCCCAGCTCCTTTTTCTGTTACTAATATTTATCATTTATCTCATGAGCAGGTATATCATTTCAATGATGAAAATAATAATGAAATAAATCGACACAACTATCACTTATTAACTGCCTCATCAACATAGTGGCTCATTTAATCCTCACCAACAAACTTATGAGACAGGTATCATTATGTCAATTTTCCCAAACAGGAAACTCAGGCTTGGAGAAATTGAACATTTGCCCAAATTACACAGCAAATTAAATAGGGCAGCCAGTATTTGCACCACGTCTTTTGATACTGCAGCCTCTGGTCTCAAGTCTGTTTGTTTCCCCTCAAGACAGATACCATCTATTATTATGCATTCCTTTTGTATTTATCACATCAGACACACCCATCTCCTTGAGTAATACTTGAATACTAGCATTTTCCCAACTCAGGGCCTTTACACTTACTGTCCCCTCATCCTGGCTCTCTCTTCTTCCTGATTGTAGCATGTTTCATGCCTTTACTACATTTAGGTCCCTCCTCAGCTGTCACATCCACAGTTTCCTTTCCTAACCACCTTGCCTAAAAATACCAGTCCCCACCTTCCTTTACTCTACTTATTTTTTTTTGCTTACTTTTTATTTACAGGCACTCAATATTCATCAAGCAAAAGTGTCCCCTTCTGCCCCTCTGATTTTCCTATTTCTAGATAGCTCAAATATTTCCCTTCTCATAGTTTTCAAGATTCATCCATTTTGCAGCATGTCTTAGAACTTCAGTCCTTCTTATGGCCAAGTGATACTCCACTGTGTGACGTACCACATTTTGTTTATCTATTCAGATGATGATGGATACTTGGGTTGTCACTCTCTTTTGCCTATTGTGAATAATGTGGCTATGAATGTTGGTGTGAAAGTATCCCTCTGAGACCATGTTTTCACGTTCTTTGGGTATACACGTGGGAGTGGAATTGCTGAGTCATTTGACGACAGTATATTTAATTTTTTGAGGAACTGCCATACTGCTTTCTGCAGTGGCTGGAACATTTTACATTCATACCAATGATGCACCAGTTTCAATTTCCCCTCATCCGCTCCCGCACTTATCATTTTCCATTTTGCAAAAATGTATAGCCATCTGTGCGTGTGTGTTTGTGTGTGTGTGAAGCAGTATCTCATGGTGGTTTTGATTTGCAGTTCTCTGATGGCTAGTGATGTGAGGAACTTTTCATATATGTATTGGCCGTCTGCATAACCTCTTTGGAAAAATGTCTCTTCAAGTCTTTGCCCATTATTGAATTGGGATGTTGGTCTTTGGTTGTTGCATTGTTAAACTTCTTATATCCTGGATATTAAGCCTTTATCAGATAGATGGTTTTCAATTATTTCCTCCAATTCTTTAGTTTGTCATTTCATTTTCTTGATAATGCCCTTCTATGTGCAGATGTTTTAAATTTTTATGAAGTTGAATGTATTCTATTGTTTCTTTTGATGCTGTTAATTTGGCACCATATCTAAAAATCTATTGCCAAATCCCAGATCACGAAGATTTTTCTCTATGTTTACTTCTAAGAGTTTTATGATTTTAGCTCTTACAGTTAGGTCCTTCATCCATTTTGAGTTAATTTTTGAATATGGCATGAAGTAGTACTTCATCTTTATTCTTTTCCATGTGGGGATTCAGTTTTCCCAATACCATTCATTGAAGAAAATACTCTTTCCTCATTGTGTGTGCTTGGCACCCTTGTTGAAAATCAAGTGGCTATAAATGTGTGGGTTTATTTCTGGGCTTTCAGTTCTATTCCATTAGTCTCTCTATCCTTACTCCCGTCCCACACCAATTTGATTATCGTAGCTTAGCATTATTTTGGAATTAGGAAGTGTGAATATGCCCATCTTGTTCTTCATTTTCAAAACTCTCTTGGCAATTTAAGGTCCCTTTTAGCCTTCCATATAAATGGGATGATTAGCTTTTCCTTTTTTTCAAAGAAAGTTGTTAGAATTTTGATTGGGATTAGGCTGAACCTGTAAATCACTTTGGGTAGAAATGACATGCTAATCTTCGAATTCGTGAATATGGGCTCTCTAGCCATTTACTTAGGTCTTCTTTAATTTCTTTCAGAAGTGTTTTGTAGTTTTCAGTGTACAGGTTTTTCACATCCTCTGTGTTCTAGTTTGCAAGCTGCTGGAATGCAATATACCAGAAATGGGAATTTATTAAGCTGCAAGTTTACAACTCTAAGGTGGTGAAAATGTTCAAATTTAGGCAAGGCTATAAGAATGCCCAGTCAAAGGCATCCAGGGAAAGATACCTTGGTTCAAGAAGGCCTATGACATTCAGGGTTTCTCTCCCAGCTGGAAAGGCACATGGTGACATCTGCTAGCTTTCTCTTCAATGGCTTCCTTAGAGCTCTGTCCATTCTGTTGGCTCTGTCAGTTCTGGTGGCTCTCGTGGCTCTAAAGCTTTAAGAGGGAACCAAAATGGTTCCCTCTTCAAAGGCTCCAGTAAGCAACCCCACCTTGAATGGGTGGAGACACATCTCCATAGAAACCATCCCATCAAAAGTTACCACCCACAATTGGTTGGGTCATATCTCCATGGAAGCAATCAAAAAGCCCCCACCCAGCAATGCTGAATAATGATTAAAGTACTTGGCTTTTCTGGGGTACATGATAGCTTCAAACTGGTATACTCTGTTAAATGTATTCCTAGATATTTTATTCTTTTGGGTGATATCATAAAAGGAACTTTCTTGATTTCCTGTTTGGATTGCTCACTGCTAGTGTATAAAAACAATTGATTTTTGCATGTTAATCTTGTACCCTGACACTTTGCTGAATTCATTTTTTAGCTTTTGTAGTAATCTTGTGGATTCCTTTGGGTTTTCCATATTTAAGATCATGTCATCTGCAAATAGAGAGTTTTTTTACTTTTCTTTATCAGACCGGATACTTTTTATTTCCTTTTCTTGCCTAATTTTTCTGGTTAGAACTGCTAGTACAATGTTGACTAACAGTGGCTAACCTGTACTTTCTTGCCTTGTTACTGATTTTAGGTGAAAAGCTTTCTGTCTTTCACCCACGAGTATGATATCAGCAGAGGGTTTTTCATAAATGACCTTCTAAGGTTAAGAAAGTTCCCTCGTATTGCTAGTTTTCTGAGTGTCTTTATCAAGGAAGGGTAATAGGTTCTCTCAAATGCCTTTTCTATAGCTATTGAGATAATCATGTGGTTTTTCCCTTCGTTTAATTTATACTGTGTACTAATTGATTGATTTTCATGTGTTGAACCAGCTTTGCATTCTTAGAATAAATCCCACTTGGTCATAGCATATAATCATTTTAACACCACCATTATTTTTTGTAGCATTATGTATCTATTTTATCATATGCTTATTTGGTGATTGTGTGCCTTGCCCCCTAGAATGTAAGTTCCACAAGAAAGGAACTTTGATTTGTTTATATCTGTATACACGGCACAAAAAAAACAACAACAAAAATCTGGTGCAGAGTAGGTGCTAAACAAGTATTGGCTGAATGAGAATAAATGAATGATTTACACTAAAATTTTAAATCTTTAGACATATTACAAATAGTCTATAAATGCAGCATAAACAATGTGGATAGAGGCTGATACTCTCAGGGAGTATCTTTTAAAAAAGGTAGCATTTTTTTGAGAAGGGTAGACAGGGTAGAGTAAGTATTAGAGTTGGGTTTTGAAGTCCTGGAAGGACAGACTAATGAAATGAAGGAAGGGTAATCTATGCAACACTTGCAGACAAGAGAAACCAAGAAGGGAATGAGAGGTATTAATGCTGTGTGGACCACAGAGTTGGAAAAATGTGTTAACTATGCAGTGAGGAACGCTCACGTCAAGGGGAGGAGAGCAGAGAACTGGCAGTTGAAGGGACCTCTAAGCCAGGTCTAATTGGGATTTGAAACAAACAGTGGACATTTTCTTCAGTTTTTACACAGAGGAATGATAAGTTTACCTGACTCATGCTTAGGCAACAAGTTCTTTGTTTTTGGATTCCTGTCACTATTGGAATATGCATAGAATGCTTTCAGAACCAAAGTTTTCTTTAGCTTGTCGGTAAGGGGCAAGGTAGAGTAGTGTCCAGATACAACCATAACTTCAAGGAAACGGGCACACAGAAGGGAGATAAATAGGATAAATGCTGGAAGAGCTACAATTACCTAATGGAAATGATTTGACAAGATTGACAGGGAAAGGCTTCCTGGATTCTGAGTTAAAATAAAAGACCAGACATGATAAGTCCATTCCTTATCCCTTCAGATTCTCTATTTTCTATAAGTGATCCTCCTCCATTCACACACACACATTAAATAATCAGCCACAGCAGTAGTAATATAGATATAGGAATATATATATAGTAGGAATATTTACATACAAGACCTAGAAGTAGAAATGATGGGTCAAATTGATCCAAAAAAGTTTGCAACAGATACCATGAAGAGTCTTCACAGCTCTTTATCTCTTTTGGCAGAAGGACTCAAAAATATCGCTTGAATGTACTAGAAAATGGAAGGCGTTGGGCTTTAGTGATTGCTGAGAGTTAATCAGATGAGGTTGTGTGCTTGGCAGGTACTCGGATTTTATGAAGAACAATTCTTATTTTTTCCCCGTAAGATTTGTATTTGTACTGAGGCATCTTTTACAGCATATCCCGTCACTAAGAAAAGGCCATGCACTTACTCTGAAGTCATTCTCTGTACCTTGACAGAAAATGGACAATACATCACATTTCTCGACAATTTAGCTTCTTTAGACAGTTAATTACTTGGTGAGTTAAGTATATTTACCCAAGTCAGAGTCTGCCAGTTTCCTGGTAAAACAAACATTTTCAGGGATGTAATTAAAATCACTACAGTATAAGCAAAACATGACAGAAAAGTATACAATTTAATAAACCAAATGAGCATGTTCAGAGATGTTTATAGAATCTTGACTATATTTACCTTTAGTATAACACCAAATGTGACCAGTTATTTTCAAACTTGAGCATGTCATGCATAATTAGGTTTTTCTGACTAGACCAAAACAGGTTTCTAGGGAGTTACTTCAGACTACAGAAAATGCTATTTTTAAAAAGTGTCCTCTTTATGCCAAGAGGGAAGAAATCTACTATGATAAGAAAATACAGAGTTTATAAATTATAGTACTAAGGTTCTATAATTACTAAACGATTAAAAATAAAATTTAATCGCCATCTATGTCATTTATCTAAATCAAAGCCAACCATGCTTAATTCAAAATTATTGTAATAATGCTAATTAATGAGAGCTCTGAATTTGCTGCTATATAAAAATACAATTAAACCTACTAAGCGTGCAGCTGTCCTACTCATGTGAATTGTGAATGAGTTACAGTAAAAATAGAAATCATTGGCTATAAATGCAAATTTGTTATTGTACAAAGAATTATTTCTGAAAGAGTCTCTTTTAAGTCAATACTAGCAGAAGAAATTTTAAAGAGAAATTAGATTTCTGAAGCCAGTTAAAAATGCTCTACCACAGGGGCTTTCTCAACCTATTTTTTAAAACCTTTGCATCCATTAGAAGGAAAATAAATTAGGTAACTTCCTCTAACTTAACTGAAATAAAAACACTCTGAATTTCTTGATCTCCTGGTAAGTTCGTCTAAAAGAACATGCCTATTGCCTTGCCTGAAATGTTTTCATGTAAAATATGTGTCTCATGTATAAATATCCTGGAAATACAACTTTTGTCTACATTGCCTTGGGCCTCCTTCTTTATCACACAATTACTGCATTTCACAGTGGAGAAAGGAATATTTTTTAAGTAAAGTGCAGATGAGACGCATACACACACAGAGAGAAAGAGCTTAAAGCAGTACTTTAAATTTCCTTCTATCACTGTAATCACAAAGAAACCCAAGCTTGATAACACAAAATCTTATGAAGAAATGAGCATTTTATGGATGCAAAATGCATCTTGGGATCTTAATTGTATATTTTATCTAAGTTATATACATTTTGCATAAGGAAAAAGATTACAAAATAATTTACTTGTTAAAGGATTGAGCCACAGCTACAATGAGAGAATTTAACTGTATTTTAAAGGAATATTTTTAAGTAAATAATTTAGAAAACCAAAAGAAATGGCCTATATTTTTTCAAGTACATAGATTGCTGCATTGAGAGAATAACTAATTTTACTTGGCACATGGTATACGCATAAGATAAGGTTGAAATGAATGAACAAAGAGAAAATCAGACTCTTCAGAACTATTCAGTATTGATATTTACAACATAAAGTACCATGAGAAAGGGAAAATGCTAGGGGTCTCATGTCTTGGAAATACCTGGTGACGTTATGCAAGACAAGCACAAGAATTTTATTGACATCTGCCATTCAGAGCACCAGACTACAATCTTCCCAAGCAAAAGAGGTTGAAAACTAAGAGCCAGATATCCAGATCCTATGTCCACACAGGGGAAGCATAGGTGGCAGGTGCAAGTAACCCTGCTCTTTAAATTCTGGGTCCTTGTATTCACAGTTGAAAATTCAACATGACCATCTACCCATTATCATAGCCCTCATAAAATAAGCTACGTATACCTTTGGAAATGATTTGGGATGATTTAGGGGGAAAAAATGTCCCTTGGAATCTAGTTTCAGGCAACAATATTTTCTTTTCTGTAAAATGCAGTAGAAGAGTAAGAAAAACAGGATGGAGCACCAGGAAAATAAGCATTTTTGACTCAGGCAGCTATCCAGGCCTGAGTAGATGAATTCCTTAAATAATTAACTTTAAGTTACACTTTACTCATCTTTGAACCACATAAGTATATACTCTTTTTCTTTAGCTCTTAGGTGAATAAACCAAGGTCCATCATTTTCCTATTCTTGAATAGGATCCCTGTCCCTGGTTTTGAAAGTTAATTTCTTGACCCTGATTTAATCCTAATAAATGGATGGAAGCCTTCACAAGCCATAGTTTTCCCTCCATATCACCAGCCACTTGCCCAAATCATCTTATCAGCCTCTAATCCAAAATCAGTCTCTCTGATCCAAATGCCAAGTGACCAGGGGCCCTTTGCCACATTTTTCCTTTATTTCTCAGTTTACTTTACTGGTCTATGATGTTTAGAACCAAAAAACAAGAAACAAACAAACAAACAAAGACCAAAGGACCAGAAAAGAAGATCCTCTGTGGCATTATATGAAAATGTGGCATCAGTGTGAGTTGATTAACCATAAAAAAAAATCTGTAGCATTATAGGCCTGTCTAGAGATATTTTTATTTAGCTTTTCATTCGTTTAATCAGGCCAGAAGAACATGCTTGAAATTAAGTGGGAAGGTGGGATCAACAATAATCAAGTTTTATGACATAGCATAGTTGAATAAATCTAAGGCAGACATTAATTGGGAATGGATGACAGCAGTAGACCCAAATACCTGCAGTACCTTAGCAGCAGTGGATAAACAGTAATTGAAATGGGTTCTTTAATTATGCACTGAAGCACATCTCTACCAAGACATTACTGTTCCAGAATAAAAACAAACCACAGAAGGGAAGTTAAAATGCCTCTTTCTTAATGAAAGACTTTGAGACTTTGGGAAGACTTAGGCAATAAGTAAGAGTCATAAATTTAAGTTTAGAATCCTAAAGAATCTTTCTCCTTCAGTCTCACCTCTCTCCACACCACTGCCAGACTTACCTTCACAAAATAGGCTTAGAAACTTGCCTAAGTGAAAAGATAAAAAGGAGAATCAACCTGTAAGAAGGTATAATTGTTGGAAACATGGACTCAGGAAATTTTAGAGTTAGAACGGAACAGTGGTCAACAAATCTAACCAGCCATCAAATGTAGAATTCCATCTAAGCATCCTTGACAGATGGCAAGTCAATTTTGGCCTGATGGTTTCAGCTCACTGCTTTGTCAATGCTAAAAAACCTAGGGAGGGGATTAAGTCTGAGGAAGTTATTCCATAAAGACAGGTGAAACATGTATGCTTGTACATTTCATCTTTCAGTCCTAGTGTCATCCACAGGATCAATATTAAAGAAATTTCTCTCACACAAATATGTGAGAAAAAGAGAAAGGAATGCATCAGAAAATGTGCATTTCTTTCTCCTTTGGCTCCTTTTCATCACTTCTTAGCATGGCTAGCTAAGCTCTCAGCATCACATGCCCCAGTTTACTGACCCATCACAGAGATATTTTGCTATTTGTCCCCCTCTCAAGCCATCCAAACATGTATCCAGTCTTGAACAAGCCATTGGCTTTTGTCACTGTGACTTTTTTCCATCCACCAAAGGTCCCTCACTTTCTACAGCTCTTTAAATCGTTCTCATCCATTAAACCTCGGTTCTAATGGCATTTCCCTGTGAAATCCTCCTCAATTGCACATTCAGTGGCATCTGCATGCATTATTTATGCTTTGTCCATAGCTTGAATTTTCTTCTGCTTAAAATAGCTGATATTTTTGTTCACATCCATCTCACCCATTCTGTAAACTCTTTGAAGGCAGGGTCTATATCTTACCCCCCCCCCAATTGTTTTCCTATTTTTTTTAAAGAAAAGGCTGCATGCCTAAGGCAAAGAGAGGAATTAAATGCACAAAGGAAAATAAAACTCTTTTCATCAGATTTCTAAACCTATGCATAAAAATCTGTCCTCATTCACAAATATCCATATTGAAGTTTTGTGAGTGTGTGTGTGTGTGTTAGTGAGAGAGAGAAAAACATGAGAACTGGGGATCAATAAAAGGATACCCTCTTTCTACTTCAAAAATTTAGCTGCCTTGTGCACGACACTCTTCTTTTCGCTTTGTGGAAGTGAGTTCTCCTCAAAGAATTCCTGCAAAGTGTTTGCTGAAGCTAGAATTAGCTGACTGCTTGCTGATTTGCTTATCCAGCCCCGAGGCCCAATTCAGACATTGCTGATGCTATGTGAATGGCCTATGGCAGGTTGGACATTTGGTGAGGAGTATTTTTCACTTTGCCCATTCCTTTCCCTATGAAAAGGGAATGCAATAGTGTGATATATGCACTAATATCTTACTCTCTCTGCAATCCTGAGGGTAGGGGATGAGAAAAAGAGAGAGAGAGAGAGAGATTGAGAGATATGTGACTCAGGGATAAAGAAAATGAGCCGAGGAGGTATTTCCTTTTCCTACTTTAAAAATACAATCGCCCTGTGCACAAACATTGAGGAAAATGGAGGAAGAAAATTACAATGTGAAAGCACTGCTATTTTAAAACCACACTAAAGGCAGTATCACAAAGTAGAATACTCCCACTGGCCTGTGTTGTAGGCTCAATATAATGTTATCAGGCAGTTCACTAGGGGGAAAAATCACTTAAATTATATCACAGTCAATTTCCTCATCTCTAAAATGAGAAGTTTGGACAATATCACTAAAATTCCTTCTAACTCTAAAAAGTCTAGAGTTCTGCATTTTGGTGGATGAAGCAGGGTAACTTCTTATTTAAATTTAAGATATTATCACAGCTCTATGATTGAGTGTGCTGAGCAAAAATGAGGGGTCTTTTCAAAGCAATGATGACTTTCAATTTACTAGGCTGAAACTGTATTTAAAATGTAAGTGTGGTAAGATAGGCTTGTAAGATAGCTTTGAAACACAGTATAATGAAATCTTCCCAACCAATTTCATTTTTTGAGGCAAAAGGTCATCTTGAGATTGTATAGGATTTCTTTTCTTTTTTGGTCAGACCCTAGTTGACCCAGAGGTTTTTGGGAGAATGCATAAAATCACAGGTATCATGATAGTTTGGGAATCTATGAGGTTGCCAAACTGGATTTTACTGGATTTTAGTCTTGTCTCTTTGTAGCTCTCAGAGACGTCTTTCTTCTCTTTAAGTCACAGTTTCCCCATCTTAAAAATAAAAAGAATCCAGCACAAAGTGGGTGTGAATTCCATTTGCTTTTAGATCTCAGATTCTACTTAGTCCATGTAAAAGTACTTTCTCTTTGACCAAAAAGCCTGCACAGTGACTTGTTGAATCTAATAAGAAATTTACACTTCCTCTAAAAATTGTGTTTTATATTTTATTGTAAGTATTTGCCATAGTGATAAAAAAATTATTTATGTGTGAGTATTTACATCCCTCCCTGCCTTGGTAACTGCTAAAGAGAATCATGTCCTTGTCAGATTCTGGGCTTTTATGAGGCAGAATTTGAGTAAGGGGCAAAGAGAATCAAACCTAAAGAAAAAAGTCAAATTTCTTTCCAAAAATCACAATAGTTATTGCTATAAAGAAGAAATGGAGGGGGATGGGAAAGAAAAAGCAAAACAAAAGTCCACGCCCGGTCTCTATGTATGTGTGTGCATATATCTGTGTATTTTTAAAGTCCAAACAAATTGGCTTCTCACTTTGTTACATCAATCTATCAAAAACACAATGCCAGAGAATATATTACTTTAAGGGAACTGGAAGTTGGAGGAGTCACACAGGACAGGGGACAACGGAAACAGTGGGTCATTACTGTCTTTATGATGCTATTACATCCTGTATTCTTTTGCTCTCTGAGTTGAACAGGTCCTATTAGTCTCATCCTTTAACCTGGGAGATTGGCTTCAGAGAATCTAATTTTTTATTTTCTCCATCTTCCCCAAATTATGAAATTTCTACCTAACCAGCACACTCCTGACGTCTTAAAGTCACTAAGTAAATCACTCATATGCTGCATCGAGCACACTTGATGCCTCTTGAAAAGCTTGCAGTAAGTTTGCTTTTATTGCATTGTTTTTCTTGTATTCTTGCTCAGTTTACACTGCTGCCATTCATTTGGGTCTGTCACTTTTCTATTGTGTTATTATATTATTTTGACAGTTAATGTTTTCACTAAGTTGATAATCATTCTCTCTGATGTGGTACACAGTCAAAAATATTTGGTGTGTGGGTCCGATCTTCATTTACGATGAAAAAGGAAAACCCAAGAGATAACAAAATGATACTTTTATGAGAATTCAATAACCATATCTCCAAAGATAAGTATGTTATATTAGTAGAAAAGTATATATTTTAAATTTAAAGTAAGTTTCTAAATTAGAGCTTAAATAGTAGTATAGGGATCTAATTATTCCTCTAACATTAATTTAGACCCTGTGGAAACCCTACTTAATCCTTCCTTTTTGTCTGCCTCCCTTCTTTTCTTTATTCCTTCCTATTTTCTTTCCTGTATTCTGTCTTCCCTCTTTCACTTCTGCACTTCCTTCTCTCTTCCCCTCGCACCTTCCCTCCCTCCATCTTTCCTTCTTTCCTTTCATGCGCCAAACATGGTACTCTATACTGAAGATAAATCAGTTAGCAAAACAGGACAGACCCTGCCCTCATGGAACTTTTAAGTAGTAGATCAAAAAACCCAAATAACACAAAAATAAAAAATTGCAATCTATGACTAGTGCCATAAATGAAAAGGATAGAAGAGAAAAGCACCAGAGATACACAGTCATTAGCGATAAAAGTATAGACCAGTTTATCATTAGAATTGATTTGTTGTGTGTCTGTTATTGATGACAGTAATCATTTTTTGGGGGGAGGGTGTGCTAAAGGTGCTTATTTTCATTTATATATATGTGTGTGTATATACACACACACACACACAGTCACTCATGATTTGGGATTACAAATACAGAAAATAAAAGCTGCCCCGATTTAAACACATATATGATTTTTACAATGTGAAAGTATTGGCTGTTTGAAAAAGATTTCTTAGCAACAAGACTGGCAGAAAGATTTTCCAAAGGATGAAACCAAAATGATAGCATAATAGGTCAACAATGCAATTACTGGAGATACTTTTCTGAGCCATGATTTGCTTCTGAGAGTCTTTTCTTCATACACAAAAATGTCAAGGTTTGGGTGTTCTACCTTAGTAATCATTGGAGAGACTGACTTTTCAAGCATGCCACAATCATATTATCTCAAGACAAGTGCAAAACAATATGACAACAGCATGCCTGTGCATTTTGGAGATTTTTTTTTGTCCAGAGATCATGCCTGTTATTTAAAATCACATTTTAAAAAAATCAGACATTAGAAAACTTCCCAATTCATAGCTCTCTTTTTGTGTTAAAATTCTTAGTCCAATAGTAGAGATTAAGACACTAGAGACCCCAAATTAAGAAAACAATCATCCAATTCTGAAAGAAATGTAGTCTTTCATGTGGAAAATGTATCTTTTTTTCATCACACAAAATTGTTCGTTAATAGGTCTAATTGTTGAATACCAACTGGGTAGGAGCTGGTGTGTGTGACACCATACAAGGTCACAAAGTGTGTAAGAAGAAGTCTGTATCTTCTGGGTGGGGCGGAAGGGGTTATACGGGAGTATCAGAAATACAAATATGCAGGGTTTATTTAAAAAAAGTGAAGGCAATAATAACGTAAGATACAGCATGTCACCTTGTAACGAACTGAAACAGATATTAAGTTGGCATTAAATGCTGTATATTCAAAGACAATCATTATGAACTAGAATAGTGTAGAGTGTCCTTTTAGACTAAGGTGGATTACTCTGGGCTTTGGGTACCAGGACAGAGAGGCCATTCAAAGATCAGTAGCAACATAAGCAAAACCAAAGGAAAGAAAGGGTCTGCACAAAGCCAGAACAACCTACAGCACAGGGTTTACTTAGTGGAAAGGTGGATCATAAACCTGGGTGCCTAAGTTGGCATCCAGTGGAAAGTGACCTTAAATATAAACCCGATGTTTTAATTTTTTCAAAACTCCCCTTAGATGATGAGTCTAGTCCTGGCACCTTGGGATGAACAATTTCATCTTGGTCAAAAGGGGGAAAAGCAGTGTAACTAATAAAAGTATCAGTGGCAGAGAGAGTTCAAATACAGTTGAGAGGCTACTCTGGAGGTTGCTCTTACGCAAGCTTGAGTTAGACCTTGCTACCTATCAGAACCAGCCAACCCCCAACCAGGACCATTCCAGCCAATCTTAAAGAACACCTAGGGCCATATATAAGATTCCACAAAGGTTCCAGGGACTGGAGTAACTTGCCAGAAACCTACAACCTCCAGATGGGTCTTGGTCCAGATAAGTCTGGACTGAAACCTAGTCCAGCCTCTCCAGAACATCAGATAGTTCCATCTCCCTACCCCACATTAGTGACAGACCCTTCCAACATGCAAAAGTTAGAATGGCCATAGCCCAAAGACCCCTAAAGAGTGGGATAGAAAGATCAAAAGTGATAGTGGAGTTATACAGAGAAAGTAGGGTTTAACAAACGAATATGATTGCTGAATAATTGTTTTGATATTTCTTTTAGTCTCCAGTATCTTAGAGCAGCTCGAAGTCAAAATTTAAAATGGTGGAATCATAACCCATACCAAACTCTGAAATCTGTTCTACAACTTATTGTGGTGCTGTGGTTTGAAATGTATTGCTTTTTTAAACATATGTCATTTTTTACAAAAAAGAAAGAAAAAAGTCGATGTGGTGATAAAAAAAAAAAACAAAAACTATGTATTCCTCTTAGCCTCCTATATTCTGGAGCAGTAGAAGGAAAAATCTGAGAGGATCATATGGTAGCCCATGACAAACTCTGGGATCTGTCCTGTAATTACTTGTTGATGAGTGCTCTGAAAACTATTACTTTTTTTTCTTTCTTTGCTTTGTATTAATGCCATATTATACAATAAAAAAGTTAAAAAAAAAACCCCTTAATTTTTTTTATTATCGGTAGAGAGATCCAAAAGTGAATACAAGTTCTTTTAGCCAAAAACAGGAAAACAAAGAATTCTTAGTTGTGTGACATTATAAATGTATACATCATTCTTAAGGATAATGGCAAAGGGGGAGAGTAATTTGTCTTGAAATTATCATATTTTTCTCTGGATAAAAAAAATGTGACCTGTTCGCTCAAGAGCTGTATCCAGCAGACGTACTGATTACTTCCATGATGATATAATTTGAGGGTTAGTTACGTTCATAGGCTAATTTCTTTTCATTGGATTCACTGATGACCCTACAAAATTTAAATTGTGATGCAAGGACTATAAATGCTTCTTAGAGTTATAAAACTCCTTCAAGAAATTAAAATGCTCAAGTGAAACTTATATCGAACTTCAGGCAATTTCGCTACACTTTTTTACTGATCACTTTCTAGTAAGAAACCTGCTGAAGGAATCCTTGCCCTGCCCATTTTATTGGAAAACCAGTAGTTTCTATCGCTATTGGAAATTTAGGGTCCAATTATGGGAAACTTCATTGACCCCATCCCTCTCCCGACTTAACCATTTGCCATTATTTATTGCCATCTGAAGCTCAAGAGCGTAAAGGATGAATTGCAAGAGGGGTTGCAGTTTGCTACTTCCTTCAGTGATATTTTTAATCTTTGAGCTATACTTCAAAGCTCCATTAACCTGAAAGAAGGAACACTGCCAGAGTCACACAGTAATCAATGGGAAACTTAATTGGAATTAGCTCTTTTAACAATTTTGCAGTGTTCAGAGTAAAAGACGACTTTAATCAAAACTTGGAGGATTAAAGAAAGAGACAAAGAGCAGGAGGAAGGAGATAACTTGGAAGTGACTAACACCTGGTCTTTATATTCAGGATTATCTTTCCTTTAAAGTTTTGGATTTGGAGCTGAAACACTTCTTGAGTAGAGAAGAAATAGGCTTGGACAGAGGAAACGAGGAATGTGACTGGGCACAAATCTGACTAGGTTTAGCTGGGCAACCCTGGAAAAAAATCACTTAGCCTCTCTGTGTTCCAGCCTCTTCACCTGTAAAACAGGAATAATGAAAGTTCCCATCTTAGCCCTGGGCCTGGCACTTAGTAAGCCCTCAGTAGAAAATCACTATTATTTTTTCTCTGAAGAAAGATGAAGCATTCCTCCTGAACGTCTCCAAATTTTCCATAAGAGGTCTGGAGCTAATGGAGAAATATAACCCCAGAAAAAGGGTACTGTAAGGAAATATATAATTCAACATGCCTTTTAGGTTGTTTTCAGACACCTTGAAAAGAGCATAATGTTACCAAAATACCTAAAAGAAGACAGAGGGAAATGAGGCTAGCGCTTGTTTAATCCCTATGCTGAAAGTCTTTTGACTGATGCTATTCTCTTGACTCTTACTTGTGAATTTTAATACCTCCTGTTTACCAATTTCATGTGCACAGTGTGTGCCTATACTTCATCTCAGAGAATAAACTACTGAGCAGGCTGATTAATAGTTTCCAAAACAGTATGAATCCTGCTACCTTCATGCCTCTATAAATTAAAATGTGATTTCCTTTCTAGAAGTTGTGGGCTACCTACCAACATAGCAACCGTGCTTGGTGGGCTCTGTTTCCTTGTTTCAGTAGAGGTAACTCTTACTACAAGCTTCTGAAATGATAAGACAGTTCAGCATTTGGAATTGAGACTTGTCCGGACTACTGTTCACAACCTTGGAAATAGAGACTGTGGACATGCCATTGCTCCATGGGACCATTTCACTCATTCTCTAGAGGCTCCTTTGTTCTTGTTGGGCCTATTGTATTTGTGACTTTTGGTTGGAAAAATTATAATGTGACCAATTCTATAGGCACGGCAACATTAGGAAAGAGCACTTTGTCAATAAAATGATGAACTACAAAGAAAAACCATGGGCCAACCTTGCTCAGCCTCTCCTTAGCTTTAGGGGCCAATGTATGGAGGCCAGGAGGGTAGCATGAATTCTCCAGAAACACATTAACTCTTTACCCTGATAAAACACAGGATCCAAAAGAACTCATTAAATGGCCAATTTAGTGAAATTATTCCACTGAATGACACAAAGTGCTTCTCATGCCAGTTTCTCAGGAACTTACAAATCTGTGGCTTCAATTTAAAAACTTCTTGGAAAAAATTGGTAGATATATTCATGGTCAAATGCCACAACAAAAACTGGTAGCCAATTTCAGTGCCCCTGCTTTGTTAGCATTTTTAAGAAGTGACTTCTTACCAAACAGTTATTTCAAGTATACATAGTTGATGAGGAAGAATATTCCTTGTGCATTCTCAACATGTGAAGACCAAATGACAGGACACAGCAGTATATGAATGAAGGTTAAACACAAGTTAGAATAAAGGAGTAAAGAAGAATCACTACACGGTTGTGCTGGTTTGAAAGGATTATGTGCCCTAGAAAAGCCATGGCTGTCTCTTTTAATCCCTATCCAGCACTATGGTTGGAGGCTTCATTAGGTTATCTCCATGGAGATGTGACTCACACAACTGCTGGTATTAACCTTTGATTAGAGGGAGATGTGACTCCACCCATTCCAAGTGGGTCTTGATTAGTTTACTAGAATTCTTTAAAAGAGGAAACATTTTGGAGAGGGACACAGAACCATGAGAGATCCACTAGAGAGGAGAGCCTGTGCAGCTAGAGATCTTTGGAGAAGAAGGAAAATGCCCCCGGGGAAGCTTCATGAAACAAGAAGCCTGCAGAGAAAGCTAGCAGATGTCAACATGTATCTTTCCAGTTGAGAGAGAAACCTTGAATATAATCAGCCTTCTTGAACCAAGGTATCTTTCCCTGGATGCCTTAGATTGGACATTTCTATAGACCTGCTTCAATTTGGACAATTTCACGAACTTAGAACTGTAAATTTGCAACTTAATAGATCCCCCTTTTTAAAAGCCATTCTGTTCTGGTATATTGCATTCCAGCAGCTAGCAAACTAGAACAATGGTAAATTAAGAATGTATGTATTATCCTATGACTATGTCCTTGAATTACTGTTAAGCAACAAATGCTAGACACAGAGTAAATACATAATAAAATCTCATTTTCCTTTTTTTAAAAAGGAAAGAATACAGACGCACATACATGTTGGTATATGTTTATATGAGCCCAGAGAATGGAGGATTCATTCCCATAGTTGACAGTTTGATGCAGTTGGAACAGAAAGCTGTCAGCTCTTTATACAACTGTGTATATTTTTACTTTGCTGTAATGAGCACGTGTTACTTTTACAACTTGGAAATAACTTATTAGAAAGTGTAAGTAGAAAGGAATTTTAGGGCAGGCCATGGTGGCTCAGCAGGCAGAGTTCTGGCCTGCCATGCTGGAGACCTGGGTTCGGTTCCTGGTGCCTGCCCATTCCAAAAAAGAAAAAAAGGAATTTTAGAATAAATGAATCTTTTTCAACAAGCAACTTGTCATCTGAAAAATTTAGACTATTCCTTTTGGATAAATATTTTAAATAGGTTAACACGTTCACTAAAGTTTAACCAGCGTGCGAAAGGCTTTCTCTCACAAAGATGGGCTCTAAGTGGAAAACAGAACTAAAGAAGTCCAAAAAGTAAAAGAGAAACCAAATGTAGAGCTGTACCTGACATTTAATTCTGGATTAGAAAGTGGTTATTTAAGAGAAAAAAAATCAGTAAAATCAGATCTGTTATTTTAGTAAACCTGGCAGCAACTACTCTGAATTTTTAAAAGAACTGTTTAATTCTGATAAAGCTTAAAAGGGTCATTTTTAATAATCAATGACTACTAAGTAACTATTTGTAATACACCGTTCAATTGAATCTATTAAGATTTTGATTTTCCAATTGAATAAAATGTCCCACATGTGTAGACACTGTATTATACATCTCTATTTACCTTGTGAGCAAGGCTTGCTAATCAAATAATTTGTTAAGCATGCCTAGCAAAACACACACGCACACACACATACATATATGATCATCACATATATCATATCTTTGAACTGAATCGAAATACACCTTCATTGTATTTTTTTCATTGAGCTTAATAAGGTCATCATCTATCCTTTGCAGTGACTAATGCCTTTGAGTTGCCCACCATCGACGCAGGCTTGTTCAATAAACTAGACCTCAGCAGTTTTGCTAGAAACCAAAGTTGAAAGCTTTCTATAATGGTATTGTTGCCAAAATTTTAGAACTGGTTCTAGAGTCAAATTGCAAATGTGATCTAAAAGTTACTTAGTAAAACTGACAATCTGAAGTGAAGATTGGGGTCTCCATTATTTCGGTTTCATTTATTCCCACACTCTTAAAACTGGAATCCCAGGATACTATGCAAGAAAGGATCATAGATTATTATTGTTCGCATGCTTTTAATAAACATTTGAATATTTTCTAACTTTGGGATACATTTGGATAAAGGTTAACTTATTTTTATGTAGAGCCCAGTCAGCAAAATACAAACACCGTTAATACGAAAACTGAAAATAAAGAACCTGTAAGTTAAATTTTTGACATTAAATTTAAATAATATCAATCTGCAAAATTTCATGAACTGTATTATATAAATACTTCTGGTATGATGGATGTTACTGATTGAAGAATACATTAGTTAAATACCAGCATGTGCATTTGAAATTTGTGAAATATGTAGCCTAAATTGAGATATCAATATAAATGACAAGAAATTTCACAAATCATTTAAAACAAGCTGATGGCAATACAAAGCTCAAAGTAGATGTCAAAATTTTTGTTTTCTTCAATTTATCATTATTTACAAATGAATCGCCTAGCACTTCTATGTAGATGAGATAAACATTTATCCTTACATCAAAATGAAATGAATTGCTTGCTTTACCTTGAGGGGTTCCAGCAAGATTGGGTGGCATAAGACATTCCAGGGAGCTGTTCCTACATAAAATATTTGAACAACTAGCAAAAAGTAGCAGAACCATTTTCCTTAAAATTCCAGAAAACAGATAAAAGGTGTCAGAAACCAGGCAAGTGTTGAATAAAAAAATGCAGTTTCAAAAGCAGTAGGAGATGCTCGTGGCATTCTTGCTGCCACCCCCACTCCCTGGCATGGTGTGGAGTAAGCTGGTGATCTGTTTGTGGGGCCCTAGCCTACTTCTAGAGGGAGCAAAGTTACTCCTATGCACACGCTGGGGTGCCCATATATCTGTGGCTATTGATTTCATGTCAGGCTGAATGGATGACCCAGGAAACTCATCTTGGGCTTGCCACCCCAGAATGTGTCCTGAAGGCAGAAGCAGCTTGTGGAGAGCTAAAGCTTCCACTGCTTTAAACAACAAAGTACCCGGGATGGGGAGAAAGTCTGTTTGAAAAGGAATAAAGGGGCTATTCAAATTCCTGTGAACAGGTGAATTCCTAAGCCACTAGGCAAAAACAAACCTAGGACAAGACACAGGCTAAGAAAATAAGGAGAGGACCCTGCACTTTACTATTACCTTGGACTAATCTTGACAGGAGGGCTAAACTCTGAAGGAGAGCAGCAGCCAATACACAGCCACTCTGGAAAGACTATAAAAGGTGTGTTTTGCACTGATATGTTTCTTTCTGTTTGTACCTGGCACTCAAGGAAATCTCTCCCATGTCACTACATGGATATAAACTTAAGGAACAGACAGCTTAGGGACTAAATCCCAAAGCTAACACATTAAAATATTAAAATGTAGTTATTCAAGAATAGATAACAAGGAAAACAGAGAAATAGGAAATGATAGTCCATCAAAAGGAACAAGATAAAAAAACAGAAACCATCAACAAAGAATACCAGAATTTGACATGATAAATTTATAGTTTGGGACATACAATATATAATGATATAATTTATAATAAGTACAACAGAAAGGTGGGGGGGGTTGGAGGAACAATGTATGTGCATGTTATTAAAGTTAAGCTGGTATCAAACAAATGTTATTGCTATAGATTTAGGATGTCAAATTTTATCCTCATGGTAACCACAAATAAAATATATGAGAAATGTAAACTGAAAGAAAGAGAAGGGACAGAACATGGTAAAACACACACCCAAAAGCAAATAAATATGAAAGTAGTCATTAATGGAAGAATTGAGGGAGGGAAACAATTATAAGACTTATGAAGACCAAATAGGGACATGGTAGAATAAAGTTTTGCATTATCAGTAGTTACTTTAAGAGTAAATCACTTACGTTTTTAATCAAATGTCAGATATTTGTAGAATATGGAACTGAATTATATTTATAAAAGACTCTTTGTAAATTCAAAGATGCAAGTAGACCAAAGTGAATTGAAAAAAAAAAACAGACTTTATTCAAATAGTAAACAACAGACAGCTGGGGTATGTATACAAATATCAGATAAAACAGACTTTAAGTTTAAAACTCTTAAGACGGACGAAGAAGGTCACTATATACTGTCAATTCAACAAGAAGATATAACAATTCTAAATACCTATGCACATAATGGTAAAGCCCCAAAATATATAAAGCCAGTATTTATAGATTAAATGAGAGAAATAGATGGTTCTACAATAACAGTAGGAAATTTCAACGCACCACATCCAATAATGGACAGAATTTCTAGGCAGAAAATTAATAAGGATATAGAAGACTTGAATGATACTATAAACCAACTGCACCTAACAGACATATATGGACCAGTTTACCCAGCAGTACAGAATACACATTCTTCTCTAATACACATGGATTATTCTGCTCTATATGCCCGAGACTATGTCACAAAGCAAAATTCAATTAATTAAAAAAGACTGAAGTCACACAATGTGTCTTCTCTGACTGCAATGGAATAAAGCTAGAAATCAATAATGGAGAGTGAACAGGAAAACTCACAAATATATGGAAATTAAAAAATGTACTCTTAAATAATAAATGGCTTGAAGAAGAAATCACAGGGGAAATTAGGAAATATCTTCAGACAAATGAAAATGAAAACATAACATACCCAAACTCATGGGATGCAACGAAAGCAGTGCTGACAGAGAAAGCTCCAAAATGCTTACATTAAAAAAGAAAGATCTCAAATCAGAGACCTAGCCTCACAACTGGAAAGAAGAGGATACTAAACCCAAAGGCAGCAGAAAGAAGGAAATAAAGATTAGAGTAAAGGTAAAGGAAATAAAATAGGAAAAATAATACAGAGAATCAATAAAACCAAAAGCTCATTTTTTTAAAAGATCAATAAAATTGACAAACATATATCCAGACTGACAAAGAAAAAAAGAGGGAGGACATGAAAAAAAAATCAGAAATGATAATTGGGACATTATTATTGACCCAACAGAAATAAAAAGGATTAGCTGAGCATACTATGAACAACTGCATGCCACTAAATTAGATAACCTAGATGAAGTGCACAAAATCCTAGAAGCACAAAAACTACCTCACTGACTCAAGAAGAAATAGAATATTTCAACAGAATGATAATAAGTAAAGAGTTTCAGTCAGTAATCCAAAACCTACCAACACCAGATGACTTTACTGGTGAATTTTACCAAACAGAGCAAGAAAAATAAACATCAATCCTGTTCTAATTCCATCCAGGAAAAAATTTTACCAAGGATGTAAAGGACTTACACACAGAAAACTATAAAACATTGCTAAAAGAAATTAAAGTTTTGTGTCATGGACTGGAAGAATCGATATTGTTAAGACGCCAATTCTACCCAAAGCATTTACGGGTTCAGTGCAATTCCAATCAAAATTTCAAAAGTATTCTTTGCAGATTTGGAAAAACCAATCATCAAATTTATACAGCAGGGTAAAGGGGCCCTGTATAGTCAAAATCATACTAAAAAAAACAAGAATGAAGTTGGAGGAATGACACTGATTTTAAAACTTACTATAAAGTTGCAGTTCTAAAAACACCATGTAGGAACTAGCACAAGGACAGGTATATAGACCAGTGGAATCAAATTAAGAGTTCAAAATAGACCATCACATCTATAACCAATTGTCCTTATAAGGGTGTCAAGTCCACTCAACTGGAAAATAATAGTCTCTTCCACAAATGGTGCTGGGAAAACTGGATATCTATATGCAAAAGAATGAAGGGGGATCCCTACCTCACACCATATAGAAAAATTAACTCGAGATGGATTAAAGACTGAAATATAAGAACTAATATTATAAAACTCTGAAAAGACAAAATAAGAAAGCATCTTTAGGACATTATGTTAGGCAATGATATCTCAGACCTTACACCAAAAATACAAGCATCAAAAGAAAAAATAAATAAAGTGGACATTTTCAAAATTAACAACTTTTGAGCATCAGTGGACTTCATCATGAAAATAAAAAGACAACCAACAGAATGGGAGAAAATATTTGGAAACCATATATCTGATAAAGGTTTAAAATCCAGAATATATAAAGAAATCCTACAATTCAACAATAAAAAGACAAACTATGCAATTAAAAAATTGGGCAAAAGACTTGAATAGACATTTCTACAATGAACATAAACAAATGGCTGAAAAAAGATGCTCAACTTTATTAACTATTAGGCTAATGCAAATCAAAACCACAATGAGATGCCATTTCACACCCACTAGAACGGCTACTATTAAAAAAGCAGAAAGTAACAAGTGTTGGATTGATGTAGACAAATAGGAATATCTGTTCATTGTTGGTAGGGATGTATATTAGTACAGCCACAGTGGAACAGTTGGGAGGTTCCGCAGAAAACTGCACACAGAATTACCACATCATTTGCAAATTTCCCTGCTTGGCATATACCCAAAAGACTTGAAAGCATACATTCAAACAAATATTTGTACAGCAATGTTCATAGCATCATTATTCAAAATCACCCAAAGGTGGGAGCAACCCATATGTCTATTAACTGATGAGTATATAAACAAAATGTGCTATATATGCACAATGGAAGATTAATCAGCAGTTTGAAAAAATGAAGTTCTGATACAGGCTATGATATGGAAGAAGCTTGAAGAAATCATGTTGACAGAAATAATCCATACACAAAAGGACACACAGTGTGTGAGCTCATGAAATAATTAGCATAAGAGAATCCATAGAGTCAGAAGCTAGAATAAATGTTACCAGGGGTTAGAGTTGCAGGAAGGGAATGAGGAGGTGATGCTTAATTGGTACAGAGTTTCTGTTTGGGTGATGGAGAAGTTTTGACAATGAGTGGTAGTTATGGTACAGAATGTGTATATAATTAACACCACTGAATTGTTTATTTTTATTTTTAATGCAATTTCATTGCGACATATTCACATACCATATAATCATCCAAAGTATACAATCAATGATTCACAGTATCATTATGCGGTTTTACATTCATCATCACAATTCAATTTTGAACATTTTCATTACTCTAAAAACTACATATATGAATAAATTTTGCTCTAGAGAAACATTTCTGCCTTTGGTCTCACACAGAAGTTAATATTTTAAAACACAGTCAATATCATCCTTTACCCTTTAGTGTGATTTACCTTAGTCCCAACCAGATGAATTATTTATTTTAATGAGGCTAAAGGGGTAATTTTAGGTTGTATGTACAGTACTAGACAAAATTAAAAAAAACATAAGCCTGTATAACACAAATAATGAAGTCTAATGTAAACAATGGATGATAGTAAATACAATTATAATAATATTGTTTCATTAATTGTAACAAAGGTACCACACTAACCCAAAGCGTTAATAATGGCAACTCAGTCTTTGCTGCATGATTTTTTTGTAAACCTACAACTTGTCTAATAAAAGAAATTACTAAAAATTATATCAATTGTCTCTGATATAAAACATGTATTACAATTAAGTTACTAAACTCCTAAAAGTAAAAAGGACCAATTTATTCACTTATTAATTATAGATGAAACATAAAATAAAGATAACATTTTTTACAAATTACGTACAAATTTGCAAAATTTTAAAAATCTTATAGCAAAGACAGTATCTGTGTGTGTGTGTGTGTGTGTGTGTGTGTGTGTGTGTATGTGTGGATAGTCATTTTTTTCCCCATCCATTGCCTGATTGTCATTTCTCTCTTATATATGAGTCCACAGTGAATACGTACCAGAATCTTTACATGGTACATGTAAACATGCTCTGCGCTGCTGCATTCAGAATACTTTTTTAAAATTATCCAAACAATTCCAAACTGTTGGATCATTGATTCTGGCTATCAAAGCACTTACATTAATTTAAGTCTTGGCCAAGATTAAACCAATAAATCACCAAAGCATGAGCCATCATATACTGCCACCCCTTTGAGTTTTTTTTTCAACATCTTAAAGGATTGTACTTATTCTGTTTTACCTCGAATATATTTATTCGGAAAGTCTCAAATATGTGCTGGAATGTATGCATCCACTTGCGTGTGTATGCACATGTGTGTGTATTTATGATAAGCTAAAGAGATAAATAAAATGAAGATTACTTAACGACAAGTTTTCTACCCAAAGTCCCCAATAGGCCACATTCAACCCATTCTTAAAATGCCTCTTAGCCTGTCATCTGCTCCTTCAAAATAAAGGGCAGTAGGGGGTGGGGAGACTTTCCTTCTTGTAGATAATTAAAAGTTTATTATTCATTCTAGCAAGCCACTGATGCTTTGGTTGACCCTTTAAACATCTGGCCTACTGTTTAAAATGCATGGTGTGTACTGATGTCAACCTGTGTTGATAATCAGAGGACCTGCAACTAAATACTTACACAGCAACCCAACGATAAACAAGAGAGAAGATAGTACAAGTTTGCCAAATAATTCTTTCGCAGTCTGATTCTCACAAGCAATTAGAATCACTTCTTTTGGCCTTGGAATTAATGAATTTTCATTAAAATTTAAATTTCAAATGATTCCAAGGATATGAAACTCAAGAAGTTGAGCTGATTGTCTACATAATAAATCAAACCACAGGCACATGTCAAAAAGACTAATGCAAGTTCTTTGCCATCCAACATTGTGTTTCCACTTGTCAGTGCTAAGTGAATGTATATAATTGCTTTCTTTCCCTTGAAGCAGCTATAGCCAAAGACCCACTATTATTAAACTCTCTATTTCTCTCCATTTAGAATTTGTCAAATTATAATTTCAAGACTGTGGCTGAAACCAGCTCTAGATCACAAAAAACAAGTTTGTTCTAATAATTGGCTGTGATGTGAATTTTTTAAACAACCTGCTATATCGAAGATTGATGTCAAAATCCTTTTTTTGGTAATTTAAATATGTAAAGTATGCAGGAACTGTTTTTGTTAAGGAAAAAGAGAGTGCTTTCCCCCCTAAAGAAAAATAACTGTTGCAGAATGAGAAACAGGAATGTGTAGGACAAAAGGATGGATATAGAAAGTTGTAGAAGTCTTGTTGGAAGTGAATTTTATTGGTTGTGGTTAAGGTTGACTAAGATTTTGATAGTTTCATAAGATTTTTAACAGTTTACTTAACAGATATATCTTCATGCAAAACAAGAATTTGATTTTCATTCTGTTAAAATGACAATGCTTTCTTGGATTATTTGTTTGCTGTTAGTGAGAAGCTATAAGAGGTTTTAACCAAAGAAATATATACATATCATTATCATAATGGTGAATACACACTATGTGATGATATTGTGAGCCATTGATTGTACACCATGTATGGACTCTATGTGTGCAAATATCTGTCGATAAAAATATTTTTTAAAAATTAAAAAAAAAATAGCCCCCAAAGAAAAAAAAGCCTGCTATAGTTATTCTTTTTGCAGTATGCTATTGGTTTAAATCAGGAACTAAAGCCAACTTTAAGATTCTGGTATAAATATCTCCCAATGTTTGAAAGCAACGTTTAACTTGATAACATGAATATTTTTCTTAACTTATGGAAAACTAAACACAGAGTGTGTATGTGTGAGCATTTAAAGAAAGCATTGCCTTATGGAATATGAATATAGCCATGAAAGCAACTCAAAATCTTTGTAATGGAAATAAACATGGGTGTTTTTAAGTGGTAACAAAGATAAGTATGAAAAGTAAAGGAAAAATAATATTCATATGAAAATGATCTAGTGTGAACGTCAAATACTGAATCTTCAACTAAAACAGTGTAACAACGTACACTGCAATTTCTAAGCTTTTTTTGTCTTTTCCTCAACCTCACAAAAATTACATACATTTTTTTCTATAGCAAATTTTATGGTATCCGTTGATTTCAGTAACAGAGTGAGTCCTTCTTTTTGTCAATCTAAACAGCCTAAATATAACATATACCTATCAAAAATCCATGAAGAAATCTTTTTAATTCTCACTTTAGTCACTTTCTTTCTGTTCTCCTTTAAATGTACGGTTTGAACCAGACTCATGAACATATCATCAATGGTTTAATTTCATTCATTTCATGTATTTATTTATCGTATAGGATTTTGACCCTAGGGCAAAACCACTGTGCAAATTTCCCCACCCATCCATCTTTCCAAATCAGCATACTCATAGAATTTAAAGCACAGGTACACAGGCAAATAAACAAATAACAAAACATAAAATTAGAAGATTGTGGCTTAAAATGTGTTGAGATTCTGTGACAAAATCAGCAGTCTCAAACTGGCAGTCAAACCTATCTGATAGTCATCTTGTTTGCCCCACAGTGTTTAAATATTTTTGTACATGGTCTAATGGGCATGTATTGCTTAACCTTCACCACACTTCATGCTTTTCTGTTACCTGCCTAACCCATGTGCAAATTTAGGTTTGCAACAACACCTAAATAACATGACGACATGCTAATTGTATTCTCTCATACTGACATTGCAGGCCTTCCTGCATCCCCATCTGTACCTGCAAAACTGAGACCCAGAGCCCAGCTGCAGAAGCATTTTAAACTCTTTGGCCATCAGCAGGGCTTTCCTGTCCTTTCCTTCTCCTTCTACACCTACATTGATCAGTCCTCTTTAGAATTGGCTGCATGACAGACACGGTGTAATGATAAATATACTGTTGGAATGAATAAATTAGCTGTGATCTGGTAACAGGAATCCCTTTTGTGGGCCCATGGTAAAAATATGAACATCTTTTAGTTGATCCACAGTATATCAGTGCATAGTTACCAATGGTGGATGGTTAGCTACATGGTCTTTGGAAAGCCTGAGCTTAAAAACAAAAAGTGCCTGAGAGATGGAAAGTTCATGAATTATTACAAATCACTTATGGTGGAAATTGGGGCAAGTAGGTCTAAAATAAATTGTTTCATATTTAGTAAGACCAGTAAATACCACTGAAATGAGACCCATGGATTGAAATAAATGTTAAGCACTCCAAATACTAAAACGTATCAGTATGAGCATGGTATTCTCATTGAAAAAAAAAAGGTAGAAAGAACAAGGGAAAATTGTTCAGACACATGGAGAATTCAACAGGAGTTGTTTCATCTTTCTGAAAGATTATCAGATTATATAATATTAGTGCAATAAATACATACGTAACTTGAACTAATTAATTCGATTCAAGTCACAAAGTGCAAAGTAATTTATAGTGTGTTGGAAGCAGTAAAAGAGCTCTGACATGACCTGATACAAAGAGTACTCTTCTCAGTCACTCAGAGCTGATTTTTAAGTACGTTACATTTGACATTTGACAACCACAAGAAGAATTCCTATGGTATCTTGTAAGATTTTGAACCTGTTCAATATCTTAATGAAACATAACTTCTAAGGGATTGAAAAAAAAAATACAACTAAGCCTAAAATTGGAAAAGTGCCTATTTAACCCTAGGATTGAGAAGTTAGGCTAATTTCCATATGAAATTGAAAGGTTACCATTAGTTTAAATGTTATTTGATATCATCTACAATAAGGTGGGAACAAAGTTGGTGAGACTGGGTATGATAAGCATAGGTTACAATTTTATGAACCTTAAATTGGGACACATGGACCTGACAACTGGACAGAATAGCTGCTATCTGTCTCCTGTCCCTCCCACTGCCACTGTCACTCTGAGTCACTGCCTACCCAGCTCCACCTGGCTCCCCAAACTAGTTGCCACTATTTCGAGTTGTCACAGCATGGCAGACAATGACAAGGGACAGTGTGAACTTGATCAAGATTTGGATGATGTTGAAGAACTAGAAGAAGAAGAAACTGGTGAAGGAACAAAACTCAAAGCATGTCAACCGGCTGTCCAAGTGATGCAAAATCCTCAGATTCTGGCAACCCTTTGAGAAAGACTTTATGGTCCGGTAGAAACACCAACAGGATACATTGAAAGCTTGCCTCGGGTAGTCAAAAGATGAGTGAATGCTCTCAAAAACCTTCAAGTCAAGGGGGCACAGATAAAAGCCAAAGTCTATGAGGAAGTTCATGATCTTGAAAGAAAGCATGCTGGTCTCTATCAGCCTCTATTTGATAAGTGACTTGAGATAATCGATGCGATTTCCAAACCTATGGAAGAAGAGTGTGAATGGAACCAGATGAGGAAGATGAAATTTTGAAGGAGCTGAAGGAAAAGGCCAGGATTGGAGATGAGAAAAAAGGATGAAGGAAAAGAAGACCCCAAAATGAATTCCTGAATTTTGGTCGACTGCTTTTAAGAATGTTGACCTGCTCAGTGACATGGTTCGGGAACATGACGAACCTATTATGAAGCAGTTGAAAAATATTAAAGTGAAATTCTCAGATGCTGGTTAACCTATGAGTTTCGTCTTAGAATTTCATGCAGAACTCAATGAGTATTTCACAAATGAAGCGTTGACAAAGACATACAGGATGAGGTCAGAACCAGGTGATTCTGATCCCTTCTCTTTTGATGGACCAGAAATTATGAGTTGTACAGAGTGTCAGATCGATTGGAAAAAGGGAAAGAACGTCACTTTGACAATGCAAGGTGTTAATAATAGGGTGGGTTAGGGGAGCCCTGCATCTTGTGCATGTCTTTTCTGCAAACCTACAAGAAGAAGCAGAAGCACAAGGGACATGGGACAGTTTGTACTGTGACTAAAACCATCTCCAATGACTCTTTCTTTAATGTTTTTGCTCCTCCTTAAGTTCCTGAGAGTGGAGCTCTGGATGCTGCTGCTGAAGCTATCCTTGTTTTCCTTATCCTTGAAATTGGTCACTTTGCATTATGAGCGTATAATACCAACATCGGTGTTATACTTTACTGGAGAAACTATTGAAGATGATGATGATGAAGAAGGTGAAGAAGCAGATGAGGAAGGAGAAGAAGCAGATGAGGAAAATTATCCAAACTATGACCCCAAGAAGGAACAAATCCAGCAGGATACAAGCAATAGTGAAGAAGGGTGCATGTGGCCTTGCAGGTAACTTGCACCCGCCTGCTTTAGTGCGTCCCTGGACAGGATGAATTTACATCATTTGACAAGCTGACTTCAAGTCTGTGGTTGTTTGTTTGCTTGCCTATTTCTTGGTTTTGTAGCCTAAAATAAAAATGTCAAGTGCAAAAAAAAGAATACCTGCTATCAATACTTTCCAGAGCAGCTTGAGTTATTCAGCCCTTTTGTAACAGAGTCAGGACCCAATACTTATCATGAAACGATTGGGACTGTATATGAAATGCTGGAAATTTGGAGGACATTATTATGGTTCATAGTAATATCAGACTTAAGTGTCTCAAAATCATGACTGCCCTTGAATCTGAAATTGTATTTATTTCATTTTGGAATAACGGCATAAAACAGTGATCATTTTAAATTTAAAGCACCTTTTCTCATATATGTGGCTGGAGTAGAATGGAGCATTGAATGAATAAAAAAATCATATTCTAATAGCAATATATTGGTGGGCAACATGAATTCCTAAAAGCAGCAGAGAACGTTCTACAACTATCCATCCAAATACCAAGATTTATCTATGTTACATATGGGTTTTGAACACTTTCTATAGCCTATATTGATCTTTTTAATTTGAAGCAGTAAAAGAAATTTCAGTGAAGCATTTTAAGTATGGCAGTGGATCAATGACTGCATAGAGTTTCACTCATTTAATTTCATTTTACCAAATTAGTCTTCAAATCCTACAGACCATCTGTGAAAATCCGGTTGACTTGTCAGGGCACATTTTGCCTGTGTTTGGGGGAGCTAGGAATTGTTAACTCTACCTTAAGTTAAAGACCTACAATCATTATCCCTTTGAATATGATATCTGATGGGAAGCCTCTGATAAGCCAAAGGACATTAATTATCTGAATTTCATAAATTAAACCATCAGTAAAATGCTGCTGCATTTCTACCCTAAATTGCCTAGGTGGGCAATATGCCAAGATGGGAAAAATACATAAGTAAAAATGCTAATGAGGTGCTATTTGTTTAGTCTGTCAGTCAGCACCTGAGTAGTAGGAAGCAAAGGGGGTACAAGTAGGAAAGGAAAAGGGGGAGGCTGGAGATTAGAAATAAAGTCAAACATGGAATAGGCTAAGCATGGGGTATGATCCAGAGCAGAACAAGCTTCATTTCATGAAGGTACTGGTGATTATCTAGGCTACTCAAGTAGTCAGGACCAGGTAGATCCCCAAAATTGCAAAATGAACCATGCAGTTAATCAGGGAGCTATGGAGAAAGGTCAATACTTGAGTGCACCATGTGGAAACGTGAGCAGACAGATTCTGGGCATCAAAAATAGTATTCCAGACTGGACAACAACAAACAGTGAACCCTAACCTAAATCACTGGCTATGGTCAATAGTGCAATTATAAAAATGTTCTTTCATCAACTAAAATAAATGTACTGTACTAATAAAAGGTGTTAATAATAGGGTGGGATACGGGAACTCTGTATTTCGCACGTCTTTTCAGCAAACCTACAATTTCTCTAATGCACACACACATACAAATCACAAAGGGAATGAAAAAAAAAAACAATATTATAGGATCGGGGAAACCTTAATAGAAAAGGCAAATTCTTACCACCGATAATGTTTCTTATTCATGTACTACCTTGGCTGGTAGGATTTGAGCTGCCTAAAGCCCATTTAGGAGAACAAATAAATGGGTGCAGTCAAAAAAGTACATCTCTGCCACTTACATCATGCTTCCTAAGAACATCACTCACTCGGGTGAATAAAACTTAACCTTGAGGACTGTAAAAATCCTATATGAGAAAGCAAATATATTGCCTGATCTTTCCATTTTCTGTCCTCATTTTCTCTTCAATGATAAATACAAAGAGAAATATTTAAAGCTGGAAAGGTAATCCCAAACTTGGTAGTGGTTGCTGTGCAAATTGATTTCACCATTCTCTTGTCATTTATTAGCATTATTTAAATTTCACAGCACATTCTAAGAACTCTATGAGATAAATCGCATTGTAAATGAGTTATATTACCATGGTATTGCCCATTATTTTTTCAAGTGCCTTTAACTGCTTTGCTTGCTATTAAATATAGTTTATGGACAACTTAGCATTGTATTTCCCTCCACATGATTGTTGTAAATGGTTCTGCTTCTTGAGGAGAATGAGTCCTGATATATGTGGCTTGATACATAATATTAAAAAACCCTTGCCCTCCAAGGGCATGTTTTTCTTCTTATTTTAACTTCAGTTAGACAGTATGTTTTCACAATGTTTTAAATTTCTGCTTTTTTAATTTGAGATTTTAAAAACTGCCTTTCATAAAGATTAATTTTCCCCTGAGGAGAAAGCTATCTAGGGAACAAAGATTTCTATTTCTTTTGTTTTTGAATAATCTATTCTAATTAGTAAAGAATAGATTTAAGAGAAGAGGTTTTAAAACTCAGAGGAGCCCATCTTCATTGTTATCTTACTTGACTAATAATTTCCTTGAGTATCATTATTTCAAGTACAATTCTAAGTAGTGCTGAATTTCTTACCCATTTTTTTTCTGTTAATGCTTCAAATGTATTTTAATCACTATAGGATAACTTGAGATGTGCTTATTCGATTATCTTGTATACATTAAGAAAACTTGTCTCAGACATACCATACACTGATAAAGTTTCCCAGTATGTCCAGTACTCTGGCAATAGTTTACTAGAAATCTAAGAGCAATTAGACATGTTTTGAAAACCTTGTGTAGACTGGAGAAAGAATCTCGGTTTAGTTTCTTTTTCTCACTTTCCCATTTCCTTAAACAACTAGCTTTATCATCTTCTAGCTTTGTCATGTCTTATATTTTAGTATTCTGAATTCAAATCGATAGTCGTGCTTTATACTTTGCAAACTACCGATATGACAGCCTGTGAAGTAGGCAGTGCTGCTATTTTTGACATTGTTTGCCAATAAAGAGTCAGAATTAGCCCGCGATTAACAAAAAGAAGATGACATAGTTGGTTCTAAACTTTTGATTATGACAGAAAGAGATCACAGGGCTAATCTGCGAATTCAGATATTATCAAAACCATTACTTCATTTAGCATGGATTGCGATGTTTGATCTAGGAATAAAAAGCAACCCAGAAATTCTCTTGGCTCCTTTGCCCAGTACCCCTCACTCTGGGCTGTAGATTGTTTCTCTCCTTAATTGGCAAAATGTTGCAGAGTTTTCAGTCCCTCAGTGAAAATTGCTTAGGAAGAGGCATTCATTCTTTTGGTTCACCAGGGCATCATCTGGCACATTACTATGTGTGAGCAATAAATCACAGAATTGGAAGATGCCCTAAGAAAGTCTCTAGGTTTATTCTTTTGCCTTCTGGTAAACCAGACACTTTTTATAGTCAACAACAAGTACATGCATGTTTTCATATTATAAACATTATGACTATAAAATCAAAGATGGACTATTAGTACTTCACAACCCCTTCTTTTTGAATGTTTGCCTAAGCATATATGGTATGTATTTATATATCAAATTGTGGCCAAAATCCCCAAAGAATTAAAAATGAATCTCAACAAATCTCACTTGCAAATGGATCTGATTAATTGTTCTGACATTAGGCTCTTTTACGTTGTCAAATAATAGTAATCAAAAAATGTTAAGCAGATGGAACAAAGACGCTTTATTTTGTAAAATAGGATAACAGACTGGAATTAGCTGTAAAAATATATGCTAATTGAAATGATGACTAATATTATTTTGAGCTGATACATATATAAATTTCCATTCAGGCAGATATTTTGGCATCTCGAAAGAAAGCATGGCATTAACTATAAGAACCTATTCCAACTATAAACTGGCATGATTGTTATCTGATTTTATAATGAAAGGCTATAAAATATGAGAATATTTTATAATTATTATAAGGAACTAATCAGATAAAATATTCATCAATTATACTTCATAAGAATAGACAAAGAAAATATATAAGATAAAAGCCTATATAGAAATGACGCAAATGTTCTAAAAATGACCATGGTGATGAATACACAACTACGTGAAGATATTGTGAACCAATGATTGTACACTATGGATGGACTGTATGTATGTGAAGATTACTCAGTTAAAAATAGTTTTTAAAAAAAGATATCTGATTTTTTTTAACCCCAAATAAGGGAGTGGATAAGCAGATGGAAAATTCTCACACTGTTCCTTTTTCTATATCAGGAAAAAAAACTCTTAATCTATCCTACAAAAACTATCTCATTTAAAGACTTATAGCTCTAAACTCTATGCACAGAAATTTGATATTACTTTACAATGCTATTTATCTGTTCAAATCCATGTCCTGTCTCTCCAACGCAATTTTAGAACCAAAGAAGAGTAAGTATGTTGTCAATGAAAACGCATCTTTAGGATGATGAAAACATCGCATTCAGTACTTAAGGGCTGAATAAAAAGGGAGATAAATGGTATAATTTGAAAAGAAAAGGCTCACTGATATTTGCTTTCGGAAATATGGTTGGCAAACTATGGCCCAGGGGACAAATCTGGACCTTTGCCTTTGTTTGTATGGCACACAAGCTAAGAAGGGTTTTTACATTTTAAATAGTTGGGGGGGGCGACAACAAAAGGAGTGATATTTTGTGATGCATGAAGATCTTATGAAATTCAAATTTTGGTGTCCATAAATAAAGTATGATTGGAACAAAACCCTGTTCATTTGCTTATCTATTGTCTATGGTGGCTTTCATGCTATAATAGAGACTAGATGACTCTCAGAACCAATTTTACTATCTGGCCCTTTATAGAAAAAGTCTGCTGATCCCCAGTCTGAGAGAAAGCATACACAAAGCAGTAAAAATACATGGGTAGATTCTGGTTGGACCCCAAGAGTTCAGTTATCAAAGGTCAAGAAGGAAAAAAAAAAACAGGGAAGAGGGGAGAAGAATTAACTAAATGTAGAAGGGATTTAAAAATTTAGCCATAGACATCTACGTGCTGTAACGAAATCACAGAAAAAGGGAGAATTTTACTTTAAGAGGACATTTGAATAAACTTGGAGAGGGACAAAGCCATACAAAGTGAGAATAGAGTAGGGGAAGAGAGCTACACAGAGAAAGCTGTCATAATAGAGAACATAGTTAGAGAAGTCAATGTCTCTAAATTGCTTTGCTCCATTTCTTCCAAACTCTAAGCATGAATAAGTTTTAATGGCAAGTAAACACTTATTCTAGGCCATTCTAAAAAAGAAAAAGGGGGGAAAAAAGAGGGATAGAGGTCCATCTATAAAATTAAACACAAACTATAAAATTAATTCATATATTTGTAGAATTTTTCAATGGAAGATACCACCAAAGACCACAGGAAACTTGCTGAGTTGTACAATATTACTACAACAGAAAGTTGCAGTAACGACACATAGACACATACAAAAACAAAGCAAAGAAAATCATGCTCACACTTATACTAAAAGCATTCCTGGGAATATTACAAAGCAAATTAGGGAATTGGTGGGCAAACAAAACAAGCAACTACTTTTTTTTTTTTCAAAAGTCTGTTTATTTCCAAGTATTAAAACAGCTCGAAAAATTTTTGCTAACAAGGTCTTCCTTGTAAAGCTGTTGTTTATTTTCCAAATTACTACAAGTACTTAATTTGACATCCATAGTTTTCCTATCCATGGTAATGTTTCAACAGTCAAAAAAAAAAAATGGGTCCCTTGGGATCCTGCATTTAATCTCTCAATTATTCTAAAGAAATGTCTTCCCAGCGTTTATGGATTGCATTCAACAAACAGTTATTTAGCACTCACTATATGCAAGGAACTGTGCTGAGTGCTATGGGAGATACAAAGGAAAGCAAAGTGATGGTTCTCCAGGGGATCATAAATGGGGTGGGAAGACAGTCAGGTGTGCAAGGAACTATGATACAAGGCAGATGGAGAGAAATGCTTTCATAGAGCTAGACAGGGAGTGAGAGATTCCCTCTGGTGGGAAATTTCAGGGGGCTTCATGAAATACGGAGCTAGGGACTTAAACGAATTATATGAGTTCCTTAAGAAAAGATCCAGCAGAGACCACTCTAGGAAGGCATTATTACATTACAAGGGCATGACAGGATAAGGTATTTTCTGCAGCACCCCCGGATTCTGACATTAGCTGCGGCAGGGGCCCAGGATGTTGCATTATTTACAAGCTAAGCCCCCTGGGGATTCTGATGGAGACATTCTGCAAATTCCCATTTGCCAAAGACTGATTTAAGGGATCTGTCAACACAATAGAGTAGGGAAGGGCAGGGACAAGGTCAAGTGTGAAAGCCGTAGGTTTTAGGATGAGGTGAGAAAACAAGTCAAAGGTTTTTCAACTAGGAGGAAGGCAAAGGGGCAGTGTGAAATAGTTAGTGCCCCACAGTGTCAAGTCTGTACACTTAAAATTAGGCTAAATTGTTTCTGTTTATACGCGGTTTAAAAACTGGCAATACTAATCTAAGCTATTAGAAGTCACGGCAACGCTTACCCCCAAGGGAAGCATGGAGTGACTAGTAGGGGACACGAGGAGGCCTCTGGCATGTTAAAGTTCTGTCTCTATAGAGAGTGCGCTCAAAATTTCAATGACTTTTTGAAATTTCGTTGAGCCATACCTTTATATTATGCCTGCTCTTCTGTTGCAGGATATTCTACTTCAATAAGGAGTTTTAAAAATTAGGCTGAGTGGGTGTATTTAAATTAAAGGAAAGCTGTCTATAATTGTATCTAATTAATTTCATAAAGTTTAATAACTTAACATCTCCTTCCATTCCCTGAGTTACATGAATTTGTGTTACAATGGCACATAAGCTATAGACATTCAAAAACATTTTGAGATCATTTGAGTGGGGAAAAATACGATCCTGATGTTTTTTTGCTAATACCTAAAACCCATCAGACTGAGATTCACCATTCTGCATTTAGCATCCTAAAGTCTATTATTATCATCGTCTCATCACACTGTCCCTTTTCACAGTAAAGCTTCCTGAAAGAGTCGGCTATAGTCTCTCATTTCTTTTCCCACCTCATATTATCTCCTCAACCCATTCCACCGAGCCTTACCATGCCACCATTCCACTGAGAAACCTCAGTCCAAAACCTCAAAATGTCTAAGTTGCCAAATCCAATAATCACTTCTCCTTTTATTACATGAACCCCTCATGGCATGCCATGCTGCTAACCACTCCCTCCTTCCCTAACACTTTCTTTCTATGTCTACTGTGTTGTCACCCTCTCCAGGCTCTCCTAATTCTCAGTATTCTATTCTGGATGTCCCTCCCTTAGTCCCCTTACAGAAGTCTGAGTGCCTGAAGGCTTGATCCTGAGACCATTTCTTAGAGATCTCCAGTACCTAAGCTTTAAATAGAGCCTTAATATATATCTCCTGTCCCAACCTTTCCCCTGAAATCCAAACTTATACCCAGTTGCCTGTTCAACATCTACTCATGTCTAATAAATATCCCCAAATTAATTTATCCAAGTGAAAATTCTTGATTTTTCTCCCCTAATCTACTCCTACTCAATTCTCCCCCATCATTGCAATTGGTCAACTTCTATATCTGGAGTTCTCTTGATCTCCCTCTCTCTTATTCCCCAATAACCAACCCTTCAGCAAGCCCTGTTGACTACAAATCTGAAATCAGTCACTTCAGCCTTTGCAATACCACAATCCTCATCTAAACCACCATCATTTTTCATAGTGACTACCGAATTTAATAACTGGTCTCTCTATGCCACTCTGGCCCTCTACATTGCATTTTCTATAAACCAGTCAGAATGACGTCATCACTATCCAATCCTTTGTCACCTTAAGTGCAACAAAATCTAAATGATTTACCATGACTAACAAGGCCATATATACATGAGCTGGTTGTTGCCTGCTTCTTTGACCCCTCACCATCTATACTCCAGCTGCACTGGCTTCACAAATTTTTCAAATGTTTAGTTTTATTAATTTTATTTACCAATACTCCATACCATCGAGCGAAAACTCCCTCTACATCAGCTGTTGGCTATTGTTCCATGAATTTGCCATCCCATCCTCATCCAAGATACTCTGCATTAGTTTTTACACCTGCTTTGAATATCATTCCCTTTGACAATGAAATAACTGACCCCTTGTCAATCAGATTTCAGCTTAAATGACCACACTTAGAAAATATTTCACAGTAACCCAAACAAAAATCACCACCCAGTCAACATCTATTATGTTGTCCACAATAGGTGTTTGATAGACATTTATTGAAAGCAGAATTCCAGTTCTTTAACAAGATACCAAGCATAATGAATGAAAACATGCAGGGTTTAAGGATAAAGGATATTTCCTTGCAGAATTGGTTACCCAATTCATAATGGCCCAGTCTTTCTGTGGTTGAAGAGGCCACCAGAATCCAGTAAACTATTTCTTCTAATCTCACAAAATAAGAAGAGTCCACATTATTAATTGGCCATCATGCTGATTTTTTAAAATATTTTACAATTCAAAATAAATCTAGCAAGGAGAAGAGCAATTTCTTATGCCAAGTATTATTTCTGTTTGTCTACTAATGGACTTATAGTCATATGGAATTATAAGGCTAAAAACAAGAAGAAGAGGTACCTTCTCCTGTAATCACAGTGTTGCTATAATTATAGATAAAAGTTTGTCAGCATTTCCATTAAAAGAACTTAACTCAGCTGTTAAATGTCCATTAGCCTAATATATTGCTTATAATATCTTAGCTTAACTGCCTATTAAAAACAGCTAATTAAAAATGGATGGATATTTTTTATAAAATTATGTAAATACCCAGAAGAAACCAGCCCACCCCTTCAAGTGTCTGCATTTCTAAAGCAATAAAAGTGCAAGCTTCTTTGTTCAATATTTGACTTTTCTATTTATATTCATTACTCTAAAAACATAACCTAAAAAAAATTCTGAAAAATGATTGCTTAGCAATAAGTACAATGTTCTCATAAGGAGGACAATGGCTTACCCACCGTGGTGGACACTGATACACTACCCAGATTCCCCTTCAATGAAGAACCTGTGGCCCTACCACATGGAAGTGCTGCTGGCAGATGGCCTTCAGCTATTAGCTCCTTCAGGGGTTGCCTCAGGTGCAGAGATCCCCCTTGCCCAAGGCCATTCATGTCCTTTTCTGGGGAGGCCATCATCCAATGGCCAATCATGAAGGACTTTAAAGGCCCACAGTCACATCAGTCCACCTCAGAACCACTCTGAAGGGCCACTGGAATTTCAGAACTCCCCACGTGGTTGTCCAAGTTTGGGGAAAAGCTCTATGATGGCATCCAATGACCCTTCAAGTGTCCACCCTCGCCAGGTAGGTAAGGCTCAACTACAGATGGTACTAAGTCTTGGCAGATGACATGTGATCCCTCCATATTATGGCAAGAGAGGCAATCTTGGGAGGAGATGTCCCAAGGCCATCTTCCACCCAATTCCTTATCTTGAAGGAGGATCCCTATCTTGTGGGAGGCAGCCATGAAGCAGTTTCCCATCAGCCTCACTGATTCCAGTAAGACATGGGACTTTTCACCTCACCTCACCTTAGGGTACAATTGGAGGTTATAAAACGGCTTAGCTGCAGTACTTGACTCCTCAACAACAGAGGGCCTCATCACTTATACTGCCTTCCACTTGGCCCCAGTCTCTTTGTATCCTCCTGTGGGACAAGTGATGCAGGAAGCTGACACTATGCTGATAATACTTTCACTACCTATGACACTCTTTGGGTCTGTTGTCTCCTGGCTGAATCTGCCAGCCTGTTTGACATTTAAGGTGGTTGTTGGGTTTGGATTGGATTTCAACTTCTCTCTCTGCCAACTCCTGCTTCCCTCTGCCTTCTATAGGTGTTGGTTCCTAGGGCACAGCCTAAAAAGCATCCCACATAATAAACTTTCCAGAGAACCCAACTTGTCACACCTACCCATTATTTCAAAGGAATGAAAGTGAGCAATATCATGTTCTTATCAGTTCTTTTTAGGGTTGGTTGTCAGGAGAAGTTGTATTTATTACTCTAGCTTAAGAGCTCAGAGAGTTACTTCATGTACATTATCTCTTTCTGAGAATGTATGACACATGTTCTTTAGATGTTTTAGTAGATATAACTGAGCAGGCCTGTAGGCCATCTCCATCAGGTCATTCGGCCTCTTCTAAAACAACTCCAGCAGTCTGTGCATTTGGAAGTGGTCTAATTATTCCATTCAATCTAAGAAATTTTCCTACTCATTACTTCAACCCATTTGTTTTGCTCCTTCCTTTCTGAACTAAGAGTATGTTTTAATCTTTTTTCTATAAAATAGCCCTGAGCCTAGCATGCCTCTCCCTCTCCCTAAGTTTATTCAAAGGAACTCTTTCTACACTATGGAAAAACATTTTCAATTTCAACTAGTCCTCAGGTCAACTGTTTTCAGGTTATTTTACTTCTCAAAAACCCTACAGGACTTGAGCAAGATCGAAGGAAAGAAAAGATCCCTCTCAACCATATTTCCTCTACATGTGTGTAATGAAAGCTTCGGATGAGCTTCTTGGCCCCTTTACTGGTGTTTTAATTTATACCTGCTCTTTATGGTAATGGAATTAAAGGAGCTCCACAGGAATCTAGGTATGGGAGCCTTTACCAGATACAAAGCAGGCACTATCCTATTCACAGGTTCTTGAGGGCTTTCTCATTTACTCAATCTAATATTTATTAAGCACCTTTTATTGTTTAAGCTACCAACCTGGACAAAATGTACAGAAAGCCCTATGTCTATCTGATGCCAAAAAGAAAAAGAAAAAAATAGAAAATCTCTTCCAATTTAATAATGACATTTTTAAAAGTCCCTTTCTGTTATCCTATGAACATAGTCCCTGGTAGCTTCTATCAACCCTTGAATTTAAAGTAAGGGATCTAGTCAATAAATTCAGTGGTGAGTTCAGTCAAAAAGCTGTTGCAAAGATAAGGAAAAATCAACAGTGCTGTGGAAGGGAGCCCAGGGCTATCTTATGGATTTAGGTATTTTATCAGGCAAAATAGCAGGAACATTTCATAAAGCAATTCAATACTTGACTGTATTCTTTCAACCAAACCCTTGAAGGAATTAAGCCATTCAAAAGCTACATGTCATTTATAACCTCCACCTACTCTCCGGCTCTAGACATTTTGGCAGCTACATCTGTAAGTCTATGTGTTCGGATTTCCTAGAAATCTTTGACTACAGAATATGTGAATAATTATTTCATTACACTCCCTATCAGACTGATAAAACTTTGCTGTTTTTTTCTCCAAAGTCCTTCTCCTACTCTTTGACACAGGGTTGCAACCACCACCCTATATCTGAACTATTCTGAATTTTCTTTTGGTCTGCATCATATTTTGTCAAGATATTATTTACTAACACTTTCACTTAACTTTAAATATCTCTGCTTTTTACTATCCAGACCTCGAATATTTTAACCACTGTCCTTGGGTTAACAAAGAAGGCTTCGGGGCTCAGAGAAAGAAGGAGCTAGTCTGTGACCCACCTCATTTCGGATGAGTCTTAATCCTATTACTACAGTCCTTTGTGAACACAATGAGAATGAGAGAAAGCCACAGAAGCGAGAAGCTGAAAGGAAGGAAACCCAGAAGAGAAAGGATAGCCAGCAGTTGCCTCCATATGCCTTGCCAAGCAGCAGAGGAGCCAAGGATTGCCAATAGCATTGCATTGATGATGACTTGATTGTGATATTGTGGTGGCCTCAAACTGGAAACAACAAAAAGGAAGAACAAAAACAACAAACAAAGAAGGACCCAGCCAAAAGAAAAGGGGGAAATACACTGTGTGTGCGTATGTGTGTGTGTTTGGGGGTGGGTGGGTTACATAAGCAGAGGTGCCACGTAGCACAGGGGAGGCAGAATAAGGTTAAAAACCTACACACATTACTCTCCTTAGGTCATGTGACCTGATTGAGGTCTGCATCCCCCTCACCCCCAGCCCCCAGGTTGAGGTGCTTTTTCAAATTTGCCCAAAGTGACAGGAAATCTTTTTATTAATTCATCCTGCCAAAAGAGGTGACCTTGTCTAATTCACACAAACATCTGGCTAGGTCAAAACCAGACCCAAAGGTGAATAAAATCTATTTTCAAAGACTATTGCTGAAATACTTATTTGAGATTGAAGTGAACAGGCACAAGCAAAATTTGCTTTATAAAAATGGTGTAGTCCCAAATTGAATGTGAAGATCCGCTGTTTGCAATAGGGAACTTATTTTCCACATAAACTATGAATAAATAGCAGTTCAATTGCCAGTTAGCTTAACAAAGCCAACTTAATATATTTAATAAACAAAGTAGCCTGCTATTGTAATGTTGAATTTGGGGAGCAACAAATTCACTCTGAAAGCAACTGAGATACCCTTAAATGGGGCCTTGGAAAGAACAGGGCCACCAAGTATGGTAGCACAGGCTGTGAACTGCTCCCAGAGGAGCCTTGATAAGAGGGGTACAGAAGGTGAAATCATCAGGCTGTGACTCCTGGCCCAGTCCTCTATCTGCCCAGAGAAAGGGATCCATATGGGCTAGCAGTAGTCCTGGGTGTTTGGGTTATCATGATGACCACACACCCCTGAAAGGTAAACCTAGTTACATCTTCCTAGATCAAGGCAGAAAATAAACAAAGCAAAAAAAAAAGCCTTCAGAGATGAGGTACTTGCCACAAGTTTCAATGGAAAGATCTTCAATAAAATGAGCATTAATTGTGTGCACCAAGGGGCACACTGTACAACCCCCAGCCCCAGAGTGGGCAGCTTTCAGTGCACACCAAATGGCCTACCTGCCTGGATCTCATCAAATCTTCAAACAGAGTTGCAGCATCTGCATGAGATCTGGGCCTTGGTTTAGAAGGGAATTACTGACAAAGCAAGAGCAAAAGAGGACCTTTAATGCAAACCCAAGCAAATGTAAAACCTTAGACCAGTGAGGGAAATCACTTTTTAAAATAATCTTATCAAGATAATTAAATGTTCTGAAACCAACAGAGAATCACAAAGCAAATGAAGATTCAGGCAGATATGGCCCAGCCAAATGACCAAATTAAAACAATGGAGGAGACACAGAATTTGAAACAAATAATCAAAGGTGTTCATACAAATCTCTTAAATAAATTCAATGGGGTGGCTAATCACATAAAGGTTATCAAGAGGACACTTAGGAGAGCATAAAGAAGAATTTGAAAGAATAAATAGAAAAATAGCAGATCTCAGAGACTGAAAGTTACTGTAGATCAAGTTAAAAATATACTAGGGACACACAACAGCATATTTGAAGAGGCAGAAGAAAAAATAAGTGAACTAGAGAACAAGACTACTGAATTCGAGCACACAAAAGAATGAATGGAAAAAAAGATGGAAAAATTATAATTGGATCTCAGGGAAATGATTGACAAGAAGCACACAAATATCAAAACAATCGGTGTCCCAGAAGGAGAAAAATTGGGTAGATAATGGAGGAAAGCTTCCCAACCCTTATAAAAGACATAAATATGCAAACCAAAGAAGTCCAATGAACCCCAAATAGACTAAATCCAAATAGATGCACTTGAAGACATACTAATCGGACTCTCAAATACTGAAGAGAAGCAGAAAGCCCTGAAAGCAACAAGAGAAGCGATTCACCACATACAAGGAAAGCCACACAAGACTGAGTTTAGACTCCTTAACAGGCACCATGGAGGCAAGAAAGCAGTGGTATGATATATTTAAGATTCTAAACGAGAAAGGCTTCCAGTCAAGAATTCTTTATCCAGAAAGCTGCCCTTCTAAAGTGAGGGAGAGATTAAAGTTTTGACACACAAACAAACACTGAGAGCATTTGTTAATAAGAGATCTGTCCTACGAGAAATACTAAAGGGAGTCCTGAAGACTGAAAAAAAACAAAACAAAACAAAAATGCCAGGAGAGGGAAGACTGGAGGATGGCATGGAATTGAAGAGTATCAGTAAGGGTAACTTAAATGATGGAGAGAGAGAGAGGGAAAAGAATATACAGACATGACAAATAAAAACCAAAGGACAAGATGGTAGATTCAAGAACTGCCATTATGGTATTAACTTTGAATGTTAATGGAGTAAATTCACCAATTGAAAGATAGAGATTGACAGAATGGATTAAAAAATATGAACCATCTATAGGCTGCCTACAAGAGACTCATCTTAGATTCAAGGATACACATATGTTGAAAGTGAAATGATGGAAAAAGATGTCCTATACAAGCTGTAACCAAAAGAAAGCAGGGACAGCTATGCCAATATCAGACAAAATAGACTATAAATGTAAAGATGTCATAAGAGACAAGAAAGGACACTACATTTTAATAAAAGGGACAATTCACCAAGAAGAAATAACTATCGTAAATGTTCATGAAACCAATCAAGGAGCTACAAAGTACATGAGGCAAACATTGGCAAAATTGAAGGGAGAACAGATGTTTCAACAATATTAGTGTTTATAGACCTAAACAATGTAATAAATGAATTAGACCTAACAGACATATATGGACTCCTGTTGTTTTGGGGTATAACGATGTATATATGTCTGTTAGGTCTAATTCATTTATCACAGTGTTTAGGGTCTCTATCTCCTTATAGATCCTCTGTCTGGTTGTTCTCTCTATAGAAGAAAGCAGTGCCCATAAGCAGTAATTGAGGACTTAATTGCTCACCTGAAGGAACTAGAGAAAGGAGAGCAAACTAACCCCAAAGCAAGGAGGAGGGGAGAAATCACAAAGATTAAAGCAGAAATAAATGAACTGGAGAACAAAGCACAATAGAAAGAATCAATGAAACAAAAAATTGGTTCTTTGAGAAAACCAACAAAATCAATGGACCCTAGATAAGCTGACCAAGGGAAAAAGAGAGAGGATGCAAATAAACAAAATCAGAAATGAGAGGGGCTTGTTACCATGGACCCTGAAGAATTTTTTTAAAAATCATAAGAGGATACTAATGACAATTATACACCAACAAACTAGATAACTTAGATGAAATGGACAAATTCCTAGGAACATCCAAACCAATCTACACTGACTCGAGAAGAAATAAGGATCTCAAGAAACCAATCACAAGTAAAGAGATTCAATCAGTCATCAAAAATCTTCTTACAAAGAAAAGCCCAAGGTCAGATTGCTTCATAGGGGATTTTTACCAAACATTCCTAAAAGAACTAACAGTAATCCTGCTCAAACTCTTCCAAAAATTTGAGGAAAAAGGAACACTACCTAACTCATTTTATGAAGCTAACATCACTCTAATATCAAAACCAGATAAAGATGCTAAAAAAAATGAAAACTATAGGCCAATCTCCTTAATGAATATACATACAAAAATTCTCAACAAAATACTTGTAAATTTAATCCAACAAAACATCAAAAGACTTATACACCATGACGAAGTGGGGTTTATGCTAGCCATTCAAGGGTGGTTCAACACAAGAAAATCAATGTAATACAACATATTAACAAATTGAAAGGGAAAGAAAATCACAAGAGCATTTTGATTGATGCTGAAAAAGCATCACACAAAAATTTGCATCCTTTTCTGATGAAAACACATCAAAAGGTAGGAATCAAAAGAAATTTCCTCAACATGTTAAAGGGAAAACTCACAGCCAGTATCACACTTAATGGTAAGAGACTGAAAACATTTTTCCTAAGACTGGGAATGAGACAAAGATGCCCTCTGTCACCACTATTACTCAACACTGCACTAGATGTTCTAGCTAGAGGAATCAGGCAAGAAAAAGAAATAACAGGCACCCAAACTGGAAAGGAAGAAGTAAAACTTTCATTATTTGCAGATGACATGATCCCATACTGGGAAAATCTTTAAAAATTTATGACAAAGCTACGTGAGCTAATAAAAATTTCAGTTAAGTGGTTGATTAATATGCAAAAATTAGCAAAGCTTCTATACATAAGTTTTGACCTAACTGAGGAGACAATTAAGAAAAGAATTCCATTCAAAATAACCACTAAAAGAATCATGTATCTAGGAATAACTTAATCAGGGATGTACATGACCTATACACAGAAAACTACAAAACATTCCTAAAACAAATCAAAGAAGATCTAAATAGGTGGAAAGACATTCCATGATCATGGAAAGGAAGGCTAAATGTTGTTAAGATGTCAATTCTACCCAAATTGACCTACAGTTTCAACACAGTACCAATAAAAATTCCAACAACCTGCTTTGAAGACTTGGCAAATCTACTTTTCAAATTTATCTGGAGGGGAAAGAGACCTAGAATACTCAAAACTATTCTAAAAAAGAAGAGCAAAGTGGGAGGACTAACACCTCCTGATTTTAAAGCTTGTCATGAAGCCACAATGGTCAAAGCAGCATGGTACTGGCACAAAGATAGACACAATGATCAATGGAATCAAATTGAGTACAGAAATAGACCACCAAATCTATGGTCAATTGATCTTCAACTGGGCCTCCAAACCCAGTGAACTGGGAGAGAACAGTTTTTTCAATAAATGTGCCTGGGACAACTGGGCATCAATTGCCCAAATAATGAAAGAGGACCCCTACCTTATACCCTATACAAAAATAAACTCAAAATAGATCAAAGACCCAAATAGAGCCTGTACCATAAAACTCCTACAAGAAAACATAGGGAAACATCTAGAGCCATAAAACTCTTAGAAGAAAATTTAGGGAAACATCTTCAAGACCTAGTAATAGGAGGTAGTTTCCTAAACTTTACACCAAAGCACAAGCAAAATAAAGAAAAAATAGGTAAATGGGAACTCCTCAAAATCAAATGTTTCTGCCCCTCAAAAGACTTTGTCAAAAGGTGAAAAGGCAGCCAACTCAATGGGAGAAAATATGTGGAAATCACACATAGGACAAAGGTTTGATATCCTGCATGTATAAAGAAATCATATAGCTCAACCACAAAAGAACAAACAATCCAATTATAAAAAGGGTTAAAGATATGAATAGGTATTTTTCTGAAGAGCAAATACAGATGGCTCAAAAGCACATGAAGGGATACTCATTTTCATTAGGTATAAGGGAAATGCAGATCAAGACTACAATGAGATACCATCTCACACCTATAAGAATGGCTGCTATTAAGCAAACAGGAAACCACAAATGTTGGAGAGGATGAGGAGAAATGAGAACACTTATTTACTGCTGGTGGAAATGCATAATGGTACAGCCACTGTGGAAGAGAAGTTTGGTGATTCCTCAGAAAACTAAATATTGAGTTGCCCTATGACCCAGTAATACAACTACTTGGTATATACCCAGAAGAGCTGGAAGCAGCGACACTAACAGACATTTGCACACTGGTGTTCATAGTGGTATTATGCACAATTGTCAAAAGATGGAAACAATCCAAGTGCCCATCAACTTATCAGGAGATAAACAAAATGTGACATATACATATGATGGAATATTATGCAGCAGTAAGATGAAATGAGGTCCTAAAGCAAAGGACAACATGGATTAAACTTGAGGACATATTGCTGAGTGAAACAAGCCAGGCAAAAAAGGAAAACTACTGTATGATTTCACTAATATAACCCTGGTACAGATAAACTCTGAGTCTTATAATGTAGAATATAGGGGACTTAGACATACACACAGAAGCTAGAGATAGGTGAACAGTTACCTAATGAGGTCGGAGTTAAACGTATGGGAATGGATAGAAGTGATGGTAGTTCATTACTGGGTTTATAAATAATTCTGCCATATTGAAGATAAATATGATTGAAGGCAATTGTATAAAGCCATGTAACTCACTAATTAACACTACAAATATAAATAAGTTTTTACATGAACCACTTCAAAGGTATGAACCTTGTACAAAGAGACAATGATAGAGGGTTATAGGGGGAAACTACTATTGTGTGATATGGCCTATATTTAACAGGAAGACATCACCATAGCAATTCTAGGGGTAAATAATTGGGGAGGGAGAGACAAGAATTAAGGGGGGGTTTGGATTTTCTCTTTGGTGAGGGTGTATTTATCTGTTATTTTTCTCTTTGGAACAATGGAAATAGTCTAAAACTGAGAGTGATGATGATTGTACAAGAACCTGAGAATACTGAAAGAAATCAATCTTTATTTTGGAAACTACCCATGATGCTCAATGGATGGAGGTGGCCAAAGGGTACAATGACCGAGAAGCAGAAAAAAAAAAAGGATAGGTTTCTAAGATACAAGAAAATTATAGTTTCCATCTTTTTCATCTTACTACAAAACACATCCTGAATCAGGAGTTTCAAATATTTAATCTTTGCTATGCACAGCAGGCCCATTGAGCCAGTGTGGTCATCTCCATAGCACTGGTGATCTGGCCTTTGACTCAAAAAACAGAATATATACATTGGCATTCATACTTTTTGTGAAAAAAATCATGTAGATTTTCACCAATGTGGATTCTGCTAATAGGAAAGTCACCATAGTCCCCACAATACTTTAGGTATAAAGAGATGCCCCTACTTGAGGCCAATCTTCTTAGAGTGAGTCTGGAGAGGCACAGGAGTAGTGAGAGTATCTCTAATTGACAGGCTTGTTTGTCCATGTCAACAAGCTAATTAGGAATTTTTTCTGCTTGGCAGATTGGTCTAATTTAATTCACAGTGCCAAAACAAAAAGAGATGCTTGGGGTAAACAGAACAAAAAATAGCAGTAGAAAAAACTATCATAGGTGATTAAACAGCCTATAGCTGATGCTTCAATCACACTTTACTGGCAGAGAATACTCTGCACAGATCATGGATATTATTGCCCAAAAACTTCCAAAGTTCATCCAAAGTCTCTGTTTCCTGGATATTTCATTCTGTAGTCTATTCACTTTTAAGATCTTGAGTTTTAGGAACTGATGGGGTAATAGTAGTATTATAGTGGATTCTTGCCTATAACGATGACCAAAGCCTTCCTAATGACCAAGAAAGAATATAATATGAAATGAAAAAAAAATGTTTCATAATTTGTGATCATGGAAGAAATTAAGATTAGGGAATTTTTTCCCTTTAACTCATCCATCGATATAGGATTGTACATGTAATTGTTTGGGGAAAAGAATAAAATGCATGTTAACAATATTTCTCAGAGGTATTTAAATATTTGAAAGTTGAATTGGCAAAGCTGTCATTGAGTCATTATTTCAAGATCCTCTTTCCGAAATGAACTGTGGAATTACATTTGGAAAAAAAAATCTACATACACTCAGCAACACTTATTTCTGCAAATTATTAACTAAGCTATTTGCCTATAACTCATGATCCTATAGGATTACTAGAGGGCTCCACAGATACAACATTTTAATAAAACATAAGAGAAAGACATATACAAGTAGAAACATAATCTGGACAATAAAAATAATGTTGCAATTCTCTTTACTGATATATCGGATTGGGTATTGTAATTTTGCTCCAACATTCATTCCCCACATACCCTGGTGCCATGGTCTCGGCCAACCGGACCTAGAATTCCGCTGAAGACTGTTACTGGACTAAGAGTGGTCTCCTGTCCTAAGGTGGCTCAACTGGATTGAATAGAAACATTCTAAAGATGTGAGCAAGAGATTTTTCTCTCTTCAGTCTAACAATCCATTTATGACTATAATGGGAACAAGCCGTAGGCATTCATTAGAATAACTGGTAAGACAAGTAATTGAAGCATTCCTACATTCTGGCAAACTGGCCTCCCTGAGCCTTGTCTCTGGAAGATTCTTGCTGTGTACACCTGGAAGATGGCTTCGGGATATCTTCAGATAGGTCAGGCACTTTGGGGAATAAAGGAACTATTTCCACATGAATGCTGTGATGAATTTCTACAGTGTACATAAAGTTCAGTAATGGGAAATGAGCGTGGAGAAACGCACTATATTTCATGGACATGAGCTCAGTCCAGGATATGACTGACCACTACTAGAGCCATAATCTTGTGGAAATAATTTAACTTGGTCATTTCTTCTCACTGTTAAATTAGGCTAATAAGGAATCTAATGCAAGGGCTATAGACACATGGGCATCTTTAAGGAACTACAAAAATAGCTAATACTCCTGGGAGCTTACTGTGTGCCAGGCACCATGCTAAGCACTGAACAAGTAATTTCTTCTTTAATTTTCATATAAAACCACTGAGCTTAATACTAAATAACACCTAGGTTAATATATAAGATTCCACAAATGTTCCATGCACTAGAGTAACTTTCCAGAAATCTATAACCTCCAGATGTGTCCCTGGACCAGATCAATCCTGAAACCTAGAGGGTCAAGCCTTTCCAGAACATCTGCTAGTTCCATCTCCCTGTTCCGTATTAGTGACAGACCCTTCCAAAATGAGAAAGTTAGAATGGCCATAGCCTAAACACCCCTAAGGAGAAAGATAGAAAGATCAAAGGTGATGGTGGAGTTATACAGAGAAGGTAGGATTTAACAAATGAATATGATTGCTGGATCATTAAATTGATATCTCTTTTAGTCTCCAGTATCTTACAGCAGCTAGAAGTAAAAACCTAAAATTGTAGAATTGTACCACATGCCAAACTCTGAAATCTGTCCTACAACTAATTGTAGTGCTGTGATTTGAAATTTATTGCTTTTTTGTATATATGTTATTTTCACAAAAAAGAAAAGTAAAGCCGATTATGATGATTTAAAAAATATTTATTCCTTCTAGCCTCCAACGTTCTGGAGCAGCTAGAAGGTAAAATCTGAGAGGATTGTATGGTAGCCCATGACAAATTCTGAGATCTGTCCTGTAACTACTTGTTGAAGAGTGCTTTGAAAACTATTGCTTTTTCCTTTCTTTGCTTTGTATATATGTTATATTATACAATAAAAAAAAAGATTAAAAAAAAAACACCTGGGCTTGGCACAGTTATTTCCACATTTTACAGCTGTGTAGCCATAGCTGGTAAAGTTAGGGGAAAAGGGCTGCTCTATGAAGCAAAGACCAAAGAAAAAGGTCATAAAAATGACCTATTTTAACATCTATGAAATGAAGAGGAAGTGGGCTAACTTAAGTAAGTAATAGAAGGAGAGAAGCTAATGGACAAATGGAAACCACCGGGCAGTCTTAAGTCAGATGGCCCTATAGCAAATAAAACCTACAATTAAAGAACAGGGTCTATGAAATAACATATTGTATAAAATGAAAAGTTTCATTGCTAAGCATCAACTATGTAACAAATACTGCTAAGCACCATCAATAAAAAAGTGGATGGCCCTAAACCTGTCCTCATCCTAAGGGGAGAGGCACATATAAATAAATCACTTCAAACTGCTGCGGCAAACGCGAAGACTGAGCTTCAAGCAGTTCAATCAGAATCCCAAGGAGAAAGCACTGAGCACCATTTTTTTTTTGTAAAGGCAAGCATGAAAAGGCTTTCTGGATGAGATGGAGCCTAAGCTGAGGAACGAAGTGAAAAATATTTTTCTGAAGATCTGTTCAATAAGCAATACTTAGCTACCTCCGTTTCAAATAAATATATTTTCAATTTACACACAGAAAAATCCCCTCCTTTCTGTGTACAGTTCTATGAGTTTTGACAAATGCATATAGTCATATAAACATCATCAAAACCAAGATGTAGAATGGCTTCCTCACCCTCAGAAATTGTCTTTTGCTGCTCCTTTGTAGTCAGCCACCACCTGATCCCAATCCCTTGAAACCCTTTTACCCTGCTGTGCATTGGGCTGAAAATAAGAGGTGTTTAAATTCATACTCTACAGGGACGTTATCACTTAAGGTAGACAAGAGCTACGCACATGGAAAATTTAATAAAGCACTTGAAAAACAATAGGACTATTTTATCTATTACTAGAAACAACCACCATTTCATGCTATAGATTTAGTAAATAGTATTCTTCTACTTTATCATGTTTCATGAAACTTCGCCAAGATAGCATGAGTTAAAGTCAATACAAAAGGGATGGCATAATAGGATCTTCAAGAATTTGAATCAAATACTTTGCATTAAAGATTAGCCACTGAGAGAGAGCAGAGAATGCTGCAGTACCATGAAGCAGAGTCCACCAGCCAGCAATCTTTGGAGATGAAGAAGGGGAATGCCTCCCGGGGAGCTTCATGAAACCAGAAGCCAGGAGAGTAAGCTAGCAGATGATGCCGTGTCTGCCATGTGCCCTTCCAGCTGAGAGAGAAGCCCTGACTGCGTTCGCCATGTGCCTTTCCAGATGAGAGAGAAACCCTGAACTTCATCGGCCTTCTTGAACCAAGGTATCTTTCCCCGGATGCCTTTGATTGGACATTTCTATAGACTTGTTTTAATTGGGACATTTTCTCGGCCTTAGATCTGTAAATAGCAACTCATTAAATTTCCCTTTTTAAAAAGCCAAAAAAAAAAAAAAAAAAAAGATTAGCCACTTATAGTTTACCTGGAAAAAATTAACACTCACTGCTTATAATTAGAAAGTTCTAGAAGTCCCTTAGGATGGAACAGGGAGAGTAGGATTTAGATATCCAAGGAAAGTGTGTGCATGCAACACTCAAATCCCTGACAGTAAAAAAAAAACAAAGGAGTAGTGTCTTTCAATTAGAGGGGCTTTCTGTGTACATTAAAGCCTGGAAAATGGGCAAGCAAAGACCACAAATAAGTGTCTCTGAGGAGGGAAACCACCCACCTGACAGTCATAAAGTGCTGACCTCACTTGTGGGGCAAGGATTCTTCAGGGTTGTCCACAGCCTCAGAGAAAGACTCTTCCAAGCCATCCCATTCCATTGCTTTAATTCTATCATTTCTGATCATGAAATCAGTTTCTAGGTTACTCTAGCAGACTCGAATACCCAGTCCCTAAGGACCAACTACTATACATAAATGGCTGCTCTTGCCTAGATAAGAATTTTAATTTTAATCTTTCCCTACAATGGTAATCCAATCTATGTGAGATGACCCAAAGCTGCAGGACAGACTCTGGTCAGTAAGATGTTGTAACACAGGCCATCCAATGAGGCATTGCCTGGGAGGCCAGTCTGTGACCTTCTCTGTATTTCCGCTCTTGTGTTTAATTTCCAGCAGCAGATATTACTAGATATTGCTCTTACATTTGCCTATCATTAAATAACCAATAAATAGCCTAGCTTTGGCTTCAATGCAGCTTTTCTCACCTAAGTCCATGCCCTTTCCTTATGATACAGGCTTCCCCAGGCATGATGGGAACAAATTGTTGGCCTCAAAATGGAAGATGATTTGTTCAGAGCAAGAAGAGAAGGTGCCTTTGAAAAATCATTGCTGATTAACTTCTAGCTGGTGGCTTTGACGGGCTGTTAATGAACAGCTGATTTTCTTCATTTTTCTTATGACACCATCTCTGTTATCCTTGAATCGAATTCATATTCCACAAATCACAAACCAGATGAAAGAAACACCAAGGAGGATTCTGCCAGGGTCAAGGAAGTTTATATATTTTGATTATGGAAAGTGTGAAAATATGACTGATAAAAAAACACAGCTTAGATGTTGAGTAAATATTGTAGCTAAATCCTGAAAGCTCAGCATCAGGAAATAATGGAAGCCATAGAAACCAATGCTGTGGAAAATGTCCCTATTTTAGAATACTCAAAGGGCTGCTTAAGCTATTTTTTTGGCAGTTCCCATCTCCACAGGTTATCTATTGCCTGAGCTAAAACTAAAGCCATCAGATTTCCCAATGTTCTAGCTTTCTAGTTGCTGGAATGTAATATACCAGAAACAGAATAGCTTTTAAAAAGGGGAATTGAATAAGTTGCTAGTTTACAGTTCTAAGGCAGAGAAAATGTCCCAATTAAAACAAGTCTAAAGAAATGTCCAATCTAAGGCATCCAGGGAAAGACACCTTGGTTCAAGAAGGCCAATGAAGTTCAGGGTTTCTCTCTCATCTGGAAGGGCACATGGCGAACACGGAGTCAGCTGCTAGCTTCTTCTCCTGGCTTCCTGTTTCATGAAGCTCCCTGGGAGGCATTTTCTTTCTTCATCTCCAAAGGTTGCTGGCTGGTGGACTCTGCTTGTCGTGGCCATATCGTTCTGCTCTGCTCTCTCTGAATCGCTCATTCTCCAAAAGGTTTCCTCTATTATAGGACTCCAGTAAACCAATCAAGACCCACCCAATTGGGTGGAGACATGCCTCTACCTAATCCAGTTTAACAACCACTCATGATTGGGTTACATCTCCAGGGAGATGATCTAATTACATACAGTATTGAATAGGGATTATTCTGCCTTTATGAAATGGGATTTTGATTAAAACATGGCTTTTCAAGGGTACATACATCCTTTCAAACCAGCACACTCGAGTTTAAAACATTTCAAAATGGTCATATTCACAGGTTTTAAAAGTGACAGTAAAAATCATGTTAGCAAAACAGATACAAAGCATACACTAGAAAGCCAAAAAATTTATCCATATAGTGAGTCTATGATTTGATTTGAGGAAATGAAAGTAAGAAAATAAAACCACGATTCCAAGAGCTTGTCAAGAATCTGATAGCCAGTTGTAAACATAGTGGTGAGTCAAAGGGCGTGGGGTTTAATTTCAGAAAAGCAACTATCTTCAAAGGAGTCAAAATGTAAATCTGATCATTCATCTGTCTCTCTGAGAAAATATTAATATTTATCATATATAAAAGGCAATCTTTTCTTTGGTGCACAGAGCTTTCAAGAAAATACTATTCATTATTTTAACATCTACGGTTTGCCTGGGGAGAAGTAGCAACCTTGACAAACTGACTCATGCTATGACTTCAGGTCAAGATGAAGAAGCTGGATCAGATATATGTTCTGAGTTCAATTTCCAGTGGTTTAAAAGATTTCTAAGGGTCAGACTGTGCAGGTAATGTACCTCAGTCTACACCCAATCTAGACAGCCCAGATCAAGCTAATAGAGCTCCTAGTTGACCCACACCATGATGGATTGCTTTATTCCACCTTTTTGAAACACCTATTGCATTCTTTCATCTTCTGCTCAGCAGTAACAAAATAAATGAGGGACACTCCAGAGAAAGTCCCTTCTAGGCTTGCTGCTGTCTCTCAGTCCCACATGGAAAAATATACATCAGCAGCAATAGGAATGAATGGAAAGTGTTTTATTTGGACCATTACTAAACAGCTTTCTGATCAGTAGTGTATGGCCTTTGGTATTTCTGTTTTAAATAGTTGCAGAGGCTAGGCTGTGAGCTTTACATATGCTATCTCATTTATTTCATTTATCTGTAATATGTGTTTAATTTAGAGTAATGATGTAACCTTAGATACACAGTGAATCTAGAGCTGAAATATATATAATATTAAATAATATATTAGTATAGCATAATATTAAAGTAACTGCAAAAGCAGTTATGTGGTTTTGTTTCCAGCATAGCATCTTAGCTTTAAATTTTTTCAAATTGTTCACATTCTTTCTTTTTTTTTTCCATGGGCAGGAACCAGGAATTGAACCTGGGTCTCTGGCATGGAAGGCGAGAATTCTGCCACTGAGCCACCATTGCATCACCATTTGCATTCTTTTCATTTTCTTTTTTTAAGAAGCATGAGACAAGTTTTGGAATCACTTAAAGAAAATTCTCCTCTGATCTTCAGGAAAAGTCAGGTCTAATCATAGAAAATCACTTAAAAAACTTAGATGCACTATATTTTGGGTTGTTCTTTTACTAAGCCATCCTGCACTCATTCATGGGGTTTCTACTGCTTGCTGTTTTTGTTAGTTATTAGAAGTTACTTTTTGCTGTAGATGCTGCCCCAACACCACTTTCTGTTTTAGCTTTGGCATTCAGTACATTTGCTTATTGGTGCTTACTATCAAATCCATGAAATATCAAATATAATGGAAGGAACAATTTCTTATTTCAATATTTATTTTGGTCTTCACAATAGAATTTTTTAATTCTATGACTCAATAGCTAACAGCTGAGAATAATATGTATTTAATATAAATTAAGGTTCCAGTTTCTGGTGTAATAAGAAAGTGCTTACATTGTAAATGTTCAAGAACATTCAGCTAGCTCCACACTGTGCCATTAAAAAATCTATTAGAAAGTTAAAAGCAGCATGTGAACCATTTTATTAAAAAAAAGAAAATAAAATGTAATGCAAGGCAGGTCAACAAATGCCAAAATAGAAATTCCCATTATGTAATTAAAGTTATCAAACATACAGAAATATTGTGGATGTAATTTAATATGCAAGATTCATGAGTTATTAACAGGCATATTATATAGTACACCACTTCTGTGTTTTGAGCAAGGTACATAGATTTATTCCTTTATTTCAGTGGGATGAAAATAGCTTATGTATTTACAATCAAGACAATGAACTATAGAACTAAGAGCATGATTTTGAACAATGTCATCTCTATATTTAACAGAAAATAACAAAGAAAATATTTACTATGACTGTAAAGAAAAACCCCAGGGGTTTCAACTCTGTATAGCAAGCAAAACAAAAACTAGTTTGAAATGTTATTTAAAAAAAAAGTCAACCTATATTTATTGGAGATATCACCAGATTTATGAAGAATTTAAGAAATATGAAAAAGGAACCACAATGGTTGAGCTCATTAACATTATGTTAACATAATGTTGTGATGTTAACATAATGTTGCAGCCACAAGTGATGGGGATAATCATGCCTTAGAAATTACATTGTCTGTCTTAGGAAACAATTTCAAGAGGCCCCCTGATTGCGTACAGGTAATAAACTCAATGTTTAACAGATTAAAAAAAAAACTGTATGTATTTTGCCTTTATTGAAGTGGCTACTAGTAATTACAGCCAACCAGATTTTTAACAGTTTTCAGAATAATTTATAAATGGTTCATGAAATGACACAAAGAAAACATTTGTGACCATACTATCTGTGAGCTTTATATATACACTGGAGTTTTACCAATATTGAATAATTGAAGAATTTGCCAAGATAATTACTGATGTATCTATTTTTCTATTTTCACAATATTCACTGCTAGAATGTTCAAGTTGGTTCTTAAGAAATAATTCATTATATAAATAAGGGATTATGGAAATCTGAAGCCATGTTTTTTTAGTCAATTAATTTTAGATACACAGCTTTTCCTTCAACAGCCTCAAGAAATATGCAATATTCTCTAGTATAGGACCCCCTTATAAGAAAGTCATCTGCACCATGTATAGTGTTATCCTGAAAAATACGGGGAAGAATCAGATGCTAATTAGTAAATGACTATTTTATGGAAAAGTACAAGCCTAAGGATTTACAGAGAACAAGAGAGATAAGCAAGAGATGTTCTCTAATCTTGAGGATCACTATTCAATCTAAGGCTCTAAGTCCTGCATTCATAAATGAATGCCTGGATTTTGGCAGCACATGGCAAAGACCAGAAGAGCTCAACTGCAACTCGAGGGAGAGTTGGGTTTTGGGGATAGGTTGTCCCAGAGGCAGTAGAACTTGAGCAAGGACCTTGGGGGTGATTTTTATTTTGCAGGAGAGTGAATAGTGAACAGGGGAGCCTGGCACCTGGAAAAGTAGGCGACAAATGGGGAGGGGGCAGCATGGAGGGATGGTGTGTTTGCAGAACGTAAAATCATAAGAGCTTGAAAGAATCTGGAGATCATCCTTCCTTTCAGAGGTGAAGAAACAGGCCCCCCAGAAAGTTGCCTGACATGAGCAACTAATAGACCTTTGGGCTTTGGAATCCTGTTCCATTGCTTCAAATTGCCTCCACATCCCTCTACTATTCTTTTACTTGTTGATATATATACAACTATTTGACTTTGTGAAAATAATATTAGTGAGCGCATGCTGATTTAAAGGGATATATGTACCCTAGAAAAGCCATGTATTAATCCTGATCCATTTTGTGGGAGCAAGGTTTCTTTTAACCCCTATTCAGCACTATAGGTTGGAAACTTGGTTCGATTATCTCCACAGAGATGTGGCTCACCCAATTGTCAGTATTAACCTTGATTAGATGGAGATGTGACTCTACCCATTCCAGGTGGGTCTTGATTAGTTTACTGGAATCCCTTAAAGAGGAAACACTTTGGGAGAATCTTGAAAGCAATAGTAACATGAGAACCATGAGACTCCATGTAGCCAGAGACCTTTGGAGTTGAAGAAGGAAAATGTCCCCAGGTTAGCTTCATGAAACAAGAAGCCTGGAGAGAAAGCTAGCAGATGACGCCGTGTTTGACATGTGCCTTCCCAGTGGAGAGAGAAACCTTGAACTCCTCAGCCTTTCTTGAGTGAAGGTAACCTCTTGTTGGTGCCTTAATTTGGACATTGTTATAGACTTGCTTTAATTGGGATATTTTCATGGCCTGAGAACTGCAAACTTGCAACTGAGTAAATTCCCCCTTTGAAAAGCCATTCCATTTTTGGTGTATTGCATTCCAGCAGCTAGCAAACTAGACCAGAGGGTAAAATGAAATAATTCAACTTGGAAGGGGGGCAAGGCTCAGTTTTAGGTAGTGATGGTGGTAGTGGCGAATGGTGTTAATGGAAAGATAAATGGTGGCAGGAAAATGGTGAACAGAGAAGAACTGATGGGCGGCTACATAAGAGGTGAAAGCAAAATGGAGACATTGAAGAGGGCTCTATGGTTTTGAGCCCAGATTTGAAAAGTCTATTTAACAGACAAGCAAAAGTACGGAAGTCTGAATGGCAGGCTCTTTTAACACAACAAGGTGTCATCAATAAAATTATTTAACCTCTCTTTTAATTGTTTAAAATACGTTTTTTTTCCTTGCCTAGGAAAATACTAAGTGCCAGGGGAGCAGGTCTGTGTGTGAGTCATCAGAAATCCTCCCTCCCAGGGCTGACTAAGGCCTTCAGCTTAGTAAATTATGGATAAAAGTTGAACAGCAATGACTCAGATTATTTACATCAAAATGTATTTTATTTCTCTACATTACACAGGAATAAAAAGCATTTCCTATAAATTCTGTGAATGTAAAAGGAAAGACAGTTAACTTAAAAAATGTGTTAATCCTTCATTTTTTTTTTTTTTTTTTTTTTTTTAAAGGAAAGACAGAGAGAAGGAAGGAAGGATAGAAGGAAGGAAGAGAGGAAGAAAGGGAAACATCTTTTAAACATTTTCTTGTTTTATTGTATTTTGTTTCTCCGTTTTCGTTACATGGGCTGGGGCCGGGAATCGAACCGAGGTCCTCCGGCATAGCAGGCAAGCACTTTGCCCGCTGAGCCACCGCGGCCCGCCCTAATCCTTCATTTTAATTCTCGCTTCTTTCATATTATTTTTACAAAACTGTGTTTCTGCCTTGATCTTCTATGGATTAGAACCATTTTCATGCAATTGGAAGCTCAGTGTTAATAATAAAAAGAGTAGTAGCTGCCAGTGTGTGGAAAGCACGTACGACATGTGCTGGCAAGATGACACGCAGTTTGCATGCCTCTCTGCCACACTAGATTAGAGCCTTCTTAAAGTCAGGGACCAAGTCTTTTCCATTTTTGTATACCACATGCATAATGATCCCTGACATGTGTCAGGAGTAAACAAAATAATAAATATTAATATATAATAATGAATCCCCTAACATTATACTAAATGCTTATCATGCATTGCTTAGCTTAATCACCTCAACAACTTTGAAACAGACATTTTCTCAATTGTTCTCATTTTACAGATGAAGAAGCCAAAGCTTTGGGAATGTTATATGCCCCATGTCACACACCTAGACGGTGGTAGAGGCAGGATTCGAACCCAAGACTCTCTGACTCCAGAGTCCCTGCTAGAAAACACAAGCTCATGCCATCTTAACACAGCTCTTCAATTTAAACAGCCATTAAATTATGATCAGTGATTTCCACAGCACTTTCCATGGGGTTAGGTATGAAGAAGAGATTTGCTCTGAATTTGGATAATCCGAGAATTATTATAACCAAAACAAAGAATGGGAAACCAGGGTTAGGAGACATTGGGGTCACAGTGGAAATCTCTAGTAGTATATAAAAACAGTTCAAAGGCCCCATTCAGAGAAGACAGCCAAAGCATCCACTTTAAATATTTATTAATAGCAAACAGCCTGGGTGTCACCTAGAATGAGGATTATCACCATTTAATGTTGAATAGAAAAGAAAAAGGAAATGTTAATAGTCTGTCTGGAATGGTGCAGTCCAAATTACACTTACCAGAGAGGCTATTAAGTGCTTTGTTTAATAATTTAAGTCAGGACTTTATATTCTAAGTATGAGCCAGTTAACCATCTTGAGGAAAACAGACTTTTCTAAGACTTTAGAGAGCGTGTTCCCAAGGTTCTCAGATATTATATTTAACAAATGTGCATATTTCTCATATATACAAATATTATTAGCATCTGCTGGATTCTGACCTCATTAATGGAACCAGGTGTGGGTGGCATTAATAGCAAAACAAATAAACAAATTCTCCGAAGTGAATTAAAAGTATTCAAGAAGTGACCATTTAACATCTACTAATGAACATTTATGAAATTCAAACTTTCATGACCTCATGAAAACCAAGTATCGCTTTAATGGGACCCAAAATATGAAGTGAGTTAATCAAAACAGAAGTTAAACCTAAGTTTAAAATGAAAGACAGTTCTAAATGTATTCTTTAGATCAGAGTATCAATCACAAATCTTTTTTTTTTCCTTTTCATTTATTTTTTAATTTAGTTTTCTTTTTTGTGAAAAATAACATATACAAAAAAAAGCAATAAATTTCAAAGCACAGCACAACAATTAGTCATAGAACAAATTTCAGAGTTTAGCATGAACTACAATTCCACATAAGATACTGGTGACTATAAGAAATACCAATATAATGATTCAGCAATCATACTCATTCGTTAAACCTGATCTCCTCTGTATAACTCCACTGTCACCTCTGATCTTTCTCTCACTGTTTAGGCGTATTTGGGCCATACCCATTTTAATTTTTTCATGTTGGAAGGGGCTGTCAATAATATGGGGTAGGGCAATGGAACAAGCTGATGTTCTGGAGAGGCTGGGCCCTCTGCATTTCAGGAATTATCTGGTCCAGGGACCCATCTGGAGGTTGGAGGTTTCTAGAAAGTTACAAATACATTTTTAATGATGATCTGGCACCTGGCAGTGTACAAAGTCTTTTACTACATGATATAATTTTATCACAACAACAAAGGCTGTGGGATCAGTAGTTTGCCTGTTTCACAATTTGGAAAAGAAACTTTGTTTTGTTTAAAGTAAATCATAGCTAGAAAATGCTGGTGCTGGGGCTTGAACGTCTGTCTTATACCCATATTCAACATGGATATATCATATTTCATCCCCTTATTATTAGCCACTGAAGTTAACATGAAATTAACTCTGGATTCAAGCTTTTTATGTTTTCCTCACACTGCTAACTGGTTTCATGGCAGCTATCCCAACACCAGCACTCCAAGAACCCAGCTATTTATAAATTAAAGACATGTCCATTTGGCTAATAAGCTCTTTAAGGAAAACCTAAAGGGGGTCTTGAAGATTCTTTGTAGGGCAGCAAAACGTAATTGCTGAGTAAAAGTCAAAGTTAATATACCAGTAACAGAATGGCTTTCATAAAGGGTATTAAGTTACAAGTTTACAGTTCTAAGTCCATAAAAATTTCCAAACTAAGGCATCCAGAGAAAGATACCTTGACTTAAGAAAGGTCAATGTCTGTCACATGGGAAGGCACATGGCTGGTGACTGCTCATCCTTGTTCCCAGTTCCGTTGCTTCCAGCTTCTGATGGACTGGTTTCCTCTCTAAGCATCTGTGGGCCTTCACTTAGCTCCTCTGGGACACAACTCTGGGTCCTGGCCTCCTTAGCATCGCATGGGGAGGCACATGGCAATGTCTGCTGGGCTCTGCATCTCCAAACATTTGTGTCTAGGCATCTGCTCAGTCTGCCGGCACTCTAAGCAAATTCCAATGTCTGCTTCTCTGTTGGCTCTTTAACAACTATATTTTCTCTAAAACATCTCCCCTTTTAAAGGACTCCAGTAAACCAATCAAGACACACCTTAAATGGGCAGAATCACATCTCCATCTAATCAAAAGGCCACACCCACAATTCAGTGGCTTTTATCTCCATGAAAACAAGCTAATAAAAGGGTCCCACCTTACAATATTGAGTAAGGATTTGAAGAACAAGGCTTTTCTGGGGTACATAACAGTTTCAAACCAGCACAGTGTGCTTCTATTAATGTCAGCCCATTTCATCTGTTCTACCTCAGATTTTGCAGAGTTTAAAATGAAAGCACAAAGGATTAAAATAACCAATTCCATAATTCTGTCAGATATCATATTACTGCTATCCTCATTCTGCCTTGCTAATGATCCAGTCTTCCACAAACTATTTGCCCAGAACATTTTCATGTGAAGTCCTACATTTAAAAAAAAAAAAATCAAGCCTTCTAATTCATTCTAGATCTATTCATGCTCTCTTTCTACCACACAGAAAGTATTCATGCTATTTTGGTATTGCCCCTAGACCAATGCCTGGCACATACTTAATAAAAGTTTATTAAACTAAACAAATTGGAAAATTCAATGTCATAACCATACTTCACCCTCTCCTATTCTGGCTGAGCTAAATATAATCAATTCAATCAGAACACTCATAAATTAGAACCATTTGATTAATTTAGCTTATGTTTTTCTAGGAAGTCTAAATCACAATCCTTTTGTTTGTTTCATCTCTGCATTTTAAAACCCCTTTGAAATATATTAGCCCACTTTATTACCTTGGTAAATATAAAATGCTGAATATAATTTTAATCTTTGCTAATGATTGGGACCATTAAAAAGTTCCAGAATCATCATCTTGACAATTATTCTCTGAGTATAGTGCTGCACATAGAGGAGGTTTAGTTAGGCCTTTGGATTTGCGAGGCACGTCTGCAGCCTGCAGTGTGCCCTAGGAAAACTGCTTTTAGGAGTAAATTGATGCTAAGAACGCATCCTACCGTGATGTGTCTTCTTCCTAGGATTTGCATAAAAGAACCCAAGCTGGATATTAAATGATTTCAGTTTATCCTCATTTCATCACTATCTGACCTCATGAACAACGAAATATGATCTAATTGTATGTTACTCCCCAACTCCAACACGCTTACCTCTCTCTGCAATCTATTTCTAATCAAATTTGCAAGTTCATGCCATCCTGAAAATGAGAAGTAAGAAAGGGGGAAAAAATAACATCTTTTTGACATTCTGTCTTTAACCCCCTGACCTCAGAAGAAACTGCCGTATGAGACAAGTTTTGGAAACTGTGCAAGGGGCATACATTATTTGGGACATACAGTTATTCACAAGCTTACAAACTTTCTTTCTCCTTTAATCGAAAAGCTTCTTTCAGGTACCCCACCATTTTCTCAACCAACTAGATGGAAGAGAGACCATCATCATCTATTATTTTCTCACATATCCTTCCCTGGTTACCACGGAAAATGCAGATATATTTCTCTCACAAGGAAGCTTCAAACCCTGGGAACATCTTTCCTGTATTAAAACGTACTTTTGTTGGTTCTCCCTTTACAATTGTTTTTGAGATTTACACCTTTTTAGATATATGCTTTCTCAACACATAAATAGCCCCAGGTTTCTCTTCAACAGACATGAGAAAACATAGCATGGTTTATGTATTTGGCTGTCTGTCAATTTGCTGATTAAAATATTTTTTTCCTCTTTCCTTTGGAGGGCTTTTCTTTGCCTCCTCTCTCCTGACTAAAGATTCTCGCCTCTTGTACAGCCTTCAAAGGCTTAGCTCTTGTCGATTGTTTGTTCAATTCCTGTCTTTCAGGAGTTTGGACCCATCTTTGCTTCCCTCCTGCTATCATCTCCTTCTAAGAGTTGTGGTTTTTTTTTAGCTTCACAGCTACCTTTGCGATATTCCTTTTGGCTGGAACAAGAAACAGCTGCAAGCCTATCAATCGCTTTCCCAAGAATTTGCATTGTACCCAGTTCCATATTCCTATTGATCCATTCATCTTTATTTTGATTTTTTAAAATAAAAATGTTTCTCGAGGCCAAGATTTGGTTTTCTGCATCTATGCCTGCAAGCTGATGTTTGGTTGTCAGAATTTCTCAAATATACGCACAGCTCAGCACAGACGATGTAATAAACATTTTCTACATGAATTATGTCAAATGTTTTATACAATTTAGAGGGTTTTTTTCCTATGACAAATATATAGAGGCATTATGGATAAGTGTTTAAGTGTGTATACACATTTATATTTATTTTTGCTATATTCTATCATGTGACAATTCCTCCCTGCTCCTCCTTTTTTTTCCCTCCTTTTCACCTAGATTTTGAGTTTTCTGAAGGAGAGGCAGTGGTGGAGAAAGGCCCAGGTAAATTTCAGGCAGGCTGGGATTCAAATCTGGGTTTTATCACTCAAAGGCCATGTTCCTTAAGCTCTCTAAACCTCAGTTTGCTACAAGGAACCCTGCAAACTTCCTAAACGAGAAAGGAATGAAACACGTTCAGCAAAGGGCAGACACACAGTACGCCCTCAAGCAATGCCCCCTGTACCTGTTCTCATTATCACCATTGCTATGGATACCGTTGTCCCCACTTGCAACCGGTTCCCAGCAATTCGCATAAACTATGAACCCAGTGCGACCGTACTATTTCTTGAATTTCTTCTAAATATTTCCAATTTCCCCATTAGTGAAAATGTCTATTAAGAGATTCTATCCATTTTGAATTGTTAACGTAAAGCTATTTTTAATCAGCTAAAATTTCATCCCAATATTTAGGAGAATTAACACTTTCACACATATGATAATCACTGAGAAGGTTGCTTTTATATACCCTTATCACACATCTTTCAAAGAATAAGTAGAGTGCTACTGGCATATAGTGAATAGAATTCTAGGATGATTTTGTTGGTTCATCAGAATTAGGATTATGCTAGTTCTCTATATTGTCCCCAACTCATTAAAAAAAAATCAGAGGGATGAAGGGCATTTTAAAATGTCCTTTCTATTAAAAGCCACACATCTAAATGACTAATAATAGTGTTAGTACAGTTTGCTTTAGAATAAATAAATCTTCCACCTATAATATTTTAAGGTAATAAATAGGACCAGAGAGTACCTACAAAGTATAACATGACAAAAAGTTAGAATTGAGAGGCATATTATACCCAAATTTATTTAAATGAGCAATCTGGTTCCAGAAATATGAATGTTAAACACTAAATACTCCTTTTAGGCTGAGAAAGAAAAAGAAAAATCTATCAATTTGCAATGGAACTGATGTGACATTGGTGGAAATAAGAATTGGCTTTGACTTATTCTAATCTTCCTCTGTATCGAGAAGCTGCTTATTTTGATAGCTATCAAGTCATTGAAGATTTATAAAATAAGGCGGAATCGTCTTATTTTGCTCAGAGATTTAAATGTCTTAAAATGTCTTGGGGAAAAAAACTGAGGGTTCTTGAGCATATGATTTATCACTGAGAATTTACAAAAGCACCTCATCTTCTGGTAGAAACTGATCTCACACTCATGGAACATGAAATTTAGAGAAACTATTTTTTCACCCACCCTAAGATGCATTTAGGCTAATGCACATGATTACTTTTGAACCATGTGCTATTTCTCACCGGTAGCACTACTGTTTTGAGACAGCATCACTTGAGACTTTACATGAAGCTGATCTTGTCACCTATGTCCAGTAATGTCCTTTAGAGTGTTCAAATTATTAACAGTTAACAAGGGCTACTCTAGCAAAGGTACAGTGTGCTTAGAAATATCCCCATTATTCATGCATATGTATAAATGTGTTTACATATGTTAATGATAAATGAGAATTAATCTTTTGCAGATATTATGAGAACTCTAATATGGGAAATAAAATTGTTTCATAGCTGCCCCGTGCTTATTAGCACTTGGAAAATGTTGATATAAAATGGAATGAGAGAAGAGAGAAAATATCAAGTGTTGATCTTCCATTAAGTGATTTTCACTGAGAAGAATCTTTGCATGATGCCTCTAGAAATTAGTCGAAAACAAAAGCATCTCAACGGCCTCTCTTGAAGGTATATCTTACACTCCTTCTGATGACATTTTAATTATAATATGAAGCTCAGCGAGAACATCGATTCCTGAAGTTCTCATGATTGATCACTCTGCACTCTGAAATGCTTCTAATGACTACTGTTTATAAATGTTTTGCTTTAAAAAGTCAAGCACGCTATTAATAAATAAGTTTGCTTTAATAGAACAAACACTTTCCCAGTAGGAGCACTTAGTGCTCTGATGCAGGTTGGCTTCAAAAATACATTATAAGGAAAGGTCCATCAATAGTGCCAAGGAGATAGGCTTGTTTCTAGGCCCCAGTAAATGGTGACAGGAAACACAGCTAGTTGTTTAGTTGCATCATTCTTTCACGATGCACAATCTTGTAGAAACAATCTTGGTTGTCTTTTTTTTTTCCCCTGGGTGGCTATTGATTTAGGTTACCCTTTATAAGAAAAGAAGAGGATTGAGTGTCATGTATATTACTGGCAGAAACGAAGGGAGCTAAGCTGACAGGCATAGGGTTCTGTTTAGGTATTTTGTGCTGTCATCTTTACTGTATATCTGTCATCTTTACTGAAGATCTGGCCATGGCAGCCCCCTCCTAAAAGAGGGGGGGAGGGATGGAGAGGGGCATGGACAAATAAGGACAACAGAGCCCAATTTAGCAAACAGGGAGAATAAATGCATAATGGTTATCTTCTCTCATCGGCCTATCACAGGCCTGTTAATCAGGCATGATATTTGTACTTCATACTCACTGAGATTTGGGAAATAAACTTTTGATCCATTTGAGATGGTAACGCAACATACTACTGAGAAGTAATATTTATTGGTTATTTTACTCACTGCAATTGTCCAGGTGCCTTATCAGCTTGTAAGGAACCTCATGTTAAAGCTATTATTAATAGCCTCATCCTACAAATGAAGAAACTAAAACCTAGAATGCTAAAATAACTTGCCCAACATCAAATATTTGGTTAAGTAGTTCATCCAGGACTGGAAGTCAGTTTTCTCTGGCTATGTCCTCTGAATACGAAAAGCAGAATAAAAGCTCTAAGCCCTATAAGACTTAATGTCCACCTGTGTAGAACAAATATTTGATAACGCCCTCCATTTACTATCCTGGGATGAAATTAATAGATAACATAACCTAGTCTGCAGCGTGCTCTAACCATAACACAAGGGGGAAATAAGGTAGTTGATAAGACAGCGATGTGTATTTATTTCAATATACATTTTTTTCAATATACTTTTGAATGTGTAAATGCTTATCCGGCCACATTAGGAGACTTATCGCAAGAGCTAGACATTTGCAGCTCTGTGTAGAATCACCTCGAATGTGGACATTCCCAAGTGCCAAATGATGCAGGTGAGTTATATGATATGGGAAACAACTCCTATAAAACTCTGAACATTGTAGTTGCATTCCTGGAAAATTCAACAACTATATAAAACTCACACTGAACCCACTTTGTGGTTAGATGTAAAATGGGGTTAGGTTCTAGTTCACTTAACTATACACGGTTTTCACCTATATGAACGTCCAGGGGACAAAGGGAGGGATTGGTCCATGCCACAGTCCCTGGGCCACATCCATTAGTGCCAGCTGTGCCACCTCTCATTATGACAACCAAAAATGCCTCCTTTCCCGGTTCAAGCTAGAGAGACTGTATTCAGACTGAAAACAGACAGACTGACAGATCTCAGGTGAGGATTATAAGATTAAATTTAAAAAAATGCATGTAAAGATAGCAGTGCAGTACATCTGCCCACAATAAGCACTAGATAAATGGTAGCTATTATTAGATCATGCAAATTCAACATTCCAACAGTATTGCTGTATGAGAACTTATATTAACAGTTTAAATGCAATATTATAACATTAACACTTAAAATTAACAAGCCTATTCGTGGCATGTTAAATGATTTAAATTTTTTAGAAAAAGAATTGAGAATCAATATGAAAAATTAATTTCCATTTTAACTTTTGCACACAATGCAAACTTTTACATTTGTACGCATTAAATGTGCCAGATGATAGATGCAAATTTTCTTCTAAGACAATCATTTTAATGATTTAACCAAAAACTTGATTTTAAAATGCTTCATTATTCATGTCTCATAATACTCACCGACCTATTCAAATTTAACTGTCACTCAAAGCTTAGTACTTTTTCATGGTTATAAATTGCATTTTGGAACTTGTGTCTTTAAACTGTCAATAAGTCATATTTTATAATCAGGCATATAATGAAAGGACCATGCACAACATTAATTACAAGGTCAATTCAGTGTCAGAGCAGAAACTTGTTGAATAGCATTTTCATGGAAGTAGCTGGACTCTCCTATGCTGAAATTCCACTATAATAAATATTCTGTGTCATACTGAATTTATGAGAGAAACATGTAAGTTCTATGGCAACGTGGCTTTCCCCCCCTGAAATAACGTTAATAATTGAAGGCTTTTGAAATTTTCTCTTGCAAATTGCAGATGTAACTAAATGATGACTTTTTGAAAGCTTGAAATATCAAATAATTTAAAGTAACATTATATTATCATCTTAATTTAATGATGGAAAACATGCTTATGCTGTTTAATAGATTGAACCAAGAACTTCTAATCCATCTCATTGTTCTATCTTGCAAATACTAAAATTTATAATGGAGAGGATTTTCAAAAGCATATTCTGTAGTACTTAGATGGCATTTCCTTTAAATGTTGATTATAGCAATAGTTTCAAAATAGAGTCATTTTAAAATCCCTCCATAAAGTCAAGAAAATGCCAGAAGATGAAGAGATATAAAACTAACCTCTAGCCATAACTATAATTCTAGAGTCCTTAATGAGTTCAATTCAAGGAAAAGAGATAAGTATAATCAGGAAAAGGGCACCTGCTGATAAAAGGTGGAAGTTTAAAATCAAATTATTTCCCTCATTTTCAGTAGCAGGTTATTACAAATAGACTTGAACAGAATTTTCAAAATGAAACATGACGTATCTGATTTAACGTTTCTGTGCCTCGGTTTTCCTTCTGAAGGTGAAGGTGTTTAAATAGAGGGCCACAGGCATCCTTTATGGTGTTTATATCTGCATCTCCATCAAGGGATTTGGTTTTAATCCTATCTAGTAGGACAGGCTCTGCTCCCTGCCCTGGGACAGCCAGGCAGTCAAAATTTTATTGGTTATCACTTCATCTCATTTCAGCCATTTTCTCTGCCTATCTGTATCTTTTGCCATATTTTATCATATTCTGGGGATTCTTTTCCATTCCTGCTTTTCCATTCAATGTCTCCACATGAGTAATGCCATCAATTGGTAGATTTATCCTGAAACAGAGGCAAGTCTTTCCTCAGGAAATAAAGCCCTTTTCCTTTTTGCCTAACCTTATGCTTATCTTTATACCCAAACTGACATGCTTTGGGAAAGGAAAGAAGAGGAACCCTCTCTCCCCAACTTTACAGAGATCCTTGGAGAAGGCCAGAAAAACAAGGGTAATTAATGTTTTCATGACATATATCCCATTTTAGGACATTGGCATGGGGTTAAAAAAGAATGTATTTGATTAGACATTGATTGCTGAATTTGAGATGCCTTCTGGTCTGATCCCAAAGAGACAGGTTGCAAATTCTTCAGTGGATGGAACTGTAAAGCTCGATGAACAAAATTATTTTTAGGTATCCTCCAAAACTGTGATCTGATTGTTAAAGATTAGCAAAAAGGGCTGGCAACACCAGGGATGGAGGCTTATGTTATTGGTTTTTTAGGTCTCTAAAGGCATTGAAAGGGTCATGGGGGGATGACCAATCACAGCAGCAAACTGGGCAAGTGTCATGGGAATGGAAGATGCCCAGGGCCTCTTTGAAACCCAGAAGAAATCCTGACCAGGTAGGATGCCCAATAACATTGCAATAATACTGAATGCAGATGATGCTCAAGACTCATATGGCTTGCCATGGAGGAATAAAAGATTACCTCCATCCCCTGTACCGAGCTTAAAAAAAAAAGAAAAAAACAGCTTGGGTACTGAAATGATGTAGGATGGACTGCAATCAGAAATGGTGAAATAGTAATTCATGGAGTACAAGCAAGGTTATAGTCAACTTTTGTTTTGTTTTGTTTTTTTCTTTTCTTTTGTTCTCAATTCATAAAACTTTAGCAAACTTGGTCCTGCATTTTTACAATTGTGAAAAACTGTAAACAACTTCTACATATTGCTTAAATAAATATTGGCTGAATGGAACAGAATATTATCCAGCCATTAAAAAATGCAGAAGGAGAATATTTAACAGCAAAGTAGAATATGTGTTACCAAAGTTTCTTTTATAGTGAAAGTGTTCTAAATTCTCGTGGGTATGATGTGACAGAACAATTAGGGAACAGGATTTATAAAACTGAGATTTTCACTGGTTACAATACTGTAAGATCAGAACAAGAACAAGCACTAGCTTAAAAGAGAAAATGCAAAGTGCCTTTTCCTAACGACAGCTGATAAAAGTGATAAAGTGATGGCATGTGTGGGAAAATGGGTTAATGATACTGATGGAATGGACAAGGCAAGGAAGGCAGGTCATTGCCATAGAACCAAAGCAAGATACACTCAAAGGGTGGATGCGTTTTGTGTGGTTTAAGTTTTATAATAACATACATTTAAAAACAAAATAGAAACACAAGAGACATAACTTTGACACTGATAACTTAAAACTTTCCATCCCAAACACTTCATCCATTGTTTTTTCAACAGTTTTTGATAACACTAAGATTTTATTTCTTAAGAACACATGAAAGTATTTGAACAGACTACATGTTGCAAAGAGAGTATGTTATAAAACAGCATGTATCCTATCATTCTGTTTTTATGAAAATATTAGTATGTTTTAGATCTTTATGTATACAACAGGAAAAAAGACTATTAGAAAATACTTTAACATGGAAATGTATTAAAATGTTAAAAGTGGTTATCTCTGGAAAGTGATATTAAAGGGAAGATTTATAATTATCCTCTATGTTTCTCTGTACTCTTCAAAGGATTTCATAATGAACTGATGTAACTTTCATAACCAAAAAATGTGGACTTTATTTGTTAGCTCCAAGTTTCTCCTCAGTTCAGTTTTCTGGGGCTCTTTCCCTCTCTAATTTCTGTTTTCCCCAGAAGAATCAATAGCTAGAGCACATTTGTTTTTTTCCATCTATGGAATCTATTTCCCTGTACCATCTTGTGACAAATGTTTCATTTTTATCTAAAAGTCTATAGGGACATAGGGCACTGATATGTGATTGCTTCCTTAAACCCTCGTTGAATATGTAGTGTTAAAAGTGAAGCATGTATGGGGTGGGCCATATGGCTCAGTGGCAGAGTTCTCGCCTGTCATGCTGGAGACCCAGATTCGATTCCTGGTGACTGCCCAGGCAAAAAAAAAAAAAAAAAAAATGTGAATCATGTAAATACCCAACAGCAATGTACATCAATAACTTATAAAAAAAAAAAAAGGAAGTCCATTTGATACTTTTATTTCCTAGGGTAAAAAATAAATTAGATCACTTTTCATGCGAGAGACCTGGGTTCGATTCCTGGACCATGCACCCCCCCCAAAATATATAAATAAATAAACAAATTAGAGCAGGTAATATTTGGTATAAAAATAGCTAATGTCATGCAAAATTTATTAAAGAAACTGTGATTGTGGAAATTATCAGATCACAGAGTATTAGAGCTGGAAGAGAATCATTTTAGAGATTCAAAATAAAAAAAAAATACCAGAGATATAAATTGGTTTGTCTACAGTCACGTGGATAAGCTGTCATCCCAGGAATGCCTGTTCCATCTTTTGAATTCTTCTCTTATCTTCCTTTGAGCACTTTTGGAGAGCTAAGTGTGTGCCGGACACTGAATATGGTAGGGATAAAGAGGTGAATAAAATGGATAATAATCTTGACCTCATGGAGTCTGTAGTCTACTGGGTGACATAGATAAGTCAGAAGACAATTTTAAGATTTTCTGTGAAGGGCCAAGAAGTGAAAATTATAAACTGCATGGGACACCTAACTTGCTAGACAGACAGCAGGATGTAATCTTCCTATTATATTTTGATAGTCCTGCCCCACAGCAAAATTATTTTTTTCTAAATTTTCCAAAGTAAATTCTTAAGCATAAGCTTAAGAAAATTTTGTTTTTGAATGAGAGATAATAAAGGAAAATTCTTGACAACGCACCCAAACCACACCACCCAACATCAATATTTAAGGGGTGATATCCACCAGGTAAAGGGAAGGAAAAGAAAAAAAACATGCATCAAAATAATTATTTTTCAATGACTACTACTTTTTCAATATTACTATTTAGGTCTTATTCAGTTTCTTTTATTCTGAGATTCAGTCCTACAACATTTCTGAAATCATTTTGCCAATCATAATTTCATTTGCTCCTCTCTGAACTAGCTAAAGTTTACTTATTAGATGCCACCCTCAACTCATCCTTATGTTCTCTGGGGACACAAAGTGAACCCCAGTGTGTTGCAGAACACAATGCAGAATTCTACGATGTGCTGTAGAATCAAATCTTCATAGACTGATCCTGTAAAAGTTTCCTATGAAAATGAAAACAAAAATCTGAAATTCAAGGTGTGGAAAGTTGGGGCTAAGGCTGATTCTAGAATCAACTAGTTTCCCACATTAACAAAGAATGAGAGATACATCGTTTACTTAAATGCAACAGAAGCATTTTCACTCTGGCATCATGTTAACAGTGTGTGGTATTTGACTTGGTAGTCATCAAAACTAAATATGTGGTTTTAGAATTTAAAATAAAGATGTCCTACCAATTTGTAGACAATACTGTTCTCTGCATGTAACTGAGGAGAGTGCATTTCCTGCCTCTTTTCCCAAGTGATAGCATTTATCCACTGAAGAACTGGCTAATGCCTTCAGTTCCACATGACTAACTCCCCTAGGAGAAAAGCTGTAATGCTGCATACAAACTTCCAGTGCAGTCACAGGAAGGACATTCTCTTTCCTTATAAAAAAAAAAAATGTGTTTCAGGTTCCTGGGTAAATCTGGTGGTATAATGTTTACTGCCCATAATTCTGTTAAGTGATCCTACTTTATAAAATTGCTGTTCCTCATGGCAAGAAAAGAGGAGGCAGATGGTTCCATGTCAGATGCTGAAGAAAGAAAATGAGCATCTACTAGAGTGTTCCAGTGGAGGTATCCAAAATCATTAGGGAGATCGCTCAAACTCAACTTTGGAAATAAACAAAATGGACAGTCTCTAGGTAATGGCCAAATAAGGTCCTGGACTGTACAGCAGTTTTCCATATTTGTGTAAGGAATAATGCTGATTATATTGCATATTTATTATATACCCCAAACCGACAATTTAAAGATCCATCAAACAGCCCAATAAGGCACCACTTCCACACTCACATGCACCATTTTATAACAATCCTAGGGCATGGATTCATACAGAAGAAGGGAGAAAAAATACAGTCTTAAAAGACAGGAACTGTCCCCATATTTTATTACTATCTGGGCAGAAACACATGTTCCAATCTTTTCTCTTCTCCATGCCTTTTCCCGAAAGACAAATGGGCCTGTTCCTTTAAACAATCTGTTTCAAAAGAGCTGTAGCTTCCTGGAGTTCAGTAAAGCATAACAACTAATATTTCTAAAATATTTTTAGTAAAGACAACTATAGAATAATGAACAATGAACCATTTTGTTGAAGAGATAAGCCACGTCTTTCCTTGGGTTCATACTGAAACGAATGCTTCCAACCCCCAAATCTTTCTTTGGCTAACTGATAGCTGGGTGGATTATCTATTGGCTGTGCATTATGCCAGGTTTCTGTTCAATCAAACCCTGGTTATCAGTGTCTCTGTTCTCTTTTGCATTAGCCTAGGTTATTGTCTCAGTGTAGGGCTTGCTCCCTCCCAGACATACCTTCCTTTTGACTAACATATCAAGTTCCAACTGTGTAGTCTGGAATCCATTGTTAACTCCTGCTTGTACTTCTCGACACAAACTCTGTGCCTTCATCCGTTCAGCTTTCTTTATAGTATTTATTCTGTTTTTCAATTCCCAATCTCTCTCTTGTAACGCTTTCTCCAGGTTACTTCAACACCAATAATCTTTCTTTTATCTGAACCATCAGTCCAATTTTTGCCGATTGACAGTGTCTAGCATTATACAGAGTCTAATATTTGATTATATGTGGCCATAAATTATTCTCTCAGTAATCTATAGGTTTCTGTTTTTCTCTCCAAACAAATTTCAAATACCTCAAGGGCAGGAGCAATATACATTTGATTAACTGATCTATTGGCAGAGAAAGCATTTGTGGAGCTTTAATTATGGGCCAAACAGTGTAATATGCCCAGAAGACAGAGCGAATACAAATAAATGTTCTTGGCTTTCAAGGAGACCCTGTCCCTGTAATTCAATCCAATAATTTCTAGAAAAGAGTCATAAAAGAATGCTCTAGACCAGTGGTTCTTAAACTTTAGTATAAACCGAACCACCGAGTGGATTTGTTAAACACAGACTGCTGGGCTCCCCACCACCCCAGATATCTGATTTAGCAGGTTTGAGAAGAGGCCTGAGGATCTATATTTTGAATAATTTCCCAGAGAGTGCTGGTCCAGTGAGAATGTTCTAGGGGTCATGGAAGAGTAAGATGTCAGCTTTACTGTTGGCAGGGAGTCATGAGTAAAGAGAAATGGCTTCACAGATTCGGGCACATCAAAGTGTGATCTTAAAGGGAATCCTCCAGAAAAATCTTCAAGAACATCTTGAAGAAGGATGAAAGGTGAAAAAGGGGGGAAGGCAATTATAGGTCACAATAGGTGCATGTGCAAAGACAAGGGGGTAGAGAGCACAGGGAGCAGTGGAGAGGTTGTACGGAGGGATTAGAGAGAGTTGGGGGGTAAACATTTTAGCAGGGTAGTTGGTTGGGGACAGACTTTAACGGGTTTGGGTTGCCATGTTAAGGAATGTGCATTTTGGAAGCCTGGAGAGCCATATGACAATTTTTAAATAGGAGAAGGATGTGATCAACCCTGGGCTTCATTTTAAGAAAGATGAAAATTGGGGGGAGGGTATGTCTCTACAGAAGGTTGTAGCATATTGATATTTAGACCTACGAGATGAAAGCAATTCAGTTCTCTCAATCCTGAAGGCTAGATATCATGCTTCAGATTTATGGTCTGCCTCAGCTGGCCAATTTTAACAATATCTCGGGGAAATCACAGCCTCCAGGCATGCTCCCCTCTCCCTCCCCTAGAGGCAGATGGTTACCTGGTATCCAGCCCTTGAATGGCACCAACATTTATATTCACACATTGCAGAGATTTCTCACTACTGTACAGGAGGAACTCATGTTGCTATAATGTTATTGATTGGGACTTTGAAGGTCAGCTTAGTTAAGTAAATTAAGGCAACCTAGACAGTTAATAGCAGAGTCAAGACTAGAATTCAACTATCTAAATATTGTTTTTACTATATAAAGCACATCAATCAATTTACCTATTTAAATGACTATGTTTTGAATAGCTATGACCAAGTTTGCACCTGCACAATAATAACTAATTCGCAACTGCATTGTTAGACACCATCAATAATAGACAGCCTGATTTCAGAGGTGTTAAAAAATAATGTTCATCATAGAATCAATAAAATACAGCAAGCACAAGGTGACTTTCTGGGGCTTCTATTTTATCCATGAGAGGGATGGAAAATGACATGACTTTGATGAACTGCTTTGCCTCATGTCCTATTTCCAGGCAACAGAGAGCCTGGCACTGTAAGAAACCATCTTAGTATATTCTTCTAAGCCAGAGGGGTTCAGCCACAATGCAGATTAGTCTAAGAGCCAGATTCCACCGAGAGCTTTGGCTGTTCTTTCTTTCTGGGTATTTCCTTTCCCTCTTCAAATCCACAAGCAAGTCTTGGAAATTCTGAGGAATGTAGTCAGCCCAATTTTAATTTCCTGACCAGAGTTATAACTTTGAGGTTCATTATCACAGTTTGACCTCCTGCCCTCATTCCTACCTCTCAGAAAGAGATCACTTTATTACAGAGACATATGTTTCAACACATTTTCCTTCCCTAAATTCAAAGAAAGCAATTTGATCTTTATTAAAGTATTATTACTAATATGATTTTAGTGCCAAATAATGTATTTTCTTATTCGCGTTCTTCTGAAAATGTGCATATTGAATAGAGACCTCCTTCTGTTTTTGATTGTTCAAACATCAATGTCAGCATTCTGTTGCTAAATTGTAATAGAAATTAATCTAGCCTACATAATCTTTTCATTAAGCCGGGAAACCACTTTAACTTTCAGCCACCACATTTTAGCACAGAATAAGAAGTGCATCATTTTTATTTATTGGTTGCCGAAATAGACATCACAGTTTTTAAAGATGTTCATATCGTGGGTATAACAATTGAAAACACGCCTAATTGTTCAACCTTGGGGACTGGATAATCTGCATCAGAATTCAATGGGTTTTTCATTTCTCTGAATTATTACTAGAAATTCCTAATTGGCCTTTGTGCCTCTAGTCTCGCTTTCATTTTATCCATTCTACATAATCCTTCTAAAATGTACCTTTGAATATGAATCAGTACTCACTTTATATCTGCCAATTCTTCCACATTGCTTCTCTTTGACCTCATCACTGCTCCAACTTTAGACCTCTCTCCTCTCGAACTTCATGGCATCCAGTCATGCTGACATTCTTGATATTTCCAGGACAGGCCCTGTTCTGCTGTCCTCACTTCTGATCTTCTTCTCTGTTTATATTGACAAGCTTCTACTAAGTCTCCCTGACCAGCTTATCTGCCACCTTCTACATGAAGCTGGATCCCACGCTCTATCAGAGTGGAGGCTACTTAAGCTATTCCTGCTGAATTTGTACTGTACCGAATTCAGGGCATGGTAATGATTTTTGAAGTTAGATATCCCCTCCATTAGACTAAATCTGCATCATTTAGCAATGCATAAAATATAGTAGATCCTCAACAAATGTCATTTACTTAGTGCATGAGTGATAATAACTACATACTGACAGTTACTGCCTTTACTTCTTTGCCTCCTATTCTCTGTTTCATAGATTTCCAAGAGGTTTTTGACTCACTTTCCACTGAAAAAAACTTTGTCAAGGTCAGCTGTGAGCTCCACATGGCTAAATCCAATGGTAAATTACTTTTTCTTTGTCTAGTTGAATACTGAGCAGCATTTGGCATTGTTTTTTATTCCCTCTATCTTGAAATACTTTCTTCCTTTGAATTCATAGCTGCTGCTTTCTATTCTTTTTGAATGTTTCTTTTCTGCCTACTACTTTGAAATGTAGGGTCAGAGTCCCTTTTCCTAAATTCTGTTCCCAAGAGACCTCATTCGGTTCCATGTCTTTAACAACCATTTGTGAGACTATGGCTCCCACATTAATATCTCCAGCTCCATTTTCTCTCTTGAGTTGTAGATTCATCTACCTAACTCATCCTCAATTTCTCTGCTTTTCTCATACTGCAAATCTAATCTACCACAGCAAATTCTGCCAGCTCCCAATTCCCAGCTTTCTCACCCACCCCACCACTAGTAATTGGAAGTACCACCACCTCTCACCAGAACTACTGGGGTGGCCTCCAATGACATCTTCTTGTGGTATTGCTATTGCCCCATTTCAATCTAATCTCTACTCAGAACAAGAGTGATCTTTGAAGGAAATGAATCAGATCACTTCACTTCCCTGCTTTAAATTCTCCAAAGATGGATCATTAAACTTAGATGAAGAGTTACATTCTTTATGATAGCATTTAAGATCCTGCCTGACCCTTGCCTACTCTCCTACCTCATTCCCTGCCTGTCCTTCCTGTGCACGGGGCTTCCTTGTTCATTCTTGGATAGGCCAAGTCTTTTCTAATTGCAATGCCTTTACCCTTGGTTCTTTTCTCTGCCTAGAATATTTTTCTCCCCAATATCCTCCAGGCTTTCAGCTTTGAATAACTCTCATCCCTGCTCAGATGTATACTCTAGAGAAGGCACTATCTACCTAATCTAAATTAGCCCACCATCAACATCATTTTCTATACACTTAGCCAGCTTTATATCCAGAATGTTTCACTATCAAAATCGTATATATATATATGATTTCTCTCTCTCACTCTCTCTCTCTCTCTCTCTCTCTCTGTATATATATATATATATATATATATATATAGAGAGAGAGAGAGAGAGAGAGAGAGAGTGAATGTATTAGAATGTAAATGCCATGCTCCATGGGGATAGGGGCTTAATTTGGCATATAACATGTCATGTTCTGCATAAATATTTGATGAATGGCTGAATACATAAATGAGATAAATGAGTACAGTACATAAATAAATGGATAGCTTTAGTAACCTACCCTTTGTTTTCAAGTCTTACTCCATTACCCTCATTATTAACCACACTGATGCCAGAGAGGAAATAGAAATGCTTAAGGCTGCCACATTAAGAAATGATCCACATCGTCTTCATTTGCTCTCACTTTTAAGCTAAATATTTGAGAGGATCAGCATAGGGGGTAGAGAATTACATGGAGGTCTCAGTGGATGTGGTTAATAAAAAGATGTCAAAAGATCCATGTAAAGGATAGAGGTTCCTTTGACGTGGGTGAAGTCCATAGCTTACTCCACTCTTATGGTTCCAGAGAGTCCAAGATGTAGCAGTGTGCCCCTCTTAGAAGGACAAGCCTCTTTGGCCTTTGGGGCCTACAAATAAGCACAGCTGCCAAAATACCATCTGATCAGGCGAGAGGCTTCTCAGATCCTACAGAAACCTCCCTACCACAATTCTGTTCTCAGCCTCCTCCTAGTTTTCCAACTGTACACAAAGTAGCTTCTATGTGAAACCAGCAGAAAGTTCCAGAATACATACTAAAAGTTTGAATCTTAGGTCCGTTTTCCAGATGTACTCCCATACCAGAGGGGAAGTCTCCTTCAGTGCACTCTGTTTCAGCCCAAAGAAGTGGCCTTGGGTTCAGAGAAGATATTTAAGAGGTTTATTGGGGTATAGGAGGGTTGTAACCATATGTTCTTCTATAGTTTTCCACAAAGCCCCTGTTTCTGTCTTTTCAGTTATGTAAAGCGCACGGTCAAAACCCCTGAGTTGCCAGGCTCTCCTCTTGCGCATAGTTCTAAAGGTAACAGGGAGTACCCCGCTACAGAATAAAAAGGACATAGCTCTCCAACTCTTGATTAAGTTCCAGAAATTCTGGTGGTCCCAGCAAAAACTGGGCTAGACCTAGGGAAACTCCCTTAGTCTAAGAGCCTTTGTAGCGAAGGTCTCAAAGGGTGGTCCCTGGTCCAGTATCATCAGTATCACCTGGAACTTATAGGAAAAGCAAATTCTCATGTCTCATCCCACATCTACACTATGGATGGGTCATAGCAATCAGTGTTTTAACAAGTCCTGTAGGTAATTTTGATGCAGGCTTAAGTGTGAGAATCATTACCCAGCAGTGTTAAGAAGCTAAAGGGATTCAAGTAGGTGGTGACAAAGTTCGATGAACCTCCAGCATCGAGGAATGCCAAGCAGTCCTGAGAGGTGAGGTCACCCAATTTGCCTGGCAATAGAATATATAACTGGATCAGGTCCATAGTGCAGTCTTTCCTATAAATAGAGCTCCTGGTTGCTGACTTAGGCTAATCCTGGTTCTAAAACCAAGAGGAAGCAACAAAAAGACTAGACTTCTATGACTCAAGGTTTCCATGACACAATGTCTCCGATGATGAATACTACACCCACATAGTACCAGGATTTCCCTTGTCCCCTCACCTTCAGATACAACCTCCTTCTCATTTGTTTTGCCCACAATGATGTGTAATTTCCCCCTTAGCACTCCCTTCCTCCTATATACATGAAGCCTTGCACTAAGCACTGGAGATCTACAGCTCAGATGGTCCTTGCTTTCTTCAGGCTCAAGCTTCCCTTAACCATATCTGATTCACTTTTATCTATAGGTCTTATCTTATCTATAGGTTCCAGAATTCCTGGAACTTCTCCCGAAATTACTCTGCCCTTCTCTGATTCTTCATTTTGGGTCTGGCTCCAGAGGCCTGGGTGGCCATGTCACCCTGGGCTGCCATCACACACTGTAACCATCCACTTCAGAGCACAATATTACAATTATTTGATTACACAGCTGTCCCTTTTCCTCAAGTGGGAGCTCCTTGAAGGCAGAGACTGTGTCTTTCATCTCTGCATAACCAGCATATCTCATGGTACCTGCCTACAACAGATAGTCAATAAACTTTTGATGAATCAAAGAATGAATGAGATTCAGACATTGGATTTTAAGAAGAAAAAAAAAAACTAGCCTGGAAGAAAGGTATCTTTAAAATCTCCACATGTTTGTGAGCATACCAGCAAGGGGAAAAAAATTTTAGATGGATTCACCGGTGGTTTTATGTCTTCTGCCACTCTTGATTTCACTTTGCAATCAAGGCCCTAGGCTGCTTGTTTCCACTTAACCTTACCAAACTCATACAAATTCAGTTGGCAACGTTTACAATTGCCAGGGTTACTTGGAATTGTATACAGATTCTCCAAGGTGCTTAATGAGCCACCCTGGCTGATTAACAACTATCTACAAGATTGATGGGCATGAAATGCATTTTAATAGCCACCAAACCCTTGCTTCCCTGATTTATAGACCTATCACAGTTATGGACCAAACCAAATTTCTGAAATTCTGGCTGCTCAGTTCCAAATTGCAGTCTGATTGTGATATCATTACTACCGGAGCACACACCCAGCAAACTGGGTAGAGAACAAGCCTGAAAGAATGTTTGTTAGAAGTTAATGATTTGTACAAAACGAAGTATAGCTTCGGCAGTCTGCTCTCTTTGTCAAGTGTAAGATAAAAACCATTCGCTCCATCCCCGACTTGCAATACATATCCATGGTAGTTACGCACGATACATCTGGACATAATAACTCGAGATAGGGAGACAAAGAATGAATATGCCAAGGGAGCGTGGCATTCACAAAGAGGCATTTTATCTGCTGGCGCTTAATCAGAGTGGACCCAAATATTCACATTTACAGCACAAAAACGGAAAGGGAAGGCTGGAATTTAAAAGGCCCTTCATCTTGTTGGGCTCTGTGGGGTGTTCTCGTTTGCAGCTGGCAGGGCTCTTCCTGCTTCAGATGTCTCCACCCACAGGTGATGGCGCTGCCCCCTGACCTTCTGAAATAAACCTCCTGCTCTTCTCCCCACAGGATTCCTGCTGCCTGTGGACTGTAGGCAAGAAGGTAGGGCATGACAAAAGGTCTCTCCATGAAAACCTCATTTAATCAGCTAACTAATTTTTGCTCTATGAGCCTTCTTTCTCAAATAAGACTTGGAAAACCTGCTAATATATCTCTTCAGTTTTATTCAAAATGCAAGAGAAGTGTCTCCATGGAGAGAGGGAGGGCATTGGGAAAATCTAAAAGGAAAAAATAAAATCAATCTATGCCAAAGGGAAAAGGACCAAGTTGGGAGGCAAAAATGTGGTGGAAACCTTGGGGGGGCCAATGGAATGTTTGAAGGTGGGGTGTCAGGAGGCAGGGAAGCAACTGGTATAGCTTGTTATTTTAGAATTCCTCAAACTTATTTGCTTCTTGCCCACCCACTCCAAAGTAAGGAATAAATGTGGGTATACAGGGGTAAGAGAAAAGAAGTTGGTTTCACCGTGGACTAGGGTACAAAGGCCCAGTGTTCTGCACTTGTCTTTTGACCCAGACCTTGAGCCCCATCCTTGACCTATCCAGATAACCATATGTATCCCCTAACTAGCTTCCCTGCCTTTGTAGTTGTCCTCCCACCTATAAGTCACGTGGCAGCCATGTGATTTCCCAAATGTGGGCCTATTCATGTCATCTGCCAATATAAAAGTCTTCTGTGGTCCTTTATGGTCCAGCCTAAAGCAACGGTCCTCAAAGTTAGATCAGAAGCACAGCAGCAGCAGCATCTGAGAACTTGTTAGCAACTCAATCTCTGATGCCACCCCAACCCTACTGGACCAGTCACTCTGAAGATGGAGCCCAGCCATCTACATCTGAATGAACGTTTCAGGGTATTCTGAGGCTATTAAAGTATGAGAACCCCTGGCTTAGGGGCAGCTGTAGAAGCTGGTGTGACTATTAATCAGCTAGGGGACTTGTGTGTGTGCGTGTGCGCTTAAGTATATAGAATCCAGGCCTTCACCCACTGACACCGATTTTATAGGCTCGGGATGATGGCAAAGAGCCTGCAGATTTTAATGGACCACCCAGATGATCTGAAATGCTGGCCACAGGACAGATAGCATCTGAACCACTAAATGTAGGATGTAAAGGCCTGGCTTTCTCCCCCTTTTCTTCTCTCTACCCCTCCTTCTTTTCATCTTCCTTCTCTTCACAGACACGCCATGCACACTTACTCATGCCTCTCTGCCTCCACTGAGACTCTTCCCTGCCAGGATAACCACCAAGCTTTGTCCTTGCCTATCCTACTTGTACTCGTCTTCATATTTTATGAAAAGCTTTCCTCAACTCATTTAGGCAAATTACGTCCTCTCTGTTCTTATTCCTCAAACACATTGCTCAGAGTAGTCGATCTGAATGACTAAGGTCTCTGGAAAGGCCAAGCCTGGTACATGTACTCATTCAACAATTGTTTATCTGTCCTCTATTTGGATGGAGGCACTGGGTTAGGACCTGAAAATATAATGGTAAACAAAATAAACAGACATGGATCCTGCCCTAGTGGAGCTTCCAACCCAGATTCAAATCATAACTGGATCACAACTGGATGACCTTGGGTACCCTTCACTTTTTTGAGTGTCAGTGTAATCAGCTATAAATTAATGATGATAATGCCAACCTTATAGAGCTGTGGCAAAAATCAAATAGTGAAAGTAAGAAGCATATGTTCGAATGGCTATCACACAGTAGGGCTTCCATATCTCATGGTTTAACATAATCCTTTGTGACGGTCTTAAATATCTGCCACCCCCAGGGCTCTGTAAAGTCCCCTGAGATCTACCTTATTTGCCTTTGAATACCCAGTTCCTGCAACCTATCTGGCATAATTCCTCTCTAAATGTTTCTGAATAAATAAACTGCTCTTTGGCAGGCAAATTACATTCCCTAATGTGAACCATTTAGCTCTTATCTAGAAAAATAAGGCAAAACTAGTCAGATGAACTTCAATGGGGATGTTTTTATCATTGCTATTCAAGGAATGTGCTACTAATAGAACTTTTCTTCTCACATTGAACATTACAAGATAAATTAAAATAATTTTATCTAAGTAAATGCCCTGTCACAAAGTTTAACCAGATTTCACCCCTTGAAATGTTCTTTAAAACATAAAAGGAAATAAGGGCATGCACTTTCAAATCTCCTTTTCAAAAGCATTGGAGTACAGTGAAGACGCATTGACCTTGAGGAAGTGTACAGCTGCAGGCCCTCTAATGGAACATGCTGGTCTTACACTGACTCAGATAAAGCAGACGTTCACTTTGTGTATTTGCAAACCCCATGCACACAGGAAGGAGGAAAATGAAAAGCTAATCAGGTCAATTTTGTTTGTGAGCATGTGTCTTTTTAAGGTCACAGTTGACGCTAATGAGAAAAACCCATCTATTGCAAAATCTTCCTTTCTGGGCCCCACCACCAGAGGTTCTGAGTCAGCAGCTCCGGGGTGGGGTCCCCAAATTTGCATTTCTAACAAGCTCCGGGATGATGCTGGTCCAGTGAGTACTGGTGAAAACCACTGTTCTCATCTATGGGGAGAAAGGTCTGTATATGCAAGAAGAATGGTGTCATGCTGCTGAAGACACTGATACGTGAAAGGTTAGAAAAAATCAGATCAAATTCGAAGGTAACTGAAGTCCTCCAGGTAACATTAACTTCATCTCTCAAATACACCTATGTAATCCTCTGTGGTTTCACAGCCCAGTCTAAACTTAGTGTGTGAATCCAGTTTCTTAGGAGAGAATGATTTACTTAAAAAAAATGGTGGCATGTTCTATACATCTTTATGTTTGTCATGGTTTTGTCCATGTAGCCAATAAATATTTGTTGCATTAAAAATAATTCTAAAGGAAATAGATCATTCACCTTAATCTCTAGATGGTTGGAAATTTTATGGAGAGATCCATAATTTGAAGTACACCACTGAGGTCACTGTTTGAATTCTTGGTTTTCTTTTTCATCCATAAACAATTCACATATATGACAAACAGGACACTTAAGTGAGATCTGTAAGATGAGCAAGAGAAGGAGGTATGTGCATGAATGGCCATGAGGGTAGTGATGAGAATGGTGAGTAGACTTCCCCACAGTGGGAACTGCATGTGCCAATGCAGGAGAGATCAAGGACCTGTAATTGGGAGCATCTAAGTGAAAGTTGGTATGGGCTGGGGCACAAAGAATATGAGAGGATTTATGAAAGATAATGCATAAACCAAGTTAAGACTAGACCATGTCAGGCTTTGCAGGCCATGTTAAGGCCAACAGTAATAAGAATCTTTTGAAGTAGAAAAGTGATGAGGTTAGATTTGTACTTTTAAAAGATCACTCTGGCTGTAGAGAGAACCTGGTGGGAAGGGACAGTCATTTGAGGTCAACCAATTAGAATGTTACTGAGGTTGTCCCAACGAGAGATGATGCTAGCTTGCACTAGACTAGTATTATGTAAAGAGGAAAACTGCAGAGATATTGAGAAGGTAAAACCATCAGGATTGGGTGACAGATTTGATATGGTGGTTGAAGGGCAAGGAGGAGTCAAGGACAAATTCCAGACATTTGGCCTGCTCAACTGAGAGGCACCATTCACTGGGATGGAATAAACTAGATGCATATCAGGTTAGAAGGGCAAGATCATGAGTTCAATTTGGGGTTTGCTGCATTTGAGTTCGATAAGAGGGGATGCAAATTAAGAAGAGGGGTATATGGTAGTTCATTTAGCCTCATTCAGAAAGTTCAGAGCTGGGGATATATATTTGAAAGCCCTCGTAGGAAGGTTAGTGATTAAAACTAAAAGCATGAATAAAATCACCTAGGGGCAGGAGAAAGAGTGAAACATTTAAGGAAGATACCAGTTTGGGATAGCATGAAAAGACTGGATAAAAGAGGAATTTCTGACTTATGAAAATGGTCTCAGCTTCATGCCTTCTTCATCATTCTTTAGAGCGTTATGTAGTGAATCACGATCATCTCCTAATTAATTTTAAATTGAAAATCCAGTCTAATCACCAATGGTATTGATGAAGAAAACTTGAGGCCCTGAGAGTTCGGTCTGTTTGCCAGACATCAAAAGTAGAACTGAGGAAGGACAATCGTAGTTTAAGTCTCTGTCTTCTACATCAGTGTTTCTCAAAATGTGGTTCAGGGACCAATAGCATAAGCGTCACCTGTACACTTGTTCAAGCCCTGTGCTGGTTTGAATTTGTGGACCCCAGAAAAACCATCGCATTTAATCCTCATTCAATATTGCTGGCTGGGAGCTTTTTGATTGTTCCCATGGAGATATGACTCACCCGATTGTGGGTGCTAACTTTTGATTAGAGGGAGATGTGACTCTACCCATTCCAGGTGAGCCTTGACTGGAATCCTTTAAAAGAGGAAACATTTTGGAGAGAGTCCCTTTTTTAGAGCCATGAGAATGTCATGAGAGAGATATACAGCCAAGGAGCCTTTGGAGCTTCATGAAGCAAGAGGCCTGGAGAGGAAGCTAGCAGACACCATGTTCGCCATGTGCCTTTTCAGTGGAGAGAGGAACCCTGAACTTCATTGGCCTTTCTTGAGTGAAGGTAACCTCATATTGGTGCCTTAATTTGGACATTTTTATAGACTTGCTTTAATTGGGGCATTTTCTCGGCCTTAGAACTGTAAACTAGCAGCTTATTAAATTCCCCTTTTTAAAAGCCATTCTGTTTCTGGTATATTGCATTCTGGCAGCTGGCAAACTAGAACAGGCCCCATCCCAGTCCTACCGAATCAGCAGTTTTGGGGGTGAGGCTCAGACCTCCAGGTGGATCTGATGCATTCTCATACCTGAGATCTTCTACTCTACTTTGTACAATCCCTTGCCTGAGTGGCAGTCTGCTACTTTATGTGTTGCCCTTGTGGTAGGATGAATCTTGTACGCCAACAAACATGTTCTTAATCTTAATCTGCATACCTGTGGGTGTAGACCCATTGGAAATAGGACCTCTTGAAGGTGTTATTTTCAGTTAAGGTGTGGCCCAATTGAATGAGGGTGGGACTTAACGCATATTACTGGAAGTCATAGAAAGAGAAGGAACCAGAAGCCAAAAACTAGAGAAGGCCCCAGAGGAAAGGTAAAAAAGTCAGCAGAACCCAGAAGAGAAAGGAGAGGACATCACCACATGAAGAGGGCAGAGATACCGAGCCAAGGAACCCCAAGGGTTGCTGCCAGCCAGCACCAGAATGCTATATGCTCTGGGAGAAAGCAAGCCCTGCTGATCACTGCTTTTAAACTTCTTTTAGCCTCAAAACCGTAAGCCAATAAATTCCCATTGTTTAAGCCAACCTATTGTGGGGATATTTGTCATAGCAGCCTGGCAAACTAAGATGACAGCCATGAATGGAGAGGGAGAAGTAGCAATGGGGGGCTGTTCTTGACCCTGTGCCAAGGGAGATTATATAAATAAGACCCTCTTGAACTCAACAGAAGCTGTAGAGAGCATTGGCGCACGTGTCTTTATAAACCAACAATTACGCATGCCATTTTCTGTGCTCTGCGAAAGGGGAAGAAAGTGGTGCCAAGGAAAAAAAATGACATTAACAATTAGGTTGCAAAGGTAAAATGGGCTAAACCCCAAGGAGAAAAAAGTCGATTGGGTGGAACTTGACAGAAGGAAAGCACTTTTAACCATCAATCTCAGCTTGATAGATATAAACAGCTATTTTCAAGGCTCAAACACCCACACTCCCCTTTTTAGAACAATGTTAGCAATTTTGTGTGCTTGACAGATAAACCTCTGTTCCAAATTATCCTCCAGCCGTGAGATTTAAAACCAAGGGTTTCTGCTGTTTTGTTGCATTGAAATATGTAACCTTAACCAGATGTTTATACCCTGAGTCTTAAAATCTAATTGAATAGCTCACTTGATGTGTTAGCACAATTAAGAAACTCTTCCTTAATGGGGGAAGAGGGGCAAATTGATATGTTTAATTTTCAAAACCACAGTGACTTCTCTGCTCAACCACATTCTATCAGCTAGAAATTTCTATTAACTGCCTCTTCTCTACTTCATCAGTACAAGGATAAGTTGTGGTTTTAATGATCATTTTGAAACATTCTGTGAGCTTGAGGTAAATGCTGAACCAAAGAAAGTTTAAGGTATATTGAGGTTAGTTTTAGCTTTCTATGTTCACTGCTATCCTACTTTAAAAATTAATTATTTTTAATGATATCTCTTTTAACCAGGATATCTAATTGAGTAAGGGCATACCTATTCTTTGACCCATATATGCACATCTAAATGCATAAGTTTAATTTCTTTTTATGTAAAGTTTTGGTTTTCTAAAGCTGCCGGAATGCAATATATCAATCAGAAATGGATTGGGTTTTACATTGGGGATTTATTATCTACAAATTTACAGTTCTAAGGCTGTGAAATGTCCAAATCCAAATTAAGTCATCAACAGGAATATACCTTCTCTGAAGAAAGGCTGCCAGCCTCTGGGACATCTCTGTCACATGGGAAGGCATGTGGCCAGCGCCTGCTGGTCCTTCTTTCCCAGATCTCATGGCTTTCAGCTTGCCTGGGTGTGTCCTTGTCTCTCAGCTTCTCTGGGGCTCTCTGGGCTTCTTTTATCTTTTATCCTCTCATAGGAGACTCCAGTAAAAGGATTAAGACCCACCTTGAACGGGCTGGGTCGCATCTCAATGGAAATAACCTAACCAACATGTCCCACCCACAATAGGTCTGAACCCACAGGAATGGATTAAAAGAATATGGCCTTTTCTGAGGTCCATAACAGCTCCACACCACCACAGATAGGATCCATGTATTCTATTATACTGGATGAAAACCAATGATACCAGTACCGTCTATCTAAAAATTTAAGAAATCCATCCTGCGTGGCATATATGCTACTGCAATATTATGATAAATATACTTCCTTTCAAAATCAAGCATAATAAAATGCATCTGTTTCGTTAAATCACCTAAATTCTGAGACGACGGTACCATAAGTATTTGAAGCAGTTTTGAGAGTAGTTCTAATTTCTCTTCCTTTCCCAAAATGCTACTCGAAGGGGCAAGGTATTTATTTGAACCATCAGTTACATGCTTTCATAGTAAGAAGATGATTGGACCATAAACGCAAAGACACGGATTTCCAAACTCATTGCTCAAGAGGGCTAGTTATATACATTATCTATCCCTTCAGTTAACACAAAGGCCATCCATTTTCTTTTCGATGTAATCACTACTATCCAGTGAGAAATACACAGAGGAAATAGGCAATTCACAAGTTTGGTAACCATGCGGCAATTTCCTTTCAACTTTCAACATGCACATCCTTTTCTACAGGCATCAACTTCACTGCAAAACAAATGGAATGGTATGATCAAAATGTAAGACAAATAGCTGCTAAAATTATGAAGATGCTTTGCCTATGATGATCAATGTTACTGTCAACGAAGAAATGTTTACCAGTAAAACATATCTGTTATTAAAATTAGTATAGCCCTTCCTTGCAGATGCATCTTCTAAATGCCTAGGGATGGGCTGAAGAAAAAAACATTGAAAAGGATATTTTTAAAAAATTATATTTTCCTTTGCACAGTTCGAATTTTGAATAAATATCTAATTGTTTTAATAGATTCAGTTTGCAGCACAAAATCATTAATTAAATACTAATGAGTTGAAATATAATCGGGAAAAAAAATTATATGCCAAATAACAAGCCAATCAAATGGCATTAACATTCTTCTGATAAATGCAAAATACCAATCGTCCAAACACAGTGTTTCACAGTTACTTTGTCAAAAGAACCATATCATTGAAAACTACTGAGCTGCCTATAAAACCCAAATTGCTTGAACATTAGTTCTGGAGAGATTTTCATGATGTTACCTTTAAACTCTGAGCATAAAATTCAACATATAGGCTCAAAGCCTACCAGTGGCGTTTATCACTCTTCAACACTCACATTAATCATTTAGGAAAATATGTTTGAGTCAGAAAAAATAAAATAGAAACTCAGGGTTTTAAATGCTTTTTTGTTTTTTTATAGCTCAGGCAGTTCCTCATTACATAAACGCCTATGACTTGCCATTGGAAGGACACAGGATCCTGACAGCATTTTAAAATGCCCAAATCTTAATGATCAAGTATGAAGCACAGGGTCTAGAAGGAAACATTAAAACAGAAATGCAATGAAATATATAGTTCAGTTACTCTGACAGTTGCCAACACCTAAAACCCCCATCCTAAGCAACTTAACCATACATTCATTACAAGGGAGGGTTATAGTCTTGCTGTGGATATCCAGAAGGAAGAGTCTCCTCTTTCTTATCTTCCCTATGCAAACAAATATACATATATTTTCTCCTTCAAATTAATACGTAAGCTGTAAATTTAGTTAAGTTGTCAAGACCTATTTGCAGTGAAACTCTTTCATTGCCAACAAAAGTAAACATACTGACAAATCAAATTAGTTCCTTCCATACTGCTTGATCAGGACGTTTGAAAGAGGCAAAGTGCCATTCATTCATTTAACACAAATTTACCAAGTCACCTAATAAAAGTACCTTTTATGATGAAATCACACCAAAAATGTACTTACCAATAAGATGTGAAAATATCCGTGGCCCTTTTGAAACACATTGACAGAATAGCAAAGCATGGGTGATGATTTCCCAAATGTTTCATGAGTATAACATTTCAATCCTACCACTCCTTCCCACTTAACATAGATTTTAACTGTTTGTTCGGGATTAAATTCAAATACAACAACAACAAACATGTAAACTGAGGACCCTGAATGATAATAAAGCAAATAGACTTAGTCTTCTTGTTGAATCTAGAGTTAAATTTTTAAAAAGTTGGAGCTAGCTAAAGGAAATTGATGATTTCTACAGAAAATGCTATGCCCAAGTTTGTGCCCTTGGCATCTGATTTTTGAGGACAACAGGTTTGGGCCATTTTAAAGCGTAGACATCAGCAAGTGGCTACAGTGACAAATAGTAGCTTTAGCACAATTCTTTTCTTTTCAGAGGTTGGTTAGATTGTCAACAGGCACATCCCTTTTTCTATCCTCTCATCCTCATTTTTAAAAAAGACATTTCTTTGTCTCAGAACCCTTTTAGTCTTTTGAAGATGACTTTTTCCCCCTCATGCTTTAGCTTTGCACTTTGCTTTGAGGACTCGGTGACATGTAGGTCACGGAAATCTTTACCACAGTAATCCTAGTGGAAAGTTCTAACAAGAGAGTAAGGATGCCGTAGGCTGGCAACAGATACCTTAGCAATTTGTCTTATCACTCAAAATTGGACCAAGTTGCACAGAAATGAGAGCACACCGTGGGTTTTGCTACATATACTTTTGAATTGACAGGTCAAACACAGGTTTTCAGAAGGTTAGGGGATTTAGTACAATCACCATCACTATCATCACCAACATCTACAGCATATCAATACTATAATTATCATTTGTGGATGCAATTTGATCTTATCATTCACCACATGCCAGGTGCCACATGAAGCATTTCATGTGCAATCTCTTTCATCGTCACAAAACTGATTTCCATAATGCAGACTCAATCCAAGAGCGAATATGCCAAAATATAAATCGTATCACATCACTCCTCTGATTTAAAAATACAAGCAAACATGTTTTCCCATTTAATGTATAAAAAATTCCAAACTACTTATCATGGCCTGGAAGACAGCACATAGTCTGGCCTCTGCCGGATCTTTCTTCTCATCTCCTGGCACTCGCAGCCTCCACCACTACTCTCCACTGATGCTATTTCTCAAAATGTTTTTTTTTTTCTCTTTTTTTCTGGAATGTTCTTTAAATGACTGCCTCCTTTTCAGTATTCAGATTCCTTCTCACAGGTCAATTATCCAATAGTCTTTCTTCTGATTTCTCGGAAAGGTGTTAGTTCCCAACTCATATTTCAATCACACTACCACATCACCCACTTTTTGTCCATAGGACTTATTAGTAGTCACAATTACAACATTTTAATTTTCTATTAGGGAAGTTGTGGGTTTACAGAGCAATCAGGCATAAACTACAGAATTGCCCTGTACCATCCTATTATTGACACCCTGCACTGGGATGATATATTTGTTTTAACTGTCAAAACCACATTTTTAATAATTGTACTATTAACTATAGCCGATAGCTTAACTTAGGGCTCACTGTCTTCGTTGTGATAGCATTTTCTTATGTGTTTATTACATCTCCTCTCCTCAAATGTAATCTTCTTAAGAGAAAACACATTTTCTTTCTCATCCACTTCTGAAATCCAGCACGCTGAACAACATCTGGCTTATAATAGCAACTCGATGTTTGATGGGTAATTGAACAAATAAATACCTCTTTGAAATGGGTACTAGTTCTATTGTTATCTTTATTTTAAACAGAAGGAAGCTAGGGTTTAGAAAAGTCAAGTGGCAGGCTCAAGGTCATACAGCACCCAGCAGAGCCAGAATTTGAAATCAAGATCTATGCCTACCTAACCCATAGAAAGGAAGTTCAGTTTATGATGAAGTTAGGAGTTTCCAAGATCATGTGTAAGACTTTCTAACCTGATTGCCACATTTGGGAACACAAATAGCATCATGCATTACCAGAATGATTTTTAGTTATGTGAAGCCAATTCTGAAAGAAAGAAAACCTTTCAAAATAAGACAATTTCAAGAAAGATGAGCAATCTGTTGCATTGCTCTTGTTTTGGCCCATATTCTCCTCTAGGTATCATGGATCTCATGGAAAATACCTACTGTTCTCTTGATAAAGTAAAGCAAAGGTCATGTTGTACAGAATAGAACCCTACATTGGATGTCAGAATACCTGAGCCCAAATCCCAATTTGTCACACATTCACACATTGAATGGATGCTATGGGCATCTGAGAGTCTCCATTTCCTCATTTCCAAATAGGAAAATCATATCAACCTCAAGACATTTGAGAGATCAGTGGAAATTATGGCCATAAATACCCATTTTAAATTGCTGGAGGAATATAAAAATGGAAGGCCTTACCATTGTCACTTAGGAATTGAAGCTTTCTCTGTAGATGTTCAATAAACATTAATTAATGAGTAAATATGTGCATGAAGTCTATATGAGAGAACAGAAAATAAAATAGATATAATGCTAATGCATAAGACAGATTTATGATGAAATCTGTGTTTGTTTCGTATTTTAGATAAGGTAACACGCTGCATAGATGGGTGGGTCAGTGACAGAAATGTCATGCTAAAAAAATGTGCAAGGAAGCAACTTTCTATCATGGTCAAATTACTTCAGATGCCTTGAATTCATGAATAAAACACTCCATCAAATTTTATGCATCTCAAGCACTTCTCACATATTTAAATTCACAACATCCAAGTGAGGTAGGAAAGGAGGAATATTTCATTTTTCTTATTTGGTGAAATGAGGATAATGAGGCACAAGGAGATTAATGATAGATTTGAAGTTAATGCAATCAGTCAGCGGCAGAACCATGCTTAGAATTCAGGTTCCCTGAATCCCATGCTTAGAGTTCTTTTCAAGGCACTATGTTAACTCCATTTCATTGTTGAAGTCACTTAATTCAGACATGTAGACACAAGTGCTCACAAAAAAGTTGTTTGTTTATTTCCTGGTGAGCACTCTTGTTGCTAATTCAACCACTGAGATTTAGAATAGGGAATCCTACACTGGAGATTTAGCAAAAATGTTCATTCAAGTCATTACTGGAGCTAATTTCTATTCCTGTCCCTATGAATTCTATACTTTCCCAGATTAAACCACTGAATTATTCCGATTCACTGAATACCCTTTGTAGCTGTCAACATGCTATTGTACAAAAATATAAATTTCTTTTTTTGGTAATATAGGTAGAAAGACAATCGTTAGGTATTACAAGGGCAGGAGACGAGGTGAAATGAGCACCAGAAATTGAAGTTTTATGTAGGTACAAGATCAGGTTTTCAGAACACCACACCCCCTTTGTTTATCCTCCCACCTCACTGTTCACCCCTTTTAATTCTCTTTTGTTATTTTCTCCTCTTTTTGACCCACCTCTTAACACTGCAGTTCTTAGTTGTCTTCTCTTTTCTATCTACACTTCTTTCTTTTGTGACATCATTCACTCTCATGGCTTTAAATGCCAACTTACACCAACAACTCCCAAATTTAGGTCTAGCCTCATCCTTCTTTGTGACCTCAAAACTTATACAGTCAATTGCCTACCCGATATCGCCACTGGGATGTCTAATAGATATCTTAAACTCAACATGTTTCCCCCGCCCCCCAAAGTAATCAACTCATTCCATCTTCAGTCTTTACCATCTCCATAGATAACAATGTTGTCCTTACTGGTGATGAAACCAAAAACCCTTGGAGGCATTCTTATCTCCCATACTCCTTATCTAATCCATCCTTGTCAGCTCCACTTCAAATATATTCAGAATGCAACCTCCTTCATATTACCCTGGCCTGAGCTCTCATAATCTCTGACTGAATGACTGCAATAGCCTTCTAACTTGGCCACCCTGCTGTGAGTCCCCTCTGCCATCCTCCAAAGTAAGGCTTATAAAACATGTCACATCTTTGACATGAAATCCTCCATTGGCTCCTTTCTCACTCAGAAAGAAAGGGAATATCCTTATAATGACCGTCATCTTGCTAATATCCTCCCTCACTTACTTCACTCTAGCCATGCTGCAGTTAACTTGCCATGGAGAGCGGGTAAACTGTTGCCTTAGCAATTCTGTGGTGACAAGTCTCTTAGGCCCAAATATTTATCAGATATCCTCAGGATTCACTCCCTCACCTCCCTTCAAATCTTTGCTCAAATGGTAGCTTCTCAGTGAGGTCTACCTTGGTACCCTACTTAAAATTAGAATGCCCCAAGTATGAGTTATCCCCTTATTTTGCTCTATCTCTTCTTTTCTATAGCACTCATCATCACCTTTGACCATACTATAAAGTTTATTTATTATGTATATTGTTTACTGTCTGAATCCCCTGAGACAACTGAAGACATGCATTTTTTTTTCTGTTTTGTTTAATGGGTATCAGGGGTGGTTATTGTTACTTACTTATGTAAGGCTGATTAATAAAAAGAATATTTGATAAATGGTAGAAGCATTTTGCTTTGTGGGCAAAAGATTCAGAAGGTAGGGCCCATGTGAAAATGAGAAGAAAAGGGATCCCTTAGGGGTGAAAAGCTTGTCAGTAACTGATATAGGTTGCCTGTGTACAAACAGCAAGTTATAAAATGACTGCAATAAGAATTAATCTTATTAGTTTATCTGTGAAATATATTATTGAATTGGGAGCCTATTTTTATAGACATTTCTGGTCTAGACTTCACACAATAGTTACATGGGAAACATACCCTCTCAAGATGCCAAAAAACATATTTTTTCATTCTTGAAATATACTACCAAGACTGTCTAAACCTAGAAACTAACTAGGTTTCTGTAATTACTTAACTTGGATCCTGTTTTTCTAAAGCAAAATGGTATCCTTGGTCATTTAAGCTCTAGATAAAAGGTTTGAGGTGATTGCTTTCTCTGCTATCTCCATTTGTATGCATTTTTATGTACAACTTCCCAAATTTACAGTCCACTAGTTCTATCAATTACAACAGCAATAATTTTTTTAAATTACAGAAAACTCTTGGAGACTAAAGTGCAAATATATGGAAATGATTTCTTCCTTAATACAGTAATAAAAGGTGTTTTTGAAATATTCATGCTTTGGAAGAATAAACGACTATCACATAATCATTCTGGTGAGTTGCTTCCTATATTTACATACATGTTTTATTAGTTAGTTAAAGGTGGTTCACACAAAATATAAAAATAAACCTATACTTGTTATCTCAAATATCTAACTTTAATTTTCTATTAACATATACTCCTCATTTAATATTAATGGCTGCCTAATTTGCAGTTACCATTACCATACACATAAACGGTACAAATCAAGATACAGAGGAACTAAATATCAATACTAAAATTTAGTCATGAACTTCATGGGCATGCTAATTATGGCATTAACTAAAATTGGCATTACAAAACTCTATAATTTGTGATGTGATTGTATAAACCACTAGGCACTCTCTATCTAAATAACACAAGTTTTAACTTATAGAATATGATGGGCTTTATTTATGTTTTATTAGGATTTTCTGGTATTTAACTCGTCATGGTTGGTAATAGCTGAAAATTACAGTTTTTATTCTAGCAATATTTGTCACAGTGTCCCTTCTAAACAAACCCTTCAAACCTCAAATGCTTGCAGTTTGGGTATGTCTCTTCAACATCTGGTTCCCTTTAGTTGGAATGCCCTCTGAATCTTCCCCTCCTGTTATATACCAATTAAGCCTTCAGATACGATACCCCGTATGCAAAGAAAAACTGAACATATTTGTACTAGACTAAAATCTCTGTTGTGAGTACCTATTACTAGGCAATTGGTGACATTATCTTCCCTACTTGGGTTACTTCCCAGAGGGAATATGCCCCTTTATGCAAAACATACCCTTCCTGGTAGCTAAGGCCACTCTACAGATAACTAGGTAGCAAATTAGAAGGAAAAGTGAATAAGTGGCAGGGCTTGAGAATACTCCAAAATGTCAGAGAGAAACTATGGCTTGATCATGGCACAGCCTAGTACCTGAATCTGACTTGTCCTTCAAAAAACAAGATGAGCATCTTGTGAGATCCAAACTGATTGTGCAAATTAGCCATTCCATGATATACAAATACTAATCCTCTAATGGACATTCTTCTACTAAAAGAATACTCTATTATCTATAACATTCATCATTAGCATAGATAGCATAAAGGTTTTTAAAACACAGATTATTCTGGCCTCTTGAATACATTCAATTCATTTAGAATGCTGAGATAAGATACTGGAAATTAATCTTGGAGATCCAGATCTTGGAATTGCTGCCCTCATTAATTCCTCCCATTTGATTTGTGTATTCCAATGCCATCATGCCAAGTAGCTGATACCCCCTTGACAAAAAAAAAAAATGTTTTCTGGGGTAAAACATCAATTACAAGGTCAGAGGAACTCCTTCAAGAACATAATACCCATTTGAGTTACAGAACTCTAAGGCTCTAAAAAACGCCAGTGAAATAAAATTCCATGAACCAAAACTCCAATGAAATAAAACTCCATGAACCAAAGCCAATGAGGGTTTCCTCTGCAGAGGAGACCCTAATCCATCCACTGGATTTGGCACTGAACACGGAGGCTGAATGACTGATAAGGGCAAATTGGGTATGCATTAATAGGGGCTGTCCTTTTAAGGAATAAAAAGTATTCCTTCCAGGGTAGAACTGGAGAGGCTGAAGAGAAAATGGACATCTGACAAAAGCAATTCTAAATTGCAGTTTCTTGGAGAAACATGAGTGTCTCGGAGCTGTCCATGGTGCTGCCAGTGCTGCCTTCAATCTTTAGAATACCTGCTTGAAGATTCTCTAGGTCCCACCTTACAACCCAGTTTGCTATATACTTGACCTGCCAACGTTTCTCTAAGGCTTTTATGTAATTGTTTAACATATTTCACAGTCTCGGTCCTGCCTATTTCAAGACTAGTATGATAGCTGTCAATGATTCTCTGGATGATATTACCAGACATACTGATTTGGAAGGTCCTGTGGAAAACAGGCATCTGTAGATTAACAAACACTCTCATTTGGTTCTGATGAGGTAATAAAGTTATGCTTAGATTCACTCTCGTCTTCCCAAAGCTCTCCACCTCAATCCTCAGTCAAGCTGTCCCAGTGTTTCTAGCAGAGCAGTGGCTCAGACCCTCCCAAGCTGTTCGATTAGACCTCACATATGTCATTTGGACTTCCTCCACTGAAGTGCACAATTTAAATCCCTCAATTTTTTCCTCTTCAAATCTTTCATACCCTTTAAATTACCTTTCTCATGAAGTCATCCTTCACTAATCCAAATCTCAATAGCACCATCTTTGGGCTCATACAGACCTTGATTCCAAATTAATCATGATGTTAAACAAGTTAAATTTATAAACAAATCTTACTCACCAATAATAATATAACTAATAATATCTACCATTTTGGAGAAGTTTTGTGAGTGTGTCATGAGATAAGGTTTGGAAGGCACCTAATACATCATCTTATATACAGTGGGCCCACAGTATATTAGTTCTGTTCTCCCCCCTCCTCTGAATCCCCATTGCAGATATTCTCTGTGTTTCTTATTACTTTAGCTCATCTAATTGATTCTTGTTTCTGTTATTTGCCTCATCAACTAGACTTTAAGCTCCTTGACTAATAATAAATAGTCATTGTATATTGAGTGCTTAGTGGGTGGGTGCCAAGAATTGTGCAGAGCACTTTACATATCTTGGCCAAAAATGCTTGGCTATTGAGTGGCAGAGCTGGAACGCCACTCAATAAGCTGCAGGACCTAACTATTATGCAATACTGAGAGCAACGACCATTGGTTCTCCCCACCTCCCCAACTCCCGCACTGTCTGGCATATAGATTAATTGCTATCAGAGCTGTCACTATCCTAAGGGAGTAAATGTACCATCTATATCCTATTGTGCTAAATCATCACCACCATTGGTCCATTCAAAAGGGACAGCCAGTTGCCCTATTCTTTAGTAAATGGCTGACTTTGGACATTAAAAGGAACTATTTTGGAAACCAAAAGAGCTAACACTGCTCCTGAATTATTAATTGCTATAGCATGCTCTCTTCAGAGCATATACACAAAAAAAATCTAAGCATACCATTGATCTTACACGTGTCACATTGTCCAGAATGTATAAGTAGTAAAGGCATAAATCCTCTGCTGGGTCAGTGATTGAGCTGGACCTATAAGACTCTAATATCTTTACTAACCTAGGCTGTGCCTATGGTTCTCATGATGTTCATATCTTCACAGTAAAACAAGTATCCAGTTAGAGGACACCATAGACATTGTAAGCTCACTCAACGTATTTATAGAGCCAGAAAGAGTTGGCTGCTCTCGTGTGCATTAACTGCAATTTATCAGGGTTACTGCTGTTAAGAAGGGAAACCCAGTATTCTGACACCCAGACACTGATCAGGAAGTTTTAATAAATTTCAAAACAAAATTGCTATATAACAAGAGTAGTAGCTTACTTTAAAATCATTCTGTAAGTTCCTTTGTGGTGAGGAAAGTGTTCTGTTTCTTGAGTAGTAGTGATTATATGAATACATACGTGTGAAAAATGTCAGAGAACTATTCACAAAGATAACTAAAAAAAAAAAGAAAAAGGGTGCTGGCAAAAACTAATGAAATCCAAGTAAGGTTTGTAATCTAGTTAATTGCATTGTTCCAGTGTCAATTTTCCTCCATTGGGAGAAGCTGGGTGCTGTATACATGGGACCTCTCTGTATTAGCTTTTTTTTTTTTTGCATTGGCAGGCACTGAGAATCAAACCCCAGTCTCCGGCATGGCAGGCGAGAACTCCGCCTGCTGAACCACTGTGGCCAGCCTTCTTTGCATTACTTTTGCAACTTCTTATGAGTCTATAATTATTTTACAGTTAATTTTTTCAAAACATTTTTAAAACCCTGTAGAAATCTGCCCTACCTTTTCAGAGAAAGCAAAAGGAAAATAATTGTCGAAAAAATGGTCAAAAGGAAAGACTCTGGCTAATTTCTAATAGGAAATTTTGTTATCTTTTATATTAGAAGCAAAAAAGGAAACATAAATGCTACTTAAGTTTTAAGAAGTCTATTTGCTTCAGAAGGAGGTGTGAATGAATTTCCTCTGTGCAAGGAAATGATACACTAAAATTTCTTATTTCACCCTTGCTTTTGTCTGCTGTTTACATAGAAGTTTTGTAAACCTGCCAATATTTAGTCACCAATCTCAAGTTATGACTGAATTTGCAGTACATTTAAAGATGTGAATTGAATTCACCATTTACAAGACATTGTAAGGTAATATGGTGCCATGACACATCTCTAGAAAACTGTGTCTCCTCTTAAAATGGAACTGAATTGTTCCTAAGATGTTTAACTGAAGTGATTAAGTGGGCTGAATTATAACATATTGATTTTTAAATGGCCTAGCCACATTTGCATTGTTAATTTTTTACAAGATTACAGCATGGGAATAAATCATTGACAAAAAAAAAAAAACAGCAGAAAATTGTCAGCAGAAAATTGTCAACAGTAGGGCAAAATTCAAGTTCTAACAGTAAAAGAGAATTTAAAATATCCAGTTACCAAAAGGCATTAGACAATTCCTTTTCAAATTTTATATTGGTAAATTGCTTTTATCTACAGGTATTAGACAAATACTTGTCAAACGTTCTATTGGTTGTTAGATAAAAGTGCAAATTAGAGACTTCCCCCCAAATTTTGCTTATACAAAGCAGCTGTAACCTGCAGCTACAGCAAAATTGGATTTACCTTTTTGACAAATTTCCAGTCAAAAAACTTATACTTATTCCTCTACATAGAAGACAGGATTTCTGATCACCTCTTAATTAAGCCCATTAATGCCTATGTGGTAACATTGAGCATTTAAAAATGAAATAAAAATAGTTAATTACCCTCACTATACTCTCTTCACTCGATGGCAGTTAGTATGCATAACCTTAAGGATGCAATTGCTATTTTCCTTGACTCTCCAGGCCTCCTAAAACATTTTATTCCTATTTTTTGAGAGCATTTGTTGAAGGATATTTATAATAAAAAACCAACAACAACAACAACAACAACAAACCCCAGCATTCAATATTGTAAAGCACTCAACACACATACATGGAATTTTGCATACGTTTTCAAATAATTAATAAATAGGTACTCTTGCAGAAAGTCTTAATTTCAGTTTTTTAAAACACACTTTGGCTATTCCCCAAGAAATGATGGGCCTTAAAGTTTCGTGTGAGGATGGTAGTTAGTGGCTGCAAGCTTTTCCTGGATAGTCAGACCTATTGGGTTAAGCTGCATGGACCAGAATGCCAGGATGATACCAACACAGGAACAGAGAGACAAAGTGAAAAGATACAGTGAATTTAGGCCAGACTTCCTTGATTCATTCATTCTTCCCACGAATACATATTGAAGGCTATATTCCTAATGTTGCTAGAAACTGGGGCTATACCAGCGAAAATACTGACAAGATACCTTCCCTCATGGTGCTTATGTAATAAGACTCAGACCAAACCGAGGTGGCAGAATATTAGTGCCATTGAAAACAGACACAAAAACCTTAGCTATGGAATAATGATAGAGGAGGGAGCCTGTGAGGAGGGGGCCCTAGAACCTATGGTCTGGCCCATCCTAGAGGTGCCAAAATCACCTACCCCAAACCCTGAGGCTTTATAGCTGAGAGACAATTACAGAGGAGAAAGTCTGCTCCAAATGGAGACTGCACTTAAAGCTTCCCACATCAAGAGGGATTTGCTGACTTGCCTTTTGTTTGGATCTTCTCTGATGATTATATAGGATATATAGTCCCTCCTACTTTATCTGCCTTCACTGTCCTTCCCTCCTCTCACTGAGAAAAAGAGAGGTTAGGACAAAAGCCTTTAAAATTAGGTTCTTTTACTCGCACTTGCTGAGCTCCCTTGGGGAGGTTATCTACACTCTCCACCTCTCAGAGTCGTTGGGAAGATTAATAAAATAATGGTTAAGAATACACACTGAATATCGTACTTTCTTCATTAATGTAAGGCATTATAGTTAAAAGAGAATCTGACTCATTCCATTATGATATGTAACCATCCCTAACCTTCTTCGCAAAAAAAAAAAAAAAAAAAAAAGAGAGAGAGAAGAAAAGTTGTAAAGCCAAATATGTGGGTCTGGACATCTCACTTCTCTATGTGTGACCTTAGGCTTAACTTGTGAGCCTCGTAACCCCATGGATAAATTAAGGCTAAATCTCTGTGCATAATTATTGGAATAAGACAGTGCCTATTAAGCACTTTGCTAAGTGCCTGGCATAATAAAAGAATAGCTATTGTGATACTTATCAACGTCACCACCGCCACCATCCCATCTAAGAACCTACTAGCCATGGGGTCCAGTGTATCGCGGAGTTGACATTCAGCCTTCAAGCTGAAAGTCACTTTATCTGACACTCCCCAAATCACTCTTCACTCAACGTGATTTTCTTCTCATTGCACTCCAGGTGTAGCCTCTCCACGCTACTCTGGACTTACCCACACTGCTTAGAGTATCGTTTCTATTCACTGGACTAAGATAACTTTTGTAGCTCTACCAGACCAAGAACTTAAGAGCTGTGTACATCTTTTGTTTCTTATTATATCCTCTGCACCTAACACAGAGTCCTGTATTATCGGAGGAGCTCTAATACAAATCTATTGACTACGAATAAATGCTCTAGCTGAAGTTGTCCTTGTACGTCAAACTTTCCCTAACTATACACAACTGCACAGAAATGACTTCTCCCTCAATGGAGAAGGGCATGAGGCGAGGCTCCCTCATTAGTCAAACAATTGAACCTGCACATTAAACTCATACAGTTCAAGTAATGGCAACAATAATATATTATAGGCTGCCACGGTGTCTCATTTTAGTCAAGACCAGAATTAAATTCTTATGGTTAAAGCATCTACTAGATACTGACAACCATCCTTGTATTTTCAATCCTTGTATTTTCAACATGATTTTGAAGCACAGGAAAATGGCTTAGTGCCTAATAAACTCTTCAAATGTGCCCATCTACCGCAACTTGTAGGCAAATAATTATCCTAATCTACTGGTTTCCTCTCTTTTAAGATACTGCATGTGAGGTCATGATATTCTCTGGAAATCCAGAAATTCCTAAGGCAAAATCTAGGTGAAACAATTATAGAAGATTCTGCAACTGAGTTCCCTCAAGCATAGTTCTGTTGTCAGAGAATCGTCTCAAATCTGCCACCTTTAAAGCTGAACTCTTCTCCATTCCACAGCTATGGATTCTCACCCAGGTTTTAATAGACAATTTTAAACTGTTAGAGCATGAGCTGATTCTCTCTAGACATCTTAATCAGAGTGATTTGGATTCCCCATTACCTTCCCTATTCAAATAGTATCAAAATCCAGGAAAACTAAACCTCACCATGTTAATTACTATACAGGAGCTGATCTACAGACAACATCAAGGTAACATTTCTGGTAAAATCATTTAAAATCTGATTTCAATAAAAGTTGTTTCTTATTCATTTAAATTACTAGCACTTAGGAATAATACATGTGGATGGTATTTGAAAGTCAGGATTCATGCTACCTATGACATACATATGCAGGACCAAAGCAGTACACTGATGAGGATCCTTGATAAAAGAGAAAATGGAAGCAAAGAATAACAAATGAAATTGTCATTGCTAAAGAACACATTTAGTCTTCATTACGGTAAATTATACATGCAATTAGGCAAGGACACCCTGGCCTTTCCAAAATAAGATACACATTTTGCAATCCATCTAGTTGTAAACATAGATAATCATTAATGGAAAAACAAACAAAACCTTCACTGACTCAAGCAATCTGATGGAGTCAGAAAAACTACAAAGGATTATGACTGCATAACTATTAAGACCAGGCCACGTGGATGTAAGTTATTCAAAACTAGGTCACTGGTTAGGATTTTGCTGGCAATGGGCTTGTTACTGTGAATAATAACCTAACTTCCATAATTAGCAAGGCATAATAGATAAGGCACACACACACACAAATACTATTGTGACTCACGATGACATATTTAGTCATTCAGGTTTTCATTGTAATATGCCTGGGTGTGCCTCCAACTGATGCTAAATTTAGTGGTAGTTGAAGTCTGGATAAAAAACAGTTGGTTCTCAAAGCGTTGGAAAGGAAAGGTATTTTAAGTTTAGCACAGCATGCTCCCTGCAATAGCGAATGAGAGATCTATGTGAGAATCTGTTAGTATTAGTAGAAAGAATAAGTTCGCTTCAAGCATTCTCCAGAATTTCCAAAATAACAGTGATTCCCTGCAAGTTAAAAAGCACAAATAGAAAAATACTGCCATTTCCCATGTGTTGTCTATATGTGAACATGTTTTCACATTTTAGATGTTGTATAGATTAGTTTTGAATTATAATGCCTAAGATGAAATCAAACACAGTCGGTAGAAGAAGCCACCATATTATAGCCTCTTGAAAATCACCAATTGAGATGTTCTAATGCTACCATTATAATTTCATACTAGTATAAAAGATAAGATTTTCGTATGCTTCACCCATTGCTGTGCTTTAGTGGTACTATTATAAGAGCAGAAAAACAAAATTTGTGTTAACCATAGTATGCTCAGCACATTTTTGAATGGAAGCCACATGAAATTTAACCTGTATATTGGGAAAAATATTAGCAGTAAACTCATAGATTGTGTTACAAAATGAATAATGCAGATGTGATTGCTTTATTAATTTTAAAGGCCACCATTTTATTATCTTATGCTCTGAATATCTATTTTTTAGGACATTGTTTCCATCTGTGCATAGATCAATGTACATCACATTTATTTTTATTCCAAATGTGGTCTTTTGGCAAGAGAAAGCTAATTTTAAGGATTCTTTTTCAGCCAGACAATTCAGTAAAAATTGTTCCAGTAGTTTAAAAAGATAGAAAAATATATAGAAAAGAGATGGAAGAAGAGATTGGGAGAGATAGAGAGAGAGAGGAAGAGACAGAGTAACTGGATGGAGGGACAGACTGATGGATGGAGAATAGACACATAGACAGAAAAACAGATAGTGCATGATATTTGGTGAGTTACTTAATTTCCCTGGCTTCACTTTTCTTTTTTAACATGGGCAGGCACCAGGAATCGAACCCGGGTCTCTGGCATGGCAGGCGAGAACCCTGCCACTGTGCCACCGTGGTCCACCTAGGCTTCATTTTTAACATATTTAAATGAGATAATAGCAATACCTATTTGGAGAGCATTAAATTAATCTTGCACAAAGTAAGAATTTAGTAAGTGCTATTTTTATTGTTGCTGTCATTTTACTAACAATCCATCACATATTTCGAGGTTGATTTTATACATAGAATAGATACAGCCTGATGAAGAAAGCTATCATTTATTGACTGCCCTCTGTGTGCCTAAGCATAGATGCTTTACACACCGTAAGTCATATAACCATGAAAATATGCCTTTATGGTCATTTTTGCTAGCTCCATTTTACAGTGAGAAAACCAAGATTTAAAGTACTTGCATAACTTGTCCAAGGTCTTCGAGCTGGTAAGTTGCAAAGGCAAGCATAAAAACCAGAGCCAGTGATGGCAGGGTGTCTCTACCAGCTCCAACGCTTGCTTCACAACCCCCGTGGACCTCAGTTTCCCCATTACGACGATACCTGCATTTCATTGGTTTGTTGTGAGGATTCAATGGGACAATGGACAAAAATGCCGAGCAGATATATATACTGGGTTACAATATAACCCAATGGAAAGTAGGTGTCATCGTTATTATTATTGCTACTACTTTATTATATCCTCTATCATCATCATGCTGATCACACTCAGCTGTATAAGCCTACAACCTGTGGTCTTTCCATTATACTGTATTATCTCAACTGGGCACACATACAGACCTTATTTTCATGTAACACAAATAAAACACCAAACCTGAAAACTCTGGTGGTAAACTCATAGGGACAGTCACTGGACAGAGTATGTAATATTTATCTTCCTTGTCTTACTATATACCACCTACATTTCTTCTGTGTACCACAGTTCATTAAACTCATCTTAAGTATAAAAATCCAAGTGTGTTATATTCAAATAATAATATGTTACTTATACTGGGAAAGTATTGAGAGTTTAAAAAGAAATTATCATTTGATTTTTGCATAAACTCTATGAAGTAAGCCAAGAAATATTACCCTTCCTTCTTGACTTTTTTTTTATGGAAACTAGCAGACACATCAAAGGAGAATGCCTACTGTAATGAACCTCCATATGCCCGCCATTCAGCTCCAACAATTATCCAATCAGAGCCAGCCTTGTTTCATCTCAACTCTACCAAATTCCATCCCCACCCCACCAATACTTTGTATTATTTTGTACCAGATTTTAGGTAGCCAAGCTTTTGATGTTTGGAATACTAACTTAATGCGTTTTCTCATGTTACATAGCTAATAAATGGCAAATCTGCCATGTGAAAATAAATCTTCCAATATTGCTGTGTCTCATTCTCATTCTATTGTCGTTACCATCTTTATGATATGTGTAATTTCCAGAAATGATCGCATTTGGCAGTACTTATTCACATATGGCTTAAAACTTGATCTTTTTGTTATATTTGTATAAATAAGAATCATACATTCCTATTTAATTAGATAAGCTGATAATTGACAACACATGGATTTGAGAAATATATGTAAAGAGCTATAAAATAATAAACCATATTAGCTACGTTATAAGATGAACAAGAAAAAGAAGTAGTGGGACTTAGAGTTTCGTAACATATTGCTTAGATTTTCATGGTATGCTTAGCTTTCCATAATCACACATAGATAAGAAGGTGGTCCCAATGTCTGGGTTGAATTTCCATTTTGCCCTTTGCTAAATGTACACACTCAGATAAGTGAAATGAACTATTTGTACCTCTACTTCATCATGTTTAATATGCAAATAATAGTGTTATCTACCTCATAGGGTAACTGAGCAATTAAATAAGTCCATCCATGTAAATTACGGAGAGCTGTACATATTAGATGTTATTATCACATTGCACTGTGTTAGTAATTCAAAAAGGAATAATTTTATTAAGTTGAAAATGAAGAGCATAGAATTTGTTAAATTTTTTGAAAATTAAAGTTGCTAGAACCCTGGGATTTTTCATATCACATGTCAAGAATAAAGAAACATAAGAACCCATTTGTCCTGACTCAGGGCTAGCTTCTGAAGTGATTTACCAAAAGTGCAGAATGAGTTGTTTTGTTTTGATTTTCCCAGAATATCCCCTCTTTGATGAAAAAAGATGACTACAAAAAATGACATGATAACTCTCCTTTGCACTTGCAGGTCATACACTTTCATCAATACAAAATGCATCATTACAAAATGAAGTAGGAATTAATCTTTGTAGAAATACAATAACTAAGTATGGTTTCTAGCAGTATATACATATTTTGTATGCGGTATGGTGGGGTCATATTTCATTCTTTTTCTATGTGAGTATCCCATTATTGCAGCATTATTTGTTGAATTTTGTTTTTTGTATTATGGTTTTTTTTTTCTTTTGGGGGGTGGGGAGTGCATGGACCAGGAATCAAACCTGGGTCTCCCGCATGGCAGGTGAGAATTCTACCACTGAACTAGCTATATATTTTTAAATGAACTTCACATATACTCATGGTGGTAACTTACACTTGTTTCCATGCATCTGAAGCCTCCTCTTCAGAAGTTAATAACCTTTTAAAAATAAGCCAAATCGTGCAATTTGATGAATATAAATCGTAGCAATCTTACCACTGCTAAAATAGTTTCTGAGTATTACAAGAAGAGGAATTCACTTGGCTACTGACTCCACACTGAACACTTTGTCTGATATGGCTAAGATATCAAAGTGACAAATGAATATGCATTTTATTTTATGCTATGTATTTTTCAAAGAGTGATTAATTCGTACTAAGGACTACCAAATATGAAATTAGCAGATGGCAACTATGGCTGAATCCATTTCAAGCAAAATGTCATTTATCTTTGTTAAATTAATCTGCTGAGTCTAGCAGAAATGACTCAACAGAGCCAGCAATCAGAGGCACCAGTTAATGACCTTTTTCTTCTATGGTTCAAGTTTCAGTGTCCACATCAATACCTCTTTCATTTAAGATAGGAAATTTTTCTTATTGAATATCAATCAAAACTATATCATTTATAACAGATTCCTAATAGAAAAAGTATCACTAATTGTAGAAACAATTGCTCTTTAATGAGCCTGAGAAATCGTCAAATGTTTCTTAAAAGTTTACACGTACCATCTCATTAGCTCTCACATTTCCTCTATGAGGTGGGTTCCCTTAACATGCTCATTTTACATACATTAAATGACCTCTGAGAAGTCAATAGCATCTCAGATATACAGATATAAACCATTCACTAATTTTAATATGCTGATTATGCTATAAACACAATATGCCACAGAACAGGCATACAATAGGTGTTTGTTGACTGAAGGTGGAATAATGAGGTTTTCGATAGAGTCTACTAGGTAAGGAACAAGGAATTTGGACCTGGAAACACTTAGCTCGGTGTCATACTGGCCACTTACTGAGAGGGCTGTGGCCTTTTACCAACACAGTTTCACACTTAGAGGATACCTTAGCTTATTTTTCCTAGAGACATTCTCAGATGCGGTGTGTATGGCATGAAAGTCTGGCAGCCACAGGGAGACAGGGCATGTCGCACCTCTGAATTTCTCCACTGGGGGTAAAAGACCTAAAGTGTTTAATCCTCTGCAACCAGCAGTCTTTGATTGAGGGCTTCCCACACACAGGGATGTAAATTCCAAGACACATCTGGCTCTCCCTTTGCGCAGACCTAGCGGGCTCTGGCAGCCTGAGGGCAGCCCGCCAACAAAGTGAGGCAGGTGCTGGCTGTTGGGAGTGAAATCCAATTGGGAAAATGTTGCATGGATGTGAGGGGCTGTGAGCAGAGTACTGAGTCTCACTTAGAGAGAACTTGTTTTGTTTTCAGTTGAAAATAAAAATAATTGCAAGGTTGTTGTGATAAAACAGGCTATCATGCGCCAAGCACTTAGCCCAGGCACTGCTAATAGATTCTGGCAATTATTTGTAGCACTCTGTTGCTGTAAGGGTGGGAAATAATACTGTAAAGGAATAGCACGGTGCCCAGCACATGGGCATTTAAAAGACAGCTGCCATAACAAATTATTTTTCCCATTGCTATCACTGGTGCCAGTGGCAGTATAATACCTAAGTTAGGATATCACTGCTGCAACTGACTCCAAAGTCTATTGAATGCTTGGATGCCAAGCACCATTTAGGGAAGTGAGGGTACCATCGCAGGATCAGAACTCAACAGAAGGGGCAACATTCCCACCAGCTTTACTGCTGCAATGGTGTAGGGTGAGAATCTTCGAAGGCAAAAAACAACTGGAAGCACCTTTTCACTACTGCATGCAACATGCTCTATTTATTGAGGCCAGTGCTGAGTAGTGTGGCAGCAGAAAAGAAAGGAGTTTCTGGTGTTTCCTCAGGATCCCCCAAGTCTTGATGTTCCTTTCAAATTAATGATGAGAACAGTCACTGTCTTCTGCTACCATGAATGTGAACGCTTGTTCTAAATCTCTTTAGATGAGTCAACTCAACCCCAAGGAAAGAAACAAAAAAGATGTAGGCAAAGTGAGTTATGCCAGGCCTAAACTACCTCGCTGCACCACCTCGTCCTTGATGAGGATCTAGGACTGGACGGACATTGATGGAGAAGCACATATCATGTTAAAATTAAAATTAGGTTAAATAATTAAATATGAAAATTAGGGGAGGGGATGGAGAGAATATAGCATCCTTCTCTATACCCCTCTCTCATTTGAATTGTTCCAGTTCTCATGTATTAATTATTATGACACTTTTTTGGGAAGAAAAACATAGAGGTTAATTTAGAACAGATGATATAGCTGAAGAGAGTTGTCCCAGCTCTTAAAATGATATTGTGATTACAGTAGAAATAAAATAGTCTCAACTCATGTCAGAAAAGAAAAGAGCTTTCCCTCCCTTACCCTCCTGAATTAGGAGTGTAATTCATGAAATGGAGCATATGCGTGAAATGGCTAAGAAAGAGATATGGTGATTTCCCTGCCCTCAGGGGTGAAGAGTGGGTTTAGGAACTGACACAGTTCTCTAGCTCAGAAGTAAATCTACCTCCTCCTTCCTAGCCTCTGGAGGTGAGGGGTGTGGGTAGAGTTCAGTGACAAAGTGACACGCATCAAGGGAGTTTCCTCAGCCATCTCTTCTGCAGGTCAAGTCCTCTGTAAGTGATTTTATATAGTCACACCTTGGAAATGAGACTGTTTCTTCCAGGAAAACCATGAAGGCTCTTGTGTCAGTTAGAAGCTATGTATGCAGAAAAACATATGCTTAAACATAATCCATTTCTGTGAGTGTGAATTCCTATAAATAGGACCTTTTGATGAGTTTACTTCAGTTAAGGTGTACCACCTCAGTTAGGATGGATCTTAATCCTATTACTGAAGGCCTTATAGGGAAGGCCACAGAAAGAGAAACCACAAGGAGCAGCCAGGAACTGGAAGTCATTGGAACCAGGAAGATAAAGGAGAAGCCAGGAGAGGTCACCATGTGCACTGCCATGTGACCACAAAAAAAAAAAAAAAAAAAAGCCAAGGACCAAGGATCACTGGCAGCCAGCCCCAAAACACCACAGTCTTCTGGGAGAAAGCACTGCCATAATGAAGCCTTGATTTTGGACTTCTCATAGCCCCCAAACCATGAGCCAATAGATTCCTATTGTTTAAGCCAACCCACTGGATGGTATTTGATTTAGAGGCCAGGAAATTAAACCTCCTTCCCTATTGTCTGCATTTCCATAAGCACCCAGCAGTAGAAGCTAGGTATGGGAGCCCTTATTCCACTGACATCTCCAGTAAAGGAAGTTCTTGAACATCAATCTAAACCCATCGAGATCTTTACCGATGGCTATTACAGAGAAACTCACCACCATGAGTGTGTACCAAGTTTTATTTGTTGTTATTAACTGGCTAGCATGATTTTGCTTTTTCTCCTCTCTTTCATTAGGGCTCCACCAAACGTCCATTATCATTATGTGCATATCAGTGTTCCTATTCTCCAGAAAGAAAATTTCTTGAGGTCCGAAATTGTGTATAATTAACTACTTCTCTCCTCCATCTTAAAAAGCAGCTGCTAATTCTGCACTGACCTCGAGTCTAATGACTGCTTCTCTGTAACTTGGAGGAGGTGTTTCTCTATAAGTACAAACAAATGGCTACTTCCTACCTCTGGCTTCTGGGCACACGTGCTCTGGTGTGTGTGCGTGAACATGCATGCACACGTATGCACACAAATGCAAAATGGTAAAAACAATGTAAATGTCCAATTGCTACAAATATTTAAACTTACTCAACAAAAGAAAGAAACCAATAGGTTTCCTCCATGATTTCATTAAAGTTTTCTAGAGGATGCATATCACATATAGGACACATATACAGAGAGTATGTTCAATTTGGAAGTGGAGAACTATTAGAAATTCCTTTTTAAGAAAGGAGGTTGTGTAAATGTATGACGTACATATTTTGCAAAAGCTGAAACCATTAATTTAAAAAGATTTATCTATCACTAAAGACGTTTTCTCCTTCATATGAATACAATGAATACAGTGTTTTCTCCAGTCTGATAATGGTGCTGGACAGTTCCTAAGTACCTCGATATGGGAGATGTTCAAGGGTTAAGTTTCAGACTCCAAATGGGGGCCCATATTTGTCTATTCACATGTTATTTTTAAATGAAACACACGCACACATTTTTGCACTCAGCTTCAAATAGAAGTATACCCTGTCCCTTTCTTTAACTGATTTCAAATGTGTGATTATTACATTCCCCAGAGAATAAAAGTGCTGTTGGTCATTTGTGTTAAGACTGTATTAACTACTGTTATTTTGCAAGTAGGAAAGTCCACGGATTTTGAAATTGTAACATCAGGGGGGAAATAATATATTCTTAAATGTTCCAGATAAAATCTTCTAGAAATAATGTCTTAAGAAAGTCCAGTGTTTCTGACATATTTAAACATAGTGAATGGTTAGAAAATGACTTTTAATAGAATTTTGGGAACCTTTAAAGTTTAAGTAAAACATAAAAATATAAATATATTTTGTACATATATACATTTATTTTATTTTAAATACGTGTTGATTCTCCTTTAAACTAGAAAGCGCAAAAGAAATGATACTGTGAGTTCTAAAATACAGTCATCTGTGTGGATGTGTGTGTTAAATGGTAACCTTCCATGGAACCGAGTTAGATTTACTTTTAAGTTGTTCTGATCAGAAGAGTTTCTATTTAAAAAAAAAATCCTTTCTGATGTCTGCGTTAGATTAGTTATTTCAGATGAGAGCAAGGCAATGCGTAAGAAGAAAGTTATTACTGAAGTGTATTCCTGTACTTTTTATTTACATTATTTTTATTTCTATTTTAAAGCTCGTGCATAGAAATTGTACCTCTTTGGAATTATATTGATTAAAGACTATTTCATTATTAAATACTCTTAAAGAGCACTTTTAAAGACTGTTTGGGAACTAAATCTTACACAGTGTCCACATCAAATACACACATTCAACTACCAAAGATCATATACATGAGTGCTCAGGTTTGAAGTGGTGGAAAAATTGCTGAAACATAAGCTATAAATCTTTTTTTTTAAATATCACCCAAATTTTAGGTTTAATCTTGGTCATACAAAATAAAAGAAAGAGCTCTAAAGCATAGCTCCTAAACTATTGTATGACCCACATCACTGCAATCATTGAGTTTGTGAAAGAAGAGTATGCAGTAAAAAAAAAAAAAATCCTCAGTGATTTGATATTTTGTTTTCGGAACTTTACAAGCAAGACTATCCCATCCTAAGGAATCCGGAGCTTTCCTCACAAGACCAAAGCAACAGTGCATGAAATTGAACTCAAAAAGAGCCACCATTCTGTGCGACTTCTTGGCTGACACAATTTAGATATTTATAGCTTTACGAATGGGCCACTGGAGAAGAACTTGAAGCTTTCTCTAGCCAGAAAGGATTAATGAACGTGTGCACCTGGTAATTACACCACTCCATCTTCCTGAAAGCCCTCACGCTGCCTTCATGGCAGAAACTATAATGAAAATGCATTGAAAAATATCAATCTGCAATTCCACAATTTAATCTCAATAATAAAATGTGGTTTCTTTTCTCCCCACAATTCCAGATGTGAAACAACGTTGACAGCATTCAAATTTCAAACGTAGAAGCTGAATGTCATCCTATTATTGAGAATGCCTCATCTCCAAAGTAAACCTCACGAGAGAAAAAAAGGGGCAATAAGCATAGCAAAAACAAAACAAAGCAAAACATTGAAATGTGAAACAGAATGCATACCTGTTTCCCCTTTCTTAAAGCCTACATTATAAATAACATCTTTACTTCAAGACGCAGGCATTTCTAGTGATTAAATCACAACCCGAGTGAACAAAGGTAAATTTAGAAGTGTGAAGATACCTTCCAAGTCTGATTACCTATTCTAGCTATCTTTTCTAAACTCTTACCGGAATCAATACCTCACTTAATAACTTTTTCCAACTAGGAATAAAAGATAAATCATTCCATTTTATTGTCGAGCTATGCTCATTGTAAAGTTACTTGAAACAGAGAGGTATAAAATGTCAGGGCAAATAATGTGTTACAAAGACATTTACAACCTAAAACTTGAATTGAACAAATGAAACTTTTGACAACAATATTTTCTCTCAAACAAAATGCCATATAAAGGTTTAGCCCAATGCTTCTTAATGTCGTGGCACAAAAAATTTTGATATTCGAGGGAAGGCATCAACGTAAACGTAAACTGAACAGGTACTTTCAAAAAGATCAAGGTGCTCTAAGCAAAGCAGGTTTTTATGATAAAGTTTGATGCTACTCACACTGAATTTCAATGACTGCTTCAGCAAAGCAGAAAGAGAAAATTTGGTGGAAGCACCGATACTGAAAGTTAATTGCAGCCTTAACATCCAAGCCCCAAGCTTCCCCCAGCAGGAGTGTCTTCAAAACACCTTTAAAAGCAGAAAGAGGGCACACGCTTTGGGAAAAAAAAATCGCCAGTTACTGTTAAACTCTTTTGTTCCCTGATGGAGTACAGAATAAGGAAATGCTCCAGGAGAGTGAAGTGGATAGCAAATGCCCCAGCCAAGGTGGGGGGTCAAACAAATTGGCTGTGAAGACTTCAAAAGCTGGACAATCAGAGCTGCCCAAAGAACCTTATGGATTTGGGCTACTCGTCCTTACTGCTGTTTTTTGGTTTTGGTCTTTGCTTTTTTTTTTTTTTTTTCCTTTTTTTAATTTTCCCTTCAATGATGAGGTTTAACTTGAGAGCAAAGAAATAATGCAAGGATGCATTTTTTTTTTTAAATCCCCAGTCCTTGATTCTGCCGCTAAGTAGCTATTACACTATCACTTCATCCGGACCTCAGCATTCCAAGTACAAAAGCATCTCCTCCCACCTACTGTTCACACGCTCCTGCATCAGAATAGGAGACTAACATAGAGGCAGTCAGCCCCACGGAAGAGCACTTTCCTCTCAACAGATGTCTTTCAGCTTTTTGACATACACATACACAAACTCGTTCTTGCTTACCTTAATAAGGTGTGAAGAAAACCTCTTGCTGTCCCCACGGATGATTTTAGTTCAGAGCAGCCAGCAATGCCTCTGCACAAAGCTTTGCCATTGCTAGTGTGAAGAGAAAGAGCTGCTGGGATGCTGAATGGCACATCAGCCAACTTTGTGTGTAGCAAAGGCTCTAAAGAAAACCTGGGCTGAAACTCTGCTGGATCATGGATCGGACTCAGTTCCACTCCATGCACAGCCTGTATTACCCGACGGAGATTGTTTCTGGAAGCACTTAGAACGTGTGTTTGCTTAAGCAGAGGTGGGCCCCCTTTTCATTCCCTAACAATATTTAAATCACAGTTGTAAACTACAGACCTGATACTTCAAGGTAGCTCATTTATTATGAGCTCCAAGAGATACCTCAATTGTCTCATTCAAAGCACTTATGGAGAACACAGTTGGCACTTGATAAGTATTTAGCTGAATATTGAATGTTGAATTAATAACAGGGTCAAATTAGAAGTTGCTAAATTATTTATGTGCTGTAATCTAAGTAATAAAATGATTTCGGTGAAACCACTGATACAACATTTAAAGAACTGGTTGAAGACAGGATGCGTTATCCCCCCTCAGCAATTCCTAACAGCACGATCCTTCATCATAACGATCCACGTGCATCAGTGAATGAATGGCAGGCTTTATTTTAACTCACAGATATAGTATCTATCTATAATCAGCTGTACAACGGTATACTTGGTGAGCCTATGGAGCTGTTAATCAAAGCCTTACATTAAACCTGCATGCCAGATCGAACAAAAGAATCCCACTCCTCAAAGAAGTTTTACTGCCTCTACCACACCCTCTCAACAACCCTAAATTTCCAGGCACATTCTTTACCACATTGTCGTCCTAAAACAAGACCCACGATGGCAAGGAGTGGGCAGCTTAATTCCTGATGCCAGAGGAAAAAGAAAGTGCTCTGCATCGTGGGTTCATCTCCCCAATACAGATCTGGACGCAATCTCCAGCAAGCGCCAGCTGACAGGTGCAGGTGTGTGCGAGTCAGGGCAGCTGGGGAGCACCCCTAATTTGGTAAGTGACATTTCTGATGTGCTGGGCTTTATTGTGCTGTTTATGACCAAATCTACAGATTACGATGTGTTCATTTAATAAACAGTAATGAAGTGCGCCCGAAACAAAACAGGCAGTTAACAACCCAAGTGGTGCTGAAGTGTTTATGTATAACTGACTAGTGTATACTTTCCTGCCTATTACTCCATCTTCAAATATCCTCTGAAGGAATTCTGGGCATATACACACACATCTCCCAGTTCTGAGCACCACTATTATGGGTACCCTAGAGAAGACCTACCTGCACCTGCAGTCTCACTGCATCTATGCACCCCCCGACAGGCGTTCAAGAAATGACTTGCAGTCAATGAGAGGGAGGGGTAAGGGGCATGGTATGTATGAGTTTTTCTCTTTTTGTCATTTTTATTTCTTTTGCTGGAGAGATGCATATGTTCAAAGAAATGATCGTGGCAATGAATACACAACTATGTGATGATATTCTGAGCCTTTGATTGTAACCATGTCAAGAGTGTTTGTATGTTTGTTTGTTGTTTACTATTAAAATATTAAAAAAAAGAAATGGCTTTCAAATGATCAGAGAATAGAAAGATGAAGGAGAAATGCACTTGATCATTATATCATCAATATCACTAGGATGGGCACATGATTTTAGAAGAGTCGCTATTTGGGTTGTCTGTATTTTCAACCTACTCTTTCTTTTCTCAAATGCCATCGGCACTTGCCGTACGGATAGATTAAATTTGATAGCTCCCCAAACTGGAGGTGCTAATTCAGTGTGACCTCCATGATGCTGGAACTAGTTATCCAGCTTGGCAAATGCAAATGTATGCAATTTTGGTCTTTCCTCTGACTCTCAAACTATAGATTTTATAATGCAAGAAAGAATGGGAGGCTTTTATTTATAAATAATCAATACAATATGTAAATAGACATCATTCCCCTTTGAGCAGCTCACAGCCAGCCAGCTCCCAAATGAAAGTGGATCAGCTCTTTCTTGGCTAATGGTGTTGGTCTGCATCACAGAGGTTATTAGAGACTCCTTTGCAAGATGCAAATTAAACATCTTGAATGGCAAAAGGATCAAAGCACAGCACCTAAACATTGTTCAGACCTGCTGTTCATATTTCTATGCATCAAAAAACTTGAAAGGAAAGAGAATTAGAATTGAAGAGCCACGCACTTTCTCAAGTACATATCATTATTTAGGTTTTTAGCATATTCATCCTTCTTGGATTACATGATTGCATCCCATTCCAGGTTAGTAGATGAGATCCATATAATGAAGGCAAAAGACTTGAGAAGGAGTCCTAGGTCAGCTACCTCCGAGCTGTTTGACCTTGTACAAGTCATTTAAACTCTCTGGCTCCAACCTGTACATCTCAGATTGCTGATAAGAACAGTTCATCAGGTGGTGAGAATTAAATTAGTGGCTAGATATTAAAGCAGTGCTTCTCAAACGTCAATGCAATATAAATCACCTAGGGATAATCTTAAACTTGCAGATTCTAATCTTCTAGGTCTGGGGTGGTACTTGAGATTCTGCACTTCTAATAAGCTCCCAAGGGGTACTGGTTGTGCTGCTCTGTGGACCACACTTTGGGTAGCAAGTGCCAATGGAAATCACTCTTACCCTTCCAAATGATAGCGAGCTGGTGTCCTGTTGCTCTTTTTATTTACTGCAGGATTTTCCTTAACAGCTACTCAAGCAACAATTACTGGATGCTTATTCTATGGCAGATGCTGAGCAAGGAGTAGGGGTCACAGAGATTATAAAGATACTGCCCTGCCCATTGGAGGCTTGCAATCTATGTAAGAACCCAAATCGTCTGCCAACACAAATAGCCTAGACACTGGGGACCGAAACGACCTACCCCTACCCCTCAGACAGCTTATTGTCCACATTAACAAGATTTACTATTCAGGTTTCATTAGCATAGCTTCCCTATTCCAGTCAACTCTTGCCAAGGCACATAACTTCACTGTTCATTAAAGGAACTTCCCCAAAGGGCCATCAACTCTTCAATGGAAAGCTTCGAGAGACAATTCGTGTCCTTATATCCTCTGAACTTCCTGCTTCAAAATCCTAGCTGTGCCATTTCCAATAAAAATAAACTTAAGTCTTGCTTATCAATAGGTTGTGCCAGAGATTTCTTTTTTATTTGGGATGGTCAATAAAGGGTCTAAAAGTCTCTGAATCCACCTCTTGGCACCACTGTTTATCTTCTTGTAACATGCTTTCCTACATAAGGGAGAAATAGTTGTGTGAATCGAAAGTGTATGTTATGAGGAGATAAACAGTGGTGCCAAGACGTGGATTCAGAGACTTTTAGACCCTTTATTGACCATCCCAAATAAAAAAGTTTAAGTATAATCAGTGTGATTTCTCTGCAAAGCCAGTTTCACAACGAATCTCCCAGTTCCTCTCATCTCTTCTTCTAGGCATTTTGATAACATCACTGGGGCTTTCAATGACTGTGACAGGGTGTGCAATAGATTTATGCCTCTGCTGCACTGGAAAAAGATGGGAGTGACACTAATTCAGAATAGGGATAAGGGAAACTTGCCTGGTGGATGTGCTGCCTGAGTTAAGACTTGGAGGATGCAGGTATCATCCAGGTCCAGAATTGGGCAAAACCCAGTGTCCAGATGGACACTGCAAGATCATGACATTTTCAGGAAAATATACAAACTGGAGCAAAACCCCATTTAGGGAGAACAGTGAGAGAAGACCTTGGGGTCCAATCATAAAAAGTAGTCTTTCATGCCACGTTAAATTGCTAATGTCATTGCTACTCAAAACGTGGTCTCCAGTACAGCTTCATTGCTATAACCTGGGCAATTGTTAGAAATGCAGAATCTCGGGACCCAGCCCAAACCTACTGAATCAGGATCTGCTTATTAATATGACCCCAATGTGATTTTTATGCACATCAAAATTTGTGAAGCAATTCTCTAAATAATATCCTGGAGGTTGAGGGAAACTATTCAAGGATTTCTCAATGGAAGTGGCATGATGAGATTTGCACTTCAGAAAAAATAAAAAGCTCTGTATCCATTCATTCCTTTGGGATCTGTGTGCCAGGCATTGACCTAGGAGCTAGGAATTCAGCACTATTTAGGGTGGATTAGATGAATCTCCCCATTCAGTATTCATTCAACAGTTACTGCATGCCAACTTTGATTTGACTTCTCCAAAAAGCTTGATTTAGAAACAATTCCACACTGATGGCTGTGTTTTTAATGAAGTCAAGTTTTAAAGGCGAGGATGTATAATTGTTGAGAATCTCTGAGCATGCTGTACTCAGAATTGCTTAACACTCTCAGTCTGGTGGCTCAAACATGAAAGGTTTTGTTGATGCAGTTTTATAGAATTTTATTGCGATGATATTTGCTGTATTAAAACTTGACCCACACTACAAGTTGTAGTACAAGATACCAATCAATATTGGTTTTTAAAATGAACAATACGAGATGTGCTGCTTGCAAATTTAAACTTTAATATTAGAGACGATAAGATCAGTGCCATTTTTTGCTAACATATGCAGAGAATTTGTCATTTGGTGACTGAACGGAAAAACAATAAATTCTAAGTATATGGAGTCTCTGTCTTTTTAATAATAGTCACTGTCTTATCAGAACTAACATGAGCTCAGTGTGGGGAGCTCTAGAAAGCTAGCTAGCCTATTTCCTGAATGTTTCAGTCTTGCCTCTGATATGCAACCATAGTGAAGGGCGGTGGGCAATTAGCTCTCAGTTTTTCTTGAGCTCCTCTGGTTTTCTTTGACTGCCTGTTATCTACCAAGCTAGAGTCATTACAAGAAAATGTGGCCACTGTGGTGAAATATGAAGTCACAATGTCCCTGCTTCAGAAGGAGCCTGAATCCCAAATGGAAGGAAGTGACTCTGACGCCCTTCAATAGGGTTCGTCATCTCCTCACAGAGATTGGGAGAAGCCCCGTGACATGGACTTCTGGTAGAGTCGCATGAGGGAACAGTAAGTCAGCGAGGCCTCTATAGGGGATGCTCACCTTGCACCAGAGTGGTACTGGGCTGAGATCTTCAGCCTTCTTGCTCTTCATGGGACTCTTTCACAGCGGGTCATTGTGTCTCAAATTCCCACATTCTTCATTTGGGATGACAGGATGTTCTAGCGGGGAAACTGGGGCTCTGAAGAAAACCCCACCAAGATTCAAATCCTGCTGTGCAACTTTTTACAAGACCCTGGCTTCCTTTAACACTTGATTCTTTCATTTGTATAGCAGCAACAATAATCCTATCTGCCTTGCAGAGTTGTTCGGAGGATTAAATACAATAAAATGTATAGATTACTGAGTATTTAGCAGACTCTCAAGAAATATCATTGTTCCCACCCTTCCCCCCAGGTATATTAAAGACTCCTAGAGAATGCAAATTTACTTATGTCACCACAGTCACTACTACTTTTGGACAAATGAGTTCACTGAACTGGGAAGCTGGTTATAAGGAATAAATCCTGAAGGAGTGGGACGTACAATAAAGTCTCTGAACTTGTGTGAATGGCAGCTGGAAAGAAGAGAAGGTTGACTGGAAGTAAGGCTGTTATCCAAGAAAACGGTGAGCCCAGATCTCAAAGCTATTGCATGTTAGGGCTGAAGGCATCATTAAACCACCCATTTTATAGATAAGTACACTGAGGCCAACGTCAGTGAAATAACTTGTCTGGGAACCTAGAGGTATCAGGGAATAAAAAGTTTCACAAAGAAAGAACAATGTGACAAAAGCACCGAGGGGAAGGAAGGGCAGTCTCAGTCCAGGCTTATATCCTCACTGCTTCTGTCTTTTCAGCAGGAGGCATTCCACAGTATAAATCAGTGACCATCCTCAGATGCTCTGCTATTCAACACTCAAGACACCCTACAACCGAGAACGTGCAGGGAGAATGGGGTATCTTTATGTTCTTGCTGTATTGAGGACTCTGATATGTGCTTTTTCCATTGTGATCATCAAAGAAGGGTCACCAGATGCATACAAAGCAGTTTTTGTACCGCTTCCCCCCAAATCATTTTGAAGATTTGGAGAGGGATTTGAAGCAACAGGCACTGTTATGAAGATCCTGTCCAGTCAGCCCCTGTACTCTAAGGAGGCAGGACTTGGAGTAATGTATCCACATGATGATTCCACTGGGATATCGACAGCTTTTAAATTTAAGTCCAAATCCAATTCTTGCTTCCACCTTTACCCCTCTACCAGTTAACCTGGTCCTTCCGCTATTTTCTCTATTCTACTCATCCAGTTGCTTAAGCCCTAAACCTTAGAATCATCCTGAACTCTTCTCTCTCTTTCACATCCCATGCCTCATTCATTAATAAATCCTGACTGACTGCATAACCTTAAAAAAGTGGCAATAATCCTACTTCTTATTGCCTCCACTGCAACCTTTTTGATTAGAATGAGCATTATTTCTCATGTGAATTACTGGGATGGCTCCCTACTTCCTCCTTGGCTATCCTGCTATCTGCTCCCCACTCAGTTGCTAGGGTGATCTACTAACACCAGGGTCAATTTATCTCTCTTTCTTCCTCAAATGATGATTCCATTTATATAACATTTTTGAAGTGACAAAATTATAGAAATGGAGAAAAGATCAGTGGTTGCTACGGGTTAGGGATGGGGGTGGGGGATTTGGATGGGTTACTATACTGGGGTAGTTTGAGAGAGTTCCCTTGTGGTAATGGAACCATTCTGTATCTTAAACGTGGTAATGGTTAGATGAATCTATATATGGGGTAAAATTGCATAGAAACACAGGCATTCACGAACGAATGCCTGGTGAGATCTGAATAAAGCCTATAGATTTTACCAATGTCAATTTTCTGGCTTTTAAATATTGCGTATGGTTATTTGAGAAATTGCCATTCAAGGAAGCTATGTGAAGTGTACATTTGGACCTCTCTGTACTTTTTTTATTTTTTGCAATTTCCCATGTGTCTACAATTATTTCAAATTTAAAAGTTTTTTTTTTTTTTTTTTAATACCACAATTGCACCATGCCTCAAGATTGTGCACAGGCTGTTTCCTCTACTCAGAATGCTCTTCCCTGGAATATGTGAATAGCTAATTCCTTCAGTTCACATGCCACCTGATAGAGAGTTCCTCCCAGATTGCCATATATGAAATAGCAATTCCCTGTCACATTTTCTTTATCTCCCTTACCCTGCTTTAGTTTTCTTCCTAGCACTTTCATTTGACATACTACGTACACACTACTAGATCATAGCTTTTTCTAAGTTCCTCACTAGTATATGAACTCCTTGAATGGCAGAACTTTATTTTTTATATGATCCCAGTACCTAAAGCAGTACTTGATACATAGTAGGCACCCAATAAATATTTGATGGATGAATAAGTGTCTAAATGTGTACAGCTACGAAAGGAACGTGCATGCACAATTGCTTAAGAGGAATGGTTTAGTCTTAAGTTTTCAGGCTGGCAAAATTACTCATGTTTCTTTCTTTTGACACTGTTAAAAAAAAGTTTCGGAAAGTAGAAAGAAAATGTGTTCCCACTGCTTCCACGATCCACAGAAAACCAAACAACATTATTAGCAGCTGTTTTTCTTTTTATAATGCACTTGAGTGTTACCATGTAAAACTGCACTATGGAGAAAACATAGCAACACAAGGACAAAATTAAGTAACTTCCCTGGGAAGAATCAATGCAGGCAGTCCCAGCTTACAAATGGGTTATGCTCTGCACATTTGAAAGGCAATTACTTAATGATCTCCTAGACACTCTCTAAACTTCCTGGTTGGATGCAGTTCATCCCTACCTGTGTGTTGAGGCCTACCCTATGCCCTGGAATCCAGTCTGCCCCAAACCAGAGGAATTCAAGGTGGTTAGGTTTCATATGAGGGTCTAAAAACAAATATTTCACCTATCAATGAATTAATCTATAGTGTAAATAATACTGGTCAGATTCCTCAATTTGGGAATAGGAGTGCACGTAGTTAGAACCCAAGGGAGTTATAATGGCACAGTTTTACATGGGGGAGGCAATTCCATGTATGGATGGAGATGTGGACTTTGAACTCAGACACACCCTTGAATCAAGCCCTCACTCTCATAATTACTACCAATGTCCCCTTTGAAAGAGGTTAGGCAGTTTTCATCACCTCTAACAGAACTTTAACAGATCGACATGAAATTGAACTTCGACCTGTCCACAGTAAGAATGTTAAAAATAAATAAATAAATAAATAATACAATTCCCCTAAGAGAAGGTAGGGACATATGGAAGTAACTTGAAGGAAACAGCTGGGATATGTACAACAAATTCTCCCTAAATTCTCCCTGCTGGACTCAAGCTGATTATTTTCCTGCCTTTGACGGCTAGTGCAAATAATCGGCCCCTCTCCTCTTTATCGCTTCCTTGAACTCTGAAGTCTTCTTTTGATGTTTTCTCATGCATGGACATGCCAGTACCACTTAGGCTGGTCTCATAAATAACTTTCAAAAAAAATTATCAGACCCACATAAACTACACAAGAAGTGCTTTAGTCTAAGCCACATTTTCCAAAGCTATAACTCCCCTGTCCGCATCATACCTACCCTTTTCTAATTTTCCCTCTGCTTTATCTGGCTTGGTGACTCTAATGGACTGCCTCTGCAATTCACTCTGGCTGTGCATTGATGATCTCGGGGTGATCCTACGTGGATTGACCCTCTTTATAGCCCCCCAAATATGACACCTGCAGACTCATATCTGGAGAAGGAGGAAGAACTCAGCCTTAAAATGTACTAGACGGATGGATAAAGTCCTAACTGGCTGTGGGACCCAGAATTACATAATCTTCCTCTAACAAGGCAGTGTAGTCAGTCTATGAGATGGCCAAGTCTCTGAAGGTGACATATATTTGCTAAAAATGGAGGGTCTGGATGGGCTCCATTACAGTTAATGATCTTAGGACCTTGTTTAGAAATTACTGCTTAGGCAAGGGCAGTTAATTGATCTATATAAGCTCACATTATACATATTACTCATCACCACACATAATTTGCATTATGGATTTCTCCCTGGAGGTCCTGAAGAACAAAACATTCTCCCAGTCTCCCAACAGTTTCCTGTGAGAACCAGAGCAAAGCAATAAAAGCAGGCTGTTCTTTCTTAAGATTCATTATCTAATTCACATCACTTCACTCTTGACCCTTTAATGCCCTAAGCACATGGGTTTCATGGCTTCCTGAGGCCAATTGGTTTCTTTAACAAATTTTCCCTGTTCATCCTGGATTATGTTCCATCTGTTAATAATTATGGGGAGTATGTTAGTGAAACTCTGGGGTTTCCAAGGAAACTTTGCTTAAGTATCAACGTTATTTTACAAAACGAACACCAACCTGTTAGTTAGAATAAGCACACAGCATTGTTTAACCTGTAGTTGTGATCATTTTTCTCTGATCCCTTCTCACGCTTACCAGCGACTTCTGCAAGGCTTTGGGACTAAGAGAGAAACATGGCCTCTGTTCTCCACCCTGGTAATTTTCCTGTTTGCTTTCAGAGTCATTCCTCTGGCATCCCTTGCAGCCTACATTTCCCAAAATCCCTTGCCAATTGGCTTCCTACCTCCAATTGGTTTGGCCAATGGGAAACACTGACAAGAGACTGAAAAGTGAAGAGAGAGACAAGAGCATTTCTCTCCATTTCTCTCGCTTTAGGTCATTTATTGCTGATTTTCTCTGATTTCAGTGCCCACTGAGAAGGCCCTCCTTTCTTGGACACAACTCCCAACCAACAGTCTTTGTCCTGGATCCACCTATAGCTCAGGATGTCTCATTCTTGGGCCCTAGGAATATCTTCTCCATCTGTTCTTAAAACTCTAAAGGAGAAAGTGGTTTCCCACAGTTTAGCTAACCTCAGGGTTGCCTTACAAATCCCTCACTGGGCATTTTAGCTGTCTCAACACCTGGTACCCATTTCCTCATATTAAATTCCTTCTATGAGACCGGGATTTCTCAACCTCGGAAGTATTGATATTTGGGGCCAGAAATATCTTTGTTGTGGGAAGCTACCCTCTGCTTTGGATGTGTTAGGCAGCATCCCTGCTTCTACCCACTACATGCCAGTAGTATCCCTGCAGTTATGAAAAGCAAAACTGTCTCCTGACACCGCCAAATATCTCCCGTGGGATGAAAATCTCTCCTGGCTGAGAAAGAACAGACTAGAGCAGCTCGGTTTCCCTGACTGAACCCCAACTGATATACTCCCTCAAATAATATTTACTCTTGTTATCCTATACAATAAGATGGGAATAAGATGGGATGCTATCAGTATGAAAAGAGCTGAGAACAGTGATCTGCTTTTCACAAAACTAATAAGTATTTTATATTGCCCAGCCGATATGTATTGTCTTTTTTGATCCATCATAGGGCCTTGCAAATACTTCATACATTCTGATGGTTCATATATTAAGGGAAGTAAAGTTAAGCAGCTGCTCATTTCGCTGACACAGAGAAACATGATCAGAGATGCAAAGCTGTAAGGGGACGAAATATATGATAACGGTTCCTCTTTTTTTTTTTGTCCACCTTGCATTATGGGCAGGTCTTTTTTTTTTCCTGTCACTAAAATCATCCCAGCAATGAATACAAATACTGTATCCTTTATTTTGTACTTATTCATCTTTCTTCTTTTAATACTGTTGCTGCTAACGTAATTTTTATTGCCTTTGTCCTTGCCAGATACTAGTGGCAAGATTTTAAAGGATTATTAAGTCCCACACTCATTCACACTTTGTTGAAATAGTATAATAGTGTGTTTCAATGAAATCTATGGAGAATTACCTCTGGGTGCTTTGTTGTAGCTATAAAAACCAATAACCAATTTCATCTAAGAGAAGAAAACGTGTGAAGCCCCTAATATTTAGGAGTTACTATATAATGATAATTTGCACATATGGGCATATAATAAGGTGTACCCTTTTGCTTGAAACAAATTTATGTAGCTTTCTATTTAAGATGTTAGTCTTATATTTTAAAATGTGTATTTTATTAATCATACATCTGGTACTCTAAGAATAGCAACATGGCTAACCTCGGTGCTATATTTAAGTGTAATATCCATCTTATCAACGTTACCAAAATTAGAAATGGTTAATTAGAAAAGACAATCAATTTCCTCATAGTGTCATAAAAACATTCTTCCCTCTAAGATAAAGGACAACTTAATCAGTCCAATATGCCCACTATTCATATAACGAAATAGAGATGGGCTTAGTAAAATAGAAGGAGAAAATGAAAGCCCAATAGATTACCAGTATTTTGAGCTTCAAATTAGGAGGTTATCAAATATGTGATTGATTATTCATTCAGGGAATTGTATGGCTTCAGCAATAAGACAAGATATAACAAAAGAACGGAATTTCCCTAAATGATCAGTAGACTTTGTTCATTCTAAGCTCAATAATACTTTGATCAATTTGGAGAAGATTCATCTTTTTTTTTTTATTTCTCAGATCACTTCATAATGATGTGAGCAAAAAAGGAAATAGAACTAGATCACAGCTCATGTGAATGATTTCATTCAAATTTTATACGGCATTTGGTTTTAAACATTTCTGATTAATATTATACAGAAATATAATATAAGGAGAGGAATATCACAAGCATTATACTTTTTTTTTAACTGAGCTAGTTCTGAATATGCCAGAGAATCTTAATCTGCTATTCCTTTGGCTGGAATGCCTTCCCTCTCCCTTCTCTAATCAGTGAATATTATTTCTTTCACATGGCCACCTAAGTGTTAGCTGTGAAGCCTTTGGCAATTCTCACAGCCAGAACTATATCTGTCCCCTGTGCTCCCACAGCACCCTCTTTATCCTCTATCATATGGTGCTTCCACTTTGGATTTATTATCTATAAGGGTTGTGATTTGCATGTATGCTTCATTCCCATACAGGTTCACTAAGGGCAGAAACTATAAACTCGTCATTTTCTATCCCTGGGACTAATTCCTTACGACCTTGCTCATATATAGTGCCCATTCAAAATATGTTTGTGAAAGTGAATAGAATAATTTTAGGAATTTGCACTGCGAAATGAAATAAGCCTCAAAGGCTTGCATAATACTTGAAAAGTTATGGATCAAAATATGGACCCCAAGTTACCTTGACATTACAATTTGGAGGTATCAGAATGATCTAAATAAGTATGGATTAGGGTATGGGATTTTGTTTTCAGATTTTTGGTGTCCAAGAAAATTCTTTCTTATTTTGGACCCAATTTCTTTTTTAGGATGAGAAACTTGACAGTTGTAGCTACACACACACACACACACACACACACACACACACACACACACACTACATATATGTATAAAATCAGATACTTTTACATTTATGTTACATTTTTAGCACCATGTGGTACCATATACCATTCTTGTGACCTGCTGATATTAAAAAAGAAAGGATCACAGGAAAAAAAAGACATTTCTCACGAGCACAGTACTATCCTGGGAGAGGCAGGTCACATTCACATGTAAAATAAAAATCAAGATATAATTGAAAAATCAGAAAAGTGTTTTCAGTAAAACAGCAGTTATTAAGCAAATAATTTTTCTTCCTGTGTATCTCTGACGTTTCCTGCAAAACCACTTTATATTCTGGAGTAACCAATCGAAATATTTTATTTCTATTCTTTGTAGCTACAATCCCAGATATGTATGCCATAGGGATCGAGGTTTTAAAAGAAAGACTGACAACTTTTCTTCTTCTGTTATTTCATTAATGTGCATTTAAGCAGTTGCTATTTTGGTCCATTTTTAAATGAAGAATCATAATACACCATGTGTGCATAAAGCAATAGACATATTACAACCCTCCTTTGTATTCTCATTTTCAAGGTGAAAGAAAATCAAGATGGAAAAAAGTGGACAGGAGAGAGAGCCTTTCAGAGTCTACATTTACGTCAATGTATAAAGATTTCACTTTATACAAATTAGAAAATTGGTGAGTGAGTTGCCTATGCACCCACAAGGTCATAACAAAAGGTGACGTTGCATCATTATAATTCCTCTGGCAGAAAGGAGACATTGCAGACATATGAATTTATTCTGTGAAAATGAAGTTGTCAGAGAAGATTCAAGACTGGCCATAGGACTTCCGGAGAAGACGGCGGCTTAGTAAGACGCGCGGATCTTAGTTCCTCCTCCAGAACAGTTACTAGGGGAGTAGAAACGATACAGAACAGCTCCCAGAGCCACGACAGGGATCAAAAAGACAGCGTACCCCATCCTGGAACAGCTGACTGGCTGAGAGAACCCGCTCCGGTGAGATCGCCGAGGGGCGCGGGCTTCACCGGGCGGGGCGGCAAGCGGCCAGAGTCCCTCCCTTCCCCCTTCCCGGGCCGGCTGGGAGAATTGGAGAGGCGGTCCCCTCAAGCCGCGGCGGCTGGCGCCCACACCACGCGCGGCCCCCCCGGAACAACTCATAGAATTGGATCGGAATTCCCCGGGCCATGGAGAACGGTGACGGGGGTGGGGGCCCCTTCCAAACCCGTGAATCCCCGGGAACGGTGCATTCTCCCAGGCGGGCCGCGGCGGCTGCCGCCCTCCCGCCACGCTTGGCGCCCCGGGCCGACTAGGAAATTCGGACGGGCGCTCTCCCGGGCTGCGGCAGCCGGCGACCCTCCCCACGTTCAGACCCCGGGCCGGCTGGCACTCTTCCAAGCCGCTTCGGCTGGCGAACCTCTCCGACGGAGAGAGTTTTCCAAAGTTAAAGGACCCACAGTACCTTTTACTGATGGGACCTGCAGACAAATGTGTGCCACGAGCGCCACCTACTGGGCAGAATAAGAAAAACAGAACCCAGAGATTTCACAGAAAAATCCTCCAAATTGTTGGGTCCAACACCCAGGGAAATCTGACTAAATGCCCAGACGCCAGCAGAAGATAACGGATCACGCTAAAAAAATTGAAAATATGGCCCAGTCAAAGGAACAAACCAATAGTTCAAATAAGATACAGGAGCTGAGACAACTAATGCTGAATATACGAACAGAAATGGAAAACCTCTTCAAAAACGAAATCGATAAATTGAGGGAGGACATGAAGAAGACATGGGCTGAACAAAAAGAAGAAATAGAAAAACTGAAAAAACAAATCACAGAACTTATGGAAGTGAAGGATAAAGTAGAAAAGATGGAAAAAACAATGGATACCTACAATGATAGATTTAAAGAGACAGAAGATAAAATTAGTGATTTGCAGGATGGAACATCTGAATTCCAAAAAGAAACAGAAACTATCAGGAAAAGAATGGAAAAATTTGAACAGGGTAGCAGGGAACTCAAGGACAATATGAAGCGCACAAATATACATGTTGTGGGTGTCCCAGAAGGAGAAGAGAAGGGAAAAGGAGGAGAAAAACTAATGGAAGAAATTATCACTGAAAATTTCCCAACTCTTATGAAAGACCTAAAATTATAGATCCAAGAAGGGCAGCGCACCCCAAAGAGATTAGACCCAAATAGGCGTTCTCCAAGACACTTACTAGTTAGAATGTCAGAGGTCAAAGAGAAAGAGAGGATCTTGAAAGCAGCAAGAGAAAAACAATCCATCACATACAAGGGAAACCCAATAAGACTATGTGTAGATTTCTCAGCGGAAACCATGGAGGCTAGAAGACAGTGGGATGATATATTTAACTTACTAAAAGAGAAAAACTGCCAACCAAGACTCCTATATCCAGCAAAATTGTCCTTCAAAAATGAGGGAGAAATTAAAACATTCTCAGACAAAAAGTCACTGAGAGAATTTGTGACCAAGAGACCAGCTCTGCAAGAAATACTAAAGGGAGCACTAGAGTCAGATACAAAAAGACAGAAGAGAGAGGTATGGAGAAGAGTGTAGAAAGAAGGAATTTCAGATATGATATATATAATACAAAAGGCAAAATGGTAGAGGAAAATATTATCCAAACAGTAATAACACTAAATGTTAATGGACTGAATTCCCCAATCAAAAGACACAGAATGGCAGAATGGATTAAAAAACAGGATCCTTCTATATGCTGTCTACAGGAAACACATCTTAGACCCAAAGATAAATATAGGTTGAAAGTGAAAGGTTGGGAAAAGATATTTCATGCAAATAACAACCAGAAAAGAGCAGGAGTGGCTATACTAATATCCAACAAGTTAGACTTCAAATGTAAAACAGTTAAAAGAGACAAAGAAGGACACTATATACTAATAAAAGGAACAATTAAACAAGAAGACATAACAATCATAAATATTTACACACCAAATCAGAATGACCCAAAATACGTGAGGAATACACTGCAAACACTGAAAAGGGAAATAGACACATATACCATAATAGTTGGAGACTTCAAGTCACCATTCTCATCAATGGACAGAACATCTAGACAGAGGATCAATAAAGAAATAGAGAATCTGAATATTACTATAAATGAGCTAGACTTAACAGATATTTATAGGACATTACATCCCACAACAGCAGGATACACCTTTTTCTCAAGTGCTCATGGATCATTCTCAAAGATAGACCATATGCTGGGTCACAAAGCAAGTCTTAACAAATTTAAAAAGATTGAAATCATACATAACACTTTCTCGGATCATAAAGGAATGAAGTTGGAAATCAATAATAGGCGGAGTGCCAGAAAATTCACAAATACGTGGAGGCTCAACAACACACTCTTAAACAACGAGTGGGTCAAAGAAGAAATTGCAAGAGAAATTAGTGGATACCTCGAGGCGAATGAAAATGAAAACACAACATACCAAAACTTATGGGACGCAGCAAAGGCAGTGCTAAGAGGGAAATTTATTGCCCTAAATGCCTATATCAGAAAAGAAGAAAAGGCAAAAATTCAGGAGTTAACTGTCCACTTGGAAGAACTGGAGAAAGAACAGCAAACTAATCCCAAAGCAAGCAAAAGGAAAGAAATAACAAAGATCAGAGCAGAAATAAATGAAATTGAAAACAATAGAGAAAATCAATAAGACCAGAAGTTGGTTCTATGAGAAAATCAATAAGATTGATGGGCCCTTAGCAAGATTGACAAAAAGAAGAAGAGAGAGGATGCAAATAAATAAGATCAGAAATGGAAGAGGAGACATAACTACTGACCACACAGAAATAAAGGAGGTAATAACAGGATACTATGAACAACTTTACGCTAATAAATACAACAATTTAGAGGAAATGGACGGGTTCCTGGAAAGACATGAACAACCAACTTTGACTCAAGAAGAAATAGATGACCTCAACAAACCAATCACAAGTAAAGAAATTGAATTAGTCATTCAAAAGCTTCCTAAAAAGAAAAGTCCAGGACCAGACGGCTTCACATGTGAATTCTACCAAACATTCCAGAAAGAATTAGTACCAACTCTCCTCAAACTCTTCAAAAAAATCGAAGTGGAGGGAAAACTACCTAATTCATTCTATGAAGCCAACATCACCCTCATACCAAAACCAGGCAAAGATATTACAAAAAAAGAAAACTATAGACCAATCTCTCTAATGAATATAGATGCAAAAATCCTCAATAAAATTCTAGCAAATTGTATCCAACAACACATTAAAAGAATTATACATCATGACCAAGTAGGATTCATCCCAGGTATGCAAGGATGGTTCAACATAAGAAAATCAATTAATGTAATACACCATATCAACAAATCAAAGCAGAAAAATCACATGATCATCTCAATGGATGCAGAGAAGGCATTTGACAAGATTCAACATTCTTTCCTGTTGAAAACACTTCAAAAGATAGGAATACAAGGGAACTTCCTTAAAATGATAGAGGGAATGTATGAAAAACCCACAGCTAATATCATCCTCAATGGGGAAAAATTGAAAACTTTCCCCCTAAGATCAGGAACAAGACAAGGATGTCCACTATCACCACTATTATTCAACATTGTGTTGGAGGTTCTAGCCAGAGCAATTAGGCAAGAAAAAGAAATACAAGGCATCAAAATTGGAAAGGAAGAAGTAAAACTATCACTGTTTGCAGATGATATGATACTATACGTCGAAAACCCGGAAAAATCCACAACAAAACTACTAGAGCTAATAAATGAGTACAGCAAAGTAGCAGGTTACAAGATCAACATTCAAAAATCTGTAGCATTTCTATACACTAGTAATGAACAAGCTGAGGGGGAAATCAAGAAATGAATCCCATTTACAATTGCAACTAAAAGAATAAAATACCTAGGAATAAATTTAACTAAAGAGACAAAAAACCTATATAAAGAAAACTACAAAAAACTGTTACAAGAAATCACAGAAGACCTAAATAGATGGAAGGGCATACCGTGTTCATGGACTGGAACACTAAATATAGTTAAGATGTCAATCCTACCTAAATTGATTTACAGATTCAATGCAATACCAATCAAAATCCCAACAACTTATTTTTCAGAAATAGAAAAACCAATAAGCAAATTTATCTGGAAGGGCAGGGTGCCCCAAATTGCTAAAAACATCTTGAGGAAAAATAACGAAGCTGGAGGTCTCGCACTGCCTGACTTTAAGGCATATTATGAAGCCACAGTGGTCAAAACAGCATGGTATTGGCATAAAGATAGATATATCGACCAATGGAATCAAATAGAGTGCTCAGATATAGACCCTCTCATCTATGGACATTTGATCTTTGATAAGGCAGTCAAGCCAACTCACCTGGGACAGAACAGTCTCTTCAACAAATGGTGCCTAGAGAACTGGATATCCATATGCAAAAGAATGAAAGAAGACCCATATCTCACACCCTATACAAAAGTTAACTCAAAATGGATCAAAGATCTAAACATTAGGTCTAAGACCATAAAACAGTTAGAGGAAAATGTAGGGAGATAGCTTATGAAACTTACAATTGGAGGCGGTTTTATGGTCCTTAAACCTAAAGCAAGAGCACTGAAGAAGGAAATAAATAAATGGGAGCTCCTCAAAATTAAACACTTTTGTGCATCAAAGAACTTCATCAAGAAAGTAGAAAGACAGCCTACACAATGGGAGACAATATTTGGAAACAACATATCAGATAAAGGTCTAGTATCCAGAATTTATAAAGAGATTGTTCAACTCAACAACAAAAAGACAGCCAACCCAATTACAAAATGGGAGAAAGACTTGAACAGACACCTCTCAGAAGAGGAAATACAAATGGCCAAAAGGCACATGAAGAGATGCTCAATGTCCCTGGCCATTAGAGAAATGCAAATCAAAACCACAATGAGATATCATCTCACACCCACCAGAATGGCCATTATCAACAAAACAGAAAATGACAAGTGCTGGAGAGGATGTGGAGAAAGAGACACACTTATCCAGTGTTGGTGGGAATGTCAAAGGGTGCAAACACTGTGGAAGGCAGTTTGGCGGTTCCTTAAAAAGCTGAATATAGAATTGCCATACGACCCAGCAATACCATTGCTGGGAATCTACTCAAAGGACTTAAGGGCAAAGACACAAATGGACATTTGCACACCAATGTTTATAGCAGCGTTATTTACAATTGCAAAGAGATGGAAACAGCCAAAATGTCCATCCACAGACGAGTGGCTAAACAAACTGTGGTATATACATACGATGGAATATTATGCAGCTTTAAGACAGGATAAACTTATGAAGTATGTAATAACATGGATGGACCTAGAGAACATTATGCTGAGTGAGTCTAGCCAAAAACTAAAGGACAAATACCGTATGGTCCCACTGATATGAACCGACATTCGAGAAGACTGGCCATAGACTTCCAACTGTGTTTCTAACCGGTGTAATTATGTTGATTGGACCTTATAATTAACTAAATTTTCTACCCCTTATCTCTCATAACAGAAAAGGAGAGAGAAAAAAAAAGAAGGGTAATCTTTAAGGTGTTATATTCACTAATTAGAGGCTGCCCAAAACAGTTGACTCCTGTGGACAAATTGGTGGCTCTAAAGCAGGATTCAGCACACTAAAGCTTGAAGGCCAAATCTGGCCCACTGCCTATTTTTGTAAATAAAGTTTTATCGGAACACAGCCATACACCTTCATCAACATATTCTCTTTGACTACTTTCAGACTACAAAGGCAGAGTTGAGTAGGAGCATCTGAGACAGTATGGCTCCTAAAGCCTAAAATATTTACTATCTGGCCCTTACAGAAAAAGTTTGCAAACTCCTGTTCTAATGCAATGGTGCCTTTTGAAGCTACAGTAAATTAAAAATAAAGCAAAATTATTGCTCACGTACATTTGATTTTAAAAGTAAAATTACTTTCCCCCTTTTCACAGATTTCAATTTTTCCACTGGAAGGAGCTCAGCTTCCAGTTTCAAGGAAAAAGAAAAGTAGAAGCATTTCGGTAAGTGTACACGCTTCCATGAATAATTGTGAGGGTTTGAATATACTTCTTGGCAATACGTAATATGTTAGAAACCTAGGAATATATCTGCTTAGTACTTTTAAGGGGAATATATGGGGCACCTCTTTTGAAACTTTGAAAAGATTTATTTTCTATTCCGGAGGCCCTTTTGCATGAGGAATTGAAGGTTGCATAAAAAATGTAGCAACTGGCATAGTTGGAGTAGTTATTCTCTAGGGAAACATTTGGCCCTAACACAAGACATGTTGGAAACAAATAAACAAGCAAATAAAATGGCCAATGTAAACTTAAACTAATATATGTTCATGAAGATAAATGCTTAAACCTATCACCTCAAGCAAATCTATCTTCATGAATCCTAACCTATTTTCAAGCCTTTAAATCTTCCTTAAAGGTTTCTCTCAGGTGCTTTTGAATTTAAAGTTGCTAAGACCACATTTGCAGCCCCCTAAGTTTCATGCCTAAAATTGCATGATTCTCACCTTAGGCTTCCATTGGATGGCTATGCAATATCAACAAATCTCTCCATTAGATCTTTGTTTCTTTGTTTTATTTTTTTTTTATTTATGATACTTGGGCAATACCATAGAGGGAATCTCTTGTTAATTAAGCACTTAACCTCAAACATTGCATGCAGGAGAATTGAGGCCAAGAATAAACTCGAGTATCAGATGATTTGCTTCAAAAATCAGGCAATTAAATAACTCATTCTCTCCCTAACAACTTTACAGATACCCTTGTTCTTTTGATCCTTCCCCAACATATAAAGCTAGTTCTTTTTTTTTTTTTTTTAGTGACTCCCTCTGTGCCTAGAACGTCATGCTCCTAGATCATTACCTGGCTGGCCACATTTTGCACATGAGATCTTCTTAAAAAATATCTTCTCAGGTCTTAAAATACTTTCTAAGTCAATCTAATTCTTATAAGAGAATTAAAAGATACTCTGCAGAGCATTTCCCACTTTCTGTTTTTTTCCTCTCTCCATTTGTCTCCTAGCTCTGCTTACTAGAATCTAAGCTTTATGAGAGCAGGGACCTATTCTCTCTTGCACTGAGTGTGCCGAACATTGCTTGGTATAGTGTGGGTTCTTAGTATGTCAATAAATAAATTCATCTTAGAAAGCCAGATGTGCAGTCGTCCAGACATGGTGCTAAGCCAGGGCATAAAAGAGGAATACATTTTATTTTTTCTGCCCTCAAGGTGTCCCTAGTCTGTTTGAGATGTTGACATAGCAAGTATACAATTGTACCACTTGAGAAACTATCCATTAGGTAAACAAGCCAGATATTATTGGAGTACAGAGAAGAAATTAATCATACCAGAAAAGTAAGGGTTGGAAGGGTCAGGAAAGAATTATCCTAGGTGCATTTAAGCTACAAAAAGAAAGAGAGGTGAGACAAAGACTCCAGACAAATGCTTGTCACAAGTGTACCAACATGAAGCTCAGGGGAAGAATTTTAGCTCATATTGGCCACCTCTACTCTGACATCCATATTCACTTCTCTGACTACCTGCTCAGCCCCTCACTTAGAAATTTCACAGATATCACAGAATTAGCACATTCGAAGAAACTCTAGCTTGTTTCCTCCCAATCTTGTTAGGCATTTATTCATTCATTCTTTCATCCAACACACAATTACTAAGCAACTATTACATGCCATCTCAGAACATGGCAAGGCCATCTCTCTAAGTAAATGAAGTCAGAAAAGTGGAATCACACATGCCTGTTTCCTCAGACACTACCTGTGATGATTAAGTTTGTGTGTCAACTCAGCCAAGGTGATGGTGTGTCAAGTTATTAAGTCAAGCAAGCATTGGCCTGACTGTTGCTGTGAGGGTATTTTGAGGATTTAAATTAACAGTAGTAATAGGGGGAACAAATGTTAAAGTAAATTGAGTAGAGTGAAATACTAGTGAACAATGAAAGGGAGTGGTATGGGGTATAGGAAAAAAATAAGGGGAACAAAACTTAGAATATATTGAGTAAATGGAAATACTAGTGGTCAACGAGAGGGAAGGGTAAGGAGTATGGCATGTATGAGTTTTTTCTTTTTATTTCTTTTTCTGGAGTGATGCAAATGCTCTAAAAACTGATCATGGTGATGAATATGCTACTATGTGATGATATCGTGAGCCATTGATTGTACACCATCCGATCAAGTGAAAGCTTTAAAAGGAGAAGTGATGATTGTAGCCACCAGAAGGAAGAACTTCCATCTGGAGTTTAGCCAGCCAGTATCTCCTAGGGAATTCATCAAAAACCTTCAATAGGGTTCCCAGCTTGCCGCCTGCACTATGGAATTTGGACTTCTCTATCCCCATAGTCACCTGAGCCAATTCTTACTATAAATCTCATAATATTGATGATATATACATATATTCTGCTTCTCTGGAGAACACTGACTAATGCAGTGCCCTACATTTGTTGATTTTAACAATGATCAGACAACAAACCCTGCTAATTCTACCTCCTACATTTTCTCCGATTTGTTTGCTTCTTTGCACTCCCGCTGGCACCATCTCAGTCAAGGCCACCATCATTTTTTTTTTTAACCAAGATTATAGCAATAGCCTCTTCTCTTCTCTTCAGTATGACATCTCTGTGATCCATTCTACATATCTGAATAAAAGAAGTCTCTCCAAATCACAACTCTCCTCATTGCCCTTTTCCACTGAACACCCTCAACTGACATCCCAAAGCCCTGAAGGCAAAGAACAAACTCTCCAACAAGACACAAAAGGCCCCATTCCCACATTAAAATAAAAAAAATTAGTTGGCAACATATATATAACATAACCTTTCCCATTTTAGCCATGATCAAGTATGCAATACAGTGAGGTTAAGTACATTCATAATGTTGGGCCACCATCACCACCCCATTCTCTCTTGGGCTTGGTCTCTTGACACTCTTCCTTCCAACTCTACTCTACTGTCACACTAAACTTCTTTTGTTCCCTTTAATGTGTGACTCTCTATCTCATAAGCCTCTCTATGTGGTATTCCCTGTAGGTGGACAATTCTGACAACCCCCCTCAACATTTTTGAGTGTTTAGGTGGCCAATTCTTACTTATCTCTCAACTCTCTATTTAAATTTTCACTTTCTCAGACCTAGAAACTAATTCAGATTCATTCTCATTCTCATTCTCTCTCTTCTCACCTCCCCCTCTCCCACCTCCCTCTCTCTTCTCTCTTTTCTGCTTCTGGGATCATGGCTGTCATTTTCGCTTTATATTCCCAGAATCTAGTTATAATTAATAACAATAATGATCACTGAGGGAGCTGAACAAATATTTATTGGATGAATGACAGTAGAATTCATGGAAACAAAATGATGTCAGATAATAGAATGATGGAAGAGCGTTTGAAAATGTAGATGAGAGTCAGATTACAAATGGCTTGAGAAACATTTCAGTGATTTAAATGATAGGGCTGGGAAACCAATTGAAGAGGGAAAGGAGCAGAATGAGTAGAAGTCGAAAATGACTGAGATTTTTCAGCTTGAGTGACTTGGAAGATAGTGAGATTTTTCACAAATATAAGAAACACAGGAAGAAGAAAAAGTTCAGGGATGACAGGACATACAAGTCAAGATATCCAGTAAGTATGTAGAAATCTGGCTTATGGACAGAATATTCTCTGAACCAAAAGTCTCAAGTCTATTTTTTTTTTTTTTTACAATTAATGCAATGTACACTAGAAATAGTGGTATGAGGTACATTAATGGGTTAAACTGCTGTAGGTTAATATGCATTCGTTTGTAATCCAATGACTATATATCCCCATCAACCAATGAAGACAATGGCAAAATTCTCCCTCTCTCTCTCCCTTTCTCTCCTAAAGTAAAATATAATACTGAATAGCTTCATCTTATCTGGTGCCAGGCTGCTGTGTTGGACACCATCCACGAAATCTTTCTAACTGTATTCATCTGAGCCACCTCACAAGCCAACCACCAAAAACCATAGAAGAGCTCATTTGAAAGTTCTTTACAATCTTTGGCGTAAAGATAGGGGAAAAAGAGTAAAGCAGAAATGTCCTCCCAGGTTTGAAAATTTCCTTCCAGAAAGAGAAGTGTTTTCATTCCTTTGGCCATGGTAATGATGTGGGTTATGATAAGGAATGTGTTCTGACACCAAGTGCTTGGTGAACCAAGGTAACTTTAATATGTTACTATTAACATCATTTGGACCAAAGAATATACAGGTTTATTAGGCCTGTTACCCTAAACAAGATCCAGGAGTTAAGTCAATGGTATTTGACCACTTTTGTGATTGGGTCTTAGCAGGAATTACGCAGAAAGAAATCAACTGCACTCTTCAAAAGAAATAAACTTTTGTCCTGGTGTTCGATTCTAAAAGAAATAGGTCCCATGGGAGCGTATCTTGATAATACTGACCATCTAAAGTGACAAGTTTATTGTGAAACCTGCATCAATTACAAAAAGTAATTTTATTATGATTTTCTTGATTGAGCGCTGATAAAGCGTGAAGATGTAAGAGAACTCAGGGTCTTTCATCCATGGGGAAGGCAAAGGTCTTGGTTTCTTAGGGCTAGAAGTCTATAATTTGCAGGGAAGAATCCTTCCTTGTCTCCTCCTGGCTTCTGATTGTTTTCCAGGGATCTTTGGGCTTCAATCTCTGCTCAGTTGTCACAGGGCATTCTCCCCTTTGTCTATCTGTCTGTCTGTGCCCAATTCTCCCTTTCTTATAAAGGCCCAGTCACTCGATTAGGGCCCACACTAATCCAGCTTGGCCCCATCATAAAGAATAACATCCCCAAAGAGGCTATTTCCAAATAGCATCACATGTACAGGTCCTGAGGTCAGTACTTGAACATGTCTTTTTGGTGGACACAATGCAAGCCACAACAGTTAGGTAACATGGCCCAGACACGCAGACTTCCAGTATAAGGAAAGATCCTAGACTTTTCAAAGGGGAAAGTGGGTAGTAAGCCCTTGGGGTAGCAAGATCACAAAATTGTAAGGCCAGCAGCTCCTTAGATGCTTAAAGTATCATCCTTAAACATCACTTCCAGCTAGGTTTTTTGATGGGAATAGAGAGCAGATATGAGTCTGCTCTACAATACGATGAAAGCCCGGTGAGCGCTGATTGAGAAAAGTAGACATGCTTTGGATACAGAATGAGCAGCTCGTTATTAACATGCTGTTAGGAAAATTGAGATGCTTGACAGGCTTGACCAGATAAAGATTTTCCCAGTCTCACAGAGGGGTGGGCTGTGCATGAGAATTAGAATTCCTCATAAAGTTCCTGGTGCCTGCCCATGTCAAAAAGAAAAAAAAAGAATTCCTCATGAAGGAGCTCTGGATGTACGGAAGCATCATGATGAGTCTCCATCCCCATGATCTGTGTGTGCACAGTACAGCATGAGCCTTCTGTTACTCATAATAGATAAAATACAGATCTTTGCAATTGGTTTGAACTTCTGTAAACGAGATTCGGTTCAAGGTTAGGCCAACAATAACCTCAGTCTCGTTTGCATGATACTTTTTTAAAGAATCAGAAGCACACTTTTTTAAAGAATCACCCCTTAACCATGCCATTTCATGTAGTCCTTGGTATGTAAGTGCACTCAGGGGAGTGAGTCTTGCAGGTGAAGGACATACATTTTGCGTGCTGGTCAAGTGGCCAGAGAAATGCTGCTTTACATCAAGAAGGGGCTGATCCTTACCTCAACCACTGCACAGCAGGTGTTAAGAGTTATCCACTTAGCAGTGTGTCACAGTCATTTTGATTGGGTGCAAACTTGCTTCCTGCTCAGCTTTCTAAAAACTCGCTTGAAACCAGCCAGACTTATCATCTGCAGTAGGTATTTTGTATACCAAATTTTAAATGTTTGTTGAGGTTGAAGAGACAAATTTATTATTACCTAAGTACAGTTTGCTTTTTAAAACAACCTGGAAATATTACTGACTTTAAAAGATCAGTAATTTAATATCTAAACCTAAAAGGAACCTCTCTGACATCAGTAGAATATCATGTAGCTTATCAGTTCTTGGTAACTTTAGAAGAGCTAATACAATAGGAGGCAGAACTAAAAAAAGAATAAGAAGTTGAGAACTTATATAACCACAGAAAAGGAGACAGTAAAACGACAAGGAGATTACTAAAAATATAGAATATTTTCCAAGTAAAAATATATGTCCGGACTAATTTGGAAATAATGATAGCTTAGATTCCTCTCTTCTCTAATAAGATAAAGTTACTCCTGTCCTGAAATTTATTCCACCTTTCCCAGAATTACTTCTTCTACCAGAACTGCAATTACACAATTCTCTTAATCTTTTACTTTTCAAAATTAATGGAAACCTAAATTGGGAATTAGGTTGCATTTAATTTCCAGTTCAGCATTTTTATCTTTGGAAATAGCCTAGCGATGGGCAAGGTGCAGCTGAAAGCTTCAACGACAGCAAACCAAAAAGGAGAAAACTGTCAGCTTTGACATATACACTGGTGGTTTGGCTTCCAGCAAAGCTTTGTCCATTATGCTCTTTCTCTTGTTCTTCTTTCCCTCCAGCTTTTTTCTTACTTTCAGAACTCTAAAATGCTAATAATTCTACTTCAGGAAACATATTTCACATCATCCCTATAAAACCAAATGAAAAACATTAAGACTATGGATCCTCATAGAAACTGCTCTTTATCTTACCAGAAGATTTTATTTGATGTATAATTTTATATACATATTTCATTATGTACTTTTTTAAACTAGAAATATTTTACAGCCTCATCATGTACAATAAAAGCCTAACGTATTCTCAAGCAACATTGCCATTTGTGGTGTTACTTGAATGATGCATAATTAATAAATTTCAAGAGGAGAGACTGATGTGAGCAGATTCCTATGGTTTTGGTGAGATTCTGCATCCCACACAAGACAATGTACTTGGAAGAGTGTATATTATATGCACATATACATTATATATATATATATATATATATATACATACACACATACACATCTTTACATATATATACACACACACGCACGTGCATACACATAGAATGCCTACAGATCATTCAGATTATAGCCTAAAGTGCAAGGGTCAAAGGGCCATCCATCTATATTGAGCCCTGAATCATGTCTCCTACCAAAGGAATGTTCAAGTACCAACCCCTGGCCCAGTGGGTGTGAACCCTTTAGAAACAGGCTCAAATAGGAACTTTGAAGATATTATTAGTTAACATGTGCCAAACTGGATGAGGGTGGGCCGTTATCCAATATGGCCTAAATCCTTGTAAGCAAAGGAAATCGGACCAGAAACTGAAAAGCAATGGGAAGCAGACAGAAGTTGGAATTCAACAGAACCCAGAGGAGAAAGGAGAAGACACCACCATGTGATGTCGCACCACACGTGATGCGAAAGCCAAACACCAAGGATCATTGGCAGCCAGGCCCCCCAAATGTCACAAGTCTTCAGGGAGAAAGTATTATCTTGCTGACTTCTAGACTTTGGACTTCTCCCTAGCCTCAAAGCCATGAGCCAATAAATTCCCCTTGTTTAAATCGACCCATTATATGGTATTTGTTTTAGCAGCTAGCACACTAAAAAAATGTATTTGGTCATTGACAGAGCCATGTGTGTGGGTGTGTATGTTACAAATGGCATCAGTTATAATAATTCAAAGGTGAAATTACATGTATGTTAGAAAATTTTACTCATATGATTTTCAGTATACTCAAACCTAACACGATGCCTGGAGAACATTACATGTTCTCAACATTAAGTCAATGAATGAGGCAAAGACAAATATAATCAAATGAATAGCAAAGACAAGCATTGCATTTACTTTAATTTCAGTGTTATTTGATTATAATACTTGACAAATTTTATTTATTTCTAATAGTTAAAATAATTTGATAAGTAGTTTTGGCCTGGTAATTTATCCTTTGCTATGATCTCTCAGCTCTAATTTGTTCAAACTTTCATATCCCTTTCTTCCCAGAGGTTAATCTTACAAGTCTAATTGAGGATACATTTGTATCTCTGAATTTTCACATGGATCTTGTTAAAGATCTTGTTAAGGATAGGGTCTCTGAACTACTTGCCCAAAAGGTAAAGCCAAAATTGGAATCCAAATCAGTCTAATTCCAAAACATAGGTCTTTTCATCAAACTATGTCATCTCCAAGAACCTTTCTTAATTCTCATTAATCCTGCCAACCTACCTAATATGTTATTAGTAGTCTGAACATGAGATAAATGCCACCTGTGGATAAGTGAGGCATTTAGGACTTGGGTTGCAGCAAAGCCCTCAGTTTGGAAAATCCAGTTTGCTCAGCACCCACCTGATAATATTAGATATTAGATGCTTTGTGGAAAATAGACTAGTAGAGATTCATTAGGGGAGTAAATGTTTGAAGAAAAGATGAAGCTTGTTTGAGTAAGGGAAAATCCTTATTCTTTTGATCCACCCACTGAAGTCAAACAATTACAATATGGCTAATTCTTAAATATATAATTATGTTTCCTTTAATTAATTAATTATATTGGGTTAAGATTATCCTCTGATTGATTAGTCTCTGTGTGTGTATTTATGTATATGTATGTGTGTATATGTGTGTGTGTGAGTATATATATTTATATTGCTTTTAGTTACTCAAATCATATTTATTTGGGGGGATATGGTGTGAAATATACTTTTACCGACAAGATGGGTGTGACAGTGGTTTATGCATACATCAGGGCAATTTGAATTTCTTCATTTTAATAGCTTACTTTAGATGTTTGCAAACTAAAGAGCTTCATTTATATCCATGAAGAATATTGGGTTCTCAATCTGCAAATGTTTAAATATCCTTTTAAAATGAGTATGTATGAATGATTTTATCCAAAGTACTCTTAGAACAGTCACTATCATATTTTAAACAGCAGTCTGGATTTCTGGAATTTTCCAAGAGCAACCAACAAATACCTTCTCTTACTGACACTGACCAAGAGTCTCTAAATTTTCTTGCTTATGTAACTCCTAAAAAAGTGTTTAAATCTCATTAGCCCCTTGCAGATTTTTAAATCTGCTTCTAAAAGTTCTCATTCTTAGTTAAATGATCACAAAGGATACAATTTGAGACATGTTGTAAATACAGATATTTTAAAATATAAGATATATGCTTATGCTTAAAAGATTTTATTGATAACCTGTCATATTTTTCTGCAATAATATGAATACACATTGAATTTTTCTGTCACCAGACTCTGTATTAAAAAAATTCTGATTGAGTGATCAAAATTATTTATAGTGTATGATTGCCCAAAACAACATAAATATATTATAAAGTTTGATAAATAATAAATACTAAATTAAGAATTGTATTGAAAATACACCTCTTAATGAGATGGATGAGGGTTTAACAATTAATTTATGCACTTACAGGAGAATACAAATTATTTCTGGAATTGGAAAGGTTTCAGCATCAATCCTATTGCTATTTTTCATTTTCATAGATATAAATGCTGATAAATCTTTTTTGAATAAGTGAGTAGAAGGAATTTTATTATAGTGATGCTGCTTAATTCTTTGAACCTCTTCTATGTCATGTGCTAAAATTAAATGGTGATCAATCATCAAAACTTATTTTAAAAGGAGGTTTTCTTGTTTTGTGTTTTGTTTTTGGCATGGGCAGGTTCAGGGAATCAAACCTGGGTCTCTGGCATGACACGCCCAAATTCTAACACTGAGCTACCCTTGCACCGCCCAAAACTATTTTTAATGATCTATAAGGTAACCACCTCATGAGTTTGAAGAGCTGAATATATGTTCCTTTGATACTACCTGTACCTACATACCCCTTGGAAAGTCCCCAAGTACCCCCATGGCACGCGTGTCTGCTTGAGGACAGCTGTTTTAAGAAATTGTGAGTCACTGCCTATAGGAAGAAATAAACATAAACTGGCCTATCAGAATCACCTGAGAACTTCTTCAGCTGTATCTTGCAACTACACGTTTGTGCGTTAACTAAAGACAATGATCTTATTGATATTTACGCAAAAATTGTGATTCCGTATTTCCACGTTCTTAGCCTTCTAGCCTTTGGATTCCTTTCTTTGAACAGTAAGAAAAGTCAGCAGTAGGAGGTGGTCCCAGGTAACAGAGAATCACTAGACCAGAAAACACCTGGCCTGGGATTTAAGTTCAGAATAAGTGGTAACTAACTGTCTTTGTAGCCTTAAGCAAGTTTCTGACCCTCCCTAACTTTTTTTTTTTATTCCTTTGTATGCTGTACGGTGGGGGTCACATTTCATTCTTTTTCCATGTGAGTATTCCCTTACTGCAGCACATTTGTTGAATTTTTATTTGTTTGTTTCATTTGTTTGTTTGGGAGGTACATGGGCTGGGAATCAAACCTGGGTCTCCCGCATGACAGACAAGAATTCTGCCACTGAAACACCCACGCACCCCCAACCTCTAAAGTTTCTTCTCAAGGGTTCTCAGTCTGGCTATGCCTTAGCCTCATCCAAAGAGCCTTAAGGAAATACTGACGTCCAACTTCCACTCCCAGCTCCCAGCCTGGGTGAAGTCTGGACACAAGTGTTTCTTTATTCTTTTTTTTTTTTTTTTTTTTGATTTTTGAATACATTTATTGTTCCCCCATAGGGGGTGCACCGTTCCTGGAAGTACTACAATACCAGGTCGATGCGTGGAGTGGACGGAGCAAGCTCCTATTCCATCTCCCAACTCCAAAAATCCATTTAATATATTGTCCTCGGATAGAGGACGTATCAGATATTAAACTGATAAGAACAGATACTACACTTGATCTTAGCCAAAAGGCCGAGAAGCCATGTTTCTTTATTCTTTAGAGCTCTCTGCTGAATCCCAAAGTGAAGGCAACATTGTAAAAGTCAAGGTTAGAATCATCATCTAACAGAATCCTTTCAACAATATATAATTTGAAGCTATCATGAGCATTTTACAAGTTTTTGTGATAAGATATTTACATGTTATTGTCTAAAATGTTGAATGCTACCAGAAGAAAATAAACATTTTTATCAGTCATCATTGATATGAAAATGATGTGCTAGAGAAGGCAATTGTGTCTACAAAAGCTTTGTTTTTGTTTGGACTGAATGTTTAGCCCAGAATCATCCACAAATGTATGTAGCTAATAACATTGCTTTCTGCTCTTAATTTAACATTCTACACAACGGAATGCATCCCTTCATGTGGAGAGTCAAAAGTGAGGTAAGGTTGCACAATTTTCCTTTATCTGTCTTTCAGAGATCTTGAAAATTAGTAATAGATGATTAGTTCTACTCAGTACACATACTAAAGTCTGTTGCTTCTTACTCAAGAAAAAAAATTCAGAAGGAAAGTAAATCAATTACTTACTGAGATCTAAAATAATTGAGCTAACCCAAAAAGGAAAACTCCCCCTTGAGATAAATATGTTTTTAAAAAATATATTAAGAGGTGCGTTCTAACATGCCACAATGTTTCTATTTTTTACTTTTTTGCATTACTCCAGCATTCATAATGAAGGAAGACTACTTTATAGATAAGTGTATTCTGCTCTCTTTTCTAAATGTATGTGTCCTGGCACTTGTGTCAGGTAATTTAATTCATAGTTTGTGTCTATTTGACCTGATGCATTATGGACTACTAGGCTGAGTCTGCATTTTCAATTCATCTCTTAATTTATAAGTAAACATCAATAATTAACTCTAAACATTGAACTAAAAAAAATCTTAGCCAGAAGCGCTGCCAAATAAATTATTTCCCTATTTATTTTTCCTAAATACAATAAAATGCCCTGATGAGGAATAACTAGCAATTTTTATTTTACTTTTTCCATTTGATTTGATCATTTTATTGTGAATTCCATAGGGGTGATGGATGATCTGTATCTATGGATTGGGATTTGTGTGTTGGGGTGATTTTTATTGAATGCTGGAATATTGCTTTGCTAACATTTCATTTCTTTATGCATATTATTAGCTTGATACTGAATAATTGTTCCAATCTGGATAGCTGATCTCTTTTCTCCTGAAGTAAATACAGAGACCAACCATGGGCTTTTTATGATTGGGGTAATTTCCAGGAGAGAGGGCATAAAGGAAATCCATAATATAGAAACAAAGCAAACACAACACCAACTTATGAGGCTAGGGAAAATACAGGTAGACTTGGTCGAGATGGTTTTTAGAGAATGAATCTTAATTTTTCAGCAATCACTAAGGAGAATTGGATACTACTATGAGATTTCTTTTAATTTATTTGTTCAAGTTTTAGCACCAACTGACCCAAAGCATAAGGGACCATATATAGAGAGAAAAAAATTAAAAAAAAAAACAACCACCACCAAAAAACCACTAACCTGAAGCTCTTTTGTAGAACTATGTCACAAATCAATATTTTAGACACTTTGAAGATCATTTCTTTGCTTTTCAACCTTCCTACTTCGGAGACAGGGGATATATATGCTTATTTTCTCCCTGTTACTAAAATAAATCACTTCCAATTTGGCACCTCTTTTACAGAAGGGCTCACTGAAATGTCAATTTTTATAATTGATCAGAACCATACTCATGGGGGGAAAGAAGAAGAAACAAGAATAGGGTTGTCATTCAGGGTCATTTCATACATATTTATATCAAAGGAAAGCATGACAGTTTTTGCACTTTATTTCTTAAAACCATTCCCCTCCCCACCTCACCCCCCAGGAAGTTTGAGTCAGGGGTGATCCAGCTGGGAAAACTTTCTCCATGAAAGGATTTACACAAGTTTAAAAAAGAGATACATTTGTATGTAAACATTATTCCAGAACATTGTTCTCTCAAGGGTAGTAAATGCATCCAAATTCGGTTTCTGCTTTGCAAACAGAAATATGAAACTTATGGGAAAATTTAAGCACAGTATGTTATCAATGAATTAAAATCCGTTTTGTATAAAATCTCTATGGAGCAAAGAAATCCTGCTTGTTTACAAAAGGCAATTTAAAATGTTTCAACCCCCAAAATAAAAGTTTTAAAAAACTGAAGAAGCAGATGTTCTTTTTTTCTTTCAATTTTCAATTAAGCACAATTGAGTTTCTGAGAAGAGAGGGGTAAATGGCATAAACTGGATGCACAAACACAATTTTTAAATTAAAATTTGCCACCAAATATAAACACTTTCTCACAATGTTCTAGGAGTTGTAGGCAAGTGAAAAGATGTTATTTCTTTGACAATTGCAATATAATAAAGGACACAGATTGGAATCGCATGCGTATTTCCCACTGGGTGGCAAACAGTCCTATCAAAAGATAGATAATGTAAACTGAAAACAAGCATAATATTTGTAATATTTAAATGTTATTTGCACTTATTACTAGTGGAGATTATGTACTATACTCAGAGGCCATTTGTTAGTCTTTTATAGTGAAATGACTTCATAGCCTCTTTGATTAAGTACTATTAACCCCCATTGATAATATATTTTGTATATACTTGTTCTATTATTATTATTATTAATTTGCCTATGGTTTCTTTAGCCATATGGAAGTTTAAGGGTTTTTTGTTGTTATTGTCATTGTTGTTAATTAAATAAATTCCTTAAGCTACTTGGAATTTATTTTTGCATACAGTTTAAGTACAGGGTTTACTTCTTTCCTCATAGGAATAATACTTTACAGAGCCCTCTACACAGAACCACTTATTAAATTTAAAAAAATTTAAAGTAATTAAAATTAAATTAAATAAGTTAGTCATACAGAACTGAAATATCTATTTTATTTAGGCATTTTTCTGGACTCTCTTAGTTTTAGTCCACTGACCCACTTGTCTCGTGCCCTGCCTGTACATTATGGTTTCAATTAAAATAACTTAATAGTATATTTAAAATCTGGAAAGACAAATGCCTCCACAATATGCATCTTTTTTCATAAAGTTCTTGGCAATTTATATACATGTATGCTATTTTCTTGTCCATAAATTTTAAATCATGTTCTTCCATATGAACTTTGAAATTATTTTACCCAGTGCCAAGAATACACCAAAGGCATTCTGATGAGAACTGCATTACATTCAAATGTTAATTTGAAAGTATTGCAACTTTATGATAATAAGCTTTGAATCCAGAACAAAGTATGTCTTTCCATTTATTCAGCTTTTAAGTTTTATGATATTACATATATTTCTATAATTTCCCTCCTATAGGTCCTTCAATTTTCTTGTTAATTTTATTTCTGCTGAATTTATACTTTGTCATTGTGAATGGGATATTTTTAAAAATTTTTTTGGGCATGGGTAGGCACCGGGAATTGAACCCCAGTCTCTGGCATGGCAGGCAAGGACTCTGCCTGCTGAGCCACCATGGCCTGCCCTCCCATTTGAATTTATATATAGTTGTTAACATAAAGACAAGCTAATGATGTTTATATGTTTGTATCATATCCATTCACTTACTGCATTCTTGGATTATCTTAATTTATTTTCCTAATTGAGTCTCTTGGCTTTCCTCATTAAATAACAATTCTTATTCTTTAAAATATATTTAATACTTGCTTTTTTTCCTTTTGACATATTATAGGAGCTAAATCACCAAGAAAATTTGAAGCTTTGTAAAATGAAAAAAAAAGATAATTTTCAATGTTTGATAATGGTATGTATTTATCAGTGGTTGGCAAATAACAGAAAACTTTAGGATTATTTTATATATACAATTTCACTGGAAACACAACCACACTCCCTCATTTATGTATCATCCATGGCTACTTTCATACTACAACAACTGAAACTGAGTAGCTGCAACAGAGAGTATTTGTCCCACAAAGCCTAAAATATTTACTAATTGGCCCATTACAGAAAAAAAAAGAAAAAGAAAAAAATTGCAAAATCCTTCTTCTCTTCCTTCTTCTTTACTAAATTTGAGGCATAATGCTAAGGGATTTTCCCTATACAGACTCATGTAATCCTCAAAAAGAGACTAGGGAATGGGTGGCCTTCCTTGCTCCATTCTACAGATGATAAAACTGAGGCATGAAGAAGCAAGTCACTTGTCAAAGGAAACTTGGCTGGTGTCTGAACCAGGTTTCTAACTTCAAAAGCCTGAATCAGAGCTCACCCTGGTAGATTAGGAGCCTTCTATCTATATTACCACAGCATTAGCACTTCTATTCATTGTTTGGTTATATATTTTCTTGATTAGACTGTAGCCTTGTGAGGGCAGGAGCCATATTCCATTGTTTTATCAATAGTTACTCCTAAAACACACCAGCTTCCTTAGGTGTCATCTCCTTAGAAAGGTTTCTCCCTTGACCAGTGGTTTTTATATGGGGACGCTTTTGCAACTCAAGAGAAATTATGCAAAATCTGGGACAATATTGGTCAGCACAACATTTTTTTGGAGTGGGGGGTGTACCACTGGCATATAATGGGTAGAAGTAGGGGAGGCTGCTAGACATCTTATGGTGCACAGGACAGCTCCTACAACAAAGAATTATCTGTCCATAAATGTCAACAGTGCTGAGGTTGAGAAACATTGCGCCAGATAAACTGGCTTTCTCCAAATCTCAAAGCCACTTACATGGTTAATTATATTGTTTGTTCATGTCTGTACCTCCCTTTCATTGCAGGTTGATTTTCACCTTTAGACTGAAAACTCCATCAGAGATGACATCTGTTTTGTTTGATGATCTATCTCCTGGGCTTGTACAATAACTGACATACAGTAGCTACTCACTAAAGTTTTAACTGAATGAGTGAATAGCGGACAACTCATTTAAGGTTTTAGAGTGGATGCCTGGGACTGTCAATGTGTGGGAACTTTATTTCTACTGAAATAAAATACTTTGTCAGGTGTTAGTAAAGGTTATTGATGGTTCTGGTTAGTAATATTTAAAATATTTGATGTGTACTTACAGAGAAAGAGTCATAACCTCTTTAAGAGATATTTTAGATCATCATAAAAAAAATCAAAGTATGCCTCTTGTTAAGTAAAATAAAATGGCCAACTGCATTGTATGTTGCCTAGAGAAGAGCCCTTTTCCTGAGAAGGACTTTTCCAGAAGATCCAAACAATTGACCCTCAGGGGTTTTCCTAGAAAACACACCCTACAGGGTTGCTGATAAACTAGATTAGGTCCAGCAGAGATACCTCATCAGAAAGGAGAAACTTTATTCTTGGATTATCATACTAATCAATAGCTTTCTTTTTCCCATTTTGTAAAATGGAAACTTAATGTCAACCAATCAGAACATTTCCTCACTTGCTTCTCTGTTTGCCATTTTTGAGCTTCCCCTGTATCAACGTCCTCTTTTCAGTCCCTGGAGGGAGCTCCTCCTCCATTTTCACAATGGGATGCTGACTGATTCACAAATCTCTCAATAAAGCTGCAAGATCCTAAATTGCATGAAAAGTTTTTCTTTTATCACTTCTACATGAATATGCCCTGAGGTACCGATGGCAAAAGATGAGCTGGGAAGTAGAACACTCTGAAACTTCAGTTTTTGTTACTTTTGTTGTGTGTTGGTGTTAAAGCTTTTTAACTGGATGACCGATTTTCTCTAATAGATAGGGCTGCCTGTAGGCAACATCTGCCTGAAATATCCAGCTGGCTTCTGGTCTACCTTCCTTCCTTCTCTCACCTTTTAGCACATCCTGCTATCTTCATCCTGTTTCTCTGGGTCCCATCTTCAGCCTTGCATCTCTCTTCTTGGGATAAGAATACTCCAGAGAATTACAGACTTTTAGACTAGGACAGGATTTTGGAGGTCGCCTCTCCTAATTACCCAGCTGATTTCTGAAATCTGCTTTTACAATACCCAGCTCCCAACTTGCAATCACCTTGCCTAAATTCCTGTTAAGTGCTAGAAAACACAGTATTCCCTGAGGCACCTAACTCCTTTTGAAAGTACTGACAATTAGAGGTCATCTTTTTCATTGAGTCAAAATTTGTTCACCTCCCTGGGGTTTCAGTTCTAAGGTTTTGGATTTTTTGTACCTCATTGGGGCTCTTCAGAACAAGATGAAACTCTTATCTGCATAGCAACTCTGAAGACAGCTGTCATCACAGCCACTCTGCTCTAGGCTACACCTCCCTGATCCCTCACTTAAGAGACTTCAAGGTCTCTCAATCTCTGAACAATGTTCATCTTTTCTTCACCTGGTTTAAAATATCTTGTAAGATTTGGCTGTTCATTCATTCCATTCATTAATTTGGGTGACGGAAATAGGGAAAAACTAAGAGTAAGGACATTGGGTTTCCTTCATGCACTGCCTCAACAAATGTGTCTTGAGCACCTATTCATTGCCAGGCATTATGCTAGGATCCTGGGGTTGCAATTATAGGCAAAAGAAATAGACTCCTTTCCCCTCTTGGAGCTTATATTATACCAGGCAAGAAAGGTACTGATAAAAACACTGACAGCTCAAAGGGAGGTTACAAATGTGATAAGCATGGTGTGAAACTATAAGAGCTTATAATAACGGGGTGGATTCTTGTAGTATTCTCTTACATAACCCTGGATCCCTTTCTCTAAGAGGTTGGTATTATCCCCAAGATACAAAGGAATATCTGCATCATCCTTACTCATGGTGCCTTTGGAAACCATGGTTCCTACCACAAGCCAGGCATGAGAGCCCACCAGGAATATCTGGAAACTAATAAAACATAGGTCTAGCTTAGGGAAGAAGGCTTAATGGCCCTTAAAATAGTCAATATGAAAGGAGCATGGAAAGCTAAACACCTCTTTGAGCATCCTCAAAATAGGCCACAGGAAATATCCACAGCCTCTCCCCTGCCCCAATCAACAGGGACTACACCCAGGTCACTGTTAACTAAACTGTACTTAAATTTAAGTGACAAGTACCTACTTCCAAACCCAGGGAATGCCCTTGAATGTGATTCTCCATTTAAAATATATAAAAGGATTATAGTGTTATAAAGCCAGGATGGCAATATTTCTTTCAGTTTTGTTGTCAAATGGCCCTTAGATTCTCAATATATGTTAACTGGTATGGCCACTTTGGAAATTTTTTCTAGTGAATGTGGGCCATAAAGGTTTTAATGATTATAGATAAAATTTCTCTCATTCCTAGTAATCAAATATATTGCAAGAGGCACTCCCCAAGTTTTTCTGGGAACTGGGTATAGATTTCAGTTTCTAGTATAAGTTTACATAGTAAAAAACACTGTTACTGTTAATTTTTAGGTTTTTTTTTCTGAGTAAACATACATACATTCAAACAATAAACATTCGATACACTAACACTAAATTAAAACAATATTTCTGGACGTTCCAGAAATCTTCCAACATAACTTTATGAATGTCATTTGCAAATTCTTTCACATGTTCGAGTTCTTCTTAACACATCCCTTATATTTGGGGCCTTAATTTGAAAATAAAAGCTTTACAGTTTGACCTCTGCCTGTGTATCGTTCTCAGGTGGACCTGTGTTCAATAAATCAATCCCAAGGGCCAGAAATCAAACAACCATCTAATTTCTTTTTCTCTTTCTAAAACCCAAAATGCTTCAGAAGGAAAATAAGGAAGATAGAAAGCATGTTTGAAGAAAAAAAAAAGAAAGCACGTTTGAGAGTACTTTCTGTATGGTGGTCAACCACACGAAACTCTATGAAAAATATACTTTCACATTGACATCTCAACTTACTCTCTTTAACTTGGCATAAATAGATGGGACTTGGGGGTGGGGAGGGGCCCCTGCATCTCAGGAATTGTATTTAAATATATAAGAAGCTTTCTTTTGTAAACCAGATGTTATTCCCACTTTCCCATTGAGGATACTGAGATCCAGCAACGTGCCCACACATGAATACAGGAATACAGATCATTGGCAGAGATGGGATTCTAAACCAGGTGATCTTACTCTAAAATATATGCTGGCTCCAACACAACACACTGCTTCTTTCTAAAGGCATTGAAAAACTGAAATCTCAAAAACTATTAAAGAGCCTCTGTATACCATGCAACCATCATCACTGAAATTTTTATTATGCCTGAACAAAATGCAGAATTATTACATGTCAATAAAGGCTACAGAATTAAACTCATTTGAATCAAATCTTTTAAAAGAGTTTCAACCATTTACATAATTTTAGTGAAAACATATTTTGTTAACATTGAGGTATAATGCGCATGCAATGAAATGCACAATTCTAAGACTGATGAGTTTTCACAATTGAATACACTCAAGAACTACCACCCAAACATAATATAAAATACTCCTATCATCCCAGGAAGTTCTCCATGCCTCTGTTCAGTTTATTGCAATGCCCCCCCAGATACAACCACTTTATTACTTCTATTAATACAGATTAGTTGTGCTGTTTTCACTTGTGTCTGTGCCTTTTTGCTCAGCATAATATTTTTGAGATTCATTCACATTGCTGCTTTGATCAATAGCTTGTTATTGCTGTGTTGCTGACTACTATGCCATTACTGCTTTAATATGGGAATTGACTTTTGGTGAAGTAGTGAGGAAAGGATGAGGAGGTGGCCTTTTATCTGATAGATGAATGGAATGAAACACCTAGCAATATAAAGAAAAAGGGAAGGGGGCTCAAGGCTGAAGACAACAAAATACGTGAAAAGGCCCTGAGGTAGTCCAGAAAATGACAGACTAGAGAATAAAGAATGGGGAGAGAATGTCTTAAGAAAAGTATGGAAAAACAGGAATAGAGTACATTCAGTGAATTTAGCAACTCGGTACCTTCTAAGGCATCATAAAGTGTTTGGAGTTCATTCTAACTGCTTGGGAAGCTCGTGAAGGGCTTTAAGCATGGACACATCCATATCTCTCTGACATTTTGAGATCACTTTTATTGCTATATTGGATTGGATTGGAAGAGACCAAGAACAGCAATAGCAACAGGTTGTGGCCTACTCTGGCAAGTGGACCATGATGACCTAGTCCAAGATAATGGTGATGCAGACAAAAGAAAAGGAAATTCAAGATGAATTTAGAAGAGAGATTACAGTACATTACTTCCTATGGATTCAATATATAGAGGGACGGTGTGGCAGCCCAATGGCCAGGCTCCCTCCTGTAAGCCCATAACAAACCTACTTTAGCCAAGGACAAAGGTCAAGAAAGTAAACAATCTCCCTAGAGGGGGAAGAATGTAACCATGGATGTAAAAAATGGCTGACTATACACTTTAGTCGCAAATACTAACCTTAGTAAACACCAGGTCTTTGGCACCTTTAATGATCATACTAGAGACCTGATGTCCTCTTTGTTCTGAAATGATATATTGTCTGTGCATTTCTGTTCCCTTTACAGAGCACTGACTTCCGGAACGGTTGCCACTGGAAAAATCTCCTTTACACAGTCCTGATAAACTTCAGCTCTGCTTCTGTGCCTGGCGTGTTTTCAGTTTCCCTGAAGCCCCTGCCCATACCCTGCAAGAACTGGGCCTGGGCCAGAACACAGGAAAATGAAGGAATCTGTATACAAAACAACCTGACTGCATACTAACCTAGTAGATGAGAAGATGCTGATGTAGAGTAGATGGGTATGTTAGTTTGCAAGCTGACGGAATGCAGAACTGGAACAGCTTTTATAAAGGGGGAATTTAATGTTACAAGTTTACAGTTCTAAGCCTATAAAACTGTCAAAACTAAAGCATCCAGGGAAAGATACCTTAAATCAAGGAAGGTCAGTGGGTCAGGAACACCTTTGTTAGCTGGGTAGTCACGTGGCTGACATCTGCTGGTCCTTTGCTGGGCTCTATTGCTTTCAGCTTCTGTCCCTGTGGGGGTTCCTCACTTTGCTTCTCCAGGGCTGGCTTTTATCTCCTGGTTTTCCTTGGCTCTCTCCAGGTTCTGGCTTGCTTAACATCTCTTGGCAACATCTACTGGGCTCTAAGCATCTCTAAACACCCATGTCTCTGGTCTCCAAGTATTGGCATCTGTGTCGACTCTGCTCTGAAGTTTCCATTGGCTCTATCATTTCTGTTGTTTCTGACTCTCTCCAAAATGCTTCCTCTTTTACAGAATTCCAGTAAGCTAATCAAGCCCACCTGGAATGGGTGGAGGCACATCTTCATCTAATCAAAACGCCACACCCACAATCGGGCACGCCACAACTCCATGGAGATAATCTAATCAAAAGATGCCAACATACAGTATTGAGAACAGGACTAAAAGAAATGGGTGCTCCCACAAGATTGGATCAGGATTAAACCATGGCTTTTCTGGGGTACCTAATACTTTCAAACTAACACAATGCGGGTTGTGGCAGAGGAGAAGTTTTCAGGAAAATGTAAAAGCTGCCTGTGTGGTAGCCAAAAATGGGATCATACAGTCAGATGGATCTGCAGGTCTGACATACAGAGAAATCTGGGCTGGAGAAATAAATTGAGGAGTCATCAGACTGGTGGTGTTTAAGTACATCCAAGTTGATGGTGTCACCTAGGAGAAGAGAATGCAGCTCTAGGAACCCCATAGATGAGAGATATGATCTTAAAATATGGTACACACACCCCAGAGGGATACAAGATAATTCAGTGGGGTATAAGAGGAATATATTAGCGCTCATTATTATTTATTTGTATTTATACTTATCGATTTCTAGTTCTGCATATGCTTGACAAGTTTATTTAAACATACTCATAATGCAATGTATAAATTCATTTATAAGGAAAAAAGTCTGCTTTTTTTCTGATAGGGAAACTTGATCCAAAGTTTGAAGGTTACTGCCTTAGAGGTCAAGGAGAGAAACAGGAGTTTAGGAGAAGTGAGTGAGAAGGCGCAGCCATTGAGGTAGGCTAAAAGCCAGCAAGTGGTATCATGGAAGCCGGGAGAAGTTATTGTTTTAAGAAGAAAGAGGGAATCCATTACCTGGTCCCTCTATCTGTGTAGTTGTGGGAAACACAAATGTCCTGTTCCAAATGCCAAACTTGGCTGGCAATGGATTGGGGACTGTGTGATCTACCATCTGTAAGGTCATCACAGGAACTACTTGGAAATCTCTGCCTCCGCATTCATGCACTCAAGTCTACTTCTTCTGACAGTCTCTGGTTAAGGTGTTTCATATGAACATTTGCCTGTGTCTTTCACAACCTCACATTTACATTTGAAAGTATGCCATGAAACCATTAGGTCACTCATCAGATTTCAAATGTTACAGAAAACTATCTTGAAAAAAAGAAAGAGAGAGAGGGGGAAAAAAAAGTGCCTTTCAGGTACATTTCCAGTCCTAAACAATGTAAAATGTTGCTAAGTATGGCAGCTAGCCATTAATGCTGTCTTTCAGTTCTGTAATGTAAAGAAATAATAGGCTTATGACAACGTGGGTAATACTTTTAAGCTTCTACATTATTGTTCCAGATATGAAAGAAATTTCACCCCACAGTGGTTCTCCCTTTTCCGTGAGTTTTTTAAAAACAGCGTTGGCCTTGCAGAAAGAAAACTTGGTTCCAAGTGTCAGCCCTAAAGCTTTCTGAGCTTTTGACTTTTACAAGCCATTTAACTAGAGAAAGAATATAAACAGTAAAGAGCTATACAAAAATGTAAAGCATTGGCATTATATGTTCAAACAGATATAGCATGGGAAAAAGAACCGAATACTCCATATGTCGTTCAGATCAGGTTTCACCATCATTATGGAGTCTACATTTAACTATGCATGGCTGGCTAATTAAGTTGCCTTCGTTATTTCTTATGCAACATGTCCACTTATCAATCTGTTGATCACGTTGCAAAGGAGAAGGGTTTCAATCAGCCATGCACATATTTACATAGTCTCAGGATCATGACATAAAAGAATCCATAAAACAGAGGACTTAAAATTTTAGTGAATGAGATGTAATCCTCCCTTTCTCACGTAATTGTTTTGTCATCGCCTCTACCATCTGGGATGGAATACTATCATTTTCAGTTGACACACATGGTGTTAGCTTATACTGGGGTCTCCTCTCTCTCTCTCTGTCTCTCTTTGTTTAAGAAAACATTCCCCCTCCTTTAATCCCATATAGATTATTGTAATGCCTGGAATCATCCTAGAGTATATTAACCAGATAATCAAAGAGTATTGGCAAAGTCCCCTGAGGGAGGGGAGAAACACTATGGAACTATTAAACCTTACCATCAGGGAATTCCCTGATACTGGGTCAAACTTTAGGGATATCCAAATCAATAGACCATGCCCTCGATCAGGAGGCTTACTCTTATGAAGCTTATGTAGGTATCAGAGAAGCTTAGACCACCTATAGGCATGCCTAAGAGTTACTTCTGGACGACCTCCATTGTTGCTCAGATGTGGCCTCAGTCTCTCTAAGCCCGACTCTGCAAGTGAAATCATTGCCCTCCCCACTATGTGGGACATGATATCCAGGGGTGAAAGCCTCCCTGGCAATGTGGGAGATGACTCCCAGGGATGAATCCAGACCTGGCACCATGGAATCAACAATTCCATTCTAACCAAAAGGGGGAAAAGAAGTGTAATTAATAAAGTATCAGTGGCAGAGAGAGTTCAAATAGAGTCGAGAGGCTATTCTGGAGATGACTCTTGCGCAAACTTCAGGTAGACCTTGTTACCTATCATAACCTGCCAACCCCCAACCAGGACCATTCCAGCCAATCTTAAAGAACACCTAGGACAATATATAAAATTCCACAACGGTTCCAGGCAGTAGAGTTACTTTCCAGAAACCTACAACCTCCAGATAGGTCCCTGGTCCAGAGAAGTCCTGAAACCTAGCCCTGCCTCTCTAGCATGTCAGATAGTTCCATCTCCCTACCCCATATTAGTGACAGACCCTTCCAATGTCAAACATTTAGAATTGCCATAGCCCAAACAACCCCAAAGAGCAGTATGGAAAGATCGAAGGTGATGGTGGAATTATACATAGAAGATAGGCGTTAACAAATAAATATGAATGCTGAATCATTAAATTGATATCTCTTTTAGTCTCTAGTATTTTAGAGCAGTTAGAAGTAAAAAGCTAAAATTGTGAAATTGTAATCCATGTCAAAGTCTGAAATATGTTCTTCAACTAATTGTAGTGCTGCGCTTGGAAATGTATAGTTTTTTTGTATATATGTTATTGTTCACAAAAAAAGAAGGAAAAAAAGTCGATTGTGATGATAAAATGTGTTTAAGCTCTCTAGCCTCCTATATTCTGGAGCAGCTAGAAGGCAAAATATGAGAGGATAGTATGGTAGTCATGACAGACTCTGCAATCTATCCTGTAACCACTTCTTGAAGACTGCTTTGAAAACCACTGCTTTTTTTTTATTTCTTTGCTTTGTATATATGTTATATTATACAATAAAAAAGTTTAAAAAAAAAAACTACATGGGAAAAATGGGGGGATATGAAAAGTATAAAAAAGCTAAATCCCCAGTTATTATAACTGTAAATAAAGTATTTGTAAAATTAATCAGTTAAAAAAAAGACAACAGCCCCCTACAGAATTATTTGAAATTTTTTAAATTATGTTTCCATGAGGTTTTGCATTTACTGGTCCATTTAGGTATTTTAGATTTAAGATATAGTTGGTTCTCTTAGATGAACAAATGAATTTCAGGGGCATAATACCTTACAAATTTGTATTTAAAATATTAATTTTTTTCTTTCTGTAAAAATTAATAATTTACTTAGATCTTAATCCTTTGAAAGAGGACAACACCTCATCGTTTCCCATGAAAAGCAGCCAGTCTTCCCCTTAATTCGACTAAATGCCTTTTTGGCTTATTTTTGCAGCGGCAAGTGAGAACAGGTAGGGTATGTAAGCTCTAAAGAACTGATTTTTCAATTATATTTCAAAATATTTGCCATTTTAGACTTCAGAGAAACCAGAAGGGACCTGCTTGATTCAATTTTTAAGGGCTGATGGGTTGGAAAACAGCAGAGGAAGCATTTCTTTAAAGAGACGTGAAAAACACATTCTTTTTTTTTTTTTTACATTATTTCTTAGAAAGTGTAATCAGTATATAATCACGTACCAGTTTTGTGTCTAATCAGACATCCTCATAATTAGGAGGCCAGTTTGGAAAAAGGTCCCAGGTAAAGAATAAGAGAAACTGGAATCAACATATCACTAAGGAAAACCACTTTTGCAGAAGAAACATACTCTCCTGGTGACTTCTCATTTTGCTCCACTCAGATGATCTGGGCAGAAATCAAGAAGGATTGACAGTGGTATGTCAAAAGGCAAAGAAAACACTAGCATAATGCATAGAGGCCAACCCATAAAGTGTATGCTAACTGGTCCAGAGGGAAGGAGCTCTTGACTTGGCGACTCAGCAGAGAAGGTCTGTGCACTAATGTGTGGAGCCTAAGGACACTTAATTGCTATATTCAGCTTGCTCTAGTGTGAACCAGGGCTGGTATTCAAGAACTCTCATGGGAGAGGTAATGTAGATGGGAAAAACTACGTCCTTATTTTTATCAACCTTTGCCTTCAAACAAACATTTCCTTCTATTGTTGACGTAGGCAACAAACCACAGCAGCATTGGCAGTAGCTGTGGTTTTTACAGAGAGAAATCAAGTGTGTTTATATTGCAGCACAGTTGATGTAGCTTTCCTGAAATATTGTTTAGCTCATTGCTACTTTGAAAGTGGAGTACTTATTAGGCATGCTGTTAGAGCCTATTGCTTAATATATTAATAAAGAGGCACGTATAGTACCATATCATAATGATAAAATTCATTTTTACAACAGTGTACAAATGGTGTTATTTGGAGTCCTCTACATTTATGTTCTGCTTTTGAGAAGCATGATTCTGAGGACTCCATGGATTGCACCACACTGCTAAAGGGTGCATGGCTTACAAAGTAAAGAATCCCTGTTCTGAATCCATTTTGAGTAGGCCTCTATGGGGGCCACCAGTTTCTGGTCTCTGGGAAATGTTTATAGGGCCTCCACTGTTTGAATCTCCCACTGCATTATAGTGCGGTAGACATCTGGCATTCATTGGGCCAAAAACTGGGGTAGAGAACTGAACCTATGCAGGTCTGTCTATGTTCTCCCATTGCTGAGGTTTCCCAAACTGCCCTGATTCTCATCCTTCCTTCTTGTTTATGTCTTCCTTGGATGGATTCCATTCAATTAGTAGGCTCCTTCCAATAGACTGCACCCACCAACCTTTCTTTACCTAAGCTAGACCAAAGAAGTTTATTTCACTTGCAAGGAGAAGAACTGTATCTGATAAGCCGTGCATTAATGCACATGTCCCTATTCATCTTGGATTCCCTGGCACCAACCTGGCACATAGTAGGAGAAATAAATCATTGATGAACGAAATTGATAGAGAAGGTGATGACTCACGGTTCTTGCAGCTCTAAAATCCTGTAAATCTATAAATGTTCTTCCTAAGTATAATTGAATTTTAAACTACTGTTAAGGAAACTTACAGGCATTTGTATGATAACCAGGCAACCCATATTATATAGAAGCCAAGAGCCCTCACTTTTGGATTCGAATATATGCAACTGGAATTCAAGTTTCTAACAGTTTATAGTCATCCTAACCTATATTTAAAATCCTATTTACTTATAAAAATTTGATTTATATTTTTTCATGGGGATTATAACAAACTAGTAGAATGCTTTAGAGGAACAAGTATTACTTTTAAATGTGTCCTTTCATGTTACTTCCTGGATTAGACACTTATGTTAACTTGTATATTGAAATCTTAAACCTGAACATAACATTTATTTAGATGAAACATGTAGTATTTTTGATTATCACAGAAAACTAGCTTTGCCAAAAGATTTTGTAATGATATATAGAGAGACAAATAATGGAGAGATGTATTTCAGAGGCACCAAATCAACTGCTTTCCATTTATCATCATGGTAGTCACAAACTTGATATATTTGTTAGAGGGATAGATATATTTATTCCTGCAAACATTCATGGCTGTTTCAAATCATAAAAGTTCTTTCATGTGGCTACTGGAAGTGTTCAAATGCTACAATTTCTATACCAAAAAAAGGTACCATTTCATTGTAACAGTGTTGAGACTTTTAACGATACTGTGTCCTAAAAGTATAAGAGTGGGTTTCTGATATATTTTATTTAACATTTAAGGAGTTGTGAACGTTTGAGATATATCAAAAGATGAACATCATTAAGATTTTTTAATATTAGAGAAGTTGTATGTTCACAGAGAAATCATGCATTCAATACAGGGTTCCCATATAGTACCCTAATATTAACACATTGCATTGATGTTCTACATTTGTCATGATTGATAGAGTCACATATTGATAATTGGACTATAACTATAGGCTGTGGTTTAGTAGGTTATACTGTGCTGTGCAGTCCCATGGACTTTTTTTCTAGTAACATATATGCAACTCAACATTTCCCCTTTTAACCACTTTCAAATATATAATTCAGTGCCATTACTTATGTTCACAATATTGTGCTATCACCACTATCCATTACCAAAAGTTTACAATCAACCCAGTAGAAATTGGATAGACTTTAAGCCTTAACTCCCTATTCTCTATTGCCCACACCATCCCTTGATAACCTATATTCTAGATTCTGACTCTATGAGTTTTGCTTATTATAATTATTCTGATCAGGGAGATCATATATTATTTATCCTTTTGTGTCTGGCTTATTTCCATGATGATGCATTCAAGTTTCATCCATGTCATTGCATGTATCAGAACTTTATTGATTTTTAGGGCTGGATAATATTGCGTTACGTTTATATATATTTTGCTTGTCCTTTCATCAGGTGATGACAATTAGGTTGTTTCCATCTTTTCGCAATTGTGAACGACAGTATGAACATAGGTGTGTAAATATCTGTTTGAGTCCTGCTTTTAATTATTTGGGGTATATATGTAGTGGACAGGTGGCTGGGTCATATTGTAGCTCTATGCTTAGCTTTTTGAGGGGCTGCCAAACTCTCCTCCACAGTGGCTGCACCATTTTGCATTTCGACCCTCAAAAAGACATGTGTTCCTGATCTCCACATCCTCTCCAACACTTGTAATTTTCCATTTTTTTAATAGTAGCCATACTGGTGGGTGTGAAATGGTATCTGGTTGTGATTTTAATTTACATTCCCCTAATGGCTAATGATGCTGAACATTTGTTCATGTGTTTTATGGCCATTTTTATATGCTTTTTTAGAGAAATATCAATTTAAGTTTCTTGCTCATTTTTTACTTGGGTTGGTTGTTTGTTATTGAGTTGAAGAATTTCTTTATATATTCTGGATATTAAACCTTGTCAGATATGTGGTTTCCAAATATCTTCTCCCATTATATTGGTTGTTTTACTTTCATGGTAAAGTTCTCTGAGGCGCAAGAGTTTTTAATTTTGATGAGATCCTACCTATCTAAGTTTTCTTTTGTTGCCTGCTTAATTTCCACAAATTTGTGAGTCTTTTCATTTCTCTTTCTGTTATTGATTCCTTGCTTCATTCCACTGTGGTTGGAGAAGATGCATTGTATGATTTCAGTATTTTAAAATTTATTGAGCCTTTTTTTGTGACCTAACATATGGTCTATCCTGGAGAATGATTCATTAGCACCTGAGAAGAATGTGTATTCTGTTGCCGTTGGGTGAAGTCTTCTATATATGTTTGTTAGGTATAGTTGGTTTCAAGTACCATACAAGTCTTGCATTTCCTTACTGATTTTTTGTTTAGGTGATCTATCCATTATTGAAAGTGACATATCAAAATCTTCATCTAGCTGAGAGATTACAAACAGAGTCGAAAGGTTATCCTGGAGGTTATTCGTATGCATTAAATAGATATCACCTTACTAGTCAAGATGTAATGGAGAGGCTGGAGGGAACTGCCTGAAAATGTAGAGCTGTGTTCCAGTAGCCATTTTTCTTGAAGATGATTGTGTAATGATACAGCTTTTGCAAAGTGACTGTGTGATTGTGAAAATCTTGTGTCTGATGCTCCTTTTATCTACTTTATCAACAGATGAATAAAACATATGGAATAAAAATAAATAATAGGGGGAACAAATGTTAAAATAAATTTAGATGGAAATGCTAGTGATCAATGAAAGGGAGGGGTAAGGGGTATGGTATGTATGAATTTATTTTCTGAATAGATGCAAATGTTCCAAGAAATGATCATGATGACGAATATGCAACTGTGTAATAATATTGTGAATTACTTATTATATATGTAGAATGGAATGATCAAAAGTTAAGAATGTTTGCATTTGGTGTTTTTTGGTATTTAAAAATAATAAAAAATTAATTTGAAAATATCCATCTATTTCTCCCTTCAAATTAGTCATTATTTGAGTCACTTAATTTCGGGGTCTGCTTTTAGGTGCATATATTTATAATTGCTATGTATTCTTATTGAATAGTCATTTTATCGGTATATAATGATTGTCCTTATCCCTCATAGCTGTTTTTGACTTAAAGTCAATTTTATTTGATATTAATATAGCTATCCCAGCTCTCTTTTGGTTACCATTTGTATGGTTTATTTTTCCATCTTTTCGCTTTAAACCTACTGTGTGTTTGAATTTAAGGTGATTCTCTTGAATACAACAGATGCTTAGGTCATCCTTTACTACCCATTGTGCTGTTCTTTGACTTTTGACTGGGGAGTTTAATTCACTTGCTTTTTTTTTTCTTTTTTTTCTTTTTTTGCATGGGCAGACACCGGGAATTGAATACAGGTCTCTGGCATGGCAGGTGAGAACTCTGCCACTGGGCCACCGTGGCTCGTCCTCCATTTACTTTTAAAATCACTACAGATAATATAGGACTTTCTTCTGCCATCGTATTATTTAGTCTTTGTATGTCTTATACCATTTTTGCCCCTCAATTCTTCCATTAATGCCTAGTTCCATATTTACTTGATTTCTTGTATTCAACCATACTAAGTCCCTTCTCATTTTTATCCTGATATTTTTTGACATGTTTCCCTTGTGGTTACCATGGAACCACATATACAATTTAACATCCTTAATATTTAGCAATCATATTTGATTTTATGCCAACTTGGCTTCAGTAGCATACACGTGCACTGTTCCTACAACCCTTCCTGCCACCATCTTGTTTTTATACTTATTTCAAATTATATCTTTGCGTATTGTACGTTCAAAAGCAAAGTCTTATCTTTAGTTTTAATACATTTGTATTTTCACGTGTGAAGAAGTAAGATGTGGAGTTACACACCAAAAAATAAAATACAGTAGTACTGGCATTTATAATTACCCAAATTGTTACCTTTACCAGAGGTTATTATTACTTTATGCAGCTTTGATCCACTGTTGAGTGTCTTTGTCCTTCCATGTGAAGAACACTCTTTGGCATTGCTTATAGGGCATGACAAGTGGGGATGAAGTCCTTCAGCCTTTGCTTGCCTGGGAATGTCTAATCTCTCCCTCTTTTTTGAAAGAAAATCTCACTGGATATAAAGTTTGGGGTTGACAAATGTTTTCTTTCAGCACTTCAAGTATTTCAACCTACAGTCTTCTCGCCTCCATGGTTTTTGGTGAGAAATTCAAACTTAATCTAATTGGGACTCCCTTGTATATAACACATTGCTTTTCTTTTGTAGTTTTCAGAAATCTCTCCTCATCAGTTATATTTGACAGTTTGAGCAATATGTGATAGGGCATAGTTTTCTTCAAGCTTACCTTGTTTGGTGTTCTCCAGGCCTCCTGGATGTGCTTATTTACATCTTTTGCTAATTTGAAGAAGGTTTCTGCAATTACTTCCTTGAATATTTCTTCTGCCCCTTTCTCTCTTTCTTCTCCTTCTGATACCCCATAATGTGCATTTCGGTATACTTGATGGTATCCCAGAGATACCAGGTCTCTCCCATGAAAGGTGAACATTCTACCACTGAACAACCTGTGCACCTAATTTTCACTTTTTATAATTCTTTTTTTTTTTTTGTCTTTCTGATCCTCAGACTGAATCATTTCAATTGTCTTGTCTTCGAGTTCATTGATTCTTTCTTCTGACAGCTCTAGTCTGCTGCTGAAACCCTACTGGATATTTTTTTTATTTTAATTATTATGGTCTTCAACTCCAGTAGTCCTGTTTGGTTCCATTATGAAATTTCCGCCTTATTGCTGAGATTCATGTATTGTTCATTCATTGTTTCCCTGATATCCTTTGGTTCTTTATCTGTATTTTCCTTCATCTTCTTGAACATATTGAAGATTTTTTAAAAAGTCTCTGTCTTTTATGTCCACTGTCCAGTCTTCTTCATAGATGTTTTCTGGATTTCCATCTTCTTTCTTTGGATTGGACATCATTTTATGTTACTCTACTTGCAATTTTTTTGTTGCACACTGAATGTTTTAATATTTCAAAATGTTAACTCTGGAATTTATACCCTGAGATGTTTGTTTATTGAGTTTGTAACCAGCTGGTGAGAAGACAGAGACTTTCTTGAGTGTCAGGAACTAAGCAAACCAAGCAAATCTAAGCAAAAAGCACCTTTCACTATCTTTACAAATTGGCTTTGCATTGGCTGGTGCTCTCCCTTGGAGTTCAGCTGTTCTATCAGTAAGCTCAGCTAAGGAGAAAGCAAAGGGCAGGGTCTTCCCTTTCTTTTCTGTGCTTGTGTGGCAATAAGAGTTGCCCTGTTTACAGTTTGAATGTCTCCTCTACTTCCTAGGAGACAGATCTTCTCCTTCTCCTGGCTGCTTTACTGTTGGACTTAAAGTAGGCAAGCCTTTGCACCAGCAATCTACCTAAATTGTTTCTTTCACTACTGTCATTGTCTTAAGATGCTTTTTCTGGGTGGGGAAATTCTGAGAGGGGGTGCATGTTGGAGAGGAACTTCCCAGGTAAGTCTTTCCCTGCCAGAACAAGGCCAGGGATCCACAAAGGGTATGCCAGCTGGCTCCAAAATGCTCTAGGCAGAGGATTATGGAGGAGCCAGTAAGGGTGCCAGGAGTTTCTTACGCAGACCCCCAGTGCTGCCCTTTCTTGTCTCAGCCACTGCTTAGCCAAAGCAGCCCTTCAACTGCTCTCTGCAACTCTGAGGAAGCATAACATCTTTAAGTCTCCTCCTCTGCTTTTGTGTGGGGATGGGTTAAAATAATGGTGCCCTCACAGCCTGGCCCCAAGAGATCTGAAGTAGTTCATCAAGAGCTGTGATCAGTGATGAGTCCATGCTCCACCTTCCTCTGATCTTGGGAAGTGAATTTTTGCATCCTTCTCTGACTCTAGCAAACTATGCCCACTGTTGCTTGTCATGAGAGTGGAGGATGGACACTGGTAACTGCCATGCAGAGAGAGCAATTTACTGATATTGGCCATAATTTATCAGCCTCTTCCCGCCACCTCTCCCCGGATGCTGTATCTTCCTACTCTGCCATCTCCCCACAATTCCCCCTCACATCATTAAGAATTTTGAATAGGCTTGAAAATGAATGATACAAATATAGCAAGTTTCAACTACATTCCAAAAAAAAACATAGAAAAAAACTCAAATAAGAAATATTAGATAGTTATTGGTAGTTATTTTCAGCATTATGAAAAATTATCCAAACTTGGAAGTCAGGCGAAAGGATGATGGCATGTGTTTCAAAGTCATGGCAGGGTATTACCTGACAAGCTTTGCTCTTTCTCACCATAAAAGGCTTCTGAATTTCCACATATAAGCAATTATGGCTCACTATTTGTTATTAATCATTAACCAGACATTTTACAACTCTGTAAAGTTAAATGCTTATTTGCAGAAAATTGACGCGATGCAAATGACTTTTGTCCAATAGTGCATATAAATTCAAAGGGTGTAGGATATTATCCCATTTTTAATCTAATTTATCAATGTTATTCCAGGATTTCTCTTCAATGATTAGAGAATTGTGTTTCTTGTATCTTCTTTTGAGCCAGTTTTGCCTTCCTACAGGTTCCCTTGTTAATGCATTCATTGACATTTGACATGTATTTACTATGAAAATTATGTTTCCTAACATTCTGAAATTTCACTTTAATACTAGTGGTGGATTTCTTTCTTTATACTTTTTGCTATTATTCAAAATTTCCCCAATTTACTTATAATGCATTTGTTCTCTGAAAAAATGCATGGCACATGGAAATCTATTTAGCTTCATGATGCTTTAAGCATACAAGATTTCAAATACCATACAAATGAATCTAAGTGGCTACAGGTGAAACAGCCTTGCAATCGACACAGTGTTTTCTATTTCTTTTCCATCAGTGGAAAAGCGATGTACAATAAGGGAAGAAAGTAAATCTTAGAGATGTGAAAATTGTATGTGTATTGACATGTTCTTATTGTAAATGGGACGAGAACAGCAAGTCAAGACAGTGAGAGTTAGGTTCATTACACTGCTTTCTTCTGTTATAAATGAAAGAATAGCAAATATTGGCTAAAATTCAGTAACTTCCACAGCTAAGATACATACTATAATTTGGACATTGATTCTCTTTGATAACCTTTCTCCATAGGAACCATCAAGGTAGATATCAATAATTAGAAGTTCAGTTAGGGGTTGGGCCATGAATTTCAACTTGGGTAGACTACAGGGGACCTTCCACATTCACTTAAGCATTGACAGTTTCTAATACTCCCTGTGGTCAACCCCACTTGCTTTCCCTTTTGGACTGAGCAGGTTTTCAATGAACCCTGTTGGGTGCCAAGCCACTAGCAGAAGTGAGGACACTGGAGCCGATGGCTCACAGTGGCAAGCTACTAAATAATGCTGATTCCACACATGCTATCCCTGTACAAACTTTTGGGAAGGGGGAGGGGTGCTGGCAGCTGTATATCAGGAGCGCCTTCAGTTCCTACCACACACACACACAAATACCCCACGAATTATACAGTTACTCCAGGTTTTTTTTTTTTTAATGTAAAAGCCTTGCAGAGAGTTAAGACTGTTTACATGTACTTCAATTTCCTGTGAGTTCTGGAGTTTTGACTTGGAAAGAGGTAAAGGAAAGAGAAAGGCTGGAAAGGAAGTAGTTCTGGGAAGGAGGTTGTCCCCTAAGCCCTTTTCCTTGTCTCCACAACCAATTTTTCTCATCAGTTTGTATGATGAACATTATTTCTTTACTTCCCCACAAAATAGTCCAAAGTCACCCGATTATATGAAAAAAACAACAACACTGGACTCCATTCTAAACTGAGCACATCTGACTTCCAAAGCAGCAGTAATCGATAGATAAAAGAATATGAGTCACATATGCAATTCCACATTTTCTAATAGCCAAATACATCTAAAAAGTAAAAAAAAAAAACAAACAGGTCAAATTACTTTTTTTTTTTTGGCTTGGGCAGGCATGGTCCTCGACATGGCAGGCCATAATTCAGCCACTGAGCCACCATCACACCGCTCCAGGTCAAATTACTTTTTTTTTTTTGTACATGGGCAGGCACCGGGAATCGAACCCGGGTCCTCTGGCATGGCAGGCTAGCATTCTTGCCTGCTGAGCCACTGTAGCCTGCCCTCAAATTACTTTTAATAATATATTTTACTTAACTCATCTTCAAACTCTGTGTGTTTTACACTCATGATATTTCACAATTCACAATTAGGATGAGTCACATTTCAAAAGCTCGTAGTGTATGTAGCTTTTGGCTACTGAATGGGACAGTGCATATCTAGAGAGAGACTTAATATTGCTGTCCTTATAGTCAGGCTATAAGTTTGGAAAACACTTCTTTCCTTAAAGGAGACCTTGGCATTTACCCCTTGAAAATATATCTCTCTCATTAACAAAGCCTGGATTAGTTAAGTGTTGATGCGATGCTGTTCGAACTTAGAAAATATACGAGAATGTCACCATTCATGAAAATGGAACGCTTGAAAGTGAGGCAGGTTACAGGAATTTTGGAAATACTGACATGGCAAAATATTTATTCCACCATTTTCATACCATTGGTGGTGACATCACTACCTTAGCCTGGGGTTTTCCTTCAAGGATGGAAGATTTCCATGCAAATTCCAAGATCCCTTACCCTGAACGTGCCCTGGAAATCTGCTTAGCTCTCTGGAACTTGACTTGAAATAGGGAGAAGAATTCCTATTTATTGAGATATTTGAGAATTAAATGAGAGAATGAGCGAAAAGTTGATCATGCAAACAAAGACAAAGGTATGACCAAGATTGTCTAGTGAAAGTTATCTTTAGCATATTGGTCCCATTATACTTCTATTCTCTTATTTTAGGTATGACCCTTCATCTCCTACCACTTCTTTTTCTTCCCTTATCTCCTTTTATTATCTTAATGAGCTGTCTCACCTCCTACCCCCAGGCTTTCTGCTGTTGGCTCTTTCTCTTAGCGATTAGATTCTCTATTTCATTAGCAGCTCTGTGCAATGAGAGGTTTGAACTTCCAAGTTCGCATTAGTGAAAAGGTACAAATCCCTGAAAATTCCTAATTGATTATAGAAATGTTGACCCTTATGGCTTAAGAGAGGCCATCTTTCTCAAAATGGAGTTTGTTTTTTAAAAGGAAACTCAAGACACTCATCTGAAATTCCATAAAGGAATATCATTACATGGGCAGATCTTCCTTTATTTTCTTTCTAAGAAATCTGAGAGGCCATATGTGGTTCTGTCTCTCTGTTGGACCCCTATTTCCTGGAATGGTTCTCTGCACATAGTAGAGGTGAGATCTACAAATATATGTGGAATTTATATATTGAAAGAGTTGCCTGGCATATGTCAACTAGCCTAAGCATATGCTGGTAACCACAGTATTGCCTCTCTTGGCAGCAAGAGCTCCATATCTGATTCTGGGCAAGAAGAAATTCACGCGTAAAATAACATTAGTTTCTCCTATATTTTTAATTAGTGTAATGCTGTCCTTTTAAGTAATGCTCTTGAGTACTCTATGACCAAGTTAAGTTCATCCTAATAACATTTACAGCTTTATGTTCTTGAGCAGAAACACACAGATCACCTTCAGATGGATACTTAAGTAGAAATAAACCATTTAAAAATTGTTGACACTTGGAAGGTCTGGGAAGAAAGTAAGCACAATGGGATCACAAATTCTGCCAGATATGTTTGCTTATAATGATTTGAAGCTGCCAATTTTTCCAGTATGCTAAGCTACAGTTTACTTTGAAAAGTTCTCACCAAAATTATCCTGTGAAAACTTAGGTGGTGTATAAGAAATCATAAGTATCTGAAACAAACTTATCTTCAAAACTGCAAATCTTGTTCAGTCACTCCTCTGTTTAAACACATTCAGTAACCATGTTATTTATGGGCTGAACACAGACTTGTATGTGTATCCTATGAGGTCCTTCACAAAGCACTTCCAACCTGCTTGTCCAACCTGCACTATCACCCTCCATGTAGTGGTCTGAACTCCCTAAGTTATTACCACTTAAAGCTGTTCCCCATCCTCCTAACAATCTCCATTCTAGAGGCCACCTGGCCTTTGCACCTGCAGCTCTCCTGGTCAAGGAGACTATTTTATTTTTCCCTGATGTGATAAGTTTGAAACTGTATATACCCCAGAAATGACCATGTTTTTAAAATCCATTCCTGTGGGTGCAGACCTATTGTGAGTGGAAACTCTTGAGTAGGTTATTTCAATTAAGATATGACCCACCCCATTCAAGGTGGGTCTTAATCCTCTTACTAGAGGCCTTTATGAGGACAAAACAAATGTAGCATCTAAGAGATGAAATTGAGAGAAGTTCACAGAAAAAAAAAAAAAAGCTCCATATATTAGCTAGAGACAAGGACACATCCAGAGAAGCTAAGAGAGGAAGCCATTGAAGCCAGAAGTTGAAGCATCAAAACCCGGGAGAGAAGGACCCATAGATATTGCCACTGGCCTTGCTATCCGACAGAGGAGCCCGAGCTCGCTGGTCACTGGTCTTCAGAGAAGATAACGTCCTGCTGATACTGTAATTGGGCCGTTTTCAAGGCCTTAGAATTGTACATTTGTAAGCTATGAAATCCCCACCATAAAAGCCAATCCATTTTTGGTATATTGTCTTTCAGCAGCTTTAGCAAACTAAAACAGCTGATACACTTGTCAGCTCATGGCAAAATCTTCCCTGGCTTTCTCAGCCTGAGCTTTATCATACTCACTTCTCTGTTCCTATAGGACTTTGTAAATAGTGTTATTCCAGAATTTGCAAAGAACTATGTTGCCCCAATTTTGAGGTTCATTTATCTGTCTCTCCTCTTACTAGATTGACTTCCCTGAGGGTTGGGCCTGGGTCTGATTGATTCCTTATCCCCTCACCTTGAGGCCCACTTCTGCCTTCTCCACAGCTATAAGGCCATTGTTCACAGGAAGCGTCCTTTTGTGCAATGTTGTGACCTTGTGCATGCAGCACTTTCCTGACACATAGTAAGGACTCAAATAAAATATATGTGTTGAAAGCCCAAAAGAATGCTGATACCACCCACAGTTCTGCAATATTAAGGGCACTTTCCCTTAATATTTTTCCTGGAGGGGGATCATAGGTCTCATGGTGGGTTATCTCCTGTGTGTATTTTTAAAGACAGGTATCAACTATATCCTAGGCTGCAATTTTCACAGGGCTTCTGCCCAGGAGAAAAAGTGGCTTTCCCTGAAGAAGGATTTCTTGGGAACATCAGCCCAATCACCAACTCCTCCAAATGAAACAGCTGCCTGCCAAATTCTGCCCTCTTGTCAAAACTCTACATTTATTAGGAAGCAGGGAGTAGTAAATGAGGGGTGCTGTGTATTTTGTCCTCTCAGTAAGTTTATTTGATATTAACAAAAGATCCCCCAAAGCGATATCACAACAGGAGATTAATATGAGGATGTAATTGAAAGAACTTCATAAATTATAAAGTGCTTTGTTATCTTTTAACTAATATTGTCATTGTTAACAACTCTAACATCATCTCTAACAATCAACATAGCCCCTGCTAAAACCTTGACTTGGGTACACTACTACTTGGGGTCTACTTGTAGCCCATAGTAATAATGATGTCATGTCTCATCCTTATTGATGACTATATGATAAAATGGGTTTAAATAGGTTATACTCATTGCTAAATCATTTTTTTAATGGATGAAAAAAGTCCCATCTTTATCACTTAACATACTTAAAGCTTCTTACGAGGGCCTTGTCCTGCAGTGAATGGCAAGTACTATTCTTTTATTAATTTCCCCACCACTTATTATGCAGAGATATGATTTAACTTCTTGTTCAACATCCCTAACTTTTAGTTGATGATCGGTACACAGCATGGTGTTAGGGTTCCAGGGTCTTCATTTATTCTCCTTGTGATTTGGGGTAAGATATTTAACTTTGCTGTGCTTTTATACAAGAGTTATAAATACAACTTTTCTACCTATGTTGCAGGGATTATTTTTGAGAACCACATGAAGTAATATTCCTGGTAATCTTTAGAACGCAAATGCAAGGCACTAAAACCAACTTTAGAAACTACCGCAATGAAATAAATATTGTTACATCTCTCCATGCTTGCTTTTGTAAAATTGACTTTATGCCATCTTTCCAAATTATTCATTTCCCAAACTAGTTTTTTAATTATTTGAAAATGAATATCTTTCTGTATACTAATCATATTACTACTATTATAAAGTGCTTTGTTATCAGTCAGAAATACCCCTGACACACATACCAATCTATGAAACTCTACTTTCTTACATGTGATAAACCCTGCTATTTTTTATTTTGTTTCACTAAAACACAAATACTAGTAGTGATCCACAAGTTCATTTCATGGCTCTCCATTTGAAAGACACTAGCCTAATAGCTTTAAAAGCACAACAAAACAAAAAAACAATAAACCAAATCAAAAGGAAATGAGGTCCCAGCATCTTTTCCTCCAACTCCTTTCCATAGGAAAACAGTATGATCACAAGAACCTTCCAGCTTATCCTAATCATATCACAGTTTTTTTCCTAACACTGTCACTTTCCAAATGTTCTTCTCTTTCACTGGATTTACTCGTCTCCCACTAATTTCCCCATCACACCCTCTGCAAAGCTCTTCCAAATCTTCTAGCCAGTTACTCCTTTTGTTGACCCTTCGCTGACTCCTCCAATGTTGCACCTACCTCTATTAGAACTTGTAGGTGTTGTTTTGACCATTGAAAGGCCTATCTATTGAATATACCACTTACATGTTTTCTTAAAATGTCCTTCAACTTCGTGACCCTAGGTTTCTCTGTGAGCATTTGGGATTGTGTCAATTTCTCTATCTTGAACAACTAACACAGGGTCTGACACAGGGAGACTCCAAAAGAAAATGTGATAAATTTACTGATGTTAAAGCTTATTTGAAATATAGGAAATTGTCAGAACTAGCCTGGAACTTAGTGGTAGCTCAGAGCTTTTCTAAGAGACAGGTAATCTTATGGACAGATCCATCCTTTGGGTGGGATAAAGGGGTGGCCGCTTAAACCTCATGCATTGTGGAAGTGGTTGGTGTAACAGGCTGGTGTCACCTTCCACCTCTTTTCTGAACATCATTACAATGCAATTTCAAAATTTTGTTCTTATTCTTGTTCCAATGAGATAACAAAAGATTTCAACAGCTCAGCCTACTTTCAGAGCCATTATTTTGGATGGTCATGTATTGGTTAGGTTTCCCTAAATGCTCTTCTAGGGATATCTCTGGTTACGAGACTGAATTTGCACACTCCTATAAACTATGGATTGGATGACTTGCTCATTATAGCATTTATCTTAAATGTTCATAAGCCGCCATGAAATCATGCTGTGCAGCTTATTATTTGTTAAACCACTGTGTTGTTTGAAAGTTGAAATTTTTTTGGCAATCCATTATTGATATTTAAAAGTACATATATTGTTTTTTTGTAAATACTTGTAATGGTTATGTATTATAAACATAGAAATTCAAGGATAAAATATTTGAAAAATGTGTTATTTAAAGTTAGCAGTGAAAATGGATTTCCAAAATAAATCTATGTTAACTAGGATTTATAATATAATATAAGCCTGTTCTATTAGTTGCAATGCCAGAATTTGGAGAACTACACTGGCACATTAAATTTATTCATTTTCAGAGCCTGCAGACATTTTAATGTCTGCACAGCAATAAGAACAAATTACCTAAAAACTTTTAATAGGGTATAATAAATTAAGACTGAATGGCAATACAAAAGTGGGTACAACAGGACAAAATTATGAATCTCATATAATGATCCAACAACACTTAAAGCGTGGAAGCAATATTGGTATTCTGGAATATACAACCACAGTTGATCCTAATTGTTACTCTCTTGTCAAATAGAAATTGCATATCAATCTCAAGTACTGTAAACTATTCATTACATGCAAATGGTTATGTTTTGCAGGCCCTCCAAAGGAACTCAACTTTTTTTTTACAAAAGGAGCCAGGCTAGAAGAAGAGTCTCTGATGATAACTAGGTATCCCTTAGAGTTCTTTATTTATAAGCCACAGACATTGCATCTGTCAAGAAGGGGATTTATGACAAGGAAATGGAGGAGATCACAGAACTGAAGGAAACATCAAAGAATCAGGCTCAGAACAGGCATAGTAAAGATGACTTGTTGGTCTTATCCAATCATCTTCATGAGAACAGATGAACTCCAACCTTATCACTCACGTCAGGATTAAAAGTCTCTAAAAAGAGTATGATTGACCCTGCTTAGGACATATGCTTAGGATCACTGCGATGGTAAGAGAAAGGCTCTGGCAGAATAACTTCTAGAAACCCTTGGACAGAATACTTGATTTACTGTCCCACAAAGACTGCCGAGGTCCCCAAATTAGTTAGTAAGGAGAACTAATGATATACAACCTTTCAAAGTGATTAATTCCATTGTGTGCTGTTCAAATGGTTTTACAACATTTTATTTTACTTTTTAATCAAACCTCTTCTCTTAAGGCATAGAGTTGAAAGTTGATGTAAATAAGAACTCTATTTTTTTTTATAATTGTGATTTTCAAACTGTTTTTTTGAACATGGCCCAAGTATACTTCTTTGTTATATAACAACAAATAATGTTTAAAGAGAGAGTAAAAAGGACCCTTGCATTTTTACTACGACTTTTTATTACTCCATCTTCTAAAGCAGGAGTTAGCAAACTTATATCTGTAAAGATCCAGATAGGAAATGCTTTGGGTTTTGCAGGCCGTGTGAATTCTGTCACAACTACTCAACTCTGCTTTTGTAATATAAAAGCAGCCACAGAAAATATGCAAATGAATATGTATGGTTCCAATAAATTTACATATACAGGTGGCAGGCATAATTTGGGCTTGTAAATTTACTTTTCTAAAGAATTTGATGTTCATAGTATCAATAATATTCAGAAAATATTCTATTTTCCAATGAAATTCCTTTTCTTGCAAGTACTCTGAGGGATGTCACAGGTGAGATACTTATAATAATAACCAGCTCAACATAGCATACATATTAAGTCCTCGATTCTGTGGTGGCATGTTAATCCAATGTTTCAATTTCTCTGAAATATACCTTAAAATAGGTTTGATTAAATAAAATGAAAGGCTGATCCTAGAATAAAGAGTGGATCGAAATATGAAGGACTGTAAATCTACAAGCTAAAAGTATCTCTTGACAAATAAAAAGCAATGCTAAATCCATAAAGCCTCGTTAGAAAAATGTCGCCATATAGATGCACATTCAGAACTATCTACTATTTTTCAGTTACCCATGTTCCTGAAACTTCCTCTTTATTATTTTTGATCAGAATGTCTTAATACAAATTAATTGCCAGTAAAGTTGTCAACTAGAACCTCACGAAAGAACAAGAATTTTAAAATGTGTTTATACTGTGATGTTTACAAACAATCCCGGTCTTTGGCTTATACCTGTAGTTTGGTTATATAGTAGAAAGATTTGCCATTATGATGACTAGATGCTTACTACATGACTCAATGAATATTTCATCCTGAACTGACTCATTTTGTAAATAAGCCTCTTGTACTATGATTTGTCAATTTTATCATCATTCAAAATTTACAACTTAAGTCAGAATATTTTCCCGTTCTCTTTGTATGACTTGCTCATAGCTAGTTCTTTCCTTGTGCTGTCTTTCATGATATTTTTACTTCATTGTTTCCAAAGCCATATTTTCCCAGTTGAGATTGGAATCCCAGAGTTGTAACGGAGGAAAAACAAGAAAGACTAGGCATTGTAGGGCTCACTCCTCTTCTAAAAACAGCTAGTGGACAGGCAGAAACTGCTTCAAACAACAGTTCTGGGGTACCAGAGACCAGGGGAGTACTGCACAACATCCAGGGACGAGTGAGACAAACAGACTGAGAAATTGCTGTGAAAAACTGTAATGAACTCAGCTGTGGTTCCTGGCACTCATCAAAGCAAGCAACCTTGGGTTGGTCTGGTCTCTACAGGTTGGACTGCTGTAGACTGGGAGGCTGCAGAAGTTCACCTTGGCAAGGAAAAGGGGGACCCAATCTAGTACTGACCCTATTATTGGCTGGTGAGTTTAGACTGCTGGGTCCTGTTGCTTTAGTCCATCCTGGACAAGTACCACCACATCACGTTTCTACCCTCATCAGTGGCAAAGCTGCCACAGGGCTAAAGATATCTTGCCTTCTTAGTGCTCTGAGGAATAGGTGGCCATAGAGAATCATCTGCTGACCAGGCCTGGGAAGCCCAGTCTTGCGGAACTGAAAAAGACTTTGGGGTGTCTTTCCTGACCCTATCCCAAAGGCTCTCTATAACTGGTCTGCACCCCCAGCTTGGGGCCCCAGCCCCTATGTTGGCTGGAAAATACTCACAAACCAAGTGTCAAAAAGGAGCCCAAATATAAACCCAATCAACAACAAAGTCACAGACAAGAGAGAGAAACTGACCTTCAGAATACCCTCATCAAGACAATCAGATATGCATATATCAGCAAAAAAATTATGACTCATACTAAGAAACTAGAAGATATAGCCCAGTCAAAGACACAAATTAAAAAGTTGAAGGAGATAAACAATTTGAAACAACTAATCAAAGATGTCCAAACAAATCTTCTATATCAATTCAAGGAGATGAGAGAAAATATGGCTAAAGAGATAAAGGATATTTAGAAGACACTGGGTGAGCATGAAGAAGAATGTGAAAGCATGCAAAGAAAAATAACAGAACTTATGGAAATAAAAGGCAGAGTAGATGACATTAAAAATGTGCTAGAGGGCGGTGCAATAGTGGCTCAGTGGCAGAATTCTTGCTTGCCATGCCAGACACCTGGGTTCAGTTTCCGGAGCCTGCCCATGCCAAAAAAACAAAAAAAAATAAATAAAGCTAGAGGCATACAACAGCAGATTGGAACAGGCAAAAGAAAAGATCAACAATCTAGAAAAGAGGAGATCTGAAATCAAACAGACAAAAGAACAGATAGAGAAAAGAATGGAAAAAAAAATTGAGCAGAGTCTCAGGGAAAGGAATGATAGGAGGAAGTACACAAATATACATGTCATGGGTGTCCCAGAAGGAAAAGAGAAGGAAAAAGGAGCAGTGAGAATATTTGAGGAAATAATAGCCAGAAACTTCCCAACTCTCATGAAGAACATAAATATACATGTCCAAGACGTGCATTGTACTCCAAACAGAATCAAGTCTGACTAGATCTACTCTAGGACATACACTACTCAGAATGTCAACTGCCAAAGATAAAGAGAGGATGCTGAAAGCAGCAAGAGAAAAGCAATTAATCACATACAAGGGAACCACAATAAGACTAAACGCCAATTTCTCATCAGAAACCATGGATGTGGACAGGCAGTTGTATGAAGTATTTAAGACACTGAAAGAGAAAAACTGCTCACCAAGAATTCTTTATCTGGAAAAACTGTCCTTCAAAAACAGGGGAGAGATTAAAATATTGACAAATAAAAAGAAGTTCACAGAATTAATTAATAAGAGACCTGCCCTACAAGAAATAGTAAAGGCTGAAAAGAAAAGACAGGAGAGAGAGGCTTGGAAGAGAGTATAGAAATGATTATCAGTAAGGGTAATTAGAAGGGTAAAAAGAGAGACAAAAACAAGATGCAACATTTAATAACCAAAGGATAAAATGGTTTAAGGGTTAATAACATTGAATGTCAATTAATTAAACTCACCAATCAAAAGACACAGATTGGCAGAATGGACAAAATAATTATGATACATCTATATGCAGTCTATAAGACACTCACTTTAAATCCAGGGACACAAATAGGTGAAATGAAAGGCTGGAAAAAGATATTCCATGCAAACAATAAACAAAAAGAAGGTGAGGTGACTATACTAATATCGGACAAAATAGACATTAAATGCAAAAATGTTACAAGAGACCAGGAAGGACATTACCTACTAATAAAAGGGGCAATCTGCCAAGAAGAAATAACAATCATAAAAATTTATTCACCTAACCATAGCGTACACCAATATATATGAGGCAAACGCTAGCAAAACTGAAGGGAGTAATAGACATCTCTACCATAATTGTTGGACACTTTAACACACCACTCTCATCAATAGATAGAACATCTAGACAGAAGATCAATAAGGAAACAGACAAATTGAATATTGTAATACATGAACTAGACCTAACATACATCAAACAGAAGATCAGTAAGGAAGAAGAGAACTTGAATAATATGATAAAAATTAGATCTAACAGACTTTCACAGAGCATTGTACCCCCAAACATCAGGACATACATTCTTCTCAAGTACTCCTGGGTCATTCTCCAGGATAATCACAAAAGAGGTCTTAACACATTTTAAAAGATGGAAATTATACAGAGCACATTCTCTGATCATAATGGAATGAAGCTGGAAATCAGTAACAGGCAGAAAACTGGAAAATTCACAAAAAGATGGAGGTTAAATAACACAATCTTAAACAATCAGTGGGACAAAGAAGAAATTGTGAGAAAAATCAGTAATAACGAAAATTAAAACATAGCATATTGAAACTTATGGGATGCAATGAAGGCAGTTCTGACAGGGAAATTTATAGTACTAAAGGCCTACATTAAAAAGGATAAAAGAGCTAAAATTGAAAATTTAACTGCACACCTAGAGGAACTAGGAAATGAACAGCAACTAGTCTCAAAGCAAGCAGAAATTGAGAAATAACAAAGATGAGAGCAAAAATAAATGAAATTGAGAACAAACAATAAAATCAATAAAACCAAAAGTTGGTTCTTTGAGAAGATACATAAAGTTGAGAAACTCTAAGCAAGACTGACAGAGAAAAGGCACAAATAAATAAAATCAGAAATGAGAGGGAGAGGCATTATCACTGACCTCACAGAAACAAAAAAAAATGTCATAAGAGGATAATATGAATAACTATATTTTAGAAAATTGGACAATTTAGATAAAATGAACAAATTCCTAGAAACACACAACCACCAATGACTCTAGAAGAAATAGAAGACCTCAACAGTCCAAGTGCAAGTAAAGTAATTTAATTAGTCACCTAAAACCTACCAACATTTTGCAAACCCAACCAAAACCATTGTTGTTAATCTTAAAGAACACCTAGGGCTCTATCAGAGATTCTACAAAAGTTTCAGGCACTAAGATTACTTTCCAGAAACTTAAAACCTCCAGATGGTTCCTAGGCCAGATGAGTCCTGAAACCCAGAGAAGTCAGCATTTTCAAGAACATCAACTAGTTCCATCCCCTATCCCATATTGTCGACACCCCTTTCCAACATGAAAAAGTTGAAATGGGCATAGACCAAATATCCCTAAAGACTGGGAGAAGGATCAAAGAAGAAGGAGGAGTTATAACAGAGAAGATAGGATTTAACACATGAGTATGAGTGCTGAATCATTATATTGATATTTCTTTTAGCATCCAGTGTCTTGGAGCAGCTGGAAGGAAAATCCTCAAATTGTTGAACTGTAACCCATACCAAAATCTGAAATCTGTTCTATAATCACTTGTTACAATGTACTTTGAAATTTATTGCTTTTTTGTATACATATTTCCTGGTAAGAAAAAAAAAAAGATATTTCCTTATCTTATACCAAGGCAATTACCATGTGGCTTGAGCAAACACCTTCCTGATAACTACTCATTATGTCAAAAACATATAAAAACCAAATTAAAAAAAGATTAAAAAACAACTACCAACAAAACATGGTCCAGAAATAGATGGCTTCATAGGTGGATTCTACCAATCATTCCAAGGTGAATTAATACCAATCCTGCACAAACTCTTCCAAAACACTGAAGAGGGGGGAACGCTACCTAACTCATGGTATGACTACCAAAGCCAGATAAAGACACTACAAGAAAAGAAAACTACAGATCAATCTCTCTCATGAATACAGATGTAAAAATCCTCAAAAAATACTTGCAAATCAAATCCAACATCAAGTTATACAGCATAATCAAGTGGGTTTTATCCCAGGTTTACAAGGGGGGTTCTACACAAGAAAATCAATTAATGTAATATACCACATTATCAAATCAAGGGGTAAAGACACCTGATCATCCTGATTGATGCAGAAAGGGCATTCAATAAAATCCAGCATCCTTAGTAAAAACACTACAAAAGATAGGAAGAAAGGGAAAGTTCCTCATTATGATAAAGGGCATATACGAAAAACCCACAGCTAATATCATACTCAGTGGTGAGACATTGAAAGCTTTCCCTCTAAAATCAGATGCCCACTGTCAGCATTGTCATTCAAAGTGTGGAAGAAGTTCTATCTAGAGCAATTAGCAAGAAAAAGAAATAAAAGGCATCCAAATGAGAAAGGAAGAAGTAAAAATTTCACTATTAGCAGACAACATGATCCTACATTTAGAAAGTCCTGAAAAAACTATGACAAAGCAACTGGAGCTAATGAATGAATTCAGTGAAGTGGTGGGACACAAGATCAACACACAAAAATCAGTAGTGTTTCTATGCACTAACAACGAGCTATCTGAGGAGGAAATCAAGAAAAAATTTCATTTTCAATAGAAACTAAATGAATCAAATATCTAAGAATAAACTTATAAGGGATGTAGGGCTTTTCTTTTTGGAGTAATGAAAATGCATTAAACTGATTATGGTTATTTAAGCACAATTCTGTCAACATGCTGAGAGCCATTGATTCTTCACATTGGATGGATTGTATGGTGTCCAAATAATATTGCTTAAAAAAATAATTTTTAAAAATTTTTAAAGAGAAGGACTAGGGGACACAGATAACTGCTGTAGAACAAGTTCTACCATTTCCCCAGGCTGGATCCAGAACTTCTCCAAAGTATTCACCTACTTCCCTGTGTTTCTATCTTGGCCCTTATTATGCAGAACTCATGAAGTTGTGGGATTATTAACGGGAAAGGAGTTCTTAGTCAACTCTATCCCTAGGAGCAAGCAAAGTACCTGCCTTGCACACAATAGGCCCACCTTAAATGTCTGTTCAATGGATTCTGGTATTTGAAATATACTTCAGTAAATTAGAGGAAAGAGCAATCATATTGGTAAATTCTCATCAAATGTTGAGAATTTCAAGTATCTGAACACAGAAGAGGAGAGGCAGCTCAGGCTACTGTAGTTAGATAGAGATGGAGTAAGAATGGCAGGGAAGGACAAAGTTGGGAATAATTTGCCTAAAGTAATGATGTGAAAGCATAATTCTTTCATTTATGTATTTATTCATGTAGCCATTCATTCAAATGAATGTTGAATGGTCAATATATAAAGAGATTGTTCTGTGCATTCAGGATATATTGGTGACCAGGGAAGACAAGGACCCTGTCAGGTTTACATTCTAGTGGGAAACATAGATAATGAACACGCAAACACGTACACAATTTCAGTAAGCGGCAAGAGCTATGAAGAAAGGGAAGTAGGATAATTGGTGAGAAAGTAACCCAGTGTATCTCTCCATGTGTGTTCTCTTTAAGATAGAGGGGTTACAAAAGGTGTGCCTGAGGAGGTGACATTAAAGCAGAGACATAAAGAGAAGTGTACAAAAGTCTTGGGAGGGAGAGGATTGGGACATGACCTATGCGTACTGGACATGGCGTAGAACCCACAGGCAAAGGGGAAAGCAAATTTAAAGGATGCAAGGTAGGAAAAAAATATTAAAAGGGATAGCAAGAAGGTGTGTGAGAAGCAACAGCAAGAAGTTCAGTGTGGCTTGAACGTGCTCCTTGTAATGTATTGCATTTCATGAAAATTACTTGTATGAGCATCAATCTTAAATTTCATTAAATAATGTCGGCTTCTCATTGCTTCTGTGTTGATGATGTAAGCAGTATTTTTTTTCCAATTTGGCATTTTAAATTAGCATCCTTCACTTTTTAAAATAGATTCTTATTTGCTTGACAATTTCTTACTCTAAGAATGGGGGTCCCAAGGGATGACATGTTTTCCATGCATTTTAAGCAGTTCTTTACTGCTGTGGTTATTACAATAAGTTATAGTTTTTTGTTCTTGCTTCTTCCCAAAAACATACAGCAATGTGCCGTCTTCCTAAACATGCCACGCTGGACAACAGAACTTTAAGAACAAGCCATTGAAATTATCCAATTACTTTAATATACTTATTTTATGAAAGACACATTTGAGGGGCAACAATTTAGGACGCCTCTCTGAATTTCTGCACTCTGCCAAACTCCTTATAAATCTGTTCTTTACAACTTCTGAAAAGAAGCATAGGAGTTGAGAAGTTGTAGATGAGTTTCTAAGCAGCAATAAAAGGCAAACAATATTTACCTAAGAATGGAGTACCCAACTGTTTACTGTATTAAGTGGAATTCTCAAGCCACTACAAGCTAATAACATTGAAAAGCTCACTTAAAATGCATTCCCATATTTATCCATTGTTGTAACCCTACAGCAGGTGACTGGAGACAAATTTTCTTAGCAGTAAATTTTCATGCTGATTCCCTTATGTTAGCAAATGTCCTCTTAGTTAAAGAAACCAGGACAGCTTTGTGACCACAAAACAGAATCCTATGAAATTTTATTACTGCTGGGGTAATTTAAAGAGCCAGTGAAGGTATGAAATTATTAGCATTGGCGTCCCTATGAAGGGCAACAGGTGGCAGAAATGTTTACTCAGGGGATTTTTTCCATCAAAGATTCCATTAGTGTTTGAGTCCCAGTGGCACGGCTGCTAAGGAGCCATCCAAACGACCCACCAGCTGGTGAAATCAGCAGTTTAACAACCGACTACATAGAAAACATTCTTCTATCCACTTTGGACATTCATACCCCAATGCCTTTTGCTAGACAGCCTTTGATTTAATCCATATCAATACAAAGTTGGTTATTAAGGTAAATCCAAATATATGACAAAAAACAAACCCTCTGCAGCAGAGACTGCCAGCAACCCACCCGCATCCATCTAGCACTCATCACTCCTGTACAAGCCAATGGCTTTTTAATGGCAGCCCCTGCTACTTGAAGGCCCTCTGGCCTGCAGACTCAGAAAGCAGGGTGAAAGAATGGGAAATCCTGGGCATTTCCTTTAAGAGGAAGAGAGTCTCTTCTTGGCCTCATTCATCTCACACTTTTGGGCCGCAGCTATCCCAGCTCTAATGTGCTCTTTGAATCTAACCCCGTAAGAATTAGGTCCTCTATAAAGTGCTTTAGAATTTGCTCCAGGGACTATTAGCCAAGGTAAGACAGAAAACAGAACTAAAGAGCAGTTAAAACTTGTCTTTGACTCTCTTGGACTCTTTCTTTGCCTTTTCTGTCCACCACCAGCATTTATACTTCCCCCCCTTCTTTTCCTGTATAAGAGTTTATTGTAAGATTCTCATGCCGTAACTAAGCTGTTTATACATAGTAGTCCAATATCCATACAAATTTCCATATTGAGAAAAGTAAAAGTACACTTTGCTCAACTAGTACATGAAATGAAATTCAGTGTTTTGAGATTTGATGGTAGGACCATCTGAACATTAGCACATTGCATATGTAATCAATGCTGATTTAAGTATCCTCAACACAGTGAATTAAGATTTATTATAATGTCATAAAGTAAACAGGGGTGTTTATTGAGTTAATTTACAGTGATATATTAATATACATATATAACTATATCACATATCAACTGTACAATACAGATTATGGAGCAATACAATAAATTTTGGAGCTTCAAGCACAGCACATTGTAGGATATTTTGGAAAACGAATTAACAGCATTAACAAACTATTTCTTTGCCCAAAAACAGCAGTTAAGCCATGTCAAAATAACACACTGCAGTTTTGCTCCCTATATTTGATTAACATTCATTGATTTAAGGCCTAAAAAGTTCTGTCTGAACAACCCTACCTCTGTTTATTTCTTAAGATTGTTTGCAAATGGAATTTCTCAAAACCTCAAGGTCACATGCTTGCGTGGAAACATTTTCTTTAGAAAGGGCCATTAATTTTGAATACGGTTAAGTAAGCAGCATTACCCCATAAAACAAACAGGCTCCATTTCATTAATAGGGAGAATATTCAGCTCTTTTAAATACTTAATCTAATGGTGATTTTTATCTTTCCTACTGTCAACTTCCAGAATTTACAACCCCATCTAAATAAAAGTTTATGTTTTAAAATTTGTTTCTTTCTGATTTAGAAGAGCATCCTAGGGCAAAAATTCAGGGCATTTTGTAATTTCCATTTTCTTGTTTTCACTCAAAATATGGCATCTCAATTCATTCCATCACTATGTGACCTAACATTATTTTATAACTTCATTAACGTGGTACTCAGCTTTCCCTTTGAAAATTTCCATGAACATTTCTTTGTGTTACCAAATGTGTAGGCAAAAGTATCAGCTATATGAGTGGACTGTCTTTGGCTCTACTGGAATTTTCCTCAATTCCTAAACTAAAATCTATACTTTGAAAAAAATGCTATAACCCAAACACATACAGTCTGATGTAATTCCCAGATTGCGCAGCATTTCAGATGTTTAGGGTCAATTATTCAGTAAATAAAACTTAGTGTTTATAAATATGAGCTAATCACTTAAGAGAATGATGAATGATTAGTTATAAGTGCTTATATTTGATAAGTCATAATTTTGTGTCAAATTCTATATTAAATGCTTTGCATTCATCTCGTTTGTATCCCCATTTTAGAGAATAGAAGACAGAGACACAGAAAGGGCTAAGCCACCTCCCCAAGGTATTGCAGCTATTAAACTAAAGCATCAGGGATGTGAACTTGGGCTTTCTGAGTCTGGCATTTGACTTTATAATGACTCTTCTAAATTTGTATTAGAACTGAACATGGCATGTCGATATTTTGGCGGATGATATAACTATGCAAATGCAACCACTTCTCGTTTGTTGAATGGATACATAAAGAAATAGACAAGTGAGTGGATTTATTAACAAATCAATTTTTAGTGGCCTAGAACATGACAGACATTTTCTTATGAAAAAAATGATATCCTTAAAGAAGTTCATCATGGTGGCATGACAGATTGTGTTCGAAGATTTTGAAAAATTATTGTCACATGTTTAATTTTATCATCCTCCTGTGAAAAACTAGAAATAACTGGGTGGTCACTTAATGTTGAATGTCAATACCAAGTATCTGTTAGGGCACTGATTTCTCTTTCTAAAAGTAAAAAATGATAAAGAGAATGGAGTTTGGTAGAAACATATGTGGATAAGCTTTACAGCATGCACATATATTTTTATTCCATATCTAGAAATGATATGTCTGCTAGAAATTGTACATATGAGGTTCCAAACTCCAATGTAGCCCTGTCTATATGTGTTTGTTAGATGGGCACTTTGGTTGATTTTCGTCAGTGTAACTATTATTGGTCCATGGCAAGAGATTTGTCTGCTGCTGACCAGAGTCTTCTACATTTTATTTCTTAAAAGAAGTTCTCAGCAAAAATTTAAATATGCTTTCCTATTCATTCTTAGTCAACCAAAAGTGATGATGTTCAAGGTAGCTAAATGAACAGAGTTTCAATTTGCCTTATCGATGGAGGTGTCTTACAGTGTCATACTGGACTCATTCTCAGAGACTTACTTAGCATGGAAAGATAACCTTAGGCTAATATGCATGCTCATTTCCATCTTAAAGTAGACTTCCCAAGGAATCCACATTTGTGTTTACATGGGTGGAGGATGTGTGCATGCATGCATGATTTTGGACCTACACTTACAAACTGTTTAGATGATTTGTGATATAATTTATAGCTCCTTAGCTAGAAGAATTTATTCCTAGATATCCAGAATTACCTTTATTATTTCATGTCTAGAGCAGAAAAAAGGACTAAATAAAGTAGAAATTCCTGCGAAATCTTTTTCCAAATCTCCAATTAAGGGGGAAAGTTTTGATAAGATATGGATTTCAATTATACCACCCTGCCAAGAAGTGAGGATCTTTGGAAATTCTCCAGACATGCACAATTAATATAGTTGCTAGACTTTATAGCAGTAAATGAATCGGAATATCAAATGACATCAAAAGCATTTGTTCTGGACTTCTGCTCCTGGCCAAGTTGGAGTAAAAGGGACAGGATTTAACCACCTGCCCAAAAAGCTTCAAAAATGTGGACAAAATATCTGAAGCAATGTTTTTCAAGATGTTGGGCATCATGTAGTAAAGGACAGTGCTCCCTGAGGTTGCTTCAGTGACCCATCTAGAGTGAATTTAAGGATATGGCACAAGAAGAGACAACCCAGAATAAGCTTAGAGGTCATCCCGATTTGAGGAGATGGAGCTGGTAGTCCAAGGAGGACAAAGCAGCTACAGTTCATAGGAGAGAGTACCAGAGATATACAGAGAGAGAACTCTGGAGATCTGCAGAAGGTTCCCTTTCAGGCTTCATCTGGGTACTAATCAGCTCAGGTATGGTAATATAACACCCATAACAAATCAAGCGGAACTGACCGAGAAACGACAATGAGTAGATAAGGACATCATTACAACAGCTACTATAATCTTATTCTATATTTTCAAGAAGGTAGAGGAAGAGATTGAACATGTTGAGTTGAGACATGGAAGATAAAAAAAAGACCTAACTCATACTTCTAAGAAATGAAAATGATAATATCTGAGGTTAAAAATATACACTGGATATGATTAGCCACAGAGTAGAGGCTGTGGAAAATTAGTTTAGTGAATTCAACAATAAAAATTATCTAAAATGAATCTCACATAAAAGAAAAGGCTGATGAAAATCAACAGTAACATCACTGAGTGGGGGGGCAGCTTCAAGCAGCCTATTGTGGGTGTAGTTGGAGTCCTTGAAAAGGGAAAGGGGCAAAAGCTACTTAAAATAGCAATTGGTAGGCACTGCAATGGTGGCTCAGTGGTAGAATTCTCACCTGCCACACAGGAGACCCGGGTTCAATTTGCGGAAACTGTCCATGTATAAATATAAATATATATATATATATATATATATATAGCAATTGCTGAAATTTTTCTAAATCTGGTGAATACTATAAAAGAAGCTTAAAAGACCTCAAACACAAGAAACATGGAGAAAACGACACCAAGGCATTTCATAAAAAATTGCTTGATCCCAAAGTGCTCCCTCATAAGCCTCTTGCATGCTAATCTCCATCTTAGAGCATGCTTCCCAAGAAATCCAACATGAAATATGTACTGAAATCCATACTCAAACTTCTATCCTCTGGGGAGCAGAATGGAGGTATATATACACTTCTATGTTGCCTGACTTTTGCACGAATTTATAGTTCTTCTATAATTAAAAAATGCAGATTAAAATATATATAACTACCTTGTATCTTTGGAAATGGTGAGAAGTTTAGACAACTCCCCAGAACAGTTTAGAAGATTCTTATTTATCTATTGTTCAGACAGAGCCCTTGTGATGCTGCATTAGCCATTAAAATTAATTTTAATGCTATTAAAAATTCACCTGCTGTATGACAGCAGGTTAGAAATCCATGAATTTTCTTCATCTTCAATTTCCAATGCTGATTGTGTATACAAGTTTGATTGATATAAATATAACTAGACAAGATTTTAAAAGTATTCGCTTTCTGTGCTTACTTAGCTTGTCAGATACACAGGTGGTTAACATGTTTAATTCCTTAATATCAAAAGGCATATCTGCTATGCAAAAATATTTGAGAATTGTATATGTGAATATGATAATGCTTCACGAATTCAGCATGTTGAAATATCTAGACTATTTAATAAACTACCTTTTCCTGGCCTTCGTCTTTCTTTAGTCAGTATATTCTGGTATTTAAAAATTAGCTACAATATAAATCCAGTTGACTGAAAATCGCTACATGAACAATTTGAGCAAAGAGTTGAAAAAAACACTTAAGCCTTGGTTTAATAAATTACTTCTTATACCTAAACTATATATGTTATAATCGAAATTACACCCTCCACAATCCGATTTATCTGTATGATCAAAAGACACAACAAGTTGAAATTAAAAGATGCACTGGTTATATCTATATGTTGCATCTCCATTAACATAAACCATAAAGAAGTCAGTAAGTATCACCAATTAACTCTGCATTGTTTTGGTCTCTGGCCCATCGCAGAAGGCATTTTGTCAATAGAATATTTAGAAATATTGCTACATCACCACAAATTGTCTTTAGGGAAACAGAACTGTAATTTTATCATGATGGATATTTCTAGCAACGATATCACTGCTAAATATACCATAAGTTTTCCTTCTGGAAAACAGATTCCAACATATGGCAATAACATACACTGCTCTAAAGCCATCCTCCTATAAGATGCTTCACTGTATCACAGATTCAATTATACTCTGTGGTTCATCAGCTAACCCAGTTATGTCTACTCCATCATGACACAAAAAGTCTGTTGAACAGTCTCCCAACATGATCATTACGATGGCATTACAAAATGTGTTGCGATGACAACAAAAGCCCAAAATTACAAATTTCCATCATCCACTGCAACCTGAACAGAAATACGTTAAGTAGCCATGAATCAATCACGGCACAGATAAAGACGATTGGAAAAAGAGATTTCAAAAACTTACCTTAAGGTACCATTTGTATTTGGCATGTTCCCAATTCTCAGGAATTTGTGTCTTTTTGAGAAACTGTTCCGCTTCTGTTAGCCATTGATTAAATATCTTCATATCATAATGAAAGCGCCGCCATTTTTCAACAGATCTGTCAAATCGCCTAGGGGTGAAAGGTTGGATCATAAAAAAAGAAATGGATAATATAAGACAAATTATATGGACATAGCATGTGCATCTTCCTTTTGGCAAGGATATGCTTCTTACAGTTTCACATATTTGAAATTTTCTATTTCAAATAACAGAAATAATAATACTGAATAGGACTGACAGTTTAAATTAAAGGCTGTAATCTTTTCCTTTAAATTTGACTATATTTCTTGATGGAAACAAAGACTAAAACAATTACTTTGGAGAATTAGCATTTTCTTCCCTGTGATCACATTTAATTTTTAAAAAGAATTCCAGGAATTTAAAAATATAACATTCTAATGCATTACATATTTAGTAGCTATATATTCAATTCCAAAAATATTTTTTTGGGATCAAAACCAAGTTATCTCGGGGGGGGTCACTGTGGCTCAGCAGGCAGAGTTCTCGCCTGCCATGCCAGAGACCCAGGTTCGATTCCTGGCGCCTGCCCATGCAAAATAAAACAAAATAAAATAAAGTTATCTCATAGAGACTTTCAGCTTCAATATTCCTCTTGATCAAAAAGAGTCTACTCAATAAGATCCTCAAGCATCCAGGAGGACAGATATAACTTATATTTCAGGCAATTAACCAACTAATTAATATACTAGTCCAAATCTGATGAGGGGTGTTTTTTTTATTGTATACACTAACATTTTTAATCGGAATGATGAAAAAACTTAGACAAGACAATGTGCTAATATCACATATGACAAGAATGTTAAGAAGTAGGTATTTGGTCATTTTCTAGTTATAGTTGACTGAGGCAGAAATGATATGAACAGGGCTTTAGGTTTGCCCTAAGGCAGTTGCACATAAAAATCACCTGGGGTGTTTTAAAACAAAACAAAAACAAAACACTGATCCTGGGGCTTCACTCCAGACCAATTAAATTAGAATCTTTGGAGGTGGAACCCTGGCATTCTGGTATGTTTTAAAGTGCCCCAGGCAATTCTCACGCACTGCCAAGGTAAAAACAACTGTTGTAAGTTGTATGGCGTTTATAGTTTACTGAGTCTCCTGAAATCTGTTCAAACCAGAATCTGCAAGCACCAAAGCAGAAGTCATCCTGCATCCGAGTAAAGGAATTTGTCAAAGTTCTACTTCTAAGAAGCAATGGACTATACTTTTGAATACCTTGACATTGTCTCAGACTTCTCTTCTATTTAGGAACTTTAAATAACTTAGTAACTTAAACAATCCACTACTCTATACTGGTTTATGGGGAAGGAAATGGGATTCACATTTATTGAGCAGTTACTACAAGCCAGTCACGGGCTCTGCTTTTACATATGCCATTCCATGGAATCCTATGGCATCGCTGCAACATAACAATTAATATTCCCATTTTTCTGTAGGAGAAACACGGAGAGGCAGAGTAACTTGCCAAAAGGGAAATAAGTACTAAATAGGAATGAGGGGATTCTAACCCAGATCTTTCTGGTTTCAATGGTACTTTTCCACTACTGTACATAATGCCTCACTGGAATATCCTTTTTTCAAGATAGAGTTCCATTTTATGGGCTAAACACGATAATGTAATGGTTTATTTGTAAGCTCTTTTTTTCTTATTCTTTATTATCTTTCAAAGATTTAATTATCCTTCTAAATGTACATCACATTCTATCAGGCATTGTACTTAATGAATATTTTTTATTTGTAAACAAATATAAAAGGGACAGTATTTTGGTAGCATAAAAAAGGCAGCCAACCGTAGCTGGAAAAAAGCAATCTCTAACTTTAGCTAGCTAAAAAAATAAGAAAGTTGCCTTTAATAATTAATGGCATTCTACAGTTGATGAAATATGATATGCCTGTTGGCAACAGAATGATCTTGGAAATGTTTCATGTGTTTAATAATAACTTAGCATTCATATATTTTCAGCACTGTCTAACACACAATAAGTAACTTCAGAATGCATCTTAAGAGTTCATTTCCTTAAAAAAAAAGAATTATGCATTGAATGTGTCTTACAGGCACTTGTATCATTGGGGTCAAAAACTTGCTGTTGAATTATTAGCCACAAAGCTATAGTTAGCAAAGTTAGCATTTTTCCATCTTAGTGAGACTACAGTTGATTTGAATTTTCATTATATGCATTTTCCTCCGTGGTCCAGTTTTTCAACAGTGTGGATTTCATACTTTGTGATTCAATAAAAGAAAATAATTTAAAATGGCATAATTTCAAAAATGGCTGGTTCACACACAAAGGACTACCATCTCCAACTCTCCCCCTGCTACCACAGCCTGGGAAGCAGGAAAAAACTAACCAGAGCAGAGAAGAATTACAATTTGGCCACAACTTTCCACTCCATTTTTCCAGCACTCATCAGTCCCTTTCTTATTTTGCTTCTCCCCCCACCCCCAATGCGATCACCTGACTGATCCCCTTGCCAATACTTTCAGCTACCAGTAGGTGATCACTTTTCCAACCCTTGTGCCATAAATACCTACTCTTCCCTCCAGACTGCTGTGTACCTCCAACATTCTGACCTCAAACCTGCTTCACAGACACCTCCTTTCACTACTCGCCATGCTGCCAATTTCCATCCTCCACGCGATTCCACAAACCCTTGGCCCAAACCCTCTTCTTCTTCACCGATGATCTTTTCTACGAATTCCCCAAGAGAAGAAAATATGTGTCCGTACACTTGATCATTGTACCCCTCTGCAAGACAGAATTAGAGATGGGACAGGAAGGGGAACAGGCTGCGGGCTTGAGGCCTCCATTTATGATCTGGACCCAAGTCCACACGCCAGCCAGATGGGACTATCTGCAGAACCCTTCCACTCTTTCCCTGCTCCAGCTTCAGGACCCTATTGTTACTCTGTCCTTTAGTCCCATAGCCCTGAAACATCTCCTTTCCTTTTGCTCCCTGCTCCCCAACTCTTGCAACCCAAACCTTCACATATTTCAAGACTTGATACAAACTACTTACACTGTCACTTTGTAACTCTATGGATACATAGTATCCCATATAACATACAATTACTAACATTCTGAAAACTGCAAGGCTGATTTCATTTTATTATTAAAATTAATGTCAAAATGAGTAACTCTAGTCAAACAAAATATTAAAGAATAAAAGCCTGTGCTTTGCACGTGATGATATTTAATGTGAATAATAATACTTTAAACTCCGTTTCAAGCATCACATAAAATTTTAAAATATACTTTTCAGCTTTTAATAGGCACCGTTAAACAGCAGAGTCTAAGTCCATTTTTTGAGTCTACTATATAAAATTACAATTTTTATCATGGCTACTTATAAACTTACAATCTTTCCACCAAAGAAAATCCCAATGAATGGATATAAACGTTGCTAGTTTTATAGTTACATTTATAAATTTAATGGCTTATCAGTCAATATGCTCCTTAAATTTCTCTCATTCCATTAATTGAACTGTCCATGAGTTAGTAAAAAGGCAGCAACAACTAGAAACACATAGAGACATTAAAAATAACTTCCAGGCAAATAAATAAAAATGTAGGTCTCTATACTCTTTCTAGAGGGAAAAAAAAGAGAGAGAAGTGCCCCTCCTCCACCCCACTCCCCCACAGCGGCAGTAAAAGGAAATAGAGATGCAACTAAATAAAGGACAAAAAAAGTCAGTATAAACATATGGATAATAAATCAACCGATTTTAAAATTTTGCAAATATTAAAAATCTCATTGGCTATGCAAGCAGTATTTAAAATTACACTGCTGCTTCATTTATGCACAGCATAACTTATTTCTTGCTGTTCTAAATCAAGTTAGTCAGATTATTCTAGAGCATAAATTATATTTAGCGAGCAATTTAGGTACTTTGGCACATACTTTAACACTTTCAGGCCATTAAGGTGGTGTTGAATTCTGTGAAATAGAATTAAATAAATAACACCCTCGTAGCCTTGTGACATATCCATTGTGGCTTTGTACTTGGGTTTGTAAGCCCAGCATTGGGGCTGCTGATTATTTTCTCTTACATATCCCATCTTTAATTAGGTGAACAGGAGAGATCTTGGCTAAAGACTCATGGTCCTAATTATAGGTACTAATAAATAAAAGTCCAATGAGCTATCTGCCCTAAATCATAGTAACACCCCTCTCTCCCCTGCTGCCCTAATAATAGAATTATTTAAGACAAAATTCAGTAGAAAAGAGTTGTGAAAGTTTTTCCATAGGACCTGATCTGGTGGAAGGGGCTCTCCCATGGCTCCAACTCCCCTCACTTACCCCATTCCCCTTTTAATTCTCATGCCTAAGTCACTGTCCCCTAACCTTGTAGATTAAAGTCAGTGTCCTCATGCCACATTTATTCCAGTCTGGATGCAACCCATGACCTCTGCAGGCAAGTAGAGCACAGTGGTCAGGATGTCTCGGTTGGAATTCTAGCTCCATCACTTACTGTGTGGCCTTAGGCAAGCAGATGACCTCTCTGGAAAGGAGGTAGAAAAGAAGGACTCACTTTCTAAGGTTAATCGTGAGGGCTAAATGAACGAACACACATCAACATCTTAGAATAATATCTAGCAGTGTTCGCCAAGTATGTGTAGTGATGGCGGTAGTTCAACCTTTTGTGGCATGAGAGGCCACACCGTACATCCTGGAAACACAGGCTCAGGCGCCACAAAGACTTTCAGCAATGACCACCTCATTACTTACATAGCACAAAGGGTCCAAATGACCAGCAAAAAACGATTCCATAGTGACCTGTCTCCCAGGGAGGCCAACTGCTACTCAGGTTCAGGGTTGGGGGATGGCGAATCCCAAGCCCCACTTTGTGTTGCAGAGGACAGTCAAATCTGCATGGCCCAGGGAGGGATATTTATATAATTCATGGGGAGGAGGGCTCTGTCACCAAGGGTTTCTACCATTATAAGCAGCTGGAACTGCTTGTTCCTAGTTTCAGGTTTAAGATCTAGTCAGGCCTTTTCATTAGACCTAACTTCTCTGTGGAAATGTACTGGAACATCTGCACACAATAGAAAAGGAGGTGGGTAGGAAAGAGCTAGGAGATTGGCACTAGATGTTTCTATGACTTTTCCAGCACATTTTTAAAGGCTTAGGCCTTTAAAAGCAAGTCAACTCATTAGCAGAATCTGCTCAAGTCATTGATTCCCTTCCTTGGGTTCAAACCTGTAAGGACTGACCTCATTAATTTTAGCCTTTAGAGTAGTTAATTAGACCATGCCATTAGCTTGTTTATGGACAAGGAATCATTACTCCAGCATAGAACTGTGGTTGATCATGTCTATTCCTGACAATGCTATGTTCGCTTATATTTAAATGGTTTTTATTGTGAAATATAACTATATTGAATAATACATAAGTCCTCACTGTACCATCACCTAGGCAATGAAATAAAAATGGCCAACAGTCACAACCCCATGCTCTGGAAGTCCCATCCACTCAGTACTCCCTCTCATACCCTCCCATCCTCATATAAACTCCATCCTGACTTTCATGGTAATTGTTTGTACCGGTTTGAAGCTATTATGTACCCCACAAAAGCCACATCCTTTAATCCTCATTCAGTATTGCTGGGTGGGATCCTTTTTATTCTTTCCATGGAGATGTGACCCACCCAGCTGTAGGTGGTACCTTCTGATGAGATAGCTTCCATGGAGAGGTGTCTCCACCTGTTCAAGGTGGGTTGCTTTCTGGAGCCTTTTACAAGGGAACCATTTTGGAAAAGGCTTTAGAGCAACCAGAGCCAACAGAGCCCACAGGTCCAGAGACTGTTGGAGACGAAGAAAGAAAACATCTCCAGAGAAGCCAATGAAGAAGCCTGGAAAGAAAGCTAGCAGACTTTGCCATGTGCCTTCCTAGCTGATAGAGGTGTCCAGAAGGCAAAGACCCCAGCAGACACCAGTCATTTGCCTTTCCAGCTGACAGAGGTGTTGTGGACAGTATCAGCCTTTCTTTAGTGAAGATAATCTCTTTTTGCTGCCTTAGTTTGGACGTTTTCATGGCCTTAGAACTGTAAATTTGCAACTTAATAAATTCCCCTTTTTAAAAGCCATTCCATTTCTGGTATATTGCATTTGCGCAGCTTTATCAAACTAAAACATCATCCACTGCCTGCCTTTTAAAAATAGTTTTACCATTTAAATATGCATTTCTAACCCTGTAGTTTGGTTTTGTATGTTTGAACTTTGTATGAATGAAACCATTCAGCATGTATTATTTTTTGTCTGGTTTCATTTGCTTAATATTATGCTGCTAAGATTAATCCATGGTATCTCTCAAACAGCAAGAACTCCCAAGTTCCCAGATCTTGAGGTTTGAAACTTGTATCTGTAACAGAAAAGCTAAGCCTACCTATAATGATACCTAAGAGCTACTTCCAGAGAACCTCTTTTGTTGCCCTGATGTGCCCCACCGCCCCACGCTCTCTCTCAGCCCAACTCTGCAAAAGAAATCATTACCCTACCTTCTATGTGGGACATGACGTCCAAGGGTGTGACTCTCCCTAGCAACATGGGAGATGACTCTCAGGGATGAGACTGGTCCTGGCACTGTGGGACCAACAACACCTTCCTGTCCAAAAGGGGGAAAAGAAGTGTAACAAAATAAGGTATCAGTGGCTAAGAGAGTTCAAACAGAGGTGAGAGGCTATTCTGGAGGCAACTCTTGCCAAGCCCCAACTGTTCTAGTTTCCTAGCTGCCAGAATGCAATATACCAGAAATGGAATGGCTTTTAAAAAGGGGAATTTAATAAGTTGCTAGTTTACAGTTATAAGGCAGAGAAAATGTCCCAATTAAAACAAGTCTATAGAAATGTCCAATCAAAGGCATCCAGGGAAAGATACCTTGGTTCAAGAAGGCCAATGAAGTTCAGGGTTTCTCTCAAGCGAGAAGGTACATGGCGAACACAGTCAGGGCTTCTCTCTCAGCTGGAAGGGCACATGGTGAACACGGTGTCATCTGCTAGCTCTCTCTCCTGGTTTCTGGTTTCATGAGGCTCCCCGGGAGGTGTTTTCCTTTTTCATCTCCAAAGGCAACTGGGTCTTGGACTCTCTGCTTTGTGATGCTGCAGCATTCTCTGTTCTCTCCAAATCTCCTTCATCCTCCAAATGTTTCCTCTTATGTAGGACTTCAGAAACTTACCAAGACCCACCCAAAGGGGTGGAGACATGTTGTCACCTAATCCAGCTTAACAACCACTCTTGATTAAATCACATCTCCAGGGAGATGATCTGATTACAGTGTCAAACATACAGTATTGAATAGGGATTATTCTGCCTTTACAAAATGGGATTTTGATTAAAACATGGCTTTTCTAGGGGACATACATCCTTTCAAACCAGCACACCAGCCAACATCATTATTGTTAATACAGGGCTCTATCTGAGATCTTACTAACATTTCACATGCTAAATTTACTTTACAGAAACCTAAAACCTTCAGATTGTTCCTAGGCTAAAAAAATCCTGAAACCCAGAGGTCCCAGTATTTCCAAGAACATCAAACAGTTCCATTCCCTGATCCCATATTATTGACAGCCTTTTACCACATGAAAAAGTTAGAATACCCCTAAAGATTGGGAGAAGGATCAAAGGAGGAAGAGTTATTCGGGCTGCTGAATCATTACACTTACATTTCTATTTAGTCTCTAGTGTCTTGGAGCAGCTAGGAAGAAAAACCTGAAATTGTAGAACTGTATCCCATACCAGACTTAGAAATCAGTTCTATAACTACTTGTCAAAACTGTACTTTGAAATTTACTGCTTTTTTGTATATAAGTTTTATTTCGCAATAAAAAATCTACTTATACATAAAAAGATTAAACCATGGTATTGCTTATTCATTGTTGTCTTTTATTCCAAGGTCTGAATACACTAAAAATTGCTGATTTATTTTACTGTTAATAAATATTTGGGTTGTTTCCATTTGGGGGCTATTCCATGCTGGGCTGCTATGGACATTTCTGTACATGTCTCTTGGTATGTGTACACCTGAATTTCTCTAGAATCTATAGATAGTAGTGAAACTGACTGCATACAGGGAATGTGTGGTTTTAATTTTACAAAATAGTGCCAAAGGTTTTTACTCCAGACAGCACTGAATGCAAATTTACCCTCCAGCTTATGATGAGAACTGTAATTACACCACCTTTTCACCACCATTCAGTATTGTCAGACTTTTAAATTTCAATCATTCTAATGGGATGATATCTCATTCTAGTTTACATTTGCATGTTTTTTATTACAAATAGAGCTGAGAACATCTTCATATATTTATTGGTCATTTGGATTTCTTATCTTTTCAAACTTTTTAATAGTATAGTATAACATATATACAAAGCAAAGAAATAAAAAAGCAATCGTTTTCAAAGAACTCTTCAACAAGTAGTTATAGGACAGAGCCCAGAGAGTGTCATGGGCTACCATATGATCCTCTCAGATTTTTTCTTTCTAGCTGCTCCAGAATATAGGAAGCTAGAGGGCTTAAATATTTTTTTATCATCACAATCGACTTTTTTTCTTTCTTTCTTGTGAAAAGTAACATATATACAAAAAAGCAATAAACTTCAAAGCATAGCACCACAATTAGTTGTAGAACATATTTCAAAGTTTGATATGGGTTACAATTCTACAATTTTACGTTTTTACTTCTAGCTGCTCTAAGATACTGGAAACTAAAAGGGATATCAATTTAATGATTCAGCAAACATATTCATTTGTTAAATCCTATCTTCTCTGCATAACTCCACTGTCACCTTTGATCCTTCTATCCCTCTCTTTAGGGGTGTTTGGGCTATGGCCATTCTAACTTTTTCATGTTGGGATAGGCAGATGGAACTATCTGATGTTCTAGAGAGGTTGGGCCCTCTAGGTTTCAGGATTTATCTAGTCCAGGGACACATCTGGAGGTTGTAGGTTTCTGGAAAGTTACTATAGTGCCTGGAACCCTTGTGGAATCTTATATATTGCTGTAGGTGTTCTTTAGGATTGGCTGGAATGGTCCAGGTTGGGGGTTGGCAGGTTATAATAGGCAGCAAAGTCTACCTGAACCTTGCATAAGAGCAACCTCCAGAGTAGCCTCTCAACTTTATTTGAACTCTCTCTGCCACTGATACTTTATTAGTTACACTTCTTTTCAGTCTTTTGGTCAGGATGGAATTGTTGATCTCACATGCCAAGTCTGTATTCATCCCTGGGAGTCATCTCCCACATCGCCAGGGAGACTTTCACCCCTGGATGTCATGTCCCACTTAGTGGGGTGGGCAATGGTTTCACTTGCAGAGTTGGGCTTAGAGAGACTGAAGCCACATCTGAGCAACAAAAGAGGTCCTCAAGAAGTCACTCTTAGGCATGCCTATAGGTAGTCTAAGCTTCTCCATTACCTACATAACGTTCACAAGAGTAAGCCTCCTAATGGAGGGCATGCCCTATTGATTTGGGTGTCCCTAAAGTTTGACACAGTATCAGGGTATTTCCTGATGGTAAAATTGAACAGTTTCATATTTTTTCTCCCCTCCCTCAGGGGACTTTGCCAATATTTTCTGATTATCTGCTTAATATATTCCAAGATGTATCCAGGCATTACATTAATCTATACAGGATTAAAGGACCTCTTTCTTATTCTGGGTTCCCTGTGTTTCAGTTATTCAAGTGAGCTATACAGTTAGGTTGAGTTAGATTATGTGCTACAGAAAAATTACATTCAGACCAAAAAAGCCTTTCTTCTAGTCTCAAAGAGTATGTGTGGTTCTAAAATATAGACATTGTCTTCCTTACCCCTGTGGATTTCTTATTTTTTGTAAAAATGGCAAACATCTTGGAGAGTGCTATTGTGAAACATAAAACATATTAGCTATCTTCTACAGAGTGATCACTTTATAAACACCAGCTAGGTCAAGAAATACAACATTACCATCAGCCATGTTTGCCATTTCTCACTTTTCAAGACATTCTCCCATTTTTCTATTGGATTGTCTATTCTTTTCTTACAGATTTGTAAGGATTCCTCAAAATTATGGATGTACACATTTTTTCAGTTATACATGTGCTTCGAATATCTTCTCCCACTCTGTTGCTTGCCTTATCACTCAATGCTGAGTTTAGGTATACACAATTTAGTAATATACCATGTAGTTCAGTTAATCTTTTTTTTTATGACTAGGGCTTGTGTGTCCTGTTTAAGAAATCTCTCTTATCTAACACTCACTATATTTTATTTAAGAGCTTTACTGATTTGCTTTTTCCAGTTGGGCTTATAATTTACCAGAATACTATTTTTGTGTATTGTGTGAAATAGCACCTATTTTTTTTCCTAAGTCAGAGATTTCATTTTAATTTTGGGGGGGGTAAGGCATGCATAAAGAATACAATTATGGATGTACAGTAGAAACACAATGGGTGAAAATCACTCATGCTAATGAAAAGTCCTCTCGTTCTGCTCTGTTAAAAACTTTATCATTTGAAATATTTTTAGAGCAAGGTAAAGAAATAAACAGTGGCATAAAGTGATACCCTTCTTATTAGGTTTTACTGTTTTCAATATATCCATTGCTGGTATTTTTTTACAGCTCTGGATTGACATTTTATTTCATAAAACCCTGTTTATTTTATTGATTCCTAATCCTCTCTAGACTGTGTGCCTGGTTCTCAGACTTCCAAGCAGTTTGGAGAGGCAGTTCATTTCTTTCAAGTTTTTCACAGCAGTTATAATACTTGGAACCCATGCTCATGCCTTTATTCCTTCTCTTCACTGCTGAATTTTCATACATTTTATTTCCTTCGTTTCTCATAATCACTTTTTCATTTTTCACTGTATGAACAAACAGAAAAGAGATTTACTTCAATTCTGTCACCAACATCAACACTCAATGTGACCTCTTTCCAATCATAGAAAACTCTTTTGTCACGCCTAAAGGCAAAAGGATATTTCTGAATTCCAAAAAAATCGAGTTATTATAGGTGAACTTCTTGCATTTCCTGTCTGGAATTTCATTCACACACAAAGGTTCTACTAACAACCACAGCAGCGGTTGACAAACTTTTTCTGTAAAGGGCTGGGGAATAAATATTTTAGGCTTTGTCGGTGACCTACATATAGTATTGGTTGCAACTACTCGACTCTGCCATTCTAGCAGAAAAGCACCCACAGACGAAACATAAGCAAATGGGGGTGGATAGGTTCCAATAAACTTGATTTACAGAAACAGGTGGTGGCAGACAGGCAGGATTTGCAGATCCTTGAACCAAGGCTGATGACCATTAGTTCCAGCTCTGACTCGTACTTGAGCTGTATGTCCGTATTTCCAGCTGCTCTTGGCCTGTCCTTGCTAGAACATTCTATATGAACCTCAAACATGACGTGTCAATAATTCCTTATTTTCTCCTATAAATCTTTACTTTCAGTTTTAGTGAATGATTCCCAAGCTAGAAATCTTGAGGTCTTCCTTTACTCTTCTCTTTCTCACCATGCCTGTCTCTATATCTCATCAATTTTAAACAAGAGATGTCTCTTTAATTTGGCCTCTTTCTTCAAGTTCCTCTGTCGTGATCTTTCTCGAAAGCCTCTGATATCTTTTACTTGACATATTCTAACCCCTCTCTCCCTATGGTCAGTTCATCGCCACCCTCCCATGTATGTCTACCTAGTTCCTTTTCAACTCCACTGTACATAATACCTAGCCCATCATGTACACGATGCTTCAAAACAATGAGTATCTTAAAGCTTCCAGAACAATCCAGGTCCTATTTCTACTCTGGGCCTTTTGCTGTATCTTAGAACACCATCCCTCTACAACATTACTTTATTCTGCCAAGCCTATCTCCCCCAGAATTCATTATTCCCTAATACAAGTTTCCCCCACTTTGCAAAAACCTCTATTAATATACCACTTCATATTTTAATTATCTATTTACACTGCTATCTTCTCCTATGGGCTTTTCAGGGAAAAGAACATGCCTCATATACCTTTGAATTTCCGTCACTAAGCACTGCTGCTGACACATGGCAATGGTTTCATACGTTTTTTAAATGAATGAATGGATGAATGAAAGCATTTACCATGAATTTGCATAAGCTCCTTATATCTACAATCTAGAAGCCATGAAGGCTTGGGCACATCACCTTACTTCTTTGAATTTCAGTTCCCTCAAATATAAAGCAAGAGTAACATTTCCTACCTGCTATAGCATTCTGAAGGGGATAAAATAATTTCTTTGATATATAAATAGCAATAAAAGTTTAATGTTATTGATATCAATAGTTAATAGCAACCATTAGAAACCTCCACATTTTATAAAACTAATACAGAATTTAGAATTTTAAAAAATTCAGTCTACAATAGCAATCATTTTCTAAATAGGTCAATGAATTTTCAGAGCTCATTAATTCATTAATTGGTGGTTCTCATTAATAGAAAGCACAAGATGACTTTAAAATATAGATAATTTAGAAAGCTTAATGTCATCCAATAAGGAATAATAAACATTACACAGACTTGTTGATGTCTAGTTTAGGGATGAGGACACACAGTTATTTAAGAATTAAGAACTCTTTTCAAAGTGGGTATTTGAGATTTAAAGGATCCTGATAATATGCAAATTAAAAATAGCAATGATAAAGTTAGATAAATGCTGATAACATTATATGTAAGAACCCATAATGTTTCAGGTTATCAGTAACAACTTTACTTAAAGTTCTTTATTTAGAGAAATCTTATTTATTTATGTATATTATACACACGTATATTACATATGTCTACACAAAGTCAAGTACGTATACACAAATATGAGGAACTTGAAATAAATAGATACTAAGGGTTTAGGGGAGAGGTACCATAAATAACTCTGAGATAAATTTATCCATGTTCAAACAGCTGGTAGGGATTCATATCTTCACCTACCTTTGACATCTGATTATTTCATTAGCTAATTATAAAAAGGAAAGCAAAAATATCACTGAAATTACTAATTTCCCTGGTATTCCACAAATCTCCTTTGCCCTTTTCTCTTATAAACATCTTTGCCATAGTCCCAAGACCCAGCAGGCCAGTGATTGTATGAACGGTGCAATATTTGACAATTATGTCATGCTGCAATAATATATAGGGTATACTATTTCTGCACTGCTTCTGAAAAAAAGAGAAAACAATGGAGGATTATGCTAATATTAACCTACAAATTATGCAATTTCAGTGTCTTGATTTGGCACAATTAGCACCCTGCAAAAATACACAAAGTAGCAAAAATAGTTTGGCATTAGTAAGCTATAGCGTTACTTTTAATATATTTAGGACCTTTAGGAGAAATCACCTGAAGAAACTGATTCAACAGTCTAAATTGGATAATTTGCATTTCTAAAAAAGTTAAAGTTAACATACTTTCTGAGGCTTTGATATATTCATGGGTCTCCTTTAAAAGGTGACAGAGTTTAAATCTACTCTTAACTGACATATCTTCTAGTATATAGTGCAAGAGAAGATGAAATTGTTTTAGACACCAAAGCTTCCAACTCGTATCATTAATTTGTTGGCTAGAGGGGATATTTGAAATAAGGATGTCCTTCTAGTCATTCAGACACAAAACGTGAAATATCTAGGTTCTTTTACCTAGTAATAACAGCAAAAGTAGCCATAGCCATAGCTATGTGCCAAACACTCTACTAAGAATTTCACATTCAATGCAGAATTTAATACTCTCATCAACTCCTAGAGGCAGGCATCGTTACATTGATTTTGTGGATGGGAAAACTACAACTGGTGGAGGCTACATAACTTGCATGTTTCTAAGCAAGGATGCAAGACAGTACCGTTTTTGAAAAGGAATAGTTTACAGCATATATGGTTTGCTTTAGGGTCATTAAAATTATATTCTAGCATGGGAGATAAGAAATCCTACTTATGTAATAGTCCATCTGCTTGTACATAAGACAGAGTGGTACTGTTCAGTTCCACCCTAGTTTGAGAATCATAAACTTGATATTTAAAAGGACAAGATTCATACTTGACCTAACAAACTCTTTCAAGCAGCATTTTCTCAACCTACCAGGCCACCACAGGAAGCATTTCATACTCTAAAAACAACAGAACTTATCCTGATTTTCCATAAACATTCTTGAGGATTCCTTATCTGTTTTGGGTTTGCTTTTGTTCATATTACTTTCCGTCTTTAAATCTTCTTTCCCTCGGTTTTCTGAGGAAATCCACCAGACACAACTTCCTTCATGAAGACCTTTATGATGCTGTCAACTAGTGGTAATCCATCCTTTCTCTAAACTTCCCTAACACTCTTTTTGTCCTATTTTGAAGAATTCATTCCATCCTAATTTTTATTTGTGTAATTATCACCAAACTACACTAACGGGTAGAAGCTATGTTATTTTTGTCTTCTGTAATAGGTACCCATAAATACTGTCAATTTTTTAAAGGATACTAAAATATACATTTGCAATACACAAAATTTGTATGTTAACATCCATTTTAAATTATTTTATCGTTCAAATGGAAAGTATTCTGCAGAGTAGAACATCAAAACTATCTTTTTTTTCAAAATATAGACTGATTTTTTTTTTTTTTTACTTCAAACAAGTAGAAAAACAAAGAGGCTGTGGAGCATAGGAAATTCTGCTTTATTGGTTATTAGAGCTTGGTAAATTTCTGTAAGAGTTTTAAATTTGTTGATTTCAGAATTCTCATTTGTGAAATGGGCATGACTATATCTACTTCACAAGGTTGTTATAAGGATTAGGAATAACATAGTGAAGTTTGGTGAACATATAATAAGTCCTAAATCAATGGTAACATTATCAATAATCAGAATATCCAGAAATATGTTTATATATATACACACACACATACATAATTGCCCCATAATATTAAATTGCTAAATGCATGTACATATAAATGATAGGTTTCCATTCAACATAAGTAGAATTTCTTTTCTACCTTTACTTATTCACAGAGTGATATCTTCAGGTAGGAACTAGTTTTCTTGCCCATAAAGCTCAAACATTTTACTATGTATAAACTGATTTTTTTGCTAGGACAATTGGGCAAACCAAATCGATTACAGTAAATGCAGTCACATGCCTTTCCTTGCTTCCTTCAAATGGCGGAAGGGGGGATGGGGACAGTACATTTGATCCAACTACAAGAAATTTAACTGAAAATTTTCAGCTAAGGCAGAATAAAAGGAAATATCCACTTTCTTTTAAAATGGAGGGTGAACAGATTCCAATCTTCAAAGAAAGTAAGATGTGTGGATATCATTATCTGCTTAAAAGCATTATTAACATACAGTTTTCAAATAGGCAGAGTCAGAATAAAAAATAGAAAGGTATGGCACATTTCTCCTTAAGTCACCAAAATGTTTATTTTCTCCACAGGCTATAGCAGCAAATCAAAATGTACCACTTAGTACCAGCTTGTGATTTTCCCTTTCCCCAGGGCCTCATTTCTTTTGGCCATGATTAAAATTAAAGATTAAGATTGCTGTGTATTTTATAATATGTTTGGTATGAGAGTGCAATATTACAAACATAACAATAAAATTGAAGCAATTAACTTTTACTTAGCTTCATTCTACATGGGAAATTCTCTTTTCTTTCTTATACAGTTATTACCTTCCATGAGACTGCTTTTCCTATGTAGAAAGTGATAATTAACAAAAGCCTCCTCCCCCCATAATCTACCATATTAATGGACATACATAAGCTATTATTTTTTCCTAATATTTACTGAGTTTTATTTTATTGGAACCAATCTCAAAATTTGCAGAATTAAAAAAAAATTATAGGGACTGTTATGGCTGTCAATGAATTCTACTGTAATTTTCCAAAGAGGAATGAATATCCCCATTTCATTATAAATTGGTTTTAGAACAGGCAGAGATGAAATTAGAGTAAAACCATGAATTTGGAAGAACGAAATGGAATTCACAGAGAATTGCTGCTGAAATTACAGCAAAGTAACAATTCAATTAGAAATTGCAAGGAGAAAAGGTCTTCAGTAGGAAAAAACTAAGAACCATCCTCAGTAGACATGACCTATTTTGTAGGGACTTGTGCCCATAAGTCAGAGGAATGTATCCAAAAGACTTCCTCATAAAATCAGAGGAGTGGTAATTAATTTCAAGACAGATTTTAGTGTATATACATCCAATGAATTTTTTTTTTTTTAAGCATGGGCAGGTACCGGGAATCGAACCCGGGTCTTCTGGCATGGCAGGCGAGTACTCCACCTGCTGAACCACTGTGGCCTGCCCTCAACAAATATTTCTTAAATGAATTAAATATGCCAGGGTTTCTTCTTAGGACTACAGATAGAACGAACGCTCAGTTTTAGTATGAATCTACTGCTCTCATGAAGATTCTGAGGATGGAGCTGACCTGCAGGAAATAGGTCAGTTCCAGCATGATACAATATGAGAGACAACTTCACTTCAATTTCACTGAACTAAACCTGCCCAATTCTAGCAACTACAGTCAAGGAAACTTTCATCATATCTGATTTAATACCTTATGAATAAATATCATCACCAAAATCAAGCCCCTTTTGCTATTTTACATTCCATCTTATTAAAACACAAGTGCATGAGGGAAATATTCTTGGCATAAAGCTACTATATTCATTAAAATTTTTCTATCCTACACCTGAAGGCACATGTCTAAACCCGTAGAGGTTGCTTTATTATTTAATTAGAGCAGATTCTTTTCTATCATTTTATGTGTTTCATCTCAAGTTTCATTAGCATCAGTGTATGCTGTACTCACGGACAAGTAAATATAGATTATGCAGAAAGAAGAAGAACAGAAGTAAAATACAGAAAATTTTTTTTTCAAATAAGAAAAGACATTATATGTGGAAAGAAATAGATACTTTAAGAAATAACACATGAAAGTTCAAAGCCCCATAGAAACACTTCATAAATGTGTGTGAAGTATAGTCTATGCATACTCTATTTAAATTTAACCATTAATTCACCTATTCAATCATATAATAAACCTTTAATAAGTGTTCAGTACTGGGGCTGGCAGTATGTTAAATGTGGGTGATATAAAGAATAAAAAAGGCACTGTTCCTGTAGATGAGAAATTCATAGTATAATGTGTACAATGAATATTATGATGAGGGTATGTACCAAAGTTGTAGCAGACGCTGTACTTGCCCTGCCTAAGTTCTCTTGTCTTTCCACTTCGGTGTCCACTGGCTTGACTTCTGAATGTCAATAACTGAATTAGTTTGCCTGAGGATTCCTTCAGTTTCCCTCTGGCTGTAGAGGTTTGCTTTCCCCACGTGTATGACAGGCCAGAAGTGCTCAGAAGTTCACATTCCTGGGAGTGGCTTTCAACCAATGATCGACGGGAATTGGGGTAGAAATATCCCGTCTCCTTTGCACCCTCAGGTAGATAACTCTGTGTTTTACTCCATCTCTCAGATTTTCCTTTTGGGGATTAAGATCTAACCATCTTCCACAGGGTTAAGTAGGTTGAAAATGTACCTTTTTTAGCAACCTTCTATTTCTTGTCTCACTCCCCTCCCCTCCCCCATTTTCCCAAGATGTTTCCTGTATTTCCCAAATAAACTACTTGGACTAGAATCCTTGCCTTAGGGTCTGTTGAAGGAAATCCAAACAAAGACAAATGGAAGTGCAAGAATAAAGAAGAGTGAGCTGACTGTCTAAACAGTTGTTTAGAGAGCAGGGATGTGGGGGATGTAGAAAGTTTTCATGGTGGATCCAGGTCTAAAAGGATGAGGAGAGCTTTCCTGGGCAGAGAAAGAAGGAACAGCATTATATCTAGAGGAACAACAAGTTGTTAGGCCCAGTCCAGTGGTTCTCAAATTTTAGCATTGATCACCTGGTGGACTCATTGAAAAACACATCACTGGGACCCATCTCCAGAATTTCTGATTTAGTAGAAACCGAGAATTTGTATTTCTAGTAAGTTTCCAGGTGATGCTGATACTGCTGTTGTGGGGACCACACTTTGGGAACCACTGGCATGAAGGCTACATGATAGGTAGGCAAGAGGGATTGGACAAGCTAATGAAGGCTTGTGAATATCTTGTATCCTAAAGTAAAGTTTTGTTTTGTCTTTTGAGCTTATTATTGCTAAAATCACTGGTTGCAAAAAAGGGTACCAAAATAATACCAAAGCAATTGTCGATTTATGCAATGCAATAAATGGCAAAACTTCTGAGAAGAGAAAATACAGTATATACCCTATGCATTTTCTGCCAGGATTTCTCAGGCTCTATTTTTCTGCCCCAATTTCTCATATATGTAGCCTATAACTTTCTGGGCTTCCCACTAACCTACAACTAGTGGCCTGGCAGCTTCACGCTTCTCACAAGCCATGGCATAGATTACAGCGACGCTGAAGATTTCTCCTGCAGTCTCATGAAACCAGAAGACATCAGTCATCCATAGCGACTCTTCTCTGTGTGAGTGTATTGCATTTTGTCCTTGAAAAGGAGATCTTGGATATGTTGAGTCAGAAAAGCATCAAAAAGATAGAGATGAGTTATTACTGGTTGTCTTTGAGTTGTAAACATGTGCAAATGCATCTTACAGAAGATGAGACCAATGCAGAAACTGGAAGACTAATCAGAGTTTTTGAAATAGAAAGGCGAAAAGGCAAGATTTGAAATTTAGAGAGATGATTTTGAAAGCTGTAGAGAGGAATTATAATTGGGTGAAAGGTCAGAACAGTGGTTTTCAACCTTGCTGCACATTGGAGTTCTCTGAGAAATTTAAAAGATACACCTGAGTTTCTGATTTAATTAATATAGGGGGTGACTTGTGTGTCAGGATTTTCCCCCAACATTTTATTATAGAAATTTCAAGTGTACAGCAAAATTGAAACTCATATACCCACAGCCTATATTCTACCATGGATATTTTACTATACTTTATATACTACATACCTATTCACCTATACATCACTCTGTTATGTTTCTCCATGCCCGTTTGTATTTCAAAGTAAATTGCAGATGACAATGTATTTTCTTCTAAATATATCAATGTGCACATCATTAACTAGAGTTCAATATTTGCTTATAGCTTTTTCTTTGTTAGCACTGGTATTTTTCAAAGTTCTCAGATGATTCTAAGGTGCAGTAAAGGCTGTAGGCCACTAGACTTTACAAAGGTAAGCAGTATAAAAGCAACTAAAGGAATAAAAAAATATATCTAGAAGAAAATTTAACCAAGGATATAAAGGACTTGTACATGGAAAACTACAAAACACTGCTGAAAGAAAAGAAGCCCTATATAAATGGAAAAATAGCCTATGTTCATGGATTGAAAGATGTACTATTGTTAGGAAGTCAAAACTTTGAAGAACAATTTATGGATTCAGTGCAATCTGATCAAGTTTATAGTAGTCTTCTTCATAACAATGGAAAACACAATGATCAAATTCATATGAGAGGTCAGCTGGCCCCAGATAGCAAAAACCATCTTGAAAAAGGGCAAATCTGGAGGACTGGTACTTTTCAATTATAAAACATACTGCAAAGCTACACTAATCAAAACAGTGTGGTACTGGCATAAGGAAAGGCATATAGAACAATGGAATAAGATTGAGAATGCAGAAATAATCCCACATATCTATGGCTAATTGAGTTTGACAAGAGTGTCAAGTCTACTCAATGGGCAAAGAATAATCTTTTCAACAAATGGTGCTGGGAAAACTGGATATTCATGTGCAAAACAATAAAAGCAGACCCTTATATCACAACATATTTAAAAATGACTCAAAATGTATTTGGGACAAAAAACAAAAAGTGTTTGCAAAGTCCCTTGAGGGACTGGGAAAAATAGAACAATTATGTTTCCCCACCAGGGGAATTCCTGACATTTTCTTAAGCAAGAGAGGCTTAAGAAATTTAATAAGCCAAGGCCTCAATATTGATCCTTGCCCTTACAAAACTTATTTCTGTAATAGTAAACTGAACTTACTTAGGATTAGTGCCTAAGAGCCATCTCCAGAAAATCTCTACTGTTGCTCAAATGTGGTCCTCTCTCTAAGCCAAACTCTGAGCTTCCCCCCAATGTGAGACATAATTTTCAGGGGTGTCATAGTGAGACATAACTGGCCCTGGAATCGTGGGAAATAGCTGGCCCTGGCACTGTGAGAAATAAGTTCCAAGAATGAGCCTGGCCCTGAAATCATAGACGAACTGACCAAAAGGGGGAAAAGAAATAGAGTTTCAATGGCTAAGAGATTTCAACTCGAGTCAAGAAGTCATTCTGGAGGCTACTCTTATGCAAGTTTCAGCCAGGCATTGCAAACTGCCACAATATGGCAACCCCCAACCAACAGTGTTCCTGGAAACCCTGAAAGATATCCTGTGTGCTTATAAAATTTTACCTAAGTTTGTTTTTCAGAGACTTGAAACCTACAGATTGTTCCAATGCCAGAAAAGCTCTGAAACCCAGAGATACCGGACTCTCCAAATATAACAACTGGTTTCATTGGTTCATCCCTTTGTCCCTTAATAACAATGTCCCTTTTCAGCCTTGAAGCAGTCAGAAGAGTTGTTGTCCAGATATCCCTCAGGATTGAGAGATAATTATCAAATGAGAGGGAGGAATTATAACCAAGAAATCAGGATTTAAGGGATGATTTTGATTACTGAATCGTTAAACAGATATTCCTTTCTGTGGATATTATGGTACACAGAGGGGAATACTGAAAGTTCTAATCTATAATTAAGCTGCCCAGATATTGAAAATGATTGTAAAAGCCCTTATCTTGTGCCTTTGTGACTGTAAGAGCTGTTATGCCCTTTATTGGTCATTTTATTTTAGGGCAAAGGCCTTAATGCCAATGAAGTCAGCCATTAACTAGCCTCAGCCCCAGACATCTGTAAATCATATCAGCTAGATTCTGCTGCTGAAAGATAACTGGTCTCCATTCCTTTTGGCTTACACCTTTAGTACTGAAGTGATAGCTCTGCCTCCCCTCCTTTTAACTTATGTTCTCCTATTGAAAGGATAATGATAACACATATCTCCTTTTCTGCTTTGAATTTACTATCTGAAATGGCCTCATCTCCCCTTACTAACATCCTTAAAAATCTTGAAGCCCTAAAACTTGGGGAGACAGAGTTTGGGCTGCTAGGCCATCTGCTCTCCTACCAGGCTTGTAGTAATAAACTCTTTCTTTGAAAAAAAAAATCACTCAAAATGTCCTAAAGACCTAAAAACAATGACCTCGAGGACTCCTACAACTCAACAACAAAAAGACAAACAGCCCAATTAAAAATGGACAAATGACTAGCATCATCACTTCTTCAAAGAAGAGATACAAACGGACACTAAGCATATGAAAAGGTGTTGACCATTATTAGGCATTAGGGAAATACAAATTAAAACCCTAGTGAGATATCACTTGAAATCTACTAGAATGGCTGCTATTAAAAATAACAGAAAATAGCAAGTGTTGACAAAGAGGTGTGCAAATGACCCTCATAATTATTGGTGGGAATGTAAAAAGGCAGCCAGAGAGAAAGTGAATTACAAGTTATCAGGGACAGGGGTCAGTTTGGAGGACAGGACTAGAGGATTAATGCTTAATGAATATAAAATTTCTCTTTGGCTGATAGAAAAGTTTTGATAATGGATGGTGATGATGATAATACAATCCTCTGAATGTAATTTTTATTCCTGAGTTGTACACTTGAAAGTAGTTAAAGGAAAATTTTACGTTGTATATGTGTATATATATGTAAATATGATCACAGCAAAAATAAAAACAAACAAAAAAACAAACAAAAGATAGACAGTGTAAAGATTTTTTTCCTAAATCTTATTAGTGTTATGTACTATGTCCACTGCTCAATTAACAGTATGGCTTATTCAAGCAATAACTGTGCAAAGGAGTTATTACTCACAGATAAGAAATTGAGATTCAGAGTATTTAAATAATTTGTAAATGTTCACATGGCAAGTGAATGATAGAGTTACTATTCTAATCCGATTTTGATTGATCCCATAGAAGACCGCATACATTTTCACTTTGTACATTTTTCTAACTGTCTCTAATGCTCTGGGGGTGGAGATGAAAAGACAGACTTAAGTTAGATATTTAAGTTTAACAACATCCATTACAGTTTTTGAAAGTAAAAGGAACAAAAACCTAAGGTGATATCCAGTACCATTTTTTTCTTAACTTTTCTAAATAGGAGAATTGGTTTAAGAAGAGTATCTTGTACATAAGGCAAATAAAAATGTCTTTCATTTTCTTTTTATTTGGGGGGTTCTTTCTTCTTAGAATGTCTTGATATGGATTTGTTTCAGCTTAATGCAACCTTCCTTCAATTTGCTGTTAAATGGCTATTACCTTTATATTGGTATTTTTTTTAATCATACTTTTTTGCTGGTGAAAGAAAAGGCAGAACAAAATTCCCAAACTACAAAATGGTAGAAGAAAAAAACCTGCCATATTATTCCACCCTAACACAACATCTATTGGGATGGTGAGACAATTTTTCCCTTTATCATTTAATTAATCCTTTAACCCAAGTTTGGAGGTATTGATTTAATATCAGGTGAAATGTATTATACATAGTCATTCAAGGCCTGAAAGCTTCTGAAAAATCAAAGGCAAAGTTAAAATTGTAAAACAAGAAGATTATCTTCAAGGAAAAACAATTACACTGACACCTTACTTCTCAACAGACACAATGGAAGCCTGAGAGTAACCAAATGTTATCTTCAACATGTATATTTCGAATTGTTGGATTTCAGAGTATGCTACCCTGAATTTTACTAGGCTATTGCTAAATTATACTCTAATTTGGTTATACTAACTTTAAATTCCATGAGAATTATGAGTGTGTGACTTCATAGCCTACAGACATTTTTTTTAACTTTTAGTAATCTGATGGAAATGAATGGCATCTCATTTTGTATTTCTTTGATAACTAATGAGATTGTGTATCTATTCATAGGTTTGCTTGACCCTCAACTCGTTTCTTCTGTGAATTATGCTTTATTTTTTTTAATCCTTTAGACATATTGTTCATATTGGAGTTTTATACATTGTTTTCTATCGATAGGTTTGAATCTTTAATAAATTCTGACATGAATCGTTTCCTAGTTATAGTATTGAAAATATCTTCTCTGAGCCTATCTTTTCTTTGTTTATTGTGTCTTTTCATTACAGGGAAGATTTTAATAATACAGTTAAATGTATCAATTGTCTTTTCTTAAATGAATTTTGCTTTGTATATAGTTTAAGAAATTATTCCTTTCCTCTAGGTCATAAAAATGTTCTCTTATAATTTTGTGTAATTTTATAATGCTTTGCTTTTCATCTCTAGGCCATTAATACATTTGATATTTTAAATTTATTTTTATGTGTGGTGTGAGACAGGAAACAGATTCTTCTGGATAATAACTTTAAAAAATTGTACTTCTCTCACAAATTTCATGTTAGTCACAGCTTATTTTTGTATTGTACCATGGATACAATTGCTATCATATTTAATTTTATTTTTTTCTGCCATTAACAAGTTATGTTTTAAAAAATTTCCCTGTTTTCTATGGATGTATCACTAATTCAGCTCCAAATTCTGTGACACAATGAAAAATCACCTCTAAATACATTCAATATATCAGGTATTCTCTCAGTTTTATTACTTGGTGACAAATTTTCCGAAACTCTATTTCCAGAAAGTTTGGAAAACTTTCTCTCTAGACCCGCTTTATAGCTGTTGTTATAGGATCTTCTTCACTTCTCTTCATCTCCCTCCTGTGTTAGAATCATTGTTCTCTAGATCCTATGGCAAGTAGACAATATTAGTGTCCAAATATATTCATAATTCTCCCCCCGTTGAACATACTGGTGATTACAATTCCTTAAAATTAGGTGCAACCTTATGACTCGCTATGGACAATGAAATACAATAAAACTGACATATGTTCCTTCTGTGTAGAAGTATTAGAGAATCAGGGTGAGATTTTCCATGCATTTTTTTCCTGTTATGGTGAACCCTAGGCCCTGGATAGCTATAATCATCATAACTTCTGGTTGACTTGTGTTGGATATGTAGCAAGGATGAGAAAGGCATTGTAGTTATTTCTAGACAATCACAGCTAGACATTTTTGGGCTTGTTTGTTAGTGCAGCACAACTCAGGTTATCCTGACCAATACACTGCCTTCCTTTTTCTTCATTTCCTTTCTCCCTTATCGGAGTGCTTTCTCATATAGGTTCCTGAAAAAAGGTTTAAGGGAGGAAGGTTTTTCTTTTCTTTTTTCACATGGGCAGGCACTGGGAATCGAACTCAGCTGTGCTAGTTTGAAATGATGTATGTACCCTAGAAAAGCCATGTTTTTAAATCCTAATCCCATTTTGTAAAGGCAGCCATTTCTTCTAATCCCTATTTAGCATTGTATGTTTGAAACTGTAATTAGATCATCTCCCTGGAGGTGTGATTTAATCAAGAGTGATTGTTAAACTGGATTAGGTGGAGGCATGTCTCCATCCATTTGGGTGGGTCTTGATTAGTTTCTGGAGTCCTGTAAAAGAGGAAACATTTTGGAGAAAGTGAGAGATTCAGAGAGAGCCATAGACATAGCCATGAGAAGCAGAGAGTCCATCAACCAGCAACCTTCGGAAATGAAGAAGGAAAATGCCTCCCGAGAAGCTTCATGAAGGGAAGCCAGGAGAGAAAGCTAGTAGATGATGCCATGTTCACCATGTGCCTTTCCAGTCGAGAGAGAAACCCTGACCCTGTTCACCATGTGCCTTCTCATTTGAGAGAGAAACCCTGAACTTCATGGGCCTCCTTGAACCAAGGTATCTTTCCCTGGATGCCTTAGATTGGACATTTCTATAGACTTGCTTTAATTGAGACATTGTCTTGGCCTTAGAACATAAACTAGCAACTTATTAAATTCCCCTTTTTAAAAGCCATTCCATTTCTGGTATATTACATTCTGGCAGCTAGCAAACTAGAACACCAGGTCTCTGGTATGGCAAGAACTCTGCTTACTGAGCCACCATGGCCTTCCCAGGAGGCAAGTTTTTGAGATATAGTTCATCTGAAAATGAATTCATTCTCTCTTCACCCTTGATTTATAGTTTGTTAGGCTATATTTGTTATCTATTGCTGAATAACAGATTATTCCAAAATTAAGCAGTTTAAAACCCAAAACATGTATTGCCTAAAATAGTTTCTGAGCGTCAAGAATCTGGGACTGGCTTAGCTGCGTGGGTCTGTAACAGGGTATCTCGCGAGGTTTAGTCAAGCTGTTATCCATGGCTACAGCCTCTTAACATTTTGCTGGAGCTGAAGGATCTTCTTCAAAGCTCATCCTCATGGCTATTCGCAGAAGACTTCAGTTTCTCACCATATAGGCCTCTCCATGGGGCTGCTCATGCATATTTTCCTTCAGAATAAGCGATCCATAAGAAAGAAAGGGATGTATAGCTATAAATATAAATATAGATACAGACAAATAGATGAAGACAGATTGATAACTAGATAGATAAATGATAGATCACTCAAAGCAGAAACTGAAGTCTTTCTATAGCCTAAATTCGGAAGTGTCATACCATTAATTCTACTACATCTTATTCGTCACTAAGTCCAGTTCATACTCAAGCAGAGGGGAATTAAACTCCAACTCTTGAAGGAAAGAATAGCAAAGAAGTTGTGAGCATAATTTAAAACCACCACATAGGGTATGGACTCTAAGTTAAACATCACTTGCTCTTAGAAGTTCAAAAGCAAAGCTCCATTTTCTCCTGGCTTCCATTGTTGCTGTGAAAAAGTCCAAAGCCATCCTGATTTTTTACCCATAAACTTGTCTTTATTCTTGCTGTTTTGAAATTTCATGATGATGAACCTTGGTGTGGACTTTTTAAAAAATGAAATGTCCTGTGCTGGGCACAGATATTCTTTGCTTCAAGAGTAGACTTCAGTTTCTGCCTTGAGTGATCTATCATTTATCTATCTAGTTATCTGACATCATCTATTTGTCTATATCTATATTTGTATCTATATAAATAGAAGTAATAGTATGTCAAAGAAGTTGTGAGCATAATTGAAAACCACCATATAGGAGACTCGTTTTGTTCAGTTCTAAAAAATAATTTTGTCATTTCATTGATAATTTCCTCTTCTCTTTTTCTCTGTAACTCCGATTCTTTGAATTTTGGACTACATAGAGCAAGCTCTCTTAACCTCAGCATTGCAGACATCTTGGCACTCATTCCCTTACCCCCAGTTGTGACAATCAAAAGTGCCTTCAAAGACTGACAAATGTCCTCGAGGGGGCAAAATTGCTCTCAGTTGAGAATGCCTGGCTTAGAATGATCCTTTAACATTCTTTCATTGTCTCTCTGATCGTCCATCTCTTTATTTGTTTATACTACTTTCTGGGATATGTGTTCAAATTTATCTTCTACGTTTTCTGTTGAAGTTTTATTTCTGATAATCAGTTTTCAATTTAAATAACCCATTCTCTCTCTCTGAAATGTCATTTTATACAGTTTCTTGTTCTTTCTGCTATTATGGACACCATAACTATTCTCACTCTGACATTGTAATAATAGTTATTTCAGCAAGATTCTTAACTCTATGCCTTCGTGTCTCCAGAGTTTTTTTGTTTTGTTTGTTGTTGCTGATCTCCAAACATGTCTGCTTGTTTGTTTGCTTTATTTTTTATATTACTTTCTGTCTTTTGTGCTAGGGAGTTTTCCAAATAATTGGAAATCCCTAAATGTCTCTTAAAATGGAGGCTTATTTGAAGTTCTCTATGCATGTTTGCAGATTATCAACTGGGTTGGGTCATCAGGCAGATCTGGCTATTTCATTGGTAGATCACAACATATCCTAATTATAACCCTTTTCTCCTAAACCAGCTAGATTTTTCTAGAGAGAAAGTTTCATATCTCCTGTTCAAAGGATAGAGCCAGAATGGGGAGGAGTTGACCTTAACTTAATCTCCCATTTTCAAAAGGTGACTTGTGTTTTCCATGAACTGATCCTGGTGGCCACACATCTAGAGTGGTTCTCTCTCAGCCTCACCAGAATGCAAACCTCTCATATCTTTTGGGATGAGAGAAGATTAGTGTCTATTAGCTACTCTGAGCTGGAGACTAGGCATCCAACTGCTCCTTTTAATGGCTTCCAAACAACAATTTTGTTTCCAACCCGTCAGGACTACTGCCTTCTGAAATACCTAGTGTCATCAATTCAGGGGTCTTTCTGGGCTTCTGCACAACAAATCAGCTTCTTTATGTTAATTTCCTTCTTTATAGGCTTGATATGCCTTTCAGGTGTCTCTTATTGCATTTTCTTTGTCCTTTTGGGACTGACTGTTTTTCTTATCATTTTAGCGATATCTTAGAACAATTTGGGATGGAGAGGCTATTACTGTATGTTTTCAATTGTAATGTGTAAATAGGGGTCCATGGTGAAGTTAGTCTTGGGTTCTCTCTCCTCATGCATCCTCCCTCATCTAGCATTCTACATTTACCTCCACATTGCCCTCTGTATTCCAGTCCATTAAGCTTTAAAGTTCTGCACTACAATGTCTGGGGATAATTGCAATCCATTCATCAAGCAAGAGAACAGTTTAAGGCAGTTTCTAGTTGCAAGGTTATGCCAGTATTGTTAGGCCTCCACAGGCCCACAGCTTTATAAAAGCTGTAGCCCCAGGCTGTAGCCTGAAGCAGTACTTTTTTTTTTCCCTCCCAGTTTTCTTTCAACAACAGAGGAGTCACAAAACAGTCTTTGGTTTTGAACACTGAGCTTGTCTCCAAATTGCTTGAAGCAATTTTAATCCCAGTTACCCCATAGCACCCCGATTTCTGACTGCCTCTCTTGTTTGGTGATTCAGAGCCAAGCCTTCCAGAGCCTTCTGCCCCAGTCCCTGATTTATATTTCTGTTCCTGGAGAAGATGGTCTTTTATGTGCAGCGTGCGTGTGGTTGTGTGTAAAGCTATATTTATATAAATATTTATTTTATGTATGCTAATTTCTTTATTTTTGGAGTAGATGAGGGTGGCACTTATACCAAAAATTTCCAATTACAGTATGCATTTGTTAATGGACACCAGCAAATTGCGTATTTTTGTCAGTCTAGGAGCCACTACATTAGAAGCTTAAGTGGAAGCTTTGTTGGGAGATACATGTGTCTCAGTTGAGCCTGTTCCATATAGCTCACTAGACCAAGTTACATCATCATGCCCCTACTAGAGAGACACAAGACTATTTGATTAGCATCCATTTCCAGACACATAAAAAAGGGCTTCCTTTCCTGACACAGGGACCTACATCACGACGACACCTTTTTGGTCACTGCATTCCGACCTGGGCGACATATTGTCCCAATTCCACCTCAAGTCCAGCCTCTATGACATTACAAAGTGCTTTGGGGGTTCTACATTTATAAAGACCCAGTAACCAAAGTAGAAGTTCCATGGCAATCAACTAAGAAAGAGCAATTGGGCCATCTAGCTTCTGTTACAGAAAACAAGGTCAGGGCTGGACACATCACTATGCCCACCCCCCGCCCCAAACTACAATGCCCTCATTATTAATAACACACCAGAAACAAAGTCAATAGAATCTTCCTGCACAGATTCAGTACCTGAAATGTCACCTCTAACACTGCCCTCTGAAGATATTTTTACAGTTGACTTCAAGGTCCGGCAAGTTGCTACATGTCTATCCTTTTCAAAAATGGAAGCTCGAAAGGGAAATAATGTGATTTTTCTAATGATAAATTGTATATAAAAAGTATGTCACCTGTTTTATTTGGTACTACCTTTGCTATTTTCTCAAATAAAGAAAAGTGAAACATGTATTTATGCACCCTATAACATCCTGGTTAAATCCTGTGAAATAGCTTGGTTAAATCTGCTTCTCAGGGCACTGAGAACTTGTTACTTACTTCATTCCTTGGTGGTCAGATTATTTCATTATCAGTAATTAATGATAGTATTTAGTTAGAATGCACTGGAATATCTATATTTCTGTCTATATTGCTATCAACAGATTGATTAATTGATCTACCTATCTATTCATCTAATCTGTATTATGTGTCCTTGAAATGTAGATAGAGTTGGGAGAGAAGACCTGTCAAAGCTATGTTCTTTTTTGGAACTGAACATACCAAAGCCATAACTATCTTGTAGCACAATGTGGTCTATTAGAAAGGACATTAGACTAGAGACTACAAAACTTGGGCAGTAATCTTGCTTTGCTGTCAATGAGCTATGTAATCTTGAACAAAAGATTTACCTTTCAGTTCCATTTCCTTGATTCTAAAACCATGAAATGGATCTAGACCCATGTTCTAATTTTAACAAGCTAAGATACTACTATATAAAAATGTATTTCTTGTATTCAAAATCTGTTTATGTTAATCTATAGCCAGTGGTTTGCTCTCCAAAACCACCATCCAGTCGCTAACAGTTTTGAAATTAACGCTGTTTGACAACATGGATTTTAAATTGTTGGATTTAGCTAAGTAAAGTCTTTCAATGATGGATTTACATTTAATAAAGTACTCAAAGAGATCTGTATATTCTGAAAGCTAGCTGACTAATACCTTACTCAAGCAAGGAAACACGCATGAGACGAAATTATAAAACGTGGGGGGCTGGGGTTGGAAAAAAAAAGAGTAAAGAATCCACAAAACATATTTTGTTCTCTATTGCTAGTGAAGTATGTCTGAAAATAACCCCAAAAATGTTTGGGTGTAAGCCCAGCAAGGCTAACTTGGGTAAATGGCAATTAAAGACAATTAGCCTGGAAACTGATTTCACTTAATGCTATTCCCAACTGGTAAATAAAGCAAGTATTTAAACCCTGGTGTGATGTTTACCGGCTCAAGATCTTATGAGTAAGGAGAAATCACAAGATATAGAGTTAGTGGTGTCCGGGTAAACATCTGACAACTGGTGCTTCTTGGGGGGACACTTATTAGAAGATTCCCATAATTGTTCATTTCCAGCTACCAACATAACATCACTACAACTGGAGTTGGCAATATGCCATTATATAGTCTTTTTTTTTTTTCTTTCATTTTTTTACATGGGCAGGCACCGGGAATCGAACCTGGGTCCTCTGGCATGGCAGGCAAGCATTCTTGCCTGCTGAGCCACCATGGCCAGCCCCATTATATAGTCTTTCTGCCACTCAGATACAATAGACATAAATAATGTCAAGACCATAGATTAGCAGTTAAATGTAGTAAAACAATTAGGAAGCGATAAGTTTTAAGGGATAAGTTTTGAACTTATCCTTAAGGGGTAAGGTATCCCAGTACCTTTGTATATAATGTACTTTATTTAATGAAGTTCATGTAATTTAATTTTAAATAATGGCTATGTTTAACAACCAGCTCACAAAATTCCTGAAAATTTAATGATCACCTCTAGCAAACATGTACAAACTGTTTCCAGCACACCACTGAGTCAAGTTACACATTAGCAAATTACAGTGTGTATAATGAGAGAGCAGATATTTATCAGTGCCTATCCTTAGTTTATCAGTTTTGACAATTTCTTTGAAATCATTGGTTTATATAATATTTCCTTTATTTTTCAAATAAGGAGTTCTGTGTTCGTAGAAAATCATAACTAGAGAACAAGCTCTGTTCTCTCTACAAGTCAAGCCTGAAATCATGATTCACAACTAGCACCACCTAATGGCAAGCATTGGAATTGCAGATGCCAAGCTCCTAACTTCATGCCCTTTAGAAATGACTGAGGAGCTAAAAATAAATACACGCACACACACACACCATACATATAGATACGTCAAGGCCCAGACCCAGAACAACTAAATTAGTATATCTTCTCTATTTTTCAAGGGTCCCCAGGTAATTTATATTCAATTGTTGAAACAAGTTTAAGAACCTCTGGTACAGGAAAAAAAAATTCTCAAGAATGGTATGTACCCCCATGTATCCATGGTCCAGCTTCAACAATTGTTAACATTTGGCCAATCTGTTCACCTTCCTCCAAACTACTTTTTTAAAGAAAGGAATGCTGTCAAGGTAAAATTCACATATCATACTATTGCACCTGAAAATTCTTCAGCATGCATCTGGAAATTCTTCTTGGAAATCCAATTGGTAACAGTGACAATGAATGCAAAAAAAAAATCTATTCATTAAATATTTCATTTAATGAACATTAGGCCAGATATGGTGGTATTTACTGGGGATATGAAAAACCTTAGAGTTAATTTTTATGATTTGGTTTTATCAACAATGTAAATTACATTCTGAGATAAGCTTGGTCATACTTTATTCTTAACACACAAGCAGGGCTTCTTTGGGAACCTTTCCATCACCTGGTTCATTCTTTGTTTTTCAGAATTCGGTTCAAGGATCACTTCCTCCAGTTCTTTCATAACTGTGACTCTCAGACTGGGGTAGGTGGACCTTCATCTGTATTCTCTCAGTTCTCACTGCAGACCCTGCCCCAAACATTTATCACTCTGCATTGCAGTGTGGGTCAATAACTCATCTTCCATTTTTGAGATCAGGGTTAATATTTAATTCAGTTGTATAATTATAGCCCTTAAACACAATATGAGAACCAGAGAGGAGTCACAATAATATTTGTTGAATGAATCACGACTCCATGAATGATCATTTCTGGCAGATTTTAAGTGTGGATGCCAAGGAGAGAAGGAGGAAATGTCCAAGTCTGCAAATATGAAAATGTGTTTTTAAGGGAAGAGATTTTATCATCTTCCACTTCCACCATTGTGCTGGTTTGAAACCGTCATGTACCTCGGAAAAGCCATGCTCTTTCATTCTCCTTCAGTATTGCTGGGTGGGATCTTTTTGATGTTTCCATGGAGATGTGACTCCAACCAGTTGTGGGTGGTAACTTTTGAGTAGATAGTTTCCATGGAGATGAATCTCCACCCATTCATGGTGGGGTTGCTTACTGGAGTGCTTTAAGAGGGAACCTTTTTGGAAAAACTTAGTGCTTGCAGAGCCCACACAGCCAGAGACCTTTGGACATGCAAAAGGAAAGCGCCCCCAGGAAGCCATATGAAATGAGAAGAGAAGCCTAGCAGAGGTCACCATGCGCCTTTCCTTCCAGCTGACAGAGGTGTTCTGGACCCATCAGCCTTTCTTGAATAAAGATAATTTTCCTTGGATGCCTTAGTTTGGCCTTAGACCTGTAAACTTGCAACTTAATCAATTCCCCTTTTTAAAGGCCATTCTGTTTCTGGTATATTGCATTCCAGCAGCTTTAACAAACTAGAACTACCATCACTACCACATTAATTTGGGGGTGCAATGACAAGGAGGAAGCCATACTAATTTTTTTTTAACATTTCTTCAGAGTGATCTGTATTTTCTTTAAAAGTTAATAAACACGTTTAGAAATAAAAACATTCCAACAACTTTTATTAAATGAAAATCTTGAAGTCATACCATGATCTAAAGTATTTAATGTCATTTATCATATGACCATATTCTTTCATTCATTCAGAATTGTTTATCTGTCTATTTTAATCTTTGAACTAAGAAACGAAATAATCATTTGATAACAATTAGCATCCAAATTATCATTAAAATATAAATTACTACACATCGAGGCAAATAAGCACTCAGATACCCACTTCGTAGTCTGCTTCCATTAGTATACTAATGAATTGTGGCACTACTCCAAAAATAGTGAAGAGCAGAAAGTAAGTAAAGAGCTCATTGCAAATATAATGCTAATAATTGCAACTTCCTGGTTTCTCGATAAAATTTGAGTTAGTGATCATATAATTAATTAATAATTAATTATTCAATGCTCTCCAGTGCGCCAAATAAATTATCCATATTAGTTTGCTGTGACTTTTATTATGAATGAATAAGTATAACTTTCTTATTCTGGAGTTGTCAGACTCGATTTCAAACATTAAAATAATAATGAAGATAAAGATCTAAAGATGTAGGCATTGTTTTAAAATATACTGACATGGTAGACACAATCAAAATAGTGAAATATTCCTTTTTAATAAGAGTATAATTCTTATGTAGCATAACAGGGACCAAGACAGGAGGGTGGAAAGTACGAAGTTTAAAAAATAAGTGGAAAACTAAACAGACAAATCTCTTATGCAGAGCGAAATATTCTTGTGAAGTAAAGGGCCAATTCCTATTTGGAACATATTTTCATTTAAACCTAGGGGGGTTTCCAATCATTCTCATGCCCATGTGTCAGAATAATGTCAAATACCAAAGTGTATGTACATATAAACAATTTACATCACCTATTTCTGGCCACTCATTGAATAGTCTTTTTTTGTTTTGCACGGGCAGGCACCAAGAATCGAACCCGGGTCTCCGGCATGGCAGGTGAGAACTCTGCCTGCTGAGCCACCGTGGCCTCCCCTGACTACTCCTTAAAGTTGGAAATAATAATTTAAAAATTATGTGTTTTTCTCTCATCGATTTGCTTTCGGTTGCTGAGTCAGAAATGCACAATTCAAAGAAGTAAAGCACTGGAAACGTAAGTTGATCATGCCCTAAAATCTAAACCTATTCATTATTAGAGAACAAAAAATATCAAAAGATTGTCATCATAACAAAGTATCTTTTGAAACAATGGTCCCCATTTCTTCGATGATTATGAGCTACTGATTATAATTTTCAAGAACCTTGAAATAATAAGGCTGTGACTTAGGACTTTGCTATCAGCAGTCTGAGAGCCTTGGCAGAATCACAGCCTTATTATCCCCATTTTTTAAGGAACTAAGGCTCCGCTATATTAAATGATGTTTCAAAGTTCACATAGTCAGGGATTGGTGGAGTCATGATTCAAACTCAGGTGAATCTAATTCTAAAGCTGTGCTCTTAAACTGGGTACAAGGCCCAAAACTTGCTGGAAAAGCTGTGAATCTGTTTCACCTGTCAATATTCCACATGAAGTACAGGCCACCTTTACAAAAATTGCTTTGGTTTCTTTCTCTTCTTGTCCTTGGTCCACAGACCAAATACTGCAAAGGAAACTAAGTGTCTTGGAACAGGAGCCGTCAGAGTTGCTGACATGGCCACTATTACTCTGCCAACACCACTCTCTCCTTAAAGTTTGCAATCACCAGCTAATGCTAAGCTTCTTTATTTCTCTGATTAAAACCATTCTAAATGTGGTGTCTCACTTTTGCATCAACAGAATTTTGAAGCATTCAGTACCCAAACATTTCCTAGAAAGATGAATTAAGCGCCTTACTTTGTTCTTAAGAGAACATGCATTTATTTGTCTGAAACCTGCAATAATAATTACAGTACTTTATAGTTCTATAGAACCTCTTATCTGGAGGATTTACAGGAACTTCACATACATTACTCAGTGGAGAGTGTTTTACTGCATATATCTCAGTGGGGTATTGGAAATGGTGTTTTAAACATATAAATGTATATTATTTTTAAAGATCTACTTTCTTTTCTGTCTGCAGTCTCTCTTCAAAATGATTATATTTGCTTTATGTCTATTTCAGAAACACATCATAAGAAAATGGTAAATGTGGATCTTCCTCACTCTTTTTGGAGCTAATGTTGCAAATTTCTTCTTACTTCCCTTAGTAAGCAAGTAAGCAATATCCTCCCTCAATCAAGCTTTATTGGCCTAATTTAACAGGTTTTATTTTTCTTCTGCCGATTGGATTTCTATACCTTTAGGCCAAAAGGAAATCCTTAAGCTTTTGATTCCTCTGACACGGAACATTTCTTTTAGTTCATAGTTCTACCTTCCCAATATTTTACTGTTGGAAATGATTGTTAAATTAAAAACCTAGGCGACAGGAGAGGACAGCGTACTCAGTGCACTGCTATTGCCCATTGATTTCTCTGTGAAATGTCATCTCTTGGTTTTCTTCCTACTTTTCTGGACTGCTCATTTCTTGGCTTCCTGGCAGGCTTATTCATACCTAATCATTAAATGTTGCAGCTCCTCAAAGCCTTGTCCTGTTCCATCTCTCTTCAGTTTATACTCTCTTTTTAGGTTATTATATCCAACTCACATGCCTTTAAACAAATGCATACGTCCATGATTCTGATATTTATATCTTGAGCACAGATAGTTCTTCCATGTTCCTTCCCTAGGTTAGTCCTATAAGCATCTCAAATTTAATATTTACAAGTCTGGACTCCCTGTGCCTCTAAATCTGCTCCTCCTTCTCTCTGAACAATTACAGTATTACCTAGTTTGCTCAGTGCTATCCTTGACCCTTCTCTCTCCCAACTACAACACTGAATCCATCATAAATCGCTGGTAATTGTTCTAATAGCAAGGAAACCGTTTGAGCCATTGTCACCTCAAGCCATTTAGCACCTGGTCTATTCTACTGGTATCTGATGTGGTCATTTGGCTTAAATTCCCCTCCAATACATTCTTTTGAGAAAAAAAAAAAAGATTAGGTCATCCCCTTGCTTAAAATCTTTACTGGTTTCCTTTGATCTTGGATAAAATCCGTAATCCCTCCTGTGGCCTAAAAGGAATTGTATAACCCTTGTCACATTCTCATTACCTTACTGTATACTCCAGGCACAGTGGCTGTTTTTCAAATCTTTGGACAATCCCAGTTCTTTCCCAGCATCTCAAGACTTTGTTCACGTGATGCCTTCACAACCTTCGCTAACTGCAACTCAGTTTTATGTCTCTGCATTAATACCTATCCTCACTGAGAACTCTTCTTATCTCCTAGAGGACAACATTTTTGTTATAATCTCTCATAGTGCCTTCTCATTTCCATTTATTACAGTTACTGCAACTTGTAAATATACATTCATATATAAGATTAGTGACTTAAAATATCTCACCCAATTGTCTATAAGCTCTGAGAAGGCAGGATTTCTGTAGAAAGCTCTTGGGACAAAATCAGGAATCAATTAACATTTGTTGAATAAGTAAATGAGAAGATGAACAAAAAGGAAGTGACAAGCGGATGGTGTCTTTACTCACTGATGAGTAGTTCGGTGCCTAGAATTTGCCTTGATGGGTTTATTAATGGTAGAGAGTCATGGAGGTGAGGGAAACCATTTGAGTCTACCATTTTCCAGGCACCATTGTGGGTTTTGAGGATGCAAAGATGAAATACATTGTCAGATCTTTAAAGACCTCACAGAGAAGTTGAAAAGGGTGTGTATGACTCTAAAATAAAACAGGTAGAAGAAGAGAATAAAATGATTAATCAGTGACTCTGATCCTCATTTGAATAAAACTTGAGGAGGCCAAGGGTTTGGGGAGTTCATGACTCCTTTCTGTATCTCTATCAAGCTCAAGGGGATAGAAGTTGTTTTCTAAATGGTGACTTCCATGACTGAGGTGGCTTCTCTCTTAAGAGGTTGAAGTACCACAATTACTCGGTGCCAAAAAACATATATGTGGTGGCTTGGAGTTATGTATCCCAGAAAAGCATGCTTTCATCTTAATCCATTCCTGTGGGATGAACCCATTGCAACTACGACATTTTGATAAAGTTAATTCAGTATAGGTGTGGCCCAACTGAATGAAGACAGGTCTTAATCCTATCACTAGAGGCATTATAGAGAAGGCCACAGACAGAGAAGCATGGAGAGAGCCAGAGCTGGAAGTCAATGGAACTTGGGAGAGAATGCAGAAGGTGCTGCCATGTACCCTGCCATGTGACAAAAAAGCCAAAGACCAAGGATCACCAGCAGCCAGCCCTAGAATGCCATAGTCTTCAGGGAGAAAGCATCACCTCGCTGACACCTTGGTTTTGACTTTCTCATAGCCTCAAAACTATGAGCCAATAAATTTGCATTGTTTAAGTCAAACCCATTTCATGCTATTTGTTTTAGCAGCTGGGAAACTAAAACAGTATGCTATTCCCATTTTGCCAAGCCAAAAGTAGCCTTGCAGCTTTTGGGAAAGACTCACTTAATGAGAACCATATTCATTTTAGATTGTCAACCCTTGATTTTATCATCCTTACTCATCTTGGTGTCTCCTTCTTATAATTGCGCTTGGGTAATTACTCACCTTTACATATATCTATCACTGATTTTATTTCATACATATTTCCTTTCTGGTTGTCATTATCATACTTCCTCATCTTCTTCCCCATTTTAAAGAAAACTCAAAATTTTTCTTCAAAGCCTTTTCTTAAAGCTTATTTATTCTTTCTTGTTTTACACAAGATATGTGAAAGGGGAGTTGTGTGATTCTTTGGTGGTGTGGTAGCAATGAGAAGTGGTTGTAGAAAAGGAAAAAAAAAGAGGACATATTTGTTTATTTACTTGCTATTTACATTTACTGAGTATCTACTATCTGCTAAGCAATGAGTCAAGTAATGAAAATATAATCAACATCCCTGAGGAGTTCATGTATTTGTGTGTGTGTGTGTGTGTGTGTATGTGTGTGTATAGTCAGGGAACAGAAGAAGAGGTAGTTGCACAAACAAGCAAATACAAGATAATGTGGTTCATATTATGGTGGGTGTGTACGTGTACAAGAACTATGAAAGTGCTGAAAAGGGTTTGTATGGAGGGTCAGTAAATGCTGATTATATACAATTATTCTACCATCTGAACCATATCAACTGCACTAAGTGACCATATTACTCATTAATTTGATTATAGCTGGGGATTGGCAATTTATGGTCCATAGGCCAAATCCAGCTTATTTTTTGAAATAAAGATTTATTAGCACACAACCACTCCCATTCATTTGCATATTGTCTATGGTTGCTTTCCCACAAAATCAGCAGGCAGAGTTGAAAAGTTGTAACGGAGACCATATGGTCTGCAAAGTCTAAAATATTTACTATCTGGCTCTTTATAGAAAGAGTTTGCCAACTCCTATTATAGAAAACTGTGCTACTAATTCCTTGGTTTCACAGAGAACATATGTCTTCAAAGTTAAAGGACCTTTCACATTGGCAGATAGAAAAAGGATAATGTCATTATCAGCTGACAGATGAGAACCCAAGGACAGAATGGGGCACTGAAGTTGTAATCTCAGATGAAGTTAATCTCATATTAATACCCAGACTCAACTGTCTCAGCTAAATCTTGCTTTCTCATCACAAAATCACTAATTGTTTCAGCTAAATGTTGCTTTCTCATCACAAAACCACCAAATTATACCAGTACGTTATGGATTAGATGGGAAACTCAGGAAGCAAACTTCCATATCAATGCAATATAGTATGTTTTACTCTATTACTGAAAATGACAGTATGCATACTGCTTCACGTGAGGTTATCTGAGTCTAGGAGACGCCCGGCTGTGCAATATGAAAGAATTTGGCCTCCAAATATTTCAGATGTGTGCTCTATATATTCCTGAAAACAGAATTCCTTTGGTGTGAATGCTAAAGACCAAGGTTAAATTCATTTTCACTGTTTTGAACATAGTCATAGGGTAGGATTATGAATAGGCAAAACTGAATGACTTTTTCTATTCATATATAAATACATGATATATGGGTGTTACGCTCCTGTGCTACAAATTGCGTACTCCCACCATATCATTTTAGATATAAATAACTGTTTTAAGTGATTATAGACAGAAGTGGCTGGAAACTGAAAGCATAATATCTTATCCACAGTATTAAAGAGGATTTAGAGTTCACTTAAGATAACAGAATAAATCTTCCTTGTTTTGCCAATGTAGCTTTTCTTGAATTCAAAATCTCTGTCACTAAATAGAAACGTTCAATTTGGGGGCCCTGAAATACCACAGGGAATCCTTTATTAAAATTATACTAATTCACATTCTACCCAGCTATATTAAAATGAATGATATGTTCAGATCGTCACCCATCAGTGTGAAATATTTTTATTATGAGGCTTTAATATTTTTCTTTACATTCGATACATACTCATGGTAACTTTCAAAAGGTAAAATACACTGTAATGGACTATAATGCAAACAAATACTCAATATTAAGTAATTTATTGTGGTGGTATAAGTTTTATATGATTGTGTGGAATCATTCATAAATAATACGAAATATAAAGTTTTCTTTAAATATATACAGGACTGTTATATTTTACTTACATTAAACTAAATTTGATATGCTTTTATATTATTGTGTTATTTTTATATTCGTGATGAATACAATGAGAATGAAATATAGCATAGAGTATTATGAGAAATTCGCTCTCTGGTAACAAAGATTGTTATACACTGAGGCTTACTATGTTCTGGATGCAATGGGGGAACATGATATATTTTTGTTTTTTAACTTTTTTCTTATTGTGAAATATATCTACAAAAAAGCAATAAATTTCCAGGTACATTTTAACAAGTAATTATAGAACAGGCTTTAAAGTTTGGTATGGATTACAGTTCCACGATTTTTTGGTTTTTTTTCTTCTAGCTGCTCCAAGACACAGGAGACCAATAGAAACATCAATATAATGATTCAGCACTTATGCTCATTCATTAAACCCTATCTTCTCTGTTATACTCTTCCTTCTCTTTAAATAACATATATACACAAAAGCAATAAATTTCAAAGTACATCACAACAGTTAGTTGTAGAACAGATTTCAGAATGTGGTATGTGTTACAATTCCACCGTTTTAGGTTTTTATTTCCAGCTGCTCTAGGTATTGGAGACTAAAAGAAATATCAATGTAATGATTCAACACTCATACTCATTTGTTAAACCCGACCTTCTCTGTATACCTTCACCACTGCCTTTGATCTTTCTCCCACTCTTTAGGGATATTTGGGCTATGGCCATTATGACTTTTTCATATTGGAAGGGGCTGTGAATAATATGGGATGGAGGATGGAGCTAGCTGATGTTCTGGAGAGGCTGGGCCCTCTGCATTTCAGGATTTATCTGGTCCAGGGACCCATCTGGAGGTTGTAGGTTTCTGGAAATTTACCTTAGTGCATGGAACCTTTGTAGAATCTTATATATTGCCCTAGGTGTTCTTTAGGACTGGCAGGAATGGTTTTGATTGGGGTCTGACAAATTATGACAGGTAGCAATGTCTAACTGAAGCTTGCATAAGAGTGACCTCCAGTGGGAACATGATATATTAATATCCATGGTCACTGTCTCCTAAGAGAGTATAATACTATTTGTATAAAAAGGGACATCCAAAAATTATATAAGTGGGATGTAATGTTCCAGGCATGCATAAGAGTTAGATTTTCTACTGATGGTTTGATCCAGAAAGCCTTGATGGAAAAGGTAGCATGCAAACTGGATATTGAAGAATCACTTAATGGTTATATATATATTTTTGTCTGTCCAACATCTCTTTGGTGGTGGAGAAAGTTAGTATTTACCAAATATTCCAGTATCCCCTTACATTTCTCATGCTCCCTTGGAGTTCTTTGGAGCCACTGTAATGGAATCCTGAGAAACTGGAATTGTGAAGGAAGTGATGCTTGATTTATAGTCTGAGGCACTTAAGAGCCAGTGTCCATTCCTTGGATCCCCTTTTAAATTGCCCCTGAAGTTCACATGTTAACACGGCAGAGTCATAAGATGGACGCTATCTAGTTCTCTGAGTTACTGTGTGGAAGAAAGCTGTTTTTTCTACATTAGATTTTATATAAGCAAAAAGTAAACATTTGTTAAGCCACTGAGGCGTGGGGGTTGGTTTGTTGTGGCAGCAAGCATCAATTGTTCTGACCAACTCTCTTCTCTACTTTTTGGGTAATGGCACCTTGCTTTTCCTTTGGAGAATTACTCCTCTCCCATTCCACATGATCTTGGAGGTACTTTCAACCACAGTGCTCTACAAACCTTATAAAGGGGTAGGATCATGACCCAATTTCAGCCAATTAGATTCAGGAATCTGAATCTAGAGTTGAGAGAAATAGCGATGGTAGACTTTAGAGCTCAGTCATTTTGATGACAGCAGCCCTGAAAGTAATTGCTTTGAGTTCCTAAGTTCTCAGCACTACCCTGGTTTTTATCTTTCTTTGACCGTGGTTGCCTTCTTTCTCTTCATTTCTGTGGACTATGCAAACTGCCCTAGTTTTAGTTTCCCAGCTCCTAAAAGAAATATCATACAACGGAATGGCTTAAACGATGTGGGGAATTTATTGGCTTGCAGTTTTGAGGCTGGGAGAAGTCCACAAATGAGGTGTCAGCAAGGCAATGCTTTCTTCCAGAAGACTATGGAGTTCTGGGGCTGGCTGCTGGGAGATCCATCAGTCTTGGCTTTTCTGTCACATGGCAATGCATATGGTGATGTCTACTCCTTTCTCCTGCAAGTCCCATTGTTTGCCAGTTTCTTGCTCTTCTCATGGCTTCTCTTTCTCTGTCCAATTTCCTTTGCTTATAAGGACTTCGGCCATATGGCTTAAGTCTCACCCTCATTCAGTTTAATCCACATTAACTAATGACATCTTCAGAGACCCTATTTACAAATGGGTACACAACCGCTGGACTGAGAGTTGGGATCTGAACATGCCTTTTGTGAGGGTCATGACTCTCCGGTAGATTCCTTTTCACTTCCAACTTCCTAATGGTTTCAGGTGGGGAAGATTTTTATATGTGACATTACATTCTCAAGAAGTATAGGTTAAGGGCATTTTAGATAAAAATAAGTCCAGTTTGCTGTAGGGATGCATGGAGATGCAAGTCAGAAAAGCTAACCAAGGGTCCTGAATGCCAGACTATGAATTCTTGATGTTAGCCTCTGGGCTAGGGGGTTATAAAAACAAATGCCTTCAGGGGACATGCAGGACACATAAATTGCAAAGCTGTTCAAGGTACAGGGCATTAAGTGTTAAACTGATTGTGCTGAGAAGTCCAACCCCTGGCCTGTTTGATTGCCTTTTAAAGTTCCCTGAAGGCCAAACAAAACAACCAAGCAAAACATATCCTCCAGCTTGCTTGCCTCCAGGGGCTACCAGTTTGAAACCAAGGCTATTAATAGAAAACCACAAGGTTTCTGTGCTGGGGATGGTGAAGCCGGAAGTGCTGCTTAGAAAAAAAAAAGATTAACCTGTCAAAATAGACAGAGGTTTGGGTGGAGAGAGACCTCTTACAAGGAATCTACTGACTTGAGATTGATACCTAGGAGAATGAAAAAAAAAAAGGGAGGACAAGAAAACAATTGTAAAGGAATAATCTACAGAAGCCAGTAAATGTTGAAGGAGTAATTAACGTGCAGGGAGGTAAAAAAGAAAGACAACAAATACTTTATCTTAACACTCTTAAGGAAACAGTGGTGCTATGTTCTTAGAACTGGGAAGCCTAATAAAGGAACAGATTTTGGGGATGAACGTGACGGTGCTATTCACTTGGTAAGTTTAACATAATTATGAAAAGTTTCAAGTTTATGAATTCTTTATTTTATTCTTAATAGCACTAACACCTCAAAACACCAACCTACAAAGTCTACGTGCGGAATTATACAGACTATTTTTTTTTTTTGTAATGAATGGCTGACCCAGGAAAATGATTACGTTCAAAAGAGCAAAACTGTGATTTTTCTGGGAGACTCTTGTGTGGTGCAGGCAGTAGAGGGGACTATTAGGAGAATATTGCTCAATTTTGGGACTAATTGCTTTGAACAGTTATAAATTACAATAATAAATAATAAAATTAGAACACTCGGAGTTTTCGAAGAGCAGTGTTCTTTTTCTATACCCAGAAATCAGATCAAGTATTTTTTTTTAGGTAATTAGTGGAATGTAAGCCTCTCAATAGAATTATTTACAAATTTAAAGCAACTGCCTGAACCCCAGGGCCATTTGAAACCCGAGGTCTAATCCTAACATAACGACATTTTTAAAATATGCTACGCAGATGCATGAAATTAGTATCAGAATCATACTGGAATGCATTCATTACTTTCTTTAATGTGTGTGCTCACTTATTCAGTGATCATATTATCCACAAAATAGAAGTTAGTAGCCTGTGAGTGAAAGAAGACAGACCAGATAAAAGACACATACCATGTGATTTCATTTGCATAAAATTCTAGAAAATGCAGACTAATCTATGTTGCCAGACACAAGTCAATGGTTGCCTGGGTGGGGGAGGGACAGGAGAGACAGATACCCAAGAGGAGAGTTGTGAGGGTGATGGCCTTTGTCCATTATCTTGATTGTGCTCGTAGTTTTGCAGGTGTGTACAGTTTTCAGAACCTAACAAATTGCATTCTTTAAAACTTTGCACTTTATTGTATGTCAGTTATACTTCAAGAAAACTGCTTAAATAGTGAGTAGCTAGGTTATTACTGCTATGAACTGCTAGGTATGAAAGAATACACTCAAAAACAACATATGCCTCAACAGCGGTGAATGGCCACTGTAGTGGACACTGTGGCATGTCACTCAGGCTTACCCAGTAGGACTGAAGCAATCATCCCCCCAGTTTCTGCAAGTGTTAGCTGTTAATAGTACACAGCCAAACCCTTCCCAGAAACTTCCCTCTGGAAGGAAGAGCTGCTGGCTCTTCCTTGCCCAAGATTACACCGCCTAAAAGGGAGTAAAAGGGGACTCACATTTGATGAATGATGGATTTGGGGCTACAAAGGTTCATCCCTCTTGCTCAGCCAGCAATACTCTGAATGATCCACTTCCCAATTCACATGGAAACAGCTGAGATCTCTCTTGTAATTGCATCACCATTCACCTCCTTCCTCTGCCGGATCCTGCTCCCTGTACTCTGGCGGAACCCTCCCCAACAAATCTTCTGCATGCAAGTCACTCTCTCAGAACCTATTTCTTGGGGAATTCAATGCAAGGCAATGATCTAATAAGTTGAAAAATTAAAGTGCAGACTAAGATTATTTTCCAGAAACCTACAATCTCCAGATGGGTTCCTAGGCCAGAGAAGTCCTGAAACAGAGAGGGGCCAGCCTCTCCAAGAACAATAGCTAGTTCCATCCCCTTATCCCATATTATCCACACTCCTTTGCAAAATGAAAAAATTAGAATGAGCATAGTCCAAATACCCCTAAAGATTGGGAGAAAGATCAAAGGAGAAAGAGGAGTTATAACAGAGAAAATATAATTTAACAAATAAGTATAACTGCTAAATCATTACATTGATGTTCCTTTTAGTCTCCAGTGTCTTGGAGCAGCTAGAAGGAAAAAAGTCAAAAATTGTGGAATTATAATCTTCTTTTAATCTCCAGTGTCTTGGAGCAGCTAGAAGGAAAAAAGTCTAAAATTGTGGAATAGTAACTCATACCAAACTCTGAAGTCTGTTCTAGAACTAATTCTTATAATATACTTTGAAATTTATTACTTTCTGTATATATGTTATACTTCACAATCAAAGATGTTTTAAAAAAGTTAAAGTACAGGAAACAAGTATATAACTAAAGTAACCATGTAAATAACATAGTGAAATTTTATACCAGAATTCATGAGTCATTATTTACAATGACACAGCCATTTTTTGGTTCCTTTCTCCTTCACCTTGTTACTAAATTTCTAGTACAAAATCCAAGTTGTGTGCACAATTCTTAAAGAAAAACTCAAGAAAGTGGTATGTTGAATACTTGGCATGTGATAACAGAAACTCTAATGCAGAATATCAGCTATTGGGAATACAGTTAGACTTGGAAGATGAAGGATCATTAAATTTTAGTACATGAAGGCACAGCATTTTCTTATCAATCTCACTTGATCCATCCATTATGTCAAATAACCTGAACATATGCTAATGAAAATTATGTTTCACTACTATTACTGCCAGGAAATTAGCAAAATCTTGTCCCTTACTTTGTATATTTATTGAAATGACACTATTAACATTTGTGGAATTAACTTGATGCTGACCTTTGGTGGGGTAGGGTTGGTCACTTTTCACTAAATGAAACTGAACAGAGAATTCCTTCCCAGAATGAGGAGACAGGACTTTGCAAGAAAACCTCCATTGGATTTTCACTACCTAGAGACATGAAATGCATGTCTTAGTCCTGGGAAACAAAAAAAAAAAAAAAAAGAAAAAAAATTTCCCAATAGGACTGGTAAGAGACCTCTTCCATCTAATAATACACACGTGAAAACAAAGCCTGTTACCTGCAACAGTTCTCACTTCCTCTTTCTCTCCCCGTCCTCTAACCCTCAGGTATTGATTTCAAACATTGTTTCAGATATTTGCTTTCCAGAGGAAGAAATGTAAAGGAAGCTCACTTTTAAACTATTTCCATACATTCCAAGGACTACTGCTTTCAGCAGCATGAAATAAGAATGAAAACCAAATAGCTAAAGGTTTCTTTAATGTAGAAAAATCACCCGTGTATGCTAAAAAGGCAGTATAAACAGCAAGTTTTATTTGGTGAGTTTACTTACTAAAGCTAAACTGCCTATTTCTTTTGCCTTTGCCTCCAAACTCCATTATCTTATTAATAATAGAACATTTGCGAGCTAAGTATTTTAAGTTCTATCCATTTGCACTCTTTGATCTAAAGATTTAAACATCATGAGCAGAAATGTTAGCTTGAAAATCATTCAGAGAGCTATTTCACGGAAAACAGTTCATGTTTCTTATATTCTCTAATAGTCACAAGGTTATGCACTAGAAAACTGTTGGCAAATGTCATTGATTAAAGACATATTCTATGACTAAAATGACTTAGAAGTTAAAGCAGAAACATTAACGTGTTGCACATAGTAGGAATCTGATTTATGGCTATTAACAGGGCTGTTGAGGGCAGTTTTCAAACAAGGTATATTTCTCAGTGGTTTTTCTTTGTTTGTGATTATACCCTCAAGAAGACACATGGCCCTATCCAGCCAATAAATGGTTGTATATGTGACTAACCACACTTTGTCCTTTCATGACTGATACAAGTCTCCAAAACCAAAAGGACCAGGAGGCAGTCTATACAGAGGATAGGTGTAAAAACCTAAATGCATCTCTGTAGCTATGCTATGATCTATTTTCTGGCTATGCACAGAATCCTGCAAAATTGGAACTGGAAATAATTCTGGTGCTTTTAAACCCAAACTATAATTTCTTTAGTAACATTTGAAATAGTACAGTTGTAAAAGTTCTAGCTTTCCTAATTCCCTAAATTTCCCACAGGTGTTTCCCTATTAAGAAAGAAAACAAAACAAAAGGTTTCACAATTTGCGATCCTTCGTCTTCTCAGCAAAGGAAGGATTTTCACATAATATCACTGGCCGTATTTGCCTGTGTTCTTCACACTAAAAATACTTCACGCCTTTCTCTTGTCTCCCTTAAACTTTTTTTGTCTTCTTTCTTTTCTTTTTCTTTTTTTTTTTTTTACATTTCAAAGGCACGTTTTTTCATTCTTTCATCTGGTCTAGTCTTCTAGATCTCTAATCACTCTTATTATCTTTTATGTTACCACTCCAAATACAAATTATATGCATGTGGCAAAGCACTCTGATCATGGGGCAAAATTAACTGAGTAAACCTTGTCTTAATTCATCTCTAGTGAGAGCTATCTTTTACTTCTGGTTTCTCTGGGGAAATCTCCAGAATTGTGCTTTGAATCTTCTAGAACTCTAGCCAACATTGTTTGTGATCCAACAAAGGAAAAGTAGCCTTAGGGATACTGTGATCAAAGAAAAGTAACCACAATCTTTACCTCTGAAGCTAAAATACCATGGATCATTTACAGAGGCCTTGGAATAAACTTGGCACAAAATAAAATTGTCTTAAATTTATCCTTTGAGAAATGATCGCAAATCATCTCATTACTGGTGAGAGAAAATACAATTTCAAGTATTTTACATCATTCAAGAAATTGGTTTAAGCAGAACTGTTTAGTATGCATCATTTTTAATTGGTAGTTCTAATTGTGTCATTAACTGATGTGAACCCCCCACTTAAAAAAAAAAGGTAGGTAGGTCCTTTATAAAATTGTAAGGTACATTCAATAGTTCAATGAGCTAACCAAAGTTTAGTACATACAAATGACAAAGGTAAACATCAGAAAGCGATTAAGCAAACAGCCAATGAAGAAGAATCAGAGAGACAAAACCATACAAGCAGCGGAATGCAAAACCTTGGGATTCAGAGAGGTGTGGGGATCAAAGCAGCAGTGCGAATAAGCAGAAGAGTAAAACAGCTGGATGGGAAATGGCAGCAGTTCTAATTTAGTGGAATAATGCCTTCCCCACCACCACAGCAGATGCTGTTGGAGCCTCCCCCATTCTCTTGGGCTCTGACACTCCAGCATGCCCTGGCTCATGTCCAATAGCTGGTAACTTCAGGTCTTAATCCAAGGGCTCTTTTTGGAGCACAGGAAGATGCTATGCCCAAATGCAGGGCAGGCTGGAAGTACCCACAAAGAGGAATTTTATATCCTGACCCGAGAAGCTTTCAGAAAATGATCAGCGGGGGGAAATATTATTCAGCCCCATAAAGGAATAAAGTCCTGATGCATGCGACAACACCTTGTGGGCATTAGGTTAGGTGAAATAAGCCAGATGCAGAAGGACAAAAATTGTATGAGCTCACTGATAGGAACTATTATAATAAGCAAACTCATAGAGCTAGAATGTAGGGTACCAGGGGAGAGATTGGGGGTAGACAATAGGGAATTGATGCTTAATTTGTGCCTAATTTCTACTTAGGTTGATGGTGGAGTTTTGGAAATAGATGATGGTGATGGCAGCACATTATTGTGAGAGTCATTAACAGTACTGAATTATACAGGCAAATGTGGTTAAAGTGGAAATTCTAGGCGTGTATGTTACTAGAATAAAAATTAAAAGATGAAACATAGGACTGAACAGCACAGTGTGTTATTGTAGACAATGGGTTATAGTTAATAGTACAAATACAAGAATATTCTTTCATGAATTATAACAAATGCACAACACTACTACAAGGTTTTAATGATGTGAAAAATATACCTAATGTAGAATGCAGACTATAGTTAAGTTATTTGTGCTGTTAAAAAAATAAAAAGCACAGTTATAAAATAGTGCTATCATCAATTGTAACAAATATTCCACACCAATGCAAAGTGTTGGTGGTGGGGTGGTATATGGGAATCCTGTATTTTATGCATGATTGTTCAGTAAACCCAAAGCTTATTTAATTAAAAAAAATTAAAAACTAGACAAATACGATGAATGGGAATTTGCGTATAAACTTCACAGCTCCCTTTCTCCTTGGGCACCTCTGAGAGACATGCTTATGTTTTCCCAGACTTTTTCCATGGAATTAAATGTTAGTCCACCACACTGGTGGCTGGCTTGATAATATACTCTACTCTTTACAGGCTGCCTTGTTTTCCCTGTCTCACACCCCCACTCCTCTACCGCAGCTTCCTGGTATCACCTCTAAGATAAACTAAATAAATTAAATAAAACAAATCCTTGTCTCAGGATTTGCTTTGGGGGAACCCAAACCAAAAGACTCTTAACTCAAGAGTTTTTATTTTCAAGACCAAAATCAGTCCTTAGTAATAACCAGTCTGAGCATGTAGATTGAATTAAGGAAAAGCATTTAGCTGGACTGGACAATCCATTCAAGCTTTCAACAAATTTAGTATGCACTTTTTTTGAGCTAGAGAGTAAATATAATGGGATACATAAAGACCTACTGGAAGGAGAGAGAGTACCAGGAAAATCATTAAATATACACTAATAGCAGGGCTCAAATGGTAGACCTTGAAGAAACTTGAATTTCTTGATACAAATAATTACCAAAATAATCTCCAAGCACTAGATTCTACAAATAAGTAACTACCAGGTGCTTTCATAGAACCCAAAACAGATTTTTGTTTTGTTTTTCTCATAATCTTGAGCCGCTGAAATAAAAATCTGATGGAGTCCTTTCTTTGACATTGAATTCTGTAGATTTGTTTAGTTGTAAAAAAAAAAAAAAAGCCCTTCCCATTTTGGAGATGTTGGCTTGGATTACAATATGCTTTATTATGTGGATTGGAAACCTACTTATTTACCATGGCTAGACAGAGACTCCTTCTTACTTTGTCATGCAGCTGCTTGTTTTTAAACAAATTTTGCCAAGAGACATAAACCAGATGGCCTTCTTCAAGGGTATAGTGTGAGAGTGATAGTCAGCTTATGGTAGTTTCAAGCAGCAGACAGCTGGGTATGGAAAGTCATGATGCTATTTGGAAATCCAACTCCAAGTGTGCTGAAGCACTAGGAGACGCTGAAGTCAGTAAATAAAACTGTGACTTCAAGTTCGTTTCAATGCTTCATTTTTTCCCAGAGAATACTTTAATATCATACTTCATAAAATCACATCGGTTTTTGTCGTTGTGTGTGTGTGCATGTGTGTTTTTAAATAAAAGTATCCCAACACATTGGATTAGACACAAAGTTTGTGGATAAATGGATTCCTACTACATTTGCAAGTCAGTTCAGCAAACTGTAAATTGGGCTTCCTCAGAGAGCCATATGTATTATATCCAAAATGGTTTATATGAAACTGTAATATTCTACTAAGGTATGGTGGTATTTTAAATTGTTGTTCCCCATTCTTTTCTGTAGCAGTATTACACATCCATACCCTTGACATGGCCTCACTGCAGGCAGACTGTACTTTTTCTGCCTCTTTACTTTAGGTTTGCCATGTGACTTGTTTGGCTATTGGGCGTGGATGGGTGAGATTGTGGGCCATTCCAAGCGGAGGTCTCAAGAAGCATCATGTATTTCTGCTTCCTTTCTGGTAGCTTCTAAACTCTGTCATGGAAGAATATGCCCCAAGCAGCCAGTGCCTCTCCAACCTGGGCTCTAGAATGAACCAGCTGGATCAGACCTACTCAGTTAATCCACAGCCCTACAGCATGCGGCAAAGTTAACTCAGAGTAGCCCTGTGAGCATAAGTACATATTGCTACTTGGAGGTGTGTTTGTTACACAGCATTATTGTTGAAGTAGCTGACCAATACTCTCAGACTTTGCTAAGGGTCCATAGGACAGATACCTATATAGGGTTGCTCCTATATTCCTGGGAGATAGGGGGAAAAGGGTGAGACAAATATAAGAGTTGGCATCTGTGTCCTCATCTTGGTGCTACTAATTTATGAAAGGTTCCTAAATGCAAGCAGCCCATAAAGACTACAGAATTATATCTTGGTTTACCCCAGAATTCTTCAAAACAAAGGACATCTAATACCCATTCCGGGTTTCAAGTGATAGGTTACATCCTTGAAATTTTCAGAAAGGCATAAATGAAAGTTAAGAAAAAGATAAAGCGCTTCAAGAGAAATTAAACATTCAAAATTCACTTTTTGTGAAAAAGTACCATAGTTTAATTTTATTCAAATATCCAAATTATTCAAATGTTCAGAAAATATTCATGTAAATAATCATTTATTTCTGTAAGTAACTTACCATTCTAGGAAACCACATAAAGTATTTTACATTTTGGAATTTCAGGCAGAAATCTCTCAAAAACCATATCTCTGACTTCTAATAGATGGTTTTCCTTTGAAAATTGATGTTTTCAAGAGAAATTTAAGACTGTCCATGGATAAACTAAAACTAATAAGAGAATAAGTCTTGTGAAAAAAATTGTTTTACAGGCAAGATTTTACAATTTTCAGAGGGAACAGATTTTTTTTTTTTTTTTCTGCCTGGGCAGGCACCAGGAATTGAACCTGGGTCTCTGGCATGGCAGGTGAGAATTCTGCCACTGAACCACTGCTGCACCACCCAGAACAGATTTTTTTAAGTGCAAAGATTTTATAAAGGCAAAGAAAAGAATCCCAGAATACAAACTAAAACAAACGAACCAATAAAAAATTGAAGAAAAGAAAAAAATAAAACAAATGAACCAACAAGCAACCTTCTACCAGAAAGTTATATTGATCTGAGTAGTTAATGGGCATACTTTTCTCTTTGAGAGATTGTTTATGTTTCTCAGACACCATAATTAAAAGAGCATATTGGAGATGCAGATTATTTCAGATATTGTTAAATGTATGCCTAAGAGTCATCATTTGAACTTTTTACAGAAAATGTAAGTGAATATAGGGAAATTTACCCTGCATTAATATGGTGTTGAATAAACTATACTGGGAATTAACCTCTTGATAAACAATGAGTTTTTCAAGAACCTTATTAATTCTAAAAGATTACAATTTTTTAATCAACAGTTTATCAGTAATTTTATATTATCGTTAAATATAAAATATGAAAATGTATTGTCCTATTTCTGTGGGAATAATACTGTATTTGGGTTTGGAGTGGCAGAAGGCACATGGCACAGTTATTGCCCTGTAAGGACAGAAACTCTACAGAGTGCTATAGAGTGACACACAACCATGTAACACATGTAAGAGTGTGAGAAGTTCCTATAAGAGACGCACATGAACAAAGAGTTCTAGAAGCACAGAGACTGGAGACCAGTTGGCTGAGACCAGGCCAGGATGCCAAGTAGTGATATGTGTGCTGAATCCTCAACAACAAGTAAGGTTTTGACCACCAAAGAACAAGGTATGGCTTTGTTCAGCTCTTAGGTAAGCATGGTCCATTTCTTCAACAGATACTTAATATGAAGACACCACCTCCTAAATGTTAAACATCTCTTTAAAACATTGTGGTTTCAGATAATAAGACTGGGTTTTGTTTGTTTGTTTGTTTGTTTGTTTTAAGTCTTTGTCTATTTATGCCTGTTGCTACAACTGAAGAATAAGATCTGGAAGAATAGATGAGATGAGAAGTCTCAGGTGAGATACGATGGAGCAGAGTGTGTGCAGAAAACAAGAGTTCCTAACTTGGGATCAAATACAGACCCTGGCATAATTCTTTCTGCGTGAACTTGGGTCAATTATTCATTCTCTCTAAACCTCAATTTCCTCTCCTGTGTAATAAGATTCTTTTCAAGATAAAATATAATCACCGAGTACCTACCTGGCATGTAAGAGTGGTTAAAAAAAAAAAGTTATTTTATCTTATGCAAAGCCCTTCTCACATTTCCAGAACAGAAAATGTCCTGGGATTTCAAAATATTGTCATAATTTTAGCTTTATGTTTAGATCTTTGTTTTATAGGGGTTACTCTGGGAGTTAGTAACAGGGACTGCTAAGACTTAGCCATGACCCAAAGAGATAAGGAGGATTAGCCCTGTGCGTAAGCAGAAAACATATAACCTAGGATGGCTATGCTGAACAAGTTTTCCATTTCCTTCCTTGGCTAAGCAGGGGCTTTGTTGGAAAGAGAGGACAAGGTCGGGGAAAAAAAAAAAGAGAAATGAGGAATTATGTCTGATGATGTGGAGACATAGAACAGATGGGCACAGAGGGCAATGATGAAAAACTTCTACTTTTTTATTGACAGGATTCAGGAAGCCAGAGTAAGACATTAGCCAAATTAGAGTGTGTAAAATTATGAAAGACAGTAGGGGAAGGAGGTTACCCTGGACAAAACTAACTTTTTTTTCTTAGGTTTGTTTTAAAACAAAATACCATTTTTTCTGCATATGTGTTGAGGACCATTAGTTTCTTCCAATATCCATTAAGCTCTTCTTCCATAATCACATGCCTTTTGGCGGAGTGCATAGCATTCAGGAAGAAACACATTTCCCAGCCTCCCTTGCAGCAGGGTGGAGCTCAGTGACTCATTTCTCGCCGATAAGTATAAACGGAAGTTTAATGTGGCAGCTCCCAGGAAAATTCCAGAAAAGACCATTGGTACGCACCCTTGGCACCCTTTCCCACCTTCCTCCATCTTACAACAGGGGCACGAGGGCCCACCAGGTGGGAACAGCTAGGAAGAAAGCAAGAAGGAGCAGAGCCATCACTCCTGCCTTGCTCACATATTCCCAGGTTTTTCCAGAAGAGAGAAACACTTCTGTCTTATTTAAGACATTGCTACCTTAAGCCTTTCCTATTCTCAGCCAAAACCAAATTCTGTCTGATAAAGTAAAGAGAATTATTGGAGAATTACATCGAGCACAGATTTGCCTTCTAGCAGCTGCTACAAATTTCATCTACTCTACAGAAAGGGAAAAACAAAACAAAACTGAATTTGCAGCATGACAAACCCAAGAAAGCCAACAAACACACAATGGATAAAGTCAAATAGTAACATAGCTCCAAAATAAGGCTGGACCTAGAGACATAAAATCAGTTTCTATCTTAGAGTTTTTTCCCTTTGACAATAATGAAAACAGAAGTTTATTTAGATAACAAACAAGCAAACTATAACCTCTGCTCACTGAAGAGCTAGAATCGGCTTCGTTGAAGAATGGAAATATATGTATACAGCTCTCTGAGGAAGGAAAAATGTCCAATTACGTTGAGAAAAAAGATTCAGGATATTGATCTATGGTTGACTCTGAGATTATGTGAATTTTATATCTAGTCAATTCCTTATCTGAAGCAAGTTTTAAACTAACCTCTATGTGAACTGTCGAGATTTACAAGAATCTGAAAATGTTGACGATATAAGGCAAATGATCCTGTATGAAATGGTGATCATAAAAAGAAAATCACCCTGCAACCACCGAGTGCTTTGAACAAGCAACAAGAATAGACAGAAGATAAACCGATGTGCAGAACCAAACTTCTATTTAATGCATTACAAAAAAAATCCTTTCATTAAATAAAAACAGCAGATTACCTCCATTCAATTCCATCACTACTACTTCGAACTAAGAATTCCAAAGAAATTATAAGCAACAAGGAAATATAAATCAAGTGCTACTTTAGGCATCTAAGTCAAATGGTATACTGTACTGAAAGGTTCATGTTTTGAATAAAGCTTGCAAAAAAACACAATTATGGGATAAAGATATTGCTTGTTGATGTTTGGGTTTGTTTTAATGAGACTGTCTGGGAGTAAGTATGCTAAATTAAATACCTTCTAACAGTAACAATATGCGATTACTCTTTTGCAGTTTAAAGCTTTGCCTCTGGTGGTAAAAAACTCCGCGTAATTGGCACCAACAGTCAAATCTTACATTTCATTCTGGGCTGCGGGGTAGAAACAAAGGCTCCTCTGTTTGGCTCACAATCTGCTCTCTCAGTGGTGTGTAAAGTGCAATGGCTGGCCAGTGAAAGATATTCACAACAGCTAGGGATTAGGTTAGATTGTGCTGAGCCTGAGCAGAAAGCAAAACACTTGAAAAGAACAGCATCAAAGAGGAGGTCACATGCGGGAGGAGGGAAGCCCTAAACTGAAATACCCAAGAGGAAAACCTACATCACTCAGGGAAAGTAGCATCCAGGCCAAGCTTAGTGAAGGAAGATTATAGAAAATCTTCCTTAGTGAAGGGAGATTATAGTTAGTAAGAGACTTGCAAGTCTCTAAAATGAAAGAAACCATCCTTTCTTAAAGTTTAGGATGGTTTATTTTGGGCATATGTGGCATGATGCTGCTGTCAAATTACAGTTTTCATCACCACCATCATCAGATAATATTTATCATCTGGGCACTGTACAAGCAAGCAAAATTGACGTGGTTTCTGATATTTAGGAACCGATGCAATAAATCAGACACATCGATGTAGATGGATATAGGGGAGTGGACAGTGAACAAGATGTTACACTCGAGGAAAACGTGAAGATTAAGGATAAACTTTCAGATATTTCCAGCGTTCAGGTGAACTGGTGAGTATGCCCGTGTCTCTGGTATGAGACTGTTTCCTGCCACATCGGTAGAGATAAAGCCTCTATTATTTCCTTTACATCAATAGCTAAACGAAGCATTACTCTTAAAAAATGAAGTCTACCAAATCACTGATGCAATAAAGATTTTCAAAATGGTCTTGATGGTGAGTTCCAAATCAGAAACCTTCTGCATGTACCATGGTCTCAACAGTGTACAATGTACAGGCCGTAGAGAAAAGTTCACTTCTTTTTCAATCTAAACACCTCTTCTTCTACATCATTCCCTTAACTGAATGAATGCATGGGAATCCTTTTTTCCAGTCTGGTATACACTGGGATATAAACAACTTTCCTGTGCTCAGGATTCTTTGTGTTTTTAGTTTCATCTTCTAATGCCTTAACATTTTAATTCTACCAAGCTCAGAAACCAATAGTAGAATCATGTTTTGGCACATATATGTATACCTTGGTGGTGGTGGGGGGGGGGTGGCGGAATGGAGGTCTAGTCCTACATGAAAATCTTCAAACTTATTGACGAATTCTAAGACTGCACTGTTAATCTTTCCTGAGTTGTCAGCACCCTGCATGTGCTTATCATGTATCTTTCCAACTACATATGGCATTGTGACAAATAGAAGAGGCTGCTTAATGCTGCTATAGCTGAATGTCTCATTTAGGAGCAAACAATTCTGGAATGGCTCCCAGATTATGCATCTGTCCCTCTAGCTTCTACTTTTGAGGATAAAATTGTTTGGTGATGACATGAGGATCGGGATATTATTCTTTCCCTCTGTGGGTAGTGTTGAGTTGTTCTCCTCACACTGAAAATGAGGGGAAAATATTTATTTAATGTCTCAGTAGGAAAAATTACCACTAAGTTATCAAATGCTCAGGAGACGTCTGCCTTAGGAGTGGGCTTGCCGAATTACAGGCTTGTTCCCTAGAGTCTGAATACAGAGATGATTAAGGCATTTTCTCTTCAACTCAGATTTCTTTGGGTTCTACGCCTGCTTTTTCTCTTTTCATTTCTTTTATTGTCTCATTTTCCTTCATGCAGTACAAATGGCAGCTAGAGTCTGTGAGTGCTGTAATGCTGTGGACTCAGCACCAAGGGGCCTAAACAGTGGAGAAATCCTTGGGGAGACAACTTCCTGCTATTCCACCTCCAGAATCCTGTTGATTTGAGGCAGCATGGTTCCAGAACGATGGTGGAAACTTCACAAAAGACTTCCACCGCAGTAGTGGTGCCTACAGACTCATCTGAGAGACGGTACTGGTCAATGATAAAATGTTCAGAAGTCTATGGTGAAATGTCAAAATTAGATCAATTCAGTATGCTTTTCCTGAAGCTGCACCTTCCTTTTTAAATTCTGAGATTAGGTCTCTTATACACTTTAAAAAAACACGCTTACTGATTTTTTAAAAAAATTGACAGGTAAATTCCATTCAAGTACTGTGTGTAAACAGGGAAGTATGCACATCACAAATGCACAGTTCCATGAACCTTCTTAAAGTTACACACAGCATATAGATGCAACCAGCATCCAGATCAAGAAACAAAACTTCATCTAAAACCCCAGAAACCTGTTCCTGTCCCTGCCAATCACAACTCCCCACAAAAGTGACTGCCATGTAACCTCTAGCCTACAACGTGCTGGGTTATGAGTTCTATAAAAGTAGTTTCCTATCACATGTATTCTTTGGGTCTATCATATTTTGTCCAATCTTGTGTTTGTGGGATTCTCATCCTATTTTTTTCATTTGTTAAAATATTGTTTATTTTATGAAACATCGTTGGTAATGTAATTTGAATTTTTCAAAGACCTTAAGCTGTTTGTCCCATTTTTTTATGAAAATTGTTTTCTGTCCTATGAATTCAATATCACAGGAATCACTAGTCTTGGGTTTACGTACATCTATGGATGGGTGAACTACCCCAGAATATCCGACTAAATGGAATCCCAGTGAGGAATACCTTCTTGAAATCAGACCAGAAACTTGTTGTTATATAATAATGCCATCTTATGGTAGCCTAGGAACTGCTTTCATTTTTATTATCTCATTGAACTGTACCAGCACTTTAGGATTAGGCAGTAATTACATGAAACTGGAGCAGATTCATTAATAGCTCAAGGGATAGTAAAGACTGTATCAGAAAGAACTTAAAGACAGGGTAGCAGGCACTTAGTAGGCCTTCTGTATGTGCTTGAAAAAGGAAGGGACTCGGTTTCTCTGATACTAGGTATAGATCTTACATCTTTCTTTAATTTCACGTGTTTTCTGTAGGCATCATTTATGGGCAGTGAGCATCTTTTGTTATCTACCCAGAACAGACTGAAATCAGAATTCCGCAGTAATGTTAATTTTCCCATAAATTTAAATATTTATCTTCCGTATATGTATATCTATCCATAAATTGACGGGGATTCACATATTTCATGTTTGCTGTGAGCAACTAGAATACCCACGGGAAGAAGGCATTTAAAATTTTGATGGTTTGTAACTTTTTAAAAAAATTCTTATTCTAGTAACAAAGACAACCTAAAATTTCCCCCTTTTAAACATAATTCGCATATATAATTCAGTGCTGTTAGTTATGTTCACAATGTTGTGTGACCATCACACACATGCATTCTTTCCCTTCATTTTGTTAATGTGATGTATTGATTGTTGTATCGTGAATCGTCCTTGCGCACCTGGGATAAATTCTACTTGATTGTGATGTATAATTCATTTAATGTGTTGTTGGATTTGGTTTGCTACTATATATATTTTTTTTTTTTGAGATTTTTGCATCTATATGAGAGATACTGGTCTGTAATTTTCGGGTCTTATGGTATCATTATTTGGCTTTGGTATAAAAGGTGATGTTGGTGTTGTAGAATGAGTTGGGTAGTGTTGCCTCCTGTTCAACTCCTTGGCAGAGTTTGAGCAGGACCAACATTAATTCTTCTTGAATGTTGTATAAAATTTCCCTCTGAAGATATCTGGTCCTGGGTTTTTCTTCAGTGGGAGATTACTTATTTATTTATTTTTAACTCTGTGGATTCTTTAATTTAAGTTTTTGAATAACATATCAAAATATTTAACAAATATAAAGAGGCATCTTCCAGAGTTTCTTTTCTTTTTTTTCTTTTTTTGTGAGAAATAAGATATATACAAAAAAGGTAATATATTTCAAAGCACACTGCAACAATTAATTGTAGAACAGATTTCAGAGTTTGGTATGGTTATAATTCCACAATTTTAGGTTTTTACTTCTAGCTGCTCTAAGATGCTGGAGACTAAAACAAATATCAATATGATTCAGCAATCATACTTATTTGTTGAACCCTACCTTCTCTGCATAACTCCACCATTACCTTTGATCTTTCGCCCACTCTTCAACTTTTTTCACGCTGGAAGGGGCTGCCAGGATGGAACTAGTTGATGTCTGGAGAGGCTGACCTCTCTGCATTTCAGGACTTATGTAGTCTGCAGACTCATCTGGAGGTTGTAGGTTTCTGGAAAGTTATCCTAGTGCATGGAACCTTTGTAGAATCTTATATGACATCCTAAGTATTCTTTAGGATTGGCAGGAGTGGTTTTGGTTGGGGTTTGGCAAGTTATGATAGGTAGCAATGTCTAACTGAAGCTTGTGTAAGAGTGTCCTCCAGAGTAGCCTCTCGACTATTTGAACTCTCTCAGCCACTGATACCTTATTTGTTACACTTCTTTTCCCCCTTTTGGTCAGATGGCATTGTAGATGCCATGGTGCCAGAACCAGGCTCATCCCTGGGAGTCATCTCCCATACTGCCAGGGAGACTTTCCTTTGTAGGAGGGAGGGTAACGGTTTCATTTGCAGAGTTGGGCTTAGAGAGAGTGAGGCTACATTTGAGCAACAAAACAGGTCCTCAGTGTGAGGTTTTTTTTATTATAGATTCAATCTCTTTATTAGTTATTGGTTTGTTGAGATCTTTTTTTTCTCCTTAAGTCAGTATAGGTAGTTTGTCTGTTTTTAGAAATTTATGATTTCATCTAAGTTCTCTAATTTGTTGGTGTACATTTGTTCATTGTATCCTTTGATAGCCCTTTTTATTTCTATGCAATCGGTAGTACTGTCCCCCTTTTTTTCTGATTTTTACACATTTGTTTCCTCTTCTCTTTTCTTCTGTCTAGCTAAAGGTTTGTGAATTGTATTGATCCTCTCGAAGAACCAACTTTTAGTTTTGTTCATTCTCTTTATTGACTTTTTATTCTTTATCTAATTTGCTTCACTCTAATCTTTATTTCCTTCCTTCTGCTTGCTTTGGGTTTAGTTTGTTCTTATTTTTCTAGTTTTCCAGTTTTGAGATTCAGGCTCTGACTTGAAATATTTCTCATCTTTGAATGTAAGCATTTACAGCTATAAATTTTTCTCTCAGCAATGCCTTTGCTGTATCCCATAAGGTTTGGTATGTTCTATTTTCATTTTCATTTACCTCAAGATAATTCTCAATTTCCCTTTTGATTCCCTCCTTAACCCATTGGCTGTTTAGGAGTACACTGTTTGATTTCCACATATTTGTGATTTTTTTCACTTCTCCCCCTATTGTTGATTTCTAGCTCCATTCCATTGTGTTTGGAAAAGTTACACTGTACGATTTTAATATTTTTTTAATTCATTGAGACTTGTCTTTGTGGCCTAAAATAGGGTCTGTATTGGAGATGATCCATGGGCTCTTGAAGAGAACTTGTATTCTGTTGATGTTGAGTGAAGTGTTCTATATATACATTAAGTCTAGTTTGTTTAGTATGAGTCATGTCCTGTATTTCCTTATTGATCTTCTGTCTAGATATTCTATCCATTACTGAAAGTGGTTTATTGAAGTTTTCTACTATTACTATAGAATCATCAATTTCTCCCTTCAAATCTGTCAGTAATTTGTTTTTTATATTTTGTTATAAAATGTTAGATACATTTTTTATGACCCCTTTATCAGTATATAATGACCATCTTTGTTCCTCTTAAGAATTTTTAACTCAAAGTCTATTTTATCTGATATTAGTATAGATAATATAGCTCTCTTTTGGTACTATTTGCATCATATATATTTTCAATCCTTTCATTTTCAACCTACTTATATCTTTGAATTTAAGGTGAGTCTCTTCTAGACAGCATATATTTGGATCTTGCTTTTATATCCATTCTGCCAATATCTGACTTTTGACTGGAGAGTTTAATCCATTTACTTTTTTATTGTGAAAAATAGCATATATACAAAAAAGCAATACATTTCAAAGTAAACTGCAACAATTAGTTGTCGAAGAGATTTCAGAGTTTGGTACAGGTTACAGTTTCACAGTTTTAGGTTTTTCTTTCTAGCTGCTCCAAGACACTGGAGACTAAAATAAATATCAATATAATGAATTGGCAATCATACTCATTTGTTAAATCCTATCTTCTCTGTTATAACTCCACCTTCTCCTTTGCTCTTTCTCCCAATTTTTAGAGTAATTGGACTATGCCCATTCTAACTTTTTCATATTGGAAAGGGCTGTGGATACTTCATATTGGGATAGGGGGATAGAACTAGGTGATACCCTGGAGAGGCTGGCCCCTCTGCAATTCAGGACTTATCTGACCTAGGAAGCCATCTAGAGGATATAGGTCTCTGGAAAGTAATCATAGAACATGGCATTTTTGTAGCATCTCAGATAGAGCCCTCAGTGTTCTCTAGGGTTGGCAGGAATGGTTTTAGTTGGTGTTTGGCAAACTAAATAGCAATATCTAGCTGAAGCTTGTGGAATAGTAGCCTCTAGTATAGCCTCTCGACTTAATTTGAACTCTCTTACCCATTGATGCCTTATTTTGTTACATTTGTTTTCTCCCTTTTGGTCAGGATGGCATTGTTGATCCCACAGTGCCAGGGCCAGGCTCATCCCTGGGAAGTCTCACTTTGCCAGGGAGACTTTCACCCCTGGATGTCATGTCCCATGTAGCGGGGGAGGGTAATGATTTTACTTGCAGAGTTAGGCTTAGAGAAAGAGAGGCCACATCTAAGCAACAAAAGAGGTTTCCTGAAGGAAACTCTTAGGCATAACTATAGGTAGGCTTAGCTTCTCTGCTACATGAATAAGCTTCACAAGAGCAAGCCTCAAGATCGAGAGCTTGGCCCATTAACTTGGGAGTTCCCGATGTTTGAGAGAGTATCAAGAGTTTCCCTGGTGGTAAAGTTTAATAATTCCACGTGTTTGCTCCCATCCCTCAAGGGACTTTGCCAATACTTTTGATTATCTTCTCAACATACTCTGGGATGTATCTGGGCATTACATCAAGCTATGCAGAATTACAAGCCCTCATTCCCATTATGGGCTCCATGTGTTTGGGTTGTTTAAATGAGCTATCCAGATAGGTTGAGTTAGATTGTGTACTACAGAAAATTTAGGTTTTGCACAATATAAACTTCTTTCTTTGGTCTCATACACTAGGGGAAGTTCTAAAATATGGACAATGTTCTCCTTACACCTGTATTTTGATGTACTTTATTCCCTACCTGATCGGCTTCATTCTTCTCTCTAATTGAAGGCTTATCTCTTTTTAAATTTCTTCACCAATTGTTGTATGTGGTAATGCTGCATTTCAGACATGCAGAAGTCGTACTCTGAGACTTAGGTGTCACACAGGTAGGGAAATACCATGTTATACATCTAGAGCACAGCATGTCAAAATCTAGAAATAACAATTTCAACTCTGGACTAAATGTGACTGTTATAAGAGCTTACAATCTAGGCCCTAATTTTCTTATAAGTATTTTCTAAAATGAACCATACAATATTTTCTCTTTTCTTTCTGGAATTTTTTTGAATCACATAATGTCCCCCAGGTTAATTCACATCACTGCTTACTTCACAACTTCATTCCTTTCTGTAGCAGCACAATTTTCGATCATATGCATACACCATAGTTTGCTATTCTACTTCCCAGTCAGTGTATCCTTCAGCCACCTCCATCCATCCATTGGGCATCGTGTATAATGTCCAAAGTCAACAGCCTATGTCTCACAATATCCTCCCTTAGCTGTATAATCATCAACACCCTCAATTTTGGACAATTTTCATTGCATCCAAGAGAAAAATAACCAATAAACACAACTTCACCAAATAGAAAATCCAGACCTCCCCTTAACTCTTGTCCTTCCCCCCCAATTATTTAGCCCTGGTGTTGCTGTGGTACTGTGGTTGTCTTCCTATTAAACAAAGCCCATAGCATGATATAATGGTTTTTCCACTACACCTTGATATTATTTACTCTTTGTACAAGATTATACCTTTGAAGTAGTTCATGCAAGAATTTATCTACATTTGCAGTGTTAATCAGTTGGATACATGGCTCTATACAATCCCTTTCAATCATACTCACCTTCAATATGGCAATATTACTTATAGACCCACTAATGAACTGCCTTCACTTCTATCCATTCCTTACATTTAAGTTCAGCCTCATTAGCTAACTGTTCATGCATCTCTAGCTTCCATGTGTCTCTAGGTCCCCTATATTCTGTATTTTAAGCCTCTGAGCTAACCTTTACCAAGGTCATAAAAGCAAAATCATACATATCTATCATTTTGTGTCTGGCATATTTCACACAGCCTTATGTCCTCAAGGTTCATTCATGTTGTCCTGTGCTTCAGGACGTCATTTCTTCTTACTTCTGCATAATATTCCGTCATATGTATATAACATATTTTATTTATTCACTCTTCTGTTGATGGGCACTTGGATTGCTTCATCTTTTGGCAATTGTGAATAATGCTTCCAAGAACATTGGTGTGCAAATGCCTGTCTGTCACTGCTTTCAGTCCTTCTGGGTATATACTGAGTAGTGGTATTGCTGGGTCATTGGGCAACTCAATATTTAGTTATCTAAGGAACCATTCTTATAGGTGTGAGGTGGCATCTCATTGTAGTCTTGATTTGCATTTCCCTTATAGTCAATGAAAATGGCCCTCTTTTCATGTGCTTTTTAGCCATCTGTATTTGCTTTTCAAAAAAATGTCTATCATATCTTTAGCACATTTTATATTTGGGTTGTTTGCTCTTTTGTTGTTGATTTATATGATCTCTTTATCAATACCAATGAAATAAATACATATCAATGTAAATCACATATTTATCCGATATGTGCTTTCCAAATATTTTCTCCCATTGAATTGAATGCCTCTTCACTTTTTTGAAAAAGTGTTTTGGGAAACAAAAGCATTTGATTTTGAGGTATTCCCATTTATCTATTTTTTCTTTGGTTACTTGTGTTTTGGGTGAAGAGTTGTTTAGGAAGCTACCTCCTATTAGCAGGCCTTGAAGCTGTTTCCCAATATTTTCTTCTAGGAGTTTTGTGGTACTGGCTCCTATATTTAGGTCTTTGATCCACTTTGACTTAATTTTTGCATAGCATGTAAGGTAAGGGTCCTCTTTCATTCTTTTGGCTATTGATATCCAGTTCTCCCATACTCATTTATTTAAGAGACTAATTTTTACCAGTTCAGTGGATTTGGCGGCCTTGTCAAAGATCAGTAGACCATAGATTTGGTGGTCTATTTCCACAGTTTCGATTCAATTCCATTGGTCAGTACCTCTATCTTTGTGCCAGTACCATGCTGTTTTTACCACTGCCTTTATAATAAGCTTTAAAATCAGGAAATGTTTATCTTCCCACTTCATTCTTCTTTTTTATTCTAATCCATTGACTTCTTTTTTTTTTTTTTTTTTTGGCATGGGCAGGCTCCAGGAATTGAACCCAGGTCTCTGGCATGGCAGGTGCAGATTCTGTCATTAAGCCACCATTGTACCGCTCCTAATTCATTTATTTTTAAAGTCACTACTGATAATGTAAGACTTTCTTCTGCCATTTTGCTATTTAGGCTTTGTAAGTCTTATATCTTATGGTGTTCCAGAGGCCTCTTAGGTTACTTTTGCTTTTTATAATTCTTTTATCTCTCTAATCCTCAGCCTAATTTCAACTGTCTTGTGTTGATTCTTCTTTCCTCAGCTCCAATGTGCTGTTGAACCCTCCTGGGAATTTTTTCTTTGTATTTACTGTGGTCTTCAACTCCAATAATTCTGTTTGGTTCTTTTCTTAAAATTTCTATCCTGTTATTAAGAGTCTCATATTATCCATTCATTGTTTTCCTGATATCCTTTTGTTCTTTCCCAGCATTTTCCTTCATCTCCTTGAGCATAATGACAATCAATTTTAAAGTCTTTGCTATGTCCACGGTCTGGTTTTCGTCATTGACATTTTCTGCATATTTATCCTCTTCCTTGGGATGGGCCAACATTTCCTGTTTCTTTGTGTTGTAATCCTTTGTTGGATAATGTACATTTTAGTATTTTAAAATGTTAACTCTCGGATTTATTCCCTGAGATGTATGTTTCTTGAGTTTGTCATCAGTTGGTGACAGGACAGAGATTTTCTTGAGTGTCAGGAGCTAACAAAATAAAGTAAATCTAAGCAAAAAACACCTTTTTACCATCATTGTAACTTGTTTTTGTGTTGTCTGTGCTCTGTCTCAGAGCTTAGCTCTCCTATGAGGAAGGTCAGTCCAAGGTGAATGCAAAGTGGAGAATCTTCCCTGTCTTTTCTGGGCCTATGTCTTTTCCTGTTGTGTGTTGGTGGACTTAGAGGGACCCTGTTTACAGGAGTTTAAGTGCTCCCTCTACTCCAAGGAAAGAGATCTTCTCCCTCTTCTGGGTCTTCCAGGGCAGGATGTAAAAGCAGGTAAGCCTTTGCTCCAGGCTGTCTACCTCAAAAGTTAATTACAGGGCTTTTATTGTTTCAAACTGCTTTTACCTGGAGGAAAATTCTAGCCTTACCACAGAAGGCTATCCCAAGTCAGTCTTTCCCAGCTGGGACATGGCCAGGGACCAGAGCCTGACAGTTCCAAACTCCCTGCACAGGGGATGAGGGAAGGTCAAGGAAGGGTTCCAGGAACGTCTCCCATGGCTCCCCAAAGCTGTGCTTTCTTGACTTGACCACTTCCTAGCCAATGCAACCCTTCAACTGCCCTCTGCAGCTCTGAGGAAGCATACTATCTTTAAGTCTCCTCTGCATCCTTTTTACCAGGATGGGTTGGAATAATGGCTGCCCTCAGAGCTGGGCTGCCAACAATCTAGAATGACTAATCAAAAACAGTGATCAGCGATCAGCCCCTCCCATCCTTCTCCCCTCCACTCCCCCACCCCAACAATGAGCAAGCTATGCTAGGGACCAGACCCTGCTGCTGCCTGCTGTGAGAATGGTAGGTGGGCACTGGTTACTGCCCATGGAAAAAGCAATTTCTTAGCATTTACTGTAATTTATCATCTTCTTCCTTCTGTTCTTTCTTGTCTGGATACTGTAGTGTTCTACTGGACTCCAGAGTTTCAAAAGAGTTGATTCAGACAATTGCTGCCTGTTGAATAGTTGCTCTGGTGGAGGGACTGATTCCTGGACCTTCCCACGCTATCATCTTCTTACAATTACCCTTCTTCCCTTCCCCCCTCCCCAACCCCCATGATTTGTAACTTTGCTGAGATACATGTTGAAATTTTGTGTGCTGGAAGATAGTATGTGGAAGCAGGTTTCTTAGACAATAAGTGTCATTCACAAATTGATCTGATTTTAATACTCTACATGCCCTCACCTTAACAGCAATGTTTATTTCACTTTATAACATTTAATAAAGGTGAGCACTTTTAATTGTGCGATTCATGAGTTTGGTGATTAATGATGGTCTCAGAAACCATGTCATGGGAATGCCTAGGGTCTAATGTATATTTCTCATATTTTTAACTTCTTGTGAGGAAAAATATGCATACCTAATAGAGTTAAACATTTTGGTGAAAGAGAAATACGCAAATGTATGGTTTAGTATTGCTTGGGTAGGTCACTGAACATTTCTGGGATTTAGTTTCCTCCCTGCAAAATAGTGATGCTGGAAAAAATCACAAAGGTATTTTCTAGTTGAAAAATATCATTTATCATTATTAACCGGCTATAATAATTTGAATTATCGTTCAGCAAATAATCACTCCTAGCCTCCTTCCACTGCAGAAAAAGAATACTTCTCCATTCTATTGATGTCAGGCTTGGCCACGTACTTTGCTTTGGCCAGTGGAATGTTAGTGGACTTGACATGAGCACAGGCCATGAAGGTTCTTGAGATTTTAGGCTTGGTTCATGCTCCAGTGAGCCATCATGAGAACAGCATGCCAATGACTCTTCATTATAGGTCCCAGAATAAAGACATATGAGCAGCCCTTAACTCAACCTGGATCCTAAAGCCTAACCTAGCTAACCCATAGTTAGAAGCAGAGCTGGCCAGGCACTCCTAGCCTGAGTCAGCCAAACCACTGCCAACCTAAAGACTCAAGAGCATGAGAATAAAAGCTCAATGTTTTAAGCCATTGCATTTTGTGGTGATTTATTTCAGAGCGTTATTGTGGCAATAGCTTTTCAATACGCTATCATATAGGGTTCACATACCGAAAAATATCTAAATAGCCCTTCTCACTGGCCCAAAAGTATTTTAATTTAACCTTAAGTTGGCTTAATAAAAAAGTCAGCAGATTTTTGTTGAGAACCCAACATAAAGAATGTATTGGATATTTGCTTGTTTATGGATGTAGCTTCTAAATTCTTCCAAGGTTTTAGGAATCTACCATTGTATAGGCCTTGAAGGGAGACAAAGCCTTGACTCCTGCTGCAATTCCAACTATTCACTGTTCCTGAAACCTGGCAGTTGATACCTAGTTCTGTGACCTAAGCTTGCCTTATAGCAGGGGTTGGGAACTTTTGACCCACCAGCCAAATCTGGCCCACCACACGTTTTCGTAAAGTTTTATCACAATTCAGCCATGCCCATTTATTTATGTATTGTCTATGGTTGCTTTTACGCAACTATATGGGGACCATATAGCCCACAAAAACTAATACATTTCTTATCTTAACTTTTACAGGAAAAAAACACATGAACAAACAAAAACACTTCCAACATCTGCCCTACCAGATGCTCCTGCCAGAGATCTTAATCCTAGAGCGAGTGGCACATAAAGCGAAGCAACACTTTACATTTCTGCAGAGCTGGTGTTTCTGGATGCTAAGCCTGGTCTTCCTTGATGGTTTCTACTCTTTCAATCTAGCTCTAGGGTTTTCCCATTGATTTCAGGAATTACCAGAGATCCTTTCAGTAAATTATGTATTTCTGCCTATAGTAGAGTCATTTTCTTTCATTTGCAACTCAGAACCTTGAATGGTCCATAGGCCTTTATTTCTGAGTTTGAGTTAAGATGCTATTGTTCCATCCCCCAAGGATAATGTTCTCATACTTCAGCATGGAATGTATCTATCAACCCTTATTTTACTGGCTTGTAGTTCATTTCCTCTCCTAGGTTAGGAGGGTCTTGAAAGTAGGCTCTAAGTTGAATTCAGCTTTCTATGGTGCTCAGGAAATTTTGAAAGACTATAAGAATGAATGAACAGGCACGAAGACTGTGAGAGCCATAGTCCATAATTTTCATCATCAAAATTACCAACCCTAATTGAGCACTTACCAAGTGTAAGCAATCTGCTAAGTGCTCTACGTGTACTGCATCATTTAATCCTCATAACAAACACATGATGTTGACACTAGGCTTATTGCATTGTATAGATTAGGCAATTATGGAGCACAAAGGTTAAAGAACTTGCTCAAGGACACAAACCTAGTTGGCATCAGAACCAACATTCTAAACCAAGTTGTAGTTTAGAACCTTTGCTCATAACTAATTACTTAAACAGTTTTATGCAAGACTGGCCTACTACTTGTAGGAAATTTAACAGCTCCTGACCAATTTCTAAAGGTGAATTAGTGTAACATGAGGAAGCTGTGCCAGTCTCTAGATAAGGATGGAGTGCATATGCTGGGGTTAGAGTTACTCTATCCTTTGCTGGAAATAGGAAAGACCCTGGGTTTGGGGAGAGCTTTCAGCTACCCTCTTTGTGAAATGGCATTAGTGATTCTGTTTCTTCTAAAGTCCAGGTTTGAAGGTGAACTGAAAGGAAAATGGCTGCAAGACTTTATGAAGAGGGAACAATGTCCTGTTCATTGGCTAAAGATGATTTATAACAAAGTAGGGGAGAAGCCTCAAGAAGCAGAAAGTTAGATCTCTACTGTAAGAGTGGTAGGTGTCTACAGAAGCACTGTAATCACTGACTACCCAATAAACACCCCAGGGTCTTAGAGAACACCGTAGATGGATGGATGACTGTGGGAACATATTGTCTGGGAAAAGATGACAATGAAACGGGAACATCTTAGAAGTGGAATGAACACCCCAAAAGAAACTGGTGAAACTGATCTCATAGGAGTAGCCTGCAGAGGCTCAAAATGAGTCAGTTTGGGACACTTAGAGAAGGTGATCATGGTGACAGAATAAGCGTAAGTTTGTGTTTTGTGGTACATGTACACAGGCTTGCTGAGCTTCTTTTCCTTTATCAAGACTGGCTTCCTATACCCTGGGACCAGCTGTTTTCCAGTAATGTGAGATACACCTATTAGACCACCCAAGGGAAAAATCTTCTTAGCTTTCTGGAAGGATGTTTGAGTCTAGACACACTGAACACACACTTAAGGTGCAGTATTCTATTAGGCCTGAGTATATCACATAAAAGGAAACACAGCCCTCATCATTAAGGAGCTTGAGCAGGAGGCAGAAAATAATCAAATTGATTATTGTGTAATAAATTCTAGGAGTAAGTTACTAGGGAGAATATACGCTTCAAGGTAGCCACCATACCTGGAAATATTTGAGAACTTTGAAAGTAATTGAAAGACATTTTAGGTATTATTACTTGAAATGTAAAAACAAATTTTTACCTTTTCCTGATGTGAGGCTAAAGAATGCATGTGGGTGACTCTAAGTGAAAATATAAGTCAAAAGCTGAACATTATAATTAAGGTAAGCACTAAAAATTATTTTAAATCACTATAACAAATCGTGCAGAGCACAAAAAAGTGACTTGACAATCATAGAGTTTGACCCTCGAAAATAGAAACGGTAGATGGAAATAAACTTTTTGTTCATAGGCTTATACTTTAGGCATATTAATCTGAGTATCAACAGTCAAAAATATGGAGGACACAGACTTGACTAAAAATATACATTTCATATTGGAAGACTGTTCAAACAATTCCAATTACATTAACCAAACCTGTTTTGACATCATGTGAAATTTTAGAGGATCATACAGTACTCCAACATAATGTTGATTTCATTACAGAATGATTTCTAAAAGTTCAGCTCCTTAGTTGAACTGTTCGATATTGTTTGTTTCACTCCACTTACCTTTTACCATTGGTAGTGATTCTCTCTTCTTCCCTACCTCTTTTTTTCCCCCTTGGAGGGCACTGAAATGGATTCTAGAGTTCCTTCAAATCAGGTACAACCATTCAATAAAATGAAAGCGTTACATACCCTTGTCGGTCTTTGTACATCTTGTTAACTTTATCCCACTGGAAACCGAGCTGCGCGAGACCTTCCTGCAACTTTGTCCTTTCCACAGGTGTGGCACTTTGCAATGCTGCTGGCTTCTTTTTGTGAATAACATCAATCCGACCTGAGATTTGTTGTAGGCTGTCTTTTATATTCTGTAATATAGAAATTTGAAAACAAATCTGAAATAAATCAGCTGCCTATGGAAAGAGAAAAAGGAAACATATACACTCACAGAAGTAAGTCTTATAAGTCTTAATTACTGACTTTGGAAAGCCATCAATCCTAATCAAGTTTATCAGAGAATTCAACATGGCCAAATTCAATGGGTAATTCAAAGTCATCATCTTAATAGACTTCTTTCACTCCCTCCATCTTAAAACTCTTTCTTCATTCGGCTTCTGCAACCTGAAATTTTCTGGTGTTTCTTCCACTTTCTTGTTAGCTACTTTTCAGTTTCCTTTAATGTTACCTTCTCCTTTTACTTCTGCCTTCCTATCGAAGTGCTATTGACTGAGTTTTGGAACTTCTTTCATTCTCTGTCTATACTACTTTCCTTTCGATCCCATGACTTTGATTACTGGTCCATACAACAATGACTCCTAAACTTTTATCTCCAGCCCTCACTTCTTCTCTGAACTCCACACTCAGAAATTCAACTACTTTCTTGACACTTCAATGTCTCATGAACACTTCAAAGTTAAAGCGATCAAACAAATTCTGAATTTCACCCCCTAATGTTGCTTCTTTCCCCATTTCACCAAATAACATATCAGAAAGTATTTACTCAGGCTGATGACCTCGGAATCATCCTTGACCTTTTATTTTCCACTCCCATTATTCAAAATGCTGGGTAATCCTGTTGGCTCTACTTTCAGAACATATCAAGAATCTTACCACATCTCCTTCCCTTGCTACAGCTCTGATAAAAGCTACCATTGTCTCTCAAATGGATTATTAAAACAGATACCTAAATGGTCCTCTTGCTTCCTTTCTTATTGCTCTCTCACACTCACCATACTCAATTCTCTTTATCCTGCTTCATTTTCTTCATAGCACTTATAACTACCTAAAATTAAATTATCTATTGTGTTGTCTGTCTGTAACACCAAACTAGGTAGTTTCAATAAAAGATCAGAATCTGGCAGAGAAAAGAATCAGCTAACTTGAAGACAAGACAATTGAAATGAGTCAGGTTGAGGATCAGAAAGAAAAAAAAGAATTAGGAAATATTTTAAGGTGAATGAAAATGAAAACACAGCAAACCGAAATTATGATATAAGGCATAGTCAGTGCTGAGAGAGAACTTTAGAGCTCTAAATGCTTATATTAAAAAAGAAAGACTTCAAATCAGAGACCTAACCTCACAATTGGTATATCTAGAAAAAGAAGAGCAAACTAAATCCAGAGTGAGCAGAAAGTAGGAAATAGCAAATATTCAAATAAAGATAAATGAAATAGAAAACAAAAATCAAAAGAGAGAATGAGCAAAACAAAACGAGCTGTTTCTTTGAAGAAAAAAATCAATAAAATTGACAAGGTGACAAAGGACACAAATATTAAAATCAGAAATGAGACAGGGATATTACTACTGACCCCACTGAAATAAAAGAGATTATTAGAGGATACTATAAGAAACTGTGCCAGCAAATTAGATGACCTAGATGAAATGGGTAAATTCTGAGAAATATACAAACTACCTACATTGACTCAAAAGAAACAGACAACCTTAACAAATTAATCACAAGTAAAGAGATAGAAACATTGATCAAAAAGCTCCTGAAACTGAAAAATTCTGAACCACATGGTTCCACGTGCGAATTCTACCAAGCACTCAAGAACATATTAGTACCAATCCTACACAAACTCTTTAAATTTTGAAGAGGAGAGAACACTTCCTAATTCATTCTATGAAGCCACCATTACCTTAATGACAAAGCCAGACGGAATACCACAAGAAAAGAAAATTGCACACCAATATCTCTTATGAATATGGATGTAAAACTCTCACCAAAATACTAGCAAACTGAATCAAACAGCACATTAAAATAATTATGCACCATGATGAAGTGGAATTATCCCAAGTATGCAAGGGTAGTTCAACATAAGAACATCAAATAATGCAATATGCCACATTAACAGAATGAAGGAGAAAAACACACACACATGATCATTTCGATTGGCACAGATAAGGCATTTGACAAAACCCAGCACTTCTTAATAAAAAGACTTAGAAAACTTGGAATAGAAGGAAACTTCCTCAACATGATAAAAACTGTTGGAAAATTATTAAAATTAATATTATCTGTGAGCTTTTCACATGTAGGAAAAACTCACAGATAATATTATACTTCATGGAGAAAGACTAAAAGCTTTCCCACTAAGATCAGAAACAAGACAAGGATGCCCACTGTCACCAATGTTATTCAACATTTTACTGGAAGTTCTAGCCAGAGCAATAGAAAAGAAAAAGAAATAAGAGACATCTAAATTGGAAAGGAAGAAGTAAAACTTTCCCTTCCTCAGTTTACGTGATCTTATATAAAGAAAATCCTAAAAAATCCACAACAAAGCTACTAGAGCAAATCAATGAATTCAGCAAAGTGGTGGGGTATAAGAGCAACAACCAAAAATCAGTAGTGTTTCTATAAACCAGTAATGAACAATTAGAAGAAGAAATTGAGAAAAAATTCTTTACATTAGCAACTAAAAGAATCAAATCTAGGAATAAATTCAATGAAGGATGTAAAGACTTACACATGGGCAATTACAAAACATTGCTAAAATAAATCAAAGAAGATCTAAATAAATGATAGGACATGCCATGTTCATGATTGGAAGCCTAATTATTGGTAAGACATCAATTCTACCTAAAACGATGCACAGATTCAATGCAATCTCAATCAAAATTCCTAAGCATTCTTTTCAGAAAGTGGGAAAAAACCCAATCGTCAAATTTATATTGCAGAGTTAGGAACACCAAATAGTCCAAAACCCTCTTCCAACAGAACAAAGTTGAAGGACTCACACTTACCAATTTTCAATCTTCTAACAAAGCTACATTAATCAAAACAGTATAGCAAGAAAAATAAATTTAAAAAAAAGAGGGCGGGCCATGGTGGCTCAGTGGCAGAGTTCTCACCTGCCATGCTGGAGACCTGGGTTCATTACCTGGTGGCTGCCCATGCAAAAAAAAAAAACACAAAAACAGCATAGCACTTGCACAAGGGCAGGCAGATGAATCAATGGAATTGAATCGAGAATTCAAAAATACACCCTCATATCTATGGCCAATTATTTTTTGACAAGCATACCAAATGTACCAATGGGGAAAGAAAAGTCACTTCAACAAATGGTGTCAGGAAAACTGGATATCCTGAGGTAAAAAAAATGAAGGTGGGGCCCTACCTTACACTGTACATAAAAGTGAACTGAAAAATGGGTAGAAGACCTAAACATAAGACCCAACCATAAAGGTCCTAGAAGAAAACATACAGACATATCTTCAGGACTGTGTTTTGGGCAATGATTTCTTAGATTATGCACTCAGAGCATAAGCAAGAAAAGAAAAAATAAATGTGACATAATCCAAATTGAAAACTTTATAAGTTTTAAACTTTAAACATTAAAGGTCTTCACCATAAAAGTCAAAGGACAACCTACAGAGTGGGGGGAAATATATGTATATATATGTTGGCTCCAGGAATTGAATCCAGGCCTCTGGCATGACATCAAGAATTTTGCTACTGAGCCAATGTTATACCACCCAGGAAAAATATTTTGAAACCACACATCTGTTAAGTATTTAATATCAATAATATAAAAGAAATCCTACAACTCTACAACAAAATGACAAACAATCTGCCCAATTAAAAAAATGGGCAGAGAGCCTGAACAGACATTTCTCCAAAGAAGATATACAAATGGACAAAAAAAAAAAACAGAGGAAAAGATGCTCAACATCAATAGCCATCAGGGAAATACAGGTCAAAACCATAGTGAGATAACATGTTAGACTCATTAGAATGGCTACGATTAAAAAAATTAAAAAGGAAAATATGTGTTAGGATGTAAAGAAATAGGAGCACTCTTTCATTGTTGGTGGGAATGTAAAATGCTAAAGTCACTATGGAAATTTGGCAATTCTTCAGAAAGTTAAGTACACAATTACCATTTGGCTGTAGTTATAGACCCAAAAGAACTGAAAGCAGGGCCTGAGATATTTGCACACCAAGATTCATAGTGACATTATTCATGGTTGTCAAAAAGTGGATACAACTGAAGCGTCCAGTAACCAATGAATGGATAAGCAAAATGTGGTATATACATTAATGCAATATTCAGCTGTAAAAAGGGATGAAGTTCTGATATATGTAACAACATGGATAATCCCTGAAGACATCATGTTGAGTGAAATAAGTCAGATATGAAAGAACAAATATTCTATGTTTTCATTGATAAGAAAGTATTAGCATAAGCAAATTCAAAGAGTCGGAAACTAGAATACAGGTTACCAGGGACTGGGGTAGGGGTATGCAATGGTTGAGTAAATGCTTAATTGGCAAAGAATTTCTGTTTGTGGTGATGGAAAAGTTTTGGTAATGGATGGTGGTGATGGTAGCCTACTACTGTGAGTATAATAACAGCACTGAACTGTGTGTTTTAACGCGGTTAAAAGGGGGAAATTTTAGGTTGTATATATGTCACTAGAATAAATTTATTAAAAAAAATCATAGAAGCGTGCAACACAGTGAACCCCAATACAAACTATGTATTGTATTTAATAGTACAATTATAATATAATACTGTTTCTTCAATTATAATAAAGTTACCACACTAATGCAAAGGGTTAATAACAGGGAGAGGGGTATATGGGACCTCTGCATTTTCTTCATGACTTTTTTTTGTAAGCCTATTACTTCTCCAATAAAAATAAATATTAAAAAACTGTGCCTGGCACATGGTAGGTGTCCAATGTTTATTTGTTGAATGAATGAATAAATGGATGCATCTCATGAATTAACTCCATTATTTTTGTCTAGATTAGATTTATGAGGAAAAATCACAAATACATTAATAAATACAAAAATATTTTTAAATACTGATTCCCAAATAAGTTTGCTAAAAATTATGTATTTGCAAGCATGAATTTGGTTATTTTGCTTATCTGAATTGTTATAGACAATGGGACAGAGAAGATATTTATTGAGTTCTTTCTATGTATGTAAGTAGAATACAGGGAAAGTAAATGTGGGTTGAAGCACAGATTCATTCCTTTATTTCTTTTTAAGAAGTTTTAGATGAAATTTATTTTGGTAGTTATGGAGGGGGTGGTTGTTTGGAGATTTGAAGGCAGAAATAAAAATGTAGAAGGTAGATAACAAGAAAGAATATGATGAGTGGTCTAAGTGGTACTAAATCTTTTCCCAAAGTTCAGAGAAGGGGTGAATTCTATATCAGATTTGGCCACAGACTCAGAAAAGATTTCATGAAGGAAGTCTCCTTGAAACAGACACAGCTAATAAGTAGCAGTGTGAAAGACAGTATATGTAATAGGGTACACACATGCAAAAATGGGGACCATGAACAGACACATTTGGTTGACTCTTTGGAAATGTAGATGATTAGGGGAAGATGAGTCAGCAAAGAGAGGTTGGAAATGTTTAATGATATGCTTTGGATTCCATGTTCAAAATTCTGCAAGAAATTCAGCCAGATTTTTTTTTTAATTTCATTATAGAAAATTTCAAATGTAAACAAAAGTAGAGATGAAATAGTACAATGAACTCCAATAAGCCAATTATCATGAAGTCAGGGATCACCTTGTTTCATCGCTACCCCCACCCACTCACCTCCTCAACTGGGTTCTTTTGAACCAAATAGATATTATCATTCTATCTATTTTATACTTGAGCATGCATTTTTAATATGTAAGAATGGTTTTCAAGGAACAAAATCCCATTGTCACATCTACAAAGTCAACAAAAAATTCATTACTATAATCAAGTATCCAGTTGGTATTCATATTTGAGTTAAAAAAAGAATTTATACAGGAGACATGGCACAAATCAGAGACTGTGTGTTGGGGTGAAGAGCAAGGACTTGAAAGTAGTTCAGGCATCTAGATGGACAGTATGGCCCTAAGTAGGAGGATTGCAGATGGGAGAACAGGTTATTTGCATGCATGCCTTTATAGGTGCATGTGAGTGATGAGTTCATCTGTGGACATGATCATTTTGAGAAGTCTTTGGGGCATTAGTCTGTAGACGTTCAATGGGCAGTTGGCATCAGATTTTGAGACTCAAATGGCAACTATTGTTGGATCATACATATTTTCATGTTTCTGCAAGGTCTGGGGTTCTCTGACAAAGAGCATTGACAACTGGGTTAAAGGGAAGTTACATAGAAAGCACTCTTTGGAGGTTAAAGCTAGTGTTGCTTCCGAGAGGTTTGGAAACTTAGCTCTCCCAGAGCCATTTGCTCATCTTCCAACTTATATGCCAAGGATAATAGCCCTAGAGACCTTCCCTGTTCCCTGGGCAGGATGTGTTTACATTGTAGAACAAAGAGTTCTCTCTCTCTTTCAGAGGCAGATGTGCCGTCTGTCCTATATAAGTTCTGATAATCATAATTTGGAGTTTCTCTTCTGTGATGTATCTCCTGAACATACAAGTGGACATGTGGCCCTTAGGGCATTGCCCCATGGGGATGAGGGCCACAGGGAACAGGCACTACGATGCCCTTGGAGCAATTAATGATATGTTGTCTGATCCAGAAATCTCGTATTTCTTGTTAAGGTAAATAAATATACAAACTTAACAAGTACCAATACAAATAATATATGCGCCTGTTTCCAGGAAAAATGTGGACAGATTTTAACTATTCATGAGTTGAAGACTAGGTTAGATAAGGAATGGCAATTTTGAGCCTGTAGCTTCCCCGGAGGCAGGTTCTGAAAGTAAACTCCTGAAGTCAGAGCCGGCAGCAGCAGAGAGATGATGGGGAGATCTTAAAGGGCTTTTTTGCCTCATTCTCAGACTTCATGTTGGGGAAGGACTAGGCTGTAGAAGCACTGACATCCAACAATAATGTTATGGTAAGGGGTGCAAGTTAATGTTTCCAATGGGAATCTGAAAAAATAAAGCAACTGTGTCCTCAGATCCAGTACATCAGCTCAGAGACAGGATAAGATACAATGGTTATGGGTGAGGTCAGAGAGAGAGAGAGGCTGGTTATAAAATCTCAAGGAAGTCTCTGCCATCTATATATAGCTTGTGTTGGGAAGCCTTTATTATTTTTTGGTTAAGCATCTTAATTTAACTCCATGGTAAGAGTATTCATCTAACAGGCAAAGGAGTACCACACTAGGAAAATAAGGACATGTCAACACAGAAATAGCTGTGAAATTACTTATCTGGGAGAACGCAAGTTAAAACTATCTTCTCCCAGTGGTATATACAGAATTACTAGCCATTCAATTATAGGTGTTGTTTAAAAGCACGGGAGACAGTGAATTGCTCAGGAAGGAATTTCAGAGTGAGAAGAAAAGCTACTCAAGGATGAACCCTTATGGAAAATAGGGCCAGAAGAAGGAGAGGAGGATGCCCAAAGAGAATTGCCATCAGACTTATGAGGAGAACCAGAAGTGTCATGTATTTAAAGCCCAGGGAGGAAAGAATATTGGAAAGGAGGGAAGGAGTGAGAAACAAGTCAAAAAGCAGCTGAAATTTCTAGGACGAGCCCTGAAAAGTTAACTTCGCCCATCAGCAGGTCATTAATATCTTATCAAGAGCAATTTCAGCACTTTAGGGATCTGAAACTATAAATGTGTGCAGAGCAGATCATCTTTCACTACCAAACTCCTTTACTACAAAATAGAAAATAGCTTAGTACCTCGTTGCAGTTTGCTCTAATTGCCATCCGACACTGTTATTGGAGTAAAGTTTGCTACTAACAAATGCAAAACCTTTTATATCAAAAGAAAAAAAAAAGAAAGGATAGATATGGTATCTGTTTTCAGTGCTCTAAAATTCACTGGACTCAAGCATGCCTCTTCTATTCTTTGTTTTCTTGGAGTCACCTGGCAAAATTTGCCTGCCATCTCCTGATGGCTCTGAGCCTGGAGCCTGTGCTGGAATACTTGGATTTACACCTCTAGCATGATTAGGTCCTGCATTAAAAATATCCACCAACATGATTCCTCTGCTGTTTCTGTGAATTTGCCTGACCTTGGGGCTGTGATTTCAACAGCATTTGATTGGGCTCATTTCATGATACCATAAACCATGGACTCCATCTTAGCTTGACTTCCCAGCCCATAGCTTAAAGCCAGAACTCTGAACAAATTCTCCGCCTGATTCTACACAAGACTTGGAAAGTTGCATTGGATTTCGGCCACATCAATCCATACCTTTGGAGCCCGAATATTTAAAAAGCCATAGCTATAGGTCCTGTGTATGTTTGTTGGGGTGGGGTGGGGGAGAATCAATAGAAGAGAAAGAGGACCTTCCCCATCAGAATAAAAGTTATATAGTTTGGCTTTTATGTGGAGATGGATAGATAGACAGTTATGTACACACACATACATGCACACATAAATTAGATAGATAGATAAAGTTCCTTTCTGGGGATTTAAGCTTGCAAAGCTTCCTGATTTTAATCCAAACCTTTGGAGAGTTCCCAATTCTCTGGAGAATGGTCGATTTGCTCCAAATCGAGTTATGAACAGTTTTAGCAATGCTGGGCAGCATGTTGCAAGGCAGGAAAACTTTCTATCTTAAATGAGAAAAGCCAAAAGCAAAAACTGGGGCAGGAGATGTCACACTCCCTGGATATCTAGATAATAGCTCCTTGGTGCATTCTCAGAGAATGCTGTCAAAATTGGCTGGAGTCCAGGAAATCCTTTTTAAAGTCCCCACACAGATTTGCGTCCCTGAGGCATTGCACACAGAAAAATGGTACATGCACCAAAGAAAATTTTGTTGCCGTTTCAATAGTTTAAAGTCAGAGATGAAATCTCTTATAGCTTTTTACTATTTTAGTTTGTCTAGAAATAAGTGATCTTTATAGTTTCTGACCCTCTAAAAATGAAACCACGGTCCCTGTAGTTGCTATGGTGATAGAAAAAAAAAATCTCACTATAGAATATAACATTTCTGTTTCTGTCCCGGAGTAGTTCCTTATTTTATCTGCAAATATGATGTCAATATGATGAAGTACCCACTCTTTAGTCAACTGTTTTATTAATTTTGTCAGATCCCTGTCATTTGACCTCCCCCAGCCCATTTCAATTCTATAAGACGTTTACTTGTTAGTCATTCTTCCTGAAAAAGGAAATATTAATTTCTGGAAGGCATCTGTATGTGAGTTGATATAATTTAAGTCCTTAATATTTTAAAAATAGTTATCAGTGAGAGTCTGGTTCATGGAAGCAGAACCAGACTACCTAAGGCCCTTATTTGTGAGCTCTTTTAAGTAAGAAAAATTAGATTAGTGAAGTATCTTTCATAAACGAAAGATGAAATCCAGATATCTCAGGCAAAGAAAAACAGACATCTATGAACCCTGGTTGCTTTAGTTTATATTTCCAGTTGAAAAGCTTGTTTAAATAAGAGTTTATTGGTAATATATACATAACAATACAAGCCTCAACTTTCAGAGCAAAAATAAATAAAGATTCAGAAACCTAAGTTTCCCTTTAAGAAGTGAATCCATTTTTAAAGGGTGTTCAGAACACAAATAACCCGATCCAGAAAGTATTCTATTTATTCACGTATTGGGTAATAAATGCCTTCAGTGAGCTAAAATGAAAAACTAGAGACTACAGACAATTTATCTAGGGAGCTGAAACAAGGGGCCAATTTGACAACTAATCAGGTGGCAATAAAGGTCTCAAGTAACACTTAATTTAACTACACTCTGTTCTCTATCATAAGGGGCAGATTTCTGCTGTTCAGTTTTTCTTCCATTTAATGTAAAGCGACAACTACTCCCTTGCTGTCAGAGTGTTTCATTACAGAGCCTGCCTTCATCCACCTAAACGGTAAACCTATCTGTATGGATGTCAAATCCACATACTACAGAAATTAAGCAGGGTTAGAATAGGGGATGGTGATATCTGATAAAGGGAACTTATTGCTAATCACTTCCTATGAAAGGAAAACTAAAAAGAACTCAGTGAATTTTTAAAATATCTTTCCTTATCTACAGAGAAGTTATTTGCTTTGCAAATACTATGGAAAGCTCCAATATGATTTCTAGTGTTTGAAAGAGCAATGTTTCCACTGTCCTTTCTCTGCAGTCATGACAAATAAATGGGCAACTCACAGTTCCAAAACATTAAACACAATTCATCATTTGCTTAAACTTTAGCACACAATTACTATAAATGAGAAGGTATATTTTATACAGGTTTCTTTACTCATGTATCTCACACACCAAGGAGTCAAACTGAAGCAGATATTTATGAGTTTACAACTCTTCCCAAGATAAGCTCTTAAATAATAGGATGATTGTGGGATGTGTAAACGAATATGAATCTGCTAATTTGACTTCAATTTTAAAGGGTTTTTCCTTAGTTATAGCATATTTACTTTAAAATTTGCCAGTGTTCTCTTAATCAAAAGGTTTCAAGAAGGGAAAAAAAGATTCAAAATTGAAAAGATATAGTTTCAAGTATATGAAAACAAAAGGTAAAATGTAATATAAAATTGGTAGTTGTGTTAGTATAATTTTCCTTAAAAACAAATTCCATATCTCAATGATATTCTGGTTTGAAATACACTGAATTTCATTTTTGTCAAAGAAATGAGAAAATTACTTTCTAGTGATTCCCTCACATTTCATTTCTCAGCGTGACTCATGCCAGCTGATGGCTGCAAGCACCTATAGTTCACATTTGTTACCATACTTATTTCCTGAAGGAACGTTCTATTTCTCGGTGCGTTAATAGCTTCTTCATTGAATCTTTTCACTTTTCTGCAGCATTCTTGACTGTTAAGCATAGCCTTCAAAACACAGCCCTCTTCTCTTTAGTGTTGCCTCATTATGCTGTCTCTTGGCTTTCTCTCTACTTTTTCTTAGTCTTCATTCATTCACATAGCAAATATTTATTGAAAACCTACCACATGCCAAGCAGAATTTAGATACTGGGGATATAGCATTGAACCAGAAGGACAAAGTCCTGTTCTCATGAATCTCATCTTCTATTGGGAGAGGAAGGAAACAAACAAGATAAAAGAGAAAACTATGTGGTCAGTTAGGTAGTGGTAAGTGCTAAGGAGCAAAATTAAAGCAGGGAATGGGGATATGAAAAGTAGGAGTAGAGGTTAAAATTTTAGGTAGAAAAGTCAGGGAAGGCCTAAGATGACTTTTAAGTAAAGACCCAAAAGCAACGAAGGAGTGAACCATGTGAAGAAGAATTTCTAGAATATTCCAGGCAGGTAAAGTAAATGCAAGGGCTTTGATACCAGAGTGTGCTTGAATGGGTCAAGGAACAGGAAGGGGGTAATCCTGGTTGTGGCATGGGAACAGAGAGTGCCAGGAAAAACGATCAGAAGATCAGAGAGAACAAGGAAGGAGAATCACGGAGTCCTGGGGGTTTTGAGCAGCAGGGTGATACCATCAAACTCTTCTTTTAGCCAAAACCCTTTGCCTATTGTGTTGAGAAAAGACTCTATGTTGGGCAACTATAGAAAGAAAGAGACTGGTTAGGAGCTAATGTGATCATCTACGCTACAGAAGCTGGTGCTTCACACCAACAGGGCGGCAGGGTTGAATTCTCAATCCATTGTAAAGGTGGAGGCCATTAGATTTGGTGACAGGTGGTACTTGGGCTTGTAGAGAGAACATTCAGGGAAAACACTAAGATTTGTGGCATGAAAACCTGGAAGAGTAGATCTGCCGTTAACCATAATGTGGAAAACTGCAGGAGGTTCAGGTTTGGGGACAAAGTTTAATACTAGTTGAGTATGACATACTAAGTTCAAGAAGTTTATTAGACTTTCAAGTGGAGATATCAATTGAATATATATAGTCTGAATTCAGGAGAGAAATCTCCATTAGAGATGGACATCTGGGAGTCACTGGGGAGAATTTGGTATCTGTTCATCTACTCTTGCCCCTAAAATATGTATCTTTTCCTGTGTTCCTTTCCCAGCCCTCTATTTCACCCACAGCTCTGTGGACAATCTCAGCCACTTTTGTGGCATAAATATCTCCCTGACATTAGTAAATCTTGTTTGCTGGAAGTGGCAAAGGGAACGAGTGAGATATCAAAATAGTAGCATAGAGGCACTGCAGGTAGCAGACAAGAAAGGAAGCATCTGACAGATGCAGGGACTCGGCCAATGATGGTTAACTCTAGTTAAGTTTACACTTCAGGTGTTAGTGGGCTACCAGAGACAAGAGGAACAGAAAAGAAGGTGCAGGCTGAAAATTGCAAGCTATAGGCTAGTGGAAGCTTAGCCAGAGATTCCTGATTTTGTGGTATTATGCACACTTCCTAGAAAACCCTTCTTCAACCAATTCCAGTGTTCAAGTAGCCGGATAGAAGCATATACCAGAAAATCCAGGTTTCTTTTTTTTTTTTTTTTTTTTTTTTTTGTATTAAAGTGGATGGTCTAGAGTGCTTGGGATATCCCAGACACTTCAGTATGTGAGTGTTGGCACACCAATCTGGATTAAGTGCAGATTTTTTTTCTTTTAGAAAATGTCAAACAGAAAATTTTAACAATAAGCCTATTAAATATATTCAAAGGAAAAAATACAAAGCTCCAAGATATACATCTTGATAAATGAGAATTTATGAAATATGCTCATAGAATTTCAGCTTTTTGCATTTGTTCCTACTTATCTTGCCATCTTTTCGCTGATGCTTTTCTATTGCTTTTGCTCTACCTTTTCATGTTCTATGGTTACACTAACAGATTTCCCCTCCCCTCTGTTGTTATAGGAAGCTTACCCCTATACAACCTATGATGGTGACCATTTCATTTCTTAATATACTCTTTAACTTTACTAACATCTATATAATATCTATAACCTTCCTAGCCTCTCAGCCCCAAGTATATTGTTAGCTGTGCATCTACACTTTTGGGTAGAGATGTGGTGCTTTATTTACCAGTTTTACCTGTTGATTTTGGATGTGTATGTTGAAAAGCAAGGATATTGTATGTTTGTATTTGTAGTCATGTTGGATTGCTATAATATATCTGCTGGTAGTCCTTTCGAAGAGGGTATGTAAGAAATAAATTTCCCGAATTCTTCAATACTCCAAAATATCTTTGTTCTACCCTCAAAATTGAACATCAGTTTAGCTGGGTACAGGACTCTAGGTTGAAAATCTTTTTCCTGCAGAACTTTCAATGTATTACCCCATTTACTTTAAGGACAGGATTTTTAAAAGACTCTAGACAGGCTGGACACATGTATCACCTTAAATATATTTTTACCTATGGTTTTACCCGACTACAACTGAACCTATGACTTTCAGGTCTCCCCCTGACCAAAATCCTACCTGCGAAATTTTAAGCCAATTTCAAGGTCATCTTTCTGGTATTCAAGCCTTCATAGAAACCTGGACCCACAGTTTTTATCCAATTTGATTTCCCAATGCCTTGCCAGCAGACACTTTGGTTTGGGAAGATGATAGCCTCTTTGTTATCCCTCACATTCAGCACTTCGATACAAATTCTTCCCTGTACTCTGCACTCTGATACAAAATTTTACCTGCACTCATACTGGTTTTCTATCTTTTCAAACCTTCTCTACATCAGGAAGCTGTATAGTACAGTGGTTAAGAGCAGAAAACTTTCCGGAGTGGGAGCACTCAGGGTGGAATTCTGGAGATGCCATTTACAAAACCTGAGCAATTACTCAACCGGTCTCTGCCTCAGTTTCCCTATCTGAATATGGCTATACTAAAAGTACCTACCCAACATGGCTGTTTCAGGGTCCTGCCACATAATCAATAAGTTCTGGCTATTAGTGTTGTCCAAACGCCAATTATAGTCAAGGGTCAATCTAAGGCCCTGTGATGTGAGGCCAAAAATGAAGGCTTAATATTATGGGCTATCTTGACATCTGGTGAAATTGGGAGGGCCTCAAATGGCCTACCCTACTCTGCTCCCACAGATCAGATGCCCTAGCCAAACAACCCTCCTTATTGAAAGGATGAGGCACAGTTTCCGCTTATCCTGAGTAGGGGGTTTCAGTTCCCTGCCAGCCTGGGGACAAGCCATCACGTCCTACCACGGGAATCATGGGGTGCCCCACCCCCTTGCTACTACAACCCCCAGGTGGCCCTGCTTGGAACAGTGTTCTCCTCCCCTGGGCTGTGAGTATATAAGACTAAGGAATTGCTGTCTGTCTAGTCTGTTGGTTGTTGGGTACCTCATTGATGGCAATCCCCAGGGCCCTAGGGCAGAAATCTCTTGCCTCCCCAATGGAGCGAATTGGAGGTAATTAAAACAGGCTCCCTCTTCTATTCAATTCTTCTCAGTTTCTGGTCTCTACATCACCTTCTCCTCTTATGCATCCAGTTACACTCATGCCTTATCCTATATATTTTGGCTCAGATTTAGCACTGCCTTGATTATCTTCTAACTGGTTTGTATAACTGTGGCACGTATCTTCAACTAATGTTACAAATTATCAGAGTGCAGGGATCACAGCCTATATCTCTTCCCTATCTTGTAGAGTGCTAAGCACAGTACTTGGACCTTAGTAAACGTCTGTTGATTTGAAGCGGAGAGTTGAGTTGAAGCTCTGAATTTTAACTTGCTTATGACAATCCAATCTGAATGGAATCATTGACCCGTTTAAGGTTTGTTACGTTGTTCTTGAACCATTTCAGAAAGGCATTCAGCTCCCAACAGATGTTTTGAGCTGTTCAGATATTTCCCTGTTTATTCTATTTTACTTTTACTGGTTATTTTGCTGTTGGAGTAAATAGTGGAATAACCATCCATCTGCATTTCCTGGCAGAGTTTCCCGATGGTTTCCACACAGTACCTCAGACACCTAACAACAAACACAGCCCTTCATTCAGAAATATTTCTGCCCAGGACTCCCAGATGTCACAATGCATCAATGAGGAAAAAAAATAAAAATAAAAACAAAAATCTGCACTTCACTGCTCCGAGTGTTTCTCAAAGACAGCAATTCTAGTCCAATAGCACTTACTAAAATGAAAGTGATTTCCCAAGTCATTTGGTGATTGGTACAGGTGTTAGGTCGGGCACATTATCTAAATAATTTTACAGAGAATCTTGAAAGAAAAATTTGCTCTTACTCAGAGCAAAGGGGACTTGTGCTGAAGCAAGTGTTTTCCTTTTCATTAAAAATTAAACGTATGACATTTCATGTTTGCCATTTTTTCAGAACTAGGATATGGGTTTAAGTATTGTGTCATTGGGGAGAGGAGGAGGCAGGTAAGTTTTATGGGAAAAATTCTAAGTCGATACAGCAATCCAAGGAAATCTAAGAAAATGTTCACTGCTGCGGAAGGGGATTAGGAAGTGAGAAAGTGAGGGCAAGATACTTTTCTCTCAAGCAAACTCATGAAATTGCAACTATTATGCAAGATAGAATGTAAACAAATCTCCACAAATTAACACAAAACATAACAGAGTATCTTGGGAGAGGGGTACAAGCGTGGTTCAGTGGCAGAATTCTCACCTGCCATGTGGGAGACCTGGGTTCGATTCCTGCTCCATGTACACATTCCCCAAACAAACAAACAAAAACAAACAAGCAAACAAAAATTCAACAAATGGTGCTGCAATAATGGGATACGCACATGGAAAAAGAATGAAATGTGACCCCCCCACCATGCAGCATACCAAAAAAAAAAAGAGCATCTTGAAGAAATAGGAAACATAATAGGTAATGCTGTGCCCATTTTATAAGACTGATAACATAGGGAGAGTATGCTTTCCATCGTAATGTTTTACATGGGGTGACACAAAAGCAAAATCACTGTGCCATTCAATAGTCTGGCGTTTAAATGCACACATCTAAAAGAAAAACTGAGAACAAAAACAATATGGGAGCAGGGGCCTAACACTCTTCATCATTTCCTTACTTCCACAGAAGCCCCAGAGATTTTCTAAGGAACACATCCTTTACCCTTTTGTCTAAGGTTTGAAGAATTAAACTTGGGAAACAATAGTAATTGCTACCCATTAAGCATAAAAGATTTATGATTCCCCCCCCCAGCAGAATTTTTAATGCTATTTGTTAGGATTCAGAAATAAGCAGGCTTGGATACAAGTGATTGCATTCGATTGAACCATATGATATTGTCAATATTTGACTACTTTGATCTACAAAATGGCAATTCATAAGGTTCAACTAAATCTAAGGTTGGAGTATTAGCATGCTTATGATGACAACTTTAAACAGGAAAATGGATACAAACTGGCTTTTAAAAATGGCAAATGCAAAACAACACAAATAAACAACAAAAATATATCTCAAAACCTCAAAGAAAAAAATATTTCAGAAGGCACTTTTCTTTCCCTTAGAGTTTCAATACTTTTAAATAGCTTCTGAACTATTCATGTTTTTGAACCCAGATAAAGGGATCTTAGAAATAAACTAGAAAAATAAAGGGCTTTAAAACATTTCATTAAGAAACACCTCCCCAGAAAATAAGAAAAAAGCAAAACAAACAAACAAACAAAAAGCAAGTGATCCAGAAAATAACATCCTGCTATTGATAAAAGCCACGGTACATGGAAAATTGGAACTATTTAGAGTTTTCACTCTGTATCTCAAGAGAAATATAAGAAAGTGAGTTATTTAGTTGCACACCAAAAATAAATAGAAGAATTTATGTGAATTCTGGAAAAGTAATAGCTAGCCTTGGAAACAGAGTAAAGGATTATGATTAAAAGTACATAAGATCGTCTTAGCAAATTTTTTGTCCAAAGCAAATGTTTTTCAGCCTACATGTACACTGTCATTTCACTTGAAGTTTTTTTTTTTAACCTTTAGGGTATTTTCTAAATCTGGAAATAACTTTACATATATTTTATGCTATTGTTAATGTTGTATTTAAAGTTATGTTTTTAAATATAAATATGTGCTTTTACAAGGTTTAACACATACTTAAGGGTAATTTGCTTTTAGAGTTCTTTATATGGAAATTGAATATACAGTAAGTTTTAAGATTGGGGTACTTGGTGAAAAGAGATGGATTAGGTGAGTCTTGAGCCATATAATTACACATTTTGATATGAATTTTCCACACAATCCTACATAAGGTCACACTATATTCGACTGCTGAGTAGGCTGTGGCAGGTATTATCACTGGCCTAATGGCAAAGTTGAGAAAATTGAAGCTTAAAACTTTTCTGTGACTTGCTCCAGGCCCACAACTGTTAAGAGTTAGATTTGGTGTCTGTATCTGAGTCCAGGTACTCGGCCAACCCAGTACTTTGCCAATCTTGCTAGCTACTCCATGTCATATCATATAATGTAAACTCATTGACTAGAAAAAATATATAACTAATATTTACATTATGCTTGGGTTCCCTGCCACAAACTTTCATAAATGATTGGTTCAAAATTCAGCATGTCTCAACCTAGAGCAAATATCTCTATTCTGGGGTATCTGTAGATTTTGTAATTCATATTTTTGGATGGTTGAATTCAATGAGTTAGGAAATAATGTTCAAGAGCTTGTTTTTGCTTAACTGCTTGTTTCTGTAACCTCGGCCCTGACAGGTTAGTATCACTCCATCCTTTTAGATCAAGGATTGTGCCTAGAATTACCACGCCATCATTCATTCATCCATTCATTCAACAGATGTACAGTGAGTGCTTACTAAGTGCCAGATATGGTTCTAAGAATTGTAGATAGAGCGGTGAGCAAGAAAAACAAGAAACTGTTTTTCTTTCCATGGTGGTTGTGCCACCATATATAATAGATGGTGGTCACCATAGGAGCAGATCAGAGGCAGCAGATGGCTCTTTGCAAACCACTGTGTATGGTAAAAATGGTGTCTCTTGCTGGTGCTGAGTAAGCATCATCATCTTGATAAATGCAGCACTGCAGTTAAATGGGTATGCATACATTTAAATGCGTGTGCCTACGTTTTTAGATTTGTAAAACCCTGCACTATTGCTTTCATATTTCGGAAAGGTGAAAATAAAAGCTTTAAGCAGTTTTAGGTCTCAAAAATGCCTTGAGACAGTGTATAACTTGTTTAACCGAAGAGCACACAACTTTCATTTCTAAGAAAAAAGGATTAGAGAAACCCATTAGTAGCTGTTGTGACAGCAGCCACTGGGGAGTTGATCTATCATAAAATTGAAAAAGAGATATCGGAGTTCCAAAGACTCAAACTCCAGTTCATTTTCACCATCCGGAATTTGTCTTTGTCTGACAGATGAAAGCAACACCCTATATAAATCTAATTCTTATCCTCTTTAGGTCCCATCCAGCTACCAGGCATGACATAAATGACATTATCAAATCGGGAGGAGTGTTCAATCACAAGGCATTAAAGTACTGACTAATTAGGTTTTTCTAAGCAAGTTATTTTTAGTAACTTGATGGTAAGTTGTTCTTTTGATTTGTTCTGCATGGTTTATGGTCCACATGTGGGAAAAAAAACACTTCCTAAACACAACTATATATATTTGGCAAGACATTTCTCCATAGGATGACACAATGTCTTTGCCTAAATAACAAATCAGGAGTAATAGGTCACAGATCTAAAAAAATGGCATAATTGGTCAAAGAACAGTTCAAACAGTTCATGGATGGAAGGAAAAAAAACTACAACTTCAAAATTTCTACCAGCTTCATGAATTGTAATTTTTAATATGGATGAGTTTCTAACTTACAGATTCTATAGGAAGGGAATTCTTAAAGTAATCTTGCTGGTAGAACAGAAAGAGTAGAAGAGAGTTGCTAGAGCATGTTTTAGCAGAGTTGGAAGAAAATTGCAGCATTGGAGTCAAAATAGGACAACTGCTGGGCCTGATAAAATAATGATGGGGAGAAAAGAATGAATAATTTCCTATAAAAATAGACATATATGAAATATATAGGAAAACAATGCTAAAGCACATAAAAATATGAACCGGGCATGACCATAATGCAGTAAATAGCCATAATCTCTTTACTAGGAGAGAAACGAAAAAAAAAATGAATTAAATAGGATTTAACTTACAGTGAAGAGATTAATACGTGTAAAGTAACTCACAAATACAAATAGGAAATCGGACAAGTAAATCCCAAATCATAAAAGCAGTTCAAGAAAGGGATCATATTTATCACTGAATAAATGTGTTAGTTGAAAAACTCAATTTCCCGCAGAGAAATCACTCAATGATTACATTATGCAAAATGTTACAATTCCAAAAGTCAGTTCTTACAACACGGTAATATGTAAATAAAAGTCATATTTTCCATATACCGATCTTTTCTTTTAAAAATTGGACGTTGAATTCTGAAAGCAGTTGTAATCAAATTTTTCTTTCACATTCTTAGACGATCCATGATGAATTTTTTAATTTAGAGTAATTGCAATATCGTTTTGTTATAATATTGCTAAACAGGTGGAAAATCCAACCCTCTATCTAGCAGGCCGTTGTATTACAATGTGCACACATTCATTATTTTATTTTCTTTCAGATATTTTGTTCAAATTTGTACATATTACGCCCCCTGCTATTATCTAATATCTAATGCCAGAGTAGAAAGAGTCCGTTTACGCATGGCATTTGTTTTGTCTTTATTTGAGCAACTGGCATTATTAAATCTGTGTTTAAATGCTATGAAATAGGAACTGAAGGGGAAAGATCTTCACCAAGCTTCCAAGATTCCCACATCCAGTACTTTTGCCCCTGCTGCAAGGCAAGACCTGAATATGGAAGACAAAGACAGCAATGAGAAGAAATTTTATGTCTCTCAAGGGATCCTCTGCCATACTCACAGGACACCTAAATTCCTCTAACTGAGTCCCAGTCGGCTTAGAAGGGGCCTTTTCGACACACACGTTGAAGTTCCTGTGAGAACACAGACATAAGCCTGTTGTGTCTACCTTGAAAATAATTCCAGAATCTGACCATCTCTAACTCATACCATGGTCCAAGCCACCAGCATCTCTTTTTTAACTGGTCTCTCGTTTCTACCCTTGCTTCTCTATGGCTCTATCCTCAATTGAGCAGCCATTGTCATCCTTTTAAAACAGCAATCAGATCACGTCACTCTGATGCTCAAAATCCTGCAACAGCTTCCATCTCACTCAGAGTGAAAGACACAGTCTCAAATGGCTCACCAGGCCCTCCAAAAATGTGGCATCCCACGGCCCATTTGGCATCATCCCCAACTACTATCCCCTGGCTCATTCTGTTCTAGCATTCTTGCTGTACCTTGATCAAGCTGGGTCTTTGCACTCACTATTTCCTCTCTCCAAATTGCAAGGCTGACTCCATCAACTTCTTCAAGTCTTTGCTCCAACAACCTTTCCGCCTTATTTAAAACTGTAATTCCACCTAATGCCATTCTACCTATTCCTAATCCTTTGCTAGTCCTGTACACACTTACTCAACTCTATGTTTCTTCTTTCCCATTGCATGTAGCACCTTTCAATATATGATATATTCTTGTTTCTGTTCTGTTTTCTTATATTCTATCTCTTACTGCTGAAATACAAACTGTATGAGGGCAGGAATCCATTTAAGCACTTAATAAATATTTGTAGAATGATTGAATCCTTACTCCTTAGGTTAAAACTTGTCCTGGAAATTCTTTTTTCGGTCTTAGGAGCTATGAATAGAAGCTGAACAAGTGAGACTTGAACACCTTTGCATCGCACTGTCTTTGGCCCTTTAAGCTCACTTCCAGCTTCTCCTCAGTACTGCTGAGGTTGAACAAAGGCTGCTTTTACTTTTTGATCCTGTCTAAAATCTACACTGGGATAAAATTCCCTGCCAACACCGGTTAGCTTTCTTCATACTTCCACACTTCTCAACACCGTCTTGGTGACCCAACACGCAGAACTTTTTTTTTTTTGTATGCTATATGGTGGGTGTCACATTTCATTCTTTTTCCATGTGACTATCCTGTTATTGCAGCACCAGTTGTTGAATTTTTTCGGAGGGGGCAGGGGAAGTGCATGGGTTAGGAATTGAACCTGGGTTTCCCGCATGGCGGGCAAAAATTCTACCACTGAACTACCTTTGCACCCCCCAAAACACAGACTTTTTAATGTACCCTCAATAGCATCTGCACTATGATGAGTTTAGATGAAACAATTGAAATGATACATTCCTGACTTCCTTTTTTCGTTCCCTCCCTCCCTCCCTTCCTTCCTTCTCTGGAATCTTTTAAAACTGCAATGGATCCATCTAGAATTAGAAGCCAGGACTCAATTTTATAAACTGAGCATGGCAGACCTCAGTAGTCTACCATGGTTTTCCCAAATTGTCCCTCACTGTGCTCAGCATAGCATCTAAAACCACCCTCATGAGAGGCGGTGATTTAACAGCACAAATTTTATAGCTACATCGCTTGGGGTCAAATCCTTTCTCCACCAATACTAGTGGTGTCAACTTTATCAAGGTCATTTACTTCATACTGCTTCACTTTCCTCGTCTATAAAATAGGGATAATACTTTTAACTACCTCATAGAGGTGCAGGGAGGATTAAATGAATTAATATAGGGAACTTATTCGAAGAGCACCAGAAGCATTGTATGTACCATTTACAAGTTGATTCTCATTATTGTGGAAAGTAAAGCCTTAGCTGTCAGCCCTATTCTAAGCCATGATCTGTTTTTTTGTCCTAAAAATTCACCTTTGCCAATGCCAAGGGCTAACTGAGCAACTAAAGACCTCCTTGGTGAAAGAGCAGTAGCATCACTACAGAATTTCATACCAGGTAGCGTGGAATATTTTCCTGGATTTCTGTTGCCGAGTGCTGAGAGAAGACTATACATGCCATTACTTTTTTGCCAAACTGTCCTAGGCTGGATCTCCCTAGCAGTAGATCCTAAGACAATAATGGGCGTGTGCCTTATTTACTTGGGAAGGATCCCAGAATGCATTGGCAAGGGAGTGGAGAGGGTAGGAGAGGAAGCCAGAAAGAGTTTATTATGAGGCAGGTTTACCCCATGGGCAATGGTGCTTTATTCCTGCTGTTTTAGTTCTGCTTTAGAACATGCCTCACAGTGATCCCAAGTGTGAACGTGCGATGGCATTTATTCACCATGTGTTACTGGCTGGGGGCTGCTGGAAATGGGGGTGGGGATGGCAAGCTCTAAGTCCCTGAAATTGGTGGGCTTTGATGACTAGAGAAAGGCCTAAGTCAAAGTCACAGGAACGTGTAGATGGCAGCTGCCAATTAGAGCGCAGGGAATGCTGAGTGACTAGAGATATGGGTGAGGCCCCAAGAGGGTCTCACACATCAATGGGAGGGAAGATTTTGGTAAAATTAGGTATCTGGTAGCATTAGGATACATCCTTTCAGTGGGACCTCTTACATGGATCATTTCTGCTTTCATGACAAGATCTAAAATATTTAAAGCTCTTAGGGGCAAAACTTTTGGTAACATAGAACTTTTGATATTAAAATTTCTATGTTCTTATTTCAGATGAGACACTTTAAAGGCATATTTGATGATTTAGCATAGTGATTACATTTTAGAGAATTTTATTAAGACAATCATTTTTTTCCTTAGAAATTAAGTACAAGTTCTTCCTAAGTATTAGATGCTTTTGGAAATTTTGCTCTTGTACAATGATGGCACTACCCTCTCTATAAATGAATAGTGTTAACTTCAAATATAAACAATCATAATTTATTAACACTGCTAATATTGGCATTGAAAAAAGAATAAATATTGCTATGTGTATCTGTTTCACATTCACCTCTAGTTAGGCATTAGCTAGTGTTTAGCTACTAAATGCAGATTTCCATATATAAGTTGTATTTTATTCCTCAAGTAATTTTAACTTATTATACATTAATTGTGTTGGGTTGAACTTTAAAAGAAAGATATGTTAAACCACAGCAATACCTCTACATTTCTGTAATTTGATTAATGCAAATCTGTCAGGAATAAAATCAACCACAATTTAATTTTCCAACCTTCCCAACCAGCAGCTATAAAATTTATGCACTGCTTTTCTATTTTTACTACTGGATAATGACAATAGTGATTGCCTTTAAGAAGAAATACATATTCATCGAAAATGCCCGAAATCAAAACTGTCCCCTTCAAAAGAGCCACAAAAGTAAGAAGCCCATTTACCCACTGCCGGAGACTCCCTACAAGTGAGATGGAATTAGGGCCACAACTGCATCTCATGAGGATTCAAGAATTCAGACAAATTAAACCTGCAATTATACTTTCTTCACAAACCGTAGTAATCAATACCATGACAATTGGCATCAGCTATAAGAATGTTAAATATATCTGGATGAATAAATGATTAGCTATGAGTGCAGCCAGGGGCCCAGCGTCCTGAGTAGGTCAGGTTGAGAGGTATGGAGAAGGAGATGCTCAATAGGCAACTTAATAAGTTCAGGGTCACTGCTCTCTTGACCCATATGTCTGTGAACACGGAAAGGAATGAGTACTAGCTCATTAGCAGTGATTGACATGTTGAATGACAAGGATGTATATGCAAACTGCGCCATCATGTGGATTTACTTTAACGTGAATAAGGGCAGGGAATGCTGGCATGCCTCCTTTATCAGTTGAGGTACTTTTCTTCACTGTATTCATAACTGATTTGACTTTTACTGCAAAGAAAACGAGAAACAGCACCCTACCAAAATGCATAGACTAGATGCAGAGATCCATGTAGCTACATGGAAGTCCTTTCATAACTTATTGGATCTAATGGAAGATAGTAAACTCGTCACTCAAGACATTGCAACCCAGATTTCCAAAACAAATAAAGAGCTTTATCTATTCCTATACCTACAGAGACAAATATGTGATAGGGAATGAGCTCCCAAGAAGCCATTTTGAGTATAAAATGCTTTAGATAATAGGAGCTGCTGATAGGAAACTCATCTTCTGTCTATAATCTTAGGCTGTTTGCATTAGAAAATACCAAGCTCTGCCTGTACTGTAATATTTCAGTTTGGGTACGAAATGTATGATCACAAAAATTATCTGGAGAAACACGTTATTGCATACATTCTCTTGATGCCACATTCACTTACCTTCAGACCTAGATTCTGAAATCCATAGCCTATTTCCTTACTGTGGCATATTTCTCAGGGACTGGAGCCTAGCCATGCTTAAAATTTTTTAATCCTTCTCTCCCTTTCTACATTCACTCTCTGCCCTCCGTACCTGTAACCCCCCTCTCTGTTCCCCCCTTCCCCCTCTTGTTGTAGACCGCCCATTTCCGTAGCTCACCACAAACCCACAACCCTTCCTGTTTTTCTCCTCCCTTCTCTACCCCTAATTCTAGCTCTACACCTGCCTGAAGCTTAGCAACTGCCTCCTAGCTTGTGTGATTGGCTGTCACCTCCTGACGTGTGAGCCCGAAACTCCACCCCTTCCCCGAATGTACTTAAGCCCTGCGCTTTCCGAGCTCTGGGTCGTCCGAGCCCTGGGGTCTTCGGACCCCAGACGTCTCACTCCTCGGGTTCCCGGGTGGCCCATCCTGGTGTGTATCAATAAAGCTTTAACCTGAATCTGGCCTCAGTGAAGACTGTTTTCGTGACCGCCGGCTGGGGAAAGCGCCGGCTCCAGCTTACCCAGGTTAATTCCCTGCGAGCTCGCCCCCAAAACCACCCAGTGTACCAGTCCGCCGCCCGGCTGAGTTAATCCCCGGCAAGTGGTGCCTGAACAGGGACCCTCTACACTTCCGTCGCTGACTGGACACTGGAGATCCTAGGACCTCTCTTCTGAACCAAGGTAAGCCTACTAGACTCTCCTGCTAAATAAACGCAGTCCTAGGTTCTACAAGCAGTGAGTAGTCCCCTCTAAATTCTGTTATGGGTCAATCTCTCTCCAAACACCAGGTCCCACAAGTGCGCGACAAGTCTATTGGGACCTTCTGCTACCCTTTTATCCCTGGCTTCTAACCAGCCCGCTCTGGACACCGAGCGCCTATGACCAACTAATCGCTCGAGTCACAGACAAGATGGAGCACGAGGGCAAACGTTCCCCCCCCCCCCCCCCCCCCCGGGGCTTCTCCCCACCCTCGTCACCATCCGTTCATACCTCCAAGGCTCATTGCCCCCCACGGACGGCCGGCCCTCTAAGCCCGTGGCCGCGGCTGCTGCCGACGCTCCTCACTCCGACACTGATTATACCGAGTCCTTGCTCAAGCAAATAGAAGAGCGACTCGGAAGACACCCGCCTTCAAACCATCATGGCGGTACCTAATGGCGTAGGGGCGGGCAATATTCTTCCACCTTCTTCTTCGGACCCAAAACCGGAAGGGGATGAAAACCTATACCCCGCCCTCCCTAAGAGGGCGGATGTGGGGCGCCCTGAACCCTCCCCCATTCCTTCCGCCCCTCCTCCCGCCACCTGTCCTCCTCCCTTTAATAATGGCTCTGACCTTTACATGAAGATTCCTCCAATTACGGTACCTCAAGCAATACTAACCTCCCGGGCATCTTTCTAAGATCCGCCTGGTGGCCCGTCCCTCCTAATGCTACCTCCCCTAATGTCACACCTTCCTCTCCCCCCGGATCCCCTTGTAGTTCCCCTCACCCAGCTAAAGTCAGAAAACCCAAGTCGCTTCCTCTAAAATTTCACTGGCATAAATGCCATCGTCCTAAGCCGCTCCGAGTTACACCTTATTATGCGCTTTATTCCCCGTCTGACGCCTCTCATTCTTCTCCTCGCCCCACAGCTGATATCGTCCCGGACGTTTATTTCGGAACCCCTCTATTCTCCTCCTACCATGCTTGCGGCAAACATGCATGTCTAGATCTCCGCCCTCTAGTCTGTCTTCAAGACTGCAGTCTCTGTAATAAAACTTCCAATTACTCTTTCAGCCATCGACCAGAGCCCAAAATTGAGCAATGCATCAATATAACTACCTACCTTTTTCTCAAACCCCCATATTTCTTCCCTATGCATTTATTGTGCTTCAGCCTAGGTTACTGTGGATTCCAGTCAATGCCACCACCTGGGTGGCCCCCCAACTTCCTTACACCCCTTATACTCTAGGGACAGAAACCCACCACCGATCCAGACGCGACTTCGGCATTTCTGCTGCTATTGCCGCCGCCATCGTCGCTGCAGTCGCCGCCAGTACAGTAGCAGCCATCGCTCTCACTCAAACCTCCACCACAGCTAAAGTCCTTCTCAACGTATCCCAAACGACAGCCAAAGTAGCCGGCGCCCAAGAAAACATCATTCATCTTCTGCATGCAGCTGTCTTCAATCTGCAGCAGCAAATAGACGTAACTCCTGTTCCTGTCAATCACTCCCAACCCCGCCTTAACCTGCGTGAGTGGATTTTCACTGCCTTTAATGACTCCTATTGGAATCATACACACCAGCTTCAATCTCACATTCTAGAGCTCCAAAACACAGTGGTCCCTAAAATCTCTGCCTCTCTTTTAAACGACCTTCTATCCAAGTTTACTTCCTTCCTCAACCCTTCCAACCTCGCCTTCTACGGCATCCTCCTATTTCTCCTAATTCTCTTCCTCCTTACCTTAAAATGCCTCTGTGCTAAACTATCCCGGCGTAAAAAAGGAAGCAAAACTCTTAGCTCTTGCTGCGCTAGAACTCCAAAATCCCTTCTCCGACGCCGAAAACCGTCGTCAGGCTCAGGTATGGCTTGCCAGTATTACTCACCCTCAGGACTGACCACCCTGGGGTCTTGATGCTACTCCCAAGACTGGTCCTCTTGCAGAGCCTGCGTCATGCTGCTGTAGCTCTGGCCATGCTTACCGTGTGCCTCTGCCACTTCTGTGTTCCCTCCATTCCCCTACGGGGGCTGCACGTTACCAGAGTACGTGCATCTGGGGCCGCCGTACGGCTACCAGATGGGCACCGCTGGGTGCGACACAAAGTAGTCGCAGAAGAGGGCCAATCTATCAGGCCTCCTCTGGCTCTTCTGGGGCACATGAGATTTGCATAAGGGTCGGCTCAGCACACACCCTTCCCCTGAAATTCTGAGCCTCAAGTGCAAGGGGAATCTCATCCCTACCCCTCCCAGCAAAGGTTCACGCCCGCCACTTGTCACACAAGTGTGCTCTTTTAAAAGAAAAAGGAGAGGAATTGTGGCATATTTCTCAGGGACTGGAGCCTAGCCATGCTTAAAATTTTTTAATCCTTCTCTCCCTCTCTACATTCACTCTCTGCCCTCCGTACCTGTAACCCCCCTCTCTGTTCACCCCTTCCCCCTCTTGTTGTAGACCGCCCATTTCCATAGCTCACCACAAACCCACAACCCTTCCTGTTTTTCTCCTCCCTTCTCTACCCCTAATTCTAGCTCTACACCTGCCTGAAGCTTAGCAACTGCCTCCTAGCTTGTGTGATTGGCTGTCACCTCCTGACGTGTGAGCCCGAAACTCCACCCCTTCCCCGAATGTACTTAAGCCCTGCGCTTTCCGAGCTCTGGGTCGTCCGAGCCCTGGGGTCTTCGGACCCCAGATGTCTCACTCCTCGGGTTCCCGGGTGGCCCATCCTGGTGTGTATCAATAAAGCTTTAACCTGAATCTGGCCTCAGTGAAGACTGTTCTCGCGACCGCCGGCTGGGGAAAGCGCCGGCTCCAGCTTACCCAGGTTAATTCCCTGCGAGCTCGCCCCCAAAACCACCCAGTGTACCAGTCCGCCGCCTGGCTGAGTTAATCCCTGGCACCTTACCACGCTTTACCTTCGTTCAGAATTCAGAAACTTGCTCTTGGGGGTTGGAGAAAAGGTGCCTTTTGTTGGTAGCCTTTGGTTGGTAGTTTTAAAGAAAATATCTTACTGCTTTCTACACTATTATATTCCAAATATTGTAGGATTGACACAGACAGTATTCTGAAAGTGAATATGTGTAACTGGAAAATATAAGACTCAAACAATGTAAAATAGATTTAAAACCTCATCCAATTTCCCCACTTTGGGGAGAAGAATGGAAAGTAATATACTGTTTGGGAAGAAACTGTTCTGCTTTTTAGGGGTTCTTTCTGCCCTGAATGCATGCCAAAATGATTCTTTTTATGTATACCTTTGTTTTAAGAAGTCTCCTAACATTAAGTATTATAAAATACCCTCCTCCAATTTATGTCTCTGCCTCTACCCCAAATTTCTAAAGCTAACCAGCCTATAAAATGTTTTGAAGAATCGTGCGTATACATCGAAGAGAATGAGTTTTGTCTTTACCTTCAGAGACTCCTCCTGTTTAAACAGATCTTCGAAATCTTTAGCACAGAGGTCAGGAGCTTTAAGAAGTTGTTCCACTTCTGATAGGGCTTGCATGACATGAGTGATCTCAGTCAGATAAGCAGAAGGCACGTAAGAAATTTCCAAAGGCATGTCTTCAGTCAATGCCATCACCGTTTCTTTGTGGACAGTGTGCTGGTATAGATACACAAAAGAACAATATTTTTTAGCTTCCTGTTAGTGAAATGACCCCTCGAGAGTTAACATAGATTCCAGTATACAGCAGACAGAGGGCTAAAGGTGGATTAAAAAATATATCAAGGTCAGTCTGGTAAAAAGGTTACTTATTATTTATATGCCCTCTTCATCACAAAAGTGTTAGAAGCATTTCATAATAAGAGGCACATACATACTTGCACAAGGAATATAGGAATGAACGATCAAGAACCATAAGGTCATGAGAAGAGTGGTTTTACCCTACAGAAAGGATGATTTTTGCAACTGTTTTTTGATATTTAATTCTAAGCTTCCTGGCAACCTAGACAGTGGTGAGATAGGAGCTCAACACCTGTGGCATTGTTACCAAAGAAATCTTTCTTTCCAATACTTTTTTCTCCCTAATCTTGATCGAGGTTGGAGAGGTATGAGGTATATGGGGCCTTTCCATTAAGCACTCCTCGCCTTCAAATTCCAGACACTGCTCTTTGCTTTGATGCTAAATCATGCTAAGCTAAGCTGCTAATTAAGGTGCTAGAAGAGCAGGGCCGATGGCAAAAAATTATATATTAAAAAGAACTCCAGAGAGCTCTAAGATGTAAGGGAACACTGGCCTCTCCTCCTGTGTCTGCACTTTTGTACTTGCGATGCGAGTACTACCATTAAGGCTCAGAGATCTTGTGAAGTTTCCCAGTAGTGCTTCTTTCCCTGTTCCTTAGAAGAGCAAGAAATACTAGTTGGTATGCAAATTCAGAAAGATGGATGACCTCTGCTCTCTTCTGTCTATATCACAGCCAGCAAAACTCCTGTAATTGAAATTATTCTCCCAGTAACTTCATTTTGAATTGATCAACTGCCACCCACCTGTTAATGGGGTCAGCTGAGGGTTTCAGTGGCAGGGCCTCTGGGGGAGTTCCGACGATAAGCATACTAACAGGGCCATTGATGACTGCACAAACTTCTATGACAAGACCATACTGTTTTCTTGGTCATGTAATTAAAAGAAGTTTGGGATCCCAGACTGACTCTCGTGCACAGATGAGTTAAATTATAAGCTGGTCAATTTATGGTTTCTTTCTAATGCCTCAGGTCTGAATAATTTAGCACACAATCCTTACATGATACAAAAATGGAATAGAGTCTGATTTAGACTTCTCATTTCTTATGATATAAAAATTCATAAAATTATACAGCTTAGATGACATACTACACCTTTTACAAGGTTTGGTTGAGTGCATCTATCTTGGCCAAACACGTGATACATGTCCATTCATGATAAATGCATTGCTGACTTCTAACATTACATTTAAAGTACAGTAGAAACTAGGAGTAGTGCTGGATGAGGATAATTCAGTATTTAACCACAAATTTTTGTTTTTACCCAAATCATCAATCTCTTTATTCCAAACTGACCATTCAAGCAATTTCAAAGAAAAATTAAATCAGCAGGCTATTTGAATGTTGACATATTAGGTTTAACACTAACCAGTAGAGTTAGTGTTAAAACACAAATCAAACACATTTATTGTGACTTTCATTAATTTCATTATACTGGTGACTCTGTTGTTCTTAATAAAATTTTCCAAGTTAATACATTTGTCTTTCTTAGTGCGTTGGTTGTTTTATGAATCCCTAAGAGCAAAATAGTTTCACACTGTCTAAAACATGCATAGCTCTTATAATAGGTTTATATAATGGTTCTACTATGGTTTTAATGATATGTATTTTATACCTGTAAGTTTACACAGAGTTGTTTTTTTTTTTTTTTTTGTTATTAGGGACAGAGCTGGGAAGAGGACAAGTAGCAGTTTCTCTCTCTTTTAAATTTGTTGTTGTTTAGCCAAGGGGGCTGTTTTAGAATTAGACAGACTTTTAAAAATATAATTTAAAAAATCTGAATCTCCATTTTAAATCAATGTAAATTTCCAAAAGTTTTGATGTAGGTCCTAATTCCTTCTTCTTAAAAGGAAAATGATCATAGCTTTTCCTCCATCAGATTTTCTTTTATATGTAGCTTTCTTGATCTTTTATTACCTACATTTGGGATGTTCCCAGCTGCCCTATACTCATATATACTTATGAAGCACCAATATGAGTATAAGTATAGTAATTATGGATTATGGATATAGCTAGAAAATCAATTGAACAGATAAAAACAATAAAGAGGCACTAAAAATAAACTCACATTTGACTACTATCTTGTATGGCACTTCTTGAAATAAAATTGGGAAGATCAATCTCTACTTTTTTGGGTATTCTTGCCTAATTATATTTTCTTTTGCATAGAAGAAATTTAAATGACAAAGTGATTTACTTGAATAATAATTAGTGTTGACCAGACAGCCCTGAAAAATAGAGTGCTGTGTCTCAGCAAATAAGATCTAGCATTAGCCACGATCCCAAACTAGGGCTCTAAGCACGCACACAGTATACACTGTTCTCTGGCTTCGCATTTGTTAAGCTTTTCGCAACCTATCTACATGTGTCTGCCCCAGCTACTTTTATTACATATAGATTCCTGAGATTCCTTTCATTGCACCAAATGTTTAAGCATTGGCATATCAAGAAAAACAAACCAACAAACATTTTCACCTGTATTTCAACCAGAGTCCTTTGTAGGGGACTATCATGTGACATCAATTTAAAAATCCAGAGTTTTGCAAGTATGTGAAATTATATCTCCAATTCCAGAAACCATTTTTTTTTCTTTAATGAAGAAGTCTTTATTCACCTGATTGTAATACCGTTCAAGGAAGCATTACATGGAACTGCAGGTAGGAGATGCTGTATTAACACGCATCTTGTGATTGTTTTCAAGACTGTTATAGATAAGCCTTAGACAAATTGGTGTGAATCCATGGAAATCAGTGGACTAACCACTTGAAAATATTAAAAGCCGAGGTGGCTAGATGGGAACTCTGCATTTTCAGTGTGATCTATGTAAACCTATAACTTATCTAATATAAATAAGCAAACAAACAAACATTTTTAAATTTTCAAAAGCCAATAGGCCATAAGGAACAGCAGAAGATCTATCAGATAATTTAGAAAACTTGGAAACACCGTAATCCCTTTTATTTCATGAAAATCAAAGTAGGGAAAGTGTTACACTTGAATTAATTTTATTCATCTGTTCTCAGAATATGTTCCATACAATGAGAGTCTTAAGTAATCATTGAAGAATCAGAGTGATTCACAGATGGTGGGAGTGATTTAATTATTTTAACCAGTTGTTCTGGGAGTGCTCATAAGGATATTTCCAAACCCACTATAGAAACCATCTGAGCTCCCTTACAGCTGGTGTTCCCTATTTTGAAAGCAAATTTAGATGGGAAGAAATTATTCTTTTTATCGTTGAGCTGCAAACAGAGGTCAAATTGCTGTATATAAATTTTTGTACTTTTCCCTTCTTATTGTATGACTGATATTGCTCAAATATCACGTCTTTTGTATGACTACTATGGATTCGCCAAAGCTATTTTATGTTTTGTGTTGTCTAGCACATAGAAGGCTCTAGATAAATGTTTATTGAACGAGACACCAATTTGATGTATTCAAAACACAAGTTGGGTTTCCCCAAAGATTCCCAGCCAATGTATGGAATTTCAATTTCACTATATTCTCTACATTACTGGGATGTTCACATTAAACGTGAACTAAAAGCCAATATAATAAAATGATATCACACCTTTATTTCTACAGGAACTTTGGCAAGTGATGGACAAGTTTTTGTCTTTTTTAAGAATAAGGATAATGATGTCTATCTTGTAAAATAGTCCCAGACAGACTCATTGGATTATCACACAATAAAATAACTGATTGTCATAATCATAACCTTTAGATCAGGAAAAGATAAATTTCCCTTAATATACTTGCTCACAATGAGAGATAATATGTTGTTTCAAAACTTCTATGAAATAGATTAATTTTTCAAGGTTTTTGCATTCCAAGGAGGAGAATATTAATTTGAGTGAAACAATTTACTTCATCTGATGCCAAAAATGAATTATATTTATTCTCGTTTGCCAATAGAATAATGTAATAATAAAGTTCACATATCAATGATGCATCAGACTTAATTTGTATTCACCTCCAATATTTATAAAACCAATATGTAATTATTAACATCTTCACCATCAATAATATTTCCTAAAGAATGTATTAAATTTGCACATTATATTACAGTAGGAAAGGAAACATTATTTTTTCTTGTCTATTTACACATTTTATACCAATTGAGTTGCAACTGTAATCCATCCACTTTAATTTAGAAGATGAACAATATACAGAATTACATACAAAGCAGACAAAGCCGAACTACAGAATAATTGAGAATGTTAATACCAGAAATAAATATATTCTAATACATTTATTTCAATGATTATAATTTATTGTCCTATTTTAGTGCCAGCAATTTGAGGTAATAGTTCTGAAGTAAAATACTGATGTCTAATTTATAAACAGTGAATTTGTTTGAACTTAACTATATTAAATTATAACCGCTACCTATTTCATATGCAAATAATGGATGAGGATTGGAGAGATTCAGAAAAGCAAAACACTTTGTTAATTTAGTTACTTATTGTCCTTGCCATTTCAATTAAATTCCTAAGTCTCAGTATTTGTGTTAGATTATTTGTTATTTTGGTGCTTTATGTGTTTATTTTCTCTCTACTAGCTCAGAAATATTATACTCTATTTCTATCATGTTAATAGATAATCTAAAATTATGAATAGGTACAATAAATTTTTCAAGGTCTCGTTCTGAGCAATAGGATGCTCACAAAGTGATTTCATTTTTCATTGATTCGTTCTGACACACACAGCAATGATAAAAAAATAGGCAAAGATGTCTTCATTTTTGGAGCTTTCAATCTAGGGAGGGAGAAAGATAATTATATAAAGAAGTGAAATATTTAAGACTTTCATAGTGATTTATTTTATGTAGAAAAAAATTAAAAGGGAAGGTGTCAGTGAAGTATGTGAGTGTGGGACTTTTACCAAAGGAATGGCCCATGTGGCTATCTGGGGAAGAATGTTTTAGAGATAGGGAATGCATAATGCAGAAGGAGTGTGGTAGATGAAGAACTTGTTCAAGGATCAATGAAGTGATCAATGTAGATGACTCAGAGTGAACAGGAGGTGAAATATTAAGACATAAGGTCAGAATTTGACAGGCGATACACACCTTGAAACTTACGTAAGGATTTTGGTTTTCACTTTAAAGTAGATAAAACTGCCTTGAGAGGTTTGGATCACATAATGACACACCTGATTCATATTTTCAAACCATGCTTTGTTTTTTGGCATTGAGAAGAGGTAAAGAAAGCATAAAGAGATGAGTTAGGGGACTTGCAATAATTCAGGAGAGAGACAGTGGTGGTTTGGACCAGGTAGATGGCAGTGAATATGGAGAGATGGCCAGACTCTAGTTATATTTTGAATGGACTTGGTTACAGACTAGGTGAAAGATAAAAAAGAAAGAGACACATCAAGAACTACTTAAAGATTTTTACCTAAAAATATGAAAGCACGATGTTGTTACTGTAGTCAGGGGAGATGACTGGTTTAGTTATAAAAAATGTAGTGGTAATCAGCATATAGCTGGTTTTAAATCATGATACTGGAGAAGAACACCAAGGCAGTGAGTATAGATTGTTAAAGAAGATGTAAAAGGACTGAGCCCTCAGGCATTCCAGCATTAGAGGAAAGAAAGACATGGCATCGTCGGAGACTAAGAAGGAACATCTAGAAAGGGAGAAGGCAAACTAGGTGAGGAACTCCAATCAACCTCCCTCTCAACATGCTATCGATGTTGAGATTACAGACAATATTTTAAGCAGTAAATATCTTTAGGTTTTTCCATTTGTTTACAGTTCTCTTTGCTCACCATTCTTCTTTGCATCTTAAACCTTTTGTCTTAGTTTGCCAGGCTGCTATGAAAAATGCCACATCATGGGTGGCCTTAAACAACAGGAATGTATTGGCTTATGGTTTCAGAGGCTATCAGAGCCTTGCTTATATAGAAGAATAAAGAGCCTCAAATAGCCAAAGCCATCTTTAAAAAGAAGAATGAAGTTGGAGGACTTCCTGATCTTAAAACCTATAACAAAGCCACAGCAACTGAAACAGCAAGACACATCACAAGAAGAGATATATAGACCAATGGACAAATTCAGAGTTCAGAAATCAACTCTCATGTTCATGGCCAACTGATTTTTGATAAAGATGCCAAATCCACTCAATTGGGAAAGTGTAGTCTCTGCAATGAATGGTGCTGGGAAAACTGGATCTTCAAATGAAAAAGAATGAACTACCTCATACCATATATAAAAATCAGCTCAAAACAGATTAAAGCCCTAAGTAGAAGAACCAGCACTCTTAACACCTAGAAGAAGACGTAGTGAAGCATATTCATGACCTTGTGTCAGGCAATGATTTCTTAGACTGTACAACTAAGGCATGAACAAGAGGAAAAAACCCAGATTGACAGAAGAATATCAAAACTTTTTTTTAAAAAAGAACAAAGCAAAAACTTTTGTGCACCTAAGAACTTTCTCATGGGCAGGCCATGGTAGCTCAGCAGTCAGAGTTTCCGCCTGCCATGCTGGACACCTGGGTTCAATTCCCGGTGTGTGCCCATGTGAAAAAAACAAAACAAAACAAAACTTTCTCATAAAAGGAAAAAGACAACCTAATCAATGGGAGAAAATATTTGAAACCACATATCTAATAAGAACTTAATATCCAGAATATATAAAGAAATCATACAAATGAGCAACAAAATGGCAAAGAACCCAATGGAATAAATGAGAAAAAGACTTGAATAGTCATTTCTCCAAAGGAGATCTATAAATGGTGAAAAAGCACATGAAAAGATGCACAACATCACTAGTCATTAGGGAAATGCAAATCAACCCCCAACAAGACACCGTTTCATACCCACTAGGATGACTATTAAAAGAAAACTATTAAAAAACAGAAAATTACAAGTGTTGGAGAAGAAGTAGAGAAATACTAACACTCATACATCGTTGGTGGGAATGTAAAATTGTGCAGCTGCTGTGGAAGACAATTTAGTCGTCCCTCAGAAAGGTAAGTATAGAATTACTATATGACCTGGCAATTGCACTTCTAGTAACATATCCAAAATAATGGAAAGCAGGAACTCTTAAAATATATTTGCACACCAGTGTTCATAGCAATATTATTCACAGTTGCCCCCAAATGGGCAGAATCAAAGAGTCCCTTAACCAAAGCATGGATAGACAACTTATGGTATATACTTACAATGAATATTATTCAGCCTTAAAAATGAATAAAGTTCTTATACCTGTGACAACATGGATGACTGTTGAAGACATCATACTCAGTGAATTAAGCCAACCATGAAAAGACAAATACTGTATAATCTTAATGTTCTGAAAGAATTAGAATAAATAAATTCATAGAGTTATCCACTGGAATATAGGTTCCAGGTTCAGAGTGAGGCTAGGGAATGGAGGTTTAATGGCTAAATTTTACAGCTTCTGTTATGGATGTTGGGAAATTTTTCGTATAGGATAGTGGTGATGATAGCACAACATCGTGAATCTAATGAAAAACACTGAATTATATATTTCAATGTGGTTAAAAGAGAAAAATTTAGGCTATATGTATGTTACTAAAATAAAATAAAAATAATACTATACAACACAAACAGGGAACCATACTGTAAACCATGGACAATAGTTAGTAGTACAATTATAATACTTTCTTTCATCAGCTATGACAAATGTATCAACTAATGCAAGATGTTCACAATGGCGGGGGGGGGGGGGGCTGTAAAGTCACCCTGTGTTGTCTCCATGAGTTTTCTGTAAACCTACAACCTCTCCGACAAAAAAAGTTATAATAAAAAAAAAATCAACTGACATCAGGATATAGGTATAGACTGGAGAAGAATTCCACAAATGCTGAAGCAAACAGAAAAATATCAGGTAGGAAACTTCCATACCAGCCTGGTTGATCCTCTCTCCTCCTCCTCACTTGGTTCCACATAGCATGGGAAGGGTACAAAAATAGCAACTGGGATGCATTTCATGTCCCACTGGGGACACAGACTGTAAAATCTCTCACAGTAGTGAGTCAGATCCCCACTGTTTGGGGACCTGGGGGACAGGAGAGGACATTCCAAGGCTCAGGTCAGTGAGGGACAACTCATTGACATTTTTTAGGAAGTTTGTTTCAACATCTTTGATTAGTTGTTTCCAGTCCTAGGTCCTGTTGCCCATCCCCCACCCTTGAAAGAAACAGCAGTGGGCAGCTTGATCCTTGTCTGGGGTAATTGAGGGAGTCCCCCGCCACACATAAAATTGGGAACACAGCCCCACACATTGAGTCAGCATTTGACCTGCAAAGTGACTGCACAAATACCCCACAGTTTCAGCCTCACACAGTCAGATGCAGCCTGGGCTCCAGAGGTAAAGAGCTTCTGAGGATGATTAAATCACTGAACAATGCCATCTTCTGAGCAGGCTGGAAAGTGCCAGGGAATTGCTGGTTTTTTTCAGAGCCTCTCCAGACCCTAACCCAGGCTCGCTGGATCTGGTCTATACCTCCTGCATGGAAACTAGCCCTGATGTAGCTGAGAAATATGGACAGCCCAATTGTCAAAGCAGAGCCCTGAAGCCAACCTAGATCTTGCTGGATGGTGAAAAGCAGAGCAGTCCTGGGCTGGCTGCTGGGGGGAAATTGAACCTCTCAGTTCCTCAGTCCAAAGTCTTTCCACATGGGAGCCCGGGAATAACCAGATAAATTGTGCCCACAGGTGGGAATCTCAACCAAGGTACACAGTGGCCACCCCCTACCCAAAGATTTGGTGTCTTCCAGTACAAACGGAGAGTGGCAGCCTTGACTGGAATGTTGCCTGTTTGGGTCCTGGTTAGCGGGCTGCCACTGTCAGGGAGAGGCGGGTTGTGGGGAAAAGGTGGCTCAAGAGTACCATCTGCTGGCAATAATGTTTATTTGGTGCTGAGTTTGTATTTAAACTAGTGCATGTTCTGGTATGGCTTTTGTGGACAGCTTGGTTGAGCCCCGTGAGTGCATGGGGCCTTGAGTGTGGCATGGGATTTTGTGGGTTTGTCCAAACTGATGCCTCAATGGATCCCAGGGGATTTGCACAGTGAATGGAAGGGTGTTTGCGGGGTCCCCTTGGGGGTGGGGGGAGGGTTCAACTTCCCCAAGTGGGAAGTTCTTGGTGTTCTCACAGGCAGTGGGGACAGCCAGGGCAGTGGGTTGAGCCCCCAATCTTGGGGTTTGTTCATGTAGACTTGATCCCGCAGGGGATGGGCTGGGTCTACTTGGGATTGGGCCTAGGAGTAACCCCCAAGAGAGCCTCTTTTGTTGCTCAGATGTGGCCTCTCTCTCTCAGCCAGCATGACAGGCAAACTCACTGCCCTCCCCCTCTCTACGTGGGTCATGACTCCCAGGGGTGTGGACCTTCCTGGCAACATGTGACAGAAATTCTAGAATGAGCTGGGACTCAGCACCAAGGGATTGAGAAAACCTTGACTGAGAGGGGGAAGAGAGAAATAAGACAAGATAAAGTGTCAATGGCTGAGAGACTTCAAACAGAGTTGAGGGGTTGTCCTGGAGGTTGTTCTTACACATTAAATAGATGCCACCTGTTTGGTTGGGGTGTGACAGAGAGGCTGGAGGGAGCTGCCTGAGGGTGTGGGGCTGTGTTCTGGTGGCCATGTTTCTTGAAGAAAGTGGTGTGGCTTTCGCAGTGTGACTGTGATTGTGAGAGCCTTGTGTCTGTTGCTTCTTTTGTCTACCTTGTGGACAGATGAGGAGGGCATATGGATTAAAGATGGTTAGGTAATGCGGGGAACAAATGTTAGGGTAAACTTGGTGGATTGAAGTGCTGGTGATTGATGGGGAAAGGGGTGGGGGTGTGGTGTCTATGAATTTTTTTCTGTTTTCTTTTTCTGGATGGATGTGGGTGTTCTGGGAGGTGATAATGATGATGAATGTATAGCTGTGTGATGAAAAGAAGAGAAGAGTGTTCATGATGTATGTTGGTTGGTTTTATTAATAAAAATTTAAAAAGAAGAAAAAAAAGGGGGAGAAAAAGAAAGAGAAAAAAAGTATCATCTGTTGGGAATACAGGGAAAGTACAGTCTAGGAAGCTGCTTCTCTGCCTAGCCCCTAACAGATCTCTGAAAAGGGCTGAACCGTCTTTGTGAGGGCCTGGCATTGGTTTGGCTGGGAATAACTGATAAACCAAGTGTCAAATGAGACATTCACTGTAAACCTAAGCAGCTACAAAAACTTAGACAAACAAGGGAAATCTACTGCAAAATAATTTTATCAAGGTAATCAACTGCAAATAAACCAACAAAAGAACCACAAAGCACATGAAGAAGCAAGAAGATATGGGCAAGCCAGATGGCCAAATTTAAAAGCTGGAGGAGACACAGAATTTGGAACAATTAATCAAAGATGTTGAAAGAAACTTTCTAAAAAATGTCAATGAGTTGGCTAAAGAGACAAAGCATATCAAGAAGACATTAAAGAGCATAAAGAAGAATTTGAAAGGAAAAACAGAAAAATAGCAGCTATTATGGAAATGAAGGAGATGCTAGATCAAATTAAAAATACAGTATAGACAACAGCAGATTTGAAGAGGCAGAAGAAAGAATTAGCGAACTAGGAGACAGCAACTGAATTTGACTATATAAAAGAAAAAATGGTGAAAAAGTTGAAAAAATTTTATTTGGATCTCAGAGAAATGATTCACAACATGCAGTGCACAAATACAGGAATCCTTGATGTGTCAGAAGGGGAAGAGAAGAGTAAAGGGCTAAGAAGATTGTTTGAAAAGTTAATTGGGGAAAAATTCCTGATACTTGTAAAAGATTTAAATATGCAATCAAAAAAGTTCAATGAAGTCCAAACAGAATAAATCCAGATAGACCCACTCCAAGACACATACTAATCAGACTGCCAAATGCTGAAGAGGAGAGAATCCTGAGAGCAGCAAGAGAAAAGCAGATGACCGCATACAAGAGAAGCCACATAAGACTAAGCACTGACTACTCATTGCACTACTATGCACTGACACAGGCAAGAAGTCACCGGTATGATATATTTAATATTTTGAGAGAGAAAATTTTCCAACCATGAAGTCTTTCTCCAGCAAAGTTGTCCTTCAAAAGTCAGGGAGGTCAACTTTCTAGGTGGCAAGTCACAACTCCCCAGAAGTACAAAAAAGCCATCAGAAAGTGTACAGCCAGTACCTCACTCAACATGCACAACCAGGAAAGCCTATGAAAGTCAAGGGGTTGAGATTCAGGGATTTAAATTCACTTCTTCGTGGCCTAGGAAGTTGATCTCATGCTTTAATGATTATCACCCACACTTTTTCAATGCTCCCCGCCCCCACCAATTTAAATTTAATTGGCTTTTGAAGACTAAAGAAAGCACTAGGCAGAGAACCAAAAATAATTAGTCTTTTTGGAGAACTTAAGCTTTTTTTGTCCATAATACACAGGAACATGATTTACCACTGACAGGTAGGATGTCAGAGCTGCATAGCTGTCTTTCCTCCATTTTTAGGTGCTTTTATTTATATATGGTTCCTCTTGTACTGACATTTCTATACTCCCACCTTTCCTGAAACCTCAGAGTAAATAAACCCCTTCAATTTGGTACTGGATCTAAAAGATTTGAAGGGCTTATAGGAATTGCTTTTTTTTAGGAAATATTACATCAGCACCTAAAACAACCAGACTGATTTTTCTGCTTTAAAATATCTGGAGAGGGGTATGGAGGGAAGGCTTATTTTAAAGCATAAAAGTCAGTTTTTCTTTTTTAATATTCATCTTTCTAACATTATGAGGACCCAGTAAAATGTAATTAATTAGCATAGCACCCAGATAATGCAAAATGTATAAAAAGTAAATTTAAAATCTACTTGGATATTCTGATGAGAACCCTTTAAATATTTTATATCCTTTCCTGCTTTTCTATGTGCTCAGTGAACAGTGATTATAAGGCACCAAGTAAAGGGTAGGGGGAAAAAGCACCCCTTTTATTCCTGGTTGGAAATAACTGTTGTACATATTTCTACTTCATGGATGAATCATTAAATAGGAATATTTCACTGAAAGTATTAGCAAAGGCCTTCAGGTATTACCTTGAAGATAAATTTTAGTAAAACAAATATACTTGGATATTCATCATTGCCTAACTGTTGTTTTCTGAGCTAAATTGGCAGGGTGTATAAATCAGCTAAATTAGCTAAATTTGATCATAAATGATTTTGGTATTTATTTGCCTTCTGCTGCATCACCTTCAAGGTAAAAAAAAAAAAACACAGGATTTTGTTGGGTTTAAAAAAATGCATGGCATGGTCACTGTATATTAAATATAGCTATATTTTCTTTTAGGACAGGAACATGTATATATTGCATTCAGTTTTCTGCATTTTATTTGCCATGAAGATTTGAACAGAGTAAGAACACTCTTTATTCATGCAAAGCATAACAAATGAAAACCTGTAAGAATGTTCATTAGTTGGAGTTTCTGGCCTACATATCTTTTGTATATATATATATATATATATATTTTAAACTTGTTGATTCCGATATCTTAGTTCCTGGGTCAATCTTAGATGACATAGAGAAACCATTCTTAAAAGTTGTAGAGAACTAAAAGAATTGACCTTTTTTCTAGAGGGTGGGACATAGGTAGTGCGAGTGTGCTTGTGAAAACTTTATTAGTGTATTACTGTGGAGATACAAGAAAACTTTTATTTGCCCATTGCTAAATCATATATACCATTTCATATTTATTTGTTCCCAGTATGTTTTTGTAAGAGGAGAATAAAAAAAAAAGAATTATCTAAAAGAAAGGTGAGGGAGAGTTTTAAATTTTCATGGATAAACAAATGCTGAAAGAATTTGTCAACAAGAGACATGCCCTATCAGAAATACTAAAGGGAGTTCTGTAGGCTGAAAAAAAAGGCAGGAGAGAGAAATGTCTGAAGGAGGGCACAGAAGTGAAGGGCATTAGTAAGGGTGAATTAAAGGATGAAAAGAGAGCGAGAGAGAACATACATCTGACAAATAGAAACTAAAGGATAAATGGTTGAATCAAGAACTGCCTTTACCGTAATAACTTCGAAAGGTAATGGATTCAAGTCCCCACTTAAAAGACACAGATTGGCAGAATCGATTAAAAATATGATCCATCTAAATGCTGTTTACAAGACACTCATCTTAGATCCAAAGATACAAATATGTTGAAAGTTAAAGGATGGAAAAATATATTCTATGCAAGTAGTAACCAAAAGAAACCTGGAGTAGTTATACTAATATCTGACAAAATAGACTTTATAATAATCTCATAAAAGACAAGAAAGGACACTGTGCTGGTTTGAAAGGATGTACATCCCCTAGAAAAGCCATGTTTTAATCAAAATCCCATTTCATAAAGGCAGAATAATCCCTATTTAATACTGTATGTTTGAAACTGTAATCAGATCATCTCCCTGGAGATGGGATTTAATCAAGAGTGGTTGTTAAACTGGATTAGGTGATGACATGTCTCCACCTATTTGGGTGGGTCTTGATAAATTTCTGGAGTTCCATAAAAGAGGAAACATTTTGGAGAATTAAAAAGATTCAGAGAGAGCAGAGCAGAACAACATAGCCACGAGAATCAGAGTCCATCAGCCAGCGACCTTTGGAGATGAAGAAGGAAAACACCTCCTGGGGAGCTTCATAAAACAGGAAGCCAGGACAAGAAAGCTAGCAGATGGCGCTGTGCTCGCCATGTGCCCTTCCAGCTGAGGGAGAAACCGTGACTGTGTTAACCATGTGCCTTCTCAGATGAGAGAGAGAGACCCTGGCCTTCTTGAACCAAGGTATTTTTCCTGGATACCTTTGACTGGACATTTCTATAGCCTTGCTTTAATTGAGACATGATCTCGGCCTTAGAACTGTAGACTAGCAACTTATTAAATTCCCCTTTTTAAAAGCCATTCCATTTCTGGTATATTGCATTCAGGCAGCTAGCAAACTAGAACAGACACTATATATTAATAAAATGGGCAATTCACCAAGAAGTAATAACAATCACAAATGCTTATGCACCCAATCAAAGAGGCCCAAGTTACATAAGGCAAATGCTGGCAAAAGTGAAGGGAGCAACAGATGTTTGTACAATAATAGTGGGAGGCTTCAACACACCACTCTCTTCTATAGAGAGACCAACCAGAGAGAGGATCAATAAGGAAACAGAGAACTTAAACAATATGATAAATGAGTTAGACCTAATAGACATACATAGTTGTTACACCCCAAAACACCAGGATATACATTCTTTTCTAGTGCTCATGGAACATTCTCCAGGATAGATCATAAGCTGTGACACAAAACAGGTCTTCATAAATATTAAAGGATTGAAATTACTCAAAGCACTTTCTCTGATCACAATAGAATGAAGCTAGGAATCAATAACCACTAAAGAACTGGAACTTTCACAAATACATGGAGGTTAAATAACACACTCTTAAACAATGAATGGGTCAAAGAAGAAATTGCAAGAGAAATTGGTAAATATCTGGAGATGAATGAAAATGAGAATACAATATATCAAAACCTGTGGAATGCAGTGAAGTTGGTACTGAGAGGAAAATTTGTATCTCTAAATGCCTAAATTAAAAAGAAGAGCGAGCTAAAATCAAAGACCTATCTGAAGAAACTAGAGAAAGAGTAACAAACTAATCCTAAAGCAAGTAGAAGAAAATAAATAAAGATTAAAGCAGAAGCAAATGAATTTAGAGAAAAAAAAACAATAGAGAGAATCAATAAAACCAAAAGGTGGTTCTTTGAGAAGATCAAAAAAACTGACAAACCCTTAGCTAGACTGAGAAAATCAAAAAGAGAGAAGATACAAATAAAGAAAATCATAAATGAGAGGGGATTTATTACCATGGACCCTGAAGAAATTTTTAAAAAATCATAAGAGGACACTACCAACAACTTTATGCCAACAAACTAGACAACTTAGATAAAATGAACAATTTCCTACAAACACACAAATAACTTATACTGACTTGAGAAGAAATGGATCTCAATAAACCAGTCACAAGTAAAGAGATTCAATAAGTCATCAAAAACCTCCCTAAAAGAAAACTCTAGGACCAGAAAGCTTCATACAGGAATTTTACCAAATATCCTAAGAACTAATGCCATCTCTGTCAAACTTCCAAAAATTGAAGAAAAGGGAACACTAACCTAACTCATTCTATCAAACTAACATCATTCTAATACAAAAACCTGATAAAGATACTACAAGAAAGAAAAACTACAGACCAATCTCTCTAACGAATATAATGCAAAAATTCTCAACAAAATATCTGCAAATCAAATCCAATGACACATTAAAAGAATTATAGAGCATGACCAAGTGTGGCTTATTCCAGGAATTTAAGGGTGGTTCAATACAAGAAAATCAATCAATGTTATACAACACATTAACAAACTGAAAGGGAAAAATCACATGATCATCTAGAATGACACAGAAAAGGCATTTGACAAAATTCAGCATCCTTTCTTGATAAAACACTTTAAAAGGTAGGAATCAAAGTAAACTTCAACATGATAAAGGGCACAAATGCAAACCCCACAGCCAGCATCATACTCAACGTCGAGAGATTGAAAGCCTTCCCCTAAGATCAGGAATGAGACAAGGATACCCTCTGTCAGCACTATTACTCAACATTGTGCTAAAAGTTCTAACTAGAGCAATCAGGCATGAAAAAGAAAAAAAAGTATCGAAATTAGAAAGGAAGAAGTAAAACTCTCATTATTTACAGATGACATGATCCTATACTTGAAAAATCCAGAGAAATCTCCAACAAAGCTACTTGAGCTATTAAAAAAATTCAGCAAAGTAGTGGGATACAAGATGAATGCACAAAAAGCAACAGCATTTCTGTACACTAGTACTGAGGTACCCAAGGAGGCAATTAAGAAAAAAAAGACTCCATTCACAATAGCAACTAAAAGAATCAAGTATCTAGGAATAAACTTAGCCAAGGATGTAAAGGACCTGTACACAGAAAACTATAGAACATTGCTAGAAGAAACCAAAGAAGACATAAATAGGTGGAAAGACATTCTGTTATGGATAGGAAGGCAAAATGACTTTAAAATGTCAATTCTGAGTGGGCCATGGTGGCTCAGCAGGCAGAGTTCTCAATGGCCATGCTGGAGACCCAGGTTCAATTCCCAGTGCCTGACCATGCAAAAAAAGAAAAAATAATAATAAAAAAGAAAAAATGTCAATTCTAGCCAAATTGATCTACAGATTCAAAGCAATACCAATGAAAATTCAAACAACCTGCTTCTTAGACTTAGAAAAGTTAGTTATTAAATTCATTTGGAAGAGAAAGGGGCCTTGAATAGCCACAAGCATCCTTAAAAAGAAGAATGAACTGTGAGGACTTGCATGTCTGTACTTTAGAGCTTATTGGTCAAAACAGTATGGTACTGGCACAAAGATCGACATATTAACCAATGGAATCAAATTGAGAGTTCAGACATAGACACTCAGATCTACAGTCAATTGAGTTTTCATAAGGCCCCCAAAATCCACTGAGCTGGAGCAGAATAGTCTCTCCAATAAATGGGGTTGGGGGAACTGGATAACCATATCCAAAGGAATGAAAGAAGACCCCTATCTCAGACCCTATACAAAAATTAACTGAGGGGTGCAAGGGTAATTTAGCGGTAGAATTCTCACCTGCCATGCAAGAGACTTGGGTTCGATTACAGGCCTGTGGACTTCCCCAAACAAGCAAACAAACCAAAACCAACCAAACAAAAAAATCTAACATATGGTGCGGCGATAACAGGATACTCACATGGAAAAAGAATGAAATGTGACCCCCACCATACAGCAAACAAACAAACAAAAATAAGTTAAAGTAGATAAAATACCTAAATACAAGAGCCAGCACCATAAAACTCCTAAAATAAAATATAGGGAAACATCTTCAAGACCTAGTGTTAGGAGACAGCTTCTTAGACCTTACACCCAAAGCACAAGCAATTAAAGAGAGAATAGATAAATGGGAACTCCTCGAGTTCAAACACTTCTGTGCTTCAAAGGACTCTGTCAAAAGTGAAGAGATATCCAATTTGAGAGAGAATATTTGGTAAGCATATATCTGGTAAGAGTTTGATATCCAGTATATATAAAGAAATCCCACAACTCAACAATAAAAGGACAAACTATCCAATTATAAAATGGGCAAAAGATATGAATAGACAGTTTTCCAGAGAGCAAATATAAATGGCTAAAAAGCACATGAAAAGATGTCCATTCTTCCTTAACTCTTAGGGAAATGCACACCAAAACCACGAGATAGCCTCTCACACCTATAAGAATGGTTGCTATTTAAAAAAAAACAAACAGGAAACTACAAATTTTGGAGAGGATGTGGAGAAACTGTAACACTTATTCACTGCTGGTGGAAATGTAAAATGGTACAGCCACGGTAGAAGACAGTTTGGTGATTCCTCAGTAAACTAAATATTGAGCTGCTCTACAATTCAGCAATTCTGCTACCCAGTGCATAGCCCATAGGTCTGAAAGCAGGGACATGAACAGACATTTGTACACCGATGTTCACAGTGGCATTATTCACAATTGCCAAAAAATGGAAACAATCCAAGAATCCATCAACAGATGAGTGGATAAACAAAATGTGGTACATACATATAATGGAATATTATGCAGCAGTAAGAAGGAACGAGGTCCCGAAGCATGTGACAACATGTATGAACCCTGAGGACATAACGCTGAGTGAAATAAGCCAGACATAAAAGAAGCGATATTGTCTGACTTCAGTGATATGAACTAACTTGAACATGGGAACTCAGAGTCTTGAAATGTAGAATATAGGGCACCTCGAGATAGACAGAAGCTAGAGAATGGGGAGCAGTTACTTAATATATACAGAATCGTTAACGAGGTTAAATGTAAATGTTTGGGCAGATAGAGGTGATGTTAGCTCGTCATTGGGATTTTAAGTAATAGTGACATATTGTAGGTGAATTTGACTGAAAATAGTGGTTTAAAGTCATGTATGCAAATAAGTTCTTGCACGAACTACAACAAATGCAAAAAAGATAAAAATAGACAGGTATATGGGGGAAACATAACTATTGTAAACTATGGACTATAGTCAACAGTGATATTTTAATATTCTTTCATCAACAGTAAAAAATTTACCACACTGATGATGCGGATCAACAACAGGGGAGAACAAGGTATATGGAAGGATCTGGGTCTTATTATTTATCCTTTTTTTTCAGTTCTGGAGTAATGAGAATGTTCTAAAATTGATCATGGGGATTTTGCACAACTATGGAATGATATCATGAGCCACTGGTTGTGTGCTTTAGGTGGTTTGTGGGGTGTGTGAATATATCTTAATAAAACTGGCCAAAAAAAAAATCAACCCTCAGGACTCTTCAGTGAGAATCTCCTGCTAGTAAACACTCAGATTTTGCTTGTTTGAAAAGACATTTTTTTTCAATGTCATTCTTAAAGGGCAGTTTCTATGAGAAAACAATTCTAGGGCCACCAGTGATTTTCCTTTCATCGTTTTGGAAGGTAGTATTCAAAACCCTTTCTGGTTTTTTTTCATCATTGCTTTGAAGAAGTCAGCTACATTTTACTTGTCATTATTTTCTAAAGAAGACTCTTTTCTTCAGCTACATTTCAAATTTCCTCTTTGTTGTTGGAGCTCATCAGTTTCATTATTATGGTCTAGGAGTATATATCTTTTACTTTTTTCCTGATTGAGAGTCCCCTCATTTCCCAATCTGAGTATTGTATCTTTTATCAGTTTTGGAAAAGCCTAAGAAATTATGACTTCAAGTATCAGTTCTTCTCCTTTCTTCCTTCTCTCCTATAGATTACCTTCTCACTATGCGTCTTTCTGATCCTATCTTTTTAATGGCTTCTCTGTATGAATTTTAGGTCATTTGTCTTATATCTTCCAGTTTTCTAATTCTCTCTTTAGTCGTTTCTATAGTAATACTTAACTAGTCCATGCTATTTGATTTTTTTCTAAAACATCTTGGTCATTATTTTCTTACTGTCTCTTTTTCCTAATTTGTACTTTCTACACCTTCTTTTACTTCTTTAAAAATATTAAACATACTTATTACTATATTCTGTATCTGATAAAGTCATTATCTGTAGTCCTGTGCAATCTGATCCTGCTGTTTATTTTCTCATGTGAAACTGCTAATTGACATTTTAAATTTTAAACTCATGTTTTTGGAACTTTATTTGTGAGGATTATTTGAAGAATAGATTTAAGGGGTATTTATTATAGGCATAACTTGGAGATATTGCAGGTTCAGTTCCAGATTATAGCAATAAAGCAAATATCTCAATAAAGCAAGTCACAAGAATTTGGGGAGTTTCCCAATGCATATAAATGTTATTTTTACACTATAGTCTATTAAGCATGCTATAGCACTATGTCTAAAAATAATGTGCATACCTTATTTAAAATATACTTTATTGCTAAAAAATTCAAACCATCATCTTAGCCTTCAACAACTCCTAATCTGTTTTGCAGGTGGAGGGCCAGGCCTTTATGTTGACGGCTGCAGACTGACCAGGGTGGCGGCTGCTGAAAGGTGGAGTGGCTGTGGGATTTCTTAAAATAAGACAATAAAGTGTGCCACATCAACTGACTCTTCCTTTCATGAAAGATTTCTCTGTAGCTTGGTAGCATTTTACGCACTGTAGAACATGCATCCAAATTGGAGTCAGTCTTCTCAAACTCTGCCATTGCTTTACCAATTAAATTTATGTAATATTCTAAATCCTTTGTTGTCATTTTAACAGTACTAGCAGCATCTTCACCAGGACTCAGTTCCATCTCAAGAAACTACTTTCTTTGTTCATCCATAAAAAAACAACTCCTCTTCTGTTAAAGTCTTATCATGAGATTGCAGTAAATCAGTCACATCTTTAAGCTCCACTCCTAATTCTAATTTTCTTGCTATTTCGACCACATCTGCAGTTAGTTCCTGTACTGAAGTCTTGAACCCCTCAGAGTCATCCATGAAGGTTGGAATCAACTTCTTCCAAACTCCTGTTAATGTTTATATCTTGACCTCCTCTTATGAATCACAAATGTTCTTACTGATATCTATAATGATGAATCCTTTCCAGAAGGTTTTCAATTTTATTTTGCTCAGATCCATCAATGGAATCACAATCTGTAGCAGTTATAGCCTTATGAAATGTATTTCTTAAATAAGACTATAAGTTGAAATTACTCCTTGATCCTTGGGCTGTACTAGGTATGTTGTGTTAGCAGGTATGAAAAAACATTAATCTTTTTTGTACATCTCCATCAGAGCTCTTGGGTGACCAGGTGCATTGTCAATGAGCAGTTATATTTTGAAAAAAAATCTTTTTTTTCTTTCTGAGCAGTAGTTCTCAAAAGTAGGCTGAAAATATTCAGTAAACCATGTTGTAAAGAGATGTGCTGTCATCTAGGCTTTCTTGTTCCATTTATAGAGCACTGGCAGAACAGATTTGGCCTGATTCTTAAGGGCCCTAAGATTTCTGTAATTCTACCATTCTGTAATGGTAAAATGAGGATTGGCTTCAAATTAAAGTCCTGAGCTTCATTAGTCCCTACCAAGAGAGTCAGCCGGTCCTTTGATGCTTTGAAGCCAGGCATTGACTTCTCTCTAGCTGTGAAAATCCTAAATGGCACTTTCTTCCAATAGAAGGTCATTTCAACTACATGGGGATCTGTTGTTTAGTATACCCACCTATATCAACCATATTAGCCAGATCTTCTGGGTAACTTGTTGCAACTTCTACGTTAGCACTTGGTGCTTTACCATGTACTTATATGTTGTGGAGATGGCTTCTTTCCTGAAACCTCATGAACCAATCTGTGCTAGCTTCAGACTTTTCTTCTGCAGCTTCCTCACCTCTCTCAGCCTTCACAGAATTAAAGAGAGTTAGGGCCCTGCTCTGGATTAGGCTTTGACTTAAGGATATGTGGTAGCCAGTTTAGCATCTATTCAGATCACTAAAACTTTGTCCATATCAGCAATAAGAACGTTTCTCTTTCTTATCATTCATGTGTTCACTAGAGCAGCATTTTTAATTTCTTCAAGAACTTTTCCTTTGCATTCTCTACTTGGATAACTGTTTGGTGCAAAAGGCCTAGCTTTTGGCCAGTTTCAGCTTTCGATATGACTTCCTCACTAAGCTTAATCAATTCTAGCTTTTGATTTAAAGTGAGAACCATGAGACTCTTCCTTTCACTCAAACACTTAGAAGCCATTGTAGGGTTATTAATTGGACCATTTCAGGGAGGTCCGAGAGAGGGAGAGAGATGGGGAAACAGCCAGTTGCTAGAGCTATAGAGTCAGAACACACACCTTTACCAATTAAGTTTGCCTTCTTATATGGGGATGGTTTCTGGTACCGAAAAAATGACAATAAGAATATCAAAGATTACTGATCACAGGTCACCATAATAGATATAATAATAGTTAAAAAGTTTATAATATTGTGGAATTCCAAAATATGGCATAGAGACACAAAGTGAGCACATACTGTTGGAAAAATTGGCTGACAGACTTGCTGGATACAGGGTTGCCAGACATTTTCAATTTGCAAAAAACACAATATCCACAAAGCATACTAAAGCAACAGGCAATAAAATGAGGTATGCCTGAATTCCTCCTTTATGTGCTGAGGGCAACCTCTGAAGGTTTTAAGTGTAGACAAGGGTTTCATTTTCATCTCTGTACTACATGTTGCCTAAGGCGCATCTTTTGTCCTAAAAGGTCTTTAAAACCTTACCCTCACCGCTACATCCTCAATTCAGGTTCAATACCACATGAGATGATGTGCTGCTTTATGGTACCTTGGGAGATAGGGGTTCTTTCATATATTTTGAACTCAACTATATGTTTAAAAATGATGTGTCCAACAATGTGTCCAAAAATTTATATTCTATTCAGAAATTTCACATATTTGCAATGAGGGGTAAGGGAATCAGTTTAGTTTGCCATGTTCCTGGCAGTTGATCCTAGGTGAGCATTTGATTTTACTAAACAAACGTAAAACAGATTATATGAGGTAACTAAAGTCTAGGAAAATAAGTACAACAGAAAGGGCTTTAACCACTATGATCCCCTAACAATCTAGAAAAACATGGAATCTGGACTTATCAAATTTCTTTCTTAACTCTTATGATATATTAATTGTAACACTGATGCAGAGAGGAAGAAAATTCTGTAAGCAGCTACCTCCCGGTTCAACTTTTCCCTTAGCAACCCTTACTAGCTTTTTATATTCATAACTCCAATTACTAAAGAACATTCTGTCTCTTAATAAGGAAATCATTTATGTGCCCCAATTCTCCAAGGGTCTTGCATTGGCAGCTGACAATCTTTGTTGTTATTTCAAGGCAAAGAAAAGAAATTTGATGTGGCAGTTAAGCAAAGAAAATATTTTCCCTTATTTCAGTCTCAAAATGAATTAGTCACCATCATATAATAGAAGAAAATATACGCAAGTATGATTAATAGGAGTATCAAATCAGGGTTTACATAAGGGGGTGGCAGGCAGCTCTGTCATTATTTTTCCTATACAACTCTGCTTCATTTTAAGGAAATCCCAAATGACAGAAGCATAATGGTATAAAGTGATGCTTTTCCCAAAATATTTTCTGAAGAACACTACTTCTTCACCACCACTCCAAAAGGAATCCTATAATCAATTTAAAATGAAAGCTCCCCTTTGCATGCAGCCAGCCAGATGTGAAAGTCTGCAAAATCTATTCCCTTTGTAATGATTCATAATCACATTAACATATCAAAAGATCAGAGAAGTCATAGAGTAAGGAAACTTTGCTTAACCCAGTGTTTCCCAACTTATTTGAACACTGAATCTTTTTTCTTTCTTTTGAATAACGCCCCATATTTTGGGAAGAACTAGGATCAAATCTTGTGTCTATCTTTTCTGAGATGTGTCACTAACAAATCATTTAATTTTCTCTACTCTAAAATGGCAATAAAAATAATACTTACTTGACAGGATTATCACTGGGCTCAAATTAGATGTATGTGAAACACTTTGCAAATGTAAAATAAGATGCAAACAATTAAAAAATGCTATTGCAGAAATGTTGCAACCATAAAAGTATTATCTTTTTACAAAATTATTCATTGAGGATTAATTTCAATAACACATTTCTTGTGGCACTAAAAGTGAATCCACCAACACACTTTCCAACAATGTTTAAGGAATTTGTATATTGTGGAAAATGTGGACTTTTAATGTGGTTAAAATGTCTTATTACAATTTACTCTGCTGTGGTAAAAGCTACCCTTTGCAATAAACTATTATCATGCTTCTCGTATTCACCCTTTCCACTTCAGTGTTAAGTTTCATAAACTTTGCCTTTCCTAAGAATCCCCACTTCCAGAAGTAACTGCAATAAAACCTGATATTCTGAACAAGCAATTTTAACCTTCCACTGCACATGTATAACTATGAGGAGTATAAAATATGTTTATAATGAAAATATTGAGTAACTATTATCTGCCCAGGTTATATAACAAAGTTCTACTAAATGCTCATTGTCCCTTAATGGAAGGAGTGCTAAGTATAGCAGCTATTTAAAAATCTAGGTAAAGACTATTTTAAGAAGAAACAGTATGTGCATAGGTCCTGAGATGGAAGAGAGGTTGATGTGCTTAAGTACAGAAGGGAAACATTATGTCTCTATGGCAGGAAAATAGCAAGAAGAGAGATAACGTAGCAGTAATAGGAGTTGATAGGCAGGGGTTAGATCATATAGGGACTAGCAGGATTTCATTCAAAGGTAATGGGCAGCAGGGGCTTCATAGAATCTCATTTAATCTTTAGAAGGAGACATCTGGCTTCACCAGGAAGAATACAGCGTATGTGAGGGAAGATTGGAAACAGGGATTAGAAGTAGCCAGATAAGAGAAGACGATGATGTAGACTCAAATTATATTTGCAGATAATGAGGAATGGTCCATTTAAAGATGCATTTTGCAGGTAGATCCAAAAGGATTTTGAAATAAATACATGGGTAATGTAATGGGAAAGAGGAATCATGGATGATGTGTAGGTTTTTGAAAGATAGCATAGTTTACTAACACCTGGAACTCTTGGTAGGAATCAATTATGTAGAGGAGGAAATCAATTATTCTTGCCTTGGCTACGTTGTGTTTGAGATGCCTATTAGGTATCCAAGATAAGAATTTGAATATGAAGTTGTTGGATATAAAATGTTAGTATCGATATAGTTGCTATTTGAAGCAAATATTTGTCCCATCCTCCTTTACTTTGGGCCAGTCAAGTCCCTTCTACCATCAACTCTTAATTATTATAGCTCTCTACATTTTCATTTGAAGTACTTACCAGAGTTTAATAATTCACGACAAGACTATTTTTTATCTTCATTGCTGTATGTTGCTAGGTCCTCCCTTCTGGCTCAATTTCCCTTTTTTATACAAGTATATAATTTAGAAGTTCTTTTGGGAAGAACCTATAGGTGATAAATTCTCTTAGTTTTGCTTATCTGAAAATATTTTGTATATCTGAAAATATGTTGCCTTTATTCTTTAATGACAGTTCAGCTGTCACTTGAAAATTTGCCTAGAACTTGATGATATCATTCCACTGTCTTCTAACATCCACTGTTTTCTAACATCAGAAAATTCTGCTGTCATGCTGTCATCCAGCACGTGTTCTGTCTTGTCTTCTGTAGCTTTTACAATACATGGATATTTTGAGTTTCATTCTCAGCTATATAGGTATAGACTTATTTTTATTTTTTCCGTACTGGTTGAAGTTAGTTCATTTTGAGGTCTCAAGCCAATCGAGGTTCATTCAATTCTATAAATGTCAGTTATTTATATAAAATATTATCTCTTTCCCATTCTTTCCAATTGCTCCAATTGGAACTCTTCTTAGGTAGATGTTTGAGCACCTTATTCTATTCTTCAAATTCTCCAAGATTCTCAGAAAAGCAAGAATTTCCTCAGCATCTTTCCATTAATATATATCCTTTCTTCTATAATAAACCCACGATTTTAAAAAGTTGATTTAATTTTTATATCAATGTTTATATTTTCATTTCTAGACTTTCAATTTTTCAAACCTTCCTGTTCATTTTACAAATGGCCTTTCTTACTGTAAGAGTTCCATTCCATCCCTTTTTTAAGCTTATTATTTTATTTACAAATACTCTATATCTATCAAGAAACAACTTCCCCCATTCCATCCTTTGTTTTTCTTTGAAAATCTTAAAAGCACTTATTTTAATACCCCTTTCTGAGTGTCCTTTTATCTGCAACATCATTAGGTATATATCCTCCTTTTATTTTTGTCATCTGCTAATATCTCTCATAAGAAGAGTTTTAAAAATATTCTTTGTAATTTTAGTCTGTGAGTTTATTTTGTTCAAGAGTTCTGCATGAGCCCAGGATTGTGGTGACATCCCCATGGTTTAACATAGTGATGCACTGGCTTGGACCTTCTGAGGGTAACTTCCAAATGCTACAATTAAGCTTAAATTATTCATTAGTTTCTATTATGGAGTTTTCACAGTGCCTTTATATATTTTTCTTAGCTCTCTAATTTACTCTAAAAGATAAGGATTTAGATAGAGCTCTGTGGCCAAGTTTATGGAGAATTATGCCTTCATTGATAGAGTCACCAGTTTTCCATGAAATTTCCTACACATATTCTGTGCCTCTAGACAAAGCTATCTGCCCCATGATTCTGGAATCTAATTTATAATTTACATTAAACAAAGTCTTTCTGATATCTGTTGTAAATTACATTTTAAACCAATGCTCCCTACTGAGCTTAATGGCTTAATGACTTATAAAGATATATTAAAAAAACAAAAATAGCACGTCTCTTAATCTGGTGTTAATTTCTATGCAGAACAAGGAAGAACAGCGTTTTATTCATTAAGAAGAAAACTAAGACTAATTCATAATGTAGTCAATTATACACAAATATTACCTTATTGTATCCTCATGAACACTCTTATCCTCATTGTACTGATAAAGGAAATGAGGTTGAGAGAGGTTGACCTATGAGTACAGCCAGCAGGCAGATGCACTGGAATTCATGTTCAGGGCTGTTCATACTAGGGAATGTTCTTTTTACTAGATTAGAAGCAGCAAATAAATTCCTTATGTTCATTCAGCTCAGTCATTGTCTGTTTTTCACTGAGCAGTCTAGTCTCTAAACTGATGGGACATGTTTTAAAATGTTTTGTATTCCTAATTAGAACCGAGGTTTTCCCACCATGAATACCTGGAGAATGTTTTAACTCCTTTCTCCCAGTCTTTTACTCTCCAGGCTTGTCCTGAGGGCCACCATTCACAGATACCTTTTACCCTGCTTTGGTCTGTACTCATGGTAGAGGGTGCCTCATGGCTTTCTCAAAGTTCCAAGACTTACTGAGGTTTACTACTGCCATTTGGAGCTCGGGCATGATATAGTCCCTTAGGTGCACTAATTTTATGCATCTTAGCCTATTTCCCAAAATAGGGAAAATTAATTCCACATTTGAAACTCAGCTCTTTCAATTGTTAAGCACTTTACAGTAGTGCCTACAATTTTGAATTGCTACTGTCAAGATATGATAAGATCACTTGTGAGTATAGGAGTTCAAATAATGTCTAGACTTTATATCTAGGGGGGAAAGAGAGTGAAGTAAGAGAGAAAGAAAAATGTGAGAAAGGAATTACAGGGGGAGAAAAAGAATTATGAAGTCATTGCTGCTAGTGCAGCATCAGGGCTGTGGTAGCATTATTCCAAATATAATTTTTGTTTAAGTTGTTCACTTTTGGTTATCTCAAGTGACTACGTGGTAGAAGAATCAGGACTAATTACTCTAACCAGTGACCATGGGGAAATCAAGTTTTTAAAATGCATCAATGGGGCAGGTCATGGTAGCTCAATGGCAGAGTTCCCGCCTGGCATGTCGGAGACCTGGGTTTGATTCCCGGTGCCTACCCATGCAAATAAATAAATAAATAAATAAAAATAAAATGCATCAATAATCCATAGAGTATGAAGATATAGCTTGTATATAGCTCTATCTAATCTATCATTCTACCTACCTACCTGCATTGATCCATCGATCTATCAATCTATCATTTTCTATCTAAATCATCTAGCTATCCTAATCTAACCTAACCTAATCAGCTATCTATCCCATCATTTTACAGTACTAATTAAAATTCAAGGTCAATTATAATACTAATATTAAATTGGTTATTCTTCATACATTGTGTTACAGCTTCTATTATCATGAAAAAAACAAGACTTAACATAAAAATATTTCCCTCCAGGGTACTTTCTGAATTTTAGCTCTTCCAGAAACAAAAATGAAGAATAAATGGTATATGAGGAAAAAAAATTATCTAAATCACACAAAATAGCTACATTTTGTTATAATTTACTTTTAAATTTTTATTCTGATTCACATATCATTACTTTTTTTCATTAATCATTTTTACATTCTACAAATATTTGTTGAGCACCTACTATCTGTAAGGACAGAATCACATTTTACATGGGTCATTTATGGACGTTTTTGATCCTGCTGTATTTAACTACACATCATTAACAACCTAACTTCACTAAGTTGTAAAAAATGTTAATCCTGCATAGACGGTTTGTCAAGTTATGGGAGGAAATTAGAATGGAGAAATGAATTAGTAGTCAAATAATTCAAACCAAAAGTCTTTCTCTGGAATGATCTATTTAACCGAGGGAAAAGGGCTTTACTTGAATTTTCGTTATGGCTGCTTTCTTTGCCTCTGCAGACACAGGCTTTCTGTTATCGTAAGCTTGAGCAATTTACGGCACGTTATGTCCATAGCATCTAATATGAAGGATAATAAGCTGAAATGTGCAATCACGTGGAATTGAACTTCGAATGTAATATAGTCTCAATATTTCTTATAGTAGTTCTTCCAACTGTCCAGAATATTCAGCTGTCATTACATTGTAGGGTACTGGATTTTATAGAAAATAGTGCATTCAGGATTGTTTTAAATTTTTAAAAGAAGTCACAATCATAGGCAGTATATTTCCCCTTGGTTAATACGTAGTGTTGACTAAATTTTTATATTTATAAAATAAAGTTATGTCAATTGCCCTAGACACATTTTAGAATGTACCTCATGTTAAACAAAACAGACAATCTCACATAAGACAGTCCCAAGAAGTCTCATCTATTGTTGAAGCAAATGAAATGGCCATTTTTATTGGTTAAAAAATGGTTGAATATCTTTGGGTTTACTATGATTCAACCTTACAATTATGAAGCCTTATTATCTTGACTTTGACATCCTGTTTTTGTGATTAATACTTTGGATAATTACAAAATGGTGATTGTTTTTCTTCACTTTATAAGAACTCAAAACAGGAACAAAAAAGTGTGTCTGTCAGAAAGTCTCTGTGGTTCATACTCTGTCAAAAATAAAGAACTAAAAAGACCAAGGTTACAATTTTAAATTGCCCTTTAGAAAAGATAAACATAAATTTTCCAGCCAGTTGTTTGAAAGAAGAACAGTTGTTTCTTTCCCTTTTGTCTTGTAATATTTCAGTAATGACATTTTGACACTGCTCAATACATCAATTACCAACCATCTTACGAGGCATCCATTTCTTCTAATAAGCATTTTAACCCATTAAGTTGTTAATTCAAGTTTCACAAAATATATATATTTTTTATTTACCAGTATGCATTAAGAAAGTAAAATTAGCATGGGATGATCTCAGGAAAGCAATGCATATTTCTGGAGTAGACACTGAAATAAAGGAAATGCATGATAAGTTGACAAGTTCACATCGCCAATGTTATGAAAAAAATGATGTGGTAAAAAATGATGAACTTTTCATTTCAATAACGGGGCTGTTTCCTGTTAGCTGTTAATTTGTTATTATTATTTTTTAATCTTCCCATATTAGAGAAGCCCAAACTGAGGAGGGAAACTGCTCACTTTAAGAATGCTCATTAGAAGTTTGAAACTGTACCCCAATTTTTTTTTTCTTTTTGTTAGTAGGCCTCTGTTAAGAGAGTAGTGGTTGCAAACACATACTTGGGCTTGCCAGTAACAACTCACAATTTGTGCAAAGTTGAGTCTTCGAAACTGAGCAAATTTGCTCTCAATTTCCCGCCAGCGCTTGCTGAGCTGGATCTGAGTTGGTTCCACTGCCATTGCAGCCCCATCCTCAGACAAGCCCTCAGCTTGCCTACGCACTGCATTCAGCTCCTCTTTCTTCTTCTGTAATTCCCGATCAATTTCCTATTGAGCAAAACCAATACAGGGCCCAGGGCAGTTAGCTAACCACATCAACCGACCTGCAAGCAGCAAATATTTCTCTCAGAAATTTCATAGGCTGTTGTCGCTTTATTGCCATCTTTCAAAATTTACAGATACGGGAGGTGTCATTGTCACCCTCACCCAATGATCCAAATATTATCTCAGTTATCATTTGAATGTTCAGTTTTGGATCTCTAATTAAGAACATAGGCAAAGGTATCTAATCTTTTCTTTCTTCCCCATTCCTCTGGTGTTTCAGGAATTGACGAATGGAGGGATTGCTCATTATTTATTAGGGACCACTCATACGAAATATAATTTAAAGGGTAAGTGAATGAGTTATTTATTTCCTTTTTAAAGTTTTGAGAAACTCAACAGAGAACGAAGCAAAATGAAAAGTGTATAAAACAGAAACAAAAAACATCTTCAGACAATATGCAAATAAATCTATAGATAGATTTGACACTGATGTATGAAGATGCTCTGATGAAATGAATGTGCTAACATGAGAAAGAAGCCGTCCATATACCGATAAGTCATTTGTTCATCTGGAACAAAGATAGACAAAGTCAATAACGATATTACCAGAAAACACATAACATTTCTTCATTCATTTTTCATCATCTAAAAGTAAAATATTTTATTCATTCAACATTATGTCACTAGAATAACACTTACTACATTCATTAAAACAAAACACAATACAAGAAAATACATCAAATGAAAGAAAATGCTAATAAGAGGAAACAAGAATGTCAACATTTTAAATATGACCCACACAGTTTATGTCAAAGTAATTAAACTGCAGCAGTAAAATCTAGTATTGACATTCTAAAACAACGTTACCTTTATTTTCCTTTCATCTCTGGGTTCAGGTAGGCTGGCTAATTTTTTTTCAATGTCATCCAAGCATTTCAGGAGATCATCAGCCTGCCTCTTGTACTGATGCCACTGATGGGAAATTTCTAGAGCCTTTTTTCTTCTCTGAGACCTCAAATCCTGTTCATGGTGCAGATATTATTAAAATATCAATATATTTTTATAGTAACATTCTGGTTGTAGTTATTTAAAAATAATTTGAGTCCCTCATCTTCTTGTGCAACTTAGGTTAAATTCACATTTAAAACCTAAATATACACATCAATTATTAAATCCTGTATTTATGTGGCAGAGCCCACGTACATGAAGCTAAGAGACCTTAACAACCCACTTAAAGTATTTTCTCTCGGCATGCTCAAACTTGTTCAGAAATCTTGTCATATTTAGTTTACTGTTAATAAGCTAATTAAATTGGCATGTGGTATATAAGAAACTGTTCAATATATGGATACAGTTGAATTAACTAGATATTGCACAGAGGCTTTGTAGATGAATTTTAAAGTAGGTTAAAATTCTAAAATTTATATCTTCAGTTCTGGGCTCATCAACAAAATATTAAATAATCAAGCAACACACATTCACGGTTTTAGAATTCCCTGTAAACAGTTTCATAGGCCATTAATACTTGTGATTAGGGATATAGTCATTTGGTCACCTCGTAACTTGTTTCAAGTTGTCTGTGTACGAGTGTGAACACTGTTCATACAGCTGTGAGTGTACATGAGAATGGAAACTTAGATATCAGAAAAATATGCTTTTTCTTTTAAGGTTTGCATGGCCAACTTTTTAAATACTACAGCAAATCATGTTCCAAATGCAAAACTAATAAGTGTTTTAAAAAGAAAAGAGAAAGTATATGGTTTCAAATCATCATGATGAGAAAAATCAGGGTGACAGGTGTGCTAAATAAATGAAGGGGCAAGATCAATCAACTTGGTCCCTAAAAACACACCCAGTTCTGATCAGAATTCGTTGAAACGTCACTTACTGAGAACTGAAGGAAGCATAAGAGCTCTTAATATAGCTTTCATTTCTTCAGAGCGGAAGTAATTAAGTTTTTATGCACGGGTCTAACTTGAGCAAAACAAAATAATGAATATCCAATAACTGCTGAAATATTCATTGCTTTGGGAAATTTTGACTTTTCTTCAAATAGTTCATAAAGATTGTAGTTGGAGACACTCGGCAGGTTAGTAAACTTGTTGGTAGAGTTGAGGATTTTCATTAATCACTTTTAGCATATATTTACAAGAATTATCTAGATTTCATTCTCGGTTTCACGTGAAACTGGGGATGTGAAATTTACTGCACTTTACATTTTAAGCTGAATTTTTAAACCTCTTGGGTCAGGCAATAGATGTCTATGATGAGTCAAATGGAATGCTGCTTTTTTCAAAGGTACCAAGATACAGCCATGTGAAATGAGAGTTGAGCCATGCCTCAGTCATGACACAACTCATCTTTGCCAAGAGAAAGGGCTTAGTGGTCATAACATCTGAAAGTCCTTTCTTTCCTAAGCACAAAGTGGGGCGTGACAAATTAAAAAAAGCTCAGAGACATTACATACATTTCTTTAAAGGTATGGCAGATAACCACTAAACAGTGCTGTGAGAAAGGACAAATATCATCATATGATGAGTGGAGATATTTCTGGAAGTTTGGTCACTGTTGGAAGCGTGTGTGTCACACAAGTTTTCTGCTTTTCTGAGCACATTCTGGTTTGCTCTTGCACTCCCTAGAGGTAGAGGCCTTTTCTATTAACTATATTTATCAGCAGTTACCTTCGGAACACCTGCTGGCCAATTAGACTTTCCTTACGGATTCCTTGCAGGCACAATATTGTGCAATTACATTCTCAGCAGTGTTTATTGGGTTGTCTGACTATATGGAAAAAGGTTTGATTCTCTGATTTGCATATAGAAAGCAGACTCTATCCATCTACTAGAAGAGTGATTTACAATGAGAAGCTCAGCAATTAACAGTATTAGAAAACCAGGCATGCATGCAAACAGTGAATATTGCAGAGCTTATACCAAAAAAAGAGGCTATTTCACAAAACTTTTTACACGTCCAGTCTCATCTCAAGAGCTTCCTACGGAGTATTGTAGAAAAAGCAACACTATATTCTGTTGTTCCTGCATAAATCCAGATGAGCCATGTGGGGACTTGAAAGCCATATACTACCCAACTTTAATATCTTTTCCAAGGGCATTAAAATTATTTTTGAGGATTCCTATATAAATGATACTAGACGTGCTCAGTTAGTTGCAAAGAGTGACTCCTCTAAAGGCAAAGTGAGACTTATTAAAGAAAAATAAATAGAATCACAGAACTTATTTAACAGGTTTTGGGTATGAAAATATTGGACCTCCTCTAAAATAAAATCAATAAAGTAAAGAAAGCAGGAAGCCTGGAAAAATGCAGATGGGTTATTCTGGCAGTTAGGCAGGTTTTCCCCATAAATAAAACATAGTTTGTAAAAAAAAAAAAAGTGTATGAGGAAAAAAATAAATATATAAATACTATGAATGATGCACTTGAATATCTTCTAATTAACTATTCAGAAAAATTTATTTAAGCAAAACTTTTAACCAATACATCTTTCAAAATCTAAGACACCACTCAAAACTGTTAAATAAAACAATGCACACACATTGAACAAAAATACTTTTTTTAAAAAGTATAGTCCTGGTGACTAAAATTGTTAAGCAGATTTTATTTATGCACAATATATTTTACCCTACATATGAAAAGACACCACGCAAGGTATATGATAATTTTAGCTCTAATACCTTGAGAGCATTATGTTTTGTCTGTAACAGCTGCTGTTTTATCTTTATTTCCTCTCGCTTTCTCTCATCTGAGATTCTTTGTTGTAAGTTGTCTCCTCTTTGCAACAATTCTTTTACAGTACCCTCATTATCTTCACTCTGATTAAAAACAACAAGTACAGTCTTCATTTCGGTTTTAAAAAAGCTGTACATTGTAAGCAGAGATAATAAAACATGTTATTTAAATACACACAAAAAATCTGATTTAAAAACCTCAGGGAATGTTATTAGAAGATAGTGTGCTTACTGAGTTTCTTTTATGTGTTGTACTTAGATTTAAAAGACATATGTTTCCTGTCTAGATCCAAAAATCACATTTTTTAGAGGCATATGTGGGAAGATGGGCAAATAAGGCATTTTGACATATCGGACAAGTTGCGGATTGCTACCAAAGAATTCTTTTGTCTTTTAGTTTTAGTATAATTTTTGAAATTCAAAAGCTTGAAGAAGTAAACTAAACTTGCCATTTATAATGACAAGTAATCCATGTAGGGATATGGGTGTGTGTGTTGGCAACAAATCTTAACATTTTCACACACTTCTAAGTGAAAATGTTTTGTTTCCAACGGATGCTACTTTTTATCCAATGCCTCTGTTTTATGTTTGAAACCTACATGTCCAGATTTACGACAAATATTACAGTATTAAAATCTGTAACGCATGCTTACATTTCACCACACAACTGAGGAACTACTCATTTCCTTGAGAGGAAATGCGATTATTTTTATCTGGGATTTGTTGATTCATAGTCTAATGAAATGTATTGCATAATGTTACCTAGATGCGTCATATAATTCTAGAATGTGAAAGGCATTACTTATTTTAACATGCCTTAAAGAGTCTTCAGAACATTCTAGGTTGAGGACAAAAAAGCAAAGCAACCAAAAAAACCCCCAAACCAAAAAAACCCACAGCAGGTAAGGGCTCAAAGGGCAGGATTCATGGTCAGCCCAAGAGGCAAGCGACACTCTTTTGCACCTCAGTGCTCTTGCCTTCTCCTTTGATATGAAGTAGAGGTAGTTGTAACTCAGCATCTTGTCTTTCTTTCTAGGAGCTGAGGGGGCCAGGCCACCGAACCCCTACCCGGGGAGCACTGATCCAGGCTACTCGGGGAAATCAGAATCGATACCAGTAGGAACTAAGATTGGTGGAAATAGCTCTTACTGCTTTGCATGCTATAATCCATAAACCAGCTATGATGGTGTTTTCAAGCACTGTTTGAGAAGACTCTAGCATGATACATGTCAAGATTAAAAAAGTCATAGAGGCTGTGGCTGTGGAAGGGGCGAAAGGAACATGTGAAAAGCAGGTGGAGGGAGGAAAAAAGTCTGTGAAAAGTGAAGTGACACAGAAATATTCAAGCCAGAGAGAAATGTAAAAGTCATTTTGAAATTAAATTGGGATTGATGGAAAACGTTCTGAGGTTGGGGATAGCCCACATGGTCATATTCCTTTACTTCCCTGAAATAAGCAGCATGACTTTATACATATTTCAGACATAAACTGCAGTATTTATTCAACTTTTTGGTAAAACTACCTTGTGGTAAACTTGAATAAACAATGTTTATATCGTGTGCAATTTTCACTTCTTGGAACTAAACATTATACTACCAAAAACATGACTGATGCAAAAAAAAAAAAGAAAAAGAAAAAGAAAAACAGCCTCATATGATAGTTAAGTTTCTTATTAAATTTCCAGCTTATTTTTCAATTTGATTATTTTCCCCCATTTTATTCTGTCCTCTGATTTTGAAAATAGAACAGGTCAAAACCAAATTGCTGAGCTGTTTATTAGAATCCATAAGTCCTACTATCTTTCCATATCATAATAATTTGGCATTCATAATATAAAATTACAAAAATACTTTACATTCATAATAAAACATTAGAATCGCAAAATGTGCAAGGTGTATTCTGAGAATTCAGTTGGAGACTTGAGCTATCTAATTTCTTTCCAAATATTTATTCATTTTCACTCCTAGTTCATTCACACTTTTATCACAACCAATTTACCATATCTTTATTGAAGTCTTCCTCTTTCAGATTCACCCCCTGCTGAATTTCAGCCTCCAGTGGTTCAAGCAATTTTTGTATATCTGAGTTAAACTGCTCCAATTCCTTCAAAGGAATGGAGGCCTAAAAAAAAAGATAGTGCTAATTTAAATCAAAATTACTTTTTATTAGAAACATAAACCAAACGAAATACATTTGTTCAACCTCCCGTTGCTAAACTAATGGCATGCATTATGTTTCCATATTATATTTTCTGAAAGTTTTTGAAAAACAACTGGGAATATACCTGAGGATGCAAATGGACAAACATTTAACACCATCAGAGCTGAACATACATGCGAGATAATGCAATTCATCATTCTGTAGTATCAATGAAAGTCAATTTCCATATATTCACTAGGCTAATTTTTAATATTCTAAAGCTGAATTTGATCTTATTTTAAATATTCCGATAAAAAAAAACATTTGGTTAACTATGTCTTAGTAGAAATTGTCTCATTTATCAAATAACAGTAACCCCAGGTGAAAATGCAGACTTGTCACCTTATTCTTAGATAAACCACATGAAAATATGCTCAGATATTTTAAATGACATTTTTAGCATGGCAAAATTGACAGACATGCTCTCATAAGACAAACAATGCCATTAGCTTGCCTTAGGAATGCTTTCTTTGGTAGCACAAAATTCAAATGAATGAGCTCTGAATATATGGCATAAAAAATCCTATCATAAAAGTTTTCAAACCTTACAAACATCACAGCCTCTTTAATTTTGGAATTTATAATGGCTGCAGGCCCACAAAAACTTTAAAATTGCTTGTTTTTCTAAGCAAACAGCTTAAAAAGTCATGAATGAAAATATATTAAAATTCAAAGAGAAAGTCAGAAGAGTAGGTAAGATGTAATTATTAAAGTTCAAACAGTAAGATATTTTTTTACTTTATTAATCTTTACCTTGTATTCAATTTCTTTGTATGACCAAAACACCAGAAAATACTTTACACCTGATGCTTTTGGAAACTCATAGATAGCGTGCAGAAAGTCTGATTTTTTTTTTTACAGAGCTAGAGGGTTTCCTTTTGTAAAAGTAATGCAGGGGTGTCACCCTGTGTCTGATGCTGAGATAGATGATTGCATTCATCAAGTTTGGTACCTCCTACTCTTTTACATCACATTCCCAATCACAGTTTCACTATTTCTTGATTAGAGTATAATTCCTGGAGGACAATAAGGGCAAGTATTCATGAAAAAACCAAAAATCTAAAGGTAACCAGTCTGCTATGAATGAGGAAGTGAATAATCAAATGCTATTCAATAGGGCACGGTTCTCATATGCAATATAAAGAAACACATATATTCTAGGCACTCCTATACACTCAAGAAGCAAATTATGGACTTGCTACAAGTGATTTTTTCAGTATTACTTTAAAAATCTTAATCATCATTTGTAATTTGAAATATAGTCGTTTCTTGACTCAGTACAGACTGGTAGCAGTGTAAAAATGCTAAAAGGACGTTTCAATCTCTGTATTATTAACATACTTTTATACTTCAAATCATATATTGGTCACAGGGTCGAAAGAGGACAGCAATTAACATTCTGTAGAATCAAAAGTATACAATATTAACTTGGTGATGTTTCAGGCTAATGAATTGCTGTTCACATTCGCTCACATTTGATAACGACAACTGCACTCTTCTATGCAATTATGTGACTTTGATGACAGCCAAATAATATTTAATGAACTGTTATTGAGTACTTGGATGTCTATTTGCAACCAGATTCACCTGTTTTATTCCTATACCTGTGCTGTGGCTAGTTCATCTTCTTCCACATACTCAAATAAAGTAGTTACAAAGGCTCAGAATTTGGTCACCTGTACCTCTTTTCCAATGTTCCTTCCATTAAAAGAACATATTATCTTCTATGATATTAACTATAACTTGCATAATGTCTCCCAAATCTTCCTCTTTAGCTGTGACCTCACTCTTGAATTCCAATGTAGACCCGGCAGCCAATTTCTCACTTGAAATTCAATGTGTCTAGAACTGAGCTCATTGACTTTCCCCTGACCTTATCGTAACACCAACTTCCTTAGTTCTGTTAACGGAAGGCCATTTTTCTCATACATTCAGGCTTAAAACACGAGTCAAATTCTTCTGCAACCTCCTCACTCTAATGAATATCAGACAACAGTCTATTTAGTCACCATGTGACCCACTTCTTTTCTATTCCCAGAGATGCCTTTTTTTTTTTCCTAATCCTCACACATGACCAAGGCATTTACCTCCTGACAAGTGTACAATCTCCTTCTCTCCTTACCAGTTCCATCCTGTGCACTGTGATCAAGTCAATGTATTCCAAAAACGTTTCTTTTATTATGTGTCTACCAAGGACAAGTAGAATGAAGTCCAAACCAAAGCATGGTAGTCGAGGCTTTCCCTAAGCCTGCCCCAAAGACCTTTCCAGTCTTAATGTAAATGATCCTAATACAACCTTTACTGAAGGGCTATAGGTGAGCTAATGCTATCCCCTCTTCCAGGCCCTTGGAATACATTTCATCTTCTAGTGCAATGCATAAGCTCCTGAAACATTATGCCTGGATTGAATCTTGGCTCCCCTACTTACTAGCTAAGATATCTTGGACAAGTAACCTATACTATTTAAGTCTCAGTTTCTTTCCTTGTACAATGGGGATAAGAAGATTATCTATCATCTAGGGTTGTTATGAGGATCAAATGTATTCGAATGGTGTCTGGTATATGACAAATGCTCAACACATACGGGCTATTTTTTTTTCTCTCAAAATCATACCCATCTACTGGCTCAGTTCAAGATCTTCCTCTTTTAAAAATATATGGTCTATGGAAGTTAAAATAAATGCCACTGGACATGGTGAGGTTTGATGTTATCTAGGTTTTTGATAAAGTCATGAAATTCTGATGGCAAACATGGAGAAACTGAGACTTCAGTTTGGTAAATTTGCATCATTTGCCACAAGAAAACACCTTGATTAATCAATCAGAATCAGTGTAGAATCTCAAGGAAGATGCCAAAGGGCTTTATACTTGTTTTGCCCTGTGCAATATATTCATCAGGCATTTAATTGGAGACACAAAAGGTGTTCATAAAACAAAAAGTCAGAGGGGTGAGTTCCCATAAACAGCCCATGAGGATGAGGGGTCTGTCTGGTCAAACCAGAGTCATTCCTGGCACATAGTAGGTATTTAGGAAATAAATATTTCCTGAAAAAATACATTAATAAATAGCTGATTACTAGGGTGGCAGAATGATTATTTTAAGGGTTCCTGAATGACCTGCAATTTTCAAAAATACAATCTCTGGTGTGCAAAATTGGAAAGACCTAACTGGTCTTTCCATGCATTATATGTATGGGTATACATATATTAACTGCTGGCAAATGCTAACAGCAACATAATACCAACAGGTACAATAATAAAATTAGCAGATGCAAATTAGAGTTTAGGATATATTACTATAAAATGACTAATTCTTTACACAAGATAACACAAATTCAGACTTCGTTGATAGGATGTGTAAGGTCCAGATTTCCACATCAAAGACTACTTGCACTGATTAAAAATGCCATCATAGAGAATAGGGATTTGAATTATCCTGTGTGGTTCCAAAAGGAATAAATAGAATCAATGGGTAAAAGTTTTTGGAGTCTGAATTTTTGGTTAATTTTTTTTTTAAAGACACTAATTTAAAGTAGTAGGTTTCCCATAGCTTGGAAGTACAGAAGTAGAGGCTGGATGATGATCTATTAGGGCACACTTTAGGAAAAAAAGGAGCTTTTTCACAAGGCTACTTCCCTAAAATTGTATCACCTTACACCGAACTCTCTCCTCTGAATTCAAGGGACTCTTTATCTACAGCAAGGGCTACTTAATAGAAATGTAATGCAAGCCATACATGTAATTTAAAATGATCTGGTTGCCACATTAAAGAGCAAAAAGGAACCGGTGAAATAATACATTTTATTCACCCAAATAGGTCCAGAATATTATCATGTAAATTTATACTCAATATAAAAGTTAATGAGATATTCCAAACTCACTTTTTTCATACTGTCTTCAAAATCCACTGTGTTCTTTACATTGACAGTAAATCTCAGTTCTGACTAGCCACATTTTAGATGTTCAGTGTCCACATGTGGTTAGTGGCTATCTTATCGGACAGTGTAGATCTAAAGTGACCAGGACATTGAAACCAATCCATAGCTCCTTATCAGTTTGGGATATGAATGGTGTTTTACCAATAATACCTAAAATACTGATGTTTCAATTAATAAATTGGGATGGATTTAGATTATTCATACAATGTTCATCTCTTTCACTTGCATTCAGATATGATTTTCTGAGAGGAGGTTTCTGGAAGCCCAAGGGGATAGGAGAGGCTTATGGGAGTGGTTGGATGTGTTAAATCAAGAGTGTCTATTCCTCGGGTGGGCAATGGTGGCTCAGCAGGCAGAGCTCCCACCTGCCATGCCAGAGACCTGGGTCCGATTCCTAGTGCCTGAGCTAGCAAAAAAGAAAAAAAAGAATGTCTATTTCTCATTTATGTATAATCCTATATTGTGTTTCAATATCTTGTACACACTTGAAGATAACGCTATTTGACTTTCGAGTGTTTATACTTTGTCTTTCTAAATAGATTTTTAATCCTTGAAGATAGGAAATATATCTTATGCTATTAAGTATTTCACATGGCAAACAGAACAGGCTTTGTATACAGGGAAGGGGCTTACTGAACCAACTACTGGTTTTAGAACTACTAATACATAAGTTGAATTAGCCAATGACAATGTTGCAACCAAATAACCATAAATACTCATTCCAAACCCAATTATACTGGCCATGCTATTGGCCAGATTAGACAAACTATTTGACATTCATGTGATTAATGCTCTTATTTGGAACACATGGAGTTGGAAAAACTTAACTGCTTCCCTTAAAGAGTTGACTGGTCATGATTAGGTCATGACAATACTAATATCAAGGACTCATTTACATTCAATCCAAGTGTCACATGTCATTCTTTAGCCTTCAGTGCCTTAGTAATTTAGAATTCTTATAAAACTTTATGAAAGAAATGCATAATAAGCAAGCATCTATAATTTAATATCTCACTCTTGAGTTCCCAAACTTTAAGACATATAAAGCATACAATGCCTGCCTATTCAATTCAGGTTTATGATAAATTGTCTAAAGCAGTTCAAATAAACAGCTCGTAAATCATCTTAATGATTGTGTAAATTACTTCTTCTGGCTTTAAAAATATATATCACCACAGAAGAACTAGAATCACAGTTAAATTACACAGTGTTAGGCAGTGTACATGTGATAATTTTAGCATATTCAGAAAATAAGCAAGCAAAAGTTATAATATTGTAGGAGAAAGTGTATACCAAGTATAGGTTTTGCACAACTTAATTTATTTACTTACCCTTTCATCTTAAAATCTTTAGCATGCCTATATGGCCATACAAAAGACACATAAAGTAGAACACAGAGAAGCTTAATAGTCAAACAAATAGATAAACGGACACAAAAGAAAGAAGAGACAGAAACCGAGAAAGACACCGCTTTGTTTTTCCTTGATTTTTTTTAATGTTGTTTCAAATTGCTTAACAACTATCAATTGTGCTTTGCTGGGCAGCTTAAGGATTAATGAAATTTAAGGCTTTGTTAAAGTTTTAGCATGAAAGGCGATATATATAACACATTAACAAACATTGACAGACTGAGGAAAAGTGAAATCCATTACAAACTGATTCATCATGAATTGAAAGCATTAAAAGTTTCTCAAATACACTTTATCGTTTTTAAAATTGAGTCGTCTTTTGGTTAAATATTACTTCCAAACACACATAGATACGCTAACATAATAATGGCTGTGTTTACAGCAAGCATGAGAAATGTTCACTACATTCAAATTATACTAAAATCTCAATTGAAAATAAACAATCCAAGTGCTACAGATTGGTTTAAGATCGTTTCAAATCAATATCTCCTTTTTTCATTTCTGTAGGTTTGAAAACGTATTTCTAATCATTACAATGTTAATATAGAAAACAAAGATAAGAAAAATGCATGGAAACCAAAACGAATCAAGTTTCATGAACCAGTGATACTTGTAATATAGAGAAGACAGACTACTGATATGATATGAATATTATTTCAGATAATTTTAATTGCAGTGGGAAGACAACTTACAAAGAAAGTTAAGTGTAGGACAAAGATAATCAAATAAAGTGGTACGTAGACTTATTCACTTATTTTAAATTTATATGAGCAAATTACTAGAAAATATAAAAAATAATATTTAAAAAATTAAACAAATTGATTTGGAATGTTGACATTTCATTGGTTGCATTCTTTTACTATTAGGCAAACTGGTTTGCATTCATTGCTTTGATGCTTTGACGATGAAAATGAAAATGAGACAAATTTCATTTTAATATATAATTAAAATGATAACTTATAAAACATGACCCAGTAAATCCCTATTGATTTTGAATTGATGAGACTAATTTCATAGTCACTTATTTCAGATTTGGTTACAACATATATATATGTTGGTGGAACAAGTATCAGCCCACTGTCTACTCTTGAACTTGAAATATTTCTTTCCTTTGTGATTATATAAGCTTCATTGTAGCAAATGAAGTTCAAGAGGAAGTGTGATTCTAAAATATATTGCAGAGGACACAGATAAATTAAAAGCATAAAGCAACATTGTGGATAATTTTATAATTTATTTGCTTCCTCTGGAATTGTTTCAGTTTCTTTTTCTCCTCTTACTTTCTTCCTCGCTCTCTCCTTTTTTCCCTTCCTTTCTTTTTGTTCAATTGTCTCTGCTTTTAATATAGAGAGGTGTACTGAAATTACAGCTTGAAGTGAAATTGGACATTTTAGTGCTAATACAATATAGACCAACAATAAATATCTGCTGATATAAAAGGGGTAATTAGATATGCTGCGAGCCAGCATGGCAGAGTAGAGAAATCAATGGATTGGAATCTAACATTTTCTAACCAGGTTGTCTAACCATGAAAGCTTGGGCAACTCAACGATCCTTTCACAACTTCCTCTAAATATCTGAAAGTCTCTGGTCCTCAGAATGATTACTTTTGCATCTGCTGATTCTAACTTTGAGGAATCATTTTCTTTTTCACAGGAGCATAGTCAGCAATCACCAAAGAGCTTTAATCATTTCAAATGTCACTAAGAACCCGTTAGTTCCACAGATGACACTGCTCAACGGCTCAATTACACATCTACCGTGAAAACATTTAAAATGATTGCAAAAGTGTTTTGTTATTGAAATTTCAATCAGAATTAACCTCGTTGTAGGGGTAGTAAATTACATATATGAACAAAAGCCATGCTGTTAGCATGGAAATTCTGTAGATAGTGTGTAACTTTCATTATTGCATGTTGCAACAAAGTAAATTGATTCCTTATATAAATAGGCTACAGCTAAATAAAATGTTTAGTCAAAATTATTTTGAAACTAGGTATTACATCATGACAAAGCACGATGTGCATTTTATTCATAACATTCACTGCAGACTTTCTCACTCAGTCTTGAGACTCATCATTTTTTAATCCATCCTCCGTGGCCTCCATATATAATAATTTAACTCTAGGTTAGTTTTCATTTAACTCCAAGCGTGATCCCTAGACCAAGGTTTACCTGGAACCTTATTAGAAACACAAATTCTCAGACTCCCACCCCAGACTTATAGAGTCAGAATATCTGCTGAAATAAATAGAGGTAATTAGATATGCTGTGAGTCAGCATGGTGGAGGGGAGAAGGCAATGGCTTGGAATCTAACGTTTTCTAACCAGGCTGTCTAACCGTGAGAGCCTGGGCAACTCAATGATCCTCTCACAACCTTCTTTAAATATCTGAAAGTCTCTGGTTCTCAGAATGATTACTTTTGCCTCTGTTGATTCTACTTGGAGGAATATAGTGTCAGAATTTATTGGGGTGGAGATCAGAAATCTGTGTTTTAACAATTCCTCCCTGTACCCACTAAAGTTTGAAAGCTACCGCTCTAGACTAACCTTTCCTTTACGATCCCCTAGCTACCTCTTTATATGAGGTCCCCTCTGCCTCTCATCTAAGACTATTGCCATGGCTTGCTAACTGTTCTCCCTTCTTCCCGTCATTCAGTTGGATTTTCTCACAAACTCTACTGGACTAATCTTTCAACAGTGTCCGAAAACAAAACAAAACAAAACATGAAGAACTCCTCATCGCCTACTGAATTAAACATCAACTATTAGCCTGGTTGCTATGACCTCTCCATGCTGTGTCTAACGATCCTTTTCAGTGATACCATCCATAACTCAAATGGAACTTACTCACCAGTGAATACACTGTATACTCGTGCTTTTTCTTAGGTTTATCCTGAGTTTTTGCCACCTCTGTGTCACTGGAGTGGCCACTGCACTCATTCAGCATGCACTTTCTCTCGCCTAATTATCCATGAACATATCTTGTTCCACCATTAAATGGTAAGCTCTTTGAATTTATCATGTTTAACCTAGCAATACAGCCTTCACATTACCAAACACTGTGCCCTGAAATTAGTATACGGTTGGTAAGAATTCACTTAGATAGCTTCCTTTTTGCAACCCATTCTGCATCAGTTCTTTAAGATCAACCTAAATTATCATTTCACCAAATTACTGCCTACCCTCTGCAGCTTGACTCCTGGAAGGATGGAGAAGGGTAGAGCTGCCACAGTAAGCAGACTTAAGTAATCAGTTTATTTTGGCCTTCCCATCTCACTTTCTATGCTTTTGCCACCTGTCATTCTCTTTTCCTGGTAGCGTCTCTCCGGCATACCACCTCATTCAGAGGCCCTAAAGCAGAGAGAGTTGAGACAAGGTACCCCACTCCATTGGTTCCATCTACATTGCCCAGGACTCAAAAATTAACTTTGGTTCATTTTCCTAATTATAATCCTCCCCCATTAAAACTGTGATCTCCTCAAACTGATTTTATATAAATTAAGAAATAGCAAACTTTCTTAAATCTAAATGAAACTAGACGTGACAGCATTTTATAAATTTAAAGGGCTATATTTAGGGCAAACAGAACTATCTAGTATTTCTTAATTTGGTCCCCTCAAGTATCTGTAAGATTGGTCCTTGCAAAGAAATAGCAAAGACATTTCTCCTTGGCCCCACCCCATTCCAGCAGAGGCCAGAAGGAGAAATCAGCTATTCTTTCATTATTTACTCCCATGAATTTTTTTGTCCCAATCCTAAAAATCAGGTCATCAAGTCTAACATATGTATATAATGATGGGGAAAATATTGCAATTAATTTTTTTTTACTATTTTCATGCCTGCTTGCTAATTGACATATAAACTTTTAATGCAAGTTTTTAAATATCATAGGTCTTTTGATCCTCACCACAATCTTGAGGTGACAATAAGACAGGCATCATCTTCTTACTTTTGTAGATGGAAATGGGTCTCTGAGAGGTAAAGGGCATATGTAAGATCACACAACTAGTAACAGGCTCTGGTAGTATTCAAAGGAAGTTTTGTGGCTTTATGTTTTTCTCTCACTGTATTGCTCCTACTGATGGTTAAAATTCTCATTGCCAAGAGCTGTACCTGGCTGGACAATTCCTAGGTCAATATGAATCCAGTGGCCATTGCTTTCTGGGTTTGGAATTGCTTGCCATGGATAGTCATCGCAGGAGACATAGGAGTGCTCGATTTTGAATTCTCTACCAAATTGTGAAACCAGGAATTATCAGTGAGTTTTCAGGATATATTTTTCTTCTACTTAATTGCCATTTCTAGTTGACTTCTAAAAGGTTATCCTGAAATTAGTTCTTATACTCAGTCTATGGTCTAACTATACTTAGTCTAACTTAACATTTATTTGTGTGGTTGTTTAATCACGCTAGATTTTCCCAAGATATTCTTATAGGTGAACCAAGTCATATGTGAAAGTCATATCCCAAGCCAACCTTACTCTGCATTGGCTCTACTATACAATGACCTTGAATTTGGAATCGAAGTCTATGTCTCAGACTTCCAGCACTTTCCAACTTCCCCTAGCCTATAAGTAAACGCACACACTCACACAAACCATTAGGTAAAATCTCTTATCGTCCTCAGGGCATCAACAGGAGCTCAAAGTTTAGAAATGGCAGGATTTTTGAACTAACCTAACCCAGAAATTTCATGCCAGGTTCTATGGGAAGAACTTGTACTTCAAGAATTTCACCATGGGGAGGAGAAAGATAAAAGGACAGAAAACCCTGTATCCCATCACCTCACTCATCCATTTTATAATTTCCATTCTAAATAATAACTCCTTTACGCAGTGGAAGTTGCCGTTTAAAATCCACTAATCTAGGTCAATTTTTTATCTTACAAAAGAGGAAATGGAATTGCAGAGAAATCATATGCCATGCCTAATACAGGCAAAGTTATGCCTAGAATTCAGTCTTCTAAGTCTGTTGTTTCTTCTACTATACCATCGTATTGCTGAGATTGCTTTATCACTAAATTGTATGTCTCCACGAACATGTATTGGGGTTAAATTTATTTTTACATTTGTAAACAGATATTTCTTGAAGAAGTATCTTTTACATTTTTCTGTCTTCCACACTACTGATGCTCAATATCATCAGTCAATGCAATTAGTAAATGAACAAAGTATCATATGTTTTATCTCCAGATTTAGGGTTTCATCATCATTATAGAGCATAATCATCTCCTGAGAGCCTAAAAATGTAGTTACTATTTCACCCAGTTGTCCTACTAATTTGGAGGAAAAAGTATACTTTGAAAAACAAAAATTTCATAGTTTTATTAACATAATTGAAAATACTAATTTAAAATGTCAGATGCCTTTCTTCTGCAGGGAAAATAAAATAAGCTTATTGAGTAGTTCCTTCATGCATTTTTTCTAGGAAGTATTTTCACAAGCTTGTTCAGAATATAGAGATAAAATTCACAATTGCATCTCAGCCATGCATGTTAAATCTATCAGCTTTTATGGTTGAGGATGCATTCTACACAGTTTCAATATTTGCAATTCACAATATTATGACTAAACTGATTTCAACCTACTGGGGAAAGAACCAAGAAAGTAATTCTTTTCCCTGAAAGTTTCCATAGCTTAGTAATTTATGAAAAAGTTTGTATATATATATACATGTATGATGGATAGAATTAACTCAGAAGCAAAGTGGTAGTAGTGATGAATCCATTTTTTAGATGATTGAAATAAACACCCTTTGGTTGTTCAGATATTATATCAGCTATTGCTATCTCCAGAAGTAAAAGCTATTGTCCTTTAAAATAATTGAGTATATATTTATATAAACCAATTATACTCCGAAAATAAAATTCCAGAGCCTAGTGAATATTTTTCAGGTGAGAATGACTTATTTAAAATAAAAAATATTAAGGGTAGAAGTAAGTAGTTAACTTAAATATGACAACTGTGTAATGATGAATTAAGGTAAGCAAGTACATTTTGCTTTGCAAAGGTGTATTTTGAAGGGTTACTATGTGTCATATGCAGAAAATATTCAGAATTCATCATATCACCATTCCATATATTTTGGAAATTTCTTTAAATATGCACTATTATACATAACATAGCGATACAATGTAATGTCTTAGGAAGTATAGCAATTGCGAAATCATGCTATTATTATGTCTGAATTTATCAAAATAATTCTCAAAAACTTTCTCCTATTTTTCTTGGAATCACCACTTACCTGACATATTACATTATATAGTTTTTTCAAAGTAAATATATATTTTGAACTCAAGATTATTTTTAGCTATCCATATATCTAAATATACATATTTATCATATACATATATATTTGCATTTGAAAGCACAGCCTATATATGGAAAAGTGCATGAAACTACATTATATAAATTCAGGGGTAATTTTTTGCATTTAAAATACTTCCAAAAGAAATGGAAATCTAGAATACTACATTTATAAATTACTGCAAGCTAACTTATTATATAAGATTTTGTCTTCATTAAATGTTACACAAATATAAAGAGCTATCATGCAAAAGTTCTGTAGGCCCTGGTTCTTCATTAAATAGAATAAATATAAATAGAAATATAAAATTACAAAAATTTGTAAGTATAAGCTTTTCAGTTGTTTGCATGGCTTGAACATTTCATTATAACATAATGGATTTCTGTCACAGTGTCTTGAGCTAGCAGGAGAAAGTTAATGACACACACACATACACACATGCACACAACTAATAAAGTGGGACAAACATACCTTAGATCGTGCAGGAAATGTACAAGGCCTTATTTTGGATATTACATCCACATTACACACAAGCAATATTATATCTGGCAAAATAATGTCAGTAATACTTTCTTTAGACAGATGTCTTTTGTACTTTTTTTTTTCTTGCCTGCAGCATGCTATATGCTATTTTGCTGTAGGTGACCCCTGAAAGTGCATATGTAAACCAGTGCAGAACGCAGTTTTAAAATAGCTGTGGCAGGAGAAAAATATATATGTGAAAGAGAGACACTGACATCTCCCCAGAGATTCAGTGATAAAATTTCCTTAAATACATTTTGGCTTTCATTTTCCTTTTGAAAGCCTTGTTGTGGGGCTTGTTTGTCCCTTTCAGAGTACTGCGTAACCTTCGCAAGAGAGCATTTAGCACTAGTTTCCACCTTGGAGCAGATCTTCCTACCTTTCCAGTATTTATTCTGTGAGAAATGGCTGCAAATCGATGGTTGAGCTCTGAGATTTTGGGCTCTACTACTTTCCTGCAGTGGTCGCCGCGGTTTGCCATCAAGTTTGCTGCTTGGTCACGCGTGGAGTCCACCTTAGGGCGCATGTCATTCATTTCAGTCTTTAAACGCTATAATCCGTGAGCAAGAGACAGGGCTTCAAGTTAGTAAACAATGGAAGTTGAGAGAGAGAGAGAGGAGAGGCGTGCAAAAGAAGTAAGAAGAGAGAGAGAAGAGCACAGGAATAATGAGGGAAAAAGTCAATTTCCGTACAGGAGAATATGGGTGATCTCAGAAAAGTAGATTGCCATCATCCTTTCAGCTCAGTGTATTTCTCTTTAAAGGGTTTACATAGTCTGAGGAAGGACAAAGTATGCCTGTGTGACTTCTCTATGTTGTCTGTGCCAATCATAATATTTGATATTCAGAGGCAGTATTATCTGTACTGAATTTCATAGTTGTGAAACATCCTAAGTATGTTATGCGTTCAGGTGGGAAGGTAGCTAAAGAACAATTTTTCCATTCCTTCCTTCTGCTTCCTCATGTTTCCTTGTTCCCTTTGTTTTATACTGAGTGTCAGGGAACATACTGATTTTCTAAAAGAAAGAAATTCTGTGCCACATACAGAGGGATTGAGTTAAATTCTACCTGACCCCAGGGTTCAGCGAGATTATAAATTAAATAATCTGGTCCCTATTATTTCAAAGACCTTGAAGGAATTTAACTATAATGACATCCTTGAATGCCTATCAAATGAGAAGGAAGAGGACAGAGAAGATTCACATCAAATTAACTTCCTACAGTAGGAAAAATATGTTTTGGAGATAGCCTGAAGCACCTTCACAGTTTCCCAGTGAAAGGGAATTGAAATTGCGGAAAATATCAGTCACTTAAAAAAGAAAAAAAAAATAAAGGACTTTTTTGGACACATGTACACTAATATTTTTGAATATTCTTTAAATAGTAACATTCTAGTCAAAATGAATTATTAAAAAACTCAGAAAATCAAATTAAGGAATAATTGACTTAAATTAGAGACCTTAAAACTCTTCCTATTTAGTTAAGACAGAACGTATCATCAAATAGAAATGATACAGTATCAATAACTATATTTGCACATTGAGCCTCTCATAGTCTTTTTTGGGAACCAGGTTGTAAAGGAAAGTTTAATTTGCCTTTGCAAAAGAAGACTTGGGACGTCCTAGTAATTGGTTTCAATACATGAAGAGAGAAAACATGAACCCATGCTTACTTTGCATAGCTAAAAATGAAAACTTCAGTTTTTATATAAACCCAGTATTGTTATTGATTGCTGGGATTTGACTCTTGCATAGGCAAAATGCCCAGAGGATTGGGTTTTAGGTGTTTACTAAGCTGGTCTGTGAATGATGGTGAGAAACTGATATTTGTGTTAGATACAAGATCTACTATTAATAAACCGTTAAGATGGGCAGACGTTTAGACTGTGAAAATAAATCTTGGAATCCCTTTCTTGGCAGATTCAAACTGGATACAATCAGCTCAGGGGTGGATTTGGACAGCTATTCAGACTAAAATACTCTTCCATGCCATTACACAGCCCTCCAGCCACCACCCACCCCTATTCAAAGAAGTAAGTTAGGAAGTGAGGAAGTTGGGAAGGAAGGAAGGAAAGGGAAAGGAAAGGGAAGGAAAGGGAGGGGGAAGGAAGAGGAGGGGAGGGGAGGAAAAGAGAACTGAGGGGAGGGGAGAGGAGAGAAGAGGGCAGTGAGGCCTGAGGAGAGGAGGGGAGGGAGAAAGAATTGGTTCAATCTCATTAAGATATCCTTGGTGTCTTCTAGAACAAAGATGATGGACATAACCATTGTGCAGTTTGAAAATTATTTTTCAGAATATTATATTTGCTACCTTAAGCATGTCATCTTTTTGCTGGGGTTTCTTTTTCTCAGATTCATCCAGAAGTTTATCAGCCTGCATGATCCAGCTTGTGATATGCTCCACATTCTGGTCAAAGGTTTCCATGTGTTTCTGGTATTCCTTAATTTTACAGAGACATACCATGACATATTATTGGTTAGACTATAACTTAAAAATCTTTGCCTTACTTTCTATAATTTAAAAAAGACAAAAACAATTAGTTTTCTTCAAATTACTTTTTCATGGGCTCTACATGCAATACAGCACAAGCATGGGCAAGAATATATTAAAATATAGTTGTAGTTATTGAATTAATAGTCAGCAGATACGCAGAGTTGAGGAATTTTCAAATACAAACGTTACTATTAAATGCTTTTTTTTTTCTGCCAGGGATGGAGAGGAGTAGAAAAGCTTCCAGACTTTTTTCTTACCAATAAAAGGTTTAACCATTCTTCTGCTCTGGAAGTCACAGCTATCCAGTTACTATTCAGAAGACTGAGTTTATCTTCTACCAAAGTCTCCTTCTGGCCCAAAACTGTTTTCAAGGACTCTCCTAGCTCGGTGACACTCTTCAGGTGAGCTTTATGTTTTTCAATCTCTTTCTGGATAGCCTGTGAAAAGGAGGGCAGTTGAGTTTCAAGTAAAATATTGTGGCCTTGAGATTTAATGCTCATGAAATGGCAATATGTATGGTTACCATGGTAAGTTTTTTTGTTTTCATTAGAGAAGTATGAGTTTACAAAATAATCATGCATAAAATACAGGATTCCTGTACACCACCCCACCACCCACACCTTGCTTTAGTGTGCAATGTTTCTTAATATTGATGACAGCACTTTTTAAATAATTGGATTATTTTTTAATAGTAGTGGCCTTTGTTACAATTAATGGCCATTTATTAAAATAGTCCCACTTATCATCCATTATTTATATCAGGTGTGTTTTCCCCAAATACCACTCTATTGTTAGTGCCTTGTCATACATTTATTATAACCCATGAAAGATCATTCTTACACTTATACTATTAAATATAGTCCATTATCTAAAATAGGGTTTACTGTTGGCTGTACAGTCCTATGTTTAATCTTGTAATTTTTATTCTAGTAATTATATATCCTAAGGTTTCCTATTTTCACATGTATAGTTCAGTGTGGTTGATTACACTCACAATCAACCATCCATTACCATAACTTTACCATCAGCCTCAATAGAAATTCTGTACAAGTAATGCATCAACTCCCCATTTTCTAACCCAAATCTATTGCCTGGTAAACTGCATTCCAGATTCTAACTCTATGAGCTTTCTTATTATAATTGATTCATAACAGTGAGATCATACGATATTTGTCTTTTTGTGTCAGGCATATTTCACTCAACCTAATGTCTTCAAGGTTCATCCATGTTGTCACATGTACCAGGACTTCATTCCTTTTATAGCTGAATAATATTCGAACGCATGTATATACCTCATTTTGTTTATCTATTCATCAGTTGATGGGCGCTTGGGACACTTCCGTCTTTTGGCAACTGTGAATAATGCCACTGTGAACATTGGTGTGAAAATTTCTGTTCGAGTCCCTGCTTTCAGTTCTGGGTATATACTTTGTAGTGGGATTGATTGGTGGATACTATGGAAATATGATACTTGGATTCCTTAGGAATCTCCAGATTGTCTTCCACAGTGGCTATTCCAATTTACATTGCCACCAGCAACGAATGAATGACCCTGTCTCTCCACAGCCTTTCCAATACTTGTAATTTTCTATTTCTTTTCTTTATTTTTAATTGTGGCCATTCTAGTAGGTGTGAAATGATATCTCACTGAGGTTTTTATTTGCATTTCCCTAGTAGCTAGTGATGTTGGGCATCTTTTCATGTGCTTTTTAACCATTTGTATTTCCTCTTTGGAGAAATATCTATTCAAGTCTTTTTCTCCATTTTTAAATTGGGTTGTTTTTATGGTTGAGTTGTAGGATTTCTTTTAATATTCTGGATATTAAGTGCTTATCAGATATACAATTTCAAATACTTTTCCCCATTGAATAGGTTGTTTTTTCACTTTCTCAATTAAGTCCTTTAATGCAAAAAAAAGTTTTAATTTTGAGGCATCCCATTTGATTTTTTCTTTTATTAATTGTACTTTGGGTGTAAATCTAAAAAAACATTGCCAACCACAAGATCTTGAAAATGATTCCCTACATTTTCTTCTAGGAGTCTGATGGTCCTTGCTCTTAAATATAAATCTTTGGTCCATTTTGAGCTAACTTTTGCATATGGTATGAGATATGGAATATTTTTCAATCTTCTACATATGACTACCCAGTTTTCCTAGCACCATTTGTTGAAGAGACTACTCTGTTCCAGTTGAATGGACATGGCAGTCACGTGAAATATCAACTGGCTATAGATGTAAGAGTCTATTTCTGAACGCTCAATTTGGTTCCATTGGTCAATATACCTATTTTTATGCTAGTATCATGTTGGTTTGACCACTGTAGCTTTGCAATATGCTTTAAAGTCAGGAAGTGTGAAGCCTCCAACTTTGTCCTACTTTTGGAAGAGGTTTTTGGCTATCCAGGGCCCCTCACCTCTCCAAATAAATGTGATAATTTGCTTTTCCATCTCTGCAAACTAGGCTATTGGCATTTTGATAGGGATTGCATTGAATTTGTAAATTAATTTGGGTCGAATTGACATCTTAATGATATTTAATCTTTCAATCCAGGAACACAGAATGTCCTTCCATATATGTAGCTCTTCTTTGATTTCTTTTAGCAAGGTTTTCTAGTTGTCTGTGGAGAAATTCTTTAGATTCATAGTTAAATTTATTCCTAGATATTTGATTCTTTTAGTCGTTATTATAAATGGAATTTTTTCTTGATTTCCTCCTCAGATTGCTCATTACGAGTGTATAGATGTACTACTAGTTTTTGCATATTGATCTTATGTTCCACAACATTGATGAACTCATTTATTAGCTCTAGTAGCCTTATTATACATTTTTCTGGACTTTATGTAGGATCATGTCATCTGCAAATAGTGAAAGTTTTACTTCTTTTCAAATTTGGAGGTCTTTTATTATTTTTCTTGCCTATCTGTTCTAGCTAAAATTTCTAGCACAATGTTGAACAACAGTGGTGACTGTGGGCATCCTTGTTTTGTTCCAGATCTCAGAGGGAAAGCTTTCAGTCTTTCACCATTGAGCACAATGTTAGTTGTGGTTTTTTCATATATGTCTTTTATCATGGTGGGGAAGTTTCCTTCTATTCCTTGTGTTCTAAGTGTTTTTTGTCAAGAATGGATGCTGCATTTTGTCAAATTCCTTTTCTGTGTCAATCAAGGTGATCATGTGGTTTTACCCCTTCAATTTGTTAATGCAGTGTTTTATGTTAATTGATTTTCTTGTGTTGAATCACTCTTGCATATCTGGGATAAAATCCACTTGATCATGGTGTTTAATTCTTTTAATGTGCTGTTGTATTCAATTGGCAAGAATTTTGTTGAGGATTTTTGCATCTATATTCATTAAAGACATTGGTCTTTAAGTTTCTTTTCTTGTAGTATCTTCATCTTGTTTTGGTAACTCAAAGAATGAGTTAGGTAGTATTCTTTCTTCTTCAAATTTCTGAAGTAGTTGGAGAAGGATTGTTATAAATTCTTGTTGGAATGATTGCTAAAGCTTATCTGTGAAGCCATCTGATCCTGGGCTTTTCTTTGGCAGTTTTTATGACTGATTCAATCTCTTTACTTGCAATTGATCTGGTGAGGTCTTCTATTTCTTCTAGAGTCAGTGTAGATTCTTTGTGTTTCTAGGAATTTGTCCATATCATATAAATTGTCTAATTGGTTGGAAGATAGTTATTTTCAGGATCCTCTTACGATCCTTTTTATTTCTGCTGGGTTAGTGGTAATTTCCCCCCTCTGATTTCTGATTTTATTTATTTGCATCTTCTCTCTTTTTAGTTTGTCAGTCTGGCTAAGGGCTTATCAGTTTTCTTGATCTTCTCAAAGAACCAAATTTTGGCTTTGTTCATTCTTTCAATTGTTTTTTTTTTTAATTCTCAATTTCATGTATTTTTACTCTAGTCTTTGTTATTTCTTTCTTTCTGCTTGCTTTGGGATTAGTATGCTGTTCTTTTTCTACTTCTTCCACATATGCACTTAGGTCTTTGATTTTACCTCATTCTTCTTTTTAAATGTGTTTATAACTATAAATTTCTCTCATAGCACTGTCTCTCTGTATCCCATAAGTTTTGATGTGTTGTGTTCTCACTTTCATCTGTCCCAAGATATTTACTGATTTTTCTTGCAATTTCTTCTTTAACCCGTTGATTGTTTTGTTTAACGTCCATATACTTTTGATGTCTCCAGTTCTCTGCCAATTATTGATTTCCATTTTCATTTCATTTTGTCAGAGAAAATGGTTTGCATCATTTCAGTCTGATTAAATTTATCGAGACTTGTTTTGTGACCCAAAATATAATCTATCCTGAAGAATGACACATGAACACTTGAGAATCTATATCTGGCTGTTTGGAGGTACAATGTTCTCTATATATCTCTTCCATCTAGTTCATTTGTCATATTATTCAATTTCTCTCACTCTTTATTGAGCCTCTGTCTAGATGTTCCATCTATGGATAAGAAGGGTGTATTGAAGTCTCCAGCTATTATTGTAGAGACATCTATTTCTCCCTTCTGTTATGCCTTGCTTGCCTCATGTATTTTGTGGCACTCTGGTTAGGTGTGTGTATACGTATTTACAGTTGCTATTTCTTCTTGGTGGATTGCCCCTTTTATTGATATACAGTATCTTTCTTTGTCTGTTATAAAAGTTTTATGTTTAAAGTTTTTTTTGTTTGTTTTTTTCTGTCTGATATTAGTATAGGCACCATAGCTCTTTTTTTGATTACTGTTTGTGTGGGGTATCTTGTTTTCAACCTTTAACTTTCAACCTGTTGGTGTCGTTGGGACTAAGGTGAGTCTCCTATAGAGAACACATAGTTGGGTCATACTTTTTTTTATCCATTCTGCCAATCTGTGTCTTTTAATTGTGGACTTTAATCCATTAACATTCAATGTGATTATTATTAAGGCATCACTTACTTTAACCATTTTATCCTATAGCTTTTATATGTCATATCTTATTTTTTTCTCTCTTTACCCTTTGAGGTACGCTTCTTTATAATCTTCATTTATATGCTCAACTCCTAGTCTCTCTCTTCTGTTTCTGCCTTTCAGCTTGCTGAACTTCCTTTAGTATTTCTTATGGGGTGCATTCCTTTTTTTTTTTTTTTTTTTTTTGATGAACTCTCTCAGTTTCTGTTTATCTGTGAATATTTTAAATTTTCCTTCAGTTTCTTTCTTTTTTCTTTTTGCATGGGTAGGCACCAGGAATCGAACACAGGTCTCCAGCATGGCAGGTGAGAACTCTGCTTGCTGAACCACCATGGCTGGCCTTTTTCTTCAATTTTGAAGGCAATTTTGCTAGATCAAGAATTCTTGGCTGGCTGGTTTTCTTCTTTCAGTACCTTAAATATATTATACCATTGCCTTCTCACCTCCATTGTTTCTGATGAGAAATTGGAACTTAGTCTTATCTCAATTTCCTTGTATGTGACAAATTGCTTATCTCTTGATGCTTTCAGGATATTCTATCTTTGGCATTTGACATTCTGACAAGTATGTGCCTCCGAGTAGGTCTATTAGGACTTATTCTGTTTGGCATATGTTGTGCTTCTTGAACATGTATATTTATGCCCTTCTTAAGAGTTGGGGAATTTGGGGCCATTATTTCCTCAAATATTCTTTCTGCCTTTTTACCTTCTCTTTTACCTTGGGGACAGTATGCTTGAAGCATACTGGAATAGTATGTTTAGTGCTGTCATTGAAATCCCTAGGACTTTGCTCAATTTTTTTCCAGTTTTTTCTCTATCTGTTCTTCTGTCTATAGGATTTAGATTGACTTGTCTTCTAGTTAGCTTATTCTTCGATCTGCCTTTTCAAATCTGCTGTTGTGTCCCTCTAGTGTATTTTTTTTTTTTTATTTCACCTATTGGGTCTTCATTCCCATAAGATCTGTTCTTTTTCTGTGCCTACTTTCACATTATTCTTTTTGCTCACCCAATGTCTTCTTAATATCCTTTATCTCTTTAGCCATCTTCTTGAATTGATTTAGGAGATTTGTTTGAACATCTTTCATTAGTTGTTCCAAATTCTGCATACCCTACATCTTTTTAATTTGCCCCTTTTCCTGGACTATATCTTCTTGTTTATTAGTATGGCTTGTCATTGTTTTGCTGATGTCCAGGCATCTAATGAGTTTACTCTGAAATCAGTTTCTCTCTCTTCCTTAGAGTTTTATTGTTGATTGGTTTTGTGTTAAGGCTCTTCCTTGATACTTGATTCAACTCATTCTAGACCTTTAGAGTAGCCTGTGTTTAACCAATTAGATATTTTCAGCTCCTAGTCACCTGATTCCTGCCCATGGTAATATTTTGCAAGGATTTAAACCTACAACCATGCACGGTTATCTCTATATCATGAAAATCAAACCACATACTCTACAGTTTTATTACTGGGTAATATGAAAGTATATTTAAACATAACGTGATTATTTTTTATTAATTCATGTGTATGCACAATAACAAGCATATGCATAGCCCATCCAAATATAACTATATATTTATTTAATATGTTCATGTATCAGCTAAAAGCAGAACTTAAGGAACTGCATTTGGAGAATTTAGCAAGTATGGTGCTATTGTATTTCTACAGTAGGAAATGTCTAGCCTTTGGGTGCCATGGCCCCTCTGGCATCCAGTGAGGCCCAAGGATGCTTTCTCAGAATAGTGTACTTAGATTTATAAAATAAAATATATAGGACTTCAAAGGACACCAATTAGGCTGGATTACAGTATTTGAAATATTCTTTTTAATTTGTGATATAGTTTTCTTATCTAACATGTATTTACAAGACTAGTGTCAGGCCTGTGCAGTAAGTATTGATGGGCATAAATGATATTTTGCAGTAAATGCAACAACTTGAATGTGATATAAAACTAAATCACTTTTTTCTTTGCTAATTAAAAGTTAGGACAACAATTCGAATTGTCTACAATCTTCATGCTAAAGAAAAATAAATTAAAAATCTCAAAAAATCACTGATGTCATTTTTACAGGTGACAAAGTCACGGGTATTTGTGACATTACTGCAGTTTGCTGCTCACATTCATACTTGAAGGAGAGCCTTAATTTCAGTTAGATTTGGATGAAGATAAAGGTGATTCCTTTTTTCCCGTCCAAGTTCACAGATCTTCTCACATACATAGACCCCAGATTTAAATTCCCATTCCCTAACACTTGTTTCACAAAGCATGAAAACACGCACATTTAATATTAGAAACAATGTAGAGAGCTGCTATAAAAAGTGATCTTAGTACAAATGTTGCTGTCTGCCTGCCCCATAGGCCCTCTTTTTGGAACATGTCATGACTGACCACGTGACCCAGCTTCCACGTGCCTGCATCACCCCCAATCTCTCTCCCCCACCCACTTGCACAAGCCAAGTGGTGTACATCCACGGGGAGATATGCTGGAGCAAAACAGACCCTCTCTCAAGAATTTTAGCAGATAAGATAGATACATGAGCTGAAAAGCCTTTTGGAACTAGAGCTGATGTCCTCACCAGAGCAAGGCAAAGTCACAGCAGGACAAGATCACTTACAAGTAGCCATAACAAGAAAGTGGAAGGAGTTCACCTCTGGAGAGAGAACTCAAACATATGTACATAAAGCAACAGAGGGGGGTCAAGTAAAACAGGGAAATATGGTCTCTGTGAGGACAAGCTATACCTTATTTCTTATTCCTAAATATTCTTGAAGCACGTTTTCTATCTTTATTAGAAATTTAAATAGCTCTTGTGGATATCTTTCCTGCCCACTGCCAGGCTCTGGCCCACTCAAAATCACTATATTTTTCTTTTGCTTTGATTTTGTCTCTGACGTCAAATAAGGAGAGAGAATAAATTAGGGAAAATATAAGATTGAATGACAAAAAATTATCTATAAGAGAAAATCACTGTTTCCTCAACTCTAAGATGCTATTTAGTACTTGAGTACTTGTGTTTTTCTTTTAGAGTATGAAACATCTGAATTTAAGATAATTAATCCTAAAGGCATTTACCTGCTACTGCAAAGAGGTATATCTATAATGTGGGTGTCATTTGTTGCACATGGGTGAGCTTAGCAATTCATAGAAGGAATTGTTCATGTATCAATCTTAAAGGTTTATTGAGCTACCAGATGCTAATCTCTAGTCTAGCAGGGTCACAGGTGTTTCTACATCATTTTTCAGAAAATTATGACAAATGTCCTTTGGGAGGACACAGCCCCTCAGAAGGTACACTTGTGAGTGGACGTGGGATAGACCTCAGCCCTTGCACTCATGTGTCTGCAATCCTGTAGAGTACACAACCTTTACAACCATACATGGGCATCAATGTTCTATGTACTTCAGGTAAAATGATTAAGAAGCAAAGTCCCTGCTCTTACAAAATTTATATCTGAGTGTGAGAATGTCATAGATACTGAAATAAATGCAAATGAGCATGTAAGCTTCCCACATCCCAGGCTAGGGGCTTGTCTCTCCAGTTGATCTATTTGCAAAGACAACATCTTACAAAGTAGCTTTTTTCATTTTCAATTTCAATTATTCATTATGTCTTAAAATATCTTCATAAAGATGACACCATTTTTAGCATTGGTATTAAAAGTTAATTGTGTGCAGAGATATTGATCTCTTGCATGCCATTAAGACAGTAGAAGTTTCCATGTCTTGGAAGAGATCAGAGAAGTTTTGATTTAGGAAATATTGGTGCAAATAGTTCATGGTTCACAAGGAATCATCATGTATAAAACATCTAGCAAAGTTCAGATGACTTTCAAAGGAAAATGTTTAATGCCCAGTGATATTTCACTCAATGAACGGGAACATTAAAATAGAAAACATGGATCAATTTCTGGTGCCTCAAAATTATAAGATCAAGTTCAAAGATATTAAAGATATCACCCTCATGAACATGCGATTTTTTAAAAAGCATTAAATATTGTGGTAGCGTTCATAACTGCTTATGGCCAAATGTAGTTCATGGTAAAAATCACACTCTATTGATAAACCTAGCATTGAACATTTATATGTAGTTCATGAATAAAACGGTATTCAGTCATTTGTGTAAATATTATTTTTCATTAGTCAAGGGGCTTACTTTCTCAGGGATTAAACTCCTGGCACAACTCCTCACTCCACTTTCCTATTCCTTCCATTCCTTCTTTATTATCTGGTATCTCCTGTGCTACTAGATTCCATCTTCTATCAGCCCCACATCTACTCAAATATGTGCCATAACACCCTTAGCTTCTGTATTTTTCTTTTCACAGGATGCTACTTAAATTCTATTTAATTTAGCTATATCTTGATCTCTTGTGCAAGCACCTTCTAATATGGATGAAGGGTCTTATGACCAAATGTACCCATAAAAGGGATTTTAAAAGGTCCCATGATGTCTTTTGTTGCTCAGATGTGGCCTTTCTCTCCCTAAGCCAAATTCTACAAGTGAAACCATTGCCCTTTCCCCTACAGGGGACATGACATCCAGGGATGAAAATCTCCCTGGTGGCATGGGAGATGATCCCCAGGGATGAACCTGGCCCTGACATCATGGGATCAACAATGCCATCCTGACATAAAAATGGGTGAAAGAAGTGTAACACATAAGATAACAGCGGCTGAGAGAGTTCAAAGACAGTTGAGAGGCTTCTCTGGAGGTCACTCTTATGCAAGCTTCAGTTAGACATTGCTACCTATCATAACATGCCAACCTCAACCAAAACCATTCCTGCCAATCCTAAAGAATACCTAGAGCATTATATAAGATTCTACAAAAGTTCCATGCACTAGGGTAACTTTCCAGAAATCTACAACCTCCAGATGGTTCCCTGGACCAGATGAGTCCTGAAACCTAGCCCAGCCTCTCCAGAACATCAGCTAGCTCCATCCTCCATCCCATATTATTCACAGCCCCTTCCAATATGAAAAAATCATAATGGCCATAGCCCAAATATCCCTAAAGAGTGGGAGAAAGATCAAAGGTGGTGGTGAAGGTATACAGAGAAGGTTGGGTTTAACAAATGAGTATGAGTGCTGAATCATTATAGTGATATTTCTTTTAGCCTCTAGTACCTTAGAACAGCTAGAAATAAAAACCTATAATTGAGGAACTGCAACCCATACCAAACTCTGAACTCTGTTCTACAACATATTGTTGTGATGTACTTTAAAATTTATTGCTTTTTTTAATGTATATTTGCTATTTAAAGAGGAGGCGGAGCTATAACAGAGAAGATAGGATTTAACAAATGAGTATGACTGCTGAGTCATTGTCTCGACATTTCTGTTGGTCTCCAGTGTCTTGGAGCAGCTAGAATAAGAAACAAAAAATCGTGAAACTGTAGCCCATACCAAACTTTAAAATCTGTTCTATATCTACTTGTTAAAATGTACTTGGAAATTTATTGCTTTAATTTCACTCAAAAATAATTAAAAAATAAAACAACAATGATCCCTCTCTCCAAGAGAATTTTTCACTCAGTCTCCATACATATATCATTTCTGGACATTAGGGATGGGAGAGCACCCTTACACCTTTCAGCTATTAAAATATTCCATGGGAAAAAAAGTGAACAAATTGCCATATTACTGCAATTCATAGATGTGCATTTGCTGCATTTGAAGGTTTCTGAAACTGAGATGCAATGTTATGTTTATGTTTAAAGTGGTAGTGTTTCTTTTGCTCCCCAGCCACTGTAATTAGATCAATGGTGCATCATGCAATCTAATATCTTAAACATGAGAAAATATGATAATTATTTTTTCAGGCCCTCCATTACTCTGTCATCGCTAGAGGTTTAGGACATATTTTACTATTAGGCTAATGTGACAGAATAATATAATGATAAATTCAAGAAGAACATAAAACATTAAATAGTAGAGTTTATAGCAATGGGTATTGACTTTTTATTCATAATGTATTGTCTATGAAGGAAGAATTTCATGAAAGCAGAATGTGCAGAACAGAAATTAGAGCTATAACTATTATGACAGTGAATAGTGACTCCGATGGCATTTAACAGATGTTCTATTTTCTAAGTAACAGCTGCTTGATGCATTCATTGTACCAAGTTAATGATCTGCTAGTGTTACTTCACTTCACAGATAAATTACTGTGCTCTCTTTAAAAAAATATATGTAATTTTTCATGGGAATGATGGTGTAACAGACCTTAGGAATAAGTAATAGTTCTCATGCTCTTATAGTTAAGAGGAGTGATGAGTTGGAGGCAATTATCCAGATAATATGGGAACAGAGAACAGATCTTCAACTGTAAAAGGTGACTGTTTACCAAAAAAAAAGAAAAAATACAGTAGGTGGTTGATTGAACTGAATGGAGATCTCGTAATTCATGGATCTTTTATTGCATTATCCTGTGGTTCTCAAAAGTTTGCTGAATATTAGAGTCTCCGGAACACTCAGATCAATTACATTAGACTCTCTGGGCGTGGATCTCAGGTCTTGGTGAGCTTTTAATGTTCCGCAGGTGATTTCAGCGTGCAGCCAATGTTGACGATCACCAGCAAAACAGAAAGACACATCTTGTCACAAGGTTTTATTAGGTGACAGTCATTAAATTTTAGGACTGCTGTGACAGCAGAAAGGTAATTAAGGAAACTGATCGTTGTTTTTCTTAATGTTGGATAATATAAAAACCTGTTCCTGAAATAAATGTGAAAATCAGGATAACTTGCTACAAAAGTAGCAATTCAGACATCAATTATTATGCATTCTTTACCATCGTTCAATGTTGAATTCAACTCGACATTATTGTTGGGGAGGGGGCAGCGTGAGTCTCTCAGGCAACTCTTGGTCTACAAAGACTACCGCTAATACAATGTACCTGTTAAATTTATTTCAAATGGTAGATATGGACGATCCAAAAAATATGGTTTTAAAGTATTTTAATACTAACAAAGATTGTTCCAGGAAATCATTTTTGACCATTCAAACTTTTAGGTCCACATCTTGGATATTAAAAGGGTATAATGAAGCTGAATTATTTAACTGGTAATTTGTGACTAAGAAAACTAAATTTGAACTAAAATATTTGAGTGGGTAATTCAGAACATCATATAGATTAAACTCTCTCTAGTGCTTATATTGATGATCAAACATAATGATGATGAGAGAAATAAAGTTCTATTTAGACATGCAAATATATATTTTCTTATGGTTATAGTTTCATGTTCAAATCATATGCTAAATAATTTTGGCCAATTATGGCACCTTCAGAATTGATTTACTTAAGTCCAACTTATCAGAGTGATTTTAATACCTTAACAAATCTTACTTGATATCCAAGATCGCACCAATGGGAATAAAGCAGACTATAATATGTGATAAATTCTCATAGATTTTTCATTTTATTATTTGAATGCGGGCTTATATTTTCTATCTTTATAAACTTAGCCATTGTGTAACTTATTCTTATTTTGGATAATCAACACATTTTTGTTACTTTAGTGTTAGCTAGAAAATATGATTTCTAATACTTTGATTTAGGAGGAAAAAATGGAAATCAGAGCTAATGTTGGATTCTGGTCATGGTTTTGCTATGTACCAGAACTTCTGGTTTCTCATCTATAAAACAGGAGTATTTGACCAGACGCCTGCTCATATTTTTGTTTCTTCTGACACTTATATGATTCTAACAGCAAATCAGAAAAATTTTTCTCTTTTCTGAAGTAATACTTTACTACTGTATTTTAGCTTTTCTCTCTTAAATTGCAACTTACTTTATTTAAGAGATATTTATTGAGGATGTACTATGTGTCAGACACAATGGTAGGTGCATGGGAAACACCCTGGAACAAAAAAAGATTTCCCCTGTCCTCTTTGTACTTGAAATTTTTAATATCCACACAATAGTCCGAGAGAGAAGGGGTTGTCATGGTGGCTCAGGGAGCTTGTGCAAGGCTGCTACTCAAAGGCCCCATGTGCTGACAATCTCCTCTAGCTTTTTTTACTGTTTCCTCCTTTCACTGTCTCCACACTAGAGATATCTGTATTTGTGACCTGCAACTGTAAATGCAAATGCCATTAATGAGAGTTGTAAGATTTGAAGGGGAAAAAATGGCCCATCATTTACGGGGTGACAAATGTCACAGCAACATGTCCCTCATGGCATGTTGGACCATGGAACTAGGAGTGATCCACTCTTTCAAATTCTTAATTGTCGTCCCCTTTAATACTACTCTGATGGAAGCAGACTGACTTTACAAACAGGGTGAAAGGGTACTTGGGTTTCAGAACTTTCAAATTAGCATCAATAGCTTAACTTTTCAATTCCCATTCTCTAAATTTTATCTAATTTATTTTATTATTATTGTAAAATTTCTCCTTCTTATTTTAATTTTAAAACCTTCTCCTTTATCTTTTTGAAGGGTTGGACTACTTTTAAAATTTCTTCTTCTTTTTTTTTTTTTACCCCTTTCTCCATTCCTTTCAGCCTGGAAGCATGGTCGCTAGGTGGAAAATGACAGGCTCTTGGTCCCCATCCTAACTACTTCTGCAGGTCGACTCATTCTTTCTATTGTGAGATGAAAACAAATCTGACCTGGGGTACCTGAACCTCTTGGGTTTATTATCCTCTCCAAGTACATGTGGAACTGTGCCATACACTAACCAGTATCTTTCAGAAGAGCTGTGCGTTCTAGCAGCTCTGATTTTGAGCATGTGACTATTGAATTGCAAACAGCAAGAGAATTTATGTGAGGGGTTATATTTAGGAAAGACCACTTCCTCAACTCCTCTGGTCTAGCAAAAGGAGTATGGCAAAGCTAAACTTCTGAAACCCATTCATAAAGAAGACATGACACTAGTGATTAGGGCACAGTTTTGACATTAGTTTTCTTCGATGTCAGGGGTTAGCACTTTTCTCGAAAGGTCCAGAGGGTAAATAATTTACACTTTGAGGGCTACAGTGTTTCTGTTTCTACCACTTAACCCTGCCATCATGAAATACAATTTTCCGACCATTTAAAACTATATAAAAAATTATTATCCTATTGGTGGGGGGGGTTACAAAAACATGTGGTAGGATAGGTTTAACCTCCCCCAGCTGTAGTTTGACAACCCTTGCTCCAGTTCATTGGAATCTAGTCTTGCTTTTCTCTTGGTGAGTGAGTCCCTTAAGTCTTCTTCCAAAGAAGTTGGTTAGACTTAGTTTGGTTACTATGAGGGCAGATCTCTGTACAGTCATCATATGGGAGAGCTTTATTGCGAGAACCTAAGTAAGGGTGGACGACTGTTTTATTGCTAATCTTTCTAACTGTAAGAAAGTAATCAAGAAACAGAGGCAGGGAGATCGTGTCTTTCACATCCTTTGCTGATTTACACAAAGGGAAATAGCATAATTTTTAGAGGACCTTAGGCTCTGATGTTTTCTCACTGAACAGCTTGCAGATTTTGCCTTTTTTTTTGGCATCGATTCCTTCTGAATAGAAGTGATCTCAGGAGAGCAGAAGCCTTCACTGCCATCAAATAAATTGACCACCCACACTTTTCTCTTATTCCATTTTAATGGGCATTCTCAATTCCCAGGTTGTTGAATTCATTTTCCTGGTGCTATTTTCACCAGGGAATAGTTAATGTGAATCAGGGATTCCTGCTCTAATATAGGTGATGAGGTCCAGAAAATTATACATATTATCTTATAGATAATTTTATATTCTGAGACATTATAAATTATAATCAATAACTCATGCTAAGAAATAAAATATTGCAAATATAATTTAAACTTCCTCTATACATCCCTTACTATTTCCTTCCCTTCCCTCAAAGAGGTCGCTCTTCTCCTGTATTCAATTTTTATCCACTCCCATGTGTTGTTTTTTTAATACACTGCATGCATTTCTAAATAAGGTATAATTTTCTTTACATCTTTTAACCTTTATATAAGTAATATCACAGCGCATCATATACGGTGTTACCAATTTTACTATATGTTGCAAGAAACTTGGATTTCAGAATACACCTTGAGTGATTTTAGGCCAGCTCTCTCCACCTTTTCTTTAAGGGAACATCATCAGAAGAGGGCTGGTGAACTGCCCCTAGCCTCTGCTCAGCTCAGAAAGAACACTGGCCAGTATGACAAGAATCTGTATTTTCCAATCTTACTTTGGTTCCTTTATAGGTTGAAAATTATTCATCTCAAGCTAATAGCAAATTTTTCATGGTGCACCTTACTGACATAATTGTCGGTCACGCTGTGATGGTTTTCTCCATTTGTTTATTCTGTGTCTTCTGTGGTAGACCCAAATGACATTTCTATTGGGTTCCAATGGGAAGTTATTTAGAATTCAGATGGTATTGGAGAGTGGCTTTCACATACGCCATGTCTCTATAGACAGCCGATGAGAAATTAATTGTTAAATTGATTTATGAATAAACTCTAGTAGCACATGGGGAAACATCAGGGATTCATGGCTGCTTTGGTGGTTACCAACATAGATTATATCACAGACCCTGAGTCCTCTGGGAATTACCTACATCTAGAGTAATGTGGTGAAATGTGAAATTTAGTCTTACAGAAACTAGTTCTTTTTGTTCCCCACAAAATCTAAAGCATGGTGGGTCCTTGTGGAAGGACCTGGTTTGACCAGTAGTGGGAGGGATTCTGAGATAGAGCACCCATGATAAGAATATAGTAAACAAGACTATGTAATCTAGATTTTAATTTTATTATTAGGCATATTTTGTCTGTTTTATTAATGCACACAAATGTATTAAAAGGACTTAACTTTAAAGGTCCCAATGCTTTTTTAACTTAGAATAGGTAGTATCCCCCACCCCGTTTAATATCACATGACTGTTTACAAACCAAAACCTTAAAACTTCCATGTCACTTGAAGACTTAGTGAAATATATATATTTTTAAAGGATTACTCTTCTGCTTCTCCAGCTGGAATATTCCTTCCAAACCTTTGCTAGTTTTGATCTTGCCAAGCACATCACTGCTAGGAGAAACGAGTACATTTAGACTCAGCATTAGCATTATTGACCACTATATTCCTTTGCATTGCACTGTGTATCTCAACACTTGATAGCTCATGCCTCCTAAAAACGTTTTCCCTTCACTTTTGAACACTATCAGCAACTAAGAAGGTATTATCGAGCTTTACTCTCAATAGTTTTTCTTTCTAAAGTAATAGCTCACCTGCGATTTCAAATAAATCTATTCATTGAGAGATTCTGATATTCCTTCCTAGAGAAGTAAAAATGCTTTTGAGGTGGTGGTGGTGGTGAGTTTTCCTTTTAAAGCTATGTTTGGCACTAAAAGGTTTCAAGTGCCAATTTCTTTTTGACTGGTTCCTTTAGCAAGGAAATGCCATGTAAGGGGTTGGCTTAAATGATGGGCATCTACTGGGTCATGGTTTTGAGGTTAGGAGAAGTTCATAACAAGCTATCACCAAGGTGACACTCTCAACCCAAAGTTTGGTCTTGGGGTCCTCTGTCACATGGCAATGCATATGGTTGGCCTCTCTGGCCTCTACCTTTTCTTCCAGGTTCCGCTGACTTTCAGCTTCTGGCCACTCCCTGTGGCTTTCTCTTTCTTATGTTTCATTCTGTATATAAGACCTCCAGAAATAAGACCCATCCCGATGCCACTGGGTCCCACCTTAACTGAAGTAACCTCATTAGAAGGTCCTACTCACAATGAACTCACACTCACAGGAATGGCATAAGCCTAAGAACATGCATTTCTGGGATACATTAGCTACAAACTAAAACTCCATATAGGTGAAAATGTTGGCAATTGAAGCCTTTTAGTGTTACACTATAAACGAGAAGTCCTTGCTTTCCATTTAGCCATGTTGTAGCACATATAAAAATGTTCTCAATTGAGAAGAATCTCGATTCTTTCTAAGATAGTAAAGACACTAAAGGTACTCTTCTTTTCTCTCTTCAGAGCAGAAAATCTTCAACTCTTTGCCACCTAATCATACTCAAATCGTACTTATGAGACTTGATTTCACGGGTGTTACATGGTTATATATTTCTCTAGAAAATCTAAAAATCTGTCAAAAACTGACTTTTCGCAAACTTTAAGCTTCGGCTACAATATTTTGTCTCCTCGCAGAATTGCTTTTGTTGAATGGCACTTTGGTGCTATATGTTATCTTGCATGGAGAGATGCTGGTAGAAAAAATGGCAATATAAATCTTATTATTATGTTCATTTTAAGAATATGGGTGAGGATGCTGTCTCACTCATTGCCATCTGGTGTTTTTTTCTTATTGGGTTTAAGGTCTAGAAAAAGCTATCAGATTATTAGTATAGTTTTAAAAATATTTTAATGATAAGTTTATAATTTGGACACTGAAACTCTCATAAATATGTTTACTTCCTGATTTTATCTGGTAGGAATCTTGGCGTCAAATTTGTGACTTCACTCTTCTCTCTTCATCCCAACCTACTTGTGATATTATGAGTATCCTTCTGTGTAAAAGTGTGTATTATTTTACCAAGTACAATTGCCAATCCCCCCTAATTTTCAAGTTTATGTGTGCTTGTCCATTTGCACTAGAAGTATTTCCTTAAGCCACTATAAATGTTTTTTTCTGAAATTAGACATATAATAAATAGGAATAATTAAAATCCAGTAAAAATGAAACTAAGAATATTTCATTGTAGTCAATATACCTGAAAGTATGCTTTGTTCGGATAAACTAAAGGTTGAATAATCACTGAACAGGTAACTGAAATTTTTATATGTAAGAATGTTTTAATCTAAACTTGCAAACCTTCTCAAATATAAATAAATGTTCTTAGATCAACATAACAGAGAAATTCAGTCAAAACAAATTAACAGCTAAAAAACTAATTGACTAAATATATTCAAAATTTTCTCGAAGTCGAAAATACTGCAAATGATTGGCAAATGCATTTATTGCACTGCATTTAAATGAATACTCAATTTGTTAATTTTTTAATCTGACATTTATTCTTTGAAATGGCAGATGAGACTTATAGCTTGAGTCAAGTTCTCCATCTAGTATGTGAAATGAGAATTTACTAAAGAATCATGGGATCTCATGTGTGAGAGTTTCGTTTTTTTAAGTTAAAAGACAGAATTATTATCATAAATATGATTGCTTTAGATCTGTAGGGCACATCTTTTTTACTATATGACTGTGATTTTAAAGAATCTTTAACTTTATTCAAATACATTTATAAAATGAATTATGTAATTTAGATGTAAATATATTTTAATAAATGTATGCTATTTATTTGATCACTAGTGGATCTTAGAGTATATCATTACAAGTTTAGTGTTTCAAAAGATCCAGAAAGTCTTAAATTCTATTTACTATATAAAAAAAAGTTTTAAAATTCCAATCTTATAAACTTTCCTCCTATCTAATCTCAAGTAGTACTACTCATTGATTTATGGAATATAATTATTTTCCAGCATCTTAATGAACTGACTCATTGCTATACCACTCAAACCTTGTAAATGATAAGGCTAAGGTGTAAACATTTGCAAAGTTCATTATTTTCTAATTTAGTGTTTAATGGTGAGGCTTATGCAAAAATAAAAACAAATCTTTAGGTAACTTAGTCAATGGCTTCATTGGGATTCTGGAATAACAGAGTTCATGTGGAACATAATTTTAACATTACTCCTAAGTCACTTGTAAATTGGAGTCAGATTTCTTTAAATTCCATTCATATCTAGTGCTACTCCTTTGTGCACCATTATATCACTCCACATTAAATCTGTAGAGCTAACCCATTAAATTTGAAATGAACAATCAAATATATTATTCCTGGTATTAAAGGGCGTATACCTGATGGAAGTGAAGCCAGAATGGTTTTTATGAAACCCCTACATGTACTACCCCTTGCCCCATGCATGTTTAACAGATCATATATATGCCCTATTTTAACGTATGGGTTCATACGCAAGAAACTACCATCAACTGACCATGTGTTTTTAAAAAGAACAAGATGGATTGCACAGGTTGTGTTCTGCATTTATCTAATGGGGAGATTATAAAGCCAATACAAAAGGCAGGAGTGATATTTTTCTGATCATGACTGATAACTTTCCCCCAGAGTCCATTCTCTCATTCTTTATTTTAGTAAAAACCTACTCAGTTTTAGCAGGACACATGGCCACCCTGCTTAGAGACTGTATTTTGGCACCATCCCTGAGAGCTAGATATGGTCATGTGACTAAGTTCTGCCCAGTGGAAGAGAGTAGAAACAATGCATGTAGCTTTCATAATATACCCTTAAAAGAGAGCTGGCTGTTTTTCATTTCCTTTTCATTTCCTCTTCTTGGGCTGGAATGGGGCGTGGTGGTGGTGAGCAAGACTTTTCAATGTGTGGTGGTATGAAGCAGAAAAACATGTTCTTAAATCTAATCCATTCCTGTGGATGTAAGTCCATTTCAAGTAGAATCTTTTGATGAGGTTATTTCAGTCAAGGCAAGGCCTGGGGTGGGTCTTAATTCTCCCATAAGAGAATGAAATTCGAACAGAGAGAGAAAACCATGGAAGCAAGAAACTGAAAGCCATGTACCCGGAAGAGAAGGGAGAGACCAGCAGTCACTGCCATGTGCCTTGCCATGTGCCAGAGGAGCCAAGGATCACCTGTAGCTGGTCTTCGGAAAGAAAGCATCACCTTGATGATACCTTGATTTGGACATTCTCATACAGCCTAAAACTGTAAGTTAGTAAATTCCCATTGCATAACCTGACCCATTTCATGGTATCTGCTTTGAGGACCCTAGAAAACTAAGATACCACGTGAACATAAATACCTAGAGGACTGAAGTGCAATGGAATAGAAGGAACCTAAGTCTTGGGAGGGTTCTAAGGAGTAAAGCTGCTCCTCTTACTCTGAAATATCTAGATAGAAATAAACTCCCCTCTTCTCCAAGCCACTGTATTTTTGGCTTATTTCTTACAGTAGCCCTGCCTACACCTAAGCAATATAACTGTTCAATCTAAATAATGGCTTACAAATGTAGTATTTGTATGAGGTGCTTTGTCATGATTCTCTAAACTGATTGTATGGATAAGCCCTGAAGTACAGGTCTATCTGCAAAGTCTAGAAAAGCTATTTTTTTTGTCCTTTTGTTAGCTTCTGGCAATCAAGGAAAGCTCTGTTATGAACTTGTTGGATACAAGCCTAAGGAACAGATGCCCCAAAGTCTAAATTCCAGCCATAACACATTAAAATATCAAAATGTCCAGTTTTCAACAAAATGTCACAAAATATACAAAGAAACAGGAAGTGATGGCTCAGGCAGAGGAGAAGATTAAAGTGTTAAAAACTATCAAGGAATTGGACCAGACCTGGACATACAAAATACTTTTGGAAAAAAAATGGTCTTGAAGGTGCTCAAAGAGCTAAAGGAAAACATGGACAAAAACCTAAAGGAAATGAGAAAAATGACAGAGAAACATAAAGAGAATTTCAAGAGAGGGGGGAAATATGAAAAAGAACCAAACAAAGCTGAAGACAACTGTAACAAATTAAAAACATAAAAATTCCCTAGAGGGGTTGAACAGCAGATTGGAGCTGGCAGAAGAAAGGATAAGAGAACTTGAAGATACAACAATTGAAATGGTTTGGCCTAAGGAGTAGAAAGAAGAAAGAACGAAGAAAAGTGAACAGAGCCTCAGGAAACTGTCCAATGCCAAAGATAGAATGAGATTTATGAAACCCACAAGAGAGAGGCAATGTGTTATGTACAGGGAGCCTAAAAAAAATATGTGCCAATATCTCATCATTAATGATGGAGTCAAGAAAGAACTGCTATGACATATTTAAAATGCTGAAAGCAAAAAAGAAAAAAAGCCAATCGAGAATTCTATATTCAGCTAAACTGTCTTTCAAAGATGATGGAGAGTTTAAGACATTCTCAGATATAAAAGCTGAGGGAGTGTGTCACTACTAGACCAGCCCTTCAAAAGATGCTAAAGAGAGTTCTACAAGTTTAAAGGAATGGACAACATATAATGTATCAAAGCCACATGAAGAAATAAAGATACCCAGCTTGGGTAACAACATGGGTAAATATAAATGAAAGTACTATTATATTTTTAGATTGTCACTCCACTTTTTAATCCCATGATCTAAAAGGCAAATTCATAAAATGTAACAATATGTCGGTGGTTTTGAAATAATAGTGTGTAATCACGTAATTTGTGGCAAGAAGTATATAAAGGTTGGGTGACAGCTGGGTATAGAAACATAGTTTGGTTATGTTGATATCAAAACAAATGCGAATGTTATAGATTTAGAATGTTAAATTTAAGCCCCCTGGTAACCACAAAGAAAATAAGGAGAATGTGAAAACTCACAGAGACAGAAATTAAAGTACAGGTTGCTAGGGGTGGGAGCTGAGGGAATGGGGAATTATTACATAATGGGTGCAGGGTTTCTGTTTTGGAAGATGGGGAAGTTTTAGTAACAGGAGGTGGTGAGGGTACTATAATATTGTGAATGTGATTAATCCCATACATTAAATGCTATGCCTGAGAGTTGAGATTGGAATGTTTATGTTGTATGTATGTTCCCACAATTAAAAAAAAAAAAGAAACAGAAACTAAAGAGACAATGACAACTAAATGCAAAACATGATCCTGGATGTGATCCAGCAAGGGAGGAGAAAAGGCTTAAAGAGACATCCATGAGACATATGAAAAAATTGGAATATAGTCTACGTAAGCTTTATATCAATGCTAAATTTCTTGAATTTGATAACTGCACCTAAGGTTCTTATATGGGTGAATGTCCTTGTTCTTAGGAAATGTATATAGTGGTATCACATGTTCAAGGAGCATGATGTTTACAATCTACACAAAAGTGTTCAGAAAGTCGAGACAGAGAGAGAGAAGAATATGATGATACGGCAAATGTTAAAACTGTTGGATTTGGGTCTCTGGGAGGCAGGAATATGGGGATATGTTGGACTTCTCTAGATATGGGGTTTATAATATTTTTCCAACTGCCCTGTAAGTCTGAAAGTATGGTGGGGAGGGGTCATTATTTTTTCTAAATAGCCCAATGCCTTGGCAAAGTCTGAGGTGAAAACATATTATTAGTATCAGTCATTTCCGTTATATCAACCCACTTTCAAATAATATAATAATGACTCAACTGGAAGAAATGTTAAGCTCTGAGTGTCTTGACCTTAAATTCTAGGGAACAATAAATGTCTGATTGGCCATCAGAGAAACAGCAAGGATTTATGAGCTGAAGATTGAAGAAAGTCCTGCGCCCTTTGGCGATGGAAATGATAGCAGCTGCAAAGTAGCCTTCAAATTCATTTCTTTTTATTTCTTTTTTTTAATTTTTTGGTCAGGACATCAGCAATCTGGACATACTTTCTGACTAATGACGTACAGATTTTTTAAAGAACTTAAGCATAACCTATCTAATTCTAACCAGGCCTTGAGGAGACCCTTGCTAAAGCTTACTACTGCTTTTTTTTGGTCCTGAAATACAGAGAGTTAAAATACTGATGACATTTTGAAGAGAGGGAATATGAAGAAGGATGATATGCATGATTTTATTATTATGGCACAGTCATATTTCCTTATAAAATCATATTACTGTGTGTTTTCATGTATGTTCAAAATAACCTTCATGATAGAGGTTTTACCTTTCCCCAGGCAACTTCAGAGTCCAAATTACTAGGCATTCCTTCAACTGCTGATCTCTTTGTCAGTTCCATATCTGTAGCTGCCAGCCATTCTGTCAAGGCATTCATTTCCTTTCGCATCTTCCGGGACAATTTCAAGCATTTCTCCAATTGTTGCTTTCTTTCTGTTACCTGGAAAAGAAGGGATAATAAAATGTAATTTGATTTACTTTTCAATTTGGAGTCAGTTATGGCTATTTAAGGGAAACCTTCATACTTTTGTCATTTTAAAATAATATTTCTCTTAAACGTTTTGTTTTTAAAAACCATATTTTAGAAAGTTCATATATTCTGAAAGTTAACAGTGAATAAAAAACTGTCTAGGGCAGATGAAATCCTGTCTCCAAAAGATAGCATCTTGTGTCGGGTGCCACAGACAGAACTGAAAAGCTATACAAACTTTTCTTTATAGAAATAAAAATAATGTTTTGGGGCCAAGGTTTGTAATAAATACAATGCTCTAAGTCAAACTGAAGATATGGTCCATCGGTCCTTTGTCAAGGAGATGTGCAAGAATTTTTACAATCCTATTATTTCTTTGCCTGCAAGGAATCAAAATGGAGAAAGAACACTATTTCTCTCAAGAGGAAAAGAACTTGCGTATAATGCTTAGAATTAGAAAGTTTTTCCTCACTGCAGATTTTTTTCTTCCTTTCGTACAAAGCAAAACAGCACAAAGAATAGCTCACTTCCTCAAAAATTCTTTTGGAATCTGATAGGGGCTAAACAGTGAAAGCAAAACCAACTTTTTCACACTCATTAATAGAGAAAATCATCACTTGATCCCATGTTCTATTATCAGAGTTAAAAACCAAGACCCTCAGGATGAAATTCTTCTACATTCTCCCCCAGAGAAAGAACAAATTTGCCTTTCTCCACCGCTTTTTCAGATATGCCAACATCCCATAAATTTGTTGTTTAGTTGGCTTAATAGAAACCCAGAATTTTTCCAAGCAATAGTTAAATCATCAACAAAAGCCAGATGAATTATAATTCCTCAAAGGCAAGTTTTGTTGTCTCAGTCCTTTTTGGATTACTCTTCTCTGTTCGCCACATTTCCTTGGACAGACAAAGTTTTCATTAAGTATATTTTGCTTGTCAAATAAGGAAATGAATATACTGGAAGATATAACTAGGCAAAATCAGATACAGAATGCAAACTCTTACAAGTTGATTCCTGTTTTATTTGTAGTGTGTTTTAGGTTCATGAATATTCCCCTCCCCTCTTTTCTGTCAGCAAGGCTGGGAGCTAGAACATTCTATGTGACTATTTTGAGTCTTTTGAGGTAGCATGGTAGAGTGGGAGCACGTTAGGTTCTATAATCCCCAGCAGCCTCCTGACATGACAATAAAATAATTGGTGGGATACCTCTTTTGTATCATTTTACCCATCTAGCACCTGGGATTCTCCTACCTACCGCATAGGGCTATTGTCTAAGGGTAAAATCAGGCAACAGTTTGAGAAAACTTGATACATTATAGAACCTCAGCCCTTATGTTCCATCCATGAGTTCATTTCAAGCGGGGTTCAACAAACACAGCATCTGAAAGCACACAGCCAAAGCTTTGTTTACGTTTGTTTTACAGGTGAAAGCACCTCCCAAAGATCTGGGTTTTGGTGCGTAAAATACAGATTAATCCCAAATGCCAGGGAATTGGTTAAAGAAATAACAACAGTGCTAATGCATATTTATGTGACCTGCTCTAGGCAGAAGAGCTAGCAACCAATGTATATAGTTCTATAGCCAAAATAAGAATCCAGCCAGAAGGAATACAAAAATTAAAAAGGTAATGATATGTTTAAAGAACCTAAAATGCCACAATCAAAATAAATGTCCTGAAACGTTGGTATGGATTCCAGAGACCTAGCAAAACTCATTAGCTCCTTTGACAGAGGTGTTTGTACCATTAGAAAATATTTAGTTGCTGAGGCTACTATATAATTTTTAAAATGGATTTTCCCTTCAGGGAAGGAAAAACATCTGCCCTTTTGGCTGTAAGGATTTTTATTTGTGTGGGGAAGAAAAAAAATGTTACTGTGTTTTCCTATGCATAATTATTTCTTTCTGTGCACTATTGGTAGAAAAAGGATTCTAGACTCAATATTTCAAAGAAATCCTATCTTCCCAGAGCTAATGCATTATTGATTTTTATTTATTTTATTTTGTTTATATCTAGCTAAATAGGTTTTACAAAAACAGGAAACACTGCCATCTTAAGGAAAACTGAGTTTTACACAATTTTTGTATGTGGGGAAGGGATATGTTTAAAAAAGTGCCTCCTGCATTAGAATTTTTCAGCATTCTTTCTTGAACACTTAAAATGTATTTTGGGCCTGATATGAGTATTTATGGATATTCCTATTAAAATCAAAGCATAGAGAAGCAAAAAAAAGAGTTAGAAGATGATAAGTGCAAGATTATTTCTCAATAAAATTAAATGGATTTACATATAAGAAACTATTGTATTTTCAATCATTGAACAAGTAAGCTAAGTTGTTGATACTAGAAACAGCTAATAAAATTGTGTTCTGTAAGAAAAGGTAACACATATTGAATTGAGGCAAGTACAATAGTGTAAATTCTGAAGATCATTAAAATAGAAATGTTCATCCTCTTTCCATAAAAAGAATAATGTATTAAAATATCCTTTGCTTCCTTTGCTTTTATTAAACAATACTGTTGATGGAAGTGTTCTGAAGGTCAAAACGCAGACATTTTCTCAGTGAAGTAATATATGACAGAATTTTTATAAGATGATATATATATGCATTTTTCCCATTATCATGGCTGTTTGAAAATGAATCTTTACTTGGAAAATAAATGTCTGCACACATTTTTGCTGTATTCTGTCATGCTATTAAAGTATGATTTCTGAGTAGTCCTTCTTTCATTTTGCTTTACTGAAATTACTAAGTGCCAAATAGTTAAAATAAACATAAGACACTTAAATCCATATATTCAGCGAATAAATAGGACTTTACATCTTTACAAAAGCCATTCCATTCCTAATAGTAATCAACTCGGGACAATAAGAGTCCTCTAATGCCATCTTTATTCTTTTAAATGCTAAGTGATTTATTCGTTTTTTTTTTTGTGTTGTTAAATTTACTCTTTCAAAGGCAGAAGTGTTGTTCAACTCATTTAAGGCAAAGAGAATGCCAAGGCAACTATTTATATTTGAAAAAAGTAAACAGAGAAAATCTCTTTTCTCAAAATACATATTTTCTTAAGAAAAAATATACTTATAACACATTAACAAGGTGGAAAATAACACAGGTCAAATTGAGTATAAGGAGAATATTTTTCCAGAAAAAAATAAGCTTTGACTTTAGGAATAGTATCAGAGATGATTGAATTGATATTAAGTATGGAAGTATTAGCCTCCGGAAAAATTGAGAAACACTGAAATGAGACATCAAGGACACATACAATTATGTATGCATATTAAAGATGATCTTTAATACAATGATAAACTTCTCTAGAAAGATATAAGGTCTTCTACTTCAAAGGTAGCTGGCTGGATTAAAAGCAGTTTAATTTAATTGACCCCCAATAAGGAGAACACTTTGTCATAGGATAACAAAAGCTCTTTCAAAAGTAGATGTCAAATTGTGTCAAATGAAAAGCAGAGGTTTTATTTTTTAACATAAATAACAAAGAGGATCAACTAATTAAACAGTTTCGGATTCCTATTTGAATCTAAAACTCTCTTGCTCTCAATGATAAGCAATTTGCAATTAGCAGCTTTAAGACATTACTCTCAATCTACTTTCAGTGGGAAACAGTAGAAATCTGTTTGTGCTTGGCTACTTCTTAATTCCAAACAGACATTTACACTTGTGTCTGAGATAAGGTGACCCTTTTCTCGTTGATGTTGTCCTAGTCAATAAAGTTTGTAGCCTGAGCTGTAAAGACGTGCATGTATTCTTGCATTGGACTGAGTAAAGTTTTTTCAGTTGGAATGCAATGTAAACGTCGCCAGTAATCATCTTTATTTTTTCTGCATTGGCCAAAGTTCTGTTCATTACTGATTTGCCCTCCTGTACTATAACAATGAGAAAGGTCAGACCAGCCCAAACTAGCTCCTCATTTCAAGGTGGTCGGTCACTTTAAGTACTTTAAATATAACCTTGCATTGATTGACAGATGGTCATAGATACAAATAATGGATAGATCATGTTATTTACTTAAGTTTAAAGAAGATTGTTATTTAATTATTAATAAAATACATCTCTTCTCTAAGTTACCGCATAAGATATTGTTATTGAAACTTTTTAAAGAAATATTTTTATTACTATCTTAATATTCTAAATCTATGCCCCCCCGCCCCGAAAAAAATATTTTAGAAAGTTTAGAATAATTAAACTAATGGCATAGAAAAGGCCGGATGAGTCCTTGAGGTTGACATTTCCTTTCTATGACTATGATTGTTTTGATAATGCTTATTATTTTGAACCCTCAAAGCTTTAAATCTGTATAGAACACCTTGGTTGGCATTTCATAAAATTTATTTGTGTTCAAATCATCAAGAGTAAATTTATATAACTGAAAGAAGGCAAAATTAGAACAAGGAAACCCTTTCAGAAATATCTGATAGGCTGATAAAAACCTCCCTGAGATTTACAGTTTTTTAATTTTTTTTTATCCTATAACGTAAAGAAGAATCGCATGATTATCATTTCTTAATAAGGACTACCCATGAGAATATATATAAATATATTGAGAGAAAGAGAAAAAAGAGAGAGAGTGAATATGAGAGGGAGATGAGAAAGAACTTCTGACACTTTAACTGTTCATAATTATTGACCCGTCTTTACAATTTTGAAGGAAAGTGAAAGTAGTAGCCAGTGGTTGTGGTTTCGGCAGGCACATACCTTTGCACCCAGCTCATTATAATGTAGTTTCAAAGCTGTTACTCTTTCATCAAGCTCTTTGGGGTTTTCTGTCTGTTTTTTCTGTACAATCTGACGTCCAGTCTTTATCACCATTTCCACTTCAGACTTCACTTCACTCAGACTTTTATACAAGTTCTAAGTTAAAACAGAAAACAAAAAACAAAAAAGGAATAACAAACAATAATGTTAAACTAACTCATGTTATTAGCAATAAGAAGAAAGAGGGCTAAGGATCACCCTAACTGCTATTCCATTATTACAATTGTAATGGAGCAGCATTTTGCAGCTATGCCTTGGCATTTATTCTTGGCTTTAAATTTCTATCTGTAACTATATATACACATACATGCATACATGTTTTGTATCTATTCTTATTAAAGTAGGAATGCATCATGCATATATCTGATCATCCAATACACATTTGTAAAGATCATTTCTAAAAGTTACGTGATTTCTATATTAAAAGTTAGAGTTATGTAATTCTGTGAGTTTGGAGGAATTCATTCACTCATTCACCAGGTATTTATTGAGTATTTACTATGTGCCAGGCAGTAACCAAGTCACTGGGGGGTCAGTGGTGCTCTTATGAGTAAATTATGAGTGGGAGCAAAACACCTACATTTTCAAATTTCAATATTATGTATTATATTGTACATAAAGAAGGAATGTAAATTAAAGTACGGTACTTAGATTATACATTTTTTTTTCTTAATGGGGCTGATCAAATAAATATAAACAGATATGAACCTTTTATATAAAACAAAAAAGCAAATTACAGCTATAAACCACATATATATTGCTTCATGAAACTATATTGCCATAATAAAGTTCATCAAACAAGTCTCATAACTTTGTTATTTCCCTGAAAAGATACATGTATATGTATGTGTGTGCATGTATGTATATATATTTGTATTTGTATATACAACAGTTTACATTACACATTGTTGTTTTCATTTCTTCAGTAGGACACGTGACTGACAGCTAATTATTTAATTAATAAGAAATAAATTTGCTAGCAGGGAGTTGCTTCTTTTGGAATTAGAACAATATTGGGTTTGTTTCCTTTTCAGTTTAAAATCAATTTTTAAAACAAACCATTTTGTAATGGCTGAGCAATTGTCTGATTCATTACAGCTACATACTTAATCTATTACTTCCATCTTAATCCCCTCTTTGATGATTGTTTGATCTTAATATTCCTTTATGACTAATTGTGAGTTCTGTCTGAGCTTTCCAGATGATTTATTTTTTACTTTACTTCTGTGTTAGAAGATATATATATACAAAAATATACCTGGGTATTTAGAAACAGTCAAATCATTAATGTTTCATGTTGGGAATCAGCGGAGTGAATTTGGAATCAGAGATACTGCCAAAGAATTTCTTCTTCAAACTTAAAAAAAACTCAATGGTTTGATTTTATGATGAACACTCGTGCAGGTTCTTTTAGCCATTAACATCATGGAATTGAGCAGGTAGAGCAAAGATTTATAACCAAGGAGAGAAACACTTATATTTGTGATCATGTTGGTAAGACTTTTTTCGGAAATAGAACAAAAAATTCTTGAAGGCAAAGGCCATGATTATAATATATACCATCGAGCACCTTAAGTAATGAAAATTCTAAAATGTATAAAGAAATGACACCCTTATGAAAGGACTACTTGCACTGGTCCTGATACCTAAACCAGAACCAGGAACAAATTGAGCAATTGTCTTGAGCCGTTTTCCCTGTACTGATGTGACCCAACTTACAGCTGGGCTCAGTGGGGTTTGTTCTCGGCTCATATTTACTGGCAGACCAGTTTTATGGGGTACCAGTAGGAATGTGCTTCTAGATGAGAATGAATAGTTCTCCTCGCAAATTTATCGTGCCGTGATGATAGGGTCACTTTTGTTTTCAGTTGACTTTGCGAAATTTAAGAAAAAGATATGTTCCCATGTATTCCCACACTTACTCAATTGATATCAAATAATCAATGGATGCCATTATATTCAAAATGTCTTTTTGGGGGTAAAATTATTTTCAGTACTGAAGCCATTATAATGCATATAATTATGAATTATATAATGCATATAATTATGAATACATGATCCTGAATTAAAAAATTAAAATGCAATAATTTTACAAATATATATATAATGTGCATACTTAACATTTTTGGTGAAAAGAAATTTATTTTCCCATTCATAATGACATGACTCAAACGCATCCAATGGGGGTCTCTTTTTCATTTATATTATGGAACAGATGCAGAAATAAAACATAAAACACTATGTACTAAAATCATAAAGGTTTTCTTTCCCCCTTTAACTGACAATACCAATCAGTGTTCTCATAGTATGTGACATTTTAGCTTGATGGCCCATAGTACATGTACCGTTATAATGATAATATTTGTACTTGTCAGGGTTCTTTAGGAAAACAGAACAACAGGATATATCTATGAATATAAGATTTTATGAAAGAGTCTCACGCAACAAAGCAAAGGTATTGGATGAATTCTGCAGGAGAGGCTGGGCTGGTTGAACTAGAGACAAAAGTTCTCTCTTCTGACAGCTGTAATCATCATCTCTCCCTTAAAAGTCTTCAGCTGATTGGATTCTCTCATTGCAGAAGACACTCCCCTTAGCTGATTGTAGATGTAATCAGCCATAGATGCAATCAACTGACTCGTGACTTAGTAAACCATTAGCCAGCCATGAAATGTCCTTGTAGCAATGGTCAGGCCAGTGCTTGTCTGACCAGACAACTGGGCACCATCACTTGTCGAAGGTGACGCATGAACCTAATCATCACAATATTATTCTACTAGATGCCCTTTCAACTCAGCTTTATGCTGTCATAGTAGTTATCTGAGTTGGTGAATTTCCAAAAATGGTGAAATAGGACACTGCTTGATATTTTAAAGGCCGGTAAAGACTTGGCCGACAGGTTAGTTGTGTCTTCCTATGCTTTTTTTTTTTTTCTCCCTTTATTAGAGAAGTTGTGAGCTTACAGAGCAGTCAGACATAAAATACAGGATTCCCATTACTACCCCACCGACAGCAACCTGCCTTGGTGTGGAACATTTGTTATAATTGATGAGAGGGCATTCTTATAATTGTACTAATAAAGTCCATGCATTAACTAGGGTTCACTGTTTGTATAGTGCAGTTCCATGGATTTTTAAAAAACTTTTTATTCTGTCACCATATATATAATCTAACATTTCCCCTTTGACTCATATTCAGGTGCATGTTTCAGGGCTGTTAATCGTATTCACAATGCTGTGCTACTCTTACCACCATCCATTCCAAAACATTTCCATCATTCCTAACAGGAACCCTGTACATTTTAAGCTTTAACTCCCCATTCTTTGTCCCACCCTGTCCCCATGTAACCTATATTCTAGATTCTGAGTCTTTGATTTTGCATATTCTAATTCTTTCAAATCAGTGCAGTCATACAATCTTTGTCCTTTTGTGTCTGGCTCATTTCACTCAACGTGATGTCTTCCAGGTTTTATCTATGTTGTCACATCTATCAGGATTTCATTCCTTTTTATGGCTGAATACTATTCCATTTGTATATACATACCACATTTTATTTATCCATTAATCAATTGATAGAAACTTGGGTTGCTTCCATGCTTTGACAACTGTGAGTAATGTCCCTATGAACACTGGTGTGCAAATATCTGTTTGAGACCCTGCTTTCAATTCTTTTGGGTATATATCTAGTAGTGGGATTGTCAGGTCATGTGGTAGTACTATACTTAGTTTTCTGAGAAACTGCCAATTCGTCTTCCACTGCAGTTGTACCATTTTACATCGCCACCAGTAATGAATGAGTGTTCCTATTTCTCTACATCCTCTCCAACACTTGTCACATTCAATTTTTATGATAGCAGCCATTCTAATGGGTGTGAAATGGTATCACATTGTGTTTTGATTTGCATTTCCTGACTGTTAAAAATGTTGGGCATCTTTTCATGTGCTTTCAGATCATCTGTATATCTTCTTTGGAGAGACATCAGTTCAAGCCATTTGTCCATTTTTTAAGTTGGGTTGTTTGTCTTTTTGTTGTTAGGTTAAAAGATTTTTTTTTTATATTCTGGATATTAATCATTTACCAGATATATGATTTCCAAATATTTTCTCTCATTGTGTAGGTCATTTTACTTTTATGATGAAGTTTTTCAGGAACAAAAGTTTGTTTGTTTTTTTAATATTGATGAGGTCCCATTAATCTGTTTTTTTTTTTCTTTCTATTGTTGTTTGTGCTTTGGGTGTAAAGTCAAGAAACTATTGCCTTACCTAGGTTCCTGAAGGTGCCTCACTACATTTTCATCTAGGGAGTTTGAGAGTTCTAGCTCTCATATTAAGGTCTTAAATACATTTTCAGTTGATCTTTGAATATGGTGTTAGGTAGGGGTCTTTTTTTTTTTCTTTTTTGCAAATGGAGATCCAGTTTCCCCCAGCACTATGTGTTGAGGAGACTATTCATTCCCGATTCAGTAGACTTTGCCACCTTGTCAAAAATTAGTTGGCCATAGTGTGAGGGTTGATTTTTGAGCCTTCGGTTCTATTCCATTGGTCTATATTTCTGTTCTTGTGCAAGTACTATGGTGTTTTGATTATTGCAGCCTTGTAATGAGTTTTAAGATCTGGAAGTGTTTATCCTCTAATTTCATCCTTCTTTATCAAGATGGCTTTAGCTATTCAGGACCCCTGACCCTTCCATATAAATTAGATGACTGGATTTTCCATTTCTGCAAAGAAGGTTGCTGGAATTTTGATTAGCATTGCATTGAATCTATAAATTTCTTTGGGTATTATTAACATCTTAATGATATTTAGTCTTCCAATCCATGAACATGGAATGTCCTTCCATTTATTTAGGTCTTCTTTAATTTCTATTAGCAATGTTGTTCAAGTTTGCTAGCTGCTAGAATGCAGTATACCAGAAACGGAATGGCTTTTAAAAAGGGGAATTTAATAAGTTGCTAATTTACAGTTCTGAGGCCGAGAAAATGTCCCAATTACAACAAGTCTATAGAAATGTCCAATTTAAGGCTCCAGGGAAAGATACCTCGGTTCAAGAAGGCCGATGAAGTTCAGAGTTTCTTTCTCAAGTGAGAAGGCACATGGTGAACATGGTCAGGGTTCCTCTCTCAGCTAGAAGGGCACATGGTGAATACGGTGTCATCTGCTAGCTTTCTCTCCTGGCTTCCGGTTTCGTGAAGCTCCCCTGGAGGCGTCTTCCTTCTTCATCTCCAAAGGTCGCTGGCTGGTGGACTCTCTGCTTCGTAGTGTTGCAGCATTCTCTGCTCTCTCCGAATCTCTATTCTCTAAAATATTTCCTCTTTTATAGGACTCCAATAAACCAATCAACACCCACCCAAATGGGTGGAGACATGTCATCCCCTAATCCAGTTTAACAACCATTCTTGACTAAATCACATCAACCAGGGAGATGATCTCATTACAGTTTCAAATATACAGTACTGAATAGGGATTATTCTACCTTTATGAAATGGGATTTATATCAAAACATGGCTTTTCTTAGGGGGCATACTTCCTTTCAAGCCAGCACAAATGTTTTGTAGATCTGTGCGCACAAGTCCGTTACATATGTGGTTAGCTTTATTCCTCAATATTTGATTCTTTTAGTTTCTGTTTTGAATGGGATTTTTTTCCTTTTCTTGCTCCAATTTTTCATTGCTGCATATAGAAAAACTACTGATTTCTAAGTGTTGATAGTATACCCTAACACATTGCTCATTGCTGAATTCATTTATTAGCTGGAGGAGCTTTGTTTTGATTTTTTTAGAATTCTATGCACATAAGATCATATTATCTGTAAATAAAGAAAGGTTTACTTCTTTCTTTTCTGATTTGGATGCCTTTTATTTCTTTTTCTTGTCTAATTGCTCTGAATAGCACTTCGGTAAAAAATGTTGATTAACAGTGGTGCTAGTGGGTACCCTTGTCTTGTTCTTGATCTTAGAAGGAAAGCTTTCAGTCTTTCACCATTAAGTAAGATGTTAGCCATGGGCTTTTCACATATGTTCTTCACCATGTTGAGGAAGTTTCCTTCTATTCCTAGTGTTCTATGTGTTTTTTTTATCAATAAAGCAGTTTGCATTTTGTCAAATGTTTTTTTCTGCATCAATTAAGATGATCATGTTTGGTATTTTTACCTTCATTCTGTTAATGTGATATATTATATTGACTGATTTTTAATGTTGAGTCTGTCTTACATACCAGGGATAAATTTCACTTGGTCATGGTATGTAATTCTTTTAATAGGATGTTGGATGTGGTATGCTAGTAATTCACTGAGGATTTTTGCATCTATACTCATAGGAGATATTGGTCTGTAGTGGGTTTTTTTTTTTTTTTTTGCCTTGTCGTATCTTTATCTAGCTTTGGTATGAGCATGATGCTAGCCTCATAGAGTGAGTTAGGGAGTGTTATATCCTCTTCTATTTTTTGGAAGAGTTAGAGCAGAACTGGAGGTAAGTCTTCTTGGAATGTTTGGTAGAATTTCCCTGTGAAGCCATCTAGTTCTGGACTTTCTTTGTTGGGAGGGTTTTGATGACCGATTCAATCTTTTTACTAGTATTAGTTTGCTAAGATGTTCTATTTCTTCTTGATTCCATATAAGCAGGTTGTATGCCTCTAAGAATTTGTTCATTTCTCCAAGGTTCTCTAATTTATTGGTATACAGTTGTTCATAGTATCCTCTGAAAGTCCTTTTTGTTTCAGGAAGGTCAGTAGCTTTGTTCCCTTTTTCATTTCTGTTTTTTTAATTATTTGTATTCTCTCTTTTTTTTCTGTCTGGCTAGCTAAAGATTTGCTAAGTTTATTGACCTAGTCAAAGAACCAATTTTGGTTTTGTTGATTTTTTAAAATTCTCACTTTCTCAGTTATCTCTATTTTAATCTTTATTATTTCTTTCCTTCTACTTCCTGTTTAGTTTGTTCTTATTTCTCTAGTTCTTACAGTGTTAAAGTTAGGTCTCTGGTTTGATGTCTGTTTTTTTTCTTTTTAAGGTAAGCATTTCTCTCAGCACTGCCTCCATTACATCCCATAAGTTTTGGTATGCTGTTTTTCCATTTTCATTCACCTCAAGCTATTTCTTAATTTTGCTTCTGTTTTCCACTTTAACTCATCGGTTGTTTAAGAATATATTGTTTAATGTCCACAATTTGTGGATTTTCACTTTTTCCCTCTGTTATTGACTTCTAACTTCATTTTGTTGTGTTTGGAGAACATGCATTGTATGATTTCAATATTTTTTAATATATTAATACTTGTTTTGTGACTCAACATATGGTCTATCCTGGAGAATGATCCATGTGCACTTGAGAAGAATGTATATTCTGTTTATGTTGGGAGCAGTGTTCTATGTATGTCTGTTAGTTCTAGTTGGTTTAGTGTATTGTTCAAGTCCTGTAATTCCTTACTGATCTTTGGACTAGAAGTTCTATCAGTCATTGCTACTGGTGTATTAAAATCTCCTAGTCCCCTAGTATTAATTTAAACCATCAATTTCTCCCTTCAAATCTGTCAGTATTTGCTCCATCTATTTTGGGGTTCTGCTGTTAGGTGTATATATATATTCATAATTGTTACATTTTTCTGTTGAATTGCCCACTTTATCAGTATATAATGAGCACCTTTGACCTTTGTAAATGTGTTTGACTTCAAGTTTTATTTTATCCAATATTAATATAGCAATCTTAGCTCTCCTATGGCTACTACTAGCATGGTATATTATATTTGTTTCTGTCCTTTCACCCTCAACCTACTTTTATCTTCGACTTTAAATTGAGGCTTTTGGAGTCAGCATATAGTTGGGTCAGTCTGCTAATCTATACCTTTTTACCAGAGAGTTTGATCCAGTTACATTTAAAATCACTACTGATAATAAAAGACTTTCTTCTGCTATTTTGATATTTAATCTTTATAAGTCTTATACCTTTTTTGTCCCTCACTTTCACTGATGCCTACATTTATACATACTTACTTTTGTGCGTTACTCTATATTGATTGCCTTCTCATTTCTATCTGGAAATATTTTTCTTCTGTTTCTCACATGTTTATCATGGGGTTAAACTTTAATATTCTAAAATCACACTTGGTTTGATACCAACTTTACTACAATACCATGCACATATATTTTGCCTATACCCCACTTTTCCCGACCATTTTTTTGTACTCATTATCACTTAAAGATTTGTACATTGTATGTCCAAACATATAGATTTATCATTACATTCTATGGATTTACATTTTAGCAACTGTAAGAAGAAATTGAGTTACATATCAAAGAACATAATCGCATAATAATGGCATTTATAGTTGCCCATATAGTTACCTTTACCACGGGTCTTTATTTATTTGTGCTTCTTTGAGCCACTGTCTAGTGTCCTTTCCTTTCATTTTGAAGAATTCCTTTTAGCACTGCTTGTAGGGCAGGGCTAGTAGGGATGAACTAGCTCAGCTTTTGTTTATTTGAGAATGTCTTAATCTCCTACTCATTTTTTAAATTCTTTGTTCATTTTAAATAGGTTTATTTGCACAACATACAATCCAACTTAAGTAAATAGACATGCCTTTGCCACCATAATCTACATAAAGACATTTCCTTTTCCTGTGCAAAGAATCCCCACTCTCCCTTATATCCCCCACTTGTTGACATTTAGTTTTGGCATAATGTGTTTGTTACATTCAGTGGAAGGATATTACAATGTTACTGGTGGCTATAGATCCTAACTTGCATTGATTGTACTTTTTCCCCGTATACCATCCATTTTCAACCCCTTGCAATGTTGACATTCCTTTGTTCTCCCTCATGCAAAAACATTTTATATTTGTATATTTAATCCTCATCATTTTCCACTCTAGGCATTCCTAAATTATACCGTCTGTTTTTATCTTCTATCTTTTCTTCTGGTGTCGTATGTGCCCCCAGCCCTTCTTCCTCAATCCTTTTCACATTCAGCTTCATTCAGTGCCCCTATATAATTGTGCTCTCATCAGATAGTATTGCGCTATTCATTTCTAAATATTTGCAAATAGTCTTGTTGCACAATCTGTATTCCTTCAGCACCAAATGCCCAATCTCTACCCTCTCTGTATCTCCTGATAACCTATGTTCTTAACTTTAACTCTCAAAGTTCACCCATTAATGTTAGTTCAAATTAGTGAGACCATATAGTATTTATTCCTTTGTTTCTGGCTAATCTCACTCAGCATAATGTCCTCAAGGTTCATCCATGTTTTTACATGTTTCATGACTTTATTCTGACTTACAGCTGCATAGTATTCCATTGTATGTCTATACTACAGCTTGTTTAGCCACTTGTCCATTGATGAATACTTGGGCTGTTTACATCTCTTAGAAATTATAAATAACACTGCTATAAACATCAGTATGCAAATGTCTGTTTGTGCCCTTTCCCTCATGTCCTCTGAATATATACCACGTAATGTAATTGCTGGATTGTATGGCAATTCTATACTTAGCTTCCTGAGGTACTGCCAAACTGCCTTCCAAAGCAGTTGCGCCATTTTACATTCCCATCAACAGTGGATAAGTGTGCCTCTTTCTCCACATCCTCTCCATCACTTGTCATTTTCTATTTTATTGATAATGGCCATTCTGGTGGGTGTGAGATGATATCTCATTGTGGTTTTGATTTGCATTTCCCTAATAGCCAGTAAGGTTGAACATCTTTTCTTGTGCCTTTTAGCTATTTGTATTTCCTCTTCTGAAAAGTATCTGTTTGTGCCTTTGGTCCTTTTTTTTCTTTGGGGGGGTGCATGGTCTGGGAATTGAACCTGGGTCTCCCGCATGGAAGGTGAGCATTCTACCACTGAACCACCCATGCACCCTGGCCCATTTTTTAATTGGGTTGTTTGTCTTTTTGTTGTTGAACTGTAGAATCTCTTTATATATTCTGGAAAGTAAACCCTTATCCAATATGTGGTTTCCAAATATTGTCTCCCATTCTGTAGGCTGTGTTTTTGCTTTCCTGACAAAGTTCTCTGATGCACAGAAGTGTTGAATTCTGAGGAGATTCCATTTATCCATTTCTTTTTTCATTGCTTGTGGTTTGGGTGTAAGGTCTATGAAACCACCCACTATCACAAGATTTATAAGATATTTCCCTACATTTTCTTCTATTCCCCTCATTTTGAAAGAGCATCTCAGCAGATATAAAATTCTTGGCTGACCAGTTTTCTTTAAGCATTTTAAGTATTTCAACCCACTGCCTTCTCGCCTCCATGGATTCTGCTGAGAAATCAGTACGCAATCTAATTGGAACTCCTTTGTAGATAACATGTTGCTTTCCTCTTGTAGCTTTCAGAACTCGCTTGTCCTTTGCATTCAGTAGTATAATCAATATAAGGCAAGGTATATTTTCCTTCATGTTTATCTTGTTTGGTATTCTCTGAGCTTGCTATATGTATACATTCATGACTTTTGGTAAGATTGGGAAGTTCTCTGTCGTTATTTTTTGACTATTCCTTCTGCCCCTTAATGCATACATTGGTCTGCTTGACAGTGTTACGTAGATATTTAGGCTATTTTTGCTTTTAATATTTCTTTTTTCTTTCTGCTCCTCAGCTTGAATCATTTCAGATGTCTTGTCTTCAAGTTCATTGATTCTTTCAGTCAGCTCTGATCTGCTCTTGAAACCCCCCTGGACGTTTTTCATTTTAGTTATTGTGGTTTTCAACTCCAGTAGTTCTGTTTGGTTCCTTTTTAAAATTTCCATCTCTACTTAGACTCTCATATTGATCACTCGTTGTTTTCCAGATATCCTTTAGTTCTTTCTCTGTACTTTCCTTCATCTCCTTTAGCATTTTTAAGATCATTTGTTTGAAGGCTTTGCTTGGTATGTTCACATTTTTGTCATCTTTGTTGGTGTTTTCTGGATTTTTATTCTCCTCCTTTGGAGGGGTCATCATCTCATGTTTCTTTGTCCTGTACTCTTCGTGTGTGTGCATGTACTGTACATGTTAATATTTTAAAATGTTAACCCTGCAATTTATTCTGAGATGTATGTTTCTTTGTTTTGTTATCAGCTGGAGATGAGACAGAGATTTTCTTGATCTTCAGCCCTCCTATCACGAAGAAAAGCCTAAGGCAAATGCAGCATGCGAGGTTTTCCCTGTCTTTTACCGGGCCCTTGCTCGTTAGTTGTTTTGGAGTTTCCAGTTTAGAGGAGTTTTGTTATCCCCTCTGTTTCCCAGGAGACAGACCTCCCTCTCCCAGGTATTTGAAACTGGCAGACATTTGTCCCAAAGTGTTGTTGTTTACATTCTTTTCATTATCTGAAGCTGCTTTTTCCTGGAGGGCAGATTCTGAGAGGAGGGTCACCTCAGAAAGGACTTTCCCAAGTCAGCCTTTCCCAGCTAAAACAGGGCCAGGGACCCACAAAGGGCACCCAGACTGGCTCCAAAGTTCCTGGGGAGGGGATCAGGAAGGGCACCAAAAGCTTTTCTGAGTGCTCCTCAAAGCTGAGCTTTCCTGGCCTGGCCAGAAAACACAGCCCTCCTGCTAACTGTCAAAAAATGGATAGCACTGCCTTGGTTGGGATAGGAATGAGGCAATGGTTGCCTTCAGAGCTGGGTGCTCAGTGATCCTTACCAAAAGCCATCATCAGCGATCGGCTGTGACCACCCCTGTTCTTGAGGAAGAGGATTTTTACGTCCCTGTCTGTCACCACCAGTGGCCTAGCCAGGGACTGGGCCCCATGGCAGTGTTTGGCAGGAATGGGGTATGGCCACCAGTAGTCACCACGTGGAGAAAGCAATTTACTGTCCTTTACCATAGTTTTCAGCCTCTTCTTCTCACTCTTCCGTGAATGCTGTACAGTGTTTTTCTGGCCTCCAGAAATTTAAAGTAGTTGTTAGAGACAGTACCTACCAGTTTAATCATTGTTTTGGTGGATAGGCTGAGTCCTGGGGCTCGCTACTTTACCATCTTTCCCAGAAGTCTGCTTCCCATGCCTTTTTATTCTGTCCTTGTGATTTGGTGGCATTGCACTGATGTTTAATTGAAAAATACTAGGATTTGCAATAAGTGCCTGGATTGGGGTCTTGATTTTGCTCTTCACCAGCTGTTAGTCATTAAATTCCCTCAGGTAACCTGTGGCCTTGAGAATTAGAGATGACTTGTGTACATCACTTAGTTTACTTTTACTCAATATTTCTGGATTGGTTATCATTGCAGCTACTGTTAGTTTAGCCATTTAGAGGGTAATCCATTTCTTTTCTGGATTTCCATTTTAAAATATATTAAACACACAACAGTAATTAAACAATTATACCCCCTTTTATACTCTGTATCACCCTGAGCAGAATTTTAGCCTCAAAAAAGACACATATAGAATAGGTATTAAATGACTACTTATTGAGTAAAACTCCTTGTCTCTTAATATATCCCTGTTATTTTAATCTTAAAACTATGTAATATAAGTATTACAGTTATCTGAAACAATTTCCATTATAAGAGAATATCAGCAGATATTTCTTAAGATGGAATGTCAAGGGGTAGCGGCAATTTACCACCAAAAATACATACCACACAGTGGTTCAACTGTGACTGTACTACTTCCTGTTCAACACTCTTTGTTTCCAAAGCAGGCAAGTGCATCTTCACTTCATCTAAAACCATCTTACTTTCCTGTAAACGTTGCTCAAAATTGGCTGGCTTCTGGAATAATCGAAACTTCATGGAAACATCTTGCAATTTTTTCTATAAACAAAATGTAAAGGATGTACAGATCAAACTTTTGTCTTCCAAACAATAACCAGTCATACTTTCAGTAATAGATTTTCTTCTATTCTTAAAGACACACAGGCAAAAATATATCAAAGTAAAGCCACCAAAAAAAAGAAAAAAAGCAATCTTCTTTTGCATTGTCCAGCATGAAAAATACATGCATTTGGAGGAAGAATTTAGTAATTTTTACTTGATGTGATATTAAATAAAAGATCATTTATTAGCCTATTTAATCCTTAAGCAATACACACACAAGAAATGTTCTTATTGTTTAGATACCATATTGTTGTTCTCGAATAATGTCCTCAACTCCAATTTGGATAATAATCAAGTTATCTAATATAGACTAGACTATATTTTAATGTCCAACTAAAACCGGTTCCTTAGTTTGTACGATAAGGAATACCTGTGCAGCATCAATCTGGGAGAGGACCCTTTGGGCAGCCTCTTTTCCCTGGTTATGTTTCTTCATTTCTTCTAAACTTATCTCATGACTCGTCAAATCCGATTGGATTTTCTGTTGGGGGGGGGAATGGCAGTATTAGTCAGCATGCTCTATATTTTATCGCAAAGAACAACTTGCTTAGTTTCCAAGAGGTGGAAATGCAAAACCTCTCCTAAACCATGACAGCAATAGAGCCGGCTTTAAAATGACACACATTTTTCACTTACAATAATTATTCAAAACCAAATGACTTATTTCTTCCTTTTTGGGGATTATTATGAAAAAGAAATTATCATTTTGAGCTAATGATAATAAATAGCTATTTCAGATACAATTTTCAGTGAAAAATATCCATTTATATCTAACATGTAAAATTAAGTTTCTATATTGATTCTCTTTCTTTTCTCTTTGAATTTATATTCAAATCTGACCAAAACCAGGATATTAATCTTCATGAACAAGTTGAATGTGGCAGAGATAATACATAATGAGAAAGTTGAATGTGGACAATATTATTTATCAAGAACTTTGCTCAGTCATTCTGTGCCATGTTTCAGTAAAATTTTCATGGCTAGCATAGGTCTAGGAAAGGGAAGCTAAAGGTCTTAACTGTCATTGTTTTTTCTCTTGTAGATATTTAGCTTTCTATAGAGATCAATTGTGGGGCTTAAATAACTATAAAATATTTCTACATTCAGTAAAAAATTTCTGATCAAGTTCTATTCAAAATTTGATGCAGGCAAATCCTGCAGTGTACAGAGACCAAAACACCTAATTCATTTATTTCTTCCTGTCAGACCCAGCAAGAATTAGCTAGCGGTCAAATTATTCTAATTTAAAATACAGTCATTGCCAGATTATCATAAAAATGTTTGACAAGAAGAAACTGACTAACATAAACCACAGTCTCCATAGAAATCATCACGCGGAACAATTTGTATAATGTATATTAGTATAACCTCATTCATACCAATTGCAGTCGACTCCAGTGTATTTTATCAGAAAATAACATCAGTTTTATTTAGCAGTTACCACAGAGAACTGCCACGCTAACGTAAACAATGAGAATTATCCAAAGAAAATGCATGAAGTGGCAGAAAGAATGACTTAAAATGTAAGTTTATGACTTCACAGAGATACCTTCATATCTCTTTAGAATATTGACGCTAACAATATTAGCGGCAAATTAATTCAGAATTACTTAAGTGATTAGATTTCTGCTTATAATAAATAAGAGCAAAAATAAACAAATAAATAAGAGCAAAGAGCCATGTAAATGTACATGATATTTTTTACTATATACAGTGTGTTCGCTGGTTGAATAATGGCTTTGTGTGGGAAATAGTGATATGTATTATCCTCCACGAACTACAGAATCTGTGGGTGAGGGATCCATGTAAGTTTATAATAACACTTTTCACAGAGCAAAATAATGCCAAAGAATCCACAAAATTTAATGAGTGTTTGTAGTGTGGAGTGACTCTTATACAGAGGGAGTTAACAAATGCCACAGGAGGGTGATGTTTCAAAGTAAGACCTAAATAATGAGTAAGCATTGCTAGGTACAGCAGATATATGTGGGGTTTTGTGGGCATGACCTTTCAGCTAGGAGAAGCCCAACCCCTCAGTTACTATAGTAACTATGTCTCTGCCACATGACCATGGGCACCCCCAAGTCATAGACGATTAGAACATGGAAAATATGTGGGTCAAGAAGGATCCATCAGATTCTCTCTTGGAATTTTAGCACTAATGAGAGAAATTCTAGGCAAGCTCTGGGGATGCTTAGAGCTGCGTCCCATATTCCAGGAAACCATGCTGATGAAGTCTATAGTTTGGTGCATCAATTGAAGAACAACAAAGGTCCTTGACAGAAAGAGATAGGAAAGAAACGTAGAGACAAAAATATTGATGATTTCCAGTCAGAGGGTAAAGTGGATGATATGTTTCAAAGACAACTATAACTATAACTCCCACCTCACAAGATCCTCTTTCACTCCCCCACCAAGACGTAGAGTTTATTTCTTCACTTCTGAATCTGTGTGGGCACGTTGACTGCACTAACTAACAGAATATGGCAAAACTGAGGCTCAAGTCCAAGAACATTCCTTAACTTGGCTATGTGTGGATACATAGAGATGTCAAGGGTAAGAGCTTAACAATCCTAGGTGAGCTTTCAGATGACAACCGGCATTGACTGCTAGCCATGTAGAAGCTCCATCTTGGATGTCCAGCCCAGTTGAACTTTCAGATAACTGAACCTCTGCAAACAATTAACTACAATCACATGAGAAACCCCAAGAGAGAAGCATCTAGTTGAACCTTCCCAAATGACAGAAACAATACAGATAATGATTGTTGCTAGAACTGCTGTTAGAAATACCCAAATACAGGATTCTGATCCCTTTCTAAGGCAAAACTTTATTTTTGCCATTGAGTTCCATGAGACATCCCTGTATCCTTAAAACAAACTCTACTTCCCCATTTTTTTGGTTGCATTAGCAAATTCAATTTGGTGTCTGTTACTTGCACTGAAGAGTCCCAAATAATATACTGAATACCCAAGTGGATGGGCATTTTAAACAGAAAAGTATTTCTGGTAGAGGGAACAGAAAATGTGCAGATGAGGTAATGAATAACATGAAAAGTTTGGGAGAATTCAAATAATTCATAAAGAATGAGTGCAGGCATTGGCAGATATATAAGTAGAAATGTAGGAAGGGATCAGATATTAAATAATTTGGTGCTAAACGAATGGTTTCTAGTATTTTCAATATGAAAATATATTCTTAAATCTAAAATTGATCAGAATCACAGATAATAACAGCAGTTTTACTACTACTATTTCATCTAATCAGTGAGGAAATTAATGGTTAGAGAATGCTAGGTATAAATTCATTTATACATTGAAATGCCTTTGGATTTTATTATTTGCTATTTGTGTATGTATGCATGCATATATATTCAAAAAGCAGTGTGGACTTGTACAATATGTGTTTTTTTAGTGTTTTCAAACATTAGAGGGAGGTAGGAAGGAAGGGCCAGGAGAGAATAACGGAGAATATGGGAATTTAAGGAGTATGGAGAAGAATAAAAGCAGCAAAGAAAGAAGAAACAAAGAGAGGGAGAAGAATCAGGAACGAGAGATGGTGCCACTTAAATCAAGTGATGTGAGAGTTTTAAGAATAAGAGAGAGCTCAGCCATGTCAACTTCGAGACAGGCTAAATGAGAAATGTATTAACAAGTGTACTTAAGGTGGCAGATTCAGTGGATTTTGGGAGAAGAAATCAGGTTTTCAAGGGCTGATGCCTGATGAAGCACTAGAAAGCATCCTAATAAAAATAGTTGAAATTATTTTTGAAGACATTTGTCTCTGCACATAAGGAAATTGAGGGCAGCAAGTGCGGAACACATCTTTAAGCTGTGTGGAAGGAACTAATGGAGAAAGATATTTTTTAAGAAATGCAAGAAGATCATTAATTAGAAAACCCTGAGTAAAACAAGAGGAAATGGAATGAAGAGCAAAGGTCAAGAGGTCAGTGGAAAAGAGCATGCTCTTGGGGAATCAGAACCGAATATTGTTAAGAGAAATCTAGGTTTAAATCTCAAGGCTCTAACTTGCTACCTTGGACAAAGTATCAAAACTTTCTGAGCTTCAGTTCCCTCATCTCTAAACTGAGGATAATGACAAGCCAGCAATGGGGTTTTATCACGATTTGTGGGCAGCATAGCTGGGGAAATTCTCACTCATACTGGTTTGGGTCAAAAGGCTTAGGTGAGATGTTATATGGGAAAATGTTGCCATATGAACAAACCAAAGGGAGTCTAAGTAATAATTGGAACACAGGTCTTCTGACAGTGCACTATGCTTTCATTCAAATGAGCCATACTGTTTCCATGACTCAAACAAACAATGACAACAATGACTTACAAACACACACGCAAAAACTTAACCTTTATGTGCCCCAGAGGATGAAAAGGACCATGTAGAATGTAATAGGAAGATTGGACAATTTGAAACTCTGTAAAAAGCATTTCACAGAATTTGAAATGTGTATGTCTATATCGAGTAGACAGAGGACTGAGAGGATGAATTTCTGTATTCTTAGAATGATCATTACCGATAAAATAACTAATATTGAAAATAATGATGACTGAACAGCATATAAAACCAAGACTTTATCATAATTTATAGGCAGATTTTCTAGAAGAGATCTCATATCTCTAGTGATATACTGTTGCAATATGATTAGTGGTCAAAATTTCTTCATGCATTAAGTAGATTATGCATTAAATGGGCCCATTGGCTAAATATTTCGCTCAGAAAATCTATTTTTTAAATTTTCTTTCGGTAGAATACATCACACAACTAGCTCTGGGAAAAGCTATCCAATACACTGAATGAACATATTCAATAGCAGCCAATTAATTCATTATTAAAATTATAAAACAAAAGCAGATCTATATCATACATCACAACTTATATTTACACTTTTACAGATTAATTCTATAACCCTTGCTTTCAACTGATAATTAATTTTTAGTTTGTGCTTGGGTTGCTTCCACCACCTACCTTACTTAATCTTATCTGAGTATTATTCTAGAACCCCATTATTAAGAAATGCCTATTAGTTTAGGGAAGGCTTATTCTGAAATACATACGTGGTTTATTTAAATAATGGAGTATAATGAACATTTTCGGGTAGAATGGACAACTTTCTATTTTAAATTCCCTCTAATTAAAAAAAGACATAAGCACTACATCATCTTTCTTGACATAGTGATCAGACATTGGAAGAAAATAACATTGTCGAATAAAACATTGGGGAGTGGGAGATTTAATGCTAAGGAAAATAATATCCATAATTGATTACCAGATTTGTAAGATCTGCTGTAGATCTAAAGGATGTATGACTTGAGTTTTGTTGTCACCCCAGATATTTATCTATCAGGAGATAGATCATAAGTGTTAAAAAAAAAAAAGAAAACAACTGGTTTTGTGAAATTTGTGACATGGCTTTACATAAAATCAGTAAATGCCAAGTTAAGCAAAGTGAAAAAAAAACAGAAAATCAGGGCTACTCATTTAGAACACTCATTTATGCTCTAATAGGAGTTCTCAATCTAATTCCCTTCAGGATCACAAGATTTTCTTCATAAAAGTGAAGTCATATAAAGCAAATTATGTCATCATCACATTGCAAAAATAAAGGCACTGACAATATAGCAATTATATTCAGAACTATTATTATATAATCAAAATAGGAAAGAAATCAACAATTGTAAAGAAAATAACCCTTTTTCTGTTAAAGATAGCAAAGAGGAAATTATGGAACTATAACTCAAACATTAATGACATTTCCAATATAGCACTTTACAATTAACTGAGCAGGGAGCAAGGCTTTTTATCATGATTTACTTCATCAGACCATTCACATATATCAAATTAATGACAGCAAATGGCAAGCAAAATTAAGTTGTAGCTGTCTAAAATATTTAATGGAATAAAGGAAACTTTATTTCAAATAATTACTGGAGCTTTTGTGATGTCAGAGAAAGAAAATGATTCTAGAGAAAATAACTGAAAATATTTCAGAATTAAAAAATATTTTAAAATGTCATGATGAGATGATTAATGGACAAATGTTATACCAATAAATGTAATTAGATGGTAATTTGAAATTGCATCCTCAAGAAGGAGAAATGGTCATATATAACAGATTAGAGAGATACTTAAAAAATGTACTAAGGGATCTTGGATAAAGTATACTTTTAAAACATGGACATTCTCCAACTCTGCAAGTGAAATCATTGCCCTCCCCCCTACATCCAGGGGTGAAAACCTCCCTGTCAACGTGGGAGATGACTCCCAGGGATGAATCCAGACCTGGAACCATAGGATCAACAGTTCCATTCTGACCAAAAAAAAAGGGGGAAGAGAAGTGTAACTAATAAAGTATCAGTGGCAGAGAGAGTTCAAATAGAGTCAAGAGGCTACTCTTAAGCAAGCTTCACAGTTAGATCTTGCTACCTATAATAACTTGCCAACCCCCAACCTGGACCATTCCAGCCAATCCTAAAGAACACCTAGGGCAATTTATACGAGTCCCCAAGTGTTCCATGAACTAGAGTAACTTTCCAGAAGCCTACAACCTCCAGATCGGTCCCTGTTCCAGATAAGTCCTGAAACCCAGAGGGCCCAGCCTCTCCAGAACATCAGATGGTTCCATCTTCCTACCCCATATTAGTGACAGACCCTTCCAATATGAAAAAGTTCGAATGGCCATAGCCCAAACACCGCCAAAGAGAGGTGTGGAAAGATCAAAGGTGATGGTGGAGTAATACAGTGAAGATAGGATTTAATAAATGAATATGAATGTTGAATCATTAAATTGATACCTCTTTTAGTCTCCAGTATCTCAGAGCAGATAGAAGTAAAAACCTAAAATTGTGGAAGTGTAACCCACATCAAACTCTGAAATCTGTTCTACAACAAATTGTGGTGCGGTACTTTGAAATTTATTGCATTTTTATATATTTGTCATTTTTCACATAAAAAGAAGGAAAAAAAAGTCAATTGTGATGATAAAGAATATTTAAGCCCTCTAGCTGCCTATATTCTGGAGCAGCTAGAAGGAAAAATTCAACAGGATCATATGGTAGCCCATGACAAACTCTGGGATCTGTCCTGTAACTATTTATTGAAGAGTGTTTTGAAAACTAGTGCTTTTTTCTTTCTTTGCTTTGTATATATGTTACACTAACAATAAAAAAGTTAAACAAATAAAAATAAATAAAAATAAAAAAGTGTAAAAAACAAAAACAGAAACATGGGCATTTTGGCTTTTTCATTTTGAGAAGGGGTATAAAGGATTAGGGGGATGTAATTAGTTGATAATCTTGAGGGGACCATGGAATTACTATACTGATTTTTTTTTTAGCCTCCAGTGTTCTGGAGCAGTTAGAAAGAAAAATCTGAAATAGTGGAAAGTAACCCATAACAAATTCTGAAATCTGTTCTGTGACCACTTGTTGAAGTGTACTTTGAAATGTACTGCTTTTTCTTTCTTTTCTTTGTATGTATGCTGCATTTCACAATAAAAAAAAACTGTTTAAAAGCATGGGGAACTGCAAAAAAGTGTAATTATGATCAGAGGCAAATAATTTTGAAAAAGTTCATATTATACTTTATAATAATTCAACAAATAAAAAAACCTCACACAGCTTTTCATTACATTAATAAAACAAACCATAAATTGGACAAGTTAGTAAGAATATTACCTATTATGTAAAATTAAACTTCGTAACTGGAGAAAGTTGGACTTTTATCAGGAATATGCAACAGGTCAAAGGGCTTGATAGAATATAACAACTCAACAATAGGCATTTTCTGGGAAGGTGCATATATATAAAGGTATGCAATAACGGCACATTTTAAGATCACTGTAATATATTTAGCTTTGGACTTATTCAGCTATAAGTACTTTGGTGCAGCTTTAGGATAGGAACTTTAAGAAATTAACTGATGGCCATTTTTCTTCTATCCTCCTCTTATAAGTATCATAGGAATAGAAGGGTACGAAGGAAACATTCTATTTTAGTGTTTCAAAAACAGCTATCCCTGACATGTAAGGTATGTGGCACGTTAAAAGATTTTTGGTGGCAGTGCAAGGGTAGTTCAGTGGTAGAATTCTCAACTGCTATGCGGGAGACCTGGGTTCGATTCCCAGTCCACGCATTTCCCAACAAACAAGCAAAACAAGCAAAGAAAAATCTAACGAATGGTGCTGCAATAATGGAATACTCACCTGGAAAAATAACGAAATGTGACCCCACCATCTAGCATAAAAAAAAAAAATTCTGAAAAAAATATGTTTTTGTGGTTCATTAAGTTTTGAAAATTTAGAGAGGTGGGAAAACCTCCAAAAGGGAAATAAACACAGTATACAAATTTTTTCAAAGTAAACTTTATCACAGACCCTTTAAAAATAAGTTAAGTGAGGATGGGCAACGGTGGCTCAGTGGCAGAGTTCTTGCCTGTCATGCCTGAGACCCGGGTTCGATTCCCTGAGCCTGCCCATGCTCCCCCCCACCCGAATAATAAGTGAATATTATGGGGAACTGTTACTTCATGTAATACATCTAGAAAATAATGTTATGGCTAGTTATAATAATGATAATAATGAAGATAATAAAATAGTCTCCAATAAATACGTATTTTCAGGAAATTGTTATTTTTCAAATTAGATAAATGATGAAACAAAATTGTGGGGGGATTTATAATACTGTATGGAAATATCAGGGTATTGTAGAAGCTGTAGATTAATTTTGGGTTGGTAGAGGGCTAACTATCATTGTGGAAAAAGCAAATCTGAGTTCAAGTCCTAGTTTCAGTAAAAAAAAAAAAAAATGCTTCTAAAAGGAAATCCATGAAATGTATTAGGATGTGAACAATGGAAACCATTTTGATTTTACTATAGAAGACCTTGTAAGTAGACATCAGCAGGTTCATTAAGAAACATCAACAATTCAAGTCAATCCCAGGTTATTTAACAAAATTCCTCACATTTTATCCTTTACTATGAAACAAAATGGAATGAAAAAGTTGATGGTAATCTGAAGTTCTATTTAAATACAGCTCTTTCTGTCTCTTTTCTTAAAGTTTTATTGAGTTATAACTTACCCACTATGAAATTTCAGCTGTTTTAAGTGTACAAATCAATGAATTTAAGCAAGTTTACAGAGTTGTGCAACTGTCACCACAATCTAAATAGAGGGCATTTCTATCACCCTCAAAAGACGCCTCATGTCTATATAGTGAGTGCAGTCACTCTCTCTATTCCCAGCCCCAGACTCAACCAACCACAAATATTAAATACTTTCTTAACCACAAATATTTGACATATCTACCTCATTAGGTTTTGGTAATGATCAAATAAAATAATGAGCATGCTTTGAAGATATGAGCTATTCACATGGAATAGTCCTTGAAAAGTGTGTGGTACATGAGAAGCTGGACAATTTATTTCCATCCCTTTTCATAAGGAAGAGTCCACTGAGTACTACTTAAAATATTTTGGAGGCCTTGTGAAGTTCCTAATTTTAGCAATGCCATGACACACTATGACAAGGGGTTATTATGACATGGTGGTTTTCCATCCAAAGAAAGGTTCTTGATGATGATGGTAAACTTGGTTGGTCAATATTCTTCACCTGTCATCTTTCTCCTCTATTATTCTATGAGCTGCAAGATGCCATTTGGGGCTTGTCTTCTTTCTTTCTTCTCCTCCCTCTCTCCCTCCTTTCTTTTTCTTTCTTTCTTTTTACAATATCTAGTACAATATTTGGCACATATTTAGTTACTAAATCTTTGTAGAACTTAATGAAGTAACCAGATATTTGCCAGTTAGGTGGCAAGCATTGTTTTGTACTCTGGGAAGCCTTGCTATCTCACAGCTAGCCTTTGGTGATTAGGCATGGGGGTGGATAGGGGCCTCAAAAGTGTATACTGATAAATTTCCAGAACATTTCACGGTATCTGCTTTCAATGACTTAGCAAACTAAAATAGCTTTTGAATGACCACCCCAGCTAGCCCTGCCCTGGGTGTAGCCACAACTAGCAAGGTGTGCACCTCCATAAGGTTTGGGTGATAAGAGACCCCCTAGCCTCTCCAAAAGGCACCTGCAGCTGCTTCTCCTAACAGCCCCTTTGGCCCTTTCATGTTGCATCATTTACCAGTAAGGTCTGAATCTCCATAAAGCTTGGATGATAAGAAGCTGCTCTCAGCTTCTCCAAATGGCCCTTGCCATTTCAGCTTTTTGTACAGTATAATGTGAAACTGCCGGTCCCCCAATATCCTTGGGAAAGTCCCACCATCCCCTCTGGATCACAATAAAGGCAAGAGGCTGGTATCCACAGGTGCTCTTACTCTCCCCTCCTACCATGGACCCCCACAGGAGCCCCAGACCTTTCCGCCACCTCATTTCCCCCTCTTCCCCCTCCAGGCCCTTTGATCTAACAAAATTGACCTTTCATACCTCATCCGCTGGCTAGCTATCTGAGTTTGTGCCTCGATATTCAAAGAAACTCCACAAAGCATCCAAAACACAAGTGTTATTGAGCTGTTTCTTTGTCAGATGTCCTGTGAGGACATGATACATGCAGTTTTTCCAAGTACAGTAAACGATGTTTGACATGTTTCTCATCTTTTTTCTTCTGCAATTCTTGCTTTTAAATACTTCCCACACCATTAAACATGCCAAAATGACAATCTTATTCATCCTAAAATATGACGTAATCAGCTCTATATAGTGACATCTAGAGGTAGCATTTCAATGTTGGAGCAGATTTAAAATTAACTGCACTGATTTATTTGAACACCATAATTACATGGAATCGTGAATAGGGTGTGAGATCTCGTTGGTTCGTTCAGGTTAGTATGATGCCCCAATACTACCCAGAGTAATCTGGGCAGAGAGCAAAAAAAAATATTTACAAAATCCCCTTGGGGGACTGGGGAGAAAGGAGGAAATAGTCAACTTTCCCATTTGGAGAATTCCTGATATCTGACAAGCAGTAGGGACAACCAAATCAATAAGCCAAGCCCTTGATCTTGGGGTTCACCCTGATGAAGCTTATTTTTGCAAAGGATAAATTAAGCCTACTTAAAATTAGGCCTAAGAGTCACCCCCAGAGAACCTCTTTTGTTGCTCAGATGTGGTCTCTCTCTTTCTAAGCCAACACGGCAAGTGCACTCACTGCCCTCCCACTCCATGGAGGGCATGACTCTCAGGGGTATAAATCTCCCTGGTAACATGGGACAGTAATCCTGGGATGAGATCGGACCCAGCATCCAGGGATTGAGAAAACTTTCTTGACCAAAAGGGGGAAGAAAGAAATGAGAAAAAATAAAGTGTCAGTGGCTGTGAGATTTCAAACAGAGTTGAGAGGTTCTCCTGGAGGCTATTCTTATGCATTATATAGATACCCCCTTTTCAGTTTGTGGTGTATTGGAGTAGCTAGAGGGAAGTACCTGAAATTGTAGAGCTGTGTCCCAGTAGCCTTGTTTCTTGAAGGTGATTGCATAATGATATAGCTTTTACAACGTGACTGTGTGATTGGGAAAACCTTGTATCTAATGCTCCTTTTATCCAGGGTATGGAGAGGTGAGTAATAAAGAAAATAAGGATAAAAATAAATAAATAATAGGGGGAGATAAGGGGTAAAAACTGGGTAGATTGAAATACTGTGGGTCAATGAGAGGGAGGGATAAGGGGTATGGGATGTACGAGCTCTTTTTCTTTTTGCTTCTTTCTCTGGAGTGATGCTTATACTCTAAAAATGATCATGGCGAGGAATACACAACTTTGCGATGATACTGTGAGCCACTGATTATATAACATGGTTGGACTGTACATGTGTGGATATTTCTCAATAAAAATGTTTTTCAGAAAATCAACAGCACTGGATTAACCAACACATCTACTTTGCAAAGTAATAGAACAAAAAGTATTTCTGCTACGGCTGTATTGGGTTTAACATTGTAACTCATATCTCCGGATTGTTTCTCATTTTCTCTTTCTGTTGTTAAATTATTTCATTACCTCATAAATGCTGAACAGGATTTCCCCACATGGGTTTATACTGTCTGACTCTTAAATCAATGAAATAGCTGTAATGTTCGACTGTTCTGAGTCGTTTGACAATCAAATGTGCCTATTTACAATATAAAAATCTTTTTTATCTCCTAATGAAATCATAAGCTTAATCTGATAGAACCAAAATCGTATTTAGGTTTTGGTTTTATTAAGCCATAGATTTTTTTTTTTTGTATGCTATATAGCGGGGTCACATTTCATTATTTTTCCATGTGAGTGTCCCGTTATTGCAACATCATTTGTTGAATTTTTTTGTTGGTTGGTTTGTTTGTGTTGCTTGTTTGTTTGTTTTTTGGGAAGTGCTTGGACTGGGAATCAAACCTGAGTCTCCTGCATAGCACGTGAGAATTCTACCACTAAACTACCCTTGCATCCCCAAGCCATAGATTTTGATAGTTCACAATGCTTACATTTACACACGGCCAAATATATTCAAGTGAAATATATTAAAGAAAAAAAACAATCATGAATGCTTTTGATGTGCAGTTAATGCATTCATCTTAAATGTAGAACCTTCTTTAGTAAACATAAGATCCTGCTTGTCTATTTACTGATGCTAAATTTTAGCTGTATTGCTGAGCCAGAGGAAAAGAGAGGTAAGGAAGAAATGTGATTTGCAGAAAACCTTGGAACACCCAAAAGCCTCAGCTTGATGACTGAAACAGGAACACTTTTCTAATGCGTATTACGAAGTTCTCTCCTACGATGATAATTTCTTTGCTTCCTAAATTGCTTTATTTTCTTTCCTCTGTTCATGCTTATGAATTCACCATGTGGGACACAAACTTACAAAAGACAGAATGAAGCAAAAACAAACAACAGTAAAAACACCGGAATAGTTCAGATACTGCAATGAATACTAGGCAACTTCACTGCTTCTTGTGGTTATCTATGTGACAGGACCATGCCAGGCTCTATATAACGTGCATCGCTGGCAAATGATGACATGAAGCATTCCAACAGGTGCCCATATTAGAGATTCAAAATACAAAATTACTAGAAAAGGAAAAAAAGCATGGGTTGAAACATCCCTTTATCTTAAAAAAGATTCATAGGCATTTAAATGTGATTTTTATGTGTTATTTAAACATAGTTATCACTTGCTCCTAAAAGGATTTAGAGGCACATCCAAGCTAACTGGCACACGAACATATGCAGAATTTGAAAATCAGAAAACAAAGCTGATTCCTGCCTCAAACATCCATAGGAGGATGGTATTTGTCTAAATTAATTAGTTAGTACAGTCTTTCAGCTGTTTGTTACTGCCACCCAGCTCTCTATAAAAGGAAGGGGGCAATCAAAATAGGAGAGAAAGCACCAGAAGTCTGATTTCTACCCTAACTACCTCCCACCGAAATTCTGACAGAGGTGAGAATTTTTTATGAGATTGGTGAGAAGTGCGATATCCAATACAAACAAACAAAAATACTGGAGCAATTCCTCCAACACCAATAATTAAATATCCACAGTAGTTCTCAAACCTTGGCTGCATATTAGAATAACTGGGGGAACTTCCAAAAATTTTGATGTCTGAGTTCATTCTAGAGACTGACGTAATTGGTCTGGGCTGCAGCATGTGCAGGACTATTGCGACAAGATCTTAAGTGCTTACTGTTTTTTTGTCTATATGTTATATTTCATAATAAAAATAATTTTTGAACTCAAAGTGGATCAAACAGCTAAATATAAGAACTAACACAATAAAGCTTCTAGAAGAAAATGTAGGGAAACATCTTCAAGACCTAGTAATAGGAGGTAGCTTCCTAAAGTTTACACCCAAAGCATAAGCAACAAAAGGAAAAAATAGATAAATGGGAACTCCTCAAAATTAAATGCTTCTGCTCTTTAAGAGACTTTGTTAAAAAGAAGAAGAGGCAGCCAACTCAATTGGAGAAAATAATTGGAAATCACATGTCAGACAAAGGTTCGATTTCCTGTATATACAAAGAAATCATACAAATCAACAACAAAAGATCAAACAATCCAATTACAAAATGGGCTAAAGATCTGAATAGGCATTTTTCAGGAGAGGAAACACAGATAGCTCAAAAGCACATGAGCAGATGTTCATTTTCATTTGCTATAAGGGAAATGCAAATGAGATACCACCTCACACCTATAAGAATGGCTGCTATTAAACAGAGAGGAAACTATAAACGTTGGTGAGGATGTGGAGAAATTGGGACACTTATGCACTACTGGTGGGAATGTATAATGTGCAGCCACTGTGGAAGACTGTTTGGCGGTTCCATAGGAAACTAAATATTGAGTTGCCCTATGACCCACCAATAGCACTACTTGGTATATACTCAGAAGAGCTGGAAGCAATGACACAAACAGACATTTGCACACTGATGTTCACAGCAGCTTTATTCACAATCACCAAAAGATGGAAACAAACCAAATGCTCATCAACAGATGAGTGGAGCAACAAAACATGGTATATACATATGATGGAATATTATGCAGCAGTAAGACAAAATGACTTCCTAAAGCACATGACAAGATGGATGAGCCTTGAGGACATCAAGCTGAGCAAAATTAGCCAGACACAAAAGGACAGATACTGTATGATTCTACTTTTATGACCAGCATAAAGGTATAATCAGAGACTTACAATCTCTGAATTATACAAGGGAATACAAGGGACTTAGAGATACATAGAAGTTAGAGATGGGTGAACCATTAGCTAATGAGGTTGAACTCCAATGTAAGGGAATAGATTGGAGCAAAGGTGATTCTCTAGTGGATCTAGAAGTAATATTACCATATTGAAGATGAACAAGATTGAAAGGGGTTGTATAGACCTACGTGTTCTACTCACTCACAGTAGAAATATGAATGAGTTCTTGTAAGAATTACTCCAAAGATAAGATTCTTGTATAAAGAGTGTTTAAGTCCAGGGTACAGGGGAAAACTCCTATTGCATGCTATGAGCTATGTTCAAAAGGAAACCATCAGCACTGCCACAGCAACAGCAGAGGTAAATAATGGGGTGAAGGACAAGAGTTAAGAAGAGGTTTAAATTTCCTAATTGGTGAGGGTGTGTTTATTGGTTTTCTTTCTCTTGGGAACAATGAAATTATCTAAAATTGACAATGTTGATGGACTGTGGACTTTGGGACCTCTACATGATGCCCGATGAATGCAGGTGGCTGAAGGATGCACTGACGGAGAAGTAGATTGGTGAATGATGGTGTATACTTATGAATGAAGGTTGTGCTGCAACAGAAAGGAACAATGTTATGAAGCATGCGACAATGTGAATGAACATGTGGGACATCTGGTGAGACAAAAAGCCAGAAACAAAAAAAAAGAATGGTATGGTCACCTTTAGAAAATGCCTATAAGAAAACAGGGACCTAGATTGTAAGCTTTTAGAGCAGACACATTAAGTCCAGAGTGGTGATTATTATTTCTGAATTCTGAGAGGCTTTTTTATATATATAATCTGATATTTAGAGATAAGAACAAAGCTGAACAGGTTGGAGTTAAAGTAATTCAGAGCATAGGGGTAAGGAAGACAGTGTCTATATTTTAGAACCACACATACTCTTTGAGACCAATGGAAGAAAGGTTTATTTGATCTGGAACTGAGATTTTCTGTAGTGCATAATCTAATTCAATCAATCTGCATAGCTAATTTGAACAATTGAAACACAGGGAACACAGAACAAGAAAGAGGTCCCTTAATCCTGTATAGATTATTGTAATGCTTGGAAACATCCTAGAGTATATTAATCAGATAATCAAAAAGTATTGGCAAAGTCCCCTGAGCAGGGGAGAAAGTCTATGGAACTATTAAACCTTACCATCAGGGAATCCCCTGATACTGTGTCAAATTTTAGGGACACACAAATCAATAGGCCATGCCCTCGATCACAAGGCTTACTCTCGTGAAGCTTATGTAGGTAGCACAGAAGCCTAGACTACCTATAGGCATGCCTTAGAGTTACCTCTGGAGGACGTCTGGTGTTGCTCAGATGTGGCCTCAGTCTCTCTAAGCCCAACTCTGCAAGTGAAATCATTGCCCTTCCCCCTAATTGGGACATGACATCTAGGGGTGAAAGTCTCCCTGGTGATGTGGGAGAGGACTCCCAGGGATGAATCCACACCTGGCACTGTATGATCAACAATTCTATCCTGACCAAAAGGGGGAAAAGAAGTGTAACTAATAAAGAAAGTATCAGTGGCAGAGAGAGTTCAAATAGAGTCGAGAGGCTACTCTGGGGGTTGCTCTTATGCAAGCTTCAGGCAGACCTTGCTACCTATCATAACCTGCCAACCCTCAACCAGGACCATTCCAGCCAATCCTAAAGAACACCGAAGGCAATTGATAAGATTCCACAAGGGTTCCAGGCACTAGAATAACTTGCCAGAAACCTACAACCTCCAAATGGGTACCTGGTCTAGATAAGTCCTGACACCCAGCCCAGCCTCTCCAGAACATCAGATAGTTCCATCTCCCTACCTCATATCAGTGACAGACCCTTCCAATATCAAACATTTAGAATTGCCATAGGCCAAACAACCCCAATGAGAGGTATGGAAAGAGCAAAGGTGATGGTGGAATTATACATAGAAGATAGGACTTAACAAATGAATATGAATGCTGAATCATTAAACTGATATCTCTATTAGTCTCCACTATTTTAGAGCAGCTAGAAGTAAAAACCTAAAATTGTGGAATTGTAACCCATGTCAAAGTCTGAAATATGTTCTGCAACTAACTGTCGTGCTCTATTCTGTTTAAAGCAATAATTTGCCACTGTCCTAATTTTGTACTTTAATATAAAACCCTCTGGATTTGTAAATGGATTGTCATTAGGCAGTTGATGATACAGTAATGTGAGTCAAGATTTTGGGTTGGTTAAGTGCTATTTTTCAAAATAAAACCCTCATAGATCAACGTACGCTGAGAAATCCTCGTAGGATATAGTTTCACCGACTAAAAGGAAAAGCTTTATTCCTGTAAGCTCATGTCACTAAATTAAAAAATAAAACTATTATTTTGATCCATCCAACTCCGAATCGGAAGGCCCAAGTCCACCACTTCTGACAGCTGATCAATTAACATGATAAGACAGGGAGAAACTCCTTTATGCTCTCAAGTCTCCAGTGCAAACACAAACATGAGGAAGTATCTTGATCTACATCTACTTTTCTCTATAAGATTATTCCTGACAGAAGGTTATGCAAATTACATTTCCTTAATACTGAAGGTTATTTTAAACCTGAGGATCTCAAACAACCATAAAAGGCAGAAAATGAAAGCTCTGTTAAGTTTAAATTTTGTAGCAAAACCATCAGTGTACCACATGGTGGAAGCAGATATCTACAAATCGATGTGACCAGTATTTGACAGAGAATCTGAGCAAATACTTTGAAAATCACCAATAATTTTCTCCAATTCTATAGGCTGTCATTTCAGTTTCTTGACTAGTCCTTTGGAGTGCAAAAGCTTTTTGTTTTTGTTTTTCAACATTGATGAAGTCCGTTATATATATATATATATATATATATATTTCTTTTGTTGCTCATGATTATGGGTAACGGATGTTGGTGATATTAGCACATTATTAAGAATGCAGCTTTTTTTGGTATGCTGTATGGCGGGATCACATTTCATTATTTTTCCATGTGAGTGTCCCATTATTGCAGCACCATTTGTTGCATTTTTGTTTGTTTGTTTTGCTTGTTTGTTTGTTTTTAGGAAAGTGCATGGACTGGGAATCAAACCCGGGTCTCTGGCATGGCAGGTGAAAATTCTACCAATTGAACTACACTTGCACCCCCCGGAATGCAATTCTAACCACTTGAAAGTGGTTACAATGGGAACATTATAGTTGTATAAGTGTTATTACAAAAAAAAAATGTTTTTTTTAAAGAGCACCAAATATGGTAATGCCATTCCTTCTGATCTACTTCCCTTTGATTGAATCAGAACAAATGCAAAAAATTGCCAAAAAGGGAACGCAACACCCACTTGGTCTCTTAATTAGCAATGAACTTCTGCCCAAGTTTAAAGATATGTATTTTTCATCAATTTCGAGCATTAAAATTAGCCCCACATTTATAGGCTTTGAAAAATGTCATGTTGGTATTCTTTGCCGGTCCATTTTTTGTCATACTATGCTTAAGTTATTTCACAGGCAACCTTTATACTTCAATTGTTTCTTTCAACAGAGTTTCAAATTGAGCTTTGGGAAATGCAGTGATCAAAGTAAATCTGAGTACTGGATAATTCTGTTCCAGGAAACAACTCACTGCTGTCATCCTAAAATAAACCCTGGAGATGAAGAACATTTTGAGAACTTTTGGGTGGCTTACATTTTCCAATATTATATGTTACCATTGGGGACAGTCGAGGTCAAGAATTAGCTTTAAAATGCAGGTGCAATGATACCTGCATAGGATATGGATTTGAGCCAGAAAGGAGTTTCCCAAGACAAGAACAAGACTGGGATCCATGTAAGTGGCACTGGCCATCCCCAGTTTGGGAGGGGCCCAGGAAGGAACCTATTCCCGAGCTCCCCAGAGCTCAGCTTTCTTTCTTTCTCATTTTTTTTTTTGTATGCTATATGCCCAGGGTCACATTTAATTCTTTTTCCATGTGAGCATCCCATTATTGCCACACCATGGTTGAATTTTTGTTTGTTTGTTTCTTTCTTTCTTTGCTCGTTTCTTTGGGAAGTGCACGGGCTGGGAGCTGAGCCCAGGTCTCCCGCACGGCAGGCAAAAATTCTCCCACTGAACTACCCTTATACCCCCTAGCTCAGTTTTCTTGACCTTCCCAGCAAATGCAGCCCTTCAACTGTCCTTTGCAGCTGTGAGAAAGCAGACCCTCTTTAGCTCTCCTCCACTGTGGTTGGTTGGAACAACGGCCACCCTCAGAGCAGGGCTCCCAGGGATGTAAAGTAGCAAATCAAAAGTTGTGAGCGGTGATTGGCCATTTGCCCCTCCCTCCACCCCCGGATCTTGCGGAAATGAATTTTTACGCCTTTCTCTGACACCAGCAAGCTGCCACAAGAGTGGGGGAATCGGTGCCGCTAACTGCCCATGGTAGAGAGAACAATTTATTGGTATGTACCGTAATTTACCAGCTACTTCCTCCTTGGATGCTGTACAGGGTTCTACGGGACAGTGGAGTTTTGAAATAATTGATTCAGATGGTTCTTAGTGTTTAATTGTTGTTCTGGTGGAGGGAGCGATTCCTGGAGCTTCCTACCTTGCCATCTTTCCATAGTCCCCTGCTCTGGACTTTCTACACCTATGAAAATTACCTGCATCCTGCCTTATAATCGCAGACACTTTCTTGGTCAAAATTAGACATAGGTAAACTAACCTATGGCATTATGGATATAATGCTCTGGGTGTCCAGATGCTCAGCCACCAATTGAGATTCATTGCTCTGTAACTGTACTGTAACCATGATCGATAGTGCCAATGTTTTACCCAAAAGGGACGATGAAGTGAAAATGGTCAGGTATCTCCACCACTCAGTGGGGAGAGGGCGGAGGGGGGAGGGTAGATAACGCCAGTTACAACACAGCGTATGGTTCTCCTTGGTTCTGGGTTAATGATCTACACATAAGACTTGAAAAGTAGTCACATTACCTCATTACTACCAAACTTTAAAGATGTTTAAATAAATAATGCCTATGATACTTTATACACATTCAAATGTTATTTAACAACAGCAAGACTGCATTAAAAAAATTACTTCCCAAAGTAAAATAATAGCATACATGTAATCGCTATAAAGTCAACTTGATGCTTATTACTATTTTTACTCTCACTCTTGAAACACTTAAATACATTTGATACTTTGAATTGAACAAGGAGTTGAATGAAAGTGTGAGGGTGCATGCTTATCTAATTCATCATCATTAGTAATAAAATGCAAATGTAGATCTCTAATTTCTTATGACACTAGCTACTTGCAACACATTAAATGTAGAAAGAAAATATAGAGAGCTCATGACTTGTGAACGCTTGATTACAAAGATGACTTGATAGTAAGTGTTTACGGCTGAATTTATAACAGTAGTTTCAGAATATTCTCTGTACCACTTACATTCCCATGGTTTCCCTCTAGCTTTAGTGCAATTGAAAACACTGACAAGCACCGGACCTCAGTGCAATAGTGCTGCTGTCCTTTAAGTTTTTATATTTAAAATTTCTCCCTTACATACATTCAAAAATCAATTTTCAAGCGCTAAAGAAGAACAAAAAAAATCAATCTAAACAACTCACCACATAGCTAAAGGAATAACTAAATTAAAAACTCAGCAGTGCCTTGTTTAGGAATTCAAAACAAAGGACCAGAAGCTCATTCCCAGTTGAACTTGCCTGGGCTTGCTGAGGCATTTGAGCTGCGTCCACCTTGTCGGCAATATAAGCTTCCAACTGCTTGTCGATAAATGTGAGGGACTCCTGAATTGAGTGTAAGGATTTTTCCATCTCCTGGGCAGACTGGATGCTCTGTTCAAGCAACTTTTGCCTCCTCATGGCCTAAAAGAAGGAAGAAATAGGGTGATTCAGTTAAACATAGTCTCCTCATGACTGTTTTCCTGCAATCCTGCTTCAAAGCAAATGAAGATTCTAAAGGCTTCCACAATCACCTTTCTGTATGATAGATTTCGCAGCTTCCTACCACTCATTCAGCTCTGTTTATAAAAACTGACAGTGATGAGAGACAAAAAAGTAGTACACAGATCTTCAAGAATCCGGAATCGGGAACCCACGGGACCAAACTACAGTATTGTGCACAAGGCGAGAGGCCGGGAAAAACATTAGAGGAGTCATCTCAGCCGTTGCAATCTGTCATTCTCAGGCTGAATGTTCCTCTTGATCTCATTATATAGTTCAAGAGATTTGGTGTACTTAGAATAGGGCCATCGTCACGGCAATCCAATTCAAGGAAGATAATCCACTTCTACCAGTGAGACACGTATACAATCTGTTCAGAATCAGCTTCTTATCAAAAGGAGAATTTTAGATAACTGTCAGGTTGAGGATTTATTTTTCCTTGTGCAATTTGGATTATGGAAATTGTTTGTACAATTGCATTTCTGTTACTGCCAAAGCAGAACAAAGAAGAAGTAATCTTAATATAGCTGCAATTAATCTTGATTGCTATTATAACTATGATTAGGATAATTTTACACTTTTCAAGTATAAATAGCATGCTGAACAGATTGCAAAGTCTCCCTTCAAGGATCAGTTCACCTTTAGAAGTGTAGTCATAAAAGTAACATTTGGGACACAGGACTTTTCGAGAACGTATTGTCACACGCCACGTCGAATATTTTCCCATCACACAGATTGTAGTAGGCATAATCCGCTGGTACAATAAAACTATTCTTCCCCCAAAAAACAATTGGGGTTTAAAAAATGATCCTGGTTTTTATATTTGAGTATCAATGTTGGCTCGTAAGCTTAAAAGATATTGGAGATGTAGTTGTTATTTAATGAACTCAAGTGAGAAAAAAAGCTAAAGGCCTCTAGACCAAGGGAAAAGAAGCTGGAAGAGTAATGACACTAGAGGAGAAGGACTCTCCCAGTGCTGCTACCTGTGCCATAAACCTTCACATTTTCCAGTTTCTTTGTCCTAGACCTTCCTTTCCTCTCATTCTACCAATACCCTTAGCTTCAATTTTATCTCATATGCTGATAACTCTCAACTCTAAAGTCTCCAGTCTCGATTCCTTCATGATCTCCACTTGTGCTTATGTATTGCCCTGCAGGACATTTTCACTTCAGTGACCCTAAACCACCACAGTGTCACAACATGACCCACTACGTGCCATTGTGTGTCCCTTCTCAACTCCTCTTTCCTTCGCAAAATTGCTTTGATTCTTCTCTGGTTCCTTTTTTCCCTATTTTGATGAAATGCAATTAATCACTGCCTTTATTAGACTTCATTCTGGATGTTTGCTCATCATCTATCATGACCTTCCCTACTTTACATCTAATCAAGCAATCATCGAGCTTTTCTTCTGCCTTCTGAATATTTCTACCATCCTTTTCTCCCTCTTCCCCTCTGCCTCTGCTGTAGTTTATTTCATTAAATACCTTCTGTCTCAATCATGTTACTAGCCTCTAGGCTGGTATCCAACCCCACCCTAACCCACCTGCAAAGCAAATACAGAGTGTTCTTTTTGAAAATGAAATCATCGTGCTTCATTGATTCTTTATTTTCCTTAGGCTAAAAGCCATATTCCTTTATATGGCTTAGAACTTCTTTATGCTACAGGCCCTCCCAATGTCTTCTACTCCTTGATCCAGCTATAAATTTCTTATTCCATTTTCCAGCATGCGCCAACACATACCAGATAACAGAACAGGATAGAAGATTATTCAGGGCAACCTTTAATCTATTTCTATTAAAATACTCTATTCAAGATCAGTGACCAAAATTTTGCCTTGTACTCTAATTGAACCATATTTCCCTTTTGTCAGGTAAGACTTCACCTAGAAGTTATATCACCCAATAATTCAGATAACTGTACCCAGCTATAATGAGAGCCCTCTGAATTGCAGAAAAGCCTACTCTGAGCTCCTCCAGAGAAATGGATCGCTAATGATAAAATTTCAGCATCGTGACAAGTGGCTAAGGAAACTTTCCAATCATAACATGCAGTAATTGCCTACTCAGCCATTGTTGAAAATTTGGCCCTTTCTCTGGCTAAAGGCAAATGCAGCATATCCATTAGTGTATATCTGTTAGAATTGTAAAACAACTGAATAGGATGTAATACAGCATAACTTTAAGCCACACATCTGGCCTCAAACGTTATTTTTAGAAATTTAACTTTTTTCTTCTATTCGTGAGATTCTATGAGCTGAAAGAAATGAGGTGGCCTTTGAAATAATCACAGAGTTGACCTCAGGTGGGTTGTTCTTTTTGCCCTCTGGCCTGGCAGTCAATAAGGGAGACCGAGTTACACTGATTCTTCAATTATTTCAGGCAGCGAAAACACTTGATGTCAGTCCAAACTCGCAGAATTCTTTGAACTAGTTATGGTACATAAACTGCCTCGTATTTCTAAACATCTTATTAGGCAGACCCTGATTGTTGTCTCATTTAATGGAGTTGGTAGGAAGTTCTGAACCATAATTGGATTTTTTTTTTCCTGCTGTTCCAGAATACCGCTCAAATGTCATTTTTTAAAATGCTATTTCATGTCTTTTGCTAATCTGCTTGGCAATAAGTGGACCTATATGGCTAGAATGAAACAGCAGAAATGAGAAGAGTGAGAAAGATATTAAAACACTGGCATTCAACAATGAAAATATAAAAGCAAAAAATTGAATCCTGGTAATAGTTACCAAGAAATAACCTAATGAAGAAGATTTTAATCCACTTTTCTAAGAAAACTCAAAGAAATCTAAGTTAAAAAAAAGTAACATCCATGAAAACACATTTGTATTATCTCCTCAAAATACTCGGCATTATAAATTAAAATTTTCATTGATTTTGGTTGGCAGTGGAAAGTGTTCACAGTGAATTGATTGCTCCACACATTCCTATTTTTTAAATCAAGTATTAACTTTTGTGCCACAATATAATAAACACTTAAATCAAAGCGCAGCATGCCTAAGAAACCCTGGGAGAATTAATTCTTCTAGCGAAATAAAAACTGACAATTCAAACCAAAATAAATGTATTTAAAATGCCAATGAATTCTTAAAGATAGAGAAAAAATTATCCCAAATTTTACAAAACTATGACAGCAACCATAACTTTCATTAAAGGGACTGTAATTCCTGAAATGCACTGACTGAATAGGCCATATAACAATTCTGATTCCAATTAAAAGTGGTGGGAAAGCTCATGGTTGCAAATAAATTGGGAATGTGAATGTTTCCCCCACTAAATTAGGATCTGCTGAGAAAATTTGTATACAAATATATTTCCCTTGCACTTATGCTTTCTAGCCAGTAGTGCATACTTTCAGAAGGAAGCTTGCAACCATACAGAGAAAGATCACATAGAATGCAATAACAAAGTGCAACAAAATAGAGGAGAAAGAAATATATACTGGTTGGAATAAAGAATGTCCCCAAAGTGCTTTTGTCCAAAATTCCCTCTCCTACACTGCCTGCAATTCTCCTCTTGGGCACATAGCCCACAAATAAAAAATACAGTCATTACAAAGCAATTTGTTAAAATTAAAAAAAAAATTCTCCTGAGAAAGTTAACTCAAAATATAGCAATATCTATGAGATCCAGGAGTGAGATTGGGAGAAAATGTGCTGTTATTTTGTTTCTTCTTTTATGAATGCTATTTCTTCTTTTATAAATGTGTTATTGTGTAATTGTATTTTTTTTTCATTTTTAGTGGAAAGATAGAGAAAGAATAATTAATTTTAATGGCTAAGAAATTATTGGGGAGGACCAATTGAGTGGAGGGTCTGAAAGGAAGTTTTCATGTAGAGGAAGGGATTCAAGAGTGATAGGGACCTATAAAATGGGAATTTGGAATGTACCAAAGATACACTGCTTTCTTAGGATCTTTCACAAACTTTTGTTTTTTTGCATGGGCAGGCACCAGGAATCAAACCTGGTTCTCCAGCATGGGAGCTGAGAATTCTACCTGCTGAGCCACCGTGGTCCACCTAACAAACTTTTTTTAAAATCTAGTTATTAGTTGGTGTGGTGGTGGCTCAGTGGCAGAATTCTTACCTGCTATGCCGGAGACCCGGGTTTGATTCCTGGAGCCCACCTATGCAAAAAAAAAAAAAAAAAAAAAAAGACCCACAAACAAACCAAAAAAACCCCAGTTATCTAATAAATATCCCTTCATTGCTCATTATGTACCAGGTATTGGGGGGGGGGGGTCTGTGTTATTTATAGTTTTCTTTCTTAATTGATCAATGCACTCAGGCTTAACATTACAAAAGTTATCCCTTCATTGGTTTTAAGTCAAGAAAGGGATTCTCTACTAGGCTGGGAGTTTAAGAGACATCTGACTTCTCAGAATTCTGGGGTGTGGATATTCTCTAGAACTAAAGATTCTCACATGCTGAGCTTCAATCATGAAGAAAAATTTTGGTTCTTTGTGCAGACAGATTACTCTGGAGTTATTTCCGTTCTGTTTATTAGTATCTTTCTCTAGGAAATAAGGAAAGTACTGGTGTCAGATGGTTGATTAAAAAAAAACAGAATACTATTCATCATCTTGTAGTAAAATACACACCTATTTTATCTTTTAATTTTTTGTTTATAGGTACTCATCAGTGAGATCTGGACATGTAAATGCTTTGATTTCTAGCATCATCTTATTTTCTCTCCCTTAAACAATGAAGCATTTTAACTGATGTTAATGTTAAGCCTCATTTCTTTGAATGATTTTAGCAGTAGATGAACTAAAAGAAATGAAGTCCCAACTTCAGATCAAATAAAGGTAATGAACTGAAAATTCTAGAAGCTTCTGCATTGAGGAGAATTAATTAATTGCCCTTACTTTGAATGCTCCTACTTCGCAGAAAGTAGGCCAATAAGGAATGAGTTTTATTTTCATATACAGTAGCTGACAATGGGAGTCCTGAAACCAATTACCACTCCAGCTCTTTAGAAACTCAAGTGGTGACTAATGAGAGGCCACTAATCTTCATTATTTGACAGCCACACCTTCCTGCATAGGGCATCCTGGTCAAATTATTTTTTTCCTGGAGTTTCAAGATCTAGGTGCTTGGCAGTTGACGGAACTACTTCCTTTTAGCTTTTCTTTGTCATGTACCAGGAGGTTGTAATTTGTTGAAGTGCCAGGTAATAAGGAATACTCAATTTGATTGAATCATGGTGGTTGGTTTGAAAACATAATTTTAAGATCTTTAAGGGGGCATGCCATGGAAATGCCAAGAATTATTTATGGACTGCTCAAAATGTTGTATTTGTCTCAGAAACAGATTCTCCCAAGCTCCAGTTGGTTAGAACTGACAGGAGGATATTCTCAAGGAAGCTGAAATTTGAGGAACACCTTGGGCTTCTATATAAACTTACCTCTTGGAGGCTGATTAGACATAGCATTTCATCTGCCTTGATTTTGTACAGTGCTAAGAAAGCAATAGATCACCACAAAATTGCATACATAATTTCTAGTGGTTTAGGTGTGCTTAAAGCAGACTGAAGATATGATGTTTTGCTTAAGAGGAATGAAGCGAGGATATTGAGAGGGGAATTTGATGGATAAACAGAGAGAAGAAGATAATTTATCATTTATATCAGGGAGAACTAACTAAATATTACTGCTCACAGTCTCAGCATTCATAAAAAAGATTCACTTTGTTGCTTTTTTTGTTTTCAAATTAATCTGTCCTACATTTCCCTAAAGAAAAGGGGCCCCATACTGTGTTCTTGGACAAGAAAGACCAGATAAACAAAAACTGTTGCTGCTTTAAGCTACTTCATATATAACTCTTGTGAGGGTCTCTTCCATGATTTTGCTTTGGTAGTAATTTGTTAGTATAATTTATAGGGAAGTAGGCTGTAAATAATCACACAGATGTGCACATGCATATATATATATCCTTTAAATATGAAACAAATACTGTTAAATATTATTCACAGAGGCCTTCGGGATTTATTTTTGTTATTGTCATTTGGTTTCAATGAACTGGGGGAAAAAATCCCGCAAACCATGTCGGAGCTTTCTCTAATTTCATTTACATAATAAGAACGTAAAAACCATTGGTGCCATGGTAAATTGAAACTTCATCTGTTTTACAACTTTGCAGGTCACTGAAGTTCCTCTGTGACTCTGAAGGAGTATACTTGAAAGTAATGTTTGAGAATTATTTTACCAATGGGATTTGACATCAGGTAGCCATCACTGTCAAGTAAATTATTGATAGAATGGTCAGTGAGCTGTAGAGTAATATATATAAGACATTTTTGGATTTTCGCCCCAACTATTTGTCTTTATAGAAAGACAGATGAAATTGGTCTCTGTACAACAGGAGTAAACTGATACCTTATTTCAGCTTCAAAAAGAAAGTGATAGAAGTATAATACAGTAAACCTAGAAGAAATCTACAAAGTTCATCTCATCAAACCTTTTCAAGGTAACTGTACACATCCCTGTAATCAGTTAAAGTTCTCTGGTCCATTGGCAAAATGACCTCTGACTGCACATGTGCTCATAATATGAAAGTCTAAACTGTAGACAATTAGTAATTTAACAATAAGGAAGTCAGAGTCTAGGCATAAGTTGGTTTATGATCATGAGCACATGTTCAAGCAAGGAACAGAGTCCATACATGACTCAAACATCTAAATCTGAGGTTTCTGGGGTTGAATTATGTCCTCCCCAAAAGACATGTTGAAGTCCTAATGCCCAGAACCTCCAAATGTGACTTTACTTGGAAATAGGGTCATTACAGATGCAATTAAGCAAGCTAAAACAAGGTCTCACTGGAGTAGGGTGGGCCCTTAATGCAATATGACTGGTGTCATTATTAAGAAGGAAAGAAGAGACGCAGGCAGAGAAAGAGAGATAAAAAGGCTATGTAATGATGGAGGCAGAGATTATAACTCATAGACAACTGAGGATTGCCGGCTTCAAGCAGAAGCCAGAATAAAAGTAAGGGAAGACTTTCCCCTACATACTTCAGAGGATTTGTGACTGTTTTGATACCTTGGTTTTAGACTTCTAGGATCCAGAACAGCGAGACCATAAATTTCAGTTATTTTAAGACATCTAGTTTATGATAGTTTGTTACAGCAGCCCTAAGAAACTAAGCCGGGGGTAAAGTCAAGTTGTAACAAGAAGCAAAGAATAGCAGCCAGGAATAAAAGTAGCCACTGAGCAGAGTAACTGATTTCTGGCAGTTGCTTCTGTGGTTGTCCCAGGAAGCCACAAATGCAGTGACTGGCCCCTAATGCAAATATAGGTAGAGGAAAAGCAAGGTGTCATACTTGGAAAAACTAGCTGGTGTATGGGTAATTACCTAAATGGAGAAGGCCTCTAGTGAGGAAGCATCTAGGAAGGTCTATATCAGATAGGTTGGTGGTTGTGAGTTAACTAGTCATTGTTATGTAAATGAGGTAGACCTTTGATGACCCCCAGATAAGGCAAGGGCATCCATCAAGCACAGTAGTGTTAACAGATGCTTCAGAGTGGAATAACCCTTTGCTACCAGACAATCTCTTTACTCAGAAATCCAGACTCTCCTGGCAAGGATTAGCCACAATGGTTCTGGCCTCATGGACTTTGCACAATGTGTGGGAAGGCTATTAGTCACTGTCCCTTTCACAGAGCAGCAAAGGGAGGCCTCCCTTGTTGCTATGAATAAAACAATTTTGAGGCTTCAGCTAGGGAGTCACAGATGTAGCCTCCACAACCAGAAATTGTACCTTTTGGATATACACTGGAGCTCTCCCCTGGGTTCCGTTTTCTGTAAGATAGGCCCATAATAGTCTGAGGCCCATGTTCAGGTTCTGCAGAGATAAAATGTTCTGGATTCTATAGAGCAGCTAGAAGTAAAACCCTAAAATTGTGGAATTATGACCCATACCAAGCTCTGAAATCTGTCCTACAACTAATTGTGATGCTGCGCTTTGAAATTTATTGCTTTTGTTTATATATATTATTTTTCACAAAAAAGAAAACATCGACTGTGATGATAATAAAAATATATTTATTCCTTCTAGCTGCCTATATTCTGGAGCAGCTACAAGGAAAAATCTGAGATGATGGGATGGTAGCCCATGACAAATTGGGATCGGTCCTGTAACTACTTGTTGAAGAGTGCTGTGAAAATTATTGCTTTCTTCTTTCTTTGCTTTATACATATGTTATATTGTACAAGAAAAGTTTTTTTTTAAAAAAAGAATATCTGAGGACAAAGCTGATCTGCTGTTAATGGCAGAAAAGAAAGATGGAAAGAACCTGAGACCTTGATGAGGTCACTGAGCTGCCGATGCAATCTACTCTGGAAATATCCAGCTGTCTGGATTTTTCATGTGAGATGACAATAGTGTTCTTACAGAATAAACCATTTTGAGTTAAAAAAATATTTTGAGAAAGACAAGTATGATGCTCAAATAAAAAAAAGCTCTGCTTCTATCAGCCTTTATGGTTAATGGTTGGTGGGGTCAAGTATATTTTGGTGCCATCCTGAAGTGACACCCTGGTGCCAAGTTGAAGTGGTGTCTGAAACACTGGAAAATCCCCCCCACTCTGCTGAGATATCTGGGATGAATTATTCTTTTTCAGAAACTGCATGAAGATTACCAATATTCATTTTTTTTTTAATAAACCAGGTAATCACCATTGTGCTGGAGAAGTTGAAGGAGAAATAACTTCAATGTCATTTATGGCTTCCTGTCACCTTATTTATCCATACTGCACATGGCTATCCACCCTCCTTATAACACTCTCAAGAATCCCTCAGTAAATAATTGACACTATTTTGGCCTGAAGTTATTATAAAGCTTTAAAGCATTTTGTTCACCAAGTATATAAAATAGAAAAGGCTGCAGATTTGTAGCAAGGAACCCGTACACTTTGGTTGAGATGTGCATCTTGACAGTAGGAGGAAGATATCGGGAAGAATGGCTTTTCCCTCCACTTGCCAAACATGCTGTACAATGCTTGACCAGCAGGCTGGCAGTGCAAAAAGGAACACTCATGTGTGTTGATGTCAGCAGGGGAACAGGTAACAGGTAAACACTGGTAAAGTGGTGCATTACACCCGATTCCTTATTAGAGACCAAGATCGTATGACAATGAATCCTCCTGTGAAACATTAAGCTGACTGAAATAGACAAACTGGCTTCCAATCTCTTCTCTCTTCCAGCGGCAACTTCTCATTATCTGTAGATTGAACCCATTGTGCTATAGTTGTTTGGAGTGGAGGAGGAGAGATCAGGCCTCAGGTGGTGGGTCCCCCACTTGTAGGATCCTTGCACTCATCCTAATTAAATATAACTGAAGATTTAATTGTGGATACTGTCTATCCCATCCTTGCAAGACTACTAGCATCTACCAAACTGGCCCCACAGGGAAAATTTGTTCCATCTAGAATCACAGACCGGGAAGAAGTGAGAGGTAGAACACTGGGGAATATTCTGATGCCATGGAAATGACAGATATTGTGGTTAGTGGTGTTCCATTTTTCTGTGCTATCAGCAATTTGCTGTGGTTTCCTAGAAAGTGATCATTCTACTCCAGCAGGGAATTGTGGCTTTGAAGGACAATCATTTTTGCCCCCACTTGGCTGAATTGTTCAGGAACTAGAAATGAGCTTCATCTCTGCAATACAGGGACTGCTCAACTCTAATGAATAGTAAATGAACATGGAAAAGGTAATGGTCCACAAAGGGAATGTATCTGAGACATAGGACAAAATGGGCTGCCTTAAGCAACTCATTCTCAACTGAAGGCCTAGAACAGGGCTCTTAAACCTGAATAATCATCAGAATCACCAGAAGATCATTGCAAGAATATAGTTTCCATCTCAATTCAAACCCACTAATTAGAACACAGAGGAAGTTGGAATATAATATGTATGAACTATAAACTCTCTATACCCTCCTACCTGTGTGATTGTGATAATTATGCAGGTTTGAGAAGACTTACTGAGTGAAGTTTGCAGAAGCATATGCCTTAAATAAAAAATAAATAATAAACAATGGATATGGACACATAATTAATTAGTCTTGGAACAAAAAAAAAGTGGAGAGCAGAATGCTATTAAATTGGCCATTTCCTAGTGTAGATCAGAAAATGAGTACGAAATTTCAAAGGCAGAAGCAGTAAAGCAATTCTCCAATTTTACTAACTATTTTTGAAGGAAACTTACTGCTGAATGTGTGCATTCTATGACTTAAAAACAGCTTGATGATCTCGAAATGTATTTCTATTTCTCATTCCATATATGGATTACTCTGAAACACTAGAGTATATTATTAAGAAATGTTGAACATTCCTTCTCTCATTTCTTTCTTTCAAAAAAATTGGGCAAGGTTTAAATTTTTCTATTGTGCAAAATAACATATACACAAAAAAGCAATAAATTTCAAAGCATACTAAAACAATTAGTTGTAGAACAGATCTCAGAATTGTGGCATGAGTTACAATTCCACAATTTTAGAGTTTTACTTCTAATTGCTCCAAGACGCTGGAAACTTAAAGAAATATCTGTATAATGATTCAGCAATCATACTCATTTCTTATGAGTATAACTCCACCATCAGCATTGCTTTTTCTCCCCAATCTTTAGGGGTATTTGGGCTATGGACATTCTAACTTTTACATGTTGGAAGGCACTATCAATAATACAGGATGGGGGTGGGCCACGGTGGCTCAGCAGGCGAGAATGCTTGCCTGCCATGCCAGAGGACCCGGGTTCGATTTCTGGTGCCTGCCCACGTAAAAAAATAATAATAATACAGGATAGGGGGATGGAACTAGTTGATGTTCTAGAGAGACTGGCCTCTCTAGGCTTCAGGACTTATTGGGAAAGTATTTCTAGGGCAGTTTTGCCTGAATGTTAAAGAACGGATTTCATCATTCAACACTACATATCTATGGAATAGCCTGAGAAAAACATGATTTAAAAAGGGCCTAGAATAGGAAAGTAAGATGGATGAGACAGATGGGCATTTGCTCTGAGAGTATTATTTTGTATTATAGGAATTAAATATTAATTCTAAATTATCAAGTATTGTGAATAAAAGTTACAGACCAGTTTTATTAAAAGAAAGAGAAAAACTAAGACTTTCTTTGACAAATATCTAGATAATAAAATTAAAAGAATCACATCTATCTAAATCATCGGTTTCTGTATCTCTAAAGTAGAGGATGAACTCAAAATACAAGATACATGTTAAAATATTTTTAAACTCAAGAATCAAGGCAATTCACACACTGATGGAGGGGCAAGAAAGAAGCCTTTCTCAGCTAATAGAAGATACAGCAAAAGTAGAAGGATAAAACTTCTTTCTGATTTAAAAAGTAAATAGAATATACTGCCATGTCTATTTTTTACACTAAGAGGGCAGTTCTATAGAGTTTATTACCTGTGTATAAATATTATACAGATGAGGTTTTCTGCTCAGTGAAATCACTCTTGCCCAATTATTCAGTTAAAATTATTATGAGAGCAAGTTGCATAGTCGATTACTCAGCTCAAAAATGGAGTCGCCTTGCACATAGATATTTGGTATAAGAGTCTGCTTTGCAGTGCAACATTTTATAGAAAGATAATAGTTTTATCACAGAGCGTTGAACATAAGAATGTCCAGATTTGAGATATCCAATATCCTTTCTTCCACTGTAAGGAAAGAAAGTCTCAAAATAAAAACACTGAAAAATGTGATCCTAGAAACCATATCCATTATTAACACACAAGGAATAAGATGAAGATGCTACCTTTAACACGGTAAAGTATTTGTCCTTGTTAGAATAGCCCAAGTGAAACCATTTTAAAAAATGAATAAATAGTAAGGTAATCAATGGAAATGAATCTAAAGTTCTGTAACCCCTGAAAACTTTCAAAAGCAATTCAGGTTTAAAATTAACCAAATATAAAAATAACCCATGTGTGGGTATGTGACCTGTGAAATCATACAGTACCCAGCGCTTAGTTTGGTGCCCACACTTGGTTTAGTGCTCTGCTGACCTTGTCTTGAAATTCCTACTTGTTGAACAAGGGTTCCTGCATTTTGTTTCTTCACTGACCCTGGAAATTATGGAGCTGGCACTGATTACAATAATTTTGGGGAAAACAGCCAATAGCTAAAACGCTGCACTAAGAATCCAAACTAATTTGGATAAGTAAGAGAAATTAAAAAAAATACATATATATATGAAATTCAAATTAGAGGTACCAGGTCACAGTGACATACTGGGAGAGGAAAAATGAGCAACAAATGAGGGACTTCCAGATATGAGCATAACGGGAAGAAAAGAATCCAAAGACCAGTCTCTTAATTCTTTTTGGATTGATTCAAATACATTATGGTGATAATAATTAAAGATAATATGAATAAAAGTTCCCTATCATGTGATTATCCCTGTGTCTGTATGGCTATTATTCTGAATATAATGATATTTTGCAAAAAGTTGTGAAAGAAAGTCACGTTACTGGGCGGTTCCGTTGCAAATCATCTTATTGGCCACGACTGAGTCCACAATATTGTTGCTGACACTTCTGCTTATTTAAAATTGATCTTCACAACAGAAGACCTCCTATTCCAAATACTCTCCACTGCCCCTTCCTACACAGCACTGGTTTTCTGTTCTCCCATTCCCCCTTCTTAGGCCACCCTTTCTCGCATAGAGATCTTCATGGGTAAATGTTCTCAACGTACTCTCTACCTCCAAATGACTTCCTCTCACTTTTTCTTCTTTCCATTAACAAAGACATCCCTTCATTTTTGCCCCTATCTCCTTTACTCTAAGACCCTGCTTTAATATACAAAAACTGTGTGTCTCTATTGGATTTCCCCTCTGATTACACACATGCTTAAAATTCCACTATCCTAAAATGTCAACAGGATATCTTCACTATTCTTATTACTCAAATTACTGACTTGCCACTCTCATTTTTGGACAACGGACATTGTCTACCCTTATATTTTCTACTCCTATATATGCCTTTATACATTCCAGTCTTCTCTGGAAGAGTTTGATGAAGGTTGGATTCATCTGTTTCTTGAAAGTGTGTTAGAATTTTAGTGTAAAACAATCTGAGTTGGGTGTATTCTCTATGGAACGGTTTTTAACCTCTGATAAAATTTCTATTTTCCTTAAGGCTTTCTATATCATTTTGCATCATCAGTTTTGTGGCTAAATTTTTTTCCTAGAAATTCATCCATTTCGTTTGTCTTCAAATTTATTTGCATAGAGTTTACAACATTTTTCCTATCACCTTCTTAAAATCTATTCTTCCTTTATCTAATATGATCACTTTCTCATCCTTAAGGTTATATTTTTGTGCCTTCTCTACTATTTTTCTTAATCCATCTCCCCAGAAATTAGTTTATTAGTGTAGTTTAAAGTATGGAAATAGGCATTTTAATGTTCTTGATTAAGTCATGTTTTCAGTTTCATTTATTTCTGCTCTTAAAATGTTCTCTTTCCCTTTACTTTCTTTGCATTTATTTTATTTTTTCCTATCTTCTTGAGATGAGTCGTGAGTTCATTAGTGTTTAGCCCTTTTTTTCTTACATTAATTAAAACCTGTGAATTATTTACTTCCGTTAACTTTTTGTTATTGATGATAACTCTTACAAACTTAAAAGTTTAATTCTATAAGAATACCAAATATCTGAAATGCATTGAAACTTCAATGTGTTTGAGAACAATGTACAATTTTAGGGTTCTGGATTTGTTATTTACATCCACAATTTACTAATTTTTGCCTGGTGTGTTGAAAGATAAGAGCATTGAAATTTCCCACTAATTGGACATAATTGCAGACTTCTCCATTTTGTTCTGTGATTTATATATTTGAAGCTATTCTCCTGGGTACATACAAGTCTACAACTGCTATATTTTGCCCTGCTTCATCCCTAACAATCTGTAGAACTTAATGTCTACTTTGCTGGGTATTAAATTAGGTACATGAGTTTTGTACTGATAACTCTTTTCTGTAATATTGGTTTCCACCCCTTTACCATCAGTGTATTCATTTCTCTATGCTTGAGGCATCTCTTAGAAACAACATATTTTGTATATTGATTTGTTTTTACTCTAGTCTGAATATCTCCACTCTTATATTCTGAGTTTGAAGAGTAAAATTTGCTAGCATTTATTATGATCCCTGATGCAGTTTTTCTATCACCTTATGTTTTATTTTATATTCATCCCACTTTTTTTGCTGTGTTTTCCTTCTTTCTCACCTTGTTATGGATTGAGTGTGAGGTTTCCTCTTTCTTACTCCATTTTTTAAATTTAACTGCCAGAAAGAGTGATAGGCTCTACTAGTAGTTATCCTTGAAATTTTAAACATGCCATTTTAAAATAACAGAGACTAAATTTAGTCAGTGTCTCTACCCTCCTTAAAAACAACACAAGGACTGGTGAATGTTCTAATTCTAATCACCTATCTCACCAAGATTATAGGGTATTTTTATCTAGTAGTTTAGATCTGACATCAATTTTAACCTTACAAATTAGACATACACTTATTCTTTTATTCAATCATTGTCTGTTTAGTTGTATTCAGGAGTTTAACAACTAATTCATCATTCCCCTACTTCATCCTGGCCTTTTTTTACAACTACCTTAAAATTCTTCTCATATTATCATCTCTTTTAAATGAAATAAACTCTCAACACTTTCCCAGTATAAGTACATACTTTATTTTTCTCTTCTGTTTTTTGACACTTATTGTAATGTAGAAGTCTGATGACAGTCTAAATCTCACTCCTTCATAGGTGATCTGGGGCTGCCTCACTTCTCTGATTGCTAATATAAGCTTCTCTTTGTCTTTGAAATTCTGCAATTTCTATTTATTTATTTTGCATGTTGTATTCTGCTTCATATTTAGGTTGATTATATCACTGGCTCTGGAAAATTCTTTCATTATCATGACACTGTCATAATATTTGTCCTTCACATATTAACTCCATTTACTTTATTCATTTTTAAGACCCTCCCATTAGACAAAAGTTATACCTAGTGAATTGATACCTCATATCTGTTACCTTCTCTTTCATATTTTCTACTTCCTTAGCTTTTGGTTTACCTTTCTGCATGTAATCTTTCAATAGTCTCTGAACTTATTTTCCCTTAACTATATATATATACTAAACAGGCACCTTTAGTTTTTAAAGATTTAGAATGGTAATTTAAAATTTCATTTGTTTTATTTCAATCTTTTTCCAATCTTCCCCTTCACTTTTGACAGTGTTTAATTAGTTATTCATTTTTTCAGCAACATTTATTTCTTTAATATTTTTACCTAGTTTATATTACATGTTTGATAATCCTCATATCTGAAATTTAATATCTGAAGTTCTAGGGGAGGTGGTTTAAATCTGCTCTGACTTTCCTTTGACATGAATTGTTTCTTGTGCTTATGATTTTTATTATCGTGAGTTTAAATTTCACTGGATTTAATCTATGAGAACACTACAGGCATTTTTTTTTCTTTAGAAAGGATTTGCATTTGTTTCTGTCTACTACTGAGAATACTAACAACTTAAAAATACTTTAATTTCTTGACTTGGGGATTCCTCCAATGGTGATATATACCCCCCAAAAAGATCTTCACAATACTCAGCTTAAATTTACACATTTTAAGATGAGATGATTATAATTATTCATATTATTACTTTTACACTCAGAACAGGAAGAAAGGCAGACATATTTTCATGTCAGTACCCTCTGCAGACAAACAGAATATTCCCTGCCCATCATTTTACTGATGATATATCCCAACTTTAAGTAATATCTCTGGTTTAGTTCCCTCATTGGCTTGAGCCTATGGCTGAGATTTATCTTCTATTAAGTGGTGTGATTAGCCCACAGTCTGAGTTCTGAGTATTTGCTTGTAGCCCCAGGACAATTACAAGGGCCAGAGTTTGTAATCCCATGCACTCTAATGGTTTCAGCATCATCCAACCGTTTTCTGTTCTGTTTTGTTTTCTGTTTTTGTCCTGGTATCTTAGTTTGCCAGGGCTGCTGCAACAGATACCACAAACTAGTTGGGTTAAAGAACATAAAATCCCACAGTTTTGGAGGCTAGAAGTCAAAAATCAAGGTGTCGACAGGAACATGCTTTGTAGTACTCTGGTAGTGGGTTGGCCACATGCTGTAACACAGTCTCTGCCTCTGTCACATGGCTGTCTCCCATCCTGTCTGTCTCCTCTGGACTGCCCACATTCCTTCTGTTTATGAAGACTCCAGTCATATGGATTAAGGCCTACTCTCCTTCAGTTTGGCTTCACCTTAACTAACAACACCTTCAAAGTTCCTGTTTACAAATGGGTTCACATTTACCATACCAAGAGTTAGAGCTTAAACATGTCCTTGCAGGGGGACATGATTCAATTCATAATACTTGGCCATTAAGGCTTTACTCACACTTCCTTGCAAGCAGAATACATTTATAAGTATACTCGTAGGAAGTTTTCCATCATCTGGGTATATTGCAGAGAACATATTAGAATACTTTGTCTTTTTTGTCTGTGGAAATATAAATCAGCCTCTTCTCAGTATCTGTAAAGTGAGCTAATCTATTAAGCTTGATATGGTTTATAAATGCTTAATATAAAACTAGTGCTCAATAATCAGTAGGTATTAGGATTAATTTTATAGTCTGATATTTTTAAAGAAATAAACACATTGATGAAATCACAAATCATATTGTTTTATGAGGATAAGGCATTCCAAAAATTTTTGACCTCATGAACGATACAATATCATTTACTTTCTTGGATTAATTTACAATAGTCCTTCAATCTAAATTTTTCCATTCTGGTCCTTCTCTACTAAGACAGATTTGACACTGAGTGAACAATCCAAAGTCAAAAATAACTGGAAAAATTAATGGGTCCCTCAAGTTGGCTATTAAGAAGGTTACCATTAAAGCAGAATTAACCAATTCAGATTTTGCCTCTCCTTTTTACTCTGATATTTATTGTCAGTTGGAAGAACTTATAGAAAAATTCTGAAGTGATCAGAAATGAGGGCATTAATAATCTACAGGGAAGATGAACTCATTAGTAATCAAGAGAACTGTCGAGTGTTTGGAACTTCTAAATGTGTGGCTTTAATATTTAAGACTGTAAAATGTTTTTCTTTAATCAGTCAGTCCTAATTCCTTTAAGCTCATATTTTAAGCTTTCCTTAAAAAAAATGAGAAACTAGTTAAATTCAATATTCACATCTCACGAGGCAGCTTTATTTCTAATATAAGCAAAGGATCACCATGAGTGGAGATGTAGTCAAATAGTCACGTGTCAGGCTCCAAGTGTAAAGAGACCTCAGTCTAAATACTCCATTGTCTCTTCTTAACTCTGCATGTTTTGACACCCTTTCCATGCCTATAGAATGGGGATATAAAAGACCTGACATCATAAGACTCTTCTGAGAATTAGATAAGAAAATACATATGTGCTGGTTTGAAAATACTATGCACCCCAGAAAAGCCACATTGTAATCCTGAGTCATTCTTGTGGGGACGGCTGTTTCTTTTAATCCTGATTCAATACTGTAGGTTGGATAATTTAATTTTGATTAGATTATCTCCACAAAGATGTGACATGCCCAATTGTGGGTGCGGCCTTTTGATTAGATGGAGATGTGACTCCACCCATTCCAGGTAGGTCTTGATTAGGTTAGTAGAATCCTTTAAAAGAGGAAACATTTTAGAGACAGCCAGAAATGACAAAAGCCTCAGAGCCTACAGAGAGAGAGCCAACAAAAACTTCAGAGCCGAGTGGACACAGATGCCAACACTTGGAGAACAGAGACACGGATGTTTGGAGATGCTTGGAGCCCAGCAGACATTGCCATGAGATGTTAAGCAAGCCAGAACCTGGAGAGAGCCAAGGGAAGCCAAGAGATGAAAGCCAGCCCTGGAGAAGCAAAATGAGGAAGCCCCACAGGAACAGAGGCTGAAAGCAACAGAACCCAGGAGCAAAGGACCAGCAAATAACAGCAACGTGACTCCCCAGCTGAGAGAGGTGCTCCAGACCCATCGGCCTTTCTTGAGTGAAGGTAACCCCTCATTGGTGCCTTAATTTGGACACTTTCACTTCCTTAGAACTGTAAACCTGTAACTTACTAAATTCCCCTTTTCAAAACCATCCCAGTTCTATGACATTTTGGCAGCTTCCACACTAACACAGCATATCAGACACTTAGATCAATGCCTGGCCCTTGTTAACTATTCAATTATCGTGGCTCTTATTCTGCATTTTGTTGTGCCACTAACACATCTACAGTTTGGTGGCTCTGGTGGAGAGTGAAGCTATTGTAATAAGTCATAAAAATACATGATTTGGTATGAGTTCTGGAGCTGTTTCCTGGTGTACTAGCCACATTTCAAATTGTTACTATGAGGAATAGAAAATACACTGCTATATGATTATGTAGAGTGAAAGACGCTTCTTAAAGCAATGGAAATAATTTATTACTTATCTGAATGCAAACTCACAATCTCAAATTAGGAATGGGATCGTGCATCTCTTTTAAATATTCATAGGCAATAAAAACTCTGGCTGTCTGATTGATTTAACAGGCAATTGAACGTTACCTTCATTCTGCATAATTGCCACTATAGGAAGCATTAGGCTGGCAGCAAAAACAACAACAACAAAACTTCACAAACCTGTGACATGGACATTTATTTGATGAAAAATATAGGCTAAGGCTTTCTCCAATTGAAGAGGGTTCTTGATTCATTAGTGGAAAAGCTGTTTTTCTTTAACCAACAAATATAGTTAGAAAATTATGGCTTAAATTCAGAATTCTTGACTAATAACACTTTAATGAACAACCTGGGGTTTTTAAAAAAATGTTCAATTTTCAAACTCTTACTGTAATCATTTTATTTCCCCCAGCCCCTTAGATAATTTATACCAAAGCTCCATCCACATTGCAACAAAACACCATACTTTTCAACTAAATAGTCAGTGGGAACCCTTAAATGATTGAGCTAGCTAACCAATTATTAGGTTTTTCTCTACTACCTAACTAGTTTCAAATTGACCGAAGGGCTTGGATTATACTCTGAGAAATAGAAAAGTCTTTTTGTACCCATTGTTTGAACTAAAATCATATCTTGAAAGTCACATCAGCTTATTGTAGACAAGCATGACAGAATTCGAGGATATTGTCTCTGACATAGTAGCTTTATCATCCAAGTCCTAAAGCACTGAACATGCTTTATTTTCATTGTCAAACAACTCTCAGATTATTATTGGCTAGATATATTATATGAGCTTAGTGGTTTCAGACGTGTTGCAACTTTATTACTTGTTACTGTAGAATTCTGCTTAATTTATTATGATTAAGGAGAAATGGAGAACTCCTTTCAATTATTAAGATTTAGAGGATGATAAAAATTTCCTTTTTCTTCTGTGTTTTATTTCATTAATGGCACTGCATTCATTCCATTTTTTTGTCATATTGGGAAATATGTATCTGCTTGTCCGCCCCTGCCCTTTGTAAGACATACACATATATGCATGCATACACACACTCACTCACTGATTTCTTTGAGGTTAGGCACATCAGTATACAATCCAGTAAAGAAAAAATATGCTAATCATTTATTGAATACCTGCTTTTTGTATGTATTTATGTCCTTGGTACCATAGAAATCACTTTCCACACAGTATTTTATATTTTTCTCACAAGAATCCTACGAAACCAGGTCTGTTATCACCGATAAGGAAAGGGGAGCTTGCAAATGTGACCTAGGACCCATAGTCAATAAGTTACAGAGCGATGTATCAGTTACCAGTTTAATGTCCCATTTGTGACACTGTAACTGTTCTCATTTGCCAGTTGGCACGAAGTTAAGCTTTGTTAGCAGAGGGCACTAGAGGGATACTGTGGGAAGAAGAGGGTTGTCTTCCTGGTATCACTGTGCATTTCTTTCTTGCTTGCTCTTGCGGCTCTGGGTTTGCTTGTGGGACATCTGCCAGTGGAGCTCACCATCCCTTTCCCTATGGGCTTCAGCAGCATCCCCTGCAGGTGGTTTCTGATAAGTTCTATGGGTGCCCCCAGAGGCATGTCCTGTTGTTTCCTTCTTGGACAGCTTCCTGGAGCCCAGACAAGCTTCCCCCAAGTTCAGCAGCTCCTCCTGTCCATAGCTTCCAAAGGAATCAAATGATGCCCCAGCCAGCTTTCTAGCAAATTCAAGAGCATCTCCCACTGGCTGCTTCCCTGCAAATCTTGTTGGCATCCCACCCCAAGATTCCCTTCAAACCAGCTTTAGTCTACTGATGGTGGACCAGCTCTGAGTCAGGGCAACCCAGAGAACTCCTATGCTATCTAGGTGAGTGGCAAACACACTCTTTCCAAAGAGGTTTGAACCCCAGCCTTGGACAGAGACACTTCATTTTCAAATTTGTTCCTTCCATGGGTAGTATGTCTCAGTCACGATGGAGTCTTAAGAGTTCTATTTTCACTTAAAAAGCAATTCCCAGTAAATAATTCAAAACTTCTTTATATTAAACTTGCACTGTTCAAATTATTGTATAGTTTCTAAGCCCTGTTGGACCCTAACTCATACAAAGGGTCATTCCAACCCATGCTTTTCCGATTCAAAATCCTTTGCTTTAATAACTCAGTAGAGCACGTGCTCAATCATGGTTTGTTGTTAATTTGCATCACTACTTATTTTGTGGGGAGCCCTGCTTCTACACCAAAGAACTTTGAAAAATAAATACACAGCAATTTTGTTTTTATTAAAGGGTTGCAAGAGAATGACACCAATTAGGCTGATGCCAAGATTAGGGCAGAGACTCATCTATTCCTAAAGATGGGATAGCTGGATGCTGAACATTGTTAAAGACTACAAATTGGACCTTTTAATAGTTTAGACAAAATCAGTTTTACAATGTGACTTTTGATTTTTTGCCTGAAGTAAAATCCTGAACCTGACACTTGCATGCAAATAGAAATAAAATTCCACTTCAATTCTGTGTCAAAATGTAAATTTAAATGACTTTTGAATTAGTTGCCACCTAGGAGTGTCTACTTCTCATATTCAATAGCACTATAACAATTTAAGAAGGATGAAGGTCCAAGAGACCGTTTGGTATGGCCTTTTTTCCAATCCCAACCCCTTATGTTGATATGGATAAACTACCCACCAAAGACAGTGGTAGGATTAAAAAGTGGTTGGAGACTGCAGGTACATTCATGCTGGTCTGCCCCACCCCCACCTGCTTTACTTCAGGATTGGAAGGAGAGGAGGCTCTGCTATTCAGGATTTCTTCTCTGAGTTCTTCTCCCATATCTAAATAGCCACAGGTGTCCTGCATACTTCCCTGGCTTAGTATGTCCTTTGCCTTCATAGCCAAGCTCTTTACAGGGGTGATACACAATTGCTTTCCCCTCTACCTCTCCTCCAGTGTGTTCTGCAACCCATGTTTACCATGTCCCCTCTCTTCTCACCAAATAGTCCATCAAAATGACTCCATTAAAGATCACTGGTGACATTCTTATTCAGTCTTCATTCTACCAGACCTCGGTATTGGATTTGACCTTTGTATGATGACGCTTCTTTATAAGTGGCTGTCTCTCAAACTTCTTGGTTGTAACATGGGTCTCCTCTTACCTCTCTGACCATTTCTTCTCATCTCCTGTGTATACTTTGCTTCCTCAGCCTAATACATGATTCAGAGTGTGACGCCTAAATTCTACCCATTACTCCTTTACACTTGGTTTACCTGGGATGATCTCATGCACTCCGCAGTTTTAACTAATGTGTGGCTGGATAAACGCCACATCTATGTAATATTTCTGGATCAGTCTCTTTAATTCCACGGCTGTATCTGTCCTTTACTGGAGAATGGGCTATCCTCACACAGATGTCACATGTGTAATGCAACAACCTTCACTGATGCCCTGCTGCATAACACTTTGGCTCACTTTAGTTCACCTGCAGCTTTGGTGGCAAGTTTCTGTGGGCACATCTAGATCCCCACCTTAAGCATTGACATCTTTCAATTTTATTATGGTAAACTACCCAGAATTATAGGAAATTTTATACCCCCAGAGCAACCCTCAAACAGGGAGAAAGGAAAATTGGTGGATAAATACCCAAGCTTCCATTAGCTCACTGGGATAATTCTGAACATGTTCTACAGTATTTGTATTCGATATGATCCCTTTAACTTCCCAGGGAGATTGAGCCCAATTGTTCACAGAGGAAACTCACTAGTTATCACCCCCTTTATCACTTAATTGGTCTCAGGGCCTGTAATCTCACTAGCTCTTAGGTCACCTACCTTCTACAGCCTACTCACAGGTAACCTGATCTGCTCATTGGATCTCTCTTCTCCCTCTGTCCCACTTTTTTTTTTTTTTTGGTATGCTGTATGGCAGGGTCACATTTCATTCTTTTTCCATGTGAGTATCCCATTATTGCAGCACCATTTGTTGAATTTTTGTTTGTTTGTCTTGCTTGTTTCTTGGTTTGTTTTTTGGGAAGTGCATGAACCGGGAATCAAACCTGGGTCTCCTCATTGCAGGCGAGAATTCTACCACTGAGCCATCCTCGCACCCCGCTCCCGCCTCATATTTTAAACCCTTTATTTGTTCCCTGAATAAATGACTATAGTCCAGACTGTTTGTAAGGCAAAGATCTCCCTCAGAAGTCTTGCTCACACCTACTTGTCCAGGTTCACCTTCAGCCACTCTCCCATTTGTACTTTATGCTTTAGCAAAAACCAAATGGCTTACAGATTCCCACATGTAAGCACGCTCACATTTTCAACCCTTTGAATGTGTACTGATCCCTGCCTAGAATCGAACCCCCTGCATTTGCTCAGCTGGCTGCCCCCTACTCTTATTTTAAAAGGTAGTTCACAACTAATCTCCAGCAGAGCGACCCCAATTGCCTTCTTTTGCTGACCTAGACAAGCATGTGCCTTTTTTCTTTGCTTCTCTAATCCTCTGGGATAATTTTTTTTTTTTTTTGGATGCATGGTCCAGAAACTGAACCCTGGTCTCCCACATGGAAGGTGAGCTTTCTACCACTGAACCACACATGCACTCTTCTGTGATAATTTTTAACACAGCTTTTTGTACATTATATAGATACCAGGTATTACTTTTTTCATGTCCTGCCCATAATAGGATAATCAATTAATCTTTGCCTGACTAACCAATGTCCATAAGTTATGAAGTACAGGAATATTGTCTTATTTATCACCTATTTTAGAACAGTTCTTGACATGTAGTAGATGCACTCAGTTAGTAGAAAAGGAAATCAACTTTGCTCTGAGACAGGATTTCTTCTTGAAAAATAGTCCATTCTTGTTTTGGGGGAGTATAAACCAAACATCATTAGATTAGGAAAAATAAGATATTTTCTTTTAATTTTGACTTTAAAAATCTTGCCAAGCTGTGTGAATTCTAAAACATGAAAATTACTCCATTATATATAGATAAGAACTCTTTTGCATTGGTTGAGGAGAATAAACAATATCTGGGGTACTAACAGAATCACATGTATTATTTACAATCATATATGACCATGACACACATATGTGCATGTTTGTATGTGTGTGAGGAGAGGAAAGGAGGATGGACATGAAGATACACACACATACAGGTTCATCTTGGGTAGAGAAAAGAGCTCTGGGGTCAAATAAGATCTGGCTTTAGATACTAGATTAATTATTCCCTATTGACCAAGACTGTCATAATTTCGATTTCATTTGACTACACTTCAGACAGACTCCTTTCTGACTAGGACACTACCCAAGGCCTGAGAGGCTCCTACCTGGGTAGGTCCTTATTTCCCACTTCCTCCTCCTGGACCTTACTGACTCCAGGTTGCCTAATTACTGCAAAGGAAAACATTTCCAGCCAAGGGGTCTGTGCTGGCTTGAAAGGATTATGTGCCCTAGAAAAGCCATGTTTTAATGCTGATCCAACTCATGGAGGCAGCCTTTCTTTTAATCCCTATTCAACAATGTAGGTTGGAAACTTGATCTGATGATCTGCGCAGAGAAGTGACACACCCAATTGTGGGTATAAGCCTTTGGGAGACGTGACTCTGCCCATTCCACGTGGGTCTTGATCAGTTTACTGGAATCTTTTAAAAGAGGAAACATTTTAAAGAAGGCTTCAGAGTCACAAGAGCCACAGAGCTCACACAGCCAGAGACCTTTGGAAATGAAGAAGGAAAACGTCCCCAGGAGAGCTTCATAAAACAAGAAGCCTGGAAAGAAAGCCAGCAGACTTTCTCTTATCACCCATTTTATCACCCATTTTAGAACAATGCTTGGCATGTAGTAGATTTAGAACAGTGCTTGACATGTAGTAGATGCACTCAAGTTAGTAGAAAAGGAAATCACCTTCACTCTGAGATAGGATTTCTTCTTGAAAAATAGTCCATTGGCCATGTATGTGCCTGTCCAGTTGAGAGAGAAACCCTGAACTTCACTGGCCTTTCTTGAGTGAAGATAACCTCTTGCTGGTGCCTTAATTTGTACATTTCTATAGACTTGCTCTAATTGGGACATTTTCACAGCCTTCGAACTGTACAGTTACAACTTAATAAATTCCCTGTTTACAAAGCTGTTCTGTTTCTGGCATATTCCAGCAGCTAGCAAACTAGAACACAGTTCTAATCACAACCTTAGTAAATCCCTCACCTACCCCAGGGATCAGCCAGCCTACCACATTCCTGTGCTTTTCCACTAATCCACCATCAGCCCTTAAAAAGCTTGTTCTTTGTTTCCATAGGGTCGAGTTCTACTCTCTTTCCCGTAAATGAGTTATGAGTTCCACACTGTCAGGTGCGGGGTTTGAGCTTTTTGTTTTTACCCTAGTTTGTGGACCTGAGCAAGTTACTGCACTTGGTGTATCACAGCTGCTTCATAAAAACCCTACTTTGCAGCGCATTTGTAAGGTAAAATGATATAATACACATGTGAAGAATTGAGCCAGTGTCAGAGCTAATATTTAAACTACTCCTCATTTTATCTGAGAGGCCTGAAAGTATTTGCTAGACATTCATGCAAATTATTTGAGATTTTTCACCCTTCTCATCATACCTCTTCATGTAGTTCTCTCCAACGAGAATTAAACGTCTCAAGCTCCTCATTGATCAGTTCATCCATGACTCCACCATCTGTTAGGGTCTGTGCCAATACTCGGATCTGATTCGGGTTATCCTCTGAATGTTGCATCAAATTTTCAAGCGACTGAAACACATTTGCAAAAATTACTGTTTCTCATCTTTTTCTACAAATATTGAATTTGTACAAAATACCCACTATCTTCTAAATTGCCTATAGTTAAGTCCTAAGCAATTTGAACCAAAATGTAATTGGGATATTAAGCCATGGAAGATTACTGGTAATTGTTTTTTTTTTTTTTTTAATGATGTTGCTTTATGCCAATCTGCCTAGGTTTGTGGCAGATCTTGTGGTCTGGACACTTAAAAACAAAAATTTCACAACCACCTTCTTCCTTGATGTCCTCTACAGTAAAAACTGGAAAGCTTTTACTACTCAGTTGAACCTTAGTCAATTCAATTTCTCAATTATTCTCACAATTAATGATGACCAGGTGACATGATTCTGGTAATATATCCAGGTGGAACTTCCATGGACAGAGTGGTCCTTCACAAATGACCAAAGGGCATGGTCTCTCCAGAAGGAATCCCCTCTGCTCTCCACACTTTTTTACATATACGTAGCCTGGAATAGAGGAGTCATCTTTGGACTGGGAGTTGATACAAACTGAGGCTAAGTGACATCATGTTCATGAAGAGAGAGCGTGCCTGAGTGTTTCATCAGATGATTGAACCATCGTCATCACTGGCCAACCTTCCTCCATTTTTTTTTGTAGAGAGGCGATATAACCTGATGACCTTAAGCTGTTGTCTAATTTTCATCATTTATACTTGAACACATCACTAATTGATATACTGCTCAAAACTGACAAAGTGGCCTGGTTATATTGTGCAGGGAAATGAATCTGAGTATCAGGTATAGGCATGCAAGAGAATAAGTGATTCATTATCACCTTGCTAGATCTCATACGTGTTTGGAATAAAAGATGGTCATGTTTCACTCCATGCTTTTCTTGATTTCAAGAAAAAGAATTGTCTCATACATATTTGAATATATCTTCTCTTTTATATCTAATATTTCTCAAATTTTAAGCAGCCTCAAGTTATTGTCCTGTTAAATTTCAAGGCAGCCAAATTATAAGAATATCTTAATGAGTTTGTGCCAAAAATATGACTATGACCTCTAAAATATTTTAAAGGCCATCGCATTCCTGAATAGAAAAAATATGTTATCATTAATAATTTCTCCTATAATATCCATAGTATCCCATCTAACAAAAGCTAACTAAAAAGACCAGGTAGATCAAAAGCAACCAAGCAAAACTAAGGAATCTATTACAAAACTCTTGAATTACAAGGAAATTTAGAAGTCATCTAGATTTTTCTCTCCTTGACAAATTGTGTTCTAGCCCTTTGCTCCTCGAAGTTTGGTACTGAACAAGCAGCGTTGTCATCAGCTGTTACGGATGCAAATTAGCAACTTCCACCCAAGGCCTAAGGGATCAGAATTTGCATTTTAGACAGATCACCAAGGGAACTGTATGCACAGGAATGTTTCAAGCACTGTGTTTGACTAACCCCATGCGCATATTTCAAGAGTTGGTGAATGTATCCTTACCTTTTAAATATAATGAAGCATCAATTGTACCTAAAATAGTTTCTTAATTTTATCCTGGTTTCTTTTTACTAATTAGTGACTATTATCCCAATTTTCTTTTTACTTTATCTCATTGACCTTAATTTTGCCCTGTACTATACACCAACCATCCAAATTCTTGCAGACCACCAATATAGCTTATCAGAGTTGTTTTTTTCTCCCCCTCCCCTTCTCTTTACCCTCTATTACTACCTCAAGTTCCCCATTCCCACCTCCTCTGCGGTCATTCCTTTCTGAACACACCCTAGTTTTTCAGTGTACCTCTTAAAATGTGCATTGAGAATTTAATGTGGTACTCCAAGCATGATATGACCTTTTCAGAGGATAACTCTTTTATTATATCCTTTATTCTGGCCACCATCCTTTTATTGGTGTGGTAGAATTTTGCTTCATCTTTTTTGAAAGATTCGGCCCATTGTTGCTTTACAAAAATTGTCAGACAATGAACAACTCTGAATAGGACAGGACAAAGTTCCTCAGGTTTTCCAATTATCTTGTGAAAATCAGGAAGCTGGATAAATGTATTTCTAAATTTCTGCTTTGATGTTATAGGATTCCAATTCTATGGTGTCTAAGCAAATATATTACATTTTCTTCACGCCTTCGTTAATTAACACATTTTATTTTGGCAGATTTACACTTAGGGTACACTACATAGTGCTCTATGCTACAACTACACATTCATTACACACAAATGGTAAGTCCAATATACAATAAAATATACAGAGCATGAATGATTAATTAAATGTCAGAAGTTAGAAATGAAACCTCATATGTATAAACTCCTTACTTTCTACTTTTTAAAGATTTTCAAAATAAAATTTCAAAATGTATTCATTTTGTGAACATTTAAGGGTATATTTTTGATATTAAATCATGACCATATGACACCTCAAAATATCCTGTAATGTGTAAAGTTAGGATTTTAAATAATTTTAAGCTATGTTCCAATTCAACAGAAGTAGCTTTTGAAACTGGAAATAAGGTTTTAGACTGTCGTCATGTTTAGCTCTATTCCAAAGGAACAGAACTGAACATTCAAACTGTTTTCTACAGGTTTGTAGTAGATTTACATAGGCAAAGAAATGTCTCAACACAGAAGTTAATAATATAACAGAAGGCAGAGTCCTCTGTAAGACATTAATTAAATTCTATTTAAAACCTTTGGACCTGAAGAGTTCTTTAGGAGAAGAAAGTTTTCAGCTAAAGTCCCAGTACTAGGGGACACAGAGCAACTCTGCTCTCTTGCACGGTTTCTTTGGATTTCTTTTCTTTTTGCTACTTGGCATCTTCCAATACTGCATAGAAATTATCATACTTGAGAGTAATTCACAACTTACTTCTAGCACCTCCGAGATTTCCTCAGCTCCTGCAGGAACATTTTCAGTGGTTTTAAGTTTCAACTCCACTTCATTTAGCCACTTGTTTGCCTTCTCCAAGTATGACAATAGCTCATGCCAACATGCCCAAACTTCCTAAGAAAGAAAATATATATCACGAATGAAATATCTTTATAGAAAAGTGAATGCATGACTTCAGCACCTACATTTTTAACCCTTCTGAAAATATGACATTGTATTTTATATATTTCATCTTCTCCTTTGCAGCAGATAATTTTAAATGCAACCCGTCATTTGGATCAACTAATACCTCCATAACTACAATTCATTAAGGGAACCTTTTATTACATGAATAAATTCAAGGTTCGGTGGTGTACTTTTTTAAATATAAAAAATAATTCACCAACATTACAGTCTAGGAAATAGAAAAATAAAAGCATGTTAAAAAATCCATATATAGGGCGGGCCACGGTGGCTTAGCAGGCAAGAGCGCTTGCCTGCCATGCCAGAGGACCAGGGTTTGATTCCCGGTGCCTGTCCATGTATTAAAAAAAAAAAAAAAAAATCATATATAATCCCAACATCCTGGCACATTAACTGTTAGCACCTTTCTGTTACATCCCCCAGACTTTATCAAGTATAAATAGACAGTTAAAATTTAAGTATGGATTCAACCATAGATTTCTTCTAATTAACATTTATATCATATAATTTTTCCATATTACTAGATAGACATATTTTTGGTAAAAATCTAAAGTTTCATTCAAGTGGCTATACCTTCGTTTCCTTAACAATAGCCATTGATTGAAAAACTATTTTTAGTTTTGTTTGCTATTATAAATGTTTGATGAACATCATCATGAATAAGGACATGAATCCAGATATCATTTTGTTGAGGTAGATTATCAGAAACATGACTAGTTCAAGGGTATGATAATTTTTAAATGGCTTTTTGATGTGTTTCGTAAAAGTGATTCAACTACAGAAGCACTGACATATAAAAAAGAAAAAGTTTGACTTCTAAAAGAAAATATAGATGAGAATCTTTCTGACCTTGGGATAGAGAAGGATATGTTAAATAACTCATTTTTTTTTTCAAAAAACAGTCCATAAGGACAGAGATGAATAAATTTGACTATATTCAAATTAATACTTTCTATTCATCGAAAGATACCATAAGAAAATGAGGGAAAAAATCATCTGCAAAATTGAGGAAAACAATTACAGAATGTTCATAATAGATGAATAAGAATACAAAAGGAACTCTAAAATGTCAATGAGAAGATTAACAGACAACCTCCCCCAAAAATGTAAAATGCCTGAAAAATCAGCATTTCAAATCAAAAGAATAATTAATTGATTAATTAATTATATATTATCTGAAAAACCATACTAAGTTCAAACTCATTAGTAATCATGGAAGTGTAAGTCAAGATTACAATGAGATATTTCATACCATGTTAACCAGCAAAAATACAACTCTGACAATTCCAAGTGTGAGAGAAGGTATGAATCAACAAAAATTCATATATTCCTTGATGGTAGGCATGTATATTGAAATGATGGCTTTAGAAAACAATTTGTCACCTTCATGCAGGTGAACATTCCCATATTCTACAACCCAGTAATTCTGCTTTTTGGTATATATTCTCAGAGAAACTGCATTGCATGTGTAAGAAAAAACAGATAGAAGAATTTTAATTTTGGTACTTTTTGTAATAACCAAAAAAAAAAGAAAAAGAAAAAAGGAAACACTGGCAGGAGAATGGAGTAACAAAGTGTCATATTTGAACAGAGAATACAGAAGTGAAAATGAATAACTCATCAAACAGAAAAAATATAGATTAGTCTTAGGTACAAAGATGTTGGGTGAAAAAAGAAAAAATCCTACAAAACTATATATAATAGTTTACTATATGTTTATAATGCTTGGAAACAAGTAAAAGTGAATAATATATTGTGTGGGCATTCGTATATGTGTGATACACTATGCTTTATTAAAGGCATATTTCTGGATGTGGTTATATGTGTTGAGGCAAAATGCAGAAAGCTGTGATACAGGAGAAAAATGAGAAAAAAATGGTCTAGCTTTGAGACTGTAAATATTGGGTAAACCTATAAATAAGGTAGTGCAATCAGCACCACCTTTTCCCACTGCTCCCTCAAAAATAAAATAAAAAAAAAGCCTAGGAAGGAAGGCTTATTTTAAGAGAAACTAAAAATCTATCAGATTTCCCATTCTTTCTTTTTCGTTCATAACTTTTGCAAATGATGGAAAACACTCCCTTTTCACCGACGAAAAGTAGCAGTCTAACCTGCTGGGCCAGCTTACCAACCTTTTTTAATAGCTTACTATTTAAGTATGGTTTGTCAGAGAGAGTGAACTTCAGTATTTTGTTTTAAAAGATAATAGAAATGTCCTTTAAAACTCCTGCTGGATGACAAGCTGTCTTCCTTCTGGGCAAGGATCCCAGTAGGAAAATATAAATATCTCCTTAAATACCCAAGGGTACTTTAGAGCTTGGAAGATAAGGGAATGCTATTGGTATTGTGTCCTATTAACTGATGCAGACTGAGGTAATGAACTAACTTGCTGATTTAACCATCAGGATGTATGGCCCCTTCTGTCCTTAATGCATCCAAAGGGCACAGGTGAAGAAGCTGACTGTACCAGCTTTACAGGAACATACAATAAATATATAAAATAAAAGATAGTCCCGTAGCCTGAATTGGAACTGAAAGTCACTTGGAATTACTGCTACACTTAATAGTTTGGAACTTAAATTACTTTGAAAACACAGAACTAGAAAAGGCTTTGAAAGAGAGTACTATGAAAAAAGAAGCTTCCATTTAAAATGGTACACAGAGCTAATGCGGTCAACTGCCGTCCTGCTTCAGTAAAATTAAAATGCTGGATAAATTATAAAGGACATAATTTTAAGTCTATAGCTAATCTAGGAAACAAGTGTGAAAAGTCCTCAGGTGGCAGGAACAAAGAGAGAAGTTAAAGCACAAGTAGAGTGCAGGAAAGCAAGCTTAACAAAATGCTGGCCTATAAGACAGGGTATATGACATCAAAGCTAGAGTATTTAACGCTAATGTGGAGTGGGAAATGAAGAATTAGTTTTACCCGTGTCAGGGAGATGGGAAACCCTAAAGTGTAAGCCACACATCCTGGAAACAAGAACTAGAGAAAAACCCATCCACTGGAGTATAAGGAATAAGCAAGGAAACTGAGCATTCTTTGGGTTCTTGGTTAGAAAATAAGGATCCACCATAAGAAATGGAAATGCAACCTTATAGCACACATGAGGGCAAAATGTGGCATCTCTAGGATCCTGGTATAGAAAAATACAAAAGATTCATAGGGATCCTCCAACAACCTACGGCAGGAGGAATTTCCAGTAAAAGCAGGTACTGCTTTAGGTGAACTCACAAACAAAATTACAAATAAGGAAATGAACTGCCATTAGAGGGTGTCAGTAAACGGTACTTTACTGATTTACTGTACAGTAAATCCACACTTTAAGACCTAGAGACAGGCAATCACAGAGAATTTTATAGCATACATGTTTAGCCTGGTGGTATAAGTTGCCAGTAGGACCAATTTTCCTGGGATTGACAACTAGAGTCTATAGTTAAGAAATAAAAGTGTTAAATTTCACACATTCTATGATGGGAGCACTGCTATTATGAATTTTCATAAACCCTGTTCTAAACAGAGAAGGCTGAAGGGAGGGGATTTAGAGGAAGTGAAGAAAAGAGAATTTGGAAAGGTAGGTGATTCCATTTTCTCAGCTTTTCATGGACTGTGTAACCTGAATTGATTTGTTTCTTTTTCCTTACAGGGTCTGAAAGAGAATCACCCATCAAGTGGGTGGGCACGTTCAGGGTGAGGTGGCTCATATGCATTTCCCTGTTGAGCTGCATGGATGGCCAAAGAGGAAACTCGAGTTTCCAGGGCCTGAGAGGTATGAAAGATGAGTTCCGCCAGTGCGTTGAAGCTCTGAGTTGATATGTGAAGGTTAGATAAGATTCCTGGGGATGACTGAAGCCTGGGTCAAAAGGACCATCATCTAGGGTATGTGGTGTAATCCTACTGGCAAGAGTCAGTCTGAGTATGATGCTGAAGTTCGTAAATTATGATGGGTGCCTTTGAAATATTTGGGGGTTTGAAGTCCACATGAATAAGACCAAGTGGAATCCCCAACAGACCACACTAAGGCTAAAGAGAACAAGTCAGATCAGTGGTACTAAGCTATGGAAAGTGGACAACACATACCTCATCTCAGATGTGTGTGCATGTCAACCAAAAGGAATGGCAACTGTGACCAGACAAGAAAAGGCTATTCGTGTCAAGAATGCGTTCCCCTGTCCTTATCCTCCCTTATACCAACACTAGACCACTACTCCGAAATTGGGTAGGAGAGGACCGTGAGAGCACTTCCTCTCATTCCCATCCCTTTACAACTTGCTGAAGTCACAAGATTAACCTAAAATGGTAGAAGATTTTAATTAAGTTTTTGATTGAAATTTAAATGAAAATTTTAATAACTAAAAATGAATGAAAAGCTATGAGACCAGACTGAAATATTGTCTAAGAAGTCAATTACTCAGAAGAGAATGAGGTTTGACATAGTTGGTTGTAGTTACTGGAAAAATAAGACTGTTTCATGTTTATTACTTCTTGAGACTTCAACAAATTGCATGTTTAAATTGCTTAACTAAAGAAAGGATAAGAAAGCAGGTATGTAAAAGAAGAGACAGATTTGCAGAAAAGCTAAATAAAATCTTGGGAAATGCAGAATAAGGTCTTTAAAAAAATACATTCACATTCACAACAGAAAAATGTGTCTATGGTAGAAATAAAAGAATATTTACGTGTTTTCTGTAAATATCAGCATCAAGCAATTTCCTAGTTAGAAAAACTCTGATATGACATCAGAGTGAATTAGGTGTAACTTCCTTTGGATTTTCACCATCTCTCCTCTGCTTCCCTTTCCTTCTCACACAGCACTAATACAAGAGGTTTGTCTTTATATGCTCAGCAACTGTAGTAGTTCCTATCATATAGATGCTCCCTGGCAAGTGTCTGGTGAGTGAATTGGATAAATAAAAGTATAAGGACTGGTAAATAATGAAGGAATTTGAATGGATAATGGAGAAACTCAGCAATCCTATTTTATAATAAAGTTATAATATTGGTGGAGTTAAAATAGTTTGGCTATTTTAGGTTAAAAAAGGTATATTTTATGATTTCTGAAGGTCCAATCTACTGATCTCAGAATGGCACCTGCATTTAAACATCAAATACTCAACATAAAACACACAAACCTCACAGCAATGTTCCTCAACTATGATGAGGCACCTAAATTCTTTAACAACTATATTCAGATATATAATCTAGGGAGTAAGGCACATGGGAAAAATAAAGCAGGATTTAGGGATAATAAGTAAGTATGGTGTAAAAACGTCAACAATAAAAAATAGTTAGTTCGGCAATGTCTTGTAAATCATCAGAGGGCATGACGATTATTAAGGACAATTACAATAGGATATATACCTCCACAAAATACTATCGTGCTCACTTACTAAAATAAATTTATGTGCACTCAAATATGTATATATGCATATGTATATAATTAGAGATGATTTCTAAAAATTGGTAGAAACATACTTATAGGACTTTTGTGGTCTAATAATAATGACGGTAACTATTATCAAGAAGAATAACTGTTCACATTTCTTTGGCACTACTCTAAGTATCTCAAACAGATGAAATCATTTAATCTTGTCATCAACTTCATGAAGTAGGTAGAATTTTGCCATCCATTTTACAGATGAGGAATGGGTTTGAAGGAGTCAAGCCACTGGCTTGAGTGAGGAATTCCAATGGAAGTTGTCTTACACCAGAGCCTAAGTTCTTAACCACTCTGCTTTGCCTATGGCCCTGTGTGGATGTATGATTGACAAAGAAAAAGAAAATCAACTGACTTCCAGAGTCTTGCATTTGCCATTGAGCCGGGTGCAGAGCCACTGGTAATTAGTAGTGAGCGTCTCAAGTTCTTTTTTTAAGGCCTCTTGGGCTGCAGGAGGAGCTTGAGCTATCACACTATTCACAGATTCTGTGAGGAGTTTCACTTTTGTTTCTTTTTGCTGGGCCTCTTCTTTAGCTCTCTGAAAAAAAAAAAACAACAAAGAATGCCATCTTATTAGCAAGGCAATGACTCGACTTTCCTGTGCATCGTATAATTTCTTCCTCATAACTTTCCTGCTATGATGAAGTTGATAAAAAATAAACCAGTGCTGACTCTGATCCCCTATGCAAATTTAGGTTTAGTTGTCATTGCAAACATGAAGGGAAAAAAAATGTGTAATCTGAATATAACAGAATTTGCGTTATATTCAAACAATAGTTTGAAAACTCATATGTTATGTGTGTATGGATTCATGGCCAAATCTGCACACATCTGTATAAGTAAACCTGTTTTAAACAGGCAAGAAACAAGCATTTCAGTATTAACTCTGTTCAAAAGTATCTTGTAGTCTAGAATTGAAATCACTTCTAAATTACTCAGATGCATGAATCATTTTGAAATGAGTACAAATATCATTATTTAAATCAACAGATAATTCTCATAGAAAGGTCTTCTAAGGAGAAATCCATGACCGTATTTTGATGAAAGAAAGTTCTAATCAATACTGGTAACCTCATAAATTAGCCAATGGAATAGGCTATCATCCTGAGAAAGACAAATGCAGCCTGACATTAGGAGCTGGCCTGGCGCACGCAGCTGTGTCTCGGTCTTCACCTGTTGGACATAAACTGTTCAACATCAGACAATGAGACTTTAGAACACAATAACAAGAAGATCACTCTGTAATCATGCCTGAACACAGACAAAATCATGAACACTGTCCAAAAAATGCCGAACATCTCCCTGGCTTGTTAATGTGCGTGACTGCTGCTGCTTTATCAATTACAGGCTAATGCTTGCTCTAGTCTTCCCTCCTTCTAGACAAGACTTATTAAGATACCCAATCAGAGAGTTAGCCCCACTTCCTGATGGCATCCAACCCAAAGCAAAAACCCTCAAATCCTCCCTCCAATCAAATCACCTTGGACAAGCCCGAAACCTGTAATAGGTTCTTTCTGACATTCAGACACCGCAGTTTCCCATGGAGTAGATTCTCCCTCGTTCCTAAAAGTAACAAATCTTACTTGTTAAATTTTAAGACTGTTGATGGTGACTTCTGCTGGGGGTGGGGGGCACCCACACTCTTTATCAGTCAATGTGGCCATGCATATTGGAAACTCACACAGACACATATGCACACACAGAGACACAATATACATTTAGTTAGGGTTCCTCTTGAGGCCAGCCCCGAGATGAGGGTCCAAGCATAAGCAGTTTCTGTGCAATGTGAAGGAAATGCAGGTGGAAGAATAGGAGAATTTAGAAAGGAAAGGGAAGGGAGATATAAGATTATACTTATTAAGCCAAGCAACCACTGTTGGTGACTGCAGTTTATACTGCTGGGAAACTCTGGAAAAACAAGCCTCAGGGTTATCCCACTCAGGGGTAAGGGAATTGGGGAGTTGATTCTCAACGAACTCCCTTCATTGGTTGGAGGATGTTGGGAGGATATGAATTTCCTTGTACTTGCAGCCTGTCCAAACAGGTGGGAAAAGCAGGGGTCAGTGTCTACAGATGGGTCCCTAGTAAAGCAATGCAGGTTCTGGCAAATGGAATTTGGGCTGTTTGCAGTAAAATGATGTAAGTTAAGGAGAGATGGGCAGGACACGGACAATAAAATCGATAAAATATCTTTATATTTTTTGAAATAATCATCCTAATCCTTTGGGTATAGTCCCATAATACTTTAAAAGTATATAATATGATGGCAAGGGCAGGGATTTTCTTTCTAGAAAAGGTTTGTCTTGCCTGATTTTAATTTGAGTGAAATTTTTAGATGCATATTCCAAATAAATCATTGGGGGAGGGTGCACTGAGTGATTCGAGATCACCACGTGATGTCAACACAAATTACATATGACTGTGGTGATAATGACGTATTATCAACAACACTGCCAACCATTAATCACTTGCCATGTGCTACTGAGTGCTACATCAGATGTGGATTGATACCATATTGAGATGCAGCTTATCAGTTCTTTATTAAGCACTAGAAAGCTGAGGCTCAGAGAGTTTAAGTAAATTGTCCCAGGAGTTATGTATGTTTTTTTCTTTTTCCTCTCTCAGAGTTTCTTTTAAACTCATCTCAAATCCTCAGTGAGATGAGGAAGGGGCATCATTGTCATGGACTGGGTGAATAAATAATATTTCATATATGTTACATACAACCTATGCAACTATGAAAAAAAATGCACACAGGAGAACACTTCCTTCTTTGGTTTTTAGGCTTTCATAGCTTCCTTTTTATTTTTAGAAACAGGCTTAGAAGTTAGGAAGGGTTCATAGAATAAAGAGAGCAAAATATATTAATCCCAGTAGAGATAAAGCAAAGAGATCATTATACGGAATTTTTCCACAGCAGGGAAAGGTAGAAAATGAAAGGATGGTAAAGTTTGGACATAATCCTAATAAAGAGTGGTGGTTCTGGGCCACTTCTTTCTATGGATATAACCATCAAATGCTCAGATACCTTTCACTGCCAATATCTCAAACCAGTGGTTCTCAAAGTATTGCTCTTTGGAACCCATCTGGAATCTGTTCCTTGGCCTCATCTGAAAATTTATTAGAAAGAAAAACCTTCATGTCCCACCCTAGACCCACCCAATCAGACACTCTAGGGGCAGGACCCAGCAGTCTGCATTTTAATGAAATTTCTTGATATTTCTGATGCATGCTCTAGTTTGAGAACCACAGTTCTAGTTCGTCGTCACCTTATGCGATGAGAATAGTTAAGTGCACTTTGTCTAAGTTCTGATAAGCTCTAGGACCAGAGTTTCAATGGTATAAACATTTAAAAAAGAAAGAAGAAAACAGTTAAACATGAAGGTACAAATATTTTAAGGGTTTTAGTATGACGTTTCAGCATCAACCTATTGCAGACCGAAGAGTTTCAAAGTCAGATGTTACTTAAACAGTCTGTTCACTATGTTAAACAGTCTACTCAGTCCTTTGGTGTTAACAGAAAAGTTTTGTTGGGAGGGTGGGTAATCTAATCAAGTCCTCCCAAACAAGCAAAACACAGGAAAGGGAAGGAAAGAAAACTGAAGGCAGTCTCCACTCTTTCTCTGAGCAAATTGGGGAGAACTGACAGAGTAAATCTTTTAGCCTCTTTGGACAATAAAGCCATTTTTAGTCCCAATATGAGCACAGGTGGGCAAGGTACCGTCACTACCTTAAGGTAGTGAAATAGACCCAAGATCAAGAAATAAGGGTATCCTGCCAACACCCCTGCTTACAGTTGCCAGGGGTTATCTGAGCTCTTCCTGTTTTCAACATTACCCCATGTTGCACCCGTTTTGTAGCTAGTTCCATTGGTCAAACACACCAATGAATGTGGATTCATTGGCTGGACCACTCATTACAGATATTGTTGTTAAAACATGGAAATTTGAGATGATCTGCTCTCCACCACTGGTAAAGAAAAGGGATGCAACTGGGTTTGTGGCTGGGCTCGAGGAGAGGAGGGAGAGGGTCAGAAGGGGCATTGAGCCAAAGGTCTCCGAGAAGGAACACAGAGTGACCGAACATAAGGGGGCTGCTGATTAGCTACTTAGAGACCAGAGACAGGAGCTAGATAGTGTTAGAAGAGGTGGTAAGAGCAGGCCACAAGGGAATGGAGATGTGAGGGAAAAGTCCACAGGGGTCCCCTGCGTGATTCATAAAATAAAATAGAGGTAGCTTAGGATAGAATGGAATGGAAGGGGACAGAACGAAACAAAACAAAACGAAATGAAATGAGATAGCTTGAATCTGGCTGGTTTTACCATGGCTAAGGCCTGTGACTATGGCGAAATTATTTGACCTATGTGGGGATTTCCGTTTTTTGATCGCATTCCCTTGTTTAAAACCTTCCACTGCCTGTCCCATTTCGCTTAGAGTCAAAATTCCTGTCACATCCTATAAAACTGCAGCGTTAACAGTCATGTGTCTGCCCCCTCAAACTCATCTCAGGTCGCTTACCCCCTGCTTTACTCGCTTCCGGCAGCCAGACCTCTTCTGCTCCCCAGTTAGTCTTTGGTTCTTTAGAGGAGCTTTTCCTTTTGACTGGAATATGCTTCCATGAATCTTTTTCTTTAATAGTCGGCTTTTCCTTGTGATTTGGAACTCAGATTATATATAATTCTTCATAAATGCTTTCTGAGTCAACCCTGTCTAAAATAGCATTCTACCAGTCCTACCCCTCGATCACTACTAATTCCTCTCTAGCTCACAAGTCTGTTGTGTTTTTTTTAAAAAAAGGCAAGTTATCATTATCTCAAATTATTTTTGTTCCACCAACTAGAACATAAACTCCAAGAAGAGAGGTGAGCTTTATGTCTTGTTCACCACCCTATTCACAAGTGGTAAGCACAGAGTAAGTTTGCAATAAATATTTATTGATGGGAGAAGAATGACATATGGTAATGCTCGATTAGAATAACTTTCTAGTTTTTAATACCCTAGAAATGATTACTGTTTATCTAATGCAGAGTATTTCTTATATATTTCAGTTTTCCTTTCTACAAGTGACTAAAGCCACATGATTTATTTGATGTTTAAAGATGTGAATTTTCATGAGTGTTTTCTGGCTGACACAGCAAGTAGCTATTAACTATAATAAACATATGTTGAATGATTGTATAAATTATGTATATAATATAGTATGTATAATTAATTTCCTGCCATGCAGCAACAAAGCACTGGGTTAAGGCTTTCACATTTCACCCTCCCAACAAGTCTGCAAAGCAGGCACTTTAAAACCCAGTTTATAAATGAGAGAACTGAGGTTGGGTGGGTTTATGTAATTAGCCCAAGGTTATGCAGTTGGCAGAGGGCCAAATCCGGTTTTAAACCTAAGTGTCTGGCTCCAAAAGGATTATGTTTTGTCATGCTGCCTCAAACCAAACGAATATCTATTAATATTTCACACAGGCTAGTGTGGTCAGAACATTATGTAATTACCTGGGCCCTAATTGCTGCTGGTGCACACAAAATATAGTTATGATTAGAGCTAGTACAAACTGAGTGCCCACTTTGAGCTAAGCAATTCACCTGCATATAAATTAAATCCTCAGAGCATACGCTCAGGTTAGGAATTATCATCTCATTTACTCCTGATAAAATTGAGAATTTAGTGGACTTCTGAGTTGCCCAAATCTGAACTGAAACGCCACCGACTATAATTAACTCCAGCCATTACCTCCAAGTACCTGCTACATATCCCTTTGCATGGTCTTGAGTCCATGCTCTATTTTGATCCTATTGTTTCAAGAGAAGCCCATGTAAACTCAATCCCTTTTATCTACATTAAAGGGCACTAGTTAAAATATTTAGTACTTTTAAATTCTAAGGTCAGTTACCAAATTAACATAGCCTATTGATCACACCTTACATTCTTTCCAAGAATACTTTGACACATTTTCAACGTGAATTTACATCTGCTAGATACAGTTAATGGGATTATTTCAAGGAAATAATATTTCAAACAGTGAATGTCAATATTTCCATTTTGACCACAGGGCTTTAAAATAAAGAAATAAACAGCTTAAGAAGTCTACATAATATATAGCACATGTGAAACTAAATCAATTGAAATTAATCTCAGTTAAACTAAGAAAAGAGTAAATGTGCAGATTCACAGTTTCAAGTAGCATTGCAATGATTTGCTTTGCTTTCTGTTTTCTTTCTTTGCTTTGTTTCCTTTGTTTTTTTTTTTTACCTTCATTTCTTCAACTGCCGTCTGTAATTCATCTGGCGTTTTATATTCAAAATCTCTCTCTAGATATTCTTCTTCAGCCTGTGTCATCCATTCATGCATCTCTGATAGATCTTTCTGAAGGCTTACGGTCTTGTCCAACCCTTCCTTTAAGGCTTCCTTTCTGGCATAGACCTTCCAAAAAACAAATAAACAAACCATGACAATTGAAATTCACAAAACAGTATCATTATATTATTCAGCAGTCGGTAGAAAACATAAAGTTCATTTAGTAAGGATGCACCAAGGAATAAAAGCACAAGGTAAATAACTGATGGCAACTGGATAAACTTAATTTCACATAAGTATAAAAATAAGCTATGGGGTAGGCTATGGTGGCTCAGCAGGCAGAGCTCTTGCCTGCCATGCCAGAGACCTGGGTTCGATTCCTGGTTCCTGCCCGTGCAAAGAATAAATAAATAAATAAGCTATGGCCTTTTACTTGGTGTGCTCAATTAATAAATTGAACAGATTGACCTTTGACAATAATGTAGTTGTTCTGTGCAGTGATAAGTTTCTGTGACTAGGGAATAGGAGAAAACAAAAATTATTTTATCGTATTTTCCAGTTGGAAAACTAATTTATTGGCATTCATAGAAATAATTATTCAGGTATTTCAATGAAAGAAAATGGAAATGTCATGCATGTATGAAAGTTTGCTCAGTCACATCCACAGTGAAATCACTGCAAAGTAAAATGAAATAATGCAATTTCACATGTAAGACTGGCAAAAATGAAGTAGTTAAAATGCCCAGTTTGGGCAGGAATGTGAGAAACAAAAGTTTTCATACCCGCTGAGGGAAATATCCAACACAGTGCAATCGTTCAGACAGCAAGCCGGCAGCATTTATTTAAACAATGAATGTTCATGAAACCTGAGTTTAGTCTTCCACTTTTAAGAATGAATTATGCAAAAACAAGTGTACAGAGTTGTGCGGGCAAAGTTCAATTTGAATCAGCAATACATCTGTACTGATTTGTAAAGTTGTACTATATATATAAATGTATATATATATATAGTTTAAATAGCAAGCTGCAAAAGATATGTGCGGTTATAGAGGACTTGCACTTATACTTCTGAAATATTAAGGTTTGTACAATGGAATTTATTAATTTTTAACCCAAAAAATAGCAAAATTTAAAACATTTAAAAGGGAAGCATGAATGCTAAGGGTTTGTTACAGAGTACCCTGCCATACCACACTCAGGGGAAATCCTCAATTTACTATTAGAATAATTGAATATAGCACATGTCTATTGCCTTAAAGTAAAAACTCTAATCAAACTTTGCTATTCTTCTCTCTGAGATTAAATACAGTTCTGTCTTTTAAAGAACAGATTTTTTGCCATAGTCAAGCTTTAATTTTAATGCATAGTTTTAGTATAATGAAGTTTTCAGGATACTTTAGCAAATATTAAATATGTATACAACTATCATTATAGTAACTAATTCTTTACAACCTAATTCTTTACAACCATCTTGAACTTAAGGTAGTTCAATTGAAACTGTACTTTGGTTCTTACTCTCTCCATGAATGTCGTACCTCAGCTATTGAAATGTAAATAAATGTTTCCCTCTGCCAGGGCTAGAACAAAATATCTAACAATTATACTAGTAAAGGTATGAATACTTTTGCGTAGTCACTGAACCTATAATAAACCTAAGTATACCTGCTGTTAAATTTCTACTCAGATGCTCTGTTATGTTATTATCTTTTGAGGCAGTTGGCAAAGCTACAACAAGTTTAGTTACTGAAGGAACTTAGCCAAAGGCGTGTGTGTGTGTGTGTGTGTGTGTGTGCATGTGATCATGTGTTATTAGGCTAAATCGGAAGAAAGGAATCAGGAATGATTTTCTTAAAAAAAAAAAGGTAGGAGGTCATTCTGAGATGAGAGTACAAAGGTATAAGACTAGCTTTGGAGTCAGTACCCCACCTGGTCTCTACCACTAGCAAGCTAAGTTATACTGGAAACATCTCTTCATTTCTCTTGATCTCAGCTTCATAACTAATCTAACAATTGGACCAAATGATTTCCAAAGTCCCTTCCACATTTACCATTCCTCAGAGACAGGTATGACATTTTTGTGGTTTCACATGTTCAAGAGATTTCGGTGAGAAAATGGTTTGGATTAAAATGAGAATTTCCCCCAGACCTGTGCCACATTAGTGAGTCCTACATGCTTGCCTTAAACCGATCAGTTTACCACCCCAACCACCCCAGTTTCATTAGATTACATTCCCTTCTGTTTCGTAGATGAAATAGAAAGTTCTTTGTGTTTTCTATTCTAGAATTTGCAAATGCAACACTTCCCTCTGCCCCTCTTCCCTACTTTCTTTAACCTCTGATCTCAGAGAAAGAGATTCCTCTCTTCTTGCCCAAGGTAGAGTAGATGACTTTTGTCAGGAACCAATGTTCTGGATTTTGTCCTCCCCTGTGCCAACCCTCAAGATTACCCTGGATTTACAATTTCTTCAACTTCCCTCTCTTGGTTCTTTTAACTGATCCTATAAACATGTTCTTGATTCTGCTTTAATGAAAAAAAGTAAAAGCACTTTTAAAAAAGAACAGTGTACCCCTTCCCTGTTTTCTGGCTTCTGAAGAATTCCCCGACAGCTACAATTTGTCTTCTATCCTCATCACTCCACTGAAGCTCCTCTTACTAATATCAGCAGGGATTCCCTAATTCTAAATCAAAAGTTCAGTTTCCAAACATCCTCCTCCCACACCTCTCTGTAGTTCACATTTCATCCCTCTGAAGCACTTGAATCTCATGATTATGCCCTACTTCTTGGAATCTCTTACTTTCCTGACATTACAGTTTCTTTATATGGTCATTCTTTATTTCTTTTGGCTCTCCTTGAACCCCCACACAGTTGCTTTGTTATCTTTCTTTTACTTGCTGAAACTTAAATATTAACGTTTTGCAGAGTTCTATTGTATCCCTCCAATCACTTTTTTTTTTTATTAAATCATTTTTTTGTATGCTGTATGGCGGGGACCACATTTCATTCTTTTTCCATGTGAGTATTCTGTCATTGCAGCACCATTTGTTGAATTTTTGTTTGTTTGTTTTCTGTTTGTTTGTTTGTTTTGGGGAAGGGCATGGGCCAGGAATTGAACCCAGGTCTCATGCATGGCAGGCCAGAATTCTATTAATGAACTACCTTTGTACCTACTCTCATCACTCTATTTTGAAGCCATTTCTCTACTCCATTTCCTTCTCAGATATGAAGTCTTGTTTCAGACCCTTTTTTCCCCATACTGCCAAAAATATAACTGGATGGATATATATATATATATATCCATAGACATCAGAATTAATATACCCTTGTTTTCTTCTAAATCTGACCCTATGCCTATATTTTCATCTTCATTCATAACAGTAATTGTTAAATATCTACAAGTATACCACTGAGCACTGGCTATGCTAAATCCTCTCTTCCTATGTGGTCTATAGTTCATTTTACAGGCTTAGATTTTGCAATGAGTACCATGAAAAGTTATCAGAGGGCTGTGAGTAGAGAGGTGGTTTAATCTTACTTTTAAAAAGGCTCATTTTGGCTATTGTGTTGAAAACAGATTTTGTGAAAGGGGCAAGGGTGGAGACAGGAAACCAGTTAGGAATAGACTGCAATGATCCAAGAAAAGGAGGATGAGGGATTCATCTAGGGTAGAAGCAGATGAGGCAGTGGGAAATTGTTGGGTCCTGGATATTTTGAACCTAGAACCAACAGGATCTGCTGATCCATTTGATATCTTCTATAAGAGAAATATAGGAGACAAGAGGTGGCCACGGAGCACTGAAGTTTCAACAAAATTTGAGTCCCACCAGCAGCTTGGTCCAGTTTTGACAGATTACCAGACCCTTCCTCATGCTGATCAATGAATGCTGGAGAAAAACCCAGAAAAATAGAGTAAACAGCAACGAGACTGATCAATAAATATTCTAACCAGCTCTACCTTGATGGAAAGGTTGCAAAAAGTTTGGAAGAGGATTTAACGATGAACCAAGATTAATGTCAGAAGAGGATGGCATGTTACACGTTTGTTCATATCTCTACATCTTCACTAGCATTGCCGTAGTCTGCGGCAGTATTATTTCCTCCCTGGACCACTGCAATTCCTACTTGCTTCTGCTCAGGCTCCCTTTGATTTGTTCTTTATATAACAGGAATAAATAACAAACTTTTAAAACTCATATAGATGATGCCATTTCTATGCCAAACATATTTCATGGCTTCCACATACGCTTGGCATACAGGCAAAATCCCCACCCACGTTGTATAAGACCATTCATGAACTTTATTTCCCATTCATTTTCTCTGGCTCACCCTGTTCCAGTCAGACTGGCCTCCCTTGATTGCCTTCAAAAACACTCAACCTCCTCCTGTCTCACATGTTTCTGCCACTACATTTTCTATTCAGAATCTCTTCTCATCCACACATCAAATGTCAGACTCTTCTTACTACTCAGGTATCAGCTTTAATTTATATCTTCAGAGAAAGCTTTACTGACCATCCAGGTTCCCTACTCCCGCCATTCTCATTCGGAGAATTCCGATTGCTTCCTTCAGAAGAGGAATCAACAATTAAAACGAGGTATTTGTGTGGTGTGTTTACTCATTTATTTTCCATCTTCTCCACTAAACTAGAACCTCCATGAGAAAAAAGTGCTATTATCTATTTTATCCACCACTTATATGTGACAGCAAATGTTTAAGAAATACTTGTGGGAAAATGTTCAAATCATCAATGAAGGAAAAATTTAACAAAACGTTTTTTTCTAAATCCGTTATATATTTAAATGCATATGATTCATTGATTTAATATATTCAATATAACAGTGAAGAGGAATTTAGAATTATAAATGTCAGGTAAGAGTTAGACCACTAGATATTTGTGGCATGTAGCAATGTTTCAAAAGGAACTTTTAGAAGTTGCAAAACCTGTTTAAGGTGAAAAGGCAAACTAAATAATTTAGGTGACACATCCAGTTATTTTGCTACCCACGTGGAGCCTACTAATCCGACTATTTAATAACTCTAGTTACTACTGCCACATATAGTGACAAGGTTCAACTAAAAAAGAACACAAACTCTTCAAGGGAGTTTTGTCATCTTTGTTATTTCTGTTGCTCTGATAAAAAAGGCTAAAATAACTTTATGATTTTTGTCAAAAGCTGTAAAACTCATCTGACTGGCAGGACAGAATAGTAGATGTTATACTAGCTACTCAATCACCCAGGTAAGCAACGTCTTAAATCAATTAGAACATAGGGCAAAAAAATTAAGTACATCTCTCTATCACTGATAAATTAGGAAAGAAAGAAGTTATAGTGGATGACGTGAAGAAGTACGAAGCTTAAAGACCTACTTCAGAGAAGGTATGTAATACGATATACACAATCGCTGAAATCCGATTCATCGATGACATGCTTAGAGCAGATGTATAGCATGAGAGTGCACATATGCGGGCTTTCACACCCAGAAGCGCTGATGATAAAGAGCTGTCAAGTACCAATTGGGACAAGCACAAAGGCTGAGAAAAGCTGTCTGATAGTGAGAAATTTAAAAGAAAAAATATGTGCCTAACTTCTTGGAAAACAAACCAAAACAAACAAAAAAAAAGGTAGATAAGTGGCAGAAGGCAAGGTCTTTTAACTTATTTCTCATAGATCAGAGTTCGCTAAGCTTGCAAACTCAAATGCCCACTGGACCCTGATGTGGTGTAATCCAGGGCAAAGTGGAGAATTCTTTCCCCTTGTAAATGGAGGGTTTGTTCCTCAGCTCCTGCTGACATTTGCCCTGAACAGAAATGCTAAGGCCATCGCTGAAAAAAACTCTGATTTTCAATTGTCAGAAGTACATGATTTTATATATAATTTTCCATTTTTAAGCTGCCATGTAATTTAAATGCTTGAATATACAGAGTGGCCTAAAGAAAATGCATGCACAGGTCAGATATGATATATGGTCCGTGGGCTATGCGACTGTATAAATCATGTAGCATTTGCATTTCTAAATTTTGTGTGTATACATGCATGCCCATCTGCCTTCTTCCTTCTTTACTCATTTCCATTTCCTTTATTTCTCTCTTTGAGTCTGGATGATTAATTTTTTGGTAATTGTCATTAGGTTTTTCTATTATTGTAGAAATAGCTAGAATATGATTGTTTTTTCACTTGGATTTAGAAAATGTAGAATTTAAAAGAATCCCAAATCACATCATGGAATCTCAAAGTATCTTCAAGTGTATCACTCATTTGAACAATTGTGTTCTTAATTATTAGGTTTTTTTTTTTCCCCAAGACCCTGGCATCTACTAGTAATAAGGAATTATCTTTAACCCAATAGAGAAGAAAATTCAGGTGCAAAAGAGGTGCCTGGTTAGTGGCAAAACAGGTAATGATAGAGCAAGTCTTCTAACTTCTGGTCTTTGCTATCCTCACAGCTAATTAGACAGTGAACTGATCGCGGCTTCATTTTGTATGCAGGCATTTCCATAATGCATAAATTTATACCTCATTTCCAATTTTCTCCCTAGAATCCTGAATTGGTACCAACACCCAAGCCTGGCTTCGCTGCTTTTATCTATTTTATTCTGCCCTCCACCTCTCCTTGAGTGCATGGTTCCTTCCTCAAAACCTATGTCATATGGCCATAGCGTCATACCATGGACAGTGTGATATTCCATGGAAAACCAGAGGCACGAAAACATCTAGGATTAGAAGATGGAATCAGAATATGGCTGGAATCCTTGGAATCTTGGTTATGTAAAATGACACTGACATATGTTTAAAATACTTCTCTTGAACAACCAATTCTTGACATGTTTTAAAATAGCAGACAGAAGGTCTTTGGCAAGGACATATTGGGAATAGAGATGCTTTATAAATCACACTTCTATAACATAAAAACCTTGAGGTTTCAGTAGTATTGTTGACTTTATATATATTTTGGCTGTTGTTATTCTCCACACTTTACATGAACCAGTAGTGTTCTTTCTATTCAACTACTGAGAACTTTCAACAAACATATACCTTTCATACTTGCCTTCCATGAAAACATTGATGGTATAATAAATGATTTAAGTAATAAATTTTTCCTAAACATCTCTTCTAGAACTGACTTGCTCCAGGGGCAGAAGGCAAGGTAGCTGACCCAGGGGAAACTCATCTGTGAGTTAATAGAATGATTGAGCATTTGTCAGAGATTATATTGGCTGGGTGATTTGCCTGGACTTTTACTTTCATAAGTTCTTTTCTTTTTCACATTTAGTTTTTGCCTTTTGGCATGATATCTTTTCAATTTTGGAAGGTAACTTAGTAATAACCAAAGACTGCCTCTAACACCCAGAGATTGAAACCTCTCATTAGCTCTAAAAACGATATTGGTGAATTTCAGAGTAGTCACTGCTTTAGGTCAAAATTTCATCTTTTGGACAAGAAATTTGTGACATACATTGATTGTGCATATAACATATTCTTTTCTATAACTGAATATTGAAATTTAAAAAGTCATCTATAAAAGACATTCTAGCGTCTGAAAATGAGGGATTCAGAAATAAAAGTACAGTTAGTTTCTGCTTTTTTACAACGAACTATTCTCAACTGTTTCCTATTCTTAACTCACTTTTTGAAATCATGTTCTGAAGAAGTTGAACTGACAACTCTTAATAACAATCGGAAGTGAAAATTATTTCTTATATTTGTGCATACACATAAACAAATCATTCATTTTATTCCTACACCAAGCATCTTCGGGTCAATTCAATGACTCTTAAAAAGTCACACATGCAATAAAACATGAGTGCCCAAGGAAAGGATGTTTGTTTGTTCTTTTCTTTCAGTATGCCACTACATGTTAAAACAAAATTGCATCCAAGAAGGTCACTTTAAGATCTCAATAAGATAGGGCAGGCCACGGTAGCTCAGCAAGCGGAGTTCTCGCCTGCCATGCTGGAGACCCGGGTTCGATTCCGGGTGCCTGCCCATGCAAAGAAAAAAAGAAAGATCTCAATAAGGTATCGATGCACTATTTACAAATTCTACCATGAAAATATTTGTATATGCTAGACAGTGGCTACTTTGTCTGAGTAACTATGCTTTAAAGCACTAATACAGTCAGGGCCAGAATTTTTCAAAAGGGTTAAGAGTGAAGGGAGGCATTAAGAATTTTACTTATTTAAATACAGGGAAGCTGCAGCAAAGAAGATGGCAAGCATACCTGTCGGCACATGTGTTCCCACTGAGCGTTGAGATCTCTGAGTTCTGTCTCAAGTCTGGAAGCAAACTCTGGCTCTGCTTCATTCTTTATCTTCTCCCCACCTTCATTGACACTGTTTAGACTGGGCTGAATTGTCTGAATATCGTTGACTAAAAGCTAAGGAAATAAGTCAGTATAGGCTAGCTGAAAATATCAGCATGACATATCAGAAATACAACATCGATAGGAGACACACTTGCAAATATGAATCATGACCTTATACATGAATTATGTCTTTTAAGATTTGGTTTTTAGGGTACAAATAAAGTAAGGAATAATCTCTTTTCTACTTAGATCAGAAACAAAAGGAAATCAATTTAATTATACTTGCTAGCAAAATATGTGAAACTGACAGGCTTTATGCATTACTAATTTTTTTTAAAGGAATTTGGTTTTCAAACACAGGTTATATCAGCAATTGTTTATAGAAATGCATGGTGGGTGTGAAGGTTATCAACAATATGGAGTTGCTTTTTTTTAGGCTTGTACTTGCAAAGAAAGGTCTTTAAAAACCTAAATTATTTTCTTCCTTCAGGATGACAATGGCATCATGAATGTTATTTCAAAACTTTACATTTTGTTATATTATAGTACAGTACATTATACACAGAGGGAGCAACATAATATGACTTATAATCTGTAGTAATATATAACAAAGAGCCCAAAGGATTCTTTATCTTTAAATTAAACTGCATTTTAGACTAAAATAATCTTGCAAAGTGAAGTCGAAGTCAAAGGCAATGTTCTGTCTGTTTCTCACTTATTTAACTCAGAGTTTCATAACCTTGGCACAATTTACATTTTGAGCTGGCTCATTCTTTGTTGTGATGGGCTATCTAATACACTGTAGGATGTTTAGCAGCCACCCTGGCCTCTACAAACTAGATGCTAGTATACCCCGCCCTCCAAGTTGTGAACACCAAAAATGTCCACAGACATTGCCAAATGTCCTCTGGGGGGAGGGGATGCAAAACAGTCCTGTCTGCAAACCGTAAGTCCAACCAAATAGCATTACACACATAAAGATATTCACATGAAAGACATTTAATAATCTTACCCTGCACTGTTTCAGCTGTTTTTTGAGAATTTCTGAATCACCGAGGGCAGGCCATTCCTCCTTCAGGAAAACATCCACTTCAGCCATCCATTTCTTCAGGGTTTTGATGTGATTCTGGAAGCAGAGGACCAGTTTAAAGCATTTTTGGGGTGCTGACTGCTGCTAACACAATTCTTCGTGCTGATAGGACTGAACAGGCAAGAAACAATTCCCATGTTTGAAGGATGTCTCTAAGTAGCTCTTCAGGAAAAAAATATTTTTTACTAAGACTGCATTTTTATGGTCTACTGTCGGAGCACTGGTGTATGAAGTCTGCTATTGTTAAAAATAAAAAATTACTACCAAATGTGGTTTTATGATGTTCCTCTCGAGAACGTTAAATCATATCCCCCTCTAGAGAAATTTTAAGTTAGAAAACAACTCACGGTAATACCAACAATGTGCCCTTACAGTACATAAAACAAACTAGGAACTATAAACTCAAGTTAATGGTGTCTTTATAGGCTCCCTAAACCCAAACTTGCACAAATTGTTTTCTGCAGTTGACAGTTTCAATAGTCCCTCCAGTTGGGAACTTTCAGACCAAGATTTTGTCATCTTTAAAGAGAAAGCTTTTGATTCCTTATTTGCCTGAACAGATTGAAGTAATGATTAGGTGAAAAATGCCATCATTTATAATTTATAAGTAGCCAGTGACACCGCCCATTGTTCTTCTCCTTACTGGTTTTTCTTCCTGATGCTTTTTTCTCTTATACTTTTCAAATGGACGACTGTCAAATTTCTTTATTCCATGCAAAGTATAGATTGCTATACTCTCCATTCTTAATTATATTTCTATATAAAACAGATGCTTTACAGAATGTTTCCCTTGTGACGTGATTACTAAAAATAACAGTAAAAGCAAATGACTAAATCTAAGAACTTCAATATTATCACCTTGCGGGTATCGCTCAAGTCCGGTTTTATTTTGTTCCACATTGCCATTCTCCAAGTTCAGGTTTTATTATTGGATCCTTCATTACTGCATTAGTATTTTCTGTTTTCTGCCTCAGTCTTGTCCCACTCTATTTCATTATCCACATTGGTGACCATATTTTCCCTTCTCCTACCCTCCTCTTTGCATAGTGATGTTTTGAAAACACAAATGAAATCATCTAATTCCCCCTTTAAATACCAGTAATGGTTCCACATTATTATCGTCCTTTTAATCCCATCATTATTAAGGATAAAATCCGTACTCTAAAGAATGACATAGGGCGGGCCGCGGTGGCTCAGCGGGCAAGGTGCTTGCCTGCTATGCCGGAGGACCTCGGTTCGATTCCCGGCCCTAGCCCATGTAACAAAAAACGGAAAAACAAAATACAATAAAACAAGAAAATGTTTAAAGATGTTTCCCTTTCTTCCTTCCTTCCTTCCTTCTATCCTTCCTTCCTTCTCTCTGTCTTTCCTTTAAAAAAAAAAAAAAAAAAAAAAAAGAATGACATAGTGAACCGTTCATGATTTACTTCCAATTTTTCCCAAACATACATTTCACTAATCCCCAGACATAAATTTCGCCTTATCAATATTAAACTACTTTTAGTCAATCAAACATACTGGTTCTTTTGTCTAGATCACTTTTTCTTTCTTTTTAAGCTGACTAAATGGTCCTCATTCAAGATATGGCCCAGAAAACCTATGTTCCAAGAACATCTCATAATCCCTTTTCCAACTCTTTGTTGGCTTTCTTTCCTGTCTACTGCCACACTCTGGTAGGCTGAATGATGGCTCCTCAAAGAAACCCACACTCTAATCACAAAGCCTGTGAATATGCTACTTTCCATAGCAAAGGGGATCTTGCAAATATGTTTAAATTATGGATTTTGAGATAGGAGATTGTCCTAGATTATCCAAGTAGGCCCAATGTCATCATGGGAGTCCTTATGACAGGAAGGCAGGAGGCTCAGAGGGAGATTCGAAGGTGCTGGCCTTGAAGATAGAGGAAAAGGACACTAGTCAAGGAACGGAGGTGGCCCCCAGAAATGAGATAATGCAAAGAACTGAGTCTCCCTTAGAAGATCCAAAAGGGATGCAGCCCTGTTGACCCCTTGATTTCAGGCCACTGTGACTGATTTTGGACTTCTCCAGAAATGTCAGATAAGATAACACATTTGTGTATTAAAAGTCATTAAGTATGCAATAATTTGTACAGCAGCAATGGGAAACTAATATATTTCCATTTCTCCTTCACTAGACTGGGGGTGTGTTGGCAAGGACTATGCAGTTGATTGCACTCTCTTTCACTCCAGGTCCAGTTTTTAATTGTTGTATGTGTATATGTAATTAACTGGACTGGGATTTAAATCCACAAGCACCTTATTCCAATGCTTTTTACATCATACTCTGATGTTTTCAAAGATCCTTTCCTAGCATTAACATTTAAGGATTGCCCACTTAAAAGTTATTTACCTATATTGCTAAACATAGTTTTAAAGTAGCCTATTTTCAGCATGGGTGTTTATTTGTATGGTGGCACTCTAAAAAGAAATTAAGTCAGTAGGAGTTTGTTTGAGAAGGTAAATGATGAGGTCAAATTTATACATTCACTTATAAGTTAAAATATGCTGATGAAATGATATCACTAATTAACGTAAAATATATATAAAAAGTGTATCAAGTCATAAGCTAAGTGATAAACCGTGCTGTAAGGGGCAACCATACCAAAGGAAACATAGGCTCTGAAATTATTCAGCTAAGAGCATATTTCATTCCAAATTGCACTGATTAAAAAAAAAAAAACAAGAAGTTCATTCTAAAGATAATCTAAGAAGCAGAATTCTGTTATTGTTTTTTTAAGAGAAATATGTCAGGTACACTCCTTTGTGTCTTTTGAATTTCTCCTTGGCTTTGAAAGGCTCTGGAAGTCAGTTATCTATTTGCCTTTAACTTTTTTTGGTTTTGTTTTTTGTTTTTGCATGGGCAGCTACCAAGAATCGAACCCAGGCTGCCCTGCCTTTAAGTTTTAAAATGCGTTGTTAGGGAGAAAAAAGGTAAAGAAAAAAAACGAATAAAAGTAAAATACTGAATTACCTGAATTTTTCTGAGTTTAGTCATATGCTCCTCTAGCTTGTGGCAGCGTTCAGCCAGCTGGGAGGATAGCTTTTTCCAGCGGCCTTCAATCCCTTCAAATTCTGCTCGGTATTTTCGGCTAATCTCGGAGGGCGCTTTCTTTGACATCTCTTTCACAGTGCTGCTGAGATAGTTTAGGCCGCTTTGCTGTTCCTGCAGAGAACTGTGTAAAGCCTACAAATGAAAAAAAAATAAAGGACATTTATACTAATTGAAGAATAATAATTGATGAGTTTCACTTACCCTGAAAGCTATATGATTAAAAATGCAAACAAAATAGCTACCGCGATATCAGTTACCAAATAACTAGCAGTAAATTAAAGTCTATATTTCAACATGAGTCATGGGCACATTATTCAGCAATGTTTCATTTAAAAGACATGACTATTTTTACAAACAATGTCAAGTCTATGCAAACTGTGTCTGGCTGAACCAAAGATTACACCTAATTGCACACCAGATCATATTGCAGCATGACTATATATTAATAACTGTCATATCTGATAGAGCTAATGGGATTTAACTTCATTATACTGAGTCCTCAGAAAACCAAACTTAGACATTTTACTTCTAGGTAAAACTGTACCTAAATAATATTGATACATGGAAAACGAAAACCCATTGATTAAATTTTTGAATATACTGAGTACTCATTGAATAAGTGGCCTATTAATGCCAGTTGAGTAAAGTTCCATATGTGTCAAAGGACATTGTTCTGTTTTGTAGTATTATGGTGAAATTCTTGGGTAAAATTTATAAAGTTTGTTCTACATTTATTCTGCATAATCCATGCAATCCTTTATAAGGGAAAACCTATCTTTAAGTTTCCCCTAGTCTATGTTTATTTAAAAGTTACTTTCTGCTCATAAAGTAATAAAGCCTCATGATTAAAAAAAGAAAGAAATACACTATTTATAAATAAGATTCTTATATCAACTTTCAGTGTTTTTCGATGCATAACAAAACATTGTATATACCATTATGTTATGTACACACATATACACTTATTCTTTCATCACCTGACCTATATAATTTGCTTAAAATTTGTCAAACATATAATTCATGGTTGCAAAATATCCTATTGCCTATTGTGTGGTTCTATATTTAATTGTTACCCTATGGCTGGTACTGAGACAATATAATCACATTCTGAACTGGGCGTTTTATTGTGAGCATTTTCCCATATCATTATTTTTTTAAACTATGCATTTTAATGCCTTCTCTACTTCATGTAACCATTCCCCATTATTAGGTCTATAAAACCATTTCTAGTTCCATACCGCTGTACATTGGGTTTATGTATCTAGCAATCATATCCTGGAGTATATTCTGATAATTTCATTAAGATAGACTTCATGGAAATAGCATACCTGGGTAAAAATGAATGATCTTTATTTACATTCAATTTGCATTCCCATCAGTAAGTGAGGATATTTAGCTCATCATTGCCAGACCTGCACTGAATTCTAGGGTTCTCATTTATTTGTTTGATTGTTTTCTTTTTAATTCAGTAGGTGAAAAATGACATCACATTTTGTAAATCTGTGGTTCATCCTTTACAATCAGGTATTACCATTTTTCACAGGTAATTGGTGGGTGAATTCCTCATTAATGGCTTTCTCTCTTAATCATAGAAATTACTTTTTACTTTGGTCTCATTTTTCTTTCAATTTTGTTTCTGGCATTTTTATACTCTTATTCATTGCTTCCATTTATTTACATGCTTCTCCATCCTACGGTTTGAGAATTTCTCACTAACAATTTCTACAAAATGTATGCTTTATTAAAATTTATACTTTTTTATCTAGTGGCATTTTATTTCTGTATCAATTTTGAGGTGGGACTCTGAATTTTTTTTCAGTTAGTTAATACATTTTACCATCAGTATTTATTAAATAATTTTAGCCTTTCTCACTGTATTTTTGAGTGGGGCATATACTCCTCATTTCTTGTATACTTACTCCATCTGCTAATAACTGTACTTATGTAAAAGTTTTAACATCTGATAAAGCAAGTCCTCTTTCCCTACTTTTATTTTTCAAAAAAGTTGTCCTTCTTGGTAAATTTTGAAGTCATTATGCAAAGTAATAAAAATAACAAAAAAAAGTTAGCAGGAAAGAGCAAGAGCTATATTTTGTTTAGTATTATAGTAGACCCTTTACACTGGAAATTATTCAAGTAAAGATTTCTTTGAAGAGACATTTCTAAAATTACCTTAGATTGAGAAAAATACTTAATTCTCAAAAGAATGACTGAAATGAGAAAGTTAAGATTTTAACTTTTTTCTTAATTTAATTCTCAAAATGTTGACCTGTTTTCTCAGCATCTAAGTAGAATTAATGAATATGCCATAAAATATAAAATGTGATTGGATATGAGACATAAATATTTTAGAACTAAGTAGGAAAAGCATTCTAAAATCTGTTAAGAAGTTTTTCTTTCATTTTCCTTACCAATATTTTATCTTTCCTGATTAAAGGCTGCTCGCAATGTAGTGATTAGAACTCATGAAATTACTAATTATGCTATTCCACATGACTGGTCTTTACATTCAAAATAATTTTATAAATACACTGATTTTACTCCTGTCTGTCTGGAAAAGTGAGTGGTGTTATAAATCTGGAAGCAAAGAGAGAAAACAATGCCTTGGCTTTTATAATAATCAAAAGCAACGTGTCTGAAAAGGCACATTAAGCGGAGAGAAAATACTTCACAATAGTCAATACATTGTCTTCAAAGATGGCAGATGTATCTCATAGAAAGAAAGCAAAATGCATAAGTTACTGCATTTTAAAATCATCTGTTAAACTGGCAAAATATCATGCTTACTTTGCCATGGTTATATACATGCTAGGAGTAGTTTAGCTACACTGATGTGACTGCTTTATAAATGAGATTCATACTGTAATTTTTAGAAGATTCAAATATGCACAGACCTGCAACTCCCCAAGTCTCTGCTCCATGATTTCATATTCAGTGACAGCAACTTGAGGTATAGAGAGTTTGATTTCAGACTGCTGGATCCATGTCAGGATTGTACTCATTGTCTCCTGATAGCGGAGGGGTGGCAAGCTGTCGACAACTTCATTAAAAGGCAAAAGGAGAGATGAATTTAACCATTTGAAACTTGATAATGTTCTAAATTGTCAGCAAACACAGAGTAAGATTTCAAATAGTAACAAAGTACGAAACCTGAAAATATCGACTATTATTATTAATAGCTGATTATGATGATCAAGATAAATTCCTACTACATGCATGGTTTTATGCCCAAAACTTTATATGTAATAGATTTGATTCTCATAGCACCCCTTCAAGGTTTGTGTTGTTAAACTCAGTTTCTTCAGATCAGGAAAGGGAGGAACAGAGAGGCTGAGTAATTTGCTCAAGGTCACAGAGATGGTAGAGGAGAAAACAAATGGAGTCCAAATATATCTGATTTTGAAGGCAAGGCTCTATATTATCATTTGTTTGGGGGGAAAGCAATATCATTATCTAAAGCCCTTCATATTTTTCAACTCATTGTGTTATCTCTAATTTAACTAAAACAAAACCAATTTCTGCATGCTTAGTATGGGTCAGAAACTTTTTATTCTTGTAACTCTTAAATTAACTCTGAGCTATGCATTGTTATCCCCATCTACAATTAGGAAACTGAGGCTATAAAAAATGTTGAACAAATGTACTTATCGTCAAGCAGCTACTAAGTGTCAAAGCCAGAATTTTAAATCAGGCCCAAAACTACTATCAAAGAATACGTGTTTCCACTTTCCCTTATATATGTGTGTGTGTGTGTGTGTGTGTGTACATGTATCTGCATGTATTACTAATACATGCATACATATGATTTAATATTTATAAAGTTTAAGTGGCTATACTTCTCATTATTAAGGAAATTAAGACAAGAATGAAAATGTTGGCAGAAAACTGGAAACCAATAAATGACATTAACATATTTTAGGGGGAATCAAAAAGACATTCTAGAACTGAAAGATGCAATAAGTGGAAGTAAGAACTCAGTGAATAGATCTAAGAGCCAATTAGACATAGCTGAACAGGGAATTAGTAAACCTGAAGACAGGCTAGAAGAAAAATTTTAGAATGAAGCCTGGAGAGAAAAAAGAACAGAAAATACTGAAGAGAGGATAGGAGACAGAAAATATAGTAAAATGGGCTATCATTAATGTATCCCAGAAAGTCAGAGAGAGAGAATGTCACAGAAGCCATATTTAAACAGATAATGGCTGAGCATTTTCCTAAATAGATGAGATCGCAGTGCAGTTTTATTTTAAATCACCATACCAAATGGCATTATTTAAAACATCATTTTTAAAAGTAAAGATATGCATGCCACTTCTATGTAACATTTTCATCAACACTGAAGTAGAAGAATATAAGAAATTATTTTATATGCTATTTAATGGGATTTTCCAATTATCAAGAGAATTTTAGAGAGCATTTTAGAACTGGATAATGAGGATTTATTCCATGTGCCCATATTCATTTGGGAACTCAAGCCTAAATTTATTTTAAGTGACTATTTAATCTGAGCCCTTCTGAATTTTTATTGAAGTATCTCTATGGTATTTTAAACCTCAATCTTTCCTTTCATATAGTGTTCCTCACTCTTTTTTTTTTACCAGATGCATGTATTTGAATTCTAGATAATTATTAATAAAAAAATGAAGAGGGATCTCATGAATATCAGTGAAGTAAGGAGTATTCAAGACATTGGTGGTTATGATGAAGCAAATGGTTGTTTCTGAGAAGGTTTCTGAGCAAGAGATGTGGAAGGACCGGAGTCCATAGACAGAGACCATGGACTATGGTCGATGGATTATAAGTTGCATAAAGTTTGGTTTAATTGAATTTGAAAATGTACATTCTGGAAAACAGTGCCTGTTTCCTGTTGTGGCAAAGGCAAAACCAAAGCTTGCCAGAGCTGATATTAATCAGTCCAATTTTATGGAGATGATCTGGGGAAGACGTAGAATTATCTTTTGTTAGAGAAAAAAGTCATTGGGATTTTATGAACATCTAACAAGATCCCTTCTTTCTGTTTTTACAAAAAAGATTCTGCAGCATGATAACTAGGGAGTCTGCTTTCGCAGTTCAGTAAACCTGGCTTAGGAATTGGTGCTGCATTCACTAGCTTTGGCAAATTACTTAAACTTTAGACTATCAGACCTCATTTATTAAAATGGGGTTAAGATACTTTAGGGAGAATTGAATGCAATCATACACTTATTATTACCCCATGCAACAAATATTTATTCAGTACTCTGAGCACCAGGGATATTCAGAAAGTAAAAATAAAAAAATATATTAAGAAAACAATACCACTAAAAAGAGGCCTGGTTCTCATGATGCCTGAAATACAGTTGGTGAGTTAGGAAGTGAACAAATAAATAATTGTAATTGCTCTGAAGAAAAATTAAGGGGGGTATGAGGTAAGGTTCCAATAAAAGAGAATATGAGAAAGAGAGGGAGAGAGAAAAAGAGAGAGGGAGAGATAGAGAATTAGACATAAAAATGTTGCAATAAATGATTATCCAAATAAGGGAGGGCAAACAACCCGTAGATTAGCAAAAGCAGGAAACTACTACCACCCGGAAGGTTAGAGGGACAAAGGGAAGAGGTGGGAGATTGTGCTATCAGAACCCAAGAACTGGGATCACATAGCAGAAGCTGCATTTACTGGCAGGTCCCTTGTTGGGAGGTAGGAATCTAGAAGAATGCTGTTTCCAGCAGGACCTAGATTTATTCTTACTCACTGCTGGAAATGCCCCCTGCAAGGAGAGAGGGGGTAAAAGAGTCTTTCTCTCCTTTTTGCATCAATATCCTCCAAGCACTTCCCATTGACTGAATCCATCTGGAAGCCAGTTTCAAAAGATAGCCTGGGAAATGTAGTTTTCCTGGGAAGGACCAGGAAGGGAACTGAGAACAGTCAGGAAAAAGATCTGTGAGGGAAGGATGGTGGGGATGGGTACCGGAATGGAGGAAGGAAAGGAATTTGACTGAGGGGTGCCACAGGGGATAGCAATAGATTTCATAATATTCTCTTTCTTAAGCTTAGAGGGTTCATTCACAGATTTTTTTCATTATTTTAAAACTCGTACATATATTTTACAGAAATTCTTTCAATATAAAAATGCACATAATGGGTTACAAGATTAGTTTAGTGGTAGAATTATCGTCTGCCATGCAGGAGACCTGGGTTCAATTCCCAGTCCATGTACTTCTTCCCAAAAAACAAACACGCAAGCAAAACAAACACAAATTCAACAAAATGGTGCTGCAATAACAGGATACTCACATGGAAAAATAATGAAATGTGACCCTACCATACGGCATACAAAAAAAAAAAAAAAGACTGCACATAATATGCAAGTATAATGAGATGGATAATGAGGAACCAGATAGTGAACCAAAAGGCCTCTCTGTGGCAGTGTCATTTGACCAGAGGACTTAAAGGAAGTGGAGAAGGAAGCCACGTGAATACTGAAAAGAAACATTTTTCAGGTGGAGAATAAGGTACAAGCATCCCTACTGATATAGAAGCACAGCAAGCAGGCAAGTGCAGTGAGAACAAAGCAAGTGGAGAGGGGTCAGGCATGAGGGCAGGAAGGTGGATGGGGCCTATGGACAGCACGTAGGCCGGGATAAGTTATTCTATTTTCTTTAAACTACTGTATATTTTCTTATTAATTGATGTGTTGCTAGGTACATACTACATTTTTCATTATTATTATTGGGTATGAAGGGAAACACTAGAAAATAGGAAAGTGAAGGAGAGAAGGAGACACACTCAGGACTAAGCAGAAATGGTGAGAACCCAACATAAAAAGAGTGGAGATCAGGCTTGCTCAGAGAAGCCCAAGGATCTACCAACAGATGAATGGGTAAACAAAGTGTGGGGTATACACACAATGGAATGTTAATCAGCAATAAAAAGAAAACAAAAAGGGTAGGTTGTTTACCTGCATCATAAATGTGATTATTATTTGCCTTTCTCTTGCGATATGCTAATGATGTGGCTATTATTTACGTTTTGACAGACTTTATAACTAATCCATTGACTACATTAGTTCAAACAATGCAAAAATGCTGTTTAAATAGGAAGCATCAACTTTCCATCAAGTTCAAAGTAGTACAATTAACTACTCTCAACTAAATCGTCTGTTGAGAAATCACTATTTTCCTCTGAATTATATGCATCGGTTTTAATATAGTTACAATATTCTTATAGTCATGCTTTGAAGTTCAGAGTTTTCATTCAATCCATTCTCCTGCTTCTGCTAATACTGAGAGATGGTGATTATTTGTCAATTCATTCTCAGTGCTGAAGGTGTCCAGCATACATGGAATGGGATCCTCTGATTTGCTACTGGTCTCTTTCCAGTTACTACATGTCTGATTTTCATTACATGCATCTGTGCCAAACGGCCTGACAATTCACTGTCAATGAATCACTTCAAACAGTTAAACTATGCTCAAAGTACTTTCTTATCAGTTCCTTCTTCCTTTCCTATCCTCACCCAAATCTGATGCTACATTTCCTTGGAACAATCATATACAAAAAGTGAACAGGCTGGGAATCCGTTTGTGGCTTTGTTTTAATAAATAACTATGAAAAGATTGGACTCCATCTCATTTACATTTTAAGGAGCAAGGTGTAGAACAAAAACATGCACACATGGAAATGTAATTACCATAATTTCTTTTTCCTGTTTTCCTTAGGTGGAATGTAATAACACACTGAAATGCCAGCAAGGATTATTACCACTACGTAAAGACTGTTTTGACAATTTTGCAACTGTGTGGATTACCTCCTTTAAAGTAGGCATGCTTAAGAATACCACTAGGATATTTCTAAATGTCTTGCAGATTAAAATATATATTTTTAAAAAGCCTGTTGCATAAACCAATGCACCCGAGGGCAACCTTGGTATGTAGCACTCAGTATGAACCAGTGAGATGCTTGCAAATGTGGCCCTTGGGATCTCAAGGTGGAAGCAGACATAGTCTTGCTCCATGTAGGGAAATTCACTTTCTTTCTTTTGTGTAGACATATAGATTAATAATCCAAATGATAATTGTTTCTATTCTGAGAGCAGAAAGAAAATAAATATGTCCGATTAATGGCCTGCCCTCCTAAAAGACAGCAAGTGTTCCACTGACATCATTTGGCCAAGCCTGGTATATGAAAAAAAAAAAAATAGCCTGAGGATTTAACATTTGGTCATTTATTGCTTATAAATATATATCATTTGTCCTCAAATAAAGCATTCTTACAGCAGTTGCTGCTCTTCTCTTTCTAAAGCACCCTCTTAAAAATAAAGCTGCCTTCTTGGTGCTTTATGATTAGAGAAATATATTCTACAAAATTAAAATTAATATAAGTAAATGCAGGTTTGGCAGCCTGTGCTGTAACTTATTGGGAAAATTAATGATGCAGGCCACCATACTGCACTATTGTTTATCTTAAAAGGAACAAAAAATTATCCCATTAATCTCGAATCGTTAGTATGGCCATGTGGAGCATGGCAATGATAAACTATGGCCAAACTGATATCTAAAATTGCAGCGGAGGAATGTAAAAAACGGTTTCTTCACTTTTTATTTAAAAACCCCTTGGGCTTTGTCCAATTGCCTTAAAAGAGGGAGGGGCTGTAGAGAGAAGAAAAGGGAGGAGACCAAAAGAGAGCAGGAGAGGAAAGGCAAGAACATTTCATGATTAAAAAGAGATGCATGTGTGAAATTAAGCACTGTGTTTTCGGATGTACTCAAGGGGGAGATTTAACTGAAAAGCAAGGTAAACAGTGATCCATCTTGAAAATGCAGGTTTTCCCCCATTGTATGACAGCGCCGTCACAATAAAGCAAAGCACTCATAAGTAGGTTATATGTGACCCATAGATAAAATCAATCACAACTACTTCTTCCCCCCAAATTTAAACTGCTCAGAGCATAGAAAGGTAACTAAGGGTCAGAGAAAGGATGGAGTAGAGAGAGAAAAGATGGACCCATACTGCCCAATATGGTAGCCACTAGATACATGTGGCCACTGAGTCCGTGAAATGTGGTTAACCCAAATTGAGATGGGCTATAAGTGTAAAATACATAACATGTTTTAAGGACTTAAAAAGGAATATAAAAATATCTGTTTTCAATTTTGATTCTATATGGAAATGATAACACTTAGGATATATTTATTTAAATAAAATATACTATTAAAAGGACTTTAACTGGTTTCCAAAAGGTAAAAATGTCCAGACATCTTTTGGTAAATAAAGTAGAAGGGATGACATTTTATTTAGTGATAAAAAGAACAAAAAAGAATTTTGGCAGCTTTACAAACAATCTACGAATGAATGATAAAGAAATAAGATGATATGGATGAAGGAATAGAAGGATGGATGGATAAATGGATGGCATATATTACTATTATATTTATATTTGTAACGTCATAGAAAAAGCTCAGTTATTATCAAACATCAGTATGCTGAACATCTTTAAAGTAAACAAAAATTTGACCCATAAAATAATTAATCAGTGCATGTATATTAAAATATTTTTCCAGTGAAGAACTTCTTTTGCCCACCAGATACAATTTATCCATTCATATCCTTGATTTTTAAAGGTCTTTATGGATTTTTTTTGTGACAAGAAAAAATGCCGTATTGTTAAGTAGGTCAATATTTGAAAATTGAGGACATTCAGAATGATTTCTTTCATTGAACAAATACACTGAAGTCCACTAGAGGGAGCTGGCATTATTGTCAACTTGCATTACCTGATTATCAGTAAATTGAACTCCTTAGGAAAAGTGAAATTTAAGTATAAGAAAAAATAAGCTTTTATCTTTTTCTTTATTCATTTCATTTCATGAACTCACCCCAAAAAGTTAAAACTTGGGAAAATGAGGAAAGCTTCATGGTTATTACTATATTAAGTCTAGAAATGTTATTATATGCTGAATTCTTAGAATAGTTACAAAGTGAACCAACAAAAAAATGTTTTATCTTTTTCTCCCAACGAATTACAGTTTCAGCAGAAAACAAGTACATGTTTTTGTGCTTCTCATAATAAATTTTGGGGAAGATTTTAAAATACATATTTTGATTGTAATACCTTAACATCCAATTATACTCTGTGTTCCTATGTGTGATATATATACATACTCATGTATGTGATTAAAAAACTTCTTTACTATTGCATAGAAGTGTTCATAAACTTGTTTCTTTTTTTGTTTTGTTTTTTTTTTTTACATGGGTAGGCACCGGGAATCGAACCTGGGTCCTCTGGTATGGCAGGCAAGCATTCTTGCCTGCTGAGCCACCATGGCCCACCCATAAGCTTGTTTCTTAAAGGAATTTCCATCTTCAAAATTATGCTCATGAACAGGGATATTCTGGGCCAGATACTATGAATCAATATCATTTTACAAGAGTAAACAGGTAAGAGACAAAAGGGACATCTTAAAAATTTTGCTAGCTGGATAGTATGCATTAGCATAATTGCTCCACTTTAATCCTATATTGCACCATGAAAAGAGGAAAATATTTAGTAAATAGTAAAATGCAGCCCAGTAAATAATCTGTCTTTGTTTAGTTTCAGAAGTCACATGCAAGATGTAACTAAATTCCTCACAGATAAACTTTTAAGAAAGTCTTAAACCGTCTGTGGCTAAATATGCTTGCACATAGAGCAAACTGGATTTAATGAACGCCCACTCACAACTCTTCAACTGCCCTTTTATGTCCTCCAAGATTCTAAACGACTGATCCTAAAATTGCAAGCAGCCTAAGAGAAGTACGCTATATAAAATGTATCTTTTACTGGTTCTTTAAAGTCATGAAATTATTAAGTGGGGGTGGGGGAAGACATGTAAATAAAACATCTTTTTTCTATTATCAGTAATTTTGACTGACTAGTAAAATTTGTAGAGAGAATGCTTCCACTGATAGAAGTTGTTCTTTCATGTTAGTACTTTCTTTTCTCTCAATAAATAACCAAATCGGAAAATGTTCAAGATGGTCAGTTTCAGTACTTTTACTTACTTGTCTGCAGTTCTTTTTCTCTGGCCTGTATATCAGCAAAGACTTGGTTAAAATGATTTGTAAAGGCCACAAAGTCTGCATCAAGGAACATTGGCCCTTGTCCTTTCATTTTCAGGGCTGTGCTTTGAATTTTTAATCGCTCGATTTGAGGCTGAAGAGCTGACAGCCGGTTGACTTCATCCTGTACCATAATTTAGAGTATTAAAATAAAATAGCATTTTTACTTTGCATGCATTAAACTTTTGCAAAGGAAGTTGTTCAAAGGCAGTGATTCAAGCTTAGCTTAATACCCTTATCGAAAATTTGGTAAAAGACGTCCATAAAGGTCTATGGAAGCCTCTGCCACAGGTCATCAATTTAAGAATACCTTGGCTTGGTGCATTCAATATGCACCATCGTATACAACATTCTTTAGAGTCCAAAAATAACATCAATTAGGGTATTCAAAGACATGAATGCATGCAGTTGAAAAATCACTATGAATGGCCTTAAATTGTTTCCATAAAGCAAAAATAGATGCTCCATTGAACCTCTCTCATTTCAAAATCGTGTGCCTTTGCTTCAAATTCTAAGCCCATTCAATGTGCTAGGTCTATTTTTTTATTTCAACTCATTGTGTAAAATATTATATATATATCTACATATCTATACACTATATATAGTATTATAAATTATACAATATATATATCACAAACATTTTATATTAAATATATAGCATATAAGTATGTATCATATTACACATATTTGTATCAAAATCTCTAACCTATGTATGCTGTCTTTATGCCCTGATTTGATCTGGTTATCCTGGCACAATTACATTAATAATACCCTGTTTTACTTTTAACAGTACCCTGGATTGGATTGACAACATTATACATCACCCATGTGCTACCCAATATGGTAGCCACTAGTTACAGACTGCTATTCAGTACTTGGACATTGCTAATCCAAACACTGTAATTATAAAATATATATTGGATTTCTAAAACTTAGAACAAAAAATAAAGAATGCAATTTATCTTATTGACAGTTTTTTCACATTGATTCCCTCTTGAAATGACAGTATTTCTGATACTGTATTAAGAAAATAAAATGCATCATAAATTAAATAAAAGGCATTATAATTATTTTACCAGTTTCTTTTTTCTTTTTTTAATGCAGCTTTTAGAACATTTAAAATTACATATGTGGCTCACATCTGTGGCTTGTATTATATTTCATCTGGACAGTGCTGTTCTCCATATACATGTTTTCATATTCTTTTATTCAGTGACATTATAATTAGTATGTATTTGTGACATATATAATTTGAACTCATACAGAAATTTTGAAATGCTCTACTTTTAAATATTATCCTGGCCGAATACTTGCAATTCATACCGTTATGCTACCTTTATGGAAAAAAAAGTCCTTGAAAATTGTGTACCATTTAAAATGTGAAAAACAGGTTAATTAAAATTTAAAATTTGGGTCAAAAGCCAATTAGAAAGAAGGGAAATGTGAAAGAGTTGTAGCAGTTATGAACTAAAATTTAAATCTGAACCTCCTGGAAATCATGTATGCATCATGATTTCTGGAGAGAATAACTTTGCTTTAGGATTGACTGAGATAAGTTTATCACATAAATAATTTCATTGTGGCAAGATTACCTAATTGGCAATGCCACATCTTCTGTATTTAGAAGACAAAGAGACAACTTTCAGAGGAATGTGGTTATAACAGTACGAGTTGATTTATGTAGATAACCTCTGATCAAATTCCGTTGGAGGGTGAAGATGAAAGAGATTAAGCAAAATGACGAGGGGATCTATCACCTTCATTCAAATATTAATTGTCTCAACCAAAGGCTAAAAAGTTGATGCATATTCATGGCTGAGGACTAAGACAAGATTTCAAAGGGCAATATTCTTTGTTTTTGATTGCAGAAATACATATCTATGTTTATGTACAAGACTTGTGAATGGCAGCCCTGGCATCTGTTGTCAACATTTAAGAAACTGATTCACACTTGGCCAGATGGAAGGCTCTCCTTCCTGTTTAGGAGACTATAGAGGGAGCCTACAATACAGCTGAGTGTGCTCTGTAAAAAATAGAAAAGAAAAGAAAAAAACACGGACACAGATGCTAGTGAGGCATTTGGGGAAATGTTTAGTTGAGCCCATTCTTAATATCAGTTGAGATGTTAAAAATTAACTATTATTTCAATGAAAGTATCTCAGTGTGGTTGTTCCTTCAGAGAAAGGCACATTACCTCTGTTATTGTTTGAAGTTGTACGTTTATCTGATGGAAGCTTTTATATATTTCTTAGGAAAGGGTCTATAGATTTCTTCCAAATCTCAAAGGACTCTCTAACCCCCAACATAGAAAGAAGCAGTTTTGTCGAGCGTTGAATTTTGTTCAAAATCTGCACTCTCTTATAAAATACCTCCAAAATGCAGAATGCATTGACAAACAGAATGGAATGATGTAGTTACCTATCACATATAACAGTGAAATCCTAACATTTTTAGATTCTGTGTTAATGGCATCAAGCTTAGCCTACTAAATATTTTATTTCTGGTGATCCTTCAAGTAATAGGAACTGGCACGGCAGATAGAAAGCATAAGGGACAATGAGCTGTGATGGCTTGCGGCTGATCAGAATTTGGAATTTTGTGGACAGATGCGATCAAAGAAGTGTTTTCACTTAGGATAACGTCCCCAACCTCTAGAAAATATTATGAATGGAACCTCACATATATACAACCTCCAGGGATCTCCATTTGCTACTCAAATAAAGAAAAAAAAAATCCTTAGCACGTCCAGAGAGTCCTTGCCTGGCCAACTCAAATTTCTTTCCTTTCACCATGACACCTCATTGTATTCACCCACTCCTCTGTGCTCAGCATTCACGCTACCTTCTTTCAGTTCCTTTGTCACTATTGTTCCCTCCTACCATCTTCCTCTGTCTGAAGCCTCAAGCCAGTTCTGTTCTCTTACTTAATTCCCATTCATCCTAAAATCCTTAACTCAAATGTTCTTCCTCAAGGAAACTGCTCTTGGCAGCTCTTTCTAGGTCAGGGGCTCCCTACGAGATACTTTCTCACCACTGTGTACCTTTGCTTAAAGCACATATCCCAGGGGTAACAGCACACATATTTATTTAATCATTTGCTTAATGTTTCTCTGTCCTACTCTATGTAAATTCAATGAAATTACGTGTGGCAAGATAATGTAGATGAAGTATTCTACTAATCCACAGGGAAAAAAATTATGATCTATAGATTTACATAACATATTACCCTAAAATCTAAATGGCTTTCTGTACTATATTCTTTATCCAAAATATATACTTTCTGACTTTATTTTCTAGTAAGGCGGTAGGTCCAATATTTGAAGAAGAACCATCAATTCTTCAATTGTTTTGCCCTTTAAAATAGTTTTTAATTTTCCACCCCCTTTTTGATTCAATACCAACTCCAACCGGACTCTGTTACCTCTTCTGTGGATTATTTGGACAAGTTAATTCTCCATTTCAAGCCTCCCTTTATTCAGATAATTCTTTTCAAAGACAGATCCAATCATCACTTGCTCTATTAAACTGAAATATCTCAACCTATCATTAAAGGTTTAACCTGAAAACCTTTACATTGATCCTCCAACCTCTAACCAATTTCCCATTTCCCCAGAAAAGTGAATAGCTAATAATAATGCAAAAAGTTATTTTCATTATCGTATATCTCTTATTTTCTACACTTGCAAGCATGCTTTTTCAATCACTTTGTTGGCCCCTTTGATGCCAGTTATTTCTGAATTCATTCTCCTTTCTTCTCCTGTGACCCAGGGGACTGACCCTTACAGACAACAGTTCCTTGTCCTCTGCCTTTGGGTGAGGTTTAGTCAATGGTTAGCCCTGCCCAGATTCTAGATCAGGAGGTAGAGTGAAATGGGGGGTTTATTTTCCTGGTGCCATTTCTGTGAGGTTGCCTTGGACTGGCTCTTTTTTTGTTTTTTAACTTTTTTTTACTGTATAATATAACATATATACAAAGCAAAGAAAGAAAAAAGCAATAGTTTCAAAACACTCTTCAACACGTAGTAACAGGACAGATCCCAGAGTTTGTAATGGGCTACCATATCATCCTGGGCAGGCTCTTAAGGCTGTCTGCAAATGGGGATTTGATTCAGTCCTTCCAGGTTACTCTAACTTCTCTTTCCCCTCATCATTTTTGGCCTTAGTGTGGTAACAACTCTGCTACTACTAACCATGGTTTACTGCACTATCCTTTATGGCTCTTCCCTAGTCCAACCATACCTTTATAAAATCTATCTTTGTAAAGAAACCTTCCCCAAATTATCCTAATTTGAGCATGCCAAGACCTTCCATGTGTCTGATGGTTTAGTACGCTGCCTTATTGCTGACATGTATTTCTCTCTATTTGCGTGGATTCTAAATTTTTCTACATATGTATGAATTTTGCTTTTAGAACATGAGATGCTGTGAGAACAAGATTCAAATTACAGGCCATTCATCACAGGATAGATACAGTTTTCACCCTCCTCAAACTGCCTCTTTCTTTTGCAAACTGACAAAAATCAATTGCCATGTGCTACAACTCTAAATACATAGTCTAAGATTTGGGCACCCATATATTACCTGGTTAAACTGATTTCAATTGCTCATATTCCAATCTTTGCTGTATTTGGATAAATCCTTAGAAGGTAAAAATCTTACATTAAACAATCTGCTATTATTCTTTTGGAAATGACCAAGTTCCTAAAGCTCATACTCCAAGTTGAATTCCTATTGGATATGTTCCAGATTCTTACCTTACAAATTTTTAACTGGCTTTTAACTGCTGTTGGCTCTGATATGGTGGTGAGTTGGGTTTTCAACCAGTTTTCAGTCGTGGTTGTCATCTGCTCCAATTGCTGCAGCTGATTATAGAAAGTGATGATGCTGTTCTGATACTCCAGCCAGTTAAGTCTCTCACTTAGCAACTGGCAGAACTCAATCCACCGGCTGTTCAGTTGTTCTGAGGCTTGTTTGATGCTGTCGGCGTTAACACCCTCTAGAAAGAAAGATTTTAAAAATATATCCCCTGCAGTCACACACAGAAAGAAACTATCTGAAAACAAACCCATCCAAACAGTAAAAGTATTCATACGGAGGATTTCAAACACATCAATTATTTATCGATAAACAAGTAAATGAACCTAGATGAGTTCTGATTAGCAGTTGCAAAGCATTAGTTGTACTTATTAAAGAATATGAAGGAAGTAAAGTAATAAATAAAGAGGCACAATGTGTGGAAGAGTAGAATAGGTTTAAATATAAGTAAAGTGGAAAAAGCTCTGACCCGGGGTGAAAAATTGGTCACGCAGAAATGATATTTTTCGATGTTTCAAAATAAATGGTAAAGAGTATCTGGAGTATTAAAATTATTTTCAAATATTAACTTACTTTTTAAAAAAAAATTGGTTTGGAAATTAGTTAAAGTGTTATTTGGGATGCTTTTTAAAAATCTAGGGTACATCGTTAACATGGTGATGTAAGACATTTCCTGGAAAAGTTGCCCCTCCAAAACAACTAATAAAGGGACAAATCCCACGTGCTTGGAAATGTGGAGGATGATAGAGACCAGAGAAGGACCTCACAAACCCTGAATCGAGGAAAAGGAAAAAACACCAAAAAAAAAAAAAGGTAGAAAATTTGCATCTTAGACACACCTGTCCAGACCCCCTCGCCTTCCACTCAGTCCCAAAGAGCTTAAGAGTCACCTAGAAGCAAGTTAGGAGCCTGCACATACTCAATCATAAGGACCAAAGTCTGCGGAGACCCAGGGCAGAAGGCAAGCTACTGGTGAGTGTGTGCATGCAAAAGGTCTTCTAGGAAACATGAGGGAACTCAGCAGAGTGGTTGGCAAGAGGCGCACAAGCCCAAACTGGTCTCTGATTGCTGGGGTAGTTAAACAAGCAAACAAAAAAATGGCCTTTTTGAATACTGACTGCATATGGTCCCTGGGATGGGATACTCTTGCAGGGAAGTTAACAGAGGCAGAAAAGCCACACTGAGACAGAGAGATAGAAAAAAAAAAAAAAGAAAACTGGACTGCTGTGAGGCAGGATGGATACCAGAACTGAACAGTGTAATGAAAAAGAGGCAGTGATTGAAGGAGAACAGTTAAACAAATCATAGCATGTGGAGAGAACACGCTGCACAAAACCAAACAGAACAGATCAGGATTCCTGGAGAAGGAAGAGAGCTGAAACAATTGTACATAAAAGAGCACCTTGAAAATTACACCTCATGTCAAGTGCAAAAAATGGGCACAGAAGACCTGAAAAAATCTGAACAGTTAAACATGGGCTATTCTTAAGTTTCAGCATAAACTGGACCAAGCATCAAAGAGTCTTAACACAATGTACAACAGAACCACAGGCAAGAGGAAGAACCTAACCTTCAGATGTAGCATATCAATATAATCAGATGTCCAGACACCTGCAAAAAAATTTACAAGCAATACAAGGAAACAGGAAGATACGGCTCTGTAAAGGGAACAAAATAAAACTTCAGAGAAGACACAGATGTTACATCAATTGGCCAAAGAAATTCAAACAAATCTCCTAAATAAATTCAGGGAGATAAAGGAAAACATGGATAGAAATAAACTAAATATGGATATAGAGTTAAAGGATATTAAGATGAAAATTAATGAGCAAAAAGAAAAAAATGGTAAGTTTTAAAAGAAACAGAACAAAAATTATGGGGATGAAAATCTCAATAATGGATTAAAAATACACTAGAGGCACACAACAGCAGGTTTTAACAAGCAGAAGAAAGAGTCAATGAACTAACAGACAGGACAACTGAAATTATACAGTCAGAGGAACAGATAGAGAAAAGAATAAGAAAAACTGATCAGGGTCTGAGGGATCTGAGTGACCTCATGAAGCAGACATTATGGGAGTCACAGAAGGAGAAAAAAAGGGAAAAGGGGCAGAAAGAATATTTGAGAAACTAGTGGGTGAAAATTTCCCAAATTTCATGAAAGGCACAAATATACATGTCCAAAAAACACAACGTACTGAGGATAAGCTAAATAACAAAGATGAAGAGAAAATTCTCAAGTATGTCACATATAAGGGATTCTGAATAAAATTGAGCACCAATTTCTCTTCAGATGCCATGGAGGTGAGAAGGCAGTTATATGATATATTTAACATACTGAAAAAGAAAAACTGCAAGTCCCAAATTCTTTATCCAGAAAAACTATCCTTCAAAAAATCAGAGAGACTTTAAAACATTCACAAATAAACGGAAACTGAGTTTACAACCAAAGGGCCAGTCCTACAAGAATCGCTAAAGGGAGTTTCTTCAGGTTGAAAAGAAAAGACAGGAGAGAGTGGCTTGGAGCAGTGTGAAGTGGAGAACTTCAGGAGAGGTAATCAATCAGGTAAATGCAAAACCCAATGGTACTTTATGCTTGATATATAACTATGCTATTTAATTCCAATAAAAATTAGAATACAACTGAACAGGAAGTAGACATATATTCCGATAATGGACACACAAAAAATAAAGAGGTAATGTGGGACAAAAGCAACCTAAAGAGGGGAAATGGAGAAATAAGGGAGCAGAGAACATGTATGCTGTTGAAGTTAAATGTGTATCTTTTCAAATTAGTAGGTTATACATTTAGATTTTATAATAGAAACCCCAGGGTAACTGCAAATAAAGTACTTATGAAATATATGGAAATGGAAATGAGAAAGGGATCAAAATGATACATGACAAAAGATCAATGAAACAGAAAGGGAGGCTACAATAAAGGAAAAGAGACAAAAATAAACCATATAAAAAGCGAAGGACAAAATGGATTATGTAAGTACTGCCTTTACAGTAGTAACACTGAATGTCAATGGATTAAACTACCCAATCAAAAGGCACAGATTGGCAGAATGGATCAAAAAGCACAATCCCACTATATGTTGTTTACAAGAGACTCACATTAGACCTAAAGGCACAAATAGGTTGAAAGTGAAAGAATGGGAAATGTTCCATGCAAATATGGCCAAAAGAGAGCAGGGGTAGCTATACTAATATCAGTCAAAATACAGAATAAAGTTATGAAGTATGAAACAACATGGACGGACCCTAAGGACATTATGCTGAGTGAGATTAGCCAGAAACAAAAGGACAAACACTGTATGGTCTCACTGATATAAACTGACATTAGTGAATAAACGTGGAGAAGTTCATTGGTAACAGAGATTATCAGGAGATAGAAATAGGGTAGGATATTGGATAATTGGAGCTGAAGGGATACAGATTGTGCAACAGGACTGAACGTAAAAACTCAGAAACAGACAGCACAATACTACCTAACTGTAATGCAATTATGTTAAAACACTGAATGAAGCTGAATGTGAGAATGATAGAGGGAGGAGGGCTGGGGGCACAAATGAAATCAGAAAGAAAGATAGGTGATAAAGACTGAGATGGTATAATCTAGGAATGCCTATAATGTGTAATGATAGTGACTAAATATACAAATTATAAAAATGTTTTTGCATGAGGAAGAACAAAGGAATGTCATTACTGCAGGGTGCTGAAAATAGATGGTAATTAATATTTTAAAATTTTAACTTATGTTTGAGACTAAAGCAAAAAATGTTTCTTTGGTACAAAATTTACATTTTGACTAGTGCATTTCCTAATATAACTTATGTAGACGGCTTAATTGAAAACCATAAGTACATGGAACCTTGAGTAGGACATGAGATTTTGTTGGTTTGTCCAGAGTGATGCCCCGTTAAATTCCAGAGTGATTTGAACAGTGAATAAAAAAGTATTTGCCAAGTCCCCTTTGGGGAATGGTAAGAAAGGGGGAAAATTCAACTTCCCCAAGTTGAATTCTTGATATTCTCACAAGCAGTATGGACAACCAAAGCTATAGGCTCAGCCCCCAATCCTGGGGTTTGTTCATATGAAACTTAACCCCATGAAGGATAGGTCAAGTCTACTTAAAATTAGGCCTAAGAGTCACCCCCAAGAGAACCTCTTTTGTTGCTCAGATGTGGCCTCTCTCTCCAGCCAACACAACAAGCAAACTCACAACCCTCCCCCTGTCTACATGGCACATGACTCCCAGGGGTGTGGACCTTCCTGACAACATAGGACAAAAATCCTAGAATGAGCTGAGACTCAGCATCAAGGGATTGAGAAAACCCCTAGAATGAGTTGAGACTCAGCATCAAGGGATTGAGAAAACCTTCTTGACCAAAAGGGGGAAGAGTGAAATGAGACAAAATAAAGTGTCAATGGCTGAGAAATTCCAAAGAGAGTTGAGAGGTTATCCTGGAGGTTATTCTTATGCATTAAATAGATAGCACCTTGTTATTCAAGATGTAATGGAGAGGCTGGAGGGAACTGCCTGAAAATGTAGAGCTGTGTTCCAGCAGCCATGTTTCTTGGAGATGAATGTATAATGATATAACTTTCACAGTGTGACTGTGCGATTGTGAAAACCTGTGTCTGATGCTCCTTTTATCCACCTTACCAACAGATGAGTAAAACATATGGAATAAAAATAAAGAACAGGGGGAACAAATGTTAAAATAACTTTAGATTGAAATGCTAGTGATCAATGAAAGGGAAGGGTAAGGGGTATGGTATGTATGAATTTTTCTCTGTTTTCTTTTTATTTCTTTTTCTGAATAGATGCAAATGTTCCAAGAAATGATCATGATGATGAATATGCAACTATGTGATGATATTGTGAATTACTGATTATATATGTAGAATGGAATGATCAAAAGTTAAGAATCTTTGTGTTTGGTGTTTTTTGGTATTTAAAAAAATTAAAAATTAAATTAAAAAATATCAGTCAAAATAGATCTTATGTCAAAAGCTGATAGAAGATCAAACTTTGGAGGAATGAGTGAAAGTCTTCAATGTTAAAAAAATTCTGATGCAAGAGACAAAGAAGTTCACGCTATACTAATGACAGAGTCAGTTCACTGAGAAGAAATAACAACACAAATATTTGTGCACATAATCATACTGCCACAAAATACATGAGAGAGATGCTGGCAAAACTGAAGGGAGAAACAGACACCTCTACAATAATAGTTGGATAATTCAATATACCACCTTCATCAATAGAGAGAACATCTAGAGAGAAGATCTATAAGGAAACAGAAAACTCAAATAATATCATAAAAGAACTAGACCAAAGAGATATATGCAGAACATTGCACCCCAAAACCGCAGGACACACATTCTTCTTAAGTGCATATGGATTGTTCTCCCAGACAGAACACATATGGGGTCACAAAACAAGTTTCAATAAGTAGAAAAAGACTGAAATTATATAAAGCCACAATGGAATGAATCTAGAAAGGATTAAGAGATCAAGAACTAGAATACCCACAAATATATGGAAGGTAAATAGCACTCTTAAACAACCAATGGGTCGAAGAGGAAATCAGAAGGGAAATCAGTTAATATCTTAAAAAGAATGAAAACAATAACAATATATAAAAACTTACAGGACACAGTGAAGGCACTGCTCAAAGAAAATTTGGAGCCCTAAACGATTACATTAAAAAATAAGAAACAGGTTAAATCAAAGACCTAATAGCACACCTGGACGTACTGGAAAAAAGAACAGCAAACTAAACCCAAAGTGAACAGAAGGAAAGAAATAACAAAGATAGAGCAGAAATAAATGAAGTTGAGAATTATTTTTTTTTAGAGAGCATGGAAAACTACAAAACTTTTCTAAAACAAATCAAGGATCTAAATAATGGAAGGTCATTCCATGATCATTGATTGGAAGAATAGCTAGCATTAAGATGTTAATTCTACCCAAAACAATTTAAAGATTTAATGCAATCCCAATTAAAATTCCAGCAACTTTCTTTGTAGGAATGGAAAAGCCTATCATTAAATTTACTTGGAAGGAAAAGGAGCCCCATCCTGAAAAAGAACAAAGTTGGCGGAATCACACTTAATGACTTTAAAACTTATTACAAATTTGCAGTGCTCAAAACAATATGGTATTGGCACAAAGACAGACATATAGACCGGTGGAATCAAATTGAGAGTTCAGAAATAGACCATCACATCTATGGTCAAATGATTTTTGACAAGGGTTCCAATTCCACTAAATTCAGAAAGAATAGTTTCTTCAACAAATGATGCTGGGAAAACTGGATAATAATATGAAAAAGAATGAACGAGGAGCCCTATCTTACACCTTACAGAAAAATTAACTCAAAGTGGATCAAAGACCTAATTAGAAGAACCAGGACTATAAAATTCCTAGAGGAAAACTTAGAGAACTGAAGGGAACTTATGTTAAACAACAGTTTCTTAGACTTTACACCCAAAGCACAAGCAACAAAAGAAAAAATATACAAATGGGACTTCACCAAAATTAAAATCTTTTGTGCATCAAAGGACTTTTTTCTCACCAAAGTAAAAAGACAACCTACTTAATGGGAGAAAATATTTGTGAACCATATATTCTACAATAAAAAGGTAAACATTTTTTTAAATGGGCATAAGACTTTAACAGACATATCTCCAAAAAAGATAAACAAATGGCAAAAAAAAAAAACACGTGAAAAGATGCTCAACATCAGTAACTATGAGGGAAGTGTAAATCAAAGCCACAATGAGATACTACTTCACATCCACTAGAACAGTTAGTATTTAAAAAGTGGAAATAACAAGTTTTGGTAAAGATATGGAGAAATGGAATGATCATGCAGTTGCTACTCACATTTGATCTAGTAACCCCATTTCTAGGTATATACCCAAAGAACTGAAAGCAGGGACACAAACAGGTATAATGCACACCAACGTTCATAGTGACATTATTCACAGTTGCTTAAAGACGGAAGCAACCCAAGTGTCCATCAATTGATGAGTGGATAAATAAAATATGGTATATGCATACAATGGAATATTATTCAGCCATAGAAAGGAATGAGGTTCTGATACATGCAACAATGTAGATGAACCCTGAAGACATCATGTTGAATGAAATATGCCTGACACAAAAGGATAGATATTGTATGATCTCACTGACATGAAATAATTAGGATAAGCCAACTCATAGTGTCAGAATCTAGAATATAAATTATCAGGTGCCAGGGTGAGGGCAGTTCCTATTTGGACTAACTATAAAATTTTGGTAATGGATGATGGTGATGGTAACACAACATCGTGAATGTAATTAAAAGCACTGAATTATATTTTTGAATGTGAGTAAAAGGGGAAAATTGATGTTCTATATATGCTACTAGAATAAAAATTAAAACAGATACAGGACTATACAATGTAAACAACAATGTTATTGTAAATGATGGGTTATAGTTTATGGTCCAATTGTAAAAATGCTCTTTTGTTAATTGTAACAAAGTGTTCACAGCAGGGTATACTGGAGGCCTGTATTTTATACATGATTTTTCTTTAATGAAACAGGCACTAGGAAGTAGTTTTTCTAATATGATAAAAAGATTTTCATTTACAAATGTGGAAGTAGATCCAAAATTTTTAAATCATCTACAACGCAAAGCTAAAGCAGGAAAAAGTATATAAAGAGCAAAATGGAAACACAAGTACCTCATTATCAACATCAGCCTTCTGGAGTGCATATTATGTGCCAGCAATATGCTAGGCCTTTTCATATATGTTATCTTTTTTTTAATTTGTCATATTGTGATATATGACTAATGCCAATCCAAGTATACATCATTCAATATTGAAATAGAGCAACATCATGCAATGCTATGGGTAAAAATATTCAAATTCTTTACACTTAGTTCATAAAACCTAGACTTTCTTAGATGTATTAGTTTGTAAACAATAATTCTCTTAATAAAAGGCATTGTATAAAGAAGATAAAGGTTAAATATGGTATTATGCATTTTAAAGCACAACTACTTTAGCACTGATAATGTTCTTATATTTTTGAAAGATTAAATATTCGAATGTTTCCTATTCCTCCATCTACCACAGCAATGTAGAAAGAGAGCAAAAGTTCAATATGAGATGTTTCTCAAGATTAAAATACCCAATGGGTAAGGTGATTTAGAAGACCAGGTTGTCTAAGAGAACAGCCTTTTATGAATGCTCATTGCACTCACCTCAACAGTAATATGATGTGGTTAATTGGCACATTAAGTTATTGAAAAGTCTGGAGAGGAGTTCAAGCAAATAGAGGATCTGTGGGTTTGCTAACTTGTATACTTCTCCCACGCTATCCTATCCTTTTGTAAGACTAAAATATATATATATATATATTAGAATATATATATTAGAATTCAACAACTCTATTCTTTTATTCTCTTTCACTTTTTTTTTCTGCATAGATTTTATGTTGAATTTTGTTGCAATCATCTTATGCTGCCAAACCACATCTCTCAATACATTTGAAACACAACTCTATCTTCACTGGTTTCAAAATATGACACCTCCCAGGATTTCACTGGAGAAAACAAACTTCACAAATATTGGCAACAATCTTTTTCTCCTTCTGTAGCTGACATATTTTTTGAAGAAAAACACTTTTTAAAAAACACTTATAAAAAGAGAATATATACACGTCTCCATATATCCAGCTATAAAAGGCAGTCCCAGCTTTGCAGCAGCTAAATATTGTTTTAATATCTTCCTAATACTTAAGGGAGCAATTGGTCTTATTGAGATATCTTGACGTGTGCTATGATAACTTGGTTTTGAGGAGTGATCAAGAATGTAGCAAAATAAGTTCTTGGGGATTCCACTAAGTGACTGTACTTGTAAAATGATCAAGTTTACTGCAAAGTACAAGAGATGAATCTTAAAATTCAGTCATATGGGCACTCAGCTTCAGAAAAAGAGTAGTAGTATAATATGATAGCATTATTTTCTGGCAAATGAAAAGGAGTAATTTAAAAATGCACAAGAGAATGTTTTAAATTACGTATGTAATACACAAAAATTAGCCATAGGTCTAAATTATCAAGTGTTTAACAGAAGTATTTTTAGCCTTCGCTGAAATTTAACTTATACATGCACTTAGAAGGAAGTCTATGGTGTGTAACAAATTAATATAAACCAGACATTAGGTAGGCAAATAAGAGATACTAAAGTAAACTAAAGTTACTGATGGACTGATGCTGGGTTCAATCTTAGGTAACATTTGTCTAAAGGATAAGCGAACACAGAGAGAAATTTCTTTCTGCCATTGAGAGAAGATAATCATACAAAGAGGCCAAGACAGTGGAAAATAAAATCATATTTCTCAATATAAATGATGCATATGAATTTAATTTGTAAAAGATAAATCAAACTATAATGAAGTATTAATCGATTCTGAGTTATCTATTAAAATCTGGGGATAGAACATGATCTTGGATGGGCTATATAAGGAAGGAGAAAAGGCGCAAAAGGACATTATTAGGACATATGAAAAAAATTGAATATAGTCTATAAGCTTTAGATTAATGTTAAATTTCTTGAACTTGACAACTGCACTTAAGGTGGTTACATAAGTTAATATCCTTGTTCTTACAAAATGTACATGGCCGTATTAAGTTCAAGGAGCATGAGGTATTTAATCTATACTCGAAAGTGTTCAGAAAAATGGACTGATAGATAGGCAGATAGATAAAACGTGGATGGATGGATGGACAGAATGATATGGCAAAATGTTAATAACGGTGGATTTGGGTGTCTGGGGGGATAGGTATATGCTGTAGCTCTCTGTATGGGGTCTGTATTATTTTTGTAATTGTTCTAAATGTTGGAAAATATATCAACATAAAAAACTGAATGACAACAACAAAGATCCCAGCATAAGTTTCATTGAGTCACTGTGGATCATTACCCAAAGATAACAAAGATTTTGTGTCAAAAATACCAAGATACTAAACATCACTGTAAAGGGAATTCAAATCAATGATAAAAGTTAACTTTGTGCAAACCTAAAACATTATGAAACCCACAATACACTCTATTTATAGGCATATTGATTTTAAATAATAATTGAGCAAAGGTAAACAAAATAAATCAGTGCAAAAAACAAGGACTTCCATATTAAGATAACTAGGGTAGGAGGGCAAAAAAGCACAGAAGTTAACAATGAGAGCTCAGGCATTACATCTGAGCTCAGAATAAACTGGGGTCAGTCATATAATCTTATTGGTTCTTATTTTTCTTATCAATGCAATGAGGATAAAAATAGATTTGACCTCATAGGGTTACTATGAAGATTCTAAGAGTTAATGTATATGAAGGACTTACACAAAGCCTGACACATAACAGACAACCAGGAAATATTAGGAAATGTTAATACAAAGGACATTTTTAAAAAACAATATGTAAGAAACAAGAAAAGAGACCAAATCTCCCAAATATTGAAATGCTGTCCTTTAAATGACTGAATGAAGTTATCTAGGAAAAAATAAAAGAGTAATATGCTTAAATGGACCTGTATGATAAAGAAAGTGTATACATACATTTTTTTAAAAGAATACATCAGTATTTGGTGATGAATTCCTAAGAGCTTATGAGAGAATCTTGGAATATTTGGCCACACATCTGTAATCATGTGTAAATCAAAGTAATAGGGGACAATGAAGCCACAAACTCAAAACAAAAATTTCTAGATGTCACTGACAAGGATAGGAAGTTGACTGCAGAGAATCAGAAGTTTTATTGTGAAGTATTTGCATGTAAATATTGTACTAATTCATTTTTAAATATACCTCCTGCTTTTAACATTTCCTTCTATACTTTGAGTCCCTCCAAGAAAAATGTCTTCATTAAGAGGATCTGATAGAGTGCTCAGCTTAGAACAGGAACTGAATAAATACTTGTGAACTCACCCAACACCAAATGGACAGCTTGCTTCATGAGAATATAAATAGTAAGAGGGGAGGGCAGTACTCACAGAAGCAAAAAGCCAAACACAAACATACATGCAATCTCTCTCGCTTCAAGTTTGTTTTAAAATAGTTGCAGTATTGTGATGGGGTGGGGTGGGGGGACAGTTGGAAGCACTGTCACATTATTTAATGTATCATTACATATTGATGTATTTAATGGAGAAATGACATTACTTTGTACTTCACGGATTAATTTGCCATGCATTCTGCTGATATTTTAAGAAGGTCTCCTCAAAGTTTTGTAGAATAAATAAGGGTACTAAATGTCTCCCAAGTGAATATTCACATTTGAATAATTTTATGATTATGCATAACTGTTATACGTGTAAGTACTTAATAGAATTATGCTCCCTAACTCAACTGAAAATTTTAAGGTTTATGACAGTTTGCAAGTGTAACTTATCTGTGAAATTTTAAAGTATTCAATCATTTGAGCATCTGTTTTACTAATTTTTTGCGAGCTATTTGAAGAGTACAAACACTAACTCACCATTATGAACAATACTTATGGTAACTATTTTGCAGTAGCACATTAGAATCTCAGGGATGATGGATCATAATCCATTCATATCTCATATTCTAAACAACCCCTGAAATAGTCTATGAATAAATATATTGCACCCAGAGGAAATGGATCATTACTTGAAGTGCATCCATTAATTTTATTACTTGTGTACAGTGCATAACAGACTGTTAGAATAATTTTAATTGTGCACCACCTTCCATGCAAGTACTTCAGAACTGCCACTTAAAGTGAAGTATTCCTCATTAAGTAGATTCATCATTAGCCATGGAACCAGGGAAGAATAATGCAAAATCTGCGTTTTCAGAGCTCTTGAATTAGTAGAATATTGGCAATGAAAAGTTAAAATAAAGTTGCTAATAAATAGTCTCCTTATTTTCGTTGTACTTTAAGTGAGGGTCATTATAACTCTATTTGGCACTCAATGTAGTAATCTATGGTGTGACAGAAATTTATTCAGAATTCATGAAGATAAGGTCTGAGTATTGTAAGACTTAATTTCTAGAGGCTACTCTGACCATGCTAGCTTTTATATAACACGTCAGTCATGTTTCCAAAAAAGTGAAGAGAGCCCTTTTTGCATTTTTTATATTTCCAAGCATCATAGAATCATGAGAAAAAAGTCAGATTCCTGCACATATTTGTTTGTGCCACTAATTTCCCACAAAAGCAGTGACAACTATGATCTCCTCTCTTCACACACACACACACACACACACACACACACACACACACAAACACAGGGGTTCTTCCTTTTGGAAATTAGAGTTCAACCAAGAAAAATGTGTTTGTCAATTAACAGCATTTACTGAGTGTGAATTCTCTGTAGAGCATAACTCCAAATGCCAGGGGGAGAAACTGGAAGCTTAAATCAAATTGCTGGGAACTGAGGAGGGAGTAAAAGAAGATGAAATGGGTGCATGGATGGAAGGCAACTAATTCACAATGTGGAGGCTAGATCACTGAGAAATAGTACCATTTCAATGCCCCATTGGTGTGCAGACCAGTTGCAAACTCTCTTCTCATTAAAATAGATGGTTAGAACAGTTATTGCCACTGAAAATTCCTCACAGCAATGTGAACAAAAGATCAAGAGAGGTTTGGCTGTGAGGTGAGCCAAAATGACTATAATCCTTGCCCTTGACCAACTGAAAACAATCTGTTGGCCAAACTCAAACTCAAATGACTCAAACTGAAAGCACTTAAAGAGCTATAAATCACAATATCAAAATACTGTTACATGGTTAGTATTATAGATAAGAAAGGCCCTTTCTCTGTGTGATAGCCCTGTGCTATTTAATTACAATTCTTAGCAGACTTACTATTAGGTATCACCTCAAACATGATTATCTAGCACTCAGGGAAAGATGGTTTTGGAGATATTATTTCAGTCTAATATGCTGATAATGATTACTTTTATTTAAACATTTCCTTCGTGTGATTGTCTTTAGGCTCCTAATTAACATACAGAAAACCACACTTAGAAATTGAAAGTGAACCCAACTTAATATAGAAGACATCACCAACCCTATTACATAGTTATAGTATAGTACCTTCTCTGCAAATAGTGCTGAAACCACTTTATAGCATAAAAAAGGGGGATTTGAGCTTTGCTTATATGTGTTTTTAAATTATTGTTTTGCTTTTGTGTATCAAAGAACTTTGTCAAGAAAGTAAAAAGGCAGCCTACACAATGGGAGACAATGTTTGGAAATGACATATCAGATAAGGGCCTAGCATCCAGAATATATAACAACAAAAAGACAAACAACCCAATTGCAAAATGGACAAAAGACATGAACAGACACTTCTCAGAAGATGAAATACAAATGGCCAAAAAGCATGTGAAAAGATGGTCAACTTCATTGGCTATTAGGGAAATGCAAATCAAAACCACAATGAGATATCATCTCACACCCACCAGAATGGCCACTATCAAAAGAACACAAACCGACAAGTGCTAGAGAGGATGTGGAGAGAAAAGCACACCGATCCATTGCTGGAGGGAATGTAAAATGGTACAACTGCTGAGGAAGGCAGTTTGGCAGTTCCTCAGGAAGCTAACTATAGAACTGCCATATGATCCAGCAATCCCATTGCTAGGTATCTATTCAGAGGACATGAGGGCAAGGACACAAACGGACCTTTGCACACTGTTTATAGCAGCACTATTTACAATTGCCAAGAGATGGAAACAGCCCAAATGTCCATCAACAGATGAATGGCTAAACAAGCTGCAGTATATACACACAATGGAATATTATGCAGCTGTAAAAAAGAAGAAAATCATGACACACGTAACAATGTAGAAAGAACTTGAGGACATGTTATGTTGAGTGAAATTAGCCAGAAACAAAAGCACAAACACTGTATGGTGTTATTGACATGAACTAATGTTAATGAGTGAACTTGGAGAACTTCGGTTAAGAAAACAGGTTATCAGGAAATAGAAATAGGTAGAGATTGGGTAATTGGAGCCGAAGGGATACAGATTGTGCAACAGGACTGATTGTAAAAATTCAAAAATGGATAGCACAATACTACCTAACCGTAATACAATAATGTGGGTACACTGAATGAAGCTGAATGAGAGAATGATAGAGGGAGGAGGGCTAGGGGCACATATGAAACCAGAAAGAAAGATAGATGATAAAGACTGAGATGGTATAATCTAGGAATGCCTAAAGTGTACAATGATAGTGACTAGATGTACAAATTAAAATGTTTTTGCATGAGGAAGAACAAAGTAATGTCAATATTGTAGGGTGTTGAAAATAGATGGTCATTCATATTTAAAAACTTCAACTTCTTTGTTGGAGTAAAGCAAGAAATGTTCATTTGGTACAAAATGTATATTTTGACTAGAGCATTTCTTAATTTAATTTATTTGGACAGTTTAATTGACCATCATAAGTACATAGAACCTTGAGTAGGGCATGAGATTTTGTAGGCTTGTCCAGGTTAGTATGATGCCCCAATAAATCCCAGAGTGATTTGAAGAGTAAATAAAGAAGTATTTGTAAAGCATCCTCGGTGGAATGGGGAGAAAGGCGGGGGGGGGGGGGAACTCAACTTCCCCGTTTGGAAGATTCCTGATACTCTCGCAAGCAGTAGAGACAACCAAATCAATAGGCTGAGCCCTCAATCCTGGGATTTGTCCCTAAGAAACTTATCCCTGCAAAGGATAGGCTAAGCCTATTTAAAATTAAGCCTAAGAGTCACCCCCAGAGAACCTCTTTTGTTGCTCAGATGTGGCCTCTCTCTCTCTCTCTCTCTCTCTCTCTCTCTCTCAGTCAACACGACAAGCAAACTCACCACCCTCTCTACACGGGACATGACTCCCAGGGGTATAAACCTCCCTGGTAACATGGGACAGAAATCCTAGAATGAGCCAGGACTCAGCATCAAAGGATTGAGAAAACCTTCTCAACCGAAAGGGGGAAGAGAGAAATGAGACAAAATAAAGTGTCAGTGGCTGAGAGATTTAAAACATAGTCAAGAGGCACACGCCCCGCAGCAGCCGAGCCGCCCGACCTCCCTACCCCCTCTCTTTCTCCCCCGGACCGCCGCGCGGCGCACGCGCCCCGCAGCAGCCGAGCCGCCCGACCTCCCTACCCCCTCTCTTTCTCCCCCGGACCGCCGCGCGGCGCACGCGCCCCGCAGCAGCCGAGCCGCCCGACCTCCCTACCCCCCTCCTCCCCCTCCTGCTCCAGCTGCTCTCCAACCAACACGGTGCCCTCTTCCCCCGCCTTCACCGTGCTCCTCCGCTACCAGCCTCGACAGCCTTGCCGCCCTCACCTTTCATCCTCCAGAACAACTACTGGGGGAGTGGAGATAATACAGAGCAGCTCCCGGAGCCACGAGGGAGATCAAAGGGACAGCGTACCCCATCCTGGAACGGCTGACTATCTGGGAGAACCAGCTCCGGTGAGATCACCAAGGGGCACGGGCTTTCGTGGGTGGGACAGCAAGCGACCGGAGTCCCTCCCTTCCACCTTCCCAGGCCAGCTGGTAGAATTGGACAGGCGGTCCCCTTAGGCCGCGGCGGCTGGTGCCCCCACCACACGAGGCCCCCCGGAACAACTGAGATAGTTGGGTCGGAAATCCCCAGACTGCGGAGAACAGTGACCGGGGGATCCCTTCCAAACACGTGACTCCCCCGTCGGCTGGGAGCAGTGCACTCTCCCGGGCTGCGACAGCTGGCGCCCTCCCGCCACGCTTGGTGCCCCGGGCCGACTAGCTAATTTGGCCGGACGCTCTCCTGTGCTGCGACAGCCGGCGACCCTCCCCGCGTTTGGAACCCCGGGCCGGCTGGCATTCTTCCAAGACGCTTCGGTTGCCGAACCTCCCCTACGGCGAGAGTTTTCCAGAGTTGAGGGACCCACAGCAACTTTCGCTGGTGGAACCCACAGACAGGCGTGTGCCACGTGCGCCACCTACTGGGCAGGATAGGAAGAACAGAACCCAGAGACTGCGCAGAAAAATCTTTCAACCTGTGGGGTCGAACACCCGGGGAAATCTGACTAAATGCCCAGACGCCAGCAGAAGATAACGGATCACGCTCAGAAAATTGAACATATGGCCCAGTCAAACGAAGAAACCAATAGTTCAAATGAGATACAGGAGCTGAAACAACTAATGCTGAATATACGAACAGAAATGGAAAACCTCTTCAAAAACGAAATCGATAAATTGAGGGAGGACATGAAGAAGACATGGGCTGAACATAAAGAAGAAATAGAAAAACTGAAAAAACAAATCACAGAACTTATGGAAGTGAAAGATAAAGTAGAAAAGATGGAAAAAACAATGGATACCTACAATGACAGATTTAAAGAAACAGAAGATAGAATTAGTGATTTGGAGGATGAAACATCTGAACTCCAAAAAGAAACAGAAACTATCCGGAAAAGAATGGAAAAATTTGAACAAGGTATCAGGGAACTCAAGGACAATGTGAACCGTACAAATATACGTGTAGTGGGTATCCCAGAAGGAGAAGAGAAGGGAAAAGGAGGAGAAAAACTAATGGAAGAAATTATCACTGAAAATTTCCCAACTCTTATGAAAGACCTAAAATTACAGATCCAAGAAGTGCAGCGCACCCCAAAGAGATTAGACACAAATAGGGGTTCCCCAAGACACTTACTAGTTAGAATGTCAGAGGTCAAAGAGAAAGAGAGGATCTTGAAGGCAGCGAGAGAAAAACAATCCGTCACATACAAGGGAAACCCAATAAGACTATGCGTAGATTTCTCAGCAGAAACCATGGAAGCTAGAAGACAGTGGGATGATATATTTAAGTTACTAAAAGAGAAAAACTGCCAGCCAAGACTCCTATATCCAGCAAAATTGTCCTTCAAAAATGAGGGAGAAATTAAAACATTCTCAGACAAAAAGTCACTAAGAGAATTTGTGACCAAGAGACCAGCTTTGCAAGAAATACTAAAGGAAGCACTAGAGTCAGATACAAAAAGACAGAAGAGAGAGACATGGAGAAAAGTGTAGAAAGAAGGAAAGACAGATATGATATATATAATACAAAAGGCAAAATGGTAGAGGAAAATATTATCCAAACAGTAATAACTCTAAATGTCAATGGACTGAATTCCCCAATTAAAAGACATAGACTGGCAGAATGGATTAAAAAACAGGATCCTTCTATATGCTGTCTACAGGAAACACATCTTAGACCCAAAGATAAATATAGGTTGAAAGTGAAAGGTTGGGAAAAGATATTTCATGCAAACAACAACCAGAAAAGAGCAGGAGTGGCTATACTAATATCCAACAAATTAGACTTCAAATGTAAAACAGTTAAAAGAGACAAAGAAGGACACTATATACTAATAAAAGGAACAATTAAACAAGAAGACATAACAATCATAAATATTTACGCACCGAACCAGAATGCCCCAAAATACGTGAGGAATACACTGCAAACACTGAAAAGGGAAATAGACACATATACCATAATAGTTGGAGACTTCAATTCACCACTCTCATCAATGGACAGAACATCTACACAGAGGATCAATAAAGAAATAGAGAACCTGAATATTACTATAAATGAACTTGACTTAACAGACATTTATAGGACATTACATCCCACAACAGCAGGATACACCTTTTTTTCAAGTGCTCATGGATCATTCTCAAAGATAGACCATATGCTGGGTCACAAAGCAAGTCTTAACAAATTTAAAAAGATTGAAATCATACACAACACTTTCTCGGATCATAAAGGAATGAAGTTGGAAATCAATAATAGGCGGAGTGCCAGAAAATTCATAAATACATGGAGGCTCAACAACACACTCTTAAACAACAAGTGGGTCAAAGAAGAAATTGCAAGAGAAATTAGTAAATACCTAGAGGCAAATGAAAATGAAGACACAACATATCAAAACTTATGGGACGCAGCAAAGGCAGTGCTAAGAGGGAAATTTATTGCCCTAAATGCCTTTATCAGAAAAGAAGAAAAGGCAAAAATGCAGGAATTAACTGTCCACTTGGAAGAACTGGAGAAAGAACAGCAAACTAATCCCAAAGCAAGCAAAAGGAAAGAAATAACAAAGATTAGAGCAGAAATAAATGAAATTGAAAACATGAAAACAATAGAGAAAATCAATAAGACCAGAAGTTGGTTCTATGAGAAAATCAACAAGATTGATGGGCCCTTAGCAAGATTGACAAAAAGAAGAAGAGAGAGGATGCAAATAAATAAGATTAGAAATGAAAGAGGAGACATAACTACTGACCTCACAGAAATAAAGGAGGTAATAACAGGATACTATGAACAACTTTACGCTAATAAATACAACAATTTAGAAGAAATGGACAGGTTCCTGGAAAGACAGGAACAACCAACTTTGACTCAAGAAGAAATAGACGACCTGAACAAACCAATCACAAGTAAAGAGATTGAATTAGTTATTCAAAACCTCCCTAAAAAGAAAAGTCCAGGACCAGACGGCTTCACATGTGAATTCTATCAAACATTCCAGAAAGAATTAGTACCTACTCTCCTCAAACTCTTCAACATAATCGAAGTGGAGGGAAAACTACCTAATTCATTCTATGAAGCCAACATCACCCTCATACCAAAACCAGGCAAAGATATTACAAAAAAAGAAAACTACAGACCAATCTCTCTAATGAATACAGATGCAAAAATCCTCAATAAAATTCTAGCAAATCGTATCCAACAACACATTAAAAGAATTATACATCATGACCAAGTAGGATTCATCCCAGGTATGCAAGGATGGTTCAACATAAGAAAATCAATTAATGTAATACACCATATCAACAAATCAAAGCAGAAAAATCACATGATCATCTCAATTGATGCAGAGAAGGCATTTGACAAGATTCAACATCCTTTCCTGCTGAAAACACTTCAAAAGATAGGAATACAAGGGAACTTCCTTAAAATGATAGAGGGAATATATGAAAAACCCACAGCTAATATCATCCTCAATGGGGAAAAATTGAAAACTTTCCCCCTAAGATCAGGAACAAGACAAGGATGTCCACTATCACCACTATTATTCAACATTGTGTTGGAAGTTCTAGCCAGAGCAATTAGGCAAGAAAAAGAAATACAAGGCATCAAAATTGGAAAGGAAGAAGTAAAACTATCACTGTTTGCAGACGATATGATACTATATGTAGAAAACCCAGAAAAATCCACAACAAAATTACTAGAGCTAATAAATGAGTACAGCAAAGTAGCAGGCTACAAGATCAACATTCAAAAATCTGTAGCTTTTCTATACACTAGTAATGAACAAGCTGAGGTAGAAATCAAGAAACGAATCCCATTTACAATCGCAACTAAAAGAATAAAATACCTAGGAATAAATTTAACCAAAGAGACAAAAAACCTATATAAAGAAAACTACAAAAAACTGTTAAAAGAAATCACAGAAGACCTAAATAGATGGAAGGGCGTACCGTGTTCATGGATTGGAAGACTAAATATAGTTAAGATGTCAATCCTACCTAAATTGATTTACAGATTCAATGCAATACCAATCAAAATCCCAACAACATATTTTTCAGAAATAGAAAAACCAATAAGCAAATTTATCTGGAAGGGCAGGGTACCCCGAATTGCTAAAAACATCTTGAGGAAAAAAAACGAAGCTGGAGGTCTCGCGCTGCCTGACTTTAAGGCATATTATGAAGCCACAGTGGTCAAAACAGCATGGTATTGGCATAAAGATAGATATATCGACCAATGGAATCGAATAGAGTGCTCAGATATAGACCCTCTCATCTATGGACATTTGATCTTTGATAAGGCAGTCAAGCCAACTCACCTGGGACAGAACAGTCTCTTCAATAAATGGTGCCTAGAGAACTGGATATCCATATGCAAAAGAATGAAAGAAGACCCATCTCTCACACCCTATACAAAAGTTAACTCAAAATGGATCAAAGATCTAAACATTAGGTCTAAGACCATAAAACAGTTAGAGGAAAATGTTGGGAGATATCTTATGGATCTTACAACTGGAGGTGGTTTTATGGACCTTAAACCTAAAGCAAGAACACTGAAGAAGGAAATAAATAAATGGGAGCTTCTCAAAATTAAACACTTTTGTGCATCACAGAACTTCATCAAGAAAGTAGAAAGACAGCCTACACAATGGGAGACAATATTTGGAAATGACATATCAGATAAGGGTCTAGTATCCAGAATTTATAAAGAGATTATTCAACTCAACAACAAAAAGACAGCCAACCCAATTACAAAATGGGAAAAAGACTTGAACAGACACCTACCAGAAGAAGAAATACGGATGGCCAAGAGGCACATGAAGAGATGCTCAATGTCCCTGGCCATTAGAGAAATGCAAATCAAAACCACAATGAGATATCATCTCACACCCACCAGAATGGCCATTATCAACAAAACAGAAAATGACAAGTGCTGGAGAGGATGCGGAGAAAGAGGCACACTTATTCACTGTTGGTGGGAATGTCAAAGGGTGCAACCACTGTGGAAGGCAGTTTGGCGGTTCCTCAAAAAGCTGAATATAGAATTGCCATACGACCCAGCAATACCATTGCTAGGTATCTACTCAAAGGACTTAAGGGCAAAGACACAAACGGACATTTGCACACCAATGTTTATAGCAGCGTTATTTACAATTGCAAGGAGATGGAAACAGCCAAAATCTCCATCAACAGAAGAGTGGCTAAACAAACTGTGGTATATACATACGATGGAATATTATGCAGCTTTAAGACAAGATAAACTTGTGAACCATGTAATAACATGGATGGACCTAGAGAATATTATGCTGAGTGAATCCAGCCAAAAACTAAAGGACAAATACTGTATGGTCCCACTGTTGTGAACGGACATTCGAGAATAAACTTGAAATATGTCATTGGTAACAGAGTTCAGCAGGAGTTAGAAACAGGGTAAGACAATGGGTAATTGAAGCTGAAGGGATACAGATTGTGCAACAGGACTAGATACAAAAACTCAAAAATGGACAGCACAATAATACCTAATTGTAAAGTAATCATGTTAAAATACTGAATGAAGCTGCATCTGAGCTATAGGGTTTTTTTTTGTTTTTGTTTGCTTGTTGGTTTGTTTGTTGTTGTTGTTTTTTACTATTACTACTACTTTTATTTCTTTTCTTTATATTAACATTTTATAGCTTTTTCTGTTGTGTTGCTAGTTCCTCTAAACTGATGCAAATGTACTAAGAAACAATGATCATGCATCTATGTGATGATGTTAAAAAAAAAAAAAATATATATGGAATAAAGCCATAAGTATGTTATGCAAATTATGAATAGTAAATTGGACACATTGATTAGATTCTTAGAAGGGGTAATAGATTGAAAAAAGAAGTCTGTCAACTAAGTTTTTGACAGGTGTCAAATACACAGAACTATTTTTTTAAATGAGATTAAATAATTGGCGGAGTATGTTATGTGCACTTTTTATATTAAGTATAATGCAGTTTACTTTTCCTGTTATGAAAACTACTTTAGCTACTGATAGTTTTTGCAAAATGAACAGACCTCAACTCATCTATCTAGTTGTGGTCCAAATTCAGCCCTATATTCAAGGTTGCTAAATATAACCTATGTTTTGTAAGACCATTGCAGCATTGCATTTTTTATCATATAGGACTAATGCACTTCTCATAGGCTGAGCATGCCATGCTATACTGCTTTGGTATCTTTAGTGTAGGTATCCAAGGGAATGCACAGTGTGGCTGCTTAGAATTTCATAAGGAAGATATCTAGATAGAGTCAAGAGTCCTAAATTCAAGTCACAACCCTAATTCCTAACACCAGAATGTCTTTGGGCAGGAAATTATACTCTCTGAATCTTGATTTCATGATCTGTAAAATGGGGATAGTAACACTTGCTGTGTCTTATGCATAGGGTTGTAGGAATCTGATTAAGAAATAGTAAATATGAAAGTGTTCTGTAAACCTTGATGGATCAATCAAATGAGAGTTTCACTAACCTTAATGGAATACTTTCCATTATGGAATCAATTTATATTTATCCAGAGAATGACATTAGCAAACTGTTGTATATAAAAGTAAGTAAACCATGCCACTTTTATTAAATTTTCTTTTGCCAACGACTTATAAGGTAGCTGAACAGTTATCTATATTAGATCTACCAGGAAACAGAATTTAAGTACTTGTCCAAGATCATAGAATCATCAAGTTTGGGATCAGAAAGGAAATTTAGTGGCTTTTTAGTAATTATTGACTTCAACTTTCTCATTTTACATATAAGGAAACTGAAGCACAAAGAAAAACAGTGAATATTCCATGGTATATTGAAAAGAACAATCACAGGACTACGCGTTTTCATGTGGTAGCTCCTTTCTCTTTTGTATTCAACCTGTGCTATCTCTATATTAACAATAATTTAATTTCTTCAGTTGAAAAGTTTTATCAATAAACAGAAATAAAAATATGAAAAAAAAAAAAAAAAAAAAAAAAATATTCAAGAGGTCATCCTGGAGGTTATTCTTATGCATTATATAGACATCCCCCTTTTTAGTTTATGGTGTATTAGAGAGGCTAAAGGGAAGTACCTGAAACTGTAGAGCTGTGTTCCAGTAGCCATGTTTCTCGGAGGTGATTGTATAATGATATAGATTTCGCAATATGAATGTGTGATTGTGAAAACCTTGTATTTGATGCTCCTTTTATCTATGGTATGGACAGATGAGTAAAAAATATGGATAAGAAACAAACAAATAATAGGGGGAACAAAGGTTAAAATAAATTGAATAGATTGAAATAATAGTGGTCAGTGAAAGGGAGTGGTAAGGGGTATGGCATGTATGAGTTTTTCTTTTTTCTTTTGGTGGAGAGATGCAGATGTTCAAAAAAAAATGATCATGGTGATGAATACACAACTATGTGAAGATGTTGTGAGCCATTAATTGTAACCATGTCAAAAATGTTTGTGTGTCAAGAATGTTTTATGTTTGCTCGTTGTTTATAATAAAAATATTAAAAAATGATTGTTTCGATATAACTATTTTTTAGTAATTTCAATATTAATAAGACGAAGCAATTTATCTGGGTCAGGCTTTTGTTGTTGGTGTTATAGCTAGTTGATAAGGAGACGGTATATATTCTGTGCAAGAAGAGTATTTTATAAAAAGAATCAAGAATGAAGTCTCATCATAAAGAAATAACCACAAAGTAGGCATACCCTTAGGTATAAAAATCTGCAGGGGGTTTTGGTTATAGATTGCTATGAAATTCTATAATCTCACAGTCAGGTACCAAAAAAATTAAAATCTTAGGAAGCCAGGATTCATTCATTAATAATAAAATTATATTGAAATATTAGCAAGATTGCTTAGTGATGAAATTTTCTAAATATTTATTTTATATCATTTTTTATTTAAATATAAATAAATATTAAAGAAGGCGACATCATATCCTTTTTTTAAAAAAAAAAAAGTAAATGAAACATTTGAGAAACTCCCTTTCTGAGTCTTATCACCATTATGAGACATATATATTCAGATCACTAGCCACCTAAGCTAGTCTCAAACTTACCCTCACTTAAGTTCTAAGAAGTAAAGACTAAGGATCAGAGCCAATAAATATTCTTATTTATTGACTGTAAGCCTCACAAATACTAAACTGCTCAAACTATTTCTCCAATAAGAAGAGCTACTCTTTATCATTCAACACTCTGCCAAATTACTCCCCATTTTTACATAAGCAAGTGATGTCAACGTACGGACAGCAAATTAATTTTAATCTTATTTCAAACCAAGAAAATAGAGTTATAAAAGACATTAATCAGTTAAAATATACCAAAAATCTATGTCAAAACCCCAGAAACATGATTTTTTTAGTCCGCATTCTCTTTAATAGTCCTGCAGCCTCCCTTTCTAATTTGATATGATCATGGACACCACTTACACTCTGACTGAAAGAATTGGGCCATCCAGAAGGAAAAACGTGCATGTATTACTTTAAAGTGTGCAAGGAATTTATGTAACTTCCTTTTTCGTTTAAAAAAATGCAAATACAATTATCAGAATACTCTAAATAGTCTTCGACATCATTCATTATTTTAAAGCTCATAATCAATATTAATTTCAATGTATCAGATACATATGTATCTGCATTTGATAAAGTACAGTTTCTAAACTGAAAATTGTCTGCAAATTGACCATCTCTTCTACGTCACTTTGCAAAACTGAATGCGTATTAAAATAAATAGCATTGTGGGGACATACAACTGACTTGTAACAAAACTGCATAGCATCAGAAGAGTGTCACTTCTTTTTTCACTGATACTGCGAGAACCTCTGTGCTTTTAACAATCTGACTTTCCCTTCTTTCCTTGTTCCCAGCACCTTTCTTAAATTCTTCAAGACACTGTCTTTAGAACTAACAGATTTTGTTTTCTTCATTACTTAAGCGGTGCATCATTCTTTCAGCCTTTCAGTGGACATTTAGAAGTGGGCCAAAGTGATTTGGAAATATTTCTGATCATGCAGATGGCTAATAATTTTGAAGAGTACCATATAGAATAAAACTTGATGTAAAATGTTCATTATGGGGCGGGCCACGGTGGCTCAACAGGCAAGAAATACTTGCCTGCCATGCCAGAGGACCCGGGTTCGATTTCCGGTGCCTGCCCATGTAAAAAAAAAAAGAAGTAGAAAAAAAAATGTTCATTATGAGGTTTTTTTTTCACCTTTGAGATTCATTCTGAAAGTAAATTTAAAAGGAGAGTTCTATAATAATCCTAAATATTGGAAAAAATAATCCAATCTTGCAGTAAATTATTTTAAGGAGAAGATTTAGTTTGCTACATTTGTATATCTACTTATCAAGTATAGTTTATAAGTGATCTTTTAAAAATATAATATCTATACTTAAGCTATTATTCATACATGTTTTACTATGATATATATATGTTCAATGTTGTTATCATTGTAAAACATTCATGAAATATATATTATATACATTATTATTAGCAGGATAAGAAACATCGTAACAAAGGTGATTTGCCTTGTCCTTAAATTACAAGGACTTGTGAGTCCAGCCAAAAACTAAAGGACAAATACTGTATGGTCCCACTGATGTGAACGGACATTCGAGAATAAACTTGAAATATGTCATTGGTAACAGAGTTCAGCAGGAGTTAGAAACAGGGTAAGATAATGGGTAATAGGAGCGGAAGGGATACAGACTGTGCAACAGGACTAGATACAAAAACTCAAAAATGGACAGCACAATAATACCTAATTGTAAAGTAACCATGTTAAAACACTGAATGAAGCTGCATCTGAGCTATAGGGTTTTTTGTTGTTGTTTTTTACTATCATTACTACTTTTATTTCTTTTCTCTATATCAACATTTTATATCTTTTTCTGTTGTGTTGCTAGTTCCTCTAAACCGATGCAAATGTACTAAGAAACGATGATCATGCATCTATGTGATGATGTTAAGAATTACTGAGTGCATATGTAGAACGGTATGATTTCTAAATGTTGTGTTAATTTCTTTTTTTATTTCTATTTTTTTCTTTTTTTCTTTCTTTCCGTTAATAAAAAAATAAAAAATAAAAATTAAATAAAAAAAAAATTACAAGGACTTCAAGATATGCAGTGGAATGGAACAGCCATTTACATGGGATCCGAAATGAAGCACGTTGAGTCAGCTTTCATTTAATTCTCTAAATAATAGGGCAAGACTTTATGTATTTCATATGGTTGTGAGTTTTATTATTGCTCCATATCAGAAAGGAGATTCTGGGCTGGTCCATTTGAGAGCTGTACTCAGATAAGTGTTGGAAATCCTGGCTTAGAGAAACCTTCATATGGCTTTCAGCTTCATGAGGAGCACCAGTAAACTCTAGTTCTCGGCTTTATGCTAGAAAAGCTGTTAGAAGTTTTTAAAGGAGTTAGGGACTCCTTTAATTTATACCTACAGAGGCACTTACTATCTGGTTTAGCTTGGTTTGCACAATCACATAAAATAACTTCTGCATTTTGTTCTGCAAAAGGCGTAAAACAGAACAAAAGGAGGAGTTAGAATCTTTGAGTCTGTGTTTTTAGTAATTATACTAAATTTGATTTAATGAAGCAATAATTTAATATAGATTTAATGAAGAGCTATGGGTCATTTTACATAGACTCTCTATTTATAGCCCAAACTTGAATCTAATCAGGTATCAATTAGACCATATCCTTACTAGCAGAATAAATGAGAAGCTTGAAATTTGATAAATATGGTCAAACCATCAAAAGGTCTCAAATCATATCTCCCCAACCACCACTGCTTTTGGATTACCACCCAAATTTGCATTTTCCTGCAGAGATCTTGTTAATTATCTTCTGACCAATATAATCAATGTCATTACCTCAATTACTGCCATAATTTGCTTTTCTAAACAGAATTTAAACAGTGTATTAACAATTATCAAGGATCTACTATATATCTTGATTTTTCTCCATGCCTCAAAAAAGTTAGAAATATGTTGGCAATAATCTAGAGAAATGATATTATCACTAAAACCATGTGATCATTTTAATGCTGTCCGTAGTTCCACTTACCGAAAAAGGTAATCATTCACTTCATTTCTAAATGTTAAATTCCTTTTGAATAATTCAATGCATGCCATTGTCAGAAGATATGAAGTGAGGCAAGCTTGATATTTAATTACAAACGAGACCATTTTAAGGAATAGATTTTTACATCAGCTTATTAAAATGAAAGGATTGATTCATGTGGTTCCTAGGGGGAAGTATATAAGAACTACAAGGATTACTTTAGGATATCATTTTATTTAACATGAATATAGTACTATTAAACTCATCAGGTAAAACTGTAAGCAATATGCATCCAAAAAACAGTTAATATTTTGCATTGTCTATATATTTATTAACTTGTTAACTCAATCCTCAGCTTTGTCATAATTGCTTGTTTCTTTATTTTTTTATTTTTTTAATCAAATACAGCCCTGGGACTCATTAGAAGAAGAAAATGAATTGATTGCCTAGGCAGATCATTGAACTTTTTAATGCTAACATGGCAATTAAGGCAAAATATAAGTCATTTATGCCACAGAGAGCAGGAAGATTCTGGAAAAGCTGACATGCACAACACAAACATTTGCTACATTTATTTACTACATTCTTGCAAACATATCCTATGCAAAATGGAAAAAAAAATCTTGTTCAGAAATAGCGTTATCTCTGATTTTCATAAAAGTGCTCATAATCATAAATGAATATAACAGTATAAACATTTTGAAAGACGTTTGATCATGTTTGATGCCAATAACATATTTCCTTCAGAAAATTTAGGGACACTAAGTGTTAGCAAACATGAATTCTAATTCTTACTAAAGAAAACATTTTAGTAGTTTTCTTTTTACACCCTTACCCCAAAAAACGTTGAAGTTAAAAACTCCTGGTTCACCAGGAGGCTATACTTTCAATAATGAGCAAATAGCAGGAAAAACAAACAATATAGAACAGTGCAAATAAATTCGTAGGAAATTGGAACGGTGATGAGGTTTCCCACACAATTTTATTCTGTTTGGTAAAAATATATTGCAAAAAATGATTTAAAATCAGATTCTAATCATTTTGAAATATACGAGATGATTGTGTATATTTCTAATTATCTCTGAACACCTTTTTCATTAAATTATTTGGATGATTGCTAGCAGGATTGTACAGCGGCATCAACATTGATTTCTTTGCAACAGATTGATAAAACATACTACCACCTCCAATTTTTCCCCATGGGACTCAAAGTGAAATTTCCTCTAATAAGTTGCTTAGCATGAAGAAAGAATAATTCTTACAAACTCACTTTAATTTAAATTTGCATTCAAGAAGTACTTGTCTGATATAATTCAGCTGATAAATATGAACCTTTGTGTTTATCAAATCCCTAAGAAGATTATCTAAATCAACTCCATGTAATTACCATTCACCATCTGTTCCACCAGGGCCTGAGCTGATCTGCTGGCATCTTGCAGTTTTCTGAACTTCTCGGCTTTTTCTCGCTCTATGGCCTGCAGCATGATAGCAAAGGTGAGTATTTCAATACAAGGACCGGGAAGCTACACAGTAATTATAACTTCTACTTGCCCTTTTAAGCCTTAAGATATTTCACTCTGTCAGTTTATCGTGTGGATCTAAAGACTTTCTGCCTCAACTCTCATGTCACCAAAAGCATCAAAATGGCAATGAAAGTACAAGTCATTTTCATCTTGAATTGCTACAATTTTTAATAATAGGATTTCAGCTCTCAACATTTTTACATAATAGTTTCTGATGCATTGCAATGTACTATTGCAAAAAAAACAAAAAAACAAAAAACAAAACGAAAAAGGCAAACCATAACAGTGAATAGAGTTCATCTTTAAAATATGCAGTACTGAAATCAATCCTAACCACACAAATATACATAGATATATTCTGTATTAGAAGTTTAAAAGTATATACAATGGAAAAAATATATCAGCATGAATAATTTAGCAGAAAAAACTTATAGCTAAGCATAAGAGAGCAGGCTACTTTCTCTTTCTGAAATTGTCAGAGTGCTCACATTTCCAAGGAAAAATAGATTCAGTTTCAAGGAGCTTTTTATGTTCATTTCTCCTAACGAGATTTAATTCTTGAACAACAGAAGCAAAATTATTAAGATTAACAAGAGCTATCAGTAGATGCTGTTAGATTTAGCTCAGAATGTCTCTACATAGACATAAATTTGAAACCTTGGTACTTTTTTACTAGACTTGTTTATACTATAAAAAGTATTTTACTATAGTTATTAAAAAAGATGTGGCTATAACACTATATGTTATATGTCCTAAAACATAACTCCTCACAGACAAAGCAAGCTATAATACAGTTAATATATAGAAAGAGCAATTCTCCAGTGACTAAACAATAGCATCATAAAGAGGTCTCTCCTGACTTTGCTACTTTTGTATCTCTAGCCACATATGGTTATTAAGAACCTGAAACATGGCCAATGTGACTAAGAAAGTGAATTTTAAATTTCATTTAATTTTAATTAATTTAAATTTAGCTTTAAAAAGTCACATGTTTCTAGTGCCTACTATAATTTTTCCAGTGCGAATCTAGTACTTGTGAAAACAAGCAGCAATATATATATATACACACAAAAATTCATAATGTAGGTATATACGTATAAACACACAAATAATATGGCAACCTCAGAAATATTTTCAGAAGAACAAGTTATTATCTAGACCAGACTATTTCCTGTGAATACCAAATGATGGAAATGACTATAAAATAATCCATATATTTTTACAGATTAAAAAAAAAGACCCTCTAATGCTCTAAAAAATAACCGTAGTTCAATAGAGAATTTAAAGAGTTGCATGAACTAGGATTATTAGATTCAAGGTTAAGATCACAAAATGCTGAATTATTTGATAGCTAATAGTATATACTCTAATCCCAGGAGCAATTGTAATATATAAAATGCTAATTAAAATTTAACAGAATAAATGAAGAGTAAAATAAAATACCACAGAGTGAGAATGATAATCTTGTTCTTGCAAAATATACATTTTGCATTATGCTGTCAAGGACAACATATGGAAATGCAGAAACATCTCATGGGTCAGGAAACTCTCAAGGTGATAATCACATTTTACTATCTTAGATTTTACTTGAAAATTTCCAAACACACGGATTGTGCCATTTGGGGGTTATATGCTTCTAGTATCCCATACCAATTAGCAAGTGAAACTTCTGGGTTATCTGGAATGTCAGTTCTCAAACATAGAATTAAATTGCTTCCACAAGCAAATGGACAAGCATGGAAGGGTCCAGCCTGCTGGTTGAACTGAAATGTCCACGTGAATAAAGTGGCCACCACAGCTGGTTAAAAGTATGAACCCCCAAAATGTTCCAAAATCCACATTTTCTCAATTGTCTAACTTTTGTGTTCTAAATTCTCTCATAGCAGATTATTAGCACATGTGTATCCCAGTACTTTAAATTTGTTCTTCATTAAATGCTTAATGATATTTAAAAAGGACTCTGAGAACTAGTAGAAGAGGAAAAGAGATGCATTCTAAGTAAACATATAATATTCCCAAATGTTGAGCGAGACAGCAGAATTTGGGGTATCCCAAATTTGAACTACATTGGCAAAACAAAAAGAAATATACCACAACAAAGCAACAATAACAATGACAACAAACTGGCTTTTTATTTTGGGGGGAGTTGAAGAGTTTTAGAGTTATCCCTCCCTATGAGTGATTTCTATTTTGTCTATATTGAGTTTCTGCTTTCTTTACATAAACTTCTACAAAGAGCCAAGCCAGAACACCATGTTTCCATTATCAAAGAGGAAAAGAAATTATCAGTTGTCTTCTAAATGCCATGATCACAATCTCTTTCTTCTAAGCAGCCAATGGAAGAAGCAATTATTACTAATAGAGAGCCAAACTTCATAACTGAATATCTCAGGGTAGTATTTGACCTGGAATATCTTGTTTGGTTAACTGCAATATTCCAGTTATTGTAATAAAACAACAGTGACATGACAATCATGGAGTAGGTACTATTACTCTCCCAATTTGACAGTCGAAGCAACTCAGACAGAGGTTTGTAGAATATTTGAAAGCATTGGCATAACCACAATAAAAACAGGGTCCCTTACATTATCTACCATATTACAGTTCATGCATAATAGCTCATATGTATGTCCTAATAATTCTTCAAGATAAAAAGAACCCCCTATCAAGCATCATTTTATTCCATTCTATACAAGGGAAAATTGAGCATGAATAACATCAAGGTAATGATATATCTAAGATCATACAAATGGAAAGTTTTAGGTTCAATATGAGAACCTTGCTCATCTAATTTCCAAGTTCAGTGTTCTTTCAAATATACTCTGCTGCTTCTAAGGGAATTTCAATGGAAATGAATCAAACAGCCTTGACCATATACAACACTAACTCATAGGGAAATGACCTTTTAGTCTCAATGTAGTGAGAGGTGATATCGAAAATATTTAACCATCATATATCATGACACCATGGGATCAGAGGGCATGCCCAATTACTGAGAATGGACACTGGCAATCAACAGCCTGATTGTCAACTCTGCATACAGCTCAATTATTGTACACCATTGCTACACAGATTTGCAAACTGAGTGAACAGTGCCACCAAGGAGGAAAAAAACGGCCTTCCCAAGGATGGCCATACAAAATTAAAAAAATATATACTCCCCAAAGTACAGGAAGAAGTAGTCTATTTCCTCCCTCACCTCCTCTCCTCATTCCCATCACAACTGCCTTTATCAACCTCACCATTTGTCTCCATCCTACTACACCAATAGCCAATTCTCAGTCTTCATCTTACTTGTAATCATCATTTGACCCAGAGGATTCCTCTTTTTCTAAGTCTTCATCTAGATTCCTGGGCTAGATGTACACAGAGTTCTCCTCCCACTTTGAGGTCCCCCTTTACTCAGTCTCCTTTCCTAGTCTCTCCCCATCTCTCTGACCTCAAATTAAGAGTGCTCTAGGGATCAATCTATGATTCCATTTGTACAGGACAAACACTTAGAATTCGTCGACTCCTCCCTTTGCTTTCTCTCACAGTCCACATGCAATCCATTATATAGTCCTCCTGGCTCCACCCTCAGAACGCCTCCAGAAAACTTTGTTATTATGAAGTCCATGACAACAACACAAATCAAAAGACCCCCATCATCTTTATGGGTCTAGAGTTTTCAAAATAGCCTATTAAATGGTTTCCCTCAAGATGCTCTACTCCAAGATGATATATTCTCAAAACAGTAGCCAGGAGAAACTAACTAACTAACTAATAGAGAGCCAAACTTCATACTAACTAACTAACTAGAAACTAACTAATGAGAAAGCCAGTTAAAATGGGAGTTCCCTCAACTCTCTCAGAGTCTCTTCTTACTGAGTGAAAGCTGGATCCTCACCACGTCCAGACTTGAACTCAGCTTCCCTCGCCTCTCTAACCTTATCTCCTGCTGTGTTTTAAACCCCTTGCTTATTCTGCTTCAGCCACACTGGGCTCTTTTTTGTTCCCTGAATATTCCAGGCATGCTCCTCTCAGGGCTGTGTACTGACTACCCTTGCCTGAAATGTCCCGCATCAATGATCTGTAATCTCTTTACTACCTTTAGACCTTTAGTTAAATGTTACTTCCTTAGCGAGGCCTTCTCCTGCACTCTATCTGCACACACACACACACACACACACACACACACACACACACACACTTCCAAATCCCCTGCTCTCCTTTATTTCCTCCCTTGGAATGTATCATTAACATTTCATAGATTTTACATAGGAATCTTGCTTATTTTCATTTGTCCTCCCTGGAGTGTAAGCTGCATAAAGTCAGCAATCCTCATCTGTTTCATTTTCCATTGTATCACCAGTGCCTAGAATAGTACCTGGTACACAGTAGATGCATTATAAGGTAAGGCCTCTTGTACCCTAATGCCCTCATAGGCAATATTATAGTCTCTCTCCATCCTCCATGCAAAATTTTCTCTGACACTGTAAATGCACAATCAATCCTGGTAATTATATATGCAGCTGTCATAGAACCAGCCCATGTGGAAGATGCTACAAGTTCAGTAAATCAGGGCTGACTTAAATGAAATATTTTTTTAGGGAGTGCAGATGCAGATTAGATTGGGAATTGGATACATCAGCCTGCCTTCCAGCTCAAGGTAATAAACAATCACCCAAGTAGAAAACAGAGTACCATGTACAATTCATAAGTCAAGACTTCATAGAACCTCACTTTGTTTGAGGAAGAGAAAAGCAAGAAGGAGAAAATAGGGCACCTATAAATTTGATCATGGAACAATGAAAAGGAAATATCATACTGCCAATATCAGCAGGAATACAAACTTCTAACAGTGGTCTACAGGAAAATGTTTCAGAAAATGTTTGGCATCCTTACTATGATGCCAAAGACTTGATGAAAAAAGAACAGAAAACCATAAGGCAGAATTAACAGAAACGGAATGAAATGTCAAGACAAGAGGTTGGCATTCAAAGATACATTGGTCTGATAAGAAAAAATGTAACAATGCAATACGAAAATCCAAATTCGTATTGGAGACTGAAATACAGAATGACTTTGAACAAAAGAGAATAGAATGTAAAGTTTCCTAAATATGGTACTAAGATTCCTTGGGCTCAGTGGCAGAGAAAGAAGCACTCCTGCTTAGCAGGTAGAGAGCACCATATTTTCAAGTGCCCTAATCAAGTTATTCCTGTATTTGCAGATTTTGCAACATCTTTGGCTATGCCAACCCATTAGAATGCCTTATCACCAGAGACTCAGTGTAACAACACTTTACTGATCTCAGAAAATGTGGGGCTATATTTTTCTAGTATGTTCCAAATGTCCCGGCATCTTCAGTTTTTCTTCCACTCCCACACCTCTGATCCCTCCCATTGCCTCTGTCTCTCTCTCTCTTCCCTTCTCCCTCCCTAACCCCCTTTTCCTCACCCCGAAAGGAATTATCTGAGCACTGTTCAACCATAACCTCCATTTTCTTCCAGGCATTTCATCTTCAGCATTAGTCCAAAGACTTATAGGCAGATTCTAATCTTCACTATTGTACAGAAAGTCCTTTTGTGAAAGTTGCCAATTTTCTTCTTTCCAGATACAACAGTTACATCATTGAGTACTGTTAACTAGAGCTACCTCCTTGAAATCACCTTGCTCAGGAAAACACTTTTGTCCTTTACATTATTTTCTTTCTTTAATCTTTCTTCCTCAGAAAACTCACTCAGTATTTAGGTGTGCCTTTCTCCTGGTATCTTTCTGTTTATCATATATGTAATTATATGCATATATCCATACATTTTTTTATCTTAAAAGTGTCCATATTTTATAGTAGGACATACAGGTTTTTATTTTTCTTAATGTATATAATGTATATAATTATATAATGTATATAATAGTATTAAGTAGTACTCAACTCAATTTATGTTCGATGTATGATCATATGTTTAGAAGCTACTATCCAGCTCCTAAAGTATTTAGTATACATAATTTAAAATAAAAATATAGAAGCTAATAGCCCCTATGAACCAGGCTAGAAGGAAAACATTCTTAATTTTAAAATGTAATATTGGCTCCTGGAAATCCTTAGAGAATGTCAGGAAATTATGAATTACAAAACGTATAATGTCTATTGTAAAATAAAAGGCAACTGGTTGGCATAACATAACAATATAACTAAAGAAAGAAACAAATTTTAAAAAATGTTTAAGCAAAGTATTTCAAAAAAGGGAAGTTCACTAATACTTTAGGAAGTTGATTAAAAACACTTCATGACCTCTTCTCCTCCTTCTTTACTGGTATCTTTTAAAAGCCTCTTTCTTTCATGACATTTTCTCTAATTAATATGAAAGAGAATTTGAGATTCCCTCAGGTCCTACCCTGACTTTAGAAGCAATTAATTTTCTATTCATTTAACATTCTATAATGAAGTTTTACCCTTTGACAGAAAAAGTAATATATTCACTCAAATGTTTATTCAGAAGTTGTTATATCCTTCATATTGGTCAAAGAGCCTATTTAAGTCATGCCTGCAGAGCTGAAAAAACTACTTAATCATATAGTCAAACGTTTATTGGATTGTGTACCAGGTACTCTATTAGGCACTGGGATACCAAAAGCAAAACAAAGAAACAGAAAATAACTCTCCCCCCTCCCTCCCACCAAAAAAAGAAAAAAAAAGACTTCCTGTCCCTAATTTCTAGAAACCTATAATCGAATCAATGTAACAATGGCTGGAGATTGGGGTGGATATGTAAATGAAAATCAGTTCATGGTAGGCTTCATGAAGGCAGATTTTCTCAAAGATGGCAAAAGCAGCCTGGTTAAAGTTTAATGGTAGAGACCTAGAAAATAGGGAGAGACTGAAGATACGGAAGAGATGGTTGGCGTACAGCAGAATGGAAGAAAGTTCTTTAGGACCTAGAGCGTGATAAGACCCAGATTGTGCATAGATTAGCCTACGTAGCTAAAGCAGAGGTTCTTTCACCAATGCTGATGGAAGGAAAGAGACTATGGGTGAAAATGCACATAATTTGAGAGTATTTATTTCAACTATGGTAGGAGGCAAAGTCATCTGTGGTAAAAGGTGGTGAAAGTTTTAGGAAACCCATAAACAATTGAAATAATTGTTGAGAGAGACTGGGGAGAAAAGTAAGCCAGAGATACATGGAAACCTTATGAAGAGGTACTGATGATTCTTCAAAATACATTATTTCAGAAATGGAGTGATATCTGACAATGACATCTACAGCATGGCAACACAAGTGGGTGGCTGAGTTGAGGAGATGAGGAAAATGTAAGTTTTGGGGGAAAGTAGGACAATCCACATGGATTCTAAGATCACTAGAGATGAAAGCACAACTTGGGGTGGAGAAGACCTGGTGCCAAAGTCTTCAAAGAGCATGGAAAGCAAATATGGCAAAATGGTGAATGATAGATGGCAAATTGGCATGAAGTTCAAGGGAAGAGAGATTATTACGTGAAGAAAGAGCAGTATCCTTGGACGTGGCCCTGGAGAATAAGGAAACCAGGAATTCTAAAGGAGTGAGGATTTAAAAGAGTGAGTATTCTAATGGTGTTCTAAGGGGTAAAAGGGGTTTCTGTGTATGAAGAGAATGAGTATATAAGGCAGAGAATTTGTCATTAAGAATGGTTTTAGAGTTCACAGCAGGAGAGTCTTGGCAGGTACAAAGCAGAATAGATAAATAGAAGTACTCAAGTTCTGGGTGATAACTGGGGTTAACAGGGATCTGAGACAAGGTAGAATTAACTGGCCTGACGATTTCCATCAGAGCTCAGTAAAAATGTTGCTTTGCTTGGATGGAAGCAAGTCCTAGAAAGAGCCAGAGGCCTGGTGCCCTTAAGAGTTTGGTAAGTAGCCTTTCAACACATGGATATATGGCCTTACCATATCACCTTCTGGTCAGACTAGGTTATTGCTATTGCATTAATTGCTAATTTACATTAACAAGTGCTCAATTCAAGAGACTGAGTAGCTAGCACCTGTCAATTAGCTGAAAATTCTGAACATTGTTGACCTTAATAGAATACAGATGACATTCAGGAATCTGGTAAATCCCAGACCATGTCCTAGAGTTTTGATTCTCAAGCCTTTAAGTGCATATGGATTGGTTGTGGATCCTGATACAATGCAGACTCTGATTTCATAGGTCGGAGATTCTACATTTCTAACTAACTCCCAGATGAGGTCAACACTGGTAGACCAGAGACCACACTTTTGAGTAAAGAAAAAAAAAAAGGTCCTCTAGAAGAGCTTTCAAGTAAATGCATTTTGTTAGTTATACAAATATAACACATGGTCAGTTAGAAGGCAAAAATGTACTTTGGTCTAAAAGTTTTCCTTTCTTCAAAATATATGAAATGGAGCTGATAATGGCCTAGGATATACTAATTGGTTTAAGGCACTTAAAAGGAATAAAAGAATGAAGAAACTAAATGAAAGAAAAAGACAGAGTAATATCCAGCCATTTTTAATGGATGCCTAAAAATGAATTAATATCGCTCACATTCATGAGATTGGCCCCCCATGAGTTCAAAAGAAACTATATAAAGTGGCAGGTGACGAAGTAAGGAAATTAATGTGTGCCTAAGCTGCGTATCCATCATCATTACTATGCATTTCTCTCAAGGAGTTTTAATACATATACATTATATTTAGCCTGGAGGAAATGTCTAGGTAAATCATTTCATATCCTATTTTAGTAGGCAATTAAGAATGATGTTGTTATTTCAGAAAATGAAAGTTCAAGTTGATAAAGGTGACTCATGAGGCATCAGAAAACCACTTATAGAATATTGTATACTTTTTTAGCTCTTTCAGTCTGTCAGTGCTGACAGTATTGATTAAATGCAAATTGCTTCTAGGTAACCATATAATAACAGGAAATTTTTTAATTTATATTCCTGAAATGCTAGAACTCAATTTTCCTGTTTGATCAAAGCTATTTTAAGATAGAGAAACAGATAAACAGACAACTATATGATTCAGATAGATAAGATTTTTTTTTAATTAACTCATAAAATGTCTTCCCATGGTGATTTATATTTTCAGGGGTCAAATACGTCACATGAACTTTGAAATGTGTTTAAGGTGAATCATCTCCAAGTAATTTTCAACTCCTAGAATTTCCCTCAAAAATCTGCCCTCAAATAAGTATAATTTGAAACTCGTATATATTTCAAAGACATCTTGTTAATTTTCTGGTAAATTTTATATATTATCTTTCAGCTTTAACACTGACATGTGAGCAAAATAACAATCATATTTCCCATTTCTTGAACCTATTCAGAAGTCTATTATATAATGCTGATAACAGCCTAGCATATAAAATTAACACAAATTTTTAAATAACATTCCAATTTATAAATACAAACAGTGAACTCTAATAGAATTATTGATGAAATTATCCCTCCTCCTCAAGCAGCCTGAAAAAAAAAAATAGATGATTTCTTCCCTGAAGATCTTTATTTTCTCCAAAAGATGTAACCCCCTAGTAAGTATTGGCTTGCATCTAAGGTAGGGTTGTGTGTGTAAGAATCTAATAGATTCTGTAACTGATGAAACCGAATGCTGGAAAGATAAAGTAGAGGTAATAAACACAAAGGTATGTAATCTTCCTATAGCTAAACTTATCTTACATTCAGAACACTTGTTTCTCTTGCCTGACCACTACAGAGATTTATTCTGCCTGTTAGAAATTATCTCATAAAATGTTATCCTTCATGTGCCAAGAATGGATGTCTTTTAATTTCCACAGTTGACAAAATCAAAGCCCTGGAGATGAAGCAACTTTTATTAAATTAATAAAAAAACTTCCTATTGTGAAGGTCATAACTGTAATGTCTTGGAAGAGGTAAAAACAGCAAATGATTTCTGATCATAAATCGATATTGAGAGAGGCTGGATACTTTTTGATAAAGGTAATGTAGTTCATTAAGAGACCAAATATACATATGGATAATGGCCAGGTCATAAATACAAATAGAACTCTGACCCACAACCTCTGCAGCAACCAAATCAGGAAGGCAAACCACCAACTCTGTAGCAATCATCTCCAAACAGTCAGGACTTGATCAGCAACTCCCACTTCCATCCTTTTTGCCCCTACTTCCATCTCAGGACTGGCCAGAGAAAGCCAAATATGTTTCCCTAACTAATCACATACAATGACCCACTTCTACTTAGCCTGCCTACAGCTTCCCCATGCAACAACCTCCAGACAGCATATCTGAAGCTTTTCCTTCCTTCCACTCTAAAAACTTCCCACGTCTTCACCTGCCTTTGAGTGTCTGCAACATATGTGATGATGGCTGACTCCCTTTCTATAGTAAGCTCTTAATAGTCTTTGCTTATTCTCATTTGGGTAGTCCTCATTCATTTCTACAACATAAATATCTGGGAAATTCAAATATGTTATAATTTATGACTAGGAGTAGTGGCTGTAATGAAAATCTTTTCAGTGATAGTACAAGTATAAGCAGGGTTCTTTACATATGGATTTCCTAAAGTCTATTCCACTCTAGTCTATTATTTTGCTAGTTCTGAGAAGCCCAGCCTTAAGGTGACAGAACAATACACGAAAGGAAATCAATATGCATTCATGTTATACCATTGCTAATTTGCAACTAAATTGCATAAATGTTACAGAAGGTTTATGAAAAGGGTTCTTGGTTAGAACCAGGAAAGACCTTTCTAGGTTAAACTTCGATTTTGCTTGATTTCTAAAGCACATTTTAAAGATACATGAAAAAGTATTATTATAATATTGTTTAAATCCCTTCAACTCTAACAGAATCGGAGGGTACAAAGCACTGAGTTTACAAGCAGCATGACTCAAGGAAATGTACAGAAATTAATGCAAAACCTACATTGACTTTTTCTTTAAGGTCTGAGAAGTTGCCTTCCTTCCGATAGATTGCAAATTCAGGACTCTGCAACACAGCTTCTGAGCGAGTAATCCAACTGTGAAGTTCGGTTATATCGACATCCAACCTAGGATAGGAAAGAATAAAGGTCATTATTTCTTGATTAGCTCTTTCTTCTCTACAAGAAAAAAAAAAAGGCAATTTATCCACATTTATCTTTCTCCTCCCAGTCTCAGATTTTGGCCTGATGTTCCTATTACTGCTAATAGCATCACTATTTCCCTAGACAGTGAGGCTCAGAATTTAGAGTCAGCTTTCATCAAAAGCTGACTTTAGGGGTTATTTTATTCACCTCAAGGTACCAATAACCTCTACAGTATCTCCTATAAGCTGGTACCTGGCCTCAGCTTGAATATTTGCATTGACTGAAAATCTACTACTTCCTAAGAAAACACTCTCTTTCTGGGGGGGGGTGGTGGGAATAGATGCAAGAAATTAAAAATTCCAGTTGGTGGCCCCCATTGAACCACATCTGTGGCACTCATGCTGTTGCGGTGTCTCCAACTTTGACTCTGGGTTTGGCCATGTGATTGCCATATGGCAAATGGAATATTAGCAAGCGTGGTGTAAGCAAGGGCCTAAGTGCCTGCACACTGGAGCTTTTCCTCTTCGAACACACAATCCGGGAAGGCAACTGCCATATAACAAGTCCTGAGGTGACCATGCTGCAAGGAAGCCCAAGTTACTCAGGTGGAGAGGCCACATGTGGGAAGAGGTACCACGAGTGAAGCCTTCTCTGACCTTCCAGCTCATCTCAAATGCCATATGAATACAGCCAGATGATTGACCCAACTGGCACCATGTGGAACAAAATAGCTGCCCTATCCACATTGCAAAATTGTGAGAAATAATAAACAACTGCTGTTTTGAGTGGGTAGTTATGCAGCAATAGATAACCTGATCACTCTCAAATATTACCTTTTTATACAGAAATCTCTGGAGCTATTGGGAATAAACTATTCACTCGGATCAAGTGAATCAGTTCTAGTTAAAGCAGAGATTTTTAAGAGATTCATAGATGAGTTGCAAGGGCTGGAGGTATCTATGAATGAAATGAAATTCCAGGTATAATTTTGAATGTGTTCCTTTTTCCTTTGAAAGAACACCTAGGTTTTATCAACCTCTATTAATGCTCTATGAAAAGGGAACTTAGAGATCATCTAATCCAAAGGTTTATTAAACAAAACATCCCAAAACAACAGACAAAATGGACAATCCCAGAAAAATAAATGACTTACTAAATTTCTATAGGAAATTTATGAATCAGAACAAAAAATGCAAGCTTTAAGATCCTAAATCATGTACTTAATTCATGAAGCTATACCTTCTCTTGTATTACAGTCCTTCAAATAGTTGAAATCTGTTCTGGAAGCACACTAGAAGATTTCTCTAGGTCAGCCTACTCAGTTACTTCAATGATCTGTCCCATATTATGGTTTTGAAATCCATCACCTAACTTTTGGTTATTCGATGGCTTGTCAGCATCTTTCTTTTCCTTACAATTAGGCACCAGAAATGGTCATATCAGTATTGTGTAGTATAATCAGGGAAAAAGAGACAATTACCTTGTTGGTTTACAATACAGCCTGTGATTGCAATTAATGTTTTGGCTTCTGTATTAGACTTTCAACACTTATTGAAGTTGAAATGAGCTAAAAACCTCCAGGAATTTTTCACATTAACTATCATTAAGCCATTCTCCACCCTCACAAACTTAAGAAGTGACACTGTGAAGCCAAATTTTAGGGCTTTAAAACATATTGGACTATTAGAATTTTTCATGTTACTATATTTGGTCAATGTTTTAACATTAAACTGATACAGAGCTTTACAAAAAAATTTTTCCAAAAGTTTATTCTTCTTATTCTTACAAAATCCTATGCGTAGCATTATCATTCTCCCTGTGCCTATATGGATACTGAGGCTCAGAAAAGTTAATTAACCCAAACCTTTAGTGCCATAGGAAAGGAACTTCATCCATCTTGTTTACCATTATGCCCTGCACCTCAAAGAATGCCTGTTTCACAGTAATAAATATTTACTGAGTTGTTATTTGCCAAGGTCACCCAACTACGCATTGAGTGAAAAGGGATACGAATTTAGAGATTCTGGATTCCAAACCTTATGTAATTCAAAGTTAACACTTTCTTTCATTCTTGTGTGCATTGCAAATATTTATTGAATTTTATTCCATCATACATGGTAGGTGTTATCTTTCCTATATTTGTTTTACTTATACGTTTAAATATCAAATTTCCTATTTCTTCATTCATAATGTCCTGTTGCACACACACTACTAAAAATCAATCCCCCTCTTTCTTCTCTCTTTCTCTGTATAGATAGATAGATAGATAGATAGATAGATAGATAGATAGATAGATAGATAGATAGATAGATAGATGGATAGATAGATAAATAGATATAGTTATAGAGATATAAAGATATGGAGACATAGAGAGATATTCACTGATACCAACTCATTAAATCAACACTTCTTTGGCTATGGTCATTTAGCCTCCCACCAAATCCAGAGACCCATATTATTTTCCTGTCAACATTTATGCATGTTTTTCATTAGCATATCTTAAGAAAGACATCTTTGCCTATCCTTTGGTCCAATTAAGAATCCTCTTATTTCTTTTGGAGGCATCTGCTTGCCAGTGCATGGGGCAGGCCAGGAATGCTGGCATGTTGACACCTCAGGAGTCACCCTCAGTGAGAACTAATTGGTGGATAACTATCCCAGTGCCCTTAGCCCTCAGTGGAACATTCCTGAAATATAATCCACACATTGCCTCAGGGGGTTTCCAGCAGAAATATGACCCAGGGGCCCTGAGAAATAACCTGATCATGTATCGTCTTACTCAAAGTGATTCCCGGGATCACTTTCCAAATAGACTACTGGCACCTATATCATTGTCTCCTCATCTACTCCATAGGGAGGCCAAGCTAAGGCAATGATCTACAGCCTCAAATGAACCCAGTATCCTGCCATATTTACTTTTCCAATTTAAGCTCTGATTCACCACAAGAACTATTTAAACGTTTCCCAGAACACACAAAGTTCTGACCTATTCGGTTCTTCAGCTCTCTCAGCAGAAAACCTCGTTTTCTACTTTACAGAGTAAAGTGAAATTATCATACTAGAATTTCTTCAATGTCCTATTCCCAAACAGTCAATCCAACTTGTTTGTATGGTTAACTTTCTCATTCCCTTCTCTTACATTTGAAGGAGTTTTCTTCCTTTTATGTAAGACCAATCTTCTCACCTGCTTTTTGTCTTTTATTCCCTTACTTCTCAGGCATCTAACTGTCAATTTTCCATTCTCTCTCTACTGTACTTTCAATCCTTTCTTCTCAATTGAGTTCTTCATATGAAAATTTAAACATACTCTGTTGACTTCTTTCTTAAAAATAGCCAAGCTCTCTTGATCCCATTTTCCCCTCCAAACATTCTCTTCTTTCTGATAAAGGCAAACTTTTTGTAAGAGTTCTCCAGTTTAAGGTATCAGTTTCCTACCTCCCATTCGATCTTTCATCCACTCAGTATAGTTTCTCAACAAAAACATCTCTTGATAGAGTAATCATGTCAGTAAAGTCAATGGTGAGTTTCACTTTCCTAATGTGTTGAACATATTCTCTCTTTTGAAATTCTTCTTTGACTTCTTTTATTCCATACTCTTCCGATTTGCCTTCTATTTCTATGACACTTGTAAAATTTTTGCAGGCCCCTCTTCCACCACCTTGTTATTACAATGGGCTGGAGTTCATCAAGGCCCATTCATTATTAATCATCTGCTACCCTATTGTATTATTCTTTCTCACTAGCAATCTTATCCACACCCATGACTTCAATTGCAATCTATATATCAGTGACTCTGAAATACGTATCTTTAATTCAGGCACACATTTCTTTTGAGCTCCACAGCTACATAGTTATCGGTCTACTGAAGTCTCCACTTGCAGGCTGCAAAAGCTAGCTCCTTCAACATGAGATGTCAGTAGTGAATGTTTGATCTTCTTCCTAAAACTGGTTCCTTCCCAGTGGTTGCCACATCTGTGAATGACATCATTCTCTGTCATCTTTGTACCTCTTCTCCCTTCCCTCCCATACTTAATCAATTGCAAAGTCTAATCATTCACATATTTCATCTCTATTATCCTCAGCCTGTCTACTTCTCAGGGTCTCCACAACCAGCACCCTTATTCATGTTGCCATTGATTGTCACCCAAACTACTGCAGTCCAATCTCAATTAGCTCTAGGCAAACCTTCTTGAACTCTAATCTAGTTTCCACACTGCTTGCAAAAGTGTCATGTCTAAAAACATGCCCAAGTATGTTACCCTCATCCAAAAAGCACCCAAAGACTTTCTAATTTCCTTACAATAGAGACCAAAATTTCAATATGGCCTAAAAGACCTTGCATGATCTGGCCTTGACATTACTCTTCCCCTTACATTATAATTTATTCTTAGTTCAAGAACTTCTTCTAAAAACAAATGCCCATTCTAGATTCTTACTTGACTTGATCTACATGCCATAATTTACTCTTGCCTCTTCCTCCAATGGACTGAAATCCTTCAGTGACTCTTATCTGCCACTCCATGAGAAGTTTTCTATTTTAAAAGCTTGACTTCTTAGTGATACCTAGACTACTTTGATCAAAAATTTCCTGTGTTCTTTAAATAAGTCTTACTCAAGCACACGCAAATGCTCTCTAGCTCATAAAAGTAAGATGTAAATATCCACCACTCTCTACAACATTTCCCCTTTAGATCTGGTTTCTTTGGTCCTCTACTCTTTCGATTCAGACTCCCTCTTAGAAAGACTGCCTACTTACACCTACAGTCCCATAAAACCCAAACTTGTCTCCAGGTACCAGGATGGTATCACACCTCTAATATCACAGCCCATACTTGGCTGGCTGTACCAGCCCATACTACGATGCTATCAGGTCTGTGACAGGCCCAGTTCTTTCGCTAAGGAGTATGTTGGAAAATTTTTTTTACCAGGCCTGGAATTTATACTGATCTTGTTTACCCATGAGGTATGATTATCTTCTACCATTTGCTCTAATACACTGCATTAAAACACACACATACACACAGGTTATTTACACAGGTTATTTTGAATGTTTTCATTCAAAAAAATCTTTAAAATGGATGTCAACATCTTGTTCTTTGGAAATTTGCAATTATATAATTTCCCTTTTAAAACAGTCAAATATATCCTTTCTTTCATGCCACAAAAATATACTAAGTGCCAGACATGGGATTAAAATTTAGTGATAACATAAATGAAAATGCATCGTTCTATGTTACTAAGGAATTTGGTTTAGTAAAGCATCCATTTGATTTAAAAAAAAAAATGCTTTAGACACCAAACTGGCACTCTACTCACACCATGACCTTTTTTTAAGGTTAATAAAAAAGCTCCTTCTTGATGATTTAGGATTAAATCAGCTTCTACACTAGAGGGCCTGCCAAGAAAATTGGTTATCTCCACACAATGAAGGCTTTATGTTGTCAACACCATGGTAACGGGTCTGCTTGGTGCTGTCAGTGAAGATTTTAAGGAAGGCCAGGGAACTAGTTGGCATGTAGTTATAGTAATTCACATCAGTTCAGGAAACAGGGTGCAAAGTTCCACAGGGGAGTCTTTCCTCAGTCATTTTTATCATTTGTTCCAAATTTCCAAATTTGGAAAGGGATCCTGGAGTGTAGGGAGAGTGATTATGCTCCTTATGTGATTTACAGATTTTGAAAAATGGATTGCAAATTTTGCTAGGGCAGTTATGAGAGGAAAGCTTTGCCTGGGAAAAAAATATCCCTTCATAGGGACTTTGATTAATATATTACACTTCCCTTCTGAAATGGAATCAAGCAAAATATTAATGCGCTTGCAACAGTTATTCTCAACTCTTGGATTTTCTTCTTTTCTTTCTTTCAGCATTGTGACACCTTGCATCACAATTCAGGATGTAAGCTATTCCTAACCTAATCTTCTTTTTTTTTTTTTTGTATGCTGTATGGCAGGGTCACAATTTCATTACTTTTCCATGTGAGTATGCGGTTATTGAAGTAGTAGAAACTTCATTTTCCCAAGAAAGCACCTGAGCCTCTGAGAAGTTGCCAAAACTTTATTGTCAGCAAACCCAGAGGACTCTTTGTCCAAAGTCTGAGCCCTGGATATTCTTTGTTTCTAGATTATACAGGCTAGTGAGAAAGGGAGAAGTTACTAAGAGAACAGGTGGTAAACACTAGAAAGGTACAGAGACAGAACTTGCAGGGTGGGAGTTACTATCTGGCCCTTAGCTGAACTCCTTTGTCCAAGATAAGGGCAGGTCCTGGACATGACAAGAAACAGGCCTGGCAGCCTCCCTCTTTGCACACCGATATCTTCGGACAGGCGTGAGTAAGCCTGAACTGATTTATACCACTGCAAACATTCTGCTTTTCTTCCTTCAAGAAAGCTTGCAATTATATACCTTTATGAATGCATCGGTTTATAGTGATGCACACAACAAATACACAGAGTTATATGCATGAATGCAAAAAGTGACACATAGATTCATAAAGTTATACAATAATACTGAGATGATACAGATAAATTCATAGTGATACAATAATATTGAGGTTAAACTTGTAAACTACCTCATTAATGTAGCATCACTTGTTGAATTTTTGTTTGCTCGTGCTTGCTTGTTTTGCTTGTTTCTTCTGGAGTGGAAGTACATGGACTGGGAATCAAACCCGGGTCTCCCACATGGCAGGAGAGAATTCCACCACTGAACTACCCTTGCCTCCCCTCTAATCTAATCTTATTGATATATACTATTTTCTGTTGCTTCCACTGGAGTTTGTTGCTTCTACCATATCTCTGTTAGTCTATCCTATATCTAACATTCATAACATCCCTTAGAGTTCTGGGAGTTAACTGCCAACTGCTAGCATTGTTTTCTCTCCTACATTCTGCCAGTAACCATCCACAACTCTTTTTGCCAGCAATGAGGATGGAAGGGTGAAGGAGAAACAGAGGCGAGGTTTGAAAAGGCCTCCAGGCTTCCCATGAACTCTTGCTGAGTACAAATGACCTACATTCAACGCTTAGTCTCAGTGACATTTCTACTGCTTTCAGCACAATGAACAAGTCTCTTTCTTGGCTCCTACTCAGATTCCAGCTTCCAAGTAATAATTTTGCATTCATTTTATTTCTTATCAATTTGGCAGCTATTGTTTCACTGCTTTCTGTTTTTTGCCTACTAGTCCTCACTGCTATTGAATAGTCTTCAGATAGCTTTGCTGAGAAACATGGACAATGAATAGACTTCCCTGATTTAAATCCACACATTTATAAACTGGTTGCTACCTACTCTTCTCTGTTCCTTACAGGTGGCATTTTCTACAGTAATTTCTATGACCCTAAGCTAGGAATTTAATCACCGACTAAGGATATCAAGTTCCTATAACTCAGGTACCTTTTAAAAAACTCTCAAGGCAAACACTGAAGAGTTATTTTCCATATTGAACCTTGGATTCTGTGCATGTATTTTCCTATCTTCATAAAAATGCTCACATCTTCTCATTCTTTTTTTCTTTTTTTCACTTTAAAAACTCCAATGAAGGGCCGTGCAACAGTGGCTCAGTGGCAGGATCCTCACCTGCCATGCCAGAGACCCAGGTTCTATTCCCGGAGCCTGCCCATGCAATAAATAAATAAATAAATAAATAAAGAGTCCTATGAAACAATTGTTTATGAACTGATAAATAGTAAATTACTCCTAATGGGCCTCTGCACATCTAGAACCAGCCCACTAATATATTTCTTATTAATTACTCATCTTAGTCTCACCACATACTTCACTGTTCACTCAATGTTGTTTTTCTATTTATCATCACTGGCAGAGCCTTTAAATTCAATCTAACTTTATCAACTTTAACATCCTCTTTATCTACTAAGAAAATCATGATTTCTTTTTCTTTATTCACAAAATGATTTTTCTTCTTGTAATTATTGATGAATACTCTGTCCTATGCTCTTCAAATATAACCTAAAATATCTTCTTTGTTATTAACTTATTTATGATTAGCGATGAAGTGACAATTTTAACTTTCTTTCCAGATAAACTCATCACAAAACCCCAAAATTAAAATTTGCAAAGTCCGAAAGAACAAGAGCATCAGTTATTTTTTCAAAGAAAACCTCCAGCTTCTAGAAATTTCCAAATATCAGAAGGCTTGGTGCATATAGACCAAACATTAAAGTTTTCCCTCAAGATCTGATTGTACAAATGGAATCAACCTCATATAGTATTTCCTATAAAGATTCTGAAAATTAGATCAACTATACCCCTCATAGTCAAAATTCGGAGACATACATATTTGTGTGTCTGTGTGTGTGTATGTATGTATATAAATTAAAAGACAAAAACTCAGAAAAACATTTTAAAGGAAGGGAGAGAAACCCAGTCAAAAAGAAGTTGTCAGTTTTGAGTTATCAGTAATATACTGTCGTACGGAACTCGTACTGTTTGATAACTGGGCTAATTACATCAGGAGACCCTTGTACGTGGCACTATGCTCTGTTAATTCTCTGAACAGTAATGCCATATAATGTATTAAACTAGGATGACACATTTACATACATTTTAATTCCATCACTATCAATATACCATTTGGGATACGTCAGTCCCAAACATGTAAATTTTGAAAGAGGAATCCTCCAAGCTCCCAGTCTTAACTAACTAGATCTGAGAGCTAGGTTATGGACGGCCATTTTACATAATTAAATACCTTTGTATGTAGAATTTCATCAAAACTTGTGAGCCCTATTCTAAGAAGCCTAAAAACAAAGTACTAACTCCAGGGAAATATGTTAACTCTGAGGCTCCGGAACTAGACCAGCTAATTTATCAGATGGTATATTTAAAGTATATTTTAACCAGCTAGAAGACACTCTTTAATGTTAATGGAAATAAAACTATGTTTCTTTTTCATTGGTATTAGTATATGGAAAACATCTTTTTGGAGGTGAGGTAAGATTTTAAAGTTTCAATTATTATATTTTGAATAATCATCTTCCCTCTTTAGCCTTTTAGAATGTTAGAAGACATTTTAAATCCATATTAATAGACTGGTACTCTCCCCATCATGGACAATCTGCTGAACACCTGTTCATCTTTCAAGACTCAGTTCAAGACGTACATCTTCTGAAAAGTTTTCTTGACCAACCTCTTCCTGTTCTGCCTCCATTAATCTTCCTCCTTGGGGAAACTAGCCCCTACCTCCCTTACATTTTCACATATCTGCTTAAAATTGAATGATAAAGATTACATTTGAATCAGAGAGAGCATATAAAATATCAAATGAAGTCTCATGCAGACTCTGTGGTAGTTAGGTTCAGATGTCAACTTGGCCAGGTGTAGGTGCCTAGTTCTATTCCTGTAGACATGAACCAAAGGTATGTGAAGTACATCGGTTGCTGATTATACCTGAAGTCGGTTAGGAGGTGTGCCTGCTGCAATGAATGAAGTTTGATTTAATTGGCTGGTGCTTAAATGAGAGAGCACAACGTAGCACAGCCCAAGCAGCTCAGCATACCTCATCTCAGCACTTGCAGCTCAGCCCAGGCCTTTGGAGATGGAGAAAGAAATCACCCCGGGGAAAGGTGTTAGAACCCAGAAGCCTGGAGGGAAGGCCAGCAGAGATCGTCTTGTGCCTTCCCACGTAAGAAAGAACCTCAGTTGAAGTTAGCTGCCTTTCCTCTGAAGAACTAACAAAACAAATCCCCTTTTATTAAAAGCCAATCTGTCTCTGTTGTGTTGCATTCTGGCAGCTAGCAAACTAGAACACCCCGTTACTGCCAACAACAAAAAAAAGTTTTAGGACTTTGAGATGTGTTGAGCACACAGGAATTATTATACTTTTATAATTATATAATAGTATTAAAAGGGACAATCCTATCATATCATGAAAGAAACAAAAGAACATTTAGGTAAATCTCTTCTTAAAACTAAAAGGGTTTGTACAGACACAGACACACAAAGATATATATGTCACATGTGCATGTGTGTGTTTGTATAGCATGGGTTCTCTTCCTAGGGGCAAGGGGTGATGGTGATGACTTATTGCCTTATATAGCTTGAAAAACTCCAAAACCATTTTTTTTTTCATGGGCATGCACTGGAAATCGAACCTGGGTCTTGACCCACCTTTGCACCGCCCCTTCTGAGCTTTTTAAACTACAGGTCACATAACCAGAGCATGTGCAAAAAACCCCGACTCTTGTCCTTTAGATGAACTTTGAGCCAGCCACCAGGAAAGAAGGAACCAAGATTACTAGGACAAGGAGATATCGGAAGCAAATCAAACATGAGCAGTCCTTCAATAAGGAAGATCGAGCCTAAAATCCACTTTACCACATGTTAACCAATCGAACTATGCCAAGTCAAACCCCTCACCACTGCTTTCCCTACCTCTTACCTCCCTTTGCCATAAAATTTCCCTTAACTCTCATAATAGGGAGACAGATTTGAATCTTGCTTCCTGTCTCCCTGCCTGTGGATCTCACAATAGTACCATCTTTTCTCAAAATGTCATAACATTGGCCTTTGTGCACGTTAGGCAGTGAGTCCTTGCTCAGTAACAAGTTTTTAATGTGTGTGATCATGTGTGAGTGTTGGTGTGTGTGTGTATGTGTGTGTGTGAATGCTTTATTGGAAACTAAATATGCCACAGTGGAAAATATACTGGACTGAAAATCAGGCACCGCAAATTTTAATCTGAGTTTAATCTTTATGCCATTATCTTGGGCAAATGGATTAACTTCTCTGATCTTTTTCATCTTTCATTAAATGGTAAAAATGAAGAAAAAAAAACAGCCATTGAACTGTCTTGAAATAAAAACTAACTTAAATAAAGTTTAAATCATTATTACACTATGATTATTATTATTTTTTAACTAGTTAAGCAGGTTTTGACCTGAGATGCAAAGCCGAGGTCAGCTTTACCTACATGGTAGCTTTGATGTTCCATTTGCATTAGTCTGTTCATTTAACACCTAAGTAAATTCCCAGATAATAACAGGAACCCTACACAAACTTTTCAACAATTTGCACAGCATCAAACCATATAATATGAAGGATGAGAAAGGACCCCCATCTTCAGTTAGTATAAACTGCTACATTACCATTCCTATCAATCTTTATTTCCTTATGTTTGCATGATCCTATTTACACGCTTAATTTCCAGATTTATATGTGTGTTTTAAGCACATCACTCAAAATAATACATTTTGGTACAGTAAAATTTAATGATACCAGATTGTGCTGAAATTCACCTTTAAAAGATACTACAAAATCAATTTCTGTAATTTACCTCGTTCCAAAATATGCCTATTTAACCTGTGTCTCAAAATCTGAATTCTAGTCCAAAACATAAAATGCTGTCCTTAAAATTATGTCTTCATTGTCAGTTATGGCAAACTAAAAGACATTTTAATGTGGATGAAAATACTGCTTTTTGAAATATATCCTTGGATACAAACCGAGTGATTTAAAAATTTTAAGCAATTAATGCCAGAAAACTCCATGAGTTATCTGGCTTTGAAATCAGCTTTTGTTCCCCTAGGATAGTGGATTGCATTGAGCAGAATAAAACTTCTCTAAAGATACTGCTCTTCCTCAAGAAATAAAACTTAACTAAAATTTTACAAAATCTGGTATTAAAAAAAAAGGACTCAAAATCATCTTCTCCCTACTTTGCTCCAGTAACAAATCTTAACCATTTAACAAATACATTGGCAAGATTTCTTATGTATGACATGGTTCCAAAGAAGTCACTTTTCTACCCGCTTTAAATACAACTTTTAGGGGAGAACTTTTTTTAAAATTAAGGAACTACCAAGCATTCTAAGATATCAGAACCAGCTATCTTAGAGGAATTCGTTCTAGAGCCAAAGAGTGTTAAAGCAAGTGGACAAAGACAGCATGACCAGAGAGTTGGATGCAAAATGCTGGTAAACCACAGATGGCTAAAGCCTATTTTTCATTTTCAGGAAACTGAAAGGTCCCTTTGAAACTTAGTTCTGTGTAAGCAAATCCCCTAAACACGGGTTAATGGATATATTCTTTTAACCGATAGACGAAATCTTGTCATAGCAATAAATCTACGATCATACAATTTTACACGCTCAAGTTGAAAATACTGAGCCATTTATTTTAAGATCAAATTCGATGTTTATTTAAAATGATGGAACCTGAAAGGAAAACTGCATATGTCGTTGAAAGAAATAAATACGGGCCGCTAGGGGGCGTACAATCCCTTTCACAGTCTGTCTGCTTTGCAATTTGGCTTCTCTTTCATTTTCTTATCTACATTACGATAACATAGTGACAAATGGATTTTTCATGGGAGTTCTCTTACACAGAAACATAAAATGTTCAAAGATATAGATAAACGGTGTAAAAAGAACATGTTAGTAAGACACCCTCAGATGCACAGTTAAAATGCCTTCGGCCATTTTGACACAAAAAAAGTACCTAGCAGTCATAATCCTGAGAATCCCTTGAGAAAGTAAACCTACAATTTGGGAAGACTGGCTTAATCCAAATAATACGGCAGCATTTCGTAGACTCTTTAGCCTGATAGTTTTTCCCCATTTCATTAGTGTTACTTGACTTTTGTACTTGTTCTAAACATGTGGGCTCTCATATTCCATGAATCAGTCTGTGATTATTTTTTTGTAGCATCTATATTAAGTTTTTAATCAAATTCAAAGGAGGAAAAAGGAACAGAAGCATTTTAAGCATCTTTATCATGTCTCATCCTTTCATAAGTAAATATTTAATTCATCCCACAATAAATGTGCAAGTTATTTAATAGAATTTTCATTTTCATAGCTAGATCATAAGGAGAGAGCTTTAGAAATCTCCTTCAAGTCAACACACAGTGAAGCATGGAGCTAAGATGCAAAACCAGGTCTGCCTGAATCCAAAGTATTCTATTATACCACACTTGTTTACCTTCATTCCAAATGAAAGGGAGACCCATTTTCAACTTTTTAAATAAAGAGTTAACACAAACTTCCTGTTTGTTACTATACAATACAGTCTAGGTCAGACTGTGCCATTTTTGATTATGTCCAAATTTATTTGAAGTCTCTATCACCAGAATATTAGTTCTGAAAATGTTTATTAACCTAAGCTACGATCCTTAATTGCATAATTTATACCGTCGTGGCATTATAAAATGGTTACTTCTCCCAATTTAATATTATTTTGGAATCTTCATTAATTTTCTAAAATCCCCCCAATTGCCAAATCGGTTCATGTGCTTTCTGATGTTAAAACTGGTATCAAGCATAAGTGCAATGACTTCACATAATGGGGTTAAGACAAAGATGAAATTCTGCATTTGCAGAAACAGTTCAATTATATGGGTATCCTGTTTATGTCTCAAGGTTAAAAAAAGTCACCTAACCTTTCACATACTTTCTTCACTGCATAGGCTCTCTGCATTTAAAGATAACCTAATGTGCCCATGGACTCCAGGAGCTACGAGACTTTTGAATGCAGAACAGCCATAATCAAGGTTAAGTGTACAGTTTCCATGGACAGAACTTAGCAAATTCTGAAATGGTCTTGGTCAAACTTTTAATTTTCAGCTAAGTCAATTGATGAAATCACCTTTTAACTTCTCAAGACAAGACAGCACTGCAGCATTCAAGAATACAGCATCCTGGGCTGGAATATCTGGGTTCAAATCTTAGCTGCAAAGTTTCTTGTGAACTATGTCATCACGAGCAAGATGCCTGATCTTTCTGTGCCTCAGTTTTATCATTGGCAAAAGGGGAATCATAATTAAAATTACCTCCTAATCCCATTTAAGGGTTAAATCTGCTTATATGTGCACGATATTTAGAAGAGTGCTTAACACACAGTGGAAGTCATATACATGTAATACGTTGTAATTATTACCTTTCATGACTCTATCTTACTGGGATTTAAGCCAGCACTATTCCTGTTCTCACTCTCTCATGCTTTAGGGTGATGATATTTGTTTCAGTGTTTTTTTTTTTTAAGGCTATAGAGTAAAAGCCATTATTGGAATCATGAGGACAAAAACTGCAAACAAAACTATAATGAAGAATGATAAAGTAAAAAATGAAAAAATTCATTAACAGAAAAACAGTCTCATTTAGTATTATACCCTGACAAATAACCCATTCAACATCCAATGACTAGTTGGTGAATAGTAAATATGTGCTAACTTCTGGGTGAGGTGTTGTCCATCCTGAGTTGACCCATGGCAAACTATGACCCATGGGCCAAATCTGGCCTGTATCCTGTTTGGGGAAATAAAATTTTATTGGCACATAGCCACACTCGTTCATTCACATAGTGTGGATGGCTGCTCTCATGCCTCCGATGGCAGAGTAGAGAAGCTGTGAAGGAAACTGTCATGGTCAGGTTGATGTGTCAACTTGGCCAGGTGGTGGTGCCCATTTGTCTGGTTGGGCAAGTGCTGGCCTGTCAGTTGCAATGAAGACGTTTCATAGAATTAAATCATGATCACGTTGGCTGCATCCACAGCTGATTCCATTTGTATTCAGCCAAGGGGCATGTCTTCTGCAATGAGTGATGCTTAATCTAATCAGTAGAAGCCTTTTAAGGAGGATTCAGAAGAGACAGGCTCTCTGCCTGATCCAGCCAGTGAGCCTCTCCTGTGGAGTTCATCCAGACTCTCCATCGGAATCATCAGCTTCACAGCCTGCCCTACGGATTTTGGACTCTGCATTCCCACAGTTACGTGAGATACTTTTATAAATTTCATATTTGTGAGTGTTTCCTGTTGATTCTGTTTCTCTTAAGAACTCTAAGTAATTCAGAAACCACATGGCACAGTTTTAAGCCTGAAATATTTACTGTCTGATCCTTTACAGAAAAAGTTTGTGGATCCCCTGCTCTATGGAATAAGGGTGGAATAACCCATCTCTTCCAAATCTCTGGTGGGGCCGAAATGGGACAGTTCTTAGTAGCCCTAGTGCATTGCTCCTTCTCAAAAATATGCATTGGTTCCTCCTGACCAGAAGATTAAAGGCTATATTCCTTAGTCTGGCATTGGGAGCCTTTCTTTTACCATGAACCCAACCTACCTTTTCAACCTTATCCCTTACATCTTTCCTTCCTATACTCCAAACCTCTGGCCCAAGCAACCAGAAAGACTCACATTCCTTGAGTAAGCTTTTTTGTATGTGGACTGTCCCCTGGATTTGAATTGTCCTCCCCCTTCACTCTGACTCCAACACTGCTCTATCCTTTAAGTGCCCACTTGAATACTAATTTCCCCACCAGCTTCCCCGACCATACTCCTTCCCAACTCCCAAGCAGAAAGTAGGCTTTTCTTCCTTGCAACTTGGCCAGTTTATCTGCACTTTATCATGGTATAGTTGTTGATGTATACTAGAATGTGAGTTTCCTGACTGAAGGACTAAGTACGGTTTATAGTTTACATATCGTAGCACTTCCTCAGATATTAGTAAAATGAATACGGATATTAGCAAGAAAATGAGTGTTGCTGGCACTACCTTCTTGAAATGCTGTAGCCTCATACTGTCTACAGCAGTGTTCAAAGAACCCCACCACACATCGGATGGTGCCTTGGAGCCTGCGGGAGGCAATTTAAACTTTAAATACTCTCAGTGTGAAAGCTCTCTGAGTTTAAAGGACTTCAACATGCTTTTATGCTGTGGGTCTTTAAAGTTTAAATAACTTCCAGTCAGGGTTCAGAAACTATCTAGTGCAATGTGGAAATCCATTTAAATCAGACGTGTACTTACTGCCACACTGCCACTTCCCCAGCATCATGACTTGTTTCAATCAATCTATTTTCTTTCAGTGAGCATCTCTATGCGCTTTAGTTACAACACAAAACAAAACTCACTGTTCCGCAAAGTCAGGCATCATTTTTACTTGCATTTGACGTATGATATGTGTAGGAATTTCAAGTTGCGGATTTCTAGACTAGGTCAGCCCTCAGAAGAGGTTGGAATGAAAATATTTTCAATGCGATAATGGGAAAAATAACTGCTTCAAAGTAATAATTGGGAGTTCAACTCTCTCCTGGGGAAAGAATGTTTATTTTTATATAAATGATCTTCAAGAGAGACATATGATAAAATTTCCACAGCATGAGGGCAAACAAGGAAGGCCACATACATTCCATTTTAGAGGTGAAGAAGTAGGTTCTCAGTGGATTAAGTGATTTCCTTAAGTGACATAGTTTATTTATCAAAGAGGCAAGGCCAGAACCCATCTGTGCTGTCATTTTCCATTTGCTCTCAGATTCATCCCCCACCTTCCCTTTTCCACTGTGCATCAGAGGGATTTATACTTCTCAACATCCCTTGCCCTCTGGCTTCCAGCCAGGTTTGAACAATCAGAGGTATTGGCAGAATACTGGAGGTCAGAAAGAAGAGAAAAGACAGATATTTATCCTTTTCACTCTGCTCTGGGATGCATTTCTGGAGCAGCTACAACTCTTCTATGCCTTCAGCTTCTACTGGATATAGTACCTCCCTCCAGGGCCCAAGCCCAGTAGCTCTAACTGTGGTTCTAGCTCTCACTAAAGGCCTCAGCTTCTGGACTCTGATAACATCACTTTGTCACTCCAGCCCTGGAATATTATCAGCTCCTGGGCGTGGCTATTTTTTTGGAGTTGCTTCACCAACCCCTGGGCTGCTCCTCAGTTTCCACCATCTACTTAACAGTTTCCTAAATGGTTTCCTCTGTTTGAAACACCTGGACTGTTTTCTATTTCCTGATAAATTTCTGGCAATATCCTGACAAATACCCCATTCAATATCCAATGACTAGTTACTGAATAGTAAACATGATGTGCTAACTTCTGGGCAAAGTGTTGTCCACCCAGAATTGAAGAAAAAAAAAAAAGGCTCTTGCCTTCAAGGAGCTTCCTGGAGATACAGATAGGCAAAAATAAAAGCATTGCAATAAAGAAGTACAAGTATTTCAATGGAAGTATTAACAAGGCTGAGTAATGTCAGGGAAGTTAGATTCCCAGAAAGACAGGTAGTAAATTAGGGGCAGGGAATGCAGGAGTGAGGAAAGCAAATGGAGTATAGTGGGATCCATAGGTAGAGAGAACAGAAGGTGCAAAGACACAGAAGTTTGAGAGAGCATGGAACATGTGGAAATCAGAGACTGGTTGATTAAATCTGAAGCGCAGGGCACTGTCACTCAAAATGTGGTCTGTAGCCAGTCTTTGAACTGTGATAAGAAAAGGCTTTCACCAGAGTGCAAATAACTAAGTCACTAAGTGTACTGCTTCATCCGGTTTTTATTTCATTGCAAAACTTTTTTGATGAAGGAAGCAGTATGCTGATTCATATTCTGACTCGAGCTCTTTGTTTCATTGTGGACTCATAATACACTGTATTCAGGCTATCTAATTTGAGTAGCACTGGTATATAAAAAATGGATGGGGGGGGAGGCAATGAGGCTGTAGAGTTAGGTAACTGAAGATCATAAAGGAATTCCTATGCCCTGTGTTTTAAGAACTATGAGCAAAGGAACGATGAAATTAAAACAGCATTTTCAGATCTCACTCAGGAGGCTATGAAGAGTATGCGTAAGATGGGTGAAAGTGGAGGCAGAGAAATCAGTTAAGAATTGCATGCAGGGAGTGCAAGGGTGGTTCAGTGGTAGAATTCTCACCTACCATATGGGAGATCTGGGTTCAATTCCCCGCCCATGCACTTACCAAAAGCAAACAAGCAAAACAAACAAAAGCCAACAAAAAATTTCAAGAAATGGTACTGCAATAATGGGATAGTCACCTGGAAAAAGAAGAAAGGTGACCCTTGCCATACAGTATAGAAAAAGAAAAAAGGAGTTGCACGTAGAAAATTGTCAGAGACTTTACCAGGGCAAGGAAGCATGAACACATAGGAGGGAATGAATTAAAAGAGAATTTAACAGGCCTACTTGGTAGGATTTAGTGATATGGGAACAATCCAGACCACTGTGAATAGCCACACAAATTGTTCACTGAACAACCCCTGTGAGCACTTTTTTTTATAGTCTATGATGTGACTAGCACTCACTAGAGTTGTGCAGTCTTAACTGCGGAACCATGTTTGAAATTCCTGTAAGGTATCCAGCTGGGAAGGTCCAATAAGCATTTGGATTGCACACACATGAGGTTTAGGAGAGAGGGTGAGCTAGAGATACTAATTTGGGAATCCTCAGATATAGATGGTGAATAAAGATAAGATTATACATGATATTATCCAGGAAAAGCAAGTGGCATGAGAAGAAAATGAGACCGAAATTTCAGTCTTGAGGCACATTTTATTAAAGGGATAGGAAGATGAGACTGAGAAGGCACGGAGTGAAAGCTAGGGGGAGAAAAGAAACTGGAGGAAAAAAAAATGTGCCAGGAACTGAGAGAGAGAGAAAAATTTCAAGAAGGGTCTAATCATCCTTGTCAAGCACAACACAAAGGTCAAGAAGGATAAGAACTGAAAAGTGACCTTTGGAGCCAGCAATTAAGGAGCTCTCTGGCAACCTTGCTGAGAGCAGATTCAGTGCTTGATGTGGAATATGGACGGGTGAAGGAGAGAATCACAAGTAAGGGAACAGAGATAGCTGGCTCACCTCTTATGATTAAAAACTCAACCGTTCTTTGTACTCAAACTTCTTTTACGCTTCTTTTAGATGAGTAAGTAAGTGTGATAAACATCTTCTTTATTCAGGGAACAAGAAAACTGTTTATCACAGCTTTGGAAATGTGTCCCTGTTTTCCTCCCTATTGGTATCCCTTCATTTGGGGAGAGGACATTTTTATACAGCCACTGTTCCTGGAGATCCAGAGCTCTATGTAGTATCTCTTAGAACCAGTTCCAATCAGAGTAAATTCCAGTTTAAAAACAAGAATTGGGCATCAAGCATATGGAAGACCCCTACCAAGACATCTATAAGATGCAGGCTCTGCTCCAGAGAATCTTTGAGTCTTGCAGGTGAAAGGGGTGAGCGAATGGTTCGTTTGAACATGAAGCAATAGAGAAGTCACAAGATGGAAAAGGAGCATCACTTAGCTTAGCCCGAAGGCAATGGCCCCCATGTTAGGGATAGTGTGGGGAAAGAGGATCAAGAGCCAGACTGCAACCGAGTTGATGCTCCAATGCACTAAGTTTCAAAACGTGGACCCCAAACCAGCAGCATCCACATCCCTTGGAAACTTGTTAGAAGAAAATGCTGGGGCCTTACCCCAGATCTACTTAGTGACTTGCCTTTGGGTAGGGGCATAGCAAAGTATGAGAACCACCGTTCATTAAGAGTTCTCAAACTTCTTAGTGGATTGCAAGGACCTGGAGAGCTTGTGAAGAATTCTTGAGCTCCTTCTGCAGAGTTTCTGATTCATTAGACCTGGGGTGGACTGCACAGATTTTCAGGTCTAACAAACTCCCGAGTGCTGCTGTGGTTTCACAGATCACACTTTTGAGTATCACTGCTCTAAGTGTTCCCTGGTCCCTTCTCTCGCCTTTAGAATTCACACCCTTATGCTCTTTGAAACACAATTTATTCACTTGTATGAGAAAATCATTTTAAGAACACTCAGGGAATGGTCATCCTTGGTAAGGTCTGAAGATAGTATTTAAGGTTTCTATTCTTCACCAAAACTAATTTCCAAACTGAAATTTGAGTGTTTGGCCAAGGTCATTTGCATCTAATGCATTAAAAGAAGCCTGGCATTGCATCTATAACACCAGAATGGAAATTAGGAAACTCAGTGCTAGTTCTTATTTTTCAGTGGAAAGCAAGTTATTTAACCTTTCTGGACCTCAATTAACCTATAAGAGTGGCCAAGTCTAGTGTCCTTAGGAAAAAAAAAACAGCAAACCATCTAAAATGTTTTATTTCCCTGGGCTGTACCAAGGGGCAAAATATTATTAGTGAAGCCAACATCCCAAATATTTTAACACTCATCACCATATGGAAAAACAAAAATTAGTCCATGATGTTAATAACCTAGGTAGGTTCTTCAAATAAGTTAAAATGCTTTGGTGTCTAACCTCCAGATTATAATTTGGAAAACAAAATTTAAAGTCAAAGATAAAATAAATATCAAAAAATTGCAGAAAGAGACCTTATCTAACACTTCATCTGACTTCCTTTCAGGGATGGAACAAAACATTAACATAATTTGGGCAGCAGCCAAAACAACAAAGGAAAAAAAAACACAATAAACCTGAAGAAAATGAACACAAAATATAAACATTGTTATCTATTATAGCTTGCCAACCCCCAACCAAAACTGTTCCTGCCAATTTTAAAGAATACCTAGGGCAATACCTAAGATTCTACAAAGGTTCTGTGCACTAGGGTAACTTTCCAGAAACCTATAGCCTCCACATGGGTCCCTAGACCAGATAAGTCCTGAAATGCAGAGGGGCCAGCCTCTCCAGAACATCAGCTACTTCCATTCCACTATCCCATATGATCAACAGCCCCTTCCAATGTGAAAAAGTTAGAATGGGCATAGCCCAAATACCCCTAAAGAGTGGGAAAAAGAACAAAAGTGATGGTGGAGTTATACAGAAAAGGAAGGGTTTAACAGATGAGTATGAGTGCTGAATCACTATACTGATATTTCTTTTAGTCTCTAGTACCTTAGAACAGCTAGAAGTAAAAACCTAAAATTGTAGCACTGTAACCCATATCGAACTCTGAAATCTGTTGTACAACTAATTATGGTGATGTGTTCTGAAATTTATCGATTTTTTTGTATATATGTTATTTTTTCACACAAAAGAAAAAAAAGCTGATTGTGATGATAAATGCACAGCTATATGATGCTATTGGGAACCAGTGATTGTAGACGTTGGATGATTACGCATTATATGAATATATAATATATAGCAATAAAAATTAATAACATATTTCTGTAAATAATGGAGGCCTGTAAATGGGAAATTTATCCTGCCATTTAGTAAGCTTTTGCAGGCCATGGTCAGAGAAAGCAAACTTACACTGTCTGATTATCCTGGAGATGATGGAATGGGAACAGGTGTATTTAGGTATTTCTAAAGGGTACCACACTTCCCTCAAGGTCAAAGTTGCAAATTTATTTACACTTTACTTGGGAAAATGACTTCTATGGAGATGGTATTTACTTAAAAAAAAAAAAAGAGTCAATTTGCCATTGGTTTCACCTGGTTGATACAAAAAAAAAGGAAATGAGAGCTTGGGAGAAGTCTCTTAAAATAGCAGCTACATGATTAGGAACAAATCTCCTGTATAAATGCTAATTAACTAGATAATAGATCTAGTTTAACCTAGTTCCATACTCTGATAATTACCTATATGCGAAATAATATCACTGAACTATGGGGATAATATACTGTTAGCAATAATTACTTTGTGACCCAAGGTGAGAACACTTTTGTATATCTTAGCTGAAGATGACAATTTATGCAGTAAATATGACATATGAAGAAACTGCATACTTATTAAGGAACCAACTAAATACACCTTAGGTAATGAAGAAACTACAGTGTGGTAAAAAGCTGAATTTTAAATCCTTTAATGCTTTTGAGTAAATAATGATATCTTAATGGATGAAATTAGAATCACGTGTTTATTATTAAGAGCAGGCACACAGGAAATGATAGGTAGAAATCTTAAATGACATTGGACTGTCAAATTATAGGTTCCACCGTTAGTTGGACTGTATCACTCACTTTTCAAAAAAAATTAATTGATTATTTATTGATGATAATACAAAAATGCAATCTCAGCAAAATATAAAGGAGAACAACAGGAACCCTTTGTCATCATTGATGATGAAAAAATTTTGACAGTGACATGAAGGCTATAGCAAGAGGATGGCATCATAATTTACTTGCTGAAGTGGAAAGATTTCGTAGAAATGAAACTGGTGGTGGGGGGTTTAGGAAGAATATTGAATATAATAATAAGAAGGGGTTTCTGTTTCGTTTTGGAGACTATTGGAGTTATGGGAATCTTTTGTCTGGTGGGTCAGCATAAAAGTAACATTTTAGATATATTAATTTGAGGTCAATACATTGGAAAGGGGGCCAGCCTTGCCACAGGCATTTATGTGGCTTAGGTTGGCAGTTAGAGCAATTGCAAGAGTAGTGAAATGATGGTGCTTGGCCCATAATGTAATACTTATAATGATAATAAAGGAAGAAGATAAGAAACAGAAATTGACAGAAAGGGAGAAATCAGGAGGTGAATTCTGATTGGAAGAAGAAAATGAGAAGGTAATGTTTTTGATGTGTTAAGTTCGACATAATGTTTATGATGGGATTTTTTTTTCACAAATACTACACAATCACCACCTCCACCCCACCTCCACCAGCAGCGTCAACACTTTATCTCTACCATCACCACTTCCAACTCAACTATCAGCAACCCCACCACCCCCTCCACTACTCTATCTACCTCCATTACAATCCAATAACAAGAATAGTGTTAACTATTGGATTTAATGAGAACTTACTACCTTACAGGCACTAATTGAATGCTTCAGTTAGTACCTGATCAAGTGAGGATATCAAATCTGCGGCACAGATATTAAACAATTTGCCTGAGACTATAAATTAGTCATTTAAAGCAGGCAGGTTTCAAATCTTAGTAATTCTGATTCCAAAGCCCATGTTTTTTCTAATGTTTGCTACTCCATTAGGCATACAGGCAATGGATTATAATGTCTGAAAGTGAGTCTGCAATGTATGAGTAACTAGGTTTAGTTATTGGAGGCAATACGTGTTTGCATTTGATAAAATAAAAATGGAAGTAATGGCTGGATGCACAAGTAGAAATACCCAGACTGTACCATTAAAGATACAAAACTGAAATTTGAGGTAGAAAGTCAGATATGGTGCTTTCTATTCTAGGAGTCATTTCACTTAGAGGCAGACATGAATCAATGGGAAAAGACAATTCAGCTAAGGAAGTCAGAAGGGCAAAGAGATTAAATTTATGTTAATCTTCCATAGGGATTGGACAGAGAGAAGAAAACAAGTGAAGAAAGGTAGGGGGGAAGTTCCTTATAGAAGCTGAAAGGGAAGATAATTTTGCAAAGAACAGTATTCAGTAGATTGTGTAGAATATAATATTCACAGTTAAATGCTGGCACTTCTCACAGGGAGCAACAGAGGGAAGCTAGCCATCATGAAGCTTTTAGTCATGTTTGTATGATGCCTCTTTAATTATTACAACAATTTGAACCAGATTCCCTTCTGTAGACAATTCTTAATCATCATGTTTCATTATTTCTAAACGTCTGCTCTTTTCCTCTCTTTGTCCAAACAGTCTAAATTTTTCACTCTTGAATCTTATATTGAATGCCCATATAATTACACTGTTCAAATCAGGATACGTTTGAAAGTGAAAGTTGGCACTATATATAAGATTACTGGGACAAGAGGTGTAATTTGGAATGGTTTCAGTCAAATCCTAGTCCTACAGCTACTACAGAGACATCTTATTGCAGAGTCCAGCTTCTTGAGTCAGACCACCAGAGCTGAAATCCTGGTTCAGACCCTCTCTTGCTGTGTATAATGGTAACTGCCAAGACCATATGATAAAACAGAAATTAGGAAACAGTCTTTCACCACTAGCCATCCTCTCCTGTAAAATCAGAGAAGAAGTCAGAATGCGTTTTTCTAACCAAAGACATTCTCCAAACAGGAGCCAAGAATACACTTTCGAAGACAGTGATTGATAGGAATCAACTTGCTCCATTACTTTCTGTGTTAGGTGAGACCTGAACATTTGGAGGGTGAGATAACTACGTTTACATGTCATTTTGCTTGAATTTTTGCTAAATATCTATAAATCCATATGCCCCACAAGTATTGTCTGTAGATACATATTTAACATGACTTTAAATGAATATATATGCTGCTAGGATTAATAAAAAGCATCTTCATTAAGAACTTCCACTGACTTATTTTTGCACATAATCTCTCCATCAATGAATGTTAAAATTTCAAATGCCATCATGAGGAGAGTCCTTGAAACTCGCTGCCCCCAAAAGCGTGCTGATATTCAAATAGTTCCAGAACCATTTGACTAGAGCAGGACTCTGACAACTTTTTTTGTAAACTATAAAAATTCCTTGGGCTTTGCTGGCCCTAGAATCTCTGTTGCAACTACTCAACACTGCTGTTGTGCGAAAGCAACCATAGATGATATGTAAACAAATGAGAATGGCCATGTTCCAATAACGGCTTATTTACGGACACTATGACTTGAATTTCATACAGTTTTCAAGTGTTATGAAATATGATTCTTCTTTTGATGATTTCAACCATATAAAAATGTAGAAAAACATTCTTAGCTCACGAGACATGTGAAAACTGGCTGATTTAGTCTTAGTATCACCAGCCCTTGGAAGAGAGGATGTGCTCAGACAAACAGACCTGACCAGAGAGAAACGGCCCAGTGACTTCTTTTGGAATCCTCACTTGGTTATGAACCATGAATTAACAGAGAAGCATAGGAAGTCCCAAATAATGTACTTGCATAACTTTGCTAGATCTTTTTCCTTCGCCTGAAACAGCTGACACTCTATTTTTAAGTATGTGTTCTTTCCATAAGCCGATACTCTTGTATACCCAATTCCAATGTCGAGTGTTCTGTGCACTCCTAAACATCTGCTGCTTAGAACCACAAGACATATTCAATGTACTTTCTTAATCTTAGAATTACAATGCTTGGAATGAAAAGGAAACTGAACCATCATTATGATTTCCATGCTAGCATTGAATTTATTAAATTTTAATCCCATAGTTTTAACATACCCATTGATTTGCAGAATACCTAACTTATCTACAATGTTTAGTTGAGAATATCCACAAAAAGATCAGTTAAAAATTCTAACGCCTTCAAGATAAGACTTTATAAATATCAAAGAACAGGAAATCTGTTCTGTAATTACTCCTGATTTAGGATGCACAGATTGAAACATTATGTTCCTGTAAACTAGCAGAATGGATCTTGTCTATTATAGGCGTACATCTCCTTCATGAAAATGTACTTGCCATTACTGGAAGAAAGGTGTTTAATGCAAAACTAGGCACCAAACAAGCAAGCCATTTAAAAGAAGAAACGAAACTTTCAGGACTAAAATGTGTCCATGACAGTTCATGGCCTGATGTTTCTTCTTTTAAACTGCAAACCAGTATTTCGATTGAGCATTCAGGTTTTGCTGGGATGGTGATTCCTCGGGCAAATTTAGAACATACTTCATAATTTTTCTCATGAAATTACTGGCCATTTCAGGTACCCCAAGACTCCTGGAAATATTAAATAAAAACACCACCATCTAAACAGCTGTGAATGTGTTTCTTGTTTAACAATGGACTTCCATTTGACGATAAAGCCATGAGAAAGTCTTCTCACCTTTTCCGGATTTCGGAATCCACAATTATCTGCCTCTTCTTTTGGGGAGGTGGTGGTGGAAGTTCCTCTTGGGCTTGCTTTACCAGGATTTGCTCCCTTGTGGTCACCATAGTTACCGTTTCCATGACAGTTGTCTGTGTCAGTGATGGCTGAGTGGTGGTGACAGCCTGTGAAATCTGGGAGAAGTATTGAAACAGAGGTCACACATTGCTTGAAAGACTTCAGTAAAGACTGCTTGGAGTGACAACGGAAATGATGAGAAACTGTTCCTGCTTGTTGGGAGATGGACCTTCAGATCAAAATAGCACCAGGTTGAACCCAAAGCAAATTGTTTTATCTGACTTAAATTATGTTGACGGAAATAGCAAAGGAAGGGAATCTCAAAACTAGAACTAAACTTAGTGCCACTTCAATGTATTGGGCAAACTGGAGGAGATAAAGGGGGCAAAGGCAAAATCCATGGCGTGTCATTTTGACGTTTAATTAGACATCTGGTTTCAAGTGTTTACGCTGTTAATATAAAGTTTCCAATCTCACTGCCTGCCACATTGCGGATGTCATCAATAGTTTGTCAAATGCATTTTTGGTTAGCATATATAGTGATTATTTTACACTCTTCACATTTTAACAGAAAATGATCTGAACTTTAAAATAAATGACTTTTTAACTAAATAAGTAAAGTGTATTAAAATTATAAATCACAGGTCAACACAAAATACCTGCTTGTTTATAAACATCTTTTAGCTGAATGTTATTCGAATGCTCAAAAAGCACACTACTCATGTTTTATTTAAATTAGTAAATATGCTAACATATTTGAACGACCAGACATTCTTGTTGGTTTAGATTCATGCTCACTTTCCATTCACCCTTCACTTTTTAAGGATAGGTCAGCACTCTTTGGAGTAATATGGTTTGTAGCCTGAGTCACTAAAGGCCTTCAGTACATGGGCGTTACCAGACAGGGAGGTAGTATGATGGTTAGAGACCCTCCCTTCCTTCTTCAACCAGGTGTCTCACAGTGCTCCTGTTAATTAGGTCTGCAAAATTTCTTCTTGGGAGGTAAATCTTCACCCTCCTAGCACTCTAACTTATTTGAAAAATTTATGTCCAAAGCAACCACAAAGGGCTTGCATTAGCTCTCCTTTCAGGTACTTGATCTCCACAGAACCAGAAATCTGGCCAGGCCAAGATTAGCTTTACTAGGTTTCCTGAACTTGCCCAGAGATGTAGGGGGCATTTGGGATATTCTCTTCGCCCCACACATGATGAAGGCTTCCTTCAATGAGAAGAAATGGGGAGAAGCCTCAAGATTTTCATATTTCAGCTTCTAAATAGGAAATGAGTGAAGGAATAAAATCCTTTGTCACGATTTCTTCTGCTTTAACACACATGTTTTAAAAGTGCTACTCTTTCTGCAGATTATTTCTTTACATATGCCAAGGCCTGTGGGGACTTCAATTTTGGTAGGCTAAATAGTAAAAAAAAAAGGACACTAAGAAGTACTATTTCCCTACACATGCCAAGCACACCTTTTGTTTTCTCTAAGATTGCCATAGATTCATTATTCAGAATCAATCACTGAGACTTAGATAACTTTAATTTCATAGTCCCTTGATATTTTATGCCAAAATGAAGGCAGAACAAACACTGTTTTTTAAAGTGCTTAAAATATAATTTCAAACCTAATTGTACCCAACACAAAATCATCATTATGTGATCAGATTAGGAGTTCTTTCAGTCAAGAAGAAAACTTTTCTTCTAGTAGGATTTCAAGATCATTTTATTTTTTCAGAATATTTATTTAAATCATAAGGACAATTTATTGTATGTAATGCTGGCTAGAAGAGAGTACTGTTCAGCTCAGAAAAATACCTAATTTTATATGTGCAGGTACCATAACATAGAGTTTTAAGGAAATACCACCATTTCTACAGCTATAGGAGAAACTGTGGCACACTCATATTTGGTGGTGAAATTAACTTTTATAATGTTAATAGTATTTTCTCATTATCTATTTTGAAATTGGACAGACTTGCCCATGGAGCCTGCTAAAGGGTAATGACAACAGTATATGCTATGAAACTGCATTTCAGAGTATAGCAAAACTTAGCAATAAAAGAAAAAACAGTAAGTTTTAATAAAACAATAAGAACACATGGCTCTGTAAATGCTCTATACCAAAATCATGGCTGCATTGTAATTGAAAGTGCTGCCTCATTTCCTTTGGGATGGAAAAATAAGAAAACAACCATGCGGTGACCCTGTACAGATAGGGCATAAATCATTATGTATTACAAATTAATAATTGCTTTCAAAGTCTACTCCACATAATTAGAATGGAAGACAATTGGTTATGTACTCACTTTCCCCATGGCTTATAGTTATTGACTGTAAACACTTAATTATGTGTTAGAATCATTGCAAATATAGACAGCAGAGGGATGTTGGAGGTCGCTTAACATAGCGTCCTACTTACTATTGGATTTACTACTCCCAGAAATAACTAACTAGATAACTCCTTCCTAGTATGGAAGCAGATTTTGCCATCGTCAAAGATTTTCTTTACCCCCAATGGAAGACTTATGATGAATTCCTTTGGTTAAAATTTGTTTCGAACCCTGGACCAACACAGAGCAAACGGAATTATCATTTCTTCTTGGCTGTCTGAAAGATCTGAAGCTTGATAATCATGACCCTGTTAAATCTCATTTCCAAGCTCTATAAGGCCAATTATTTTCTATAACTAGATTTCATCTGACCAGTGCTCCAAACCCAAGATTTTCTGGCTTTGGACACTGTATTTCAATTAAAGCAATTTAAAATCGCATAAGATGTAAGCAGCGGAATCACAAGGTGTCAATCAAATTCCAACAGAACTGTGAGTAAATGAGGAGTCTCCATTTTTAGGGATCTTACAGTATAGCAGGGAAAGTGACAACTAAACTGTGAAATACGGTGAGTGCCACATGAAAATATCGATGTATGCAAATATTGTCCACATGTGCAGTAATCAAGTAAGTTTCATTTGAACTGCTACAAAAACAGATTTTCCTCTGCCAGCACCTTAACATTTAAATTTATTCTGATAATAGATCACAAGGTCATTTATAACAGTAAACTATTGGAAACAACCTAATGTCAGTGGGGGATTGGTTAAATAAATTATCGTATATGCATGAGCTATAGTACTGTATGCTTCAAATATGTTTACTGTCATGTTTACACTGTAGCACTAAATGTTTTCATATTAGTGCTGAGTAAAAATGCAAAACACATACATTTTACCGGTGGCTACATTTTGTCAGAGAAAGTATAATTTCCATTGTACACTATATACCTCTGTATTTTTCTATTTTCCAAATTTCTAGAACAAAATCCTTTCTGCCAAATGATGCTGCTGTAAGCAGAGAAAAAAATTCAGCATTTTTTTCAAATTGTTTTAAGTCTTTCATTCCAATGTATCACAATCTTTTGAATTATAATTCCAATGCAGTAGAGTTAGGACAACTGCAAATCCAGAAAGAATCACTTCATCTCTTCTCTGCAATGATGAATAAGACAGGGTCAAAATTATAATAGAATATAGGCTGAGCTATGCTCAACTAACCTTGTGCCCACATAATTAAACTCTCATCCAGTCATCAGTCTCCATTTTTAGCATATTATGACATTCAAACAACCCAAAGAAAACTAAATATTTTGTATTAAAAACACTATCCCATAGTTAATTAGCACGAATGGGTCTAGAGTTTTTGTTTGAGATGAAGAAAAGGTTTGGGCAATGGGTGTTGGTGACGGTTGCACAATATTGTGAATGTAATACCACTGAACTGTACACCTGAAAGGCGATAAGTGGGAAATTTGAGCTGAATATATATTACTACAATAAAAACAGTTTTTTAAAAAATGGAAGCATTACCTCCAAATGACATATCTAGAACTGGAGAGCTGGCTCCTCTTACAGTGATTCAAAGTGGAGCCCTTTGGGTTCTTTTCAATAATTCTCAAACAGTAGCTTCATAGTTTACATGCTGTGATATCTGAGCCAAATTGGTTATTATCTGAGACTTCAATTTCCTTTCTACATATGCAAAATAGGAAAGAGAACCCAAGTCTTACTGAGTTGTTGCAAGCAGGGCTAGCTTTACAGGTGTGTAGCTTGTGATGTTCACTGGTCCATGCTCAGAAAGTCCCCTATGCTTGGTTTAATGCTCTGCTGTCAGCATCATGAAATTCTGAACAATTTTTGAACAAGAGGATGTACATTTTCATTTCGCACAAAGCCCCCCCAAATTACATAGCTGGTTCTGGTTGCAAGAATTAAACTATGTGATATCTGAACTTGGTAAGTGTTCTGAATTGATAATCACTCTCGTTTCTAAATGTTCAGAGGAAAAGTTCAGGAATTTTTTGTGATGAACCCTTTCACTCATTAGATTATCTATTTCAATTTCCAAAAGTCTCATTTTCCCATTGTGATAAAAATAGGAAGAGTATTATCCTAGTTCTCTTATGGATCTGGTGTATGCATCTTCTTACAGTAAGATGGTGTAATTTAGGTGGGCCTGGAAAAACCAAACTAATATCAGGCAAGGAGGTTCTTTCTTATCTTCTCTTCCATTTGTTTAAAAATACACATTTTGACCATAAAACATATGCAAATGTAAGCAAATTTAAACCAAATAAAAGGCTATAACAATGAAAAGAAATTTAAAAAAAAGAGAGTTCCCAAAGGAACATAATTCTGTTTCCAACTGTTCTCACATTTGAAATTCATTTTGTGGCTACTGTTATTTTTCTTTTCTTTTTTAGCCAATATTCTTAGTTGCAGTTTTTAATTTTCCAGGTAATTATTTAAATATGATTGCCTTTGTCATTTGTTTGTGATCTTCTGTTATTTCAACATTTAAACTTACTAAGAGATTTCCAGTTATGAAGAATTAGACCTAATTTATTTCATCTTTTTTAGTATCACTAAAATACTAATACTTGTAATAAGTGCTGCCAATTATGGCGCTCTCTGCATGTTCTTGGCATTTTCCTAAGAACTTTTTATTTGTTGTCTTATTTAAAATACTTAGTATACTACCTGCTCTGTAGTAAAGACTTCATCAGTGGTAGCTGTTATTATTTCACAATGGCCCTAATATTCCCATTTTATAGATGAAAGGCACAACTAGGTGCTGGTGTATTTATATCTCTAAGCAATATAAAGAAATATTCTGAACTTTGGGAGAAACCTGGGGTGAAAGACCAGGCGCTCACAAAGAGAGCTTGGGCTATTAATCACAAAGTCGTAAAATGCTCTATCTCACTAAAGAATGCAGAAGAATTACCATAACTAAGGGATGCATACAATAAGGGCTAAAGTTCACCACAGTAATTTGGTAACTAAATTGTAATATTAATTACTGTCCAATTTTGCGACTGATAATAAGGCCACATAACTCTTTGAATAACTACTAACAATGGAATCATGAACTCGAGTCAAATACTCAGAAGGTCTCATAAAGAAATCATTCTCTTCTTTAAAACAAAATATTCCTTGATAATGAAGAAAGTTTGTTTCCCCTTAAAACTGGCTTTTCAAATTTATGTATTTTTTTCTTTTTGGTCTCTCATTTCAAGATCTCTCTAGTGTAAATTGTGTCAGAAAGAAGAGATACGTGTTGGATTTTTGATTCTTATTAAAAGAATTTGAGCAGCAGGTGAAATAACTGCACCTACACAAATTCAAGAGGCAATAAGATTTACTTTTTTTCTGGTCCATCTGAACTTCTTTTACCCATTGTCTGCCATGAAGTAGAAAAATGACCATTTTTTAAGGAAGGATGAAGATTATCAACTGCACATCTAGGAAAAGAACTAGAAATGTTCTTTACGTGTTATTTCATTTATTGTCAGTAGATAATAGATGTATTGATGCAGAATATTTTACCTTTATGGTATTTTAATTACATACTCATGATGTGTGAATGTAATCATTTCAGAAGTCAGTCTTCATTGGTAAGGAAGATAATTTTACTTTCATTATCATTTTCCAGCTGCTGCTGAAGTTAAGATACAGTAGGTAAAGCTGGAATCTCTGTACTAATTACTCCGGAGTTTATATAATATCTCATGCAAAGAAAAACATATCACAGACATTTAGAACTGGGAGGACACTATAGAGATCTTTCTAGCCCAAACGTTTCATTTTATAAATAAGGAAAGAGAGATTCCAATGGTTAACTCAGTCTGAGTCTTAAATTTTCAGTGCTCACAACATCTTATGCGATCATAGATAATGAAAGGACAACATAAAATTGATTATACTGACATATGTGGCCTATTCCCTAAAATCTATTGTACTTGAAGGTAGTGAAAGGATATAGTTAATTTCCAATTTATTTGAGCTGTAACTTCAACATTTTCTAATAAAACCTTTAGCCTGAGCAAATAACCAAATGATGCTCTGAAATTCATGTTAGTTAATCCACAAATTTCAATAAGACCGAAACCTGAAATAAGTGAGGGATTTTTTTTTCCCTTAATTCTGGGTTTTATAAAACCACTTTTTTTTTAATTGGCAGCAGGCTTATTATGTTTAGTGAGCTTTCAGGAATCAATGAAAAGGACTGTCAACTGAAAGGCCGTAGACTATTTTTAATTAAAATTATTTGCAAGAAGGAAGAGACACAAACCAACTGTAACTTTATCTCATATAGCAATATGTCTGCAAAATTTGATAATGGGTACTGTCAGAATCAGCACATAAAGCATTGCATGAAGAGTAAAAGAGTAGGTTTCTAAGGATGAGAATGGACTCAAAAAAAAGGCAAATGAAGACATTTGCATCTTAAAACTTTGGCATCTATGTGTATCATTTGTATAATAATAAACACTGGTTTATAATCTCCAACCATGTTTTACCTTATCCATGTGCCTGACAACAGTTTTCAAACTCTCAGCAGGACATAAACAATATAGAATAGATATATACTAATGTAATAATTGCTTTCTCTCTCATTGGCATCCATGAATATACACACAGACATACACAGCATGAACATGACCTGGCATGTTTAAGCAAAGGGGAGTCCTGAGTACATTAATTTTATCTTTAAGAGTAAACTATTTGTGTTTGTATTTGATAATATTGAAAAAAGGGTCATTAACAATATAGCACAGGGTGATATAATCAACCTGGTGACATAAACAGCTACTGAAAATCTCTCTTTAGAGATTCAGCATAAAAAGGTCAATTCTGAATTGTTCAGGACTCTGGAGGAAGATACAGACTGGAGAAGGACTCTACCAATGCTGCACTGAAGAAAGAGAAAAAATATCAAGTGGGAAACTTCCATCTCGAATGGCCAGTTGTCTCCTCTACACTTCACTCAGTCTTAAACACAGAGTGAGAAGGGCAGGGAAATACCAAGTGGGATCTCTTCCAGCACTGAGATAGACCCCCTCTGTTGGGAGCCCTGGGGAATAGGAGAGCACACTTCAAGGACCTGGCCAGTGAGGGACAAAGAGTAGGAGAAAACATGGACAGAGATGAAATTTCCAACTCTGAATCTGAAAGCCTTTCCCCCACTCCTGAGGGAAACAGCAGTGAGCAGCCTGATCCTTCCCTGGGGTTTGACTGAAAGCTAGGGTGCCTGGGGGAGTCCTCTACCATGGATAAAGTGGGAAAACAGCCCCACACAGAGACAGATTTTGTCCAGTAAAGACATGACCTGGGCTACAAGGCAAACAGCTTCTGTGGACGATTATGTCACTGAACAGCAGCATCTGTTGGGCAAACTGCAAAGTGCAAGGGAACTAAAGAGCTTTGCAGAGACTTTCCAGCACATACCCCAGGCACACAGGATCTGATTTAGACTCCTGTCATAGGATCCCGCCCCTGTTTGGCTGAGTGATATGGATGTCCCAGCTGTTAAAGGAGTGCTCTAAGACAAACCCAGGTCTTATGGGCTGGCAAACCACCCCCCGCCCCCACAATAAAAAACAGAGCACCAGTGGGAGACAGAAGATTTGTTTTAGCTACAAACAGAGAACTTACTGTGGTACCCAATGCCTAACCCCATCCTTGAGGCAGGCCACTATGGGCACCTGGGGGAGACTAGGGGCAAAGCCAATCTGACAACTGGCTGGCAAGAGAGACAAACAGATAGAGAACAAAGTCAAGCAAGAAAACCCTAGGCAAAAGAAAGAAAACAACCTCCAGAAGAAACTAAGTAAAAAAAAAAAAAAAATCAGACGCCTCGACACCAGAAAATAATCATGACTCATACCAGGAAGCACAAAGTTATGCCACAGCCAAATGAACAAACTGGCACCTCAACTGAGACAGGAGTTGAAACAATGAATTAAAGATGTTCATGCAAATCTTCTAAATCAAATAAAAAATCAAATTAACAAGGTGAAGAAAAATATGGCAAAAGAAATGAAAGATATAAAGAAGACACTCAACAACCAAACAGAAGAACTTAAAAGCTTGAAAAAACAAATGGCAGAATGCATGGGAATGAAAGGCACAATGGAAGAGATTACAAACACAATGGACCCTATATGGGACATGATATCTAGGGGTGAAAGTCTCCCTGGTAGAGTGGGAGATGACTCCCAGGGATGAGTCTGAGCCTGACACCATGGGATCAATAATGCCATCCTGACAAAAAGGGGGGAAAAGGGGGTAGGTAACAAATAAGGTATCAGTAGCCGAGAGAGTACAGAGCTGAGAGGCTTTTCTGGAGGTCATTCTTACACAGGCTTCAGTTAGACATTGCTACCTATCATAACTTGTCAAAATTTAACCAAAACCATTCCTGCCAATCCTAAAGAATACCCATAGCATTATATAAGATTCTGCAAAGGTTCCTTGCACTAGGGTAACTTTCCAGAAACTTAGAACCTCTAGATGGATCCCTGGACCAGATAAGTCCTGAAATGCAGAGAAGCCATCCTTTCCAGAGGCTAGTTCCATCCCTCTATCCCATATTATCTACAGCCCCTTCCAATATGAAATAGTTAGAGTGGGCATAGCCCATTCTACCCCTAAAGAGTGGGAGAAAGATAAAATAGATGGTAGATTTATACAGAGAAGGTAGGACTGAACAAATGAATATGACTGCTGACTGATGATATTTCTTTTGGTCTCCACTATCTTGGAGAAGTTAGAAGAAAAATCGAAGAATTGTGGAACTATAAACAATACCAAACTTTAAAATCTGTTGTATAATTATATGTTAAAATGTACTTGGAAATTTATTGTTTTTTTTTTAATATATGTTATATTTCACAATTTAGAAAACATTTTAAAAAGCACAACAGATGTGCATACAACATATCTGAAGAGGCAGAAGAAAGGATTAGTTAACTAGAAGACAGAACATCTGAAATCCTAAGCAAAAAAGCATAGATAGGGAAAAGAATGAAAAAATTTGAGCAGGGTCTCAGTGAACTGAATGATGGCATGAAATGCATGAATATATGATTTATGGGTTTCCCAGAAGGAGAAGAGAAGGGAAAGTGGGCAAAAAGAATATTAGAAGGAATAATCGCTGAAAATTTTCCAACTCCTATGAACGACATAAAATTACAGGTCCAAGAAGTGCAGTATATCCAAATAGACCTACAGCTAGATACTTACTAATCAGATTGTCAAAAGTCAAAAGACAGAGAATTCTGAAAGCAGCAAGAGAAAACTGATCCATCATGTAAAAAGTAAGTCTTATAAGACTAAGTGAGGATCTCTCAGCAGAAACCTGGAGGCAAGAAGGCAGTGGAATGATATATTTAACCTACTGAAAGAAAAAAAAACTCCCAACCAAGAATTCTATATATAGCAAAACTATCCTTCAAAACTGAGGGCGAGTTTAGAACATTTATAGATAAACAGACACTGAGAGAGTTCATGAACATGAGAGCTGCTCTACAAGAAATACTAAAGGAACTGCAGTAGGCAGATAGGAAAAGACAGAAGAGAGAGGCTAGGAGAAGAGTGGAGAAATGAAAATGAGCAGTAAGAGTTAATAAGGTAAAAATAGAGAGAGGAAAAATAAGATATGACAGATAAAATCTGAAAGAAACAATGGCAGGATAAAGTACTGACTTTATAGTAATACCATTAATGTTGATAGATTAACTCCCCAACCAAAAGAGGTAGATTGGAAAAATGAGTAAAAAATGGATTCTATCAATATACTGTTTACATGAGACTCACTTAAGACCCAAGGACAAGAACAGGTTGAAAGTGAAAGGTTGGAAAAAGATACTTCATCCCAACAACAACCAGAAAAGAGTGGGGTTAGATATACCAATATCAGACAAATCAAACTTCAAATGTAAAACAACAGTGACAATGAAGGACACTATGTTTTAATAAAAGAGAAAATCCATCAAGAAGACATAACAATCATAACTATCTATGCACCCAGTTAGAAGGCCCCAAAATATATGAGACAAACATTGACAATACTGAAGGGAGAAGTAGACATCTCTAAAATAATAGTTGGAAACTTCAATACACCACTCTCATCAATGGATAGAATGTCTAGACCAAGGATCAATAAGGAAACAGAGACTATGAATAATTTGACAAATGAGTGACACTTAACAGACATTTACAAAAGACTGCAACCAACAACAGCAGGATATGCATTCTTCTGAAGTGCTCAGGGATCATTCTCCAGGAAAGATCGCATGTTGGAGCACAAAGGAAGTCTCAATAAATGTAAACAGATCAAAATTATACAATGCAATTTCTCAGATCATAATGGAATGAAGTTGTAATTCAGTAACAGGTGGGAGCCTGGAAAATTCACAAATATATGGAGGCTAAACAACACAGTCTTAAACAACCAGTGGGTCAAAGAATAAATTACAAGAGAAATCAGTAAATATCTCAAGATAAAAGAAAATGAAAACAGAACAAATCAAAACTTATGGAATACAGCAAAGGCAGTCTTGAGAGGTATTGCCCTAAAAACCTATTTTTTTAAAAAAGAAAGTACAAAAGTTGAGGAATTAACTGCTCATCTGGAGGAACGAGAGAAAACATCAAAGTAACCAAAGCAAACAGAAGGAAAGAAATAACAAAGATTAGAGCAGAAATAAATGAATTGAGAACATGAAAACGATAGAGATAATCAATAAAACCAAAAGATGATTCTTTGAGAAAATCAATAAAATTGATAGCCCCATAGCTAGGCTGAAAAAGAAGAAAAGCAAGAGGTTGTAAATAAATAAAATCAGAAATGGGAGGGGGGACAAAACTTCTGACCCTGTAGGAAAACAAAAAAAACATGATAATGAGGGGATGCTGTAAACAATTAAAAACTATACACTAAGAAAATAGACAGCTTAGATGAAATGGACTTCCTAGAAAAGCATATACAACCAACATTGACTAGAGAAGAAATAGAAGACCTCAACAAATCAATCACAAGAAAAGAGACTGAATTGCTCATCAAAAACTCCAAAAAAAGAACAGTCCAGAACCAGATGGCTTCACATGTGAATTTTACCAAGCATTCAATAAAGAATTAGCACCAATCCTGCTCAAATTCTTAAAAAAAAATAATAAAAAATAAAAAACTGAAGAGGAGGGAAACTTCCTAACTCATTCTATGAAGCCAACATCAACATAATGCTATATTCAGTCAAAGATACTACAGAAAAAGAAAATTACAGGACAATCTCTATAATAAATATACATATAAAAATCCCGAACAAAATACTTGCAAAACAAATCCAACAGCACACTAAAAGAATTGTATACTATGATCAAATGAGTTTTATTCTATGTATGCAAGGGTGGTTCAAAACAAGAAAATCAATTAATGTAATACTCGACATCAATAAACTAAAGAGGAAAAACCACATTATCACCTCGATTGATAAAGAAAAGGCATTTAACAAAATTCAGCATCCATTCTGAGTGAAAACATTTCAAAGGATAGGAATAGAAGGGAACTTCTTCAACAGGACAAATGGAATATATGAAAAAAATGCACAATGAACATCATACTCAATGGGGAAAGACTGAAAGCATTCCCTCTAAGATCAGGAACAAGACAAGGATGCCCACTGTCTCCATTGTGCTGGAAGTTCTAGCTAGAACAATTAGGCAAGAAAAAGAAATAAAAGACATCCAGATTGGAAAGGAAGAAGCAAAACTTTCACTGTTTGCGGGTGACATGAACCTATAGGTAGAAAATTCTGAAAAATCTGCAGTAAAGCTACTAGAACTAATAAATGAGTACAGCAAAGTGTCAGGATACAAGGTCAACAGCAAAAATCAGCAGTTTTTATACACCAGCAATGAGCAATCTGAGGAGAGAATCAAGAAAAAAATTCTATTTAAACAGCAACCAAAAGAGTCAAATATTTAGGAATAAATTTAACCAAGGACATAAGTTTTTTTTTTTTACATGGGCAGGCACTGGGAATCGAACCCAGGTTTCTGGCATGGCAGGCGAGAACTCTGCCTGCTGAGCCACCGTGGCCCACCCAGGACATAAGATTTATATGCAGAAATCTATGAAACATTGCTAAAAGAAATACAAGCAGACTAAACAGATAGGGCATACTGTGTTCATGGATTGGAAACAAAATATAGTTAAGCTGTCAATTCTACTCAAATAGATTCATAGAATCAATGCAATACCAATTAAAATCCCAACAACTTATTCTGCAGAAATAGAAAAAACAATAATTAAATTTATTTAGGAGGGCAGTGTGCCCCAAATAGCCAAAAATATCTTGAGAAAGAATACTGAAGCAGGAGGTTTCATGCTAGCTGTCTTTAAAGCATATTTCAAGGCTGCTGCAGTCAAAACAGCACGGTTCTGGTATAAAGATAGATATACTGAAAATGGAATTGAATTGAGCATTCAAAGATGGACCCTCACATCTATGGTCAATTGTTCTTTGATAAAGCATTCAAGTCAACTCAACTGGGACAGAGTAGCCTTCAAATAGTTGGAGAACTAGATATCCATATTCTGAAGAATGAAGAGGATCGCTATCTCAGGACTTATACAAAAGTTAACTCAAAATGGGTCAAAGACCTAAACATTAAAGCTAAGATCATAAAACATTTAGAAGAAAATGTAGGGAAATATCTTAAAGATCTTGTGATAGGGAGGTAGTTTCATGCACTTTACACCCAAAGCACGAGCAATGAAAGAAAAGACAGGGAAATGGGATCTCCTAAAAAAATGAACACTTTCGTGAATCAAAGGAACTTTGTCAAGACAGTAAAAAAGCAGCCCAAACAATGGGAGACAATATTTGGAAACCACATAACAGATAAGAGTGTAATATCCAGAATATATAAAGAGATCCTACAACTTACAACAAAAAGACAAATGACCCAATTAAAAAATGGGCAAAAGACATGAACCAACACTTTCCCAAAGAGGAAATACAAATGGTTCAAAAGCATATGAAAATATGTTCAACTTCACTAGCAATTAGGGAAATGCAAATCAAACCACAATGAAATATCATCTCATGCCTACTCAAATGGCCATTATAAAAAACAAAACAAAACAAAACATAAAACTACAAGTGCTGGAGAGGATGTGGGAAAATAGGTACACTCATTCACTGTTGGGAGGAATGTGGAATGGTCCATCAGCTCTGCAAGGCAGTCTGGATGGTCCTCAGGAATCTAAATATAAAATTGCCATATGTTCCAGCAATCTCCTTACTAGGTATATTGCCAGTATGAAGCTATTATGTACCCCAGAAAAGCCATGTCCTTAAATTCTCACTCAATATTGCTGGGTGGGATCTTTTTTATTGTTTCCATAGAGAGGTGACCCATTCAATTGTGGGTGGTAACTTTTTTGACTAGACTATTTCCATGGAGATGTGTCTCCACCCATTCAAGGTAGGATTGCTTACCAGAGCCCTTTAAGAGGGAACCATTTTGGACAGAACTAATAGAGCATACCCAGACAGAGAACTTTGGAAATACATAAAATGCTCCCCAGGAAGCCATTGAAGAAGGCTGGAGAGAGAAAGCTAGCAGATATCACCATGTGCCTTTCCAGATGAGACATTTAAAATGTCCAAATTAAGTCATTTTTATAGCCTTGATTTAATTTGGACATTTTCACAACCTCAGAAATGTAAACCCGCAACTTAGTATATTCTCCTTTTTAAAAGCCATTCTGTTTCTGGTATATTGCATTCCAGCAGCTTTGGCAAACTAAAACAGTATATATTTGGGGAAACAGAAAGCAGGGACATGAACAGACATTTGCACACCCATGTTTACAGCAACATTATTCAAAATTGCCAAGAGATGGAAACAGCCCAAATGTCCATCAACAGACAAGTAGAAAAACAAACTTTGGTATATAGATATGATGGAATATTAACGCAGCTGTAACACAGAATAAAGTCATAAAACTTGTGATACGAATGAACCTTGAGGACATTATGTTGAGCAAAATAATCCAGAAACAAAAAGACAAATACTGTATGGTCGCACTATTATGAACTAACTATAATGAGCAAATTCCATGGGTTAAAGTTGAGAACACAGATTATCAGGAGAGAGAGGGTATAGAGTTTGAGCACTTGATGCTGAAGGAGTACAGAACATTCAACAGGATTGATTATAAAGATCCAGAAATAGATAGCACAATACTATATTTCTTTTAGCCTCTCGTGCCTTAGAGCAGCTAGAAATAAAAACCTCAAACTGTGGAACTGTAACCCATATCAAACTCGGATATCTGTTCTACAACTAATTGTTGCAAGGTACTTTGATGCTTATTTCTTTTTTGTATATATGTTATTTTTCACAAAATAAAAAAATGTATGCTATTTTTCACAAAATAAAAAAGAGAAGGAGGATAACAGAGAAGATAGGATTTAAAAAATGAGTATGAACTGCTGAATCATTATACTGATATTGCTTTCCATCTCCAGTGTCTTGGAGCAGCTAGAAGAAAAACAAAAAATCATGGAACCATACCAAATTTTAAAATCTGTTCTATAACTACTTGTTAAAATGTACTTGGAAATTCATTGCTTTTTTGGTATATATGCTATTTCTCACAATAAAAAAAAAGTTAACTAAAAAATCAATAAACCCCAAGATTTGTCAAGACAAAAAAAAAAGATACCACAGTGGTTTTAGGAAACAATGAACCACCTATTCCTTATGTTTACACTTCCCATATTAAAGGCAAACATTTTAAAGTTTAATGTGAGGATAACATTGTTATTGTTAGCTGTTTAACAGAAAATGACAGAAACTAACATTTACTACCAACTACCATCTTTAGTAAATGCTAACATTTTGATGTACCTGCTTCATATACCCTGTAAAATAAAAGAAAACATATTACTAGTAAAAAAAAAAATAGGATGGTATACGGAAAAAAATACAATAAATGCAAACTAGGGTCTATGGTTAACAGTAAAATTGTAGTGTTCTTTCATTTAATGTAACAAAGGCAATATACTAAAACTAACTGTCAATAATGAGGGGGATAAAATGGAGAGGAATGGGATACTTGTGGTTATTGTTATTTCTCTTTTTCTTTTCTCTTCTTCTTCTCTCTTTTTGGATGTAACGGAAATGTTCTCACATAGACTGTGGTGGTGAATACATAATTGTGTGATTTTACCATAGGGAAGTGGAATGGTACAGCCCTTTTGGAGGGCAATGTGGCGGTTCCACAGGAAGGTAATTATAGGGCTGCCACATAATCCTCCAATCCCATTATTAGATAAAGACTTGGAAGAACTGAAAGCAGGGACATGAATAGGCATTTGCACACCAGCATTTATGGCAACATTATTCACAATTTGCAATGTATGTAGGTGGACTAAGGATGCAATGACTGATGAATGGAAATGCGAAATGTGGTGCATACAGATGATGGAATCATCAGCGGATGCCAAGGAATGAAGTCACGTGGCATGCAACTAGCAGAAAGAAACGTCAGGGCATTATACTGAGTGAAATAAGACAGAAAAAAATGGACAGATAATGTATGGTCTGGCTAATATAAATGACTATAATGAGAAAACTCTGAGAATTGAATTTGAGTGTATATGGTTTCAGTGGACAGGAAGTGGGGCAGAGATTGGGCACTTGATGATTGAGGAGTACAGAATCTTCAAAGAAGACTCATTATAAAGGTTCCTAGAACGTAACCTCTTATAGTAGTCACATCTATTCCTGAGTTTTACTGCTATTCCTAAATTCTGAGGTGCTGTGCTCTGTGTGTATAATCTGGGAGTTCACTGGAACACTGGGTATGTGTGGGACACCTGAAACTCAGAATTCGCATTCTGCAGCACTGAAAATCAGCATTACTCCATACAGCAACTGTTTAAGAAGCTGAAAAAAAGATCAGACTCCAATTAGAGTTGATGAAATAGTTAGGGTTAAGGTAAAGCAGAAGACATTGTAAAGAATGAGATTGTCTGTATCTTAAAACTTCATCTTGGTTGGGGCAATGGTGGCTCAGTGGCAGAATTCTCACCTGCTATGCCAAAGACCTGGGTTTGATTCCCAGAGCCTGCCCAAGCCAAAAACAAAAACCAAAAATAAAAACAAATAAACAAAAAAACCCTTCATCTTCTGTGGGAAACCAAAGGAAGAGATGTTTATTTGGTTCAAAATTAAAATTTTCTGTAGCATACTACCTAATGTAACCTGTCTGGTCAGTTTATTTAAACAACCTACTTATATGGAATCTAGAGTAGGGAATGAGATCTTACTATTCTGTACAGGTTAATGTAATACCGAGATATATTCCAGAGTATTGTATGCAGAAAATAAAAGACTATTTGCAAAATCACCTTGAGGAACTGGGGGAAAAGGGAGAACTATTAAATTTCCCCCTTCTGGAATTCCTGATATTCTCTCAGGCATTAAGGATTCCAAATACAGTAAACCAAGCCCTCAACCTTGAGGCTTACCCTTATGAAACTTACTTCTGCAATGGCGAAGCTAGGCCTACATGTGATTATGCCAAGAGTCACCCCCAGGGAACCTCTTTTGTTTCTCAGATGGGACCTTTATCTTTAAGACAACTCTGAAAAGGAACTCACCACCTTTCCCCCTTCGTGGAAATGACATCCAGGGGTTTAAGTCTCCCTGGCAACTTGGGCCATGTCTCCTAGGGATGAGCCTATTCCTGATATTACAGGATTGAGAATGACCAAAAGGAGGGAGGAAATGGAACAAAATTAATTTTCAGGAGCTACGAGATTCCAAATACAGTCGAGAGGTCATTCTGGAGGTTACTCTTAGACAAGCTATAGCCAGATATTTCAAACTACTACAGTATGCCATGCCCCAACCAACAATATTCCTGAAAAACCTAGGTAGTGCCCTGGGCTCTAAGTCTCTATAAAAGTTTTCAGAGTAAGTATATTTTTTCAGAAACATAAGGACCCCATATTGATCCTAGATCATGTAAGTCCTGAAACCCAGAGTAACCAATCTCTCTAAGAACAACCACCAGGCTCATTCCTCTACCTGAGAGGGTCAACTCCCCTTTCCAGCCTGAAGAAATTAAAGTGACCTTTGCCCAGATATCACTGAAGATTCAGAGAAAGATCAAACTAGATGTTTGATCTCACTTCAAAGGACATATAACTGAGAAATTAGGATTTAATCAATGACTGTGACTGCTGACTTATTACATGTGTTTTTTTAGTGTGCAGTGTTTTAGAACAGCCAGAAGGAAATACCTGAAGTTGCTGAACTGTAATCCAGTAGTCCTGATCTTTGATGATTATATAACTGTATTGCAAAATTTTTTTTAAAAAGTCAGTTCCTCATGTTTACATGAATCTATTTCTGGATGTTTTGTTTTGTCAATAGTATACTGTCTTAGTTACCCTATATTATAAGTCTTAAAATTGGTTATAATGCAATTCTAGTGGCCAATAAGAGGGAGGGGTAAATGGTATGGGACATATGGAATTTTTCTTTTTTTTAATTTCTTTTTCTGGAATAATGAAAATGTTCTAAAACTGACCATGGTGATGAATACACAACTATGTGAAGCTATTGTGAATCATTGATTGTATACTTTATTATTCAATACAGGTTAATGTAATACCCAGATACATTCCAGAGCATTGCCAGAAAATAATAGCCTATTTGCAAAACCACCTTGAGGAACTGCGGAAAAGGGTAGAACTAGCAAACTTCTCCCCCTCGGGAACTTTTGATATTCTCTCGGGCATTAGGGATTCCAAATTCAGTAAGCCAAGCCCTCAACTGCAAGGCTTACACTTATGATGTGTAGAAATATCTCAATAAAATTACATTAAAAAACAAACAAAATACCGATATAGCAAATGCTCAGAAAACGAGAATGGATCTTCGAACTTCTATATGAGTTTTAGATTTTTCCTTTTTCCTGACAAAGAAGGTAATTTACTCTGTTAAAAAATTCCAAAGCTGCTTTTACTTTTCAGACATATTCTTACATCTAAGCACCTGATGCCAAACTTATTATACATTACCACAACAAATTATAAAGCATATGTGTAAGATATCCTTTCACATATACTTTCAGTTAAATGTGGGAAAAGAATGCTTAAATCATTTAAATTATCTTTAATTTTGAAGTATTAGCTATAATGGCTTTCTTAATATCTTACCTTATCATCATATCCAAGATAAAATATATATTCATCAGGGTCATGGCATTTTAGGAAAAATGTAAGTTCTCTTTCCTCATTGTAAATATCCACATAGGAAAGATTACTGTTCTTTCTAACACCTGGAAACTGAAAATATTTCTTAGGCTGCTATCTCATCAGCTTCAATATCCTCAGTTTGCTTCCAGGTATGACTCAAGCCAAACTTGACTTTGAAATGAAAGAGAGCAGCACTCACAGCTAATGCTTCCATCTTTTGCCATGCAACTGTTTCGTAAGGTCAAAATTCCTCAAAGCTTTGACCTGAATAGCAGTCAAATTGGTGGGCACACAGTGTTCTTTATATGAGCACAATCAGATGCCTTGTCATCTCAGTCACAATTCCTGCACCCCGCCTCTGAATAATGGATCTTAATCACAACCAGAACTTGGCTCATTCTTAATACCTACCATTTAAAGGATTTTTTTAATGATTGAGTATAGCAGATGAGTAGTTATTAAGGAGACCAATTTTTTTCCCCCAAAACATGTTGGAAAATATGTGCACAAGCGAGCTTTGTTCTTTAAAGTCACATCTTTACCCTCAACATTCTTAGGATTCTTTTTACTTGTCAAGCTCAATTTGACATTCAAGAAACAAAATCAATTGCTTTTTTAGTTATAGGCCACTATTTCTTTCTTCACTCTCTTTATCTTCTTTTAATCCCTCTTTGCCTGGGTAGCTCCACTTTTCTCTTCTTGGGAGCTCAAGACCCCAGCAAAGTTTTACATTGGGGCTTTGATGGGGCATTTTTTGGAAAAGCATAATGTGGGAAAACTGAGATGGGGGCTTAAGAAAGATTCAAGCTGAGTGTTCTTGAAGGCAACTTGCTTACTGTAAGTCAATTTACGGGCTGCTGATCTGATAAAGGAGTGCATAAACCTTTGAAAATAAAAACGAAAGAGAAGTAATAGTGAGCCACAAAAAGCCCTCCAAATTCAGTAAACAGCAAGCCTTGTGTATCAAGAGCACTCTTCTTTCTCAAAATGCTTTCATGTCTATGGATTTATTTTATCCTCATCATATCCCAGCGAGCAAGCCGAGCAGATGCATGCTGTAATGTATGCTGGGCATCATTTTCTAAAGAAGAATATGAATCAAAGCTAGTGCTGTTTTATCAAAGATGAAAACAGGTTGAAATATAAGAGGGTAAGTAAGATGCCCTAGGTGGTGGTCTCGTAACTTTTAGGCCATTAAATATAAGGCTTCTAATGCTTTTTTTGCCAACTAGAATAATCAAGTAAGCAGCATTTTGATGTGATGTGCAATCTTCTTCTAAAAGTAGTTTCATTCCAATGGAATGAGCACATTTAAACACCACATTCCTAGGATGTGCTTTCCATCTCAGGCAATACTGTGGAAAGCCAAAATTTGGGGGTTTGGCACAAATGCCATTATGTTTCTAATTCAGTGTTTCATTAAATACGGTCTATGGACTATATAAAAGGCTTAGTTAAAAATGCAGATTATGCGATGTCCCTCCCCTGACCTACCCGGTGGGATTCTTGGACCACAGGTCTAGGAATCTGCATTTTAATCAGCTTCCCAAGTGATTATTATGCAGCCTCACATTGGAGAGCCACTGCATATTATACAAGAGAATGAGAACATGATCTACAGTTGTCAGTTAGATATCCAAAAATATCGCCCTTAAAAGGGCTATATTTCAAAACGCTTTTCTTTATCGCGTAATGCTAATCCTTCATAACATGCATTTTATGCAGTAATATCTTATGAAACCAAAGGAAACACATAGCAATAATATTACTGTAGAGTCAAAAAGCATCACGTTTTCTAATGCCTCACCTAGTACATAGATTCAAAGCTATTTTAAAGTTGCCATAGTCAGATCACATATAATAAGAGAAACCGTGTCCAGTAGTAAAACCACCATTAGATCAGTTAACTGCTAAAATGTTTGGAACAGAGAACAAATGAATTTTTTAATTTTATATTGCCTAATTGGGAAATTTTAAGCACGAATTTCAAATTTTAAACATGAATATGGACATGAGAGAAAGATTTTTAATTGCGTTTCTGGAAGCAATACTTAAAACTTCATTTCTTCATCTTTCAACAAACATTTCCTAAGTGCTACTTACTGTGTATCAAGTCTCAAGGCCTTTGCTTTAATACACTGAATTTGCTTCAAGAGAGGTATGTGCTGGGTGCACTGAGCTCTGCATGACTAAGTAGTAAAAATTAATTCCTGTAATGCCAAATGATGAGGAAGAACATTTCAAATACTTTTGTACATAATGCTAATATTTGGAATGATTACCCATTGCTCTACCATGTAACAATGTCAGACCATAAAAGTGGCTACATTTGAAATACCACATTTTCTGTAAATTGTCGATCCCTTTTTAATTCTTAACATAAAGGCACAATATGCCACTACAAATGCAATTTAAATGTTATCTTCGTCTGCCGTCCATATGTGTTAGTGTAACTGAGCCGCATCGAATGACCAGATTCTCCTTACTCTAATGGAAAGAAGTCATCACTGAAATCAAAGGATCTGGGGCCCTTTCCTTGCTCCTGCCACTAGCTCTTTTGGGATGATTTACTATTCCTCCTGCAATTTTAGTTTTTCTCACATATAAAATGAGGGGGTTGACAACTGGCCCTCAGAGTTGTAGGAATCTCTGATTTAGGCAAAGACTGTGCTGTCACAGTCCCCTGCCATTTTGTCCAGTGGCTCTAAGTCACTCAGCTTCTTATATTCATGAACTGGAAGGGATTACCTACTAGGGCAGTAACTAGGTCGGTCATTTAGCCCTTATTTCTCCCCTTTCCCCCTTGCTCCAATACCAGGACAGGCAAGAGAGCCAGAGTTTTACTCAACTGAATACTGGGCAGTGACTCATCCAATGACATCTTTTGTGTTGCTCTCTTAATTCAGGGTTCAAATATCTCTGGGATAGTTAACCGTATGACAAATGTGATCACTAACCTGTGCTGAACTCTTTTCCAGTTTCTGAGCTAAATTATCCCAACGCTGGGCAAAATTTTCCAGCCATGCTTCCATCTTTTCGACCACTGACTTATTTTTCAGTGTTGAAAGAAGATCTTGGTTGAGCGAGCACAGTTTGTCCATGGTCTTTTTTTTCATTTCTAGTTCTGCTTTTAAAACCTGTTAAAAATAAGGAAGGGCACAGTGTAGGTCAAGTTTACATTTTATCAAACACAGCTCAATCTGCTTTTGGCATTTTTTCTCATAGGTACAAGTGCAAAAGTATTGCAATTTTGCCTGCAAAGGATCAAGAGTCTATAAAAATATAGGTAGAAGATTATAACCTGAATAACCTCCCCAAGAAACTTGAAAACAGGAATATCAAATTTAAAATACTGTAATTATTTAGATAGAAATAATATGATTAATTTCCACAACTTTCACATTCTGTCCCATTATTTGGAGATAAAATCCTCATTATGAGGTTATTGACTTTAAATTGTTTTTGCATTCGTTACTCAATATGTGGCTATTTGAGTAACTGTCTTTTAAAGCTAACATTAGAGCCCATTAAGTAATAGAACTAAGTCACTGAAACTGATACAAATCCATGGAATTAGGTTGCATGTTTTCTAAATACTCATGTGTTATATGAAGTAATTTTTATACCATTCATATTTCAAAAATAACTGTGCACTATGGAGTTTTTAAACGCCCTCTGCTTGATGGGGAATGAATAAATAAAGCAGTTCTTGTGAACTCAGTAGATCGGGGTGGCTTATCCATTCACTTTCTCCATGAAGGTCACTCTGCACTTTGGGAAATCCAATTTCCAGGTCCCAAATGCCAGTCCCTGACTTAGCTTGCAAACATAGACTAAGGAATGAAAATAGAAAACTGCTTCACAGACCTTTACAACCTGGCAGGAGCAAGTCTAATCAACATAAACTAAACTGTGATGCCTGTCTTTCCAAAACACATGCAGACTTATTTTAAAACAACTAACATCACATAAGGCAAAGAAATAGTCACAAAATACATGTATCTGTTCCTCATGAACATCATCATATCCCCCTGCAAAGGATACTTTACATAGCTCATTTTGGCCCACCACCTGCATTGCTAGCTCTGAACTATGGAATGCTTTGTCCTCTCCTTCAAATCAGTTCTGTCCTTCAAAACCTGCTCCATCTTTTGTACTTTAAATTGCCATCTTATGGCAATGTAGATTTTTAGGCACGAACGCAAGTTTTGAAGTTCATTTCTAACTTTTTTCCTTTGTAATTCTTTTTCACTAATTTTTCTCAGCTTGAAGGAATGCAATAGATCACAAGATATGAATTCATATACATGTACATCTAATTCATATCAAAATAAAACTCAGTGTGGGAATCCAGTAACAGATTTTGTACATTGATTTTGATTGGCTAATTCACTTGGGAGTTTTCCATTAAATTTATCCCATACTTGGACTAGTATTCAAACAATAGTTTATACTGTTTGCATAGACCTGAGAACCAAATTTGAATTTCAACTATGACAACTAAAATAGCTGTTGGGGTCACCCTGTTTTCCATTCATTCCTTTTAGGGCCTTGTTTTCCTTTTTTCTCTTTATAACTTTTTGCCTGCATTTATTTTGTTCTCAGCCACTTCAAGTTCTTTTTGGAGAAAGACATATAAATAATTATCTACATTTAAAAATATAAAGATATGAGGATAGTCTTCCTCTTTGGCTTACTTTCTTAGTGTTTAAGGGACTATTTTAAACATCCATAGGTAGAAGGCTCAAGGGTAGAACCATTATTTAAGCTACATATATAACAAACATTTCAGAACAGGAGCCTGAGGGCTATGTTTGGAGAATAGGATTGCATTGAAAATATTGGTACCTTCTGGGACAAATGAAACTAAGACTCTTCTGTTATTATGAAACCAAATGAAAAAACACATGCAGAGCATTACAAAGTAAAATTGAAAGCTGTCATTACAAAACAACTATGAGGAAAAATGTACCTCAGGTTAAAAAAAAATTATTTTAAAGAAACTGTGTAATTCTTGAATATATTCTTAGATAAATCTATATGGCAAAAAACACCATGTACTAACCAAAATATGTATTAGTTTATTAATTAATTTATTAAATGTGATGGCAGATTAGTTGTTCATCCTCAATTAGTTTCCTTCTGTTTGCTCTGGGGCTAGCTGGCCCTCTCTCTTCTCTCACTTGTTCAGTCTCTCTTTCTGTCTTCTCTCTTCTTTCTGTCTCTGTCTCTCTCTTCCTCCTCCCAGCTTCTTTCTGTATAACCTCCTTGTTCAGAATGAAGGACTCTTTCATTTTAACTAGCAGAAGTGAAAAGACAGGAAATCCATGGCAAATTACTTTCCCTCATCCATTCTTGACTGTCTGCCCTCTTGAACTTGGATCTTATTTTTATATATTTAGTAACTATGGTCTAGTTGTTTCAAAGGATTAGAATATAAAAAAGATACATTTTTGCATAGGAAGAACTGACCATAAGTCTTTTAGTGCCAGAGGTTCACAGAGCTATATAAAACACACAATGCAAAGGGAAGCACTAGACAACTTTTGCAAAGACAAAAGACAGCTAGGGAAAAAAAAAACTAGATAGACAGGTAGTTTTCTTTTATAGAAACCAGGCACCTGGACCTACTTCCAACATAGGCAGAAATCCATAGTCAATAACTCAGACTGAGCCAGTAGTAGAAACTGGGAAGAGAGACATAAACTGCTCAAGAAGACAGAATAAACAAATTCTACCTGTTCAGGTATATAAGTTCATTAAAGTAAAATAGAGGGCGGGGCATAGCAGTGCAGTGGTAGAGTTCTTGCCTGCCATCCCAGAGACCTGGGTTCGACTCCCGATGCCTGCCATCCAAAAAAAAAGAATATAGACCTCCAAAAGACCCAGGAAACTCGAAACCTATTCTCCTCAGCAGTAGGCCTCAGAGAATAAAGCCAAGGCAATTTCTCTTAAATGTCCAAATTGAATTCTGTACATTTTCTATCTGTAATTACTTATCTATATGTAAAAAGCACTACAATACATTCTAACCACCGGCTGTTGTACCTAGGGAAATTGATCCATTGTAGGAATTCCCAAATTTTAGTGAGGATGAGGATCACCTGGAAAGCTTGCTAAAATGCAGATTACTGAGCCCCATATCCGGAATTTCTGAGACAGTAGGTCTGGGTTGGCACCTAAGAATTTGCATCTCTAACAAATTCCCAGGTGACGCTGAGGCTGCTGATCTGAACATTCCACTTGGAGAATGACTGATTCTATTTGGATGAATTCTTTAAGAGTGGACACAGGAGTAGAAGGCAAGGCAGCAAGTCCTGGGAAAATGGAACGGTCAGCAGAGAACAAGGTTCTCCTAAGTGCTAGGTTCCCACCATGTGATCCCAGAGAGCCACTTGAGAATGTCAATCCTAGAGTATTCTTGTAGCCTCTGCACACCAAGCTCTTGGATCACCATGTTTCCCTGAGTTGTCCTTCCCTGGCAATTGCCAACAGTAAACCCACCAGCAATCCTAATTCCCCAGTAATAGATTTCTTCTCTGCTTGGGTCCTCCAATGACAGTGATTCTACAAGCCTTAGAATGCACCTTAGAAAGACCACGGTTTTTCACGGTTTCATCTCTCCTTTAAAGTTTATTCTTTACACCAAATGAAGAGTACAGTTTTGACCATAAAAAAAAAAGACCCATAGATTTAGAAGAAGTGAAATGCCAGAGTTCTCACTCTTCACTCCCAAAGAAAAACAGAAGAATATCCCATGGTCATTAGTGATATTATTTCAGAACAAATTATACCGATTGTAAATAAAAAAGAATTTTAGCACACCGCATCGATACCTAGGTATGTAGTAGGAACTAGTGACAGATGGCACCTGTTTCGGGTCTCAGATTGTGACATATTTTAATGAACATTAAATTCTTATTCACTGCCTGAGTCAGCAGGGGAATATTACCTCAAATTCTAGACCAGCTGTCAGATTTTGTTAATTGGTTTAAATTATCAAATGGTAAAACTTATACAAAACATATCTTTACTTTGTTCACCAATAAAGTGACATAATTTGAATTTTCATCATATTGGAAAATTAGTGAGACTTTGCTAAGAGAGTGTTTTCATGGCTCCGAGGCTAGCAAAGCCCTTTACTTCCAAAAATTTCACCACAGTGGCATGTGATTTTTATAAATGACAGTTCTCAGAGACTCCCCCCACCCCGCCCCGCCCCGGGCCAAGGAATCCAACAATATAAAAAGGTTTGAAATAACTTAGAAGGCCTAGAGCTGAATCTGGATGCCTTCACGCTTATTTCAACTCTGCTCCTAATATTACCTATAAGACATACCCTGTCTTATTTCTCCAGAATTTCTCTTTTGAAATAACCTGGGTATCTGCTTGCGAGACACTCAGACATGCAATATAAGGTCTCTCCTACTTTAACACATTTGGATTTTGTCAACTGGTAGGTTTTTAAGACTGGTTTTGATTGGATTTAACAATTAAGAATATATATGTAGTGATTTTTACTAGCTTTTGAAATTAGGAATTTATTATCAATCAAAATAAGTTTGTACTACTCTGGCATATGGTATTTTTTTCCAAAGATGGCTGTAACAGTATCTCCTGATATTTTTGCATTAATATTTTGATACATACATAGTTACTTTTTATAAGGCTTTTTTTTTTTTGTATGCTGTATGGCAGGGTCACATTTCATTCTTTTCCCATGTGAATATCCAGTTATTGCAGCACCATTTGTTGAATATTTGTTTGGCTGGTTTTTGTTGTTGTTTCTTTGTTTGTTTGCTGGTTTGTTTCTTGGGGAAGTGCATGTGCTGGGAATCGAACCCAGGTCTCCTGTGTGGCAGGCAAGAATTCTACCATTGAACTACCCTTGCACCCCCCATACATAGCTACTTTTTAAATATCTGCCTTACTTACATCATCCAAGAAAAGACATATTCGTCAAATGATTGCTTATCAATAACATATTAGCTTGTATCATAGATACAAGTAATTCATAAGCAAATCTATTTTAAATTAAAAGGCCAAAGAGAATAACAACGGAGCAAAAATAATATGATTTAAATAAACATTTGGTAAAATGGCAGGCAATTAAAATAACCCGGGACATTTATATAAGGTTAGCTTTAAAGAATTGATTTAATTATTATAAAATATGATATGTACTATAAATACATTCATTTAGGTAAAATGATGAAACATTATTTATAATAGACTTTTGTTTTATAATAGAGTTAACATCAAGTTAACACTTAATAGAAACGATCTATTAAAAGTGTAAAGAAAATCCTATTTATAGTATATCTCATTTGAAACATAAAGTACCCAATATTAGACTGGCCTTTACCATAAAATAATACCATTCACAGAAGAAGACAAGCTTTAAAGATACTTTAAAATGCCTCAGTGAATCCTGGCCTAGAGTCCTTTACTGCTAAAGTTCTCTCATTTCTCAAAACACACAAGTTACTTTTAATCAAAGCCATTTTGTTTGTTTAACGTTTTTTCTTGTTTGCAAACTAGGGTATAAATCCCTTGTAGTTGAGGACAACCATCTCCCATATTTCTCTTATGTTACTCAGAGAATCTACTCTACCCCATTAGTTTTAGAATACACTGGTTCGAATTTTATAGAATATTAACAAATATTCCTTAGTATTGCTTTTTTTTTTGCATGCTGTCTGGTGCGGTCACATTTCATGCTTTTTCCATGTGAGTATCCCGTTATTGCAGCACCATTTGTTGAATTTTTTGTATGTTTGTTTGTTTTTGTTGATTTCTTTGTTTGTTTGTTTGGGAAGTGCGTGGGCCGGGAATCAAACCAAGGTCTCCTGCGTGACAGGCGAGAATTCTACCACTGAACTACCCTCATACCCCTAGTATCGCTTTTTAAAATTTTAACTGAAGTATTCTTCCAGGTATGCTGTATTCCTTTCAAGAATGCAATTATGTTTAAAAATCAAAGTTGAACATCTGCCTGTATTTTTCCCCCATTACAATCTTAAAAATACAATATGGCAACTTGGAATATACTTTGATCTAAGGAAAGACAATGAATATTTGGCTTAAGATTTTAAGGTATAGCAGACAAATAATATATATATATATTTTTTTTCCACATGGGCAGGCCCCAGGAATCGAACCTGGATCTCCAGCATGGCAGGCGAGAATTCTGCCATTGAGCTAACTAATGTCTTTAATATATACTGTTAGGCTTTTAAAGCACTACTGACAGCTAAGAAATACATACATTCAGTTTTTGAAGACTTGCTAACATTTCATTCTGATCCTTAAATCCAGTTTTCTGTATCTTGTTCACTGCATCTTCTTTTTCTGAAAGCCATGCACCAAAAAGGCACTAAGAGAAATGAAAGAATACCAAAGAAGAAGAAATATTAAAAGTAGATCGCCACATATTCTTTGTTAAGAATACCGATTTACCGTATCTCCATGACTTTGACTGCTACAATTTCCCCCATGTGCCTCACCTGTTCTTCTGTAAAGCGTTGCCATTTTAGAAGGATGTCTTGTAAAAGAACCCAGCGGTCTTCTGTCCATCTGCAGATGTTTGCCCATCGATCTCCAAGTACCTGGAGAAGAGACATCCCACCACAACATCAGCAAGCAATTTTCATTAGGAATGGATGAATGATTGTGAAAATATCTAATTTTGAGTCTCCTACATATTCTAGGAGATGTAAAGGATCCCCTTTCTGATTCTGCTTATATTTAGATAAGCAGTGTGCCTTTCATTTACCTTTAGATTACTGCACTCATTCTCACCTTACTTTGAAAAGCAGACACTTACCAGCATGCTGAAGCAGTTATTATATCATTATTTGGTATGTCTCCATAGTACATTTGAGAGCGCAAAGAAATAAATATAAAATTAGAGAGGATTTTGCTATGAATACATGTGAAATTTGTATCTTCCTTAGATCTGAAGATACACCCCAAAGAATCAAATTCTGACTACTAAATAGAGTGCCTAAAAAAGACTCTTATTTAAGGCAATTCAGATAATTAGAAAGAACCACTTAAGGTTCTGATTGTGAAAGAGACTTCTCAGTGACTTAATTATATATCCCTGTGATGTGTGGACTGAAAAATGTATCTGAATTTTTATGAAAAAAAAAACATTGAAATATTGGTGTCTTTAAAGTGCTCTAGTGAACAAATTTTAATATTCCCTCAGTACAGATTTCATGCCTTTGGCATGTTGCTTATGTCTAAGTGTATCTACTATTTTAATATCTAACATAATCCAAGTGCCAATGATGCATGGATGGGAAAAATTATATGTTGTAATGATTTCTGAGCAAAGGGAGGGTTTTGAAACAAAAAGAGGCAAAGAGTCAATTACTTCAATTCCATTATGCTACCTTTTAGAGCCTAAAATTTCAACTTTTTATGACCCCATATAAATATAAGAATTGCTTTCCTATAGCTATTGGATCTTTAAAGCTGTAAGTATAACAAAGTATGGACATATTTTATTTTGTGGAACGTTAGCATTAGGAAAACAAAAAGCCTATATCTCATATCTTTGGCAAATATTTTCAATATCTAAGATAAGTCTCATGGTAATTTCTATTTTAACTGATGTTACATGTTTGGACCAATCCACCTGAATAATTCTAATGTATGATTCAAATGATACAGATGTAATTAGCATCATGAAAAAATAAACCTGTTCTGAGGTAGGTGAGAACCACATATTTCTTTTTCAAAATTGTTTAATCTACCATCTCTTCAAAAGGGAAATCCCATGCGTGGGTAAGCAATAGACAGTAAACGTTTTATTTTACTACAGCATTAAAATGATCGTGTACTCATACCGCTGTCGAATGTGAGTTCCCAGGACTTCTTCAGAAATGTCAATAAAAATATTACTGCTTTCAGTATAATGTAACTGATTTTTAAATATTTTGCAGTTTTTCTCTCGACTCAACCCCTTTTGAATTACGCTAGCCTATGACAGAAGCCATGACCCTGAAAGAGTGATGCTACACACACACACAGGAAATGAGTTAGGTTAAATCAATTAACTCAACAATTTTAACCATATAATTATTGTAATGATCTATCTATCTATAAATATATTTTAAATTCTAAAACACATTGGAAATTCTTTTAGTGAGCTTCCTGGGGACCACCTCACTATGCATCAAGTGAACTGGCATGGAGCATATCTGTCACTGGATTAGTTGTGGAAAATTTAGCTTTAAACAGGGAAAATACTACCCATAAGCCACAAGCTACGGTGTCGTGCTTAATTTGACGATGCATATGCAAAAGGTCAAAATGAGGATGGTTTATTGCAATACAACATCACAGTGAAGACTGGAGTCATAGGGGGATGGGATTAACTCAAATTATAGAATTATCTTCATAAACGAAAGGAAAATGAAGTGAGACTTCTAAATAGGTATGTCATCTTCTCTCTAGTGCCATTAGGTATATACAAGTAGCATCCAATGAAGCAGCATTTTAAGTTTGTAATCCCATAGGTATAAACACGCAAGTGTTCATTTTCACAGGATGTCCTACAAAAACTCCCAATAAAAACCTCACATTCTAAGTTGCAAAAGATGATTAAATCTATAGAAATCCTGCACATTATATTAATGTGATGGGTTTTAAAGTACGGTACTTTTCATTATTTGAATGAGCTACCAAAAAAATCGTAATTAAATACTATTTTAGGTTCATGGCTGCCCTATTTAAGACAACTATTTTCAGAATATTATTAAAAGTGTCCCTTTAAGATAGTGTCTATATTTTAGAACCACACATACTCTTTGAGACCAATCGAAGAAAGGTTTATTTGACCTGGAACTGAAATTTTCTGTAGTGCATAATCTAATTCAATCTATCTGTATAGCTCATTTGAACAACTGAAACACAGAAAGCCCAGAATTATAAAGAGGTCCTTTAATCCTGTATAGATTATTGTAATGCCTGGAAACATCCTAGAGTATATAAAGCAGATAATCAAAAAGTATTGGCAAAGTCCCCTTGAGGGAGGGGAGAAATACTATGGACCTATTAAACCTTACCATCAGGGACTTCCCTGATACTGCATCAAACCTTCTGGACACCCAAATCAATAGGCAATGCCCTCAATCATGAGGCTTACTCTTGTGAACGTTATGTAGGTAATGGAGAAGCTTAGCCTACCTATAGGCATGCCTAAGAGTGACTTCTTGAGGACCTCTTTTGTTGCTCAGATGTGGCTTCAGTCTCTCTAAGCCCAACTCTGCAAGTGAAACCATTGCCCACCCCACTAAGTGGGACATGACATCCAGGGGTGAAAGTCTCCCTGGCGATGTGGGAGATGACTCCCAGGGATGGATCCAGACCTGGCACTATGGGATCAACAATGCCATCCTGACCAAAAGGGGGGAAATAAGTGTAATTAATAAAGTATTAATGGCAGAGAGAGTTCAAATAGAGTTGAGGGGCAACTTTGGAGGCTGTTCTTACACAAGCTTCAGGTAGACCTTGCTGCCTATCATAACCTGCCAACCCCCAACCAGGACCATTCCAGCCAATCCTAAAGAACACCTAGGGCAATATATAAGATTCCACAAGGGTTCCAGGCACTAGAGTATCTTTCCAGAAAGCTACAAGCTCCAGATGTGTCCCTGGTCCAGATAAGTCCTGAAATCTAGCCCAGCCTCTCCTGAACATCAGATACTTCCATCTCCTTACCCCATATTAGTCACAGACCCTTCCAATAGCAAAAATTTAGAATTGCCATAGCCCAAACACCCCCAAAGAGAAGTACAGAAAGATCAAAGGTGATGGTGGAATTATACATAGAGGATAGGACTTAACAAATGAATATGAATGCTGAATCATTAACTTGATATCTCTTTTAGTCTCCAGGATTTTAGAGCAGCTAGAAGTAAAAACCTAAAATTGTGGAATTGTAACCCACGTCAAAGTCTGAAATATGTTCTGCAACTAACTGTGGTGCTGTGCTTGGAAATTTATAGTTTTGTATATATGTTATTGTTCACAAAAAAGAAGGAAAAAAATGTCAATTGTGACAATAAGAAAGTATTTAAGCCCTCTAGCCTCCTATATTCTGGAGCAGCTAGAAGGAAAAATTTGAGAGGATCGTATGGTAGCCTGTGACTAACTCTGGAATCTGTTCTGTAACCACTTTTTGTAGAGTGCTTTGAAAACTATTGCTTTTTAATTTTTTGCTTTGTATATATATTGTACTATACAATAACAAAAGTTAAAATATATATATATATATATATATATATATATATATATAGAATGGTAGTCCATGACAAACTCTGGAATCTGTTCTGTAACTGCTTGTTAAAATGTGCTTTGAAAACTATGGTTTTTTTCTTTCTTTGCTTTGTATATATGTTATATTATGCAATAAAAAAAGTTAAAAAAAAAGTGTCCCTTTGCATTCAAAGAATGGTTTTGGATAATTTTGACAACTCATTGACTCAAGTTTAAAATTTAGACAACATTTAGCTTACAGTTAATGATAGTTCCCACTTCACTTATTCATCAATCATGAATTTATTTAAGGAATACTTATTGGACATGTACTCTGTGCCAAATACAAATAGAATAAAGACCTGTTTAAAAGAGGATGATACCATGGCATTATAAAAACATCTCACAAAACCAAAATCGGGAAAGGTTAAGAAAAATTTAGAGAATACGTTTCAATTGTTAAAAGTAAAATTAATTAAAGTTATCCTAAAAGATCTGAGTTTTAATAATCTATTGTGACAAATTCTCAAACACAAATCTGATATTACTTTGGAGTTTTGTGTTTTATGGTGAAAAGATAAAAGTATCTGGAGCCAAACAATTCAGATTGAAGCCCCAGTTGCTTAGATCACCAACAATTATATGTCTTTTACAATTACAAAACAGTTTAAATACATAGTTGCACGCAATATTTGATTGGTATTACTATTTTTCCCAACTGAGATTAAGCAACTCATCCAGCTAATTTATGGCTCAATCATTTTTAATATCTTTCAAAAAAATGCTAATACCAACCCCATAAAGAATTATTACAAATATTAAATAAGATTACATATTAGAAAAGTGGTTTTTAATTTGATATGAGTTATGTAAGTGTTGGTTGTTATTTATATTTGGCTCAATCATGGTTTTTATGTCAAACCACCAAGGGTTATCCATTTTACTCCAGAAAGGCACTTACTAAATCTTCATAAATAGATATTTAGCTTTCAAGTATACTTCTTTTTAAAGATTTTCAATGCAAGGGAGCACACATATCCTTCGGTAACATCTTCCATTGCTTAAACCCATCTTATACTCTCAATGAACTGAATCGAATTCACTTCTGCTACAAGGCGGGCATAGGGCCTTTATTGCTTTCAGTAAAATTAGATAAGTAAATTAAAAATTGCTTCTCATATGCTTTACATGTCCGCCCAGATAGATTTGTGCAATGCCATATGTGCACATATAAATAGATGTACAGAGTGCTTGAATATATGGATTTATCTGCTTATTGCTTAGGAGTATTGGCCCTAATTTGAATTTCAAAGGATTAAGCTAAGCAACGGAAAGATTGTCAGCCAGCCCTGGAATCACTCACAGATGCTGTTTCCTATCATTTAGTTCCCGCTTTGGTTCCTACCAAAGTTGTCTGAATGAATGTACCAAATTGGTAGGCAAGTTTAAGTAACTGGTTCTAATGGAACTGATAAGAAGCTAAATAATTTTTAAAAGCATCACTATATTAAGATTAGAATCTTATTCTCTAGAGGAAAAATGAATATTTATTCAGTGTTTCACTGAGTTTCCATGTCACTACATGAACCCCTTGAGATTTTAGAAATAGTGCATTTTTTGTACAGCTAAGTAAACTGTACACATAAATGTGAAACTGATGAATTATAATGTCTCATGAAGTGATAGGAACAAATTAATTTTTATTTATGTCTTCATTTTGTCTCAGCAGTGAGAGAAGCTAAAGGTCAGCTCATTGACTCTAACACATTTTCATGGGCTAAATCACAAACTCCATTATCATCCATGTTCAGATTTGCAATCGGGAGGATTTTTCCCTCCCATTTAATTCACAGCTCATACTGTTATACGTGCCAAGGACATTTCTCATCTGAACTCCTTTGTTTAGTGGAGTTTTTTTGTTTTTTTCCTTTATTTTCAAAGCAAAAGCAAAAAAAAAATGGCAACCAAGAGAACATTTGGATAAAAGCAACAGAAGAAAATCGACAAGCCTGGGCTGTATAATTTAGGTAGAGTGATTTTTCAATTTATTGAAGCCAATGATAAAGTTTGAGAGCTATGGTGGACCCATCGGGAGTCACACTAAGAGATAAAGTGCTCCCCAGGAGTATGTCCTCTGTAGAAGAAACTATTATGTGTCATGGACCCTACGATGTAGCAACAACTGGGCTTTATATGTGAAGCAGCAGAGAGCGCATCTCATTTTATTGCAGTCTAAGCCACTCTAAGATACTCATCAATAAATACGTTTTATGTGTAATAAGCCTTCTTAAGGATAACTTATTTCTTGCTATTTTCTTACTTTAAATCCTAAACAGGTAAAAAGGATAAGCGACTTCTTTACAACAGTGAGGTAGAAGTGACATCAAATATCATACCAAAAGAAAGAAAGCAAAACTGGCATGAAACTAAAAATGGGGTAAAATCCCACTGACTGATGTTTACCAGTCTATGACTTTCCTCTCAATTTGACAGGGTTTGACAAGCTATTAACTGAAGCAGCATGCTACAAAATGGTATGCTTTGTATCTTCACTCTTTACCATATGGTCCAGTGTGAAAAAACATATTTTGATGAGTTAGGTGACACTTTTTGGTGGTTTCTCTGAAAATGTCATTTGCACGTGTTTAAATGATCCTATAAGTAGCTCCTGACTCAAGCCAAGGGATTCATGACTGCTACTTCTAAAGGTCAAGCTTGCAGCCAAGGAAACTGTCACCGAGATGGGTTAAGCAACTTTTCTAAGGCCGAAGGGTACACGGTGTGGAGTATCTGGAAGTTTGTTTTTAACATTTTTTTATCTGTGAAAAATAACATATATGCAAAAAAGCAATAAATTTCCAAGTACTTAACGAGTAGTTATAGAAAAGATTAGAAAGTTTGGTATGGGTTACTGCTCCATGGTTTTTCTTTTTTTCTTCTAGCTGCTCCAAGCTAATTCACCTGGGGATGGGAAGATATATCAATATAATGATTCAGCAGTTCGTACTCATTTATTAAAACCTATCTTCTCTGTTATCCTCTTCCTTCTCTTTTCTCGTGTGAAAAGGAACATATATACAAAAAAAGCAATAAATATTAAAGTACATCACAACAATTAGTTGTAGAACAGATTACAGAGTTTGGTATAGGTTACAGTTGCATGCTTTGTCAATTTTTTCTTCTAGCTGCACCAAGACACTGGAGACTAAAAGAAATATCAATATATTGATTCAGCGAGCATCTGGAATTTCACAACAGATCTGTCAATCTATAAGTCTTTGTTCTTCTATGCCTTCAAAATGAAATAAATTCCTTCTAATTTGTGCTCTATAACCTATAGTGACACGTACAGAGGCTGAATCCTTTTGAGTCTTCTATATTTTATTTTAGCAGATGTTCAATCTTGACCAGATTTAACTAAACATTTTATCTAACCCACATGACACGGATTGGAAGTCAAATGTTATTTGATCTAAAAACACATCTTAACATTACAACTTCAACTTTGATAAATCAGTAAAAAAATAAATAAATAATGACAGTCCTTAGACTTCCAGATCAAGAAGTGTGTTCTTGCAGGATTGGTTTTTAATGGGTAAATATGACTGGCTGAATCGTTAAGAGAATTTCTGCCTGGTGATTACATAGACAACATAGTGAAATTTTAACTTGGAGGAGCAGGCTTTCCCGTGCTCTGTTTCACTCCATTCCATATATTATTTATTTTTATGAGTTTACAGAGGGCTAAGGAATAAATCCAGAAGGGTCCTGTTGCTGCGGCAGCTGCTATTATTGGCAAACTATTCTTTAATGTTCCATGGCAGCTTAATAAACTCTGTACTCTCCAGCTCCCACCGGTCTATTCAATTGGGATACCAGAAAATAGAGAACAGGAGACCCAAGGAGCATTCCAGCCTGACAGCATTCTTTCCAGCATTCATCACATCCTCAGGCATTCCTCTCTAGTTGCAGGTTTTACCATTCCTTATTGTTTTGTGCCTCCTAGTCTTCTTAATTCCTTGAGGTAGCCACCTTAGGTTTGTGCTTAATGTCGTATGGAGTAATACATGCATATTGCATAGTACATGAAATCTTCAAGCTGAATACGACCATTGTAGTTACAGATATGGGATTGTTTACCTGATTACTGTACCAGAGATTTCTTTTCTCTACCTTCCTTCTCCATTAAAATAGCTGCTGACCTGTCATTTATGGTAACAACCAGACTGTGGATGGTGAGTTTGAAGACCCAAAGTGGTGAGACTAACATCTGAAGTCCGGCTCTACCCACCTTAAATTCTAGACCTTCAATGCTTAACACGGGCATAATTCATCATACTGGGGAAATCGCCACACATTTTGTAAATCTGCTACACAACACTGGGCTTCAAGTACAGGCTGCCTGAATTCTTGTCCCAACTCTACTGGTGCCCAGTTTGGTAACATCTGCAGGCAAAACCCTTAATCTTGCTGAGCTTTCGTTTTTCCACTAGTAAAATGGAGATAGTAATACCTGCCCTGGAACCCTCCCAGGTGGGCACTGTCAGAAATATTGATCAATAATCCCCGTTGAGATTATGTGGGGACAAATGGGAATGAGTTCTACAAACTCCAATGACTTTTAAGATGCTTGTGATTGGCAATAATTTAGGGCTCAGTTGATGGCACGTCAGCCTTCGCTCAATTCCAGGTATGACACATCTACCACATGATAGAACTTGAATATACAACAAAGCAAACCATTTCAGCATGACACTACAGTTAGTGCAAGGCAGCTAGAGGTAAGGACTAGGGCCGGGTATGATGGGGCCTAATGGGTTGCCAGTAATCTACTATCTTTATATCTGGGTTTGGAACAAAAAGTGTGCTACTGCTGTGAAAGTTCTTCAAGCTGTACTTATGGTTTGTGTATTTTTCTGTGCGATCCGATTAAAAATCCACTGTGTCATAATGGAAAGTTTCAACTCTTTTTCCATAGTCTGAAAGGGCCACACTTCTCTGAGACCATATTAAAATGAACATTTACATTGGTAAAGAATATAATATTATTGCTCCGACAAACATGCATATATTTCTTCACTAGTTTTCTGTGTTGGGTATTGTGATCGTTGCTCCCTTTGACTTCATTTGATAAACTGAGAGTGAGAGGGTTTAAAGGATATACCCAACACTGTTTGGTTGGTAAGTCATAAAGCCAGGATGGAGAACAGATCCAGTAATCTAGGAATTTTGTTCTTCAAATCCCACCTAATGTCCTAATGGTTAAATGGGTTAGCACAAGGCATGAAGCAAGGGAAGTCTTTGAAATTTGGTGTGTATTTTATACTTACAACCTATCCCATTTTAGACACTCAACTGTCATCAGAAATACCTGGTCTGTATATTCAATTCATAAAATGTATGCTTAAAATAGTTGATTCACATTATCCAAGTTGTTCTAAGCATACTTCAGTTTTTTTCTAACAATTGAATGCTGTCCTCATTTCATATTTAAATTTAAATAAATTAAAATTAAATTAAATTAAAAAATACACTACTTCAAATGCACTATAACCACATTTCAAGTGCTCAAAATAGACACCTGTCACCAGTGGCCTCCCTGATGGGCAGTGATGCTCCAGAAGTAGAAGATAGGCAAATACTGCAATAGTGAATGCAGTGCTCAAATAAATGTATATATTGCGTGTTTGCATGTATGAGCTAAATTTATGAGTAAAATTACATTATTCTTTTAGATAGGTCTTGCTGGTGAGCAAACGAGAACTGAGAACAATTACATAATTTTCTCAGGTCACGCATTAATTTTCTCCTATGCAATTGAGAGATTAGGAGAAAGCCCAGGCTGACATATCACACAGATCTGGTATACCAGCCCCAGCTCTGCCACTTGCAAGCTATGTGAACTGGGATTCAATTTCATTATGTATCAGTTTTCTTATTTGTGAAATAGAGTGTCATGGTCAGGTTTATGTGTCAACTTGGCCAAGTGGTGGTACCTGTTTGTCTGGGTGGGCAAGTGCTGGTCTGTCTGTAGCAATGAGGACATTTCATAGAATTAAATAACCATTATGTCAGCTGCATCCACAGCTGATTCCATTTGTAATCAGCCAAGGGGAGTGTCTTCTGCAATGAGTGATGCTTAATCTAATCACGGGAAGCCTTTTAAGGAGGATTCGGAAGAGACAGGCTCTCTTCCTGCTTCGGCTGGTGAGCCTCTCCTGTGGACTTCGTCCAGACCCTCTATCGGAATCGTCAAGCCTCACAGCCTGCCCTATGGATTTTGGACTCTGCGTTCCCACGATCACGTGAGACATTTTTATACATTTTATATTTGTGAGCGTTCCCTGTTGATTCTGTTTCTCTACAGAACCCTAACTAATACATAGGGACAGCATCATGCACAATGTATGTAAAATTCCTGAGGAGAAAAAGTGCTAATACGAAAGCCCTAATAATTACAACTGCTGCATCATGGGCAACAATTCTTGACACTTAGCTTAGTGAACTTATTTCCATCACATTTAAATTTACCTTTCATTTTGGGGGATACATTTTATTCACCAAATATAAAATTAGAAACTAGAGAGAAACATCAAAATATTTTTCATCCATGTCTTCTTCATAAATAACCTCTATTTCTACATTCCATAGAATTTTCTATTCTAGACTTTTTTCCCCCTAAGGTAGATACTATAAAAACTTTTAGTTACGCATACCTGTGTTCAAGCCAGAATAGAATAGGAGCCATTATAAATAGTTTTTCTAAACAACTACTTCCAGTAGACTATTTTCCTTCCTACCAAAGGTTCATTCTTTATTTATTTTAATATTTTCAAATTAACTGAGATATAGCACATTTATTTTGTAATTGGTACCACTCATAAGTTTTGCTAGTTAAAATGATGTATGCCACTAAAAACAATGATAACAATGTCCAAAAATATATTGCCATTGAAAGCCTAGACTGTTTATTCTTTACTTCTTTCAGATTTATTCAACCACTTTCGAAAATTATAATTGCTGGTGGAAAGAAGTGGCAAAATGTGGGGTTCAACTTCTTCTTGACTTTATATTTTGCCACTGCTTCCAGACTGGTTTTTCCTATTGATCATTTTGAGAATCACGCTTTTCGATCAGAAGGTCTCTGCAGAATTAGGAAGAAGTATGCTTCTACTAGATAAGGTTGACCAGAATTTCCTCTTCTTTTCTCACACTCCATCATTATACAAATTGACACTGGAAGAAAACTTGTGGGGGGTATTAACTCTGACTTCTGACTTGGTAGGAAACTTTTCTATGACATACTGGAACAGATACATGGAATTCAATTTCAATTTGTGTTAATATTGCCAAAGAACAGCTCACCACTTCCCACCACCCCTACTCCACTCTAAGAATTCTCTGGTCACTAACAATGGTACTAACTAATATATATGAGTGCTTACTATATTCTAGGCATTTTGCTTTATATTGTCAACTCTTTAACTCCTTACAGTTACGCTATGCTGTAAATTCTAATATAATCTTAATATCAAAAATGGTAAAACTGAAGCCCAAAACATTTACATAACTCGCTCTAAGTCACTCTGTAGGTAAGGGAGAGCAGGGAGAGCATGACTCAAGGGTCTCTACAATTAACTGCCTTGCAATGAAAAGTTCTCCCTTTTCTTAAGCCAAAAACTTCTCATTGGAATTGCTTCCAACCATCTTCCCATTGATTCATCCAGCCACCCAACAAGCATTACTCATTTGTACCTGCTGCCATATATTCAAGGACGACTAAGTATCAGATATCATAGAACTTAGCATAGATTCTAGTGAAGGAGGAAGGCACATAAATAAAACTGCGATAGTGTATGAGAGGTGCTAAGATAGAAGTATGATTAGGGTATAGAGAGAGTAAATAGAGGAAATGGCCATGATTACTTAGAATGTTCATGGAGAAAGACTTTAGTTTTCTATATGCAGTAGGAGTTTTTAAAGTAAATATTATGGAGAATATTATTCTGAGTAACAGAGGTAAATGGTATGAATAGAATGTAGGTTGAAGGAAATGAGGGGACTAATAGGCAACAAGTCTAGAGGGACAGATAGGGGTTAGGTAATAAAAGATTTTATTGGCCAAAGAGATCAGAGTCTTTAGAGGACAAAAAACCATTAAGGATTTTAAGCATAAATAGATGGTATTGTTTCTTTTTAAGTTTTTATTGTGACAATGTATCTATAACTCAACATTTCCTATTTTAACCACTTTCAAATGTACAATTCAGCGGTATTAACTACATTCACAAAGTTGTGTTACCCTCATCAGCATCAGTTACCAAAACTTTTTCATCACTCCAAATAGAAACTATGCACCATGAAGCAGTATCTCCTCATTCCTCCACTGCCAACTTCCCTGTCAGCCCCTGGTGACCTGTAATCTACTTTCTGCACCTATGAATTTGCTCATTCTAGGTACTGCAGATACGTGACATCACACAATAGTTCTCCTTTTTGTGTCCGGCTTATTTCACTCAACATAATATATTCAAGCTTCATTCATGTTATGATATGTATCAGAACTTCATTTCTTTTTAACTGTTGAATAAAATTCCAGGGTAGGTATATACCACATGTTGTTTATCCATTCATCTACTGATGGACATTTAGGTTGTTTCCACTTTTTGGCTATTATGAATAATGCTGCTTTGTACACTGGTATACAAATGTCTATTCAAGTCCCTCCTCTCTATTCTTTCAGACTTATGCCTAGAAGTGAGATTGTTGGGTCATATGGTAGTTCTATGTTCAACTTTCTAAAGAACTAGCAAACTACAGTGACAGCACCATTTTAAACTCCCAACAACAATGATCAAGGGTTACAATTTCTCTGTATCCTCACCAATACTTATTTTCTATTCTTTTAAAAATAATAGTCATCCTGGTGAGCGTGAAGTTGCATCTCACTGTGGTTTTGATTAGCATTTCCCTGATGACCAGTAATGCTAAGCATCTTTTCATGTGCCCTACTGGGCTTCTAAATGTCTTTTCAAGTCCTTCACCATTTTTTAATTGAGCTGTATATCTTTTCATGTTGACTTGTAGCAGCTCTTTATAGATTCTGGATGTTAAACCCTTATAATGTATATGATTTGTGACTGTTTTCTTCCATTCTGTAGGTTGTCTTTTCAACTTCTTGATAAAGTCCTTGATGTACGAAGTTTCAAATTTTGATGACATGCATTAAATCTAATTTTTCTTCTGTTGCTCATGCCTTTGGTGTCATAGCTAAGAAATCACTACCAAATCAAAGGTCATGAAGGTTTTACCCATGTTTACTCCTCAGACTTTTATGGTTTAGGCTCTTATGTTTAGATCAAGGATCATTTTGAGTTAATTTTTTATAGATGATATGCGGCAGAGGTTCGACTTCACTCTTTTGCAAGTGGGCATCCAGTTTTTCCAGAACTATTTTTTGAGGGAACATTCTTTGCCCTACATAATGCACTTAACATCACTGTTGAAAATCAGTTCAACATGGACATGTGGGCTCATTTCTAGACTCTCATTTCTATTCCTTTGGTCTATATTGTCTATATTCATGCCAGCACCACACTATTTTGAATATTGTGGCTTTGTATAAGTTTTGACATCAGAAAGTGCAATGTTGTTACTCTTTTTCAATATAGATTCAGTTGTGGCCCCTTGCAATTCTATGTGAGTTGAGGATTAGCTTTTCCATTTCCATATTTTAAAAAAAGCTGTTGGGATTTTGATAGGCATCACTTTGAATCTTTAGCACATGTTGGGTAGTGTTGACATTGAAACTATATTAAGTCTTCTTATTCATGAAAATGGGATATCTTGTCATTTATCTAGGTCTTCTTTCATTTCTTTCAGCAAGGTTCTGCAGTTTTTAGTGTTCAACTCCTTCACTTCCTCGGTTAGCTTTATTTGTAGACATTTTATTCTTTTTAAAGCTATTGTTACTGGAACTGAGTTTTTAATTTCCATTTTGGTTTGTTCAAAGCTGGTATATAGAAATTAATATGCTGATTTTGCATATTAATTGTGTAGCCTGAAAATCTACTAAGTCCCTTTTTACCTCTATTAGTTTTCTTGTGGATTCTTTGGGATTTTCTATATAAAAGATCATGTCAACTGCAAATAGAGATAGTTTTACTTCTTTCCCTTCTAGTTAGGATGCATTTTATTTCTTTTCTGGGGAGCCACACAAACTTCAATGTAGAAATCAGACTAGAGGGAAGAAACTTTAAAATCTGTTCTATAACTAGTTGTTAAAACGTACTTGGAAATTTATTGCTTTTTTGTATATATGTTATATTTCACAGTAAAAAAATAAACTAAATAAATAAAAAATTAGAATGGGCCTAGTCCAAATACCCCTAAAGACTGGGAGAAAGGTCAAAGCTGATGGTGGAGTTATACAGAGAAGGTAGGGTTTAACAAATCAATATGATTGCTGAATCAATTTCGACATTTCTTTTAGTCTCCAGTACCTTAGAGTAGCTAGAAATAAAAACCTAGAATGGTAGAATTGTAACCCATACCAAACTCTGAAATCTGTTCTACAACTAATTGTTGTGCTATACTTTGAAATTTGTTGCTTTTTTGTATATATGGTTTTTTTTTCACAATTTTTTTTTAAATTTCTTCTAGCCTCTAGTGTTTTGGAGCAGCTAGAAGGAAAACTCTGAAATAGTAGAATGGTAGGTAACCATCACCAAATTCTGAAATCTGTTCTGCATCTACTTATTGAAGTGTACTTTTTTTTTCAGTGGTTAGAATGCCCACTTTTTTTTATTAATTAAAGAAAAAAAAAGAAATTAACCCAACATTTAGAAATCATTCCATTCTACATATGCAATCAGTAATTCTTAATATCATCATATAGATGCATGATCATCATTTCTTAGTACATTTGCATCGATTTAGAAGAAGAACTAGCAAAACAACAGAAAAAGATATAGAATGTGAATATAGAGAAAAAAATAAAAATACTAATAATAGTACAAAAAAAAGACAAACAAACAGACAAAAAAAAACCCTATAGCTCAGATGCAGCTTCATTCAGTGTTTTAACATGATTACTTTACAATTAGGTATTATTGTGCTGTCCATTTTTGAGTTTTTGTATCTAGTCCTATTGCACAGTCTGTATCCCTTCAGCTCCAATTACCCATTATCTTACCCTGTTTCTAACTCCTGCTGAACTCTGTTACCAATGACATATTCCAAGTTTATTCTCGAATGTCGGTTCACATCAGTGGGACCATACAGTATTTGTCTTTTAGTTTTTGGCTAGACTCACTCAGCATAATGTTCTCTAGGTCCATCCATGTTATTACATGCTTCATAAGTTTATCCTGTCTTAAAGCTGCATAATATTCCATCGTATGTATATACCACAGTTTGTTTAGCCACTCATCTGTTGATGGACATTTTGGCTGTTTCCATCTCTTTGCAATTGTAAATAACGCTGCTATAAACATTGGTGTGCAAATGTCCGTTTGAGTTTTTGCCCTTAATTCCTTTGAGTAGATTCCCAGCAATGGTATTGCTGGGTCGTATGGCAATTCTATATTCAGCTTTTTGAGGAACCGCCAAACTGCTTTCCACAGTGGTTGCACCACTTGACATTCCCACCAACAGTGGATAAGTGTGCCTCTTTCACCGCATCCTCTCCAGCACTTGTCATTTTCTGTTTTGTTGATAATGGCCATTCTGGTGGGTGTGAGATGATATCTCATTGTGGTTTTGATTTGCATTTCTCTAATGGCCAGGGACATTGAGCATCTCTTCATGTGCCTTTTGGCCATTTGTATTTCCTCCTCTGAGAGGTGTCTATTCAAGTCTTTTTCCCATTTTGTAATTGGGTTGGCTGTCTTTTTGTTGTTGAGTTGAACAATCTCTTTATAAATTCTGGATACTAGACCTTTATCTGATATGTCATTTCCAAATATTGATTCCCATTGTGTAGGCTGTCTTTCTACTTTCTTGATGAAGTTCTTTGATGCACAGAAGTGTTTAATTTTGAGGAGCTCCCATTTATTTATTTCCTTCTTCAGTGCTCTTGCTTTAGGTTTAAGGTCCATAAAACTGCCTCCAATTGTAAGATTCATAAGATATCTCCCTATATTTTCCTCTAACTGTTTTATGGTCTTAGACCTAATGTTTAGATCTTTGATCCATTTTGAGTTAACTTTTGTGTAGGGTGTGAGATATGGGTCTTCTTTCATTCTTTTGCATATGGATATCCAGTTCTCTAGGCACCATTTATTGAAGAGACTGTTCTGTCCCAGGTGAGTTGGCTTGACTGCCTTATCAAAGATCAAATGTCCATAGATGAGAGGGTCTATATCTGAGCACTCTATTCGATTCCATTGGTCGATATATCTATCTTTATGCCAATACTATGCTGTTTTGACCACTGTGGCTTCATAATATGCCTTAAAGTCAGGCAGTGCGAGACCTCCAGTTTCGTTTTTTTTTCCTCAAGATGTTTTTAGCAATTCGGGGCACCCTGCCCTTCCAGATAAATTTGCTTATTGGTTTTTCTATTTCTGAAAAATAAGTTGTTGGGATTTTGATTGGTATTGCATTGAATCTGTAGATCAATTTAGGTAGGATTGACATCTTAACTATATTTAGTCTTCCAATCCGTGAACACGGTATGCCCTTCCATCTATTTAGCTCTTCTGTGATTTCTTTTAGCAGTTTTTTGTAGTTTTCTCTATATAGGTTTTTTGTCTCTTTAGTTAAATTTATTCCTAGGTATTTTATTCTTTTAGTTGCAATTGTAAATGGGATTCGTTTCTTGATTTCCCCCTCCGCTTGTTCATTGATAGTGTATAGAAATGCTACAGATTTTTGAATGTTGATCTTGTAACCTGCTACTTTGCTGTACTCATTTATTAGCTCTAGTAGTTTTGTTGTGGATTTTTCCGAGTTTTCGACGTATAGTATCATATCGTCTGCAAACAGTGATAGTTTTACTTCTTCCTTTCCAATTTTGATACCTTGTATTTCTTTTTCTTGTCTAATTCCTCTGGCTAGAACCTCCAACACAATGTTGAATAATAGTGGTGATAGTGGAAATCCTTGTCTTGTTCCTGATCTTAGGGGGAAAGTTTTCAATTTTTCCCCATTGAGGATGATATTAGCTGTGGGTTTTTCATATATTCCCTCTATCATTTTAAGGAAGTTCCCTTGTATTCCTATCTTTTGAAGTGTTTTCAACAGGAAAGGATGTTGAATCTTGTCAAATGCCTTCTCTGCATCCATTGAGATGATCATGTGGTTTTTCTGCTTTGATTTGTTGATATGGTGTATTACATTAATTGATTTTCTTATGTTGAACCATCCTTGCATACCTGGGATGAATCCTACTTGGTCATAATGTATAATTCTTTTAATGTGTTGTTGGATACGATTTGGTAGAATTTTATTGAGGATTTTTGCATCTATATTCATTAGAGAGATTGGTCTGTAGTTTTCTTTTTTTGTAATATCTTTGTCTGGTTTTGGTATGAGGGTGATGTTGGCTTCATAGAATGAATTAGGTAGTTTTCCCTCCGCTTCGATTTTTTTGAAGAGTTTGAGGAGAGTTGGTACTAATTCTTTCTGGAATGTTTGATAGAATTCAGATGTGAAGCCGTCTGGTCCTGGACTTTTCTTTTTAGGAAGTTTTTGAATGACTGATTCAATTTCTTTCCTTGTGATTGGTTTGTTGAGGTCATCTATGTCTTCTTGAGTCAAAGTTGGTTGTTCATGTCTTTCCAGGAACCCGTCCATTTCCTCTAAATTGTTGTATTTATTAGCGTAAAGTTCTTCATAGTATCCTGTTATTACCTCCTTTATTTCTGTGAGGTCAGTAGTTATGTCTCCTCTCCCATTTCTGATCTCATTTATTTGCATCCTCTCTCTTCTTCTTTTTGTCAATCTTGCTAAGGGCCCATCAATCTTATTGATTTTCTCATAGAACCAACTTCTGGCCTTATTGATTTTCTCTATTGTTTTCATGTTTTCAATTTCATTTATTTCTGCTCTAATCTTTGTTATTTCTTTCCTTTTGCTTGCTTTGGGATTAGTTTGCTGTTCTTTCTCCAGTTCTTCCAAATGGATAGTTAATTCCTGAATTTTTGCCTTTTCTTCTTTTCTGATATAGGCATTTAGGGCAATAAATTTCCCTCTTAGCACTGCCTTGGCTGTGTCCCATAAGTTTTGATATGTTGTGTTTTCATTTTCATTCGCCTCGAAGTATTTGCTAATTTCTCTAGCAATTTTTTCTTTGACCCACTCGTTGTTTAGGAGTGTGTTGTTGAGCCTCCACGTATTTGTGAATTTTCTGGCACTCCGCCTATTATTGATTTCCAACTTCATTCCTTTATGATCCGAGAAAGTGTTGTGTATGATTTCAATCTTTTTAAATTTGTTAAGACTTGCTTTGTGACCCAGCATATGGTCTATCTTTGAGAATGATCCATGAGCTTTTGAGAAAAAGGTGTATCCTGCTGTTGTGGGATGTAATGTCCTATAAATGTCTTCTAAGTCTAGCTCATTTATAGTAATATTCAGATTCTCTATTTCTTTATTGATCCTCTGTCTAGATGTTCTGTCCATTGATGAGAGTGGGGAATTGAAGTCTCCAACTATTATGGTATATGAGTCTATTTCCCTTTTCAGTGTTTGCAGTGTATTCCTCATGTATTTTGGGGCATTCTGGTTCGGTGCGTAAATATTTATGATTGTTATGTCTTCTTGTTTAATTGTTCGTTTTATTAGTATATAGTGTCCTTCTTTGTCTCTTCTAACTGCTATACATTTGAAGTCTAATTTGTTGGATATTAGTGTAGCCACTCCTGCTCTTTTCTGGTTGTTATTTGCATGAAATATCTTTTCCCAACCTTTCACTTTCAGTCTATGTTAATCTTTGGGTCTAAGATGTGTTTCCTGTAGACAGCATATAGAAGGATCCTGTTTTTTAATCCATTCTGCCAATCTATGTCGTTTGATTGGGGAATTCATTCCACTGACATTTAGTGTTATTACTGTTTGGATAATATTTTCTTCTACCATTTTGCCTTTTGTATTATATATATCATATCTGGCTTTCCTTCTTTCTACACTCTTCTCCATACCTCTCTCTTCTGTCTTTTTGTATCTGACTCTAGTGCTCACTTTAGTATTTCTTGCAGAGCTGGTCTCTTGGTCACAAATTCTCTCAGTGACTTTTTGTCTGAGAATGATTTAATTTCTCCCTCATTTTTGAAGGACAGTTTTGCTGGATATAGGAGTCTTGGTTGGCAGTTTTTCTCTTTTAGTAATTTAAATATATCATCCCACTGTCTTCTAGCTTCCATGGTTTCTGCTGAGAAATCTACACATAGTCTTACTGGGTTTCCCTTGTATGTGATGGATTGTTTTTCTCTTGCTGCTTTCAAGATCCTCTCTTTCTCTTTGACCTCTGACATTCTAACTAGTAAGTGTCTTGGAGAACGCCTATTTGGGTCTATCCTCTTTGGGGTGTGCTGCACTTCTTGGATCTGTAATTTTAGGTCTTTCATAATAGTTGGGAAATTTTCAGTGAAAATTTCTTCCATTAGTTTTTCTCCTCCTTTTCCCTTCTCTTCTCCTTCTGGGACACCCACAACACGTATATTTGTGCGGTTCCAATTGTCCTTCAGTTCCCTGATCCCCTGTTCAAATTTTTCCATTCTTTTCCCTATAGTTTCTGTTTCTTTTTGGAATTCAGATGTTCCATCCTCCAAATCACTAATTCTATCTTCTCTCTCTTTAAATCTATCATTGTAGGTATCCATTGTTTTTTCCATCTTTTCTACTTTATCCTTCACTTCCATAAGTTCTGTGATTTGTTTTTTCAGTTTTTCTATTTCTTCTTTTTGTTTAGCCCATGTCTTCTTCATGTCCTCCCTCAATTTATCGATTTTGTTTTTGAAGAGGTTTTCCATTTCTGTTCGTATATTCAGCATTAGTTGTCTCAGCTCCTGTATCTCATTTGAACTATTGGTTTGTTCTTTTGACTGGGCCATGTTTTCAATTTTCTGAGCGTGATCCGTTATCTTCTGCTGGCGTCTGGGCATCTAGTCAGATTTCCCTGGGGTTTGGACCCAACAGGTTGAGTTTTTTCTGTGAAATCTCTGGGTTCTGTTTTTCTTATCATGCCCAGTAGGTGGCGCTCGTGGCACACGTTTGTCTGTGGGTCCCACCAGTAAAAGGTGCTGTGGGTCCTTTAACTTTGGAAAGCTCTCGCTGTGGGGGAGGTTCACTAGCCGAAGCGGCTTGGAAGAGTGCCAGCCGGCCCAGGGATCCAAATGCGGGGAGGGTCGCCGGCTGCTGCTGCCCGGGAGAGCGCCTGTCCGAATCTCCTAGTCGGCCAGGGGTGCCAAGCATGGTGGGAGGGCGCCAACTGCCGTGGCCCGGGAGAGTGCACTGTTCCCAGCCGGACCGTGAAGTCACGTGTTTGGAACGGACCCCGGTCACCGTTCTCCGCGGCCTGGGGATCTCCGATCCAATTCTCCCAGTTGGTCCAGGGGGCCACGCGTGGTGGGGGTGCCAGCTGCTGCTGCTTGAGGGGACCCCCTGTCCAATTGTCCCAGCTGGCCCGGGAAGGAGGAAGGGAAGGACTCCAGCCGCTTTCCGCCCCGGCCCAGGGAAGCCCGCGCCCCTCGGCGATCTCACCCGAGCGGGTTCTCTCAGCCAGTCAGCCGTTCCAGGATGGGGTACGCTGCCTTTTTGATCTCTGTCGTGACTCCGAGAGCTGTTCTGTATTGTTTCTACTCCCCTAGTAGCTGTTCTGGAGGAGGAACTAAGATCCTCGCGTCTTACTAAGCCACCATCTTCTCCGGAAGTCCTGAAGTGTACTTTGAAAATCATTGCTTTTTTCTTTTCCTTTTATATATGTTATATTTAACAATAAAAAAGTTTACAAAAAAAAAAGATTGGAGGTAGGAACTTCCAGGTGCCTATGATAGGGGTGGTATCTTGGGAACTGGTAACAGAAACCAAGATGAAATGATATATATGAGATATGGTCAAGAAATACTTGCATGCAAATGCACCATAAAGGAAAAGAAAGGGATGAGTCTGGGATGAATACAGGCTTCTGATATAGGTGTTGTGGTGAATGGTTGGGGAATCACCAAAATGGAGACTCTAGTAAAAGAAGCCAGTTTAGAGGGAGATAATCACAAGGAGCCAAATTCCACATTGTTCAATTTGAGGTGTGTTTTTTCCTTCAAGGGGGGATATATCCAGAAGAGAAAGGGATAGAAGGGAATTGGCTCAGAAATGATATCTGGCCAGAAGACACATCCTGAGTCAGCACTCTGTCTATTTTTGATAGCAAACCTTCTGAAGTAACACAGAGAAAATGTCCTCCTGTTTCAGTACGATAATACAGCTCATGTGTTGCTTATCTCTGATTAGGTTTTCCTTCAGATGAAATAACCCTTGCTTCTGCAAATGTTCTCCACAGGACTTCATTTCTTGGAGAAATCCAGCTAAAATACAGCATCAATCACTGGGGCTAAATTATAAAGTATATTCAAACCAGCATAGGTCTTATAATCTAGATACTATACTACTGTCTAGGACTGCATTCATTTACTAAAAAGCTATATTATCTTTCTTGGTTTACACAGAAGCTTAATGCCCAAGTAAGATCTCTCTCCCTGCACCCACACACACAATTGGACTTATATGTAAGTGAAGTCACACCTTTGTTACCCCAAAGATGCCCCATTGTTTTAAGAGATCACTTTTTTTTTTTTTTTTTTTTTAAAGGAAAGACAGAGAGAAGGAAGGAAGGATAGAAGGAAGGAAGGAAGGAAGAAAGGGAAACATCTTTAAACATTTTCTTGTTTTATTGTATTTTGTTTTTCCGTTTTTTGTTACATGGGCTGGGGCCGGGAATCGAACCGAGGTCCTCCGGCATAGCAGGCAAGCACTTTGCCCGCTGAGCCACCGCGGCCCGCCCAGAGATCACTTTTTTAAGCAGCAAAATTTCAAACAACAAAGGTGCCTTTTCAGATTTAAAATACAAAAAGGTGAGTTTGTATCTGACAGTCTAACTTCACAGGATATTGCTATAAACCCTTTAAAGTCATATAGGAGAGAAAACCCTCCAGGAACCACTCCTGTAGGGTCAAGTTCTCCTCAATGCTTCAGCTAAGTCTTCAGATTGTTTCTTTCACCAGATTTTCCTGATGCTGTTGGTCAAATAAGGGAGCCCGATAATTTTCAGTCCAATTCTCTAGCACATAAATCAGATATTACAAAGGATTATATCAAAACAGACATCCTCCTTCAACCCACATAGAGATAGAAGCATTCACCCTCTCCATAGACATATCACGGGAAAATTTATAAATAATTTATAGCAATCAAAGTACTTTTTATTCATTCCATTTGATCAACAAATTTAGTAAACACACCAAATAATTTACCTTCCTAATACCTTATAATATTTCTACAAATTATTTAATATCATTTGATATAAAGTTGGCTTTCATGACTTGATTTTAGTGAATGTATCTAAGCTCTTGGAGACCTTTCTCATGTTTAAAACTTATTCCTTTTTTCAACGAACAAGTCTACTAACTTCATAAGATGAACAAGGAGCTACCAGCAGGCATGGCCTTAGGCTTATGAATCCATTCCAAAATTATCTTTTACAGGTTATTCTTCTTTCAAAGAGTAAGCTTGCCTGTATCCACTCTTTTGGCATAATGCTAATTATCTAAATGGTATAGACAGTAACTTTAAGATTAGAATAATTCAAATTCCTTTTATGTGCCAGAAACTCCCCTGGGTTTATGACTTTAGGGACCTTTAATACATCTACCTGAACTCTCAAGTTTTAACATATATAGAAGAACATACAAAAAATGCCATTTTAATAGCTTTGCCTTTACTCTGGACCATGTTTTCATTGTAGCATCTTCTGCAAGCAGTGGGTCTAATCATTTTTCTGGTTCCTTTTGACTAGAAAATGCTATTGCCAAATAGGTTTCCTTTATGTTCTATCTACAGTCTTCTTTCAGTTTCTCAAAAGCAAAAGGCTTCCCAGGACCATTACACCTCCAAAAGAATGTCCTTATCTTTTTTCTAGTCTTTGTTGAGATGCCACTTTCTCAGTGAGGCCTCCCTTGACCAACCCATTTACGATAGCTCCTCCAGGTCTATTCTTCCCCATAATTCATCACCATTTTCATAGTATAAAAGTTACTTATTATTGTGGATGCCAGCTTAGATAGTAAGCTCTACCCAGGAGGATTTATATTTTGTTTATAACATAACTTCAAAGGCTAGAGTAGTAGCTGGTACCTAGTAAACATGCAATGACTAATGGTTGAATAAATGAATAAATGCTGTTCTTCTGCCCAGAACACTTTCCAACTCTCTAGTATTGCCACATTCACTTATAATAAATCTCCCTAAGGTCATTCAGGGAGGTCTATCTGACCTTCTTGATCACAACAGGCCCTTTAGCAATGTGCATTTATTTTCGTCACACAGAATTCATCACAGCCATAATTTTACATTAGTTGGATTTGATTAGCGCAGGTCCGGGAGAATAGGTATCATCACTATTTCCCGTCCACCCCCACCACCTTTGTTTTCCCAGCGTCAATCCTGCCAGAGAGCAGCTGCGCAATGCTTACTCACTGGCTGAACGAAATCTGGTGGCGTTCAGTATCACACACTAATTCAAATTCTTAGGTGCCTACCTGCCTACCTGCCAAACCTCCAGCGTTACTCTTCTGAATCTCAATGTTATATTCCCATTGCCCTCTTTCAGTTCCTTGAGGGTACCTTTTGCACCTGTGCTACCATTGCCTCCTCCTGGAAAATCTACCCGTTTCCCCCAGTCTCCTCCACCCCTCGTGCTCACTCTCGCGCGCCCTCTCACTCACAAGCACTTCATCTAGTTCACCCTACCATTGAATTTAGATCCTAGCTTAAACATCAGTTTCCTAGGAAATCTTCTGATGCATTCAAACCTCCATTTAAATCACCGGACCTTGTCCCTTTCCTCCCTACAAAAAGTAAAAATTACGCCCATTTTCAAATATTTGCTCGTTTTTCTAAGTATCTGATTAACCGTGGATTTCGTGTGCTAAACTACAAACCGTGAAAGTGCTGTGGCCACGCCTCCCAGTCCTATCACGGTGAACCAGAATGAGCAGGAATCTGCATTCAGTCGCTGAGAGGGAGCCTGAGAAATAGCTAATCCTCCATTCCAAAGTACCAAGGAAGGCTTCGGACTCACACAATTAGCCACTCCTGACAAGGGAAGGTACTGACAAATTATCATGTTGTTTGCCATGTCTGTTACCTGGCACTCTTCTTAAATAAATGAAAAAGAAAAGAGTGCTTAGAAAGAGATATGGTAATGTCCTCCAGGACTGAAGTCTCGACATAAATTACCAATTGAACTATTTCTCAATAAATTACTTATATGGCATCATCACTTACAAATCAGGCTCTCTAGGTACTTATATCCCTGATATCTCTAAAGTTAAAACTGCTAAAGGCTCCAACCTGTGATGATATTGCTGAGGACAAGCTGAATCTTGAGCGAGAGAATCAGTTCAATTAATTTACAACAGACTGCACTTTACAGAATATTATCTTTCACAAGCCATGTCATCTTTCAGAATCTCAAAGCATATGTCCTGACCTAGTTTTGTTTTGCTTCAAATCCGTTGAAACAAAGACTTCCAAAAGTCTTTTAAAGTTACAGAAATCCCAACTTATAATACCATAATAATATAGTGCATACAACTGAGCCAACACCTGTAAAAATATTATATGGGGAATATTTTTAGAGTTCTCACCTGGGATGGTAAAAATTCATTGCTTCCTTATTGCACTCAATCAGGGGGCTCTCCCTTCCTGGTCTCCTGCTATGTGCATCTCCTTAATCAAGAGCACTGGGTGTCTTTTGATGCCTACAACAGCACGTCAGCTTTGTGCTGATGTGGGTAGGCCATGGAGGAAAAAGAGAAGGGGTGAGCTGTGCCTTCAGCCCCAGGAGGTCTTGGGGAATCAGGCATGGATAACCAGGTCTTGATCAAATAGACTGCCTAAGTATTCTTTCTCAGGTTCCTGTCTTGTCCTTTTTTTTTTCCCCTTACATGGTGTCCATCTACCAGTTTCTCATTCCCATAATTCTTCCAATTACTTCTGCCAGAAGTCCTCTGGGCCTGTCTGAAACCTATTATAGCCCACAGTCTCTGAGGCAAATATGAAATTCTTATCACGTGCCCAGGGTAATTATGTTACTATTCAAAGGACACCTTCAATGTATTTATTTCATCTTTTTTATCCTTTATTCTTTCTCCTCCCCCCCTTCCTTCTCCTCTAGCAACTTCTCTTCTATCCCCTTTCCTTTAAAAATTGTGAGTAGGGGAGAGAAGATTTTATCACTTGCCAAGAACCTAAGAATGAATCATCTATATTTCAAAGTCAAATGAGAACCTAGCATTCCAGGGCATTTGCAAACAATTGCTAAATCAAGTATGGGATATGAGCATGGGTTCCTCTGGATTGGAGAAAACTAAGGGAATGTGAAGAAAGAAAGAAAGGTTACAGCAAGAACTTTCCCTCTACTTAATTTCCTCTAATTCAACCCTTTTTAGATACTAGTTTATGTTATATATAAAAAAAAAAACAGGTGACAGTAAGGTGCTTAGTAGATACAAAATGAGGATCTCAAAAGGGGGGAAGGGGTTGAGGGATTGGTTTTCTGTGAATTAGGGATTGCCAATAGATGTACAATTTTCTTAGCAGATGTCTTTGGGTCAAAGAAATAAAGGCAGAAAACAAAAAGAGAAATGTAAATAAGTAGAATAATGAATACAGAAAAGCAGAGACCCATCACTCCCAACTTACCCAGCCTCAGTACTAACCCAATCACCATCTGTGAGTTCAATGGACTGTTTTTCAGATGGCCCAGTCCCTCGGGTATCAACTAGTGATAATTATAGTTTAAAGCTAGTCCTTCTGGGGTTCCTAATGCAAAAATGAAGGCTTTTCAGTTGCTGTTTTAACTAACAGTACTCTATAGCTTAGAAACTCTTTTCCCTAAAGTTTTCTTTTTCTTAACCAGCTCCCCCAATCTGTGCCCCCTTTCCCCCAACTCAGCCCAGCCTTCTTTGGTTCTTTACTGAAAATTTCTGGGGAACATTGAGTATTAGATTTTTGCCCACATGTAATTTGTTAATAGTAGCAGAACTACGGAATGCCTTAAAATGGATGGAGCTGTGACCTGTTGGTATACAGTTTTTTAGCCAGTCATGATCACATATATCTGATGACATATTTGATCACATATACATTATGACATCCGATGTCATGAGTCTCTTAGATCTATAATCCCTGGAATTACATTGAAACACAAGCCATTAATATAGGTCACCAGTATATATTAAATGCTGAGCTGTAGCTGTGTTCAGCCTGTTGGGTTGAGTTTTCCCTTGGTCGTTTAGCATTGGAGAGTGAGAGAACATCATTGGAGATTGTCAGTTTAAAGCAGTAACTTGCAGAAATGACATTTCACCGGAATAAAGAAAAAAAGCATTTCACACAAAAGGTGGAAAGAATAAAATAGGAAAAAAGGCTTTAAGAAACTGCATTATAGGTTAGGTAGACAAAGCTATTGTTAGAACAACTTTGGGCTGATAAAGCCATTTAAACCCGCATTGATTGGATCCTCAGACAGACTATTGTGCACTAACTACCACACGGAAAGCTGGGGCATTTGGGTGTGCACAATGAATGCCTCAGGTATAATCTGCAATTGTGCATATATGTCAATGCATGCATAAGCACTTAAAACAATAAGTGGTCATTTGTTCTTCTTTTTCCTGTTTTGCCATATGCGTACAAGCACTGCTGAAATTGTTTTATATTTTTAAAACAGAACATCATTTTTCCCAACTTAGAAGAAAAGACGAAAATATCTGCATTATCATTTGTTGCAATAAATTACTTGGGTCTCCAGGAGCACGATCACTACAGCTCAGCTTGGAAGAGGCCTTAAAAGGCCCAGAGCTTACTCCAGCCAAACTTCCATGATTTAAACATCAGGCCACAGCCTCACACAGACTATGAGTGAATGCTTCCAGAAATAAATGCATCAAAAGCATGCAGATTCTAATTATTTAATTGGATGTGATTCTTTTTGCGTGTTTTACGTTTATCCCCTTAACCTCTAGATTTGAAGAGGGCAAAAATAACATTGCTCAGATGAGCTCTCTAACACATGATTCAACTATGATGAAAAAGAATCTGCATTCGCACATTTCCCCAAAGGCCAGAAAGCTAGTGTTACCAAACAGTGTACAGTTAAGGAAAGGGAAGTATGCACAAGCGGGAAATAATTTGCATTACTTTTAATAAAAAATGCATTCCATACTTATTATATACATTACATTCTAATTTTCCTAAATATTTTTTGAACTGCACTTCAGTGTTTTGAATAGCACATTTAGTTAAATAAAGAAAGTAATCTGACAATTACCTTAAGTTGTTCTTCCAAAGCAGCAGTTGCATGATCTCCACTAGTTTCATCGACTACCACCACCATGTGGGTGAGCGAATTCACCCTGACTTGCTCCTGTTCTAAGTCTTCTTGAAGCACCTGAAAGATAAAATTTTAAGAAAAGGAAATTAAAAGAATAGTTCCCTGGTCTGTATGCTGAAAATATTTCTTCCCAGATAACTGTGATTTCTTCCAGCCATGTCTTGGGGACTGCAATTTTTAATAAACTAGAACCATCCCCAGCAATTTTTCTGCTATGGTGCTCAGCAAAATTTGCACATGTCTATTTTCATTTGAACTCAAAAGTATCGAGAAAGAGCATATGTTGTAAAAGGTACTTTTCTCATCCCTTCTCACCTTCTCAAGGACTTTTCTAAATGCAATTTCCTCTGCAATTACCTCTGGCATCTTCAATCTCTCCTTCTCTACTGAAGTGCATCAATATACAAAACAGACACACCTTTTGGACCTAATAACCCCCTCCAGCTACTTCCCTGACATTTGCTCCTCTTCACTAAAAACTATCGTTTTCTACAGTTACTGTTGCTACTTCTTTACTCTAATGCTCCTTTTGCCCAGCATTCCTTTGAAATATCTCTTGTAAAGTTTACCACCAACCTCCAGTAACTCCCTAGCCAATACCCATTGTTTGATATCAGTTTACTTGACATTTCAATCACTGACCATGCCTTCCTTCTCGAGACCATCTTCTCTTTTTTCTTGACCTTCATATACCACCCTTTTCTGATCATACTCTCACCTCACTATCTGCTGTTGTTTCATTCCTTCGCTGGTTCCTTCTCCTTTGCACCAACTACCAATCAGATGTCATTCCTCTGTGTAGAAGCCAGTGGATTTCCAACACATTAAGAAGGAAAATCTAAATTCCTTACCGGAAATGCTTCTGTGACCTAGCACATGCCTACCTCCCGAATCTGACTACAAAACGTTCTTGCCCTCCTACATTATATTTCAGCCACACTTGCCTTCTCCTTCCTCAGATGTAAAGCTCCTCTCTTGGCCTGAAATTGCTCTCCCACTAGATCATTAAATGATCTCTTCTTATCATTCAGGACTCAGCTTAAGTCACCTCTCCTGAGAGGCTATTCATGAGCATGATACCTAAGGTCATTTCCTAGTTACTTTTTATTTTTATCACATATTAAAAAAAAAACACTGATAATCACTATTCAATGTTTTCTTATGTATTAGTCATCTGCTTTCTGTCTCTTCTCACTGGAACATTGGATCCACTAGAGCAGAGTTGTTGCTTGTTGTGTCCACTGCATATGCCCAGCAACTAAAGATTAATAAGCATTTTGTCAAATGAAAGCTGCCACCTGTGGGGGGAGGCAATAGTCACAGATGAGTTGGGTCTTTCCTGAGTCTGTGAAGATTACAATCTGGTAGAAGAAATTGTACAATTATAGTAACCTATGGAGAATGTAACCACTTTTTCTCAGCTAAACCCTGGCTGTTATGAGAACAGAAAAGTTGAAATCCTGGCTTTTAAAATTAAAATTAGTGTGACTCTGGAAAAGCAGCAGTTTTCTCCAATTAAATGAGGATGTCACAAAATAGCACTTGCGATCATTTACAAAGCATACTATATACATTTTCTGGGAGAGGTAAATAGAGTTGTAAATAGAGGGTAAACAGAAGATGGGCAAACAAATGGGGCTGTTTTAGAACTAAGACATGTTACCTGGGAGCTCCAGGTCCCCGGGAGCTTACTCTGCTAAAATAGTAATTATTGGGATTTCCATGAATGGATATATAAAAGTCCTAGTCATCAAGTTTGCTTCATGGAATGTCTATGATATGATACATAATGGAGAAGCAAGTTTGGGACACGTCCTGTAACTTTCTGGAAAGCCTGCAGACACCAATTGCAAAACAGTTATGCTTGGCACCCATGAGAGTAGCTCTTAGTTATTCAAACCCTATGGCAGGTGTGGGGGAAGTTATTAGGATGGCTCATAGGATTTTATTTTTATTTTTTCAAGTCTCTACATTTTAGAGCACTGTCAAACCTCTTCTTTTTTACTTTCTCTCTCTAGATTTTCACACTTCGTTTTCCAGTGGAGCAATTTAGAATAAAATGACTTTGCATGTCTTTTGTGTGTGGAATCTATACTGCCTGTCACACCTTTGACATTCCGGAACCTATCCTGGTTAATAAAACTCTTTCTCGCATCAGGCCAAAAATGGAAACATTAACATTCAGAGCTGTCCTTGACAGTCATGTTGAGTCCGTGTTTTCTGACTTACGTAAGTAAGGACTAGGAATATTTTTAATGTGTCAGCCAGTAATTTTAAAGAGTAATAAATAAAATAATAATTTAGTGGGCAAAATATCATAAGTTGGCTTCTTGAATGTAGCCAATTCTTTTTACCTATCACTCAAATAGTAAAGCATATATAATTACATATGTTGAAAGCCATGGGGAAATAATGCCAAATGACCACACTTCCATGTACATTGTTATTTTTATCAGTTTAATATATTTTTATAAAGGAATCTGAGAAAAACATTGACCCACGAAATGCTTGCTTATCAACTCAGCACATACAATCAAATGCACTATTTATTTTCTCCAGTGTTTAAATTTTTTATTTTGTTTTACTATCTACTTGATCTATGATCAGAAATGACAGTCTTGCCATATTTCAAGGGCTTACATTCTGCATTCTTGCAGAAGTGCTGACACAAAGTCTCACTAATGCAGAAGTGCTAACACAAATTACCACTAAAATTAGTTGTGAGTTGGTAACTAAAATCAAACCTAAGGATCATCTGGATGTATAGTGAATAGAAGAAAATAAAGAAATACTGGAAAGGCTCTCCACTGAAGTAGAGTAGCCTGAGCTATATTTGCTTTTAAGTTATGTTGAGTCTCTTTTTCTCTTCTATGATTTTTAAATTAAGAATATGTTTTCTTACATCCATAATCAGGGATAAAGAAAGTTAAACTGAGCATACTCAATAGATGCGAGACAGAAGCTACCGCAAAATTAGAGTTAAATTTCCTATTTCCTCACTCCTCAACTCGGAAAATAACCATTAATGAATATCACAATATTAGCTAATCCTCCCAATCATAGAAAAAGGCAAAAGATTATAAGCCATTCCATGTCTGGGATTCATTTAAATCACTTAAAGCTGATTCTTAGAAGTAGCAAAAAATGACATACAAAGACGTGGAGTTAAGAGTCAAACTGTTCTGCCAATATGGGTTTCCATGAAGAAGGGCTGTCATCAATGGGGTGAATAGGCCTGCTTTTCTATTCATGAGAACATCGATTGTCAAGACTACCTTTTTTTTTCTTTTTGAGATGCACTACAGTTTACAAAGCTATTATTTTCATTAAATTTTATATAAATATTGACTTCTTATAAATTTGACTTTCTCATAGCTGAATTTATACAATGGAGATTTACAGTTGCTCTTCTAATTAAGCCTGAAATATGAGCCACATTATTTCCAAATATATGCATCTCCAGAGAGGTACACTAAAAGTTTTGCCTATCAAAAGAAAACACTTTCAAATTAAAACATTATAATATATTGTCATTAAATTATTTTATCAGAAACGTATATACTAATTATAAACAATATATCAGCATTTTATGCATGTGCTTATTGCCATTACTTTTATGACCGTAATGCATGCGAAACACCAGATTTTTAAAAATCTGTTATGCTCTTAATTAATTTACCATAGCATTATTAGATAGATAGAAATGTCAGTGGTGTTTGTTCTGTAATGTCAAATAACAATCTTTTTTCCCTTAGACAAGATAAAATGCCAGCAGTGAAATTTAACATTAAAAAAGGCTTCGCTTTACAAAAACGGACTTTGTTATACCTCTGTGAATAATTCTATTCCCTCTAAATAATTCTCTAGTTAAGAACCTGACCAAATTTGTTATTCCCTTAGTACATATTCACAATTTTATGATTCAAAAATGACTTTTCTTTTACTTCCTCGAAATGTTAATGATAATTCCAAATTCTTATTGCATTGAGGTGTGCCAAGTTGGTTTTCAGAAACTGGCTAAGAACCACCAGTGGAGAAAGAGCTGCTTCAGCCATACTTCAGATCTATGATTTTTTACCTGTTCTTAGCATGCATATGAAATAATGCTTGGGAAACTAAGATGTGCACATAGGAAAGGCTAGAGCATTTTTGGATTTGATGTCTGGAGGGGACAAAGAGCAAATAATAGAAAAGTAGCATAATAAAAAATAGCAATAAAGCACAGTTGAGTCTCCTGTAAACTCTATAGAAGGGTATACAATGTTTCCCTTGGTCACTGAATATGCTCGCCTACATGGAACAGGGAAGAACAATGATTACCTGTGTGTGTGTGTGTGTGTGTGTGTGTGTGTATGTGTGTGTGCGCGCTATGTGTACATGTATAATTCCTTCTACTTCAGTGATTACCCATTAGGAAATTACCAATACATGCAGGTCCTAGACACACACACAAATCTAGGAACAACACAGAACATGGGTTCTGCAGTCTGCTTGCCTGGGTTTCAACCTTGCTTGGCTTTACAATGTACTTTGTGACCCTGGTCCAATTCTGAATCTCTCTTGTAACAGATTTCTACGATAGGATCATAATAATATCAACCCCATGGGATGGTTAGGAAAAGTAAATATTTAATCCTACCTTTGAGTGGCAGGTTCAAGGGGTGAGTGACATCAAGACCACACAAGTAGTCCCTGCATATGCATGCCAAGACCATTATTCCGTCTCCAGGTCCAATCTCTAGTTTATTTTCTTTGTCCTGGGTGCTGGGTATCCCAGGCCTCTGAACAGCGGTCTAACTGTAGTGCACTAAACTACACATGTGCTCATGGGCAATTGGAGAAATAGTGCTATGGATAGATAGCACCTTGGTACCAGTCAATATCAGTCAAGAAACAGATGGTACTCTCCAGAGATTAACAAAGGCACCTTTTCTGAAAATGGAAGCTGAGTTGATAGAAACTAACACAGGTGGCCTGGAGTCCTGCAATAGCAGAAGCAGTTGCCAGGAATGGGTGAGGGGACGAAAACTTTCCAGAAGCCAAAGAGCATAGCTGTAAGGAGAGGACCACGTGCCAGGTGCTATGTCTTTAGTAGAAAAGCACAAATAACCTTTAGAGTTGCAAGAGGAGGGTTAGGGGAATAAATGTCCTCATTTCAGTCTTTTCTCACTCCCCCACCCCCTCACTCCCCGTCTCCAGCAGGTGCCTCCTAGTAGTCATATCTAGTCAGGAGTCTAAGCCCATGGGGGCAGCACAAAGTTAGCTTTTTGGAAGCTAAGTATGGAAAAGCATGGGTCTAGAGGGGCAAGTAAAAAATACTGAGCAAATCCTACCTGAGTTATTATTGAAAGAGAAAGATAAGGAGAAGGAAGATTGAGAGCAAGACCTAGTTCTGGGTTTGTGAACTTTGTTTAAACCACTTGGTAAAATGAAGGGGGCAGTTTATATGGCATCAAAATCCTTTGTCTGCTATGAAATTGCCGACCCTAATTTGGATTAGTGTTTTCTAAGGCCTGCCCCTGGCCCCTGCCAAATCACTTTCAATTAATACAATGAGAAAGATGTTTGATAAAAATTTGAAGTTTATGAACTTCGTACTGTTTTAGTTCAGCTGAGTAAACCTATATAAAAGATTGATGAAGACAATACTTACATCAAATACAAAATTGGCAAAGAATCATAAGAAAACAGATGCGCTTCTAAGAACGGGGAATATATCTAACTCCTAGGTATGTAATATCTTAGAAGGGCTGTTTCAGAGGAAAAAATAAACCCTAGATACTTAGCTGATCAATTAGCTGATGCAATACATCTGGATTTGGATTTTTGCTGTTGTTTTCAAATAAGTTTCAAGACCAAATCAGAAAGCTTCAGGTTTTTTTAGGAAATGGTGGGGAGATGGGCACTTCATCCTTCTCTTCCCTTTTCATCCTATGGCTCATTCTTATGTCCTTCTTTCCATCACTTCTGCACTAGACTAGGTCCTTTATTCCTTGCTCCCTTGAATGAAATGGTTTCGAAATGACTTTCAATTTTATTTTCAGTGCAACAGCCAATTTGTTAAGCCTCACTGGCCACAGAACTGTCTAGTATCCCTGTTAGGTTGGGGGAAAGGGGAAGGGCACTGCAACTGGAGCTGCGGAGGCTGTGTCACCCCTCCTAACCTGACTTCCGGAACTAATGAACTGCCCCTTCCGGATTTCACCCGACCTCCATCCTTAAAAGCTGCCTGAGCTGAAGCCCATGTGCGCACTCACCTCCCTCCATCTTGGGTTTGGTGAGTTCTACCCAGGAGCACAGAAATACCCTCCCCCCCTTTAAATTTCCTGGTCTACCTTTCTTCTTTCTCACCCTTTTGCCTCCTAAACCTTTCAATCCCATGAGGTATATAATTTTGCTGTAAATTTACTGATTATTTGAAATAAGTTTCTCCTACAGGTGCTACTATAAGAGCTTTCATTTTGATATTCATATTCTTAAATGCAATCACATAGTTTTCTTAGTTTTTATATTAGAATTCATTTGTTTTACCTTTTTGTTAGAATTGAATATTTATGTGTCTGCCAACTCCTAAGCTACCAAAGGGGGTGATCTAAAAACCATTTCAATAGAGGGATGTGAAAGATCACAGAAGTTCTAAATGCTTCCCAATGGCAGGAAGTGGGCTCCATCAATATGACAATTTAAGAGCAGACAATGAATTTGCTCCTATGTCTTTCAGAATGTAAGTGAAAAAGGGCATAGTATGGACTATAAATTGACCAAAAATTCTTGAAGAATGAAGAAACAGTACAACAGTAGTCAAGGGTGTAGGACTGGAAGTCAGATTTCCTGTGTTGATTACTGGATCCATCACGAACCAGCTATGTGATCTTGGGAAAGTTATTCATTAATGCCAAGTCTCAGCTTGCTAATTTGAAAAACTGAGATATGTAACAGTACTTATTTCTTTAGGTAGATATGAAGATCAAATAAAGAATAATTGCTTAGCATCCCGCCTGCCTTAATAAATGCTAACAGCTAGTTAGTTCAGAAAACCCATATTTAGGTACATTCAGATCAAGGACTTTAAACCAAGCTGTAAGAACCCAAAAGTCATCTAATTCACCCTCATCAAATACAATTCTGTAAACACTATTCTCTAATAGACAGTTTAAGAACAGAAAGGGAGTGTGATTTCGGAAATCCAGGAAAAGAAGGGCTAGGGCCTGGAGAAATATATAATAAATTTAAAATCTTTAAATATTATTTGAACTTCCAAGTTATTTAAATGAAGTTAATATCAGCAAACAAATGACCTGATCAATTGGCCTCATATATTGTTGAAAAATTAGCATGGTCAGAGATATGTCACAGAGCAAGGAAGACAGACCCCAAACACTAAATAACATCTCTCAATTTTCATGCATTTCCTCTTCCCCCTACAACCTATACATCCCTACATCCTGTGTGTGGTTACACAGTTGAAATCAGAAATTAGGTTGATGTGAACACCAAGAAAATCTCCTACTAAGGAATAACAAAATGCCTTCAATGTGATAATAATTATTGTCAAAGGAGAGAACAGGATTATTGCAAAAGGGGTTTGAGATTTCAGGCACAGCACAGAGGAAGTTGTATGCGTTGCTAGGCTAATAATATGCAGTTATGAGGCTCAGTTCTACTGATTATCACTCTTCTTAGATGCTTTTTCGATCTCATCATAAGCCCATATTCTTCTCTGTTCACTTCCTAGCTCCTTCTGTCCCTACTTGAAAGAAAGAGCTAAAGGATTAATGTTGAGAAATCATTTCCTTAAGCTTTGTGATTCTGAGCATTTTGTGCACAGTTACCACCAATGCACTCTTTCCCGACTGCTTACTATAAAGCTTGGAAATTTATATATGCTCAGTCTCTCCCTCTTTCTCTTTCATCCAGATATCCCCAAGTCTGGGAAACCAGAGTGCTGCAAGATCCCAGATCTTTGTGCTGCTCTCTGCATTTGCTCTAGCCTCTAGGATCTCAGCTGGAGACACGCTGCACTGGAATCTCAGAAGGGAGGGAAAGTCTGGGTTTCAAAGACACACAGGTCAAGATTAAAGCCTGAGTCTACCAATTATTATTCACATAAAATGGGCAATTTCTTAGCTTCTCTGAACACGTTTCTTTGTCTGAAAAGTTAGGGATTAAAACCCATCCAGCACAAGTTTAATATTAGAATTGCATGATATAATATATTAGAATCAGCTAGCAGCTAGCACAATGCTCAGTGGAATGGGTAGGTGGTGAGGAAATGTTTATTTTCTTCTATCTCCTGACATCATCGCATATCATTCTATTCTTTGGCTAAGTTTCATGGGACTAGAGCTTCTGGGCATCAGTGTTTATTTCCAGTTCCTCGACAGTCATATTATATATCTTTTAATTACAAAATATTCTCAGTGTGTTGTAGCTATAGAACATCATGTCAATGTGTCTGATTTTGTAGTTTTCTCATTTTCACTCGATATGACCTAGATGTGATAACAGCATACAAAATACTATCCAGCAAAAATTATCTCCCCAAAAATGTAGTTACATTGAATAACAGATTACCATTCATTGTACCACTAGAAATCATAGTTCATAACAAAAATACTAAGCACAAAACGATAGCATACTGTATTTAACAATTTTATATTCTTTTAGACAGAGATACAGTGCCATATTAAATCTTATTTTTAACACAAGGTTGGATTTATGTTCATGCATCTTGTTATAAGATTCATAAATATATTTTTCCAGGAAAAATGATTTTCCTAAAATCATGTTATCATATCTGTTGTGGCTTTCTTATAAAGAGCTTTCCCCGAAAATGCATTCTGAAGTAATTTATAGCGTTAAATAATTCATTTACAATATTAATGTTGCATTACCTATTCAAGCCAACTGAAATTAATTGGTACTGGTTCAGAAAAGTAGAGATATTTTATACGGGACTAACTCAATAAGTCAGAAATAGTCCTTTCTTTCCTTTTATTTCCCATCCCAGAGGCCATAAACTTGTAAAGAAGAATTACAGGAGCAATTAAGTATATTAAAAAAATCAGTGCCTCTAAGAAAAGTGTGTCTTGGGCAGGTATATTTAATAGATGCATTGAAGTACTATAAAGCCAGGCTGTGACACTTTGAGCAATGGTAATGAACCAATACTCAGTAATTTCCAATTAACTAATTAGTAATCCTTTAGCTAGAATGATTTGATTTGTTAAAATAAGAACATGGGTACTGATATTATTATTATTATTATTAATTATTATTTTAATTAAAGCATGGCATTATCTAGTATGCAAAATTATCCTTGGAAACTGCTGCTTGTTAATAGATTATTCATGCAAAAAATACATGCCTTCCCACCTGGATTAAAATATTATAATACATAATGGAGAAGCACGCACATACTACTATGTGGACCATATAAATGTGATGTTCTTTTCTATATTATGTTGCCGCTGATTTATGTCAAAAGACTATTATTACCATGCAAGCCAATTTCATTAGGTAGGAGTCATGTCATAACATAATAGGAGCTAACACATTTATAATATTTGGTTCGGGTAATATCCTAAAGGCTTTAGATACAATTATGCACTAAATATTTTATCAACTCTATAAGGCAGGTATTGTTATTATTATCCTGATTTCACAACTGGGGAAACTGAGGCACCAAAAGCATAAGTCACCTTTGCAAAGTCATTCAGCTTTTAAGTAGTAGAACTGTGACTGGAAACCAGGCAGTCTAGCTCCAGAGTCTCTGATATACTTTCCCTTATATAGAGATATTAATATTGCTCAAATAAACATAAAGGATAGATTAATCCATTTTTAGTATAGTTCTTCATCATAAGGCACACAAATAGAAACTTAAACTTCTCTGTGTGAGTGCATGTTTACGTGTGTATACTTGAGTTTCAGGTTTTACTCCCTCATTGCTACTTGAATTCAACATATTACATTTTAAAGACTACTTCCACAAAACTTGTTTGAAAAAAAAAGTCCCTCAACAGGTGTCATTGTTTAGGACCAACAATATGTTCTTACTAAGCATTTCACAGAAGCAACACTGAGGTGTCTCTTTTATGGGAATTATTTCTTTGATTTTTTTTTTTTTTGGCGGGGGTGCATGGTCCAGTAATCAAACCTGGGTTTCCTGCACGGCAGGTGGGAAATTCTACCCCTTGAACCACTGGCGCACCCAGGAATCATTTCTTTGGAAGCAACATTGCCACTGCGTAGTCTCAGTGACAAATACTAATCACAAGAGTTTAGGATGGAGTTTTTGTTATTAGCAGGAGGTTCCAGTTTCTTATATCTTCATGGCTTGGTGCCTTTGAAGACCACTTTCTGTTTTGGTTTTTACTTTTCTCTCATGAAGATTTCCTATCTGGATATTCTCTATGGGATCCTACCTGCCAAAATATCTGTGCATTGAGATGGCCATAGAATCTTTTCCCTCTTGGGGGAGTGCATGCTTGTCCTTCTAAGGACTTGATCCTCTTCCCCTGAAAGGTGAAGTAAGGTGTATATGGAAACCAAAGAAAGGGAAAGAATAATATCTTCAGGCCTTCCCTCTCCTTTCTTCATATGAATCCGGGTACAAATGTTAGGTAAGAAGTCCAATTAAAAATGGCCCACAAGACCTGATTTATTCTAGGATTGAGGCCAGATGTTCACAGAGCTCTTACAATTTATATGAAGTTCAACCTAACTTACCAGACAAGAGTTCTAAATGTGAATTAAAAGCCAGGGCACACAAGCTTGTTTTCTAAGGACACATCTAAACATGACGGGTGGTTGACATCTTCTGTGAGGTTAAAAAGATGCCAAAATGACCATCATGAAGCTATCTGAATAAGGGAATTAAACAGGGACAGAAGGAAGGAAAAACAAAAGTTAGAGGTAGGGAGAGGGCACTGGAGATCATATCTATAGTAAACTGTTTCACAGATGTGTTCCCTCTTCCTTTTCATGAGCTGTTTTCTTCCCCCTACTCACAAACTTTTTACCGTTTATTTAAATGTCCCTGACAGAAAGGGAGCAATAAGGAAGGCTTTGTGAGAGCCAGAAATAGAATTATGTAAAGCAACTGCTCCAACAAACCTTGCCTGAGCATCAATTATTTGCTAAGTGCTCTGCTAGGCTTTAAGGGAACACAGAAGTTGCCTGGCTCCCTGGTTGTAGTATAGCAATTTTTCCTGATTATATTGTTTATCTTTACTGCCACAGCCATCAACCTTCATTAAGCATTTATGGGGGCAAAAGATAGGAAATAAAATGGAATTGTGGAGTAGCAGCTAACAACACCTAATTTTAATCTCACTAAAAATGGGAGATTGCTAGTCATTAAAAACCCTATTTGATTCTTTGGTGTTCTCAGTCTCTGCTGGGTCACTCATTCTCCTCCCTATTAGTATGCTTTTCTTTTAGTTTTGCCTATTTTCGTAACTCCAACTCTGGCCTTCCAATCTCAGAATCCATTATGTGGAGCTCCAGACTTGTTCCCGAAATCCAGAACTATTGGTTCTGCTGCTGAGCTCCAAAATGCTCCTTACACCTGTGAAAATTTTCACACAGGTTCTACACACTCCACAATACGCTCCTAACATGTCTTCTGGCCTCCTACTTCTCTGTGCTCTAATTTATCTTAAAAGACATATCTTCCTAAAAAAGTAAGACGACGCTTCCTAAATTGTTGCTCTCTTCAATTTAATGCCTGGGTCCAAATGGGTCCCCATTACCCATAGAGTAACTCCACAGAACTAAGCCTTGCATTCAAGCCTCTCCATGATCAGGCTTGCCTCCCCCAGCATTGCACAGTGCCGGGGTGTTGTAACTAAGCCGGACACCTGACGTACCTGACATTTCCCCACCTCATTTCCTTTGCTCAGACATGGTCCCTGCTTTTACCTTTCTCAGGCTATTTGCTCTTTTCTACTTGGTGTGGTGGTCATTTCTTTTCTGCCTTTATGTGACGTGCTACAAAGTAAGCTTCTTGAGGAAGATTCCATCGATGCTTGGTCTCTGTATTCTTCACAACACTCATTGTGCTTTAATGAGTGTCTGTTCAGTGAAATGGAATAGAATGCGATGGAAAGAAATGGAATGTCAGATCGTTTGGCAGAATTGCACCGAAAGCTTTCCTGTTACGTGACTATCTAGATCATTTTAAAGGTCACCAGAAGAGGGTATTTCACATTCCTGGCAACCCAAATATTTGAGATTAACTAAGCTTCAAGGAAAAACATTTATAAGACAGGTGACTGAGCTTCCAAGAGGTTATTTAATTGGTATTAATCAGCACTTAATATACGACACTCATGCACGTCAGGATACACTGCACATGTTACATTTATACCTGCACATCCTAATGACTCGCCTGGCAAGGGCTTCGTCGATGCTGTCACTAAGCCTGTGTAGTTAGGACAAAAGAACAGAAACCCCAAAAGAATTGCAAACCTAGTTGACAAACTGAAGCTTTAAACTCTGTTCCGGGCTGTGTCATGAGACGAAGGATTCCATGACCAAGTATTTTCTTTTTGATGAAAATATCCTCCAATATGGCAAAGTTAGTTCCTACCAATGAAAGCTCAAGCTCACTCCAGGCTCTAACCCCTCAGGAACATGAATACTCCTTCATGTCCCTCCTGAGTACTGCCTCCATGGGAAATACTTTCCCTCCTTATCAACCTCACTAATAAACTTCCCCTCTTAAGATGGATATGACCAGCCAGAATTATATTCGGCATGTTTCTTCACAATAGCAATGAGGGGTTCAATTCTTTGACTACAGAGAAAATCGCTCTTGAGTGACTCAGAGCCAAAGCAAACCTTTAAGCTTTCTCTGCCGAAGCAAGAGCTCTAAGGAATAACTGTTCTCTTCCAAATTTTGCAGCGAATTGAACTTTTCGGTTACCCAGAGATAACAGTTTGGCTAGATTTAATAGTAACTGCCAATATAGAAGTGATTGTTTTATCTTGCCTAATTGCCAGATTCAATAAAAATGACTCATTTTCATGGCATTTCACAGCGGTTGAATTTCTACCCTCTCTTGCAACAAAATGCAGTTGAGATGAAGATAGCAAAGGATCCTGCCACAGAAAATACAGAAGCATAGCTGTACTATTCATGGTGTACTTGCAAGATTTGCAAACATTTTTATCTTGTCTTCCAATTGAGAGAGAGAATAAGACACAGAGACAAGAGCGAGTCAGAGAGACAGAGAGAAAGAGACTTCTGACCTGAGCAAATCTATTCCCAGCAATATAACCTGTATCTTTCCTTTTATTTCTGCCATCCATATATATCACTTAGCAAAAGGACAATACAAAATGGAGACAGACCAAATTTGAGGTCAAATCTACACAAAGCTAAATAATGTAAGAGTCCTATTAGATGAGAACGGTGCTAATACAGCAGGGTAGAAATGCTTTTTTAAATACTGTATTTTGTTGTCAGAAAGAGAAGCTTTCCTATTTTCATTCATTTGCAATTCTTGGGAAGGAAAGCTACAAAGTGAATCGATGACTATTTAAATAAGGCTTTAGCTTGAACTCAGTTACCGAAAGAAAGAGCATTTCTCTTCTCTTAAGAACCTTGCAAGACAAAACAAAACAAAACAAAACACCCCCCTTTTTAGTGTGTATTTTAAAGAAAATACATGTTTCAAATTTAAATAAATTCAACTCCTTATTAATTGTTTGATTCTGTTAAATCATTTTATTTCTACCACAATTATCTCCAGGTAACAAAAGAGTATTATCAATTGCCAGCCCATCTCCTGGCTGTGTGTCTTTCCTCTGTATTCATTTCATAAGATATAATCTATACTTAGTGAATTGTATTTTGAAAATAATTGCTTTTTTTCTTCTATTTGTGTATATGTTCTATTTAACAACAAAAAAAATTTTAAAAAAAGCTATAATCTATCCTGAAGTGGGTTTTGAACAGTTAAAATGGAGGTGGAAATTTCCCTCACTCTCTGAGCTAGCCAACTAATTCTTTCTGTTTCTCTTTTTGTGCTTATATGAATTAGTCCCGGGTGCAATATATTAGAGCCAACCTGCATAAAATTCTGTCACTTTTTGCTGCTTCAAATGACTTTCTTCAAGGCAATTTCATATTCATCAGAAATGGCACAATTTGAATTAAAGGACAATCTATTTGAATTTCACAATATTAGTCAAATATATCCCATTCGATTCACTTTCTATCTCCCCGAGAAGAGTGCAAAATGTTTCAGGTAATTAGTAGAATATGGAGATCCTGAATGGCCTGTCTAACCTTGATGATGGGTCTACTCAGAGTCCCAAGCTAAGATCTATCCTAGTACTTGACCTAAGTCGCCCACACATAGTGGCTTCCCTACCACTCCTCTTGCACTTCTCTTCTGGAGCCACTCTTCTTGGCTTCATCTTTGGGCCCTGGCTATCCAGTGCTGCCTCTTGCTCTCTGGTATTCAATATTACTGGCTCTGGTCTTACCCTTTTCTGCAATGCCTCACATTCCAAAACTACTAGCAAAAAAGAAAACCAATTAAAACCAGGACTGAAGGTAACACTAGGAATCAACTAGCTCAATGCTTTTATTTTCAAAATGAAGAAATAGAGGACCTGAGAGAGTAAATGATTTCTGAAAATCACATATTTAAGAAAACGGTAAATCTGGGATCACTACCCTGTCTTCTAGGAGGATTTTAAAAAAAGTTGTCTTAGGTTAGGTTCCTCTAAAAACAGACACCGAACCAAGGAGTTGGGTGCAAGTAGGCCATTTGGGCGGCGATCTCAGGAAGCACCATGAGAGGGTGGGACTTAGTCTTGCCAGGAAACCTCTGAGAGACTATGGAGAGCATACCTTGGAACTGGCCCGTAAAGCAATGAGGATTCTGGGGTATCCACCCATCAACTTCCATACTTCATTGGTTGAAGATTGCTCAGGCCAGTCTAACTCCACTTCCTGGCTACTCTTAACCTGGGAGAGACTCTCCTGCAGTCAGAGGATGCTCTCAGACCGAGAGAAGTCATTGGGCATATAGAAACTACCTTCTGGCACCTTCCAGAATAGGCCAAGGTATGGATACTGTCAGCCAAATCACATGATTCATGCAGAAAAATTCATGCTCCTAGAGAAACAGCACAGGATCTAACTTCTTTATAAGATGTTCCAATTAAAATCCATATGACCCCTGTAAATCACAATTTCCACATGAAAATTATAAGACTGTCGATGTGTTATTTTTCCCCTGATGGTGTAGCGGATGGGATTGCCATGGCTAGATTTCTCCTTTAAACTGCTTTGCTTGCTCTTAAACTACCAGGGCAAGATGCTTTTGGTGATAGCAGGGGCCAGCCCCAGTTGGGATTGAAATTTGAAGCCCACTAAATAAGAAAAAAAAAAATGAAAAAAGAAAAAAACTGGGATTTTCAAAGAAAGAAATCTTTTATCTGTGATTTAAAAACAAAACAAAGAGCTGTGAATCTAACTCTGATTTTAAAAAAAAATAAATCTTATAAAGGGAGAGAAGGAAGTTGGGTGAGATGCAGGATTAGGAGATATGACCAGAGGGAGAAGAGATTCTCTTTCTGAGACATGACTCCGAATGCCATCGACCCTGAGTAGAGTTGCTAGAGAAAATGCAGGATGCCCATTGAAAAGGGAATTTCACACTTATACTAAAACATTATTTGATATTTATCTGAAATTCAAACTTAACTAGGTATCATGCATTTTTATTTGATACACCTGGCAACCCTAACCCTGGCCCAACCATGATGGTTCCTCTCTTCATATGTGTTTATAGACCAGACAAGGCCTTGTTTCCATACTCCTACTCAGAGCTAGTTTTAATATTCAATAGTTTAAAATGAAGCACTTTACAAAATTCAAGATCAGGAATATTCTTGAAGAAATCCCAATCACAGAAACGACAAATGTTTTCTGGAAACTGCTAACATACACATAAACCAAAGAAAGATATGATAGAAGTACTGAAATTAATTGATGCTATATTTTATAGGGAAGCAAATGAAACAGATGCTCACTTTTCATCAAGTTTAACCTAGCCCAAGACATTATGGATGAAGGTAAAATTATATAAAAAAAAATCTTAGTCTTATTATTTGTATTTATATTGCAGATAATCCCCAAAGAGACTCTCTTCTAGAACTAAAACTGAAATAAATCACATGCATTTCATTGTTCTCTTCCAAGATTATTTTTGATATATTTTTTTCAAATATGAAAAGCCTAGTCACACTGTATTTGAAAAAAAAAATACTGCCAAAAATATTAAGTAAACATGATTTTCAAACTAGTTCTGAATTGAAGCTTTGAGTCTCTGCTATCTATAAACCACAGCAAGTGTCCCTGTGTACATGTAATGCACCTATACACAGAGTCCCTTTCCTAGCAGGGAGTATGTAGCATAAAATATACTAACCTTATGTTGTTGTACTTGGCGTTTTAGGTCTTCAAGGTCAGGACCAAGGGGTTCTTTCTCCATTTTCTTTGTTCTCTCTTCTGTTTTAGTTAGCCAGTCATTTAAATCTTTCAATTGCTGATTCTGGAGATCCATCAGAACTTTATGTAAACTGAAAATTTGAAAGAAGTACATTATTACTTCTATTAAAACAATTGTATTTACTATTATTAAATCCATGCCTATGTAAAACAGTTGACCTTTATAACTGGGGGCATTTATATCTTTTTTGACATCCGTTGGACTTGAGAAGGAAGGTAATCAATCATCTCTGAAGTTATTTCTCAGACTTATTATAGTTTCACATATCTCCATTTCTGGAACATTTCATATGGCTAACTAAACGTTAACATGCTAAAATGTGAGCCATCCTGGAGAGTTGAGTCAATAGTATTGGGACTCCTTTGTCTACACTTCCACTATTTTTGTATGTGTGGTGTTTAAAGATGCCCATAACTTCTTTGCTACTCTTCCTATCAAGAGGTGGAGTCTATTTCTCATCCTCCTGAATATGGGCTGGTCTCGTGATTTCTTTTGACAAATAAAATATGGCAGAAGTAACACTACAACAGTTCCAGGTACAGGCTATAAGAAGACTGATGATATTTATGTTCTCTCTTTATAAGGAAGGCCAGGCCAGACTAATGAATGATTAGAGACTGTGTAGAGAATGGCTCTAGAGAATGAAAAATGTTATCTTGGAAGGAGCTTCCAGCTAATGCAGGTCCATGAGTTGCCCTAGCTATTCCACCTGGAGCAGAACAACAATCCTGCAGAGCCCTGCCCATATTCCAGATCCACAGACACATGATGAAATACAAATCGTTGTTTTAAGCCATGAATTTTGGGGTCAGTTATTTACCTTGCAGAATTAGGTAAATGCAACAGTGATTTTTTCAAAGACTAACAGAACAATGGACTGGGTGATGGATTTAGAGTCCAAAGGCTAGGTTCACAGTCTAGCTGTATGCCCTGGAATCAGATTCTTTCAACTTCTAAATTACATTTCCATCATAAGTGACATGGGTTATACCTTGCCTATTAATCATACAACTTTGTGGTGAGGATAAAACAAAAATTGAAGTTTTTTCCATCCATTAATTGAAATAAGTTTTGAGACTCAAGTGAGCGTATTAATAAACATTTAAAAGTAAATGCTTTTTATGAAAAGCATGTTTATAGCATTTCAGGAAAACCTAACATAAAAAAAAAAAAACAATATACTGAACACTGGTTGTCTCATGTTAATATGGAAGACATTTTGAATTAGGGCTTTATTATTCTGATGTATAAATTCTTCACCAGAAATGTCCTTTAACCAGCACATTTAAAAACACAAAATGTACATATAAATAAGGGCACCTAAATAATTTTGATTATGTCATTCATTGACCGTTGACATTTTAGAGGCCCAATTCTGATTCAGAAGTCTATGGGAATAAGCTTTCATACATCAAACAGAAAAAACTGAAGTGGAAGCAAAGACTGAAAGTTGCTAAGATTAAGCCTTTTAGACAATGAAAACCATCCCAGCATTGCAAGGTATAGAAATCTTTCACTTTATTGGTTCAGTGCATCCCTTCAGAACTGACCTGATAAGATTTCATGAGAATTGGCTGTGATTTCATTCCTTGTATTTGTTGTGTTTCCTGCCTGGCTGCCATTACATTAAGTAAAAAATCCCACATTTCAAGAACTAAAGAAAATCCCCATATTATTAGTTAACCATGAAGAAATGTTTCAAATCTAACACGTATTTGTTAGATTATTATGGGATTTTCTTTTTATTTACTTTTCTACATGTTGACAGATGTTTCATTAAACAAATATTGAGTTCCACAGCTGTGCTGGAAACTCCTATCTATTAGGAATCGACCAAAGAAAAATCCCTTAGCCTCATCTTCAAGTAGCTTAGAGAGTATTAGAAAAAGAGATGTGTGCTGGTTTGAAACTGTTATGTACCTCAGAAAAGCCATTTTTTTCGACATGAAACATCAGAGCACCCATTCCATTGGAAAGAACATTCTGAGAAGATATGTCTTACCTGTATAAATGTTTCTTTCTCTTACCACAGGCCTTCACTAACTATTGGCAAGTGGTAGTCTGTCCGTATGCCTGATTTGATATTGTTAATTAAAAATAAATTGAATTTGTTACCAATAATTTAAAATCATGCCATATCACCTGCAGTCTTCAGTCCTGGCTACCCTTGAGAACACAGAACATGATTTAGCAACACATAAACCTGAGTTCCCATATAGTGACAATGTGTCAAGCTGTACTTCATAGACCAAGCATAAACTTTCCAACTCACCATGGTCAGCACCACTTTCTGTCTTCTCTTACACCTGATTCACTCCACTCACAAATGTTATCTCTCTGGCTCCTATAAAGGGCACTTAGATTTGTGACCCCACGACCTTGATCAGTGTTTCTCAAACTTTAATCACCTAGGGATCCTTGTGTAAATGCAGTTCGTGATTTAGTAAGTCTGATGTCAGGTCTGAGAATTTACATTTCTAACAAGCTTCCAGGGGTGGCCAGTGCTGCTGGGCCATGGACCACACTTTGAATAGCAAGATTTCAGGTGTGAGTATTGGATATTTGAGAATCACTGTAAATCTTTTCAAGGAGTATGTTTGCCTATGCATGAGATCCATTAGTTATGCCCTGCTCAAACTCAGAAGATTAAGGAGACATATGTTAATCTGATGATAGCAGGAAAATAAAAATGGCATCACACTCAGGATGCCCAAACTTATCTTATTTTTCCTCTAGACTTGGAGAAGGGATAGGACTACTGAAGCTACTCTCCTTTTTGACCCCCATGGTATTTTACAACGAATAGCACACAATTGGGAAATGTGCTACTGCCAGTTATTGTGTCGTGCACAATTTAGTTAAAGCGAGACCAATCCCAATAGGCAGCAGATAGGATTTTCCTAAGCATGAAACTTCTGAGAGGACAATGGACTTGGGGATAAGATAACAAGTCTGAAAAATAGGCAGGATCCATGTGGGGAAACACTGTGAAGAGTTAAATTTTGCATACTTTTTGGTTGGGTAATATAGATAATTATTTTGAGGATATATGCACTATAATAATAAAGATATAAAACCATAACGTTTATAACCCCTAGGGAATTACAATTAAAATAGCCAGTACCAAGATGGATGAGCTTTCTAGGAAGACAGAGTCTCAGTCCCAACTTCCTAGAATTCAAAATTATTAATTTATATGCAATTCTCAAATAAGAAATTCAACTAATGAAAGGAGGCAAAATATTACTACGCAAGTCTAGATTAGAAACAAACCACCAGCAGTATTCAATTAATAGGGTTTACATGCAAAATACAATTCCAAGGTTTAAGTTGGCAATAAAACCTATATAATTTGATTTGAGTGGGGGCAACCAGTATGAATTAGAGAAACTGAATTTTAATGTACTTTTTATTTTCAAGTTCATTTTATTTAGTAATGAAAATCACATTGATGAAAACTTTAATTTATTTATTTAAACTGCTGACTTGAAACTCTCAGGAAAATGCTTTTAATGAATAGATTAAGTAAATTTGATTTTAGCTCAGGAATTATGTGCATGCAAATACATGCTTCCAGAATGCCAACATATGCTTAAATATGCAGTCACTCGAACTCCCTTTGCATAGATTCCTTTCAGTTACTCTATTAAGAAAGTGATCAATCAAGGCGATGTTTCAGTCAGGCTTGTTAATTATGCCTTAACATAAGAGGTGCTGAACATTAGAGTAATTGAGAGAAGTTTTAAAACTGATATCCCAGTCCATATCCAAAGAACTCAATCAGAATTTCTGAGGCTAGAGACCAGGCATGGAAAGCTCTCCAGCCAGCTAGTAAATAATCAGGGTTGACAACAACTATGCTGTTTTTTAATTTTATTTATTTTCAAAACTCAGTCACAAGTTTTTCAAAAGCTTTTAAAGACTGCTCAAAATTTCCCATTTTAACAACTTTCAACTGCACCCTTCAGCGGTATTAATTGCATTCACAATATGATGCTGCCATCATCAACATCTATTACCCAAACATTTTCCTCACCTCAAGCAGAAACTTGTTTGTCTTCACATACCTAAAATTTGTCTTTGGGCAAATGTTTAATAATCTTTATGACCCTATGCTTCCTGTTATTAATTAAGTTTGCTTTGGGCCTTTTAAGCAATAACTCGCCAATTTCCTCATCCCCTGACCCCTGTAATCTGACGGTCTCTAGGAATTTGCATATTCTAGGTAGCTCATGTAAGCGAGATGATACAATGTGCATCTTTTTGTGTCTGGCTTATTTCAGTCAACATGACATCTTCAAGGTTCACCCATGAGGTAGCATGGATCAGAACTTCATTCCTTTTTGCAGCCCTTGGGTGCTCACAAGTACCAAAAGAGTAGCAGGGTCCAGGCACCATGGTCACATCAGGTCACATAGGAAACACATGCATGAAGATAACATAGAGACAGAGGGTTTATGATGCATAAAAATGCCTTTGCCTAGGCATTTATATACTAATACTGTGCAAGTCATAAATGATCTAACTGTTAAATAGTAATCTTAACCTTGTACAACTTGGGGCTTTTAATTATCATCGTATTTATTAATAATAAATTATATATATCATGACGGACAATGGAGGCATTATTATAACTAATGCTACTGATGCAGGAACTTATATTAGCTCTGACTTACAGATCAGGAAACAAAGGCTTACCTTTGTCAAAATTCAAGCAAGAAATAGGACAGCTCTAAGTCCCTGGCTTCCTATTCTACTCTGAAAAAGTTAATAGTACCCTGCAATCCCTTATTTCTTATCTAGCTCCAAAGGAACTAAATACAGAGCTGCAAACTTCAGCTGCAAACTTCCTAGGACAAAAATTTCCCTAAAGCCCCAAAACCTCCCCAAACCATTGAAACCTCCCCAAACCATAAAAGCTTGTAAAATTCTAGGCCCAAAGCAAACTTAGTTAATAACAGGAAAAGCATAGGGTCATAAAGATTATTAAACATTTGCCCAAAGACAAATTTTAGGTATGTGAAGACAAACCACGAATTCTGCTAGCTAGCTCCCCAGAACAAAGTGGACACCTAGTATTCGAAGGTTCCTATGGAAACCTGCTACCAACAAAACTATGCTATAAAACAAGCTGGGCCACTCCACTCACTGTCCCTCCCCTGGACATGTCCACAAACACTCACTCTCTCTCTTTCATAAACTTCTCTTTCTAATAAACTTTACTACTTATCCCTTAAAAAAAAAAAAAAAAAAAAAAAAAACCTCAAGCAAGAGGAACTAAGAGGCTGAGACATAGGCTTACCCATCATGCTACAGTGCCTCTGCTAAGGTTATGTTTTTAGAGATGACTTTTGTATCTATTCCTCATTTTATTTATGGCAGTGAATATGACAGAAAAATAGAAGGAAAGGGAAGATAATTTGGTAGGTTTTAAAAAGAGGGTGTCATTATTAGGTCATTTTACTACTTCTTGTCACCAAATGAAAATTATGATTGTTACTGTGGAGACAGTTGTTTTTCACATTTGTGGTTCTTACTTTCATGGTGCAAATGACAATATACTTTGAGAGTCATTCTCCCTCGGACATATGAATGTCATGGAAGTGAATGGCCAGATATTTAAAATATTTATAGGGTTTCAATAAATGAAGGAATAAGAAAACATAATACGTTTTCTCATTCCATGTTCAGAAAAGAACAAACACTGCTTTCAAATAGAAAAGCATTTCGATTTTGTTCAGTTTGTTAAAGAAATATTTCAGTAATGCATGGTTTAGCATATGTGAAGACTTTCTGCTGCATGGCAGTAATGAATGTACCATGTGAAGCACATTAGTATTTTTCAATTCCTGAGGCTTGTAACATTTATCAAAGCTCAATGAATGCCCTGTGAAATGAGTTTCAAGATCTATAATCCATATAGAAACAATGCCCCCAATTGTGTAAAACTTTCACCATCACTGTTCCCTGTACGCTATCAGCTTTATTACCACTTCCTCCACCCACCATTTTCCACCAGGTTCCACACTGAATTTCTGAATGTGTTCTCTCAGCAGTTATGCAGGTGGCTGTTCTCTCTTCCCTCCTGCACCTCCTTGCCTCAATAAGAAGATCCTCTTGCTTCTGAGACCTGACCAACTCCTGCAAAATCTGCATGCAAAGCCTGAGACCGGGTAGTTTTTCTGTCTATAAATCAGCATACTATAGTAGTTTCCACTGGAGAGCAAATCAAGGAAAGTGCCTAACAAAACACATGGAAAGTCTGTGCGTATGTGTTTTTAAATCCAAAATACCAAAATAGTCTGTCCATCTGCTCTCTATTGTACCACCACTCCCACCAGCAGGTACACTGATACCTTAGGCCACAGGAAAAGCCAAGGAGAACAGGCTAGTTCTATTCTTCGCAAGTTCCCACTAATTTCTATGGTTACTATTATATTGCATGCATAATCTTTGGGGCAAAAAACTTTTTAGACTATGTCCTCACAATATACATTCTTGAAAGAACCCAGCTACAAAGTTCCTATTCCAACCACTAGAAATGAGAGGAACTTTCTGTCATGGTCAGGTTCATGTGTTACCTTGGCCAGGTGGTGGTGCCCATTTGTCTGGTTGGGCAAGTGCTGGCCTATCTGTTGCTATGAGGATATTTCATGGACTTAAATCATGATTATGTTGACTGCGTCCACAGCTGATTGCACTTGTAATCAGCCAAGGGAAGTCTCTTCTGCAATGAGTAATTCTTAATCTAATCACTGGAAGACTTTTAAGGAGGATTCAGAAGAGACAGGCTCTCTTCCTGCTTCAGCCAGTGAGCCTCTCCTGTGGAGTTCATCCAGACCTGTAAAGGAGCTGTCGGCTTCACAGCCTGCCCTGTGGATTTCAGACTCTTCCATTCCTACCATTGCCCAGCCAGCCTCTCCTGAGATTTCGTTGAGGAACTTCATCAGCATTACCAGCTTGTGGCCTGCCCTACAGACCTTGAACTCTACGTTCTCATGGTTACGTGAGACACATTTATAAATTTTATATATATGTATATTTCCTGTTGATTCTGTTTCTCTAGAGAACACCAGCTAATACACTTTCCAACCCACAATCGCAATTATACATCAATTCATATTTATTTATCTATTGAACGAAATGTGAGAAGTATTATGTTTATAAAGGAATCTGCAAAAGCAGAAAAAAAATGTGCCATTGTTTTCAAAATCCTGATCTATTTCGTTCCTAAATCAATATAGTTCCACAACAGTTTGATTATTAATACCCTTCAATTATCCAGAGAGAGATTAAAGCTCAAAACACACAAAAAATTTCATTTGGATTGCGAAAACATAAATGAAAAATACTAACAGTAACATAATGAAGAAGTTACATTTCTGGATATAGAAGATTCTTATGGTAAATACATCCTAGTAACCATCACCAATTCAATCTTCTTGATTAAATACTTAGAAGGTAGATGAAGAAACTCATAGATGTCATCACAATCCAAGTACAATTATTGAGATACAGTGATTAGAAGAGTGTTTAACTTGTCTCCAACAAGAATGGAGGAAGTTGATGCCCTGAGATCATATTCACTTATATGGTAATAGAAACCCACTCCAAACTTCAATAATCATACCACTTATATAATGTCTGGAACAGTGCCTGGCATATACTAGACATACAACACATATTTCTTGAATGAATAGGTGCTATAGTTATTAACTAAGCATAAGAAGATAGAATAAAAATACAAACACTTGCCCAATCAGAAATACCAGAATTAAGACAGTACAAACGTCAATTTCCATTCAGTCAGCTCTTATGGAGATGGTCTATTAACCTAACTTGAATTGTTCATTTGGTTGCAATTTATAATGTTATAATTTTACCTTTTGCCAGCTCTGGGGGCATTGTTTCTTAAACAAGCCAATCCCACATCTGCCTCATGAGCTTTCCATTTGCTCGTTTGCTCTGTGTCAGCTATCTGCATTTCTTGTTCTCTCCCTTCATTTCAATCTCTGCTTAAATATTGCCTTCTCAGAGATGCCTTCCCTGACCACACTCCATGCAACAACACAACCTATGTTTCCTCCAATCACTCTATTCCCTACCTTTTCCTTCTTTATCACTTAACACCTCCTAATATGATATACTTATTTTTTAATTGTCTTTCCTCTCCCACTAAAATATAAGCTCAATAAGAGAGGGAGTAAGTCTGTTTTGCTCACAGATATATCCCTAGTATCTAAAACAATACCAGGTATATAGTAGATAACAATTATTAGACAGATGAATGAATGAAGAGAATTATTTGTCAAATTCTAATTAATTTTTTTCTTTGTATAAAAACATTGTTCCAAAATATTGCTCTGTTCTTACATCCATGAACTCCTGAGATTCGGCTTTCTTGTTCAAAACTAAAACCCTAAGTGGGCAAGAGAGTTCTGCATTTTAAACATACATTCTGTCTATTATTTACAGAAAAAAAAGTCACGGTCGTATCCATTTACAACTTGACCAAAAGACGTTACCAATTGTGGCTTCTTACTAGGCTAATAATTAATTGCCAATATTGGTATATTGTCTCAAATATATATATATGATTGTATCAAATTCTTGTTATCCCATTAACTAGGAATGGGAGGTGACGTCAACATTTGAGGACTGTATAAGACATCATCAACACTATTTCAGGAGTTTCTAAGAAAGCCAATAAATGTGTACAAGTACAGTGGTGCAACTTAGGCTCAGTGGCTGAGTTCTCCCCTGCCATGCTGGAGACCCAGGTTCGATTCCCGGAGCCTGCCCATTCCAGAAAAAAATAAAGTGTTTGAGTAACGTTATTTAATAGAAAAAGAGAGACAGAGAATATTTAAAGTAGGGCTATTCAAAGGAGGAGGAGTGATTTTTTTCTCTTTTAGTAACTGTTTCAGCTAGATCAGCACTTCTCAAACTTTAATGTCCACTGCAATCACCTGGGATCGTGTTAAATCACAGCTTCCAATTCTGGAGATAGGAAGGCTGCTAATCCGCATTTTTAACAAGTTCATAGATGACGCTGATGCTGGTGGTACAAGGAGGACCAAGGAAATCACAAGTCGAAGCTTGTGCATCTTTAGAATGCTCATTGTAACAAATCCATTTCAAAGACTGGAACTATATAAAGAACTCAATACTGGAATTATATAAAGAACTCAAATCCATTTCAAAGACTGGAAATATATAAAGAATTCATATATTTGTATATGTATAATGCTTGTTACTTCACTTGGGAGGAAACAGCACACCCATTTCTTTCTGCAGCTCCTTTGCTCTATCCGCTTATTTACATATGTTACCTCATTTCGAGATCCAGGACAGATTTTGGGGGAAAAAAAAAAAAAAGAAAAAGAAAAATGATGAGCCAGATTTGTTAGACATATTTTTCTCTCCATTCAAAGTGTTGATGGTGATTCACAATTATTTCCATGTTATGGCTTGCGTTTCCATCCAGATACAATTCATATCTCCCTTCCCGCTGTGGTAAACCAGAACATAACTTCACTTGGCCTCCTTACTGATTTACTTTCATCTTTTTTTCCCTACCATCACAAAGGTTTTAGATTCCCCCTGCATATCCTAACTACAATTATCAGAGAAGTTGATGGAACTTGCTGTGCTTATCTTTATGAGTCCTTGTAGAAATGTCAGTAAATCTCTTTTGCTCTCTGCAGGTTGCATTTTTCAATCAAATTAATTAGTTTATTCATAGAGAAGAAAATCTTCAGTTGTCCCTATGCCAGTTGTCTTCTTATACTTCCACAGTTGGAAGTTTCGTCGTCTTCTTCCCTCCCCCTCACATCCCACCACCCCAAGGGTATTCCACATCATAAAACAAAACAAACCAAAAAAGAAAAAAAAAATCACTAGCCTACTCTTCTCAAGGCTTCTAACTCAAGCATATCAAAAGGCATTGTCTTGTTTTAATTATTTTAATTATGAAATCTGTTGCAGTCACTTCTCTCATTGAATTCTGATATATACTGTTAAAGCTTTGCAATTGATCAATATCAGCATGGTGGTGTTAAAACTAGTTTGTGCCTGGAGGTGTCTTAGGAAACCTCTTGATTGCATTAGCGTCCATTTTATTATCGCTTCAAGTCCATGAAGGAACCAGAATTGGAAACAGCAGAAACCAGACAGGGCAGAATCAAATGAGAATGGGGTAGAAAGGAGGAAGAAAGGAGGGAATAACACTGGCAGGTTTATTTTTTCTACTGATATTCCCTTGGAAACATGTTTTGAATGTTTCAATTGTGAAATCATCTGCTCACATTTGAACAGCCTTCTTGTGCTCCCCTACCCCCACATAAAATACCCACAAAATTAATCTTTGAGAAATAATAAGTGAACCAGTTAGAACAGATTGGAGAAGGGGGTGAAAGAGCAAGGTTAAAATATTTAACCCATGGCCGGTCATCTTATTTACAAAGATAATCACTCTTTATAGTTTGTAATAATTTTGTATTGGGCAGGCCATGGTGGCTCAGCAGGTAGAGTTCCCGCCTGCCATACCAGAGACCTGGGTTCGATTCCCGGTGCCTGCCCATGCGAAAAAAAAAAAAAAAAAAGAAAGAAAGAAAGAAAATTTGTATTAACAAATAGTTTTCATATCTTACCTCAGCCAATATATTGGAGAAATATGCCAGGCACGTGTAACTGTTGCTATTTTATAAATCGGTAAACTGAGGGTCACACAGGAGGAGTATGTTACTCCAGAACCCATAAATGGGTGTTTGAGAAAGTGAGACCTATGCCTTAAGTAAATTAGGAGGAAATTTTGGAGAAGGAGGACATGAGAGTATGCTGTTACCTCTACCTATACAATTTTCTATTTTGTTTAATAATTGCTGCTGGTTTGTACGATAAATAATTTGTCCTAGATGAAACCTGTATAAAGGTAGTGTATGTGTGGATGAGCCAATGGTGTCTAATTCCAAAGCAAAAAGCATCCTGACCATCAAAAAGGGGAAAGACTTAATAAATAAACATAGCAGAAATGGTTTATAAATTAACTAGTGGACTAAGATAGTAGAGTCTACCCTTGCCTAATCACAAATACTGCCTGATACAAGATAACTAGCATCTGTTATCCGGACTAATTCGCTGAACTCATAACTGTCCTTCCTTCCTCCAGTGGCCTCATTAATACTTTCTTTTCTGTCTCTCCACTACTGAAAACCCTCTGATTGCTCTTCCTTTCACTTAACCTAGAACCCCAAGCCCTGGTTGAAACACTGCCATGCATGATAAAACCCTTATCTATATTTCAATTCCATATCATACCTCAGCTATGTCATCACCATTTACAATGGCTTTTCAATTCCTCCAACAAGCCAAACTGTCCCATCTTTAGGGCCTTTGCACTGGCCATGCACTCAGCCACTCACCCAATCCTCCTTAACTTTGCGTGTACAGCACTTACTACAAGACTCTTCCCCAGAATAATTTGCCCATATATATTTGAGGACTAAAATAATGAATGAGCATAATCAGTAAGAGTGGGAAAGACCTGGAGCAATGTGTCCATCTCAGGTAGATATAGCAAGGAAAATGAAACCTCAAACGCCTGTAGTCAGATGAAGAAATCCAATCAAAATATGACTTGAGACAGATTGGCAGAAGATGACAGATCAACATCTCCAGTCCAGGTAAAAAGGACTGAGTCAAAGGCCTACTGACCCACAGCTGGTGACTGTCTGCATTTCCTGGCAGAGAAGAGACTGGCAATGAACACATATCTTTGTTTTCTTATAACTGGATTGTTGCCACGCGATGTGTTGGTGGATAGAACTTAAAATTGTTAAGTATGAATGTTCATAAATTTCAGTTATAAGGATATTTGCATTCCCAAGTGATTTTTTTACTTTTGTTGTGATATATCAACTTAAGAATTCTAGCATGGCTTTGTTATACCCTACATGAGTAGTCAGACTTTAATTATCACTCCTCTTGTCACTAAAATCAGGCTGAAGCAGGGATGATGGTTTCTGACTAGGCAGAGCCATGACCTGTCTTTGCAAGAGTGAGACAAGAAGTGTGGACTGATCTATTTTTGTTTGCTAGCAAGTTTCCATGCCTCCCTACACCAAAATAATCATATAATATTTGGAAGCAATAGGTCATGTGCCAAGATGAAACTAACCATCAACAAGACCATGATGATAGAAACTGAAAAGGTCATAATTTATTTCAATCATTAAATAAGACCTGGAATAATTTTTGTATCATATACTGACGAAATCCTCTTGTAATTAGCCTTTTGTATTTCCTCCAAAAAAATCTTTTAAAAAATTGGGTCCAGCATAGTTTTCATAATGGCTTATCTCACTGAGCATTTTAATGTTTTATGCTCAAATGCATGCAAAGTTAAACTGGAAGTGCTATGAAACAGTCACTGCTACTTACAGACTTTCTTAAGATTTCTGAATTTGCTTTGCTTAGATAATACTTTGTACATGTATTTCAACTCATTATCCAGAAGAGACTATGTGCTATAAGTGGTTCCATATCAATGTCTCATTTTGAAAACTCTATAAGATATTTCAGCAAAAGCTATGCCTGCTAAAACATTGCCCTTACCTTCTTGATTATCATTCTAAAAGCTTTCACACAGCCCACTGTCTCTGAATCTTCCCTAAGGACAAACTATTTTTAGGATTCCCAGCTTCCAGTGGGATGGCGATGGATAAATCTCACACACACACACACACACACACACACACACACACACACACACACACGCACGCACACACACACATACACACAAAGTGTGCTTCATCTAATGGCAGATCGCCCTTCTTCAACCAGGGAATGTTTTAAGCTACTATTTCTTAATGTTATAAAAGCAGACAAAATAGTTTGGATTTCAATTTCAGTTTGATTCACTCACTTTCAGACTGTCATTAATTAGTCGATTATTGTGAATAATTACTGCCATATTACTAGACCTTTTTAAAAAAATGGAGAGGGGCAAACTGGGAACTTTCTCCTCCAGGAGAAGTTGGAGCAGTAGGGCAGCCAGAGAAGATAGTGGTGCTACTGTGGGAAAGGCTTTCAAAGAAGAGGCTAGATTTTGAAGACTTTGTAATTTCATCTGTTTCTTTATTTAACTTGCACAGATGCAGACAAACAGCAGTTCTACTGTGAAGAATGGTGCTATATGACCATATGTAGGCAGCTCCGTGTCTTCTGATTTATGATGATAAATGGGTGGAGTACATTAGCTGACCTGTGGGCATGGGGGGTTGATGAGACTCAGTAGTTATAATATGAAAATTATAATTCTCACCTCTGGGCTTAGGTACAATCATCAAAATGATCACAGCAAGGGGAAAAGGTCAATAGGCATAAACTAGTATCTCCTGGTTTGAAATACAGATATATTTGTGAAAATTTGATCTTACATACGCCTTATTTAATTCTTTCAAAAGATGTGAGCTTAAAAATGTGTTTCCACCTCTCCCTATTGCCACACTATAATTTAGTACTGGAATAGCATCCTCACAGCCTTTTTAATGAGTTTGCTTCATCCTATTTTGAAGCTTCTGAATCTTCATAAATAATAGCTAAGTAAACTGAAGGTGCTTGGACAATTTCTTTAACTTAATGTATTCAAATCCACAGCTGGCACTTCATTCCTTTTTACTTAAAAATAAATCTATCTTGCCTTGATAGGCTGTACATGAATATACATACCCAACATCACAAATCAAAGAAACACATCCAGAATGATGAGATCTACTTGTTACCTTCATAGAAACATGCCGTTTTCAGAAATGTCTCGAAAACCTCATTTTTGATTGTCAATATGCATTTTAAAAATAATTCAGAGCCACACAGTACTTGAATAAGGATTTCCAGACACAAATGAGAAATGTTTTTCCAAGAGGATTTCCACAAACTGATGAAAACCCCACATTTTTCAAGGGCTTTTCCTTCCAAAAGGATGTTCTCTATCGAATGTACCTAATAGATGATTTTAGGTACATGGTTTCCCGTGAATGTTGCTGTGACATCTACATTCACATTTTAATTTTTGGACAAAACTTGGTAAGTACTCATTAGGAAAAGTTTGGCAACTCTTAAAGCACAGTGCTGTAGATAATGGTCCATTTATTTAATTTCTCCACTCCATTTACAAAAGTGATAACCAAAATATGATAGATGAAAATCCAAATGAAAGGTCCCCTGAAGAAGAGCTGCATGCCTGAAGAACACAGTATCCCGATTTAACCTTGCAACTGCATCAGAATAATAGGATTCCAAAACGTGCCATTTCTCTTAATAACGAGCAAAGACTTACTTGCTTTGCTTTTCCATGCTAGCCACCCTGAGGCATTCCCATCGTGAATTTAGGAGAGTCATCTGTTCCTGTACTTCAGTCTCTTCATCTTCTGACAACTTCCCTGTTCCAATCAATCGACTTCCCAATTGTAGAACATTGCCTACCCGTCCCTGATGGGATGTCAAATCCATCATGTATCCCTGACAGAAAAAAAAGAAGTCGACAGTATAAACAGTTTAGGGAAATCATTACGGTTCTGATTTTTTTTTTTTTTTGCAATTTTAAGAATTGTAGCCCATTTAAACAATATTGCCTGTAAAAAAAATTATTTTTATTTAAGGAAACCCAAGGTAGTTTTTAATACGAACTAAAAAAGTTATTATCTTAGCTCAACATCTATAGATGCAGACCCTGAAGTAAGGGCTTTTGGGCAAGTGAGTTATTAAAGAAGAGCTCCCAGGGGAGATTGGTAAGGGAATAGGAGAAGCAGGAAACAGGACAAGGAAGCCACGTAAGGTTGTCATCCCAGGAAAAATCTTTCACTGTTGGTAATTCAGCCTGGTGCTATACGGATACTGTGGAGTGAAGATTATTCCTCAGAATTATCTTGACCCAAGAGAAGGGAACTGTTTTCATATTCCTCTACCAGCAAGTCATTGGCAATACCAGACCTCCACTCCTTCAACAGTTCTCCCAAGGAGAAATTCAAATGTTGGCTATCGGAATCCCCAACATTATCTGATGAACATACATTTATTTCCATCTCAAAATAACAACTATCTTGCTAAAATACAAGGATTTCACAGAATAATTGTGGGAAAAGGAGACTTGCCATTATGATATCATATGCTGTGCTTTATAAATCAATGCTTTGTCTTACCTCATGTGTATGAAACTGTTCTTTCACTTCTTCTACGTCATTAGAAATCTCTCTTTGTGCCTGTAATGCATCCTCAGCAGAAAGAAGCCATGAGAGTACTTCTTCTAAAGCTGTTTGATAATTGTCCAGGTTTACTTCAGTGTCCATCAATGAGCTGCCAAATGACTTGTCTTCAGGAGCTTCCAAACGCTGAACAATAGCATAAATTGGGTGTGATACAATTAGTATCTTTGCAGGCTGTTCCAGTACATTAAATGAAAAATCGAATGAAATATTTAAAATGCTAGAAATGTCCACTTGCATTACCAGAGATAGGAATAGCAGACACATACAATTGCAAGCTTGCATTTTAACATTCATACGTATACAAACACACACACACTCACACACAACTTCTCAAAAGGCAGTTGAAATCCACACCAGGTGAATATTTTATTAAAGCTCTTCTAGATTACTACAAAAAGTGAATTAGCAGAGCAACTCTACATGCTGCATATTAAATGCTATGAATTGTCATCCATGGGTAATTTTTTCTCAGTTCATATTTTCACTCCTTTACATGTTCATTATTGATAGTATATTTATACACAGTTGCAATGTCATTAAAGGAAACATATCTTCCTGAGACACTCTAAGTATGAAATATTTCAGAAAATTTAAAATAGTGAAGTTCTCAGTATGAAAATAAGTTGTGGGGGATAGGATACAATTTAAAAAGAACTATCTGTCCCATACCTGTCTGAAATTTCTAATGGTATAATACTTTCTATACATTATGAATGTATTTCAAAAGGGCCATGGTTTAAGGAATAAAACATTATTTTAAAAGAAGTAAAATATGATGCATTTGCTACCCAATAAGTAAATAAAATTAGCAGGATGTGAAGTGAGATTTCCAATAGTTGTCTCAGAATTTCTTCAGTGACTTTAATGCTGAGAGCAAAGAGTATAAAATGCCCATAATTCCAAAGTGAGGATGCAGGCCACCTATGAAGGAATTGCTAAGGGTTGATCACAAAACCAGTTCTGCAACCCTTCATACATTACTCAGTGCAAAGGTGTATAAGAGACTTCCAGGAAGATGGCAGAATTGGATAGGCAGAGCTCACTCCTCCACTGTGGAACAACTAGAGAAAAGGCATAGAATGAACAGGATAGCAGTTCTGGGGTTCAGGTGAACAGAGAAGGATGTCTACATTATATAGGGAAGACATGGATGAAAAAGCAGGAAACTGGCAGGGAGGTTGAGGTAAATGAGCTCAATCAGGACCACCCCTAGAGCCCGCCTCTGTGTACTGGCTCATTCAGGTGGCTGAGGAATGGTGCACTCCCAGTTCTGCTGCCAGCTGGGGAAATTGACCCTCTCAGGCCCACAACCTGGGAACCTGGGAGCCAGTGACTCATTTTATCCACATACAGAGACCTTAATGTGATGCCCAGTGACTACCCTCCATCTCTGAGGCAGGCAGCTGCAGGTGCCTAGCTTGGGGGGAGACTGGGGAGTCGCCCACTTGGGAGGAGAGGGGTACACAGAGAAGTGCCAACCTGACATTCGGCAAGCAAGAGACACATTCTGGGTCCTTCTGCCTCCATTCTTTCTCCATGGAGGCCTGGAGAGCTCAATGCATGCATGAGAGGAGAAAATGGGGGAAGGAAGGGAGCTGCATTACAGAGCCAGGCATCCTTCTCCCATCCCTGAGGCCCATGGGTGTACATCATCCTTGGTCTTGCCGGCAGGCAAAAAGCAGGACACTCCTGGGCCAGCTGCTTACTGGGGAAGTTGAACCTCCCTATCCTACAGTGAAAGGTCTTTCTTCACGGGAGCCTGAGAATCACCAGACCTATTGTGCCGAAGAGAAGGGTCTTGGTCAATGTTCACTGTGCTTAGTGGCTTGAAGTGCATGGAGAACTACAGCCTTGACTGGACTGTTACCCAGCAGAGAGGAGGTGGCCTAAGACCAGCATCTGCTTGGAAGACAGGGCAAGTGTAGTCTGGCAAGCTGCTTTTCTGCACAGCCTCTAACACTTCTGAAAAGGAGTCTACCCCATGTGAGGCCCTGGCTTTGGTTTTGCTGGGAATAACGGACAAATCAAGTGCCAAAGGAGATATTCAAAGCAAACCCAAGTAACTATAAAATCTCAGATGAGCAAAGGAAATCAACTTTCACAATAAGCTTATCAAGATAAACCAATGACAAGAAACCAGGAAAATTTCACAAAGCACATAACTAAGCAAGAAGATATGGACGAGCCAAATGACCAAATTGATAAACTAGAGGTGACACTCAATTTGGAACAACTAATCAAAGTTGTTCGAAATTTTCATGGATAAACAAATGTTGAAAGAATTTGTTAATAAGAGACCTTCCCTGAAAGAAATAATAAAGGGAGTTCTGTCAGCTTAAAAAAAAAAAAAGGCCAGAGAAAGTGGTCTAGAGAAGGGTTCAGAATTGAAGCATATTAGTAAGGGGAATTTACAGGATAAAAAAAGAGAGAGACCCTGGAACTTTGGCTACCTGTGTGACATCTAAGACTCAGAGCTGGAGTTCTGCAGCTCTGAAAGCCTGCACTGCTATGTAAACAACTGTTAAAGAAACAGAAAATATATCAAGCTTCAATTAGTGATAAAAATGAAGCTGATTGGCTCAGGATTATGGCACATTACAATATAGGGGTATGGAGGATATTGACTGTATTTTGGAACTTCCCCTAATGTATGAAACCAAAAGAAGAGAGTTTTATTTTGTCTAAAACTTAAATTTTCTGTAGCATATAATATAACCCAATCTGTCTGGACAGCTCATTTTAACAATCCAAACACATGGAGCCCAGACTGGAGAAAAAATGTAGTACCAGTGGGGGCAACTCCTGATACTGTTTCAAACATTAGGAACTCCAAGTCAATAGACCAAGCCCTTGATCTTGAGGCTTGCTCTTGTCAAGCTTATTTCTGTAGCAGAAAAGCTAAGCCTACCTAGAATTATGCCTCAAGTTACTTCCAGAGAACCTCTTCTGTTGCTCAGATATGGCCATTCTCTCTCTAACTGCAACTCAGCAAGGAAAATCATTATCCTCCCCTCTAGTGGGACATAACATCCAGGGGTGAAAGTCTCCCTAATGGCATGGGAAATGACTCCCATGGATGAATCTGGCCCTGGCACCATGGGATTAACAATGCCATCCTGACCAAAAGGGGGAAAACACATATAACAAATAAGATATCTGTGGCTAAGAGAGTTCAAATAGAACTAAGAGGCTAATCTGGAGGCAACTCTTAATGCAAGCTTCAGCCTGATATTGCTAATTACCATGGTTTGCCAAATCCCAATCAAAACAATTCCTGTTAACATTATATCTTTTTTGTTTTGTTTTGTTTTCCCTGTTAACATTAAAGAACACCTAGGGCTCTATTTGAGATTCTACAAAAGTTCCATGCATTAAGATTAATTTCCAGAAACCTGCAACTTCCAGACGGCTCCTGGGCCAGAGAAGTCCTGAAACCCAGAGGGACCAGTCTCTCCAAGAATATCAACTAGTTCCATCCCCCATCCCATATTATCCACACACCTTTCCAACATGAAAAAGTTAGAATGGGCATAGCCCAAATACCCCTAAAGATTGGGAGAAGGATCAAAGGTGAAGGAGGAGTTATAAGAGAGTAGATAGGATTTAACAATTAAGTATGACTGCTGAATCATTACTGATATTTCTTTTAGTCTCTAATGTCTTGGGACAACTAGAAGGAAAACCTAAAATTGTGGAACTGTAACCCATAACAAATTCTGAAGTCTGTTCTATGGCTGCTTGTTACAATGTACTTTGAAATTTACTGCTTTTTTTATTCATGTAATATTTTACAGTAAAAAAAATGTTTAAAAAATGAGAAAAAAATAAATCTGACAAAAAATAAAAACCAAAGGGTAAGAGGGTTGAGTCAAGAACTGCCTTTACAGCAATAACTCTGAATGTTAATAGATTAAACTCCCCAATCTAAAGGCAAAGATTGGCAGAATGGATGAAAAAGTAATATCCATCTATATGCTGTTTACAAGACACTCCTCATAGGCCCAAAGATACAAATAAGTTGAAAGTGAAAGGATGGAAAAAAGATAATCCTTGCAAGTAATAACCAAAAGAAAGCTGGGGTAGCTATACTCATATCAGTCAAAATAGATATTAAATGCAAAGATATAATAAGAGACAAGGAAGGATGGTATATATTAATAGAAGGGATAATTTGCCAAGAATTTATAACAATTACAAATGTTTAAACACCTAACCAAGGTGCTCCAAAGTACATGAGGCAAACACTGAAAAAACTGAAGGGAGAATAGACATTCCTATAATAATAATGGGAGACTTCCACACACCACTTTCTTCAATAGATAGAACAACCAGACAGAGGATCAATAAGGAAATAGAGAACCTAAACAATGTGATAAATGAACTAGACCTAACAGACATATATAGATCATTATACCCCCAAACACCAGGGTATACATTCTTCCCAAATGCACATGAGCACATGCTCATGTGCTCAGGATAGATTATATTCTGGAGTCTTAATAAGTTTAAAAGTTATATTCTGGGGTGTTAATAAGTTTAAAAAGATTGAAATGATTCAAAGAACTTTTTCTGATCATAACTGAATGATGCTGGAAATCAACAACCACCAAGGAACTAGAACTTTCAGAACTATAGGGAGGTTAAACAACACGCTTTTAAAAAGTGGGTTAAAGAAGAATTTGCAAGAGAAATCAGTCAATATCTGGAGATGAATGAAAATGAGAATATAACACATTCTCATTTGAGAGCATTCTTCATTTGAGAGGGAAATTTATAGCTCTAGAGGCCTGCATTAAAAAAGGAAGAAAGAGCTAAAACAAGAGACCTAACTGAACAACTTAAGAAACTAGAGAAAGAGCAGCAAACTAAACCTAAAGCAAGTAGAAGAAAAGAAATCACAAAGATCAAAGCAGAAATAAATGAATTGGAGATCAAAAGAACATAAGCTTTAATAAAACCAAAAGTTGGTTCTTTGAGAAGATCAACAAAATTTAACATCCCTTAGCTGGATTAACAGAGTCATAGAAAGAGAAGATGCAGATAAACCACAAATGAAAGAGGAGACATTACCAAGGACCTTGAAGATAATATTTTTTAAACTCTTAAGGGGATACTATGAAAAACCATATGCCAACAAACTAGTCAATTTAAATGGAATGGACAGTGTTCTAGTTTGCTAGCTGATGGATTGCAATACACCAGAGATGGATTGCCTTTTAATAAAAGGGGATTTATTTTGTTAGTTCTTCAGAGGAAAGGCAGCTAACTTTCATCTGAGGTTCTTTCTTACGTGGGAAGGCTCAGGGAAACCTCTGCTGGCCTTCTCTCCAGGCCTCTGGGTTCCAACATCTTTCCCTGGGGGGATTCCTTTCTGCATCTCCAAAGGCCTGGGCTGAGCTGCGAGTGCTGAGATGAGGTATGCTGAGCTGCTTGGGCTGTGCTACGTTGTGCTCTCTCATTTAAGCACCAGCCAATTAAATCAAACGTCATTAGTTGCAGCAGGCACACCTCCTAGTTGACTGCAAGATGTAATTAGCAACAGATGAGGTTGATGTACCATTGGCTTATGACCACAGCAACAAAACTAGGTGCCTTCACCTGGCCAAGTTGACAACTGAATCTAACTAACACAGACAATTTCCTAGAAACACTTGAACAACCTATACTGACTCAAGAAGAGGTAGAAGACCTCAACAAGAGATTCAATCAATCATCAAAAATCTCCATACACAGAAAAGTCCAGGGCCAGACAGCTTCACAGTGGAATTTTACCAAACATTCCAAGAATAACTAATGCCATTCCTGCTCAAATGCTCCTGAAAAATTGAAGGAAAGGAAACATTACCTAACTCATTCTTTGCAGGATTGTTTAGTCATATATGTCACTGATTAACATGACAAATAAGAATATGTTCTTGCAAGAACTACTACAAATGTATGACAACTTATACAAAGAGTTAATAATAGAAAGGTATATTCGGAAAATTATCTATTGCAAGCTATGGTGTATAGTTAACAATAATACCTTAATATTCTTTCATCAACAGTAACAGGTGTAACACCAATACTATAGGTCAATAATGGGTGGGGAGATAAGGGATATGGGGTGTTAATTGTTTTCTTGGATCTATCTGATATTTTTCTTTTGGGAGCAATGAAAATGGTCTCAATTCAAGTGTGATAATGATGGCACACGAAGTGATGATACTGTGAGACACTGTATACTTTGGGTGGGATTTATGGTATGTGAATATATCGCAATAAAATCTGCAGATTAAAAAAAGTATATAAGAAGAAAAAGGCAGTTGATTTGAGAAAGCAGGGAGAAAGGATTCCTCTGGAGTGGCTAGAGTGCTATGCAGGTGCATAGCCCATCCCCACCTCAAGTCTAGTGATAGAGACTTCAAATGAATCACCTGCAAAGGGCAGAGTAATTTCTAGAATGGGATATTGCCCTCTAAACCTGGCTGTATGCTTACAGATTCAGAGGCCATAGGAGAAGAGCTCTCTTAAGGACAGAGCTCTTGAGCTAACCTGATAAGTTTCTTCTGATTTTTCTTTAGGACATATGGCATGGACAAAAATTTTGCCAATAGGGGATATCTGCAAGAGATTTTCTTTGGGTCAAGTGGATTTATGGTAAGTTGGTGCATTTAAGGAATCCTGAAGATCATACTCAAGAGGATTTCTTGCTTAGATTCTATATCTTTTTTTCTCTGCTCAACTCCAATAAAAGATATAGATAGATAGATTTACATAGATAGAAATACATATATAGATATGTATTAGAGAATATTAGAGAAATATTTGGAGAGGAATCTTCTTTGCACCCCAATGAAAACAAGCAAGCAGTGGAACCTAAAGACAGGATTATACAAAGTAAACAAAAGGCAGTGTAGAAAAATCAAAAGCCAATTGGAGGATTTCATGATCCTGTCTCGAGTAAATCCGACCTTTCATCGTTGTTTACTGGTATGCCTGACTTGAATTTCCAGAACCCCTCAAGGCTGGGCCTTATTCCACTGAACTGCTGACACCAGCTTAGTTGTGGTATTTTGACAAATGCTCCAATTTTGAAGTATTAATATCATAAATTTTCCTCAACATCCAAACCGTTTAAGATGACAAAGCATAGCGGCAGTCTTCGGTATAATCTTCTCATCAAATGACACATTCTTTTCCTGTTTTTTAGAGGACTGGCAGGAAGATGTCATCCTGTTAAGTCAGTTACCCAACTTGAGAATCTCAAACAGAGCATCAATGCCCAAACAAGGTTATTCACACGGGACCCCCAAAGCAAAGGTAATTTCTGCAGGTCATAGAGCTTAGAACAAGTTCCATGGTGGATCTCCTCTCTCCATCCCTAAATATTGATAATAAGAAGCATCAAAGTTAGTAGTCAGGGGAGAAACATCACAAAAAGGTAGCCTGGCAGATGTGAGTAGGCTAGCCAGCTTCATGGGTATGCAATTTGAGCAGCTACTCAGGGTCCGGGACTCAGAAGGGCACCATGTCTGCTTTAATGGTCTGCCGTTGCCATCTTGAAATTCTTAATCATTTTATGTTTGGACTTGGCTTTTGTAGGTGAAGACCAATAGGACCACAACATTTGCATGTGAGCAGAGGAAATAAGCACAATATGTGTGTCTATCACATTTGCATATGATGTTTCAAAGACCCATGAGCACAGAATTCCAGTGAACCCACAACTTGTGGGACTTGAGGGAAACTCAAAGCAAGTACAAAATAAGTGTGTTTCATCTCTGAGTAAGTGAGGGTGCTGACAGCTCCAAGAAGTCATTCTCTGATTGAATAAGGAACTCAATTCACATGCAGAAGTAAGGCAAGTCCATGAAAACACAAATGACCAAGGAACTCTACCATGTCCTTTCTTTTCATTTACTTGTGTTAATTAGCCAACTACTTATGCTGAAATTGAAAACATGGAAAGAAAGGGAAAGTTAGGCAACCCCTAGTTCTGTTTCCTTTCAGTCAGTTCCTACTCATCATAAGCTGAAGGTATAATATTGATGTGTGCATAGCAAGCAGTGAAATAAAAAGATCTCAGTTGTGTGCAGCATTTCCATGTTCTGGTAAGAACAAAATACATATGCATGCATAAGCTACAAAATATAAATTATGAAATGTTGGTGATTCTGCATATGAATTAAATGCTTTTATATTTGCACTTAAAACTGGAAGAAAGATGAACTGTAAAATGCATGCTAATAATTTTTAGATTTTTCCTTGCTTAGAACAACATTAAATAGCAAATAATAAATATCATGGCAAGTCAAGAGAGAGACTGTGAAATAAAGGAAATAGCTTAATATTTTAGTGCTTTGAACATCTTTTTCCTACTTTTTGAACAGGAACTCTGCATTTGCATTTTCCACTGGGACTCACCAATTATGTAGCCAGCACTGTGTATAGGTGAAAAAAAGTGCAATCCGAGATATTTTGCATTCTTCCAGTTATAGGTGAAAGGAGATGAGAGGTTTTTTTTTATGTTCAGTGGAACATGGATATTAAACCCAGCAGCTTTGGAGGCATTCAACCTGGATTTGAATTCTGACTCTGACCTGCAATCTTGGGACAAAGGGGGTTTTGTAGCTGTACTGTAAGTCTTAATTACTTCATATGTGAAATGGGATCAAAATACTCTCCTAATAAGATTGCAGTAAGAATTAAAGGAGATTGATCTAGGGACTTACCCCTATGAAACTTATTCCTGCAAAGGAGAAGCTAAGCCTACTTACAACTATACCTTAGAATCACTCCCAGAGAACCTCTTTTGTTGCTCAGATGTGGTCTCTCTCTCTAAGCCAACTCAGCAGGTGAACTCACTGCCCTCCCCCCATGTGAGACATGACTCCCAGGGGTGTAAATCTCCCTGGCAACATGGGACAGGACTCCTGGGATGAGCTGGGACCCAGCATCAAGGGATTGAGAAAGCCTTCTTGACCATAACAGGGAAGAGAAAAATGAGACAAAATAAAGTTGCAGTGGCTGAGAGAGTTCAAACAGAGTTCAGAGGTTATCCTGCTGGTTATTCTTATGCATTATATAGATATCCCTTCTAGTTTATGGTACATTGGAGTGGCTGGAGAGAAGTACCTGAAACTGTAGAGCTGTGTTAAAGAAGCCTTGATTTTTGAAGATGACTGTATAAAGATATAAAGTTTATAATGGGACTATGTGACTGTGAAAATCTTGTGTCTGATGCTCCTCTTATCCAGGGTATGGAAAGATCAGTAATAACTAAGGACAAATAAATCAATAAATAAATAATGGAGAAGAGGATAAGGAGTAAAAAAAAGTTGGTAGATTGCAATACTGGTGGTCAATGAAAGGGAGGATTATGGAGCTTTTTCTTTTTTCCTATTTTTTTCTTCTGGAGTGATGCAAATGTTCTAAACATTTATGGTATGTGAAGAGATCTCAGTGAAAATATTTTTTTAAAGCATAATTAAAGGAAACTATATAAGGTACTTGGCAAAATGCTTGACCTTGGGTGAATACTCAATAATTAAGTATGGTATAGCTATAATTATTATTAGACTTTTGTACATATAAGAAGTGGTTTAAGACATAGCCTGCCTCAAGGTAACTTTCTTAAGTTATAGCCCATATTTTAGAAGCCAGACAATTATTGCAGAAAAAAAAAAAACCCAAAAAACATATAAGAGCAAACCAGCTATTTAGAACAACCCCCTTTGAAACTTGAAACCCAATCTAGCTCCTATTTGAAAGTTCATTAAGAATCATTACCGATCTTTAGGTCAAATAATCCTCTCCAAATGATAAACTGTAAACAACACTATTATGCAAGTAACACAATACTAGATTTCATCCATTCTACACTTTGAATAAAAAATTAAACACTTTATGATTTACTGACATTTACAGAGTCTTGCATTTTTAGAGAAAATTTGAAAAGACAGATCCTTATGCACAAATACATCATGTCTAGTACACATAAATTCAAAAATTCTGAGCGTAAATGTTTTATCAGGGCATGTTTATGAAATAAAAGCTTTGCAGAGACAGTCTTATTAAAACTAAATCAAACATGAATAAGCTGTGTAAAATTACATAAATAATGCAATCATTATTTATATTCATGACTTCAACTCTCTTTATAGATAGAGGGATGGATGGATGCTTATGACCAAAATTTTTAGCTGTGCTCCAGGTAATTTTTTCTTTGACTAGACCATTATTTTTCAAATTGAAAGTTATGATCCATTGGTGATTCATGAAATCATTTCAGTAAGTCACGAACAGGAATTTTATTTAATTGAGTAGAATTTTAAAAAATTCAGTCTTTCATTTGTATTTAAGATTAGTATTTTCTTGTCAATTTTTGACAAAAGATGGATGAAAATTTTCCTTTTATCCTGTACTTTATGAAACAAATTGGAAACGGTTCTAGAATTTCAGAACAAGTAACCTCACGAAAGAAGAAATTTGCTGGAACTCAACATTTGTACATTTTCAGTAGACCCCTTGGATGAAAACACATTTGTATAGATTCATCTTTACCAGAGAATGTGGAAGCAAAGAAAAAGAGAGGGAGACTTATGCCTTTTGGCTTCAGCGTTTCTAAATGTTTCCAGCCTCACAGAATTTCATTTTGTACCTGAGCGTGTAACTAGTTCGTGCACATTACGGCATCAAAGGAAAATTTCTAGGAAACTTGATCTTCACTTTTTACAGATGAAGATCTATGCATAGCAAAGTAGGCCAACAAATCACTTCATGAATGGAAATGATAGTATCTTGAAATGGAAGTTTTGTTTTTTCTTTTCTACAATGTGATATTATTCTAATTCCTGTCTTCATCATAGTAGTTTATGTTTCTCTTGCAGTACATCGGGCAAATAATAATTCAGCTGAGAGGCATAACAATGAATGGATGAAACTATACTGGTTGTATTAAAAAATAAATACACTTAACACATTCAACATGTTCCATGCAACTTCAGAGGCTTAATCACTGCCCTTTTGTGTGAGGGATTATTAGTTATTGTCATCTGTGTTCCTTGAACATATTACTAATGCACAAAGGTAGAGGAGAAGAGAGGAAAATGCGGAGTGAAAACAAATGATTACATGTGTTAACCCTGCAAAATCGAAGGCATAAGTCTGGAAAGTTATTTCTAGAGGCAATTTCTAGTAATAGAAATTGTCATAATAAAGTAGAGACATATAACCTTGACACTACTTCATACATAAATATGTTTTAAAAACCCAGTTTACCATCTGTCTAAACTTGAGTAAGTTACTTAAATGCTCTGAGTCTCAGTTTCCTCATTTGTAAAACAAGGAAAATGAAAACACATCTCCAAGGGATTGTTGGAAAGTTTATATGAGATAATGCATATAAAATGCTAAGCACATGCCAGTTCTCAAGAAATGCTGTGCAATGCCTGTATTTGGGGACCAATGTTCATTGAAATGGCAAATGATTTTTACGAGGAAATGCAGTTGAACGAGCTGTATTTTTAGAAGCATGATTTTGGCAATTCAAACTGAGATAAGTCATCAAATAGCTACATGTAGGTAGTGAAACCAGCAATCCAGCAAACCACAAAGCTCTTAGAAAAATAGCTGGGACATTTCCAGAGAGCACAATCTATCACTGAGCAGTTTTATATTGCTGATGAAACTGATCTATTTTGGCAACATTCCCCAGTTTCAGCCTTAAGAAGTGATACAAGTTTTAACCTGGATAGAAACAGTTTTATTGTACTTGAATGTATAAATGCTTCAAGAAAATTTGAAAATTTTATCATTCTCAATTACTTTAAATGAGTCATACTTCTCTTTCATGGAGTCTATGTCAATGCATGGATGGCAAATGTTTTCGGTGAATACTATAATCTTTTTATCCCTCAGTGAAAGATTATTTCCGAGCTAAAGGATTACAGAGGGATAACCAAGTAGTTCTTTTACTAAATAACAGAAGAGCATTTCAGGGGAACCAGGATTAGTATCTGGAAATATTATTGCCACATATCTACCGTGTCTCCTCAGAGACATAACATGTAAACTAGGGTTTTATTCACCATATGAAAAATTAGTACAGAAGTGATTTACGAGAAATTAATCCATCATGCAACACTGTACATGACATTCTATCTAATGATACCAGTAAATAGGTAATTTTCAATATTGCTTGTGTTTGAAATTCAGTTCAAAATTTAGCCCTAATGAGAATTAACCACAACAACAAAATACAACCTGCTGTTATGACAATATTAAAACAACCACCACAATTAGAACTATAAATATAGCAGAAATAACAACAGCTGCTTTTATTTATTGGGCATTTAATGTCAGTTGATTTGCTAACCATTCAACATGCATCATATCATTTTTCACCATAACATGTCAGGATGACAGAAAATAGGAGGCTGAGGAAATAACCTGCCAAAGGTTATACAGTAGGTAATCGGTGGTTCTGGGATTTCAAACCACGCTTTGTCTCCAAAACACGTGCTTACCGCAATTTGAGAACATCTTTTCAATGAAGGAAATGGAAGAATTCAGAAGCTATGAAATCGAATGTTCACCAAATATCCTCATATAACTTCTTGAAAAATAAAATAATAGTGTACATGATTTCTTTTCTTCATTTTCATAAATTCAGATTCAGTAGTTTTGACACTACTAAGAAAACACCTGGGGTACATTATTTTGGTGAGTCAGAAATCAAAGGTAAAGCTCGAAACGATGCTTGCCAGACAAGACTTTGATATGATTTCTAGAGGAAGGCGTGTGCCAACTTCATTGTTGGAACTCCGTATTTTCTATTAATTCTATCACCTGTCTTCATTTTTTAATGTAAACCAAGGTGATCTTAACTATTACAGGATGCCTCATAGAAATGCTATATTGTACTCAGCATCTTCTGTTTAAGAAGACAACACAGCATGTCATCTGTGCACATGTGTGCACATGTGTATATTCTTTCTTTAAAAAAAATTCACATCTAAAACCCTATTAAATGATAGGTTCTGGAGCCAAAAGTATTAATCTTGATAGCTGGGGGAAAGCATTTTGCTTGTAAAGAGGTCTAGCCCTCCAATATCTGCCCCTCCTCTACTTCTCATGTAATAATAGAAAGCATGGGTGACTACTTGACTGGTCTGAATATGAGCAGCACTTCCCAGACTCCCTTGCGTTTAGGTGTGGCCTATGACTAAATTGTGACCAATGGCTTAGAATGGGTGTGACTTCTTCATCAAGACCTTAGAAGGAATGGTTATAGTCTGCTTTTCGTGCTTTCTTTGTATCCACAAGATATGATACAGACATGGGGTAATGAGCTATCTTTGATCTTGAAGATGAGGACGATATCCTAGGGGATGATAGGGCATTAAAACAAAAGAACCTTGAATCCCTGGATCGAGCAGAGCTTCTCTACAAGGCCTGGGCCATTCATATCCAGACAGTTAAGAGAAATAACTCTGAAAGATAAATAAAGTTTCCTAGTTAACTACGATTATGCCTTTGTTAATGCAAAAATACCTGTAGCCTATCTAATATGCTATCATACCCAAGGTTTCTAGGAGTTGAGATTTTACTATTATAAAACATAGTCTCGATGCAGTTTTTCATTCATTTTGCTCATCACAAAAGTATCTAGAGCAATTTAATAACTTAATATAAGAAGTTGTCTTTTTTAGTTAACACAATTTACAATAAAATTTTTATAAAACATCAGTAAACTCCCATTAAAACAGCTTTTTCAGAGATTCACTAGGTAGTGCATAGAGGACCTCTAGCTAAGTAATTTTCATTCTCACAGCAACCCTTAAAAGGGGAGGGGATGGGAGCATTTTCCAGGTAAGGAAATTGAAGTTACACCAATGAGATGCTGGAGGAAAAAATGGACCCTCGGTAATCCTACATCCCTTTTTGTCATGCTGCATGGCTGAGAGAATATTATGAGATACATGGATTCCAGAGAAGAATGACGAACAATATAACCCTGTGCTATTTTTGGTATGTTTCAGTAATCTTAAAAAATCAATATTTGTTTGGAATTCATACAAGTTAGGAATTTAAACAATTAGGGCTTCTCTAAAAATAACTCTAAAATAAGACAGTTACAAAAGGCCTGAGAAGACAAAATTTCTAATGTTATTTTCCTCAACCCTAAATGGAACAATCATATCTACTCCTAAACATGCCTAATACAAAACGACCATGTCTTACATATTTTAGTCAGGCTTTCATAAAACTGCAAAACATATATTACTCACTGGATGATACCCTTAAGATAAAAGGAATTCAGAACTAAATTGCTTTAGGTGAGTGGTTTTTTGTTTCTCGAAATTTTAAAAATCAAATATGTGTTTCACATGACAACTCATTATTATGCTAATTCAGATATACTGCCACTTAAGTAATAGTCCCTCAAAACGATTGCAATTTGTAGAGTTACTGTAACATATGCAAGCTGTTCAACAATGAGCTACAAAGGAAAAGTTAATATATTTGATTTGCCATGTGGCCATTTTAAAAATGTTGCTTTATTTCAGAAATTATCAGTTTTGGCGATCCTAGCTATTTATTCATTTATTCTCCAAGTATATTATCTAAACAAAGTAGAAGTTATCATGGTAGACCACCAAACAATCACACAAACTTATCTATACCTGTGCCCATCTTAGCCTCCTCACTTCGTATTTCAACGGAGAATTTTGTTTTTCCTATTACCTAATTCAAGAGTCCTTAAGTTCTTTTTGGAGAGGGCCAGATAGCAAAAACTTCAGCTTTCTTAGGCCACTGCATACCTTTTGCCACTACTCAACCCTGTTACAGTTAAGTGAATGTGCAAAGTTCTGTTCCAATAAAACTTTATTTACAATAAGAGGTGGCAGGCCAAACTTGACCCTCAGGTTATAGTTCACTGTCCAATGATAGTCTAGTTGTTCCTCGGATGCAATCCCATGCTGTACCAACTTAAGAATTTCCCAGTATAGAGTATCTCTTCTCTTTCCCATCACTCATTCTCAAACTGACCCCAGCGGGTCACCGTCTCAGACTATTGCAGGTCCAAACCAGTGGTCTCTAAAACTCATTGCCCTACCCTATCCCACCATACAGTAATGTCTCAGAGCCATTTTGGTGCACAAAACTAGTATTCACCCAAGTGGAACTTTAAGTCTATCTCACTTTAGAATAAGAAAACCGAGTTCAGTTCAGGCTCTGGAATTTATAAGCTATGTGTGCTTGTCAACGTCATTTAATCTATGACTCCTGATATTACGAGGAGGATGATAATAATGTACAGGGTGCTTGTAAGGCTCACAGATAATATATATGCATTGCACTTTTGTTAAAGTTCAGCATAACCCCTTCCCATTCAAACTCTATAAAATCACTTCAATTACCTCTTTGTTCTTATTTCAAGCAATGCAGAATAGAGCAGTAAGAAGTAATAATGACAAAGGGGAGTTTGTGTTTGTTTAGATTTTAAGTTGTAAAAAAAGGATTCAAAGAGATCAACAGACTTTTGCTAAATCCGTAAGTTTTGTCCATATATACTGGTTAACCACCCTTCCCTCAGATATTCCAACTACTTGGAATATCCCATTATCCTTCACATAGATTTATTGAATTGTGTAGGCTTCCTCTTTGTTTAGTTATTTTACATGCTTTTATCTCCTTTCCTTTTCCCTGAGATGACAGTGTGGTATATTTTTCAGACAAATCCTCAGGCAGGCTCCATGACAGCAGAGAGTTTTGCTAAGTTTGTTCACTCTATAGTGTTTGACACATAGTAGACACATAACAGATATCTGATGAAGAAATGAATCTCCTAGCGCATGCCATGTAAAAATTTTCCATTTTATTTTTAATTAATAGTAGCTCATTTTCACTAAGGGAATTAGGCCAAAGTCACTGCATCTTTTCACCTCAGACCAGTGAGACGAGACATCTGTTTATACTACCTGCTGCCTTAGTGCATTGGTTGTCTCCTTAGGCGTGTAAGGAAAGACGGATCTTGGTTTAAGGCCTTTACAGCTTGCCATTAAATTCTAGAAAGCCTCTGGGCAGATTTCATTATCTTCTGCAAATTCTACCCTGTCTCAAAAAAAATAATAATAATAAAAGACCAGAATAGTCCTCTGCCCTGCTGGTGCAGATACATCAAGCAATCCATGTAGAGAGTCAGCTGAAGGCAGTGGGCAGGTTTTCAGTTTTTACCATCAGCTCCTTATAGGAGTGACCAGGCTTCAGGTTCTTATCTCAGGGTCCCCTGAGCAACTATAGCATTCGATCTTAGGGCTCAGAGGACTAAGAACAACACATATAGGCTCAGTGCATTTGAGAGAAATAAAAGGGCATGAAACCCTCTGACAAGTTTCTATCTCTTGCTGTGCTGACGCTTCTCCCAATTTCAACTGAAAGATTATAAAGTCATGGTAGGTCAAGAGCTAAGAAGAATCACTTCTGATTTGTAGATAGCAATAATAAAGGACTCATGGGGTATATGTGTATATATATGCATGCATAAGTCCATATATATAATGCATACATATGTACATATATGCAGAATATGTGTATAGTGCACATGCATGAACACATAGAGGAATATGAGATGACAAAACAGAGCTCCATGTGAGGTTGACACAAAAAATACATATCACGGGCGGGCCATGGTGGCTCAGCAGGTAAGAGTGCTTGCCTGCCATGCCCGAGGACCCGGGTTCGATTCTCGGTGCCTGCCCATGTAAAAAAATAAAAAAAAATAAAAAAATAATAAAAAAATAGTTGATGATTGATTTGAAAATAAATTAAAAAAAATACATCACAAAATCATATATACTTGTACTTATATACTTGCTTGAGTTGATTCAACAGTTTGGTTGAAAGTTGTCCAGCAAGCAATGGCCTTTGTTATTTATTTCTCATTCAGCCCTTCCTTTCGATTCCTGTGGTATAAACCTACATCACTGTTTCTGAGATGGGGACAGTTTGTCTCCTAGGGGACATATAAACATATCTGGAGTCCATTTTGATTGTGACATGATTGTGGGATGTGCTGCTGACATCTAGGTCACCTAGTGAGTTAAGACCAGGGATGCTACTAAATATTCTATAATGTCTGGCTCAGCACCAGCAACCCCCGCCCCCCGTACCCTACCTGCCAATAAAAAAATGATAAGGCCAAAATTATCCATAGTGAGATTTGAGAAAACATGCCCTAAAACAACACACAAGAACTATCCCAGAAATATTTCCCCCAATTTGATTTCCTCTTCTCCATCTTCTCCACTTATCCACAGTTGCCAAGTTAATATTGAGTATGTCAGTATCACTGCCATATGCAATAATCTGCAGTGACTTTACTCACACAGCAAAGCCCATACCATGTAATTGTCTCAACTATTTTCCCCTTTCTCACCCCCAGGGGTTTAGAAACCTACAAATCACCCATTTTCATGTCTCCCTACCTGCTAACTTATCTCTCCCTCTTCACACACATTAAAAAGAAAACTGCTTTCCCACAAACCATCTACAACAAGTTCTCCTTTAAAGTCTAGCCAAAATCCCTTCTCCTCTACGATTTTTCCTGGTCCCCAATTTTGTAAATTGTTCATCTTTATCAGTATAATGTTTGCATTTGCATGCCCCACATTTTTCTCACTTTGCGCTATCGCAATTAAGAGCCCTGATTGAGCTCAGCTGCCCTACTCACCCATCATCCAATCTATCAGGTATTTTTCAAAATCTGGTTGATAAAATGCCATCTTCCATGATCTAAGCCAGATTTTCTTGCATTCGCAAATGCAAATATCTTTAAATTTATTATAAAGATTCAAAACCTTGCTGAAACACTAAATTTTCAATATTTAAAAATAGATGTGAACATTTTGTTTTCAACTTTTTGTGTGTAGATGTGAAAGATTTTGTGACACACACTCATGATGAGGACACTGCCAAATATCAATTTCTAAATGCTCTCACCATAGTATGACTTTCTTATAAAATGTAGTTATTTGCTTAATCATTGCTGATAAAGTACCTTTGCATTGAAAGGAGAGATCAAGTGATTTTACTGCTTTGGGGAAATATCTGAGCAACAAAGTAGTACTGCCACTTGCAAACATGGCAAAGCTCAGGAGTTTGGATCACTTGACTTTTTTTTTTTTATATAGTTTTTTTATTAATTAAAAAAAGAATTAACAAAACAATTAGAAATCATTCCATTCTACATGTACAATCAGTAATTCTTAATAACATCACATAGTTGCATATTCATCATTTCTTAGTACATTTGCATCGATTTAGAAAAAGAAATAAAAAGACAACAGAATAAGAATTAAAACATTAATAGAAAGAAAAAAAAAAAACCCTATACCTCACATGCAGCTTCATTCAGTGTTTTAACATAATTGCATTACAATTGGGTAGTATTGTGCTGTCCATTTCTGAGTTTTTATATCCAGTCCCGTTGTACACTCTGTATCCCTTCAGCTCCAATTACCCCTTCTCTCTTTTTTTTTTAATTAACGGAAAAAAAGAAATTAACCCAACATTTAGAAATCATACCATTCTACATATGCAATCAGTAATTCTTAACATCATCAGATAGATGCATGATCATCAATTCTTAGTACATTTGCATCGGTTTAGAAGAACTAGCAACATAACCGAAAAAGATATAGAATGTTAATAAGGTGACAAAAATAAAAGTAATAATAGTAAAGTCAAAACAAAACAAAACAAAACAAAACAAAAACCAATAGCTCAGATGCAGCTTCATTCAGTGTTTTAACAAGATTACTTTACAATTAGGTATTATTGTGCTGTCCATTTTTGAGTTTTTGTATCTAGTCCTGTTGCACAGTCTGTATCCCTTCAACTCCAATTGCCCATTATCTTACCCTGTTTCTACCTCCTGCTGGACTCTGTTACCAATGACATATTCCAAATTTATTCTCCAATGTCTGTTCACATCAGTGGGACCATACAGTATTTGTCCTTTAGTTTTTGGCTAGACTCACTCAGCATAATGTTCTCTAGGTCCATCCATGTTATTACATGCTTCATAAGTTTATCCTGTCTTAAAGTTGCATAGTATTCCATCGTATGTATATACCACAGTTTGTTTAGCCACTCTTCTGTTGATGGAGATTTCGGCTGTTTCCAACTCTTTGCAAATGTAAATAACGCTGCTATAAACATTGGTGTGCAAATGTCCGTTTGTGTCTTTGCCCTTAAGTCCTTTGAGTAGATTCCCAGCAATGGTATTGCTGGGTCGTATGGCAATTCTATATTCAGCTTTTTGAGGAACCGCCAAACTGCCTTCCACAGTGGTTGCACCCTTTGACATTCCCACCAACAGTGGATAAGTGTGCCTCTTTCTCCGCATCCTCTCCAGCACTTGTCATTTTCTGTTTTGTTGATAATGGCCATTCTGGTGGGTGTGAGATGATATCTCATTGTGGTTTTGATTTGCATTTCTCTAATGGCCAGGGACATTGAGCATCTCTTCAAGTGCCTTTTGGCCATTTGTATTTCCTCTTCTGATAGGTGTCTGTTCAAGTCTTTTTCCCATTTTGTAATTGGGTTGGCTGTCTTTTTGTTGTTGAGATGAATAATCTCTTTATAAATTCTGGATACTAGACCTTTATCTGTTATGTCATTTCCAAATATTGTCTCCCATTGTGTAGGCTGTCTTTCTACTTTCTTGATGAAGTTCTTTGATGCACAAAAGTGTTTAATTTTGAGGAGCTCCCATTTATTTATTTCCTTCTTCAGTGTTCTTGCTTTAGGTTTAAGGTCCATAAAACCTCCTCCAGTTGTAAGATCCATAAGATATCTCCCAACATTTTCCTCTAACTGTTTTATGGTCTTAGACCTAATGTTTAGATCTTTGATCCATTTTGAATTAACTTTTGTATAGGGTGTGAGAGATGGGTCTTCTTTCATTCTTTTGCATATGGATATCTAGTTCTCTAGGCACCATTTGTTGAAGAGACTGTTCTGTCCCAGGTGAGTTGGCTTGACTGCCTTATCAAAGATCAAATGTCCATAGATGAGAGGGTCTATATCTGAGCACTCTATTCGATTCCATTGGTCGATATATCTATCTTTATGCCAATACCATGCTGTTTTGACCACTGTGGCTTCATAATATGCCTTAAAGTCCGGCATCGCTAGACCTCCAGCTTCGTTTTTTTTCCTCAAGATGTTTTTAGCAATTCGGGGCACCCTGCCCTTCCAGATAAATTTCCTTATTGGTTTTTCTATTTCTGAAAAATAAGTTGTTGGGATTTTGATTGGTATTGCATTGAATCTGTAAATCAATTTAGGTAGGATTGACATCTTAACTATATTTAGTCTTCCAATCCATGAACACGGTATGCCCTTCCATCTATTTAGGTCTTCTGTGATTTCTTTTAACAGTTTTTTGTAGTTTTCTTTATATAGGTTTTTTGTCTCTTTAGTTAAATTTATTCCTAGGTATTTTATTCTTTTAGTTGCAATTGTAAATGGGATTCCTTTCTTGATTTCCCCCTCAGCTTGTTCATTACTAGTGTATAGAAATGCTACAGATTTTTGAATGTTGATCTTGTAACCTGCTACTTTGCTGTACTCCTTTATTAGCTCTAGTAGTTTCGTTGTGGATTTTTCCGGGTTTTCGATGTATAGTATCATGTCGTCTGCAAACAGTGATAGTTTTACTTCTTCCTTTCCAATTTTGATGCCTTGTATTTCTTTTTCTTGTCTAATTGCTCTGGCTAGAACCTCCAACACAATGTTGAATAATATTGGTGATAGTGGACATCCTTGTCTTGTTCCTGATCTTAGGGGGAAAGTTTTCAATTTTTCCCCATTGAGGATGATATTAGCTGTGGGTTTTTCATATATTCCCTCTATCATTTTAAGGAAGTTCCCTTATATTCCTATCTTTTGAAGTGTTTTCAACAGGAAAGGATGTTGAATCTTGTCAAATGCCTTCTCTGCATCAATTGAGATGATCATGTGATTTTTCTGCTTTGATTTGTTGATATGGTGTATTACATTAATTGATTTTCTTATGTTGAACCATGCTTGCATACCTGGGATGAATCCTACTTGGTCATGATGTATAATTCTTTTAATGTGTTGTTGGATACAATTTGCTAGAATTTTATTGAGGATTTTTGCATCTATATTCATTAGAGAGATTTGTCTGTAGTTTTCTTTTTTTGTAATATCTTTGCCTGGTTTTGGTATGAGGGTGATGTTGGCTTCATAGAATGAATTAGGTAGTTTTCCCTCCGCTTCAATTTTTTTGAAGAGTTTGAGGAGAATTGGTACTAATTCTTTCTGGAACGTTTGGTAGAATTCACATGTGAAGCCATCTGGTCCTGGACTTTTCTTTTTAGGAAGCTTTTGAATGACTACTTCAATTTCTTTACTTGTGATTGGTTTGTTGAGGTCATCTATGTCTTCTTGAGTCAAAGTTGGTTGTTCATGTCTTTCCAGGAACCCGTCCATTTCATCTAAATTGTTGTATTTATTAGCGTAAAGTTGTTCATAGTATCCTGTTATTAGCTCCTTTATTTCTGTGAGGTCAGTAGTTATGTCTCCTCTTCCATTTCTGATCTTATTTATTTGCATCCTCTCTCTTCTTCTTTTTGTCAATCTTGATAAGGGCCCATCAATCTTATTGATTTTCTCATAGAACCAACTTCTGGTCTTATTGATTTTCTCTATTGTTTTCCTGTTTTCAATTTCATTTATTTCTGCTCTGATCTTTGTTATTTCTTTCCTTTTGCTTGCTTTGGGATTAGTTTGTTGTTCTTTCTCCAGTTCTTCCAAGTGAACAGTTAATTCCTGCATTTTTGCCTTTTCTTCTTTTCTGATATAGGCATTTAGGGCAATAAATTTCCCTCTTAGCACTGCCTTTGCTGCATCCCATAAGTTTTGATATGTTGTGTTTTCATTTTCATTTGCCTCGAGGTATTTACTAATTTCTCTTGCAATTTCTTCTTTGACCCACTCGTTGTTTAAGAGTGTGTTGTTGAGCCTCCACGTATTTGTGAATTTTCTGGCATTCCGCCTATTATTGATTTCCAACTTCATTCCTTTATGATCCGAGAAAGTGTTGTGTATGATTTCAATCTTTTTAAATTTGTTAAGACTTGCTTTGTGACCCAGCATATGGTCTATCTTTGAGAATGATCCATGAGCACTTGAGAAAAAGGTGTATCCTGCTGTTGTGGGATTTAATGTCCTATAAATGTCTGTTAAGTCTAGCTCCTTTATAGTAATATTCAGATTCTCTATTTCTTTATTGATCCTCTGTCTAGATGTTCTGTCCATTGATGAGAGTGGGGAATTGAAGTCTCCAACTATTATGGTATTTGTGCCTATTTCCTTTTTCAGTGTTTGCAGTGTATTCCTCACGTATTTTGGGGCATTCTGGTTCGGTGCGTAAATATTTATGATTGTTATGTCTTCTTGTTTAATTGTTCCTTTTATTAGTATATAGTGTCCTTCTTTGTCTCTTTTAACTGTTTTACATTTGAAGTCTAATTTGTCGGATATTAGTATAGCCACTCCTGCTATTTTCTGGCTGTTATTTGCATGAAATATCTTTTCCCAACCTTTCACTTTCAACCTATGTTTATCTTTGGTTCTAAGATGTGGTTCCTGTAGACAGCATATAGAAGAATCCTGTTTTTTAATCCATTCTGCCATTCTATGTCTTTTGATTGGGGAATTCAGTCCATTAACATTTAGTGTCATTATTGTTTGGATAATATTTTCCTCTACCATTTTGCCTTTTGTATTATATATATCATATCTGACTTTCCTTCTTTCTACACTCTTCTCCATACCTCTCTCTTCTGTCTTTTTGTTTCTGACTCACGTGCTCCCTTTAGTATTTCTTGCAGAGCTGGTCTCTTGGTCACAAATTCTCTCAGTGACTTTTTGTCTGAGAATGTTTTAATTTCTCCCTCATTTTTGAAGGACAATTTTGCTGGATATAGGAGTCTTGGTTGGCAGTTTTCCTCTTTTAGTAATTTAAATATATCATCCCACTGTCTTCTAGCCTCCATGGTTTCTGCTGAGAAATCTACACATAGTCTTATTGGGTTTCCCTTGTATGTAATGGATTGTTTTTCTCTTGCTGCTTTCAAGATCCTCTCTTTCTCTTTGACCTCTGACATTCTAACTAGTAAGTTTCTTGGAGAACGCCTATTTGGGTCTAATCTCTTTGGGGTGCACTGCACTTCTTGGATCTGTAATTTTAGGTCTTTCATAAGAGTTGGGAAATTTTCAGTGAAAATTTCTTCCATTAGTTTTTCTCCTCCTTTTCCCTTCTCTTCTCCTTCTGGGACACCCACAACACGTATATTTGTGCGGTTCATATTGTCCTTGAGTTCCCTGATACCCTGTTCAAATTTTTCCATTCTTTTCCCGATAGTTTCAGTTTGTTTTTGGAATTCAGATGTTCCATCCTCCAAATCACTAATTCTATCTTCTGTCTCTTTGAATCTATCATTGTAGGTATCCATTGTTTTTTCTATCTTTTTCTACTTTGTCTTTCACTTCCATAAGTTCTGTGATTTGTTTTTTCAGTTTTTCTATTTCTTCTTTATGTTCAGCCCATGTCTTCTTCATGTCCTCCCTCAATTTATCGATTTCGTTTTTGAAGAGGTTTTCCATTTCAGTTCGTATATTCAGCATTAGTTGTCTCAGCTCCTGTATCTCATTTGAACTATTGGTTTGTTCCTTTGACTGGGCCATATTTTCAATTATTTGAGCGTGATCCGTTATCTTCTGTTGGCGTCTGCGCATTTAGACAGATTTCCCTGGGTATTGGATCCAAAAGTTTGGAAGATTTTTCTGTGAAATCTCTGGGTTCTGTTTTTCTTATCCTGTCCAGTAGGTGGCGCTCGTGGCACACGTTTTTCTGTGGGTCCCACCAGTAAAAGGTGCTGTGGGACCTTTAACTTTGGAAAACTCTCGCTGTCCGGGAGGTTCGCTAGCCGAAGCAGCTTGGAAGAGTTCAGCCGGCCCAGGGACCGAACACAGGGAGGGTTGCTGGCCGCCGCAGCCCGGGAAAGCGCCCGTCCGAATTTCCTAGTCGGCCCGGGCGACAAGCGTGGCGGGAGGGCGCCAGCTGCAGCGGCCCGCCCGGGAGTGTGCACGTTCCCGGGGAGTCACGGGTTTGGAAGGGGCCTCCCCCGCCAGTCACCGTTCTCCCCGGCCTGGGGATTTCCAATCCAATTCTCTCAGTTGGTCCGGGGGGCCGTGCGTGGTGTGGCCACCAGCCGCCGCAGTTTCAGGGGACCGCCTCTCCAATTCTCCCAGCCGGCCTGGGAAGGGGGAAGGGAGTTACTCCGGCCCGGGAAGGGGGAAGGGAGCGCCACCCGCGCGCCTCGGCGATCTCACCCAAGTGGCTTCTCTCAGCCAGCCAGCTGTTCCAGGATGGGGTACGCTGTCTTTTTTATCTCCGTTGTGGCTTTGGGCGCTGTTCTGTATCGTTTCTACTCCCCTAGTAGCTGACCTGGAGAAGAAACTAAGATCCGCGCGTCTTACTAAGCCACCATCTTCTCCGGAAGTCCTGGATCACTTGACTTTTTGAAAAAGAAAATACATACCTCAATTGTTTCAACTATTTTTGCCATGAGATAACTAGAACATTGCTGTGAAGTGAAAATCAATAAATAAATTTCTCGCTCACCCCTACACTTCTTCGCAAAATATTAAGTATTCTACATTTCAAGATAATATCATCTGTAAATCCACCTAACTATTCACATACATCAAGGACAGTGAGAGTGCCATTAGAGAAGGGAGGGCCCCACTGTCAACCCATCCTATTGAGGGTCTCTGACTTTTCCCTGAAGGTATCAAATACCATCTACTATGTGCAACCACCTGAAAATCTATATATTAACAATGGTTGAAACATTGTTTCTTTCTTAATTTTTACATAAAATATACAGAGACATTGTAATGTGTTCTGGCATCCCAGTGGATCATCTTGTATACCTCCCAGTTGGAAGTTCCTTACTTTGTTGACTATGCTCTAATTTACAATGCTTTGTTAAAACCCAGAACTCCGAAAACCCAGAAAAATCCACAACAAAATTACTAGAGCTAATAAATGAGTACAGCAAAGTAGCAGGCTACAAGATCAACATTCAAAAATCTGTAGCTTTTCTATACACTAGTAATGAGCAAGCTGAGGCGGAAATCAAGAAACGAATCCCATTTACAATCGCAACTAAAAGAATAAAATACCTAGGAATAAATTTAACCAAAGAGACAAAAAACCTATATAAAGAAAACTACAAAAAACTGTTAAAAGAAATCGCAGAAGACCTAAATAGATGGAAGGGCGTACCGTGTTCATGGATTGGAAGACTAAATATAGTTAAGATGTCAATCCTACCTAAATTGATTTACAGATTCAATGCAATACCAATCAAAATCCCAACAACTTATTTTTCAGAAATAGAAAAACCAATAAGCAAATTTATCTGGAAGGGCAGGGTGCCCCGAATTGCTAAAAACATCTTGAGGAAAAAAAACGAAGCTGGAGGTCTCGCGCTGCCTGACTTTAAGGCATACTATGAAGCCACAGTGGTCAAAACAGCATGGTATTGGCATAAAGATAGATATATCGACCAATGGAATCAAATAGAGTGCTCAGATATAGACCCTCTCATCTATGGACATTTGATCTTTGATAAGGCAATCAAGCCAACTCACCTGGGACAGAGCAGTCTCTTCAATAAATGGTGCCTAGAGAACTGGATATCCATATGCAAAAGAATGCAAAAAGACCCATCTCTCACACCCTATACAAAAGTTAACTCAAAATGGATCAAAGATCTAAACATTAGGTCTAAGACCATAAAACAGATAGAGGAAAATGTTGGGAGATATCTTATGGATCTTACAACTGGAGGTGGTTTTATGGACCTTAAACCTAAAGCAAGAACACTGAAGAAGGAAATAAATAAATGGCAGCTCCTCAAAATTAAACACTTTTGTGCATCAGAGAACTTCATCAAGAAAGTAGAAAGACAGCCTACACAATGGGAGACAATATTTGGAGACGACATATCAGATAAAGGTCTAGTATCCAGAATTTATAAAGAGATTGTTCATCTCAACAACAAAAAGACAGCCAACCCAATTACAAAATGGGAAAAAGACTTGAACAGACACCTATCAGAAGAGGAAATACGGATGGCCAAGAGGCACATGAAGAGATGCTCAATGTCCCTGGCCATTAGAGAAATGCAAATCAAAACCACAATGAGATATCATCTCACACCCACCAGAATGGCCATTATCAACAAAACAGAAAATGACAAGTGCTGGAGAGGATGCGGAGAAAGAGGCACACTTATCCACTGTTGGTGGGAATGTCAAAGGGTGCAACCACTGTGGAAGGCAGTTTGGCGGTTCCTCAAAAAGCTGAATATAGAATTGCCATACGACCCAGCAATACCATTGCTAGGTATCTACTCAAAGGACTTAAGGGCAAAGACACAAACGGACATTTGCACACCAACGTTTATAGCAGCGTTGTTTGCAATTGCAAAGAGATGGAAACAGCCAAAATCTCCATCAACAGAAGAGTGGCTAAACAAACTGTGGTATATACATACGATGGAATATTATGCAGCTTTAAGACAAGATAAACTTATGAACCATGTAATAACATGGATGGACCTAGAGAATATTATGCTGAGTGAATCCAGCCAAAAACTAAAGGACAAATACTGTATGGTCCCACTGATGTGAGCAGACATTCGAGAATAAACTTGAAATATGTCATTGGTAACAGAGTTCAGCAGGAGTTAGAAACAGGGTAAGACAATGGGTAATTGAAGCTGAAGGGATACAGACTGTGCAACAGGACTAGATACAAAAACTCAAAAATGGACAGCACAATAATACCTAATTGTAAAGTAATCATGTTAAAATACTGAATGAAGCTGCATCTGAGCTATAGGGTTTTTTTTTGTTTTTGTTTGCTTGTTGGTTTGTTTGTTGTTGTTGTTTTTTACTATTACTACTACTTTTATTTCTTTTCTTTATATTAACATTTTATATCTTTTTCTGTTGTGTTGCTAGTTCCTCTAAACTGATGCAAATGTACTAAGAAACAATGATCATGCATCTATGTGATGATGTTAAGGATTACTGAGTGCATATGTAGAATGGTATGATTTCTAAATGTTGTGTTAATTTCTTTTTTTTTTTTTCCGTTAATAAAAAATAAAAATAAAAAAAATAAAAAATAAAAAAAAAAATAAAAAAAAAAAAAAACAAAAAAAAAACCCCAGAACTCCTATAGAATTTACAGTCAGAACACAAGTACAATGCATTGGGTGTTTACTATTCGTAAGGTGTGGTGTAGGCACTCCACTAAATTATCTAATTTAACCTCACAACACAAGGGGTGATTACTGTCTACAGTTCACAAAATGGAGCCTAGACTCACAGGGATTAGAAACTTGGCCAATGTCCTACAGCTAATGAATAGCCAAGATGGGATTTAAACTTAGTGACTATCTCATGGAAACTTGTAATTTTAACTATGTTGCCAGTCACTTTTTAACAATTCAAAGGGGAGAAGCATATTTCTATGAGATAGCTAGATTTGTGAAACTGTATTTAAAAATCAAAATATAATAATGTACCACATTTAATGTGAATGTAATAATTATATCTCTCATTCACCCCAGAAATATTGATTGATATTTATTGATTCATCTATTCTCTCTTACCACCAGGCCATTCTGTGACCAGTTTTGATGTTTATAATATGATTGGATTCAGTGTACAATTTCTTCATTCTCAGTGTGATTTCTATGAAGATAGAAAAACTAGCATGAGCTACATTAGCATAATGAACTAAAAATTACTGAAGTATATTTAGAGATTTAAAAATTTTAAAACAGCACATAAGATATGGGCACCATAAAATGTGTAAACACAATATCACTGTAAATTGCAGCTGATATATAAACATACTTCAAATAGGTGTCAAAATTTAGAGCATGCCAGTTGTATATTCCAAATTGTTTGCCCTGCACTGCAAAAGAGAAAGAGAAAGAAACAGGAAGAAAAAAAATTACCTTGTTAGCTCACATAGTGAGATCATCAATACTATGCTTAAAAACAAAGCTTCACTGTATTTGTAAAATACTCTCCAGTAGAATCATTTCCCATTTTCTTGATTTGTGTAACCCTTGAAAATATATCAGAAATGTCCCTACTTATATCATAAAAAAATATATTGTTTGTATAATGCCTTTGTTTTATTGTATACTAGGAGAGAAACAGAATTAATGCCACATATATAAGCTACAAAAACAAATTTAAGGATGCATATTAAAATTTGGTAGTGATTAAAAACCATAGCATGAAGATGACTTAAAATTGTGCAGATGATCAGAGAGAGGAGACCAAATACATGTTGGTAACTATAAATCAGGAAAGGGAAATTCATTTCAGCTAAACGGGAAATAGTCCCAGGTTTGTTTAGAATTTTCTGATTTAGAAAAGCTGGGATGCAGCTCAATTTGACCTTTAAAGCTTTTCACATAACCAAGTTGTGCCTAGGCCTGAAGGTACACATGACATTTGTTTAAAGGATTGTGAGTGCCTTGTAAACTTCTTTTACAATGTTATTAACATGGGCTATTCCATGGACTTGACCAATATTGTTCTTCCTCCCACTTTCCCAGAACAACCATAAACTGCCAATTACCACGGGGGATAGTTTATCTGGTGCTCTTAACTCTCTCGCTTTTGGCCTTTTCACAGCTCATTAGCACCTGAACAAGAAAGCTGAGGCTAAGGAAGGAAAGACTGCTGAAATTCTAAATAATTAATTTTGCTCCTTGTCAGCAGCATATACAGCAAAGCATTTAGAGATGCCAAACAAATGAACCAAAATGGGATGTGCAAAGATATTTAATGTATACAGTGGCAATTTGCTTTGACTGATTTTTTTCCCACTGAAAGGTGTGAAATATTGACTAAATTGCTAGAGATTTTGGCAGCTGACATGATTCAAAGACCTTTGTTTTTAGCCTATAATCGACCACCATTAAAGATATCACTGACAAGGAGAAATACCTGACACTCATTGCCAAAACACTGACCATTTTTCAATGTGAAGATGAGAGACTGGAAATCAGCTCTCCAAAGGAAGATTTTTGTGGCTAAAATAAGTTCCTGGGGGAGGAAAGCATATGCACATGAAAAGCATGTGAAAAGAGTCAACTAGAAGTTACTTGTATGGTTTTAGTTTGCCTGTGAATTTGATGGCACCAGGACCACTGTCTATCCCTAGGAAATGAAAACCATAGGGTGCAGTGAGTTGTGGATATACTGGGTGCTGGGTACTATGGGTCACCTACTCCCCCAGGTGCTGCATCAGCTCTTCCATCCCACCTCCATGCACCAGTAGCAGTCCCTGCCACCAAGGATGCCATCTTCCCAGCCTGCAGCTGCTGACAGAGATGGATGGGCCTGAGGGAAGGCAGTGTCTCAGGAGCACCACCTGAGTTCATTCCCAGTATATCTTGGGATTTCCCGTTCTGATTTGGGGGCCTATGACTATTAAGTGTGCTTATTTACTTATATTCATATATATATAATAATAATAATTATTATTATTATTACTGTCATTTATTCTTTTAGGGTGAATGGACCAGGAATTGAGACTGGGTCTTCTGCATGGCAGGTGGGCATCCTGCAACTGAACTACCCATGTACCCCTGCCTAGCTTTTAATAGACACTCAAGTAGAACTGTACCCCCTACATGAGATCTGGGCCTTGGTTTGGTAGGGCATTATTGGTAACCAAGTGCGAAAGGTAACCTTCAACACAAAACTAAGTAAATACAAATTTTTAGACAAGTGAAGGAAACCATACTGCAAAATAACCTCATTAAAATAATCAAATGCCCCAAATACAACAGAAAATCACAAAGCATGTGAAAATCCAAGCAGAAATGGCCCAGCCAAACGACAAAATCAATGAACCCAACAGGATACAGAATACAGAACTACTGAATAATATTTATAAAGAAATGAAGGATATCAGGAAGATGCTAGAAGAACATAAAGAAAAATTTGAAAGACTAGAAAAATGACTGATAGATAGATAGATAATCTCTCACTGATATCAAAGGTGCAGTAGACCAAATTAGAAATATACTAGAGGTACACAATAGCTGATTTGAAGCAGAAGGAAGAATAAATGAGCTAAAAGACAGAACAGTTGAACTAGAGTGCACAAAAGCACAAATGGCAAGAAAGATGGTAGAAATGGAACCGGATCTTAGGGAAACGATGGCCAATAAAAGGCAAATAAATATATGAATCACTGGTGTCCCAGAGAAGAAGAGAAGAGAAAAAGGTAGGAAATACTGGTTGAAGATATAATTGGGGAAAACGTCCTAATGCTTATAAAAGACATAAATATGCAAATCAAAAGGTCCAATGAACCCCAAATAGAATAAATCCAAACAGGTCTACTCTAGGACACATACTAAACAAAATGTCAAATGTTGAAGAGAAGTGGAAAGTCCTGAAAGCAGAATGAGGAAAAAATACAAAGGAAAAGACATAAGACTGATTTCAGACTACTGAACAGTCAGCATGGAGGCAAGAAGGCAGTGGTAGGATAAATTTAATATCCTGAATGAGAAAGGCGTCCAGCCAAGAATTATTTGTTATTTATCCAGCCAAGCTGCCTTTCAAAATTCAGGGAGAGATTCAAATCTTCACAGACAAACAAGGACTAAGAGTACTAGTCGAGAAGAGATCTGGCCTAAAAGAAATACTAAAATACTTAAAGGTGTTCAGACATGTGAAAGAAAAAAAAAAGACAAGAGTGGGAGGTCTGGAGGAGGGCACAGAATTGAAGAGTACCAGTAAGGGTAACTTAAAGGACAAAAGGAGAAAGAAGGAAAAGAGTACATAGACCTGACAAAAAAAAAAAAAAAAAAAAAACCCAAAGGATAGGGCAGGCAATGGTGGCTCAGTGGCAGAGTTCTCTTCTGTCACGCTGGAGACCTGGGTTCGATTCCTGGAGGTTGCCCATGCAAAAAGTAAAAGTCACTCTTAAAATCCAAGGGATAAGATGGTGGATTCAAGGGATGCCTTTACAATAATAATTTTGAAAGTTAACGGACTAAACTTACCAATTAAAAGATACAGATTGGCAGAACAGATGAAAAAATATAATCTATCGATATGCTGTTTACAAGAGATGCATCTCAAATCCAAGGACACAAATGTATTGAAAGTGAAAGGATGGAAAAAGATGTTCTATGCAAGCTGTAACCAAAAGAAAGCAAGAGTAGCTAAATTAATATCAGATAAAATAAATTTTAAATGTAAAGATATAAGAGACAAAGAAGGGCACTACATATTAATAAAAGTGACAAGTCAGCAAGAGGCAATAACAATCATAAATGTTTATGCTTCTAATCAAGAAGTTTCAAAGAACATAAGGCAAGCACTGGCAAAACTGAAGGGAGCAATAAACAGTTCAACAATAATAGTGGGAAACTTCAATGCATCACTCTTCTGTAAAGACAGAACAACCAGACAGAGGATCAATAAGGAAAGAGGGAAACTAAACAATGTGATAAAAAAAGAAGAAAGATTAAAGTTCAGGACTTAACTGCTCAGCTGGAGGAACTAGGGAAAGAGAAGAAAATTAAACCCAAAGCAAATAAAAGAAAAGAAATGACAAAGATGAAAGCAAAAATAAATGAACTGTAGATTTAAAAAAAAACCGATAGAAAGAATTGATAAAACCCAAAGTTGGTTCTTTGAGAAAATTAATGAAATTGGTGAACTCCTGGCTAGGCTGACAAAGAAAAGAAGAGAGAAAATACAAATAAACAAAACCAGAAATGAGAGGTTTCATAAGAGGATACTACAAACAACTATATGCCAAAAAATTAGACAACTTAAATGAATTGGATAAATTCTTAGAAACACACATGAACAACCTACACTGACTTAAGAAGAAATAAAAATCACAACAAAGCAATCACAACTAAAGAGATTCAATCAGTCATCAAAAATCTTCCTTCAAAGAAAAGCCCAGGGCCAGATGGCTTCACAGGGGAATTTTACCAAACATTCCAAAAAGAACTAACACCAATCCTGCTGAAACATTTCAAAAAATTATGGAAAAAGGAGCACTACCTAACTCATTTTATGAAGCTAACATCACTTGAATATCAAAACTAGATAAAAATGCTACAAAAAAGGAAAACTATAGGTCAATCTCTTTAATGAATATAGATATAACACTTCTCAATAAATACTAGCAAATTCTAGCCACTGACAAATGAAAAGAATTATGTATCACAACCAAGTGGGGTTTATACCAGGCATGCAAGAAAATCAGTGAAAAAAACATATTAACAAACTGAAAGGGAAAAATCACATGATCATCTCAACTGATGCTGTAAAAGCATTTGTCGAAACTCAACATCCTTTTCTGATAAAAACACTTAAAAAGGTAAAAATCAAAGGAAACTTCCTAAATATGACAAATGGCATTTATGAAAACCCACAGCCAGCATCATACTTAATGGGAAGAGAATGAAAGCCTTCACCCTAAGATCGGAAATGAGGTAAGGATGCCCACTGTCACCACTATCATTCAACATTGTACTAGAAGTTCTACCTAGGACAATTAGGCAAGAAAAAGCAATAAAAGGCATCCAAATTGGAAAGGAAGTTAAAACGTCATTATTTGCACATGACAGGATCCTATACTTGGAAAATCCTGAGAAATCTGCACAAAGCTACTTGATTGTCTTGACAAAGACACTTGGCTTTCAACTGAGCTTCAATGAGGACCCCAAATCCACTGAGACAAAATAGTCTTTTCAATACATGGGCCAGGGAGAACTGGATATCAATAGCCAAAAGCATGAAAGATGACTCCTACCTTACACTCTATACAAAAATTAACTCAAGTGGATCAAAGACCTAAATATAGGAGCCAGTACCATAAAGCACCTAGAAGAAAGTATAGGGGAACATCTTAAAGCTCTAGTAACGGGAGGTAGCTTCTTAAACATTAAAGCCAAAGCCCAAGAAACAAAAGAAAAATAAATGGGAGCTCCTCAAAATCAAACGCTTCTATGCTTCAAAGGACTTTGTCAAAAAGGTGAAGAGCCAGCCAACTCAATGGAAGAAAATATTTGGAAACCACATATCAGATAAAGGTTTGACATCCAGTATATGTTAAGAAATCATACAACTCAACAACAAGAGAACAAACAACCTAACTATAAAATGAGCAAAACACATGAATGGACAGGGTTTTGAAGAGCAAATACAAATGGTTAAAAAAGCACATGAAGAGATGCTCAACTTCATCAGCTATAAAGGAAATGCAAATCAAACCTACAATGAGATATCATCTCATACCTTTAATAGCTGCTATTAAACAGATAAGAAACTACAAATGTTGGAGAGGACATGGAGAAATTAGAACATTTATTCATTGCTGGTGGGAATGTATAACGGTACAGCCACTGTGGAAGACAGTTTGGTGGTTCCTCATAAAACTAAATATCAAGTTGCCCAATGACCCAGCAAACCACTAGTAGTATATACCCAGAGGAGCTGAAAGCAGTTACATGAACAGACATTTGCACACTGATGTTCACAACAGCATTATTCACAATTGCCGAAAGATGGGAACAATTCAAGTACCCATTAACAGACAAGTGGATAAACAAAATGTGTATATACATATAGTGGAATATTAGGCAGGAGTAAGATGAAATGAGGTCCTGAAGCATATGACAACATTGACAAACCTTGAGGACATAATGCGGAGTGAAATAAGTCAGACACAAAAGGATAGATTCTGTATGACCCAGGTAAAAATAAACTCAGAGGTTTATAATGTAGAATATAGGGGACCCAGAGATACACAGAAACTAGAGAAAGGTGAACAGCTACCAAAAGAGATTGAACTTTATGAGAATGGATAGACGTGATGGTAGTTCATTAGTAGGTATATAAGAAATATGGCCATACTGAAGGTGAATATGATTGAAAGGGGTTGGATTGAGCCATGTCTCTCACCAATAAAACTAAAAATATAAACAAGCTTTTGTATAAACCATTTCAAAGGTATGACTCTTGTACAAAGAGTCAATTATAGAGGAGTATAGAGGGAAAACTACTATTGCATGCTATGGCCTATATTTAAGACATTACCGGTACCACAGCAATAGCAGGGGTAAATAACTGGGGAGGAAGGGACAAGAGTTGATGAGAGTTTTGGATTTTCTTTTTTGTGAGAGTGTGTTTCTCTGTTATTTTTCTCTTTGGAGCAATGAAAAGTGCCTAAAATTGAGAGTGATGATGATTGTACAACTAGGTGAGGATACAGTGAGACATAGATTGTTTATTTTGGACATTACCCATGATGTCCAATGTATCAAGGTGGCTGAAGGGTACAATGACTGAAAAGCAGAAAGGTGAACTGTGGTGTATAAATATGATGGAACATGGTCTGGCTACAAAAAGGAACGAATTCACGAGGCATGTGACAAGGTACATGCATCTTCAGACATTATGATGACCAAAATAAGCCAGAAACAAAAGGACAAATGTTGTATGGTTTCTTTTAGAGAATATTTACAAGAAAACCAGGGCTTAGATTGTAGGACCTTAGAGCAGTCATGTTTATTCCTGAGCTTTAAGTGTTATTAACAGATTCTGTGACTTTGTGCTGTATGTGTATAACCTGGTATTTCCCTAGAACTTTGACTACCAATGTGACACCTAAGACTCAGAGTTGGAGTTCTATAGCTCTGAAAAGTCAGCATCGCTACATACAACTGTTAAGGAAACCAAAAAAAGAGATCAGGCTTCAATTACAGATAAGAATGAAGCCTGTCTGACTGGGACCAAGGTAAAGCATGACAATGCCTGTATTTTAGAACTTCACATACTCTATGAGACCAAAGGAAGAGAGTTTTGTTTTGCCTAAAATCTAAATTTTCTGTAGCACATAATCTAACTCAACCTGTCAGGCAAGTTTAGTTAAACAACCCAAGCACATGGAGCCCAGTATGGGAACAAGGGCTTGTAAATCACTATAGCTTAATTTAATACCCAGAAACATCCCAGAGTTATGTTGGGCAAATAATTTAAAAACATTGGCAAAGTTCCTTAAGGGACTGGAGAAAAAATATGGAACTATTAAACGTTTCCATTCTGGAAAGCCCCTGATACTCTCTCAAACACTAGGGACTCTCAAGTTAATAAGCCAAGTCCTAGATTTTGAGGCTGGCTCTTATGAAACTTATTTCTGTAGGAGAGAAACTATGCCTACCCATAATTACACCTGAGAGTTACTTCCAGAGAACCTTTTCTGTTGCTCAGATGTGGCCTCTAAACCCAACGCTGCAAGTAAAATCACTACCCTTCCCCCTACATGGGACATGATGTCCAGGGGAGTGAGTCTCCCTGGCCAGTGGGATATGTCTCCCATGGATGAGCCTGGCCCTGGCACCATGTGATTGACAATGCCTTCCAGACTAAAAGGGAGAAAAGAAACGTAACACAGTAAGGTATCAGTGGCTAAGAGAGTTCAAACAGAGTTGAGAGGTTATTCTGAATGCTACTCTTTTGCAAACTTCAGCCTGATATTATTAATTTCCACAGTTTGCCAACCCCCAACGAACATCATTTTTGTTAACCTGAAAGAACACCCAAGGCTTTATCTGAGATCCTACAAAAGTTGCATGCATTAAGTTTACATTTCAGAAACCTACAACCTCCCTATGGTTGCTATGCCAGATAAGTCATGAAACCCAGAGTTAGCATTATCTCCAAGAACATCAACCAGTTCTATTACCTTATCCCATATTGTTGATACCCCTTTACAACATGAAAAAAGCTTAGAATGGGTATAAACCAAATATCCCTAAATATTGGGAGAAGGATAAAATGATAATGAAGAGTTATAGCAGAGAAGTTAGGATTTAAAAAATGAGTATGATAACTGAATCATTCATTACAGTGATATTTCTTTTTAGTCTCCAGTTTCTTAAAAGAAAAACCTGAAATTGTGGAACTGTAATCCACACCAAACTTTGAAATCTATAACTACATGTTAACATGCACTTTGAAATTTAGTGCTCTACTATATATTATACTTTACAAAAAAACTTAAAAATATACAGATCTTCTTAAAATATAAAACTGAACCTTTTCAAGAGGCAATACATATCATCCAAAGCAGAGCCTGAATAATATGCATAACTAAACTCATATCAGGGTTCATGAGGCAAAAGAATTGAATTACAAGTCACAAATATGGCACTTAAATTAAGAATCACATACATACATCTATAGATTTAACACAATATTTGTTTTTACAAAACTATCAGATAAAGCCAAAATGTCTTTTGTTGCATATAAAAGGAGAAATTTTTTTTCAAAAGATTATACAAAGAGAATACAGACAACATTTTGATAACCAGAAACAGTGCTTAATTAGAATGAAATGTTTTAAACTTAGTGTAGAATTTATATATGTTTATGTCTCTGTATATATATTTGTGTGTCACACATACATGTTTACTATAACATTTTTTGAAGATAAATAAGGAACTCAGAAAACTGTCTCTTTTATTAATCATAGTTAATATATCCTTAAACACAGAAATCATAATTTCCATTCATTAGCATTTTGCTTTTTAAAACACGCAGATAAGCAATATATAATCACTTATGTATTATCTTTGTTTAGCCTAGATAGTGACAATTGAATTAATAACACCGAAAACTTCAAGTAGATAGTTCTTATAAAATTTTCATAACTGTGGATTTGTCAGGTAGAGAAACACACAGCAGAAGAGACTCCATACATTCAATATAACACAATTTTATTTTGTTCGAAAAGCTATGAAATCCTAGTTCTGCCACTTATTAAAGATACAGTAATTCTTCAACATATATTTACTGAGCAACTACAATGGGCTAGGCACTGTTCTAGACAATTGTGATACAACCATTATTTTAGTTTGTTAAAGCTACCAGAGTGTAATATACCAGAGGAGTAACAGCTTCTATGAAGGGAGTTAATAACTAATCAATTGATAATAAAGTTTATAGTTCTAAGGCTGTGAACATGTCCAAATTAAGGCATCCAGAGAAAGATATCTTAACTCAAGAAAGACTGATTATCTGTCACATGGGAAGGCATGTGACTGATGTCTGCTGATCCTTGTTCCCAGTTCCACTGCGTCCTGCTTCTGATGCCAGTGGTTTCCTCTCTAAGTGTCTGTGGGCCTTTATCTAGCTCCTCTGAGACACAACTCTGGAGTCTGGCTTGCTAAACATCTCACAGGAAGACACATGGCAACATCTGCTGAGCTCTGCATCCCCAAACATCTGTGTCTAGGTGTCTGCTTTCTCTGTCGACACTCCAAACATCTCCAAATGTCTGTGTCTTTGTTAGCTCTGGTCCTTTTCTAGCTTCTGTTGGGTGTTTCAACAACTGGTGTCTCCTGAGTCTTCTGCATTTCCAAACATCTAAATCTGCATCTGCAGCTGAGGTTTCTCCAAAATGTTCACCCCTTTAAAGGACTCTAGTAAACTAATCAAGACCCACCTTGAATGTGCAGAGTCACATCTCCATCTAATCAAAAGGCCACACCCACAATTGGACATGCCACATCTCCATGGAAGTAATCTAATCAAAAGTTCACACCCACAATTGAGTGGATCAATCTCCACAGAAACAATCTAATCAAAGGTTCCACCCTAAAAACTAGGTCTGACCCCAGATGGTTGGATCAGATTTGAAAGAAAATGGCTTTTCTGGGGCACACCACTGTTTCAAATTAGCACAGCCATGCACAAAACAAAAATCTGTTTTCTTAGGAAATTAATTATATTAGGGGGAGACAGATGTTAAACAAAATAAATTGGAAGCTCTAAGTTCTATGGAGAAAAATAAAGCAAAGATAGTGTAGGCAAAGTTTGTAGTAAGTTTTCTAACCCTTCTGCCACCCTTCACCAGCATGTTGTGGAGCAAGTCCATGTTCTAATTATGGGCCCCTGGCTCTATTCCAAAGGGAGCATAGTAATTCCTATGTGCATACTGGGGAGCCTATATGCCCATGCCAATCTATTGGGCAGAAGACTGAACTAGGAAATTCACAGGCTTTTGCCCGAAACTCATATTGCCTATGGGAGTTCAACGACAACCGATGAGAGGTGGATTAGGGTTTTCTAGAGAAACAGAATCAACAGGAAATGTTCATAAACATAAAATTTATAAAAGTGTCTCACATAATCATAGGAACATACAGTCCAAAATTAGTAGGGCCAACTGTGAAGCTCACAAGCCTGATGGAGGGGCAGGACGAACTCCACAGGAGACATTCTCTGGCCGAAGCAGAAAGAGGAGAGAGCCTGTCTCTTCTGAATCCTCCTTAAAAGGCATCCAGTAATTAGACTAAGCATGACTCACTGCAGAAGACACTCCCCTTGGCTAATTACAAATGGAATCAGCTGTGCATGCAGCTGACATGGTCATGATTTAATTCTAGGAAATGTCCTCATAACAACAGACAGGTCAGCACTTGCCCAATCAGACAAAGAGGTACCACCACCTGGCCAAGTTGACATGTGAAGCTGACCATGACAGTCTACCCCTTGTCAACTTGGCAGCTATACACATCACCTTAAACCATATCTAATTTCTAAATAGAAAATAATAAAAGACACTTTTTCCCTCACCTAATAATACTCAACTGCCCTGCATATAACGGGAAACACAATAAATCTCCCCAGAATAGAGTGAAGTCCTTGGATAATAAGCATTCTTAAATTTTCTATCTTACAACTTAAATAGTATAACAGGAACAAAACAGCATTACAGTCCTCATTTCTGTAACTGATCACGTGGTCGTAGTTCATATTTATCACTATGTTCCTCCACTACCCATTCCATGTTCCCTTTACCCTCAGCAAGCACTTCAGCTGGCCGTGGTTGTTTGCCTGGTGGGATGACCCAAAGTTTCATTCCTAAAGTTTCAGAGCCATTGGGAGTCCTGCCTGTATTGGGTTGTTGCAGTTTTCCACTAATTTTAATCACAGGGCATGGTAGTACTAAAAGACATGCTAGGGGATCTCCTATATTCCAGGAAAACTCTTCTTTACCTCCACTGTGTAGTTGCAGTCCTACTTCCCCCTGATAGTCAGAGTCAATCACCCTAGCCAGTAAAGTAATCCCCTTTTGGCTTGTTGATCCAGGGGCACGAGTAGCCCAAAGTGACCAGGCAGCAGTTTCAGATTCCTGTTCAACGGAATCACTGTTGTTTCGCCTGGTGGAAGTACTCCCCCTTTTGGAACTAAAACTGTAGACCATCAGCACTCAGGGTCACAGGGACAGGAAGGAAAAATTTTCCTAGTGGATCACTAGGGGTAATAGTGAGTGGTGCCACTCCCATTTCCATCCCTTGATTCCTGGACCCATGGATCCTGGCTATGAGAGAAATAGCACCATAGAGCGGATGCTGATTCAGAGCATACACAGCTTGCTGGAGAACATTACCCCAGCCCTTCAAGGTATTGCCACCTAGCTGGCAATAATTGAGTTGTCAAAAGGCCATTCCACAAATATGTCAATCCAGGAGCTTCTGGATGATGGGGAACATGGTAAGACAAGAGAATTCCATGAGCATGTGCCCATTCCCGCACTTCATTTGCTGCGAAGTGTTCCTAGATAAGAAGCAATGCTATGTGGAATACCGTGACCATGGATAAGGCCTTCTCTAAGTCCATGGATCGTAATTTTGGCAGAAGCATTGCATGCAGGGAAAACAAACCCATATCCAGAGTATGTGTCTTTTCCAGTGAGAAAAAATTGCTGCCCCTTCCATGAAGGGAGTTGTCCAATGTAATCAATTTGCCACCATGTATCTGGCTGGTCACCTCAGGGGATGGCGCCATATGGGGGGCTGAGTGTGAATCTCTGCTGCTGGCAGATTGGGCACTCAGCAGTGGCTGTAGCCAGGTTAGCCTTGGTGAGTGGAAGTCCATGTTGCTGAGCTCATGCATAACTTCCATCCTTACCACCAACAATACTTTGTTCATGAGCCCATTGGGCAATGACAGGAGTTGCTGGGGAAAGAGGCTGACTGGTATCCACAGAATGGGTCATCTTATCCATTTGATTATTAAAACCTTCCTCTGCTGAAGTCACCCTCTGGTGCGCACTCACATGGGACGCAAATATCTTCTTGTTTTCAGCCCACTCGGAAAGGTCTATCCACATACTTCTTCCCCAGACCTCTTTGTCACTAATTTTTCAATTATGGTCTTTCCAAGTCCCTGTCCATCCAGCCAAACCATTAGCAACAGCCATGAGTCAGCATACAAACGCACCTGTGACCAGTTCTCCTTCCAAGCAAAATGAACAACCAGGTGCACTGCTTGAAGTTCTGTCCACTGGGGAGGATTTCCCCTCACCACTGTCCTTCAAGGACACCCCAAAAAGGGGTTGTGGTGCTGCAGCTGTCCACTTTTGGGTGGTACCTGCATATCATGCAGAACTATCCATAAACCAGGCCCAAGTTTTCCCTTCCTCAGTCAATTCACTGTAAGGAACTCCCCAAAATGCCATAGCTCTGGTCTGGGAAAGAGAAGGTAATGTGGCAGGAGTGGAGACCATGGGCATTTGGACCACTTCCTCATGTAACTTACTTGTGCCTTTAGGACCTGGCTGGCCCTATCTCTTATATACCATTTCCATTTTATGATGGAGTGTTGATGGCCATGCCCAACTTTATGACATGGTGGAACAGACAACACCCAGCTCATGATGGCAACCCGCATCTCATGGTAACTTGGTGGCCCGTGGTTAAGCGTTCAGTCCCTACTAAGGCCCAGTAGCAGGCCAAAAGCTATTTCTCAAATGAAGAGTAGTTATCTGCAGTAGATGGTAAGGCTTTGCTCCAAAATCCAAAGGGTCTGTGTTGTGATTCTCGTATAGGGACCTACCAAAGGCTCCAGACAGCATCTCTATTTGCCACTGACACTTCCAGCACCATTGGATCTGCTGGATCATACAGCCCAAGTGGCACAGCAGCCTGGACCTGTTGCAGAGCCTCCTCTTGTTCAGGTTCCCACTCAAAATTAGCAGCTTTTCTGGTCACTCGATAAATGGGCTGGAGTAGCACACCCAAATGAGGAATATGTTGTCACCAAAATCGCAAGAGACCAGCTAGGCATTGTGCCTCTTTACTGGTCATAGGAGGGGCTAGATGCAGCAAATTATCCTTCACCTTAGAAGGGATCTCCCAACATGCCCCACATCACTGGACACCTAGAAATTTCATTGAGGTGGAAGGCGCCTATATTTTTGTTGGATTTATCTCCCATCCTCTGACATGCAAATGTCCTAACAATAAGTCTAGAGTAGTTGCTAATTCTTACTCCCTAGGTCCAATCAACATGATATTGTCAATATAATGAACCAGTGTGATGTCTTGTGGGAGGGAGAAATGATCAAGTTTCCTGTGGACAAGATTATGACATGGGGGTACAGAGTTTATATACCCTGAGGTAGGACAGTGAAAGTATATAGCTGACCTTGCCAGCTGAAAGCAAACTGTTTCTGGTGGTCCTTACTAATAACTATTGAGAAAAAAAGCACATGCCAGATCAATAGCTGCATACCACGTACCAGGGGATGTATTGATTTGCTCAAGCAATGATAGCACATCGCCAACAGCAGCTGCAATTGGAGTTACCATCTGATTGAGCTTAAAATAATCCACTGTCATCCTCCAAGACCCATCAGTTTTCTGCACAGGCCAAACAGGAGAGCTGAATGGGAATGTGATGGGAATCACCACCCCTGCATCCTTCAAGTCCTTAAGAGTAGCAGTAATCTCTGCAATCCCTCCAGGAATCCAGTATTGCTTCTGATTTACTATTTTGCTAGGTACATGCAGTTCTAGTGGCTTCCACTTAGCCTTTCCCACCATAATAGCCCTCACTCCATGAGTTAAGAGCCAATGTGGGGATTCTGCCAGTTGCTCAATATGTCTATTCCAATTATGCATTCTGGAACTGGGGAAATATCTACAGAATGGGTCTGGGGGCCCACTGGAGCCACCGTGAGATGGGCCTGAGCTAAAACTCCATCGATCACCTGACCTCCATAAGCCCCCACTCTGACTGGTGGACCAGAGTGACATTTTAGGTCCCCTGGACTTAATGTCACTCTGAACCTGTGTCTAATAATCCCTGAAATATCTGATCATTTCCTTTTCCCCAGTGCACAGTTACCCTGGTAAATGACCGTCAGTCTCCTTAGGAAAGGCTTGGAGGAAGATTAACAGTACAAATTTGTGGCAGTATAACAGGGTTCTCCCCCAAAGGGACCTGGCCTCCTCTTCATTCAAGGGCCTCTGGGTCTGTAAACTGTCTCAAGTCTGGAAATTAATTAAGGGGCCATGACTCTGTGCTGTGTAATTAAGTTAGATTTCAGTTCACTAGACCTAGAACTCTTGTTCATACAGCTCAAACAAAAATTTATAGACTCTCCATCTATTATACTTCTAGGTATCCCATGATTTACTAGCCAATGCCACAAATTTCTGCGAATCAGATTATTTTGACTCCTGCTTTGAATCTGCTGTCTATTATAATAGCCACGTTCACCCTATCTTTGGCGATTAAGTGCTGCCACCTGGCTTCTGCCAACTCGGGATCCCGTCATCTCCACTGTGTTTAAGGATTCCAGCTCAGTGACAGCAGTCCCCACAGTAATATCTGACCTACAGAGAAGTGCAACTACAGAGCTCTTCAGGGATGATGGCACTAGTCTCACCAATTTATTTCTCGTTGTTCTGGTAAAAGGTGCATCCTCCGGACATTCTTGGGGTGTAAGAACGGCTTTGCATGATAAATCTACTCTAACATTCCTGTCTCTCTGAGCCTCTGAATCCCCTCATCTACATTATACCAGGGCAGTTCTGGCATTTCAACCTCAGGGAATGTCAGCCACCTTTTGATCTATGTTTCAGGCAACCATCCAAACAAACTGTTAATGCTTTTTCTAACCCTTCGAGCTATAACACTGAATGCAGAATCTCTTCTTAGTGCGTCCATATCAATAAATTCAGCCTGATCCAGCCTTATATTCCTCCCACCATTATCCCACACCCTTAAAATCCATTGCCACACATATTCCCCTGATTTCTGTCTATATAAATTAGAAAAGTCACACAGTTCTTTTGGAGTATAATGTACCTCCTCACGTGTTTACTTTGTACCTCACCTTTAGGGGCCTGTTAGGACTTAAGTCTAGTTATAGGTCTGGAAGAAATGAGGGGTGGTGGGGTGGGTCATGAAAAGAATGAGAAGTGTCTTCCAAGCCATTTGCTTCAGGGCATTCATTTGCTGTTTCATCTGGTGAAACAGGATTAATTACTCTAAGGTTAATCCCTTCACATGGAGGTTGGGTGGCAAACTCCTCAAGGCAGGCTGAAGGTTGGACAGCATGTCCTCAGGGCAGACTATTACAGGGTTATTTAGAGGAGACTCAGCATGACCTAAGGTTTCTACTTTGCCACCAACATCATTATCAATCCATACTTTGCCATCCCATTTTCCAGGGTCCCACTCCTTTCCAATTAATGCCCTCACTTTAACGGCAGACATCATGCAAGATTTAGATTTCAGTTTACGTTGTAAAGTTGCATCTCTAACAATAAAATTCTGAGTCTGATTTTCAGAGATCTCAAGTCTATGGCTACATGAAAAAGGATTTTCCTTCAGGACACTCATAGAAGCGTGTACATCTGTCAGATGGCGCATAAGCTTCTCATTTGAAGCCTTAAGCCCATCCCTTTCAGTCATTAATGTATACAGTGTTTCTAACAACAACCAGCCAACAGCTCTATACCTCTTATTTCCACAAAACTCCGTAAAGGTGTCAAAAACATTATCCCCCAGAGCCTGGCTTCATACAAGCAAAGCATTAGGAGAATCAAATGGTGATATTTTGACTCTCTCTTTTGCCAACTCACCCAATGGATTGGTAGTATCATACTGATTACAGAAATCAGAGTCCTTAGCACCTTTGAGTCTGGTCAGAGTAGAAAACCAATCGTAAAAACCCATTTTTAACATTCTGTTTCTTAAGAACCACTCCTAGTACAAAGCTGTATTAGTTAGGGTTCTCTAGAGAAACAGAATCAACAGGAAGTATTCGTAAATATAAAATTTATAAAAGCATCGCACATAACCATGGGAACGTAGAGTCCAAAATCCGTAGGGCAGGCTGAGAAGCTGACAACTCCGATGGAGGGTCTGGATGAATGCCACAGGAGACACTCACTGGCCGAAGCAGAAAGAGAAGAGAAACTGTCTCTTCTGAATCCTCCTTAAAAGGCTTCCATTGATTAGATTGAGCATCACTCATTGCAGAAGACACTCCCCCTGGCTGAGTACAAATGGATTCAGCTGTGGATTCAGCCAACGTGCTCATGATTTAATTCAATGAAATGTCCTCGTTGCAACAGACAGGCCAGCACTTACCCAACCAGACAACCAGGCACTACCACCTGGCCAAGTTGACACATGAACCTGACCATGACAGGAGGTCATGCAGAGCAAGGATACACCCAAACCACAGGTAACTTGCCACTGCCCAGTATGGTACAAGAGTTCAATTTGTCCAGCTTTATCAGGAAAAGGTGCCCCACAATCTGAAAAACAAGATGCTAGAATCCCAGTTGAAAATCTTCCCCAGTTAGAAGAGCAGGGTATGGGGCCCTGCTGCAGCTACACGTCTTGTGGTTTGGAGAAAACCTGGATCCTGCCATCCTGGAGGATGACTTATGTCTAGTGACTTATGTGACTTATGTCTAGTGGTGGGAACCTCCTCTGATGTATCCTGCCACCATATTTGCCCCCTAGGTATTTGCCAGTGTGTGCCAGTGCCCAAATTTAACATGGAAACTACCCCATCTACAAAGCTTCAGGTTTCATTTCCAAGGGCCATGTGGTATGACTCGCCTGGAAGCTCAGGCCTGTCATGAAATGGAAACCATTTCTTAATTGTCATGAGAAAAGAAGAAATGATAGTACATCTAAATAATAGGCCACAGACAGGGAAGAAACAATCTTATGGATGGTAAACCAAACACTGAAAGTTATAAAAACAGTCTCTTATCCCCAACCTGTTAGTCAGTGATGGAGGCTGCAGTAGGTTGAGTTATATAGCCCATTTGAGACATGTTAGTAATCTTAATCCATACTCTTGTGAGTATGAAGCCATTGTACATTAGACCTTTTGAAGAGTTTATTTTTTAGTTAAGGTGTAGTGAATGAGACTAAGATGGTGTAATGGTCAGCTTCATGTGTCAACTTGGCCAAGTGGTGGTACCTGTTTGCCTGGTTGGGCAAGTGCTGGCCTGTCTGTTGCAATGAGGACATTTCATAGAATTAAATCATGATCATGTCAGCTACATCCACAGCTGATTCCATTTGTAATCAGCCAAAGGGGAGTGTTTTCTGCAATGAGCAATGCTTAATCTGATCACTGGAAGCCTTTGAAGGAGGATTCAGAAGAGACAGGCTCCTCCTGCTTTGGCTGGTGAGCCTCTCCTATGGAGTTCATCCCCCTCCATCAGAATTGTCGGCTTCACCACCTGCCTTACATGTTTTGGACTCTGTGTTCCCGGGGTCATGTGAGACACTTTAATAAAATTTATATTTGTGGTTGTTTCCTGTTGATTCTGTTTCTCTAGAGAACCCTAACTAATACATCTTGGTACCAGAGAAGGGGGGTGCTGCTGTGGTTTGCAAATACCAAACATACTGAAACAGCTTTTTAAATGGATAAGGGGAAGATTCTGGAAGAGTTGTGAGAAGCTTGATAGAGAAGGCCTAGAATGCGTTGAAGAGACATGGTAGAAATGTGGACTCTAAAGACACTTCTGATAAAGGCTTAGACAGAAGTGAGGGGTGTGTTATTACAGATTGGAAGGAAGGTGAGCCTTGTTTTAAAATGGCAGGTAATCTGGCAAAATTGACTAGTGGCTTTGGCTGGAAGGCAGATTTTAGAAACCATGAACTTGGATATTTAGCAGAAGAGAGTTCCAAATTAAATGTTGAAAGTGCAGCCTGGTTTCTCCTCATAGCTTATAGTGAAATGCGACAGGAAAGAGATAAGCTAAGAACTGAACTCTTCGGTACAAAGATGCCAGAAGTTGATGTTCTGGAGAATTCTGGGCTTCCTGGAAGGGAGACCCCAGAGAACAGCATGCCACATGAGAACTTGACCAAATGTGGAACCAGTCAGCCATTTCAGAGAAAGCAAGGATTGTACATGGAGTTATCCAGAAAAGATAAGTGGAAACTCCTTATGTCTGATAGGCATGATCCAAGGCTACTGCATAGAAAGCCGACGAGAGTGCTGTGGGACCTGTATAAACAAAGCTGCTGCCAGTCTGGACTGGGGGGTTCAGAGAAGGGGCACATGGAGGAAAAATAACTTCAGAGGCAAAACCATGGAGGCTAAGGTCTGAAGTCAAGAAGCCTCGGACCAGGAGAGCAGACTCACCCAAGTCCATGGAGAAGGTGAGTTTGCCCTAAAGGCAGAGAATGGGCTTTCCACCTGGTTGCAGTGGAAAAGTCATGCTGCCCCAGGCCTTGGAGAGGGTGAAGCACATTCCTTGGGGTTTGGGGAGAGCCTGGCTGCCACCATATGGAGGGGTTGAGTATGTGCCCTGAAGATGGCAGAGAGCCTGGGTGCATCCCTGATGCTTGGAGAGGGTGTAGCCTAGAAAAAGGTGATATCCCCAATGTCCTCCAAGGTTGCATTCAAAGAGAGGCAGGCCTCTTTGTAGGCCCTTGGAAAGGGTGGGAGTGCCGCCTTCAGAAGTCCTGAGAATAAATGAGTCTCAGACTTTGAAATCTAATAGACTTTTCCCAGCAGGTTTTTGAAACTGCTTGGGTCCTGTGACCCCTGTGTTCCTTCCTCCCTATGGAAATGTGTATATGTATCCTATGAATGTTCCTCCTTTCTATGTTGGTAGCAAATAACTTGTTATGAGTTTTCAAAGGTCCAAAGCCAGAGAATAATTTTGCCTTAGGACAGACTATGTTTGTAACTAACTTTGAGATTTTGTACTGATTTTAACCTTGTATTATATTTGTGATGTTACTGAAATGGTTTAAGGTTCTCTGATATTGCTATGAAATTAATGTATTTTGTATATGAGGAAAACAGGTCTTTTTTAGGGTCCAGAGTGTGGAATGTGCTGGTTTGAAAGGATATATGTCCCCTAGAAAAGCCATGTTTTAATCCTAATCCCATTTTGTAAAGGCAGCCGTTTCTTCTAATCCCTATTCAGCATTGTATGTTTGAAACTGTAATTAGATCATCTCCCTGGAGATGTGATATAATCGAGAGTGAGTGTTAAACTGGATTAGGTGATGACATGTCTCCACCCATTCAGAAGGGTCTTAATTAGTTTCTAAAGTCCTATAAAAGAGGAAACATTTTGGAGAATAAGCGATTCAGAGAGAGCAGAGAAGAACAACATAGCCACAAAAAGCAGAGAGCCCACAAAAAACAGTGACCTTTGGAGATGAAGAAGGAAGATGCCTTCCAGGGAGCTTCATGAAACAGGAAGCCAGGAGAGAAAAGTAGCAGATGATGTCTTGCTCGCCATGCACCCTTCCAGCTGAGAAAGAAACTGTGACTGTGTTTGCCATGTGTCTTCTCACTTGAGAGAGAAACCCTGAACTTCATTGGCCTTCTTGAATCAAGGTATCTTTCCTTGGATGCCTATGATTGGACATTTCTATAGACTTGTTTAATTGGGACATTTTCTCTGCCTTACAACTGTAAACTAGCAACTTATTAAATTCCCTTATTAAAAGCCATTCTGTTTCTGGTATATTGCACTCCGGCAGCTAGCAAACTAGAACAGATTTTGGTACCAGGAGTGGTTCTCAAGAAACAGGATCTTAAAAATAGGTTTTTATGAATGGTTTTCTATACTGACTGAACTCAAAGGCACTAAGGACTCTGATTCCCATAATCAGAATGACACTCCCATTCCATGGAGTGAGTTGCCAAAAGAGTCAAAATATCACCATTCAATTCTTCTCTAGATAACCATGTAATGAGACCTGAGTTGCCTATCATGAGCTGGGTGTTGTCTGTCCCACCAAGCCATAGAGTTGGGCGTGTGCAGCAGCACTCTATAGTAAAATGGAAATGGTATATAAGAGACAGGGCCAGAGCAGGTCCTGAAGGAACAAGTAAGTTACATGAAGAAGTGGCCCAAATGCCCATGGTCTCCATTCCTACCACATTACCTTCTCTTTCCCAGACCAGAGCTATGGCATTTTGGGGAGTTCCTTACAGTGAATTGACTGAGGAAGGGAAAACTTGGGCCTGGTTTATGGATAGTTCTGCATGATATGCAGGTACCACCCAAAAGTGGACAGCTGCAGCACCACAACTCCTTTTTGGGTGCCCTTGAAGGATAGTGGTGAGGGGAAATCCTCTCAGTGGGCAGAACTACAAGCAGTGCACCTGGTTGTTCATTTTGCTTGGAAGGAGAACTGGTCACAGGTGCGTTTGTATGCTGACTCATGGCTGTTGCTAATGGTTTGGCTGGATGGTCAGGGACTTGGAAAGACCATAATTGAAAAATTAGTGACAAAGAGGTCTGGGGAAGAAGTATGTGGATAGACCTTTCCGAGTGGGCTGAAAACAAGAAGATATTTGCGTCCCATGTGAGTGCGCACCAGAGGGTGACTTCAGCAGAGGAAGGTTTTAATAATCAAATGGATAAGATGACCCATTCTGTGGATACCAGTCAGCCTCTTTCCCCAGCAACTCCTGTCATTGCCCAATGGGCTCATGAACAAAGTATTGTTGGTGGTAAGGATGGAAGTTATGCATGAGCTCAGCAACATGGACTTCCACTCACCAAGGCTAACCTGGCTACAGCCACTGCTGAGTGCCCAATCTGCCAGCAGCAGAGATTCACACTCAGCCCCCCATATGGCGCCATCCCCTGAGGTGACCAGCCAGATACATGGTGGCAAGTTGATTACATTGGACAACTCCCTTCATGGAAGGGGCAGCAATTTTTTCTCACTGGAAAAGACACATACTCTGGATATGGGTTTGTTTTCCCTGCATGCAATGCTTCTGCCAAAATTACGATCCATGGACTTAGAGAAGGCCTTATCCATCGTCATGGTATTCCACATAGCATTGCTTCTTATCTAGGAACACACTTCGCAGCAAATGAAGTGCGGGAATGGGCACATGCTCATGTAATTCTCTTGTCTTACCATGTTCCCCATCATCCAGAAGCTGCTGGATTGATAGAATGGTGGAATGGCTTTTTAAAAACTCAATTATGGTGCCAACTAGGTGGTAATACCTTGGAAGGTTGGGATAATGTTCTCCAGGAAGCTGTATATGCTCTGAATCAGTGTCTGCTGTATGGTGCTGTTTCTCCCACAGCCAGGATCTATGGGTCCAGGAATCAAGGGATGGAAATGGGAGTGGCACCACTCACTATTACCCCTAGTGATCCACTAGGAAAATTTTTCCTTCCTGTCCCTGTGACCCTGAGTGCTGATGGTCTACAGTTTTAGTTCCAAAAGGGGGAGTGTTTCCACCAGGCGAAACAACAGTGATTCCCTTGAACTGGAATCTAAGACTGCCACCTGGTCACCTTGGGCTACTCATGCCCTTGGATCAACAAGTCAAAAGGGGATTACTTTACTGGCTGGGGTGACTGACCCTGACTATCAGGGGGAAGTAGGACTGCAACTACACAATGGAGATAAAGAAGAGTTTTCCTGGCATATAGGAGATCCCCTAGCATGTCTTTTAGTACTACCATGCCCTGTGATTAAAATTAATGGAAAACTGCAACAACCCAATCCAGGCAGGACTCCCAATGGCTCTGAAACTTCAGGAATGAAGGTTTGGATCACCCCACCAGGCAAAGAACCACGGCCAGCTGAAGTGCTTGCTGAGGGTAAAGGGAACATGGAATGGGTAGTGGAGGAACATAGTGATAAATATGAACTACGACCACGTGATCAGTTACAGAAATGAGGACTGTAATGCTGTTTTGTTCCTGTTATACTATTTAAGTTGTAAGATAGAAAATTTAAGAATGCTTATTATCCAAGGACTTCACTCTATTCTGGGGAGATTTATTGTGTTTCCCGTTATATGCAGGGCAGTTGAGTATTATTAGGTGAGGGAAAAAGTGTCTTTTATTATTTTCTATTTAGAAATTAGATATGGTTTAAGGTGATGTGTATAGCTGCCAAGTTGACAAGGGGTGGGCTGTCATGGTCAGCTTCATGTGTCAACTTGGCCAAGTGGTGGTACCTGTTTCTGGCTGGGCAAGTGATGTCCTGTCTGTTGCAATGAGGATGTTTCATAGAATTAGATCATGATCACGTCAGCTGCATGCACAGCTGATTCCATTTGTAATCAGCCAGGGGAGTGTCTTCTGCAATGAGTGATGCTCAATCTAATCACTGGAAGCCTTTTAAGGAGGATTCAGAGGAGACAGGCTCTCTTTCTGCTTTGGCTGGCGAGCCTCTCCTGTGGAGTTCATCCAGACCCTCCATTGGAATTGTTGGCTTCACAGCCTGCCCTGCGGATTTTGGACTCTGTGTTCCCATGGTCACGTGAGACACTTTTATAAATTTTATATTTGCAAGTGTTTCCTGTTGATTCTGTTTCTGTAGAGAACCCAACTAATACAGATGGGTCTTAATCTAGAATACTGGAGGTCTTACAAGGAGAAGGACGAGGAAGAAGCTGGCAGTCACCCAAAACCCAGAAAAGAAAGAAGTGATTAGCAAGTGACAGGAAAGTCAAGTCCCTCCAAAGATTGCCACCCAGCTATCACAAGAATGCTGCAGTCTTCTGGGAGAAAGTATGTCCTTGCTGACCCCTTGATTTGGGGGCTTCTAACTTCTGAACCCATAAGCCAGTAATTCCTACTAAGACACCCCATTGTGTGGTATTTGTGACAGCAGCTCTAGCAAACTTAAGGCAGGGGCTTAGAAATAACAAAAGCCAAAATATTTAGAAGAAGAAGCCATGACTGCAAAGGGTAATGCATGCTCATTTGTTTGAACTGAAACACAAGATACCTCTGACATGTCTGATTGGTTATGGGAGCAGGGGGACATATGTAACTAGGACGTCTAAAAAAAATGGAATTTATCCTGATTGTATTTTTGCTGTTTGGGATGTGTACTGTTTGGACAAAGATAGAAATAAAGGGGTAAAATCCTGGTATTCTTTAATTCTGATTTGTGCACAAGTTTTGTGAAAAGTCATTCTCTATAACCAGTAATTGATTGCATAAAGATGTTACTACCAAGAGAAAGAAAGAAGGCAGTGGGACAAAATATTTGCATTTCTCAAGGAAAACAATTATCAAACAAGAATTTTAACTCCAGCAAGACTTTTCTTTCAAAAACGAAGGTGAGATCAAGACATTCATAGATAAAAGCTGAGGGAGTTTTTTCAACACTAGACATACCCTACAACCAATGCTAAAAGGAGTTCTTCAGGCTGAAAGGAAAGGACATGATGGTGGTTCAAAGTGGAATGAAGAAATAAAGTCATTCAGTAAAGATAACCATACAGGTAATTATAAATGCCAGCAACATTGTGTTGTGTTATATATTTTTTTTGTATATAACTCTACTTTTTACTTCTTACAAGATTTAAAATGCAAATACATAAAAAGTGATGATAAGTCTATGGATTTGGACATATGGTATATGAAGATATAATTATTACAAGTACAAAAAGGTGGTGGGATGGAGAGGTATAGGAACAGTGCTGTGTAGGATACTGAAGCCATTTGTAGCCAATCAAACATGACTGTTATAGATTTAGGATTTTAAATTTTAGCCCCTTGGTAACCATGAAGAAAATATATGAAAAATATATAGATAAAAAATGAAAAGGGATTAAAAATGATACAGTACAAAAATCAAATAAATATGAGGGTGGGAGGGGGTGTGGACGGGTAGTTCAGTGGTAGAATTCTCACCTGCCATGCAGGAGACCCAGGTTCGGTTCCCGGTCTGTGTACTTCCCCAAAACAAACAAGCAAACAAAACAAACAAAACTTCAACAAATGGTGCTGCAATAACAGAATACTCACATGGGAAAATAATGTAATGTGACCCCCACCACACAGCATACAAAAGAAAAAAAACTGAAGGTAGGAATTAACAGAAGAACTGAGGGTCATAAAGTTGTAACTCACAAAGACAAAACAGCACAATGGTAGAAGAAATTCCTGCATTATCAGTAGTTACTTTAATGCAAAGGGGTTAAGCTCTCCAGTCAAAAGACAGACATTGGTAGAATGGATTAAAAGAGGCTTATCCAGCTATATTCTGTTTACAAGAGACTCATGTTAAATTCAAAGGTACAGCTCTTCTCGTAAGTGGCCTGAGGTGACCTCTGAAAATGGTTTGCTATTCACTTGACCCAGAAAACCCTACAAAATCATGCAAATCAAGAGGTTCAAATTTTTGTGTTCACTTGAAGAACACCCAAGAAACTGCTCACACCATCAAGGGTACGCATATTTGAAAAGCTACCAAGCAGCTGAAAGAGGTCACTTTACAGAAGCAACGTGCTCCATTCTGTTGTTACAATGGTGGCGTTGGTAGGTGCGCCCACGCCAGACAGTGGAGCAGGGTCAGTGGCCAAAAAAGAGTGCTGAATTTTTGTTGCAGATGCTTAAAAATACAGAGTAATGCTGAATTTAAGGGATTAGATGTAGATTCTGTGGTCATTAAGCACATCCAGGTGAACAGAGCCCTTAAGATGGCTCACAGGACTTAGAGAGCTCATGGTCAGATTAACTCATACATGAGCTCCCCTTGCAACATTGAGATGATCCTTATTGAGAAAGAACAAATTGTTCCTCAACCAGAAGAGGAGGTTGCACAGAAGAAAAAGATATCCCAGAAGAAACTGAAGAAACAAAAACTTATGGCTTGGGAATAAATACATCTTAAAATAAGTTCAAATCAAAGTTAAAGCGAAATGCTGGTTGTCTTAGTAAACATGTTTAAAAAAATTCAAAGGCACAAGTAGATTGAGAGTGAAAGGATAGAAAATAATACATACGATGCAAAGAATAACCAAAAGAGAGCTGGAGTAGCTATCCTGATATCAGATAAAATAGAATTTGAGTCAAAAACAGTTATGAGGACAAAGAAAGTCAGTATGTTCTGGTAAAGGGGTCAACTAAGCAAGAAGATGCAACAATTATAAATATATATGCATCTAACAGCAGAGCCCTGAAGTATGTGGAGCAAATATTGACAGATTTGATGGGAGAAACAGATGGCTGTACATTAATAGTGGGAGACTCCAATATGCCACATTCAATAATGGATAGAGCTAGAAAAAGTCCCATAAGGAAAAAGAACACAAAAAAATAATCTGAACCAAATAGACCTTACACACACCCAATAGCAACAGGCAAACATTCTTCTCTAGTGCACATGGATCATTCTCCAAGTTAAACCAATAAATTAAACAAAACATTGAAATCATGTAATGTATCTTCTCTGACCCCAAAGGGTTGAAGATAGAAATCAGTAACAGAAGGAGAGCTGGGAAATTCACAAATAAATGAAAATTAAACAGTGTACTATTAAACAATCAATGGGTTAAAAAAAGAAATCACAAGCTAAACAAGGAAATATCTTGAGGCAAAAGAAAATAAAAACTCAACATACCAAAAACTTACGGATGCAGTAAAGGTACTACTGAGAGGGGATTTTATGGCTCTAAATGCTTACATTAAAAACAGAAAAAAAAAAAAAACTCAAATCAGAGATCTAATGCCACAACTGGGGAATTTAGAAAAGGAATGGCAAACTAAACCCAAAATGAGCAGAAAGAAGGAAATGACAAAGATCAGAATGGAAATCAATGAAATAGTGAACTTTAAAAAAAAGGGAGAATAAAAAATAAACCTTAGCTGGTTCTTTGAAAAGAGCAATAAAATTGGCAAAACTTTTGCTAGAAGAAAGAGGGCACAAATAACTGAAATGAGAGGGAAGAAATGACCAGCAACCCCATAGAAATAGAAAGAATTATAAGAGGATGTTATAAACAATGGTATACCAATAAATTAGAAAATCTGGATTAAATGGACAAATTCTTAGAAATAAAAATATTACACACACCAACTCAAGAAGAAAAAGAAGTTCTCAACATACCAATAGCTGGTAAAGACATCAAATTAGTCATCAAAACCTTCCAACAGATAAAAGCCCACTAACAGATGACAGTGGCTTCACAGGTGAATTTTACCAAGCATTCCAAGAACAATTAACACCAATCCTTCTCAAATTCTTCCAAGAAACTAAAGAGAAGGGTACATTACCTAATGCATTCTATGAGGACAGCATCACCCTAATATTAAAGCCAGATAAAGATACTACAAGAAAAGAAAATTAGAGACAAATATGCCCCATGAAAGTAGATGCATAAATACTATACAAAATACTAGGAATCAAATCCAACAGCACATTAAAAGAATTATATACTATAATCAAGACAGATTCATTCACTATTCACTATTCAGTTATGTAAGGGTGGTCCAACATTGGAAAATCAATCAGCATAATAAACCATATTAATAGAATGAAGGGAAAAAAAACCATGATCATCTTGATTAATGCAGAAAAGGCATTTGACAAAATCCAGCACCCCTTTTTGATAAGAACACTTAGAAGACTATGAATAGGAGGGAATGTCACATGATAAAGGAAATATATGAAAAACTCACAGCTAACATCATAAACAAGGTAAAAGAGTGAAAGCTTTCCCTTTAAGAACAGTAACAAGAAAAGGATGCCTACTGTCACCACTCTTAGTCAACATTTTACTTGAAGTGCTAGCCAGAACAATTAGGCAAGAAAAGGAAACAAAAGGCAACCAAATTTAAAAGGTAGAAGTTAAACCTTCCCTACTTACAGAAGACATGATCCTATGTACAAAAAATACTAAAAAATCCACAACAATACTCCTAAGAGCTTATAAATTAACTCAGCAAAATGACAAGTTCAAGATCAACAACCAAAAATAAGAAAAGAAAAAAAAAAAGATAAATGGGACCTCATCAAAATTGAAACAGGACTTTCTCAAGAGAGTAAAAATGACAGTCTACAAAATGGGAGAAAATATTTGGAAACCACATATTTGATAAGAGTTTAGTATCCAGAATAAGTAAAACTCCTATAACTCAACAATAAAAAGAAAAATAATCTAGTTAAAAATTGGGCAAAAGTTTGAATAGACATTTATCCATAGAAAATATACAAATGGACAATAGTCATATGAAAAGATTCTCAATATTATTATCCATTAGGGAAATGTAAGTCAAAAAACTACAATGAGATATCATTTCACACCTACTAGAATGGCTACTATTAAAATAAAAGAAAATAATGTGTTGAAGAGGATGTAGATATAAGAATATCCATTCATTGTTGATGTGAATGTGGAAAGATGCAGCTGCTGTGGAGGACAGTTTGTCAGTTCCTCAGAAAATTAACTACAGAATTACCAAATGACATGGAAATCCCACTTCTGGGTATATAGCCAAAAGAAATGAAATTATGATACTGAACAGATATTTGCACATCAATATTCACTGGGTCACTATTCACAATTGCCAAAAGATAGAAGCAACCCAAGGGTCTATCAGCCAATGAATGGATAAATTAAAGGTGATATATACATACACGGAATATTATTCATCCATGTAAAGGAATGAGCTTTTGATACATGTGTCAGCATGCATGAACCTTGAATACACGTTGACTGAAATGTCAGACACAAAATCATATTGTATGATCTCACTTATACGAAATAATCAGAATAAGCAAACAGAGACAGAAACTAGAATGCATTTTATCATGGTCTGAAGTCGGGTAGGGAATGGGGAGAATACAGAGTTTATATTTGGGATGAAAAATTCTGGTAATGCATGGTGATGATTACAATGAGAATGTAACGACCAGAACTGAACTATATATTTGAATGTGGTTAAAAGTGGAAATTTTAGGTTGTATGCATGTTACTAGAATTAAAAAAATAAAAGCATGGGACTATACAACACAAACAGTAACCCAATGTAACCATGGACTATAGTTAATAGCACAATTACAAAAATGTTATTCTGCCAATTGTAACAAATATACGCCATAATGCAAGATGTTAATAACAGTGGGAGTATATTGGAGCTCCATATTTTCCACGTGATTTTTCTTTAAACTTACAACTTCTCTAATAAAAATAAAACATATTTTAAAATATCCCAGAGCTAATATTACTTATGGACAATTCACCCCAGAATATTTCTCTCTCTGTCTGGCTCTTTTTCTAAAATTTGGTTTACATGTTCTTAGAATACTCTGGATAATGTATGACACTCCATTATTCAATGAATTACATTTGATAAATAAACATTTATCATTTAGTGGACATCAAACTGTTTCCATTGAACTTAATTTCTTATTCCAATTAACTGTTACTTCCATGTTTATATTTATGTTCCTAAACATGTACACACTCATATATATACACACATTTGCTAGGCTTGATTTATCTTCAAAACTTGCCCAACATAAATATGTTACAACTATTATTTTAAAACAAAAGAGGAAACCATACTGGGTTTAACATACTATTTTTCTTAACAAATATAAATTGCTTGAAAAATTCTAGCAATGATATATTTTGCTGTCCTATACAAATACCATTATAATTTATGGGGAAATACAGCTATTATCTAGCAATTACTAATTTTCTACAAAAATGTATAAATCAATAAACTCATTTAGGAAAATGAGAAATCATGTGTTAGGGTAAACTGGGAGGGTCTTCTATTATTTTTCTCTACAAACTAATCTATTCAGCTAAACAGCTTCATTTTACTCAGCTTATTCAACTCTCTTGCTTATTTTTGCAAATTCTATGGTGCATATTGAAGGCCAGTCTTCTACGAGAAGAAAATATAAAAAGGGCAAATTTAATAACAATCCAAACTATGAAACTGTGTTAATTATATTTCTCATATGTTTATGTTCTAATATAAACTCTATAACATGTAACTAACACAAGTAAATTCATGATCATTGTTTTAAGTCATTGTCTAAAAAAGCCTCAAGGCTTTCCTTTGGTAAAATGAAAAATGATGGAAATGAAAAATGTGATGATATTGGAGATAAGCACATTCTGAAAGCCAATTTGTCACTGTTTTATAACATATATTTACCTTTATATATGCCAAAGCACCTACCATTCATAGCACTTTGCTTATAACAGGTGCTCAATAAATGTTTGCTAAATGCTCAACATATTTAGATTTGGTACAGATCCTGAAATATTGCTCTAGTAATAGTTGACTTGTCAGTAATAAAACGACCTACGCTAAGTATGACTGCGGTAAGGGGCAGCTTCTTTGAAAGGAATCCAACTAAAATTTTGATAAGATAAAAATTTTTTGAACATGAAAAACGTCTTCTAGGGAAAATTTAAAAATGTCTAGCAGCAATGAAATATTCAATATTACTATATATGCATGCATGTATATATAGGGTGTATATATATATATATACCCTAACACTTGATTTCTCATTTTCCTAAATGAGTTGATTTATACATTTTTGTAGAAAATTAGTAATAGTATATGCATAGTATAGTATATGCATATATATATAGTTTATATTATATATAATTATATATATATAATTATATATAATATATAATATATAATTATATATAATATATAATTATATATAATATATAATTATATATAATATATATAATTATATATAATATATATTTATATATATATAATATATATAATTATATATAATATATATTTATATATATATAAATATATAATTATATATAATATATATAATTATAAATATATAATTATATATAATATATATAATATATATATAATTATATAAATATATAATATATAATTATATATAATATATAATATTATATATTATATATAATTATAATTATATATTATATATAATATTATATATAATATATAATATATTATATATAATATATAATATATTATATATAATTATATAATTATATATAATTATAATTATATAATTATAGTTTATAATATTACTATATATGCATGCATGTATATATAGGGTGTATATATATATATATACCCTAACACTTGATTTCTCATTTTCCTAAATGAGTTGATTTATACATTTTTGTAGAAAATTAGTAATAGTATATGCATAGTATAGTATATGCATATATATATAGTTTATATTATATATAATTATATATATATAATTATATATAATATATAATATATAATTATATATAATATATAATTATATATAATATATAATTATATATAATATATATAATTATATATAATATATATATTTATATATATATAAATATATAATTATATATAATATATATAATTATAAATATATAATTATATATAATATATATAATATATATATAATTATATAAATATATAATATATAATTATATATAATATATAATATTATATATTATATATAATTATAATTATATATTATATATAATATTATATATAATATATAATATATTATATATAATATATAATATATTATATATAATTATATAATTATATATAATTATAATTATATAATTATAGTTTATAATATTACTATATATGCATGCATGTATATATAGGGTGTATATATATATATATACCCTAACACTTGATTTCTCATTTTCCTAAATGAGTTGATTTATACATTTTTGTAGAAAATTAGTAATAGTATATGCATAGTATAGTATATGCATATATATATAGTTTATATATACATGCATGCATATATAGTAATATTGAATATTTCATTGCTGCTAGACATTTTTAAATTTTCCCTAGAAGACGTTTTTCATGTTCACAAAATTTTTATCTTATCAAAATTTTAGTTGGATTCCTTTCAAAGAAGCTGCCCCTTACCACAGTCATACTTAGTGTAGGTTGTTTTATTACTGACAAGTCAACTATTACTAGAGCATGCATGCATATATATATAAACATGTATTTAAATACACATACATATATGCACACATAATGCAAACATTTTTATATACACCCCAAAAACCCACATACATTGGAAGAATCATTTCACTCATTTCATTAACGATTAATATGGTTATCCCCTGGGAAAATACTGAAATCAAATATTAACCTAAAATAACCAAAATATATTCAATCTATTCCCTATGATGTAGCAGACTTGTGGTTTATATTGGGTTAATCTCAGTCCTAAATCCACGGATGAGCCCTGATTGTTTTAAACTAATCTTCCCTACAACCAAGATTGGTTAAGAGATGTGACATATAAGTCCATATGAATGGTTTTCTGTTGGTCACAGAATAATAACCAGACACACAAGACCTAAGATGTTACAACCAGGTTTTTTGTTTGAGCTTTGAAAATAAAAAAGAATTATTTTCTCTTGGACCTGAAAAAGGAAGTATAGAACCCTTGAAGATTCTGGCAGCCATCTTGCTACAATAAAACTGCTCTGGAAAAGAAGGCAACCACTACTTGACAGAGGTAGTGGAGGAGGGTAGAGACAAGAGAATCACAGAGAAATGGAGCTGCAGTTTTATAACAATGTGAACATCTTGATTAAAACACCAGAAACCTATTATTCCACCAGAATGTTCAGTTATGCAAGCCAATGATTCTCAAGGCTTGATCACAATAAATCTTCAACAGAATAAGAGATATAACACATTATCCTAATGTGTGGGGGGTTTTATTTGTATATACATGCAGGGTGTATTTGAATTTTTAGATGAGTTTTCCATTATGGCAGCCAATAGTATATTAATTTGTACAGAATTTAGCATCAGGAAGTGGAGTGTCGAAAGTAAGTGATCTGAAGTTAGGCTGAATTATGTAAGAGATGAGGACAGTGACAAGGACTCCTCTATCTCAGGGCTAAATATTGGTGATCGTTTTGATTAGATCATGGTCTATTTTCTAAAGAGACAGATTCTATGCTTATCAAACCTCTTAGAGGACTTGGTAGAAATAATTTAAAATGTTGACACCTACTGGCCTCTGTATATCAAAAAAGAGAGAAATGTGTGTTATCAAGCTCACCTTTCTGAAACGTAGGGGGAAAAAAAAGTAGCTTTGCTTGGAGAGGCTTACTTTGCCAGAAACCTATAATGGAAACCTCTTAAGAGGCTGGTTCTTTGCAGCTTGGTATATTGTGCCAGTTTGAATCTATCAGTTTGTACCCAAGAAAAACTAATTTCTTTAATTCTCATTCAATATCACTGGGTGGGAGCTTTTGATTATTTCCATGGAGATGTGTTTCCACCCATTCCAGGTGGGGTTGCTCACTGGAGCCCTTTAAGAGGAAACCATTTTGGAAAAAACATTAGAGCCACATAAGCCACCAGAACTGACAGAGCTTACAGAATGGACAGAGCTGCAGGGAAGCCATTGAAGAGAAAGCTAGCAGGTCTCACCACGTGCCCTCCCAGAACTTCATCGGCCTTTCATGAGTGAAGGTAACCTCTTGTCAGTGCCTAAATTTGGACATTTTCACAGCCTTGGAACTATAAACTTACAACTTAATAAAGTCCCCTTTTTAAAAGCCATTCCATTTCTGGTATATCGCATTCTGGCAGCTTACAAACTAGAACATATATCCTCTCTGCAACTCCCCTTTCTATAAGTAGCCTTATCATTCATATAGATAGGATTGGTCTTGCCCTCAGCTCAAGAGGTGAGCTTGGTTTGGTCCAAGTCAACTGAGATAATTCTATTTCCTTTGCTACAGCTATTAATTTAGGCCAGCACATGATCTAAGAGCTTGTAATCAGAGAGAAGCACAAGTCTTTTGCTTGATATTGGGTAAAGGTATATTCTTAAAAACTGGATGTGAACAAGGAAATAAGAGGCCCCAAGAGCTGGTGTGGGAAAACAACCTGAATCATGTTAACAAGATATGGAGGGTAGGATTGAGAGGTTAACAGAATAGCAAAGACCAATCTGTGTTTCCACCATGAAACTCCGTATTAAGCCTTTGTTTAAGTTATTATTTGCTAAGCCAATACGTTACTTCATGGCTTAAGTCAGTTTGAAATCAATGCATCCTAAATAATCTAAGATATAATAGACTTTCATATTCTTCATCAACTTAATAAGCCTTTAAATAATCAAAAACCATCTTAATATGTATGTATAGCATACTCAGTGTCAAAAGTTCTGATTTTAAATTCATCAACTAACTTGTTCTTTCCACCACATCTAGTTAATTGTTAGTCAAAAAGCATTGTCAGTATTGCTACTGATACAATGATCAATAAGATGGAGACATTTTGAATTGGTTCTCATAGTCATCAAATAGAAGTCTTTAGAAAGACTTTATTATCCTGTTAAAATCAGGGTATCAAATGGGAATTTAATGCACAATTTTTTTCGTAGGTGGCCTACAAATTGGAATCTTTAAAATGATCCTTCCCACCTTACTTTCTCTCTCAATTAAAGAAAGGGTAATATCATCTGACTCTCTGGCAAGGAAGAAAGATTATTGAATTCATCAGCTGATAGATTTCCTGGCAATTATTCTTCATCATCTAAGTTAGTTGCCCAAACCTCATCCTGCAGCTCTCAATGTTGCCTTTATTGGACCTCCTTAGGTTACATTTTGGTTACATGATTTATAGTTTCTTTCATTAAAATTTTAATACAGTCATCCACTTTTAGTAAATAACTTTGCATGTGTAAGTGTGTTTACAAAAACATAACCTTTCTTCTAACAGTCACTAACTACAGCTGTCTTTTGTGCCAATTTAGCATAGGGGTTAATGGAATAGGCTCTGGTGTCAGTCAGCCTTATTTCTTAAGGTGGCTCCAGCACTTTCATCTGCATGACCTTGGGCAAGTTTCTTAACCAGTTTGTATATCAATTCCTTCATGTGCAAAGAGGATATAATAGAGTCCTCTTCATGAGGGTGTTATGGAGATTAAGTAAGTTAATATATGAAGAGTTTAGAGCAATGCCTGGGCACATCATCATTTTCAATCAGGGCTGGCAATTTCTGCGTTATTATTATTCATCATAAACATTATCTAAGAACACTAGGATCAATACTCAGAAAAGAACATGGGCTAATAAAATGATCAGGAGCCTAGGAATTAGAAAATTGATGTTGAGTCCCCTATCTGCTGTTTTCTAACGATGCTACTTCGATCAACATGTCTAAGCTTGTCCTTCGTTGAAAAAATTAAAACTCCATCTCCTATCTCACAAGTTCATTGGGGGATAAATGACACACAGCGTGTCATGTAAATGCAATAAAATATGAGGAATTATTTTTATACACTAGGGAATTACTCATTCTTCAGCTAAATAAAGTTCTGTTCGCTACCTGTTCTGGGAAAAGCTAAACTCATGTGGCAATTCTTCCTCTCCTTCCATGAACGCACAATTTGTCCTGGAGACATAAATCCTTCTAGCTGCTTCTCAATCTACTGGGTTTTAGATATGAATAATATAACATGAAGAAATTGCCTGGTTTTCTAAGTCCTCGTATCTCGCCATACCCTATTTCTGTCAGGGATTCTTTACGATTTGGGGGCAATGAACTCCTTTCAGATGATGAGGAAAATTTTTGATTCTTTGCCCTGAGAAAGAAATATATGATTATACATAAAACATTTTGAAAATTTTATCAGTGGGGTAAAAGACACTAATATTCACATTTCATAAACTCCTAGGGTCCTATGACCTCTGAAAGACTGCTATATAACTATTTTCTTTTGCTAACTGGCACTGACCTATCATTCCTAGTTCAGTTAAAATTGTGTATCCTGCAGTAGTCAGTAATGTTAAACTATTTTTAAAAACTATCTCATAGTATTGGGCTATGATTTTTTCCGGTTAAATTTTCCAACATGATGTTTTTTAAATTAGTATATTACTAGTGACATAATCACCAAAAATCACAAGTCAATAAGCAAAACTGAAGACAAGAAAATTATATTCTAATTCAGGATAATGATTTGTTTATTGACTTGTAATCTGTAGATATTATGTCATTCATTATTTCTTCTTACTGCTTTTCATTTATTAAAACTTGAAATATTGAAAGGTTACATTTATTGAGGATGTATTTGAGAGACGATTTTGTTATTACAAATAAAAACATTATTTGCATACATTTAAAATATAATTCAATGGAGAAAATAAGAAAAGAGATAAAGCCATTCTGTAAAAATAACAACTGAAAATAAATTAGAGTAAAATAGTCTGGATATAGCCTTTGTTATAAACACATATATAGATATAAACTCACACATACATAATTTTTTTTTCAAAACCAGTCATAATGTTGTCTAATCTATATATTTGCTTATAGAACACACTTTTAAAATTACCCATGCCATTAAATTTTCTTTTATTACTTGGTTGTCAATGGCTTCATGGTATTATATCATATGGAAATGTAATATATATATTTGGATTCTTATAATAGATAAAAATTTTTACAGCAAATTTCCACAGAGAATACTTTAATGTCCATAAAGAAAAGAAATATAAATATGAGATCTAAGAGACTGATCTATTAACTATCTTTCTTCTCATATATCTTATTTGAACACTATTCAGTGATCTCATAATTAAAATTAAAATTAAATAATTGCATAGGTACCAAGTCTTTTCTTTGTTTCATTCTATCTCAACCTTTGGAATGCTCCACTAAAACTCTCCAAATACAGAGAAAAGACCCACCTTTGCACACTTACTCTAAAAATCCTCCATGCATGGCAAAAAAGTGCAATATCTACCACATCTACTCTGATCAGATTTATACCTATCAGTTTAGTAAATTCTTAAAAGAACATTATTAAGCAAGAACTATTACTTTCCAAATCCTACCCTATTACAAAGGAAAAAAAAAAGACTATGTCTTAGAAATATCCAAGAATATATGCTAACTCACACATTTAGTAAGTGGTAGAACCAGGATTAGAGGCTGTGCCAGTATGAAACTGCTGTGTATCCCAGAAAAGCCATGTTCTTTAATCCTGATTCAGTAATGTTGGGTGGCATTCCTTTTGATTGATTTGTTTCCATGGAGATGTGGCCCATGCAATTGGGGGTGGGACCTTTTGATTAGGTGGTTTCCATGGAGAAGTGTCTATACCCATTCAAGGTGGGTCACTTACTAGAGTCTTTTAAGAGGGAAACATTTTGGAAAAAGCTTCAAAGCCAACACAGAGAGAGATGTTTGGCGATGCAGGAAGAAAATGCCATCAAGGGCTCAGTTTGAAAGGAGAAGCTGGGAGAAAAAGTTGTCAGATATGTGTCTTCCCAGCTGACAGAGAAACCCTGAGTGTCATCAGCCCTTTCCTAAATCAAATTCTCTCTGTCTGGATGCCTTAGTTTAGACATTTTATGGTCTTAGAACTATAAACTTGAAACTTAATAAATCCCCTTTATTAAAGCCAACCCATTCCTGGTATATTGCATTTCCAGCAGCATTAACAAACTAATACAGAAGCCAAAGTCAGAAAGACTGATAGGCAGTTGTGTGTGTGCGTGTGTGTGTGTGTGTGTGTGTGTGTGTGTGTGTGTGTGTGTAAGGCATTGTAGTACCAAGAAATCAAAGAACAACTGTTTAAGATTACATGAGTGCATATTCTACACAGGAGAGTTATGTCTTCCCTATCCAAAAAGAAGAAACACAAATATACAATCCTTGCTCTCTCTCTCTCTCCTTTCCTCTTCCTAATAACTTACATTATCTTTCCCTGATCCAAGACCAAAACCAATCTGTGATTCTGACTTTCTATCATTTTGTGAAGATGGGAGCATTAGATATTTTGACCAATGGCAACATAAAATCATCCACCTTGTTACTCCTGTGAAGAATTCTAATAAATAAATGCATAGCCAGGGTCTCTTGAATGCCACCCCCAACTACACCCTCCCTACTCCGTATGTCAGTTAAAAAAAATTAATTCAGTTTCAGATATGTGAATCATTTCATTATAAAATTTTAAAGAGAAAGTAAATGTATGAAAAAGAAAATAAGGAAATATGAAATCTTTCCTAATAATGAAATCACCACAGAAAAACCTAGCATGCTGAGAAAAGAGTTAAGTCTCAAGGTCACTGGAAAAAGCAAGTGCTATGAAAAATCAAAAAGGTATAAATCTTACAAGATTATAGGACAGTGACAAATTACCTAAGTGATAATATCATTAAATACACTAGCAGAGGCTGGTCAATGTTTATTTCAATGTCATAGTTTAGCCCTTCACATTTTGGCAGTTGTATTTTGTTCATGATGGTGTGGTGTGGGATTTTTTTAGACTGACTCATTTTTGCCATTTACTAATTCCACAACATATAATTATGATTTAATGAATACCACAGTGAATGAAAATTTAGTTTTAACTCTGTATTTTCCTCTTTGATACACAAATGAATAAAACTAGCCAGTAATTTCTTAAAGTCTAGGAGAAAACTTTCTTCAGAAAGAAATGTAATGTAGAACAGGTAAGAGAATACATTTACTTTAATGCTAGGCAGTGAAAGTAAGCAGAAAATCAACAAAGATTTCTAAAGATAGGAGTGATAAAAAACTCAAAGAGTTGCCTCTCATGAAAATGGAAGCCCTATTTTTGTTTTATTTTGTTGAAGTGGCAGATTTAGAAGGATAATAAGAAAAAAGGTTATAATAGAGTAAGAGGAAGAAACTTCATACTTTCGGGGAAAAGACCTTTATTACATAGCATCTTGAACTAGAATTCGACTCAAGAAATGTCTTTAAAATCCGTATGGAGGTTCATTTCCCTCCACCTTTTTGTACTCCTATAGTTTAGGATATTAAAGTAGAGTATGGTGTGGAAGCTATAGCATTATTTGTGTTTATGATTTCACACATATAATCATAAAATTTAATTTTCTGACCTTTACAGCCTTTTTCTAATACTTCAATTTTAGTAATGTAAGGCAGGTACTCTTTCAGCAATAACACAATACTTAGTAGACGAACTGATTGTATGGACAGCTCTTGGCATTAATTATTAACTATCCCATTATTGTCATAACTTATAAACTAAGATGTGTGCTCTACAGTTAGAATATTAAAAAGGAAAACATGATACACATGGAGTTTTGACTCTTGGCTAACCTAAGATAAGGGTATCATGGGTTTAAACTGTGCCATTTAAAGTCCTAAAGTCCCCTGAAGATGCCCCCATGGTCAATTTCTTTACTGATGCTTTTTGCAACTGACATAACCAGTTTGATGAGCCAGACTTGATTACCTGACCAAGGGGACTTAAAGGTCCTCCACTAAGAGTGTCTTTTTGAGCTTTTATGAAGGCAAGAGTCTTCACGCAGATTTAGGTGATTCTACTGGGAGACATGGTGCTTCCATGTATGTCAAGAAGAGCCCATAGGAAGCTTGAGCTTGGATGTCTCTTGGATATCCTATGCTTACACTCTCTTTCTCTTGCTTCACCATATCCACTGCCTTTAAATAAAAGCCTGATGGAAGTATACTCTGTGCAGTCTGGTAAGTCCCTTCAAATATCTGAACTGGGGAAGCCTTTATAGTACATTACCTCCTACAAATAATAAATGCTAGCAGCTAGGACTCATTTATTTTAATATAAGTATTTTCTTTGATTTTATATTTTGAGAAAATTAGGGTAGGTCCATATGTATGAATGAAATATGTCTCTGTTTTATGTGAACAATGGTATTATAAACCACGAACTAACCAACCTGAAAAAAAATTCATTTAGCTTTAACCTTATCTATCATTCTCTTATTAGAAAACAATATTTTGCATTTCTAAACACTAAATATACTTTTCCTCTTTCATAAAAAATATGCTCCTGAATTTTGATTGGCCTTTGACTTGCATCAGAAGAATCAAAATTGCTCAGTCTCATAATAAAATGACATATATCAATATTACACTGTCTTAGCCAACCTAACTATTGTAAGTCTTAAAATTGGGTAGACTGCAATACTAGTGGTCAATAAGAGGGACGGGTAAGGGATATGGGATATATCAGCTTTTTAAATTTTTTCTCTTTATTTATTTTTCTGGTGTAATGCAAATGTTCTAAAAATGATCCTGGTGATGAATACACAACTATGTGATGATATTGTGAACCACTGCTTATATAGTTTGGATGGCTTGCACAGTGGGTGAAGACATCTCAATAAAAATATATAAAAAATAGATATTGCATTTATTAGTTTGTCAGAAGTTCTATCTTTTTCTCAAACAAAAGTAAAATTGCCCCCACAAATGATCGTTCAGTCAGTGAGTAGAAAAAGTTTCACTAAAGCAAAGGCTCTTTGTCCATAAATGACTTAATCTACCTTTGTGCACTATTACAATTTCCACCCATGCAAAATTTAGAAAGCTCTATAAAATCCCTGTTTTAATTAACTCAGAAGAGCAAGTCCTTCACTTAAACTTAGGTATTACATCTCAACATGTAATGAAGAACATTTGTTAAGTTTATCACATATTTCACATTACTTTAAAAATTGGTGAAAACTTCACATAAGCCATTAATGTGACATTTTTAAACTTGCAAAATAGCATCTTGTGCCTCAATATTGCTCTTTCTTCCTACACACACACACACTCACTCATTATATAAGCTGTTATGAGCAGAAAACCAGCAGGCAATTCAAAATCTTTATCGTTAAGGGAGGAAATTTTTTGTGAGTCCATATCGACATATTTATTCATGGTTTCTTCACTTCCTATTTGCATTTTACATTACTTTTCAGCAATTCCCTCTCCATACCTTTTCCACCTTAATTAATATGTGATAGTTTTCCTGTCTATTTGCCCTTATTGCCTTTAGAAGTCAAAAAAGTTTCTTACGCTATCAAAGATCCCCAGTTATCTGTTTTATCTATCTCTAGAACACAGGCTACCTCTGTTAAGTAAAATGAAATGGTCACCTCCATTGAGCATTGCCAAGAAGGGCTTTTCTGGAAGACAAAAACAATTGACCTGCAGGGGCTTCTGGAGGATATGGAATGCACCGTACAGAACTGCAGATAAGCAACCCAAGGTGATAAACTAGTTTCATTGAGGTAGAGATGGCTTATGAGAAGAGACAAAGGCCTACCATATTAATCAATGTACATCTGCCCCCTGCCCACTTTGTAAGATTCCCCTATGTGAAATGGAAACTTAATACCAGCCAATCAAAACATTTCCTCACTTGCTTTCATGTTTGACCTATATGAGCATCCCCCCTCAATTCCCTCAGCAGACATCCCTTCTACTTTCTTTATCGAACACTGCCCAGTCAGCTCAATAAAGCTGTGAGATCCTGAATTGCATGAAAAGTTTTTATCACCTCCATGGCTGTAGTAGTGTCATAGAGTGAAATTACATCCTGCTCCACCTGAAATATTTTCATGCATCCTTTTATCTAAGCCTCCTAAAAAGCCCTGTTCAAGATGAACCGAGTTTATGAAAATTGTCTTGAGTACCTGTCCATGAATCATGGCAGGGATGGCTGCATAAACGCAGATCCCTGGACTCCAACCAATGGGTTTGTGACAGGGCACATGTGTATTGTATTTTCTATTCTCCACAACTTGAGTTAACTTTAGAAAATAAATCATACGTTTGAAATGCAACATTTCCGATCTTGTATTTTTTATCTTTAAATATGCAGATCTGTTAAAGTACGATTGGCGAGATTAATAACTGATAGTGAGAAAAAGGAGTAAGATGTAAAACTGCATCACTGGAGGGTTCCAGATACTAGAACTTGTTTCCGAAACCCTAAGCAATTAATCCGGGGTCTGGGAGCACCACTAATGCATATGATGCCCCTAAGTAAATGATTTTCACTCAAATCTGTCCTCAAATACAGGCTATAATAGCATAATTGGGCACATCAAAGAAATACAACATTCATCAATATTTCGAGTACCTGCTATGTGTTCTGACTTTGAGTCCCTCCCCCCCTCGGAGTTTATACTCATTTGGGTATACATATACATTATACGTATAGTGTAATGTTGGTAGTGATGGATGCTGAGAAAAAAAAAGCTTATAAAATGTATAGGAAGCTATAGGAGTGTGTATTAGGTGGGGTAGTCAGCAAAGGACTCCCTGAGGTCTTAGCCAGTTTAGGAATCAAGCCATGTGATTTTCTGTGAAAGAGACCTCCTGGAAGAGGGAAAAATGTGTGCAAAGTCCCTGAATGGGGAAGCACATTGGACATAGTAGAGGCAAAGCCAGGGCACCAGTGCGTCTGTAGCTGAGTGATGGGGCAGAGGGTAAGAAAGACAGTAGGATATTTAGGGACCAAACCACGTAGGGATTTTGGATTTTCATCTGACTGAAATGTGAAATCACTGCAGAGAATGGATTAAGTTTGGGACACAATTTATATTTTGAAAGTAAGCGGATGTAATGAATTTGGAGGGCTGTTTATGGGACTAGGACTAGGGAAGTGGCTACATAAGGGAAAGAGCTGTTGGATGCCTATATAGCCTCTCGGAAATTAGGTTGTCTATTTGGTAATGTGTCTTATTTCCTAGGCTATGTTAGATTGAGGGGCAAAGAAGATTGACTCTTAATTTGCCTTTAAAAATATCTCGGTCTCCACATTCATCTGGAGACTCTAGTGGGGGACATGATAGCCTGGAGAAAGGAATTTTGCTATTCGAAACATCTTCTCCACTTAATCAGCTTGTAAGTTCTTTACCAGGTGGACAATAACATAGCCATATATGTGCCCTATGCTTGATTCATTGTCTCTCTTTTCATAATAGTTACCACTGCCTGACAAGATTCATAGGTTAGGATCTTGCAAGGGAACCAAAGGGCCATCTTGGCAGCTGTATGGTGTTTGTGCATAGTAGGTGAACAGTTTCATGAACCACGTGTCCAATGACTTTCACAACCAATATCATTTTCTGGCTATGCTTTATCATTTCTTGCACCACAAAGCTCCTAATACATCACAGACTACCATTGCATATTTGAATTTTTCTGTTAGAAAATAAAGTACTATTCAAATGTCATGCATGCTTACATGAAGCCCAGCAAATTAACTTATTACGTTTTTTGTTTTATAAATACATTTTTATACTTGCAGAATTCACATCAATAAACCAATTACTTGAGGGAATGTCTATGTTTTTATTTCCTATTTCATTTTCTCCTCAGAAGTTTGTACAAATCCTTTCATAGCTACTCTAGCAGTCATTAAGGTTGCTTATGGGTATGTTTAGCTCTCCAAATCTGAGACATATAATAAAATTACTCTGCCTGCTTCTCTGTAATTGGTGAGGCCATGTAATTGGTTTGGGCCAATTAGTTGTGAGGTGAGGTAACATGTCACTTCCAGGCCAAGTGTTTAATTGTCAGTACAAGACCTTCTGGAGCTCTCTTTCCCTCTGCACCAGGACTGGGAATATTCTAAATGGTGGTTGTTTCATCAGGCTGGATCCCTGAATGGCCACAATGAATAGAGTCCCCTTGCTGACCCACAGTATACATGGGGGGTGAGCAGGTTATTTTAAGGTCCCAAGATTCGGTAATCTGATCCAGAAATACTGAACAGAGATAGTACTTAATAAATAGTGTTAACTGGCTAGTAATACCTTCCAACAGAAGTCCTGATTCTTCCTATGGTGATGTATTAGTTAAATCCAAATCAGACTGGGTTATCCTTGCAAAGAGCTGTACTATAATTTCTAGCATAATTACTCCATAATTGTTTATTGAATTAATAAGTGAAGGTAACTACCCATCTAACAGGAGTCTATTTAGACTTATTTCTCAATTGTCCAAGGGCCATTGAGTAATAATGGCTTATTTCCTTAAAATATCAGGAAGGTAAAAATCCAATTAGTTGTCGTTTGAGTTCTAATGAAGAATATAGCACCATAGACGCAAAAATGAAAAGTCTCACATATTAAATTCAAAAATTAAACTGAAGTCATTCATCTCATTAAATTTAAAGGAGTTTGAGTAATAGTGACACAATGGCACATAAAACTTTGCCATCCAAGGAAAAGAGAGAAACAAGAACAATTTTAACAAAGCAGACATTTGCTTTTTCTGAAGACTAGTAGACTGAGAATGTAGTCTTTTCTTCTCAAGTCACCCACTGTGTGGTTTTACCTGGACATTATGCCAAGAGGGCATGGCTAGATATTCCAGAGGTTGGGGGCTGGGGGTGGGTGGGTAGGGGCAATGGATTTGATAGATGATAATCTTACAAAAGATGTTTTCCTTGTATTCTTTCTAGATCCTTAATTTTTGAAATGATCTATTAAAACTAATGGGATCGGACAGGCCACGGTGGCTTAGCAGGTAAGAATGCTTGCCTGCCAAGCCCAAGGACCCGGGTTCAATTCCCGGTGCCTGCCCATGTAAAAAAAAAAAAAACTAATGGGATCCAAGAATAACTGTAAGAAGGGATATGCAAGAATTAAATGAGTAAATGAGAATTAAATGGGTTAGATAGGTAGATGATAGTGAGAGAGAGGGAACTTAGTAGAGCATATTTATCCTATATAAGTGCTAGGTATTATTAGTAGTGCATGTGTGTTATGTGCATGTATAAGCATACACATACATTTATTTATACATATATGTATGTATATAAGTATGCAATGTATAATTATATTTCATATGCCATTTGCAATATTTTTAATATAGCAAAAAATAAGAATTATCTTTACAACATTGTACTAAATAAACATCTATACCACTAATTGTAAAGGTTTCTTGAGATTGCATTAAATATATTTACCGTAAGTTTAGTGATGGACAATCAGAGCTTATCTAAGTTTTCACTCTTGAGGCATATTTTAACTATTTTCTTATTTACCTCATCACACTCATCAGATTACTTTCCTTAGATAAATATCTAGAGGCTGGGCTATGATTTTACATATTTAAATTTTGTGTTATATCAAAATATTACACTCCAGAAAGACAGCATCAATTTATTCTCTATAATCCCTCTGGTAACTAATGTGAGATCTTGTTTCCTTATGTTCTGGAAAATTATAGGTACTACCTCCCTTTTCATTGATCTATTTGGTAAGTAAAAATATCAGTTTTAAATTATGTATCTTTTGTTATCAATTAGATGGAATCCCTTTTTATATAGGTACTGATATATATTGATTTTTTTCTTTTGTCAGTTTCTGACTTATCGCCTTCGTGAATTTTCCTATTCAAGTATTCTGCTTTATCTTATTGATTTATCAGAGTTATTTACATGTGAGGGTTACAAATCCTTTGTATGTTACAAATAATTTTTCTACTACATTATCTGGCTTTTAACATTCTATTTGATCTTTTATGTATGCATTCTAACCAACACCTGACACAACAAAAATTTCCCTACTAACCATCTTCACCCCACTCAACAAATAATTACCATAACTGTAGACTATGTAGCAATAGAAATGTTAAGATTTTTCAGAACTTCATGGATACATTCTTTCACATTCATTCTTCGCTTCTAGGATCAAGCTGGCAATGAGCCATCAGTAAATTAACATTAATACTACAGTGCTTCTGGCATACTTGCTCTTGAACTATTTGAGATACCAATATTTAAATAGCCTTTAATTGTCCGACTCACATGAAATTTAAATGATGAAATAGAAGTAGCAGAATCCACAGGTACATCTTATTTCTAATTCCATTAATGATCCAAAATTCCTCTTGAAATGACTTTCTGAGGTATTATTAAGTAAATTTTAATGTTTCAGAAAGAGAACTACATATCTCAGGAAGCAGATAATTGTCACTGGATTTAGCAATCTGGTCCACAATATAGAAATTTCTAATTAAAGTCCTCTTTTTTTTTATAATGTTAATCTTTCAGCCAAAAATTTCCTTGGGACATGCTATAATGAAGATGAAATGTACTCAGATTTTAAATTAACCAGAGATCCCAGAGAAACCTAATAAACACTTTTATAAATGTTCATTGTACGTAAATTTTATTGTGAAATAATCCCATTGTTACAAATAGCTCTCATCCTGGGCATCATTATGTCATGAATAAGAGACCTAATAGAAATAAATGTTTAAAACATTAATCTTTCAAATCTGGATTTGATCTAGGTAAAAGAGGAACAAGGCTTCATTTAACTAAATCAGAAGGCAGATGATCTGGACCTAAGGAGTTGCATAACAATACTGTCAATTCATAATTAATCCTTTCAAAGATAGCTTCTTTCCCCAAGGGTTTAATTTATAACATTTTCATACTTTAAAAAGTTGATGAATCAGAAGATAGAAATAGGGTAGAGATTGGGTAATTGGAGCTGAAGGGATATAGATTGTGCAATAAAAATTTGGAAATGGATAGCACAATACTACCTAACTGTAATACAATAATGTAAGTACACTGAATGAAGCTGAATGTGAGAATGATAGAGGGAGGAGGCTGGGGGCACATATGAAACCAGAAGGAAATACAGATGATAAACACTGAAATAGTATAATCTAGGAATTGCCTAGAGTGTACAATGATAGTGACTAAATGTACAAATTAAAAAAATGTTTTTGGGTGGGCCACGGTGGCTCAGCAAGCAAGAATGCTTGCCTGCCAGGCCAGAGGACCTGGGTTCGAGTCCTGGTGCCTGCCCATGTAAAAAAAAAAAAAAAAAGAAGTAAAACATGTTTATGTAAAAAAAAAAAAAAAAGAAGTAAAACATGTTTTTGCATGAGAAAGAACAAAGGAATGTCAATATTGCAGGGTGTTGAAAATAGATGGTCATTCATATTTTAAAACTTCAACTTCCGTGTGAGACTAAAACAAAAAGTGTTTATTTGGTACAAAATTTATATTTTGACTAGTGCATTTCCTAATATAACTTATATGGGCAGGCTAATTAAACACCTATACGTATATGGAACCTTGAATAGGGCATGAGATTTTGTAGGTATCTCTAATGTGATGCCCTGATAAATACCAGAGTGATTTGAACAGTGAATAAAGAAGTATTTTGCAAAGTCCCCTTGGGGGAATGGCCAGAAAGGGGGAAAACTGAACTCCCCCATTTTGAGAATTCCTGATATTCTCACAAGCAGTGGGAACAACCAAATCACTAGGCCAAGCCCTCAATTTTGGGGTTTGTTTACACAAAACTTATTCCTGAAAAGAATAGGCTAAGTCTACTTAGAATTAGGCCTAAGAGTCACCCCCAGAGAATTCTCTTGTTGCTCAGATGTGGCCTCTCTCTCTCAGCCAACAGGGCAAACAAACTCACTGCCCTCCCCCTCTCTACTCCCAGGGGGTGAACCCTCCTGGCAATGTGGGATAGAAATCCTAGAATGAGCTGGGACACAGCATAAAGGGATTGAAAAAACTTTCTCGACCAAAAGGGGGAAGAGCGAAATGAGACAAAATAAAGTGCCAATGGCTGAGAGATTCCAAACAGAGTTGAGAGGTTATCCTGGAGGTATCTTATTCATTAAGTAGATATCACATTTTTAGTTAAGGCATAAGGGAGAAGCTGGAGGAAACTGCCTGAAACTGTAGAGCTGTGTTCCAGTAGCCAAGTTTCTTGAAGATGATTGTATAATGATATGGCTTTCGCAATGTGACTATGTGATTATGAAAACCTTGTGTCTGATGCCCCTTTTATCTACCTTATCAACAGAAGAGTAAAACATATGGCATAAAAATAAATAATAGGGGGAACATATGTTAAAATAAATTTAGTAGATTGAAATACTAGTGATCAATGAAAGAGCGTGATAAGGGGTATAGAAAAAAAATAGGGGGAACAAAGGTTAAAATAGATCAGGTAGATGGAAATACTAGTGGTCAATGAGAGGGAGGGGTAAAGGGTATGGTATGTATGAGTTTTTTTTTTTTTCTTTTTCTTTCTTTTTCTGGAGCGATGCAAATGTTCTAAGAAATGATCATGGTAATGAATATACAACTATGTGATGATATTGTGAGCCATTGATTGTGCACCAAGTATGGAATGTTCATATGTTAAGAATGCTTGTATTAATTTTTTTTCTTTTCATTTCATTTCTAGTCTTAGTATGAAGGAACTACTTTATTTGAGCACTAATTGCATGTTAGTTTCACAACAGCCCTAAATAATTGCTACTAAATAAGATAATCCCTTCAAAAATAAGTTATATTTCCTTTTACATTTGCAAGCTTAAGAGGGTAAAGTTTTAGAGAAAATAAAACATTTTCCGGTAGCACTGAGACCCAACTACACTGAATTGATCACATATCACACTGCAGGAAGACCTGTGAGGCTCTACAAGTTTGGTAAACAGTTTATTTTGATTTACTGAGCATTTTTCAGTGACATTATCCCTATACAGAGATCACAAATTAATACGCAAGGGTATGTGCTGACAGAATTCCACAGCAGGGGTCATAATTAAACTTGGGTAACTCCTAATTATGAACTTTTAAAAATATATATCTTTATAACAATCAATGTTATCCTATACCTTAGTTTTTATGGTAGCACATTTTGTGTTTTCTTTTAAAAATAGTGTTAAAAACTTGCAATAAGGAATAATAAAAATGTTAAAATACTCTGAAAACAAAATAGATTGTAAAGAACAATTCAATCGATGAAAAGCAGAAAGTTAAATGACTTAATGAATGGGAGAAACTAGAGTTTATTCGACAGAAAATGGGGAAATTTGCTTCAAATAATTACAGTCCTAGGAGAGAAATCATATTTAGCAAGATTCAGGAGACAAGGAGTCTAAATCCAATATTTCTACTCTGTGACCTCAGTTAAATGGCTTAGCATCTCTGGGATTTGCTTTTTTCACTTGTAAAATGAAGAGGTTGGAAGATGCCCCATCTACTTAATATTCTTATATTTAAATAACATGTAAAGTCTCCCCAAGTGACTTCAAGATTTCACTCGGGTCAGTAAGCAATTGCTCAGCTGGTGCACAACTTAAGTCTGTGATTCTTATGGGAAAAGATACTTGGTTAATCAGCAGTCTGGGTATAGGAAGATACGTGCAAGTTTACTTAAAGCAAGGACAGTCACCAATAGAGTACTTTTTACTGAATACCTGCTAGGCTCCATGCCAGCTCCTTTTTTCAATTCCTTCTAAGAATCTCATAACACGCATTGACACTTCTCCATCAAGATTTGGGGTTTATGTTCCTTCCCCTTGAACGTGAGTGGCCCTGTGACCATGGTGGATGTGACACTATGTGATTTCCAAGACTAGGACATAAAAACCAATACAGCTTCTGTTTAGCACTCTTGGGATTGCTCGCTCTTGGAATTCAGCCAGCATTCTGTGAGGGACCACAGATGACACGTAGAGGTCACCTCTCAGTGTTCCAGCCAACTGGCCCAGCTGAAGGACCAGCATTAACCACCAGACCTCCAAGTGAAGAAGCCTTCAAGATGATTCCAGCCTCAATTACTGTCTTACGACAATTGCCTTAGGGTCCCCGAGCCCAAGTGGCATCCAGATTTATGAGCGACAATGATAAAATGACCTTTTTAAAATTAAGATCCTAAGTTTTGAGGTGGTCTGCCATTTAGCAATAGTAACTGTAGAACAAACTAAGTGTGACTATATACCCATTAAGAAGATAAGTTAACATGTGAATCGCACAGCAAGTGAGAAATGAATGAAAATGTTAACACACACACATGCTTATGACACCATGCTGCCTCCAAAATTTATTTTACTTATAAAAGATATTGAAGTAAATGTTTGGTATAAATATTCTTTAAGAGGCAGGGGGGGATAAAAAAGCTTAACAAGCCATACTGCGTTAAATCTATGTGAGGAGATCCAAGTAATGTATTAATGATTACAAATAAGCCACTTGACATTTTAAAGATTATAACGCAAACAGATTAGCTCAGTTCCATTCGATAATTTATTCAACCTCTAAAACCCACAAAGCCCCATAAAATGAAATTACTATGTGCTAAATGGTAACTTCCAAATATTCTCGTTCTGCAGAACTTATCTCCATTTTTGTATCCTCCATGGCTGTACCCCTAGAGCTGTCTCTGGTACCAAGAGACAGAAGGGAAAAATCAGTTTGCAGCAAGGTTGGTTAAATTATATCATATCTCTTTCAGAAATTACAAGTATCTTTGCCAAATTTAAAAATGGAATTGTATTCTATATCCTTAAAGGTAGGCTATTTTTAATCTATGTTTATACCAACAATGCATAAATGTAATGCCTAATGGTGATCTGTACCCTTTAACATTAATTGAATATCTGCTGTGTAACATGTGAAGACTGTTTCCCCATACACTGCCTATTAATTCTGTTAGCCTCCATGTAAAGTAGAAATTATTATCACCATCTTAGAGATGAAAAACTGAGTCAAAGATGGAAAATGGTCTATTCAAGCTCCCACAGAGCTACTCAAGTTATAGAGCTGGGTTTGAACTGAGTCAATTGCCTCACATCCTTCTGTTTCAACTCAAGGGAAGCCTCAACTGATTTTCTTATCTAAAGAATGTAATTTAACCATGACATGCCCATCAATTTAAAAAGTTAAGTCCTTGTATGCTTCCCTCACAGTATTTATAATAATTTATAGTTATTTTCTTTCTTTCTTTCTTTCTTTTTTATGTTTTTTAGTCTTTTTCCCCCCCAAAGTAAACTTCGTGGAGGCAGGTAACATTTTTGTCTGGTTCGTGGGAACACCTTCGGCACCTGGCAGAGTTCCTGGTATACAGTTTGTGCTTAATACGTACCAGTTAAGGAAAGGAATAAATTCTACAGCTGTAGTTTTAGGATATCTGGCTCAAAAAACTGACTCTAAATATAAAAATAATATGTGCCCAATGTAGAAAAATTCTAAGATGATTCAGATGATGTTACTTAGCCAGGTGGGTTTATTTTTGTTCTTTTCCATCTTATGAAGTGAAAAAAAAGAAAAAAATGAAGGGTAAGAGTAGATTTGTTCAAAGTAATATTATTTATATTCTCTCTAAGGTTCCCTCCAGTTTTAAAATTCTGCTCGGAAATCTTTAGAGCACCAATCCATAGAGCTGAGCTCGAACCAGGAAATTCTGTTTCTAGGTCACTTGTTCAGTCACATCAGAGAGTATAAAAGCTTCCTCGAAGCAGATCAATGATGCTTTTAATCTGAGAAGCGCTCCCCACTGGCTGGCTTTGCATCCTTTGGTTGCCAATTCTTCTGTGCAATTTGCATTGAGTCTGAAGGACAACTTCTGTTAGGAGGGGCAGATGGCAGAGACAGAGTGAAGACTCTTGCCTTCCCTTATCCCTTTCTTATACCTATACAGGAACTCTGGACATAAAACCACCTAGAGGTGTTTTCTGTTGCTTTGTAAGGCAGCATTACTGTGTTAAATTCTGCAGGGTGCCGCAATTTTTTCTTAGCAACTTTAGAACTGAAAAACCTTTATTCTTCCTGAGAATCTGTTACCTAGCGCATTATTAACTCAGGAAGTTCCCAAACTCTACACAGGTTTGTTTATAAATCCGTTTCAAACTCAGGCTATACAGTCCCATAGAAGTACTGATAAGAAGATAATAAGGTCCTCAGAGCAGATGACAAAAACTCATTTAACCCCTGTTGTATTTAAAGTAGTGATCATGACATGTCATTTTTTGAGAACCTACAATGTGCCTATTGCATGGTAGAATCATCATATAATTCATCCCACTTAACTCTCCCACTAGCTGTATGATTTAGATATAACTCCCATATTACAGAAGGGGAAACTGAGGTACAAGACAGGCAAGAAACTCCTCAAGGCCACTTAGTCAGAAAAAGCTGGAACGTAAACCTCAGTCTTTCTGCTGTCTGAGTTTGTTCTCTTTCCTCTTTGCTCAACTCGCATTCTTCCTTCTCAAGAACTGATATTTCTCTAGTTAAATGTGGTTTCAATTTGGGGTTTCAAAAGTGCATATTCCTGGGCAGTGCAATGGTGGCTCAGTGGCAGAGTTCTCACCTGCTATGCTGGCAACCCGGGTTCAATTCCTGGAGCCTCTCTATGCCAAAAAAAAAAAAAGCATAGTCCCCAGCTTCTGGAGTTTCAAGGATACATCTCTGTTTATCTCAACTATCTACCAGGAAATAACGAGACTTCAGTCCTTGGACATAAATTCCATCAAAGCCTGGGTTACTTTAACACAAAACTGCTGACTGCCTGCACAACATCTATTTTCTTCTTTCCTTGCTACCTCCCAACAGAACCTGATTTGGTTCAGCAATCGCACTCTTCCATTTGGCCATGTGAGTCATTGGCTGCTTTTGGACTGGTTTAGGTCAATTGTGGTGGTTGGTCTTGCTTATCTTAGAAGTCTTTGGTTTAGGCATAAGCCTGCATCATAATCTTATTCAATAAGCTGTAAGGGAAAATATGCTATGGGAGTGTCTAAGAAATGTTCCTTTTTCACAAACAAGCCTACATTTAGTTTATGATAAAGTATATTAATAAATGGTTTCAATGAGTAGGTAGGTAGCTTTTGTGGAAAGTATTAAAATTGCTCTCAATTTTTTTATCTCAGTTTTTGTGGGATCAAAGCTTAAAAAAAAATTGGTCCTGTAACTATTTTATTTGGAAACTATAGCTTTTTTCTTTCTTTGCTTTGTATATATGCTATATTATGCAATAAAAAGTTGAAAAATAAAAGAGAACTAGAAAAATCCATGGGAGAATCTTTTGTTCAAACACCCTTTGAATACCAGAGCCCTTTTGAAATATAGCCTTACCCTTACCAACAAAAATGCCGTTAAATACAAGATAAAAGAATTCCTAGCAATATAATATAAAATATTCTTAATGAGACAAATGCCAGAAAAAGTCAAAAGACACCTAATGAAGTGCGAAAACTATTTGTACTCTCTAACACAGAAAAATGGGCAGTTTATTTAACACATAAATCATTCCAACAGACTGTTAAGACAAAATTCTATCCCAATTAATTAAAAACTAGGAAACATAAAAGTACACAGAAAAAGAAATACCATTGTTTGTTAAGCAGATGCAAAAATGCTGAGTCTCTCTAGTAATAAGAAAAACTGCGAATACTTAAAACTACATGCTGACAAACACATGCTAGAAGGGGTTGGAAGATGTGGGTAGGAAGTTTCATTTTCACTGTTTCTGTCCATTTTATCTTTAAGGCATAGTGATGCATTACCTATAACAACAACAAAAACACAATTTAACATACAGAAATTTTGATGAGACTATTTCCAAAAGCCAATCACTCCACTCATGAACTGTACTATTTAGTGTAAGGCAAGACATTATTATAGAGAACCCCTGCATGGTTGTGAGAGTATGTGCATGATGGCATGTTTGTGTGAAAGTGAGAAAGAGTAAGAAACAAAGAGAATGGGCCAGAAGCAAACTGAATAGCATAATTTAAAGAAAAGCCCACAAGGGAGGATCCTTGAGTAAGGGTTAGTACCATGTAAAAGGAGAGTGAGAGAAGACATTGAGGAAATTTCCCAGATCTGGCTCAAGGAAGGCCTTGAAATCCAGGCTAACAGACAGGCGGGAAAAAGTACCAAAAGAATCCAAAGGGCAATGGACAGGAATGAAGAACCAATTAGATATGAGGGAACTGAGGGAGAAGGAGGTATAGGTGGTTAGGTGGTTTCAAGTAGAGTGAGAATAAAGGTCAAAAGAGACCCCTGGACACATAGACCAGAGTAAGTTCAGTGTTCAAAACGTTGAACTCGAAATTATGGTAAGACATCCATGTATGGAAATTACTAGTCAGTAGGCAGAAAGTATTACAGAACTGAACTATTTCAGGGATAGAGCTGAAGTTCTGAGAATTGTGAATTGTGTCTGAACGGACACCAACATTGTGGGGAACGAGTGGCACATTTTTCCCATGGGTGCTTCCTTTTCATGTCTTCTGGTTGGTGAATATGTGAAGGCCATTTCTAGCTGTTGAATGCTATCTGCTGTACCTCAGCCTCACCCCAGACTTTATGTATATCTGTCGCCTAAGATTTTTAAAGATAACTCTGTTTTGCTTAACTTCAACTTTAATTATTTTGAAGGCACCAATAAGTAGAGCTTTCTGATGTTTTTGTTTTCCTATTGTCATTACAAAAGTCAATTTTACTGCCAGATGTAATTACTAGTTTTGCAATGTTTTACAGATCTTTCATAATACGGGGGGGGGGTGCTTCTATGCAATGTTTTTACGTACTTAATGTTCAGTGTTTCTATTTTAACGGTCAACTGCTTCTTATTCCACCAGTGCATAAATACTGATTTTCCTGTCCTACTGAAGGCTGGCAAGGCATACTCCCAGCAGGGGGACAGCTACTGTTCATCAGACAAAGTGGGTGAGGCAAGAGAAAGATTTCGATTTTCCTTCCAAACACTTTTTCAGTATTTACAGATATTAAAAGACTAAAGGGAAGGATGCAATGGTGATGAGGAAGAAACAGACCCTCCTCAGGCTGATGTGGGTTTCCAACAGTGAAACAGCAAAACTGTACAAGAAGTCAAGACAGTTGGTTTGAGTCTTAGTTCTGCCACTCACTAGCTGCTTAGACAGATACTTCCTTCCCGTTCAATAACCCCTACCTTGAAATACAAGTCTAATAAAATCCATCTCACAGGTTTATCATACTGGTTAAATGAGATATGCATCTGAGAGGTTTTTATTAGCTGCAAATGTTATATATTTTATTCCTGGCAAGATAACAAGGGTTATGATTCCCTTTACTCCTTACGGAATTAAAGGAGCATAAGAAAAGTATGGGTAACTTTCCAGAGTCTGATTCCTTTACTTTTTGAGATACTACGCAGCAGAACACATTGTTGGGGGCTCAAAATGTTCATTAGATGAATGTGGGCTCTATGCTCTAAACTATCCAAGGGACACAAAGATGAACAAGGCTTTGGAGGCAGAAATATAGGTGTGTTGTTGCTTCTTTTTTCTTTCTTTCTTTCTTTTTTACTGCTGTACCGTATTTAGCTTAAGATTGGCTTTACTGGGTCTCTGTAAGAAGGTCTGGGCTAAAGGGGGGACAAAGGTTAAAATAAATTGGGTAGATGGAAATACTAGTGGTTAAATGAGAGTAGGGGTAAGGGGTATGGCAGGTATGAGTTCATTTTTTTTGTTTGTTTGTTTTTCTTCTTTATTTCTTTTTCTGGAGTAATATAGATGCTCAAGAAAACGATCATGGTGATGAATATATAACTATGTGATGATATTGTGGGCCACTCATTATACATCATGTATGGAATGTCTTGATGTCAAGAATGTTTGTATGTTAAGTTTTAGCAATAAAAATATTTTAAAAGAATAATAACTGACGGTGAAAGAAGCCAGGCATGAAAGAGTACTGGATGATGTCACCTATTAAAAAATTCTAAAAAATTCATACCAATCTATAGTGTCTGAAAGCACTTCAGTTGTTGCCTGGGGATGGACAGGGGAGAGAGGGAATAAAAGGGGCATAAGGAATTACTGACAGATCCTTTCAACATGAAAAAGTTAGAATGGCCATAGTCCAAACACCCCTAAAAAGAGGTATAAAAAGATCAAAGGTGATGGTGGAGTTATACAGAGAAGATAGGATTTAACAAATGAATATGAATGCTGAATCATTAAATTGATACCTTTTTTAGTCTCTAGTATCTTAGAGCAGCTAGAAGTAAAAACCTAAAACTGTAGAATTGAAACCCATGTCAAACTCTGAAATCTGTTCTACAATTAATTGTGGTGCTGTGTGTTGAAATTTATTGCTTTTTTTCTGTTATGTTATATTTCACACAAAAAAGAAGGAATAAAAGTCGACTGTGATGATAAAAAAGTATTTAAGCCCTCTAGACTCCTATATTCTGAAGCAGCTAGAAGAAAAAATCCGAGAGGATCATATGGTAGCCCATGACAAATTCTGGGATTTGTCCTGTAACTACTTGTTGAAGAGTGCTTTGAAAACTATTGTTTTTTTGCTTTGCTTTGTATATATGCTATATTATACAATGAAAACAAAAAAAAGGAGGGGAGCATGGGAAGACTTTTGGGGGGTGGTAGATATGTTCATTACTTTGATTGTGGTCATGGTGTCACAGGTACATACGTATATCAAAGCTTATCAAATTATATGTTCTTTAAATGTGTACAGTTTATTGTATTCCAATTATGCCTCAATAAGGCTGTTAGAAGACAAAAAATAAATAAAAAGAAAAAGAAGGTCTGGGCTCATGTGCCGTCAATAGAGGAGGAATGGAATGACCAAATGTTTGGGACACCTGGCAAAAGTCAGGACCTGTCAGACTTATTGTTAGCTTGGAAGTAATTGATAACTCCTCAGATTGACTTCCCATAGTATTTAACTGCCTCCCCAAAGATGTCTGCATCCTAAGTGCTGGAATTTTTATGTTGCATTGCACAGTAAAGGGGAATTAAAGTTATAAATGGAATTAGGGCTGCTAACCAGCTGACCTTATAATAAGCAACACTTAATGCAGTGCTAAGCACTATCATCTCCCCATAAGACTTTCTTATTCTGGCTTCCAGAATACCACAATCTCATTCTTTTCTTTTCTCCTCTATGGCCACCCTCTTCAGCCCTTTGGTTTATTCCTTCTCATCTCTCAGTCTTGGGATCTCTTATCTTATCCATACTCTTCTCCAAGGTGACCTCATCCAGGCCAATGGATTTAAATACTATTTTTGTGCTTATGACTCTCAAATTATTTTTTATCAACTCTGATCTTAGAACAGGGGATCCACATACATTCATGTCTCAGACACATTTCAAGATTAACATGTTGAAAACGGAGTTCCTAATGTTCATTCCCAAACCTGCCCCTTCTACAGTTAGTTTTGATTGATGGCCACTCCATTTTGCCAGTTGCTCAGGTCAAACACCTTGCAGTAATCCTTGGATTCTCTAATTATTTTTTAACTCACAACCATTGGGTCATGCAGGGAATGACCTTGATGCAATGTGGTCTTCAAGTATACTAACAGGCAGGCTATGCCAGAGATCATGAAACAGAAAGGCTCACAGACTAAAGTAACATGCTCAAGACACAGTACTTATTAAATCAGTTCAAAGCATATGGCAAGAAGCAAGGGGAAAGAGGTGGAATGGGTGAACACATTGAAGATAAGGTGCAAGCAGTTCAAAGGATCACACTATCTGAATATTGGGTTGCACAATGTTCATAAGCTTTTTGCTACATATACCTTCCCTGCTGATGGTGTAGCGAAGAACTAGAGGTGAAAGTTGAGCAAAGGGGTCCCACAGAAGGTGCCTGAGACCAAAACACACACTTGGTCTACTGGAGAGATGCAGGGGCAAGTATGCCTGGCCTATAGCTGTATCTGATCAATTAACCTACGTTTGTCTGCATTTCTTTGTAGGCACAGCACATGGGGGACTATAATGAAACCCCACTGGATGTCACCAATGGATGGCTGATTTAGGAATGATGTAGCTATCATCCCGTATGTAAAATGATCCTACCTTATGATTTAGTCTTTCATGCTTATTCTATCTATGCACTCTTTTTTGTTCCATCATATATTCCATCTATCTATTGGTAACTAAGTTACTTTCTGTATTTGATAGTGTAGTATATATCATGAGTTTTGCCTGTGCCTAACAAGTTCTCTGTTTACTCATTATCCAAATTTAATACAAGTCTTATTTCTATCCCATAAACTTCCAGTTTGCCTACTACTTATGCTTAGTGCTTCTTAGAACTTGTATCCATCCTCTTTCTTTTTGTCTTCTATGACAATTAAAATTTTAAAAAATACAGCAAGCATACATTCCCCATTGAATTAGGAGATCCCGTAAAGGTCATCCTTTAAAACATATCTAGAATTCATAGATACTATGCCTCATGCTTACCACAATAACTCTGATCCAAAGCCCCTACCATCTTGCCTGGATTATTACAGTAGTATTCTAAAACTGGTCTCCTTGCTTCTGACTGGTCTCCTTGCTCTTTAGCTTATGGTCAACATACTAGCTGTATTGAGATAATGAGATAATGAGAAAATCATGTCACACCCCTAAGCTTTCAACCTCCCTGGGCATAAAAGACAAAGTCTTCAGCATTATTTCCAAGGTCCTATATCTTCTAGTCTTCCAATATATCTTAGATAACATTTACTATCTCTCTATCCCTCATTCATACATCTTCTTGAATATTCCAAGTATCCTCACAACTAAGGCCCTTCTCTTTATCTGTGCTTCCTCTTCATCAACTTCTCTCTCTCCATATACCTATGCTTCAAAATTTACCTTCTTAGAGGGTCTTTCGGACTACTCAGTCTAAAATTTTAACTTTCCTCCTCCTATGTACTGCATATTCCACTTTTCTGTTTTTTTTCTTTTTAGCACCTACATAGTATTTTACTTATGAATAACTTATTTTTAATTTCCTGAATACATATTACTGACCTCTTGTTTTACAGATATTGTTTATCTTGTTCATTTTATGATTCTTCCATGTGAATATACTTTCCATGAAGGCAGCAATTTTTGCATGTTTATAGTACTGTATCTCTTGGTCCTATTATAATTCCTGGTATATAGGTGCTTAATAAATACATATTAAGTGAATAAATTAATGAATATTACTCCATGTGGGAGTAACCCTAGACATAAAATCACAGTAGAGAAAATTCAGGATTGCTTATGAAGATCATGAGCTTGGAGTTGGTCAAACATGAACATGAGTCCAGGCTCTCTCACTTATAGGTCAAACTATGAAATGTGAATTAGACTGTCTAATATAAAAAGGAGAGAAAAGTCACTCAAGGCTGAGTGAACTCTAAAAATTGAGATGGGGAATTTCTTGACACTTATGGAGGAGTGGAAGCAATGTTCTTTGGTTGGAGTAAAGAAAACATGAACTGGATTAGGGTGAACAAAGCTTGAAAATATACTTTGTTAATAGATCATGAGCTTTTTGATGAAACTAAGGTGTGTAGACTTGCTATTTAGAAAAAGTGATGAAAGTTCTTTGAATGGTGTGATTACAGCTGTGAACAGGGAAATTTAATCTGGTTTAAAGGGAGTTAGGCTGAGGGGAGTGATAGCAATTTCAAAGTTATTTCTGTAGTCTAAAAGACAGGAACAGAAATCATGAACAAGAGTGGCATCTGTGAAAACTGATGAGAGAAAACCAAACAGAGAAATAGAGAATTTCTCAAAGAAAGAAATCCTTTGTGGAGAAAGAATTGACTGGATATGTCTCATTATTCAAGATCAGACCATTCTAGAGAAGAAAGAGTACGTCACATGTGAGCCTCAATGACTTTTGGGAGATATTACCATTTATATAATGGACAAAGAGGAAAACAGACAGTTTTATGAGTAATGAAACAAAATGTCTACAGTTTGAAGCCAGGAGATCAAAGGACCAAGGGAGATTCCCTCCCACTTTCCATGAGACTCCTATGCCAAGGGGGCTAAAAGAGGGGAAGGAGCCAGGTAATGAAAGAGATACCGAACAGTCAGGGAAGGAGAAGGACCTGCTGAGCATAGAGGCTTTGAGAAAAGATTTTCAATGATGGTAGAAAGCCATGGGAGCTAGAAAAAAAAAATGTCATTTGGTTGGGTGACTAAGAATAATTATGTGTTGAATAATTAAATTATTAATGCACACACTACTCTCTAGTAGTTGGTCAATAAAGAACCACATATTATGATTTTAGCTAAACAAAGAGGAGTGGCAGGTTTGAGGACAGGGGACTTAAACATGGATATGGATAGGGGGAGTCTTCAGGAGAGAGAGAAATTAAAGATGAGCAATGCGGGATTTTTGATATGTGATTAGGAGTAGAATGAAAGGATGCTTAAAGTCACAAAAGTAGAAAAAGAAAAGTAGAAATTAACCCATCCATGGATGGGTGGCTCAAGTGATACAATGAGGGGGAAGTCTGGGGCTCACACCAGATGGTATTTGTCCTTGGTAAATCATAAGGAAAACTCATTATAGGCAGAGATCCTAAGGTAGCTCAGATTGCTTCCCCTCAACAGGTTAACAACCTGGAATGAGTATAAATCATATTTTCCAAGTTTGGGACAGCTAAAGTTAATTGATGTTTCTTAGACTGGGGCCTGCGAAGGTAACTGACGAATTTTCTATTTTCCATAGGGGAAAGTCACCAGCATGGTTCTCTCCCCTTCAGGAAAATTTCATCTTTCCTTGCAGACCACCATGTAACCACTTGAAGGAAACCATCTTGTAGAACCCAACGCTGTTCTGTTTTGATCTCTTTTGTTGTGGGTCAGATAACACCTGTAGTAACCAGGATAGGCTCAGGCCCTCAGAAACACTTTAGCAAAAACTTTCTCAATTTGAATAGCTAAGATGAAAACTTATCAAACTTAAGTGCATGTAGTATCATCTTCTGATGTGCTCCCTTTAGAAAAAGGCATAATACAGCGTGTCCTATCACTTGTGATATGTGCGGCTTCTTTTTTAATGTATGAACATTAGGTTTATATCAATGGCTTACATTAAGTAAAACCAGTAAGTGAATTTTTAAAACAGCTTATGAATTATTATGAGTTTTGTAATATGTAGACAAAGGTAGAGTGTACAAATGGAGTCTAGCAAAACTTTAGTCCATCTCCAATTACTTCATTAAGGAGTCATATCAGAACAATGCCTTAATGGGATAAGATGTGCTGCCAGACTAGGCTTTGGAGAAAACCTGAAAAAGGGAGCTCAATAAATTGATAATGCGGCACAAAATAAATCCTTATCTGCTTTTCCTGCCATATACTCCTTCATTTTAAGATGCACACACCGATTCTTTAAGTCTTGGTGGTTTCAATGAGAGGGTGGGGATGAAAAGGCTGAGAGAGTCAAGAGAAAAAGAGGGGAGGGGAGAGAAGGGTGGCTATAATTAAACTCTTTGTGCCTCAGTGTCCACATATATAAAATGGGGAGAAAACCAGAACCTCACAACTCTAAGGCTTGCTATGAGGATTAGATTAGTTAATATAATGTACTTAGAATACCTAGCATGAACAGTGATGTGTGGCAGAATTATTATTGTTTACTGATAATGAGCAAACTGCAGTATGGAGAGGTTGTATTTCTTATCCAAGATTTTACAACCAGCCTTTCTGGAAACTTGGATAGGAATCTTAATTCAAGATAAGGCTGAGTCATGCAAACTTACTCACCAGTATCTGTTAAGCTTTGCAAGAAAACTGTCCAAGGATAAAGGGCATAACAATGCCCTAAAATAGACATTTCCCTTGGGGAATCTTTCAGAGTTTTCAGTCTCCAGCCTCAATCAGCTGTGCCAAAACAAATCACTAACTAAATACACACCACCATCTTAAAAAAAAAAAATCAATGAGTCTCCAAAATTGTATATACTTTTTGCCAATAAGATCAGTTCTATAGCTTCTAAATTTCCATTCAGAGCATAGTTTTGCTAAAAGTCATGTCTCTCAAGAATTCTTCAAATTGTTCCACAGAGCCAAATACATAAAGCTTAAAAATAAGAAATTCTAGCAATTCTAGCACATTTCATTTCCACGCTGTAACATCTACAAGGCTATAATTTCTTATATTGGCCTTCCTGCAATATTGCAAGGGTGGAAATCTCCACTGAGGAGATTTCCTCATACAGAAAGTACTCAATGGTGCAGAATCTGATCTGGTTTTAGAGTGACTTTTTTTCTGATAAATACAACAGAATCTGTTATATGCAAGTTTAAATTAGCAAAATCAAAAGAGATCATATGGGGAGAAGTTTTCCAATAACATTGTTCTTAAATAGAATATAAATATGTTTTGCATAATGAAAATGTAATAAAGTATAGAATATGTTTTCCTTTACATCTCAAATATCTGGAAAAATCTACTCAAAACGTGAGATCAGTCATTTTTATCTTTTATTCAAGTTACATTTATCTTTTATTCAAGTTACATTTCAAGTCTTTCAAAAACCATCAGTAGCCTATAAGAGAACCTCACATGTAATTACATTATGAAAGAACAAATCCTCTATTCCGAGAATCCCCATCCATAAACAATCAACCTATGGTAAATCTAGAGAAGTCTTAATAATAAAAAAGCATTATGTGAGAGATTCTAATAAAACAGGGCTGTAAAAAAGGAATGAAGCCCTGATACATGTGTCAACATGGATGAAGCTTCAAGATATGTTGAGTGAAATAAGCCAGTCACAAAAGGACAAATACTGTATGAGCTCACTGATAAAAAATGATTAGAACAAGTAAACTCATAGAGCCAGAATCTAGAATAAAGGTTACCAGGGGACAGAGAGGAGGTAGGAACAGGGAGCTAAGGCTTAAAATATACAGAGTTTCTTTTAGAAGGATGGATAGTGGTGATGGTAGTGCAACATTGCAAACTTAATTAACACTACTGAATTATATATTTGAATGCAGTTAAAAGGGGGAAAATGTTAGGTTGTGCATATATGTTTAAAAAAAAAAAGCAAGGCAAAATGAAACAGCTGTTGCTGGAAGATGAGGAAAAGGCACTGCGCCATTCAAAAAAGCAAAAGCAATGTGAGAACATCTCAAATGGAGACGTTCTTTGGTTTGCAGAGCACAGAAAGTAGAAGTTGACAGACCTGTGAAGGAAATGGGCTCCGTGTGGGGTCAGAAGTGGTGACATAAGCAGCCTGTGTGTAGGCATAGCTCTTGAACCGAGGCTTAGGAGAGGGAATTCGCTCATAGCCCTGTGCTAGACTGACTGTAACCTGCAGAGAAAGGGAGAGGAGGAAGGCAGAGAAAAGGAGGAGACATTGTAAGTACCCCTGGAAGGACTTCTTTCCAACATTCAACCTATTAGAAAACAGAACATTCAGCAGAAAGGGAGAATGCAGACATTTAACCCTAAATACATTTAAGTGATATGAGAAATCGGTCCACTCCAAGAAGTGTGACTTTTCAATGTCATGTTGGCAAGCAGGTAATCAAGGAAGGTTTGAGAGTGGGATTTAACCATAAAGTTTCTGTCCTGACACAGCTTTAGCAATAATATGGGATGGTACTCTTCCATCCTGGCAAAGATAGGCATTTAAGAGCAATTTTCTCTGAGCCCAAAGTAAACAGAACCAGAATTCATCAGATAAATACCCTGGAGAGGATGGAAGCTTTCATAAGCTAAACATAGAACTAGCACAGTACAGTGAGAAAATTAGGTCTATGAGCTTTTGACATCTTCAGCAGAAATTTTACTGAAGGACTTTTCATCATTGTGTCCCTAAGAAAGTACAAGGAAGCGCCCAAAATGTTCACTGTTGAGAGAGAGAGAGAGAGAGAGAGAGAGAGAGCAAGCCAAATATAATGGAAGACTCTTGACCATAAGGACCTTTACTACATGTATTCTCCATTCAATTTATTTTTTGGGGGGAGGGGGTATATGGTCTGGGAATCAAACCTGGGTCTCCCACATGGAAAGTGAGCATTCTACCGTGGAACCACCCATGCACCCTTCCATTTGATTGTATTTGAAATATTTTAGACCATTTTTTTTCATAAATGTTACCTTGAATAATAAAAAATACTGTATCAGCAAGTTGCCACTAAAATAAGAAAATATTATTAAACACATCACTTGCCTTTACTTCTGCTTCACTCTTTGCTCTAGCTGTTGGAAAGTTTAATGCATATTTGCAACTGTCTTTTCTTTTATTTCATTTTACAGAGTGGAAATGCAATATATTCTGTGTCCATGTTCCTAGAAGATGGTGCATATCAACAGCAGAGTATTGTAACAATCTGCTTGAAAACAATCTTTTGCTTATATCCAATAAAAATTAGTTTATATAGACTCTCTCCCTCCCTCTTTCAATTTCTACACACACAGACACACAAATGCATGCTATGTGTACATATATGTGTGTGCATGTATAGATATTTACTTAGAAAATGTATACATATTTCATATTATTCCTACCAAATGCATGTAAGATAAAGAATATCTTTGATAGCAGTTGTGCTTTGGACACTTTACCTGTTGAGAATAGTGCATTTGATGATGCAGTTGAAAATGTTCTTCTCTAGTAACTTTTGATGGCCTTGGCAACAGTTCCACTTCCTGGATGGCTTCAATGCTCACTTGCTGTGGCAGAACTTGGAAAAGTGATGTGACGTACATTAAGATGGACTTCTTATCTGGATAAGTGGTGGCAACATCTGTAAGCATATTAACACCACACGTCAATTTTTGGTTTCTATATTTGAGACTCTGAAAGGGGAATGAACAAATCAATGCTACAGGAAGAAGGTAGATTAATGAGTACTTGATTGCCCATGAATGTCTTCCAGACACTAATTAGAACATGATCATCAGGCCAACAATAGCCTTCCAATTTGGCAGACCAAAGAGTTCATTTCTTTTCCTTGCTCACACAAAAACTTCATTCCATTATTCTTTTTCCTTAAGTCAAACTGCCAAACTAGCCCAACTGAGACAGGAACTTACATTAGATAAAAAACAAAAATAAAAGATAGTTTCCTTGCTGTGGACAGTTATATTAGCATGTCAATTCAAATGTTGCTCTGACAATTAAACAGTTACACAAAAGAACTTAATGGCTTGGCTTCCAGTAAAGAAAGCTAGTACCTCCCAATCAATTTTTTGTGCTGGCATTAAAATAAGTAAAGAGCTAAATGTGTCTCTGTGTTGAAACAAACCATGTATTTCCACAATAAAAATAAATTAAAACAGCAATATTCCATATGTGTAATGATTTGTCATATTCCTAAATTACAATGAAAATATTTGTTTACCATTATGGTACATCTGTTAATGTCAGAAGCAACTTTCCTTCTCAGAATTTACAGATGAATTTAAAAGTCCTCACATAAAGATGTTCCGATTTTATTTCCTTTGCCAGATCATACAGGGAGTGAGTGAACTCTAGCATTTAAAATCATTAATAATAAGTAATAACCCATACAAAGTGGCAGCTGCTTCGTAAGGTGCTTTTGCTATTTGGCATTACAATTTACTCTCTGTGCTCATTGCAGGGAACCAAGAAGTAAAAATAATCCTTTAGGTGAAGTATTTCATTAATCCCAGAAGCATTCAAACATAAATCCTGGCAGGAGGCCAAAGCAACATTGCAACTACGTGGCAATACATTTTTCTTGCAATAACTTTTTCTTTCCTTATATAGCAACAAAATATCTTTTTTTAAAGTTATATATACATTTGGGATAGTGTTCTAATTGCAAATAAAAAAGCCAAGAATAAAATCTCAAGTTTGCTAGCATAAAAGGATGTTGAAAGGTCACTTAGTCCATCCCCTTGCAAGTAGCAAGGTCATGGCTAATTAGAATAACTGTTTTCAAAGTTTTTTTTTTAAAGAGTGACAGGTGAGAGAAATATAACTAACATTCCTTGATCTGCTTCTCTCCATAGTAAAGTACAGTCCTTCTCAAGTTTAAATGCACATATGAACAACCAGAGGACTTTTTAAAAATAGAGTATGAATTAGTACATCCTTGGTGGAGCCTGAAGTTCTCTATTTCCAACAAGCTCCTTGGTAATGTCAAACCTATTGACCTGAGGACCACATGCTGCGAACCAAAGGTTTAAAAAAAGGCTATTTTCACAGACTTTACATGTTTCTTTGCAGATGTAAACAGACTATTACACTGGGTTCTACACTTTTGTTATTTTACCCCATTTCTGTTAACAGATATCTATCAAGCATGGGTTATATTCACAAAGCTGTGAGGTCCGAAGTCATATAACACACATTCTCTGTTCCTTATTATAATGCAATTATTAGTCAATAGATAGTGAAGGTGATCTTCTGTAGGCACTTTTAAAGGAAGATCTAGAGAATGCTTTCCACATGAACACTGTCTTTCTAATAAATCTTACTAATTTAGCTTTGGAATTCTGAAGCTTAAAATCTCCCACTGATTGGATAATTGTTTTTCAAAGGTTTATTGTGTGGTGGGTATGATACTTTACCATGTATCAAAACTCTAGAATGCTTTCTTTCTTCTTAGTAGTCAGTTTTATCTGTGATCAGCATAATTTTGAACTCCTTTGCCTTTTGAGTACATTAAATAAAACCACGCTGGGAAAAAGGCATTGAATTTTAGAAAGGGTGGTCCTATGGCTATTCACTGCTATATTATACCTAAACTTTTGCATGTATCTGTTTGGGTTCAAACACATGCCATGATAAAAAGGAATAAAGGTAAAAACTGATCCAACATTATTTCTAGTGTTCCAAGTAAATGCCAAAAGGTAAAAATTTTATCTAAATAAATCATGTGGGGCAAAGGCAAATGTTCATAAATATTAGTCATTCAAACAAATCTGCACAATCTGACCAAACTATTGACAGTTTTGTCCCAACCTACTGCTATGCCACTACTGATGTGTGGGATCCAGTAGTGCCAGCAGACAGAGTCTAATATTTCTTTTAGTAAAGAAAAGAAAGTAGATTTTCTAAAATATTTTGAAGTCCTTGAGCCTATATTTAGGAAATATCTATTTTATTCAAAGTATTTGAATACAGGAGATTAAAAAGACATAGAATCTATGGATTTATCTTTTTTTATTAATTAATGGAAAAAAGAAATTAACCCAACATTTAGAAATCATACCATTCTACATATGCACTCAGGAATTCTTAACATCATCACATAGATGCATGATCATCATTTCTTAGTACATTTGCATCGGTTTAGAAGAACTAGCAACACAACCAAAAAAGATATAGAATGTTAATATAGAGAAAAAAATAATAGTAATAATAGTAAAAACAAAACAAAACAAAAAAACAAAACAAAAACCAATAGCTCAGATGTAGCTTCATTCAGTGTTTTAACATGATTACTTTACAATTAGGTATTATTGTGCTGTCCATTTTTGAGTTTTTGTATCTAGTCCTGTTGCACAGTCTGTATCCCATCAGCTCCAATTACCCATTATCTTACCCTGTTTCTAACTCGTGCTGGACTCTGTTACCAATGACATATTCCAAGTTTATTTTCGAATGTCGATTCACATCATTGGGACCATACAGTATTTGTCCTTTAGTTTTTGGCTAGACTCACTCAGCATAATGTTCTCTAGGTCCATCCATGTTATTACATGCTTCATAAGTTTATCCTGTCTTAAAGCTGAATAATATTCCATCGTATGTATATACCACAGTTTGTTTAGCCACTCGTCTGTTGATGGACATTTTGCCTGTTTCCATCTCTTTGCAATTGTAAATAACGCTGCTATAAACATTGGTGTGCAAATGTCCGTTTGAGTTTTTGCCCTTAATTCCTTTGAGTAGATTCCCAGCAATGGTATTGCTGGGTCGTATGGCAATTCTATATTCAGCTTTTTGAGGAACCGCCAAACTGCCTTCCACAGTGGTTGCACCATTTGACATTCCCACCAACAGTGGATTAGTGTGCCTCTTTCACCGCATCCTCTCCAGCACTTGTCATTTTCTGTTTTGTTGATAATGGCCATTCTGGTTGGTGTGAGATGATATCTCATTGTGGTTTTGATTTGCATTTCTCTAATGGCCAGGGACATTGAGCATCTCTTCATGTGCCTTTTGGCCATTTGTATTTCCTCTTCTGAGAGGTGTCTATTCAAGTCTTTTTCCCATTTTGTAATTGGGTTGGCTGTCTTTTTGTTGTTGAGTTGAACAATCTCTTTATAAATTCTGGATACTAGACCTTTATCTGATATGTCATTTCCAAATATTGTCTCCCATTGTGTAGGCTGTCTTTCTACTTTCTTGATGAAGTTCTTTGATGCACAAAAGTGTTTAATTTTGAGGAGTTCCCATTTATTTATTTCCTTCTTCAGTGCTCTTGCTTTAGGTTTAAGGTCCATAAAACCGCCTCCAATTGTAAGATTCATAAGATATCTCCCTACAATTTCCTCTAACTGTTTTATGGTCTTAGACCTAATGTTTAGATCTTTGATCCATTTTGAGTTAACTTTTGTGTAGGGTGTGAGATATGGGTCTTCTTTCATTCTTTTGCATATGGATATCCAGTTCTCTAGGCACCATTTATTGAAGAGACTGCTCTGTCCCAGGTGAGTTGGCTTGACTGCCTTATCAAAGAGCAAATGTCCATAGATGAGAGGGTCTATATCTGAGCACTCTATTCGATTCCATTGGTCGATATATCTATCTTTATGCCAATACCATGCTGATTTGACCACTGTGGCTTCATAATATGCCTTAAAGACAGGCAGCGCGAGACCTCCAGCTTCGTTTTTTTTCCTCAAGATGTTTTTAGCAATTCGGGGCACCCTGCCCTTCCAGATAAATTTGCTTATTGGTTTTTCTATTTCTGAAAAATAAGTTGTTGGGATTTTGATTGGTATTGCATTGAATCTGTAAATCAATTTAGGTAGGATTGACATCTTGACTGTATTTAGTCTTCCAATCCATGAACACGGTATGCCCTTCCATCTATTTAGGTCTTCTGTGATTTCTTTTAACAGTTTTTTGCAGTTTTCTTTATATAGGTTTTTTGTCTCTTTAGTTAACTTTATTCCTAGGTATTTCATTCTTTTAGTTGCAATTGTAAATGGGATTCCTTTCTTGATTTCCCCCTCAGCTTGTTCATTACTAGTGTATAGAAATGCTACAGATTTTTGAATGTTGATCTTGTAACCTGCTACTTTTCTGTACTCATTTATTAGCTCTAGTAGTTTTGTTGTGGATTTTTCCGGGTTTTCGATGTATAGTATCATATCGTCTGCAAACAGTGATAGTTTTACTTCTTCCTTTCCAATTTTGATGCCTTGTATTTCTTTTTCTTGTCTAATTGCTCTGGCTAGAAACTCCAACACAATGTTGAATAATAGTGGTGATAGTGGACATCCTTGTCTTGTTCCTGATCTTAGGGGGAAAGTTTTCAATTTTTCCCCATTGAGGATGATATTAGCTGTGGGTTTTTCATGTATTCCCTCTATCATTTTAAGGAAGTTCCCTTGTATTCCTATCTTTTGAAGTGTTTTCAACAGGAAAGGATGTTGAATCTTGTCAAATGTCTTCTCTGCATCAATTGAGATGATCATGTGATTTTTCTGCTTTGATTTGCTGATATGGTGTATGACATTAATTGATTTTCTTATGTTGAACCATGCTTGCATACCTGGGATGAATCCTACTTGGTCATGATGTATAATTCTTTTAATGTGTTGTTGGATACGATTTGCTAGAATTTTATTGAGGATATTTGCATCTATATTCATTAGAGAGATTGGCCTGTAGTTTTCTTTTTTTGTACTATCTTTGCCTGGTTTTGGTATGAGGGTGATGTTGGCTTCATAGAATGAATTAGGTAGCTTTCCCTCCGCTTCGATTTTTTTGAAGAGTTTGAGGAGAGTTGGTACTAATTCTTTCTGGAATGTTTGATAGAATTCACATGTGAAGCCATCTGGTCCTGGACTTTTCTTTTTAGGAAGCTTTTGAATGACTGATTCAATTTCTTTACTTGTGATTGGTTTGTTGAGGTCATCTATGTCTTCTTGCGTCAAAGTTGGTTGTTCATGTCTTTCCAGGAACCCATCCATTTCATCTAAATTGTTGTATTTATTAGCGTAAAGTTGTTCATAGTATCCTGTTATTACCTCCTTTATTTCTGTGAGGTCAGTAGTTATGTCTCCTCTTCCATTTCTGATCTTATTTATTTGCATCCTCTCTCTTCTTCTTTTTGTCAATCTTGATAAGGGCCCATCAATCTTATTGATTTTCTCATAGAACCAACTTCTGGTCTTATTGATTTTCTCTATTGTTTTCATGTTTTCAATTTCATTTATTTCTGCTCTAATCTTTGTTATTTCTTTCCTTTTGCTTGCTTTGGGATTCGTTTGCTGTTCTTTGTCCAGTTCTTCCAAGTGGACAGTTAATTCCTGCATTTTTGCCTTTTCTTCTTTTCTGATATAGGCATTTAGGGCAATAAATTTCCCTCTTAGCACTGCCTTTGCTGCGTCCCATAAGTTTTGATATGTTGTGTTTTCATTTTCATTCGCCTCGAGGTATTTGCTAATTTCTCTTGCAATTTCTTCTTTGACCCAGTCATTGTTTAGGAGTGTGTTGCTGAGCCTCCACGTATTTGTGAATTTTCTGGCACTCCACCTATTGTTGATTTCCAACTTCATTCCTTTATGATCCGAGAACGTGTTGTGTATGATTTCAATCTTTTTGAATTTGTTAAGACTTGCTTTGTGACCGAGCATATGGTCTATCTTTGCGAATGATCCATGAGCACTTGAGAAAAAGGTGTATCCTGCTGTTGTGGGATGTAATGTCCTATAAATGTCTGTTAAGTCTAGCTCATTTATAGTAATATTCAGATTCTCTATTTCTTTATTGATCCTCTGTCTAGATGTTCTGTCCATTGATGAGAGTGGTGAATTGAAGTCTCCAACTATTATGGTATATGAGTCTATTTCCCTTTTCAGTGTTTGCAGTGTATTCCTCACGTATTTTGGGGCATTCTGGTTCAGTGCGTAAATATTTATGATTGTTATGTCTTCTTGTTTAATTGTTCCTTTTATTAGTATATAGTGTCCTTCTTTGTCTCTTGTTACTGTTTTACATTTGAAGTCTAATTTGTTGGATATTAGTATAGCCACTCCTGCTATTTTCTGGCTGTTATTTGCATGAAATATCTTTTCCCAACCTTTCACTTTCAACCTATGTTTATCTTTGGGTCTAAGATGTGTTTCCTGTAGACAGCATATAGAAGGATCCTGTTTTTTAATCCATTCTGCCAGTCTATGTCTTTTGATTGGGGAATTCAGTCCATTAACATTTAGTGTTATTACTGTTTGGATAATATTTTCCTCTAACATTTTGCCTTTTGTATTATATATATCATATCTGATTTTCCTTCTTTCTACACTCTTCTCCATACCTCTCTCTTCTGTCTTTTTGTATCTGACTCTAGTGCTCCCTTTAGTATTTCTTGCAGAGCTGGTCTCTTGGTCACAAATTCTCTCAGTGACTTTTTGTCTGAGAATGTTTTAATTTCTCCCTCATTTTTGAAGGATAATTTTGCTGGATATAGGAGTCTTGGTTGGCAGTTTTTCTCTTTTAGTAATTTAAATATATCATCCCACTGTCTTCTAGCTTCCATGGTTTCTGCTGAGAAATCTACACATAGTCTTATTGGGTTTCTGTTGTATGTGATGGATTGTTTTTCTCTTGCTGCTTTCAAGATCCTCTCTTTCTCTTTAACCTCTGACATTCTAACTAGTAAGTGTCTTGGAGAATGCCTATTTGGGTCTAATCTCTTTGGAGTGCACTTCTTGGATCTGTAATTTTAGGTCTTTCATAATAGTTGGGAAATTTTCAGTGAAAATTTCTTCCATTAGTTTTTCTCTTCCTTTTCCCTTCTCTTCTCCTTCTGGGACACCCACAACACGTATATTTGTGCGGTTCATATTGTCCTTGAGTTCCCTGATACCCTGTTCAAATTTTTCCATTCTTTTCCCGATAGTTTCTGTTTCTTTTTGGAATTCAGATGTTCCATCCTCCAAATCACTAATTCTATCTTCTTTCTCTTTAAATCTATCATTGTAGGTATCCATTGTTTTTTCCATCTTTTCTACTTTATCCTTCACTTCCATAAGTTCTGTGATTTGTTTTTTCAGTTTTTCTATTTCTTCTTTTTGTTCAGCCCATGTCTTCTTCATGTCCTCCCTCAATTTATCGATTTCCTTTTTGAAGAGGTTTTCCATTTCTGTTCGTATATTCAGCATTAGTTGTCTCAGCTCCTGTATCTCATTTGAACTATTGGTTTGTTCCTTTGACTGGGCCATATTCTCAATCTTCTGAGCATGGACCGTTATCTTCTGCTGGCATCTGGGCATTTAGTCAGATTTCCCTGGGTGTCGGACCCAACAAGGCTGTAAGATTTTTCTGTGAAATCTCTGGGTTCTGTTTTTCTTATCCTTCCCAGTAGGTGGCGCTCGTGGCACACGTTTGTCTCATGTGTTTGGAAGGGATCCCCCCGGTCACCATTCTCCGCGGACTGGGGATTTCTGATCCAATTCTCTCAGTTGGTTCGGGGGGCCGCGCGTGGTGGGGGCGTCAGCCGCCGCGGCTTGAGGGGACCCTGTGGCTCCTTTATTAATTCCCCTATTGGTGTTTGGTTGGACCCAGTCCCTGCCACTGTTGGAAATTCCCTCCTCTCCCTGGAGGGGTATCGGTCGCCGGCCGCAGCGGCCTGTGGAATTCTCCACCGGACCAGGAAGCCGCCCATGGGGGAGGGCCACCGCAGCTTGGGTAGCCCTCTGATCCGAGACTCGTAGCCGGTCCAGGAAGCCGCCTGCAAAAGAGGGGCGCCGGCCGCCGTGGCTTGGGAAACTTGCCTCTCCGAGACTCTCAGCCGGCCTGGGAAGGAGGGAGGGAGGAGCTCCGGCCGCCACAGCTGCCACTGCTCTGGGAATCGCGCGCCACTTGGGAATCTTACTGCAGCAGAGTCTCACAGTCAGACTAGCCAGTCCAGACTGGGGTACGCTGTGTGTCCATTTCCTGCTGTGGCCCCGGGAGCTGTTCTGCACTGTTTCTGTTCACCTAGTAGTTGCTCGGGAGGAGGAACTAAGACGCATGTACCTTACTAAGCCGCCATCTTGGCCCCCTGTCCTGGATTTATCTTTAATAAACTATTTACAAAGGAAATATTATATGTTGCAAATGTATTTAGCCTATGTTGATTATGAGTACTGAGCAGATGAGGGACTTTGCACAAAAAAAATTATAGACGCTACCTTGTACTAGAAATCAAGAGAAATTTCATGAGTTGGGGTAATCCTCATTTATGAGGAAGGCACCAAAGCCAAGGTGTGGCATTCTATGAGTACCTAACTATTTGTTAAGCAAGTGAATAAAGAGAGGAATTGAAGCCATAGAAATTGATAAGAAATGCATAAGACTGTGACAGATTAAAAGAAATAAATGATACCGCAGATAATGAGTACAACAAAATTTGAGGATAATGGGGTGGGGACTATATATATATTTTTTCTTTTGGCATGGGCAGGCTCCAGGAATCAAACCCAGGGCTCCAGCATGTCAGGCAAGAATTCTGCCACTGAGCCACCATCGCACCACCTGGGTTGTACTTTTTTCACTACAAGACATTACATTGTATGAAATGACAGAAGTAGCTTAGGGCCTAAAATGAGAAGTTAAATTTGTAGGAAAGTAATTTGTATTACCGTACTGTACTGTCACCAAAAAAGTTTGACGTAATAACTTCTAGTTCAATCTATGAAGTCCTCTCAGAATGAAAATGCTTAGAACTCACCATGCTGCCTGAATATTTTATTTCAGGAACAATAACACTGAACTGCTGAGCATTTCTATACCAATCAGAATTTTGATACTGGGGGCTCTAATGGAACAAACAAATCACTTAGTAAAATGCCATCATTTTTTAAAAAGAGGAAACCGAAGCCTGAAGTGGTTTGATGCCAATTTTAAAAGCTAGTCAGAATTAGAATTAGAACCCAGTCACTGCATCACACTGCTTCAGTATGCCTTACCCCATTCACTCAAATGATGTTATCTTAGCACATTTGAAAACCAAGGGTGAGCTTCTCAAAGTCATTATCTACAATGATGATTCTGTGATCAACGCAGTTCCATTACAAGGCTTTATTTCCTTTCTCCCTAACAAGTGGGTGGATAATCCTCTATAACAACACATTTTTTCCTATTTATAAATATACATGAAAATGAAACTTCAATAGTAATCAAAGAAATGCAAATTAAATAGCACTGTTTTTAGCTTATTTTATTCTTTTATGTATCAAATTTGCAAATAATTACAAAAGGATAACAATGTTGCAAAAGCTTCAGTGATTTGAGCAAACTCTCACTTTGCAGGAAGAGCGCCAATTGGCTCAAACTTCATAAAAAATAATTTGAATTTGGTAATGAGGTGGTAAGGTAGGGCTAAAACTAAAGCTGTGGCGGGATAAGCAAAGGGCAAATTCCCAGAAGCAGTCAGGCCTCAAGGAGAGAACAGCAATCAGCAGAATTTTTGTCTGGGGGCTAAAGGATCCACATTTGAGTGAGCCAACTGTAGAGAAGGGTAAAGCCAACTGACCCACTCAAATGCACTATCACTAGGCACTGCCCTGGAGAGAAGGGAGGGTAGGAGAAAGAGCTCAGGGCAAGGAAGGGGGAGGGGGAACTAAGTAAAGCTAATCTATAAAAGCAAATGGCCTCACAATGCTGGGGCCTCTGGCTTTCTCACCTCTGTCTTTGTGCGAGAATGCCTGCACATCCTCTTGCATGTGTTCTACATAAATATTCTGCCTGCTTTACTCTAGTTTGTGCTGTGTCCTTGAATTTTTCCTCAGGCATGGCCAAGAACCTAGGAAGCTAAATCCAGCCACAGTAATATATATCCAAAGCCTTTAAGTCAACTGCATTTGATGGCCCAGTAATTTTCCTTCTAGGAATTCACCCTGAGGAAATAATCAGGAAATTACATGAAGATTTTTTGTAAATGGATATAAAATTTAAAGACCATGATACAGAAAAAGAAAAACATTTTTTATCACACAAAAAAGAAAGAAAATTTCAGATCATCCCCAAAGTCTTAAATAGTTAGAGAATGATTGATTATATAACTATACATGACTCTTACAAAGTCATTCAAAATATTACCTTTGAAGAATATTTGATAATATATGAAATTGAATACTGTATAATATAACATCAAAAGAGATGGATATGTAATACATGTATAATCGTACAGCAATTGTAAAGACTGAGGGAACATACTCCAAGATGTTAGTGAAGTCAGTAAGCTGGTCAGATTGAAAATTATTTTCTTTTTCTCTTTTACCCTATCTCTGGCTTTCAAACTCTCTGTTAAAAACACACTAATCTTATAATTAGATAAACATCTTTATGTGATAATGGAAAATATCTGCAAATATCAAAAAGAGACAGTGGAAGCAAAATTGCATAGAGCTTTCCTTCGGTGTGCCCTCACCTCAAGATAAAGTCAACAGGAATGAGTTTGTTATGAAACGGGTGTCTTCAACAAAACTATTCTTATCTTGGGCAATCAACCTCGAGAAAGTCTGATTAGCCAGCTGCCAGATGTGACCTTGTAACACCCCTGGGAAATCTAGACAAGCGGCTCTACTGTCTAAACTTCAGGACAGTTATCTGCCAGGAGAAGGGCAAAAATTGAAAGACTGGATTATAATGCATAGCATGTATAATTGGAAAGAAGCAGAATTTCAGAGACAAGAGATGTAAAAATGTATACCTATAACGCTTTGGTCAGACTGTTAAGAGCTTCATTTGAAAAAAAAAAAAGATGGGTCATTTAGAACCCAATATCAGAAGAAATCTGGATCCTTTGCCACAGACATTGAATTAGGAACAAAATTGTAAAAATAAAGCAACTCACTGTTCAAAAGAAAGAGGGATGGATATGCTGGGAAGAAAAAAACTTGTGGTCACAATCTGGACATGATTAGATAGCTTTAATTATAAAACTATCAACACCATAGATACATGAGAAGTAGCCAGAAGTACAGTGGGTTCTCATTTGAAGTTTGTAAATGAAGAGATTTATGTTATAATATCATCTGATCTATAAATGTGAGTTGATAAGTTTTAGGGAATAGCATAGCAATGGATGCATTCATTAGATTATTACGTTATCAGTTTTAATTTTAATATTTTGCATCGAGCATTATATTCTGTATCCATGCATTCTGCATATACAAATCACTATGTATAATGAATTTCCAAGATTCCAATAAGAAAAAATTTGCACAGGTCCTTGCAAGTTAAATTCTTTAATATTCTGTAAAATGTGATCTGCCTTTTCTAAATTGGGTACTCTTTAATTAATCCATTCCATAATTTTAGCATTCATTCACTGATCCAAGTAGTTGCTTTTATCATCTAATAAGAATGCTTCTCATTAAAAGACTATAAAATATAGCAATGAAAATAATTTGCATCGATGCAGAAGATTCAATTTCATAATAAAAGTGATAATGACAAAAGCCAATGCCTTTTATTTATCTGTGACAAACATACAAAAAAGTTTTCTTTTAAGCATTCATTTATCTGTTTCAGTATGCTTATGGTTTAGCCAGAAGAAAACCATCACCATCGTTTCATTTAAAGTAGAAAATGGTGGCTCAAAATGCATAACACTTATGCAGGGTTTACCAGGGAAAATAAATGAAAACAAACAAGTAAAAATCAGGTATTTACAGGAGACTTCAGACACAGTGATAACTAGTCCGGCTTTCTGGCTATTAACCTCAGGATCCTAAATATACTTATGAAAATAGAAATTAAACATCTTGTATTCAACCCAATAAATAGTTGTAGCTGGAGGCTAGGCTACTGATCATGCAAAGTACTGTACTGACAAGATGGGAGGCTGAAAAACTATTTAATAGACATTTACCGAGTTCCTACTTCGTGCCAGCTTTATTCTAGACTTGGAAGATAGAGTGGTAAACGAATGGGCCTAGAGATCTATGCTCATAGAACTTTGATTCTAATGTGGAAATGAAGTTAAAAAAATATATAAATAACATAAAAATCCTCAATTTACCACTTCCCAGTATATCTTTATTACCTAGGTCTTTTTTGCTTCATTGTATAAAAGAATTGCCTTCCATAATAGCACACTTTTGGGGAGAATAAACAGGAACGGGGGTTCTGTAGTATGAATACAAAACATTCTAATAGTGCCTGTGAACAAATGTACAGAAGTTGATGAGGGAAAAGTTAACTAAATGGAAATGTTCAACTGATCTTGGCTATACGGGTTTCAAATAAACCATTTTCCAGTTGAAAGATTTTCAACCCAAGATCAACTATTTGCTGGGTGCAGTTAATCAAAGTAAAAGTTGTTCTGTTCTTAACTGTTCAATTTCAAAAGGCAACCAATTTTCAAAACTCTCTCTTTGCTGGCTACTCATCGAGTTTGTACCCTGCTGAAATATATGTATTTAAAAATATCCTTGGCCAGTTAAAACTTTGCGAGCAACTTTTTGGTATACGTCCTGTAAAACCAGGAGAATAAAAGCTAGCTTGACCTAACAAATGCAAGCCAATCAGTCAGTGTGGGAGACCACTGATAGAAAAACATTTGTACTTTTTTACAATTCTCTCTACATGCCTATTGAGGGAAAAACTATTGGAGTTTCCATTTGAGAAGGAAGTATTTTGGCTCAGTGACATTTAACTCTGCTTCCTTAATTGCCACCTGCTGTTTTTTCTGCTTTGCCTTTGAACTAAATTGACTTCTTTTTTCCTACTGCTAGAAAAAGTGCAATAAATTTCCTAAGTATCCCCAACTCCCCTTCTTTATTGACACAAAATATGCTATTTCGATCCCCTAATTCTTTACACTGTTAGAAATGACTGTTGAACAATGAGACCAGAACAGAGATGCTTGTTTCACATGGCACAAATTTCATTGGTTATCATGGTCCATTTTACTATGTTTTAGAACTCAGAAATATCTCTGATGGCATAAGGGCAATTTCAAAGCAAAGGGCAATTTCAAAGCATAGCCCTCGATGATGCCGAATTTGAGGAAGAAATTATACATAAAGAGCTTAGCCTGTTGAGTCAACCGCACCTTGAACCAGTCACGGCCCTGCCTTTTATAGGTAGGAGACTCTGGTAAAATTAACAAATCTTTCTAGGCCTTGGTTTTTTTATTTATAAAATAAGCCATATTAGTATCGTGAATTGCTAATGATGATACTTAAGAGAGAAAACAAATGCATAGTGCTGACACAAAGAAATTGCTCAATGCATGTTAACTATCATTAGTCATGATTTTTGCCCCAATTTACAAGTAATTATATATCTGAATTCATCTGCTTTCATGCATTTACCAAAAATTTTCAGAGTGCCTACCATGTGTAAGATATGCCACCAATTCATCAGGGAATGAATCATTTTTAGATTTAGAATGGATTCATCTCCTAACTCTTGGGGATGAAAATGGACTATGGGACAAGCTTGGTCGCAGATGATACTGTCGTCATCTTCCCTATTACCATCTCAGTCAAGCCATGATCCTTACCTTCTAGGACCACTTCATTTAGATCCCAACTGTTCTCATGCCTTTTGATCCATTTTCCATGAGGTAGCTGGAATTTTCTTTTTAAAAATAAGAAATTAAATACCCAAGCCCTCATTCTTAAAACCCTTCTACAGGTTCTCATTTTATTTAGAATAAATCCAAATTCCTTCCATGCCCTATAAACTATGACATGATCAAATCCCAAATTCTGCACAAACATATAATGGCATCTATTAAAACTCTCCTGGCTCACTCCCTTTCAGACATACCGGTTCTGCTTTGATATCTCAAGAAGCACAAGCCCCTTTCTACCACTTGGTGTTACTAGCGGCTCTCTCTGGAATACTTTCCCCATTTTTTATTTGTTCTTATTCTCCAGGTTTCAGATCATATGGCACCTGCTCAGAGGCATTTGTTGGCTACCCTGTTTTAACAGGGACACTCCCTTTTTCTTAACTTTGCTTCATGCTGGCTGCTATCCTCTACATCACTTGTCACAAACTCTAATTTTGTGTGCAATGCATTGTTTATTATATGTCTCCCTACAAAAATATAAACACCACGAAGGCAGGAACTTGTCTACATTGTTTTAACACTGCTTCACGCATAGTAGGTACTCACAATTTGGTAGGTCAATAAATGAGTCAATGACCAAAAAGTATGGCTGCTTGGGGATAAAGCTTCGCTTTGGTGACCTACACAGAGGGACCCGAGTAAGATTCATGCTGAACACTGAGAACTGGCTGGAGGAGAAGAAAGCAAAGCAACAGGAGCAGGCAGTATTTATCTCCCTCCTAAATTATGTGAAATAGTTTCAGCTTGTGATTTAATTAGTATTTGTCGCACATCAATTATGTAGAAAGAACTTTTATTATATTTTTTCCTTTAACCTTCAGGACTCTGTTGTGAGTTAACAATACTGCATAATGCCACACAACTATTAGGTGAGAGTCCTGTTAAAATAAAAATAAATAAATAATAATAAGTGACCTCTGGGTTCACGTCCCAGTTCTCTCATGTTCTGACCTTGAGCAAAATGAGGCAGACTGAGGCTTAGTTTCCTACTGTGTCACAGGAACTTTTACATAAATTACTGATCACCTTCTCAAAAATGAGAGTTGATTTGAGGAACAACTCATGCTCTAGGAAATGTAAGGGATTACTCTTAAATAATGGTATGGGGAGAAGCATTCATTTTCAAATTAAAAAGCACTAGCAGGTTACTCAAGAACTCTAAGTGTGATGATGGCTGTTAGTATCTTTTTAATTCAGAGTGAAAATACTTAAGATAATACTCAAGACACTGGAAAACTAATGTTTTATTCATCATTTCTAAGTTTTGGTGTAGATGCCACAAAAATGCACAGAGCTTTCAATAGTGCAGATATTAAAAGATAATAGTGGCTGATGTCGACAGAAAAAATGTGCTCAAGCAGCCTCTGACCGAAGGTAGGAAAAGCAAACTCTTTAGAATACAGATGAAGCAGATGCCTCAGATTTTTTACATTAAGTGTCTGAATACCTAGAGGGCTGGGAGATCAAACAAGGGAAAGCCTTGCCTACCCACCAGAACCCTGACAGTAAGATTTACCTGAATAATGAATTACAATTGAGAAAGAAGTTCTTTTAAGCCAAGATTTGAAAGCGAGAGGGGGATTCAGTTAAGAACCAGAGAAGAAAATAGGCATGTTCTAACAAAAAATTTATAAACCACTAAAACAGTCACTTAATAGCCACAATAGATACATATGTCTCCTTTGGAAAGAAATGCCTTTTGACTAGAGATTAGTAATAACCAGAAATAGGTAGAGAGTAGCAAAGGCTTTATGTTACTTCTAATTATTCCTAGTTGAATTGTGAGATGAACATTTTACCCGGTTGAAATTTTCAAGCTTCTCTCTCTCTTCCAGTAGCTGGACAAGGGATAAAATGACTTGCTAAATATTAACCTTTTTTTTTTTTTTAACAAAGCTTCTGGGTCTCCCTGGTTCTGAAAGTTCAACTTCTCTCAACTATTTCTCCCTCGGGTTGAATTCTATTAGCATGGGCTTTACTCTCCTGATGCCTACAAGCCCCAAGGGTTTAGCATGTTTAGATCAATTACTGCTTCCAGCACAGCCTGTATCACTACCCACAGCTCCAAACCTCATCAAGGCTGTGGTCTTAGATTGACCAAATGGGTGCCATTTCCACTGTCTCCATGATGGGGAGGAGCTTGGCCTTTGAAAAGAAACTTCAGAGGAAACAGCTCAGGCTGCAGCTCTTGGCTCCAAGAATTAGTGTCTTGTTCTTACTGATTTGTTCTTTTATTGGTTTGGGTTTAATCTCTCACTTTTAAACACTACTTTTTTAATGGAAGCAATACATTCTTATTGTAGTAGAAAATTAAAATAATATAGAAGTACATGAAGTGAACAAGGAAAATATATCTCTACAACACTCCACTCCCATATCCTAACAGTAATACTTGTCAGCAGATGCTCTGCTATTCAACCATCCATCCCTCTATTCACCTGCCTATCTAATCTCAAATTACAAACACATTACCTATGTATCTAATTTCCCATATATCTATATAAGATGCCACAAGTATGCAAATCCAAAGTCTTGCTTTGTCATTCAGTAGCACTACGGTTTCGTACAAGTTAAAGTAATTTATTCATGTCTCCATGGCCACCTGTAAAAAGGGGCTAAATGTCGCACCTATTTCAGGTTTTTAAAAGAATGAAGTAAGATAAATCAAGTAAAACTTTTAGAATAATGGTTGGCATGAAGTAAGTTCTCAATGAAATGGAGCTTAAAAATATAGAGACATACTTAATACCTACAGTTTGGACTTTTTTTCAACACTTATTAATTTATAACATGTATATGTTTATTCATCAACCATTTATTAGATACATGATATATGCCAAGGACTATTGTAGACACTGGAGTTATAAGTGACCAAAAATAAAAACAAACACAAGCTTGGAACCTGAACTAATGGAGGCTACAGTCCAATGGTAGAGATAGTTTTACCTGCCAAGCATTCCATGGTATGGAGTAATACTAGGGCTACTATAAACGATGCTGCAATGAACATCCTTATACCCATGTGTTATATATGTGTGACTATTCCTATAGAACCAACTCCTGAATGTGAAATCTCAGGATCAAGAAATATACAATTTCATAATCTGAAAGGTAGTACCTAACTTTTTGATGAAAATGGTTCAAGTTGTTTTTCCACCAAGAGAGAAACACCAGACCTATTTCCATGAACCCTCATAATCAGATTATTTTCTGTTTACCTATCCATCACAGAATTTGTATTATTTTTTTAATTATTGGTAGCATTGAGCTTAATTTCTCATTCATTAGCTCTGTGATTTTCTCATGTGGACATCCTAAAAATAATGCTTACCCACTTTTTGATCAGTTATGTCAAAATTTCATAATAATTGTAGGAGTTTTATCATAGTGAGTTTATTAATTATTAGTAGTATGCTTCTCTAGTCTGTCATATATTTTGCTACATTTTAATAGTATCTTTCACCATAGAAAAGTTTTTAATTTTTGCATTCTTAAATCTGTCAAACTTTGATCTTATGGCATTTGGGCTTTATGTCACCTGAATATTATTTAAAAGTTTGTCTACATTTTAAAAGAATATTTGCAAATTTTATTTATGCACATTAAATTATCATATTGAAATGCCACAGTTATCATGGATTAGAGTTGTCTAAATAAAAGGGACTTCTGTCAAAATATCTATTCTATATAGTTAATCCGTTTCTCTATGCTTGTGTGACAATGTATCTGGATGGAAATTTATGAAGTCTAAAGCAAGTCATCTATTTAAAAATAATTTCCTGACTATTTTCATGCTTTTATTCTCTAGACTAAGCTTAGAATTATTTGGGCAACCATACTCTCCCTTCCCTGCTCTGTGTGATATTTTTACTGTGCTCTCCTCCATTCATTTCTGCCCCTTTGTTCTCTGCTTCTGCCCCAGGTGGCTGACTCCTTCGCAATGCATCTCCTGTGATGGTTTGCTGGCTGGCTTCCAATTGCACTAAGCCAATGGAAAGGAACAGATGGAGATACAAAGAAAAGGGAAAGAGAAGACGAGGGAAATTTCTCCTCCACAATTTCCCTGCTTCACAGCGCTTCCTGTAGTAGATAAATCCTTCCAACAACTACATTTGCCAATATGTGGTCCTTCCTTCATCGTTGCAGCTTTTACTGAATTCCTCCATTCACCTCCTGATTGTTAATATTTACTTTTATAAGTTATATTTTCACAAAATTATTTTCATTTCAACCATCTGAGGTGAATTACATTTCTTGCTATGATTCTGTATGTTATGCCCTTTGTAACAGTTAATTTAACATGTCAACTTGGGTAGGTTATGGTATCCAATTGTTTGGTTAAGCAAACACTAGTCTTTTTTTATTAATGTGAAGGTATTTCACAGATTTAACTCATTCATCAGTTGATTGCATCTATGGTTGATTACATGTACAATCAAGAAAGAAGCCTGCTTTCAACAATGAGCAAAGTCCCTTCACCCAGTCAAATAAAGACCTTAAAGGGAGAACTGATGATCTCCTCAGTCAGAAAGAATTTCTATCTCTACTTCAGCCAAGCAGCTTCTCCTGGGGAATTCATCCTCACCTTCAGCTGAGTTTTCAGTTTCTGTCTTCTTCTGGGGAATTCAATGTTACCACCCAGTTCCTAATTTATGGTCTGCCCTTTAGAATTCTGGCTTGTTAATTCCTATGCTTGCATAAGCCAGTATAATAATAAGTCTCTTAATATTTACATGTATATGTGTGTATATGTATGTGTGTATATGCGTGTGTGTATCTTGTTGGTCCTGTTTTTCTGGAGAACGCTGACTAGTATACCCACTAAAATCATGTAGACATAGGTAGATATATAGATGAATTGATACAGCTATAAATCTACACATGCATACATATATGTGAGTATGTGTATGTGTATAAGTATGTATTGACTGAAACTGCTTTGGATGAATGATTAACTTAGGGATAAGCAGCAGTTTTTATCATATATCTCCTTCTTTTGTCATATCTTTATTTATGTACTTATATGCAAATTTGACCTTTCTCCAAATAATCCTTGCACTTTATTTTGTGGATTCTGTCTAAGAAATACTTTAAATTTATAATTATTCTGGATGAGATTCTATTTTCTGCTTATACTTTCTAATTTTTATTACAATTTTAAATAAGGAGAAAGTCATATTGTTTTCAAATGATGATTCTTTATTCCATTTTTTCCAGTATATGTACCTCATACTTCTTTTCTCCTGTCACATAATACTATATTGAACAACAACACTAATAGAGATTATTTTTGTATTCTGTACTATGTTAATTATAATTATTCTAGTATACTAAGATTAGGAAGTTTCCTTCCATACCTTGCTTAGTAAGAACTTTTCTTAGGATTTAGGACAAAAGATTGTTTGTCTGTTGAGTTCCTATATTGCTATTATGCTTTCTATTTTATCTTCTAAGGATCTGAGGGGGAACCATATGTACTCTTGGAATGAAATACATTTTCCGTGTCTAATATCAAGCTTGACTCAATTTACACTCACTAAATATTTGTGAACAAATGGGAAAAAAATGATTGCTGGTAAAGATATACTCTTTGTTCTTCTACAGATAATCTGTTTTGCTGTTCATTTTCTTGGGGGGGGGGTTGGGGGCAGTAAGGAATTGCAAGATACGGGGATTTATCAGATAGTCTGAAAAAGATATATTCCCATTTACCGTTGTTTCTTGTCCACATCCAATTCAGTAATTTCCTTCATTTTGGGGAATGTTATTTGTTTCACATAGTGAGCCAACCTGTGGATTTTATTTATGTCTTTTCACATACCACTTAAGTTTTTCTAAATTCACTATTGTGAAGCATGGCTATTAAATAGGCAAATGGAGAAAATGACTTTTAAAATTGTCAACTGTAGTGCCTAAAAATATTATAAATGTTTAAAACTGATTCAACATCTCTGACAGAAGTATTTTAGATACAAATGAAAAGGATTAGCACTTCTTTCTATATTTGAAATGGGAAAAATTAGATTCGATACTTAGCAGGCTGAATTTAATGCATCGCATAAAACGATCCAGAATTTTACTTCTTGAGGAAGTCCCTTAGAAAGACTGATCAGACTAAAATCTATAACTCAAATTGCATTACCTAACATAGTGCATTTTAACAACATCATCCTCATCGTAATCATCATCATCATAAACTTCAAATTAAATTAGAATTTCCTCTTCTGTGGAAACTAAATTAAGCTAATATAGTGAGTGAAGAGAACCTAATTCACAGGGCCATTATAGATGATTTATTTCAAATAAATTTCTGCTCATTTCTTATTCTTTTCATAAAACTGATTGATGAAAAATATGCAGGTCAAGAGCAGTCCACTAAAGTTTGTTTTTATATGAATATTTTACCCAAAATGATTATTGACCATATGCATTTTGTCTAGAACTTTACTCAAGGGAGTTGTTAACATAATTCATTTACAATTCAGTTAGCAAGAAAACATGTTAAATTGAATTTTAATCTGAAAAAATAAATCAAATAAGTGTGAAATATACTACATCCCATAAAATGAACAAACACTGATCAAATTATACGCCTGAACTATGTAGCACACATATCCCAAGACATTTAAAGTATCATCTCCATACAGTCATTAAATAAGTCTCAAGATTGAAAGGGTTTACATAAGCATAAATGAATAACTTTGGGTCATATTATCAGCTCAGTAGGTGTAATGATGTATTAAAAATAGAAACCTCTTCTTAAACACTACATCAGTAATCACTTAAACCTTTTTCTAATCATAAAGGCATAAATTTTGCCACGTCATTGAGATGAAAACACATTTAATTTCATGCTGATTATCATAAAATCTGTACTTTTGGCATTTCTAAGTACCTGGAGAAAAGAGAGCTCCCCCAAATTAGAAACCTGCTCCTGGAATCAGAAAATTCTAGTAATCATCAACTAGAACTTGATAGTATAATCTATAAATAATCCAGTATCTAATACAATGTCTTAATCAAATATGGTGTTTGATGAATAGTTGTTGCTTTGTTGCATATATGTAACACAATATATCAGTGAAAGAATAGAATCTTAATCCTTGGTGACACTCAACATTTTTCTTAGCTACTTCTGCAATTGTAATTAACAGAAAGGTTTCCTCTATACCTGATAAAGTCCTTAATAGGAAAGCTTGTTCTAAGAATTCCAATATACTGGATTTGATAATGTGACCTAAAAGAGAGATTCCCCTGCTGAGTGGTATATATATCTATCATCTCTCTATTTGTTTATCTATCTAATCATACTTACTTATGATTCTACTACATCTATAACATTTCAGACCCTGGAGAGATACGTATGTATTTATGTGTGTACAATGACTCTTAAAAAAATAACCTATGAAACGCTTAATGGCAAAGATTTCCCCTAGAACTTATTCAATTCCTATTAGATGTGTTATTTTTTTAATTGGGATTAATATTTTGAAAAAATCATCATATACTTTGGTCCCATATATATGCTACACATCTATTTTGCTACGAAAGTATCCATGCAATTTGATGTTTATATGGAATGAATTACATCACTAGAAATTATCTATGGCACTGTGGGGTCATCAAATCCACAAAGTTCATTTTTTTTTTACTGACCAGCTCATTAGTTTGATAGATAAGAAAATGTCATACTCATGGTGTAGCTTGTCAATGTCTCCAATAATAACTTCACACTAAAATGTTGAATCTGTACTAGAATCAAGTATTTTTAAAAACACACAGGTGACAGAACAGCATACCCAAGGAGTAAATTTAAATGCATCTGTGTCAATGTCAAGTGACAGCTGGTTGAGGGTCACATGACTCTCAATTAGACTGATTCTAAAAAATAGTTTGTCAATGACTTGACAAGGCATAAATAGACAGCTGTTATATTAAAGGTGTTGTTATCTTGAGAAGAATATGTCTTACTGCTTATAATAAAATCCAGAAATGGACGTCTTAGCTGAAATAATATCGAAACCAAGAAGATGAAATTTCATAGACATCAACTTGGAGTTTGGAATTACTATTGAGAAAAGCAACTTATAAGGATTGCATGGATTCAGACAGAAAGTTTTTGATTGGGAATCAGGCAATTCAAATTCTACTTCCAGCCCTGGGGATTACTAGATGTAGGGGCTATGATAACCATGAGGGTAAAGGATGTCAAAAGCAAACATATGACTAAAGGCTGTAGGTGTTCATCTTGGCGATGGTGGAGCCATACTGAGCTCTCCGCACAGCGGCAGGCAATCAAAGCTCCTCTACGTAGAAGTAAAAATCAGTGTGTGAATGCTACAAAAATAGAGATTGTTCAATATAAGAAAAAACGTTTGCTAATAAAATCCCTTTTAATAATTAAAATCGACTAGCAAAAGACAGGGTCTGATTCAGAAACCCATCCAGTTTTGGGAGGGATTTGGTCAGAGGATACATGGACACCCTTCATCTGTCCTTGACAAAGTGTTCTGTTCTGCTTAATGGATGTGCTTAGATGATGTACTGCCTCTTAATTTTGCATATATTATCACATTTACTACTCTTAAAGACATCTGTGAAGTAAGTGGAAAAGGAACTATAGAGAGGTGAATTCACTGGGACTCAGAGAATAAAAATGGCTTCCCAAGACTATTGAGCTTGTAAGTAGCAGAGCAGAAGAGCTTCCAACTCTAAATTTTGATTAATGTTCAAGCAATTAGCAAGACCACTTAGCAAATTCATTTACTAGAGTCCTGTTTACACCTCTATAATCACCTTAATTATTTTTTTCTTCTTAATTCATTCCTCTGCCTGCATTTATGTGATTGGTCCTGTCACTGAATAATAAAACACTTGACTTTCTGAGATTACATTTTCTCAGTCAATATTTCTTAGGATAATCCCTGAACATTCCTTCTCTATTTTAGGATACACAGCATCCTTTAATAACAGGAATAGAATTGTGTTAAAAATTCAAGTATTTGTTGATGATTTTCTCTTGAACATCATACGAAATTCCATTATAAATAGATAAATGGTATAAATTCCATAGCCAGTAAAAGGAATTCCAATTCACTTTTATTTTCCAAATTAGGCTATTGTAAAGCATGAACAAAATATCCGCAAATACACTCTGTAGGACTCCTACCATACTTTTGTCTCAATTTAAATAACTTTCTTGGAATGAAATCTTCATAGTTTATAAAGGGGCATTACTGCCTGTCAGGAAGAAATAATGAGCTTGTATTTCTCAGCTGCGTATAAATTGCATGCATTTTATATTTCTAAGGAGAAGCCTCTATCAATCAATATTTTTAGACAATGATGGCCCTCAGTTAGGCAGGGATTGTTAGTAAAGCTGATAAATATGCTTCATCAGAGACTGACAAATAGCATATGACAGATAACGTTTGTGCTTTTATATTATGCACATTAAAATATGTATAGGAATATAAAAATTCAAAAATGTGATTTTAATGTAAAATTGCTTTCAAATTTCTTGGTAGGAAGCTTGCCAGAGACACCAAAGGAACATTTGGGGAAGCAAATAGGTAATAATTCCATGCATAGGATAAGCAAGTGAAGTAGAGATTTTAAAAAAACAACCCAATTTTGGAACATGGACAAAGTACAGTTAAATATCATTAAGTGAGCATGTTGTGAGGCCCATACATAAGTGTCTTTGCATAAATGGGACCTGGGCAACCTCTGTAGTGTTTTGGGGCAGGTTTAAGGACAGGAGTTTCCCCAAAGCAGGCTCAAGGCATTTAATCCATGGCTGCTTTTTATGCAGAGCTGATTCATTTGAACTAAGAGAGCTGTAGAGCACAAAAATGTCATGTTAATATTCTGTGCTGAGCTAAATTGTGTTAGCAACAAACTTGTCTTATCATACATTTCACCTTGGCCTATGAGAGAAAGTGATAGTTATGCTATTAACTGACAATTAATTAATCATTAAAGCAGTTATTTAAAAAAAATACATAGTACAAATTATCTTTGGAAAATACAGCAACATTTTCCTATTCCTCATTTGCCAGTGTTTATTTGTAAGCCTATTCACTTAAGTGAAACTTTCTGTTGAATTGTTTAGTCATAGCTTTTTCAGCATCTTGTCTTCTAGTTTGTTAATCTTCCTACCTCTCCCAAGTTTTTAAACTCAACAGGGGCTGACCTTTACCATAAAAACCTAAATACTTTGATAGCTTTTTTTAAATTTACCCAAACCAAAATCCTTTCATTTATCCATTCATTCAAGAAGTATTTGTAGAGTGCCTAACATTTGCCAGGCACTGCGATAGATACTTGGGCACAACTATAAACAAAAGAGTCAACAGATTTTTTTTTTTTCATGGAGCTGAGTGTCTAACAAAGGGGACATATATTTAAGCAAGTGAATTCAGTACTTCGTGGCAAGAACTATCGTATGGGAAACTAAAAGTGCCAAATATTTAGTTTTTTTGGCATAAGGTCCATTAATCTATCACTTCAGCTTCAGGACAATTACTTATTAATGAACTTTTAAAACACTTTTCATTTTGAAATATGTTCAAACTTACAAGATAGTTATAAAAATAATACAAATCCATACAGAGAACTTTGACACACCCCTATCACTCCACATACCTACATTCACCAATTTTAACGTTTTGCCACATTTGTCATATCATTCCATCCATGGACACATATTTGCCCACCAATCCATCAATCTATCTAGTTATCAGTCCATTTTCTGAGCATTTGGATGTAGCTTGAACATACTGTTGTGTACATTTCTTAAGAACAAGGATATCCACTTACATATCCAACTTCAGTGTACTTACCAATTTCAAGCAATTTAACATTGATATAAAGCTTATAGTCTATATTCCAACATGTCCTAATAACATCCTTTTGAGCCTTTTCTCCTTCCTTGTTAAATCCTGTCCAGGATCATGTACTGCTTTTAATTGCATTGTCTCTTTAGTTGTTCTTTAAAGTGGAGTTGCAAACCAAAAATACAATCGTAACGGCAGTCCTACTTACCCATGCTGTTACCCTTACTAGAGATCTTTATTTCTTTAGACATCTTCAATCTATTGTCCTGTAGATTTCATTTTAGCACCTCCCTCAGATTTATTTATCTGCGAATGTCTTAATCTCTCTCTCATTTTTGAAAGACAGTTCTGCCTGATATAGAATTCTTAGTTGACAATTTTTTGCTTTCAGACTTTAAATGTGTCATTCCACTAACCTCTTGTCTCCATGGTTTCCAACGAGAAATCAGTGCTTAATCTTATTGAGGCTCCCTTGTATATGATACATTGCATCTCTCTTATGGCTTTCAAAATTCCCTCTTCATCACTGGCATTCAAAGGTTTGATTATAATATGCTGTGCTCTGGGTCTTTTTTTATTTTAACCTATTTGGAACTCAGTGAGCATCTTAGATGTGTACATTCATGTCTTTCATTAAAAATGGGAAGTTTTCAGCTATTATTTCTTTGAATATTCTCTGTTCCCTTTTCTCTCTTTCTTCTCCTCCTTCCATATTGCATATATGCAATATGCTTGATGGTGTCCCACAGGTTCCTTAGGCTCTGTTTATGTTCCTTCATTCTTTCTTCCTTCTGCTTGTCAGACATATGATTTCAATGCCTTATCTTCAAGTTCAAAGAGTCTTTCTTCTGCCATTTCCAATCTGCTGTTGAGCCCCTCTAGGGAATTTTTAATTTCTGTTACTGAGGTCTTCAGCTCTGTTTCACACCTTTTCATAATGTCCACCTCTGTATTGATAATCTCTTTGTGTTCATGTATTGTTTTACTATTTTTATTTAGTTCTTTGTCTAGATTTTCCTTTAGCTCTTTGAACATATTTAAGAACATTTAAAAAAATCTTTGTCTGATATTCTGGAATGTGCCAGGTCTGGTTCTCCAAATATGGATTCTCCTTACTGATGATTTCTGATGTTTTAATTCTCTCCTTTGTCTGGACCATCACCTCCTGTTTCTTTGTATGCTTTGAAGTATTTTGTAGAAACCCAGGCATTTTGACATTTTAATGTACAATCGCTGGAATTTAGATTCTGAGGCATCTGTTCCCTAAGCTGGTATCTAGCTAGTGTTATGAAAGAGCTTTCCTTAAATGTCAGGAGCTGGGAAGGGTGGGTGGGGGGTGAGGTGAGAAGAGGTAAAAAAGGAAAATACCCTTCCTATTCTTTGCAGATTGACCAGTGCACAAGCTCTCCTTTAAAGCTTCTCTCTACAAAGAATTTTAGAGAACAGCCCAAGGCCAAAGAGTAGAGGCTACCCCATTCTTCCTGTGCCTGCTGGTGAAACAGTTTCCTCAGGGGCTTGGACACTGCACAGCAAGCACAATATTCAGAAATCCATTGCCCCAGGCAGCCACTGGACTGCTGTCCCACAGAGTTCCTAAGGAGAGCTGGGTGAACTACCTCCTGCACATGCCTCAAGTTCTGAGATGGTGAGTCCCTCTGGGACTATTAGTGAATTTTTTTGACTTACATGTCTATAAATGCATATTCAGTCTCATTTCAAAACTGATTTGTAGTAGCTTCAAATGCTGAGATAATTATTTGAGAGCAGTATGAGGTCCTTCCATTTCTTATCTAAACTCACAAAATCTACTTTTAACACTTCCAGAGTTTCACAGATCATTGCAGCAGATCCCCTTTCTTTTTTTTCTGTTTAAAATAAATATATCAAGTTTAATAGAAGATGATAAATATTAAGATGAAGAGTTTTATTATTCTATAGTTGTGGCTCAAAAAGCACCTTTCGTACTAAGAAGCCCATGAAAAAAATTATAGCTGATTGGGTCATCTATTTGGCTCTGGGAAACCGTAGTAAACAGGTCCCTGAGTTAGTGTGTAAGGTGGCTTTAAATAAATACGCAAATACGTGAACCAATCCATGAGAGCTAAAATATGCCAGAGAAGACCAAATTAGACGCACAAATACTTGTCAATGTTTTTTTATTGTGAAATATAACATATATACAAAAAAGTAATAAATTGACAAGTAAATTTTAACTAGTAGTTATACAACAGATTTTAAATTTTGATGTGGGTTACAGTTCTACGATTTTTCATTTTTTCTTCTAGCTGCTCCAAGACACTGGAGACAGAAAAAAATATATCAATATACTGATTCAGCATTTCACACTCATTTGTTAAAGCCTATCTTCTCTGATATAATTTTCCCTCTCTTTTTGTGTGTGAAAAATAACATATATAAAAAAAGCAATAACTTTCAAAGTACACTGCAACAATCAGTTGTAGAACAGATTTCAGAGTTTGGTATGGGTTACGATTTCACAATTTTAGATTTTTATTTCTAGCTGCTATAAGGTACTGGAGACTAAAAGAAATATTAATATAATGATTCAATAATCATACTCATTTGTTAAACCCTACCTTCTCTGTATAACTCTATGACCACCTTTGATCTTTTTCCTACTCATTAGGGGTATTTGGGCTATGTCCATTCTAACTTTTTCATGTTGGAAGGGGCTGTTGATAATATGGGATTGTGTTGATTTGAAAGGATTTATGTACCATAGAAAAGCCATGTTTTAATCCTAATCAATCCTGTGGGAGTAACAGTTTCTTCTAATTCCTATTTAGTACTATATGTTGGAAACTTGATTAGATTATTCCAACAGAGATGTAAATTGGCCGATTGTGGATATTAACTTTTGAATAGAGGGAGATGGGACTCCACCCATTCTAGGTGGGTCTTGATTGCTTTACTGGAATCCTTTTAAAGAGGAAGCATTTTGGAGAAAGCCTAAGACAAGAAAGTCATGAGGGCAGAGTCCACCAGCCAGCAACCTTTGGAGATGAAGGAGAATGCCCATGGGGAGTTTCATGAGGGAAGAGGCTTGGAGAGGAAGCAAGCGGAGGTTGCATGTTTGTCATGTGCCTTTCCAGTTGAGAGAGAAACCCTGAACTTCATCAGCCTTTCTTGAGGGAAGGTAACATCTTGTTGGTGCCTTTAATTTGGACATTTCTATAGACTTGCTTTAATTTGGACAATTTCATGGCCTTACGACTGTAAACTTGCAACTTATTAAATTCCCCTTTTAAAAGCCATTCCATTTCTGGTATAGTACATCCTGGCAGCTAGTAAACTAGAACAGGGATGGAACTAGTTGATGTTCTGAAAAGGCTGGCCCCTCTGCATTTTAAAACTTATCTGGTCCAGGAACCTATCTGGAGGTTATAGTTTTCTGGAAACTTACCCTAATGCATGGAACTTTTATAAAATCTTATATAATGTCCTAGTTATTCTTTAGGATTGGCAGGAAAGGTTTTGGTTGGGGTTTGGCAAGTTACAATAGGTAGCAATGTCTAACTAGCTTGGGTAAAAATGATCCTCAGAGTAGCCTTTTGACTCTATTTGAACTCTTTCAGCCACTGATACCTTATTTGTTATACTTCTTTTCCCCTTTTTTGGTCAGGACAGCATTGTTCATCCCACAGTGAAAGGGCCAGGATCACATCTCTGGGAGTCATCTTCCACATCACCAGGGAAACTTTCATCCCTGGATGTCATGTCCCATGTAGAGGGGAGGGAAATGATTTCACTTGCAGAGTTGGGCTTAGAGAGAGAGAGGCCACATCTGAGAAACAGAAGAGGTCCTCTGGAGGTGACTCTTAGGCATACCTCTAGGTAGGCTAAGCTTCTCCACTACATACATAAGCTTCACAAGAACAAGCCTGAAGATCAAGGGCTTGGCCTATTGATTTGGATGTCCCTAATATTTGACAGAGTATCTGGGGTCTCCCCAGTGGTAAAGTTTAATAGTTCCATAATTTTTTCTCCTACCACTCAAGGGACTTTGTCAATACTTTTTGATTATCTGCTTAATATACTCTGGGATATATCCAGGTAATATATTAAGCTATACAGGATTAAAGGCTCTCATTCTTGTTCTGGGCTCCCTATGTTCATGTTGTTTAAATGATCTATCCAGACATGTTGAATTAGATTATATAGGCTCACAAATATTATAAGATTTCATGAAAAACAAATAGCACTTAAACAAGATGGAAGAAACGCTTCTCAGTCAAAAGATGGAGAGAGACTAAATTGCATCTGGGGATTGGTAAGAAGACTGCCATGCCCCATGATTAAGGTTAAAGAGTAAAAAGAGACAAGACTGGGGATAAAAAGCAGAGCTAGAGAGACTATGAGCAATACCAGCAAGTACTGAGTTTGAATTTATAATATAGGCAATGAGGAGCCATTAAATACATTTGAATAGCGAAGCCACGTGATAAAACTACTGTTTTAGAATAATAAGTTTGGAGGCAAAGTGTGAAATACATTTGAATAAGGGAGAGTTGAGAGAGACAAAAATTTCAGCCATGAGCAGTAAAAGTAGGAATAAGGCCTGGCAGTGGCAAAATTCGAAGTCAAAATTTGAAACAGGGATCTGCTTTGATATAATTGGAATTTTAGGAAAATTCAAACAGTAGCTAGGAAATTCTGTAAAGGTATTTTCTAGAGTTGATGCTGCTTACATTGGGCCTAGAGAAACCAAAAGCTTCGTAACATTTGAGGAAATTATAATTAAGCCAATTTGATCTGCACTCAAGGAAAATATGGTAAACACTGACATCAATCAGATTAAGATGAGATTATAGAGGGGCTTTCAATGCTTTGGTTACAAGTTTGAACTTCCATTTCTGGGGACCCAATAATGTTATTGATAAGCATGGGAATAAACATGAGTTTGGTTTTGGGTGATGGACTTTATCTCAGACAACTCTTCCTGCTGTTAAAATCATTAATCATTCATGAAGAAAAAGTATTGATACAGATGTAAAAAGAATATAGGCCCTCAGATAAAATAAAACAGAGTTGTGACTGATTTATGCACGTGGAATTTTCAACATATTATGAGAGGTGTGGTGCTAGCAGCAGGTATGAAAGTAAGGTGGCTACAAACAACCAAGAGCTTCAACAATCTGACTGGTCTTCCAGAGAGAATGTAGGCGGGATAGGTGTTAGAGAGGTGGGCAAATCAAGAAGGTCCTGGTGTGAAAATCCAGAGTTTGACCTGTCTCCTGAAAGGTACAGGACAGCTTTTTCAAGAAGGCGGCATTTAAGATGGAGTGTGGCCTGGTCAGGTTGTCTTTTAGAAAAACCACCCTGCCAAAGGTATGGGGATTAGATCAGAAAAGGGAATCTAGACTTTGGAGACCAAGTACCAAGGGACTGCCATATGCATGATGAGGCTCTGAACTGTGGTGGTGGCAGAGGGGTTGAAGAAATTATAAAATAAGGTAGAAATTACAGGACTCTTGACTGGATGTGTGAATGGAAGAGAGGGAAAACCGAGGGCAACGGGGCTCAAGCTTGGCTGCCCACTGGTATGACCTAGGAGCATTAATAAACTCAGATGCCCGGGTTCTCCTATCCTGAGATTCTGATTTAATTGGTCTCAGGCATTAGGAGTTTTAAGGTTTTCCATGTGATGCTAAAATGCAGCCAAGGTTGAGGACCACTGTTCTAGCATGTCCCCCATGATTGGGTGAGCAGCATTCACCAAGCCAGGAGTAGTGGGAGGGGACAGATTTAAACGGAAGAGGGTTGGAGGAGACAGACTTTTCATATTCAACTCTTGTCTCCACTTCCTACTAGTTATCCACATCACCAGGCTTTGAAAAAATTCCTTTATTTCTCTTCAAGTCTTTGTTTCTACATCTGTAAATGTGGTGGTAATAGTGTTTAGCCCTTAAAGTAGTTTAAAGCCTAAATAAGAAAATGTAGGTAAAGCACCTGGCATGTAATAAGCTCATCATAAATATCAGCTATTTTAGCAAACTGAGAAAGTTGCTTTTCTTAAACTACTGGTGACCTAGCAGAACTTGTAATGCAGATTTTAAATCAATGGAATGGAAGTGAAAGTAGGAGATTAAAAACATGTGCAGACAAGAGAGCATACAGAGGATAAGAGTGGCTTTGGAAAATATCTGTAATAACAAAAAAGGGGGGAGTCAGCAGAGCAAAAAAGATATAATAAAGATATAAAATAGATACAGACATAGATGTAGAGATTGATGGAATATCAGAGTAGTAAACTGCCCCAAATTCATAAAAGCGAATATCTCAATAAGAGAGAGATGAAATTCACCATGAATTCCAATTAGAATTTAATTAATGACCTTAGAGAAGACAATTTTGACAGGATGAATGAGGCAGAAGACAGAGTCTAAGGGATTAAGGAGAAAATGGGCAAGAGGCAAATTTAATAACTTTAGGTAAAGTTGACACGTTCAGGATATTTGGCAATCATAATTACATTGGCTTACAATAAATTGGCGCTCATAACTGCCAGACCCTTCTCTAAATGTTTCAAATAAATGAATCCATTTAACCAGCACATTACAATCCTGTAACATTTTATCATCACCTTGATTTTCTAGACGAAGAAAATGAGGCACAGGAAGATTAAATGATTAGCACAAGGTCACATGGCTTAAAAGCAGCCAAGCTGGCTTTGAACCAAGAAGTCTAGGTCCAGAACCTATATTGTATTTCTGCTCACACACTAAGACCAGAGTGGTGATTGGCACTTAGGTCATGTAGCTGGATCTGTTTAACTGAATAGGGCAACATCAGACATGAAATAAGAATGCAGAACATTATAGGCGTTTTAACATTTACTCTGTGTGCTGTGCTATGAGAGAGCATGATAGGATGATGAGAAAACACACATAGGAGATGATCACACCGTACAACATGTGAGCCCTTCCATTGGAAGGGTGCAAACTACTTGGGAAAAATTATGGAAAATACTTCTAGCTGGAAAATTGTAGAAAAGTTTATATAGAGGAGCTATTGATTGAAGTAGACCAGGAGAAGAGAAGGCCTAGAGACATATCAGCAAATTATAAAGAAACTGATAAAAATCTGGGGAAATGGAGAAATAACTTTGGTTGAAATACAATCATGGACAGTCTTAAGTGCCACTGATGAAGTATTTGAAGTGGGGAATGATATGATGAGAACTTTCATATTAGGGCAGGACTTCCCAAAGTGCTGTCCCAAGGGCTGCAAGGGCAATGTCACCAAGGAACTTGTTAGAAATGCAAATTCTCAGGTCTCATTCTAGACCTACAGGATTGGAAAGTCCTAGTGTGCGCCAGGCAATCTATACTCTTTCAAGTCCTCCAGGTGATTCTGATGCATGCTCAAGTGTGACAACCGCTGCTTTAGGGGATGCCGTGGTCATTAGCTCTGTTGACAAAAATTCTATTCTTTTATCTTGGCCTCTTGGCTGCCTCTTTCCCTCTGCCCACTTGAATGCAGACATGGCACTTCAGACTGTCCATGATGTGGCACGTGACTCGCCTCGTCAAATGAAATGTGAACATAAGTGATGTGCGTCACTGCCGTGCAGAAGCTTTATGGGCTAGTGTGTGTTTAAACATGTTTCCTATTTTCCCAAAGCTTGCATTGAGATGATCCCTTCATCAGTTTAGGTCCTTGCACTGACTACACTGAGCTGAGACCCCTGCTGACCTACAATGACCTGAAGTGTTAGTGGGAAACAAACTTTATTGCTTTGGATCTCTAAGATATCAGGGTTGTTTGTTATTCATGCAAAACCTAGCCTATTGTGGCTGAAGGTGGTGGGGGTAAGGTGGAGAGAAGGGATTCCACTTGTAAAAAGGAATGTGCTTATTAAGTAGATGAGATTTAAGATACCAGTGAGAGAGGGAATAGTGTAGATCAATATTTCTCAAAAGTCTGAAAAGCGACATATATCTCTACCTGAAGATAGATAGATAGATAGACAGACAGACAGACAGACAGATAGATAGATGCAATAAAGGGAGGGAGGAAGGGAGGAAGGAAGGAAGGAAGGAAAGAATATGATTACCAAAATCTTAACAAGATTTTGCCTCAAATATCTTTTTTCAGGAGATAAAATCTTAGAAGACTTTTTTAAAACTTTTTTAATTATACAATTCTGCATGTGCACCCCTTGATCTCTTACCATGTACCAGGCACTGTTTTAAGCTCTTTCCACATATTATTTCTGATCCTTACCACAGCACTGCTGGTAAGACTTTATGATGCCAAGGTTTGCAATTAATTCCCAAATTCTAATATAACATACTTTAAATCATACAGTAAGTAAATAGATGGCTCTGAGATTCAAATCAGGTTCTGTCTGACTCTTTTTATTAGAACATGCTGCTGTATGAGTGTGTGTGTGTTCGTGTGTGTGTGTGTGTGTGTATAGAGGCACAGGAGTATATTCGATAGCCCTGAATAAGTAAAAATAAGTGATTCTTGTATCTGCTGAGAAAGAAAGACTGCTGTTTTATGCTCAATATTATAGTATAATAGTGGGGTAGATAATAATTATAATTAACTAAAGAAAAAATCTGCATACTGGTTATAACTAATCATGCTGATACTGCTACCAAATTTATTTCCCTTTTACAATAAAGTGAAGCTTTAAAGAATCATGATGCTTCATAAGGACAAAAGCACTGACATTTCTAGGTCAATATAAGTTTTCATGAGAAGATGAATGCAGTACTAAATATCTTCAATTGTCCTCCAGAGTTTCACAAATCTGCAAGGTATTTTTTCAAACCCTTGTCACCCACTCCTTATCAGCTAGGCTTCTAAAGATACTAAAGCTTTTTTCATCCTCTTCAAAATAGTAAAGCCAGATTAGGAGCCAGACTTAGCAAATGCATGGTTTGTAATAATAGGATATTACCATGCAAGTTGTATACCATGAATCCACAGGACTATCAACAACTTTACTTGCCTGCTGGATTATAAAAACAGAAGGAATGGCTCCTATATTTATTTATTTATTTTTAATTTTTTATTAATAAAGTCAATCAACATACAACACAAACATTCTTAACATATGAACATTCCATATTTGGTGTGCAATCAATGGCTCACAATCTCATCATATTGTTATATATTCATCACCACGATCATTTCTCAGAATATTTACATCACTCCAGAAAAAGAAATTAAAAGAAAAAAGAGCAAACTCATAATACCATACCCCTTCCCCTCCCTCTCATTGACTACTAGTATTTCCCTCTACCCAAATTATTTTAATATTTGTTTCCCCTATTATTTATTTATTTTTAATCCATATTTTTTACTCATCTGTCTATACCGTAGATAAAAGGAGCATCAGAACAAGGTTTTCACAATCACACAGTCACTCTGCGAAAGCTAGATCATTATACAAACATCTTAAAGAAACATGGCTACTGGAACACAGCTCTACAGTTTCAGCACTTCCCTCTAGCCTCTCTAATAATTCTTAAACTAGAAAGGGGTTATCTATATAATGCATAAGAATGACCTCCGGGATAAACTCTCAACTCTATTTGAAATCTCTCAGCCACTGACACTTTATCTTGTCTCATTTCTCCCTTTCCCCTTCCAGTTGAGGAGGTTTTCTCAATCCCTTGATGCTGAATTCAAGCTCATTCTAGGATTTCTGCCCCATGTTGCCAGGGATGTTTACACCCCTGGGAGTCACGTCCCATGTAGAGAGGGAGAGGACAGTGAGTTTGCTTGCCATGTTGGCTGAGAGATAGGCCATGTCTAAGCAACAAAAGAGGTTCTCTGAAGGTGACTCTTAGGCCTAATTTTAAGTAGGCTTAGTCTATCCTTTGTGGGAATATGTTTCATATGAAAAAAACCCCAAGATTCAGGGTCCAGCCTATTGATTTTGTTGTCCTCACTGCTTGCAAGAATATCAGGCCTTCTCTATACAGGGAAGTTGAATTTCCTCTCTTTCTCATCATTCCCCCAAGGGGCCTTTGTAAATACTTTTTTATTCACTGTTCAAATCACTCTGGGATTTATCATGGCATCACTCTGGATAAACCTACAAAATCTCATGCCCTTCTCAAGGTTCCATGTACTTATGGTGTTCAATTAAACTGTCCATATAAAGGAATGGCTCCTTTAAGACAGCTAAAGTTTGGCTGAAAAGGTAGCATCCTTGAGCACAGAGGAATACAGGAATCTTCTGAATTTTCTGAAAGTATATGCAATCTATTTTATGTTTGCACAAATGTTTATGAGAGACTGTACGTAGTTTTTACCATATCTTCAATGTGTGTAAGAGCCAAAAAAAATATATGGTTACACAGTCCTATGAATATAGTAAAAACATTGAATTGTGCACTCTGAACAGGTAAATTGTACGATATATTAATTACATCTCAATAAAGCTATTTACAAAATGACTAGTCAAGAACTTCCAAAATAAACTTGTCAGACCGAAGTCAAGGTCTCTTCAGTTTTATGCTAGCATCTTTTCAGAACTTTTGTTCCCTGTTAAGGCCCCCATCTCTTAATCTAATTCAATATCAACTAATGACCTGTCCAATGCCCTTGCTATGATGTTCTGTCTAATCATACTATACCTAGTGTTGGGGTATGAAGCTATATATACTCCAGAGAGAAAACATGTTTTTTATATTTATCCATTCCTGTGGGACTGGACCCATTGTAAGTAAGACCTGTTAATGAGGCTACTTCAGTTAAGGTGTGACCCACCTTAAACAGGATGTGATAATCCTGTTACTGGCATCCTTTATAAGAGAACGCAATTAAAACAAAGAGAGAGAAAGCCACGGAAGCAAGAAGCTGAAATCAATGAAACCCAGAAGAGAAGGGAGAGACCAACAGGCACTACCATGTGCCTTGCCATGTGGCAGAAGAGCCAAAGATCACCAGCAGTCAGTCTTCAGGAAGAAAGTATTGCCTGGATGATGCCTTGATTTGGACATTTTCCCCACTTCAAAATCATGAGTGAATACATTTCCATTAAATAAACTCAACCCATTTCATGGAATTTGCTTTAAGATGCCTAGGGAACTGAACACCTAGTTAATTTCATGCAGTGTGACAGTCTGATTACAGGAGTTCCATTCTGTAACTTTCACTGCCTCTTCTGGCTCATATTACACCACAGGTATGACACAATCCAACTATTTAATGTGTTTTTTTACAAAAAAATAATATGTGCATTCATTCCTAAGAAAAAGACATTTTATTAAATATATCTTATATCCATCAAAATGGGAACACAATTAGGCTAAAACAGTTCAGAGAAGCCTAAGGATCCTATTAGAATAACGATTCAGGCAACTAATCAAGCGCCACAGTGGGATAATAGTCAAGATTATGGAGGGAGTCCAAATATTATGGGTCAATATGTCTCAGAGATTAGAAAAGCTAGGAAGCAAAAAGACTAAGAAGACAATATCACTTTAAGCAATCAGACAAGGTCAGATCCTGAAATATTGGAAAAGAAAGCAAAGACGCCCAGATAAGAAGTTCACCAGCACAATCCCATGGGTTTAGGAAGAGAGTAAATGGGAGAAAGGATTCATTAACGGACCCCTAGCACTAAGAAAATAGGGAGCAAATCATGAGGGAACCTACAAAAAACAAACAAAAAAACATTGAACATTAGGTCTAAAGAAAGAAATCTGGGACAAAGAATCAAGACTTTGAGAAGTGACTTGGCTGCTTCTAATCTGTGTGATATTGGCCAAGTGTAATCTTTTGTGGGCTTTCATTTTCTTATTTGTAAAACTGATGCATTTAATATTTTGTGGAATTCGCATTACAACCCTATGAGGTAGATACTATTATTATTCCCATTTTACAAGTGAGGATACTAAGACCCAGAGAGGATAAATCATCCAAGGTCACACTGCTAGTGAATGGCAAAATGGGGATTCATATGCTGTGAGGGAAGCACTGATGGTTACTTCTGTCTCTCTCTTTGGTCTTTATTTCAGTACACACTTACCTGACTTTCATCTGCTACCTCCTGCATCTCTCTGTCTAAGGGTTTTCTCTGCCCACTGGAGTCTGCTCTGCCTGAGTATGTGTGACAGGTCAGAAATATCAGGTTCCCACCCATGACCACTCAACCAATGACCAGCAGGAGTTATTGCATAAATATCCCAGCTTCCTTATTCCTATGGTGGTATAACTCTGAGGTAAGTGTCCCACACCATTTCCCCCAGTTCTCCAGTGGGAGTGAGCTCCAGTTGCCCACACTGGTAACTTCCTGAAATGTACTTTTTGTTGGCTTCTTTCACCTCTCTGTCTTACCTCCTCACTCCTTTACTCATGTTTCCTGAGATCACCTTGCCAATAAACCACAACCGTGAGGTATTCTGATAATCGTCAAGAGGTAAAAATTTAAACTGCTGTTATTTCATCATAAGTGTTAGAAATGTTGATACACAAACCAAAATGTAGAAGAAGGGACCCTGAACCTATATTTATAGGCTCCAATAATTCCTGAACACCAGAGAAGTGTTCATTGAAGGAGATCAGAGAGTTTAAACAATTCTGTTGAATGTTGTTTTGGTTTAGCGAAGCTGACAAAATGTAATATACAGAAATGGGTTGGTTTTTACAATGGAGATTTATTAACTTACAATTTATAGTTCTGAGGCTGTGGAAAATGTCCCAATTAAGGCCTCAACAGGATATCTTCTCCAAAGATCAACTTTGGCGAGCTTGGGATCCTCTGTGAGATAACAAGGTACATGACCACATCTGCTGGGCCTTTTCTCCCAGGTTCTGTTGCTTCAAACTTCTGGCATCATTGGCTTCCTTTCAGAGCTTCTGCATGGCATCAGTTTCTCTCAGGTTCTATGGCTCTTTCTCTCTGAACTTCTCTGGGTGTTTCTCTCTGTTTTCTGTGTAGCCCTTATTCTCTTCTAAAGGACTCCAGTAAGAGCATTAAGACCCACCTTGAATGGGTGGGTCACATTTCAATTGAAATAACCTAATCAAAGGTCCCACCCACAATAGGTCTACACCCAAAGGAATGGATTTTAAAAAGATGATTTTTTCCTGGGGTGCATAACAGTTTTAAACCAACACAAATGTGTTCAGTGACTGAGTAATGGGAGAAAGTTCTATTTTGACCTCATTATTAAATGGAGACAATACACTATATAAAGAAAACTACAAAAAACTGCTAAAAGAAATCACAGAAGACCTAAATAGATGGAAGGGCATACCGTGTTCATGGATTGGAAGACTAAATATAATTAAAATGTCAATCCTACCTAAACTGATCTACAGATTCAATGCAATACCAATCAAAATCCCAACAACTTATTTTTCAGAATTAGAAAAACCAATAAGCAAATTTGTCTGGAAGGGCAGGTTGCCCCGAATTGCTAAAAACATCTTGAGGAAAAAAAAACGAAGCTGGAGGTTTGGCGATGCTGGACTTCAAGGCATATTATGAAGCCACAGTGGTCAAAACAGCATGGTATTGGCATAAAGATAGATATATCGACCAATGGAATCGAATAGAGTGCTCAGATATAGACCCTCTCATCTATGGACATTTGATCTTTGATAAGGCAGTCAAGCCAACTCACCTGGGACCGAACAGTCTCTTCAATAAATGGTGCCTAGAGAACTGGATATCCATATGTAAAAGAATGAAAGAAGACCCGTATCTCACACCTTATACAAAAGTTAACTCAAAATGGATCAAAGATCTAAACATTAGGTCTAAGACCATAAAACAGTTAGAGGAAAATGTAGGGAGATATCTTATGAATCTTACAACTGGAGGCGGTTTTATGGACCTTAAACCTAAAGCAAGAACACTGAAGAAGGAAATAAATAAATGGGAGCTCCTCAAAATTAAACACTTTTGTGCATCAAAGAACTTCATCAAGAAAGTAGAAAGACAGCCTACACAATGGGAGATAATATTTGGAAATGACATATCAGATAAAGGTCTAGTATCCAGAATTTATAAAGAGATTGTTCAACTCAACAACAAAAAGACAGCCAACCCAATTACAAAATGGGAAAAAGACTTGAACAGACACCTACCAGAAGAGGAAATACGGATGGCCAAGAGGCACATGAAGAGATGCTCAATGTCCCTGGCCATTAGAGAAATGCAAATCAAAACCACAATGAGATATCATCTCACACCCACCAGAATGGCCATTATCAACAAAACAGAAAATGACAAGTGCTGGAGAGGATGCAGAGAAAGAGGCACACTTATCCACTGTTGGTGGGAATGTCAAATGGTGCAACCACTGCGGAAGGCAGTTTGGCGGTTCCTCAAAAAGCTGAATATAGAATTGCCATACGACCCAGCAATACCATTGCTAGGTATCTACTCAAAGGACTTAAGGGCAAAGACACAAATGGACATTTGCACACCAATGTTTATAGCAGCGTTATTTACAATTGCAAAGAGATGGAAACAGCCAAAATGTCCATCAACAGACGAGTGGCTAAACAAACTGTGGCATATACATACGATGGAATATTATGCAGCTTTAAGACAAGATAAACTTATGAAGCATGTAATAACATGGATGGACCTAGAGAATATTATGCTGAGTGAGTCTAGCCAAAAACTAAAGGACAAATACTGTATGGTCCCACTGATGTGAACAGACATTCGAGAATAAACTTGAAATATGTCATTGGTAACAGAGTCCAGCAGGAGTTAGAAACAGGGTAAGATAATGGGTAATTGAAGCTGAAGGGATACAGACTGTGCAACAGGACTAGATACAAAAACTCAAAAATGGACAGCACAATAATACCTAATTGTAAAGTAATCATGTTAAAACACTGAATGAAGCTGCATCTGAGCTATAGGGTTTCTTTTTGTTTGTTTTTTACTATTATTACTACTTTTATTTCTTTTCTCTATATTAACATTTTATATCTTTTTCTGTTGTGTTGCTAGTTCCTCTAAACCGATGCAAATGTACTAAGAAACGATGATCATGCATCTATGTGATGATGTTAAGAATTACTGAGTGCATATGTAGAACGGTATGATTTCTAAATGTTGTGTTAATTTCTTTTTTTTTTCTTTCTTTCCGTTAATAAAAAAAAATAAAATAAAAGTACCTAGTATATACTAGACAATACAATATGTTCCAGACACTGTGCTAGGTACAGGACAAATGCTGGTGAGTAACTTACCCTGTCTTCATAACACACAATGTGGATTTAAAGCATACATCTCCATCTTCAAATTCTTTCCCACCAGCTTGTACAAGTGCTCAGGGCTATTCAGCTTCCGTCTACTTACAAACCCTTTCTCTATCTTTTCAGCAACAATCTTCGAGAAAGGACAAACCACTCACAATTTTCCACTACTCCACTGAAGTTGCTCATTGGAATGTCATCAAAACTTACACTTTGCTAATTCTAATGAGCTATTCTAATTTAAAATCTTACGCATTTTATGTGGCATTTAGAAACTTGACCACTGCCTCCTCAAACCAGTTTCTTATGACTGACCTCCTTTCTCCCTCCCTTCTCTCCCAACAGTTCTTGGTCTCCCTGGGGCTATATGACCTTGATAATCTTCGCTTCCCAAATGACATATTCTCCCATTGTTTCAACTGCCAAATACTCTAATGACAAAATGGCCTAGTAAAGCATTCTATTATTAAACAAAACCTATTGAAAACTGAACCCATCCCCCTTCTCTCCTTCTCAAACTTTGTTATTTCTCCTCGGTTTCCTACTTACATACCTAAGATATTATTATAAGATTCATCTTAGCATATTTCACCTCCCTACCCTTTCATATGTCATTATTTACAAGTCCCACCAGCCAATCCTCTCCATCCGATTACTACTCTAGTTCAAGATATAATCAGCCCTTATCTGGATTATTATTTCCAGTCTCCAAATGGACATTGTTATTCCTCAAACATGTTAGATGTTAGCACATCCAAAAACCTGGCTCATTACCTGCAGGATACTCATGGGGAGGTTGTCTTTCAAAGCACTGCACCATAAGGGATTGTGGGTCAAGTTTTTCAGATCAATGTGGCATGGCCCTATAATCATCTGTCTTATGCAGTGATGGTACCTGCACAACACCTCTAAATATGTGCGTTTGAGATGCCTAATATAGACTAACAATCACTCTGTTAGATTTGTTTCATAAAGTGTTTGAGCTAGCAAACCTGTCGTCTCTGACCTAATCAATTAGTTGGCAAGAAAGTCTGAGAACAGAGAAGAGGAAACATTCATTCAGCCGGTAAATGGGTAACCTTACAATGCTTTTTGCAACTTCAAAGACCCATCTTCATCAGAACTCTTCATAAAACCATTGTCAGGGGAAAAAAAAAAAAACTCAACATTTTAAGTTGAAACGTATATCTCCATGTTTCTGATCTTACTCTGTATCAACATAGCACTCAGAAGTCAGAGCCCACCTTAGCTTCCATATTTCTTTTGTCTTTTGAAGTGCTTTAAAGCACAAAGAAATATTTGCAGGGAAAGGTAAAAATAATTGTAGTGATGATGGTTTTTTGGACAGGGAATCTTCAGCAACAGTGCAGTTCCTATGGTGAGGGACTGTAATGAGTTCAAAGTGTTTACAACTTCAATACTGTCTTGTCAAATGCACTCTTCAAGGAAGTGAATTCTTGGCTACAAGCCACAAATGTGCTGTGAGAAATAAAAAGCATGTGAATATGTCGGTTTTCCTATTATTGGCCCAGGTGAGGCTGTTTCTTTTTTATCCTTACTAAAACAAGTTTTCTCGAGATATTAATAATCTCAAAATTGTATGTTTAGCAATAAATCATATAGTTATTTACAAAGCAATCACAGGCTCACTATGGCATGATTTGTATAAACAATCTAGTCACATAGTCTAAGGAATATAGTTTAAGAATTTCAGGGATGTTTTCTGCTGTTTCAGTTCATTGATTGCATAATTCTGTAATTTTATTAATAAAATTACTTTAGGAGCCAGCAAAGAGCTAGCTTTAAAGAGGGAAAAAAAAAAGGACACAATAAGTACATACCACAAATATGAACTTATATAAATGTTAAATTATTGCTAATTTGGGGGATTAGTTTAACTACCATTTTCACCAAACCTGCAAATCAAATTTCAACATGTTATAAGAATGAATCTTCACTTTTAGATTATAAAGTCTTTAGCCAGCTAGCTAGCTTATAACATGTTTTTGGTGCACTAAGTCTTCCCTACTTATATACTGGTAATGGGATAAAATGTTTTTGCATATGCAAATGTCTAAACACACTTGCAAATAGCTCCAAAGAACTGCATTCCTAACCTGAACTCCTGATGTATTAATCAAAGATGTTATATTTGGGGTGTGAGGGACGCGGACCAGCTTCAGAAGAATCATGTACACTGAAAACTGTATGCAAAACTACATTCACATATTTTATTTGTTTGCTTGTTTTTAAGATCCATCAAATCCAGCAGAATCACAACAGATCCTTGATTGGAATACAGGTGAAGAAGCAGTGGCCTAAGGCAGACTGTGGTTCTCCAAGGGTGAATCTAGACCAGCATAACCTGAGAGCTCCTTAGAAATGCAGATTCTCGGGCTCCACCCCAGACTTGACCAAATCATAATCTCTGAGGGCTGAGGCCCATGAATCTTGGTTTTAACAACCCTCAGGGTAATGCTGATGCAGGCTAAAGTTTGAGAGCAGAATTCTGGCCCAGGAAAAATTCGAAAAGATGGCAGTGACAGGAACACAGCTCTGCCTACTGCACATACACTTTTTGAATAGCATTTTAAAAAGCTACAGTTTATTGGGACCTTATTATGTGGCAAACACAATGATAAGTATAACAGGTCTCCTTTTAATGCTCAAAGGAAAACTCTGAGGGTAGAGTTGTCAATCCCATTATACCGATAAGCAAATAGAGGAGCAAAGACTTTAACAAATTTACTTAAAATAGCAGAGTTTGAATCTAGGTTCAAAGGTTGTGATTTTAACGATGACATTCCTACAACTTCAGAAAATATAAGTTGAAAAGAGTTTTGGGGGCAGGTAAACCCATGTAGCCCAAGTATTATTTGAGAAAAATTAAGGTTGCTAAGTCAAACCAGGAAGGATATTTTCATGTATGCCAAGTAGCGTAATGACCCACAGTTTAAGCAGATTAATAGTCAGGAGCAGAATAAGTGAAATGTGGCAAATGAACTCTTATGGAAAAGCTGTTTCCCCATAGTAACTAACTAGTGCTTATACAGGTGAACAACGTTTACGTATTCTATGATGCAAGAAGGCTGTTAAATCAGTCACTCTAAAGAGAACCAAGCAGTAAGTAATTTCTTTAGAATTATTCACAGTGCTCTGATTAGTTACTTTGCCTAAAGCATAACATTCAAACATTTCTTCCCTCCCACCTATGGGTGCTAAGTAGACTGTTTGATGTAATGGAGTAATTAACAGAAAGTTTTCTCCTATTTTGGGCCTGCAATGCAAGGAGGAAGTCTTGGGTACCTTGAGGTCTTAGGTGTCTCCAGGACCCAAACACAAGATGCCAATGCAGGGAGAGAAAAGGCATGTTATCTTATCTACTATGGGAATTTTTTTTTAATCCAAGTTAAATAGGCTGATTAGCAAATGTAAGACAAACACTAAGGTGTCATTTAATCAACCTAGTATCCATCCTTAGAGAATTGTGACTCAGCAGATGGGAAAAGAGGAAATAAATATCCAACATCTTGATTGTAACTGACACTAGTGAAATTATCATTTAACAAACCATGATGAAATAACTTGGCAGAAATCCAATAGGCCTAATAAGTCACTTAATTAAATGAAATTCCATCTCCCCAAGTAAATGGTATGCAATGATAAGCATTCCATTGCAATACTTATCTAGAAAATAGATGTCTAGATTTACTTTCTTTATGACTTTTTAACAGTCAACAAGGGTATAATAATGATATTATCTAGAATTTATATGGTCAATACTCAATTGCTTGCAGGGTTATTAAACCATTTGTAAATTACCTTTTTTTAAAATCCTGCTTTCTGTCCATAAGGATTACATTTCTTACTAACATTTTCTTAAGAAACTTGAAAGAGAAGGAAAGGAAATGAAATGCAAATGACCAATTTTTCAAGTCTTAACACCTTCAGGATAGCATTTGAATATCTTGGCTAAACGAAGCTGGTGGGTTTCCAGCTGATTTAATTTAGGCAAGGCTGTGATAAATGAGGGAGACAATAAAAGTGAAAAAGCTAAAAAATTATTTTATCGATAGAAAATACTATTTTGACAACCTACTAAAAGCCAGAAAACTCAATTATTGACTAAATAAGGAGAAGTTAGGAATATGCATGTTTGATCTTACAGACACATTTGCAACGTTAACTTAAAAACCTGTATCTAGCATCACACATACCTAAAATATATGTCATTATATTAAGACATAAGGTCTATGCATATCTTCCGTGGCCTGATATTAATGTATCTTTTCCTTGTAATAAATACAATCATGGATATAAAAACATATTTTAAAAAGGACCTGTGGGGTGAGTAAAACATATAGATTAAAAATAAATAAATAATGGGGGAACAAATGTTAAAATAAATTTAGTAGATTGAAATGCTAGTGATCAATGAAAGACAGTGGTAAGGGGTATAGAAAAAAATAGGGGAAACAAAGGCTAAAATATAGTGGGTAGCTGGAAACACTAGCAGTCAGTGAGAGGGAGGGGAAGGGGCATGGTTTGTATGAGTTTTTTTCTTTTTATTTCTTTTTCTGAACTAATGCAAATGTTCTAAGAAATGATCATGGTGATGAATATACAACTATGTGGTGATATTGTGAGTTTTTGATCATATACCAAGAATGGAATGATCACATGGTAAGAATGTTCGTGTTCGTATGTTGTTTAAAAAAAAAAAAAGGACCTGTGGTAACTATATACAGTTCACTGATCTTTTCTTTTTGCTTAATGTGACTGTGAGCCCTTTTCACAGATTAAAAGACAGGGGCCCTGTCTCTTTCTTTCTTTCATTTCTTTTATTTCCTTCCTTCCTTCCTTTCTTTTAATTAAAGAAGTTATGAGTTTATAGAAAAATCATGCAGAAAATAGAGTTCCCACATACTCCCGCATTATTAACATCAGTTCTATGTACATAAAAGACAGTAAATAGTTATTGATCCAGTTACAGATGTTTTCCCTACCTTTATATTAATTATGGACCCTGTGAAAAGTAACATGTCATTAAGGTTAAGAAAATAGCATCATTTCCATCATTTTAAACTTCTCTCCACCCTTGAGAAAGATAAAAGGTAATTTTCAAGTGGGCCACAGCGGCTGAGTGGCAAAGTTCTCGCCTGCCATGCTCAAGACCCGGGTTCAATTCCCAGTGCCTACCCATGCAAAAAAATAAATAAATAAATAAATAAATAAATAAATGTAATTTTCAGCTACTACCACAAAAGTGAGAAAAAACTTCCCAAGTTTCAATATGAAGTTAAGTACATTTTTATTTACATTCTGGAAAGAAGAGAGATCTACTTATTTTAGAAATAAATCAACAAATGTGCAAAATGCCTGGCTGTCATGGACTTAAACACCATATTTTACATGGCAATTTAGGACAAAATACTTTACATCATAGATCTGCATTACATTTTCTTCCAGGATGTCAGGTTTTGGAAACCACAGAGAAGTAATATGGGCATGTTTAGATGAAAATGTGCTAGCAGAGAAAAGAAGGAATAGGAAGAAACAGTGGCTATGAACCCAACATTTAGGAAGAAATTGGGGTGAGTTAAGTACTGTTAATATATATGGAGGTATATATCAACCTTCCCAAATCCTACTCAATACACCATGCTGTCTTAAATATATGACAAACTGTTTAATAATTAGAATGAAGTTGCAATGTATTCATATTAAAAACAGACCTCTTCTATTTGGCTACTGAATTGCATCTTACCTTGATTTTCTTTCTGATTAAGTTGACCAAATCTTAAGATACCCTGATCCCTTCCCTGGGAACCTTAGCACCTCAATCTTACACCATTCTTCCTCTAGCTGTCTGCATTCCAGTTACCTGTGTTTTCTTTTAATTTTCTAGCATTCCAGGCCCAAGGCAGGCCTTCAAACACTGGCTTCTCTCTGCCTGGAAAATCTTTCCATACCATCTGTATGCCCCTTCCTCATGCTTCCATTCTCTTCTCCACTACAAGCTAGTACCAACTCATTCTTTAGATCTCTGCTTAAGCATCACTTCGCCAGGGAAGCCTTTCCTGATCCCTTCTACCCACCCCTCGCCCCCCTAGTAGAGTCATGTTCCATATTTTCTACTTTCATAGTACCGAGTTTGTTTTTACTATAGGCATCGAAAGGGTAATTAAACTATGAATTAGGGTAACCTAGTTATGCCAGAATTCCTCAAAAGACTATAAACACCATGTAAGAAACTTGACTGATCTCATTATTAATATCAACAAGACCCAACAAAATGCTTTGCCCATAGTAGTTGCTCAATAAATATTTATGGACATTTTATCACTTGCAGTTCTGGTCCCATCAGAGTCTACCTTAGAAATTTGGTTTATACAGGTGGAGCACTCCTAATGGATCACCACAAACCTTTCCTTCTCCATCCTAAGCCTTGCACACTGCATACTCCAACCAATGCTGTGCCCAGAATCCTCAGTCAGCTGTAAATATTCTACAGCTCATCAATGCCGCTCTGAAAATCTGACACAAGGAACTAAACATGAGACTCTTGATTAGGCCTGGCCAGTGTAAAGGAGAGTGAAACCATTTCTTTTTCTGGTCTGGTTATGATATTAAACTACACTAGGCTATACCATGCTACACTGCACTATACTCTATTATACTATACGGTGTATCATTTCTGTTCATCTAGCAGCTTTAGAATACTCATCAGACAATAAGCTAGCTCTCCCTTTCTGTACCTGACTGTACTTGCAGGCATTAATAATGTTCTGGAGGGAAGGAACCAACCTTACTTATCTTTATATTACTTGGAATGCTGAACATATGATTGGCATTCAATAACAAATCATGAAAAGAAATGAAGAAAGCAATTAAGAGGGTGCTCAGCCCTGTTAAATTCTATTTTGTGTGTTTTGACCCAGTAATTTAGTTTAGTGTTAAAATTTTTCCTGTTGATTTTGCTCTCACTCCCAGATTTGTGCTACCTGCAGAGCTGAAAGTCAGTCCTTTGCTGATGTCATTCGAATTATTGATCAATTATTCAGCAAAACAAAACTTGTGATAACTTATTCATGAAAATAAAAAGTAGTTAAGTATCATTGAGCTCTTAGTATCTACCAAGAACTCTCCTGAATGCCTTTCCATATATTAGCTCACTTAATCCTCACAACAACCTTATCTGATAGATACTATTATCATCATCATTTTACAGTTGAGGAAACTGAGGCACAGAATAATTTGCTCAAGGCCGGGCTGCTGCAAAGTGGTACAGTGGGGATTCAAACCCCAGTGGTGCATCTCAGGAGCCCAGACTCTTACCATTGCTATCATGACTCGAGAGTTTATTCTTCTCTGTACAAAACTCACTATCATGTCAAGTTTATATGGTTATTAATTCCCCTGCCATCTCTGGCATAAAGAATTGACATTTCACCACTCTGTCCCCTGATATTCTAGGGCCTGGCTTCCAGTTTTATTAAGACAGAAATCAAGCCTTTCCTCAAACAGGGAGGTTCTGCAGAAAAACAAATGTATACTGATTCTGATGGGACCACTGCAACTGCCCCCAGTTCTGCCTTTATCCAGAACGAGCAATTAATTTCGGCTGATGGTTCAATGAAGAGCCCACAGGAGATGGAAATACACAGAACCCTTCAGGGTAAATCTGTCTGTTATGAGTTAGAAGAGTGTCTAATTTATACTTAGTAACATTTGGTCTGTTTCTTTTTATAAAAAGTTATAGAGGCTACACTTTAGATTTAGAAGACAGCTAACCACCCATGAGACTCTTGAGTAGAAGTCTTATGGAATTGTGCACAGAGCTCTCACTCCAATTGTGCCTGCTTCTGTGCATCCTTTCCCACAAATGTTTTCCCAGAATGGTCAGATGTTTTCTTTCACCTTCAGGCTGTCATATACGATGTCTTCTCTCCCTAAAACACACCCATTCACCTGGTTCCTTTAAGCCTGTACCTCTTTAAATCTTTCCTCCAGCATGAGGTTTTATCCAATGTATGACTGCTGGTTTGAAAGGATTTGTGTACCCTAGAAAAGCCATGATGTAATCTTAAGCAATCTTGTGGGAGCAACCATTTCTCTTAATCCCTATTCAGTACTATAGGTTGGAAACTTGATTGGGTTATCTCCATGGAGATGTGACTCAATCAATGTGGGTATTAAACTTGATCAGATAGAGACATGTCTCCACCCATTCTAAGTGGGTCTTGATTAGTTTACTGGAATCCTATAAAAGAGGAAACATTCTGGAGAAAGGAGGAGATTCAGAGAGAACAGAACAGAACGACACAGCCAAGAGAAGCAAGAGAGTCCACCAGCCAGCAACTTCATTTGGAGATGAAGAAGGAAAATGCTTTCCAGGGAGCTTCATGAAACAGGAAGCCAGGAGAGAAAGCTAGCAGATGACACTGTGTTTGCCACGTCTCTTTCCAGATGACAGAAACCATGACTGTGTTCACCATGTGCCTTCTCACTTGAGAGAGAAACCCTGAACTTCATAAGCCTTCTTGAACCAAGGTATCTTTCCCTGGATGCCTTAGATTGGATATTTCTATAGACTTGTTTTATTGGGACATTTTCTCGGCCTTAGAACTGTAAACTAGCAGCTTATTAAATTCCCCTTTTAAAAAGCCATTCCATTTCTGGTACATTGCATTCTGGCAGCTAACAAACTAGAACAATCACCTACCTACAAAGCACTCTTAATTTCCCTCAGCATAAATATATCTTTCCCTACTCATCACATTGCAGAAGAATTGCCTGTATATGTGTTTGTTTCCCATGATAATAAGGAGAGTATTTCTTTCTTTTCTATACTAGCTGGCTAGCTAGGACAGCTCAATAATGGAAGGTCAATATCTGTTGCATTGGTGAATGATTATTTATCCATAGGTAAATCTAGTATTTATTCTAAGCAACCAAGCAAACAAAACAAGCACAGGCATCCAGAGAGTATATCACCAATGTTCATGCATCTACCATGAACCAAGTATTTTATAATATTTTAGAGTATAGGTTTTCCTTGTATTTCCTACAGAAATATTTACCCAGGTTAACATACAAGTCTAAATTTCCCACTCACCCAGCTGGTATGATTAAAGAAGAAAAAGAAAATATAACAACACGTACACCAAAAAAAAAAAAGAAAAAGAAAAAGAAAACATTATAAAGCTTAAAGTAATTTGGAAATCATCTGGTTGAAACCTAAGGTTCAAGAAAGTTAAGTGGTGTGCAGAAGATATAAATCACTCAGTGATAAAACTTAGACTAGATCATGGCTATCAGAATCCTCCAATAACAGTGATCGCTCAGTAGTATATAGAACAGAATGCAGATACATACGCAACTAGGGGAGTACAGTTTCATAGTGTCTAAGACATTTGTATCTAATCAAAAAGTGTTTCATAATTTTGATATAAGCTACTGAATGTGGGCTGTGTGTGTGCACATGTGTTTTCACTCTACAGAATGAGACTATAAGGGTTATACTTTACAGATATTTCTTTACCTGGAGCTCAATATTTTTTAGCCAAAACCCAATCTGTTTGTTGTTGATCTGGAGATCCTGGCTTGCAATTAAAAGGATCACCCCAGGATGGTTAAGGAAGGCAGGAAAGATTTGACAGGAGGAAGGGAACCGGACAAGGGAAGGTTTTCCTTTATTACATACAGGTATGATAAACCAAGGGCTGCAGTAGAGTACAGTTCTTTCCTCAAGCAGTTGTGTCTTCAAACAATAATCATTAAAGCAGAAGAAGTAATTAAAAAGTATTCAGTGGGAGTAAAATCTTACTTTAAAAGAATACTTGGAAGTGAAGACAAATTTGTTTTAAAGTAAAATTAAATGTTTCCAATAACTCATATAGCTACATTCTAAATATCTGTCTAAAATACTTTCAAATGTCCATTCAATTCCAATAGAAGCAAGCTCCCTCAGGACTGATAATATGTGCAGTATTATATGCTCTCTGGTGAGTAATAAATGTTTAAAGCACAATGTATACTTGGATATGGCTATTTAATTCTGAATTTATAAAATTTTTAAAACAACATGCAATCATTTAATTGCTGAGTTTAAAAAATGTAGGTTAAATTTAAATAGCTATAAAAATAACTATATTTTGAACTGAGTAATGAGGTTCTGTCCTTAATACTATACTTTCTAAGTAGTATCATCTACTTAATTAAACTTTTTTCTAAGTTGGGAAGTGATCAAGGAATTGGCTGTGAATTAAAAAGCAGAAGGAGTGAAAATAAGTTGGTTAGAGAGGGAAACAGGCATTGGTTTCACTCCATGCTACATTAACTGCTCCATTGGAGCAAACTAATTAATTTTTCTTCATTTCATTGTAATCAGTGGGCTTAATCTAGGGAAAAGAAGAATGCAATTGTTACTGCAAATATTAAAAGTTTTACTACCTGTCATTCAGTTGCAGGTAACTAAAGACCAATAGTTTATTAATGTGCTACGGCTATTGACTCTATTTTTCATTGAATACATGTCCTTTTAAGGAGTGCTAAATGTATTAATTAAATATTAGTAACATTTTTGCATTAAAATCCATTTGTTCCACAGAATAAAGACTTCTCTAACCGTATACTGGCTCCACAAGAAATTCATTCCTGAACAGAAAGGAAAGTTTAAAAAATATTTCATACATATTACACCAGACATTTCACAGTAGAAATAAAGCTGAAGACATCATATTTCAACAGTCTCAATACTTGTTTCATGATTGAATCATAAATTTCATTACTTTTTACTTGCTTCTATACTGACAAAGTGCACAAAGCTAAATGTGAATGTCTAGTAGGTAAGGAGGAGAAAAATGTGTAGTTGGAGATGATTTTTGATGATGGTGAAGTCATTTAAAACCAAAAACATGCAAAGATTATAAAATACCCAAATAACCTTATGGGCAAGTTCACATGCTTACAATATTACATATCTTCTGCACTTTGTTTAGGAAAACCACCAGGAAAATATATAATGTTAAGTCCCTTGTGGATCCAGCTGGGAAGTAAAAAAATAAATCCTTAGATATGGATGGATAGAGGGATGTTTAAAAGACAATCACTTCCCCAACCCTTAATCTTCTGGATAACTGGAGAAAGCCTTGCCAGAGAACAGTCTAAACTACCCATAAAAAGGCAGAGACTCTGCTTCTGGATGCAGTCAAGCATATATCACAGCATATGTCTTTACTTGCCCTCATCTACATTTTCTCGGCTTTATATTTATGATTAAGCAAGCCCAAGGCAGAGGGGGGAGCACTTGCTAGAAAGCAACCCAGGCTACGTTGCTCCATACAGAGATTTTCATTGGGATTGAAATCAGATGATAAATTTCTGGTTACAATAAGCCATCTTCAGGACCAAATCAGTACTTATTAGTAGCAGATTCCTTACAATTCATGATTTCCACTCTTACAGAGAAGGACTTAACCCCATTCTTGACAGTCAATTAATTCAGCAAATGTAAGAGAAGATGTTGAGACACACACATTCTGCATATTTTTAGCCAGGCTTTCAAAGTCCTCCAAGACTTCTATTCCTACTTTCTTATCTTCTATCTTATGATCCCCTTACATGCTTATTTCTAACAGCACACGCTTGTATCTTGCACCACATACCCTCAAACCCTCTCTAATTTGAGCCACATTTTCTCTTTCTTGCTTCAGGGCCAGGAACTAATATTCAGGAAGTGACTCTCAGCTGATCGGAGAGGGAAGAGACAGATAAACTGCCCACCAAAGGGACATTTTTGAGAGGAGCTCTCAAAGGGTCCCAGTCAGGGTTGAAGCACATTAGAGTGGTAGACTGAATAAAGTGCATCAACAAATGACATATTCTTCATCTTAATCATACCCATGGGTGTGAACCCATTTATAAATAGGACCCTTGGAAGATGTGGTATCAGTTTGTGTGAGGATTCATTTATGAATAGTACCATATAGGATTCTATTTAAGCACGGCCAAGCTGAACCAGGGTGGGTCTTAATACCTCTTACTGGAAGCCTTATAAAGAGAAGCCAGGAGTCAAAAAAAAAAAAAAAAAAAAAAAAGCCACAGGGCGAAACCAAAAGTCAGTAGAAAGTAGGGGAGCACACACAAGGAAAGAGAGATAGATTGCCATGTGGCAGTAGGCAGAGATGCCAGCCAAAAAATCCCAAGGATTGCAGCCCACACGGTAAAACCAAATTTACTACTTCATACACAGTTTTATTTCTAGACTATTGCTCCACTGTTAGTCCTGACTCCCCAGTTACACTGAAAGTTGCTTGAAGGCAAGGATTGTTTCTAGTTTTCCCCTCGGATCCCCTGGCACAATGCTAAACTAGTAATCAGGCAAGGAATGCTTCATCTTTCAGACAGAACATGCAACTAAGAAAGCAAAGTCTTAAGAAAAGTCTGATTTAATGTTCCCTCTCATTCCCCTTTCTCAGTTACATGCGTCTCTGTATGTTTACTCTGCTTTTCACACTGCCCATTTCTTTCCTCCTTTCCTTACATTGATAACCCATCTGGCACACAGCTGCCAACCTGGGAAAGGAGAATTAGTTACTGCCAGATTACTTATTCTATTCATGACTTACATTAGTTGCTTTATGGAAGGCAGGCCATCATCGCCACTAGAGGAACCAAGCTGAACAGATTCATCATTCCACAAACTAATTCTTTTTTTAAAAAAAATACATTTGTAACTTACATCTCTCACTCTGTTTGAGAAATGCAGATATGGAAACTTGAAAGCATTTTTAAAACTTGTGCTTGATGAATTTTATGCTAGCCTTTGCCCTGTCCTGGGTTCTATGTTAAAGCAGATGCCAGGGTTTCCCCAAGAAATAGACTCAGATGGGGCCATGTGATATATGTGATATATTTCTAAAGGAGTCTAACAGTTAACCACTCAGTAGGCAGTCCATGGAAAAATATAGGTTGAGGTATAAAATATTGACCATGAAATAGAAGTCTGAAACTGTAAAATATAAGGCATTGGAAGTCATGAAGGTGAATAATCTTGCATTGTAAATAGGAATATTTGTATTTTGTGTTTGCATTGCACTTTTCATTCTGTTGATTGTTATTTGTTATGTTCTCTCATTTAATTCTCACAACAATCCTTCAAGGTAACTGTGCTGGTTTGAATCTGTGGTGGACACTAGAAAAACCATTCAATATTACTGGCTGGGAGCTTTTTGATTACTCCCATGGAAATGTGACCCACCCAGTTGTGGGTGGTAACTTCTGATTAGATGGCTTCCATGGAGTTATGACTCCACCCATTCCAGGTGGGTATTGATTAGTTTACTGGAATCCCTTAAAAAAGGAAGCATTTTGGAAAGGGTCCCCTTTAGAGCCACAAGAAAGCCAGGAGAACCATAAGAGCCAGTGTAGCCAGAGGCCTTTGGAGATAAAGAAGGAAAACGTCCCCGGGGTAACCTCATGAAACAAGAGGCCTGGAGAGAAAGCAAGCAGATGTCACCATATTTGCCATGCGAGGCCTTTCTCGAGTGAAGGTAACCCCTTGTTGGTGGCTTAATTTGGACATTTTTATAGACTTGCTTTAACTGGACACTTTCTTGGCCTTAGAACCGTAAACTTGCAACTCAATAAATTCCTTGTTTTAAAAGCCATTCTGTTTCTGGTATATTGCATTCCAGCAGCTAGCAAACTAAAACAGTATCTATTCATTACCCCCTGATACACATGTGAAGACTTATGTACCCAGATATTAGTAACCTGTTAGAGAGAAGAATCACTGCTATCCAAGTCTTACATTAAAAAGAAGGGGCATATTCAATTTATTAACAAATGAAATGAAATTGGTATAGCACATCACATTTAGCACAATTAACCAACTGTCAGATTTTTTAATATCATATTATTTTCAGGATAACCCTGAGATGCATAAAACTTTCACTACCCATCTTCTCCTCTGAATGCAAATATCTCCTCTGCTGAGTTGCAACAGAGGATAAAAGTCTCAGGACGACAAGCTTTATTGAAGAGTGGACAGAGAGGGAAAGGCCCTGGATTTAGAAAAAAAGTGTCTCTCTCCCATTATACCATAAATTCCTGGAGATCAGGACTATTTTATTTGTTTCTGTTTCCCCACTGCCAAGTAGAATCTTGATACATAGTAAATGCCCAGCAAATATTTGGAGAACGAATTAATTGATGGCAATGATTTAGAGATTATGGTTGTAGGAAGAAGAAATAGAATGATATCCTGCAAAATATATTCAAGGTTATTTGCAAAGGTTGGGCAAATGGACAGTCTCATATATTAATGTTGGGGATAGGAAACATTAGAATCATTTTGGAAAACAATTTGACAGAATTATTTTTAATGCGTACCTTTTGATCTAGCCCTCCTCAGTTCAGAGTATGACATCTACAGCATAATACATACTTCATATCAGTATTTTTTGGACCTCACTAAATTAGATGACTTGCTCTTGCTGTTTTGGTCCCTGATATTTCACCTGGAATGCCATTCTTCCCCATTTCTGCCTATGGGGGCCCCTCTCTAAAATGTGACTCAAATATGTTCCCCAGGTATTCTTTCTGTCACCCAACTGAGTGGAATGCCTTTGTCTTTGAACAGTTTCTTTGAACCACACTTATTTTATCAACTCCAATCAGACTGATTTACAACTCTCATTTCTCCCTTGCGCCTTTCACACCGTTACTTTCTGTTTTCTTTTGCAGGCTGTTTGTGAGTCACCTCTCCCCATAAACCCACATGGTGTCCCCGGAGACATCTTAAAGAAAGAGAGCTACTTAATGGCAGAACCTGGACTATAACCCTGGTATATAATCTTCTCATCAACAATATACCCATCACACTCTTCATGAAAGGTTGACGAGAGACACTCAAATTTAAGTTTTAAGAATTGCAGGCTTATAGAACTCGAAATAAATTCTACAAGCACCTAGTCTGGGACTTTTCATCTTTTCTATTGTCATGGATTTCTTTGAGATATTGATAGACTCACTTCCCAGAAAAATGCCCAAGGCAACTTATACACACATATACACAATGATGATGATAGTTTTGAAGGTGGCTGGCTCACCCAGAAGACTGAAATGTAGTTAGATTTCTCTGTGGGATCACAAAGTCAGATTCCATTAATGAGTGGAATGATAGGCCCTGTAAGTGGAGGTACATAAATTGTCTGAGTGGTAAGGACTACTACAAACTGGAGAAGGAGTGGCTTCTCTATAAAGATTGCTACTGCCCAGCAGTAGCATGATGGTGCATACCAGATTTGCCAAGGGAGACCAGAAATCCAGATTTATAATAGGAGGTGTTAACCAAGCAAAACATACCTATATGCTCCTATTAGAAGTCATATCAACACTTTATACTGCCTTTTTAACATTTTACATTGAAATAATTTCAGAATTACACAATGCTTGCAAAAATATGCAAAACTTATACATAGAATTCTACCATACCCTCCACTCAGATATCCTGATCCAATCTACCAACTTTTAATATTTTGCCATAGTTTCTTCTTTTCTCTCTCTCTTTCTGCCTGTCTATATGTTTTCTACATCTTTGAGTGTAGGTTGTAGGCATCATGTTCTGGAAAACTTAATATTTTGAGGTGCTTTATACTTGCTGTATACATACCCAAACCTGAGTCCTGTGTAGTTGTCTTTCAAGAAGACAGGACAGTCAGGAAAAAGGAGATCACAAACATCAACTGATCATCACTTACTAGCAAATAAATACCATACATCTATATTATTATTGTTCACTTATTTATCCGTTGCACAAATATTTACAACCTACCATGTCCTAAGCACCGTCCCAGGTACTGGCTCTCCAGTAGTGAAGCCAATGGGCAAAGTCTCTGACACCAAAGGAACCAAGCAACAATAAAAATGATAATCAAATAAGATAATTTCAGATGATGAGGATGACTCAGGAGGAAACTAGAAAGGGGAATGGGACAGAAAGTGTCTGAAAGTGGTGGTGAGAACTGCTTTAGCGCAGATAGCGTGGGAAGAATTCTTCTGAAGATGAGATCGTTTGGTTGAGACTCAATAGCATGAAGGAGATAGACCTATAAAAAGAGGGAAAGAACATTCCAAGTAATAGAAATAAGAAGTGAAGAGGCCTGAGGAAGAAACAAGGTTGTATGGAGTAATGGAAAGTAGGGAGACTGATAAGAGGTGAGGTCAAGAATCAGGCAGGGGTCAGATCATGCAGTGTCGTGTTGGCCATTACATTAGTCAAGGCTTTACAGAGAAACAGAACCAATAGGAAAGGGGTGCATATGAGTGTGTGTGAACCTATATGTATATATGCATACAACTAAATATATATATACACATAAAGAGATTTATTATGGTGATTGGCTCATGTGACTGTGAGGATTGGCAAATCTGATGCTGCAAGTGGGGAAGTCCGATGAAGGTTTAGATGAATTTCCCAAGAGAAGCTGGCTGGCTGAAGTAGAGAGAGAAATTATTCCTTCTGACTGCTGAAATCCTCAGTCCTCCCATTAAGGCCCTCAACTGATTAGATGAGAATTCTCTCTTTATTGAAGGCGATCACCTCTGTTGACTGTAGATGTAATCAGCCATAGACGCAATCAACCGACTAATGATTTAAAATTCACAAAATATCCTCACCGAAACACTCAGGCCAGTACTCAGTTTTGCAAACAACTGGATACGGTAACCTAGCCAGGTTGACACATGAACCTATCCATCATAGCCCATGTTAATAGTTTGCCCTTTTTCCTAGGTGCAATGAAAAGTCTTCAGAGGATGGTAAGTAGGGAAGATATGGACTAATTAATATGTTACAAAGATCACTTTGCATATTGTAGAGAACTGAGAGACTGGTTAGGCAGCTACTGAAATATTAGGAGGCTATGGAATATGATGGAATGTCTATGGTACTCCCTTTGAATAAAAGCAGCTTTTATTTTTCAATTACAATGTAACATAATTGACTTCAGTAAAAATGTCTCTTTTGACCTTATTTCTCTTGCATTAATGGGGTCATTTATATGATATGTCAGGAGTGCTACCTCTGTACACAAAGAACAGCCTTTATTTTTCAATTAAAATGGAGTACAATTGACTTGAACCAAAAACGATCTCTTGACCGTATTTCCCTTGTATTAATAGGACCATTTATGTAATGATCATGCAAATTAACCTTCTTCCTTGAAAAATGCACTGCTTATTTTTAATTGATTAAATGTAACGCACTGTTATTTTGTATATTTCCGGAACATTCTTCATTTTAATATTCACAATATTAGAGACGGTTTAACGATATACTGAATATAAAATCTAAGGTATTATTATCTTGATTTAAAGAGATGCCAAAATATTTACAATTATGTTTTAATTTGAAACAATGATCAAACACAATTTGCTCCTGACTTTGCGGGTCATAATAATATATCACAATAAACTGCAGATCGTTTCGGAGGTGAAAACAGTGTGTGTCTCATATGTGAGGATGAATTTTGGCACTTGTCAGCCTATAATAAATCACCACTAGACTAATACTTGTCAGTGCAGTAATAACTGATCATGCTTTAAACATCACTAAGGGAGAAAGGTGATGGAAAACTTACAAAGTAAAATTTTTCACAATCACCATAATGACTCCAGTTCAAAGCACGGTAATTATCTACTAACCTCCTTATTGTCAAGTCTATATTTCAAGTGACTACCTTGATATCACGAAGAATCAATTTTTACCTCAAATTCTAATTAAGAACACAGAAAATAAACAATAGTGACAGAGGCATGTCTGTTGAGACTTTCCAAAAGCATCACAAAATCTTTCTTGGAAGAATTTGGGTATGTGTGTCCAGTTACTTCACAACATTTACAAATCCTCTCTAACCCCTTCTTACTATTACTAAACAAAGGCAAGATACCAAGAGTATTATGAGGCATAAGGAAAATAACTCAATACTTGATTGTTTAAAAAAAAAGACCTCAAGTACAAAAGACCCTAAGTAATATTGAGTATTCCCTGTAGACAGATCCTAATAGCTAATGCTTTTCTGTCAATGGGGATTTTATGAGCATTTTGATAACTATTTCATAAAATAATATACGAATATTAGTTGCTATCATTCCAGGAAGAGATGCTACTTAAGCAAAAACATATACACTATGAAATGGGAAAGTCATCAAGTCCACAAATGAAAATTTTAAAATTGGATAAAGAGTTTGTTACAAGTACATTTTTGCAATATGTGCTGAGAAGGATACATAATTCCTTACAGGGCAAATTAAGGGCTTCTTTTTTGACCACATGGCTAAATCTCCCTATATTTATTAGAGGCTAATCTGAAAAATAGCCACACATTGACAATAAATATATGACTGGCTCTTGAAAACAACTGCATTATGTTAACATTCATGTCACAAAAGTGCTACATCCGGTTGTTCATAGATTCAAATGTACGTCTTTTCTAAAGCTCTCCATGAAGCTATTAAGGTTTTTGCATACATTCTTTAAATAGTGGTTTTCCTGAAGATAATTTGGAATGCTAACTAAGAAGGCAAATAAAAGTTTGAGTTCTCTTACGTCTTCATTGCTTGCCAAATAATCGTTTCTCTGACTCGGCTCAAGCTGTCCGCTGTCGCATTAATACATGCCATTAAACAAAACTATTCTACATTATAGGCATAGTAATTGGATTAAATTCACCTGGCCCCCAACCAAAAACACCACCACCAACATTAAAATAAAATATCCTCATCATGAATTAGTAATGTCACATTAATGAAACTAAAAGGCATTTAAAAAGATTTTGGGGCTCATTTGCATGTGCAAAAGAGAAATACACTCACATTTCTCTTCCAAAAATGTAGTCATTTAAAGGAGACCCAAAGGTACAATTAGAAAAGAGATTTAGAAAAGTAGGAAAATATCCAACCTATAGCCAGTTGGCAGAAGATGATTCCAAGTTATCTCCTTTTTTTATCCTTTCTTTATTTCACCTAATTTTCTGCATCTAATTCTTTGCAAAAAACACAGGATGAGTCTCCATGTTATGAAGGATTATATTTGGAACTCTGGCTGATCAAAAACTTTTGAAAGTCAAGACTCTAAATTCTATTACGTGCCATTAAATTCACTTTTTTCCTAGGCTCCTATTCCAATCCAGATGCTCACAGCCAACTTGTATCAGAATATTTCTTCTTTGCTGTATTTTAGAGGCAGCCTGACATAGTACAAGAATGGTTTCCAGTGAGCTGGGTTGAATTCACTTGGTTTTTCATCAGGACAAACTACGTAATCACTTGAAGCCCCAGTTTTCTTATCTGGAATATGTAGCTAATGCTATTCTGTCAATGGGGATTTTATGAGCGTTTTGATAACTATTTCATAAAATAGTATATGAATATTACTTGCTATCATTCCAGGAAGAGATGCAATTTAAACAAAAATCACACCTCAACACAGGACACATATAGGTATCAGAGTCAATTTATATGAAACTAATGCTTGCACACATACATGCAATTGTCTGTCTGTAAGTCTTTCTTTGTCTGTGTGTCTTGTGGCGGATTGCAAAATGCCACATAAAGGAATGAATTAATTTTTAAACGCGCCTAAACATTGATAAAAGATATAAACTCTTTGAGTATCACAGAGGAATTCCATATATACACAATTTTATTTCACTTCCCCCAGCAATCTAACAATTTATAAAATATTACATCAAGTCAAATTTACTTAATGGTGATATTAAAATAAAACTAAGTGGAAAGTCAGTACCTATTAATAGAACATCTTGTGATGAAACTATATTATTTAAAACATTAGAAAAACAAATATGCTGGGTTGTACACACTAACTACTACGGCAGATACTCAGGAAACTTGTTTGATAACAAGAAAACTAAAGGTAGGTTTCTTTCCCAGTTGCTGTCTTTAGAATTTGGGGAAGAGAGGTATTCATCCCTGGAAGTGTTTTAAAAGAAGTGTCAATATCATGACAATAGAAAACCAAAATTGTTTTACATGGTTAGATAATTTTGGTGGGTTCCTCACCCACTGTTGGGCTACATGAAACGTGCCAATCTTGTCACTGAAAAAAGTACACCTGACCATTCTGACTCAAATTAAACACTTGTCAGCAAACACTGTCTTTACCATTTAATTTCGCATTCATATTTTGTGAAAGGAAACAATGTGGTTATCATAACAATTTTTCAAAAATTAATAAGATTCAACATAAGAATTTATCAGTTTTTGAATTTATTTTGTAACTTAAGGATCTAGTAAATTTATTGACCTTGATTAATTCTAAGAATTACAATGCCATTATGAACAGTTTTTTCTCAATTCAAAATGGACTCTGATACCTATTTTCCTCTTATTTACTTCAGGCAAGTGAGTCTTTTCTCTCCATTTATAGGACGACTAAAAAGTTTTACTTTTTAACCTGGTCATTTTTAACGATGACTGAGAGCTAGTCAGACAGGCAAATCCCTGACCCACCTTTAAGAGGATGGATGATACTCTTAAAGTATCTCAAGGATGAGTAATGGAATTCCTCAGTCAGGAACTACATTTCCTTTGTGGCCAGGTGTGTGCCATATGCCTCAATTTTCCAATGAAAAGTGAAGGGAGGTGTTCTAGTTTGCTAGCTGCTGGAATGCAGCATACCAGGGATGGATTGGCTTTTAATAAAAGGGGATTTACTTTGTTAGTCCTTCAGAAGAAAGGCAGCTAACTTCCAACTGAGGTTCTTTCTTATGTGGGAAGGCACAGGGCAATCTCTGCAGGCCTTTTCTCCAGGCCTCTGGGTTCCAACAACGTTTCCCAGGGTGATTTCTTTCTGCATCTCCAAAGGCCTGGGCTGAGCTGAGAGTGCTGAGATGAGGTATGCCGAGCTGCTTGGGCTGTGCTACGTTGAGCTCTCTCATTTAAGCACCAGCCAATTAAGTCAAACATCATTCATTGCAGCAGGCATGCCTCCTGGCCGACTGCAGATGTAATCAGCAACAGATGAGCTTCACCTACCATTGGCTCATGTCCACAGCAACAGAACTAGGTGCCTTCACCTGGCCAAGTGGACACCTGAACCTAACTACCACAGGTGGTGACTTGCACCACCTCCATGGTAAATTTTGTTAAGAAGCTGTTTCTCTTCTCCTCTTTACTGGCTAGATGCAGAATAAAGTGATAGCATGGCCACTGAGGAAGGTAGAACAACAAATAAGGGGGCTACATCCCTGGATCATTCCCTGGAAAAATATCAGTCACCAACCGTGAATCCCAGCATTAGACTGTTACCTGAGCCACCTATTAACTTCCATTGTTTAAAGCCACTGATACATGGGGGTTTATAGACTAACATGAGACCTCAGTTTGTTTACTTGTATTTATAGATTTAAATGAAAATGATTATCAGGGTGCAAAGGTAGTTCAGTGGTAGAATTCTAGCCTGCCATGAGGGAGACCTGGGTTTGATTCCCAGCCCATGTGCGTCCCCCAAAACAAAGAGGCAAAACAAACAAACAAACAAACAAAAATTCAGCAAATGGTGCTGCAATAACAGGATATTCGCATGGGAAGAGAATGAAATGTGACCCCTGCCATACAACAGAAAATAAGTAAAAATAAAAATGATTATGATGTGCTTAACATCAGGTTACCAGATGTAAATCATGTCTTTTGGGAGAGAGAAGAGCAGATATACAACTAACATTCTCTATCACCTCACATTCTGTGGGACTACATCTAGGCAGCCAAATGATATAATCTAGTTTTACTAATAATTTGAGAAAACATTATTATCCAGCACAGGTAGAGAAGAAATCAGGAGGTTTTGATAAATTTGGCATTTTGCGTGTGAAATAGAAACAAATTTCATGGAAAGGACATCTTTCCAGTCTAGAACAGTCTCAAAGCTAAAAAAAGTTTATCATTAATTGGCACTTATTTAGCATGGACTATGTATCAAGTACCAAGATAGGTGATTTTTGTGATGTACAGAGAGTAAACTCTTTTGTGGCTCAGGAACATGTATTCTCAGGTTGATGGCAGGTATACTTGGAGGCTGATTTGATAATGGATACAGATTGAATTGTGCAAAGCAATAGAGGCCAGGCTTAGAAAGCTAGATTTTATATAGTAGGCAAATGGAATTTTATGAGCAGGAGAGTGAAATGTTCAGATCAGTAATTTTCACATACTAATTATGGTAGCATATGGACAATGGTTTAGAGCAGGAAGAAATTAGAGACCGAGAGATTGGCCGGGAGTCTACTGCAATAGTCCAGACAGCAATTTCCTTGGGTCATCAGGCAACCAGTGTAGAATTTAAAGTCACCCCTTCTAGTACTGTCATCAAAAATAGGAAACTTTATATTTGCGATGATGTAATAACAAGTAAACTCATATCAGGTGTATAAGATCTTAAACATAATAAAAAAGGAAGTTTACTTCTTTTCGGAGTTTCCCCTCTGTGCTTGATGATTGATGGATCATTATTTATATTATTATATTATATATATATATTATTTATATTTTATTTATAACTTGAAAGTGTTTGAGGTAGTTATTTTTAAAGGAACATAGAGATATCAATTGCATGAAGATAAAAGCACCAGTACAAGAGAAAATGTGCCTTCAGAGAGAGTACACTGACTCTAATGTTAATTCATTTATTCATTCACTTCTTTATTTGTTCAGCAGATTTTTATAGAGTTCCTACTGTTTAGGGCCTAGAAATACAGCAGTGAATAAAGTGTACAAAGTTCTTGCCTCATGAAACGTAAATTCTAGAACAGAAAATAAAAAATAAAGAGACAAATACGTACATTACACAAAGAGATATTACGGCAAGCGTTATAAACAAAAATAAACAGACTAAAGAGGAAGAGGATGAAAGGGATGGAGTCGTGGCTCTATTTGAAAGAGGATTTGCAGGAAAGGACTCTCAGCTAGAGTGACACTTAAAAATAAATTTGAATGAAATGAACAATTGAGAGTTGTGGCACAATCAGTACCAGTATAGAGAAAATACATTCCTCTACTAAAGGAACAACAGGTGCAAAGGCCCTGAGGTTGGACCTTGCCTGATACTTGTCTTCCAGCGAGACTGGGTCTGAGTGTGTGAGAGTGATAGGGGTACAAACTGAAGTACTGGAGACTATAATCATTAGGTCATATGATATGCATTTGGATTATAAAGTTCCTTTAATCTCAACGGAATTGGCTTTATCCTCAGTTAACAATTTTCAGGAACTACAAACAAATCCTTTGGCCTACATCTAAACATTCTTTGGAGGGATTCATATTTCTGTAATACTGAAAGTATGTGGAAACAGAGATGGGGCCATTCCCCTTTAGTGACTGCGCCAGCCTTAGACTAAAAGAGGTTAGGACAATGAGATTATGTCACACACAGATGAAAAGAAACAGACATCAGAAACCTACCAATCTAAGCAGATTTCTAAATTTTTCAGCTTATGACCACAAATGTCATCTCACCTATAAAGAACTCCCCAATTCCCATACCCTGCCCGTATCACACAGACACGGAAACACACACTCACACAATTCCCCATTTCCCCTGTGTTTCCAAAGGGTTATATGAAAGGTTGCCGTTTTGTCTTCTCAGTACTTTAGCAGGGCCTAACTTCTAGAAGATAAATAATAGTAGCTTGTTGAATGGAAACACATTGAATATTCACAAATAACATAACTGCCTGCCTAGTTATGTGAGTTTCTGCATCATCTTTGCTAATTCACTAGTTGACTATTTAGCGCCAGAGGGAGACACGATAAGCTGGGCAACAGGCTCAAGCTAAAAGCACTACTTATTTCAGAGAGAATGAGAGGCATTCATTCCATCTATAATTGAAAGATGCACTAGGGATACATTATTCTTGAGGATTAGCTCAAAATTTAAACATAGCCTAGAGGTTGAATTTCAGGTGCAATCACCGAGCCAGTGATTCTCTGATACTCTTTCTGATACTATCATAGCCAGGGCTGGGGTTAGTAAGAGAAAAGAAGCTGAAACAGGCCCAAGGAATCCTGTGTGGCAGCAACAGGACTAGAGGAAGGGAGCTGTCAGGGGCTAACTGACTAGGGGGGCACTGGGCAGCCACTCAGAATTTGCTATGATAAATCACGGGCTCCTCCCTAAAGCAGGGGCTGTGGCAAAATGTTTCTATTTCTTTCCTGAGGTCACTTAAGTAGGTCTTGGCTTCATTCTTTCTTCCCCCCCCCCCCCCCACCCCCACCCCCACCCCCACCCATGAGCAGGCATTGGGAATCAAACCCGAGTCTCCGGCATGGCAGGCGAGTACTCGGCCTGCTGAGCCACTGTGGCCCGCCCCATGGCTTCATTCTTTAAGGTCATCATTGATTGATGATAAATTCTATTATCTCCTTATATCCCCGAATATGTATTTTTTTTTTATGGTCTATTGGGCCGACTGTTAATTTAACATAACTCATTAACAATAGAAATAAATTATACATTTCCACTTTCTAACCTTTTCTACCAGCTTTTACAAGGGGGAGAAAACAGCAATTTAACTGAAAGAAGTGAAAATACCATTAAAAAAAAAAAAACCAGTAATAGCAAGAGTAACTGAGTACTGAACTTTCATAAGTATTTCACATACAATAACCCATTAATTTTTTTTTAACTTTTTTATTGTATACTATAACATATATATACAAAATAAGGAAAGAAAAAAAGCAATAGTTTTCAAAGCACTTTTCAACAAGGAGTTACAGGACAGATCCCAGAGTTTGTCATGGGCTACCATACGATCCTCTCAGATTTTTCCTTCTAGCTGCTCCAGAATACAGGAAGCTAGAAGGAATATAGATATTTTTATCATCACAATCGACTTTTATTTTATTTTTTGTGAAAAATAACATATATACAAGAAAGCAAAAAGAATATGGCAAAGTCAGTTTAAGATGAACTGGCCATGAGAAAGAAATGTGAAGGTTAAGGATGTCTGAAATACCTCAGCAGGGTAAATGCTTTACTAGTAGGAAGAGTTCCAGGATTGTGACAAACGGGAGGTTATCTACACCATTTTGCTAAAATAGGTTATTCTAATCATTTTTCTTTTAAATGCAATCAACATTTACTTAGTACCACCTCATGCAAGACATGGGACTATGTCATAAGGGAAAGACAACAGTTTGAAAGACACAACTTCCCATGTAAAGCTGTTTAAATGCACCGCAAATTACACTGAAACACTAATTCGAAGCACATTTTGAGTTAATCTGAATTTATTCTTTCAGAGGAGTTGTTTGAAGTAATGTACTGATTAATACAGAATAAATTGCTTCGAGTACAATGAGGAATTGTTCCCCAAGCGTTCCTATTTATGAATGCTCAAAGCTAAACCACTGATCTTCTGAAATGCTTAATTATCTAAACAAAGTAAATAAACTCATCCAACCAAAAATATGCTTGTGGAAGAAGCTGATGTTTTATGGCTATAAAAACTGAGACAAGAGTAATATGAAATTAGAGAAAAGATTATATTGCGTTTTATTCACTGATAAAGTGAGTGAAGCTAAATGGGTCATAACATATATGTCCAGCTTTATGGGGCATGAGGCATATATAGCAGCATGAATTTCTGTCCTTACTTCTTTTAAAAAAATTTACAGTGATGAAAAGTAAGCAACAAGCCCCACAAGCATGTGAGTAATGAGAACTTCTCAATTAAAAATGAATACTGATAAGATTAGCTAGATTTCTAGGTCACTTTATTTTACATCATTTTTAAATTACTGAGGTCAGAACCTTATAACTAGGGCTACAGATTAGACAATGAATTCCTAGTTGGTGAGTCTGATTTTTTTAGGAAGAAAATCCTATCAGTTTGGGGAATTAATGAGATCATGCATTTAAAATAATTAGGACATGTGTGATGTGTTATAAACACTCAGTAAATATTAGTGGTTATTATTTTATCAAAACAGACATTAAGTGTGGAATCTCAGAAGACTTAACCCTTAAAGAAAGAAGAATCTTTAAGACAGCTTGTGTCTTTATAGTAAGAATAAGATAGCATTTGTCCTGTATTTTTATGACTATTAGTATCCCTTCAATGTCATTTCCTTTCAGATAGAGTAAATAGAATAAAATAGAATTAAAAGAGCAAATAGGACAAAAAGAAAAACCCTGAATCCAGAACTTCAGCAAAGCAGTTCTCCAAGAGTAATGGAGACATTTTAAAATGTGGAAGAGATTATTACCTTAGATAATGGGAAAACCTTTACCATTGCAATCAGCACTTAGATATGCAAATACAAAACAAAGACACCCTTTACCAAGGAGATATTCGAGATCCTTCCCTAAGGAGGCGAACTGCTGTGCATACTCAGGGAAAGACCTGTTTTGAAGATGGAGATAGTAAATTTCTTCAGATTATTATTTTTTTTTCTGTATGGAATTAGACATCTTTGTGCCCTTTGTATATTGTCGCTCAATTAATTTGGTGAGGCTGGGGGGGGGGGTACTTATAAGCATGTGAGCGTGCACATATCTATGCACTCAAGCACACGGACACCTACTTCATTACAAAGGAGGTAATTCCACCGAGAAGTGTGAAAGGAGATATGGATCTGATAATTCCAGAAAGGACCCTCTGGATGGTACCTGGGCTTGAAGATTTGGCAGTCGAGACTGTTAATGAAAATTGAATAGTTCAAAACGTGCGGGATATTGTGACTATTGTGTGCTGATGTGATTGCCTTCATACACTGCCATCTCAGCTGGGGGTAGAGGATCCTTTCCCCAGAAGAGAGTAGGAATTTCTACTGCCAACCACCTTTCCAAATACCGGGTTCTGGCAAAGGAAAATAAGGGGTTTTATTTAGAGTAAGGTGATTTTTTCCCCCTTGGTGTTTTCTGTGATTTAAGTCAGAAATCCTACACAGATGGGGATTGCTGGACACCTCCCATTGAGGGGAAGCAAACTTGCCCCAGCAGTAAACAGATGGTACAACAGACCAGCTAATCAAGATTTGGGCAGCAGAAAACTCCTATAGAGAGTGCATTCATTTTTCACTGCTGCTGTATCAGATTACAGCATTTTTAGTGGCTTAAAACAACGTGAATTTATTATTTTCCAGTTCAGAGGTGACAAGTCTGACATGGGCCTCACTGGGCTAAAATCAAGTGTCAGCAGAGTAGGACTGGTCTCCTTTCTTGAGGTTCTAGAGGGAAAACTGTTTTTTTTTTTTCTCCCCCATCCCCCTTTTCCAGTTTATAGAGATGGCTTGGGTTCCTCAATCATGATCATCTTCCTCCATCTTCAAAGTCAACAACAGTGGGTTTGGTCTTTCTCAAATTGCATTGCTCTGGTCTACTCTTCAGCCTCTCTCTTCCACTTTTAAGGATCCATGTAACTACATTCAATCAACATAGATGATCCAAGGTAATCTCCCTATTTTAAGGTCAGTTGATTACCTCAACTCGAGCTGCCTGAACAGTAATTCCCTTCTTCCATATGTTTTGGTTTGCTAAGCTGCTCAAAGCAAATACCATGAAATGCATTGGCTTTAACCATGGGAATGTATTAGTTTACAAGCTTACACTTTTGATGCAGTGAAAGTGTCCAAATCACGGCATTACCAAGAAGATGCTTGCTTCCTAAAGACCGGCTGGCAGCGATCCTGGACTCCTCTATCATGTCTGCGGGTCTCTCCCATCTCTTCCATGTTGGTTTCGATGCTTTCAGTGACTTTCTTTTTCTGAATTTTATTCTCTTATAAATGACTTCAGTAAGAGGATCAAGACCCATCCTGGGCCATGCCTTAACTGAAGTAATCTTATCAAAACATCCTACTTATAATGAGTCCACTACCACAAGAATGGATTAATTTAAAGAACATACTTTTCCGGGGGTACAGACAACTTCACACCACCATCACATGCAACATAACATATTCACAGGATCCAGCAATTAGGATGGAGACATGGCTGGGGGGCAATTATTGTATTTATTATACTTGCTGCAGAAGAGTTTAAGCCTGTAGACTTATACAAAAATGTTCTAAATTTGACTCAATTAAGAGCGGATATTTTAAGCTCACTGTTGCTATCTGAATTATTTTATTGTTATACTGATAGGTGGCACAGTAGCTCAAAAAATTCCAAGAAGCTGAAAAGTCTCAAAGTAAAGTCATCTTATTTCTCTTTTATCACTGATGTAACTCCATATAGGAAGAGCAACCGGTTGGGAATTGAGAAAAATATTTCTTCAGACATACTGATACATATTTGTGTTAATTTGCTACCTTTTTTTTTTACCATTTAGATTTTTTGATAGCTGCATCAAACTATTTCTGAGCATTCATTTTTCACAGGATTTTAAGAATGCTTAACAAATCATGTATGTGATCAAGTAAAGTTTTAGCACGAATTCAGCTTTGAAATACCTTTCAAAATAAAATTAGGCATAGATTTTATAGATATTTCCTATTCACAAATATTTTCTGAAAAAAAATGGTTACATTATCATTTTATAGCCCAATATGTATTACAGTTTAAATACATGGTCACTTAAATTTTATTTTTAAAATCACTTGTACTAGATCTTCTCCTTTGTAAGCACCATATCACAGATTCATAAAAATCATGACCAGCACATACATATAAGTCTCTCTTTATAGTGCATGAATTTACCTAAAAAGTAAAGCAATGTGCATCAAGCGTACACAATATTAATAAAAAAAGTTCATTGAAACAAAATGCATTTTACATTTCCAGGAAGAACAATTTCTCCCATACAAATTACCAAAAGGATTTTTCTAAAATTATATAATCCATATAATGAATACTCTGACATTTATACCTATACCTACACTTTCCTCCCTTCCTTCTTTTCTTCTCTTTCTCTATCATCTATCAATCATCTAGCTAATCTATCAATTTTCTCCCATGTATGGATTTCCAAACTAGAATCTAGCATTAACCTGCCCAACAGAACCACTTCATTTCTTTTATAGGATGTACAATTATTTCCTTTTCAATCAAGTTTATATTTTATAATAGCCTGTTCCACAAGGAACATATAGGATTATCATTTAGCTTGGGGGAAAAAGACAACCTTATTTTAAATATTTCTTAGTACTTGTCTAAAGCTTCTTGTAAGTCAAGCCTAAGGTATAAGCATCAGCATACATATTGTTTTAAAAATCAACTTCACTGGTATTCCTTAATTTAAATGAACTAAGATAATCAGGAAGACCTTCTAGCTTAAAAAGACAACAAAACAGCCAATAAGTAGAAGGAAAAAAGGAGATGAAGCTCAAATAACAACTGTAATACTGGGATACTGACCATCATGTTATTTCCTAATGCTAATGCCTTGGATGAATTAGTGAATTTAACCTATCAGTCTGATGCCAGCTATATGATCAATCCTATTCAGAACTTTAAAATACTGATCTGGTCTTCTGAATTATTTCTGGCCCTCCTATTTTCAGGTAATCTGCTAATTTTAAAACATGTGCCTTGTATACTGTTGTCAGAATTAAAATGTTTAATTTAACCAACATTTAGTCTATATTTATCAATTATCAGGCACCCTTTTATGCTCTGGTAATTCAGCTCTGAACAAAAAAGATTCCTGTACATGAAGAAGTCACCATCACTTACAGAATTGGACAAAATCTACAACTTCCTACTGTATTGGAGAAACCAGCAGTGCTTTGGTAGAAAACTCCACTGGACTATAAATCAGAAATAATCCTTCCAGGGTGGAGGGCATGTTGAAGAGTTTTTTTGCTTGCTTGTTTGTTTTTGTATGCTGTATGGAGGAGACACATTTCATTCTTCTGCCATGTGAATATCCTGTTATCACAGCACCATTTGCTGAATTTTTGTTTGTTTGTTTGGGGGGAAGTGCATGGACCAGGAATCAAACCCAGGTCTCCTGCATGGCAGGTGAAAATTCTACCACTGAACTACCCTTGCACTCCCTGTTGAGGAGTTTTATATTGCATTGTGTCTCACTAATGCAAACAGAGTGAAACATGAGCGCTGTTCTCATTCACTTTGTTAATATTGTACTAAACAATATTAAATAAGCAAAAAAACAACAACAACAGATTTCGAAAACAAAAGCCATTGTCCCTTGCATACTGTACTCTACTGCAATGATTTATTTACTTATCTATCTTCTCTACAATTTTTAACTCCTTCTGGTCAGGGCACACTTGGTACATTGTAAGTATTCAATAAATATTCATTCTATGATCAAGTAATGGAGTAACGTGGGTACTTTTGTATCACTCCCTATAACTGTAGTTCCTTGCCTTCCTTGTTCTTTGGAATGTGTCAGTGCTTTAATGTAGCCATTTTTTTTTTTGTCATGTACCTGCCTTGTTGCTCTTATTCTATCTCACCATGCATTGATAAGACCAATGTCTGGCATACATACACATTCACACATGGAGAAAATATGGCAAAAATAGCTTACTTTACCTCCAAGACCAAGTTAGCTTAAATGCAAGGTGGAATATCAACTAAAGATTTTACTATATGGATAAAAATATCTGCACTGCGCTTTAGAGAAACATACATGTCTACCCTAGTTTCTCTTTATTCTACAAATAAATGGTATTCTGAGAGGATAGCAAGATATGTTACTAGAAATCACAATAGTCTCATTCTTAAGAGGGCTCCCAGACAAGAGAGGAAGTTCTGATCATCTTTTGACCAGTCTTGGGTACAGGTAAACTTTAAATAGCCCTTATTTCTTAAGAATAATTTTAAGAGTAAAAACCAGTTTTGAATATATTCTAAGGAAAATTAGGAAAAAATGACCATTGACTAAGCTAACTTAAGTCAGATAATTTTAGGGATCGTGATCTCCATTAATAGTTACAATGAAAATGTTTTCTTTTCTCATATTATATATATTAAATATTATGATTAGAAACAATTAGAACCTCAGGGAAAAGATTCATACCTCAAATGCTGTATGCATAGTTATGAAATAACATCAAGAAAAATTATAACCAAAGGCCATTTCTCCGGGACCAAACATGAAATTCCAACTTTGGTTAAATCAACAAAGCCCATGATCTTTTTGGGGCTCAGTTTATTCAGCTGTGTAACGCAGAGTAAAAGAAAAGCATTCTAGGTAGTTGGAAGTGCTAAGACCCTCAATTAAGTAAACATCACTCCAGATGCTGTGTATAAAAAGGACTGGAGGTAGAGCCAGAATGAAAGAAAGGACAAAGGTTGGCACGCTCTTCTTTTGGTCAAGGAAAGAGATGATAATGAATTGAACTATGATGGTAGCTATAAAGTTAGAGAGGTATGAAGGAATTAGTGATATATTCTGAAAGCTGAATCCACAAGGCATCATTATGGATTGAAATTTTAGGGCTCATGGGAATTGGGGACTCAAGGATGACTTGTAGATTTTGCTTTGAGCAGCTGGGTGAATAGAGGATGGTGTGATTTACTGGTCTAGGGAAAACTGGAAGAGGTATGCTCTATGAAAATACTAGTTCAAATTATCATTTCCTTGAGGTATATAAGATACTAAAGAATATTACATGCAAATTGAAGACACGGTTTACATTCAGATGCAGCTGACGTTAAAAATTACATTCGAAACAACCTTTAATTTTGAAGCAATAAATTGATGGCGTGATTTAATACAAACAGTTCAAAAATTCCATTTTATTCAGGCTTAAAGCGGTTTAATTTACCACCTTAAATTAATTTCAAAGACAGATTTATTAGTACAAAGATTCCCAATCCAAGCCCTTACTGTCAATGCGGATATTGTTTACTCATGTGTGTGTGTGGTAGGGCAAACCAACCACCCTGAAATCATCCATGGGTTTAGAGGACAAATTAAATCATTTTTTAAACAGCCCCAGGATGGTCTCAGTCATTAAAGAGCAGAAGGCTAATAGAAACAACTGTTCCTACTAAATCGTTTTCTGAGTTTTATAAGTAGATGTCCTCCCATATATATTTTATTGGCCATATATGTTACCTTTATAGAGAAGCAGCTTTTCTATGGCTCTCAAAAAGGTTAAGAACCAGAGGAGTATTATAGGCCAATTCCTCTTGTAAATGTTGACTTAAAATAGTTTAAAGGGCTTTTTATCAAGTTGGATGTGATAGATTGCACTGGGTTTAACTTTTAAAAAATGTACATGTGCACACGTGTGGATTTACAAAGAATTTTGCACAAGCTAGTTAATGTGCCAGTTCTATTGGGCAGCTTTAAGCATGGGAGAAAAAAATCCAGAACTTGATCTGATAAATGTCGTATACTGAAGAAACAGTAGAGATTCCAAACCTTATCCAAAATGGAGAAGAAATGCATCCTTTAAGAAATCAACAGACTTCCAGAGAAGTAAGGAAATGAAATAGTGAACTAGGTTCTTGTACTAAACTATCCTCACTGCTTATTTAGACTTCTACATTTAAGTCCAGAAAATCCAATTAAGAAAGCTGAATAAGAGCTGTTGAATGGATGCAGTGGGTCTTGCTTTATTTAACACATCATGTAGAAGATTATGAAGCATCCTCATTTCACTTGATATAAAGATTTGGTCATTTATTAGAAGGGGATGCAATACCAAACATGCTTCATGTTCTCAAAAATATTCTAATATCAACTTCATTAATTTGGGGGGATTAGATCACAGTCTCTCTTGCATAAGAACTACCTATTGTTATGGATTAAAATGTGTCCCCAAAAAAGATACGCGGAAGTTCAAAATCAGTACCTCAGAATGTGAATTTATTTGGAAATAGGGTCGTTACAGATGGAATTAGGCAAGTTAAAATGAGGTCACAGTAGAGTAGGGTGGGCCCTTAATCCAAGATGATTGTGGTCCTTAAGAAAGAAGAAATTGGGACACAGACCGACAGAGGGGAGGTTTCCATTTGACAATTGCAGCAGAGAAAGCCATAGATTGCAAGACAGAGCAAGCCACCACCAGAAGCCAGCAGAGAAGCATGAACTAGATTCAAACCTATAGACTGCACTGTAATCATGGCCTTGTGGACACCTCAATTTTGGACTTCTATCCTCCAGAACCATGAGACAATACAGCTGTCTTGTTTTAAGCCACCAGGTCTGCAGTACTTGTTACAACACCCCTAGGAAATGAAGACACCAATGTACTTGCTTGCTGGTTCATACTGAATTGTCAGGCCCTTAGCAGATTCTATATGATTTTCTTTCAGATACGCTTAGAGTGTACAGCACTATTTCTTGCATAAAGCTGTCAATCAATAAGCTTTGTTGAATTGAAAAGAATTGGTACTTGATGATACAACGACCCTGAGGCAAAGATATTTGCAAGGCTTATGTACTGCCTGAACAAAGGAAGCACAATGTCAGAATTAGAAGTAAGGGCTCCAGAATTTCTAGTTGATTAATGGCATGGTTAAATCTGCCCACTGTGGGGAGAAAAATTAGAGTCTCAGGGCCTACCTAGATACCTTCCCAAATGCTTGTGTGGCTTAAAATCATTTTTTTGTTCATTTTTTTACACTCATCTGTGTGCATTTAACAGAAGGCACTTGCATCAGCTAAAACAATATTGTCCTATAATAATGATGGCATCGACTTATATAAGGAACCAAAGCTAAGCTTCTGATGATAAATTCTAATTTTAAAAATATCCATTCCCTTTGCAAGATTAAAGTTCTCTGAATTATTATGGTTGTTCAGCACCTTTTGATCAAGTTGAGAAAAGATGAAAGAGATGAGACCATTCTTTCAAGCCATTTTCTTCACTTCACCAATTTATATTAGGATTAAGGTGAAGGAGGGTGGGGGGGGTGGGTATCATTTGTTCCTTTTGCAATTTGGTTTGCTTGAAATATATATATATATTTCTACTTCCTATAAATACACAGACACTGTAATTTAATAGAAAATTCCCATAAGCTACAGAAATCTTGCTGCAACTAATATTTTTAAATCAGTGATTTACTTGAGTTGTGAAAATTTAAACATTAATTTCTTGACACCTCCTCCCTTAATAGTCTATATTTTGTGCTTTGTTTGTCCTCATTTTCACAAATAGGTGTTATATTTGTATTGGAGGAAGATTGGAGATAAAATAGTACAGATAAAATTACTTTAATTTTAGCCAGCTGCTTATTTCTTACTGTTTTCAAATTTATTTGCCGTTTTTTAGAAATGAGTGGGTTTTGTGATTATTTTCAGCCTTTCTTAACCAGGCTCCTTCAAACACCCAAATATCCAAGTATTTTCAATGCTTTATACTCGTCTTTGCCCACGTCCTGTTATCCATGCTCAATCTCCCTTCTATTAGCAACTATAGCAACAGTAGGCTATACTACTATGTTTTAACCGATATAAAGTGAATTAATTAAGGGCTTCACTATGTACTCTCCCCTCCTGAATTCTATGAACTTTAAATAAATCAGAATAGTTCTCAAGAGATCAACTGCTTTCCCTGAATCATATATACATATGTGTATGTGTGTATATATATATATGTATACATATAAAATATATATATAATCTTCTAAGTGTTTTACCTATACTGTCTTATATGATAGGACATTAATAAAGCAGTTTTTAAAATTAGGAAATAAAATTGCAGTCATTTTCCTAAGGCACTCACTTGCCCAGCTGATTCTATACAGACCCAAGTTCTCTACTGGCTCAAATAACAGATCAATGTAAAGAAAGGTATACCATATATGAAAATTTACTTATTCAGGCCTAGGTAAAATGCACATTTGTACTTTGTCCTGTGTCCTTCTTAGCATAATACTCTTGTCTATTTGACTCAAGGTGGGATTTCAATCTAGAAAACCTGCTGATCTGGGAAATATTTGAGAAAGTGAGATGTTTTTGCATACATTAAATGATGCCCGTGCTGTCTTCTTCTAGAGCTGACCAGGAGACAGTAGAGGAGAATTTATTCACAACTGGTTAGTATTTCCGTATCTTAACTTTAGTGAGGCTTGGATAGTAGCCCAAGCCTGCAAGATTTGTAAACGCTCTTCCACTTTGATTAATTTTAATGATTCTCTGAGGGAGGCATCATAGCAAAAAGGCAGAAGCCAGTATCTCTCTAGGGCTCATTCCTATTCATGTGACTTTGGCACTTACTTTCAGCACATTTGGAATCAACTGATTTACATGCCTCCATGTTCAAAACAAAGCCAATTAGGCTTGTAACAAAGAGAATAACTTAAAATATATATATATTTTTATTGACAAATCTTCACACACACACAGTCCATACATGGTGTCTAATCAATGGCACACAATATCATCGCATAGCTGCGTAGAGAATAACTTTTTATCAATGCAAAGTTTTAGGGAGGAGAAAAGAAACATTCTACTAATGAAATTATGTTCTGGGGTAGTTAAAAGCAGGGACTCTCACCTCCAACTCACTAGCTCAGTGATGTGTGCAAATCACTTAAATTCTGTAACATTCATTTGTAAAATGACCATAGTAAGAGTAGCTACCTCTTACGATTGTGATGGAAATAAAACGAAACAATATACAAAGTGCTGATCACTGTACCCAGCACTTGATAACTGTTCAGTAAATATCCCCCCAGATCATATCAACATTTATATACAAATCCTACTCCTGGTTTCAGAAGACAAAGGTTTTGCTACATTTTAAGAGCCAGTTTGGCCACCCCACATACTGTTAAATAAAGTTATGGTTGTAGGATAAAAGCTTCTATTTTCCACAAGGTTGCTATAATTACTCTTACAGATACTACGGCAAAGATAAGAATATGATATTATAATTGTGATCCAGCCTTCGGGAGATTTTGCTAGAAATCTTCAGTGTGACTGTGACGCCGTATGTTTGAATGTGTATGTACATGTTTTATACAGAACTGCTGAGGAATTAAAAAATAGGCACGGTCTGTAATCTAAACTGGGAAGGACTAGCATATTCTCTGGAATGCCAGGATGTCATAACGACTGACCACATACAAATCCAGCTGTCAGGACACTGGAAGGAGTCTGAGGGTCACAGGGGAAAGTGCCAGATTAGAAATAAGGATCACCTAATTAAAATAACTTGTAAGGAGAAGAAAGGGAACCAGCATTTCATTTCCACAAGATGCCAGGCATTTTACATAGGTTTTATACTAGTTCTGAACACATATTACAGGCCAAATACTTTACAGGTATTACATAACTTAATCTTTGCAGCAACTACAATTTCTGCTTTGCAGATGGGCAAATCTGGGGCTCAGAAGGTTTCCCACTGTCATATAAATAATTAAAGGCAAAAATAGTGTTTCAGCTCAAAACCAGTTAGCTCTGTGAAGAAAAGGTTAACATCAGGCCTGGGCTGATTTAAGCCTAGCTGGGAAAATGGCCACTGAATCATGTTTTCATACACAGACAGAATTAAGAAAATTGTGAAATGTGGTGGCTTTCCTGTTTTAACATGTAGGACTTGTCTTAGATTGTTGGTAAGGAGGAGAGGGTGTGATAGTGGCCTTTGAACTTTGAATTTTGTGACTTGAATGGACTTAAATATTGGTCAGAAAGTGAGGCTGCAGTTTCTGTGTGTTCAATGGCCCAAAATGAGCTTGCTTTTGTCCTCAGCAGCCAGATGCATCCCAGGCGGGTAAGAGGCAAAAAAAAGTTGTGTATTTTGATTGCTTCTGGGCCATCCGATGAAGCAGTGATTCTGTACTAAAGCATCTCCTACCTCGTGTCCTTTTATAAAGCTAAGTAAATGTACCATTAGATTAAATTCTATTGCATCTTGTGAATGTGATAGCCTATTAGCCCCCTCACAATGGCAGTGTTAGTTCAGGCTTTAAAGTCTATTATGTCCTGTTACACACACACACACACACACACACGCACACACACGGAAATCATATATCTGGTTGAAATACAAACTGTTGGGCAAAAGTAAACCCAGACAAATGGTTTATGATAAAGTCGACCTATCTGTGGTATGAATATCAGAGTACATGGGGTTAACTAAAGCCATTTGCTACTTTTAAAAGAGATCTATGGGGTTAGTAACAATGATTTTACTGCCATTTAAATATTTTTCTTTACTTTTCCTTAATTATTCTGGAAATAAGAGGTCTTTATCAGCCAATGCAGAGGGTTTTTACTAGCTGAAACCCCTGATGACATGGCCCAGTGATATAAACTAAGATGAAGAGAAGACAAAAAAGGGAAAAAGAAAAAGGGCCAAGTGTCAGGGACCACCTCTGCACACAGAAGCTCCCACCTGGACAATCCCTTTGGTGGAATTAGTGCTTTGAATCAGAGCTCTATCTCTTCACAGTCTGTGAAGAAATAAACAGAAGAAGGGAAGGAGGGAGAGAGAGAGAGAGAGCCTGTCCAACAGGAGATAAGCCAAGTCTCTTAATTCTAAAGAGAATATTTTGGCGGCCAGTCTTATGTGACAGCTAGTCTTTTTCCATCTTATCTAGTGGAGGAACCATTTCTCATTAACGACAGGACAGCTAGCAATAAGCATTGCTCCAGTAATTGAAGATTTCAATAGCAGGCTTAAGTCACCTCTATAGGAAGAAAATTCTAGAGATTTGAAAAAAACTCTGCATTAAGGGATTCTGGGCTTTGTCCTCTGTGCCTGTTCGAATCTGCTGTAGACCCCAGAAAACCCATGTCCTTTAAGCCTCATCCAATATTGTTACGTGGGAGCTTTTTAATTGTTCCCATGGACATGTGACCCACCAAACTGCGGGTGGTAACTTTTGATTAGATGGCTTCCATGGAAATGTGCCTCTACTCATTCAAGATGAGGTTCCTTACCGGAGCCCTTTAAGAAGGAAACTTTTTAGACAAAGCTTCAGAGCCCACGCAGCCAGAAACCTTTGGAGATGAAGAAGGAATGCTCCCCCAGGGGAGTGTCATGAAACAAGAAGCCTGGAAAGAAAGCTAGCAGACATCGCCATGTTGGCCATGTGCTTTTCTGGTTGAGAGAAAAACCCTGAATGTCATCAGCCTTCTGGAACTAAGGTATCTTTCCCTGGATGCCTTAGATTGGACATTTTTATAGATTTGCTTTAATTGGGACATTTTCTCAGCCTTAGAACTGTAAACTAGCAACTTAATAAATTCCCCTTTTTAAAAGCCATTCTGTTTCTGGTATATCACATTCCAGCAGCTAGCAAACTAGAACATCCTCTAAAAAGGCACATATCCTGGATGTCATTGCTCTAGTGTAGTGCTCTTCAACCTTGGCTGCATGATAATAGAACTTGATAAGCTTTTAATGATTGCTGGTGCCAGGATCCCATCTCAGACCAATGAAATTGGAATAACAGCCCCAGTGCCAATATTTTCAAAGAGCTCCTTCAGATGATTTTATTGGACAGTCAACATTTGAAAGAATATGGTCTTTGAGAAGAGATAAACATGGATTTGATTAGAGCTCAGCTATCTATCTGCTGTGTGATCTTGGTTATAGTAAAACTCAAAGCCTCAGTTTTTCCATCTATAAAGTGAAAATAAACTGTTCTGGAATTACTGGGTAGATAAAACAGAATAAAGTATAAGAAGCGTCTAGAACATGGTTGTGCTATTTAAATTTTAGTTTCCTTTTAGAAAAAGGAACTTTGTATATTAGAATTTATATCTCTGGTGATAAATTAAAAAAAATTGAAGGGACTACTGTGCTTCAATTTAATGTAAAAGTGTATTAAGCGATATTGAAATAGTATCTCACAATGTTGTTGTAAATTACATTTCATCTTATATTTCCTGTTTACCTTTTAAATGACCAATGAAATTTTACATGGAGTAATTATTTGCTTGGGAAAAGTATGACTGTATCCTCAGATCAATTTTCCCAATACTCACTTTTGAAGCTTTCAGATATTCATTCACAGGTTCTGTAACATTTATTATAACTGCCAATCTGATAAGATAATTCCATTTTGAAGATAATGAAACTGAATAAAAATGTCCGAACTGTCAGCAACATAGGCCTTATTTTCAAATTTTACGTTTGACTTCTCTAAAACCTTACATGCATTTTTAAACTCGGTATGTCATTGTATTTTCATCTTCTACCACTAGTTAAACATTCAAAATTGCTTAGGTTATGGCAACACCATTCTGCGATAATAACAACCACGGATATCACCTATAGAATGAACACTTTAATTACTCAAATATTATCCCAATTATTCCTTCATAACTGAGCCTTATTAAAATAAATTAGCAAATGAGCAACAGTTTTTAAAAAATATATTTTCCTTAATAGTCTAGTCTTTTCTCCCTGTGATGATACAGCTGAAGATACTATTGCCAAAATAAATATTATATGTCATTCAGCATGGGAAAGTGATGACTGCATTTCCCTTTGTCTAAACACTTTATAAATGTGCTATCAGTCATTTAGACTTATTTATTGTTACTGAATAGGTTTATGATGTTATGTTTCCCCCACTTAAAAAATAAAAAAACAAAACAACAGTTGTTTTAAAAAAATCCTCATAAGGTAATTGAAAATAGATTTTTAGTGCTCTAGTGAGAGATTATACTCAAAAGTGTCTGTGCTGGTTTGAAAGGATTTATGCACCCCAGAAAAGCCATGCTTAATCTTAATCCAATCTTGAGGGAGCAATGGCTTCTTTTAATCCCTATTCAACAATGTAGTCTGTGATAACTTGATTAGATTATCTCCATGGAGATGTAACTCACCCAACCGTGAATATTAACTTTGATTAGAGGGAGCTGTGACTCCACTCATTCCAGGTGGGTCTTGATTAGTTTACTGGAATCTTTTAAAAGAGGAAGCATATTGGAAAAAGCTTCAGAACGATGAGATAGCCACGAAAACTACTAGATCCCAATGCAGCCAGAGACCTTTGGAGATGAAGAAGGAAAATGCCCCTAGAGGAGCTTCATAAAACATGAGACCTGGAGAGAAAGCTAGCAGACGTTGCCAAGTTGCCATGTGCCTCTCCAGTTGAGAGAGAAACCCTGAACATCATTGGTCTTTCTTGAGTGAAGGTAACCTCTTGTTGGTGCCTTAATTTGGACATGTTTATAGATATACTTTAATTGGGATATTTCCATGGCCTTAGAACTGTAAACTGGGAATTTATTAAATTCCCCCTTTTAAAAGCTGTCCCATTTCTGGCATATTGCATTCCAGCAGCTAGCCAACTAGAACAGTGTCAGAACAAATTTTGTATAGAACCTCACACACAATGCAAATCTGAAATCAAACCATTCGATTATAAATCATTTAACTTTCTAAATCCAGTAAGAAACTTCATTGCTTAACTACAGCACAGCCATTTTAATTTTACAAATCATTTACTAGTTGAGGTGAAAAATATATGTTGGCTGACAATTTTCCAGGAAGTAAAAATTATCATAAATTATAAAAGAACATGAAACATTAGTAAAAATATACACAATTATGTTAGAAAGGGTAAATGCAGGGCACATGTACACAGACACTGTATTTAATGTTTTGCAGGTCTCCATGTTGTCTAAGTGGGTAAATTTGGAACAGTTATATCCAATTATTTCAGTCATTGCAACAACTGAAATGGAACAGTAGGACAAAAATAGCTTCAATGTATTAGTGATTACCTCAAACTGCCCTAAAAATATTCAGTTTTCTGTGTTAACTGAACTGAAAATAAAGTATAACCTTAACATTTAGACGCAGGTCATCAAAAAAGAGACACTGACTCCATCTGGCTCCTTCTTCCTCTCTTAACCCCACACTGCTGATCTAAGGTGCACGCCTATAACTTTTTCGGCTTTTGAGGCTACTAGGAAATATATGCTTATATATATAACTATGTATTATACATATAGCATTGCTGTTGTGACAAGCAATTTAAAATCTCTTCATCAGGAAACAGGAGATTGCGATACTATTATTTTAATGTCAATACAGTTATCTGAATTATAATATGATATGTATATTCTCATTTTGATCTTGCAATAATATGTGTGTGCTATATTGGCAACTGTTTACCCAGGTAGAAAGTTTTGATTTACTTATTTTGATGGTACTATGAATTACTCTCATGTACAAAGGATCACCCCATTGTCCCTTTAAAGAGTTCATTTCTGTAGCAGCAATGATGGATCTAAGGATGCTTCCAGAGACTCTGGGATAGTCCTTGTTTGGGTTTGGTAAAGCTGCCAGAATGCAATATACCAGAAATGGAACAGCTTTTAAAAAAAGAACTTATTGAATTATAAGTTAACAGTTCTAAGGCCAGAAAAATATACAAACTAGGATATCCAAGAAAAGATAACTTGACCCAAGAAAGGCCAATGCCTGTCACATGGGAAGGCATGTGGCTGGTCCTTGTTTTCAGTTTCATTGCTTCCAGCTTTTGATTCTAGTGGTTTCCTCTCTAAGTATCTATGGGCCTCCACTTAGCAACTCAGGGACACAACTCTGGGTCCTGGCTTGCTTAGCATCTCATAGCAAGGCACAGGGCAATGACTGCTGGGCTCTGCCTGTGTCTAGGCATCTGCTCATTCTCTCAGTACTCCAAGCATCTCCAAACATCTGTGTCTCTGTCAGCTCTGAAGCACTATTCTCTAAGTGTTTGCATTTGAGGTTTTCCAAAATGTTTCCTCCTTTAAAGGACTCCAGTTCAAGACCCACCTTGAATGGGTGGAGTCACATCTCCATCTAATCAAAAGGCCACACTCATAATCGGGTATGTCATATCTCCATGGAAACAATCCATTCAAAGTTTTCCACCCTGAACAATAGGTCTGGCCCTACAAGATTGGATCAAAATCAAAACGTGGCTTTACTGGTGTATATAATAGTTTCAAACAGGCAGTCTTTTTTAATTCAAATGCATCAAAGTATATTAATGTAGCAGTGTGATGCTAGTTATGCAATGGGTCTGGCCATGGAACAGAGAAGTGTCTTAAGGTTCAAGATGAAAACTAAAAATAGTCAAGGATACTCTAGTACGTGCCCTTGCTCCAAGGATATGCATGCCAGAATATGTTAATCACTTTTCTCTGGATTTTTACATCCGCTATCAGTTTTTCTGAAGCTTCGTTATCAGTGCTAGCATCTGTTCTAAGCAATGCTAATAAAAGTATACATCTAAATTATTTAACACAGTGTTTTCCAAATTCCCTTGTTAAAAGGTTGGGATGAATATACATTAAAGAAATGAGATGGCAACACTAAATGTACTAATATACCATTCCTTTGCTGGTATAATAATGCCATCTCAAATTTGTTCACTTCAATTGCAATCCAGTGAAGTCCAAAATTAAAGAAACATTTTCATTATTAATACATTTAACACTATTAGATGATATAATTTGCCTTTAATGATCAAATTTTAATGTTTCTTTAAAAAAGAAACCCTGGAAAATGTTAAGTGGTCTCCTGCTGATATAATAGGAACATTATTTCGCTATTACCATATCTACATAGCAGATGATACTTTCTACTTTCCATAACAGTGCAACCAGACTAAGAAATGTTCTTCCAAGAAACGTGGAATCCAGGTTTAGGTAATAACAGCTTACGATATCGCCAAAGACTCTCTCCTGGAGATAATGATATAAATCACAAATAAAAAGGTACAAAGGAACACATATTTCATAAAGGTTACTTTGTCATCAAAAAGACAATGGCCATTTTTATTCACATGTGTATTATTAAAATGTTTTAAAAAATAATTACATGGAACAGCAGAACACTTTGTACTGCAGAGTTTGGCTGTAAAGAGTTTGAGATATTTACATAATAATATCTAGCTGAAATGTTATACACAGGAGAGGCACTAATATATTCCAACCCTCATTATATTTTCTGAAGACAAATGTGTTCGACAATGGGTTCTAGAAAAAAAATCAATCTTAATGATATGAAATGAGCATCCGCGTCCATACAAATTTCTAGCTGCTCAGTTTAACAACAATCTTCTGAATTGCATGGTTTTAGCCTTTCAATTGTTACTTGTGTGAACTAGTATCGCTATTTCTTGTGGTATGAAAATGTGATGGTTGGGACAAAGATAGAAGAAAACTAAAAACTCTAAAGTGGCGACTCAGGGGGCCTGGTCACAGACAATTTACGGTAGGCCAGTCTCTCTTAGGATTTCCCTCTCAATGAAGTAAGGGCAATGTTAAGTATAACTGTGAAGGCCTTTTCTTCAAGGTCTCTAATTTAAGTCTGCACCACACTATTTCCATAAATCTCTAAGTGGTCAAGTTACTTGAATGAAGACACATCTAATTTTCATACTTACTCCTTCAATTTGCTTAATGCTGGATTAATGCTTCTCAAACATCATTTCCATTATATTAAATTCTGCTTCCTAACCACCCAGCTCATAAAGCATCAGTGTTTTCCTCACTGGAATGACAGTTGCACGAAGATGGGGACATTTTCTGCCTTGTTCAGTGCTGTTTCCTCATTAACTGACCTAAGATGACCGAATCAGTGTTTGATTGCATCAATTTAAATCTTTATTTTTAATTTGCTGTACATTTTCTTCGGCAAGAGTACGTTCATTTTGTAGTATTTATCAAAATGAAGACTTCATGAATTTAATCTAGATACCAAGTCCCCAAAACATCTATGTCCTTTTGGCCCTGTAAACCATGTCCTATGTTTACCAGGGCTTAGAATGAGCATCCAGAATTATCTAATGCACTACCAGCCAAGTCACATTTCTTGTCCTGTATATCTATTCCTAATAATAATATTTCCTTTCTTGGGTTTCTGAAAGGAAAATTTATATTATGCTAATTAATTATATTCTAATAATTTTTTCAGCAAATATGGACTGTAATACAAATAAAAACACCATGGATTCTGCCTGCAAGTAATAAAGGGAAGTTACACTTCATTAAAATTAATATTATAGATTTATATACTTAAAATTTTTTAAATGCTGTACAACTCACTAGGTCATTGCATGGTACTAAAGAGTGGATTGATATTCCAGAAACCAACTGTGAATGAATACATTATAATTGTGAAACAAGAAGTGATATGCAAAGTTAAGAAAAAACAACTTTAGAAACTCTTCATACCTTTATGGTGATGAAGGAGAGAGTCAATATATTACCAGATCTCAAACAAAATTCTGGACCAGATGTTATTATTAGACGATTGCAACTGAACAACTAATGGCAAAAAAGGCTCTACAAAATATTGCTTTAACAATACAGCCAATAAAGAAACAAAGAATCTGTGTTTTGGCATTTGAGCTTGATGAATGAAGTGAAATATAAGAACCATGCAAATTGATGACTGCTTCTAAAGTACACACAGATATAAAATCCAGTAAATGTTACAACTGAAAGTTTATTATACTCACTGCCTACAGCTGTTGATATTAGAAGATATACAGTACAATATAATTTTAAAAGTAATCTAAATTGCTAAATGCATTACTCTATAATATAGTCTACCGGTTCATCAAGTCACTGAATAGCACTTGTTCAAACCATTGATATCAAACCCAAAATAATAGTCCGTCGACATCCTTCTTTCTGTTTTATAGCAAACACAGAGGTATATATTCCCTTTACAAAATTGTTCTAAAGATAAAATCTGTATGCATGCAAAGATAAGTCTGAAAACATTCTTTGCGAGAGTAAAACTTTCTATAGACAGAGCTAATTTTGGGGAAAATGGACTCTAAAAACAACTCGAGTGATGAAGGGATTAGCCAAGCAGAAAATAGAATCTGTGTCACCATCCTTATGAAGTCAAAACGGAGTGGATTAAAACCAAACTCTAATTGGTTTGTAAATGTCATTTTGAGGTTACAAACATTTCTCCCAAATTCTAGTGTTCTTTATTGTTTGTTAGTCAAGTTTGACTGTCATCATTCATTTTTCATTTTAAAGTTAACCTGGTAATAAGTGAGGGTATTTCTACATCATACTGCATATCTAAAATGAAAATGACTTTTGAAGGCACTGTATGAAAGTCATCTAAAATTGTCCCAACGTTTTATTCCTGATCCCATTAAAAAAAGGCGTCTTTAATTTGTTATTCACAAGGAAAAGCTGACACAGCAGTCTCTTAATAAAGGGAATGTCGTGGGGACTCGCAAACAAACTAATTTGTTTGAAACTTAGGGATGCAAACCATGGAAACAAAACCTACAATGGATATATAATGTATGTCTTATAGAGAAATCATTGTAATCAAAATATCTGATTCATAATGAGATATATTTTGAAAAGAGATAAATCCTTACATTGATGAGCAAAATAGGCATAAATAATTAAATATTCTTCCCTTATTATTACTTATTTTTGCATATATAACCTTTAAACACAAGAGAAATATAGCTCCTGAAACTGCCAATGCTAATACCTAGTACTATGTTTGAAAAGGCAATGGCACTTAAAATCAAACCTGAGGCCTTAGAGAACCAGTGAAGGCCAAATAAAGCATCCAAAACTCCATACATGCAAGACACAAAAACCTCCAAATTATACTTTATCAATCAATTCAATCAACAAATCATATGTTCAAAATTCTAAAAAGACTTTTCTTGTGGCAGGTATTTCTTAAGCCAAACATAACTTCAATCCCCCAATAATAACAATCTCCCTAAACATAAACCTCCAGAGGGGCATATTAGACCCAAAATTAAAACAGTTTTGGAGAAAAGCTGCTATTGTCACACATAAGCTAAAGAACCAACATTTGGTTAAATAAAAAACTGAATTTCCCATACTTAATTACTATACAAAGCATGAAGGCAGTCCATGAATCTCCCGTTAGATACATTGAAGAAAGCACTCTAAGTCTTAGATTCTAAGAGATTCTATTCTGTATTTAATGACAAACAAATCAGTAAACAAAATTAATTTTAATTTATTTAATATTCATTCTTTTCCTTCAATCACCATAGATAGCATCTCTTTGAAAATACTGAGCAATGATATTTAAGTGCATACTTAGCTATTTTTCTAATATACTGGTAGGAAGTCACAAATATTGAAAAATGTAAGATTTATGCTAAATCCTCACCTTATTGATAGTCATAACTAAACTTTCATAAACCTTTTTAGAAGATACTCTTCAAATTACATGGAGTCCGTAAATAGAAAGGGCTTTCAGAACTAAGATTTTATTGGCAGAACGATACCATTTGGCTGACTATGAATTATCAAGTTTCAGTTATTACAATGGAATTTGTACAGCCTGTACTATGTTGTATATTTGTACATATACTTTCCCTTAAAAAAAGCACATGGAGTTGGCGATAGCATGCTATTTTATGCTATAAAATATATTCTCCATGTAACTGCCCATTTCTTAATACAGCCCTATAAGCATACTTACTGATTGTGTATGGACTACCACCTAGGCACCCCAACGCCATTGGTTCAAAGGAGAGCTAAGAGTTCAAAAGCCATTTCTTCACTTAACAAGAAAAATATCTATTTTAAACCTACTCTTAGTATTTTATGAAGTACAGGACACACACAAGGAAAACAACAGCATATATTCCAGGTAAAGGAAACTCAGCATCATATTTGGATTGAATGAAAACTAAAACCAACACATTAACAAGTTTATCCCTAAAATCTGTACACTGCAGCTCTTATTCTCAGGGACTGGAGCCCAGATTTTCATTACATCTGCCCTCACTATCTTATGGAAGCATGAGAAAATATAGGAATCAGTACTTGAAATCAATAGTGAGGTGACCCTCCCCCACTCTGCAAAATAAGCAAGTACAACTGGGGCAGAAAGGATGCTGACAACTTATAGAAGCAATAAAAAATGGGTAGGCAGTAAGTGTTCAGCCATGCATTATCCAAGAGAAAGGAAGCATTTCTACTGAACTAACTTGTATTACAACCTCATAAATTCACGTTTGTGTTGTTATGATTTGCCTTCCCAAGTACATGTGCTCACCAAGGTGGAAGCATTGGTTAATCAAATATAAGAACTAGTTCTTGCGATAGTTGAATATCTCATTTAAAACGACTGCATATCCATTCTGACTTATATATCAGCGTTTGAATTCCTTTAAAGTGAGCCTATCCCTCTCTCCCAGGAGATGGATCTGCTATTGAGAAACGAAGGTCATCAGATTTCTGGGCCTACAACATTGATCAATAAATTTACCAGTGAAAGTCTGCCTTGGGAGTTATTTCTGAGCTTTACCCAATGGGACCAACCACCACCACTCAAGGATCCCCTGTAGAATTGATTCAATATTCCAAAGACCATTGAATGATATTTAGCTGAAACCTAAATGTCAGCTTCTATTATATCCCAGTCATCAATCACACTGACTTTGAATCTCCAGCCTCTTGTGGTAGAGTGTGGGTGAAGCCTCAAGAAAAGTGAGAAAGAACTGAGTTTGCATTTCCAAAAAAGCTGGCACAATAAAAGAACGTTTCTCATAGGCTTAAAGGAAAGCAGAGGTGAGGATGTCATTATCACTCTAATGCATGTGCCTGGAAGGAATAGCTAGGTAATACAAGAGGTAAGGATTAAAGTCATATAAGTGTAATAGAATACAAATATAAATACAGTGCTGCCTTCCAACTAAAGAAACAGAAAGTGAATAATCATCCAATGGAGGACTTCCCCAGGGTGACAAATCATAACAGAACAAGTGCCAGGAATAGATATCCTGATTTAAACAGTAAACCATGTTGCCTTTGATAGAGCATATGAATGAAATTGGCAAGAGTATCTAATTAATTATAGCTGATTAGTCTATCAAATCTCTTGGTAGAATAAGCAAAACATGAACTTTTTATAATTATTTGGAGACAGTGTACTCCAAATGCAGCATGTTCCATCCACGAGGCATGATCATTCTAAAGGTTTGCTTTATCACCCCAATTTTATATTTTTGTTTGAGATATTGTCAAATTCAGAACAAAAATGAAAAAGGACAATCCATAATATGTTATGAGAAGAGACCACATTTTAAATGCATGCAGAATATAGGAACATAAAAATTTTCCATTTTGTGCTTAGTAGGTCGAAATGTCAAGTCTGAAACACAAATCAAAACAAAACACTAAACCATACTAAAAACAATGGTAGTACTGACCTTCTGGATCAAGAAGTTTCTCTATGCCTAAATGATACTTGGCAATGTTGAATGCATGCGCCAGTCGTTGTGTGGCTGACTCCTGGCAAACCACACTATTCCAATCAAACAGCTCTGGCCTGGAAAAAAAAAACACACAAACAGGCAAAAATATGTCAGCCTAGAACATTTCATGAGATTCACTTCATTTCTGAACTTTGACTGTCAACCCATGTCCACAGTACATAAGAATCAAGTATCACTCTTCATTTTCCCTGGATGATGTTTCTCATTTAAACAACTCACAATGAGTTGAAAATCCTGAAGAAAACAGAAGTTATTCTCAGTTACTCAAACACAAAAATGTGCTGATCTCATCAAATCCAAATTCAAAGCTTTGAATATCAACAGCCATTTCCAGGTAACTTCCAGTTTCATAGGCCTAGTCCAGACCTCGCCCCTGAACTCCAGGCTCTATATTCCTCTGCCTATTCAGTATCTCCACTTAAAGGCACTGAAAACCTCAAGTGTCCAGAATTGAGTCTTTGGTATATCTCTTCTCCCTCCCCAAAATCCACCTGCTTCTCCATTTTTTTCCTATCTCAATAATCAAAAGCAAGTCCAACCTTTCAAGCTTTCATTTATTTAAACAGAAAACCTTGGAGTCATCATTGATGACTCTTTCAAAACTTTTACAAGACACTTAATTGAAGATATTTCCAGAATTTGACCACATCTCCCTATTCCTGCTGCTATCACCCTAGTCCAAACAATTGTTTTATCTTGCATGGATTATCCTGATAGCCTCCTAGCTACTCATTCTACTCCCACATTAGCTCCTGTTGGTCTATTCTTAAAAGAGCTGCCAGAGTGATCTGTTAAAATTTAACTTTTGTCAGAGCCTGCTTCTCAAAACCCTGCAAAGGAGGGAGTGAAATTCACACATTTAACTGTGACCTGCAGGGTCTGACTCCCCATTAACATTCTGATTTTATTTCCAACTTCTCTCCCGAGATTCCCTGTGCCAGTTTGAAGCTGTTATATACCCCAGAAAAACCATGTCATTTTTCCTGATCCAATCTTGTGGAGACAGGCATGCTTCTTTTAATCCTGATTCAATAATGTAGGGCAGAAAACTTTGATTGGTTGTTTCCATGGAGATATAACACACCCAGTTGTGGGTGGGACCTTTGACTGGATTGTTTCCATGGAGATGTGACACACCCAATTGTGGGTATGAATTTTGATTAGGTGGAGATGTGACTCCACCCATACAAGGTAGGTCTTGATTAGTTTGCTAGAGTTCTATAAAAGGGGAAACATTCTGAAGAAAGCTCAGAAACAGACATTTAGAGAAGAGTTGCTTCAGAAGTAGCACAGACACAGACATATGGAGGCACTTGGTGTGCCAACAGAGAGAGCAGATGCCTAGACATAGATGTTTGGTGATAAAATGACCAGCAAACACCAGCACATGCCTTTCCACTGGACATACATTGGATTTCCTTGAGTCAAGATATCTTTCTCTGGATACCTTAGTTTGGACATTTTTATGGCCTTACAACTGTAAATTTGTAACTTAATAAATTCCCTTTTGAAAAGCTATTTCATTTCTGGAATATTGCATTCAGGTAGCATTTAACAAACCAAAACATTCCCCAAGCAAGCTAGAGGGTTTCCTGCTTTTGTATTTGTTATTCCCTCTGCCTGGAGTTCTCTTCTCCTGGACATTAACAAGGCTCACTCCTCTACTTCATTTGGGTCTTTAGTCAAAAGTCACTTTATTGATGAGTCCCTTCTCTGGCCACTCCATCTGAAATGACAACCCTCTTCCTCACCCCAATCAGACATGCACATTCATCCCTTTCCCCTTTAACTGCTTTATTTTTTTTTTCCTTAGCACCAACTACACATTTGCATATCATACACTTTAATGAACTTTATCTATTTATAGGTCTCCTCCTCTAGAAGGTAAGCTCCTTAAAGACAGGGACTTTTTTTTTTTTTTGCCAGTTCAGTCCTGCTTGCTAGTAGAAACCCAGCCTAACACATGACATTACTCGATAAATATTTTCTGACTATATTAAAGAATGAATGAACACACGACTTATGAACATAAGATGCAGCTCTTATCTTATAAGGATTTTAAATTTAATGAGGAAAAAATGCATACACCATGAAATGTTAATTAAAATCTAAATATTAAAATGTACAGATCATAATGCATGCTTTCTGAAATCTGAAAGAGGCCCGCAAAGTTACTGAGGCTTAAGGGAGTCTGAAAGGAGGGCCTGGGTTTGGATTATGAAAAGTGTGCAGATATTAGAGAATCAAAGCTCTTAGGAAAAGAAAAAGCAGGAAATTTTCAGGCTATCAAGATTTTGCAAGCTTGGCTCTGTTGCAGGTTTTTACCATCAAGCAATGGTAGATATGGTTAGGAGAGGGAATTGGCATGACTTTGCGTATGGCCTTGGTTGTTAAGGAATTAAAATTTAACCTAACAATATTGGAAACCATTAGTTAAGTGGTTTGCCATCTTTTCCAGAATCACAAAAACATTTGAGAATCTGATGAGAGCTATGATCCCTCTACCCAGACAAATTTCAATCCATATCTGTAAAAATAATTTCAATACTGTTTTTGGTCATTTGGGTCTGCCTATGGACTCCTGAAACTAGACTCTGCAAGGATGGGTCAGCTGTTACTTTCTAGAATCATAATTTAAAATTAAGTTACAGATGTAGTTCTCATTTGGCGCTCATTTGCTTTTCTTTAATTGATCTTTCACTGAAAAATTCTCCCTGATTTTGTGGGTGATTCAGGAAATCAAATCACTCCTATATGTTCCAAGATATCGCAAACAGCTAACAAACAACCTAAAATGTTTATAAATTGGGGACTGTCTCTAGTGATGGAGAGAATGAAAGGAATTAAGCTTAAAATCTTGATTATTTGGTGGGGTAGGAAATTCACTATACAGCCTCTGTACCATCTTCAGTTGTTCGTCTCTAGGCAATGGGACTAGAACAGAAGACATGCATGGGAGTGTAGGGAACTAGTTTTCTCCCCTATAATACACGAATTTTCACCATATTCATGGTGAAATATAGTTGCCTCCATATTCTAACTCTGTTCCTTTCGTTAACCACCTAGATGGTTAGCTTATGTAAGCCATATAGCCTATTTGTTCTTTAGTGCCTCAATTAAAAGAGAAGAAATTACACTGAATGGCCACAAGGTTCCTTATAGCAATAAAACAAATCAAATGAATTCTTTAAAATATTAAAATTAATTCATTAGAAATTTTTAATAATTTTTGAATGCATGAAAAAGTGGATCATAATCCAGACCTTAATTCACAAGAACAAGCAAGTATCACCAGACTTTTGAGGAAAATGACAGCATGGGCAAAGCAACACAGCCTAGGGAATAAGAGGGGGGCTCTGAAGACAAACAGCATAAGTTCATATCCAGCTCTACCACATATTAGCCAAACCATCTTAGGTAATTCACATAACCTATCTGCTCTTCAGTTTCCCAATTTGTGAAATGGGAATAAGGATAGTATCTATGTCATGAGATATAGATGGTTTACTATACTTAGAACATGCTTAGCCAATAATAATTGCTTATTAGAGTTCATTTTGATTCCTTTGTTCTGATCATATTCATATAATAATCTAATCATATTTATATGATAAAAATAATGTACTTTCAATTTATAGACTCAACACCAAAACACCTACAATTATAGAACAGACGTAAATATCACAAACTTTGCTAATGCAAAAATAAGTATGACAAATTGTGAGGTAGAGAGGAGAAAAGAAGAGGAGGTAAAGATAAGTGTGATAATTTTTTCAGCCTGCCATGCCGGAGAGCTGGGGTTCGATTCCCCGGTGACTGCCCATGAAAAAAAAAAAGAAAAAGAAAGGGCAGGGGGTATTCGTGAAAGAGCATCAATCAACTCAGAAACATCTTGAAAAATAGCCATGTAACATGTAAAAATGTAGTTACTCATGATTCTTGTGATATGACAGGAGAGAATATATATATGAAGATATTTTGAGAGAGAAAGAGTGGGTCAGGGACAGACACACAGCAGGGCAATCTGGACATGTTTTCTCTGTTACCTACAAATATATTCAGAAATCATGAAATACAATATTAACCAATGTAGTATGTGAACATGCTTGTAGGATTTGAAGTCTCCACTTGAAGAGAAAATGTTAAAATGCTAATAAGGACAACACAATCTGACCCCCAATTTTTTTTGGTTCATCTGAAAATGTGTGTGTGAACAGTAGAATCAATATTTTCAGGTCCTTTCCACAAAGCATGTGGCTGCATAATTGAGGGCTGACATGATGCAAAATACAAGCCTCGGTTCCATCTCGTCCAGTTGCACTGAAGTTGGGGAATATATATTTTTTTCATGTAATACTCATGAAAAACAATGCGTTAACATTGCTGTGGTGGTTTGGCACCAGAAAAACACATTCTTAATCTTAACCCATTTCTGTGGGTGTGAACCCATTGTGAGGATGTCCTTTTGATGAGGTGACTTCAGTTAGGTGTGACCCACCTTAATCAGGATGTGTCTTAACCCTATTACTGGAAGACTTTAGAAGCAGAATGAAATTCAGACAGAGGAAGAGAAAACATCACAAGAAGCAAGATACCAAAGGACAATGGAAACTGGAAGTGAAGGAAGAGGCCAGGAGATGCTGCCACATGCATGGCCATGGGACAGAGGAGCCAACGACGGAGAATCACTGTCAGGTAGCACCAGAACACCAATCTTTCGGAAGAAAGCATCACCTTGATCATGCCTTCATTCAGATTTTTTCCAAGCCTCAGAACCATGAACTTATAAATTCCCACTGTTTAACCCAACCCGTTGCATTGTATTTGCTTGAGCAGCTAAGAAAACCAAAACAATTGTTTAACATGCCACCTGGTCTGAGCCTGCCTCCTGTCTAAAAATCAGGGTGCTGAATCCTTAACTGAGAGCCCAGTCTGGCTAAAGTGAATTAAGCTCAGCTGGGAAAAAGGCCCTGGGGAAATGGGCTTATTTAGAGTCTGTTCCTGGATTGAGCTTGATCATTATGAAAAGTTACATCCTGGAATTTTCTTGAAACAAGACTGGCGTAGGAAATGATCAGCTTGTCAAAAAAATGATAATAAAAGAAAGATCAAAGTGAGAAAAGATAGGTTGCTCTGAAAATCAGGGAAGATGCGGTCTAGTGGCATTTCAAACATAGTTGATCAGGTAATGCATTTCACACTGGGGACTGGGTTGGGTAAATGAGCTGGTTAACAGGAACACTAAAATAGTATTCTTTTGATTTTACAAATTATTTTATATTTATATGTTGTTATGCTTTTTGAGCTGCATTGTGTTTATTTTTATAAAGAAAAACAGACAACTATGTTGTTATCTTGGGAAATATATTATAGCATGGAATATAGTTGACAACATTCAGTTCACTATATCACAGTGAATTCTTTTTATGAAGATCCACAGAAAAAATTACTCTTACTCTGTATATGAATTGCTTTGCTCTTCCAGAGCCATTATTTCTTTTGATATTCTAAGCAGAGGCAGAGAATTAATTGTGTTCTGCTTTTTGCCTTGGTTGCTAAGATGCTCAGAGCCTCTTTTAATACTGACCTATAAGAAAATATATGGGGCCTCATGGGATTTTGCTATCTAAGCATGCAATTGACAAGAAAAACGTTTCTTTTTCTACATTATTTATTCTTTGGTGGTCATTAGTTTTACTATAGCCATTGCCATGACATTTGGCTTCATTTTTAATTCTGTAGTTTAGGCTCCAACCCACAGGAGTTAGGCTCTACTATAAAAATAGCAAGTCTGTTCTGAGCAAAGTTAGAATACAACCTGGATTTTGTGTAAGAGTCCATATTGCAAATACAGTAACTCCCCCCACCCCTGCCATAAGCACATTTATGCTACAATGATTTTACTACTTCAACATCTGAATGAAATCATTAGAGTGCCTATATATTAGTACACATTTCTTAATCAGTCCTTTTTGATGGACAGTGATTGATATGGTTAACACACATAACAGAATACATAGTAGCAAATGATCTGGAACCACACTAGGGAAAAACACATCATCGACCTCTAAATTAATACTTCCAAAAATCATTCAATCTCTCCGTAGCCTCCTTACCTATGACTATGAATGAGAGCATTCAAAGCCAGGCCATCTGACCAGCTGGTGGTGAAGTTTATAACATTAACTTGTGGATAATTACGAGTTGATTGTCGGACCCAGCTCAGGAGAATCTTTTCACTGTTCGTTTGTTGCAGTCCAGCCATAATATTTTTCATTACATTTTTGACCTGCATGTGGAAAGAAATTTTCATAAGAAAATGAATTTCCTGATCAAGAACCATGCAAATCTAAATTTGAATGTCTTCATCTTTCATTAGTAAATAATGGGGACTTTAGAGCCAATTAATAATGAAAAATGATAGTTTCTAACAGGACAGAGCCCATTCTAATTAGTTAGGAGTCTCTTTTGATTGGTTGGTATGTGTATGCCATACCAGTTATTGAATAGATTTGATATCATTCCTGGATTGTGTCATATTGAACTATGGGTGCTCATGAGAGATGGTGCTCTCTAAGCCAGAGCAAAACTGTATGGACCAGCACCCCTACATCAGACCCCACTGATTGAGCTCCTTTGTTGTTGCATGGGACAGCGATGTCCACATGGCACAGAGGGAGTTTGTGCTACATAGAGCAATGGTTGGCAGGGGAGGATACAAGCCCTCTATGAGAGGCTGGCGGTCATCCCAGGCTTGGTCACCACCAGCAGCTCCCAGAAGGCTCCTGGACCTGGTGAGTGAAGATTCCAGGAGTGAAGCACCTGGCAATAGGAATGGTTCCCCTGGCCACAGTAAACTTCAGCCCAGCCCGCTGACCGTGTCGCTGGAGGATGTGACACTGACATCAACTGGGATTTCAGTGGAAACAAAGGACTGAACTGTCAACAGAAGCTTCTCCCAGGTCCTCTTTAGATTTATGATACAGATGCCATCACTTTCCCTTTTAGAGTTGTACTGTTCCATCTGGAAGTCAAGCTTGGTGCCACCAAAGTGGGTTTCTGCTGCAAAGAATTTGAGGATAACCTCCTCCATCATCTGCAGGACCTCAAGGACTTTAAGTTTCCCTTTAAGTTATAATGGAATTCAGGGCAAGGCTGTACAGACCCCTCTCTAGGTAACAGAAAAAGATTAGACATGTTCTAAACCAGGGAATTAAAGCATATTTGTAATATCAGGACAGGATGAATAGCAAAATGGCTAAGAGAATGGGTTTGTACCATGTAGTAGTCAACAAACTAAAACAGATTTTGGTGCCAGAAGTGGGGTGCTTCTACATTTGCAAATGTCAAACACATTGGAATAGCTTTTTAATTGAACAAGGGGAGGATTCTTTGGAAGAGTTGTGAAGAACTTGACAGAGAAAGCCGAGATTACTCTGAAAAGACTGTTGGTAGAATTATGGACTCTAAAGATACTTCCATTACAAATTGGAAGGAGGGCGACCTTTGTTTTGAAATGGCAGAGAATTTGGAAAAAAATATTTCTTGTGGAAGGGAGAACTTGAATATGATGATCTGGGATACTTGGCAGAGAAAATTTCTAAGAAAAATGTGGAGGATACAGCCTGGTTTCTCTTTGCGGCTTATACTAAAGTATAACAAGAGAGGGATAGGCTAAGAACTGAATTTCTGGCTGTAAAGAAACCAGAAATTGATGGTCTGGAAAATCCTGGGTTTCCAGAAAGTGAGACCCCAGAGAATGGTGCCCCACTTGAGGATTTAACCAAACATGGAACCAGTCAGTCATTACAAGACAAGCCAGGATTGAAGATGGAGTTTTCCAGAAAAGGATTTATAGAAGGTCCTATGGTCTGATGGCTTCAATTCCTGTATGGTGCATGCCAAGTCAACAAATCCTTTGTGAGACCTGTATAAACAGAACCACTGCCAGCCTGGACCAAAAGGGACAGAAAAGGGAAAGACTGAAGGAAGAATGGTCTCAGAGGCAGAACCATGGAAGCTAAGGTCTGAATCCAAGAAACCTGGGGCCCAGAGAGCAGAACCACCTGTGTACATGGAGGTGGGGGGTGGTGAGTTTGCCCCAGAGGCAGAGGGTGGGCCCTCTGCCTCGATGTCAGGAAGAGTTCTATTGCCTCCGGTCTTGGAGAGGGTGGAGTACATTCCTGGTGATTTGGGGAGCCTGGATGCCACCCCATTGTTCTGAAGGGGTTGAGTGTGTGCCCCTGAGATGACAAAGAATCTGGGTGCCACCTGGGTACTTAAGGAGGGTAGGGCTGACAGAATGTGGTCTCCCCATTGTTGCCCAAAGTTGCAGCCCTTTTCCCAGTGTTTGGAGAAAACAGGGCCACTGTGTAGGCCCTTAGAAAGCGTGGGACTGCTGCTTTCTAAAGCCCCGAGGATGAATGACTTTTCATTTGAAATCTAATGAAGTTTGCCCTACAGGTTTTCAGAATTGTTTAGACCCACTGATCCCTGTTTTCCTTTTAATACCTCCCCATGGCAATGGGATCATTTATTCTATGACTCTTCCTTCTTTGTATACTGGAAGCAGATAACTTGCTCTAAGTTCACAGGTCCACAGCCAGAGGAGAATTTTGCTTTGGGACAGACCATGCCTGTAACCAACTTTGATTAAATTGTACACCATTTCTCAGTTGATATTATATTTGTATTGTTACTGAAATGATTAAGGATTTTGTGATATTGTGAGGAAATGAATGCACTCTGCAAATGGAAGCTTTTAGTGCATTGTATGCAGGACTGATGGGCAATGTCAGGCAAAAAATATGCCCATTATTGTTTTGTATTTAGACATTAAGTATGGTTTAAGATAAGGTCTATAGTTGCCAAGGTGACAAGGGGTGGACTCTGTAGAAGTTAGCTTCAGGTGTCAATTTGGCCAGGTGATGGTGCCCAGTTCTGTTGCTGTGGACTTAAATCGTGAGTATGAGAATTTCATCTATGGCTGATTACATCTGTGATGAGCTAAGAGGAGTGCATTCAGCAATGAGCGAGGCTTAAAAAGAGGATGTAGAAGAGAGGTGGTCAGAGCCACCTCAGGCTCAGACCCAGACGTTTGGAGATGCAGAAAAGAATCAACCCATAGAAAGCTATTTAAACTCAGAAGGCAGGAGGTAACACCATTGGACATTGCTCTGTGTCTTCCCACGTGACACAGGAACTCAGATGAAAGCTACCTGCCTTTACTCCAAAGAACTGTAAATTTATAACAAAATAAACCCCCATTTATTAAAAGCTGCTCCATTTCTTGTATATTGCATTCCAGCAGCTTTAGCAAACTAAAACAGATTGTTTACAAACAAAAGCCTAGACTCAAATTTTGGCTTTCCTATTTACTATTTGTGTTACTACAGGCAAGTTATTTAAGCTTTTGAGACTCCAGTTTCCTTATCAATACATATGAGTTTGATGTAAGTATCAAATAACATAATATAGCAAGATAGCAAACCTATGGTTTAGACTGTAAGTTTTAACAATGCAAGTTGTCTTTACTGACTGAACTGAAAAAGAATACAGAAATGAGTTTGTCTCTTTAAAATAAAGAATGAATATCAACAAAGGAAGGGAAAGGAGTATATATTTCTTAGATCTGTGCAAGTACTGCCTTGGTTTTATTTTCATTAATTGGTTTCTGTATATTTGATTCTGTCCTAGGCTTTGTTGCAAATGCCATTCAGCAGGCTATTGTATTTCAAAGTTTCATTCTTCTAACTAATCTGATGCAGATATCCATTCTAAGCATTTTTTCCCTAAGCTTCAAGAAAGCAGTGACACCTCATTACAGAACTAAAACTGTCTACATCATCTATGAGGGAAATATTTACCAGGGTAATTTTTAATGTTAGTCATGACCCTTGTCAGATACATCAAGGAAGGACATATAAGTAAAGGTGATTAGTCCTTGCTACCAACAGCTTTCCTTTTGAAAAGTCTAAGGTTCAAATACTAGCAACTCTGATCAGAAGATAAAAATTCATTGTGTAGTCTAAGTGTGACATTTTATTTTGCTTCTGCATCGGTGCCAAAGTGAAAAAATGCCTTTGTGCTAAATACATATTTTAACATCTCCAATGTTAGTCAATTTTTTATGAAAGATTCAAGACAAATTTTAGGATAGACAATTAAATCTGACTCTACAATACTTCAAAAGGATTTGAGGTGATCTTCTGTAAAGGAAGTAATTATTTGAAGGTGTGAAATATTTGCATACATTTTTCAGGATTCCTTGGTAGCTAACTCTAGTGTTTAGGGGAGTATTATCCAGTTTGCTTAGTTTTATCCTGATCGACTTATTTAGTCAGTTACTCAGTGGATAAATAGGTCAAATAGTTATATAAGCGATATATTTTTTTGTCGTCCTAAAGTTATACTTTGCACAACCTCCAGGTATAGCTATTGTAGGACATGTACTTTTTGTCCTGTGCTGAACCAGGTTTGGAATCAGCAGACACTGGCTCGGTGGCTGTGATGGATTTGCACTGATTAGGCAACCCTCCTGTGATAAATGGGGTTCATTTGTGAAATGCTTGGCCAGACTGCTCTCTATATGCCTAATGTTAAAGGACAACAAAGTATTAAATTCAAAACTCCTTTAACATCATTATGCCACTGATTCAGCTTATCATCTGCAGCCTTATTGGTACTGCTTCTACTGGGGGGGGGGGCAAATGTTCCTGCAAAAAAGTAAAGTGTGTGATAATCATTTCTTCTATTCCTACATAAAAGACGGTCTGAGATCTTTAAAGAGAATCAACCATGAGTCAAGCACTGAGTTGGTACTGAAAGTGAGCTTTTAAGCAGAAAGTATTCCTGTTATCAGAGCTTACAGTCCCTAAGACGCAAATTGTGTGTGTGTGTATCTAGAGTTATAAATCTGTTTTCAAAAGGAGAAGTTTGAAGTGTCCTTTGAGCAGTAATTTTGAAAAATAACTAGGTGTTAACTAGGCAAAGATGTGACAAAAGTGGAGCTGCACCCCCACATTTCCTTTTCAAAGAAGGACTTGTGCTAGCTGGCATCAGGCAGCCTTCTGCTGTCGGCACACTCAAGGACTGCCCGAATTGCAGAGATCTCTCACCCAAGGCCATGCTCTTCCCAGGGAAGCCCACATCTAGCAACTCATGAAGGAGGGTGGTATAAAGAGTAAGCCATTTTGGCCCCAGTGGGACACCTCTGAGGGACCATTCCGGTACCATAGCTCCCCCGGGGTTGGCTGAGGCTGTCATTAGGCTCGTACTGGGCTAGCCCCTAGTTCTTCCTTCTTTTTATTCCTGCCCTACCCTCACTTCCACAAGTGTTGGCCCCAAGGGCATACTGTAATCAACATCCTACCTGCTAAACTCAATTCCAAAATCTATTTCCCAGAAAACCACCTTCATCAGAATGGGTTGCAGGGAAGGGACAGGGCAGAGAGAGACAGAAATCATCTTCTACAGGAAAAGCATTGTTCATATGAAGGTTCTGTAGAAAACCTGAGTAAGAACTGTATTTCCGAGAAGGCATTAGAATTTACAGGGAGGGGTTTTAACAGTGTAAAAACCATCTTTCTCTTCTAATCGTATGTTGCATAAATAATAAAGTTTATAAAGTTTCCAAAGCAAATTAGTTCTGGAACTGAGTCCTTCCTGTGCGTTAGCAAGCAAAGGTGGGGACCCAACTTCTCACACCTCAAAATTGTTTGCAGGAATTGATTTTATTGCCAGCTAGTTGCCAGAGTTGAGTTTGCTAACTTAAAAATGATGGGTTGCACCTTAAAACAAAGAGGGAAAAAGACATCCAATGCACAGTTTACTTTACAATTGTGTTCAACACTGCTTTCTCCTCAATATAGGCATTATTTTTCAGGTTAACAATTTTATTTGAAGTTTAGAACAGAAAAAAAAATTGTCCTCAAAAGTGGTAGAGGAAATAAAAATCGGCATTCCTGAGTTTTCACAAGTTCAAAGAGAAGTCCTCTACAACACTATATATATATTTTTTATTAGAACAGTTGTCGTTGACAGAAAAATCATGCAAAAAGTACAGAGTTCCCATATAACCCCCTCTCAGATATACAGTTTCCCTGTTACTGACATTTTGCATCAGGGTAGTACTTTTGTAACAATTAATGAAACATTATTATAATGACACTTACCTTTAGCCCACAGTTGGTATTATGGTATGGTATACTCTTTTAGTTATACAGTTTTATGATTTTTTTGTATGTTTACTTATATGCAACCTAACATTTCCATTTTTATCCCTACTCAAGTATACAGTTCAGTGGTTGTCAAAACTTTTCCAATACTCCAGAGAGAATATATTCTGGACATTAAACTTGCATCAGATAGGTGGTGTGCCAGTTTGAAGCTGTTATATACCCCAGAAAAGCCATGCCTTTTTTCCTGATCCAATCTCGTGGGGCAGCCATGTTTCTTTTAATCCTGATTCAATACTGTGGGGTGGAAACTCTGAATCGTTTCCATGGAGATGTGATACACCCAAGTATGGGTGTGACATTTTGATTAGATGGAGATGTGACTCCACCCATTCAAGGTGGGTCTTGATTAGTTTACAAGAGTCCTTTAAAAGGGGAAACATTTCAGAGGATGCTTAATTGCTCGGAGAATAGTTGTTTGGGAGCCAACAGAAATGCTGACATTTAGAGATGTTCAGAATGCCAACTAGAGAGAGCAGATGCCTAGACACAGATGTTTGGAGATGAAGCCCAGCCAGTATTGCCACATGCCTTCCCATGAGATATTAAGCAAGCCAGAACCCAGAGTTGTGTCCCAGAGGAGCTAAGTGAAGGCTCACAGATACTTAAAGAGGAAACCTCTGGCACCAGAAGCTGAAAGCAATGGGATCAGGAACAAGGACCAGCAGATGCCAGCCATGTGCCTTCCCATGTGACAGACATTGGCCTTTCTCGAGTCAAGGTATCTTTCTCTGGATGCCTTTACAACTGTAAACTTGTAACTTAATAAATTCCCTTTTAAAAAGCCATTCCATTTCTGGTGTGTTGCATTCCGGCCACATTAGCAGACTAATATATGTGGTTTCTAAATATTCTGTCCCACTTTTGAGGATATTTTTTTACTTTCTAGATTAAGTCCTTCAATATACAAAAGTTTTTCATTGTGATGAAGTCCCATGTATCTATTTTTTCTTTGTTGCTTGTACCATTGGTGTAGTCTAAGGAACCACTGCATAAAACAAGGCCCTGAATATTCTTCTCTGTTTTACTCTAGGAATGTTATAAATTTTGTTCTTACAATTAAGTCTTTCTTCCATGTTGACTTAATTTTTGTATATGGTATGAGGTAGGAGTCTACTTTCATTGTTTTATATATGGTTATTCAATTCTCACAGTTCCACTTGTTAAAGAGACTGTTCTTTCCCCACTAAGTGGACTTGGCATCCTTATCAAAAACCAATTAGCCATAGATATGAGGATTTATTTTTGAACTCTATTTTCAATCCCATTGGTCTATATCTATGTTCTTGTGCCAGTGCCATGCTGTTTTGACAATAGTAGCTTTATAATAAGTTTGAAAATCAGGAAGTATGTGTCTTCCAACTTTTTTCTTCTTTTATAAGATGATGTTGGCTTTTTGGGACCACTTTCTCCTCCATATCAATTCGATGATTGGATTCTCCATTCCTGCAAAGATATCTGTTGGAATTTTATTGGAATTCATTGAATTTGTATAGGAATTAAGGTAGAACTGATATTTTCACAATAATTAGCTTCCCAATCCATGAACATAATATGTTGTTCTATTTATTTAGGTCTTTCAGGTTTCTTTCAACAGTGATTTGTAGGTTCCTAGGCACAATTCCTTTACATTCTGGTTACATTTATTCATAGATATTGCTTCTTTTGATCACTTTACTAAATGGATTTTTTCCCTTGATTTCCTCTTCATATTGTTTATTATTACTGTATAGAAACACTGTTGATTTTTGCATATTGGTCTACTCTGCCACTTGGATTAATTGATTTATTAGCTGTAGTAGCTTTGTTTTGGATTTTCCAGGATTCTCTATGAGCCTCCAAGGTTTATATTGAAAAATCAGTACTTATTCTTATTGAGGATCCCTTGTATATTATGAATCATTTTTCTCTTGCTGCTTTCAGAATTTTCTCTATCTTTGGCAATTGAAAGTTTTATTAGTATGTGTCCTGGGGTAGATCTATTGTGATTTATCCTGTTTGGAGTTTATTGCACTTCTTAGACATGTATATTTATGTCTTTCAAAAGATTTAGGATATTTTCAACCATTCTTTCCTCAAATATTCTATTTTTCCTTCTCCTCTCCTTTTGGGAATACCATAATGCATATTTTGATATGTTTTATGTTGACCCCCAGGTCCCTTAGGTGCTGTTCATTTTTCTTTTCATTCTTTCCTCTATCCCTCTTCCTACTATATAGTTTTGATTATGTTGTCTTCTAGTTTGCTAATTCTTTCTTATGTCTGCTCAATCTGCAGTTGAGCACCTCTAGTGCATTTTCAACCTCCACTGTTGTGTGTTTCATTCCCTTAAATTCTGTTTTTTAAAATTTTCTAAGTGTTCTTTTTGTTCATACATCATCTTCTTTATATCCTTAGTTTTAACATCCATATTTAGTTTATACTAAATCCATTTTTCCTTTAGCACTGAATTGATTTAAGAAATTGGATTGAATGTCTTTGATTAGTGTTTTGACTGTTTCCTCTGAAAATTTATTTGTTCCCTTGAATGGGCCATTTCTTCCTGTTTCTTTGTATGGCTTGAGATCTTTTGTTGATGTTAGGGCATTTGATTATTTTGATGTGGTAACTCAGGAAGTCAGTTTCTCCCTCTTGCCTAGGGTTTTAGTGTAGATGAGCTGTGTGTTAAGGCTTTTCTTCAATGCTTGTTGCATTTTATACAAAACCTCTCGAGCATCCTGTGTTTAACAGTTTGGATTTATTCTCAGGTCTTTCTGCACCTTCTTCTTGCCCTGGATGTGCACAGTAACGTTCATCATTAGCCTATTATTTGCAAATGTTTCCCCTCAAGGAGAGGATTTCCTTTTCTCTGTTCTTCTTCTGGGAGTCCTGGGCTATTCTGTTTGGTTTTTATCCAAATTTTTGTTACCAGCATCTATGATTTACTCAACTCCTCTTTCATGCTCTAGGCCACTTTTTCTTTCTAGCTTTCAGTCCTGTACTTGCCGTGCATTACACCAGTTCAGTTTCCCTACTTCACGTACCTTTTCTACCTCTGGTAACTTGAGTGTTAAAGGAGCCCTATCGATGGTGCCAAATGAGATCAGCATTCAAACCACCACCCCCTCTTTCTATTCCATTCAAACCACAACCCCTGTTTTTTTCCATTTAGGAGCACCAGCAACTAGGGCCCAAACTGGGAGTGTACACAGCTTGCCAATTATTCTGGTTTACAGGGGACTATTCTGGTTTCCAGAGGATTACTTCTTATGTATGCATATACCATCTGCTAGAGCTCCACCTTGGGTCTATGTGGCCCTGTGGCCCTGTGCCTTAATGTATGTAGGGCTCTATGTCACTGCTGTGGGAGGCTCTATGGTCTGTGGTTATAGGGGGAAGTGCCTGGGCCAAAGTGATTCTGCTGTGTGTCCTTTAAACAACAGGGGACAGAACATGGCAGAGGGTTCCAGACAGGCATATCCATGCCGCTCTCCTGCCTCTTTTTTTTTGGGGGGGGGGGGTAGTGGTGGAAGGGGGGTGTTTCTTTTCTTCAATTCAGCTTTTATGGATTATTTCTCCAGTTTCTTTCATCCTCCAGAGTTCCAAGTGAGTTGAATCCACCCTTTAGTTTAGATATCTCTAAGGAGAAACATTCCTAGGGATGTCTTGTGGCGCCATCTTGTCAGTAGGGTCTGCAATGCTATTAACAACATACAGTACGTGGCACTGGAACAAAGGAGTCACATTTTTTCATTCCCTAATGCCATTCTCAATCTGATATATCTGGAAAGTGTGTAAATTTGGCTAGAATGTCTTCTAACCTTTAATGAGATTCAAGAACATCTCTGATTAGCGGTAAGGTAAATAAGTAATCTCGGTCAAAATAGCTTTTGAGATTCACTGGGTTTTCATGAGGAGCACTGAGCAGGAGAAATAATAAAATAAACTGCACTTGGTAGATTTAAGAAAACATAGACATGTGACAGTTGAAGAGATGTGATAAGGGAGAAGCTTGGAAGAATCAGTACCCTCCTAACCACAGGGATATGATGATTTGAGGACATAGGTGGAAAACAGCAGAGTACACAAAGGTCTTAGACAAGAAAAGACTGCAAAAGTATTCCTCCTGGCATTCCTGGGTGCAGGAGCCCCTCCACATACTAATAATAAAAATGAGGAGCTCCAAAGCAAGTGAAGAAAATATCAGAAAGGTGATATTTCTGCTTTGGGTGAGTTGAGATGGACTTGGAAATGGTTTTGCATAGATGAAAATATGAGAGACATAAGAAAGAGAGCCTGGATGATGAATACATCTGAAAGAGATTTGGGGGGGTTCTGTGCATGGCTGAATTCTTCTACTGGATTTGCCATGACCAACATTTGTGCTGCTCAAAGTGTGATCTGCAAACTGAGGTCACTCCACAAACCATTTGTTGCTGGACTATCATAAGAGGACTACAACGTCTGAGAATAAGTGCTAGAAACTTCCGTAGCAATTTTACATAATAATATATATGTCTACTGAATATGATAATAAAATGGGGCTTGTATTTGAATGGATTTTTCTTTTTATGTTAATTCAATTTTATTTTATTTAAAAAACAAGGTGGTCTGTGATGGATTGTGGGCAGAACTGTTTCTTCTTCAGAAGAGTTTGAGAAGCCCTGTGCAACAGAACGAAATCAGTTTGGTGGGGGCAACTACTTGACACTATTATAATATGGAATGTGTTGAGAATTGGGCAACTTTTGGCTCAAATGAAGATCTTATGACCTGGTCTGTGTTGTTAGCAATTCTGGCTGCTCTTTCACTCTTCTCACAATGCTGTGAAATACAGTTGAGTCTGTCCACATGATTTGGAATCAAAAGATATGGGGGCCATTGTGGGAGCAATATAGCTACTAAGTTGAGTAGGTACACTTCTGGTCTATGTGCTGCTGGACTCTGAGCAACACCAATCTACAATTCAAGATAAAAGGCAACCCTATTAAATAAAATACTGATACATGTTACAATAGGGTTGACCGTCAAACACTGTGCTCAGTGTAAGAAGTTAGATTAAAGAAACTCATACTATGTGATTCTGACCAAGACTGTTGATCCTTTTCTTGACCAAGCTGTCAGCCTTACTCCTCCTAAGCCCCTACATACTCCCTCCCTCCCCTGTCCTGAATTTGTTGAAACTGATCTTACAATAGTGGGAGTGCAGAGCAAAAGAACTAGTACTGCAGGAACAACGATGAGAAAAAAGATAACTTCAGACCCTACCTATTGTAAATGTCAACACTGCCCCCAACCTCCTTCTTCCCTCTCCCTCTCACCATAGCCTTTATGCTACTCTGGCTCAGAGATGCTCCTAACTGGGCAGTTCCCGATCTCCCAGCCCTTACAGACCATAAGTGGCCTAATTACAGCAAAGGAAGACTTTCCAAACCAAATGACCCTAATTGCAAAATCCCTCACCCATCTCCATGGAACCAAATTGTCCTAAATGCAATCTCAGTAAATCACTCACCCACCCCAGTGATCAGTCTACCTTACTATCTTCCAATGTCTTCCCTCCAACCCATGCTTCCAGTCCTTAAAATGTTTGCTGTCCTTCTTTTCAAAGGAATTGAGTTCTACTCTCTTTCCCCTCCTGGAGCGAGTCATGAATAATGCCATCCCTGCCTTTTTAAAATTGTCCAAAGCAGTTTTTTCTTTGACAATTCCAATGATAGGAAATGCATACAAGGTCAAATATTTAGGGGCAGAAAACAGATTAATGGTTGCCTAAGGCTGGGAGCAGGATTCTAGAGTTACGGCAAAAAACCAATGATATTTCTTTGCAGGATGGTAGAGATGTGTGAAAATTCACTGTGGTAATGGCTGTTACAGCTCTGCAAATGTATTACAATTCATTGACTTGTACACCTAGAATGGGTAAATTTTATGGGATATAAATTATATCAGAATAAAGCTGTTTTATTTTTTAAAAATCCCTCCTAGTAAAAAGCAGACAACTCAATTTTCTTGAAAATTCTTTAAATGAGTAGAAAGCTCTAAGTAATCAATGCTATTTTTACGATACATCTCTAACGAAAATGGTGCTCTGTGCTGAGTGTTTTACGGCTACTCTTTCATTTAAGCTTGACAAGAAATACACATGGCCATTATTATTATTTCTATTTTGACAGTGAAGAAACTATGACCCAGAAGGGGTCAACATTATATCCAATGTCCTTAAAATGGAGAGTGAGGAGTTGAAACTTAAGCCCATGTTGGCCTGACTGAAAAAACAAGTATATTCATTTCACTAAACCAAACAACCTTAGGATCCGCTTTGCAGATATCCAGTAAATACAGGCATTCAAAGGACCTTATGTTGGGGTAGTTCAGAATAAAAAGGCAATTTCCAAATCAGAGTATAAAATAAGTTTGTGTATTCTTACAGATAATCATATTCCATTATTCTTTTATTGGCATTGGTTCACACTGACTACACAAAAGATTGACAAAGTTTCATTCTTTTGGTAGTAGTTAATAAGAAAGAAATATCTTTCTTTTAATGAAATTGTATATATTCATCTATGGGTGAGTTATAGCAAAGAGCATATTTGTGAAAAGTTTTTCTTAAAACCTACCGATGAAACTTTTCCTTTGTTGCCACATCACTACCCGGTGAACTAAATTTAGAAAAATACTCCTGTAAATGTGCCAGAGCTGGTTTTATAATCTCATGATCCTTCACATTTCAGATAACAGGAGTTGTGCCAATTTAAAAAGCAGCACTCTGGAGATAGGCTAGGTATTGTTAGAGATATACATGTTTGTTTTGCAGGTCAAGGGCAAAAATGAAAGGAATGCTCAGCCAAAGAGGCAGCATTCATCAGTGTTCTCACCTGCCAGTGGAGGATTATATTCCAAATCAAGCCCAGAGTCAGTTTATGATTTCCATCGACAATGTCAGTGCTTCCAATATTCACTAAATCAACCTGTTAAAGAGAAGGGAAAAGCATTTGAAGGAAGAAAACCAAACACCTATTTGGAAAGAAAACAAAAATGAGAAGGCAATTGCATTTAGCTATTTTTCAGAACCTAAGCAACACTGCAACTTTTAAAAAATACTGTAAAAAATGAAATGGCATTTGCAAATGTACTTTCTCCTGCAACCCAGTGTTTCTAAACAATTTATGAGATAAGAAATGAAAGTACTTTCACAATATGACCAGAGGGGCCAATCAAATTCTCTCTAAATAAAATGGGTAATGATCATAACTCACAAAGAATGCCTAAAATTAAAACTTGCTTCCCAATATAGACTAAAAACTTAAAAAAGAAATTTCATCAAGCTTTCTATATAGCTCAGAGCAATGTTGTTATAATTAGGGTTGGCTACATTTGATTTTTTTTAAAATCCCGTTTCAGAAAATAATAATAGAACTCTAATAAACAATGGAGGTAATTGCCAGCTCTCTCTCTTCTCCATCAGAATGGGCCTGGGAATTAAAATCTGGAAATTTTTGTTGTTTTAATCAAGGTGAATTCCTAAATCCTCTGCCTTTTCATACTTCTCTCATTTTTAGGTGGAATCATGGTAAAAAAAAACAAAAGTATCAGACAAATAAGCACATGAAAAGATGATCAATAAGCCAGTAGAAATATGCAAATTAAAACCTATCACAATGGCTAAAATGAAAGAATATTGACAATATCAAATGCTAACGAGGATGTGGGGAAACTGTATCATTCATGTCATTGGTGGGTATGTAAAATGGTACAGCCACTCCTGAAACAAGTGTGTGTTTTGTTGTTGTTTTGCTTTTTATAAAAACTTTATGTGCACTTACCATACAACCCAGCAATTGCACTCTTGGGCATTTATCCCAGAGAAATGAAAATTTATGGTCAGTGAAAAAAACACACTTTAAGCAAATTTTCCTACCACTGTTATGTTTGATACAAAAACTCTGGAAATAATCAAGATGTCCTTCAAAGGTGAATTGTTGAATAAACACAGTGGTACATCTGTACCATAGAATACCGATCAGCAATGAAAAGGAACAAACTATTGATGCACACAGCAACTTGGATGCATCTCAAGGGGATTGATGAATGGAAAAAAGCCAATCCCAAAGTACACATACTGTATGATTCATTTTAAATAACATTCTTGAAGAGAAAAATTATAGAAATGATGACCAGACTGGAGCTTGTCAGAGATTAGGGATGGGGAGGTGCTGGACTGTGATGGCAGATACCGAAACCAATACATGCAAAAATGTACAGAACTAAATATAAACACTCTGCACATGCACAAGTACAAGTAAATCTGGGGAGAACTGACTATGACTGCTGGATTGTATCAACCCAATACCTTCGTTGTCATATTACCCTAAAGCTTCGGCAGATGTTACTCCCAAGGAAAACTGGGCAAAGGACACGCAAGATGTGTCTGAATAATTTCTTAAAACTGTATGCAAATCTATAATTATATCAAAATTTATTTAAAAGGTTAATTGAAAAATAAGCATAAAGGTAGGCTTTAAAAAGAGAAAATATTCTAGTAAAGCAAATAGGCCACTTCAGTGTAAGGTTTATATAAATGGGGGTGAAACCACAGAACTGGGGATGAAGGATGAAAATGAACTCAGGTTTCTCTCCCTACTTACTATCCTTGGCTCATGGATCCCCTTAGTTTTATGTTCTTTTGGCTACCTCTAAAACACTGTTATTTTTTCTTGTCCTGAAAGGCTGAGAGATCTTCTCAGTCATCCTTCCCTAGAGGTCTTCACTGAATATCTGAGCTTGGATTTACTTAAACCTTTGATCTTCTCAGTTTCTAAACCCTTACTACAGTAATTTTTACTGCATTCTGTCTTTCCCAAATTTCTTCCTCCAGTGGGGTAGATTCATCATCCTCACTCTGTGTTCTGAAATATATACCTTACCATTCATTTTTACTTTCCCAATTTTATTATTATTTTAAATACATGAAGCTATCTAGAAAATCAAGGTGAAGACCATAAGAGCAACTTCCTCTTCAGGGTAAAAATCACTGTTAATTATTACCCACATAGACTCACTTGGCAGGTTCAACGGGTAATCAAATATTTAAGTTTAGTTTTGTATCCCAACTATACGAAAAATATTGGTGGGTTGGTTTAGAAGAAGTGTTACAGAAAAAAAACAGTGAAGTCATATAAATAAGGATTAAAGAACAAGAGCAAAGCCAGTACTTCAAATAACAGATAATTTATAGTAGAGGATATTACTGTGCTATGCAATAGATTAGATGTGGGGATGATACCAAATGGACTTTCCAGAGACGCCATCCTGAAGCAGCATGTAAACAGATGTTTCAGTAATGGTCTTTCGAGAAGTAGATGGACAGAAATCCTGAAAGCTGGTCAAACTAAAAGACTCTGGATTTCACGGGTGTAGAAAAACTAGGGTGCAAAGCCATGGCAAGATAGCACATTTCTATTAATGTTGGCAATGCAGATGCTTATGTTTCCACAGTTGAATTTCAGGAGTATTCCATGCAAATTCTCCCTAATTCAGCAGGCCGTAGTTAATTTAATCATTTTAGATGCTTGGGGATTCACATAGGATTGCCCTATACACACAGGTAATGATCTACTATAATATTTTTGTTTTAATTATGCAAAGCAGAACATAACAAGCTTCCAGAATTTATCAGAGAAGTGAAAACAGAGATCCCAGGGAAGATATACTCAAGAACAAGAAAGCACCACCATTTTAGTCCATTCGGGCATGTGTCATGTGGCAGTAGAGGGATACCTCCACATGGCAGACTTACTATACCTTTATATATTTATTCATTAATTCCTCAATTTGGCAAATAATTCAATGCACATTAATTCAACAGATTTTTGTGATATCCCAGGTACCAATCTAGGGACTTAGAACACAAAAGTGAGTTCTAGGGACTTAGAACACAAAAGTGAGTTGCCACAGGGCTGATCTTGGAGAGACCTAGTGCAAGCCACAAGATGCCAGCCACTCTTTCCCACTCTCGTAAGCCTTCTCACTGTGCCTGCAAGGAGATGGTCCTCTTATTTCCTCATTCTCATATAGTCCCTTCTCAGGTACAATCTCTGTAGTGCTCAGGTACTGAGCTGTGAAAAAGAAGAGTAAGACAGAACTCCTAATGTCAAGAAGCTCACAGTTTACTAGCAGGCCACATATAACTATTTAAAATAAAGCAGATAATTGCAAAAGTAGAAGTTTGTTCAATGTGTAACAGGACCTCCTGGGAGAGAAAAAAATAGCATGGCACAGTACATGAAAGAATGAGGGGTTCTTAAGTATTAATTGAATTTGTGAAGCAGGAATATAAACACTGGGAGAAAGAATGTGGCAGGTAGTGAAAGTATGCCAGGGAGAGGAGACAAAACGGCTAAAGGAATAGGGCAAGAGTAAAGAGAACTATTTGATTGATAATTAGAGGTATTTATTCAGGGACAAGGAGCAAAGGGTAAAGTTGTTAAACAATCTGGGGCTAGAATATGAAGAAGTTTTACAACTCACATAGGAGCAGGAACTGAGTGTTGGGAAGGGATGATGGCATTCTGAAGTCAACAAATGAAAGTACCGGAGAGGTTAAACAGATTTTGGGTAACGCTTTTGGGCACAGAAAAAGGCAGCTAAGCTCAATGATGGAAGTCTCGTTAGCTAATACAAGGAAGCTAACAATTTTGTCAGGAACAACCAGCTTTTTTCTCTATTCTGAACCCTAAGAAACATGTATTTTATAATAATAGACTGCACCTTTCATTGTACCTCAAAAAGTGGATACAGTAATAATCATGTGGCTGTATCTTTTGTCAAGAGACAGGAAACACTAAGAGCATACTGTTAGATATTTTAGTTTTGTGGAGCCATTCTGTAGGCAGCTTCAACAGTACATTTCAGTTTGGGTAACTTCTTGTTGAGTTACAGTTATATTTACATTAGGTTCCTTTTTTTGGGGGGGAGTGCATGGTCTGGGAATCGAACCCAGGTCTCCAGCATGGAAGGTGAGCATTCTATCACCCATGCTACCCTTGTTATATTCGCTCTTTATTGCCAGTTTACCCCTAAACCTTCAGCAATTAGAGAGCAGAGACAATCTCTGTCTAGTTGGTGGTCCAAATCCTAGGGCCCAATGAGTAAATAGCATGGTTTATAGGTGGTGCTTCACCCATATATTTGCTATTGCATGTGCCTTAGAGGGTACCCCATCACGCCACAGTCATTACCTGCCTTCGCTCCTCTTGAAAGTTGTGCAAACCATCAAGTGATGCTACAATAAGTGAGGATTTCGTTTTCCTCTAGTTGTGTAGTAAGAAATAAATCCGCCCCTGTGTTCTGAGTTGCAACTACAGGCTAATGTTTGTGCTAAGTGTTCCGTGTGTATGTGTATATATATATATAATCTTACTTTTGTTCTTCTTAAAGCAACATTTTACTTTAACGTCTCTTTCTCTCTCTGTTTCTCTATGTCTACGCCCACACAAATATATTATTTTATGTAAAGGCATGAGTAAGGTCTCACACATGACTCAAGCTCTAGTTTTTTCTTTTTTGAGGCCATTTTTCTTTTCCATCTTGCTCATCCCTCATTTCTTCTCCCCCAACCTGTGTTAATAGTCCCAAAGTGTTTTTTTTCCATATTCTTCTCCCTAGTCATACGATACCATCCTTATAGATGCATATATATATATATATATATGTGAATGTACCTATACATTATACGTACATATAAAGAATCTTATGGGGTTTTATAGTCTACAAAATTGCCATGCTATAGAGATTCTGTGAAATATTGCTTTTTCACACGATAATACCTTTTATTCATATATTTTTAATGGCTGCATAATAGTTCATAGTCTATAAACGTCAGAGATGATTTAGCTAGCCCCCTGTTGGTGACATTCACTTTCTTTCTAGGGCTTTGATGTTTATTTTGTTTTGTTTTGTCACTTTATAAAATGTTGGAATAAACGTCTTGCATATACATCCTCACATACTGATGCTTCTACTGTTATAGCATCAATTCCCTGGAATTTACCTACTGGATCAAAGGGTATAGTATTTTTAAATCTTAGTGTTTCAAGTCGTCTTTCTAAAAAGGATTTGGCATTTCATATTTCAGCCAGAAATATACAAGTAGCCTTTCCTTCACCAGTAATAGATGTTTCAGCTTTTTTAGTTTTGCCAGTCTGCTAGGTTAAAAAGGGTATTATATTTTCAATTCATTTCCAAGATCTGTACAGCACTTGGGGGCATTTTTTTGTATAACTATCCAACCATTACAACCTGAATTCTGTGAATTATCGTAAGATATATACTTCTTTTATTTCTTTAAAAAAAGAAAATACTTAAGGCTAGAAGATGCTCTCTAAGTACAGCTTTCACTGTGTCAATATTACTATTATTGTCAAAGTATGAGGTAACTACCAGATGATGTACATCTTACCCAGAGGAAAACAGCATCAAAAATGGATGAAGCTTGCACAAGGTCAGGTTTATAACCAGGTGTGGATATGAGAGATCACTTATTAATTAAATGGAGAGAATTCCTCATGAATGTGTTAGAAGGCTTTCTCCAAGTTAATAAATTTTCACACCATCATGTAGACAAGTAACATTGCTTATTTATTTTGGCTATGTGCTGTCTCCTGCTTTATATCTCTTCTTCAAACTACCAGAAGCTGAGATGAAATAACAGTGATTAATAATTACGCAAACTCAAGTGTGCTGGTTTGAAAGGATGTATGCCCCTTAGAAAAGCCATGTTTTAATCAAAATCCCATTTCATAAAAGTAGAATAATCCCTATTCAATACTATATGTTTGAAACTGTAATCAGATCATCTCCCTGGATGATGTATTTTAGTCAAGAGTTGTTGTTTAGCTGGATTAGGTGATGACATGTCTCCACCCATTTTGGTGGGCCTTGACTGGTTTATTGGAGTCCTATAAAAGAGGAAACGCTTTGGAGAATGGGAGATTCAGAGAGAGAAAAGCAAAACAACATAGCCATAAGAAGCAGAGTCCATCAGCCAGTAGCCTTTGGAGATGAAGAAGGAAAATGCCTCCCAGGGAGCTTCATGAAATAGGAAGCCGGGAGAAGAAGCTAGCAGGTGATGCCGTGTTCTCCATGGCCCCTCTAGCTGAGAGAGAAGCCCTGACCATGTTCACCATGTGCCTTCTCACATGAGAGAGAAACCCTGAACTTCATCAGTTTTCTTGAACCAAGGTATCTTTCCCTGGATGGGATGCCTTAGATCGGACATTTCTATAGACTTGTTTCAATTGGGACATTTTCTCGGCCTTAGAAGTGTAAACTAGCAACTCATTAAATTCCCCCTTTTAAAAGCCATTCCCTATCTGGTATATTGCATTCCGGCAGCTAGCAAACTAGAACCTCTAGAGAAGTCTATCTTCCCTGGTCTTTACTCTTAACTATTGAATGTATTTTAGAGACTGTCTAGTTCATTTTCACTTAAATTCTAAAATGTTTAATGATCTTATAACACCATATTTTACTCTGTAGGTATTAGTTATATTGTTTTAGAAATCATTAATAACACGCTCTTAACTAATCATCACTGTGATACATAATTGTTTCTCCCTTTTCTTTTGTATATTTTTTTCTAATACATGCTCTGGAATTATATCTTCCGAGGATTCTCATCAATCCAATTTCTAAAGAAGTGTGAAAAGGGAAAATAAAAATTTAAATCTGTTAAAGTTTGTGCTAAAAAATTTAAATCTATCTAGCAAGTAGTGCAAAAAGCATTCATATGACATATATATTAAATGGAACCACTACATTTGTGTGTGTGTGTGTCTGTGTGTGTTAGTGTTCTGACAAGCACTAGATAAAGAACGTTTCAATTTTGGGGTCACCAAGGATGTCCAAAGTCCTGGTTTTCTGTTTTGCAGAATGAAAGCCCATACATACACATCCGATGCCAAATGAATAGGTGTGAAGACTAATACTGTGCATGAAAATTAAATAGCAATTTGGCAGAAATAAGCTCACGTGCAAATAAAGAAGGGTTTTAGGAGTCCTTGCATACACGGCTCAGACTACTCATCACATAACTTCAGATGCAGGCTCAGACTTTTGCACTGTTCTTTGTGGAAGATAATTTATATGACTGTAACTTCAGGAGGCTAGAACATTTTCATTTGCCTTGCCATAGGGGAAACTTCTTGTGGCTTCAGTAGAATATTTATATGCAAACTTTTATGAAGATTTCCCTTAAGTCAGGAAGAGGAGGCTGCAAAAACGTACCTAGAAAACTTAATACATTGGCTTTTGGAACAGAGTGGTCTCAAGTTATATATTTTATTGGTGTGTGTTCTAGTTTGTTGGAACTACACACCAGGGATAGAATGGCTTTCAATAAAAGGGGATTTATTTAGTTAAAAATGTATAGTTCTTCAGAGGAAAGGCAGCTAACTTTCAACTGAGTTTCTTTCTTACATGGGAAGGCACAGGGTGATCTCTGCTGGCCTTCTCTCCAGGCCTCTGGGTTCCAACAACTTTCCCCAGGGTGTTTCCTTTCTGTATCTCAAAAGGCCTAAGCTGAGCTGCAAGTACTGAGATGAGGTATGCTGAGCTGCTTGGGCTGTGCTACGTTGTGCTCTCTCATTTAATCTCACCAGCCAATTAAATCAAACATCATTCATTGCAGCAGGCACAGCTTCCTAGCCTACTGCAGATGCAATGAGCAATACATGAGGTTCACACGCCATTGGCTCATGTCGCCAGCAATACAACTTGGTACCTTCACCTGGCCAAGTTGACACCTGACTCTAAATCCCACAGTGTGAGAATAAGAATTGAAGGGAGTTCATTTTATGACCCCATACAGTATTTAGATTAAAATGTCTGATTTTGTACAAAGTGTGCATTTAGTAATTCTATGATTAATATGCAAGTATTTCAAACAGTGCTGTTACTTCCAGGAGTTTTAACTCCTACACTAGTTTGCTAACCATAGAGCCATTCTCCTCACTTTCTTATTCAAGAGGGGTAGGAAATCTCACTCTGTTTTGTTTTATCCCGGGTTCCTTCAGGGCATTGATGCAATTTCTTGCATTGTCAATAATATTGTCGACAAGCTAAATTTAGACACCAGTGGTTATAGCTAGGGGATTTTTTATATGTACACTATATTGATATACTCAGATTTAAGTGTGTTTAAAGAAAACCATTAGAATTGAAGCAAACATAAATTATGATGGTTTAGTTAAAGGAGATTAGTGATCTGTTCAAGTTTATATTATTTCTCATTTGCTCTGCAGGAAGAATAGCAGAGTGAGCTCATCAAACAGAAAATGGTACCTACAGACTTCAGAATGCAGAACAATCAACAAAAATAATTTCAATAACCTGGTCAAATAATGAAAACAGTTTCTTAGAACAGATTAGGAAGAAAGAGAGAAGAAAAAAGAGCAAATCAAGGGATTTCTATTACTGTGATACATCCGGTAAAGTTCTGAGAAATAAAACTCTAATTTTCCCATTATATGTACACTTTTGGTGGAAACAGAGATGGATAAATTTTTTTTTTTTTTTTTTTTTTTTTTAAAGGAAAGACAGAGAGAAGGAAGGAAGGATAGAAGGAAGGAAGGAAGGAAGAAAGGGAAACATTTTTAAACATTTTCTTGTTTTATTGTATTCTGTTTCTCCGTTTTTGTTACATGGGCTGGGGCCGGGAATCGAACCGAGGTCCTCCGGCATAGCAGGCAAGCACTTTGCCCGCTGAGCCACCGCGGCCCGCCCATGAGATGGATAAATTTTACATATTTAGTTTGGTAAACCATTCAGAGAGATGGATAAACTTTTACATGTTTAGTTTGGTACATCATTTAAGCCTTCAGAGTTCCAAATTGGAAACTGGAAAGTTATAGCTCATTCTATAGGGGAACCATCATCTTTACAATGAATGGTATCTGCCTCTTCTCACCTTATTAAACAACCGAGAAGGACATTTCACAGCCACAGGCACTAACAAAAATAAATCCTGCATCATTCAGCCAACTGAAATTGGACTCAGGTTAGAAAGTTTCTTTTACTAGCTTCAAAGGATGTGGCTCTCCCATATCATGTCAGAGTTCAAACTTTATCCCCAAAAGGAGTTACTTTTGTGCCTAAATCCACCGAATATAATCCGTGCGCTTTTAAACTGAGGCCCGGGTAGGGAATGAGGTAAGCCCTCTCTCTTAGTTTTCCAGGTTGCTATGTCAAACACCACACCACAGGCTGGCCTGGACAATGGGAATTTATTAGCTCACAGTTTCAGAGGTTGGAAGGGTCTGGAGCACTCTGGCTGACCACCAATCCTTGGGAACCTCGGCTTTCCATCACATGGTGATGTTCTCTCCTTTCTCTTCAGGTTTCTCAACTTCTCGCTCCTCTCAGGTGCTTTCTCTAACTGTAGGTGAACTTCTTCTATTCATAAAGGCCTCCAGTAATAGATTAAGTCTCCTCCTGACTCAGATGGTCACAACTTAACCAAAAATAACATCTTCAGAAGGCTCTATTTACAATGCGTTCATACCCACAGGGAGTGTATTAAGATTAAGAACACATTTTTTTTTTTTCTGGAGTACATAACTCAACAGACCATTACATCTTTTTGCACATCAGTCTTGGTATTTGAGGTTATCCAATCAAAAAGTGCTACAAATTAAATCATATAAAATAACTTCACATAGAATGGAAAGATTATGGATGGAACCCTAATATAGGACCTCTAAAAGTGTGGGTGGATCTCCTTAGCCAGAATCTTACACAATAACTGACACGTAGAAACATGCCATGTGTTGGCATTTATTATATAAAGGTCCCTCCTGATATACTTCATTGCCCCATCTATTTCTCTAGTTCTTTCATATGCATCTATTTCTTTCCCATTAAGTGTACATAATCTGAAAAATGCCTTCCACATTCTAAACAAACAGAAGTTTATTTTTGAATGTGTTATGTGCTTTTTATCAAACATCCGCTATTATATAGTCAAGGTAAAGAGACTTCATAGTCAAGAGAAGCTCCTCAAGTATTTATATACTCCTTCAAAATATATTAGGTTTAAAAGAGCAAAACTGCAGGGAAACCGAAGTAGTTTCGCTGCCCTACAGCATGTGCACTGACACTCTGTTCATGATTTATTCTATTTAAAATTTTAAGACTTGGGAACATAAATTATAACTGTTTTTTTCCATTGAGAGATGCTTGCCTAGAACCTTTTAAAATTATATGATGAACAGTTCAGTATATACAGCCTACAAGGTGGATTGCATTGACCATTTTGGACCTGAATCTACACTGGAATATTTTATTTATTCCTTACCATATCTCCATATTCCAATTATTTTATTATATCCAAATATAGACATTTACAATAGAAAACTGCTATTATAAAAATACACTTTGACTTAGAATTCATCATAAAGTTCACTTCTGAGCATTTACTACGAAAATAATATCCCTGCCTTCATTGGTTCGGTTTTACATATTTAGTTAATCATTAAATTTTTTTGACCTCTCACCCTGTGCCACAAAATTTCCAAGTGATGTGGACAGAAACAGATAAAGAAAATGGATTCTTTTATCAAATTGTTTAAAAACCAGTGAAATAAGCTAAACTGTCTCTGTATTTTGGAAAAGGTATGCTTATTATCAGAACCATGTGTCATAAAGGAATTATTAATAGAATTGTGCTTTTATGTATTTATAGACTATGTCTTCGTCAATGCAGATTTAAGGCAGTTAGAACAAAATACCATCATATCAAGAAAAGCTAACCTTTTCAATGGGTGAAAGAAAATTAAAACAAATATAGCAAAAATAAGTTCGGATATAGGTAGACTGATTGAACATAAAATACAGAACTGAATTTTTGGCAAAGTAGTTCTTATAATTAAACTCAACAAAATTTGATTTGTGGAATATTACATACTACAGGGCATCACTTGAGAAAATGGTCACTTTCCTTAACAATAATTAAAAGAGGTATACACTTTCAAAACCATCTTGTTTAATTTGAATTGTTGTAATTATTATGTATCTTATGCCTGGCAATGTTGAATGACGTGAACAGCCAAAAGCCTGTATAGGAAAAATGTTCTATGCCTTAGCCATGCATACTAATTTCAAGCAAAAGTTGGCAATAGTCAGCAATAACCAAAAATTTTGAGATCCTTCACTGACTTGCATGATAATAATAAAAATTTAAAAAGGTGCAATGCGATTTCAGCCAAATAATTATCCTAACAAATCTTGATGTACACAAACCATAGGTAAAATGCTACCTGGAATTTTACTTGGATATGCAGGAACAAACCACTCTCACCACCACCACCCCACCCCCAAACAAGAAGTACTCTAAGATACGAGGAGGCAGACAACTCAACTTATGGCACTTTCAAAAAAATAATTTGCTTCAATTTAGGGTAATAATTTCACAATGCATCAGAATATGATTTTAGAGATTATAAGCTATACTTGTACATATTTTCATATACCATAGAAGTATATCTTGAAATAGGTACACCATATACTGATTACTGTATATTTCACAGATGAGGAGTTGGAACCAAAGACATGGAATAATTATTTGGCAGTGACCTTACAGTTGGTGAGTGACAGAGTTAACAGAATTCACCTCTTCTGGATCCTTGGCAATGAATGCAAATAAGGCACATACATTTTACAGGTCCATTGTGTGAACTGAAAATTTAGTGCAAGAAATAATACTTGTGTAACATAAATTATCCTAAAAATTTGGAAATAATATCTGAATACTGGGATTTTATGAATGATAAATGGAAGCAGTTTATGTTCAGTCAAATATATTAACTTCTGACACACTCCAAAATATATTTTTATATGGCTATTTAAGTTCCTGAATATTTAACAGACACATAAAATACTAGTTTTAAAGAACACTTTAGATTCTTCTTTAGGAGCATATGCCAGCAAGAAAGAACATTATATCATTTTCAATCATTTGACAACCATTCAATCTAATTCAGTGACAAGTTTTATGATGGAAGTGAATACTTAGACATAGCTGACATTTGAATTTTCACCTTAGGCTTTCTAAATACTCACTTCGGATATATGGTTTAATAATGTACAGCAGTGATCTTATTTGCTTTCTCTTCTCTCACGTTCTGTACTATCTGACGTTATTTGGTTACAATTTGCCACCTTATCGTAGACAATTCATGAGGTACTGAACCTAATTATGAGATCTACAACCATGCAAACTAATAATAAATCTTACTTCAGTTAAGTCAAGTTTATATACCTAGGGTATATTTCAACACTACATTTTTTGAAAGAATCTTTAAAATAGTGATGAAGTGCATTCTAATGACTTATGGCTTCAAAAAGGGATTGAAATTTAGAAAATATGTACATGTAAATCTTCAGAAGGAAGAGAGGACACAAACTAGTTTTAGTTAATAAAAGGAAGATGGATTATAACGTATCTGGGGCACAGTTTAAGACAATGCCAACTGATAAATCTCCCTACCAGAATTCAAATGGCTAAATTCCTTTGCCAGTGATCAAAATTAATCATTATTCAGCTAGACACACAGTGTTTGACAATGCAAATATCAGGTAGAAGAAACCCATTGACTAGAATTTATTTATATATCTACAGGAAAATATATACATATATAAGTTTCAATGACCCATTAAATATCTCTTCTCATTTTAGAAAAGAGGGGTTAGAGACTGGAATACTCAACTTAGAATCCTTGTTGTAGAGGACTGCTCACAAATAGCGAAGGGAAAGGGTAAAAAGCATAAGAGAATGGAAATATGAGAGACCTTTCCATTTTATCTGGGGTCTGCTCTGTCTACCCTAAATGGGTTTCAGTTAACTGGAAGCTGTTCATAGTTTTTTTTTTTTTAATGCAATTTTATTGATATATATGATATATTCACATACCATGTAATCATCCTGTTCATATATTTTTATTCTAAGCTGGCATGTAGATAAACAGAACCATTCAGTATGGCCATCCTTTGTTCTGATTTTGAAACCATGGCCAACTTTATTACAAATGAGCTTAACTCTTGGCAAATATTGTAATAAAGGTATCACTGCATTTAGAAGTACTTTACTCTCAATAAGTGGTTGCCTAAAATAAATTATTGATAGCAGGGATAAGACTTCATGCTAAAACAGCCCCCATGGAGAATGCAAATCAGGATATAAACATGTCCAAGCTCTACAGTGCTAAGGTGTGCATGGCATTTGAGTGAAGATTGTAAGTTAGAAGTCAGGACAGGGAAAGGAAAGGAAACTGAGGGATAGGGTCAACTTAAGGAGATAGCTTAGAATTAGGGGATGTGCTAGAACTAGTAATTTACTACAAAAGAATAGGCCAAAGTAGAGGAGAAGCTGGGCAGGAAGGAAACAACTAAGTGAAGTTGACCTGAGAAGATCTTGAATCTACTGCAAAGTATCCCTTTGCAAGGAAGCATCTAATCTCCATTCAAATACAACCCTAAGTAGGCAATGGTGGTGCAGTGACAGAGTTCATGCCTTCATGCTGGAGACCTGGGTTTAATTGCCAGTGCCTGCCCATGCAAAACAAACAAACAAAAAACGAACAACCCTAATATTATTTTTATATTAATACCATTACCCCATACTGGTTAGTGGGGTTCTATAACTTATATAAGCCTCTTTTATGTTTAAGTGTAGAAACTGAATATCTAGGAGTAGATTTTCATATTTATGGATGATGATAGATTTGGCAGGAGCTAACTTTAGTGGCATCCCATTATAACGCAAGTCTTCTCCCATATGCCTTTCCGTCTCCACCTATATATGTAGAAGTGTCTGGAATGGTTTTATAAGTTTGCATTTGGGTAACACAGCACCCTTTGCCCTAAGGGAAGAGCATAACATGAACTTTGATGAACTTTCTCTTCTACCTGCCCCTGTGATATGCAGAGAATATAAAAGGGAATATTTTGCTGAAGGAATAAGGTGACCTTTTACAAGAAAGGAAATGAAATTCCAACACTTCTTCCCTGATCTTCAAAGTCAAGAGTAATAATGACCAGGCTACCATGTCATGACAAGACAAGAGGTTAATGGAAACCTACTTGGGCTGGGGACATGGGCTCAACACAATAGCCCAAGTAGGACACAGGAGGTTTTGTCTGTTTTGAGTGATTTTAACAACCAGGCCTGCTGGGCAGAATTTTAGAACTGGGAAAACCCTCATATGATTTTCTATTAGCAATTTTCAAGGTCTTAAAAGTTTGAACAAGTTTACCACTGGTTCCACTGTGTTCAGAAGTCTTTATGAAATTTTTTGTTTTTATTTCTTAAGTTCTCTTTTTATTATTTATAAAAAATTCATGTTTTCACTTTATTGCAAAGAACTAGCTTTTAAATTTAGCTGGTGTTTCTTCTTATTTATTTATTCTATTTTTTATTTTTTATTTTTTGCATGGGCAGGCACCAGGAATCGAACCCGGGTCCCCGGCATGGCAGGCAAGAATGCTGCCTGCTGAGTCACCATGGCCTGCCCCTAATTCATATATTTTTGCATTTATCTTTCCTTCTATTTCCTACATTTATTTGAACATTTTTCCCTAACATTTACTGCTGAAAGTTTGAATTAATTTATTTTATCTTTATTTTAATGAAGATAAAAGCAAAGACAAAAACAGAACCTCTGGGTAGAGCCTAAGCTCTTTCTCATGTGTTTTCATAAGGAATATCTTTTCTCATATAAATGTGGTTTTGTACTCTTGATTGCTTCAACACATTTTAAATTAATTAAGTTCAAAAATGCACTATCAATTTTTAGTGTTATTGCATTATTATCAATGCAAATACATTTAAAAATCTTTTGTGTACTTAATGACATTTTCACATCATCTGAATATTATCCATCTTTCCATCTGTACATGAGGCAGGAATATTTTTTATATATTAATATTTCCCTATTCCTTTGGAAAGTTTGCGCAGTATGGCAAACATGAAAACTAACTCTCAACTTGTCTGATTTCCTGACTCTGCTTTTCCCAGAAGCACAGGAAGGAGTGCGATATCAGCTGGTCCCCAAATTTGTCAAAAGTCACCCCCACTCTCTGTCAGCACCTGGCATTGATGATATGACTTCAAAAGAGAATGACTTCTTTGTACATCCAGTGACGCTGGACCCTAGGCAGTTTTCAGCACTGAGATTCTCAAGTCCACATTTGACCCAGGGATTGGGGGAAAAGAAGCCCCAGAATGCAGGTTATTTCCTGTTTGCCCCTCCAGGGTCTTTGCCTTTTATATGAGGCCACCCTCCCGGTACCATCACCTGGTATCTCTCTCCCACTGCTCTGTCATTAGGTTCAGCAAAAAAATAGCACTAGTAAAAGACTGGAGGGTTGTACAGAAAGGCTGGGGTTTTTATCTCCTCCCAACTCCCCCACAAGGAGCTGCATTTTTCCAATACCTATGGTGACGACTGCTGACCAATGGCCCCTCTCCCAAGGCTAGAACTTTCACTGGGCTACGGTAACAGCTCTTTCCCCTTATTTCTTTAGGTCTAAGGGTAGAAAAAGCTATCATGCTAGTCCATGGATGTTTGAACATTCATTGTTAGTCCTTCAACCCTGTCCACACCTCTTTAGGTATTCCCCTCATTACACTCTCTTCATGTTTGTCTTTGAACATACCACCCATTTCATCCCAGGATGGTTAACGAGACATTTGGCTTCATAAGACAACTGGAACTTGCATGATGACTCTATCAGTGGATACCTCAATGCGCTAAAACTAAGAGGCTTTTTGCCTCTATGAAACACATCACATAACTCTACTTTATCTTTGGCCATTTTCTAGGAATAGAGGGGAGCATTTCCAATAATGACAGAGCTAGACATTTTTTATTGTTTATGTTAACATGTATTGATTAAGAAAAAAATAAAGGGAAGGGGAAGTTTTCAACATCATTCAGGATAACTATCTCTTGGTATAAAAAGACATTATTCTGAAACAATAACTTTCTAAAAAAATACATCATGCAATAAAAGTTTTAAAAACTTTCACTAGACGTTTTAAACCTCTGGGAACAAATTATTTAAGTAATTGTTTTGACCAGTCTTTGCCTGAATGAGCGCAAAATTTTGCAAGTCAACGTAGAGGTGGGCAGTAAGAACTGCTGACCAGGGCCCAAAGCCGTACACACTTCCATCCCCTCCCCGGACACGGGGGCCTCAGTAAAGAGCTGAATGCCACCGACAGAGCTAGAATCTAAATATGTATTTCCATTAGTTAGATGCCTAGGAATTATATTTCCAGTTCCTAAGAAACGTGTATGTTCATATGTAGTAGATAATTCCCAGTTGTTTTCACTGGTTGTTTGTAATTATGGTTCCACCTTTTGCTTGTGAGGATCCAGTTTTGCCACATCTTCACCACCATTTGGCATTATTAGTCTTTCTAATTTCAGTCATTATGGTGAATCTTTTTGGCATTGAATGACCATTTTAATTTAAAACTTCTAGACTACTGATGAGGTTGAATATGTTTTATATGATTTTTGACTTTTTGAACATCATCTTTTGTGAATTCCTGTTCAGTTTTCTTGCCCATTTTTCTATTTTTACCTCATTCTGTGAGATCTATAATTATTTAAACTGCATAATAAAAACACAGGAGAAAATTGGAATACTTGATCTTGTAAAGATGTCAATTCTTTCCAAATTGAGAGTAAATTAAATGTTGATCATATTCTGAGCAGGATTTATATGGAAATTGAAGAGATGATTCTAAAAAAAAATTTTTTTGTATGCTATATGGTAAGGTCATATTTCATTCTTTTTTCCATGTGAGTATCCCATTACTGCAGCACCACTTGTTGAATTTTTTGTTCATTTGTTTGTGTTGATTTCTTTTGTTTGTTTGTTTGAGGAAGTGCCTGGGATTGTAAAAATTTTATAGGAACACAAAGGACCAATTATAGCTGAGAATAATGTGAGGAACAAAGTGGAAGTACCTAACCTACCAGGTACCAAGATGTATTATAAAATGACAGCAATCCAGTTGGTATGATATTTGTGCAAATATGTAGAAATCGAAGCGTGGAAGCGAAGTGAAGTTCACAAACAGACCCACATGTATATGAACAGATTTTTATGGCAAAGATAGTATTGCAGAAAAATGGAAAAAGCATTCCTTGTATGAAAGGGACTATGTCATTTAGATTCCAAATTTTTAAAAGGATCTGAATCTTAACCCACACATCACATCATATGGAATACTCAATTTGAAATAGAATATAATCCAAATTAAAATGGCAAAAACAAGAAAACCTATAAAGAAGACAGCTGAACATGATATTTTCGTGTCTTTGGACAGGTGAATATTTCATAAAGAGGACACAAAATATAGATTAGAAGCTTAAAACACTGCACTATATACAAATGAAGAACTTCTGTTCTTTAAAAGCCATCTTTGAGTGTGTAAAAAGTAATACACAAAACTGGTACAACTGCTCTGGAAAGCAGTTTGGCAGTTCCTCAGGAAGCTAAGTATAGCATTGGCATATGATCCAGCAATCCCATTACTACCTATATATTCAGAGAAAATGAAGGCAAGGACACAAACGAACATTCGCACACCACTGTTTACAGCATCATCATTTATGATTGCCAAGTGATGGAAACAGTCTAAATGTCCATCAATGGATGAGTTGCTAAACAAGCTGTGCTATACACATATGAAGGAATACTACGCAGCTATAATACAGAATAAAGTCATGAAGCAGGTCACAACGTGGAATGAACCTTGAGGACATTATGCTGAGTGAAATTAGCCAGAAACAAAAGGACAAATACTGTATGGTCTAACTGATATGAACCAACATTAATAAGTGAACTTTGAAAGTTGAAGTTACGAACACAGGTTATCAGGAGGTGAAAAGAGGTTAGAGACCAGGCATTTGCTGCTGAAGGAATTCAGGCTGTGCAATAGGACTCATTGTAACAATTCAGAAATGGATAGTACAATACTACTTGATTGTACCACAATAATATAAGTACTGAATGAAGTTGTATGTGAGTATGGTTGAAGGAGAAGTGCTGGGGGAATGTATGACACTAGAAGGAAAGATAGAGGATAAAGATTGAGACAGTATAATTTAGGCATGCCTAGAGTAGACAATGATGGTGATTAAATGTACAGATATAAAATGTTATTCTATGAGGGAGAACAAATGAATGTCAACCTTGCAAGGTGTTGAAAATGGATGGTATACAGGAAAAAGTCCAATCAATGCAAGCTAGGGTCTATAGTCAACAGTAACATTGTAATATGCTTCCACTGAATGTAAAAAAAAGCTTTATGCCAAAACTAAATGTCAACAGGTAGAGGGTATGGGGAGGGGTACAGATTCTTTATGGAAGAGAAGGAAATGTCTTCATATGGATTATGGTGGCAAAAGACATGTCTATTTACTTAGGTTGGAATATATGATGTGTGAATAAAACTGTTTAAAAATGAACAGAGAGAAACAAGTGCCAGAAGTTTTAACTGTTATTTTAAAATTCTGAGATGCTGAGCTGTTTGGATACCACCTGGTCATTCTCAAAACTTCAGGAATTTATGTGACACCTGAGACTCAGAGTTAGAGCTCTCAAGCTATGAAACTCAGCAGTACTCCATACAGAAACTATTTAAGAACTTGAAAAGGGGTAAGACTTCAACTAGAGATATGCGTGCAGATGATATGGATAAGACAGGGGTAAATCAGAAGACAGGGTAAAGGATGATATCATTCATATTTTATAACTTCAATGTCTTTGTGAGACCAAAGGGAGAGATGTTTAGTTGGTGCGAAATTTAAATCTTGGGTAGTACATTACCTAATTTAACCTGCATGGCCGGTTTAGTTGAACACCATAAATACATGGAAACTTGAATAGGGTGAGAGATCTTGCTGGTTTGTCTAGGTTAGTGTGCCCTGATATATCCCAAAATAATTTGGGTAGTGAATAAAGAAGTATTTGCAAGGTCCCTTTGGGGGACTGGGGAGAAAGGAGGAAATATTTAACTTCCCAATTTGAAGAATTCCCGATATTCTCACAAGCAGTGGGGACAATAAAATCAATCGGCTGAGCCCTCAGTCTTAGGGTTTGCACCTGTGAAACCTATACCTGCAAAGGATAGGCTAAGCCTTCTTAAAACTATGCCTAAGGGTCACCTCCAGAGAAACTCTTTTGTTGCTCAGATGTGGCCTCTCTCTCTCTAGGCCAACTTGGCAGGTGAAATGACTGCCCTACTCCCTACATGGGACATGATTCCCAGTGGTGTAAATCTTCCTGGCAATGTGGGACAGAATTGCCAGGATTCACTGGGACCAGGCATCGTGGGACTGAGAAAGCCTTCTTGGCCAAAGGGGGGAGGAGAGAAATGAGGCAAAATAAAGTTTCAGTGGCTGAGAGATTTCAAACAGAGTCGAGAGCTAATACTGGAGGTTATTCGTATGCGTTATATAGATATCCTTCTTAGTTTATGGTGTACTGGAGTGGCTGGAGGGAAGTATCTGAACCTGTGAGCTGTGTTCCAGTAGCCTTGATTCTTGATTGTATGATGATATAACTTTTACAATGTGACTGTGTGATTGTGAAAATCTTGTGTCTGTTGCTCCTTTTATTCAGGGTATGGACAGATGAGTAAAAATATATGGATAAAATAAATTAATAATAGGGGGGATAATGGGTAAAAAAATCAGGTAGATTGAAATTCTAATGGTCAAGGAGAGGGATGGGTAAGGGGTATGAGATATATGAATTTTTTCCCTTTTTCTCTTTATTTTTCTGGAGTGATGCAAATGTTCTAAAAATGATGGTAATGAATAAAAACAAGTAAGACACAGAGAATGAGAAGGTAGTTTTAACACATATAAAAAGGGGCTCACAGTCTATTATAGAAACAACTCATAATTTTGACATTTTTCAAGTTGTCATTTTTTATCTTTTTAAAATCTTGCTTTTGGTTTTATATCTAAGATCTTTTTGTCTATCCTATTGTCACAGAGATTTTCTTCTATAGTTTCTCAATTTCTTTGCCAGGGCTTTTTCTAGTCCTATCTTGAAAATTTTGAAATTAACAACATGCAGAGAAAATCTCACACAATCATAATCTATAATCAGTAGATGAAAAAATAAAACTCTTTTCAACAAAAATATATGCCTAGATTAATCCACTATTTTATAGGGGATCAAAAAGCCCTTTTTTTTTTTTTGAAAAGCCCATTTTTTAAAGTGACATTTTCATGGTGGGAGGACTCTAATGACAACAAATTGATTGAATGTAATAATTCTATGAATTTTCTGTTTTTCTTGCTGTTATATTTTGAAATGGAATATGGTGAACTGATATTTAAAAAGACAATTTCTTGTATAAGTGCTCAATATTATTAAGTAGTTTACATAACTTTATATGCTGTTGATCTTTCAAAAGGGTCTACTAGACTTACAATGAGTCAAGCATCCATAGGCTAATTCTGGCTGCAGAGAAATAAAAAAATACATAATAAAAATTTCTGCAAAATAATTTTCATAGGTTAAAAGCGATAATGATCTCAAATTAACAAAATCAACTAATTCTTGTGAGGCTTCCCAGTTTCATATCCTCAGTGATGTCATCCTCTGATAGATGAGCCGAGCAATATTTGGGGAAGTACACACTATTAGCAATTTATCACTAGTTATGGTTATATTAAGAGAGTGTGATCAATTCATCTGAATTTATCCTTGAAAGAGACATGTAATTAGGAAGTTCCTGAAATGGTCTGGTCAATTAAAAAGGTGGTAGCAAGTTAATAAGGTACAGGGACTAAGTCCAAATTCATGATAGACAGAAGGATCCTCAAAATCATTCTGTGGTGGCTAGAACCCCTTTAACCTGCCCATTTGTTTAGGTATAACTGTTCACTTATCCAAATACCAGGCATATGTTTCCATTTAGTTAAACCAAAACTAAATTTAGGAATAGAAAACAAATTTGCAGCTCTCACTTTGAATTACAAGGAATGATTGTTCTGTATAATTTGCATGCTTGGATAAGGAGTTGAATAAATGTTGGCTTAATTCTAACAAATTTATTATCACATTCGAACACACTGCTTGTATAAACCACCATACTCAGTATAGGGAAATTCATTTGCTGCACAGAGCACTAATGTAAGTAACTTAGTTCACCGCAGGACCAAATTTGTTCACCAAATAGAACTATATTAGGTAAAATCTGAAAACAGCACAGAGTAGCCTATCAGATCTGGGCCACACTGTTCCATTGTCCTCTTTTGCATAGATTCACTTCCAGAACTCCATTAGCCACAAGCTGACATACGTGACCTCGAACACGTGATCTTAATAATAACTGCTTTGATTTCCAAGAGAACTTGAGATGTTTACTCTGCATTTGGTGCTAAAGTCCTGACTCAAAAATTAAGCATGCTGTCTCATGGTGTCCAGACCATGTTCAGTCTGCCACTTACATTATTTTTCTGCAAGACCCGCAGTGCCTTGTTGACATTGTTCAGGGCATGGACTCTTGTGGATCCTTTTTCTTTTGGCTGAAAACAAAACAAAATAGTGTTTACTTCCCAGCAGAGAGACCAACAATCTACTACTGGAAATGAAACCATTTATAAATTTCACTTCTATGTTTGAATATGTTTGAGGAATACAGGTTGTGAGGCATTGCTGTAGGAAATCTAAGAACTTTGAGCTAATCGTATCTGCAAAGTACATTCTTAGCATGAACTGACCACCCTTCAAGAATAATGATAATAATATATATATATTTTAGATAAAGGCTATTTGGGTAAGGATCATTCTTTCATTCTATAACTCATTTGGCGATTACTGCATGGCCATTGAGAGAAATATCAGCACGCATAAGGTAAGTAAAGACATTTTTTAGAAAGAGAGATAAGTAAGTACTACACTTTTAGGAAAGTTTAAGAGATTTCGGTCTAGCACAATGATATAATACCAAATACGACTAAAGGAAACTATTTCTGTCAATGTTACCTTCATTTTCCCAGTTGCTAGGGCTCAAAACCTCATACATATTTGATTTCCTGATGCTTACTCTCAATCTCCAAAATCATACTTTGTCCTGTATTTTTAAACTAACATTTGTACTACTCATTACAATGTATTTATATTTGTATTTACCCAGTGGTAGAGTCTTAGAAACTCTACCTCTAAGATGCCTGCTCTATCTACTCTCTCGTATCTTCATTTCTTTGACATTAATACAAGCTGTCATTAGTTTTTACCCAGAACATGTCAGAGACTCATTTCAAACTCTCCTACTGTACTGTTTTCCCTTACATCCATTCAACAAATCCTCAATGACTTTCTTGAACTAAAATCCCCAACAAAGAAAAGCCCCAGACCATAGGGCTGCACAGGGAAATTTTAGCAAACATTCCAAGAAGAATTAACAATAATCCTACTCAAATTCTTCTGAATAACTGAAGAAGATAGAACACTCCCTAATTGATTCTATGAGGCCAATATCATCCTCATACCAAAACCAGATAAAGATACCACAAAAAAATGAAATTTATAGACCAATATCTCTTATGAATATAGATGAAAAAACCTCAACAAAACACTAGCAAACTGAATCTAACAACACATTAAAAGAATAATACAGTATTATTAAGTGGGATTTCTCCCAGGTATGCCCAGGTGTTTCAGTACAAGAAAGCCAATTAATGTAATACACCACATTAACACAATGAAGGAAAATACATATGATCATCACAATTGATACAGAAAAGGCATTTGACAAATTCCAGCATGCTTCTTGATAAAAACACTTAGAATAGGAGAAATAGAAGGAAACTTCCTCAACATGATAAAGGGAATATATGAAAAACCACTATTAACATCATAAATAATGGTGAAAAACTGAAAGCTTTACCTCTAAGATCAAGAGTAAGACAAGGATGCCCAGTGTCATTCAAATTTGTATTGGAAGTTCTAACCAGAGGAAGCAGGCTAGAAAAAGAAATAAAAGGCATCAAACTGGAAAGGAAGAAGTAAAATATTCTATTTGTAGATGACATGAAAATCCACAATAAAACTCCTACAGCCACTAAATGAATTCAGCAAAGTGACAGGGTACAAGATCAACACCCCCAAATCAACAGTGTTTCCATACACAAGTAATGAACAATCAGAAGAAGAAATCTAGAAAAAAATTCATATGCACTAGCTAAGAAAATCAAATAGCTAGAAATAAATCTAATCAAGGATGTAAAGGTCTTGTACAAGAAAACTGCAAAGCATTTCTAAAAGAAATCAAAGAATAAATAAATAGATGTTCATGGATTAGAATACTAAATATTGTTAAGATGTCAATTTCTAACCAAAATGATTTACAAATTCAAAGAAATCTCTAACAAAATCCATCAACTGGAGTGATGTAATCAACATGGCAATGTAAATGGCTATTGAAGACCTGTTCCCCAGAGATTCAACAATAAAAGGACAATTCTCACTTGTTCAGAACTCTGGAGGAAGGTATAGATTGAGAAGGATCCCACAAATGATGACTCAAAGAAAGAGAAAAATATCAGGTAGGAAACGTCCATCCTTGATTGGCTTGTCCTCTCCCCTCCCCATCACTTGGTCCCACACACCTCGGGAAGTGCACAGACGCAGCAACTGGGTTCCCTCCCACCTCCCATTGGGACACAGACTATAAAATCTCTCACAGCAGTGAGACAGATCCCCATTTGTCCAGATACAGAGACCCAAGCCCACAGGGATACATGGCAGGTCATCAGCGATGGGGGAAGACAGACTACAAAAGGGCAGCAAGGAAGAGCCTCCAAAATGGAGGATCAGGGAGGTAATCACAAAATCTTCCCTAAAAGCAGCCAAGTACCTAGGCAGAAAGTATCCAAATCAACTGTTTGGGGACCCGGGACACAGAGAAGGATATTTTAAGGTCCAGATCAGTGAGTGATGAAGAGTCTGAGAAAACACAGACAGACTGTGTTTCCAGCCCAGGGTCTCCTGGTGCCCCTCTCCCACCCTTGAGGAAAACAGCAGTGGGAGATCTGATCCTTGCCTGGGGGACAGCTACAGACTGGGGCAGCTGGAGGAGTCCTCTGCCACAAGTAAAATAGGGACACAATTCCACATTGAGCCAGATATCAGGCAGCAAAATGAGGGCACAGGAACCCCACAGTTTCAGACTACCCAGTCAGATGCTGCTGGGCTCCAAGGGGTAAACAACTTCCGAGGATGATTAAGTCACCAAACAGCATTATCTGCTGGGCAGGCCAGAAAGCACAGGGGAACTGTGGGGCTTATCAGAGCATCTCCAGACCCTATTCCAGACCCTTTGGAGCTGATTACACCCCTTACATGGGTACCTGACCCTGTTTGGGCTGAAAAATATGGATGACACAACTGTTAAAGGAGTGCCCTAGTACAAACCTAGGCAACAATCAAACCCTAGACAAGAGAGCAAAACTGATCTTCAGTAGACCCATCAAGGTAATAAGGTGACCAAGTATCAGCAAAAAATCACAAGGTATATTAAAATGCAAGAAGAAATGGCCCAGTTGAAGGAACAGATGACAAATTTGGAGAAGATAAGAACCTGGAACAACTAATCAAAGATGTGCAAACAAATTTCCTGAATCAATTCAAAGAAATGAAGGAAAATGTATATAAAGAGATAATGTGTATTAAGAAGACACTAGAAGAGCACAAGGAAGAACTTGAAAGAATACATAGAAAAATAACAGATATTATAGAAACAAAAGATGTGGTAGATAAAATTAAAAATATGCTGAACACACACAACAGCAAATTTGAAGAGGCAGAAGAAAGAATCAGTGAGCCAGAAGACAGATCAACTGAATTCGAACAGACAAAAGAACAAGTGGAGAAAACAGTGGAAAAATTCGAGCAGGTTACAGGGAAATGATTGACAACACAAGTGCACATGTATGCATCATGGGTGTCCCAGAATGAGAAGAGGAGGGAAAGGGCCAAGAATATTTGAAGAAATAATGGTTAAAAATTTCCCAACCCTTATAAAAGACATAAATACGCAAATCCAAGAAGTCCAACATACTCCAAACAGAATAAATCCAAATAGACCCACTCAAAGACACATTGTAATGAGACTGTCAAATGCCAATGAGGAAAAAATTCTGAAAACAAGAGAAAAGTGACTGACCACACACAAGGGAAGCAAATAAGACTAAGTGCTGATTTCTCATCAGACACCATGGAAGTGAGAGCGAAGTTGTCCTTCAAAATTGAGGGAGAGTCTAAAGTATTTACAGATAAACAGAGCTGAGAGAGTTCATTAATATGAGACTGGCCCTACAAGACATATTAAAAGGAGTCCTGCCAGATAAAAAGAATAGATAGGAGAGGGAGCTCTGGAGGAGGGTACAGAGTTGAAGAATATTAGTAAGGTTGACTTAAATGATAAAAACAGAAAAAAAATAGATCTGACTAATGAAAAACAAAGGAAAAGATGGTTGCATCAAGACCAATATTTACAGTAATAACTTTAAATGTTAATGGATTAAAATCCCCAAAAGATACAGACTGGCAGAATAGATTAAAAATATGATTTCTTTATATACTGTTTACAAGAGCCTCACCTTAGACCCAAAGACATAAATAGTTTGAAAGTGAAAGGATGGAAAAAGATATTGCATGCAGGTAGTAACCAAAAGAAAGCTGGGATAACTATATTAATATCAGACAAAATAGACTTTCTTTTTTTTGCCTGGGCAGGCACTGGGAATCGAACCCAGGTCCCCGGCATGGCAGGTAAGGACTCTACCTGCTGAGCCACCATGGCCCACCCAAAATAGACTTTAAATGAAAAATGTTATAAGAGATAAAGAAGGACACTACATAGTAATAAAAGGGACAATTATGCAGGAGAATTAACAATCATAAGTATCTATGCACCTAATCAGGCATCCACAAAGTACATGAGACAAACAGTGGTAAAACTGAAGGGAGCAATAGACCACACTACTATAACAGTGGGAGACTTCAACACACCTTTCTCTCCAATAGATAGAACAACTAAACAGAGGATCAATAAAGAAACAGAGAACCTAAATACTATGATAAATTAATTAGACCAAACAGACATATACAGAATACTACATTAAAAATAGCAGGATACAAATTCTTCTCAAGTGCTCATAGAACATTCTCAAGAATAGACATATGCTGGGGCACAAATCAGGTCTTAATAAATTTTAAAAGATTACAAATATACGAAGTACTTTCTATGATCATATTGGAATGAAGCTGGAAATCAATAACAAATGGAGAACTGGAAAATACACAAATACATGGAGGTTAAACAACAAGCTCTTAAACAATCAATGGGTCAAAGAAGAAATTGCAAGAGAAATCAGTAAATATCTTGAGACAAATGAGATTGAGAACACAGCGCATCAAAACTTATGGGATACAGAGAAGGCATTGCCGAGAGAGAAATTTATAGCCCTAAACATCTACATTAAAAAGAAGGAGAGAGCTAAAATCAACAATCTGAGCTACTTGAAAAACTAGAGGAAGAACAGCAAACTAATTCCAAAGCAAGCAGAAGGAAAGAAATAAAAAGGTTAGATAAGAAATTAATAGGGAGAATAAAATTCCATCAACCTTCTTTGCAGAAAGGGGAATCCAATCATGGAATTTATATGAAAGTGTAAGCAGCCCTGAATAGTCAAAGCCATCTTGCAAAAGAAGAATGAAGTTGGAAGAATCCCACATCATGATCTTAAAACTTATCACAAAGCCACAGTAATCAAAAACAACACTGGTACTGGTCTAAGGACGATGGAATCAATTTGAGAGTTGAGAAATCACCCCTCATATTTATAGCCTTCTGACTTTTGACAAGAGGGTAAGAACCACTCAGTTGGGAAAAAAATAGTCTGCTCAAAAAATGGTGCTGGGAAAAAAGGATTTCCAACTACAAAGGAATGAAGGTGGACTACTACTTCACTCCACATACAAAAAGAAACTCGGAATGGGTCAAAGACCTAAATAAAAGAACTAGAACTATAAAACTCCTACAGGAAAACATAGGAAAGCATCTTCAGGACTTGGTATTAGGCAATGGTCTCTTAAACTTTACACCAAAGCACAAGTAACAAAAGAAAAAATAGATAAATGGGACCTCCTTATGATCTTCAAACTTATTACAAAGCCACAGTAATCAAAAACAACACTGGTACTTGTCCAAGGACAAGGGAATCAAACTGAGAGTTCAGAAATCAAAATTAAGAACTTTTGAGCCTCAAAGGACTTTATAATTACAGTAATCCAACAACCTATACAACGGGAGAAAATATTTAGAAACCACATATTCAATAAATATAATATCCAGAATATATAAAGAAGTCCCTCAATTCAACAACAAAAAGATTAACAATCAATTTAAAATTACAAAAGATCTGAATAGACATTTCTCCAAAGAAAATGTACAAGTAGCCCCAAAGCACATAAAGTGAGGATCAGCATCCTTAGCCATTAGGGAAATGCTACTATTTTTTTAAAAAGGAAAATTACAAGGGTTGGAGAGGATGTGGACAAATAGGAACACTCTTTCTTTGTTGGTGGGAATGTAGAATAGTGTAGCCACTGTGGCAGGCATTTTGGCACTTCCCCAGAAAGATAAGCATATTAGCATAGGATCTGGCAATCCCACTTTTAGGTATATATCCAAAAGAAATAAAAGCATGAACTTGAAAAGACATTTGTATACCAATGTTCACAGAGGCATTATTCACAACTCTCAAAAGGTTGAAGCAACCTAAGTGTCCATCAACTGATAAACAAAATGTGGTATAGAAACACAATGAAATATTATTCAGCCACGAAAAGGAATGAAGTTCTGATGCATGCTGTGGCATGCATGAAACTTGAAGACATCATGTTGAGTGAAATAAGCCAGAAACAAAAGGAAAATATTGTATGATCTTGCTGATGAAATAAAAAGAATAAGCAAAATCATAGAGTTAAAATCTAGAAAACAGGTTACCAGGGGACATGGTGGGGATTTGGAATAGGGAGCTCCCATACACCAACCTATTATTAACACACTGCATCAGTATGATTCATTTGTTAAAACTGATAAAAGCACATATTTGTAATTGCACTTTTAAGTCCATGGTTTAACTTATGGTTTACTGTCTACGTTATGAAATTCCACAGATTGGATTTTTTTCAATTTTTATTCATAGGCTGCAGATGATTATACACATATATACCTCTAACCAGTGAAATCAGGACTGAAATAAGGACTACACATCACCCATGAGTTGGCAAAAAGTTCATGTCAAAGGGAATATGAACTTTTTTTTTGCAGTTCACTAAAGTGACTATTTCAGTAAGCCAGAAGGCTGTTCTGATAGCAGCGCAAGTTCTGGCTTCTCAGTAATGTATTGGAACAAATTTAATTTAATAATATATTAACCCCATATAGTAGCAAGGTGTGCCCCTGTCCTGTAGGACTTCAGAATTCAATTGAGGAGGGATATTATAGTCATACACACATACACGAAAGAGAATACACAATAATTGAAGAGGGGCTGACTTTGCATACAAAGACAGACATTCCATGTTTTTTAAGAAGACAGCTAAATTAGCAAGGAGAATTTGAGAAGTCGGCAGAACAAAGGTTTCTGAAGGGCTGCCAGAACAGACATTCAGAAAGCATTGCAGGCAATTAAAACAGCAGAGGCAAAAACCCAGGTATACCTGACAGAACACACAGAGACCAACTGGGCTTAGCTGTGGGTTTGCATAAGAGAGTTGTAGGAGGCAAAATGGGAGATAGGATTTTGGGTGGCTCTGAATGTGAGCTGGGATTTGTATTTTAGCTACAAAATCAGTGCGTGGGTGTTTGGGGAATGTGTTGGGAAGTGGCAGTGAGGGTCAAAGACGAGAGATGCTGGCCATAATTTAGCAGGATTCATTTGATATGTGTCTGTAGATTTTTACCACTTGAAGAATCATAGCAAACTAAGAATAAGATTATTTCAACCAGGAGATCTGGATTTCAGAGCTCTTTTCTGCATTGCAAGCACTTGGTCAAGTGAACTCACACATGTCCATGATGTTATTGATCTGTAATTGTCGCCCTGTTGGTGGGCATATGATGGACTATGTCAAAATTAAACTAGTATTGCAAGACTGTTTTGCTCAGGAAGAGGTCCTCCATTCCTAACTAAGTCAGTAATTAGTAAATTATTGCATTTTAATAGAGCTCATAAAACTCTGCCAAGTTTATTTCTGGTCTGAAACTATTAAGATCATGATGAGCTTTCTCGAAAATAAGTCGCTCACCAGTTTTTGCCCTGTCAGGCCTTCGAGGAGGTCGAGGAGACGTCTCCCATCCTGCAGGTCACTGAAGAGGTTCTCTATGTGCTGCTTCCCAAACTGAAAGACAAAATATATGCAGTTAAACAAAGCGCACTTCCAGTGGTCCATTTCTATGATCATGCCTCTTGAGATTCAAAGCTATGTTTAAGGATAGTTAATGTAACTCATTTTTAATCTGCCAAAGGTGATGGATGAAAAAGAATACATATAAGACTAGCCTAACATATCAACATTAGGTAAATCTATTTAAATTGTTTTTTTTTTAATAACAAGAGTTGTATATCTGTAGCCTAATAGATCTTTTTAAATCAACTTTTGGAATACTGATTCTATAAAGGAGAGAAAAAGTGATCAAATCACCAGGTGGGAGAAGTAAACACCCATACACGTGAAAGAGACCGCACATAGTTTGCCCTAGGTGGGTACATAAAATGTAATCATTCCATTCACTTAGAAGTTCGAATTATCAACACCTTTGACCACTAGAGCATGGTTTCTCTACATAATCATTGGCCATATTACCTCAGAGTGATCCATTCTTACATTGGAAGGCTCTAGTTTTAGGAAGATCTGGTTTAAATTAAGTTGAAGAAAGCCCCTGAGAGCTTTTCATCTTTTTTTTTCATCAGTTCTCGCTGGGATTATATTGAGGAAATATAATCGTTATTAATAAAATCTATAATTTCTGGAGCAACTGCATATGATTGATAGTTTTCTGAATAAGTGGAACTATCTTATGACCTTTGTGACATTTCTATGAGGTTAGCCCTAATGTATATATAGCTGAGGCACAAAGAGGTTGAACATGTGGCCTTTGTCATGAATCTAGAGGCTAAGATTTTGTCCCAGATGGAACACCTGGGGGTCCTTTTTATCTTATCATGCTGCCTTCTTGGTGTTTTTCTTCTTCCATATGATTTTCCCTAAAATATTTGATTTCTTCTGTCATATGCCCCCCATCTTTTTCCCGTTGCTGATTAACTGTACAATCACTTCATATGAGCCCATTCCAAGCTGTTTCTTCACCTAAGACATCTGGAAAGCCCTAATTTGTTTATCAGCCACAGATGTTTATTGAGCACCAATAAACCTGAACTAAGTGCTGAAGCATTCACCAGTAAACCAGACAGCAATGGACACAGCCCTTTTAGAACTTAGAATCCAGCAGGAAAAACAGATATTCTTAAAAGTTAATACTAGATAGAAGCTGTATCAGAAATTAAGGGGCACAACCGTGAGACCTCCCATAGTACAGGGAAAAGGGAATACTTTCCCCAAAAATGTCAAGTGAGGGGTCAAATGGTAGACTTTGGGTTAAGTGGGCTCTTCTCACCCACTCCTGGATCACATCCAAACAGTGAATCTTAAACAGAAAAAGAATATCAGGAAGAACCCTGGTTTCCAGGCATAAGACATCCCTGAAGATTCCAAGATGGGCGATGTTGGATTTACGCTTTACCTACAGCCAGGTAGCCATGTCAATGCCAGGTCCTGTCACGACCACTCACTTTATGCCCAGGTTTGGGACTCTAGCTCATACAATAACTGTAACAAAGGTAACTACAAATTTTACTTTAGAGATGCTAATAAAAGAGTTCTGGTTAACATTCCATGAGAAAAAGAAATCGACACAAGACACTAACATGCTGGAAAAATTTTAAAAGCAGCTTTAACACATAATGTACAAGTAAACAAACATTTCAGTGTTTTTTTTTTTTGATAAGTTTAAAAGCCACATGTTTCTCAAATACACCTGTAAACATATGAGGTTCTTAAGAGCATCATTTGGTAGTGTGTATTCATTCTCTTTACTTAACAATAGAAAGCCTTTCTTAAAGTTTTATGAACTTGCAAGTTTAAGGAAAACAACTTTAAGGAAGGCTTTCTATTGTTAAGTAAAGAACCTCATATCTAATGTGTTTAAACTCAGCATTTTATGGGATATTAAGGCTTCGTTTTCAAAGTGATTGAAGGTCCACAAAGCCTCAAAAATGTATATTTTTTTTTCAAGGAAAACACTTTACAGGTGGGTTTGAGAAACATGTGGCTTCTAAACTTTTCAAAAACACTGAAATGTTTGAAGTTTTGAAGAGAAAGCATAGTTGACTGGAAGAAATACTTGTGCTTATGGAAACAAAATATAAGTATGTCCAACCAGGAAAGACGTAGATGGCAGAATGTTGTTGATTTAAGAAGAGGATGAGAGACTGGGAAAGCTGCAGTAAGTTAAACCATGAAATTCAGGTAAACAGGGATCATATAGCATCGAAGATACAAGGACTAGAAGTTTTAGGTAAGGAGTCTACACAAATGTCAGCAAGGCAAGTAGGATCTTACTTTTGGTCCAAAACTAGGCATATACCAGAGTCTTATAATTCTCCCATTAGAACCGGAATCAACCAAGACGGAGAGGGAGTGAAGGATTGCAAGGCCAGTCAGAGGACTCTAGGGGTAGCTAGTGGGGGCATCTAGGAAGAAGAAGGAGTGAGGCAGTAGAGAAAAGGACAGTTACTGTTATCATACATAATTTTAAAATTCATGCAATCAATGATAAATTAAAGTATCACAATTGAAATCCAATTTAAATTTGCTACAGCCACTGTGTTTTCTAATAGAATGCTTCTCAGAATGTCCCACCAAAGCATCCTTCCAGCATATGAAGTTGAATGAATTTACCCTAGAGTCTGGCAGCATGAATTCAGCAGTGATTGCAGATTCACAATTTCTATGAAAGCATATTCGTTATGTTTAAAATTCATGAAGATTTTGCTTTCCTTTTCTAATGTATGTGACAGTTAATTTCATGTGTCAACTTCGCTAGGTTGTTATGGTGTCCAGTTATTTGGTCAAGAAGGCTCTGGCCTGATTGCTACTGTGAGGGTATTTCATAGATGGATTTGTATATATAGTCAGTTGATTGCATCTACAATCAACAAAGGAGATCACCTTCAGCAATGAGAGGAGTCTCCTCATACAATTAGTTGGAGGTCTTAAAGCAAGAATTGAGGATTTCAGCAGTTAGGAAGAATAACTTCTATCTATCTCTACTTCAGACAGACAGCTTCTCCTGAGGAATTCAATGTCACTTTCATCAGAGTTTCCAACTTGTGGCCTGCCCTGTGGAATTTGGACTTAGCAATCTCCATGGTGGCATAAGTCATTCCTGTAATAAATCTCTTGATTTTTACACACATACACAATTATGCCTGTTCTCCTGGCAGTTTTGTTTCTATGGAGAGCCCTGACTAAAACAATGTGTGTTTGCTTGAACAAAACTATAATTTTACTCAAAAGTAAATTTCAAGCCCTTTTGAGTTTAATGAAGTTCCCCTCCTATCATCTAATTAAAATGAGAATCAAATTTGGTTCCCGGTGCCTGTCCAAGCCGAAAAAAAAAAAAAAAAGAGAGAGAATCAACAAAAATTCCAACATTTATATCTGTAACATCATGGACCTGCCAGATGCTCAGTCTGATACTTCTTGTGATGTGGATATTCCAGGGAAAACATAACATCTACTTTCTCTCCAATTCTTTCCTATCTTCAACAACTCATTCTCTAGCACTGTGGGTATGACACAGCGATATTAGCATAGGTTTCAGAGGGAGATATACCTAACTTTTGAATTCAAGTCTCCTATTACCTAGCTCAGATACAGTGGGTAAGTGACATATCCTTTCTGCAGCACAATTTCTTCATTAGTAAATGGAGGATTGAGATAATACCACGGCAGAGCACATCTGTGAGGTTTAAATGAAATAATGTAGATATCTGACATAGACTTGGCAAACAGTAGATACTCAATAAACAATGGGTGATTTCAACTTTTTTACTCTATTATTCCTTGCTACTTCTCTTTCCTTGGCCAAATTCTTGGTATAGATAAAATAAAGGTACTTTATAGCACCTACTGGAAAGTACAGAACTCCCCTATAATGTGTTCTTCTTTTGCTTAGCTTGGCACCCCTCTGTGAGTGAAAATCAAGGAGGGAAGATATCATTCCATCTTCAGTTATTAATATTGGCAAGTGCAAGTAGCACTGTGGAAAGAGAGGTTTTAAGCCCTTCATCTCTTTTCTTGTCCTCTTGGCTATTTCAATCAAACCTTTTATTTTCCTCTGTTTCGTTTTCTACACCTGCAGTATCCTTTTGTTACATCATTTTATGTCAGGAAAATAGTAATATTTCCTTCAAATACTTGCCCTGTAATGTTTTTTTTTTCAAGCATATGAAACTTATTTTGCAAAACACACAAAATATAAAATCCTATTTGGGCCATGTGGCCCTATGGTTCTCTGTCTATAAAACCTTTCATGACTAATATTTTCTTTATTGAATAAACTTTTGATATTACTCAGAAGTTCAATGCATTCACTTATATATATTTTTCTCTCTTGTGAAGCCAAATGACTACGAAATGAGACAACAAAACATTAGGGACACCCAAATCGATAAGCCAAGCCCTTAATCTCAAGGCTTGCTCTTGTGAAGATTATGAATATAGCAGAGAAGCTTAGCCTACCTATAGATATGCTTAGGAGCATATATTTTTTATATTGGATATATAAAAAAAATCATCATAATCAGCTTTAAAAATTTTTTTTGTGTGAAAAATAACATAGATACAAAAAAGCAATAAATTTCAAAGCACAATACAACAATTAGTTGTAGAACAGATTTCAGAGTTTGGTATGGGTTGCAATTCCACAATTTTAGGTTTTTATTTCTAGCTGCTCTAAGATACTGGAGACTAAAAGATATGTCAATATAATGATTCAGTAATCCTACTCATTTGTTAAACCCTACCTTCTCTGTCTAACTCCACCATCACCTTTGATCTTTCTCCCACTCTTTAGGGGTTTTTGGGCTATGCCCATTCTAACTTGTTCATGTTGGAAGGGGCTAGAAATAGTATGTGGTAGGGAGATGGAACTAGCTGGTGTTCTGGAGCGGCTGTCCCCTATAGGATTCAGGTCTTATCTCAGGGATCCATCTGAAGGTTATAAGCTTCTGGAAAGTTACACTAGTGTACGAAACCTTTGTAGGATCTTATGTATTGCTCTAGGTGTACTTTACAATTGGCTGGAATGGTTTTGGTTCGAGTTTGGCAAGTTATAGTAGGTAGCAATGTCTAAGTGAAGCTTGCATCAGAGTGATTTCCAGTGTAGCCTCTCGACTTCTGCTGCCAGGGAGACTTTCATCCCTGGATGTCATGTCCCACGTAGAGTGGAGCATAATCATTTCACTTGCAGAGTTAGGCTTAGAGAGAGGCCACATCTGAGCAACAAAAGAAGTCCTCCAGAGGTGACTCTTAAGCATATCTATAGGTAGGCTAAGCTTCTCTGCTATATTCATAATCTTCACAAGAGCAAGCCTTGAGATTAAGGGCTTGGCTTATCGATTTGGGTGTTCCTAATGTTTTGTTGTCTCATTTCGTAGTCATTTGGCTTCACAAGAGAGAAAAAAATATATAAGTGAATGCATTGAACTTCTGAGTAATATCAAAAGTTTATTCAATAAAGAAAATATTAGTCATGAAAGGTTTTATAGACAGAGAACCATAGGGTCACATGGCCCAAAGAGGATTTTATATTTTGTGTGTTTTGCAAAATAAGTTTCATATGCTTGAAAAAAAACATTACAGGGCAAGTATTTGAAGGAAATATTACTATTTTCCTGACATAAAATGATGTAACAAAAGGATACTGCAGGTGTAGAAAACGAAACAGAAGAAAATTAAAGGTTTTTTATGCCTCCAATGTTTTGGAGCAGCTAGAAGGAAAAATCTGAGATGATGATGTGGTAGCTCATGACAAACTCTGGGATCTGTCCTGTAACTACTTGTTGAAGAGTGCTTGTCCTTTCTTTGCTTTGTATATATGCTATATTATAGAATAAAAAAGTGAAAAAAAAATGAGACAACAATCCTTCATAACCATTCTTAGTATGAAATAAAGAAATACACAACAATGTTCAAAAAGAAACTCAGATTGATAAGTGTCATAAAGAAAGTGAAAAATATCAAAATTCAAAAAAAACCCGAGAAATGGACAGAAACACATATATGAAAACACTTAAATGGTTTCTGACTCTTCAGAATTGTGCCAGTATTTCCACCTGAAAACACAGAAGTATCAATAAAATGTTCCAGTAAAAGGTAAAGAGCACAGGGATAATTTAGCACGGACTTCTGGTTCTAGGAAGTTCATAGACTTCTCTGGTTGCTCAGAATGTCAAGATATTTCTCTGTGATTACAATTATCTTGCTACTAGAAACTTCGAAAGTACAGGAACTACCAAAAAGGAATGGAAAACTGGGGATTCAAAACTTATTGGCGAATGCAGCTACCAGCTCACATAAAAACAATGCAACCCATTGTAGTGTAAATTACAGCTTCCATGGATGATTGTTTTTTAATAAGAAACAATAAACACATGTGTTTATTGAAGTATAATACACATGCAGGAGGGTACATACATCTTGGGTGTTCAGCTCAATGAATCTTCACAAACAACACGTTCATATTACCAGAAATCAAATGAAGAAACAGGGAGTGATCAGCATCCTGGGAGCTTCCTCATGCCTCTTTCTGTATGCTAGGTCCCTCAAGGATGACCCATGATCTTGATTTTTAGCATGATAGATAGGTTTTACCTTGAAAAGAGTCTCTTCAAAACAAAACAAAATAAAACAAAAAAACTAATGCTGGCTTAGTATCTTATATTAGGACAACCTGATTGAAATATATCAGGTTTATGCATATGGAATTCAGAAAGAAAAAGTCATAGTGATTAAATATGTAATTTTGGCCCCAATGTAATGGAAGTGAACAACTTCAAAGTATCAGGATTAAATGGGTACCTTACATAGAAAAGTCTCAATAAACCCTGATCACATTCCCCCCTCCCGCCTTCCTTTTAAATGCCAACACCTGGCGTAGAGACTGTGCCTCTCCTTTGAGGGTCCAGGTTCCTGGCAAGAACTGAGTAATTTGAGGAGAGTTTAATAAAGGATTATTTACAAAGAAGAGGGCAGGGTATAAATGAAACTATGGGGACTAGTGACAGAAGTACTATTATCATTTTTAAACCTATAGGAATGAAGAGAGAGAGAGACAGGTTTTGGTCCTTAGACAAAGAAAGAACCACTTGACATGGGCTATGATATTGGGGTGACAAATGCCACCAGTACACAGTAAATAAATGCCCTGAACTTTTTTTCCCTTCTCCCTCTAATCTCTTATTAGTGCTTCTAGTGGCGAAACCCAACTGGAAGCCAAGGGCAAAGGTGACTCCTCATATAGTTCACAGAGGTCAATTTTCCAAGAGGCTGACAATGGGTCTAGAAGGATAAAACAAAGACACTCAGCACCTTAGGCATGGCAACAAATTCCCTTTGAGCTGAGATGCTAGAACATTCCAGCCAGGACAGGAATGGGGGCCCATGTATTTCTTCTCCTAGGTGCCTCCTACATTATTTCTTTCTCTGGTAATGAGGTTTCAAGGAACCAAAGTATCCCTGGAACTCATCCTCTTCTTTAATAGGGGTATCAACATACAGCAGTGCTTCATGGGCTTTAACAGATGATGATGAACATGTATTTATTCATTATTCTTTAGCATCAAATAGTTATACAGATTTCTATATACTAGAAACAGCACTAAAACCTGGGCTACAAAGATAAGGAAAAACCAAATTATGCCTTGGAGCAAAAAAAGTGCCCAAGAACTAAGTTAGATAATATAAGTGTTTAACCCTCTCTCCAGATATGAAATGTTACTGGGCATAACTTTATAAGCCATCATCATTAGGACCCAATGTGCAAAATATACTGTTAAGTATACCGGAAATGATTCAGTCAGTTTACACAGTAGAACATCTGACGACAACATGACACTAGTTAACGGAAATTGAGTCATTATCTTTAAATGGTCTATAATAAATCCCAAAGTAAAGTTTGCTTAACGAAAAGTGAGCATGATTTGTTGCCTGACAAGATCTATCTTTAACATGCTTTGTAATAAAACTGAATTCCTAATGTACGCTTGAGTTTTCTCATCAGCAATTAGATAGTGCAATACTAATTCATCTCACAGGCATTCTGAAATGAACCTTCGTGAAACTATGGTAAATAATTTTCTACCTTGCATTCTAGATGTAACCTTAATAATACTCAAAGTGCTTTTAAAGTATGTGAAAACTTTACAAATTATTAGAGTGGCTAATTATATTATACCAGCTGTAAATAGCCCTATAAATATAAATATAAATATAAATCAACTGAATGACACAGGTAAAGGATTGAAGTTTAAAACAGCTAGAGGTGGAAATCGAGGTTAGTTATAGTCTATCTGAATCACAGCTTTTGTGACAGAAACAGCAAGGCATGAAGTTGGCAAGAGGAAGCACTTTGTTTCAAAGCATCTAAATAACACTGTTGAAAAAGAAAAACAGACACTGTGATGCGATGGGCAGGCTCACTGAGAAATGCCAACAACCATCAGCACGGAACTCAAGGCAAAATACAGAGGGGAAGAGGGCTCTTCAGACTGGTTCAGATCCAGCAGAAAAAGACATCATGGCCCAAGGACTTGTGAAGGATGCCATGAATTAATAAATACAAATTTTCTTTATAAATATTAATTCTTATAATTTCACAATTACACTGCAGTGAAACTATGTGTGGACAGTATCTATAATAAGATGCAGCCGCTTCCTAATCCTTCCCTTAGGCTACCCACTAAGGAAGTCTGCTATGATCCATTCATCCTCTCCTCTTCCAGGTCTCTTTCTGATGAGTGTCTGACTCGAGGCAGACTAGAGGAACAGGAGACACACAGAAAAACAAAAATCACATAGGAAATAGAATATTTAAGTCCGAGTGTCTGCTGGAGTTACACCTTTATTTCCTCCTAATAGGTTGAACTATATACAATAGTTATTTCTCTGATCAAATATGGCAGAATATTGGCAATTTCGTACTATTCAGCCTCATATATTGCCTAAAGACGAGTGATAATTGTTGAGAGCTTACTTTATGTCAGCCACTCTTCTGTGCAGTTCACATGGATCATTTCAATGAATTCCCAGCACAATCAATTAAAATCATTTCTAGTTTACATAGTATGAAACAGACACAGAAAGATAAGTAACTTGAGTAAGGTCACACAAGCTAATAAACAGCAGATGTGAATCCAAACTTGCGCTGTCTATCTCCAGATCTCTTAACCACTCTCTACTTTGCAACTGCTGCTTCTTCTGGGCTTTATTATAACACTTCACTTGTGCATTTTCATAATCTCTTTTAATAAGGGAAGGATAATTTCACTGATTTCTTCCTTCTTCCCCTGAGGTTTCAGAAGGTCAAAAACCATTATGTAGTCTACAAACAAAATTGCTCCTAATTTTAGGTTGGCTCTATAATTGAAGGACGATAACACAGGGATAATTCTACATCTCTACATAAGAGCAAATTCTTCAAGGTCCTAAATGCCTATGTTTCTATCACTTGCCTTCAGGGGTTCCATTAACTCCTGAGAACTCCAATTCAATATGCCAAGCAGAGTTTCCCACCACATGCAGTAAATACTGCACTAGAGCCCAAAAGAAATTTGTTAAATGCAGAATTTAACAAATTTGAAAAAAAAACGGGCTTTACTATTTATATTAATTAAAAGAATACCTCCTTAAAAGAGCCCTAGAATGTTATGAATCAAAATATAACAGAGTCCTTGAAACTGGTGAGGATTAAATCAGATAGTATTAAATAGAAGGGATAGTTCTTTTCTTGCATTCGCATGTGCACCCATTCCTTGAGAGATCCATTTAAGCATGTCACTTATTTATTTGGAAGTCTTCCATGCAAGATGCAGCAGGGTTTTGTGTGAAAGAATATAGCACCTGGGAGCAAATCATCTTTTGTTTAAATCGTAGTACTAGCTTTTTCCAGTTGTGTGAACCTGATTCAAATATACAATATGCTGCTTATTTTCCTCATTTATCACAGGAAGGGGGTGTTAAATTATTCACCTAAGTTTAATGACTATTATTCAAATGCTTCATATTATATCAGGCACTGGGCAAAATTGGGAGGATATAAAGATAGAACAGATATTGCCACTGTTTTCACTGTGTTAGTTACAGTCTAGGAAGGAGGCATGCATTTACGCAAATATAATTATAGTACTGTGTTATAATCCTGTCAAAATGGTATCGTAAGTGTGGTGCCTGCACAAATAAGGGAGATACCATCTTTGCTTGAGAGAATAACAGAAGCAGAAATACTTGAATCAGCTTAACAATATTGAATAGGAAATCAACAGGTGAAAGATGTGAAAAGGGGAAGAGAAGTAGAGGGAGCTTCAAAGGCTAAGGATTAGAGAAATTAAATTGCATGAGCTATTCAAAGAACTATGATAAATTCTTGGAGCACAAAATTCATGGGGATTGGGGATGATGAGATTAGAAAGGTTTGAGAGATCATATCAGAAACTTGCCCAAATGCCTAGTGTTTTTTTATTTTCATTCCACTGAAAATGGTATCTCATTTTGAAAAGCTTTGACCATATTTTTCACATTCCTATCTAGACTGATACTGTAACGGGGTTAATATACTTAGGAAAGGCCAATATTGGCATTGTTTGGAGGCTAATTTTGGAGTCTTAAGAATTTGAGAGAACCATTCTTGTGTGGAAATATTCCTCGGCAAGACGGTTGCCTTGTCCAGGACCAACAGTCCTGAACTGTAAACAGGAGCTTCTTAAACCCCTAAATCAGTTATCTGCCTTTACATCTGAATCTGTGTTTGAAAAAGTGGAGGTCACCATCTGTGGTAGCTTAAATGCACAGAACTGGTCCAAGTATCTTATCCTTTCCTGAATCCATGCCCTTTGCAATTTCACTTTCCAGCTCCTTCCACCAAGAGGTGGTATCTCTTTGCATGCCTCCTATGAATGTGGGGCTGGCCTCTGACTTGCTTTGGCCAATAAAAAGCATTGGAAGTGATGGTGTGCCCCTTTCAACTGTAGGCCTCAAAAGAGTTTGGCCACTTAGCTTTCTCTTTCATGCCTCTTCCTTCACCATAAGAACATGCCTGAGGCAGTCTGTTGGTGGGCAGGACTGAGGAGCAGAGCTGAGTTGCCCCAGTTGTCCGAGACGAGGTCGTCCCAGACTGGCTGACGGCCAGTTATGTGGGAGAGCTCAGCCAAGCTGAGAAAAGCCAGTAGTCAGCCTACTGTGGAAAAGAGACATGTGAGTCATCTTGCAGTGAGCAGAACTGCCTGGCCAACATGCGGATTTGAAAGAATAATAAATGGTTGCTATTTTAACCTACTGCGTTTCAAAGTGGCTTGTTACACAGCAATAGCTGCTGGGTACACTGTCCACATAGGAGTGTTTAAACCTGTGCAGGGGATGGTTTACTGAAAAAAATAAACCATGTACGAAGGTGGAAAAAATTATTTATGAGATATGTTTAACAGAGCCATTGCAATATCTGTGAAAAGTACTTGAAGCTTTTAGAAAATACTGGTTCACTACTGGAGCTGATTATGGGGGGAAAATATCAGTCTCTAGAGATAGGATGCAAAGGGTGATTTGGAGAAAAGCAAAGTCAATATATTCCCACAGCTCCTCCAATATCATCAACTAAAAATGTACAGATTAACAAAGTCCTACTGTTTTTAGTTCTCATCTTCATGGAACAATAAAGAATTACAATAGCGCTGACCTTAAAAAAATCACTAAAGCTAACCTTTAAGAAAATACAGTTTGTTCACTCTTTTGTGGTACTCATATATTGTAAATGTACCAAAGATTTATTTCTTGCCCAAACATGCTCATTTGCTATTCACTTGAATGATCTGAGAAGTTCAAAACAAGAAAAATTGGAGGACTGTTTATTTCTCCAATTTGTTAGATTTTTTATTCTGTTGTCACTTTAGATAAAAATTCCCCTTTATCTGATTTTCTCTTTTATAAGCTCTAATTTACAGTGCTTTCTAATTCATACATTTTCAAAACAAAAATAGTGAATCAAAAAAAAGTCTCCGTGAATTAAAACTGTCACTGTTGGTTAGCATTTCTAGAAAAATACACTTTTCTTAAAAATAAATTAAGATGAATAACAGTCAAAAGGAAGTAGTTTGGCTTGACATTTTTGCCTTGTAAGGTCCATGTGAAAAAATTTTAAATGTCAGTCAAATTAATTATAAAATCTTAATAGGCACCTATTTAAAAAATACTTTAATAACTTTTGAACAGACGCTTTCAACAGGACTTTTTTGTTATGCCATGATTTCACTATAAAATGTGCCTACTTTAGTAATTCATCTTTATCAATACAAAATATTTCCTGATTGTAAAAAATTGCTCTGAAAAATGTTTTCTTTCAAGCAAACAGCAACTTCTGAAAAATACTACCTAGAAAAATTGAAATTGATATTACCCTGGTTTAAAAATATAATGATTGCACGATCGAAAATAAAGAGAAACTATAAAAAAAGCTATCAACTTTTTTTTAAAGGTAGGAATTCACTCACCTGGCTGAATGACCTACCTCTCGGACCCTTAAACTGAAACATTACTGGGACTGCATTAGCAAGTTTTCAATGAATTTTACTGTGAGATCTGAGATGAGAGTTTAAACATTGTTATAACAAAATGAAAAAAAATTAGAAAATATTCATTTTACTTGACTTTTCTTAAAACCTGACTTTAAAAATGGTTTCTCTTGATTATAAAACTAGTGAATTTTCATTATGAAAAAAATGTGAAATGCAGAAAAATAATCAAAAGGAAAAAACAGCCCAAACTTCCCCAACTTGTATGAATACGCTGGTGTATTTTCACGACACACTTTTTCTATTCATATAAAAGCAGTTATTTGCAAACTTGAATCATTCCTATTCTTTTTCATCCTTCTTCTATTCTTTCCAACCTCTGCCATTTTTTAGTATTTAGTAAGTAATGTGAGATGTTCTAAGGATTTTATTAACAGCATCACACTTATACTGTTTGAAAGTAGGAAGAATTTGTGAGGAGGATATTGTTTTCTCATTAAAAAAAAAATATGAAGGGTGGTGTGACGGCTCAGTGGTAGAGTTCTTGCCTGCCATGTAGAAGACCCGGGTTCAGTTCCCGGTGCCTGCCCATGTAAAAAAAAAAAAAAAAAAGAAATGAAAATGAAGTCTCAGTAGTCTTCAGTAAATTCACCACGACATTTAATTAGAGATTTGATTCCATTCTCTGTGATTCTGTAGGCTGCACTTTTCTTCCTTCCTTACCTAGCCTCCTCTTTTTTTTTAAATTTATTTTATTGAACCTCATATGATGGACATTTCCCTGCATAATTAAATGGAATGTTTGAAACTATCATTTTGGAGAGATTCATCATGGTAAAGAGTGACATTAGTAACCTGCATGCACATTCTATAAAAAAAAGACTCCCCTGTATTAGCAAGGTCCCAATTGGTCACATTAATGGCTCACAGGAATACAGCACAGATAGAAGCTCAAATGTGCTCATGTCTAAATCAAGGTGGTGGCTGCCCAAATCCAGAGAACCCTTGAGAGTTTGCAGATAATGGTCATTATGCATTGTGGAGCACTGGTAATTATCCTGACCCCCACCCCCTTTTTTATTAGTGTATTCAGTACAGTATGAGTGTTCTAAGAACAAAGATTTTGAAGAAAATTTATCAAAGGCTTATTCTTTGATATATATGTTCATCAACCCATGGTAAGTCTGTCCATTTGCATCTAATGCATGGGCAATCCCAAGAGGAAATAGCTCAACAGAATTTTATTCATTTGTGTATGTGTGGAAAAAATAATAATGCAAAGCACTAAATATTTTCTTTAGTTTCACAAGACAGGCATCATCCTATTCTAACAACACCAGTTATTACCAACAATCTTCTCATAACCCAATGTTAACAACTCCTAAGAGGCACTTAAAATAAGACATGATCTTTAAAATGGACTGTATTTTCCTTTAATGCATTCTTTAGTGACTCAAACCAATTTGACCAGAAATTAATCTTTGAAAACCAACTAGGCTTAATATGGGGAAAAAACGGAGTTGCACTCTTGTATTTTTATGCATAATACATCATGAATTGAAGAATAACAACAGTTCTCAAGTTTTAAGGATAAATTCCTGTTCAAATGATATATAATGGTCTACACAAGTCACTAATAATTGAAGTGCAAAAACAAAACACAGTGATACAGAAACATAATGTCCTTACATTTACAAAACACCAATGGCAGTAAAATACCGCCATCTTGTCAACAGCTATCTTGCACACCTGTGGTGCACCTGTCACAACCACATTGAAAAATATGCCGTTTAGAGCCTGAATTTTGTCAATAATGGACTGCACCCCCAGGTTATTCCTCCATTTCCTGTTTATTATGTAGATTCTTGTGGTAGATGGAACCCCAATTTAGACATGTTCTTAATCTCAATCTGTATTCCTGTGGGTGTGAGTCTATTGTAAGTAGGGTCTCTTGAAGATGTTATTTTCAGCTTAGATGTGGTCCAACTGAAACCAGACTACTGGAGGCCCTATAAAGAGAACTCGGAGGTCACAGAAACTAGAAGAAAAGAGAGGACATCACCATGTGACCAGAGACAGTGCCAAGGAACCCTAAGGAATGCCAGCAGCCAACACCAGAGTGCTGAAGCCTTCAGCAAGAAGGCAAGCCTCGCTGATATCTCACCTTTAGATTTCTAGCTTCTGAAACTATGGGTTTCCAAATTCCTATTATTAAGCCAACACATTGTGTGTTGATATTAGCAGCTCAGACAAACTAAAACAACTCTTCATGCCATGTCTTACTCTTATAAAAGTCCCCTCTTTGCTTTATTTGCTGTGAGCTTCGATCTCAGCTTTGGAGAGAATCCTCCTTTCCCCCCTCCATCTAAAATCCTTTTCTATATTTTTATCCCTGTTTCTCTTGGCCCATTTCCCCCCTCTTTCTCATCATCAGTCTACCTGCTTACACTTCAGTGTTTTCTGAAATGCAAAATTACTTTGAAACAGTTGCCTTTATGACCTCAGTCTTGGCTACTGTCATAAGCTTTCCGTACTTAGAATTTAATCTTTATTTTCCTTTACCTGCACTGATAACAGGTTGAAGCCTTGCCTCCTTTCCACCTTCAATATTAACATCATACAGCAGGGTAATACTTTGACATATTAACTGATGCTTTCCCCTACATTTATGGAACCTCTATATGTTCACTTTCCCAGGTGTGAGTTTGCAACCATGAAAACTTTAAGACAGCAAGGCTCAAGTATTATGTCTCTAAGTAAGCATCTGAAATCCAGAGCAAAGACCAGAGCTCTGCATTGAAAAATTCTCAGCATACCGAGTACCAATGATATAGTATCCATCCTATAAATACAAGAGGGAGAGGACCATATGATGCCATAGAAGCAGGTTGCCACACTCCAAAGAAAATAAAATTGAACAGCTGGAAAAATTCCGGCAAGTCTCTGAGAAAGGACTGAATCATCTCACTTCCATTCTGAGACCAAGTTCCAGAAACCCTAGATGTGTTTGAGTTAATCCCAGAGCTGAGAAGGTATGCATCTTACTTTCTAGGATATGGCATGGGAGTTAAGCCGCTCAGAGAGTAACCCCATTTCCATAGCACCAGTTCAATAGAACAGTCAATGGATGACTCAGGTGTTGAAGCAGGTAAGACTGAAGAGATGTTTCTGGGCACTCTGGGCACCCCTTAATCAGTATGAAAAGGGCATATAAAAAGATATGACACGGCAGGCCACGGTGGCTCAGCAGGCAGAGTTCTCGCCTGCCATGCCGGAGACCAGGGTTGAATTCCCGGTTCCTGCCCATGCAGAAAAAATAAAAAAGACATGACACTTGAGCGCCTGACAGGACCACAGCCAGCTCAGGTGGTGATGTGGGCACAGAATCTAACAAGAGCAGACAGAATAAATTGTATCAGCAGTCTATTCCAAGGGAGGATGACTTTGGGCCAATCATTCCTGATTTCTGGATGTAATATTAACCCCCGGAACTTAGAAAGTGACATTCCTCCATGACCAAAACGCACTTGACCACTGTAATAATTAATACCTTCAACTCACAGCTCTCTGACCTTTTAACTTCCAATAGCTTTCATCTTAATTGTGCCATCCATTTCATCATTCCTCACCCAAACCTACGTTATTCTACCACATAGATCAACAAATGTTGAATTATTCCTCCTGATCAGAGTCTACTATTCTTGAATCTCCCTGTTTTAAATTTCAACCAATATTTATTATCTATGATGTGACAAATGCCGCACAGGGTTTGGGTGGATGATTTAATTTTTCCGTTTCTGGAAGTTTTATCTCCCTAGGCAGATGAACAATAAACAATTAAGTAAATTAATAAATATGAGATTCTGACATTTCAAATGCTGAGTCAGAAATAGAGTGATCTGAAAGAGAATATAGGGGCAAGCTGCATAGATAGGAAGTCCTGTCTGAAGAGGTAATATTTAAGGCAAGACTCGAAAGATGAGATGAACACAGACTCTTGAAGGACAGAGGTGTGGAAATAGCGTTACAGATAGAAGGAACAACATGCCCAAGGGGAAATAATGGGAGTGGTGCATTTTCACTGGCTAAAGCAAGGATAAGGGGTAAGTCATGGTACAGGTGCTATTCTAAATGCAATGGAAAGATACTGATGGGTGTTGAGTACAAAGAAATCAATGTGCTAGAATTGCTGTTTTATAAAAGTCTCTGACTATTGTCAGAAGATATGTAAGAGGGCAAAAAAGGACATGGAGGGACCTCAGTGCCCCAACCCATGCCTTTTAAACTCTTAATTTTCCTCAGTAGTGGTTATGGCCTCACCATCAAACTAGCATTCCCTTTCCTTCAACTGCTTACCGTACTTGCTGCTTCAATTCTGTCTTTATTTTACCTTACCTCCTACTCTTTTAGTTTACATCACAAGTCCTGTATCGTTGCTGATGTGATCATATAACCCTGCTTACTGTGTCCCCAGGCTACATGGCAATCCATTATGTGCCCTTTCCTGCTTCCTTCTAATTTCATGGGAGTAAGTACCTCCTTTTAAAAGCCAACCTGTAAATGTGTACTCTTAAGATTACTGGTGACCAACCTCTCTGGGATTTTGATTCATTCCCTTCCTTCCTCATTTATTTATCTATGGCAGGCACTGTATGGTTTAGCAGGAAAGAATCAACCCTGATACTGTTTCTCACACTTAAGTATGTATCAAAACCATTTGGATGAGCCTTTTAAAATATATGGGTTGCCAGGTTATTCTGATGTAGGTGGACAGTAGACTAATTTTTTTTTTTTTTAACATGGGCAGGCACCAGGAAACGGACCCGGGCCTCCAGCATGGCAGGTGAGAACTCTGCCACTGAGCCACCATTACCCACCCTAAGAGACTCTATTCTAGACTTAGCTATTCTGCTGATTGTGTAACCTTTAGCACATCATGGCACCTCTGTGAGCATTCATTCCTTCTATCAAAATGAAGCAGGATAAACTGACTGTCATGGTTGGGGACAGGTGTCAACTTGGCCAAGTTGTGGTACCTGTTCATCTGATTGGGCAAGTGCTGGCCTGTCTGTTGCATTGAGGACATTTCATAGGATTAGGTCATGATCATGTCAGCTACATCCACAGCTGATTCCATTTGTAATCAGCCAAAGGGGAGTGTCTTCTGCAATTAGTGATGCTAAATCCAATCATGGGAAGCCTTTTAAGGAGGACTCAGAGGAGACAGGTTGCATTCCTGCTTTGGCTGGTGAGCCTCTCCTGTGGAGTTTGTCCAGGCCATCCATTGGAGTCATCGGCTTCGCAGCCTGCCCTGTGGATTTTGGACTCTGCATTCCCACGGTCACGTGAGACACTTTCATAAATTTTATATTTGCAAGTGTTCCCTGTTGATTCTGTTTCTCTAGAGAACCCTAACTAATACACTGACTATTCTCTAAGAGCAATTTCAGCACTCACATCCTTCTATGCATTGTAGAAAGCCTAATGAAGGCTATGAAAAGGTGCAAATGTAATGAAACTGTATAGGCTACTACAAATCAGCAGGCACTTACCCTCGGGCTTCCCAAAGAGGAGATAACTATAAAATCATGGTACGTTATATAATGGTTATCAAATAAGAGGACAGGAACTTCATCCTAGCACTAAACTCTAAGAGAGGATTTCTCAACCTGAGGCCTACAGGTGCAAGGGGAAAAGGGTAATGGCCTGAATTCAGGAGTTTCTCCAAATTGGATGCCGCCCAAAAATCCATCTTCATTTCCTCTGATCTTTGACAGAAATTTAACATTTTTAGCCATTATGATTTTCGGTAGTATACATTATTAGCAGTCCTTGTGACTTTGTCACAAATAACAATAACAGGTATTTTTATATCATGACACCTGTTGCAAATATCACACTATATAATGTTTATATTTACCAATATTTGGAAACGAAGATGGCTATTAAATCCTCATCTAATCTTGATAGATAAAGCATTAAAAAGAAGCACTTATATTATTTTACCACGACTTTATTTAATATTTTGATGATTGCATTTCAATATAATTGGTTTTCTTTGTAATATTATGCACTTTATCTTATTATTTAAGAATATTATTCTGAGAAGAGGTCCACAAGATTCATCAGACTGCTTAAGCGATCCATGGCAGAAGAAAGATTTAGAAATCACTTCAGATTCTCTGTATCTCTGTACACTTTCCAGTTTTTCAGAGACAGAGAACTATTGGGCTTTTGTAGTAAGGAAACTAATATGGGCTTTATGGGATAAGCTATATTCCATGTAATTTGCCTTCTACTTCTTGATAATGTTAAGAAGTTTTCACAGACAATTGAAGTATAGTACTTCAAAAAAACAGCCATTTATTGAATTTATAGGTGCTATGTGAAGTACTTCAAACAGTGTATTTGTTTATAAATGGAGAAAAAGTGTTATTCAAAGCCCATTAAAAGTGACTGCTTAAAATTTTGCTAGATATATATACAGACCAGGAGTTCTAATCTAAATTTGAAAGCCCAAGAGGGACTTTAATATGTTAAAAAAAGAAAAATAAACCTTCTGCTGTAGAGTTTTCTTTCTTTTTTCTTTTTTTTTTTTTTTTTTAGGGAAGAAGTTTATTTTGGTGAGAGAGGGAGAATGAGGAATATATCAGAGAGCAGTGAAAATGGCTTAAAACCTGTTATGATTAGACAAATTTAGCTAATGGATACACTGGGGTTCATTATATAATTCTCAGTACCACTCTGCATGCTTGATACAATTAATGCTTTCCTTAAACTTTTTTAATTGTTTTTTTTAATTAGGGAAGTTGTGGGTCTACAGAACAATCCTGCATAAAATACAGGATTTCCATACACCACTCCACCACCAACACTTGCATTGGCTTCAAAAATTTGTTACAATTGATGATAACACTTTATTTGCAATTCTATTTTTTTTAACTGTAGTTACATTTGTTAAAATTGATGAAATATTACTAAGGAGGTACTATAACTATTGTCCATAGTTTATGTAGGAGTATTTTTCCCCATATTCTCAGCCTACTATTCCTTTTTTCATGCATGTCTTTAGTCTTCTTAATCACCAATATTGTATAAAGGGCACTAAAAGTGAGTGAGGCTGAGCTAGTTGAGCTGCATTCAAATTCTAGTTCATCTATTTATAAGCTCTGTGATCTTGGGGAAGTCATTAAACTCTACTAATTTTCAGTTTGCCCATCTGAATAATGGGGTTAATAACAGTATATACCTCCCAAGATTGTTATGAGGAATCAATAATCCACAAAAAGCATGGAACACAGAGCCTGGTATATAGTAAGTGCTCAATAAATGCAATCTGTTTCTGTTGTTTTCGTTATTATTTTGTTTAGTTGATGATCTGTGCCTTCCAGCCTTCCTGTAAGATTTGAGGCCATTACAATGAAAACAAAGTATATGAAGCTCAAAAATAAGATATTATGAACACAGAATAAAAAATTAATGGGGGGGGTGATATCATCCAAATAGCAAAGTAAGATATCCTCTGGAAAAGTCTCCCCTCAGAATCAACTAAAAAAGGGAAAAGTCTATTATCTTGGAACTCTGGAGGATGATAGAGACAGAAGAAAGACTCCACAAATGCCGAATAGAAAAAAAAAGTAAAAGAAACACCAAAATCAGGCAGGAGATTTCCAATCCAGACCCACCAGTCTGGACCCCTCCCTGGCATTGGGTCCTACACACTTGGGAGTCACACAGAGGCAGCATGGCCTGGTTCCTTTCTGCCATGAATTCAAACCATAGAGTCCCTCACAATGGTGAGTTAGAACCCTGCGCATACCAACTAAATCAAAACAGACCTTTCTGGATTAACCCCATCTGGTTCACAGGTGAAACCCTACTAGGGTAGGAAACCCTAGTGGGAAAGAAACTAGAATCAGAAAAACTTCGTGGAAAAAAAAAGGCAGGGGTGAACTGAACTGCTATACAACAGGATGGGTCCCAGAGCGGAAAAATATAATGAAGAGGGGACACTTTGTGAGGAAGAAAATTTAAACAAATTATAGAAGCAGTGGAGAAAATTCTGCACCAAGCAGAACAGCTCAAGTTCCCAGAGAAGTAAGAGAGAAGAGGAAGCTTTCCCCTGGAGGTAAAACAATTGGCCTCAAAAAAAAAGCAAACTTAAAAATTTCACTGCACATGTAGGGCAAGAATCACATGTAAAAGAGCTGAGAAATTCTTAAAAGTTAAACGTGGGCTACTATAAAAGTTGAGAATAAAGTAGACCAAGCATCAAAGAAAAGCCTTCACACAAAGCCAACCAGCAATAAAACCCTAGGCAAGAGGGACAGATTGACTTTCAAAGCTAACACATCAAACTGATCAGATACCCATATATCAGCAAAAAATTACAAGCCATACTAAGAAACAGGAAACTATAGCTCAGTCAAGGGAAAAATTAAAACCTCAGAGATGACACAGAATTTGGAACAACTAATCAAACAATTTAAAACTACTGAAATCATACAATCATTAAGAACAGAGAAAAAAAACAGAAAAAAATTGAGCAGTATTTCAAGAACATGAGTGATATCATTAAGGACAAAAACATATATACCATGTGTGTCCTATAAGGAAAAGAAAAGGGAAAAGGGGTAGAAAGAATATTGGAGGAAATAATAGCCCAAAATTTCTCAGTTCTTATGAAAGACATATATATCCGTGTCCAAGAAGGGCAGCATACTCTAAACTTCATTCTTTTTGAACCCTAAGAAACCTCCTCTGAGACACATACTAATCAGAATTTCAAATTTCAAAGATAAAGAGAGAATTCTGACAGTGGCGAAAGAAAAGTGATTCATTGCACACAAGTGATCCTCAATAAGTCTGTGTGCCAATCACTCACCAGAAATCATGGTGTCAAAAAGGCAGTGTTATGATATATTTAAGATACCAAAAGAGAAAAACTGCCTGTCAAAAATTTTTATCTAGCAAAATTCCCTTTCAAATATGCGGGAGATACAAGTATAAACCAACAGAAAATGTGAGGAAGAGTTTAAAATGCTCATGGATAAACAGAAACTGAAATCAAGCAAAAAATAATTTACAATAGCAATTAAAAAATCAAATATCTAGGAGTAAGTTTAACCAAGGATGTAAAGGACTTATACATGAAAAACTACAAATTTGCCAAAAGAAACCAAGGAAGGTTTAAATAAATGGAAGGACATTCTATGTTCATGGATTGGAAGATTAAATAATTTTAAGGGTGGTGCAATGGTGCCTCAGTGGCAGAGTTCTCGCCTGCCATGCCAGAGACCTGGGTTCGAGTCCCGGTGCCCGCCCATATGAAAAGAAAAAGAAAGAAATAATGTTAAGATGTCAATGCTACCCAAAATGATTTACAGATTCAACGCAATTACCATCAAAATTCCAACAGCCTACTTTGTAGAACTGGAAATGCCCATCGTCAAATTTATTTGAAAGGGTAACATGCCCTATTGCCAACACTACCTTGACAAAGAGAAACAAAGTTGTAGAACCCGTAATTGCTAACTAAAAATCTTATTAAAAAGCTACAGTGATTAAAGCAGCATGGTGCCAACACAAGGATAGATATACAGACCAATGGAATAGAATTGAAAGGTCAGAATAGTCCCTCACATCTATGGTCAGTTAATTTTTGACAAGTCTGTTAAGTCTACTCAGTTGGGAAAGAACAGTCTCTTCAACAAATAGTTCTGAGAGAACTGGATATCCATATGTAAATGAATGAAGAAGGACCCCTATCTTCTACCATGTACAAAAATTAACTCAAAATTCATCAAAGACATAAATCTAAGAACCACGACTATAAAACTCCTAGAAGAAAATGTAAGGAAGACTCTTTAGGATCCTGTGTCAGGCAACAGTTTCTTAGACTTTAGACCCAAAGCATAATAAACAAAATAAAATCAGATAAATGGGACCTCATCAAAACTTTAAAAAAGTGCATATTAAAGGACTTCATCATGAAAGTGAAAAGACAGCCTACTTAATGGCAGAAAATATTTGGAAGGACATATCCAATCAAGACTTACTACCCAGAATATATAAAACAATCCTACAACTCATTAATAAAAAGACAAACAATCAAAAAAATGGGCAGAAGTCTTGAACAGAAATTTCTCCAAACAGGATTACAAATGGCTAAAAAGCATGTGAAAAGATGTTCAACATCATTAACTATTAGGGAAAGGCAAATCAAAACAAGATATCATTTCATGCCCACGAGAATGGCTACTATTAAAAAAAAAAAGAAAATTACAAGTGTTGGAGAGGATGTAGAGAAACAGGAACATTCATTCATTGTTGGTGGCAATGTAAAAAATGGTACAGCTGCTATGGGAAACAGTCTGACAGTTCCTCAGAAAGCTAAGAATAGAATTATCATTTGACCCAGGGATCCCACTAGTAGCTATATACCCAGAATAACTGATCTGATACTCCACAGATATAGGCCCACCGATGTTTATAGAGGCATTATTCACAATTGCCAAAAGATGGAAGTAACCCAAGTGTCCAACAACTGATGAAAATGGGTAAACAAGATGTGGTATAAACACACGATGGAATATTATTCATCATTGAAAGGGGAATGAAGTTCTGGTTCATGCGACAACATGGATGAACTTTGAAGACATTATGTTGAGTGAAATAAGTCAGACGCAAAAAGACAAATATTGAATGAACTTCACTATTATGCAATAATTAGAATAAGCAAACTTATAGTCAGAATTTAAAATATAGGTTACCAGGAGCTGAGTTGGAGATAGGGAATGGGGAACTAATGCTTAAATTGTACAGAATTTCTATTTGGGTTGATTGTAAAGTTTTGGTAATGGATGGTGGTTATGGCAGTACAACATTGTGAATGTAATTATTAGCACTGAATTATATATGTGAATGTGGTTAAAAGGGAAAATTTTAGGTCATATATATGTTAGTAGAATAAAAATTAAAAAGAAAAACATAGGACTGTACAACACAATGAACATTATTGTAAACAATGGACTACAGTTAATAGTACAATTATAAAAATGTTCTTTCATGAATTATAACAAATATACCTCCCTAATACAAGGTATTAATAATAAGGTGGTAAATGAGAATTCTGTATATGTTTTATGCATGTATTTCTGTAAACCTCCAACTTCTGTAATAAAAATATTAATAAAAACTAATGAGTACGGAAGAATAAGTCAAACCCACAAACTTAATCTTTTCAACAAGACTTGGAAAATGGTATTAGTGGAAGGCACAGTTGTTTATCAGTCAGACAAATGAGCAACGCTTTTTTTTCCTACTGGTCTTACCTGTGAAATAAATGTATCGCTAAGGTCTTTGCCGAAGTAAAGCAACACAATGAAGGATATACTCTAAGACAGTTTTTTTTAATAATAAATGTGGGCAGGCCACGGTGGCTCAGTAGGCAAGAATGCTTGCCTGCCATGCCAGAGGACCTGGGTTTGATTTCCGGTGCCTGCCCATGTTAATAATAATAATAATAATAATAATAATAATAATAATAATAATAATAATAAATGTAAAAATATTTGAAGTTCTGCAAAGGCAAATAAAACTAAGGGAACACAACCAAAGAACATTGTGATCATCTGAATACTCAACTATTCCTTAGAGCAGACCTTCACTGGTTAGTTTGCACATGAAACACCTGAGAATGAGTATGCTAGAATCTGCACTTCTAGCATACTCTCAGGTAATTATGCTGCTGGTTTGTACACCATTGTTTGAGTTGCAAGGCATTACTCTATTCTTCACTTAAAGCAGTTTTCATAACCAATTTTCAAATTGCCAACAATGCAAAACTTAATAGAAAGTGTCTTCAGACAAAAGAACAGATAATCTCTTTATATTTCTTTTTCTTCAATCATCCTTCATACATCACTGAGGGTGGATGATTACAAGAGAGTTCATTTCTATAGTGACTTAAAGTAAGAAAACCCAAGTAAGTTGCTTTCTGATATCCTGAACTGGTATAAAGGCAGAGCTTAGAAAATGTAGGGGAATAAATGTCAGCATGAGCCTTGAACTCTACCATCAATTATATTCTGCCAACCTCTATCTCTCTTATTTTCTAAAACTGCCACTCTTCCTTCTTTTCTGGTTCATTTGTGCCAGGCTGTTCTTTTTTTCAGCCCCTCACAGCTACAGTCATTGATGCTCTGCAAAATATGGCGGTCTTAATAACTGAGGGAAATAAGATACAAGGAGATACACTCTATCTCAGTAACTGTGATAGAGTGAAGATGGCTGGAGAATTCATTAACACTTTTTCCATCCAGTGATCATATCTCTTTCCCCTTTCCTAAAAGCTGGGCTGTTCTTAATGACTTGCCTGAGCAATAGACACAACAGATGTGATGTTCAGAGTCTTCCAAGCTTGGGTCATCAATAGTAGCCTTTAGCTTCTTTATAGAGGTACTGGAATACTCTCTCTGGAAGTCCTAGACTGCCAAGTATGAAAACTGACCACCATGCTAGTTGATAGTAGTGATGAGTCCAGCATTTCAGCAACTGCCGCCACATGAACTAAACTGCCTTGAACCCTCCGGACCAGTCAATCCACTAGCTGAACACCATCAAGTAATCTCAGTTGACACCACATAGAACAGAAGAATCAACCAGCTGGTCTTGTCAAATTTCTGATCCACAAAGTTATGGGATAAAATATAATAATAGTCATTTTAAGCCACTAAGTTGGGCATACTTGTTCCATAGCAATAGAAAACCAGATACCCTTATTTCCCTGTGGAATGGAAATACTGCTCTGAGCCACTGTCTTCGTGACTGAGATTCTGATAGGTGTTTTTCTTTTTCCATTCTTGTCCTGGTTTCCCACTTACCATTGTCAGTGTTTTACTTACAGATGACCGTGTCTTCCAGGATGCAATCTCCTCTTAGCCTCACTTGAATTTCCCATACCCTGTCCTTCCAGGTCTGGTTTTCCTTACTTTCCTCCAGATTACATCGCTGAACTCTCAGGATGCTCTGGACCTACTATAAGAAACTTCCTCAAAAATGTTTCCATACTGATTTTCTGGGTTCTCTCTTTTTCCCATTTTCTCAATGGAGAGAAGTTTATGGTTTTCTCTACTGGTTTATCTACTTCAAATTTCACTGTAATTCAGTACCAGGCCCAAGAATAAGCACCAAAGAATGATTAAATGTTTAGTGAATGAATGAATGAATTTATGGTTTCTGGGCCTATCTTTTAGATGTGACTTCTTCCCAAGACATGACTCTGGGTCCCTTTTTCTTTGAACTGTGTGTACTATCCCTTTGCCATCTCACATGTCCCCATGGTTCAAACTCCATGTGGATGACTCCAAAATAATCATTTTTAGTTTGGGCATCTTACCTGTTAATATCTATTACTGTCAAATCTATCAAATTTACTCTTCGACTTCTCTCCTCAGATCTAGACCTACATTTGCCAGTGACATTTGGGCATCTACATGTGGGTAGCTCATCGATACATCAAATCCAATACATCCCCAATACAACTCCTGACCTCCATTTATAGACCTACTCCTCATCTGGTCCCAATCTTAGGCAGTTAACACCACCACCATCCTGAATTTTCTGCCATGAAACTTAAGTTATTTTCAACTCAACCTTCTTACATTCCAACTACATTGAACTGTTATCAGGGTTTGGGATTTGTCAATGCTAAGGCCATCATATAGTTTATTATAATTGACATTTGGGAACTAGACTCAACAGGACTTAGCATTGATTTATGGAATTCAAATCTAGTCTATATAGCACAACTAGAGTCATATAATTACTCTAACCACAGGTGCCCACTGGTTCTTACTCAGGCCTACCTTGCAGATTCCATTTTGTGCTCTATATTTAGAGCCCTTCTTCTACCTCAATGTCCTCCTTCAAAGCTGTTTTAATGGTTCCCTCAGTCATTTGATCATATCTCCAATTTAGGAAATATCATAATACGACCTCAATTAAAGTTATTGTGTGTGTGTGTGTGTTCCCAATATATTTTCAACTCTTAGCTAGCAGGAATTGGATATTACTCAATTTTTTAGTCCCCTGCTAAAGCTAGCACTGAGTATTGCACATAGTGAATGCTCAGTAAACATTTGTTGAATAGTTCATCAACTTCCAGCTTCTGACTGAGTTGTACCATAGAGGAAACTAATTTCTACCAAATGGGACACATCTCAACTACTTACACTATTACTTTAATGTTTTCAGTGAGCACAGGCGTCTCTTAGTGCCCTCTAGGTACATTTAAACTTTAAAATCAAAGGTAGTTTCTGTCAAAATGATTTAAAATCAATAACACTGCCAATTATATTCCAATAATTAAGATACACACAAATGCCATAAAACCTCAACTAAGAGAAATACAAGAGAATGCCAGTGGATAATGATTATACTTGGTAATCGTCGGCTCTTTCCCCTCTAGCAATTGTTCTGATGCAGAATCAGTCTTAAGAGATTCCTCAGCCAGATGTAAGCAGAGAAATATCATTACAAAACTCACTCAGCTATACTTCCCATATCCCTGGTTTGGGAAATTCACATGGATTAATATGTCAAACTGAGAGGAACTCAAAATTTAAAAGATCCCTTGCCTGATACCCCTGTACTTACTATTTAGAACTTGTCTGCATATACTATTAAAAGTATACTGTTTGAAAAACTATTTTGTCATATAAAAATATAAGATTAAGAAGAGGAACACTATGATTTGAACAAACTGCATTTAATAACATTGTAACTGTAACTCTGTTTGGTTTATATGAGGATTTTTTTTTCTATTAACTGTAGTTATAGTACAAGTAGACTTTAAAATTGATCCTTCAGATAACTGCCTCAACTTTATTTTGAGCAATGCAATCCTGTTGTGAGAGTTAGTAATTTGTAGGCTAATGCAAAAACTGTGGGTGCTCCACCTAGGTCCCCGAATATTCCATGAACATTCGTGTGTGCCCATTCCCTGGCTTCTGTCTGGGTTCCTTCCAAGAAATCTGTGCCTGCTTCTCTTTGGATGACTCTCCTTGGGCTCCTAAAGCTGCTTTGTCCCAAAGAAGAGAGATCTGGATGTATCTTGGTGTTTATGTCATCTCGAGGCAGTCTTAAACCAATGACTGACTTTCGGGACTATGAAAGCCTAGCTCTTCTGCTTCCAGTTGGAGCAAAGCTGAAACATAATTTAGGCTCAGAGTATTCATACAGGATGGGTATGAAGCTGGGACTTTGCCTGCAATTTAACCCGTGTATGACTTCTTACTCATTCCTATCCTACTCATCTTGCTCTTTTACCTCTTATCCCCGGGAGCATTTCCTTACAACTCACTTACATGTAAATCCTGAAGACACCAAACATATAGTAATGGGGTAAAACATGTCAGTGAGGGATGATGGGAGCTCACAAAAGTGACCGGTTCCCCTCCTGCCTGATCTCACACTACAACAGTCCATTTGTGTCAAGGACCCTTTATCCACTCTTCACTGTTTAGCTTCCAGCAGTGGTACTTTTGATCGAGTCACCTCTGTTGCTCCTCAGCTCCTCTGAATCCAACTCTGCACACTAATTTACCATCTCTTATCTTGGATAACACCTTCTATATAATACCGGACTATAATAAAAAGCATGTCTACTGGGGACAGAGGACCTGAATTCTAATCTTGGCTCCGCCACCAGTTACAACCTTGGGCAAGCTGTAACTCTTCTGTTCTCTCTTTAAGTGGCACTACTGGCATTTTGAATGGCATATGTTTGTGCAGGACTGTGCTTTGCATCGCACGCTATTTAGCATACCTGGCTCTCCGTAACTAAATATACATAGCACGTCCGTACAACCAACCATTATAACCACCAAAAATTGCCCATGCATATTTCCTAATGCTGCAAAGGAGGTAGTATTGCCCACCTCCCAGCCCCTTTGAGAACCAATAGATAAACAATAGACTTCTTCGTATAGTACATGATTTGAAATTGTTCTTTAGCTTACTTACTTCCTATCATAAGCTTTTCATTCATCTATGATGCCCAGAAATAGAGGGCAATTTGCCATAAAAGAACATTTGATCAGAGGAGAAAAACACCTTCCAAAATGATACTTTCTCGTTTGATATATGTAAAGTTTATCTTACCTGATTGGTGAAAGTGTGTTAGGAGAAAGAACACTAAAAACTATCAGCTGCTCATAATTTAAATTAGATAATGTGAGATAATTAAAATAAGCTCAGGTTCAAGAGCATTTGAACATAACAGCAAATTTAATAGCAATACATTAAAAATCATCAAGAAATAAATCATTTTAATAATAGGATTTGCTTATTAGATTCATTGCATTATGTCTTTCATAATGCAACATTAAACAGATTAAATGAATCTTTAACTTCAACAAAATGTCAGACTCCATAACCATATAGCCCTATGGAGGTTCTGGTTACTATTATAATCCATTCAAACAATAAATTACTAAAACATTATTAAGGAGCAAGGTTTTTTTTTTCCTGTAGCTGGATCACAAAATCAGCAAGAGTATCTCTAGTATTCATTTTAGAAAATCTTTAATAAAATCATGAATTATCACCCCAGTGGTTTGACTGGATGATAAAACATAATTCCTGATTTTTTAAAATAATTGAGTATCAAATGCTATTTTCATCTCTAATAATGAAAGTGGTGGGGTGAGAACAGGATAAATCTGGAATTATGTATTTATTATAAACTCCTGAATCTATTCTTCCTGCCATGTTATCCACGCTTATCAAAACTCTTAATGGCTTACAGCAATTCTCCCCACACCTCTTTCAACCAGAGTGATAATTCAAAGTCAGCTACTTCCTTTGGTAAATATGTACACACACACACACACTTTTTAAAATTTTTAATGGCTTTTATTTTTTTTACAAATAGAGAATCAGACAATGCTACCAGCATTGGATGCAGCTCTGGGCCACAAGTCTGCACTCTCCTTTGCAACTGGTCCTGTGATGGCAGAACCTTTCATTTCTCCTTTATTGTTTACTATGACCTCTGCATTATCTTCAAAACAAAGCAGCACACCATCTTTTCTCCAGTATGACTTATGTTGTCGAATTACCACTGTTGGATGTACCTTCTTTCTCAGTGCTGGTGTGCCTTTCTTGACTGTGGCCATTACCATGTCATCCACACCATTTATATACGGGCACCCTCATCAAGGCCTTTGTTGAATTCAACAGTTTGTCTTTGAGCTTCCCAAAAGGTTTGGCAACCTCTACTAATCCCCAGGTTACCCTGACTTCCTTTGTTCCTATTCTAGGAATCACTATTAATGGTCTCCTTTATCGACACCAGTTATTAACAAGTGATAGACGTTCCTTTAACAATTCTTTATTGAATGGATGACTAACAGTTAAAGATCCTCTCATGTTTTAACTTACTGTAAATTGACCTGTGTTCCATATTGAAAAAGGAAATTACGATTTGATCAAATTTAGTGTTTTCATTTTCTCTTTATTTGTGGTACATTTTTCCTGATGTAGAAGATATTTGCAAGTTCAACAGGCTGGACAAGAGCTGTGGTACCAGAAAAAGAGTGCCTAGCTGAAAATTAAAATCTTTAATTCCAGTTCCTCTGCCAAGGAGTCATATCATCTTGTCATTTACCTTCTTTAGGCTTTCATTTCCACATATATAAAAAAAGACTAAAAGAATGCCAGGATGATATCACATGTTTACCCCAAATCACTGCTTTTATTGAGGCATTCTTCTCTCATCTGAACAGAAATTAGCTTAATAGATGACTTGCCTAATACTATTCTCCCCATCCACATTTTGCTTCACACACTGCCTCAAAATCTATCTTCCAAAAATGCAAAACATGAGTCCAAAATACCTTGCTCTATTTTTTTAAACATATCAATCTCAATTGAGTAACATATGGTCCATCCACTTTTTATCCCCAGTGTTAACTTCTTTCTCTTCAGTTGCTTGTCAATGACCGATTAGCCCAAGTCTACACCACATGTATTGGCATGAAAATCCTTTGTCCTCTCAACCCCAAAGTCCATTTCAATTCTGACACTGCCTTATCTCTCCCAAAATTGGTTAAATTAAAGACACTAAGACTCCTTTCAACCCTTAAACCTGATGATTCTGTGAAAGTGTATTTTTAAAAGGCTAAAGATCTTAGAGTGAATTACTTATGAAGACGAACTGGTATAAAGCATTAACCATGAAGCAAATTGGCAAAACATACTAAACTAAGAAGAGACAGCAATGGTAGATGCCAGTGTCAATCTTCCTCTTTGAGCTGTGAGCCATTACTAAAACTCTTATTCTTTGAAGCTGGTACTACAATTGAAGCAAAAGGTGTTTTAGTGCAGTTGCCTTACCTCAGCTCACGGATATTTTGAAGCTAAAATTCCAAATAGTTCTTTAAGAATTCTGAGCCAAGTTTTCCTTTTGTAGAGAGAATACAGTCACTCTCTCTGAGTCATGCTTAAACTATGTTAGGGCAAAACTGTATTTAAAATAATTTGATGGTCAATATTCATATTATAACTCTTGGGAAAATCATAAATAAATATACTTTCACATCATCAGGGAGGAAATCTTTGGCAATGCTAGTTAGAAATAAGTTAAATGTGGTATAATGTCAGTTTTACAATGTCCAAAAATTCAATGGGAATTAGCAAGTATTACTCACTAAGTCATAATTCACATCTTTGAAAAATATTTTTTCAAGAAGGCAAAGCAACTAATTTTGCCAAGGTAAAGGAAACCCACACTTTTTAAATGGAAAAATGAGATATTTTCTACTGTCTTACTTCAAACATTGTCCTTGTTAAGTTTTCTAATCCTTGAGATTCAGGGCAAATATATTAATAATTAATTTATTTATGAATAGCTTATCAGAAAAAAATATTATCATTTATGCCAGTAATCAGGTGATGGTTAAAAATGTTTTTCAGTTTCATATCCACTCTTTTATACTCTGCCCTGTGATACTGAGGTTTATATTCTGCAAACCCTATTCCTACTTTGCTGGCTAAGTCTGTATTAGGATCTGATAATGGGGGAGTGGGTGGGGAATGCTAGAAGAAGACTGAAAAATTGAAGGAGGGAGAAGGGATTTACTCATTCCCAACTGCCTCCTGTGGACTTATTATTTCTCTTAAGCATCCTTCAGACTTGCTTCTTCATGCTAGTAGCAACACTTTTTCAGTCCTAGCCATTGGATTCATTTTGCAGGGATTTTATCCCCCCAATGCTCACAGCACCAGCTTCACTGTATGCCTGTCACAGAGATACCAAACTCGTATGGCTGGCAGAGGTCTTTGACTCAGCCCCAAATGGCCCCTCTTACCATCACAGAGACTCTGGTACCAGGCAAACAAGGGCCTTCTCCTTGAAAGTCTGAGTTTTAGCTCTGCAAAGTCCCTTCTCCAAAGTTCTAAGTTTTAGCAACCTTTTCTCTTTGTTTTCTCAGCCCTGGAGTGATAGCTGCTTCCTGCAGTTACAATCTCTGTTCTCTTGCCTTTTCAGCTCTTCACTGCTCAGATCACCATTCCTTACATTCAATTCTGTCCTCTTCAAATAACCGGAATGGCTTCTGTCTGTTAACTGGACCCCGACTCAAACACCATTCCTAACCCAAGCTTTTCAGTATCATAATGGAAACAGAAAACAAGGTCTTGGTCTGAATTCAGCGAGTAGGATAGATCACTCATATTATGTGAAACATCATCTTATTTTACATTACTGCCTGGCATTATTTTATACTATTTTCGTGATGAATATATTAATGACTGTATCATTAGCATAAGGATTTTCAAGCATCTGAATGGCCATATGCATAAATATATTTTCTCTGCAGGTGGGACTCAGTTGTATTAGAATCAAACAAGTCATCTTTATTTCAACCATTGATGGTCGAAAGGAGGCTTGTCCGGTAGGTAGGTTTTAGGGTCAGCATGAATAATAAAAATACAGTATGGTAAAAATTATCCTGGAAACCATATACATCATCCATATGATATACATGATTGGGCTTTAAATACTACACATTTATCTCATGCACTTTCTTAACATGCAGAGGCTAACTAGGGTAACTCTAGGGTAACTCTCAGATCCTTAGATATAAATATAGGATAGGTCACCAGCTCTGGACCTAGGGGAGCTAAAGAAATCAGAGAGGATAATTCTGCTTATAAATCTGGATTGCATTTTGTACATCATGCTTGACATTTGATCTCAAAAATCTATTTTAGTCAATGACTGGCAATTTTATAACTTACTTATTACATTTACACTAGAGTGAAATCTGAAATTTCTATTACTATCATTTCTTATTTAGACACCAGCAACTGTCTCGTAATTGTGAATTTTTAAGGCATAATTCCTGATATTAACTGGCATCATTGAAACAATTTTTCCGTTAACTATGGAAATTTCCTTTTAAAAATGATGGGTTTAGAGTCGATGCTACTAGCTTACTATATATTAAATGTGCTGTCAGAATATCCCCAACATTACACCTTAAATTGATGCCCTTAAAAATTAATCCCATTTCATAATAGCTCTAATATTACTTTTCCGTAGCTGTTCTATAGAGACATTCGAAATAAATTTTGCGTATCTAAGAAAGAAAGAAAGAAGAGAGAAGTCTGCTGTTTGGTGGTGATCTACATCACACCTCTGCTTTTTCTTGACTATTACATGCAAAGTTCCTTAAACATGTTCATCATTATACGCAACTGCAAGCCCACTTTTGGCTCCACATTGAAGGAATTCAAAGTCCCCCATTCCCTTCGATAATAAATTGACATCAAGGCAAAATTGCTACTGGTCTAGCAGCCCATTGATTGTACTAGACTCTTGCCCTCATCCTTACGACCCAACTTCATGCTTTGTACTTTATGTACACTCCAACTTCTATGATCAGGAACCTTGAGTGAAGTCTTTAGAATAAGGTTCCATGAAAAGGGCGGGTTTCTTGTCTGATGTGTTTGCTGCTTTAATTCCAACACTCGGTAGTGCATTAGGGCTTGGCCACGTTTGTGGAAGTCCACAACAGAGATTGGTTGCTTAAATGGATAGATGAATGAAACTCAGCTTGATGCCTTAATTGAACCTAATGCCCATACCTAGTTCTCTATTGTCTGCTGCTGGAATCCCTGGGATAGACTATTGAACTTAAACCAGTTGTTCCTTTCTTTCAGCTTTTATCTCGTGTTCTCCCACCTACTAGTGGGGGCACTTGTTTTCTCATTTTGGGTCTCTTTTTCAGTAGCTACTCACTGGCCTGGATTCCCTCCTGTCCTTGGAACTTCCTCCAATCTGCCTTTGTGTCCTCTGGGTCCTGACCTTTGCATTTGCATTCTGACTATACCAGTCTTCATTGGTAATAACTATGAAGTTAGGAAAAAAACAGAGTATTGCATCCTTGGTAATTCAGGCATCGAAAGAGAGACAACCAGAACCAGGTATGAGAATCTTGGTCTAGAAGAGGGTAGCGGAACATAGGAAAGTGACCCAGACGAAGAAACTTTCTTCAATTGTTCAGTCTTTGCAGACACACCATGAAGAGCATATCAGACATGATGACTTCCAATCAGGTAGACAGAAAACATGGGAGAGAGACCCAGTGAAAGTTCTGTATCCGGAAAAATATATAATTAAATGATGAATTTAATAGTCAATAATAATTCAATGAAATAAGGCCAATACCAACTCCTACCTTTGTTGAGTCCTTACTATGTGTCAGACACTTTATATACATCATATCATTTAAAATTCACCCTCCAAAAACATGAAGACAATAATTACCAGCAATCATTTTACAGATGAGGAATCTGTGGGGAAGTTGAGCAAGACACCCAAAGCCCTCAAACAAACTGATGATGTTTCCAGGATTTGAAATTGGTCTATGTGTTATCATAAGGCTGATAGACTACCTACTGACCTACACTCAAATTTACATGACTCTAAACCTCACCAATACACTTTGGAGTTCATATTTCATGTTCTTGCTCTCCTTGGCCTATTATCATGGAAAATACCAGCTTTAAAACAGCAATAAGAAACCTTTCCTTTGGGTGACTTATCACCTCCAAATTACAAATGCAGAGAAGCGTGAAAATGATCACTGAACCCAATAAAGAGGAAAAATTATACCTATCACTATTGGCTTTGTATCTTAGCAGGATATTGGCTAAGGAAATTTTATTTCCTGCTAAGAGGAAAGGGCAAAGTGTTTTAGTTGCCCCTAAATTTCAGGTTGTCCGTTAGTTTCCAGCACATATTTAATGATATTTATACACATGCCTGGGGAACTGCTGTGTTTGGGAAAGTCACATGCTGAAGGTTAAGAAATATGCTTTTGTGGCTTAGTTTGCAGGGACCCTAGCCTAGTGCCATACACCCGCATTCATCTACTAAGTATTATTTCTTGATAATGATGCTAATCGGCCCAGAGTCATGGGGCCATAAGAAAAGAACATTTTCTATGGGTTAAGATGTGCTATTCTCATTAACTGAATAAACTAGAATGAATTTAATCACAGCAGTCAAGGGAAACTACCGCATCATTCCAAGACAAATTAGAGATATTGCACCCCTGTGGTGTAACCTTTGATGTCGATTAGACATTTCAGGTTGCTTCCTATGACTTCATGCAAAATGTTCAGATTACTGAAGAGGATAAAAGGTACGTTTTATGACATTGCTTTTTGGAACTGCAGAGATAGCTGCAAAGCCTGAGGGTTTCAAAAGAAACTAGAAAAACCAACAGATGATCATTATTATTTCCATAAATATTAAGCTCCACAAATGTATATAAATAGAAAGAAAATACACAAATTACTTTTTTTGGTGATCCAGTAGATAGATGACCAACATACCTGACACTATTATTAGCAAAGCTCATGCAAACAATATTAAAGTAAAACATTAGACTGCTTTTACAAATTTATATGAAAGTCAACATTATTCAACAAAAACCAGAAAATTGTGTTAAGTGAAAGGAACCAACAAAAGAAATGGAAATGCATAGAGAATCCCCTGTTGGGGAATTATAAAACAAAAACACAATACTGTGGTTCCTAAGCAGCTCATGAAACGTGAAAACAAAAATTGGGGGTTCAGAATAAAATATTATAATATTTCCCACTATACTTTAAATTTTTATGCATTGTCCATAATTGCTTCCCTTGGGAAAACAAATTTGATTTCAGGTAGTATGTAAGCACACACTGAAATCTAAACCTTGAGAGTATATTATTCACGATTAAACTCAAATTCCTGTTACGTATGTCTTAGTTTGTAATGAAATGGAATTTAATGCAATGTGAAGTGACCATAAAAAAATTTAGTAAAAATGCATAAATGATTGTTTTTAAGCATATATATATAAATGTATTTGTGTTACATAAATATATTATATACATATATATATATTTATATATATAATATGCATTCAGTTTCCACATGGCAGTTGCCTAGATTATAAAAACATTTTCCTACCATTACGTGTGTAAACTCATGAAGTCAGGATTATTTCTACAACCTAAGACTGTTTTACCTTAAATTTTAATATCTCAAAAGCAGAATTTTAATTACATGAAACAGTCTGTAAAATAGAGATAGTTATCCACACATAGTTTTATGTGCCAAATTAAATATTCTCATATCTTGTTGGAAGGGAGTGTAAATTGGTAAAGTAGTACTGCAGAGTATTTTCTGGAAACAAATGAATATCCTTTCTTAAAAAAGTTAATAGACGTTGATCTGATACTTTCAAGCCTTGGAAATTGTCCCAAGGAAACACACATACACACACACACACACACACACACACACAATGGTCAACAGGGTTATGTAGAATAACAAAGAAATAACCTAAAAGTCTATGTTTAGTGAAATTGTTCAGTTACTTGTGGTGCAGCTAAATAATCCAATGTTAAGTAACCACTGAAAGCACATTTATAATAACCTGAAAATACTTATAAGATGTGAAATAAAAAGTTAGGAAAATATCATCACTACAGCTAAATAAACAAATGAGAAAATGAAGAGGGGGAGAAAGGTATTTAAAATAAGAAGGGCCTTGCTTGCACATCACCTTCTAGCCACCAACACTGAGACATGGCTAACTGAAATTAACTGAACAAGGAGGGGATCAAAACATTAGTGGAAAAAACTAATTACCTCACCTTCACACTAAGAAAAATATTGTCATTAAATTATTTTAAATATTAAACTTTTAAAATTTGCCCAAACACCCATGAAAATCTAACTGGACATTGAGGAAAATAACCGATGCTGCAGAATTACATATGTTTACATATGGGCTTTAACCTTCTCTTCCCTCTTCCCAGTTAATCTATAAATAAAAGTGCTGCATCCATCTCCATCAAATCATTTCACCTCAAAGTGTATGAACTCCTTTCTCAAATTATCTCCAACAGGTGGATTTTCTTCCTTACTCAAAAATCACTATCTCTGAATCAATTGTAGCATGATGGTTTTTAAGAAGAATATTGTCTTAAAAAACTGTCCTAATTTACAGTTACAAAAGCAATTTTATTTACACTGAATAAAGAATTCTTTAGATTTATATTAATATTTTTTGACCATAGCAGTAACTTAAAAGGACTTAAACTCATATGTGAGGGACAAATTTTGATGCTACACTCAAAATAACAAACCAAAGGGAACTCTTCCTTTCTGAAAAGTCAGATATTTGGGGTTGTATATATCTGTTTACACTGACCTCATTTGATTAGCATACCTAGACCAAAACAAATTGCCTGCCAATTAAACAAGCTCTGCAGTTAAGAGTTACTTTCCAAGAATCTTTTGAAATTTAACAAAAAAGAAATCCCACTTATTGTTACACACTTAGTGGAAAATCTCAGGGTTTCATAATAACCCAGGAAAAGCAGAGTGAGAAAAGTCTCGACTATTTTAAGATTACTTTGAATATATTTAGGGGATCTCTAAAGTATTTTCTTTTGATTTATTGCTTGTTCTAGCATCTATGCTATGTCCCAATTATTTCTAAGATTGGGGAAAAGATACAATCGCCTAACAACATCAAATTACCCTCCATGTTTCAATTATGATTTATTTTAATCTCATTCATATTTACCCAAGAATTGGTTAAAGTTTGTATTTGACCGATGATAGAAAGGATAGTGTTAGAAGAAGTAAAATGATATTTTAAACTTCCAACAACTTGAGATAATTTTTTTGTTGAAAACTGTAATTGTTTCAAAGGAAACCAAGTCTCAATTCTTCCCCTTTGATGTTTCACCTACTGTTATAGGGAAGCCAAATAGGTTGTGAGCTGGCCACCTAGTGCTCACACACCTCAGCAGGAGATGGGGTGCAGGAGAATGTACCTTCCCATGTGTCTACAGTGGACTCTGTGCTCCAGGGGTTACCAGAAGACCCAGATGATGGGAGAGCAGCCATGTACTTCGTGTTTGTGCGTGTGTCTGTGGGTGTAGAGAAGCACGAAAGAGCCTATGGCTTAGAAACAAAGAACTCGGTCTCTATGGGATGAATTATACCTAGGACAAGGGAACCTATCCCTGGGGACATCTGAATCTTGGCACTATGCAAGTCCCCCTCCATGAATTTCAGACAAAACCCTTGAGAAAACGTGGCACATGAGGCCTAAATCCGCTGAGATTAAATGGGTGGAATCTGGCACAAAGGAGGCTTACTCTATGCATTTCGTTCCGCAGAGAAAAATGCAATTACTGAGACTCATTGCCACTGCATATAGGGGCTTATCTGGGGATTTCTAAGAATCTCGTCCAGCAACTAAACTGCAACATAAACTGGTAATAAATCATGGCTAAGAATTAGAGCCAAGCCATCTTGAGACAGCAGTGAAGCAGCAAGCAAGAAGGAGGTGGACACCGAGAAGTCACAGAGAGTTTCTGAAATCAGTCAGGCACTGTGATGAGACACTTGCAAAGAGCCCCGTGGACTGCTTTAAACGGCCTGGTTAGTCCCAGCAGCAGAAGAAAAGGGGCAACCCGCCTTGTGAGGTTTTGGTGAGAAAACTTAACCTCAGACCCAAAGTGTTCTTACAGCAGGAAGGGCAAGTCTGTTCACCAGCCATAGATACGCAAAGATAGGGGAACCCATTTACCATAAAGGAACACCCTTTACCATAAATGTGGTCATAGGTGAGAGACTGCTTTGGAGGAAGGCACTTTCTGAATCCAGATCCTAAAGGGAAACTTTTCAAAGACACTTGCTTAAAAAAAAAAAAAAAAAAAACAAGGAAACTACCAGCCCCCAGCAAGCTTCTTTGGCTTTGACAATAAGAGTGAATGAACGAGGATTGGGTGGGACACCCAAGAAAACAGAACAGTGTTCCCATCCTGGAGCTGTGCTGCCAAATAAGGTAGCCACTAGCTCTTGAGCACTTGAAATGTGGCTAGTAAGACAGAAGTGAATTTTTAATTTCATTTAATACCGACTAATTTAAATTTAAATTTAAAAGCTAAGACGGTGTAATAGATTTTTCCATTAGACACATTTTATTATTGAGGTGGGACTCCAACTCACTTTTTTTTCCCTGCTAGTTCTACTGCCCTTTATTCATTAAATTTTAATTTTCTTACTATGTGCTGACTTCTTACATGGGCAAAAGCTGGACACCTGAATTCTGAAACATTACCCAACACAAATCTCAAGCATTCTCCAAGGAAAAGATACCTGGCAGCATTTAGCTTCCTAGATTACAAATATCAAAGCTTTTTCTGAAATGAGCCTGGTGGATTAGACTTTTCATCCCCAAGTTCTGGTCCTGCTATGAGAAAAGATCTTTTATTTCAAAATACTAATCAGTGGTTTTCAAACTTGGGTGATACTCAGAATCACCTTTTTAAAATTATAATTTGCCAGCCAAGAGTCAATCTCTGAAATAGGTCCAGGTGATTTTGACTTATTTGAGAGCCACTGGCTTAAACAGCCTCCCTGTGTCCTCAAGGAATATGCATTTGGATAAATTTTTCCAGCTCAATTTAACCCTTTAAAATTTGAATACAGATGTGCTGCAAATGTATACTACTCGCCAAATTTATTTATTTATTTATTTTTGCATGGGCAGGCACGGGTATCGAACCCAGGTCTCCGGCATTCGAACCCAGGTCTCTAGCATTCACCAAATTTTGAAGTACATTATTTTTAAGATTAAGTATGTGCTTTTTAAATGTCTCAATAATCAGGTTTTTAAATACTGATTACATGTTAAAATCATAGTTTGGATATATTGTGCTATATCAAATATATTATGAAATTAATTTCACTGGTTTCTTTTTACTTTTTAATGTGGCTACTAGAACATTTTAGATTGTGCAAGTGGCTCAAATATACTGCATTAGATAGTGCTGTCCTGGAATACAGCTCGAAAACATGTAAAGAAAACATGGTAAGGGTTATATTTGTTCCACATCCGAGTTTTGAGACATTCACTGATGTCAACATACACACCAGCACATAATGAAAATCAGAGCCATTTACTCTTCAATCTTATCAAATATATAAAAGACAAAAGTGACCAAAGACGAGAGAGAGAGAAAGGCAAATAGATCATACAAATGAAGACATGGTAACAACACTAGGATTTGAACCCACATTTTCTACCAATAGTGCTAGAAAGTCTAAATAAATTTTAAATTGGATCTAAATTTATCCTAATTTACTTCCCTTTAATAAGCTTCACAGGAAACTTGGAGTATAAGGGGGAAATAAGGCTGGGGGAGGCAAAATGATAAAGGGACTTAGGATAGGGATGAGAAAATCAGACTTCTATTTCTGACTCTACCACTAACTGCTACAACCTTTACAACCTCTCTGCTCCTCAGCTTTCTTGCATATAAAATTGGGACAAAACTTGCTAATGATAAAATTGGGGCAAAACTGGCTGATGGGAAACAAAAATGAAAATGTGTGAAGAGTTTAAAATCACTATGTGTGTGTATCGTTGTTAGTATCTTATTGTTAATGAAAATTTAAAAGGAATAGAAAACGAGGCCAGAGCTGGCTCAGTGTAAAGTTGAAGTAGCTTCCACCATAGATTATCTGTTCCCTGACTAGTAATTGAACTTCTCCTCAGACCTGGAATGCTGCCATCCCTTGAATTGTGTCATGGTATGTTCAGTATGCCATGTTCAGTATGGCCCTGGGACAGAAAACTGAAAGTCACGGAATCCTGTCTCATCAGTTATTATATTTGCTAGTTGATGACATGGAAAGCATTGAGCACTTGAATTCAAATGATTTCCTAAACAGCAGCCACATGCTGCAGTAGGGAAGTCATAGTACACAGAGCTCTAACCCTTACCTACAGGTAGCACATGGCCTGGCCTCTGGCTACCAATCAACCCCTCATGCTCAGTTTTGATGTCTCAACCTTGCCTCAGTCCCTAGAACACAATGAACTCTTAGACCATGTTAAGATACTTCCCTCCCGTACTTGTGGTATTACTCCGTATTCACCCTTCAGTTCAATCTTCAGCCTTGGCTGCACATTACTATTAACTTGGGAGCTTTTAAAACCATACCTATGCGAGCCTGTTTTAATTTCCTGGCTACTAAAGCAAATACCATGCAATGGGTTGGTTGAAACAATGGGGATTTGTTGGCTCACAATTTTGAGGCTGGAAGTCCAAAAAAGAGGCATCATCCAGGCAATACTTTCTCCCAGAAGACTGTGGCATCCTAGGGCTGGCTGTGGGTGACCCTGGGTCTTTCGCTTTTCTGTCACATGGCAGCCTCTGCTGGATTCTCCCTTCTCTCTCAGGTTCTGCTGACATTCAGCATGTGGCAACTCTCTCTGGCTTTTTCTCTGACTTTTACTCTGCTTATGAAGGACTCCAGGAATCCAGACAAAGCCCAATCTGATTCAACTAGGTCATGCCTTAACTGAAGTAATATCTTGAAGAGATCCTATGTGTAATGGGTCCACACCCACAGTAATGGAGTAAGTTTAAGAACATGTTTTATCTGGGGTGCACAGCTCCAAACTACCATATGTCCCAACACCCAGAGGTTCTGTGCTATGGCCCGGATAAAGGTACCATTTAAAACTCCCCAGGTGACGCTAATATGCACCTATGATTGAAAACAATTGAGCTAAATTGTGGCTGGTTGTAGACATAATGGATTTTTAGCAGCCCAGGTTCTATATTCTCTTCCGTTTTGGTTTCCAAGGTTGCTGAAAGCAAATATGAAATGGGTCGGCTTAACAATGGGAATTTCTTAGCTTACAGTTTTGAGGCAGAGAAAAATGTACAAATTAAGGCATCAAGAAGGCAAATGATGCCTTCTTCCTAAAGACAAGCTGCCAGCAATCCTTGACTCCTCTGCCACATGGCAAGGAACATGAGGGCATCTGCTGGTCTCTTCCTTCTCTTCTGGGTTTCACTGCTTTCAGCATCTTGCTTCCACAGGTTTTTCTCTCTTTGATGAAATTTCATTATCTCATAAAGGACTAGAGTAAGACGATTAAGACCCAACCTGGGTCATTTCTTAACTGAAACAACCTCATCAAATAACCTCCTACTTACAAAAGGTTTACACCCACAGGAATGGATTAGCTTTCAGAACATGATTTTCGGGTTTATGTACATTTCCATACCACCACACCATACACTACTCCAAATGTCATTGGGAAAACCTTTCTTCCCCTGCTCTCGGTTTGTGTGTTCATCCATGGTGTTTCCCAGCTCAGGCCTAAGCAATTGACACAGTCCATCCCCCTGCCCAAGGTAATTGTTTCAGCATGAGCATTAAGACTGATAACCAACTGAAAGGTATGAGAAGAAAAATGAACTTGAATGTCTTGTTTCTGCTGCACAGGTACAGATGAGTGGCTGCCTTTATCAGACAGGTTTTCATGGTAAATTTACATTAAAGAGAAAATCATTTACATTCCTGAGTAGATGTAACAGTAAAAGCATGGAATGAAAGAAGTTAATTCATGACAATGATGGAACAACACCTCAATGGTAGATCAACTACTACATCTGTGTCCTCCTGATTGATCCACTCCGTGATTGTTGTTCTCCAGCAAGAAATTATGCTTTCCTTGATGTTTTGCTATTTGGCTGTACACAGAGTCTCCTGAACTTCCTCACATTCTTATTTTTATAATAAGCTGAATTTGCCTCTGTTCCATGTAGTATGAAAGTCCATACTTACAGCCAGATTCTACCACATTTCCTAGTCGTGACCTCTTGGGATATGTACCCATTTGTTATTGACTTCCACTTCCTCCTCTCTGAAGTTAGGAGAATAATATCACCTCTCTCCTTTGCTTGTTGTGAATATATGTGCATACAATATGTGTGATATGTGTAAAGTATCTGGTATGGTTTGTACCACTTAGGAAGTGATAGTCATGATTTTCCTCATTAATAATCTTTGTCACTGTCTAGGGCTTTCGGAGGTGATTAAATTTGTTGTGGTAAACAGGGGATTATTAAGCAGTGTAGGGAACTGCAGATATTTCTAACATTTTTCTTTAGCAATTATATGGTTAAGTTGGAAACATGAAATGTTTTGTAGATATTTTTTCCAATATCCAGAAAGTGAAGCAGCAAGGCCACTGAACTAAACTCTTTGAGCCTCAAATGAATCACCTTTTTCTACTGCAATATATTGAATTATCAATCCTATCTTTTCACTTCTACATCTCAGAATTATACCTCTAACCCATGGTGAGACATGTGATCTCCTTTGACCAATGGGATGTTAGCAAATATGACATGAACACAGCTTTCAAATGGAGCAGTATGATTGGGTGTGCTTCTTTGCACTCCAGTAATTCCCTCATGAAATGGACATGCCCTTGGGAGCCAGTACCACTGCATCTTGGGTTTCGGTATGTGACATACATGGAAAAAGTCTAAATTCAATCTGTTGCTTGAAGTCAAACCCAGCAGACCTGAAACAGAGCTGCTGCATGCAGTGCATCTAAGATCAGTCAGATCTGCATGAGCATGAGATAAACACTAGTTGTAACCCACTGTGAATTGGGGGAGGAGTTGTTACAAAGCCTTACTGTGGTAAGAGCTGACCATTACATCCATCCAAACATTTTTTTTTTTTTTTTTTTTTTAAAGAGGAAGGAAGGGAAGGAAAGACAGAGAGAAGGAAGGAAGGATGGAAGGAAGGAAGGGAGGAAGAAAGGGAAACATCTTTAAACATTTTCTTGTTTTATTGTATTTTGTTTGTTTGTTACATGGGCTGGGGCCGGGAATCGAACCGAGGTCCTCCGGCATAGCAGGCAAGCACTTTGCCCGCTGAGCCACCGCGGCCCGCCCAACATTTTTTTTTTTAACTATCACGTTTACCTGCCTCACTGTTATTTTATTTGCTTTTTAGCCATATTCTAATGTCAACTCTAAGAACAAAAGTAAAGGACTGCAAACATATTTTATCCAGTAATATTTTGTTTTATTGTACGAGCCATGTGAAACTGACAATGCAAGTGGCTTAGTTACATTTAAAAAAATATGACAAAGATTAACGACCGTACCAGAGCAAATACTTCATAGCCCAGTTTTAGTTTATCATGCCTGAACTTTCCAGGACTATGAAAGGAGAGCTGCTGGTTTTAGTGAAAAAACAAAACAAAACAAAACTAATCTTCCCTCACATAGGACTGGATGTGTAGGGTGTTGTGTTATAATCCCAGTTTGGAGTTTTGAATTTCCCAACTGATCACGGTCACGTGGTAGGACTGGCCTGAGGGCTTTTGCTTTTAGAAGATCCTTTTTGGATAAAATACACTCTAGAGGAAGGGATCATCCAGCACAATGGAAACTAATAATGCTTTTTTTTTTTTTTTGCTAAAGGTGTTAATGAATGATAATGGCTGGTATGATTTATAAGAAAATTAAATCTAAGAGCACAACCTTTGAGTAAGTACCATGATATGTGGATTTATGTATACAGCCGTGCCATCAAAAGAATGAGATGTTCTGTGCCCTGGTGTTTTTTCTATGGAGAGTTCAAAATTATGTGGAGAACTGCCTATACCTTAGTATAACCCAGAGCAGTCTGCTCTAGCCCACTTAATTGCTACACTAAGATTAAGCCCCTCTTGATTACACCCCTAGGCTGCAATAGAACCCAGGTTTCACTTTAGCACCTTTTACCACAAAGGAAGGAAACTGCTTTATGGGTAAAAATAGCCATGCACAGACTCACTATTGACACCAGCCACCCCTGGTGACTTCAGGGCTCATCAGCAAGGCACAACTGTTTTAAAATAAAGCAAAGAGTCGCATACATAATTGAAAACTACAGGGATGATGAGAAGTGAACAGCAAGAAGCCACACTGCTTGAGGGCTAAGCTAGAGATAAGAAAAAAAAAATCAGGGTGCTAAAAGAAATCCATTTGAGGGGGTTTAGGGAAAGGGCCGTTTTCAAAGCAGTGGTAACAAAACAACTGGTGTCACATGACAGTCCCCTAAATACAATAATCCAATTGATTGACAGATGAGCCAACACAAGGTGTTAAATGTACAATTATTTTTCAAGGATATTCACGTGGACATTTGGAGCAATTGAATATCCTCATTTAAAAATGCACACCTTTTTAAAAAAATATTTCTCTTGAGCTATCCTCATGCACCACACAGTCCACCAAAATACACAATCAATGGCTCACAGTAGCGTCACATAGTTGTGTATTCATCACCATGAACACTTGGCTTTAACTATGTTTAAAGGAGTTGTCTGCCAAATTAAGTGCATTATCAGAAGGTGGATTTTATCACACTTGCAAGTGAAAACAATTTATAGGTTCAATAATATTGTGGTGTACAGAACTTGAATTGTGGTATGATGGAAAGTTAAACATGTAAGCATTTGAAACAGGAAATATTCAAGTTAAAGTGTTTATAACTACTTCCTTTGAGGGTTTTTGCCTTAAGGAGAAAGTATGGTTTTCATTTCTTCCAATTATACTGTAAAATGGTCCTTCAAGCATCTATTAACAGAGAATACAAAATCTTTTCACATTAACAACTGGACATTTTGCATGCTTTTGTCTATTAAATGTGCTCGTCAAAGAGTCCTTGTGTTCAGTTCACTTCTTAGAAGTTCAAGACAAAGCTTAATTTAAACTCTAGTTTCTGAGATAAATTTCCGAGATCAGTGAAAAATATATGAAAGGTGACTAAAATGTGAAACATTTTTAGGAAATATCTCAGGTATAACCATAAAATCAGAGATAAAGGGAATAAAGAATAGAGGAAAGAAAGGGGAGAAGTGGAGATGAAGGGAAGAGAAAGGGAAGGGAAATGTGAAGAGAAAACAGATTTTCATTATTACCAGATAAACTGAAGCGTGTTTAGAGAAAGCTTATTACTGGTATGTGAGTCTTCCATAAGCAAATGCAGGGTTGTAAGGTGAAGAGCTCTAATTTGTAGAATCTTTTATTATTCCAACTGATTTACCAGTGTCCCTTTAATTGCTACCACTTCCTGTGCTTTCGCGATTTTAAATCATTTGTCAACCGGTATTGTGCAGTTTAGTTTGAAGAGGTGGATATACCCAAAGGCTTATCCAGATTTGTCTTCATTTCTCCCTATTTTCAAGTTCAGAACAAGTCGTGCTTTCTTTATTGTCTGCAATCAATAAAAAAATGTGTGTTCATAATATTAAGAAGAGCAGGACTGCATTTAGCAGGCTTAGTTTAATGGATTAGTTGGCAGCCATTTTTCTAATTAGTCTTCCCCTCTGAACTTTTCTCCACTTACAGCAGCAAATGAAAATGCAATGAGAAACCCACAGTATTTATCTGCTAAAACAAAAACACTGTCAAGCAATAAAGCATATTCATGTTGTATATCATCACAAGTTCTACCTGTATAATTGCCACTTATTTATAAGGCACTTTCCCCCACTGGAAGTCAGGATTACAATTGCTTGATGACTAATTTGTTCTGTCTTTATGTTTCAGCTCTATATTTAAGCATCCATATCGTTTTGTTTTGATTCTCATTTTTTGTATAATTTATGCTAAGGTCCACGTTTTGACAAGATTTCTATTTTGTTACAGAAAGATGTTCCTTTTGCTTACTGCCATCCACAAGGGTGGGTTTGAGAACTCAGATTGGGGTTCTCGCTTACTTGAGGAGGTTCCTGAACTGTGAACACCAAGCTCCCCTGCAGGAAGCCACTTACCATTTCTGTAATATCTAAAACAACAGCTGTGCACTGAAAGCCATTGTGTCAATTCAGGTTCCCAACATGAGTTTCGTTCTACTTACACAGAATTTTTTTTTTAATTGGAGAGACCTTTTCAAATTAGTCATCAAATAAATATTGATCATCTACTATATGTCAGGCACTGTTCCAGATGCTTGGAATTCATCAATTAAAAAAAAAAGCATGCAAAAATCACTACCTTGTGACTAATTTGTAGAATGCTGAAAGATTTCACGTAAAAATCCAGACACTTAGCTCCCTAGAAAGATTGAATATATATTAAAAAAAAAAACTGACTATAAATTCTCACATGGTCACCACTGGATAGAGTTGAATACAAGTTACCCATTTTAGATTGGGCAGGGATATTCCATTTGCCAGGATTTTTTCCAATTCATACATTATCCATTTGCATTTAGCTCCACTTGTTTCATTCCTTTCCATTACCACTCAGGTCCTTGTAGGCATTTCCGTTTTGGACTCCTGATCTGTATCAACTATGCTATCTTCTTTTATTTACTTCTTATTTTTGGGGTCCTGTTTATTATCCAGGAAAATACCATAAAATATCCAGGCTTACATTCTATTATAAAGCAGAGCTACTAGATTTTTGCATTGGCTTCAGCATAAGTGAGATGAGTGATTTGAATAAATCACTTCAACTCCAGGTGACCCTGTTTTACCATCAGAACATAACAAAAGGGTTTTGACTTATCACTGGATTTGAAACTGAGTTTTAGGAACCCAGGGCTTCAACTGAACAACTCCGATTTTATTGTTTTAATGTTTGGGTCTTCATTATTTTAGTTTATTTAAGAGGTTTTAATGTTAAGGGAGAAAAAGAACTTTGGAAACTGTTGGGCTATATGATCTCTATAGCCCCTTACAATCTTAAGCTTATATAATATTAGCCAAGTACAACCTGAAACTCCTATTTAACTTTCTATGTATCAATGACTTAACTCTTCAACTTACATAAAATTCCTTAAATTTGAAATAATGTCTTATAGCCTGCCCTTCCATTGTATTCAATTAAATGCACAACAGACTAAAAATATACACCGAAAATATTTATACAAGCTGGGAAAACTATAGAGGCCAAAATGTGAATAATAAATGGAAAGATTAAGATTAGGAGGGAATGGTTATACTTGGAATGCATGTGGGAAGAGTTGCATGGGGGAGTGGCATCCAAGGTGTGGGTAATATTCTATTCCTTAAACTAAGTGATACTATGGGGCAGTTATTTTCTGACTGTTTTATATGCCTTACATGGGTACATTTTATATATGCGTATAGTATGAATGAAATAACAGTTTCATCTATATTTATTTTGAATGAAATCTGCATTACCAGGCCAAAATGTGACACAAAAAATAAAATCCAGACAACCCAAAGCAAAGATATTTTATTAAATGTGTAAAGTGTTATTAGCACTGTAAGTGATATTTTATTAAAAATTTTTAATTATGTATTTAACAATTCACCCAATACGAAAAAAAGATTGAAAAATGCATTTGCTATATAAAGATATGTAAAATATAGAGTGGTCAGTGGCATATTTTGAAAAAACAAACTAGTTTTAAATTACTTATGAAAAAGAAATTCTTGCAATGTATTTTAATATAATTAAGTCTGTAATAAGCTAAACTAATACTGAATTTTCTAAATTAATAGAAATATGTATTTCAAATCTGATAAACAGCATTTACACTATTTAACATTTAAATTAACATTAGCATATAACCTCTTACTGCTACAATTATTTCTTAAAGGTAAAAGGGCTTATAGGTAAGCTAATGTATAGTTTGGGGAGATTAATTTTCTTCTTTAAAAATGAAAATACCTGCATTAGATTGTGAAAATTATCGCTTCTTAAGATGCAAACCCTGCCAGGCTATTTGCATGTAAAACACTCAAAAGACATTATTTCAGTGCAATTTTCTAGGATAGCCACTGTTGAGAAATACAAATTTTAACTTTGCTTTTGAAATAGCCTGATGAGAAATTGCCTAACTCTGAAATAATATTCATCAAAACATCCATATTCCACATAGTCGAGTTTTAAATCCTAGCATCACGAGTGGCTTTCAAAACCTGTTTTTATGTACCATCTGCCATATCCTTCTGCTGCCCCTAACATAAAACTCCAATTCCTTAACAAGGCTTATAGGACCCTTCCTAATCTTCTCTTCTTTCTATTCCCACGTGAACAACCATCACACACCCTGCATTCAACCGTGCCCTTTAAAATGTAAGAAACTCTCAGGTTTCCAATTCTGCAGTGCCCTCTCTCATCCTTGACCTTTGCAGATGTTCCTAGAACACCATCCCCTGACTAAGTCTCTAAACTTTAGAAAACACTTCCTATAGGTATGATCTCAATACTCCACGATAAGATCATATTCTTCTACCACGACAATAGTGCTAACACTGATACTGCCACTGCCTGTGTACTTTCTCTGTCTTTCTACACAATATGTTCTTTGAGGGGTGGCAGCATTTTTTGTATCATTTCATAAGTATATCTCTAGGACCCAGGGTACAGTACTTTTCCTATACTGTATTCGTAATAAATAGGTGCTAAGTAGATGAGGGATCAGATATAAGAGTGAATGAATAAATGAGTGAAACGTGGGCAGTCTAATATGATCATGTCTATTATAGCGATACAGCCAGAAGACTGTGTGAACAAAGAGCTCCTAAAACAAATAAATGGGCACAATGGTTTTGAGAGCAATGCAACCCAATCTATGAGTTTTAAAATAGACGAAAGTGCTGACATGCCTACTCCACTTCTAGGAAGTTACGAGTGCAAAGAAAAATGTGTTCTCTGCACTGTAGTATCCTCTGTACTGAAGTATTCTTTGTAACAGCAAAGATAGGGAAAAAACCCAACATGTTGTGCAGGCCACGGTGGCTCAGCAGGCAGAGTTCTCGCCTGCCATGCCAGAGACCCGGGTTCGATTCCCAGTGTCTGCCTACACAAAAAACAAACAAACAAAAAACCCTACATGTCATCGGCTGGGATCTAGTTGAATAAATTATTGTATATCCATATTATAGAATTCTATGCAGATATTAAACAGACTGATCAAGTTCCTTATGTGAAAATAAGAAATGATAATCTATGTTGTTGAATAAAAAAAGCAACGAGCAAGGGATGTGAGGGTACTTCAGTGGTAGAATTCTCATCTGCCATGCAGGAGACCCGGGTTCAATTCCTGGCCCATGTACTTCCCCCCCCCCAAAAAAAATTCAACTGGCGCTGCAGTAACAAGATAGCCACATAGAAAAAGAATGATATGTGACCCCTACTATACAGCATATAAAAAAAAAAGCAAGAAGCAGAAAAGTTGTCTATGGCATGCTACCGTATACACAAAGTTGTATTTGCACATAGATGTATATGGATATACATACACTTGTATAAGCATAGTATATTGCTGGAATGATATGTTAAAAATATAGAAATAGGGCGGTGCAACAGTGGCTCAGTGACAGAATTCTTGCCTGCCATGCCAGAGACCTGGGTTTGAGTCCTGGAGCCTGCCCATACCAAAAAAAAAAAAAAATAGATAGATAGATAGATAGATAGGGAGATAGAGAGATAGATAGATAGATATAGAAATAGGGATTGCTTCTGGGAAACCAAATTGGGACACTGGAGTATCAATGAGATTTATATACCTCCACTTATATTTGATGAATCCTTTGCCGTCTGCATCTGTTAACTCAAAATAATAAATCAAGAATGAATACATAGGGCGGGCCATGGTGGCTCAGCAGTCAGAGATCTCACCTGCCACACCAGAGATCCGGGTTCAATTCCCAGTGCCTGCCCATGAGGGGGTGGGGGCAGGGGGCACGGGTACAGGGCGGGGGAAATGAATGCATAAATAACTAAACAAAAGTACTTAGATGTTAAAACAATACCCTGAAGAAGGTCATGTCGGACCTGCTGAAAGGAAGACCCAGAAGAATTCAACTAACCTGAAAACCAAGAGAAGAACATGCAGAGAGCAAGACTAGTATGTATAAAGACATGGTATAAAAAAGCAATGGTTCTCAAGCCTGGATGCACATTCAAGTCACCCAGGGGGGGCTTCTAAAAAATATTCCAACCCAGTCCCCATCTCCAGAGATTCCGGTTTAATTGACTTTGGGTGGGACCTGGAGATTTTAATATGCAGTCAAGTTTGCGGACCACTGCATTAACAGATTTTTAAGGAGACATGATTACTAACTCTTGCGGTATGGAGACTAAATTGAGGGTAGACCAAAGGACAAGTGATTTAAGATATGTTTTTTTGTTTTGTTTTGTTTTGTTTTTTTACATGGGCAGGCACCGGGAACCAAACCCGGGTCTCTGGCGTAGCAGGCGAGAACTGCCTGCTGAGCCACCATGGCCCGCAGGATTTCTTAAGATATCATCATTAAAATATAGGAAAGAAGATCTGAAGCCCTTATCTAAAGCCACACAGTAATGATGCATAAGAGGAGGGTTATTCACAGCTTTTATGAAGATGGAACACTTGAGGGTCAGGATATCATGCTGATTTCAAATATCAGCTCCGATTCAAAGTTGACGCCATTTTGTTATCACGTGACCTTAATCAAGTAATTTAACCTAAGTTTCAGTTTCCTCATATGTAAAATAAAAATAACACCACCTGTACCATACAAGTTTCCGCATGTCAAACCAGGCGAGGATGTAAATAACTGAGCATAATAGTAAAGACATAGCAAGCACTCCACAGCTAACAGCTATGAGGGAACTTTGCTGTATCTCATTAGATGTGAGGGACGAGTGAGAGGGATAGGTAAAGCTTGGCTTCTAGAAAAACTACATATTCTTTTCACTGAAATATAACATACATATATAGAAAAGGACACAGATCATCATCGCACACCTCAGTGACTTTTCACAACCCTTACACACCTCTTCGACCATATTCAGATCAAGAAACAGAACAAGGAACAGACGGCATACTTTCTTCAAGTCATGACTCCTAGCTGGTGTTCCTTGACCCACTAAATACTTAGAAATAACCTTCTTCAAGAGAAACATTACAAGAAGAGGTGAAGTAGAGATGACAATAGGTCTAGTTTTGGACAAGAGCAGCTGAGGGCCTGAGGGATATTCAAATGGTTATGCCCAGAAGGTTTGGAGCAGAGGACAGGATCTGCCTATAAACACTAATTTGACAGATAGCATTTAAGTAGTAGTGATAGAAAAACATCTTTTTTTTTTTTTTTTTTTTTTTTGCATGGACAGGCACTAAGAATCGAACCTGGGTCTCTGGCATGGCAGGCGAGAACTCTGCCACTGAGCCACCATTGCTCACTCAAAAATATGTCCTTTTAATAGCTTATTAAAGGCATATCATTCAAATAATCTGCCATCGTGTGTTGCTTGTCAAATTGTTCAAAAAGTAAGAAAAAGAAATGGAAAGAGATTTCACACTTCCTTTAGATCGAAAACTATGCTGTGTTTTTGTTGCTATGTATGCACTTATTTATTTCTGAAAATATTCCTCTACCATGGGATTACAGAGAAACAATCTTATCTAAAATTGCTTTAGATGAATGTGTAAATCTATTATAATATTCTTAATGTCAAATTCTGTTACTGATTATGGATACAGTAAAATTTTGCTTTCCAGTCAAATAGGGAAAACAATATACATTTTTCAGATCATTTCATAGAAACAAGCAGGCAGCTCATACGTTTGAGGATTTAATTGCTGCCAAGAGAGAAATGCTATGCCAGTCCCCTTGGCAAGGAATCACTGATGAAAAGGTTTTAAAAAATTAATTGGATGTATTCTTAATTATGATGAAAGGATGTGGTTAAGAAAAATGCAACTTTTTTGCTGTTGACCTTCAATAAACGTTTGCTATACGTACAAGTTGTGGCTGGATTGGTTTTCATTCTTCTGATGTTAGCATATATACCAAATCCTTCAATACCACCTACTCCAAAGGAGGTTTCACTGATCACTCTCTTACCTTCTCTTCCTTGAGGAGATTCCACATAATTTGAAAGTATGTAATTAGTTATTTGTTAACCAGCTAATTGAATATCTCTCCCCCTAGGCATCTTGTGAAAGTCTGGGACATGTATATTTGATTCACTACCATATCCCCACACAAAGAAGAGGTGTTGAATTATGGCAGGGATTTTCAGTCTTGACAGTATTGACATTTTTGACCAGATCAGTCTTTGTTATGGGTCGCTGCCCTGTGCATTTTAGTATGTTTACCAGCATCCCTGGCCTCTGCCCACTACAACTCAGTAGCAACCACTCCGGCTCTGTTGTGACAATTAAAAATGTCTCCTAGGAGATGAAATCACCATGGTTGAGAATCATTGAATTATTAGATATGTGAATGAATGAATGAACAAATTAACAAATGCTCAGTAAACAGAAGCAGGGGGAAAGGGCATTCTTAGGCAGAGAGAACAGAAACAGAAAAATAGGGAGACACTGAAGGGGTCAAAAGCTTAACACATTCACAAACTGAAACCGAGTTAGCTTGCCTGCAGCTAAGTTGAAGCTGGAGAGGCATGGCCCAGTTATATAGGGCACGATAAAGGGTTTGAAATTTACTCTTGGTAGAACGAGGAGAGTTTTAATAAAGGGACAAGATTATTTAATTGACCTTTTTAAAAGGTGGCTCTGAAAGCTGAGTTTAGGATGGAGAGAAGCAGCCAAGAATGGATGAGGGACACCAAGTTAGTATGGCATTTAAGTGCTCTAGGAAGAAGATGATGTTGGCACACAAAAGTGTAGTGGCTGAGGAGACTCATACTAGGTTAGGCTGATCCAAATGGATTCTACATAAGTAACACTATCAAAAACAATATATCAGAACGGACTGATATGCAGAGGAAATAGTTTTTGCTTATTTTACATACTTGTAAATCAAATTAAGGCACTGATTTTCTGAAAGATTGAAAAAAATCACTTACTCCATGCTTTTACTGAATGACTTGTGATGCCCTCTAAACTTCAGTATAAAACATTCTAGTTTAAATTCATGAGAAAACACCCTACGGAGTATTAGCGGACCCTATAATGCAAGTTTCGCTTAACGGTAGCATTACTGCAATAATCTCTCAACTGTGATATTCATTTCATGTTGTGAAACAACTTGCATAAATTCTTATTTCTAAAGCCACTTCAAAACGCTTCACTTTAGATTTTACTTTGAAAAACTGTATTGATACTCATATAACTGCTTCACCAATGGGAAGTTTCATACGAAGTTTGTTGCCTGATTTTCTGAAAACATTTACTCTTGCTATGGTGTCAAATCTTGACTAACAATCACTTCCTAATTAAGTCTTTTTTCTTAATTGCCTTTCCTTTGTCTCCCACTCTAGATTGTACTAAATGTTGTGCCCATTCTTAATGTCCATATAACTCAATGAGGAAATGAGAAATCCAGGGGTTTATTTGAATAAATCATTACCAGGGAAGAAGTGATCAAAATTGGCTGTAACTTTCTTCCTTCAAGGTTATCATAATTCCTTAAAGTTGTTTTAATTGGGACTGCTCAACAAGATCACAAAGGGAACATTTAGGCTAGTAAAGAAGGATGATGTCAAAGATTCAAGAAGAATCCAATTATGTAAAAATAAACATAATAATATATAAACAACAAAATATTTTTGAACACTTATTAATGCACACCCCTCAGAGAGCTGACATGCTGCATATGTCAACACCACGGAGCTTAATTTGAATTTTCTTACAACTTTAGAAATATGAACTTCAGTTTCATAAAACATGGAACCTAAGGGAAGGGCCAACACCTCATTCATTCGCCTTGGTTGTAAAGACCATTAGGCACAAACTCAGACCCTCCTTGGAGAGAGAGCTCGCGTGCCTTACGTTGTACACCTCTACACATCTTTCCTGCCTCGGGTGGCCCAATGTCAACTCTGTCTCATAGAATCGGATATTAGCCTGGTGCTAACTTCGTGAGAGAAGTAAAACCACCCTGTAGCTATGAGTCACACACAATCCTTTGCAAGACCAAATTTGCCAATAATTTTAAATGAGGATTGTAACCAGTAATAAAGATTTATACCATTAGGTTATATTATAAAGTTTTCTATTAAGGTATAATATGTTACAGATGCATACATTACATACATATATTGACTTAATGGCATTACTATTTCCATCTGACGCTATTAAAATTTTCCATAGTGTAATGGCCTGTGCAACCGTGTAGCAGAGCAGAGCTGCATGCGCTCTTGGACATGGGAAATACCAACCGTCACGTGGCTTGCAGCCGCTCTGATTTTCTCCCTCCTTTTAAAAATATAATACGTGCAGTTTCAACAAACAAGCTTGGGATGCTTTTTCAAGGCACCTTTCGCCCCAAAGATTCTCACCTGTCAGTAATCAAATTTCTAAACTTCTGGAACGCAAAATGGATAAGCTGAAAGTCTGGGGGCAAAAACAACCTTTTAGTATTTTATGAGAGATCCTGTATCTTCATGCTGCTGAATTCAAAATCACTTTAAGTTATTTCTTTCCCCTCCTGAGAGTTTAGATCTAAGCAGTTTGGCTGCAGCACTATCCAGGATCACTTCAAAGCCGCAATATTTTCATAGAACACAACATGTGCTGTCAATCAAAAGGATTATAATTAGAAAATAACGATGCCTTAGGACCCATTCTAAAAATACTTTGACATCTGCATCCCTGAGAGTAAGAGCTTAACCACCACAAAGAATCTTCCAGATTCACACGAATTAAATTGCAGAGATAGCTGATGTTCTGGAAATTCTGTCATGCCAAATGTGAGTCTAGGCTATTTAGATCACATCTGTGAATTCAAATTGTATTGGCATGGTATGTGAATTGACTCCAAAAAAGTATCGGGGGGTTAATATTTTTTACATGAGTGAAAGAAGTGCTCAGGAAATTTTTGGTTACACACATTTTTGCATCTCATTAGGTTAATGGATTGATTACATCTGAAAGCCTAATCTGATTAGTTAATTTACTCTGTTGACCCAGGTAACATCTAACTGTCTGTTCCTATTCAAAATGGGTTTATGACCATTTCTAAAAGGGATTGCGCAGGCTTGCCTATATGTTCAGAAAAAGAGAACGCTGAGTATAACTATAGCATTAAAAAGCAATTATCATTATATCTAGAAGGTATTTATCTGCTATAGGAATTTCTTACAAGAAGCACCACTGAAAAATCAACATTCTTGTCAAGCGTCAGGGAATTCAATATAGTTTGAACTTCTATATTTTATATCCTGAGCCTGTACTTTTTGCATGCCATCAATTAATTCACTCAATCACCCAATATATACTAGAGAAACCACAAAAAAGAATAATGCATGGTCTAGTCCAGGGATGAGTGGACAATCTAGATATCATGTCCATGGGGACCATAGTTAGTATTTCACATCGTAACAGGAGAGAGTCAACATTTTGTAGGAAAACAAATATTTCCCTTCGAGTCTTACCTTGAAAAAAAACACTTATTCAAGTTTCTCACAATTTTACCCTGCAGCATGCTTATCTGACATAGTTTATGTAAGCTATGACCACAAAGTGTATGCTATATATGCAAAAAGGAAAGTAATACACACGTCCAATAAAAAATTGAATTCAATAAGTAGTAAAGCTTGGCCAAATACTTGAAGTTCATAAAACTAGATCATTTATTTCGTGGTAGTAAACATAACGGATAATAATTTTAAATACTCCAATACATTTTCCCAAATTTTAACTAATAAGCAGGTCAGTTTACTTTTGTCTGCAAGTATTTTGTTCTCCTTTCCTCTCTCAGTACTCTCATCCTGACCACCATCCCCTTTCTGTCTTTCATTTGGAATTTTGGTTTATGATACTACTTGTATACCCATGAACCTGACCTGCATGTTTAGGACTCTTCTTTGCACAGGCAGAAACACATGCATCTGGGATATTTATCAGAAAATAATCTGTTTCTAAAATCACCATTGGCATATCTGTCTTAAAATAAACCTTCAAAATAATTTAACAGACCAGAAAATTGCACACACATACTCACACACACATGTGCACACATGCACGTGTAAACTTTGTACTTTATTTATTACATTAGAAACCTGCATACACACCACAATAAAACCAAAAATTCGAGGAGGACGAGTATTGTTCTAGATACACAGCTTTCCTAGATAGCTGAGAGTTAGTTGTTTGAATGGCAGAACAATTTATCTTCTGGATAAAAGGTTTAAGGGAAAATATTTATGTAGAACACCTCCTGGCCTTCTTAAGCACAACTGATTTAACATGATCATTTCTTCATTACTCAGGGTCAGGATTATGATGTGAATATGTGACTGTGGTGTCCTGATTGCAAAAGCTGCCCTAGAATACCGGCATGCTTTTTAAGAAAGGTTTACATTATCTTTTTTTGCCATTAAAATATAAATTATACATTGTACAATATTCCAAATCAATATAGATGTATTGGTGACACCAACTGAACTCGGTCCAAGCAACTCTGAACACTTTTTTTTGGTATCTTTTAATTTTTACTCTAGTAACACATAGACAACCTAAAATTTCCCCTTGAGCAACATTCATATATATATAATACAATGCTGTTAATTACACTCACATAAATGTGCCACCATCACCACCATCCACTTTGAAAACTTTACAATCAATCTAAACAAAATTTTGTACAAATGAAGCACCAACTCCCCATTCTCAACCCCCAACCTATCCCCCTAGTAATATATAATCTAGATTCTAGCTCTATGAGTTTATTATAATTAGTTCATATCAATGAAGTCACACAATAGTTGTCCTTCTGTGTCTAGCTTATTTCATTAGCATACTGTCCTTAAGGTTCATCCATGTTGTCATATATATCAAGGCTTCATTGCATGTATATACCATATTTTGTTTATCCATTCATCAGTATGTGGACACTTGGGTTTTATGCTGTTTTGAAACTGTTGTGTATTACAGAAAAAACACGTTCTTTAATCTTGATTTGGTATTGTTGGGTGGGATCTTTTTGATTAGGTTGTTTCCAGGGAGATATGACCCACCCAATTATGGCTGGGACTCTTTGATTAGGTGGTTTCCATGCAGATGTGTCTCCACCCATTCAAGGTGGGGTCATTTACTGGAGTCCTTTAAATAAGAACCATTTTGGAAAAAGCTTTGAGAAGCAAGAGAGTTGACAGAGCTAACACAGAGAAATGTTTGGAGAAGCAGAAAGAAATTGCCCCCAGGGAAATTCTCTGAAAATCAGAAGCCAAAAGACCAGCAGATGCCAGCCACATGCTTTCCCAGCTGAAAGAGGTGTGCCAGACCCATCGGTTTTCCTTCAGTCAAGGTATCTTTATCTGGATGCCTTAGTTTGGACATTATCCAAATTAAAATATTTCCTTTTTAAAGGTCAGTACATTTCTGGTATATTGCATTCCTGCAGCTTTAGCAAACCAAAACAGATTGCTTCCATCTTTAGGCAATCATTAATAATGCTGCAATGAACAGCAGTGTGCAAATATTTGTTCAAGTTCATGCTTTAAATTCTTTGGGGTATATACCTGATATTGGGATTGCTGGGTCATATGATAATTCTATCCTTATCTTCCTGAGATATAGGTAAACTGTCTTCCACAGCAGCTGCCAGTTTTTACATTGCCACCAATAATGAATGAGTGTTCCTATTTCTCCACATCCTCTCTAACACTTAGGATTTTCTGTCTTTTAATAGTAACTATTCTACTGGGGGTGAAATTATATGTCATTGTGGCTTTCATTTGCATTTCCCTAATAGCTAATGATGTTGAATATCTTTTCATGTGCTTTTATAGCCATTTGTATATCTTCTTTGTGGAAGTGCCTACTCAAGACTTTTGCCCATATTTTAATTGAGTTGTTTATCCTTTTATTATTGAGTTGTAGTTGTAGTTATATATTCTAAATATTAAACTCTTATGGGATATTTGGTTTCCAAATATTTTCTCCCATTTTTAGGTTTTCACTTTCATTACAAAATCTTTTGATGCATAAAAGTTTTTAATACTGAGGAGGTCCCATTTATCTATTTTTTTCTTTTCTTGTTTGTGCTTTGGGTATAAAGTAAAAGAAACCACTGCCTAACACAAGATCTTGAAGATACTTACCAACATTTTATGTTAGGAGTTTTATAGTCCTGGTTCTTATATTTATGCCTTTGATTTAATTTTGAATTAATTTTCATACATGCTATGACACAGGGTTTCTTTTTCATATTTTTGCATATGGATATCCATTCTCCCAGCACTACTTTTTGAAGTGACTCCTCTTTCCTAATTGAGTGGACTTGGCAGCCTTGTAAAAAATCCACTGGCCAATATGTGAAGGTTTATTTCTGAACTCTCAATTTGATCTTTTTTTTTTTTTTTTTTTGCATGGACAGGCACTGGGATTCAAACCTGGGTCTGTGGCATGGCAAGAGAGAACTGTGCCTGCTGAGCCACCATGGCCTGCCCTCAATTTGATTCTATTAGGCAATATATCTATTTCTGTGCCCACACTGTTCTAGTTTGCTAGCTGCCGGAAGGCAACATACCAGAGATGGATTGGATTTTAATAAAAGAGGATTTATTTTGTTAGTTCTTCAGAGGAAACACAGCTAACTTTCATCTCAGGTTATTTCTTACATGGGAAGGCAGAGGGCAATCTCTGCTGGCCTTTTCTCCAAGCCTCTGGGTTCCAACAACTTCACCCGAGGTGATTCCTTTCTGCATCTCCAAAGGCCTGGGCTGAGCTGCAAGTGCTGAGATGGGGTTATGCTGAGATGAGGTATGCCGAGATGCTTGGGCTGTGCTACGTTGTGCGGTCTCTTTTAAGCACCAGGCAATTAAGTCAAATGCCATTCATTGCAGCAGGCCTTCCTCCTAGACTTCAGATGTAATTAGCAACAGATTAGGTTCACATACCATTGGCTCATGTCCGCAGCAACAGAATTAAGTGCCTTCACCTGGCCAAGTTGACAACTGACCAACTACCACACGCACCATGCTGTTTTGACCACTGTAGTTTTATAACATGCTTAAAAGTCAGGAAGTGCGAGTCCTCCAAATTTGTGCTTCTTTTTTTCAAGATGTTTTTGGCTATTCAGAGGCCTCTTACCCTTCTGTGAGAGTTAGGATCAGGTGTCAACTTGCCCAGGTGATGATGCCCCATTGTTCTGTTGCTGTGGACTTAAATAATCAGCCTGTGAAATTCCACTATGGCTGATTACATCTGCAGTTGGCTAAGGGGAATGCCTTCAGCAGTGAGTGACCTTTAATTTAATTAACTGGAGGCTTACAAGAAAGAGGTCAGAAGGGAGCTGAACACAGCACAGCCCAAGCAGATCAGCACCTCATCACAGCATTTGCAGCTCAGCCCAGACGTTTAGAGATACAGAAGGGAATCACCCTGGGGTAAGCCGTTGGAAACCAGAAGCCAGGAGAGAAGGCAAGCAGACTTCTCCATGTGCCTTTCCATTGACAGAAACTCAGATGAAAGATAGCTCACTTTCCCCTGAAGAACTACGAATTTGTAACTAAATAAATCCCCTTATTAAAAGCTGATTCATCTCTGGTGTATTGCATTTTGGCAGCTTTAGCAAGCTAAAACACCTTTCAAGAAAATTTGATAACTGACTTTTCCATTTCTGCAAAACAAGCTGTGGGAATTTCGATTGAGGTTCTGTTGAATCTGTAAATCATTTTGGGTAGAATTACCATTTGAATTACATATAGTCTTCTAATCCATGAACATGGAGCATCTTTTTTGATGTCTTTTAGCAATATTTTGTAGTTTTCTGTGTACAAGTCCTTTCCATCCTTAGTTAAATTTATTCCTAGATAGTTCATTTGTTTAGTTGTTGTGGTAAATGGATTTTTAAAAATTTCCTTCCCATATTGCTCATTACTAAGGTATAGAAACATTACTTATTTTTGAATGTCAATCTTCTCCCCTGTCACTTTGCTGAATTCATTTACTAGCTCTAGTAGCTTTGTTGCAGATTTTTGGGGACTTTCTCTATATAGAATCATGTCACTTGCAAGTAGTGAACCTTTTATTTTTTCCATTCCAATTTGAATGCCTTTTATTTCTTTTTCTTAACTGCTCTGGCTAGAGCTACTAGTACAATGTGAAATAACAGTGGTGACACTGTTTCTGATCTTAGAGGGAAGGCTTTCAGTCTTTCACCACTGAGTATGATGTTTGTGTTTTTCATATATGCCCTTTGTCATGTTGAGGAAGTTTCCTTCTGTTCCTATTTTTCTAAGTGGCTTTTATTCTTTTTTTTTTTTTTTTAATCAAGAACGGGTACTGGATTTTCTTAAATGCCTTTTTTGGTGTCAGTTTGAATGCTCATGTGTTTTCTTTCCCTTTGTTAATGTGGTATATTACATTATTTTAATATCTTGAAACACTCTGGCATAAGTTGGATAAAACCCATCTGATTATAATATATAATTATTTAATGTGCTGTTGGACTCAATTTGCAAAGTATTTAGTTGAGGATTTTACACCTATATTCATAAAATAAATTGGTCTGTAACTTTTTTTTCTTGTAATGTTTATCAGGCTTTAGTATTAGCGTGATTTGGGCCTCACAGAATGTGTTAGGTCATGTTCCCTTCCATTCACATTCGCCTATTTTAGAGAGTCTGAACAGGACTGGCATTAATTCTTCTTGGAATGATTGATGAAATTAACATGCAAAGGCATCTGGGCTTTTCTTTGCTGGAAGGTTTTTGATGACTGATTCAATCACTTTACTTGGAATTGGTCTGTTGAGGTCTTCTATTTTTTCTGGCGTCAGTGTAGGTTGTCCCGAGTTTCCAGGAATTTGTTCATTTAGATTGTCTAATTTGTTCACAGTAAACTCTTATGATCCTTTTTATTTCTATGGGGTCAGTAGTAATGGCCCCCTCATCTCTGATTTTATTTGCATCTTCTCTCTTTTTTTCTTTGTCAGTCAAGTTAAGGGTTGGCCAATTTCATTGATCTTTTCAAAGAACCATCTTTGGTTTTCTTAATTCTATTTTTTAAATTCTCAATTTCATTTAATTCTGCTGCAATCTTTATTATTTCTTTCCTTCTGCTTGCTTTGGTTTTAACTTACTGTTCTTTTACTAGTCCCTCCAGATACGCAGTTAGGTATTTCATTTTAGTTCATTCTTCTCTTTAATGTAAGCATGTAGGGGTATATATTTTTCATTCAGCACTGCCTTCACTGCATCCCCTAAGTTTTGATATGTTGTGTTCTGGAATATTTGTCTCAAGATATTTACTGATCTCCCTTGCAATTTCTTCTTTGATCCATTGGTTGTTTATAAGTGTGTTATTTAACTTCCATATATTTCTAGATTTTCCAGTTCTCTGTTAATTGATTTCCAGCTTTATTGTATTATGGTTAGAGGAGATACTTTGTATGATTTCAATATTGCAAAATTTACTGAGACATTTTTTGTGACCTAACATGTGATCAATCCTGGAGAAGACCCGTGTGCACATGAGAAGAATGCATATCCTCCTGCTTGGTAGTTCAATGTTCTATATATATCTGGTAGGTCTAGGTCTGTTACCATATTATTCAATTTCTCTGTTTCCTCATTTATCTTCTGTTTAGATGTTATATCTATTGATAAATGTGATGTAGTGAAGTCTCCATCTATTACTGGAGTGGTGTCTACTTTGCCCTTCAGTTTTGCCAGTATTGGTCTCATGTATTTGGGGGCACTGTGGTTAAGTGCATAAATGTTTATGATTGCTATTTCTTCTTGGTGGATTGCCCCTTTTATTAATATATAGTGTCCTTCTTTGTCTCTTATAACAGTTTTTGAAATGTCTATTTTGTCTGATATTAATATAGCTATCCCAGCTCTTTTTTTTTTTTGGTTATTATTTGCATGGAATATCTTTACCGTACTTTTACTTTCAACCTATTGGATGTCTGGATCTAAGGTGAGTCTCCTGTAGACAACATATAGTTGGATCATGCTTCCCCCCACCCACCCCCTGCTCTACTCTGCTAATCTGTGTCTTTTGATTGGAGATTTTAAGCCAATAACATCGAGCATTATTACTGTAAAGGCAGTACTTACTTCGGCCATTTTGTCCTTGTTTTTTTCTATATCTTATCATTTTTTCTCTTTTCCTTTATTGCAATGTCCTTTTCTATACAGCTGATCTTTTGCGATGTATCTCACGGATCTCTTAGAAAGGTCTACATTATCTTTTGTCTAGTTTGGTTTTTATAGAACTCTGAACATTTACTAGTAAAATAAAGCACAAGGTTGCCTTCTTCCAGGTAGTGTTTTCTTTCTTTCCACAAAGCCATAATATTAGTTTCTCTGAATAATCAGCATTATCATTGACATCCACGCAGCTAACATCCCAGTCAACAGATATTGCCAAATCTACAGAGAACCAATCTTGATTTCACTCTGCACTCCTTGCTAACAGATTGTGAGGGAAAAGCTGTTCTCAACATTTCAGTATTTTAAGCTCTTTAGGAATTCTTTCACATCCTGAAAGTGTCCTACATCTACTTCTCGAGGCATGATAAACTCTATTATTTTCTATAGTCTAGAATTTCTACAACTTTTGACAGTAAAGTCCTCTATTTATATTGAAGGTCCTCTATGGTGTATGAAAAATGGATTAACTTTGTCACGCAATCTTACGCAATCTTTTTTTTTTTTTTGCGGGGCGGGGCGTGCGAGGTGAGGTGGGGCGCACGGGGCAGGGCGTGCGGGGCGGGGCGTGCGAGGTGAGGTGGGGCGCACGGGGCAGGGCGTGCGGGGCGGGGCGTGCGAGGTGAGGTGGGGCGTGCGGGGCAGGGCCTGCGGGACGGGGCGGGGCGTGCGAGGTGAGGTGGGGCGCGCGGGGCAGGGCGTGCGGGACGGGGCGGGGCGTGCGAGGTGAGGTGGGGCGCGCGGGGCAGGGCGGACGGGGCGGGGCGTGCGAGGTGAGGTGGGGCGCGCGGGGCAGGGCGTGCGGGACGGGGCGGGGCGTGCGAGGTGAGGTGGGGCGCGCGGGGCAGGGCGTGCGGGACGGGGCGGGGCGTGTGAGGTGAGGTGGGGCGCGCGGGGCAGGGCAGACGGGGCGGGGCGTGCGAGGTGAGGTGGGGCGCGCGGGGCAGGGCGTGCGGGACGGGGCGGGGCGTGCGAGGTGAGGTGGGGCGCGCGGGGCAGGGCGTGCGGGACGGGGCGGGGCGTGCGAGGTGAGGTGGGGCGCGCGGGGCAGGGCGTGCGGGACGGGGCGGGGCGTGCGAGGTGAGGTGGGGCGCGCGGGGCAGGGCGTGCGGGACGGGGCGGGGCGTGCGAGGTGAGGTGGGGCGCGCGGGGCAGGGCGTGCGGGACGGGGCGGGGCGTGCGAGGTGAGGTGGGGCGCGCGGGGCAGGGTGTGCGGGACGGGGCGGGGCGTGCGAGGTGAGGTGGGGCGGGCGTAGTCCCCAGATGCGCGGGGCGGGGCGGGTGCGTGGGCGGGGTGGGCGCGGAGGACAGAGTGGGCTGGGCACACGTGGTGGCGCGGGGCGGGGCCGATTTGGGGAGGGCGGAAAGGGCCGGGCGTGCAGGGTGTCACTCAATCTTGTAAACAATCCCACATATTTTAATATAACAATAGCAATTCATCTTATGAGCAATGATAAAATGGGGGCGGGGGTATAAACATGACAAAATATGTTTTTAAACCAATCTATTTTTAGAATTTTGTGCTTCCCAGTTACCCTAACTAAACTATTTGTATTTCTTATTTGGGTATAGAACTGTGCCTGGTACACAGAAGTACTTAATTTATATCTGTTAAATGAAACGGGAAAAATTTTGAGATAAATTTTATATAATTCTAAACAAAAAACAGTCTAAAAGTAAGGTGAATTAAAAAATGAGTTTTATGAAAGGAAAGTTATATTTCATATTAGACAATTAATTCTACACATTTAAAACTCACCAATGAAATCACGAAAAAAGCTCAGGCCAAATTTTTCTAAATTGGTGGAAATTCAAATTGGTGTAACCCATGTGGAAAACAATTGGCATAATCTTGTTAAGTTGGAGATAATCTTGTGTTAGTCAGGGTCTAAGCAGAAAATAGAAGCCTCTTGATAATTAAAACAGAGAAACTATAAGTTATGGAATTAGTTACACGCATGCTAGAAGAGCTGAGATGCAAGTTTGCAAGACAGAACCAAGCTTTGGCAACCACAGGAAGCCACAGTTATACCTACAATAGAGTAAGAGGAAGCTGAGGTAGGGATGGGTAGTGGAGGAGAGAAGGAAGAAGGGGGAAGGAACAGGAGGGATGAAGTGAGGAGGCGGGATGTCTGAATTGCTCAAGGGAGGCCATTCAGTGATAAGCTGGAGTTGGAATATCACAACCTAGGCAGCTGCTGCCAAAAACACTGCCTGAGGCCCAAAGGGAAGGAGATAACTACACTGACTTCTTCTCTGACTCGCCAACCCTATACCGGTACTACACATTGGCCAAACAGAGCTGGAAACCAGCTGGCATGGAAGCCTTGCACTGCGGTCTGCAGGTGTGAGTCCCTCTGTGGTAATTAGTACAACAAAGTCAAGGAGGTAGGGGGTGCATCTGAGGGTAAGCAGGTCCAGGATGGGCACATGCCAAGACCCAAAGATCCCACTCCCAAGTGTATGCCAAGGAGCACCGTTCAAAATAGGGAAACAAAAAACACTAGAAACAATCCAAGCATCCATTAACAGTAGACTATCTAGATAAATTGTGATTTACTCTTGCAATGGAATACGACAGTGAAAATGAAGGAAATAAAGCTACACACACTGACATGGATGAATCTCAGCAACATAATGATGATGGGAAAAAACAAGTCACAGAAGAATAGATGCAATACGATTCCAATTATATGAAGTACAAAAGCACGCTGAACAGAACAATTTATGATTTAGGGATACATATAGATGTGACAAGACCATAGAACAAAGCAAAATTCAGGATAGTGGTTATCTCTGGTGGTAGTGGGGAAGTGATGGAATAGGGGAGGGGTACACAGGTAGCTTCAAGTTACTAGCTATAGTCTATAAAATAGATACAACACTTCATTTCTATTATCATTTCAATTATATAGTATAAATATTCGTTTGTTATTCTGTAAGAAAAATATTTCTGAAAGCGTAATATATGTTTAAATGATTGACAAATTAATATAACAACCAGCAACCAAAAGGATTTGGCTGTTTTCTCTGAAAAATATTCCCCTCTCAGCTTGCAGCACTTTTTTAAACTGAAAAGATAGGAGTTTAATAATCAGAACAGACACAGAGACTTTGGTGGAGGTGGGGTGGGAGTGGTGTATCATGAACAATGATTGTTCCCCTAGTTTAAAAGTAACCTCTGGTAACATTTTCCTGGAAGCTTTTAGCTTTATATATCATTGCCAGTCACTTGCAACTTTGAACAAAGTTTTCCTGCTGAAGGGCACTATAACACTTAATATTTGACTACATAATATAGAAAGTCATTTCAAAAATCACCCCTTTAAGAAGTATTTATTGAGTGCTTGTATGTGTATAACATCGACCTGTGAATTTACAATGAAGTGTACTTGCATGATTTGATCATATTTTATAACCAAGAAAACAGGCTATGGGGCTTTTGGATAGCAAAAAAAAACAAAAACAAAACCTAAAAAATAAAATAGAGCAACTGTAAGCCACATGATAGTAGACCTGAAAGATTAAACAGCAATAGGCCTGAGCTGTATCTCATCATCTTAGGGCATGGTTTCAAAGAAGATCATAGCCCTGGATAATTGGGAAATCCAGTTTGAACTAGGGAATAGATGCCACTGGGGCCCCATAACCCCGTTCTGTTGCCCTAACTCTGACTTGACCAGCACTACAAGGACAGGCCCCAGGCATGTCCAAGTTCTACCCGGTCAAGGGCACTGCTGCACTGCTCAGCTCTTTTGCCTTAGGGCTTTCTCCAATGTCAAGGGAACTCACTGAGCCTACGCAGAGCAGGGGACCTGTGCAGCCCTCACTCATTGAGAAACTGGAGCCACTGACATATTCTCCAGCCCCCTTCCCCCCAGAGAGACGATTCTCAATGCATTCTACAGCAATCCTCAGGAGGTCTCAGTGGGATGGAGCAACTATTTTCCACCGCAATAGCTACAAAAGCTAGCTTAATAACATATGTGTTCTTGGGTTTTCCCTCTTCACCTCACTTTCCTGCCCACCCACCCCCAACTTGGACTTCTGGTGATGAGCCACAAAATGAACCACTTATTCCCTAGTCCTTGTCTCAGGTTAGATCTTTAGAGAAACCTAAACTGGGACCAACTATGACAAATGACATCCAAAAGCTGAAGATTCTTTTTGCCGGTGGAGACTTGAATTCCCTTCAAGCGTTATTATCCCAACGAACACAGGCACCAGAGGAGAAGAATATTTCTTCTCATTAAACAAAGTGATTCTGGGCTCTCAGGTTAGAGGTACAGAGAGATACAGTGAACTCTAGGATGAACAGGTAAAGATTCGGACCGGAGAGATTTAAAAAAAAATTTTTAATTGATATATATATTATATATTCACAAACCATGTATTCATCCAAAGTGTAAAATCAGTGGTTCACAATATCATCATATAGCTGTGCATTTATCATCTCAATTGACTTTTTTTTTTTTTTTATTAATTAAAAAAAGAATTAACAAAACAATTAGAAATCATTCCAATCTACATGTACAATCAGTAATTCTTAATAACATCACATAGTTGCATATTCATCATTTCTTAGTACATTTGCATCGATTTAGAAAAAGAAATAAAAAGACAACAGAATAAGAATTAAAACAATAATAGGAAGAAAAAAAACAAAAAAAACAAAAACAAAAAACCTATACCTCACATGCAGCTTCATTCAGTGTTTTAACATAATTGCATTACAATTGGGTAGTATTGTGCTGTCCATTTCTGAGTTTTTATATCAAGTCCCGTTGTACAGTCTGTATCCCTTCATCTCCAATTATCCCTTCTCTTTTTTTTTTTTTTTTTAATTAACGGACAAAAAGAAATTAACCCAACATTTAGAGATCATACCATTCTACACATGCAATCATTAATTCTTAACATCATCACATAGATGCATGATCATCATTTCTTAGTACATTTGCATTGGTTTAGAAGAACTAGCAACATAACCGAAAAAGATATAGAATGTTAATATAGAGAAAAAAATAAAAGTAATAATAGTAAAATCAAAACAAAACAAAACAAAACAAAACAAAAACCTATAGCTCAGATGCAGCTTCATTCAGTGTTTTAACATGATTACTTTACAATTAGGTATTATTGTGCTGTCCATTTTTGAGTTTTTGTATCTAGTCCTGTTGCACAGTCTGTATCCCTTCAGCTTCAATTACCCATTGTCTTACCCTGTTTCTAACTCCTGCTGAACTCTGTTACCAATGACATATTTCAAGTTTATTCTCGAATGTCCGTTCACATCAGTGGGACCATACAGTATTTGTCCTTTAGTTTTTGGCTGGATTCACTCAGCATAATATTCTCTAGGTCCATCCATGTTATTACATGGTTCATAAGTTTATCTTGTCTTAAAGCTGCATAATATTCCATCGTATGTATATACCACAGTTTGTTTAGCCACTCTTCTGTTGATGGAGATTTTGGCTGTTTCCATCTCTTTGCAATTGTAAATAATGCTGCTATAAACATTGGTGTGCAAATGTCCGTTTGTGTCTTTGCCCTTAAGTCCTTTGAGTAGATACCTAGCAATGGTATTGCTGGGTCGTATGGCAATTCTATATTCAGCTTTTTGAGGAACCGCCAAACTGCCTTCCACAGTGGTTGCACCCTTTGACATTCCCACCAACAGTGGATAAGTGTGCCTCTTTCTCCGCATCCTCTCCAGCACTTGTCATTTTCTGTTTTGTTGATACTGGCCATTCTGGTGGGTGTGAGATGATATCTCATTGTGGTTTTGATTTGCATTTCTCTAATGGCCAGGGACATTGAGCATCTCTTCATGTGCCTCTTGGCCATCCGTATTTCCTCTTCTGAGAGGTGTCTGTTCAAGTCTTTTTCCCATTTTGTAATTGGGTTGGCTGTCTTTTTGTTGTTGAGATGAACAATCTCTTTATAAATTCTGGATACTAGACCTTTATCTGATATATCATTTCCAAATATTGTCTCCCATTGTGAAGGCTGTCTTTCTACTTTCTTGATGAAGTTCTTTGATGCACAAAAGTGTTTAATTTTGAGGAGTTCCCATTTATTTATTTCCTTCTTCAGTGCTCTTGCTTTAGGTTTAAGGTCCATAAAACCGCCTCCAGTTGTAAGATCCATAAGATATCTCCCAACATTTTCCTCTAACTGTTTTATGGTCTTAGACCTAATGTTTAGATCTTTGATCCATTTTGAGTTAACTTTTGTATAGGGTGTGAGAGATGGGTCTTCTTTCATTCTTTTGCATATGGATATCCAGTTCTCTAGGCACCATTTATTGAAGAGACTGCTCTGTCCCAGGTGAGTTGGCTTGACTGCCTTATCAAAGATCAAATGTCCATAGATGAGAGGGTCTATATCTGAGCACTCTATTCGATTCCATTGGTCGATATATCTATCTTTATGCCAATACCATGCTGTTTTGACCACTGTGGCTTCATAATATGCCTTAAAGTCAGGCAGCGCGAGACCTCCAGCTTCGTTTTTTTTCCTCAAGATGTTTTTAGCAATTCGGGGCACCCTGCCCTTCCAGATAAATTTGCTTATTGGTTTTTCTATTTCTGAAAAATAAGTTGTTGGGATTTTGATTGGTATTGCATTGAATCTGTAAACCAATTTAGGTAGGATTGACATCTTAACTATATTTAGTCTTCCAATCCATGAACACGGTATGCCCTTCCATCTATTTAGGTCTTCTGTGATTTCTTTTAGCAGTTTTTTGTAGTTTTCTTTATATAGGTTTTTTGTCTCTTTAGTTAAATTTATTCCTAGGTATTTTATTCTTTTAGTTGCAATTGTAAATGGGATTCGTTTCTTGATTTCCCCCTCAGCTTGTTCATTACTAGTGTATAGAAATGCTACAGATTTTTGAATGTTGATCTTGTAACCTGCTACTTTGCTGTACTCATTTATTAGCTCTAGTAGTTTTGTTGTGGATTTTTCCGGGTTTTCGACGTATAGTATCATATCGTCTGCAAACAGTGATAGTTTTACTTCTTCCTTTCCAATTTTGATGCCTTGTATTTCTTTTTCTTGTCTAATTGCTCTGGCTAGAACCTCCAACACAATGTTGAATAATAGTGGTGATAGTGGACATCCTTGTCTTGTTCCTGATCTTAGGGGGAAAGTTTTCAATTTTTCCCCATTGAGGATGATATTAGCTGTGGGTTTTTCATATATTCCCTCTATCATTTTAAGGAAGTTCCCTTGTATTCCTATCTTTTGAAGTGTTTTCAACAGGAAAGGATGTTGAATCTTGTCGAATGCCTTCTCTGCATCAATTGAGATGATCATGTGATTTTTCTGCTTTGATTTGTTGATATGGTGTATTACATTAATTGATTTTCTTATGTTGAACCATCCTTGCATACCTGGGATGAATCCTACTTGGTCATGATGTATAATTCTTTTAATGTGCTGTTGGATACGATTTGCTAGAATTTTATTGAGGATTTTTGCATCTGTATTCATTAGAGAGATTGGTCTGTAGTTTTCTTTTTTTGTAATATCTTTGCCTGGTTTTGGTATGAGGGTGATGTTGGCTTCATAGAATGAATTAGGTAGTTTTCCCTCCACTTCGATTTTTTTGAAGAGTTTGAAGAGAATTGGTACTAATTCTTTCTGGAACGTTTGGTAGAATTCACATGTGAAGCCATCTGGTCCTGGACTTTTCTTTTTAGGAAGCTTTTGAATGACTAATTCAATTTCTTTACTTGTGATTGGTTTGTTGAGGTCATCTATGTCTTCTTGAGTCAAAGTTGGTTGTTCATGTCTTTCCAGGAACCCGTCCATTTCCTCTAAATTGTTGTATTTATTAGCGTAAAGTTGTTCATAGTATCCTGTTATTACCTCCTTTATTTCTGTGAGGTCAGTAGTTATGTCTCCTCTTCCATTTCTGATCTTATTTATTTGCATCCTCTCTCTTCTTCTTTTTGTCAATCTTGATAGGGGCCCATCGATCTTATTGATTTTCTCATAGAACCAACTTCTGGTCTTATTGATTTTCTCTACTGTTTTCATATTTTCAATTTCATTTATTTCTGCTCTGATCTTTGTTATTTCTTTCCTTTTGCTTGCTTTGGGATTAGTTTGCTGTTCTTTCTCCAGTTCTTCCAATTGAACAGTTAATTCCTGCATTTTTGCCTTTTCTTCTTTTCTGATATAGGCATTTAGAGCAATAAATTTCCCTCTTAGCACTGCCTTTGCTGCGTCCCATAAGTTTTGATATGTTGTGTTTTCATTTTCATTCGCCTCGAGGTATTTGCTAATTTCTCTTGCAATTTCTTCTTTGACCCAGTCATTGTTTAGGAGTGTGTTGTTGAGCCTCCACGTATTTGTGAATTTTCTGGCACTCTGCCTATTATTGATTTCCAACATCATTCCTTTATGGTCCGAGAAAGTGTTGTGTAAGATTTCAATCTTTTTAAATTTGTTGAGACTTGCTTTGTGACCCAGCATATGGTCTATCTTTGAGAATGATCCATGAGCACTTGAGAAAAAGGTGTATCCTGCTGTTGTGGGATGTAATGTCCTATAAATGTCTATTAAGTCTAGTTCATTTATGGTAATATTCAGATTCTCTATTTCTTTGTTGATCCTCTGTCTAGATGTTCTGTCCCTTGATGAGAGTGGTGAGTTGAAGTCTCCAACTATTATGGTATATGAGTCTATTTCCCTTTTCAGTGTTTGCAGTATATTCCTCACGTATTTTGGGGCATTCTGATTCGGTGCGTAAATATTTATGATTGTTATGTCTTCTTGTTTAATTGTTCCTTTTATTAGTATATAGTGTCCTTCTTTGTCTCTTTTAACTGTTTTACATTTGAAGTCTAATTTGTTGGATATTAGTATAGCCACTCCTGCTCTTTTCTGGTTGTTATTTGCATGAAATATCTTTTCCCAACCTTTCACTTTCAACCTATGTTTATCTTTGGGTCTAAGATGTGTTTCCTGTAGACAGCATATTGAAGGATCCTGTTTTTTAATCCATTCTGCCAATCTATGTCTTTTGATTGGGGAATTCAGTCCATTGACATTTAGTGTTATTACTGTTTGGATAATATTTTCCTCTAACATTTTGCCTTTTGTATTATATATATCATATCTGATTTTCCTTCTTTCTACACTCTTTTCCATATCTCTCTCTTCTGTCTTTTTGTATCTGACTCTAGTGCTCCCTTTAGTATTTCTTGCAGAGCTGGTCTCTTGGTCACAAATTCTTTCAGTGACTTTTTGTCTGAGAATGTTTTAATTTCTCCCTCATTTTTGAAGGATAATTTTGCTGGATATAGGAGTCTTGGTTGGCAGTTTTTCTCTTTTAGTATTTTAAATATATCATCCCACTGTCTTCTAGCTTCCATGGTTTCTGCTGAGAAATCTACACAAAGTCTTATTGGGTTTCCCTTGTATGTAATGGATTGTTTTTCTCTTGCTGCTTTCAAGATCTTCTCTTTCTCTTTGACCTCTGACATTCTAACTAGTAAGTGTCTTGGAGAACGCCTATTTGGGTCTAATCTCTTTGGGGTGCGCTGCACTTCTTGGATCTGTAATTTTAGGTCTTTCATAAGAGTTGGGAAATTTTCATTGATAATTTCTTCCATTAGTTTTTCTCCTCCTTTTCCCTTCTCTTCTCCTTCTGGGACACCCACAACACGTATATTTGTGCGGTTCATATTGTCCTTGAGTTCCCTGATACCCTGTTCAAATTTTTCCATTCTTTTCCCTATAGTTTCTGTTTCTTTTTGGAATTCAGATGTTCCATCCTCCAAATCACTAATTCTATCTTCTGTCTCTTTAAATCTATCATTGTAGCTATCCATTATTTTTTCTATGTTTGCTACTTTATCCTTCACTTCCATAAGTTCTGCGATTTGTTTTTTCAGTTTTTCTATTTCTTCTTTATGTTCAGCCCATGTCCTCTTCATGTCCTCCCTCAATTTATCGATTTCATTTTTGAAGAGGTTTTCCATTTCTGTTCGTATATTCAGGATTAGTTGTCTCAGCTCTTGTGTCTCATTTGAGCTATTGGTTTGTTCCTTTGACTGAGCCATATTCTCGATCTTTTGAGCGTGGACAGTTATCTTCTGCTGCTGGCGTCTGGGCATTTATTCAGATTTCTCTTGGTGTTGGACCCAGCAAGGTTGTAATATTTTTCTGTGAAATCTCTGGGTTCTGTTTTTCTTATCCTGCCCAGTAGGTGGCGCTCGTGGCACACGTTTGTCTGCGGGTCCCACCTGTAAAAGGTGCTGTGGGACCTTAAACTTTGGAAAACTCTCGCCGTCCTGGGGGTTCGCTAGCCGAAGCGGCTTGAGCCGGCCCAGGGGTCCGAACGCAGGGAGGGTTGCTGGTCGCCGCAGCCAGGGAAAGAGCCCGTCCGAATTTCCTAGTCGGCCCTGGGCAACAAGCGTGGCGGGAGGGCGCCAGCGGCAGCGGCCCGCCCGAGAGAGTGCACGTTCCCCGGGAGTCACGGGTTTGGAAGGGGCCTCCCCCACCCATCACCGTTCTCCGCGGCCTGGGGGTTTCCGATCCAATTCTCTCAGTTGGTCCGGGGGCTGCGCGTGGTGTGGGCGCCAGCCGTCTTTGTTTCAGGGGACCGCCTCTCCAATTCTCCCAGCCGGCCCGGGAAGGGGGAAGGGAGTAACTCCGGCCGCTTGCCACCCCGCCCGGTAAGGCCCGCGCGCCTCGGAGATCTCACCCGAGCTGCTTCTCTCAGCCAGCCAGCCGTTCCAGGATGGGGTACGCTGTCTTTTTTATCTCTGTTGTGGCTTTGGGCGCTTTCTGTATCGTTTCTACTCCCCTAGTAGGTGTCCTGGAGAAGAAACTAAGATCCGCGCGTCTTACTAAGCCGCCATCTATCTCAATTGACTTTTTATTGTGAAATATAACATATATACAAACAAGCAATAAATTTCCAAGTACTATAGAATAGATTTTAAAGTTTGGTATGGGTATAGTTCCATGATTTTATGTTTTTATTTCTAGTTGCTCCAAGACACTGGAGACCAAAAGAAATAATATAATGACTTAGCAGTCAGACTCATCTGTTAAATCCTGTCTTCTCTGTTGCACTCCTCCTTCTCTTTAAATAACATATATACACAAAAGCAATACATTTTAAAGTACATCACAACAATTAGTTGCAGAACAGATTTACAGAGCTTGGTCTGGGTTACAATTCCACAATTTTAGGTTTTTACTTCTAGCTGCTCTAAGGTACTAAAAGCATTATCAGCATAATGACTCAGCACTCATATTCATTTGTTAAACCTGACCTTCTCTGTACAACTACACCATCACCTCTGATCTTTCTCCCACTGTTTAGGTGCATTTGGGCCATGTCCACAGAGCAGAAAGATTTTTAAAACAAGCAGGAAGGGATTGGCCCAGCACAGACCAGAACTTGGGAGCAAGAACACGGAAGGACTCACCGACAAGGATTCAGGGGTACCAGGAGGGCCACGTTCCCCTCAGGGTAACCCGTGGCAGGATGGTCCAGGCCAAAGTGCATCACCAGCTTAGTGGGGAAAAACCAGGGACAGGTATTTAAACCGAAGGAATAGATGTGGATTTCATTGTACAGCAGCATAAAATCTGGAAATACCATTTATGGCCTGAAAAACAGAGAGACATTTGCACCGGGAAGCATGCACAAGAATGTTTCAGGGCAGCACTGTTTCAAACCAGATAAGCAAGCCAGAAACATGCAAGCAGTTCAGATGCCGTCTGGAAGAAGAACGGGTAAATAAACTGCTTGTACAGTAATAGAGACAAAGGAACTACTGCTACACAGAACACTATAGACAGATTGTAGGCATGTGATGTTGCATGACATAAAGAGTGTCCCAAAGATTCTTTAAATAAGGCTCAAATATAAAAACGAACACAAAGCATGATAGGCTCCAAAAGAAATGCTTTAAATATTTTCACTTATTTTTTTTCAAAACGGCCCTATGGGTTGCATGGGTGGGTTAGCGGTGGAATGCTCGCCTTCCAGGCGAGAGACCCGGGTTCGATTCTCAGACCATGCACCCAAAGGAAAAACAACAACAACAACAACAACAAAACAGTCTTACGGTAGAATGTCATTAATGGCCCCATTTTAGAGATTAGGAAAATGAGGCTCAGAACATTTAAGTAACTGGTCCAAGGTCAGACATCCAGTAAGTAGTAGAAACAACTCAAATCCAGGCTACAGACTTCCAAAATCCACATTTCTAACTGCTGCACTAAACTCTAAATCCATCCATCCATCCATATATACATACAACATACATAGATAAAGTTTAGGCATGTACTTCTGATAAAACAAGAGAAAAATAGGGCCTGATGAATTCAGGGTATGTTTGGTATCCTGGGTTGGGCTGACACAGTAGGATAGGATAAGAGAGAAGCATGTAGGTCCGTGTTGTAGTCCCTGAACTGAATGTTGCAATGGAGATAAGGGATGGTGTGTGTTGCAAGTGTAGAATTGTAGTGTCTTTAGATTTAAAATTCTTAAAGCATGCCCATCATAGACTTATTTGCATTATTTCTTAATATTGGATTAAAATATTTATTTTTATTACTGAACTTTTTAGGCACCCATGCTAAAATTCTGTGCCCCAAGCAAGCACCTCACTTCCTTTGTCCTAGTGCTGGCACTGGTTGGGACATAGTCATCTTGTTGGGAGAAGAAGGGAAAAGGAGAAAAGACAGGACTTGTGTTTAATGTGGGTTTGCTAGAAAAGCATTCCCTGGGTTCTCAGATTGCATGTTTACTTTGGGTGGCTTGGTGCAGGGGTTGACTGACATTAAGTGAGGGCTAAATCAGCCTGTCTCTCCTTTGCATCATCACTGAAGTCTGCTTTCTACAGTTAATATGTTTAAAATGGAAATGGAATGATGTATTTTGAGCAGTTAAACTGTCAGGGCTTTAGAAACATTTCCCCACTTCATCATTGTAACAGCTCCATAAGGTAGGTATTTGTACTCCCATTTCATGGATAAGTTGATCTCAGAAATATTAAGTACATGGTCTAAGGGCACATATTTCTAAAGTGTCACAAATTGAAAATTCCATATCCTCCTGTTGTGATTTTCCCAACCTGCTTTACCTGACCTTTTCTGCTGTGTGATGGAAGCTATTAGGACCCAATGAATTACAATGTATGAAAACACTTAGTAAACTGCAAAAATATAAATTTTACCATAGTCTTATTAATAACTCCAATAAATAATAAGACCATTTATACTTTTAATAATAAAACCATTTATACTCAATGCTCACTAGGAACAAAGGCATATTTTGCCTTTCTTAGAGTATCATATGAAATGAAATATAATATTACAAAGAAGAAAAATACATTCTACTCTTCTTAAAATGGGAAAATATCCAGAGTCAACAATCACTCGTCCTATTTCTCTGAACCTGAATATACAGAGCTTTGTACTATACATTTGAACCATTCCCAGAACACAATTAAAATGCTGAAATGCATTTGAGCAGATGTTTATTCTCTCAGGAAAGGTAACTAGAAAGATTATCTACTCTACACTGTCAGGTGTGATATTGTAAATAGGATGGTAAACCAAAGTAACATACACAATTTTCTAATTTCGTATTTGATTCCAAAGTCCAAGAGAAGGTGAAAATAGAAATCAAACAAATTCCAGTCAATTTAACTAACCTTATATCCCATTAGACCTCAAATTTACTTTACCTCTGACAACAGCTGATGAAATGAGTTAAAAAACAAAAAACAAATACAAACATTTCTAAGGTCAACATTTTGTCTCTCTGGCTAATATATTTTAGTTTTTATATTCCTTACTGAAACCTATAAAAACGCTTTTCAATTTGGATAGTAGTGCCTATGTGTGTTAAGTCTATAACTGACAAAAAGTAAAAGAAAAAAGAAAGGTGAGTTTTATGCATTTTTTAAGCAAAGCCTTTTATTCATGTGATCATTGTTTACTTTGTTGTAGGAATCAGAAAAGATTGTTTAGCAAGCACTGCTATGGAAATTAAAGGGTGTTCTGTTTGCTTGCTTCCTGTACATCAACTACTTTGCAGCCCCTTTATATTACATGACACATAAATTCCTACATGCAAAATATCATCAAACATAAACAATCGAACAAGAATATTTCTTATAGCTGTGCTTTTTCAACTAGTAGTTAACAAGGGAACTGTGAATTCCAGAAAACTCCCCTCCTTTCAGCTTTTCTATAGCACTATATTGTCAACATTTTGGGAAAAACGATAAAAGTAAATTGCATCTTCTGGCTGTAGACACCCTTTATAATTTAAAAATATAGCAGGTGATTCTTGTTATATGGATTTTCTCTGTTCAACTTTCTAGTTTACACTTAGATTTGTTGAATAAACTCCCCCTTTTCCAGAAAGGCAGCCTGGCTTTATGTGAGTGCTCAAAACATCTCCTTTTTGTCTTTTCTCACTATGGGGGGCTCCCCCTGTGTTATGCAACTCCAGGTTTCTCCCTGCAGAGAAGGAAAGAAGCTTAAGATAGCTTTCGGAATGACACTAACAAATGAAGCTGCTTTATAGATATCATCACCAGATTCCAAATGAAGATTACATAAAATTCAACTGACAGTTAAGAAAAAAAAGGTTTTCTATTTCCATAACAAGAGTAGAGTTTTAAAATTTTTTTATTAATTTATTAATTAAAAAAATATAACAAACGCAAACATTCTTAACATATGATCATTCCGTTCTATATATAATCAATAATTCACAATATCATCACATAGTTGCATATTCATCATCATGATCATTTCTTAGAACATTTACATCAATTCAGAAAAAGAAATAAAAATAAAACAGAAAAAATTCATACATACCATACCCCTTACCCTCCCTTTCGTAGGTTGCTAGCATTTCAATCTAAATTTATTTTAACATTTCTTCCCCTATATTTTTATTCCATATGTTTTACTCATCTGTTCATAAGGTAGATAAAAGGAGCATCAGACACAAGGTTTTCACAATCACACAGTCACACTGTGAAAGCTGTATCATTATACAATCATCTTCAAGAAACATCGCTACTGGAACACAGCTCTATATTTCTAGGCAGTTCCCTCCAGCCTCTCCATTACATCTTGACTAACAAGGTGATATCTATTGAATGCGTAAGAATAACCTCCAGGATAACCTCTCCACTCTGTTTAGAATCTCTCAGCCATTGACACTTTATTTTGTCTCATTTCACTCTTCCCCCTTTCGTTTGAGAAGGTTTTCTCAATCCCTTGATGCTGAGTCCCAGCTCATTCTAGGATTTCTGTCCCATGTTGCCATGAAAGTCCACACCCCTGGGAGTCATGTCCCACACAGACAGGGGGAGGGTGGTAAGTTTGCTTGCTGTGTTGGCTGGAGAGAGAGGCCACATCTGAGCAACAAAAGAGGTTCTCTTGAGGGTGACTCTTAGGCCTAATTTTAAGTAGGTTTGACCTATCCGTTGTGGGGTTAAGTTTCATATGAACAAACCCCAAGATTGGGGACTCAACCTATTGCTTTGGTTGTCCCCACTGCTTGTGAGAATATCAGGAATTCTCCACTTGGGGAAGTTGAATTTTCCCCCTTTCTCACCATTCCCCCAAGGGGACTTCGCAAATACTTTTTTATTCACTGTTCAAATCAAGGACTACAGTTTTTAGGCGAATAAAACTATTCAAATTAAACTGCGGATCCACTTATTGTACTTAAGTCTAATTAAAACAAAGGTGGGCCATGAGATGGTAACTCAATGGCAAGGTTCTCGCCTACTATGCTGGAGACCCCGGTTCGATTCCCAGTGCGTGTCCATGCAAAAACAAAGAAACAAACAAATAAAATATATGCCTGTTTATTATACAAAGAGAAATATATATGACGGTCACTCTAAATTTTCTTCGAAATACCCGCCAAAGTTTCAATATTTATTCCTAAATAGATTTAAGACGCTTTCTTCACAGCACTAAGAATTTTGCACAATAATTCGACTGAAAAACCTTACAGAAGTTTAATACATATTTAACACAGGATAGAATAAGACAAAGTCCTGGCCCCTTGAGATACTCATAATTGGACTGAGGAAAAGGGCATTTAGAAAGAAAATACTCATGCAATGTGATACCTTCTGTAGTACATGTTATTACAAAGTCCTGCATAGGCATGAAAGGAAAGAGAGAGATTAATTCCACCTCAGAGAATTAAAGAAATGTATCGCATAGAAGATCAGATTTTGTCTGCATCCTAAAGGACAATCAAAAGCTTGTCATGTTGAGAAAGTGGGAATTATCAGTTAAAGTCTAATGAGACTGTCTTGAGGTGTAAGTAGGACAGTCAGGGAATGGAGGAGGACCAAGTGCCCAGAAAGAATGGAGAAGACCATGGGAAACAGCCGTGGCTGAAGATAAGCAAGTGATGGTGTTAATTCAAAGGAGATATTGAAAATAGTGCCCCACATGTGTTACACTTTTTCGGTCTGTTTGCACATCTAAGTATATCCTAGGAAATATTACTTTTCACTGTATCATTTTTTACTATTCAACTGTAAAATAAACAGATGCTTCTAAGTGCTGATCCTCCCCTTGCATTCATGCCATGAATGTAAGGCTATAAAACTACACTTATATGCATTTTTTATCTTCTAACTTTTACACTTCTATTTCCCCAGTTTTCAGTTCCCTTATTTCACTGAATTTCATATTTAGTTTATGATGCCAATATTTTGGCACTTGGTTTACATTTTTAAAGAGTTTTTCCAAGTGAAAATGGAAATAAAAGATATCCATAATTCTGTATATTATCAGCTCGCCAATCCCTATTTCCCAGGTTCCCAATCTAGCCATCTACCTTCTGTATTTTCTTTGTAACGAAGTACAGGTAGTCACATTATTCAGGAGTTAATAACCATTGATAAATTACATTTCAAAAAAACCCACAAAAACAAAAAAAAAAGAAAAAAATTTCTTAAATATTACATTTCACATAGACATTAATATTCAATTTCTTTAGAGAGTTCTAACCTACATATACTTTTCCTTGGAGTGTTTTAGGGAAACCCCCAAATCCAAAGCACCAGCCCATAGTTCAAAGAGTAAGTCAAACCTCTCCATAAAGGAAAACCAAGCTTTGTCCCTTGCTAAGAAGTACTGTAAGATTAAATCAGTGCATGTACAAAAAGAAAGGTTGAAGGTTGATATTTTATTAATTGAAGTTAATTCTTAGATCTCAATTAATTTAACTTGAAACATCAACCTGTGTCCTCCGCAGAATACCAGGTGGATAAAAATTCCCTTAAGATGATCAATATTATGTAATAATAGTCAATACATCCAGGTGGTTCCTGGCATATATGAGCCGTTGAAATACATACCCTATTGAATTTTAATTGATAGACAAAAATAAAGCCCAAGTGTTATGTCCAGAATTATTTAAAAATGTTTCACCTGCCTTGAGAGTTGTAAGAGAAATGAGATTTAAAAAATGATTTGTAATACATTTCTCCTAGCTTTGCATTTATCCATCAATCATTTCTGAACCGCAAAGCACAATGATTGCATTCATCTCAGAGCAAAGATGATGTCTGACCCCATAGTTTTTGTTATTTGGGAAGTCCATTTATAATAAGTGGTAAATAGGTGCAGTAATCAAAACCATCTGAAGATAGAGTCAATTCTCTCTCACGCTCACTCTTTCCCCATACAGTCTCCTACCCTCTTCTCTCCCCCATTCCTCCATCTTTCTCTCTCTCCCTCCCCATACACACACACAAAAAAACATGTATACATACACGCACAAATACATGCATATGTATGTATTTTCATGCACATTGTAAAAACACAATTGAATTAAATTCAGACCAATGGAAGGGTATATTTGGTATATATCTAAAGTAACAAATTTCTGACAAATGAACCAAAACTTAGGTGAGTCTGTTCACTAATTCCTACCACAAATATTTGTTGACTGTTTATTTCATGCCACCAGGCAGTGCACATAAACAGTAAAACAAGACAGACTTGGAAACTGCTCTTGTGGGAACTTTTAGCATCTTGTACGGAATAGCAAGTAAATGGCAAAATAATCTAACCACAAAATATGATAAGCATTATAGATGGGCCAGACAAAAAGTTAAGATACAGAACACTCAAGAGAATGAGGGAAAAGAGGAAGGCTTAGTCTAGGTTACATAATCAAGAAAGTTGTCTGCGTGGAAGTAATAATTAAATCTGAGAACCAAAGGAAGAGGAAGATTTCATCCTGCAAGATAATGGGAAAAGATTTTCTGGGGAACAAACAGCCTGTACAAAGTCCATGAGGTAGGGAAGAAACCACCATAACTGTTTTTGGATACTTTTTGCAGAACTGCCTTCATGGCCTTAAGAGATTTAAAAAAAAAAATCTATCTGTGTTGAAGAACATGGAAACTGTGCTTCCTTGAAAGCGGAGCTTATCTTCTGAACCACTCAAACAATCAGCTATAGAGATACTGCTAATGAATTAGTAAATGTGAATAAATCGGATAGAACTTATCCCATTGATTAACTGATCTTAAAACAATTCTAGAAGGAATTCTAAAACTGCAAACGAAACAAACAGTTCATTGTAAAAGCAACAAAGATGGCTCTTCAATATTTGAGAAAAAAAGTCAACCTCACTCATGATTAAACATTTTTTCACCAATCAGATGGACATACTGTGTTGTGTGCTGTACATGGTATAAGGAAATAGGTACTCTTGCACCTTGTGGATTGGTGTGTGTGTGTGTACACATGAGTATAGTGTATCTCTGTAAGAATACATACAAAACTAGTAATATCAGTTCTCTCTAGTGAGAGTAAAGGCAAAGTAAAGGAAGACAAAATGGCTGGGTGACACTGTAGGAGAAACATTTTCATTGTGTATCTTTTTTTTTCTTTGCATTTTTGAATTTTGTACTACATGCAACTAATTAGATAATTAGAGCTTTAAGGGCACTTTAGGGGTCACTTCATCTTGAGCAAATATTTTACTTAAAAAGAATAAAAGCCATGTCCATCCAGCCATCCATTTACACTGCCCTCCTCCCTCCAGCCAGCCAGTCAGCCAACCATCATTTATCCATCCCATGTTTAATTCATATGAACAATTTATTGAACTTCTAGGCTCTATGATGTCACCAAGGATACAAAGTTAAATAAGACAGCTTGTTCCTTGACTGAATTTACAATCTAGTTGGAGAAAAGCAACCCCATGGTTACAGATAGATAGGCTCTGGCAAATGCAACATCTGGGCATGTGAAAGCAGAGGGAGTGGATGGGAAGAGCTAAAAAGCTCCTCAACTTGAAGGGCATTCTCCAGGGACAAGTTTAAAAGCTCTGCGATGCATGATAAATAGCTTTTTTTTGGGGGGGGAAGGGGGAGTGCATGGACCAGGAATCGAACCCGGGTCCCCCGCATCGCAGGGGAGAATTCTACCCTCACATCCCCATGAATAACTTTTTTAATGTAGGTGTCTACTGTTTCTATATTTCATTTCCCTTTGGCTCCTTTCAGTGAAAAAATCGTCATCATTTCCTTTATATAGCCTATAGAAATAATATATACAATTGTGTTCTAAGAAACAAATAGACAAAAGTTCAGTTTTCACATTTGCAGGTAATATATAAATCATTTTACAATAGTCTTGCTTTTAAGTACCTATCTATAGTAATCTTGAGAAAATATTTAAACCTGTCCCTGAGCTTGAAAAAGAACATCATAAGAAAGTATTTCCAAGCTTAGTTCCAGGTTTTTTCTATCAGCAAAATGATTGTATTATAGAGCTACAGTAAAGTTACTATCCAACCAAGGAATTCCAAAAGGAATTTTCCCAAAATCAAATTACAAAAGTAAAATAGGTTTTCTACTACATAATTTGCATATAATACAACTATATACATTTTTTCACTATGTCCTGGCAGAAATTTCACCTGAGGGAAAACTTGAATGTCAAATACTCTTATTTCTAAACACTAATCACTACATTTTTTCATAGACAACTTTAACATTAGAAGTAAAACTTTATCTTAATCACTGCGTAATAGCTTTTCCTCACCTATAAAATAATAATAATAAATAATTTTTATGTGATCAAACTATTAAATGTAATATAAATGATAAAATCCCTTTATGGGGATTGTGTAAGTTTACAGCTATGTTCCCCCAAGACACATATTCTTAATCTTAATCCATTCCTATGGCTGAGAACCCACAGTAAGTAAGACATTTTGATGAGGTTACATGAGTTAAGATGTGGCCCAAATGAATCAGGATGGACCTTTTTTTTTTTTTCTATGCTGTGTGGTGGGGGTCACATTTCACTCTTCTCCATGTGACTATCCTGTTAACACAGCACCATTTGTTGAATTTTTTTTTTTTTTCGTTTTGGTGTGCATGAGCCGGGAATCGAACCCGGCTCTGCCACATGGCAGCTGAGCATTCTACCACTGAACTACCCTCGCACCTCCCAGAATGGGTCTTAATCTATTACTGGAAGCCTTATAGAGAAGGCCACAGAGGGAGAAGGCACAGGGGGCAGCCAGAAGCTGGAAAGCACTGCCTTGCTAACATCTTGGTTTTAGACTCACCTTAGCTTCAAAACCATGAGCCAATAAATTCCAGGAATTGACTGTATGATATTTGCTTTATCAGATGGGAAATTAAAACAATACCCAATGCAGAAATACACTGAAATAGCAGGGATTGCCATTGTTAATTATAGAAAGTGAAGCATTCAAAAAACAGTTATAAGTTTATCAACACTACCACGTTTAAACATCCACCCAAATACCTGAGTAATCTTAGATAAATATCAACCTTGAGGTATGCTAGCACAAGGAGATTCAGGAAATGTCAACACAGAATACAGAAAGGATCAAAGAATTGCTCGCCCTCTCTCTTGCACAAGATCCTATTGATATTGAAGAACAAACAAGCAAACAAGTTCCTCAGACATCTGGATTCAAAGTTTTTCTATCACTCTATGGTTATACAGTGAGTCTGTATTTCATTAAATAATTAGAACGTGAAAATATTAATCAACTAGCTTGAAATGAGTTAGATTAAAGCATATTCCAAATCACATACCATATTATAGGTCTAATCGCTATGTGAGAGCATGGAGTAGCTGATTACCTTTGTCTTTAGAAAACGTATTTTCTGCACTCAGCCTAGGGAGAAAATTATTTACCAGGAACACAGGTTACATTCCAAACCCTGATGAATGAATATGAAAAGTGTGTTCTTAGGGTGAAGATTTGGCAGGAGAAGGTGTGCGTATAGTTGGAGATTGGCTGGGACATACTGAAAAAATACAGGTCAGCAATAGAATCCTCATATTCAAAAATCAAGTATACTATCATTATATGTGTAAATATTTCAGCATCATTATATGTATCTGCGAAAGGATATTAAGATAAATATCAAGCATGAGAATTTGTAACTGGAGCTGATTTAGAGGGTTTGGGAAAAGGTAGAAGATGGCGCCAGTGCTAGTGGGCTCAGGGGTATTTAGGATTCCTAGGAACATAATTTTCAACATAAGTGTCTAAAGTTTTCCAAATTACTAAGTAGGCTTTTAAAAACCCTATCTCTCTCTTTTTTTTAATCACTAAATTGAGTAACTTAGCAAATTACTTTGGCATGCTATCCATAGCCTATGCATTTCTCAGAATGTGACTTGTTGAAATTGGGGTGACCCCATCAGCAGATACTAGTGTTATACTGGGAATACTTTTAAATTTAAAAAGCACAATCTTGCATTCTGGAAGACTGCTATTTTCAGTCTTTTCACTCTGATAGTATCCCCCAAGGAACTTTAAGGGATGGAACCCCTGATGGAGCAGATCAAATCTGAATGCTTTTGGACGCACCAGTGGGTAGAAGACTTTCTCAGAAGTCATTAAATTTGGGCTCCATGAGTAACTGAACCATACCTTGAATCCAGTAAATGAGCAACATGAAATGATCACTAATCTAATGATCTTATTGATGAAAGATATAGCAACCAGAAAAAATAAAGTAGGAACCCTTAAGATGGCTTTTTTTTAAATTTAAGAGTAGCAATTAAAATTATTTGGGATAGTATATAAAAGTGTTTTATATAGTATTAACTAGAATTAGGTGAGTTCATCTTGGGGGTAACTATAATTACCAAATGCCTATATAACAATGTATCTACACCACAAAATAGTTTTGTCTTCAAGAAATGGCTACACCTATGGAAGAGGGCATTGGAGAATGAATTAAGTTCAATGAAAGATCAGTGTAAGGAAAACAATGCCTAGTGGTTAGATAGCTTAGAGTTATTTGGTAATTTACTAGCTGTTGGATCTGATTGATATAAATATTTAAGCCTTGGTTTCCTTATTTTTAAAATGGATATGGCCATCACACCAAATTAACTGGGTTGTTTCAAGACATAAATATGGTATTATATGCCAAGGGGTTGTCTTGGTAGCAGGCACATATTAACTGCTTTACAAATACTAGCTATAATTATTAGTGAAATGCAGTTACTGACATTTCTGTCAAAATACATATCAGTAAATTATTTGGCTTTCTGTCTCTATTTCTCTCACTTGGAAGGTCACCTCTGTGAAAAAAAAAAAAATCTACCTCCTAACTATATTTTCTCCATTCCTTCCTTCCCAAATCATTCCATCCTGCTCTGAAACTAATCCCTTTTGACAGGGAGTTCGTATTTCCTTTGCTTGGCATAACGAAAGGTGCTCAATAAATATTTGTTTATTGCACATAGGAAGGAGGTTGTGAAGAAAATACTACTTGCTTACTGAAGGGTGACAAATCCTTCTTCAATCTTATGATACACTAACAAATAATAGGCAAAACCATCTTTCAGCCAAATTAATACATTCTTGGGTTATTTAAATTATCAGGTTTTAAGGTTGATTTCCTAATTAGGTTACAAATTCTCTGATTTATAACATTTAAGCTTCAATCATCTCATCTCTCCAATCTCCAGTGCCCATGTTAAATCTTCCTAAAGCTTTTCTCTTATGCCCTTCTGCGGCCCTCAGTTGTCCCTGATAAGGGCTCTAAATCTGTTATTTAAGGTAGCATGATGCAAGAGCAAAATTATTTGCTTCCCTGCCCTCTTGTAAAACGTATCACATAAAATATAAAATATAAAACCGTCCCATATATGTAGCAACCTCCATTTTCCCAAGAGATGTTATGGACCTCTCTTCCCAAAATATTTAGGCCAACATGGATATATAAATGTATAGGTCTTTAGACGAAGTCATCAAATATACTTTTCATAGTAGTAACAAGAAATTAAATGTCCTTATTTATATAAGAATGCACATTTCAATAAAATATTCAAAATGCTGTTTTTTCCATTTCCATATTTCATGAAGCAAATTTATTCAATCTCTTTTCAGCCAGTTATGACATAACTGATTTCTTTATCCAAAGAACCACTTTTTGTGTCATTTAACAGTTTTTTCAAAGATCAGCATCTTCATTTCCATCTACATGGTTTGAGATGCAGTACTTTTGGAATATTTCTATTATTCATCATGAAAATGTTATCTCATGTCACATGCATGGTAGTCGGAAAGATGTTTTCTCCCCATCCACTTGTCTTTTAGGTGTAAATTTCTCATTTCAGCATGATGACTGCTTATCGTTTTGTATATATGAGTGCATATGTATGTGTGATCTTTATAATGTCAGCAATGACATCTCCCAATTAAAGAGATGAAATCAGGTCCCCATACATAATTTAAAAAGCATTCAATGTTTGTCTTCATTTTAAAATCAATTTCATCAGGATAATTCCTTATGGGTCTAACACTTGCAAAGACATGTCTTCTATACAGAATTATCTTATTCAAAATAAAGCAGTTTACAACGGTTTTGTAATATAAGAGACTTTTGAATATAAGTAAAGAGATATACTTCTTATCACAGGGTTAACTGGGATATAGGGGAGCTCCTTTCACTCAGATATTTTCACATGATACAAACTTTAGATTATATTTCTGCAAATAAAAGGTAATGAGAACAGTGAATATTCACTCATTTCTTTATTTATTCTTTCGTTAACCAATTCACTCTTTTGCTTAAATGTATTCCAAAACATTTATCCATAAAGTAAAGGAAGTTACACATAGAGATAAGTTCAAAGAATAGTCAACAGCATTCAGTGAAAGAAAGGATTCAGGAATGGAGAAGGGAATGAAACTATAATGACTCTAGGGATTTCAGATTTAGGAGCCTGGAAGCAGTGGTGCCTATAATAGGAAGGGAAATAGTAAGGAGGAGCTGGTTTATGTGGGAGTACATAATGAGTTCCATTTGGGATATTTAATTTTGAGACTGATGGGGGGACACTTAATTGGAGATGTTCTGTAGGTGTAATGATATTAAGAAGGGGAAAAATGCAATTAGAGCTCCACCAAATTCTATCAGCTGTGTCCAAACCATATTGATTGCCTGTGTGTAGAGCTGGTGTGCAGTACAGTGGAGCTGAATGCCAGTAAGCTCCCCTTCAGCTCTACATTCTTTGATTTGATGAAGAACATAGATGGCGATGCAGCAGAAAGAGCTCTAGTCCAACCACTCTCTCTCACTTTTCCTCAGACTTTTCCTGTTTCTTTTACTGCAAATTGATAATACTGTGCCCAGTCCAACCAATTAACCGTGGTTACCGAGGGTATCAAACTCCCCTACATATTTGCAAGGGACTGGAAAATAAAGAAGTGTTATATAAATACTACAGGATGATAATGATGGTGATATCAATTTTTCTACTTAGTGTACAGAAGAACTCCCACTAAGTACAAGGGTTAAAAAGAGCTTTTTTGTTTACATATACTACTAAAACTTTATAAAAATTACTTCCCAAAAAACATCGATGGTGATGATCAAAAAGTATTTAAGCCCTTTAGCCTCCTACATTCTGGAGCAGCTAGAGGGAAAAATAGGAGAGGATTGCGTGGTAGCCCATGACAAACTCTGGGATCTGTCCTGTAACCAATCTTGGAGGAGCGCTTTGAAAATGATTGCTTTTTTCTTTCTTTGCTTTGTATATATGTTGTACTATACAATAAAAAAAAGTAAAAAAAAAATTACTTGTTAGCTCCTTAGGATGTTTTAAAGGGCCTTCACAATTGTGTCATAACTTGTTTTTCTAGCCCCATTTTTTTTCACTTCCCCCAAGCACTGGGCATTTCAGAAGCATAGAACTCCCCACTATTCCCCACTATTCTTCCTAGACACCATGTATCTTACTTTGCCAGGACTGTCGTAACAAGGTACCAAAGACCTATTGGTCAAAATAACAGAAATGTATTGCTTCACACTTCTGGAGGCAAGAAGTACAAAAATAAAGTTTAAGCAGGGTCATTCTACCATGTACAATAGCTTGAAGGCATCCCCTACTCCACCATACCCCTCTTTGCCCACCTGGCAAATCCTTACAAGATTCTTTGAGGTTAATTTCAAATATTAGCTCCTTCCCCCTACCATAAGTAGAATCATCCACTTCCTTTTGTTTCCATACAATTTAATATCTCTGTTCACTACTGGATTTGTAGCCTGTGATATTACAGTAATAAAGTCTCCAATATACCAAAATGAATTATGAATTCGTCAGCCTGTTTCTTCAATTTTCTACCCTCCACACTCATCCTAACCCCATGCGTATAAAAGGTGATTAGTACAAGTTTGTTCAATGAATGGTGAAAGCCTCGCATCTGGAGGAAATTGTATTTGTTGTGTACCTTAACAGTCAGCTTTACTAATAATCTGCTTCATTATAAATAAATGGAATTAATAGTGAAAATGAGGACCCAATAAAGAGATAATCCTAATTTAACTGCAGTCAATCATATGGCCAAATAAACTGTGTTTTCTAGTTGCTGCAGGGAAACATATGATAAATTTAATGCATGCTTGTTGATTACTGCATTATTTTTAGTATTGCCTCGTATATTAATGCATCCTTATAACAATATGCAGATTATGTAGGTAATGCATATTTATTACAAATAAGTCAGAAAGTACAGTAAATATATTACTCTGATTTGCTGAATCGTTTGCTCAATTTAGGCTAAAGTTTAAGTCAATTGAATAAATGAAGTAGATTGGTCATATTACCAAATATTGGTCATATTATCAAATGTATGAGGTTGAAAATGTACATGAGTGAAGATCAAATGTCAGCTATTTGAATAGAACATAAAACAATTATTCAATTACAAAGTACATTTTTGTTCTTTTAGGGATTTGGAAATTATATCAACTTATGTTCCATCATAAGTCTATAGTTTGTGTGATGGTTTAAAATCTCAAATGCCTACAGCATCCAAGAAGGTAATGTAAATTGGGGCCAGCTGTAGCTGTGGAAATTAGATTATGCTGGCCCATCTAAAGAACAAAGTCCCTATTCAGCACTAACTCATTATTAAAAAGCTAAAATGAGGGTCTAGAGGTTCTATAGCATCGTGTTTTCAAGAAGAAAAGTAGAACATTTGAATTTTGTAATCCTTCCATTTTTGAATGTTGTTAACTAATCTGCATTGTTACATTTAACCAGCAAAAGCATATTTTATTTTATTTATATAGACATATACAATACTGTAATACACAGTTAACTATATTAAGATTATTTCTTATTTTGGCTAATAGATCACTGTTTCCTTATTCATATATATAAAACAGAATGATTGTATGAGATTTCACTGGAGTAAGAAACCTGACTTTGTAAGTAAATATCACAAATCCATGCCTATTTAGCACAGATTTCCTCAAAACTAATGTTGCTCTTTTGTGAAAAGTGCATTGGAGTAGGACTATGTTTGAAAATATATACAGTAAATAATAAGAATATATAACAAAAGAAATAAATATACGTGTGGCATTATATGCCACTTCTTGTACTTCTCTTATACAGTGGGCAGATTTCAGTTTCTGAAAAAGTTCCAGCTTTAGACACAGTTTGTCAGTATAGTCACCACCTATGGAGTTAAAAATCAATAACACAAAAAATAGCAACATATTCGATATCAGACCTCCAATGCATTTGGAATACGGAGGAAAATAAAGGGTTTTAATATTTGAACAAATATCACAGGGGTGAAGAAATGAGAGTTGTGGGTAGGTATCGAAAGCAACGTGATTATAAATTGGTGGGTCTAGGAACAAGAGACTATGTGTTTTGGTTTGAATGATGGAAGCAGGAGTCCACAAAAGCTTAGGGTTAACGTGTCCACTGGTCAGAAGATGTGTCTGACCCCCAGTCCAGAGCAGCAGCTGAAAGAAAAATCATTGATCCCAGACAGAAAGCATCCTTTTTTGTTAAACAAACAAACAAACAAACAAACACTTCTGATAAAGTGATCTCTGTCAGGTGACCCTGGGCATGCACATTCCTCTGTTCTCCATCAAGACAGTGAAGTAGATTCTGGGCATGGAGAATTACTCTACCCCCTTCCAATTCAGCCTCCTGAGTATCCTGAAATCATCTTCAGAATATTTAAAATGGACCTTACCCAAATTATAAGGCTAAAATCCCTTTGAAAGGTGATATTTATTTATTGTATTTAATTAGATATAGCTATACTGAAGCTAAAAAAGAGGTTTTAAAGAAAGAAGAAATGGCTGAGCATGACAGGAATGGATGTATTAAAAAGAAAATGAACCATAAAGGCACCGGTAGAATAAAAGGTATAAAGAGGATGCCACCCTGAGGAAAGGAGGTCTGAAGTAGAGACTGGGGATATGAAGCAAAACTTGACTGAATTTATATTTTGGCCCGTGGCCTGCCCACTAAGGAAGCCAACAGGCAAAGTCACAGGTGTATAGAAGCCTTAAACCTATCAGTTGATGGCAGTGAGAGGGCAGTGATTAGAGGTGAGAAAATGGTGCTCTATTTATTCCAGGCATATCAGACTAAGCTGGAAGCTTTAAATGAACTGCAGGAAATTCAATGTAACAGCTAAAATGAATGACTAAGGAGCTAGAAGATCTTAATCTGTGTAAAGCCGAAATAATAAAATATGCACAGTTTAACTCCGTGCTAATGAAAGGAGAGAGATAACACTAAAAATAACTGAATGGTACAAGCTTCAAGGGAGCAGAAGAGCTCTGGCACAAATGGATGTACCAAGAAAAAAAAAAAAAAAGAGAGAGAGAGACTTAATTACACCAAGGGGAAATGTTGACTATGAGGAAAAGCGTCCTGAGATGAAATGACTGCTGTTGAATGGGGAAGTATCAGAGCGGCAATGAAGGGTGTTATCTTGTCACTTGAAGCAGCTAAAATGAGATGCATTGCTGGAAAACCCATTACAGGATGAATAATGCCCTGGTCCTAAGGAAAGAGATGCACATCAACTTAAGGAAGAGAATTGCAGAGCAGACACACCACCACGACACATGTTGGTGTGTCAATATTTGGTTCTTTGTCCCAGTTGAATGAGCATGGTCTTGCTCAATCTACTTTACTTCTCTCTGACTCACCTGCCTTTCTGACGATTTTACATCAGTGAAATGGTTTTTGTATGTCTGTGTGTGTGTGTGTGTGTGTGATCAATTTTGCTGCTCTCTATGGCTTTGATGAATAAGGAAATGCACTTCGAAATAAAGCTTCCATGTGCGCTTATCCGGGCCTTTGAGCACTTCAAAGCGCAGCAGTGAATCAATGAATGATGGCAGCCTTTATTCAACCAATAGGCTGAAAGTATTCACCAAACAAGAATCCCAAGTGAACTGCAATACAATTTCAGTTAGCACATGTCTTTTAGAAACAGAGTAGTAAACACTGAGCTTCCAAGATGTGTTGAATGTTAAAGAAAAAGCATGTTGTACTGTGCTTCAAATCCTGTGCTTGCCTTCAATCTTTATACACCCTTTCCTTTTTCCATTCTTGTGATATGCTATTTGGGGAATAAAAGGAATATATATTCAAGACAAAAGAAATCAGCTATGAGCCAGAGCTTACACCACCATGCTTGTTCATTCCCATAGTAACTTCCGCCCTGCTTGCTTTCCTATATAATCTGGAGACAAAGGATATTTGGGGCTCAGAATGTGGACAGAAGTCCTCCGAGCCTGCTGGCAATAAAAAGCTTGTCCACTTAAAAAAAAAAAAGAATATATACATAGCATACATGCAAGGGACAAATCACAAATTATAATAATATAATGAACATATGTGCATCCCAAAGACTAAAATGATAATGATAACTTGCATCTGAACCTATTTGCTTCTAACTTAACCCTTCCTTCTGTGGCTCTGCTCACAGCACCCGGGATTAACTACCATCCGGGATCTCGGAATTATCATTAACTCATGTCTTTAGCTTCATATTTTCTTTCAGATGCATCGCAAATATATGTATGCCTAAACAAAATTCTGATCAGGTCTTCCTATTCTAGAGCTTTCTTGAGTATCATCTAATGCAGGGGTCAGTGAACCAAGGCCAATTAGATAATCAATGGTGCTTGTCAATAAAACTTTATCACTCTCATCCACACTCATTCACTTCCTTATTCTCTATGCCTCTTTTTGTGCTAGTTGAGTATTGGCAATGGAGACCACAGGACTCACAAGGGTAAAATATTCACTACCAGGCCATTAAAAAAATGTTAGCTGATGTCGGATAAGGCAACTTGGCATTTTATTCTACTTTATGACTTTATGCTGGGTCAGTTTGAGTCTATTATATACCCCAGAAAAGCCATGTTTTAATCTGTATCCAATCTTGCAGGAGCAGCCATTTCTTTTTAATTCTACTCCAATATTGCAGGGCAGAAACTTTGATTAAATTATCTTCACACAGATGTAACACACCCAATTTGGGTGTGACATTTGACCACATGGAGATGCGACTCGACCCATTCCAGGTAGGTCTTGATTAGTTTACTGGAATCCTTTAAAAGAGGAAACATTTTAGAATGAAACTTCTGAGCTGACAAATGACAGATCCAACAGAAACTTCAGAGCTGACAGAATACGCAGAGACACGGATGTTTGGAGATGCTTGGAGCCCAGCAGAGGTTGCCGAGTGCCTTCCCATGAGAAGTTAAACAAGCCAGAACCTGGAAAGAGCCAAGGGAAGCCAAGAGATGAAAGCCAGCCCCAGAGAAGCAAAGTGAGGAACCACCACAGGCACAGAGACTGAAAGCAGATGCCAACCACGTGACTACCCAGCTGACAGAGGTGTTCCTGACCCATTGGCCTTCCATGGGTGAAGGTAACGTAACCTCTTGTTTGTGCCTTAATTTGCACACTCTCACTTCCTTAGAACTGTAAATCTGTAATTTATTAAATTCCCTTTTTAAAAGTCATTTCAGTTCTGGTATATTGCACTCTAGCAGATAGCAAACTTATACATGCTCCTTCTATGTTCTTGTATATGGCTATATTACTTCATTGACAATTGTATATAATGCTCCATAACATGACCATAACAAAGTTCTGTACTATAAACAGTGTAGATATGAACACACTCAATTCTTCCCCTAGCCCTGGGGACTCAGTGTGTATCAATTTCCCGCTTAAACTTTTGACCCTTTCTGTTTTTCTGAATGCAGAAGTCACGCAGTCATTTGAGAAGGTTTGAAAAGAAGAGTGCAGAAAAACAAACAAAAAATGCATATCCCCCCCCAAGGCAAACACTATTATTGTTTTGCCTCTCCTTCTTTTGCTGAGGAATTCCGCATCCAATAAGAGCTGTGAGTGGATCACTGTCACCTCTGCTTCCCTTTACTCCTCACCTATTGTAAGGAATTCATAAATTTCATTTTAATGATTTTACTAGAAAGCATTAAATATAAATAATCAGTGGGAGGAGCAGGTAGGAGGTAAAAACAAAGGCTATAGAAAGACTTGAAAACCATATTAAGCTCCCGAAATGCTTATCATGTCTTAACATGCATTCTATTTTTGGTTTTTGTCCAAAGGACTCAGTCCAACAACCAAAGGTGATTTCACACCTTTACTTGAATCTTTGAATTCCTTTCCTCCCATTCTCATTCAGCCAGAGCTTACTGCCACTCTTGAACCTCTCATTCCAAAGTGCCCCAGAAACTCTACGTCCTTGCCCCTAGTTCACAGGCCTTTTCCTTTTCCTGCTTCTTATCCTTTTCCTACTTCTACTTTTTTTCGTGAACTGCAATTGCTCAAAATGCTGCCCTGGCACTGTAGATGCTTCCTCAGATAACTCTATAAGTGAAGAGAATGTGGCCCAAAGGAGATGTCTGAGGATATACTTGTACTCCAATAGTGTTTGTGCCATAATTATCTTGATGATAGTAGAATCCTGAATTGTTATCTAAAAACTTGCACATCGTCTCAGTTTCTGATGGGAGAAAACCTATAAAGTAATCAAGACAGGTAACTTTGTCTGAGATGCTTTTGCCTATAATTCGAGTACTTCCCACTAAGGTGGGGCTATTTAAGGGCCTGCAAAGGTGGGTTCCACCAGGGCAAGGGGTTGAAGTGATCCACAACAAAGACCTATGTTGTCAATAACGTGCAATGCTGTAATAAAAGGAAATGGGGACTCTCAGGGGTGTTAATATGCAAATATCCACAGTGACTTTATAAAACAGTACATGCAATTCTCCCAAACAGTCTTACTCAGGGTCCTGGCAGGGAACAGATGGTGCAATCAAGGGAATATATGAGGAGAGTTTAATGAAGGGGTTCTCAACAGATATGTGGACAGGGTTAAGAAAAACCAACAAGGGTCGGTGAAAAATCCCAGAGGTAATCTTAGACCTAAAGGGTAAAGAGAAAGAAGGTTACATAAAGCAGAGAGCAGCTAGAGATGCAAGAGAGGGCTGTCTGCCAGATGCTGTGGTCTCTGGTAGAGGGTCATAGTTAATTGGTGGAGAACTTGTGGGAGTAAGGAGAAGAAATAAATCTTCCACCCTCTTTTTTCCCACTGAGCTCCTGCCCATACCTCTACCAAACTGGAAAACAGAAGACAAAGAGTCTCTCTCACTATTGATTATAGCAGCTAACGGTCAACACAGGGGTAACCAATATTATAAGGATTTCTGGGTACTGGAGCAGCTACCCACTTCTTCTATATTATGGATAAACTGCATTTGGGGTTATGATGATTATTCAAAGAAGCTGGGAAAATAGCATGATTCCTTCCCTGTGGTTCACCTTGGAGGCACATTAGAACCGCCTGGAGAACTTTTGAAATCCAGATGCTGGGACCACATACCACTTTACTCAGAATCTCTGGGAGTGGGGTCCAGTGTAGTTAACGTTCTGTTAACCCCATCTATCAATTTAAAACTAGGAAACACAATTCATAATTAAAATATACCTTCTGGGCAGTCCATTGATTAGGAAATAGGCAAGACTCTTCCTAGAATATTTATTTTTTTAATTAGATAAGATAAGCAAATTACCGAAGAACAATTTGAAAGGATGGGTTAAGAGACTTACAACAGTGGCTTTGATCCCTGGCAATATCTGACAGTATTGACATCATTAAAAAAAAAAAAAAACCTCAAGGGAAAGTGATTGGAGACAGGAGAGCACAGACAGGAGAGTTGTCATATGCCACACATAGAGAGTAGTGGGGTCATGGGCAATTTTATATTTTATACGTCTTCAATGAGCATTATTATAATACAATGTGAGATTATATCCATCAACAGGAATCTTATGTATCAGTGCTGGAAAATACACTTTTGCTTCATTCATGTAATTACTCTCCCTCTGCTCTAATGGAGCATCTACATATGATGTTCTAATTATAATTCAGCTTCCCATTTAGACGGCTCAGTGGAGAGGTGGGTATGGAATCTGCCTATCTACCATATAAAATTTTGAACCATAAAGTAGTCATAATTTTCATTGTTCTTTATCACATTGGGACTCAGCCGATATACCCACAGATTTGGGGGGAGTTCGAATAGTATGAAGCAATGTGGTCATCCCTGGGGCAAACTGAGAACTTCACCAGAGGATCCAATGACAAGCCTGAGGCTCTGTCCCCAGAAACTCTGCCCACCTTTTTTTGCTTGTGGAGATCGCAAGGGCTACATTACCTATCACTTTGGGGGATTCTAAATCATATAGGCATAGTAACGGTTCTGATCAAGTCCTGAGAAAACTTGTGTCATTGTACTGATCACAATAGTTTATGCAGAATTTGGACATTTCAGTAGGGCATGGGATCTGTGCAGTTGCACAGGACACTACACTCAGAAGTGGCCCACTCCACTCTTGGTTCAATGTGCTCATGTCGCCATTGTGAAATCTGTAACAATCCAATCTTTGAAATTGTATTTTATAAGTGAAGGTACATCGGGTGATAGAAAATGCATGTCAGCAGAGGAGAGATGTGCAATGTGCATGCCTACTGTTCCTTGCTGTTCCATTCACAGTTGGTGCTTGAAATGCCCCATGAGCACAAAAATTCTGGTGGTAGCACAATGCATGGGAGTTCAGCGAGAATCAAAGTGAATAGAGGGAAAATGTTTAATTCCATGACTGACCAAGCAAGGGTGCAGACAGTCCCAAGAGGCCACACTCTCCATGTGAACCAAAACTTGCTTCAAATGCAGAAAAAAAGCAATAGCATTCTGGTAAACATTAGTGACCGAGGCAGCCCACAATATCCTTTCTTACCTAGGCTACTTCCCTGTGTTAGCCAACCACTTAAACTGGAAATGAAGACACAGAAGTAAAGGAAAGATAAGGTGGGCTGCCCATTCTTCCTTTTCCTTTCATTTTAGTTCTGCTCTACTCAACAGTAAGCCAAAGGGAGGTGTTGGTAAAACGACGGCATGGGGAGAAGTGAACAAAAAACAGGTGGGTTAGTTTGGTGCAGTGTTTTCACTAATATGATAGAACAAAAAAGCATATGCATGTATCAGCTAAGAAAAACAAATTGGGTAAATTCAGTGATTCTGTATGTGAGTTAAACACTCATATTTGCATTTAAAAATGGCATTGCACAATATAGGAACGAACACTGAAATGTATGTTAATAGTTTCATATTTTATTGTGTTGCTCAGAATGACATTAAATATCAAATGAAAAGTACCTTGAAAAGTTCACAGAGATATTGAGGAAGAAAGGAAAAAACTACATAGTATAGTACTTTTAAAGACCTATTTCCTGCTTTTTAAAAAAAAGCGTCCCTCATTTTCATTTCATATTGAGCCCTGCAAATTATTTAGCTGGCCCTGCATCTGGCTGAGCACTACAGCAGACAAGCACCACAAAATTACATGGCAAAGGCTACTGATAGAGATATGGGTGAAAAATTGAACCCTCAATGTAATTTACCACACCATGTACTCCATATAGCCTGGATGTTTTATTTTTAATTTGTGAAGATTCTTGAGAATAAAAGATGGCCTTGAACTCAGTCAGAACAGTTGACAATATGTAGGTTCCATTTTTAATTTATAGATGAAATATATTAATGTGGGACCATTTGGAGGTTTCTCTCTCAACTTCAAACACAGGAAAGTTTAAGCTGATCTTGCGCACAGCTGACATTTTTATGAGGGCTGTTTTTGCTAAGGAGCCCATAAATCACACTGATTAGATTCTTGAGCTGTAGGGAAGGCCAGATAGTAAAGAAAACCAGCCAGACAGAATATCTAACTTCTTCAATTTCCCATCACACTGATATTCTCTTCTTCAAATTGAATTTCTTTTCTACTATCTTCTTTTTTGTGTCTTTATACAATTTCCATCATTTTTGTTAAATACAGATTCACTTAAGGTGGACGACACAGACACGTGATTGACCCAAGGCTAGAACTGATGTCTCCACTTTCCCTTTTACTTGAAAACAGAGTTGTACTGCATTCTTATCAACTTTTAAGTCATTTATGTGATTGCCCTTTTGGGGCAATATATTTGTACTGTGTTGGACTTTTTTCACTTTAATTACTGTGATACAAACCTCTATCTGGGGAAAAAGAAGTTTAGTTTACATAAAGAAATATCATGGATTGTGTTTCAGTGTTTGAAGAGTTCTTCCTTGGCAATTCTATTAATGATAAGACAAGAAATTAGAGGGACAAACCCACTGTCTACTTAACTCAGCTCTTTGAAAGAGTTTCACTTAGGATATATATTCTTTCCCAGAAATGATTGCCAGGTGGTTAAATTTCAAGAGGAGGGAGAATTAACACTCTGAATGAAAAAAAAGTATCTAGTAAGAGAGGATGAAGTGGAAGAAAATTGTTTACAAAGAGAATAGGATTTTGGACAAGAGAAAAAAATGGTCCAGTTACTTATGTACATACCCATTTCATTACATTTTGTACATTACACTTTGTACTATGTTTCAGTTCTGTTGTATACTTCTTGTTGAATGTTTACGCTTTACTGTCCAGAGTTTTGCTGGAGTTATACTACTAAAAGCAAGGAGTAAATTCTCTACAAGGTGGGCAGCCTGTCCAGTGGCATAAGAGCAGGATAAATGAGACTCTTTTCCTTTTCCATTTATTCTCCTCCTCACTTCCCAGCCGGGAGTGACTTTGGTCCATGGGGAAATGTACTTGTTCAGTACCCACAAGGACAGAAAGGGCCTTCAGGTTCTGCATCTCAGGAAAGCCAGAAAGAACTCCAGACTCTGGACTTGGGTCACAAGAGAGCAAATTGGCATGATTTTGCCAGGAACTGCACCTCATGTCCCCATGGGCTTATCCTGAATTTTTTATTCAGCCAAAAGGCCATAAAACGTGTGTAACATTGGGAGGAAAGCTTTGATGTTGGAATTTACTCTGAAAATGCTGGAATCACCTAATAGAAGTTCCAAGAAGTGAGGGGTGTTGAGGTAGCACCATGCAAAGTCACGTCAGGTGTAAGTTTGTTCACAGTTATGGATATGAGAAAACCTCTTTAGGACTTGATCCTGTGAATGTGATTGCCATATAAATCACTGAAAACTCTCAGGGGTGAAACGATGGAACATTTTTCCATTTAGTCAATGGTGCGTCACATACTGATTAAATGTTCAACATCTGCCAGGCAGGCGACTCCTACGGGAGCTGTTTGTCCCTTCTGGCAAATCCACTGGCCTAGAAGGACAAAGGGGTTAGTGCTTGAAGGGATAGCACTTGGCCATGGGAGATGAGGCCTGTGGATAAACCACCCCCCTCCAGTCTTTAGGGTGGACTATTCCAAAGTGCCTCCTATACAGGCCCTCAGGTGGTCCCCGTGTAGCTGAGCCATGTATGCTAAAGGGGGTGACTCCCCACAGTTAACTGTCTGTACTCAAATTGTCATCCCAGGGTCTGCATTTGGAAAGAACCAAAGCTAAGACCTAGTGTTAGCATCTGCTGAGAAGAGCCAGGTTAGGAAAATGGGATAACTGAAATGCAGATGCTACCAAAGGGCACTGGAAGACACAAAACCTTGTCCCAACCACACTGGCATAAACTCTCAGGATCTCTTGGAGCACCGAGAAACAACCAAAATTATCTCTTTGCTAACGGATTCAGCCATCCTAGGGCAGAAGTCCCTGACATGGACGGACCTAGACTCCAGAGATCAATGTCTTGAAGGCTGGTCTTACTTACCCTTGGCCAAAAGGAGGGCCAAAGTAAGTAAAAAAGACAGCCCTGCTGGCAGCTAGGCTGTTGTGTTCCAAATGAATGCAAACAGTGCTCATGGAAAATAAATCATGTCCAAAGAAGGCTACACACCATAACCATGTGTGGAACCAGACAGAGACCCACTTCCTCAAGCTCCCCTTTGACTTCCTCAATACATACCCAAATCCTATAAGAAAGCTTTCACTTCTGTCTGAGATACCCACAGTTGATCAACTGACTTGTCACTTGCTACAGGAAGCTAAACAAAGCTAAGAGTTTCTTTTCTATAGCAGCCATATTTCTGGTGGTCTTTGGCTGGTAAACATTGCCAGTGACCTCTTTGCTGCCAGTTGATTAACATCTTTCCCAAGGAAAATAAAATAAATGTCCCCTTTTTTCAAAATAACTGTGTTTTTTTCCTGCTCTTCTCTTTCTTCTACATAAATCCTGGCTTTGCCTTTATTAGATGTAATTTCTCTTGTGTATATGTAAAGTAGTGCGCTAATAACTCACTACACCCATCTTTTTTATTCATTTATTTTTAACTTTTTTATTGTATAGCATAACATATTTACAAAGCAATGAAATAAAAAAGCAATAGTTTTCAAAGCACTCTTCAAGAAGGAGTTACAGGACAGATCCCAGAGTTTGTCATGGGCTATCAGACGATCCTCTCAGAATTTTTCTTCTAGGTGCTGTAGAATATAGGAGGCTAGAGGGCTTAAATACTTCATCATCACAATCAACTTTTTTTCCTTCTTTTTTGAGTGAAAAATAACATATAAACAAAAAAGCTATACATTTCAAAGCACAGCACCACAATTAGTTGTAGAACATATTGGAGTTTGACATGGGTTACAATTTCACAATTTTAGGTTTGTACTTCTAGCTGCTTTAAAATACTGGAGACTAAAAGAGATATCAAGTTAATGATTCAGCATTCATATTCACTTGTTAGAGCCAATCTTCTCTGTATAATTCCACCATCACCTCTGAACTTTCCATACCTCTCTTTAGGGGGTTTGGACTCTGACAATTCTAAATTTTTCATATTGGAAGGGTCTGTCACTAATATGGGGTAGGGAGATGGAACTATCTGATGTTCTGGAGAGGCTGGGCTAGGTTTCAGGACTTATCTGGACCAGGGACCCATCTGGAGGTTGCAGGTTTCTGAAAAGTTGCTCTAGTGCCTGGAACCCTTGTGGAATCTTATGTATTGCCCTAGGTGTTCTTTAAGATTGGTTGGAATGGTCCTGGTTGGGGGTTGGCAGGTTATGAAAGGTAGCAAGGTCTACCTGAAGCTTGCATAAGAGCAACCCCCAGAGTAGCCTCTTGATTTTATTTGAACTCTCTCTGCTGATGGTTTCCTTTTGAATACAGCTCATAGCATTCAACAGCAGTTTCCCCCCGTACCCTGAACTTAAACACTCTTTGCACAAGAATCATGTCTTTGAAGTAATTCTTGCGAAAACTAATTCATATATCTAGTGTTAATTAGTAGGACACATAAGTCTATACAACTTTCATTTTTGTTCATCTGCAATATGGTAATATTACTTATAGACCCACTAGAGAACCACCTTCACTCCTAGCTATTCCCTTACATTGGAGTTCAACCTCATTAGCTAATGGTTCACCGCTCTAGCTTCTTTCTATATATCACTAAGTCGCCTTCATTCTGTATTATAAGTTTCTGATTATACCTTTATGCTGGTCATAAAAGTGGAATCATACAGTATCTATCCTTCTGTGTCTGGATAATTTCACTCAGCATTATGTCCTCAAGGCCCATCCACCTTGTCATGTGCTTCAGGACATCATTTTGTCTTACTGCTGCATAATATTCCATCGTATTTACATACCACATTTTGTTCATTCACTCGTCTGTTGATGGGCATTTGGTTTGTTTCCATCTTTTGGCAATTGTGAATAATGCTGCTATCAACTTCAGTGTGCAAATGTCTGCTTGTGTCGTTGCTTTCAGCTCTTCTGGGTGTATACCCAGTAGTCCTATTGCTGAGTCATAGAACTCGATATTTAGTTTCCTAAGGAACCACCAAACAGTTTTTCATAGTGGCTCTACCATTATACATTCCCACCAGCAGTGCATAAGCATCCCAGTTTCTCCAAATCCTCTTCAACATTTATAGCTCCTGTTTGTTTAATAGCAACCATTCTTACAGGTGTGAGGTGGTATCTTATTGTAGTCTTGATCTGCATTTCCCTTATAGTCAAAGAAAATGAGCATCTCTTCACATGCTTTTGTGTCGCCTGTATTTGCTCTTCAGAAAAACGCTTATTCATATATCTAGCCCATTTCATAATTGGGTTGCTGTTTTGTTGTTGAGTTGTATGATTTCTTTGTATATACAGGAAATCAAACCTTTGTCTGATAAATGATTTCCAAATATTTCCTCCCATTGAGTTGTGTACTTCTTCACCTTTTTGGTGAAGTCTTTTGAGGTGTAGGAGCATTTGATTTTGAGGAGTTCCCATTTATCTATTGTTTCTTTTGTTGCTTGTGCTTTGGGTGTAAAATTTAAGAAGCTACCTCCTATTACTAAGTCTTGAGGATGTTTCCCTACATTTTCTTCTAGAAGCTTTATGGTGCTAGTACTTATATTTAGGTATTTGATCCACTTTGAGTTAATTTTTGTATAGGGTGTAAGATAGGGGGTCCTCTTTCATTCTTTTGGCTATTGACATCTAGTTCTTCCATGCCCAATTATTGAAAAGATTATTTTACCCTAGTTCAGAGGATTTGGGAGCCTTGTCAAAAATCAGTTGACCATAGATTTGGTGGTCTATTTCTGCACTGTCGATTTGATTGCATTGGTCAATGTTTCTGTCTTTGTGCTAGCACCATGCTCTTTGGACCACTACGGCTTAATAACAGGTTTTAAAGTCATGGAGTATTAATCCTCCCACTTCGTTCCTCTTTTTTAGGATGCTTTTAGCTATTCGGGGTCTCTTTCCCTTCCAGATGATTTTGGTAATTATAGCTTTTCCAAATCTTCAAAGTAGGTTGTTGGAATTTTGACTGGTGCTGTGTTGAATCTTTAGATCAGTTTGAGGAGAACTGATATCTTAACTATATTTAGCCTTCCTATCCATGGGCAGGGAATGTCTTTCCACCTATTTAGATCTCCTTTGATTTCTTTTAGCAATGTTACATAATATTCTGTGTACAAGTCCTTTGCATCCCTAGTTAAGTTCATTCCTAAGTAGTTAATTCTTTTATTTGCTATTTTCAAAGGAATTTTTTCATTAACTGACTCCTCAGCTAGGTCATTCCTTGCTGTATTAGCTAGGGTTCTCTAGAGAAACAGAATCAGCAGGAAATATCTGTAGATAGAAAATTTATAAAAGTGTCTCATGTAACTGTGGGAACGTAGAGTCCAAAATCTGGTGCTGTGTGCCTCTAGCATGTTCTTCACTTGGTCGACAGAGTCTTTAATCTGTCATATCTGCTATTTTTGAATTTATTCTTTCAAATTTCTCTTCATGCTCCTCTACTGTCTTCCTGATATCCTTTATGTCATTTGCTATCCCACTTATTTTATTAAGTAGTGTTGTCTGAACATCTTTGATTAGTTGTTTCAATGTCTATGTCTCCTCTGGTGTTTTAATTTGGTCATTAGGCAGGGCTACATTTGTCTGCATCGTGATATGCTTAGTGATCTGTTGTCTTCGTGGCATGTAAGTATCTTGATTGATTTACTTTGGGAGTTGATTTCTTTCATTTGCCTAAGGCCTTGTGCTTATGGAATGGCTGTACAGCAGGGAACAGGGTATAGTGTGGGGCACTCAGCATGGTGACTTGTTTTGGGGCAGGTATAGGTGCAGGTTGGGGATGTTACCTTGATACTTGTGAATGTGGGCACCCAGCAGCCAGGGAGGATGTAGCTGTGTGGGTGTATCGGTCTGGGGGGCGTAACCCTGGTATGTGCTGGTCTGAGGCTTAGGGCCCTTTGTACACAGGTGTAGTAGAGCTGTGGCAGCAGGTCGGCATTATGCCTTCACGGACTGGGGGCAGATGTGACCTGGCTGTGCAGGTCAGCACTTTCTCAGAGCTTGAAAGTGTGCCTGATGGCCATGGGCATGTGCAGTTCTAAGACTGCTGTAAAGTGCGGTTGCCAGAGCTGAATGATATGACTGGGGGCCAGTGAACATGCTTAAGTCTAGGAGTTCCATAAACTGACATGCAGAGCTCAGGGGGGTGGAGCAAGGCTGAGCAACACCATGGGCAGGGGGGCAGGGGTAGTCTAGGTTTGGAGGTTAGTGCCCGCAACCTTTATGCGCTGGCAACAACCTGCAGGGAACAGGGAGGGGGAGGTAGTGCTCGGGAGGGTGTAGGAGAGGTGGGTTGGGCTGCACTCAGGGTGGGGGTGGGGGGCAGGTATGTGCACGCAGGCTGGTGGGGTGGGGGCACCTCAAGTTCGGGGAATGTGAACAGGTGGTGGGGTTTGAGTGTGGGGGGTGTGGGCTGATTCGCCAGTCATGGGGCTGCGGTGGTGAGGGTAGCGCACCCAAGGAATGAGGCCTGGCTTACTTCCTAGTACCCGGTTCCCGTCCATGCACTCCCGCAGGTTCCATGCCTCCACGCCAGCCTCCAGCTTTCTGCCTTTCAGTTCCTTGGCCTCTGAAACCAGGGTGCCCTATAGGTGCAGAAGGCTCTCCCAGGTCAGCCGCACTCCTGAATCGCCGCCTGGAGCAGGGCTAATCTCCAGCTACTCTATTCAGCCATCTTCCCGGAAGTCTACTACACGCATCTTTTGAGTCAATCGTTTACACTGCAGCACACTTTTTCTGAAGACTGGGCAGTAACAGCAAGGGGTCTACATATAGTCTATATAGTTTAGCTCCATATCGTTGACACCTTGAATCCAATATCATGTATCACTTTTTAAAATATTCTACAATTTTTTTTCCAACATAGTCTCCAACTTCCCAACAAGTTTCTTGAGCTTATTTTTTCAACTCTATGGCCCACAAAAAAAATAAAATAAAAACCCACACACACAAATTCAAAACCCGAAACTACAAAACAAGAAAATCATCCTATAAAGGAAAATCATGGGAGAAGGTATAAGGTAACTATTATTAAAGAAGTTCCCTTGTCCTGCCCATTAGTTGCTTGTTGTCTACCTACCTTCTAAGAACTGCATGTGTGCCTGAGGGGGATAGGGGGGATTTGGGAGATAAAGACTCTGGAGATTCAAGAACCACTGTATTATTCTTTGAATCTGAGAGATTAGTGAAATATAAGAATGGAGAATCCATTTGAACTCTTCAGCGTAGCAGAGGTAAATTGTCATCAAAGCTGTGGGAAAGGAAATGTCAGCCCAACACCACAGTTGGCTCTACAATAAAATATATTTATGGTACCATAATAATGTACATGCTGTTTATATGTTTTCAATTTTTAGAATCAATCTCTAGCAAAGCACAAGGGACCTAATTATAGTTAGAAAACAAAGAAGAATGCAGTTCAATACAGAATTAAAAGGAGAGTTCACAGAATTTGGGAGAAGACAACGTGAAGAAGCACGTAGGGCCATTAACATCTCCATTTTCCCAAGTGATGATTTAGAAATACTGTTGATTGTTAAGGGAAGAAAAAAATAATGACTTATGGATTGCATTTAAAGTGAAAAAGGAATCAACGGAAGAAGCATGTAGGAAGAAATGTGAGTTCATTTTTTTCAAATTGCTTGTAGGATAAATACTACAGACAGTTTTTTCAAGTGAGAAATCAGGAAATAGAGTTATAAACATGCAATTACTTGTATAAAAGCAAACACTAGAAAAATAAAGTGACTAAATTAGTTGCCCCTGAGCAGGGTGAATGAAGGAGGGATGAATTACAATGTCTCCAACTCAAGAGCCCAGGCCCTGAGCATCACTGCCCTGCCAGGCCATCAGAGAAGACTTCCAAGCAGCATTGCACCTTCCAATCAAGAGTAGAAGATGGCCAACTTATCTGAGAGCAGCATCCTACCAAAATTCCAGTGAGGACAGAAAGATACAAGGGAGAGAAGCAGCTTCCTATATCAGATAAAACCAACTTCCTTGTACCAGATCATGTCAAAGTGATTGAAATAATCAAAACAATTAGAAGGCACTTGCAGTTGAATGCTAATCAAGCCTTCTTCCTACTGGTGAATGGACATAGCATAGTGAACATTTATACACTGATTTCTGAAGTGTATGAGAGCCAGAAGGAGGAAGATGGATTCCTGGATATGGGATATGTCTCTCAGGAGATATTTGGAATGAAATTGTTGCTGGAAGCCTGGGCAAGTGCATTCATTTTAGAATTTTCTAAACCCTTACACTGAGCTGGAGGTGGGGGGGAGGGATGTTACCAACTGAGACTGATGGGTTCATCTAATCACGGGTCATCAGAATAGCAGCGTTCCCATCTAGGGGTTTTAGGAAGTTGTTTTTTTTTATTTCAAGCAGAAAAACCGAGCTCCAAATGAGTACATGCAGCTTTGGAAAATTATACTACTTAAGCTAGAACATCTTTTTTTCCAGTTTTAGAAGTTTTAAGATAAAATACTTCGCATTTTTAAAAAACGTGCTTTAACCATGAACAGATAATAATTTGATCTAAAATTTTAAAATATTGTTTCAAGCACGTTCACATTTATTAATTTTATTTTTATACATTTTGGAAACTCTTGAAAAAATGAGAGAATTCAAATTCTGTATAAGTCCACTTCCCAGAGCTAACAAAGATTTACATTTTGCTCTATAACCATATGTAAAAAGTGATCATTTTAGAGCATTATACATAGGCACACTATGCATTAGTCAGTTCTATTTTTTCTCTTATGTATATGGAATATGTTTTATATCAATACAATCAATTATAAAACATTTTAAATTTCTATTATTTAGAAACATACTATCTTTTTTTAAAAAATAACCCCCTACTGATGGACACTTGAGTTGCTTCCATTTTTCACTATAATAAACAATGAAGCAAGAAATTTTGTGCAGCTCTGTCTTTGTACATAGACTTAAATATTTCCTTTGGATAATTCCCTAGAAATGCAATTGCTCAGCCATGTGTATGCATACCATTAAGGTTTCTGATGGATATTGCCAAACTGCTTTCCTGAAACATACCAATTCAAACCTCTTCCAGAAGTACACAAGGTAAAAAAAAAACAAGCTAGTTCTATCTTCATTTATTCAATTACAAGTAAGGGTCAACATTTTTTCATATGCTGTATGGATTTTATATCTATTTGTATCATTCATGTACTTTTTAAATTAGAAAATATATTTCTTTTTCTTAATTGACTTGTATGTTTTGATTCAATTTATTGTGGCTTTTAATACACAGATATATACGTGTGTGTGTGTGTGTGTGTGTGTGTGTCTTTTCCATTTAAAGTTTCTTTGTCACTTCTAGAGGAGTCTTTTCCATCACCTAATCGTAGAATTATTTACCTAATTTTTCCTCTTTTTTTGAGTTTTTTAAAGCTGTTTATATTTGAATATTTAACCTAGCTGAAATTTAATTTGCTGCATTATGTGAGGCATAATGAAATAGTTATAAACATGCTATTGCCTTTTTTATATGATTATCAAATTATGCCCCAAACACTTCTTACATTATCTTTCCTTTACTCGTTGATTTAAAACGGCATTTTTGTAACATATGCTTGAGTATATTTTAGGATTTTCTCTTGTAACTGATCTGTTTTACATTCTTTGGATAGGAGTGTCATTATGCTTTTCAAATCTAGATGGGAAGATGACCTTTAAATTTTTCAACATTTCCTTATTAAGTCTTATATATACTGCAGCAAGATGAACCTGAGAATAATTTTTATCATATCCACAGACTTACCTCCCCCTATTTAATTGATATACTTTTTATGACATTTTAGGTTAATCTGGGGAAAATACTCCAAAATATTAATCTCTCATCAAGAAACTTTGGATCTCTCTTTCCATGTATTCAAATCTTCTTTTCCGTTTTACAGTCAAGTTTTGTGCATCCCCAAACTTCCTGCTAAATGTATTCATAGTAATTTAGCACTTTAAACGTCTACTGTGAAGAATGAGAACTTTGATTTCCCATATACTGTCTTAACTAGTAACTAGTTCATGGGAAAGCTTGTGCTTCATTAATATTTAATTATTTCTGCTTTCTTAACCAGTTATGTGGCTTAGTTTTCCCATTAGTTCTATAGTTATCATCTGTTATTGATTCAGTTGGGTTCAAGTGGGCTAGAATATCAGCTTCCAATACGCAGAGTTTGATTTCCTTTTCTAATATCTATACTGCTCATTTCTTTTACTTGGCTTATTTCATTGGCTAAAATATGCAGAGTAGCATTAAATAAGAACGGCTTTGGTGGGCATTCTCATTATGTTTCTGATTTTAAGGGAGATGTTTCTACTATTTCAACATTAGTTATGGAGATGGCTGTTGTTTTGAAATAGACATTATTTGCCATGCTTACAAACTGACAGTGATTCTTAAGACTGCTAAAAATTCCATTGTTGCTTATTTCTACTTTTAAATCAGACAGGTTATGTTTTGATTTTATCAATATTTCTTCAGAATTTATAGACCTAGTATATATACTTTTCTCATCATTACCCACAATGAAGGAAGCAATAGATTGCTGCATTAAGTATACCTGCTTTACTAAGACAAATCCTACTTTAACATGGTAAATTAGTCTTTCGTTGGTTTGGTTTTCTATATTTTTATAGGATTTTAACATTTGTATTCCTGAAGTTGGTCTATAGTTTCTATTGTTTGTGCTGGTTTTGTCAAGTTTCATAATTGAGGTTATGCAGGACTTATATCATGAATACAGAAGTTTTAAAGCTATTTTTATCATTTGGGTTTTTTAAAGCAGATAATATATATTTTGGAGATTTGAGAGCGCTTTCCTATAAGACATTTCTTAATATATTTCTGCTACTAATTCTGTGTTTCTTATCAAGTCAAATGGTTATTTGACTTAATTTCCATTTTATCTCAAATATAAAACCATATAAAGCTATGAATTGTCTTCAATTACAGATTTGTTCTTATCTGAGACATTTAAATGTGGTTTCCTTATTTAATTAATTTCTGAATGGCCTACATTTTTTTTTAACTTAAGAAAACAACATTATCTTTTCTCCAGTAACACAAACAATGCATGTTTACTATAGAAAATATAAAAATCACTATTAAGGATAGATATGTCAATTTTTCAAAACTAAAAATTTCTCCTAACATCCCAATGTCTAGGCTTCTGTTTTTCTATACATATATAAGTATATATGATGTGAATCGAATTTGTTTACTCTATTATCTAATAATTATACCATACAATTTATAATTGACTGTTTTAAATGGCTTACTGGTTTTATTATAATTATTTTAAGCACTGTGTAACAAAAACTTGGCATACCGATACCTTTTCAATCATGTTCAGTGATGTGTTTTTGCAAACATTTGTTTATCAAACGTCTGCTTTATTGACTATATTTTTCTGATTCTTATGTCCAAATTTTCTTTGGGTTTACTACCTTTTGTATAGTAGCTCATATGCTGTTTACAAGGTCAATGTTTTGCCACCCTTCCTACAAATTGCAATCACCTGGAGTGCTTTTAAACATCCTAATGGCCAGGAGTTTTCAAAAACCAATTAAATCAGAATCTCTCAAGGTGGGACCAGAACAGCTGTAATTTTTAAAAATGCTCACAAAATTCCATTTACTCTCAAAGGCAAAGGACCACTGGGCTACGTGGTATATACAGAACTGAAGTGTCGAAGCTTAATCCTTAAGGTTTATATATTTTGTAAATGCAGCTGTTTTCACAAGTTAGTAGCACATTAGTAAACAAGTTAATCCTAGTATCTTTGAAAGACACAAGTTTAACTTTGCCTGGGGCTGCACTACTCAATACATTGTCCAGAGTATCCCCCATGCACGGAAACCGCTGTACTCACCAACACTTAAAAAGGAGAATAATTTTTCAGCTGCAGACATTTAATTGCCTTTTGGAAAATTCATTCAGATTTCCTTAAGCAAGGTTTAGAAATCACATACGTGAGCAATTAAGAATCTGGCCTTCAGCCTAACTCAAGAACAAAAAAGAAAAATTTCAGAAGTGAAGTTGTATTCATTCATGTTTTTTCTCCTTACTTTAATTCCATAAAAATAGACATCTGTTTTAAAACTGGCTCTATGCCATTAGTTCAAGCCATTTTTCCCTCTTAATGACAATAATAAAAACTGCCTTTACTTACTGTTAAATACCATTCATGGAATCATAAAAGTAAACAAAAATAACAAGTAAACAAAACACTGAAAATGTTTTGTTCCAGGGTTCCCAAAGAATACTGATGATCTTATTCTGTATTATTGAGTCATCTAATTTTAAGAATACCTTATAATAATCCAGCCATGGAGCTGTTCATCAAAGAATAAAAGCAATTGTTAATTAACTTTTCAGCGGTGAAATTTCATACATTTTGCACGTTATCATAACATTTCAAAATGCCCTGGGAAATCAGAAAATTAAGATAATGCAAACTATATGAATATTGTAATCCTAACAATGAAACATTTTGCCCAAGCCTCTAATGAGAGTAATCAGTTAAGGGAGAGGAGCCGAAGAATTCATAAAGACATGGGGGAAGGGAGGAAGGAAAACCAGCTTTCTCCAGGAAGATATTTTAGGGGAAAAAATTTTGAGATTCTTAAGCTGTTTCAGATACAAGAGAATTAAGGAAATGTACAATTTGTCTCCTTCACTTTACCAGTTATGGACCTGAATCCGAAATCTGGTTATTCAATTTAACCACAGTCACACATAGTTACAGGTTATAAGTTTACAAATAGCCATTTCACAGAGCTTTCTAGTCTAGTTGGCATTTCAAGTCAATCATTGAACCCCACCAAAAATTGAGAGACAGAGAAAGAGAGAGAAGTAGATAGATGATAGAAAGACAGATATATTTTCAGAGAAATATTGTCAGAAGGCTAACAGCTTGAATGATATGTAGAACTAGAGCTGATAAAAGGATATATATATATATATATATATATGTGTGTATTTTTCATTCATTTTGAGATAACTGAGGCTCTCAGAGGCTTAGAACTGAATGGGTCATGGATAGGGAAGAGTTCTAAAGTTTGGTCAGGAGCACGTTTTGAGGGTGACAAAGATCCTTGCCTCTTTCCCACACATCTGTATGGTCAAGGCACTTCTGATGAGGGTCTCATGCAGCTGTCCTTGGGAATAGGTGGTAGTAAAAGATCCACCTATCCTCACTTATTAGGGAGGAAAGGATGAGTTAAGGTACTTAGACAATGTTGGATTAAATTCTAAAATCCTCTCTCAGTTTTCTGGATGGCACAGGGGCACAACAGGTTCTTGTGAAATTCCCGAGAAGGGACTGGCCATACAAAAGATAACATGTTATATTTGTATTGCCTGGACAAGTGGGGCTTCAGCAGCATATTCTATTTTATTTGGAAAAATAAAGAGAACTGACATATATTTCACCTGGGCATTAGGGACGGCATTTCCTTGGCTCACACAATTAAGTGAGCATGAAATCTGGAATATAGCAGGTTGTTTCTACATGTCCCTTCTCTCTTTCTTTCTACCTGCTTAATTATATCTGTATTAATTCTATTAAGTGCATTTGCAATGAACTCTTCAGTCGGTAAAGAGAGTATTTCCCAATTTCATGTCCTTAGATTCTGAGGAAGCCTGACTAGAATCTTTTATTGTTAAGAGGCAAATGAGGCAAGAACATTTAGATAACTTGATCAAGGTTACACTGTGATATATAGCTGAAATGGTATGAGAACTTGGGGACCAGGTAATCAATTACTTTGCTATTTTGCAGAGGTATAAATAAAAGGTGCAGGGGTCCATCGGGGGCAACTAGAAATGAGCTGGTATTGCTAGAGCATAAGATGTGCAGTCAGAATCTGCAGAGTATGAAGCTAGAACTTTAACTAGAGGCAAGGTATTAGGAAATCGATATTCCATACTTGGGAGTCAGACTTCATTATGTAGACAGTGGTAGTCATTTATGGGTTTAAGTAGGATACAAGAACAAATATGCAACAATAATAACAATAACAACACAAGTACAACAGCTAGGATTTATTGCTTATAAGCCAGACACTGGGCTAAGCACTTTCCACATATTAGCAATTTAATCCTTGCAGAACTAGGTACCATGCTATCATCATTTTACAGATGACTATAAAGTAACTTACTTGGCATGATGCGGCTAGCAAGTGGCAAAGCTGGAATTCAAACAAGAACCCACGTGCTTACCCACTGACTATCCTATAAGTTCTGGAAGATCACTGTGTTGGCACCGTGCAATGGAAAGAAGACACTGGAGATCATACATATTATGACGATATGTTGTGTGCTGACGTATTTTATGGAGAGCAAAATTTGGGACTAGCATAAGCAGTGAAAACAGGTATTAAGAACCCCCCACCCTTTACAGGTGAGTATGTAGGCTCAGAGTATTTAAATAATTTGGCCTTAGTCTTTTGAATCTTCATTCACTGCACTTTCCAATCATTAGAATTATCTGTTCTAGTTCTTTGAGATCAGACAAGACAGAAAATAAATAAAACTGTCTCTTTTTTATGAATTCAGAAGAACAGGAGACAGCTCTGCAGGGAGCATCAACACAAAATGTCTTCAAATTCCAGAGACATATTCATTTATGCACTCTTGCATTTTATCCATTCATTCAGTAATCATTTATAGAGAGTCTTTTATGAACCATGAACTAAGCTAGGTTCTGGGAATATAATGGAGGTGAGCAGATAATTAAGTTTGCTTTTTCTCCCACTGAATTCTGTCCAATTTACAAATGGCACTTGGTTGGTGGAATTTCCTAAAGTTACATTCCAGGGTCATCAAGATCCTGCCACTGACTGTTTTCCATGTTACAAAAAAATCACACACCTTAAACTAACAAAACACCTAAAACTAACTGATGAGTCCAGGAGGGCTCACGAATTCCTATATTGTCAGCAATATTCAGCTGAGCAGCCAGGGATAAAGTTATCATGAACACTTCAACATTAGCAGCTTCTGACTGTACTACACTTTCTTTCAGATGGAAAACAAGGTACAAACAAGCCAGCAGACTTCCTTTGGGCCACTTTTCCCCAGCCCAGGAGCTGCTAAAATCTTGGTGAGGCAATTTCAGTTTATATTTGATGCAGTTATTTATTTTTCTGACCCTAACGCACTGATTCTAAGGACAAGCTTTTCTAGACATATAATTTTAAGGGGAAAATATCAATACTTGTAGAAAAGACGTGCTCTTGGAATGTCACTCTACCCTACGATTCGCTCGTTATTCCCACGGGTTTCTCCAGCAGGTTAAGTGGGCTGTTGAACACAGAAACCCAGGAATACTGACATCTTCTATTACCTTAAACTGAGTGAAAATCAGCTTTTCTTTTATTAAAGATAAATTACTTGACAATCAGCAGAAAAATGCTTCCCATGGGTTTCTTCTTTCGGAACCTTCCCCACCCCCCACCCCCACCCCAGTTCTAAGAAATATACTCTTCTGATGAGTTTTACTCTAACCCAAGGCATTATTCACACAATCTAAGAAAAACTGAGAGAGACTTGATGACTAATTGGCACTGATCTTAGGTACCTGAAATATGTTACTCATTTTATTTTATATTTCTTTATAGTAAATGCCCTGAATATCCTAAGGGAAACTTTGATATTAAAAAGTCACATTTATTACATACATTACAGAAGCACGAGCAGCTGCCTTTTAAGCCTATATCCCAAAATAGAATTATTTATGAGAAACTTTAACACATATAAAGAAGCTAAACCCTCAGGGCTTCTTTTATATTTGACATCTCCTCTTTTCAAATATTCATGCAGAAAAACTTTATGTAGAAACTCCAAGATATACTATGATGAAACATTTTCCTAAGCCATTTTCTTGACTGTGGATGGGGTGTTTTCTCAATCCGCATTCTTAACAATAGTTTTTCCCCTAAAGGAAGAAGAGGTAACTCTGCAACCACTTATAGATGATGGCATTTATTCTGCCTCTTTAGCCTTCTTCAGAGCAATCACAGGCTGCCATGTGTTTCCAGCAGAGATAAAGCTCAGGTCAATTTTATCAGATGCTGATTCTAAAAGTCTCAGTCTTGAGGGAGGCTGGGGTACATTTCCCAACCCATAATACATTTTCCTACTACTTGATACAACATATATAAAAAATCCGTTTGGCACTCATTTCCCAAGTTTTAGGTAGAAATTTATCACTGAATTCACCTACTTTATTTTTACAGGTTGTAATGCCAGCTCTCATATCAAGTAAGGTCGTTAATGCTTTTTATTTTTTTTACCATATGTTAAAATTCTGATGGATAATGATCAGAAATACTAATAATGTGGAAAGTTCTCAGTACTAGATTAGTAGGGCTTCCAACTTCAAATTCAAATTTAACTTAAGATGTGAGAAACTCTGTTCCTGACCAAAGGGTCATTTCTACATGCAAAGATGAAATTAGGTTTTCTAGTATTAAGAAGGGCATAAATGGACTGACAGTGCAAAAGGAACATTATAGGAGACACTGAAGATGTTTAAGAGGCAAAATTACACAAAACACATTTCTGTGTTTTCCTTTCATTCATCAAATAATTACCAAGCAACTCTTATATGCCTATCATAGTGTTCAGGGGTTTTGCCCACCTCTATAGTTGTGATGAAAGTGGATGAACTGTAAAAAAAAAAAAAATATATATATATATATATATATATATTTAATGTCAATTAGATCTAAGATATTGCCAAAAAATATTTAATGTCAATTAGATCTAAGATATTGCCAATGGTTACTATAACCAAATTTAACTAGAATCATAGAGAACACAGATTTTAAATGGAAAAACTGAAGAAAACATTGCTAGAAACCACACACAAAGAGCTTGAGGGAAAGAAAAACAAAACAAACAAAAAAGAAAATTATTAAAAATATTCACTATAGATCATTAAACCCAATGAACTGGGACAAAATGCTGCCTCCATGGCATAGGCTAGATTATGCAAATTAGATGGTGGTCTCAAAGACAATATGCTATTACCAGAAAAAACAGACGTGGAAACTAAGAAGAAGCTGTATCCTGAATCCATTGCTAAGCAGAAGTTATAATGAAAGTAATGAATTGTATTTTGTGTGTGTGGCAAGAAATGTGGAAAGACAGCAGCTTGTTTTCCTACATTAATGTCTTTCCAATTAACAGGTGTCGTAGCAGTTAAGCAACAGAAACTCCTGTCAATGCATTACCCACACTGGCCCATCTGCTTCTTACTGTTTGCTGTATACAAAGGCAGGGTCATATGGCTACTTATATAGTAACTCAACTGTGCTAACGTGTTAGAAAGGAATCACACTCAATATAATTTTAATATATTAAAAATATATTCATAAAATGTTTCTGGACTTGAAAGATCTTTGCAGACTGTGTAAATGAGAACCACATCCTCTGCAACAGGTTGTCCTCACCCCAACCCATTTGGCCAAACATAAAAAAAAAAATACCAATAAAATTATCCCAAGGATCTGGGAGAAGTATGCAGGAGCCAACAATCCCAAGGTTGTAAGGAAACCCTTCAAAAGGAATGTGACATAGAAGCTCAATATGAAGTTAAGCAATGAAGGCAGGGAATGAGGTGGCAGAGGTTGTGGTGGGTACCCCGGCTTAAACTGCATCCTGGAGATGGCCCCTGATACACTCCTAGGAACCACTAAACTCATGTGGGAATACTGTACAAATCCCTAATATTTCCCAATTCCTTGTTAGTGACCCAAATCTCTCCCCAGCATTCCTCAACTAGATATTCAGCCCCTGTCCCCCACCCGAGCAAGAGAGAACTCACTCTTTCCAGATGAAGTCCTTTCTATTTTTAGCCATTTCTATATGGAACTGTGTTTTGAATCTTGAGTGGACATCTAGTCTGCTCTCATTTCTATTCCCTATTCCTAATTAGAATGTGCTTCATCTTTTTATACTGGAGTGCTCTGAATATTTGAAGACAGCTAATATACATCCCTTCAGTTATCAGTTACTTTGTGGACAGGCTCCATGTTTTCAAGTTCTCCTCTAAATTATGTTTCCCAGAGCTGAACAGTGCAGATTTGGTCCAATGAACACACTTTCAGTGTCAACAAAGAGGGGGTTCTGGGCACTGTTTCAATGACCAGATCATATCTGCTTTCTTGTTTTTCAACTGTATCATTATTTTAGAGTCACCATAAATTCTTGTCTTTTTATTTTTTTTTAAACAAGTGTGTCATGTCACTTTCAGCATATATTTATTGTTTGTGTTTGGAGTTGAGGGTGCTAACTTTAGAAATTACATTGTCCCTACAAACTATTATCATGATTCATAAAGCAAATATTGCATTGCCTAGTATATGCCAGAAACTTAATAAATAGCAGTTTAAAAAGCACATATAGTCTACACCTTCACAGCACAATCAGACAATAGAATATTGTAATAGCTAGCATGTACTGTAAAGTTTTGACATAGGTATGTAGGAAACCAAGGCTTAGTTCACAGTCGATGTAGTATATATATATAAGCCTTGGCATGTATGAATCCAGAGCCAGCTCTATTAACCATTAGGCCAAAATGAACACTATCACCCACAGTCTGATGACTCCTTTTGGATCCTGATTCTTTCATCTGGAACTCTGGAAAATGCTGTGACTTAAGTGCATAGGAATGGAGGAAGAAAGAAGTGAAAACAGAGAGCCAATGAGGATCAACCAGGCTGAGCCAGGGCACAGCAGAAGGCAAGGAACAAACAAAAGACACACATGAGGGACGAAGGCTACAAACGAACAAACCAGAAAGAAGACCGCACTTTGACACAGAGGTAAAACTATGGCAGATATAACCTCAGATGGCACAGCTGCAAAATAAGGCTGTGCTTAAGACAGGTGACCACAGATGCCTGATAATCAGAGGGGTTAGTCAACATCTACAAACATATAATACAATTAGGTGCAGAAATTGTGATCAATCTCTCATTATAAACTTTGTTTTATAAAAATAAACTGGGAGCTGCTATTTTGGAACTATTATATGTAGCAGGATAAACCATGTAAGCAATTACATTAATGTAATTAGGGACCTAGACTTTCAGAGTGAGAGGAAAGTAAGTGAAGAAAAAGTCAGAGATATTACTTCCTACTTCTTGATTCAGGTTGTGGTTGTGTCTACTTGGGAAAATGTTTGAAGCTTTATATTTATTGTGCAGGTACTTTACTGATTTAACATTTTTTCATCATGAAATATATAAACAAAAAAGCAATAAATTTCAAAGTAATTTTAACAAGAAGTTTTAGAACAAATTTCAAAGTATAGTGTGGGTTACAGTTCCACCATTTCAGGTGTTTCCTTCTAGCTGCTCTAAGACACTGGAGACTGAAAAGAAGTATCAACATAATGATTTAGTAGTCATATTTGTTTGTTAAATCCTACCTTCTCTGATACAACTCCTCCTCCTTTGATCCTTCTTCTACTCTTTAGGGACATCTGGGCAATGGCTATTCTAACTTCTTCATGTTTAAAAGGGGTGTTGACATTATGGTGTAGGGGGATACAACTGGTTGATGCTCTTGGAGAGACTGCTAACTCTGGATTTCAGTGCTTATCTGGCTGAGGAACCATTTGTAGGATCTAGGTTTCTGAAAATAAACTTAGTAAGTGAAACTTTTATAGAGTCTCAGCTAGAACCCTGGGTAGTCTTAAGGGTTTACAGGAATGCTGTTGGTTAGGACTTGGCATAATTAGCAATATATAGCTCAAGCTTGCATTAAGAGTAACTTCCAGAATAACCTCTGGACTCTATTTGAAATCTCTTAGCCACTGTTACCTTATTTTCTTCCTTTTGGTCAGGTAGGCACCGATCCCACCGTGCCAGGGCCAGGCTCATCCGCAGGAGTCATATTCCATGTTGCCAGGGCTTCCATCCCTGGATGTCATGTCTCACATGGGGGGAGGGCAATGATTTTACTTGCCCAGTTGGGCTTAGAGAGAGAGAGGCCACATTTGAGGGACAAAAGAGGTTCCATGGAAGGGACTCTTAGGCATTATTATAGGTAGGCTTAGCTTCTCCATTACAAATATAAGTTTCATAAGAGCAAGCCTCAAGAACAAGGGCTTGGCCTACTAACTTGGGAGTCCCTAATGTTTGAGAGAATATCAGGAATTTACTAGGTAGGAAAGTTTGATAGATCCATATTTGTTCTCCAATCCCTCAAGGGACTTTGCCAATACTTTTAAATTATCTGGCCAACATAATCCAGAATGTATCTGGGTTTTACATTAAGCTATACAGAATTGCAAGACCTCATTCTGAGTTCTAGAGTTTGTGTTTAGGTTGTTTAATGGAACTAGCCAGACAGGTTAAGTTATATTGTGTGCTACAGTAAACTTAGGTTTTGGGCAAAATAAACCTCTTTTCCTTCGGTTGCATGCAACAGGTAAAAGTTCTAAAATACAGACAACATCACTCTGATTTATTTTTATGCTTCAATAGCAAAGTTTATTAAAGATAAATCAAAACAAGAGTTCAAGAAAACCAAAGTGCAATTTTAAAAGTTCTTACTTCAACAAACTCAAGGCTTATCAATCACTATTGAAAATTCTATTTCCTTTAAGCTTTAAGAAAAACTTTATCTTTATTGAAAGTCTTTGGGTCTTAAGGCAATAGATGAACTCCCACCAAGTTAACAGTAACTTAGATGTTAATATTGTAATACAAATTCCTCCCACTGCCTGGTATACCTGAGACCTGTCAATGACCTTTACCAGGAACTCTTCCACTTATTTTATCTACTAATTATCTAGCAATCTCTTCTCCTAAAAAACAGTATATTTTGACCCTTCAAGTAGTTGCAGGTAAGATTATAGCCTTTTAATTAAAACCTCCATCTGCTTAATTAATACTTATTAAAGTCAGGGCTATAAAAGACCTTTACTATTTTTCTTTTTTATTTCACATGTGTAAAGCATGGCTTCAACCTGGAGGTGGTTTCTTTCTAAACAGAGAACTTATCTTACTAGTTAATTTATTATCTTATTCTCTTAACTTCTATATATGATACTTAAAATCTTTTTTAACCAGAATTTACCCTATTATAATTGCAATATATATTATGAACATACAACTTTTTTAAATAATTAAACATTTTAGATAATATAAATGCAGCTTTAACACAAAATTCCTTAGAAGTAGGCTTACAGAAGTTGTTGGTTTTTCTGGGGTAGTACATGGGTTTGTTTTAAATATATTAAAAGGTAGAACAATCAATTAACTATACAGTGCTCTTACAAAGTTACAGCAAATATGTTCACTTAACGACTTTTTCCCTCTTTTTAAAGCAAGAATTTTATAAACCAAACCAAATTACATTTCCTTGCTCAGTTATCTATCAATTCTATTATCTAAAACAGATTCCAAGCTATTCCACAGTAAAGAACTACACCAAGCTAAAGAAAGAAATGCTTTAAATTTTTGTACTATTCTAAAACTTATTTTTTTCTATGGTCTATAAAACATGAATTTGTTTTTATATATTTTTTGTGCTTTTTTTTTTTAAATAAATCAATAAGTAATATAGGACTAGCACTATGTTTGCTAGACCTGGCATTTACTTACTACAGAAGGTTCAAAGTTTCCTATCCTTTTAAAATCTATTTTATATTTTGCAAAGGTTTTTTCAACAATATTTAACTTAAAACTTTTCAACAACATTTAAGTGCTTTTCAAGGAAGCACAAGTTACTTTTTGTGGTCCCTGACCAATTTTAATCAGTGGGATCACCAGTAGTACTGTCATCTCCTTTCTGGGGACTCTCTTTAGCTTGGTAGGTTTGTAGTATAGTTATAGCCTCATCAACCTTAGCACTGAGAGACTCTGGAGACTCAAGCATATGAAGAAGCTCTGAATTATCAATCTCCAACAACATGCCAGTAATCTTACCAGCAAGGGCAGGATACATGGCTTGAATAAGGACAAAGAGCCTTTCACCCAACATCTGCTTTTGCTGCTCAGGAGGGGCAGATGCTAACATGGAAGCAGTCAGAGGTTCCTGACCTTCAACATGAATAGCAGGTTGCTGCACGGGAACTCGCGGGGTTGCTTGAAGCGGTTGTTTCGGGTTGCGAACTCCCGCCTCATATCGATAACGTGGAACGGCGCAAGGGGCCAGAGGAGGTGTAGGTGCAGCAGCAGCAGCAGCAGCAGCCATTGGCACAGGATACGGATACATTCGAGGCACTGCTGGAGTGGCGGCACGTTGGGTTGCTATGACTCCTGGAATCTGTGGAGGAGCTGGTCGCATGGCGCTAAACGATGGTGGAGGAATGGCTGGGCAAACAGCGGCAGGCATACTTTGGAATAGATGAGGCCTGGCACCCTGAGCAGCCCAGCAAGGATTTGGTCTTATCTGAGCAACTGGATTAGGCGGGTAGTATGCGGCGCGGCTCTGAGGCTGCGGAATGGCCGCCATGAAGAAACGTGAAGATGGTGCTGGTTGGTAGGGACTGAGCACCGGGGTGGGCACGGCTCTTACGGTTGCCATTCTCTGCATATACTGGTTGGTGAGGTGGGCCTGACGTTCTTCTTTACGCTGAGCTAAAGCTACATACAACGGCTTGGTGGCCACAATTCTACCATTCATTTCGGAAACTGCTTTAGTGGCCTCTTCTGGGGTAGAGAAACACACGAAACCAAACCCTCTGCTACGACCACAGTCCATCATGACCTTTGCACTAGTGATGGTACCAAACGGAGAAAACTCTTTCCTGAGACGCTCATCATCAATACGATCATCAAGATTTTTCACATAAAGGTTAACACCCTGGTATCTGGTGAACCTATCCTGCTTCATCTGCTCAAATCTACGCTTAAGTTCAGTCTGCCGTTCTACTTTTTTCTGAGCGCGCCCAACATAAAGTGGTCTTCCACTGACCTCCTTTCCATTCATCTCATCCACAGCTCTCTGTGCATCTTCATGCCTCTCAAAGCTCACAAATCCAAAACGTTTGGATCTTCCACTTTCATCAGTCATTACTTTCACACTTACGACACGCCCAAACTTGGCAAAGAGAAGCCTAAGGCGCTCATTATTCATTTCTTCACCAAAATTCTTGATGTAAACATTGGTGAACTCTTTTGCCCTAGCTCCAACTTCGGCTTCGCGCTCTTTACGAGACTTAAATCGCCCAACAAACACTTTGCGATCATTCAGAAGCATCCCATTCATTTTCTCAATAGCTTTTTCTGCCGCTTCCTGTGTCTCAAAATGCACAAAGCCATAGCCCTTGGAACCATTTTCATCACAAACCACCTTACACGAAAGGATGTTGCCAAAAGCAGAAAACGTATCATACAGCGCTTTGTTATCAATAGATCTGTCCAAGTTTTTAATGAATATGTTGCCCACCCCACTTTTACGAAGCGATGGGTCGCGCTGTGACCACATGAGGCGGACTGGCTTTCCCTTTATAACATCGAAATTCATCGTATCCAACGCACGCTCCGCATCCCCCGACTGTTGGAAATTCACATACGCGTAGCCCAAGGAACGGCGGGTGACCATATCCCGGCAGACCCGAATGGACAGCATGGGCCCTACCGTACTGAACTTCTCGTACAGCATCGCCTCAGTAACGTCGGGGTGTAGATCTCCCACATACAGCGAAGCCATGGGGTAGTTGGAAGCACTGGGATTCATCTCGACACAAACGGTTCTCAGCACCACAGGCCGCGACAAACAGTTCTCAACACCACAGGCCGCGAATGGTTCTCAGCACCACAGGCCTCGACCGTTCCGTGAGGAAACGAAGCGAAGGTTGGGGGAGGGGCCGGAAATAGAAGGAAGGGAGTGGGGGCAAGCGCAGAGGGACAAAAAGCACCCTGACTCCAATACAACCCAACGGCTGCAAAACCGTTGATCGCCCCCCTGCCGCTGGGGGAACGAGGGTAACGGTGTCAGGTCCGGGTAGCGCAAAGACCTTGGGCTCTTGGTTCCTTCCTGGAGCTGCTGTGGGACAAGGGTGAGTGGGTTGGTCTCAATTGCTTCGAGTAGGTTATTGTATAAAAGAGGAAGGAAAAAAAAAATAAAAGTCTCCAGCAGGGGAGATGCGGAATTTTTGTAATTAAAAAAAAAATTTTTTTAGATGTCTTTTGGATTTTTAAATAATGCATGTTTAAATAATAAAGGCGCTCAAACACTAACCTCCGGGAGAAGGAGCATTTAATGATTTTGTAACATTTCTCCTAAATATAAGGGGAAAAAGTTATCATTGCACTAATAGCTAACAACTTGCCAGGCACAGTTAATTAAGTTGCATACAGTCCTTTGAGGTACAAACTCTTAAGATCCCTTTTTATTCAGATGAGTAAGTTCAAGTTCTGCAAAGGTAAATGACTTGCCTAAGGGCATGCAGTGCATTAAGTATATGGCACTCAGTTTGAACTGAGGCGATCTGAATTCAGAGCCCACATCTTAAAAATTACAATCCGATACCGCCAGATCCAGGGTATCTTGTCATGCAAACCAGTTTTGTTATATGTTTCTTCTATGACTAGTTGGTTTGGTTTCATTTTGTCAAGGTCATGTGCTTTTCAGAACTGGAAATATCCTTCCAGGAGAGAAGCTGTAATCGATTCATTTTTGTGTGTTCTCTTTCTGGTGTAGGATTAGAACAGAATAGTAGAAATGGCTTTGTCCTCTAATAGCACTGTTAGGCAGGGGCTAGAAAAAAATATTGCAAATACAAGCAGAAGGCATTAACTTCCTGGGTTATTTTATAAAAACAGTACGATGGGCCACATGCCTATAAACAGCAAAGATGCTTTCTTTTTCACTTGCGCTAGTCTCTTCTAAGGTTACTATTTTCCAATCCATAGTGCATCCAATTAATGACTACTTTTAAATATTTAACAAAACAGGCCATTTTTAGAATGCTAATAAGATTCAGAAACAGAACATCCTCCTTTATGTATTTTCCGATTAGAAATATAAAGCACTTAGTTGGAGAAACACATTCATAATTTCCAGTCTGCTTTGTTCTTGTTTCCAACTTCGCACAGGCCAAGAGTCAGAGTCTTGTATACACAGATCGCATTTAAAATAATGGGATTATGACTGAATTAGCCTTTCTCCATTTTAGCAGTTTTTTTAATAAATCTTTTTAACCTAACCTTTGGCTCTGCATCTCCATGCAAATCTTTTTCATTTATTTTACTGAATAAGCAGTTTTCCACAATTTCACCTTAGGTTAGATTAATGTATTAATCCACTCATATTCTGGGTTGATTAATTATTTCAGTCAGGAACTGGAAGGTGACTGTTAACGATAAAACTGAACATTTCTTCTGGTGTATACCTATATGTCTATTGTTTGGTTTCAAAATGTTATGACCTATACCTAAAACCCATGATACCAACATCAATGAGCATGACGATAAGGAAAATATAATCATTTTATTACACAGTTCATTAAAAAAAAATCTATACATACACCAGGCATACTGCATTCTCCGGATCAATACATTTGTTGAACAGTCGTATTGTACTTTTTCTGATAATAATACCTACGAATTATGGAAACTTTGGAAGCTACAGAATGTGGAAGAATAAAATATACATTGCCTGCAATTCCGAGAAAATACAGGTAGAGCATAAGGGTATTCCATCGCATTTTAAATTTGGTTTGGCTTTTTGGTTTTGCTTTGCTTGGCTTATTTTTGGCTAGATGGGCAGATATTCATTTATTTTATTTCTCTGTTGAGTTTTTCTCTCTTAAGGAAAGATTTAACTTTAAAAATGGTTAAAGTTTGAAAAATTGGCTGACAAATAATTCTCATATAATAAAAGTTTTTATGGCACAGCTGATAAATCCATTCTATTTAACTTTAGCAAATAATTGTTTCTACTGTGACTTTTTTTAAGCCTTACTGTATATATTTTGGATTAGGTTTAGTACTCAGTCATAGTAAATATATTAGCATATGCTGATAAGGCAAAGACTTTCAGGGCACTGCTAGTCTCATAGGAGCTCAATGAATCTATTAAATATTGAATGAATTTTTAATTAAATAATTACTATCATTATCCCACTAGCCAAAATAATTACTTTACTTAAAATTTTGTTTTATAATTTTCTGTACATTTTACTGAACATACTGTAAACAAATATTGTTCTTATAACAAAAAGTAAATGCCATATTTACTGACTTCATTCTGAGATATCTAAAGAGGTTTTTCTGAGACTCTTTTGAATGATTTGAATGAACTGTAACCACGTACTGCCATGCAATTTCCAGGCCCATGTATATTTATGCCTAGGATTTCCTTGGTCATGCAGTATGACTAGTTGCAATTAGTTTGGCCTCTTCTAATACCATGAAAAAAGTTGACCCCACTGTGTACATATTGTACTGGTATTAAATTCTTTTCCCACTTATAAGCGTAAAACGTTTCTTCCTCACTGAAAATTTTAAGTTAACAGTGGTTTTTAGACTGGAACTTCAGTTTCCTAAATTTAATGTTATGCCTTTGATTGTGGGATAATGGAAATGACATACTGTGATAGAATAATACCATTGCAACTGGTGCAGGTTGATGACACAAAAGCACAAGGCTACATTATGGCAGAAACATGGTTATAGCATATACATGGATCATGTACAATGGTTTTAATAGAGAAAAGCAGTAAAATAAGTGTCTTTCAACATATATGGAAGAAAAAAGGCATGTTGAAAATAAAAGAACTTGTGCCATTGCAGCCAGGATTATATCTGCATTACAAAAGGCCATTAAATTTCTCCAAACAACATTGCCAGTTGCATTAATTGAATTTTATTGGTGTTTTGTATGTGTGTTTTATATAATTTGAAGATATTTTTGGTGTAATAGATCTATAAGACTCTTAACCATAAAGAATGTGGCTTTTGTTCTTTAATTGTGCTTATATAAGTAATATTTGATAAAATAATTTTAATAAGCACTGGGAGACCCTAGGAATTTTTTTTCCTTTTAAATTGGTCTGTTTATTACTCAAGTCTTGGAAGCAGAGCACTATAGCAAACATGAAATAAAATGTCTTAACATGAAAGGAAGTTGGCCTGGTTCTTTGTAGAAAACCACTATTAAGGAGAAATAGGCTAGATTAATATACGCTTAAAGACACATAAACTTTCATATAGGAAGGCTGACAAATTTGTAAGGCAATTGTTATATCGAAAAAAGAGTATGCCTCACAAAGTTGATGAACAGATGTAACTGATCTAGCATAATAATAAATAAGAATTAACTTCCTGTGCTTGATATGCGTGAAGGCACTATTACTACAGCACAAGAGTAAAAGCAGGGACACCAGTTCTACTGTGGTTGCGGTAGCAAGGAAAGTAATGCCAGGGGCCAAAAGGAATTATAATCAATGAAACTTCTATATGAAACCCTGAAGGATACTAATATAAGATAGGGGACAAGAAGAAGGAAACAGTGATAACTTGAGATATGACCTCATATCTATCATTCATGGGTTTATAGTACCCCTGAAAATGTTTGCTGTGTATGAAAACCAGGTACCCTAGGACATGTGCAAAGGTACCATAATCTAGGAGGCTAAAGACAATCACCACATACCATGGGACCAAACTTATATGTACACATTCATAAGCACATAAATATATATTTCATATATACATTTGTGTATGTATATAGTAGCTTGAGTTTCATTAAAAAAACTGCGTCAAAACTGAAGTCAATTCACACCCACAAAATAAGGAGCTAATACAACAATATAGAATTGGGGAGGGTGTATAAATAAGGAAAAGAATAAAATTATAATAATAGAGATTTTGACCTTCTTTACCCTGAAACAAGATGAACAAATGACCATAACCTAAATTATAAGAGGACAGGTTGAGGTTCCATATTATGGGCTCTTTTATATCTGATCATTCAATAGCTATGAAAGTATCAATGATGCCAACCCTAGGAATCTAAGGTTTTAGAAACATAGTCAATTTGGGATTTGGTCTAATCTCCCAGCTTTTCACTCTGAACACAACAGCCTCCAGAGTCCTAAACACATAATAAATTCTCAAAAACTACTTTTTATTTGATTGCATTAGCTCAAATACAGAAATGAGGAACATTTGCTGGATCATTGCTTCTTTGTTAACTTCTAATAAATGATAGTCAGTAAATAAATGACTTCACTGAATAAGTAATTCAGAAAGAAGTTATGCCCACATCTCAGGAATGCCCACTGGTAATCTATACTCAAAGTTCTATATGGAATATCCCTGAAGACTGGGAAAAGGATCAAATGAGAGGAGGAGTTGTAACAGAGAAGATAGAATTTAACAAATGATTGTGACTACTGAATCACTATAGTGATAATTCTTGTTAGTCTCTAGTGTATTATAACAGCTAGAAGGAAATACCTGAAATTGGGGAACTGTAACCTATATCATACTTTGAAATTTGCTCTATAACTACTTGTCAAACTATGCTTTGAAATTCATCATTTTTCTCCATATATGTTATATTTCAGAGAAAAAAAATATTAAAATGAAAAAAGTTCTGTGTGACCTCTCAAAGTTTGTTAGTGTTATATCAAAAGGACTCAGGGAGAAAAAAAAATTGATTGTGACGATAAATGCACAGCCATATGATGATATTGTGAACCATCGACTGTACATTGTGGATGATTACATGGTATATGAATACATAATATATATCAATTAAAAATAATTAAAAAGAGGACCCAGGGACCATTGTGAAGAGGCTCCCACTGGATAAAGATAAGAAAATATGAGGAACAATATGAAAAATAAAAGCAAAGAATTGAAACACATCCAGTATATTTAAATATATTTAAATCCATGAGTTCCTTGTTGTGCTGAAATAGACAAACAAGCAAAAATACATAAATAAAATCTTCACTGGTTATCTTTGGAGAGACTAGGGAGCCACATGATTATTTTGAAGATTGTTAGCCAAAGATAAACTCAAGCACTTATTCTGCTTTCCTGTATGACTGTACCACTGGGTGACAAAAATAGTTTGTTGAAGAGAAGTTCTCTTTATAGAGGTATTCCAGCTAATAAATGAAAAAAGAATAATAGAATACCACTATTTTTCAGCCCATAATGAGTTAATGCATCAAGACAGTGATCATCAGTGGCTGTTAATATCACACACACACACAAAAAGATGAGCAAGTACTGTATAATTTTTGATGAAAATACACCACACTATGTATGAAGTCATCTTGTCAAAAGAAAAGAGTAGCTAACTATTAATTTATATAAAACATGGGGAACAGAAGAACATGCTGAACAATAACATGAGTATGCAATCAACAAAATCCAGACAAAAAGGTCTTGTTTCTTCAACAATACATAAAAATGAAAGAAGAAAAGAGACAAACTTTAGGAGGAATCTAGAGATTAAACTAGACTTCAGAGGTACATTTAAAAAACCCAATCATTTATTCATTTAAAACAAATTCTTAAAAGCATAGCAAACTTGTATAGTATAATCTTGGAAATAAACACTGCGCATTTTATGGTATTAAGAAAACCTTTTTTTTTTCGGGATGTGACGGCAGCATTGTTGTTATGTCGAGAAAGGGGGCTATTTTAGAACATAAATTGAAATGATTAGAGAGGAAATGACTTACTTTCTGGGATTTGCTTCAAAACAATTATGGAAGAGGAACTGAGTGGGATTATGAAAGGAAACAAGGTGGTCATGATGACAGTTGTTGGTGCTGGGTATGGGCATGTAGGATTTGTTATATTATTTTTCTATTTTTTACACGTGTTTGAAATTCTTTGTAATGAAAAGTTGTGTTTTTTTTTCTTTCAAATGGTCCAGGTATACCTGTAATACCTTAACGACAATATAAATGTTACCCAAGGAATAAATATCTTAAACTCTCCACTTCTTTTCCTCATCTTGGGTTCAAAACAACCAGTCTTTGATCATTATGGTTAATCTAGTTCAAACAAAGACAGCTTCTGGTTTTTTGTTTATTTTTGATCTTCAGTCACATAATCAGGAAGCCAGTCTAATATAATTATTCATACTTCTGTAGTAAAGTTGAAATTGAATCACACTTAAAATATCTAAGATTTAGGGCAGATTGGATTTTGGTTCTTCCAGAGCAAAAGTTCAACTGCATCTGTTGGGTGGAGTCAGGTTATATCCTTACCTTTCAGTATCTATTTGCATGCACTTTAAACAGGGGCTGAAGGATTTTTGGATAAATATAAAACTAACTTAAAATACTGTAGAATTGGACAAACTCTGAACTCACATGTGATCAAATCTGAGGAGCTGCAACAAAAAGCACAATTTCAAGGGGGCAGTCTAGGGTCCTAAATTAAAATAATCCAGCAGATCTGGACATAACGAGCTGAATTCTGACTGGTTTAAGTGCTAGACCAGAGAGGGGATCCTAAGTGCTTCTTGATGTTTGTTACCTGAACCCATAATTCACTCAGAGCCTGGAGTAGAAGTTTTATTTGTAAACTTGAAGGATCTGTGTTATCAAAACAATGACTCTTTGGGGCATAGCAACTCTATTATATCCTTAAAACAGAGTATATAACACTGAGAATGGAGAGATTTCTCTTGCTGTTCCATATATATAAGCTGTGCAGCTGTGGTTTCATGCACACTGAAAGCCCAAGCTAAGCATCAAGTGGCAGAAATGAAGAGGTAAACAGTGGCCCAGGGCATAGTGCTGAGCTGCACCAGCTGTAGAGGCAAGCATTTGCCTAGAATAGTGTTTGAACAGTGAAAGTGAAAGAACTGTGAAAGGCCCCTGGGAGAAGCACTGCTGGAGTAGCGTGTCAGCAGTGAAGGTGATAGAAGTGAGGAAGGCCCTGGGAGAAGCACCTTCCAGAAGAACCAGGAGAGGCGAGCAGCAGCCCAAATTTGAGAATGCCTGAGTGATATCGTACAGCGACAATAATGCAGATTGGAATGGGAAACACTGAAAGGGGCCAAGGTCTTGCATGATGCACATGGATACGCTAACAAGCTAGCAGAATTAGGGTAGTAAGGGCAGTGCAACCTATTATTAAACAGGCTCTTAACACCGCAGGGGGTTGGGATTATAACAACATTCAGGGACTCTTTAGGGGTGGGCTCTGGGGGAGCTTTATTGAGCAAAACACCCCCAGTAGGTGAAAGGCAGTACATTTTAATTAACTGGTTCTGCTATCCATCTGCTTCCTAAACCAGAGATATGGGAGCCTCTTAGTCTCCTTCTTCATCCCTCAAAGCTAGTCAATTGCCCAGTGTCTTAAATTGGGTTCCACCAGGATCAGACCTGAGACAGGAATTAGAGTCCAAGAGGTTACTAGGATGGTATAACCCAGGAAGTACCTGTAGGGGAGTAGAAACGAGAGAGAGAAAAAACAAACAAACAAACAAACACCAACACAGACCCATCAAAGACAAGGTATGACTATAGGCAACTGGGACTTGATGCTGCTGGAGAAATCTAGGAGATGGTATAGACATGTCTCACACTTGTCCCATTTGAAGGGCAAAGAAATTAGGTACTTATCATCAAATTCTCAACTGCAATTAACTGAAAGATGTCACTTGGGGCTTCAACGCTCTAGCACTTCCAGCCTCTCTCTTGGGGACCAACCCCCTCTGCAAAAGCTGCCAGGTGCATGTGAGAAAACTGTCACAGAGAATGGGAGTGCCAAGGGATATATGCAATGTCTCCTAGATTCAACAAGAACCATACATTGCATCCAATAGTGTTCACCATCATTATTCTTGCTGTTTTCTGCCCAATGACTTACTTTCCCCTTATTTTAGAAATAAGGCTGGGCAGGAAGCAGGATGCTAACTCAATCAAATTGGAAGCTGTTCATCGGAGGACCTTCAAGATGGTGAAAGGTGAGGCCTGTCCTGACTGGCCAAGGTGGCCTTGGTTTTTTCCTTCTTTGTGTCAGCATTGCACCTCACATATCCTACATATGTTTTATTCCTTATACTTCTTGGTCCTACAATTATCTATTTATAAATCCATTGATGTTAACAGACTGTCTTATCACTGAGAGCAGGGATTAGGCCTCTGCTCATCTTTGAATTTTAGTCCCTGAAATTCAGGAAGTACACATCAAATGTTTGAATGAATAAATGAACTCATACATTGCTGCTAATGATCACCTGGACCATTCCCTTCAATATCTACTTCTGCTAGTCAGATTTTCATGTCTTTATTTGAGGTATTTCCAATTTTAAACATATTTTTCTCTCTGACAGTGATTTAGCAGTTTTCAGTTACCTTCTGGTGGATTTAAAAATAAGAGAGCTATTTTTGGTGAAAAGAAATAAGGGAGAAAAGTGTTCTGACTCTCAATTTGGGTTTTGAGAGGATCAAATATGCTTCTGCCTAAGGAATCAATACTAGGGGATACCCATAGCAGCTGAAGAGTTATCCAAGATATTACCCCAAAAGGCATTTTTTAACCTTCAACTGTTACAAAGATTAATAAATAAATCAATACATAAATAAGTGAGCAAGGTCTTTGAAGATAAATATTCTACCTAGGAAACGTAGTATGTATTATATTCACTTTATAAAAGGCAAAATAAAACAAACAAAAAAAACATGTTCTTCCTCCTTTTTAAATGATAAAAGATCTCTCTATATAACATATATACATATACAAATATATATACACACACACACACAAACACATATACCAACTCAAACAAGTTAAAGAATTCTTATAGAGAAATGGTACACAGAAACTCAAAATGAAAAATACTGCCATTTGCCATAGAAACTCAAAATGAAAAATACTGCCATTTGCCATAGGCCCCCATGCATAGGTGAAAATTCAACCACCACTAGGAAACATTCCCTATACATAACATAAAATGGTTGCTATAATGAAAATACAACATGCCAAAATTATGGGATGCAGTGAATGCAGTGCTGAGAGGGGAATTTATAGCTCTAAATGTTTACATTTAAAAGGAAGAAAGACTTCAAATCAGACAACCTCAAAATAGGAAGAACAAGAGAAAGAACAGCAGAAGGAATGAAATAACAAATATTAGAGGCAAAATAAATGAAATAGGAAAAAAAAAACAATAGAGAGAATCAAGAAAACCAAAACCTGGTTCTTTGAAAAGATCAATAACATCAATAAACCTTTAGCTATACTGACAAAGAGGACACAAGTAACAAAAAATCAGAAATGAAAAGGTGGACATTACAACCAACCCTGCTAGAATGAAAAGGACTGCAAGAGGATTCTGTGAACAGTTATATGCTAAAAAAATTAAAGAACCTAGATGAAATTCTTAGAAACATGCAAACTGCCTACATTAACTCAAGAAGAAAGAAAAGAGATCAACAAACCAATTATTAGAAAAGAGATCCTATCAGCCATCAGAGGCTTCCCAACAAAGAAAGTCCAGGACCAGATGCCTTTCTACCAAACTTTCCAAGATGACTTTACTCTGATTCTGCTCAAATTATTCCCAAAAAACTGAAGAAGTAGTTACATTCCCTAACTCATTCTACAAAGCCAGCATCCCTGTCAAACCAAAGCTGGGAAAAGATACCATGAGGAAAAAAAATATGTCTTATGACTATAGATGTAAAAATCCTCAGCAAAAATATTAGCAAACCAAATCCAACAGCATACTAAAAGAATTATATGTCATGATCAAGTGGGATTTATCCCTGGTATGCAAGGTTGGTCCAACATAAGAAAACCAATTAATGTAATACATCACATTAATATGATAAAGGTAGAAAAAAGCCACGTGATCATCTCCAATGATGCAGAAAGGCATTTTACAAAATACAGTACCCTTTCTTGATAAAAACACTTAGAACACTAGGAATAGAAGGAAACTTCATCACGTAACAGGGAATATATGAACATGCTACTTACAGGTGGAAGACTTTCCCTCTAAGGACAGGAATAAGACAAGGAAGCCCACTGTCACCACTGCTATTAAGCATTGTTGTGGAAGTTCTTTCCAGACGAGTTAGGTGAGAAAAAGAAATAAAAGGCATAACAAAATGGAAAGGAAGAAGTAGAACTTGTCTATTTGCAGATGACATGATCCTATATACAGAAAATTCAGAAAAATCCACAACAAACCTCCGAGAGCTAATACATGAGATAGAACCACCCAGCAGTCCCACCACTAGGTATATACCCAAAAGCGGGGACCCAAAGACAAAGTTATGCACCGTTGTTCATAGTGGCATTATTCACAGTTGCCAAAAGATGGACATAACCAAGTGTCCATCAACCAATGAATGGATGAGTAAAATGTGGTATATATATATATTATGGAATATTATTCAGCCTTAAAAAGGAATGAAGTCCTGATACACGCAACATGGATGAACCTGGAAGACATCATGTTGAGTGAAATAAACCACATACAAAAGGACAAATACTGTATAATCTCACTGATTGAAACAACTGGAACAAGCAAACTCAGAGAGTCAGAATCTAGAATATTGGTTAGCAGGGGATGAGGTGGGACAGGAAATTGGAAGTTATGGCTGGCTTAAGATGTACAGGGTTCCTATTTGGAATAATGGAAATGTTTTGGCAAGTGAGAAAAGTCTGAAAATAAATATTCTACCTAGGAATATGGTAATGAATGGTAGTGATGGTAGCACAACACTGTGAGCCCAAGGAACAGCACTGAACTATATATCTGAATAAATTAAAAGGTGGAAATGCTAGATTGTATATATGGTATCAGAATAAAAACTTTTAAAAAAATCTATGAATGACACTACACAGACAGTGAACCCTAAGTTACCATGAACTTTAATTAATAGTGCAGATATAAAAACGTATCAATTGTAACAAATACTCCCTACCAATGCAAGATGGTGGTAGTATATGGAAATTCTGTATTTTATGTAAGAATTGTTCTGTAAACCCACAACTTCTCAAAGAAGGAAAAAAATAAAAACAAAAAAGGCTGGTATGTAACAAAAAAGGCATGCTCTGTGCCTCTCTGAACAAAAATGTAATATTTATTTATAATCTTTTAATACAAATAAAGTGGCTTAAATACTTTTTTTTGCAAGCAACAAAATATTTCAATGTCTGTTCGTATAAATTCATCCATGTCCTTTTTATTTTAATGTAGTATGAATGTTCATTGTAGGGACTACCACCTACCTATATTCATTTAGATTACCTATCTATCTACCTACCTATCTATCATGTATCTAATCTATTTTATTAGTACCCAGCTACAGTGATCATTCACATACAGCTATACTTTCACCCCTCTGCAAAGACAGATGAAGGCAAATTCCCTGAAGTAGCATTGCTATGTAAAAATATAATTTAAAATGTTTAATTTTGAAAGACAATGCTAAATTGACCTCAAAGTTTCTGCTTGAACTGATGAAAAGTTGGGGGTAAAGGACATTGGAGCTGTTAGAATGATACTGACAATGCAATTAACAACAGTAATGTGTACTCTTGAAAGTAGTTAAAATGATAGTTTGAATTGTATATATGTCACTACAATAAGGAGAAAAGCCTCATCCCAATAAGTTTCTTAGTTAATTGTATTACATTTTGCATCCATTGACAATGCCCTCTCTTTGGCTAATATTATTAGAGAATAAACTGGTTTTTTTTTTTTCAGTTTGTAAATTTAAATAAAATACTTTAAAAATTATACTATTACTAAGCATCTTTTCTATTATTATACAACTTTCATTTAAATAGGAATTTTCTAAAGTTTTAAATTGTAAACTTACAGGTAACCAGGAATTTTTGGGGGGTTTAGTGTAGTGTTAGTATTACTATTGCCAGTTAAAAAAAAACAATGATAAATATCTACAAATAGCAATGCAATACTTACTTTTTTTCCTGTAGAGCTAAAAATTACTCTTGAAAATATTTAGGCTACATGGATATCATTGAATTTATTTTATTTATTTTATTCATGGGCTCAGATTTTCATGGACATCACATGAAAACCACTGACAGGAATATGTGCATTTTGGGGCGTATGCACATATGTATGTGTATATGTTACTGAATCCCTGAATGTCAAATCAATTTTCTTGTTGGACGTACTACAGGATGCAAGTTAACAGGACACAATTTGGTGTCATACTTTCCTAGATCATTGCTGATTAAGTATACTCATTTCTCAAAGAAAACCACCAGTTTCCCTGGGGGTAAACATTACATGCAACCTTGACCAAGTTTGACCAGGTGAGCTACTTCTGGTTTCAATGTTCACGCTCAGTCATACTTCATTTTTTCAAATGGCATGGTATCAAATTTTGTAAAGGAAATCAAAAGCCTGTCTTAAAGGGTACGCTTTGTCGAAAGCACCAATAACATCAAAATTAAATGGTATTTTTAACAATGTGCATACATGACAGATGGAGTCCAAAGATTCACTGTGCAGAAACATTTTTAAATAAAATAAAAACTGGGGTTAATTTATTCAATAACATGCCTGTACTACTTTCTCGTGAATTCAGAGCAGCATCTACTCCAATAATTCAATATACAGTTAGTGAAATCAGAGAACATTTCAAATGTATAGTATTTTAGTACTTAAAATATCTGGAGATACATAATTTAATCCTTCACATAATTCCATTTAGTATTTATTATTATTCTTTATGTGATTTTCCCATAAGATACTCATCCCACTAATTTAAAGAACAGTGGAGATATTTAGAAAGATAAATCCCTTACCAAGTGTATTATTATAATAGAAATAATGGGAAGTTTATGGACTCATGATTCCATGCAACAGCATTCTAAATAATGTAATTCAATAGGATTCTATAAAGCATGAGCAATAGGGCTTGTTTTGTCCTTTGTTTACTCTTAAAAGCTGAGACATCTTAATATATCTCAAATACATGAAACTAGATAGAAAATGCATAATAAAATGTCAAAAGAAAAATTTTGTATATATGTTCTTTGTTCTAAAGTATTGCTGAAATATTTGGACTACTCTGAGGCCCTCACAGAGTAAATTTTTTCTCTTACTTGTTTCTATTTATTGTCTTTCCTATATTTGACCATATTAAAGATAATTTACCAGGTTTTTCTTAGGTACAAAGCCGTGCTACACTCTCTGATCATCAAGTCACAGTTCCAGTCCTTAAAGAACTTGCAACAAACTATTTGATGGGAAAAGCTACTTAAACAAACTGGCTAAATACATAACCACATGGCATAAGTGGCATATGAGGAGAAAATAGTCACTTCAGCCTGGAAAATTCAAGTAAAAACTTTTATTGAATAAAAAATCTTTAAAAGTGATCTTGTTGATGAGTGGGATCTTTACTGATAAACCTAACTGGTATATATGCAATAAATGTTAGTTATTAACCATGTGTAGTGTCTATTATACACACTCCATTCTTCATAAATCTAGTTTATTCATCATTCTTCTCTCTGTCCCGAGAAGTCCTATTTCCTGTTTCTCCCACAGCATGCTTTTGGTGTCCTTTTAAAATATAGTCATATTTGTATTACAGTCTCTTGTGTTTTATGTCCTATATTATTTCATGACTCTTGAGATCTAAGACAATGTCAGATATTTTATATATAAACATATTAATTTGTAACTATTTATAGAATTCTCTCATTTAATTCAATAGAAAGTCATGTTGAAGTATATTAAATCTATCAAAAATCCATGGAGGCTTGCATTTGACAAAAGGTCATTTGATTTGATTTGTAAGTTTGGCGTAAGCAAGCAAATTTCACTGAATGAAGACATAAATGTTAGCTATGTGGCATCTGACAACAATATGCATAGGGAAGTTTGGCAACAAAAGGAACGAGAACTAGGATGTACCTTTCATTATGGTTTGCCAGAAATTTATTCTCACTTAGCAAAATTACATGTCTACCCTTAGTTTTTTTTTTTGTTTGTTTTTGTTGTTTTTTTTTTTTTTAGGTGCATGGTCCAGGAATCAAACCCAGGTCTCCTGCATGGAAAGTGATCACTCTACCACTGAACCACCCATAACTTTAGCTTTTAATCAGGGTTTATAGTATAAGCTAAAGCTATGAAGAACTTATATGCCTTGCTTATGAACACTGTTTGCTTTCATTGGCACCAATAACCACTTACAGAATATAGCACAAAAATTTTGAGCTGAGATTTTTGGAGCCCAGATGCCTGGGGTCAAATCCTGTCTCCACTGTTTACTAATTGTGTGACCATTGACAAATTCTTCAGCCTTACTGTGCCTTTGCATCTCCATTTTTGAAAACGTGGATAACCTTATTACCTAAGTCATAGGCTTCTTATGAGAACAAAGTGCCTGAATTTTTAAGCAGCTAAGGAAGGTTAGCTTTTTAAAATCAGGGTGCTGATTGTTTACTTACTAATCATATTTTATTGTATGGTTATCCACACAATAAAGTCTATATAGAATTCCATGGAAGAACAGAATCCACTTTTGTGGAAATTTGATAGGTTTTTCATTGTTTATAAAAACTAGATAATGTAAGTTTGCTTCCACTTTAGTCTGGGTTCCCATGAGCCCTGGCCACAGATGTTTTAGCTCAATTTCAGTAACTCCAACTGAGTCAAGTTTTTGACAAAATTCTTTCCAACATCGACTTTATTTGGCTTCTAGTTAGTTTTTCCTTGTTTTACTGATTCTCATGTCTATGCCTCTCTTGTGGCAAGTTGGTAAATAAATGCACTACTCTTTCTCCTGGTTTTCCATTTTATAATTTTTAACTACATATTTTGAAAATGGAAAACTGCAGCCATCGTAAAACATACCCTTTATGATATGACATTTTAAAACATGGCTCCCAAACTCTTTGACACACCTGCCATTGAGTAGCAGGGTCTACATCCTCTCCCCTTGAATCTAGGGGAGAGAACATAGGCTTGTGACTGCTTCAGCCAATAGAAGCTGCCTGAAGTATTACTCTGTGATTTCCATGGGGAGGTCATAAAGTACCATGCAGCTAGCTATGACTTTGCTTGTTGTAACAGTGATACTTGGAACTCTGAGCTACCAGATAAGAAATATGGCTACTACTGAAGCCACCATGCTTGTGGAAGGGTCATGCACAGGCTTAGGCCTTGAGAATTTCAGCTCACAATCAGCACGTCAAACCTAGCCTTTAAGAATTCCTCCTAGCTGAGGTTCTAGACACCACAGAGCAGAGGCAAGCCATCCCTGCTGGGTCTTGTTCTGGATTCCAGGTGTATAGAATCCACATGCATAATAAAGTGATTGCTCCAAGCTGCTAAATAATGGTGTGATTTGTTACACGACGTAAGTAAATGGAACAACCACCCGATGTAACTACAAAATTCTGAACTGAAAACATACCTACCCCAGAAATGGAATGAGAAAATAAAACTCACTATTTCATTTATGCTGCATGCCAAAAAGGGACGTCCACTAAAGGATGACATTTTTATTCTGAGCCTAGGATAAAGGAACATTTGGCCATCTATTATATACAAACTTTCTCCTGGAGACCAAAGATATAAACAACCAAATGTCCATTAAGTGACGAATGCTTAAACAAAAGATGGTGTATCCATACAATGGAATAATATTTGGTCATAAAAATGAATGGCGCACTGACATGAGGCAATATGGATGAACCTTGAAAATATCTTGCTAACTGAAAGAAGCTAGACATATTTATAGGAAATGTTAGGATACACAAGTACACAGACACAGAATATTAAAGTTTCTAGGGGCTGGTATAAGGGGATAAAGGAGAATTACTGCTACTGGGCATGGGGTTTCTTTCAGAGATGATAAAATAGCCTAAAATCAGATTATGGCGATAGTTGTGTAATGCTGAATGTACTAAAATAAATTAATTATACGCTTAAAATGGGTAGATTTTATGGTATGTGAATTATATCTCAACAAAACTGTTATTTAAAAAACTCCCCGGGATATCCCATTTCTGACTAACTCACTGTCTTTTTTTTTTTTCTCTTGAAGTCCTCTGAAGACATTCATAGCTCTTTTTGTGGTACTGTGGCTTTTTGGAAGCAGCTTGCTCTGGGTTTCTTTGTTTTTGTTTTATTTTAGTGTTAGAATCAACCCTGCTTACATATTTTGTCTCTTTGTTTAAAAGTAGAGGCTTAAAAACAAACAAATGGAGGCAGCGTTTCCAATTCCCCAGGGAGCCAACACGTTTTAATGTGCAGATGGTAAGCATTTGTTTCCTTCATTGTTTGCCACCAAGAAGATGGGCGTGAAATAGCTCTTCTGGGTCGAAATGCATGGTTCGGAAAAGAGTCCCTTCCTCTGTTCTTAGCCTCTCCTTGTCTTCAGGGATAATCAAAATTCCCCTTATTTTTATGCCCACTACTGGCAAAATATCATCATGTACTAAAGGCATTTATTTGGTTTATAAGATAACATGTTTATCTGCTTGGAATAGAATACATGGATGATAGGAAAGAAGAGTACAGAAAATATTATGTCAATGTGTGGTCCACTTTCAAGTGCCATCATTAGTGTTCTTTAAATTTATATGACAATTTAAAACACCTATCTAGAATTTCCAGGAATCAATGGACCATCAGTGGGAAATTCCCTTATCTAGGTTTTGAAACAATTTTCTTTTACCTAACAATTTCTTCTTGAATTCAGGGAGTGGAAGATACTATTAGTTTCTTCCCCAGTATGCCTTCTTCCCTTGTTTCTTATCAACAAAGCCCTAATTTTTGTTTGGAGGAAGAAGTATGTAAAGCTGAAAACAGAGAAACCCTATTTCTCACTTTCCCTGCAGTCAAGGACATTTCTGGGAAGGTTTTCCTTTTCCTAATATAGGCAATATAGGAGCTGTCCCTTCCTGGTTCCTGGTAAGCCTGGAGGTATTAAAACCATCAGATGCACCCAGGTGACAAGCATAAGAACAATTAATATTTCATGCGTGAAAGAACTAAAAGATAGAAGGAGGACATTATGCCAATGGCATTTGTACCGGTTTGAAACTATTATGTGCCCCAGAAAAGCCATGCTTTACCCCTTACCTAATCTTATGGGGCCAGACCTATTGTTTAGGGTGGAAACCTTTGATTAGACCATTTCCATGGAGACTGACCCACTCAAAGGTGGGTATGACCTTTTGATTAGCTGGAGCTGTGACTCCATCCATTCAAGGTGGGTCTTGATTGGTTTACTGGAGTCTTTAAAAGAGGAAACATTTTCGAGAAACCTCAGAAGTGATAGAGTCAACAGAGCCAACAGGAGACCCAGACATTTGGAGATGCAGAAAGTAAATGCCCCTGGGGAAGCTGTTTGAAACCAGAAGCCAAAGACCCCAGCAGATGCCAGTCATGTGCCTTCCCAGCTAACAGACATGTTGGGACCCATTGGCTTTTCTTGAATCAAGGTGTCTTTCTCTGGATGCCTTAGCTTGGACATTTTTATGGCCTTAGAACCATAAACTTGTAACGTAATAAATTCCCTTTTTAAAAGTCATTCCACTGCTGGTATATTGCATTTACAGCAGCATTAAACAAACCAATATAGCATTTAAGGACCACTTACTTCCTTTGGACTACATTCCTACAGGCTTCAACACATGAGGTTAAAATCCTGTATTTGGTTTAGTTCAATACTTTGTTCTAGTTTCTCTTACTTGCAACCAAAAACACAATCCCCAACTGCAGTGCTTCTCAGTCAGGAGGCTACCACCCTTCAGGGGTATTTAGGGAATATGTACAAGCACTTTTAATTGTTGCCATAATGGAAAAGAGGGGTTTTCCTCAGCTTCTCACTGGGCAGGGTCCATAGATGCTAAATATCCAGCAATATACAGGACATTCCAAAGAAATAATGATCCCATGTTCTGCTCAGCTTTTGAAAAATAGATGGTGACCTGCTTATAATTAGTGAATTGTACCCTAGCCCCATTTGTTGGTATAAATGCAAATTATTTTTCACATCTAAACATACACTGAATTTTCCAAGAATGCCACAGATAGTACAAATGAATCAAAGGGGAAAACTGCAATTTGAGAACTATTTTACTTTTATTCAGAACTTTGCCAAATGTTATTAATCATTTGAAATAATTCCATTAATATTCACAATGCTGCTCATGGGATTTTAATCATTAATGCCACATGCCTGCTTTGTCAGCATTTATAGCTGTCCATCTCTAGTGAGCCTAGGCAAAGAAAATACATTTATCTCCAACCTTAGGTAGCCAGCTCATTTTCATATTGAGATAATTGTGATTTTTTTTTTTTATAATGAGTTACTGCCCTTTAGTAAGTTATATTATCAGTGGATTTCCTTTAAGGATAACAACGGCATTATTACAAAATATTTGTTCAAAATAAAAGGGATGTTGGGTCTTATAGGGTTGAAAATCTATATAGTACATATGGAAAGAGGTCTTAAAGTAATGGCTTATATGGATTCAGAGAATAAGATTGTATCTCTACTTGATAGAAAGAAGGTTTTTGTATTTAAATGTTCTTATCCCTTCAAGTTTGCATTCTGGGACTTTGGCCAATTTGGTCCTAAGGAGGCTGGATCAGCCGGATCTGCAGCACCACACTGCTGCTGGACTTTCTTTCACAATTGAAAACCAAATGCAAGATTGACTCTAACCCAGGGTAATTTGAAAAACAGATCAATATGAAGCAGGTGTACGTCAGGGTGGACAGAGCATGTGTCAAGAGAATTGCAGTTGGGATAAGACAAGTAACGAGTGATTAGTTCTTTATTCCATTAAACGCAACACTAGGCAAAGACCTAGGTCCTTTATGAATTCTTATTTTGCAAACTCAGTATCAAGAACCAGTGGATAAAGGCATTATCACAGCAGATAAAGTGCATGGAAAGCTCCCTCCGCCCCCCTTTTTTTTTAAATCCTCAAAATGTGAAGTGGAACTAGAGAGGAAATACTGAGCAAATAAAGAACTCTGTCCCAACAAGGGATTTATTTTGGTGGAAGGCATGGAAACACTGACAGAACTATTACCAGTTAGAGCTGACCTTTACTGGGTAAAAATCTGGACAAACAGGACACGCTACTTTAAAAGAAAAGTCTTCAAAGGGTCAAATCCCATGGTGTTCAGAGACTGGGCAGGTTGCTACAGGGCAAGAAGAGTCTATTATACAGAGAAAAGCAGCAGGAGCACAATTATCTTTGAAAAACTTGTGGGCTAGTATAGGTCCTACCGTGACAGTTCTCTGTACCCAGAGGCAGGCAGGGAGGCCTCCACGCCCCCAGCCTTTGCTGCCATAAGCTGCATTGTTTAGAAACTTCTTCCATCAAGAGAAAGTACCTTTCTCTTTTCAGAATCATTTTAAATGTTTTTCCAATCCTACTTCTGTCTTTATCTTGGGAAATTCCAAGTACGAAGTTCATGAGTCTTGCTAAAACAGCAAGCTTTCTGTACAGTTTTATTTTACAAAGTATTAGAAAGAAGCGTATTCTCTTTGCTTCCAAATTCCCACCTGCTGCTACCCAAGCGCTTTGTGCTGACAGTCCACAAATACATAACCCACGGAGACTTCACTGCAACTCTGCCAGCAGAGCCAGTGTTTTAGGAACAAGCTCGTCTTACTCTAGGAGTACAAGTAAAGTACCTTTGGAAAACTAGTTCTCACAGGCAGACATTTTCAAGCAGATAAACAGCACTAAACTAAACAGAGTCTCTGCAATTTATCTCTTCTTAGGGAACACATCTTAATTTTGTACAAAACTGTAATTACCAGTGTGTGAGTCCCAACTCCTACATTGAGGGCTGATTTTTTCATCTCCGTCTTTATGAATCGGCACAGCAATACTTTCACCTCACTTCCCTTGGTGGAGCTGACTTTGCCAAATAAAGAAACTAGCTGTGAACCCAAATCAGAGGATGGAGGTACAAACCACTTATATTCCGGGCTTTGAGTTACTCAAGAGAACAGCTAAATTTATCCATGTTCCTGAAGCTTAATTTGTTTAACATGACCCAGCCTTCTTACCAAAGCATTTTTTTCCTACTAAGTAATAAAAATTCAGTCTATCTAGTTAATGATGTTTTTTTAAATCTTTTTTTTTTTTTGGTACAAGACAACAGATTTGTCACTTACCCCCTTTTTTTGGCACTTACCCCCCTTTTTTTCTTTTCACCGTTTATCTAAAGCTCCATTGCAATGACAAAGTATTCATGTGCTTAAAATTATAAAACCAAAACAAGTCTGAAAAACATGGACAAGAGCAAGCCTAAGGCTAGGCTATCTATGGGAAAGTCTGCTCGGTAAAGAAAATAGAGAGGAATGAACACAATCTCAAACACCAGGAGTAATAAGCAGCCTCACAGAAGTGACACACCTCTGACAAATAGTGACTGCACTTCAGTTTTGCTGGTCATTGTGAAGAGGCATACAGGACGCTTAGTGGATGTACAAGGGGAAGAGTCATCTCATCCGGGGACTGCGTGTGGGGAAGGGTTTTTCAGAAGCCACCCTGGGGGGAAATAGTTAAATTGTAATCTCAAAGATAAAAAGGCATCTGTCAGGAATCCTTTAGAGAAGGAAGAAAAAACTGGTAGAAAATCAGACATGGAAGGCTGGCAGCAGGTCGGACCCTATAGCTTAAGTATTTAAACCCAACTTTATAGCAATGGACAATTCCAACAAACAGAGCGTGTAAACACATTTATTCTAGATGACATATTGAACATGGAGTGCAGGACGATAAGAGAGAATGTGTAAAGTGTAATAGGATGGACAAATGTGCAAATGCACATCATTCAAACCCATGTAAAAATGTTTCTTCCTTGAAATGTCTCCACTTTTCCATTCCTTGACATTCTCGAGCCTATTTTCTATGTCTAGCACTAGGATTACTGAAGAAACCTCCACACGGATATCCTAAATTTTAATTTTCATGTCCAGCCTGCTGCAAAGTCATCTTTTGTCATGTACTCAAATTTTCCCAGTCACCATTTTTCCTACCCCATTCCCATATTTAAAAATTGATCACATCTTCATATCATTTATAGATAGGGTTTGATAGGATTAACAAATAACAACTCTATTTTCCCCACCCAGGCTCATAGTTAATTAAGTCACAGACACAAGGGTGAGGCAGTGATGAAAATGTCTCCCTTATTAATGAAAAAGCTGATATCGGTGAACATGGCTTAGGACTTCTGGCCAAATGGGTTCTGACCCACCCCCACGTGGGACAATTTACTTCATGGAGGCAGAACTCCAAAGTAAAGGGTGCTGAGCCATTCATGTTCAATCCCTCCTTGTTGGAGAAGCCATAAAATATCACCAACATGGCTGCCATGGCTGATGCAAGGCAACACAAAATGGCTGACCTTAAATCTGCCCTCTGCCCTAGCAACAACAGTGACCAATCCCAGAAATCTGCCCTCCGCCCTAGCAACAAAGGTGACCAATCCCAGCCTGACACATGTCCCTGCATGCTCCCAGCCTATATAAGCCTGTGCACTTCCTCAAAAAAGCGGACGCCTTCCACTCACCCCTGAGGGTTGTCTCCTGAGTCGTGTGCTGTGTGCTCTGTGTCTGTGTGACTGATTCAGTACGGCTGCTTACCCCCAGCCATCAGCTACCCAACACCTCCTGCTCAAATAATGGTCAGATATTTCACCCTTGCTTAACAGAAGTTTTCAGCAAGTGAGCTAAACTTGAACAGTGTCACTGTAAAAGAATACAGCATGAAATGACCTTGTAAGTCAAGTCATTTCAATAGACAACACTGTGGACATTAGTTGATCTTCAAAGCATCTTTTCTGTCTAAATCTCGTTTTCTTTTTTTCCTTCATTTTTAAACTTCCCTGCCAGATAAAGAAAATCTCAAGTTATGCTTTCAAAGGTGGTCCAGAGCCAAAATTAATAGAAATAGCTCATTACTATACACATCAGAAGTCAGTGATATGTTCTTAAGGATGGTGAAAGAAAAAAAGAAGTGGTGTCAACTGAGCTCTACAGGCCCACAGGTAATGTGTCTGTGGGCAAGCTATTTAGCCTCTGTGCCTCAGTTTCCTCATTCATACAAATGGAGGTAAAGGAAGTACCTACTTCTTAGGGTCAGTGCTAGGCATATGGTTAGTACTTCAATAAATATTAGCTGTTATTCCTCACAGAAAATAAATCCTTTTTTTATGAGAATTTGTGTGAGTACGGGAGGTTACACTTTAAATCTACGTCTAACATAAGGGTTGCTTCTTACCGTAAACCTTTTAAGTATAGTTTGTATCAGCCTTTCTGCTAGCATGTAAGAAGTCTACTGCTTGGATGATAATTGACTCCAAGGATAAAGAAATATCCTTCCCTTTCCCTTTACTAGATTTTTAAGAGCGTAGCTTCAGGTCTTCCACTGAAACGATTAGAATTGTCACTTAATTTTCAGCCTCCCAATATTTAATTGAAAGATGTGTAATATAATTAAAAAAGCATACCCACAGGGCAACTGATTCTGAAATCTGGTGATAAGTGAATGAAGGAAGTATGCTTAATTTCATTTTCATGCTTTAACCGTTCCTATCTTATATTGATAAAGAAATCCTAAGCTGCCATCTACATAAGGAAACATCAATGTGCATGTCTCTATATAAAAGGCATATGTGTATATGATTTCATGTGCATGCATCTATGCTTAGCTACACAAAAATATAGACATTTTGATTTAGATAATTTTAGGAGCATACATAACGTGACTGGCACATTTATTAACATGACGGTGAGTTTTCTTTATTTCCCCAAAGCAAGGCAGCATTTCCTAACACTACAGACATATGATGTATTATTGTACTATCTGCAGTGCACTCTGAAACTTGAGTAAGTTTTAATTAAAGGTGCAAATTATTAAACATGCTAATTGCTACAATTAAGAGTTTGGCATGTTTGTTTTATTTTACTTTAGAGCTGTAAATGATAGCATTCATTTCTGAGTACCTGCCAAAGCACATGCCTCCATTTGCAAGGAAAAAAAAAATTTGGAATTTAAAAAGGTTACTTCTGGAGAATCTCATTCTCACATTTTTGCAGAAACGTCAGGAAAATTCAAAATTTCTAGTACATTCTTCTGATCTGAGTCAAAGAAAATAATTTTGAAGATAATAGGGCAGCCCAGGGAGATGCAGAAAAGCCAGAGGCAGTCGCTGTCACAGAGCTGCCAACACAACAGTTGGGGTACTTGCCAAATAAGCAGATGCCAATGGAGGAAAACTACCTCCTTCAGATTGACTGCTGAAACCTAAAAAGGTCAAATGCTTCATGTGTGGGCCTGACTAGAGAACTATTTTTTTTCCCCTCAAAAAGGCATCATTTATTTGCTTTTCATTATTGAAGTTGTTAAATACATAGGAATAAAATGGTTATAGATAAGCAAAAAAAGAGAAGATATCCAAGTAAAATCTAGCTTTCCTGTAGCAAATAATAAAAAGTAACAATGGAACAATTATGATAGGTATACCTTTATAAGTTGTGTGACTTTGCCTTCATGCCTCAGTTTCCCTGACTGTAAAGTGGAAATAATAGCAGCATCACAGTGTTATTGCAAGGTAAAAAAATAAAATAATACCTGTGATGCACTTAGCACAGTGCCAACCACTCATCAAGCATGAGGAATTATTTTTCTATTATTATCCCAAGTCATCTGAACTTGTAATATAATATTAGTATCTGTGCTATGAGACTAAGTCAGGAAAACAGAAAAGGCAATAATTTTGAATGTCTGCCCAGGAGTTACCATATTAGACATTTCTATTTAGCATGGGTCAGTTTGGAAATTTAATGTATATAAATAGGCCTTGTATATTAAAGATCACTTATTTTTGGTGACTATAGAAATTTAAGGGATAAGAAATAATTTTCAAAGGAAAAAATCACACGATCATTTAAAAGAGCTCTCCAGGTGAACTTTAACTCTGCTCATTGCCGGATATAGTTGTGTACACACAGAACATTACACCCCAGTTCAAATTGTAAAAACTGTACTTTTGAAGCATTTCATTTTAATCCATAAGGCATCAAGATGACCAGGTGATTTAAAAATTAAATATCCAATTCTCTAAATTCTTTTTCAGTTGATTTCTTTCATTGGCAGCACTGAAACAAGCAACTGGTCCTTAAAATCAGTGAAACTTTTTTTTTTAATAGCACCTATTAGTTCAAACAAACGAAGGGTAGCAGGTCCAATTTTTAATTTGTTTTAAAAAGTTTTTCCTATGTGTTACTCTGCAAACTAAATGTTCACATTGCTTATAAATTTTACTTGTCCCTTTAAGTTTCTGTAAAATGGTTGAAAAAGACACCGAGAATGAAAATACATTTTAGTATGACTCTTTCCTTTATACGTAGAGTTCATCAGGAGACGTTTCTGAAATATCTTATATCATGTGAAAAACTAGTACTGTTGTACGGATCTAGTGCAGATCTAGAAGCAAATGTATATCCTGAGTCTCCTCTCTTCTGCGAAGGCTGGTTTGGGTGTCTTTCTCTCTATTACTTAGAAAGCACGACAACAATTTCAGGTCGAGGATCCTTCTACATCTAAAAAGCACAGGACCTAGGGTTCTAGATTTTTTTTTTCCTTTTTTGCTCCCCCACTTGAATTACACAGGCAAAAAATAATGATATAAGTGAGGCTTTATATGATCGTCCATGCGCCTACCCCATAGCAGAACGCTGGTTATCACTGGCACATCCAGATGAATGACAAAGTCCCTCTCCCTCCGATGCCCATGGCAATGTCAGATCCAGGAGAATCTCCCCACTTCCCATCCCACCCTTGGCATGCCTGCTTTGCAGTCCTGGCATGTCACCTAACTGGCTGGGGCTTCCTTCCTTCCAGACCCCACACCAGTTCTGACTGACGTGTGAGTGTGCAAACGTTACGGGCCTTCAGGAGCCAGATGGCCCATGTGCCATGCATAGCAGCCAGACAAAACAGAAGCAGATTCAGCATGCTTTTGGAGAGTAGCGTTTTCCTGGTTCCTCTACATACCAAAGGATATACACAGCTCCACTCATTTGATTTCATTCCATATTGTCCCCGCAAATAATGGTTCCCTCCCTAATCTCACCGCCACACTCTAACTTAATGGTGGTGGAGGGGGTGGGGCAGGATTCTGTCTTTTCTCTTTTTCATCTAGCAGGAAACAAAAGCCTTTTGAGTCAATATGAGTCTACCCTGCTTTTTGCAGAGTCTGTCTGTCACGCGGTCTCTGAGGTCATGAGTGAACGAAAGCTCTTAATGACTTCTCTGGAATAAAGACAATCACTTGTTTCACCAAGCATAAAAGGATGATTTAAAGCAAAAGCCACGGAGGAAGGAATGTTCAGATGAGGGCATATCCCCCCCACACACACACACCCAACTGTGTCTCGCACAAGTAGTTCCTGGCATTATCAGCCACACAATAAAAATTGTTTAGCAACAAAATACCTCAAATTCAAGGACATCTTTCCTAATAAAATTCCATTAATATCGGTCTTCCCTCCGTACACGTGTACAACACCAAGCATGGGCGTGCTTATTTGCATGTGCACAGTCAAACTGGACTAAGGTTGTAGGATCAGTCTAATCCACAAACAAGGAAAAAACAGACACCTCTGTATTAATCACTTATGCATTAAAAGTAATAAAAGATGATTGACCGCAACCAACACACTCTTTCTTGATTCTGAGTCGCCCCTACACGTCTTTCTGACTTTATCCACGAAGAAGAACAGACTTCAAGAAATCACTGAACTAGATCAGAACATATGAACAAAGTTTGGAGATCTTTTTAAAGAAATCTGGGGACTGTGTGCGCCTGACTTATGTCCTAAAGAGGGGGGAGAAAAGGTGTAGTATATTTGACAAAGCAATAAGCTCACTTCCTAAACTTGAAACAAAGAGCGACCTAGCAAATCTATCCTAAGCACATCACCCCGGGTCAGTCATATTGGTCACAGGTTGCCTCTGGGATAAGCTTAATTCTAGAATCATTTAAGCTGCTGGTGTCTTTGTAGGGGCTAGACCACGAAACATGTAAAAGGAAGGCTCGTGTTTAATGGAAGTGCATGTAATACACAAATGGTAAGTATGACGGTATATGCATTAACATTTTTAATTACTGCCATAAGGAGAAGCAAATGTTCGTCTTTCATGCTTCATCTTGACCAATAGTCTTGGTACGCTTGAAAACCAAACACTACCTTTTCCAACAAGATCAGTGTTTCAACAGTGCAACACTTCACAGTGAACTATGATAGAAATGATTACCTAATTTATTTAAAACATGGTCTTTAAAGGTCAAAGTCAATCTAAATGGGAAAATGTGGAAGGGTGCCATAAAATGCAACTTAATTCAAATGGTTATATGTTTGGAAGGATTTAATACAAAGTCTGATGTACTTCAAGGAGAAAATACTAAAGGGGAGTAAAGAAAAGCCTAAAGTGGAACAGAATGTGTCACATAAAACAACGAGCACCAGGGTTGGGTCCTATAAAGTTTTATTTCGACGGCTTTGAAAGAAGCTAAAAACTCACTTGTGACTCTCCAGTTCATGAGTAATATGGTCATTTCAAACTTATGGCAATAAAAACTTTACAGCACTCCAGTTCGGAACATATGTCAAACAGGGAAAAAAATAAAAATCAAAGTGAAATGTGACAAAAACACTGCAAAACACCTCTCATCTGACACCAGTGTTCTGTTAGGGTCAGGGCAACAGCAGCCAATTTGTTTTTGAAATTTCTGCCCTGGAATCATGCAGCAACGTGAACGTCCCCTCTGATGAATGTCAAAGTCAAGGGGAATAAATGATTTGCTTTCATCATGATGGTGTTAACAAGACTTACTTTGGCTAGTTTCACAATTCTTATAGCACAAGTAAGAGCAGGAGTATAATTCCTGTAGATAAAAACAAACCTAAAATATCTGACCTGCACAAAAGAAGTTTAAATACAAACCCACTTTTTAAATAATCTGCTTTCATAGAACACATTGGCTTTTGAGAAAAATCAGGTATTTACAGTGGGCTCTCTATGCTTTCAAATGATGTGATTATTAATATGGTATAGATTAATACTTTATTTTTTTATTATAATTGAACCATCGGTATTAGTTTGGAGAGTCTCTGGTTCCTATTTGTACTTTTGCCCTAGATGAAAAGTACTTTTTTATAAATACTGTCTTTAGACTTTAGCTTATACATATTAATCAGCTATATTTTGTCACTTGGATAACTTGCATAATTTTGATGCTATCCTAATTTTCACTCCATTTTCTTAGCTGTAGGGCCAGAAACTAATTAATCCATTATTAATAGTTGTCTACTATTTAGCTATTCTGTTCCATAGGCCTAGGGGATTCAAAATTCTATATGAAAACAGGAAAAGCTGTCATTGATTAATATATATTTGTTTCTTTTATTTTGATTAGGCAACTGCAGTGTTACTCTAAACAGTAATATAAATCATAGATTGATGAGCACATTTCATATTATATGGCCGGTATGTCAAATGGAAAGCACTGAGCCTATGGTTTATTTCCAATTGTTGAGCACTGAGCCTATGGTTTATTTCCAATTCCTGATTAAAATTGTTCTGGGATCTCTTTATTACCTATGATACAGACATAAGAGACTTTGAGATAGTTGTTTTCCTTTCAATTAACATTTAGTGGATTATGAACATCTTTTACAGACCATGTTAACATGACAAGTTACTGCAGACCAATGTTCAAAAGACTTTTCATTTAAAATAATAAACAGGAAAAAAAATCTTAGAACTTCTAAGAGAGGACACTCTTTTTAACGGAGTGTAGTATCATTCATCATTCACTGATATGCAATCACACTCGAGATTAATGGGATTTGACTCCACTGTTTCCATCAAATCTCTGGCCTCTGTAAGGTGATACCGGTTGGCGTTACCTGAAAATGCCAGTTCAACATAATGAGAGTAATTGAGGTAATGTCATTAAATAGTTTATTTAAAAATTTTAGATTCAATAATACAGTATCACTCAAAAGTCATTACATTTAGAAAGTAAACACTAAAACATTCATCACATGGGAGATGATTTGTAATTACCATCATATGAACTATGATTGAACAATTCATAGAATTAGCTCTACAATCGGCACTACTTGGTATATATAACTGCCACCTGGGAAGCTTAGCCTTCGGCATACCAAGGGAAAGGTCAGTCAGCTAATACAGGCCTAGTTTGAGCCAGGGCCAAAAAGTTTTCAAGTAAGGTTTGTTTCTTACCTGGAGAAATCTCACATCCGTGTTCCTGACACTCACAACAGTGACAGGTAGTACAAGGAAAACAAGAATACACACCTTGAACCTGTAAGCCAAGATTCATTGTAGGTGAAGTGGGGAGAGTTGTCCTTAAATATCATGATACCCTGAGTTTTCTCCCACCACCCTAATTTGGGGCTCTCTTGGAGAGTGCCACTACAGTGACGTTACCACTAACTCATTAAAAGTCAGTCTTCATCCAATTATAATCTTACTTAGAAATTACAAAGATACACAAATATACTACCTCTTTCCAAAACATCGTGACATTTTACATAAAAGTTGCTTCCCTTTGCAAATTGTCTATATGGGACTGCAATCTTTGTCAAATATTTATAGTCTATGCTTTCATTTAAAAAAGGACATCAAGGATTATATATTATATTATATTCAAAAGGAGAATAACTTTCTTTTTGCACTGAGGTGAGAGTTGCTATTTTCTTTTTTGCAAGGGCAGGCACCGAGAAATGCTGGCTTGGCAGGGAAGAACTCTGCCTGCTGAGCCGCTGTGGCCCGCCCGAGTTGCTATTTCAGAACACAATCAGTATTTGCTAAATAATTACAAATATTTTCTAAAGGCTATAATTTGCAATGTAGTAAAAGAGCTAGACCAGTGTTGTTCAAGAGAAATTTCTGTGATAAAGAAAATATTCCGTATCTGCACTATCTGAAACAATGGCCAGCAGACACAAGTGGCCAGTGAGCGTGTGAAATATGGCTAGTGTGATGGACAAACCATGTTTTTATTATGTTTTATTTGATCTTAGCAATTTAAATGTAAATGGTCCTAAGTGGCTATATTACTCAAGGTTCTCAAGAGAAACAGAACCAACAGGCAATATCTGGAAAGATGAGCCTTTATGAAAGCATTTCATGCAACTGTGGGGATGCATGAGTCCAAATTGCATAGGGCAGACTGCAAGCTGGCAACCTTGATGAAGGTTGTCGATTAATTCCCTAGGAGAGGCTGACTGGCTGACCACATCAAAGGTCTCTCTTCTCCCTTAAAAGTCATAAACTGATTGGATGAAATCCAGCTGATTGGATTCTCTCATTGCAGAAAACACTTCCTTAGTTGATGCAATCACTGATCAGCCACAGATGCAATCAACTGAGTGATGGTTTAATATACCAGAAGGCACAAAATGTCCTTGCAGTAATGGTTAGGCCAGTACTTTCTTGACCAGACAACTAGGCACCATCACTTGGCCAAGTAAACATATGAATCTAATCATAACAGTGACTAAGGGCTAAAGAAATGGACAGCACAGGTCTATACAAGAATGAAAACATTTTATTATCTATACTCATATCTTGCATACACACAGGGTCATATGCTCATAAAATGCACATAAATGTATGCAATTTTATTACTGTTGAAAAACTTCAACGAAAATTTTATGACCCAAAAAATACCTCAGATTCTTGGTTAAGTTCAGTGAATGTAAAGAGTGCAAAGATTGAGCTAATTCTGACCAAAAATAGCATCTATATCAAATGCAATTACTTAGCTTTTTTGTTTTTTTAAATAAGAAGTTTCGTTACCCAACACTGACTACAGAAAAACTCAATCCTCTGCTTTAATTTGCCATTTTGGAGTTTGCAATTGCTTATTGATAGTATTCCTTTTTTTTTTCTTGGAAATTATGCAAGACTATTTTGGCAGTATATAGCTTACATTTTGTTACTGTTTTGAAATCCAGAATGACTTTCTTACTGCTAAATTTACTTATTTACATTAAAGACAAATGTATATTTGATAATTTAGGGGAAAAATAAGTTTTAGAATGATTTCATGTAGTAAATACAAATTTTTAAGTAACAGACACTTGATGCTAATCCCTAATCTATTAAAAACCAAGTTGTTTTAAGTATTTGTCACCCAAGCAGGAATAACATGAATGGTTTTACTTATCAGTTTAAAAATCTAAGCAGTGGGGCATAAGACAACACTGGGCCTTCAAAGCTGTGATAATAAAAGGAGCACTGGTAATTCATCCCTGGATACAAGGAAATGATGGGTGACCCAGATTTGCTTGCACAAAAGAAGGCTGCAGGCCTCATTTAAATGATTTTGATTGTGTAACAGACTTTCCTCTGGTCATTTCTAAAGATAAATTAAGATGCATGATTTCAATTAGAACAAAATAGCCTGACTCTATGATACATCTAAAAAGGTAACTTTCCCAAGTTTTCTGAGGTGAGAATTTCTGCCGAAAATCTAAGAATGTGAACTAGGCATTCTATGAATTTTCTAACCTATGTATTTTCTTTTTTTAAACTGTGCTTTCTTATAAACTGACTGTCTGGACTTCCGGTTGACCAACATGGCAGTGAAAGATGCTCCACAGACCCATTTTGCCACAGAATCTTTGAACAACTAGCAAAAACTAGCAAAGCCATCTTCCTCAAAATATTGGAAAACAGCTAAAGGATGGCAGTAACTGGGTGTTTCAGTTGGCTCAAGCTGCCAGAATGCACTATACCAGATATGGGTTGGCTTTCACAATTAGTTCATAAATTTATATTTATAAGGCCATGAAATTGTCCAAATCAAGGCATCAAGAGAAAGACATCTTCTCTGAGGAAAGGCTGCTGACATCTGGGGTCCTTCTGTCACATGGGAAGGCACACGGCCCATGTCTTCTGCTCCTTTGTTCGTGGGTTCTGCTGCTTTTAGCTTCTGATTTCAGTGGCTTTCTCTCTGAGCTTCTGTGGGCCCCCTCTTAGCACCTCCAGGGCATTTCCCTCTCCCTAAGTTCCCTCAGCTTTTCTGTATTTTATCCTCTCATAAAGGACTTCAGTAAAGGATTAAGACCCCCTTGAATGAGCTGGGTCACATCTCAATTGAAACAACCTAAGCAAAATGTCCCACCTACAACACGTCCACCCCCCCAGGGATTGGATTAAAAGAATATGGCCTTTTCTGGGGGTATATAACAGCTTCAAATCAGCATACTGGGTGAGTGCCAAACTAAGAAAATGCAACTTAAATGTGATAGAAAAAGCTGTAGCACCCTTACTGGCCCCTCCTTCACCCCATCCACAACAAGTGAAGCCAGCCTGTGCTCTCATTATTGGTCCCTGGGTCTGTTACAGAGGGAGCAGAATAACCCCTATGTACATACTGGGTGACTGTATGACGGGGCCAATCTAGCCGGTGGTAGCCTAGAAGACTGAACACTAACCTCTGGCTTGTCTCTGAGACCTTGCCTTGCAGCCCAAAGCAGGTCTATGTCACAGAAGGGGCATTCAGATTCCTATAAACAGAGGAGTTCCTAAGATCAGGAGCAAAAGCCCAGATAAGATACAGGCTCAGAAAAGAGGGAGAGGATGCTGTATGTTAGCCTTGGGAGGATCTTGATAGGAAGGATAAACTCTTAAGGAGAGCAACCTACAACTTAGAGCCCATTTGCAAAGACTGTTAAGTATTCCTTGCACTGGTTTATTCCTTTCTGTTACCCCCTGAGATTCAAGGAAACTTCTGACATATCACTAGCTGTACACAAACTTGAAGAGACTGCTCAGGGACTAAATCCCAGAGATAACATATCACAGTGACTTTTAACTTTAAACATAGTACAACAGATTATTATAAGGCATTGTGCACAACAAAAGTTTACAGGACAAACAGAGAAATGGGAAATGATGACACATCTAAAGGAACACATTAACAATTCAGAAACCATCAATGATAAAAACATGATCTTCACTATGTTCAAAAAGATAAAGGTAAGCACATAGAAAGAAATAAAGGATATGAGATAATGAAAGAACAATGTGAGAAAGTCAATAAAGAAATAGAAATTTTAAAAAGGAACCAAGCAGAAATATTGCAGTTTAAGACCACAACAGCTCAAATAAAATTCCTTAGTGGATTAGAGATGGCAGAAAAAACAATCAGTGAACTTGAAGACAAGACAATGGAAATGATTTTGGCTAACAGGCAAAAATTTTTTTTAAAAAATGGAAAAAAGTGAACAGAGAAAGAGACTTGTGGGACACCATCAAATATATCAATATATGCATTATGAGAGGCCCAGAACTCGAAGAATGAGAGAAAAAGGCAGAAGGAATAGACAAAGAAATAACAAAAGAAAACTTCCCAAATTCAACAAAAGATATAAATGTACATATTCAAGAATCACAATGAACTTCAAACAGGATAAACTCAAAGAGAATCAAGACCAGACACTTAGTATTTAAATTGTCAAATGCCAAGAACAAGGATAGATTCCTGAAAGCTGCAAGAAAAAAGGAACATGTTGCATACAAGGGATTCCCAATAAGATTAAGTGCTGATTTCTCATCAGAAATCATGGAGGTAAGAACGTAGCATTAAAAATATTTAAAGTGCTGAAAGACAATAATTTCTCAACAAGAATTATATAGCCAGCAAGAATGTTTTCTAAAAAGGAAGGAAAGGTGAAGACATTTCCAGACAAACAATAACTGAAGGATCTTGGCATCCCAGGATCTGCCTTACAAGCAAAGATCAAAGGAGTTCTTCAAACTGAAAGGAAAGGGCAATAGACAGTGGATCAAAATGGCAAAAAATGTCTTTCCTAAAGGTCACCATATGGGTAATTATAAATGCCAGTATGATTGTATTGTACTTTTTTGTCTGTGACTATGCCTTTTACAACTTACAGGCTCTCAAAGCAAGTGCATAAAAAATAATAATAAATGTATGGTTTGGGCCATACAATGTATGACGACATAATTTGTAGGAAAAAAAAAGAAAAAATACAAATAGAAGGGAGGATGGAAGGGCATAAAAAAAGTATTTGTGCATGATGCTACCATCATGAATATAATTAACATCATTGAATTGAATATTTGAATGTGTTTAAAAGGGGGAATTTTAGGTTGTCTATGTGCTACTAGAATAAAAATTTAAACAAAAAACCATAGAACTGTACACCACAGTGAACCCAATGTAAACTATGAACTATAGTTAATAGTATAATTTTAATAACACTGCTTTATTAACTGTAACAAAGTTAACATACTAATGCAGAGTGTTAGTGTGTGTGTAAGTAAGATATATAGGATTCTGTACTTTCTGCATGATGTGTCTTTAAATCTAAAACTTCTTTAGTTAAAAAGACAAATGTCAAAAAGACTGTGCCTTTTTTACATTCTAATAAAGAAAATAAGTTGTTGACTTTAATAAAGTTCATTTTCTTTTACCTAGTATTGGATAAACACGTTGTCGTTAGTGGTTGCCTCTTTGGCAATGCTCCCATTTCTTCCCTAACTCTACTGATTGGTATCTAATATTGAGGGAAAGTTAGAAAACAATTCTTGGAATGTCAAGATTACAAAACAAAAATGAGAGAGCAATATGCTCCATGTCAATAAACTTAAACCTGATATCTGACTTTGCAAGTAAGTAGTTTGGCTAAATCATCTACAGAAGTGTTTCTCAAGCTATACATTATGACATTAGAGGGTTGTGAAATCCATTTATGTCACCCCGCATTACTTTAAAGCATTGAATAGAATGCTATAAAAACTACTAAAGGGTGCCTACATGTGGTTAAAGTACCATTTTATGAAATTTTGTTACAGTTTTGTTGACAGTATATGAGAAAAGGAGAGAGAGCAAAAGTACGTACTCTCTTTTTATTTTCTTAAATAAGACCGTGGAAACCAATTTAAAAATGGCGCAAGCCCCCGATTTAGAGAAACAGTAGATTATTGAGTAATCTGAACTCTGCAGTCAGGAATGCCTCACAAAACAACAACAACACAAAATCCTGCCTCTGTCACTGTTTAACTCTGGCTGGGCATCTTCTCCATTTTCTCTGTTTCTCGTATATATAAAACGGGGATAAAAAGTGTCGATCTCAAAATTTCACTTGAAGAATGAAATGAAATAACCTATGTAAATCCATTATAATAGTGTCTGACACATAATAAATGCTAGCTATTAGTATGATATCTCTTTCTGATCCTTGAGCTAGTTTAATGTTTAGGCTCAACGAAATGTTATACTGGGAATCATTTTTTTTTCTTTTGTAACAAATTCTATGCAAAGCACTGTGGTTTACAAATGTACATGTGAACTTGAGCTCAAGTTGCCAGTTAAAATGTCACTTTGCTAACAGGTGCTTTATTCACAGAACAAACAATTTCGCATGTTTCTGTGAATTGCTGTTTTTGAAATGTCACTCATTTTCAGGATCCAAACGTGCCCTGCTGCTATCATGTCCATCTCTTGATTCAATAGAAGTAAGATGGACACATTGAACATTCAGAGTCAAGGATCTAGTGTCATGATTGTTTAATATAATACTGGATAATCTTTTATACCGTGAAGGCTGTGATTCTATTACCATGAGGCAGGCCAAGTGAAAGATCTATTCTCAAAGACTTGGTACAGTATCCAGCTGTTTAGGTAAGAGCTCACACTCCATAATTCACCTAACCCTCAGAAAATATTAGGTTCCATATAATAAACCCTTGAAAGAGCTTCAGCTCCCTCCATTATAACATTTTAGAATTTGTGGCTAATTACTGCCAAATGACCACAGCTCTGAGTGTAACTTAACAATGGCCTTTGATTTGATAAATTGCCAATTATTACTATCTTTGTTGGATTTTAGTTGAATCAGCTTAACCCATGACCCAGTGATTCTATGGGTTCTTGTGTGGTCAATGCAAACACTCATATTTAATGATATTAAGGCTGAGATAACAAAAGTTAAATGTAAGAGTTAAATACAAGGTCATTATTTTTTTTTTCAAAGTAATGAAAACATAGTACTTCAGTTACTGTAAAATTACAAGCTAATGGTTTGGTCCTATACAGCTGCTCTCCAACTTTCTTCGATGTACCCATACTGATTTAAGTAATGACAAAGCACGACTTCAAAGATTCAATAAAGGTGGGGAGCACAAATTACATTTGAAATGGTGTCACAAATCATGAGTTTTTAAAAGTCTTGGTAGAAAGTTTCATGTAAACTGATGAGAAAGTAGTTCAAAGATGAATGATTAGTACTTACGATTCTTTCACATATATATTTTTTACATTCCAAAATGTAACCAATAAACATTTCGACGTCTCATGAAAGTTTTTAATGCTGCTTTCCAAGGCATCAAGCTCTATTTTTCAAAGTACCATGAATAAGAATATCAAAACACTTTAGATTGCACAGCCAACCTATTTATTGAACATTTAGTCATCAAAATAAAGAGGGGAATGATTACATTGTACATGTGATTTAGTGTAAGCAAATAGTTTTTATAAAGCTTCTTCTGAAATGTACCCATTTTGGACTGACCACATTCAGATTTAAATGAATTTAAATGACTTGAATTTTCTTTAAACTGACTCTTTTTATACCACCACTATTGATATTAAAAAAAAAGAAACTTACATAAGTCAATACAGAACCAAAATTAAGAAAACTGAAAACGCTATGTAACCCTTCCAAAATATTACAAATATTTTCTTCAAAAATATTTAATTACTGTGTGAATTATTTTCAATGAAACATTTCAATATTTAAAATAAATCACACATAGGGTAGCTTATATTTGTCTTCTTTAACAAATAAATCTTTTCAGTAAACAGTGTCGATTTCTAAAGAATTTACATTAATGAGGAAATGAAAATTCTTCATTCAGTGTCTGTTAATAGCCAGGGTTCTTGCCCTAAAATTATAATTGTCTTACCAAATTTAAGTATATGGAATAAAAGCATGAAATACTTAAGAATTTAATATGGTTTAAATATTTCTAGTTACTTAAGTTTAGTGCCTCCTTTTATCTTTCCTGTTTATAATATCCAGCTTGATGGTATTTTAATGAAAAGTTATTCCATGTTATAAGTATTATAAATATTTTCTTTTGTTATTTACAACTTTCAGTACTGTAAGATTACTACATTGATTTCTGTGTACTTTTCTTTAATTTTCCTAATCTCTGTGTTGACACCTTTAGAGTTTTACTTAATATAACAAAATTAATTTATGTATGTATATATATTAATTCATGGAAATGGCACATACCTTATTCAGAGCCTACTATGTGTGAGGCCCACAAGTCTAGCAATATAAGAACGTGGGTAGAGTCCCTGCCAAAACTGTACCTTATAGGCTAATAGTGGAAGCTTAAAGTACTGTTTTGGTTTTCTCTAGCTGCCGGGATGCAATACACCAGAAACAGAATAGCTTTTAAAAAGGGAATTTAATAGTTACAAGTTTATGGTTCTAAGGTCATAAAAATGTCCAAGTTAAGGCACCAACAAGAGGTTACCTTAGCTCAACAAAGGCTGCTGCCACCCAAAACACTATAAGCTGGGAAGGCACATGGCTGGCATCTCTTGGTCCTTGTTCCTGGTTCTGTTACTTCCAGCTTCTGAGGTCAGTAGGTTCCTCTCTAAGTGTCCGTGGGCCTTCACTTATCTCCTCTAGGATACAACTCTGGGTTCTGGCTTCCTCTGCATCTCATGGGAAGGCATATGGTGACATCTGGCAGGCTTGCCCATGTCTAGGCATCTACTCTGTCGGCATTCCAAGCCTCCCCAAAGACCCATATCTCTGTCAACTCTGAAGCTACTGTTCTTCAAGCGACTGCATCTGAGGTTTCTCCAAACTGTTTCCCCTTTAAAAGTACTCTAATAAACTAATCAAGACCCACCTGAGTGGGTGGAGTCACATCAGTGTGATGTGACTGATGTGTAATTATTGATCAGTAATCAGTGTGCACAGGTTTAACAATTAGATCACCTGTAATTACATCACCTAGAAACACTGTGCTCATTATCCTAAAACCTGCCCATCTTTTGACACTACAAAACTATCAGAATCGCTGCAGCTCATGGAGACAGATTTTGGGGCCAATAAGCCATCTGATCTGTTTCATGCCTAGCAGTAAACTTTTTCTCCCTCTGAAACCCCTGTGTCTCAGAAATTGGTCATTTGAGTGCATCAGGTAAGAGAAACCACCAGCTTTGGTAACAGTAGTGGGAAAATCTTGGGGAAAAAATTGTTTTTATAATCTTAGGCTGGCAATGCAGGTACGTAAATGCCTAGGACTGTTTCCAAGTTTATTCCCTGATGGCCACAGCAGAAAAATAAAATATAGTGTTACTTGTTATCTTCTGATGAAATGCTGTTTCTGATCTATGCCATTGGATGTGAGAACAGAATCACTGCTAAAGGTTCCAAGTTTCATGACTACATGTGTTAAGTGGGGGAAAAAAATGAGATTTTTCTTCTCACTTCCCTTTTGTAACTTCAATGGAAGGTACTTTTTTTCCTTTTCTTTTTCCATTTCAATTTTGGGTTATTCCTCAATAATTAAAACAATTGGGAAAGATGAATCTTGTAACTGCCTTGGAGTATTGAAGTCATCTTAGCAGAGGAAGTTTCATATTTTTTCTTCAATTCACTGTTCTTAAAATATGGACTTTAATCAATATCAGTCTTTACATACACTTTAAACGCTTCAGGAACAGTACATACTGCTCTGGTGTATGTCATTTTTGTGAAAGATATGCAATTACTTCAAATGAAACTAAGACCTCGGATGGCATCCTGATATATTACACGTATATTACACTTAGGTTGTCTTGATCAATACTTTCTTGAAGATTCCTTTTTAGCTTGACCCATAGCTTTAAGACAATGTCCGCATCTGAAGACCATTTAAAAGAAATCCATGAAGTTGATTTTCATTATGAAAAGAAAAGGGATTCTCCTTCTGTAAAATAAAGATCATGCTATTTATCCCTGTTCAAGAAACATTTGTGAAACAAATAGGGTGTCACACTAAACTGTGTGTACCCCATAATGATTCCTCCTTCTGAGCTCTACATGATAACTACATTTCCTAGTCTCCTTTGCACTTGAGTTGGGCCATGTAACTGGCCTCTTGCCCATGGGATGTTGGTGAAGTGACAAAACTCCTTTCCTCACCAGGTCAACCAAATAGCCCTTTATATCTAAACAGGCCAACATGTTAGCCCCTGGTCCCATGTGGTTACTAAACAATTGAAATATGGCTAGTCTGAACTCAGATGTGCTCTAAGTGGAGAGCCAGTGATGGATTTCAAGGAGATAGTATTAAAAATTTAAAATGGCTAATCAATACTTTCTATACCAATGACAGATTGAAATGATAATGTTTTAGATGTAACTGGGTCAAATAAAATTCATTACCAAGATAATCTCACCTATTTTTACTTTTTCAAGGTAGATATGAAACATTGAAAAACTGCATGCATGGTTTACATATTTCTTTGGACAATGACACTCTATACCTCTTTCTCCCAACCACTGGCACCTTAGACACCACATATTTCAAACGGAATATCGACATTTTGGAAGAAATCCACCTGGTTTACATTTGCCTGTCATGTTGAAGGATCTTACATTTTTATTATGTTAAGCACCTAAGATATGGGGGGGTTATTATTTATCACAGGGTATCCTATCCTTTACTCATAGATATACCTGCAAATTGACAAGTGGAAATGCTTGCTATTTGGTATAGTATTATATCAGTTACCAGCCTGAGTTTATATGTGGAGCCTGGCAGATACAACCTGAAAGAAAAACTTACCTTTGGGTACTTGCTGAAAGGCTGAACTCCACAGGTTCCCACATACCTTTCTACTCCAATGCATTCACCACTTGGTCCCACAGTAATTACTTATTTCACAGTTTTTATCATGAACCTACTATGTGCCAGGCACTCATCTAATAATCTCTTACTGATAAAACAGAGGCTGGGAGATGTGACATGATGATTAAAATTGGGGGAATCACCTCATATGGGAATTAGAATTTTTTGACGAAGTTTTGCGCTCAGAGCAGACTCCCTGCCAGGGCATGTTAACCAAGAGCAGTGAATATAATGTGACTTTCTTAATGGTATTTTGTGAGCCACAGATGTGGGGGCCTGCCTATTAGCCTCCAGCTGTGAACAGCCACTGCAGTGTGGGAAGAGAGAGCACCCAGTATGATGAAATACTAGAAGACACCTATATCTCATTCTTTGGACTTCAAGGTCTGTGGCATTGCTATAACGCCTGTGAACTCCCCAGAGCTTCAGCTGACCACAATGACAGCTCTGAAACAGGAACACACAGCTTCACAAGTGTAAGTGTGATAATAAGGACATATTGCTGGTAAATATATACTTTTCTAGTCTTTCACAATTACAAAAAACACTCATAAACCATCCCCAACATTGCACTATTATATTCATGGTATTTAGACACCCAGAGTTCACAGACTATTTTTTTCTTCTTTTGTAGAGGAAATGTGGATGGCTCCTCTGTAAATTCCTTACACTGTATATTATGCACTCAGACACTGTCTTTCTTGGGTTCAACCAATTCTCTCCTACTTAAAGTTAACTCCGCATGTATAGAAAACCGAACAAAAAACACCTAGCAAATTAAAAGCAAAATAAAGCAAAAAAAAAAAAAAAAATCCAACAAAATAAAACCCAAAGCCTGAAATAACCAATATGAGAAATGCACTGCTAACTTATTTTCTGCTTGGTCTAAAGAATTCCAATATTTCCAACTTTTCTCACAGATTTTTTTTCCTTATACTTTAAAACAATTGTTCTTCTCCTTATTTTAACCTAAAACAGTTCCCACAACACTTATTAAAATTTATTTTTAATCTTTATTGTTCATATATCTTAAAGAACAGAGTTATCAACCTTAGATTTAATGTTTATGAAGTTTACTAGAGAAAATCATAAAAAAACGAGAACAAGAATAACATATTCCAATGTTTGCACCACAAAATCATGCTAACCTACCAGTAAGCAAAAAAATGTCACATACTCATCCATCTTTTTAGTCATTATCTTGACACTCAAGAAGTGAAATACTTTGCAAAAGGCACAGTTGATCCTAGCATCATCCTCTGATGACTTATGTCATTAGAGAAACTCATATTATCAATAACAACCAAAGATAAGGTTTATCAAGCTGAATCATTTTCCTGCACCATACAGACTGCTGATTTAGAAAAAGCCAAAATAATATTTCCAGATTTGCACGGCTAAAATAAAATGACAATATGAGAAAAGCAATATGGACATTTAAATTGGACAGGTATGTACAAGCATATCTGTTTTTATTACACTTTGCTTTACTACACTTCACAGATATTGCATCTTTTTTACAAATTGAAAGTGTATGCCAACCCTGCATCAAGTAAATCTATCGGTACCATTTTTCCAAGAACATGTACTCACTTCATATCCCTTTGCCACATTTTAATTAAGGTATATACTTTTTTTTTTTAGACATAATGCTAGTGCATACTTAATAGACTACAGTATAATATAACTTTTATATGCACTGGGAAAGCAAAAATTTTGTGCTACCTGATTTATTAAGATATTTGCTTTATTGTGATAGTATGGAAGTGAACCTGCAATATCTCTGAGGTATGCTTGTAGTTCATTTAAAAATTGAATAATTTATACATCTTAAAACAAGATTGATGAAATGTCATTACCTTAGAAAATTGTGCATTTATCCATTTTGTGAATGTTTTCTTTTGAACATCTTCTCTTTCATCTGGAATTTAAAAGAAATAAAATTGGAATTAAGAAACAATGTTGCACGTCTTTCATATTTTACCTGCACAACAACTTTCAATTATTATGTTTTAATGTTGCTTTATATTTATCGTATTAAATTCATTGCTAAATGAAATTAAATATGGTTAATGTTGGTATTTGTACCATTCGGGTTAGGTACCCCAGGAAAACATGTTCTTTAACTTGATCCATTCCTGTGGGTGTGAACCCATTGTAAGTGGGACCTTTAAATGTAAGTGGGACCAGTTAAGGTAGGGCCCAACCGAGTCAGGATAGGTCTTAGTCCTATTACTGAAGGCCTTATAGGGAAGGCCACAAAGTGACAGGGAGAAGCTGGTCAATGAAACCCAGAAAAGAAACAAAAAGCCAGGAGACAGCTGCTGCATGCAATGCCATGTGACAGCAAAGCCAATGACCATGGATTGCTGACAGTCAGCGCCAAAAAGTCACAACGTTCTATGAGAAAGCATCATCTTGGTGATGCCTTGATTTTGGACTTCTTCTAGCCTCAAAGCCATGAGCCAACACACTCCTGTTAAGTCAATTTATTGCAAGGTGTTTCTTTTAGCAACAAGGAAACTAAAATGCTCTTGGACATCCAAACTAAAATGAAATCTGAAAAACAATTCATGTGGTCCAGTTCATAGCCATTTAAATATCATATAAAGATATTTGAGGAAAGGTAGCCTCATTTGAATAAGCAGGATATTATTTGTCCCCATATGACAACTGGATACTATACTGTAATTAAAGTAAGCAGTTATCTGTCATTTCTTCTGTAAAACTATTACTGAACCTCTCCCTTCACCTCTGATCCACGTAGAAATTATTATCCCCTCCTCTGCAACCCTACATACTCTAGAGTCCACATTAGACTCTAAGGAGAGAATTTTGATGATCAGCAGCAGAGCTTAGTTATCATGGCACCCGAGAACCTAGTACACTGTTTGCCCAAATTGAGAATTCAGCAAATACTTGATAAATAGATATATGAATGCTTTAGGAAAGGGGGATCTCACCACTCCAAAATTTCTAGGACCTCAAAAGTCAGGAATTTCCAAATGAAAATATAAACGATATTCTTTATGGATTAAGTATGAACACACAGAGGAAAACCTACTGAGGATTTGTTATACCAAGGAAATAGGGTGGCAAGATATTAAGAAACAGCTTCCCCGAACTCATGCTCCTAAAATTTGTCTTTCTTTTCCAAAGCTGGAAATTAGTATTGGATCAAATGGGCAGAGAAATCATCAATCTTCATTTATTAAAATATTTTTCAAAACCAAAGGCCTATATATGCATTACTATAAAGCTAATCATATTAATTAAGGTGTAATAGATGAGTGCATTTGAGAGACATTTAAAATTGAGAGATTTCCTACTTTATTTACATGGGTCAAAACAACCCTTATTGAAATGCCCTGACAAAATAAACTTCTTTGCTCTCATATTGTTTTTCAGTAGTCAATCTCCACTTGTTTCTTGAAAATAGAAGATACATACTAAAGGATCACTTTTATTTTGTATGCTGTATGGCAGGGGTCACATTTCATTTTTTTTCATGTGAGAATCCTATTATTGCAGCACCATTTGTTGAATTTTTTGTTGTTATTGTTTGTTTGTTTGTCTGCTTGTTTGTTTTTTCGGGAATTACATGGGCCGGGAATTGAACCCAGGCTTCTCACATGGCAGGTGAGAATTCTACCACTGAACTGTCCTTATACCCCACTAAAGGATCACTTATATATAACAAATATATCCATGTACTAAGTAACTGTTTCTATTTAAATAGCATTATTAATTCGTAAGTTGATGCCCCACCAAACACTTAAAACTGATTTTTTTAGATGAGAACATTGTATTTAACATCATAAAAAATTCTGATCATTTAATTATGTTACCATTTTATCACTTTGACTTTGAGTGAAGTGAAAAAAATAAATATACATTTGGGTGAAGTTAGCCAAGTCTATACAGAACAAAATGCTATGGAAAGTTGTTGTTGGTGTGTTTGCCCATACTCCCTCAGTATATTTATTGCTTATTTATGGGGATTACCATCATTTCCTTTCTCACCTCTGTTGGGCATTTGGCCACTCCAGAACAGAAAGAAAACATGGCAACAAAGCATATAAGAAACACCAGTTCATTCACCGAATGAACTCCATTTTCCAGGAATCTCTATTCCTTATCTGGAAAACTCAGGCTCATGAGTACCTGAACGCTCTGTCTCTGCCAGTTCTAAGATCTAAGGTAAATCACAAAATAATTAATTTGGTCATGTTTTAGTGTTCTTCCCAAACATTACATATATGCTGACTGATTCACATAGGTGCTCATAATTAATGTTTGCTCCCACAAGCTACTATGAATATGGACAATATTAGCATTCTCTATAAGCTATAGGATAAATCAAAGCTGTGATATTATATGAAAGTTTTTCCTTTAATGACATTTATAATTAATCAGGAATGAATAAAATATATAGGAATAGTGCTTTAAAAAATAATGTAGAATCCTTTTCATCTTTTCCCTTCAATAAATTCAATATTTTACTTTTAAAATAAAAAAAGTTAGAAACAGAAGATTTGAAATGGTCAAATATTAACCATTTCTCAATGATTTACTGTAGAAAGACTGGTATATCTATCTACTTCTCAATGTTTATACATATATTACTAGAAAGAAGTAACCTTATTTTCAATTATACTTAATTTTTCCTGTATATAAATGTATATCCTATATCTGTCAGAAGCCAGAAAGAAAAGGAGTCACTTGAATACATTCATTATGAGGTTTTTATAACATACCCCACTACCTCAGCCAGAAGCTGAATAAGAGTCCTTCTGAAGGAATTTATTCCAGATGCTTTTAAGTGAAAAGTGGCAAGTAAAGCAATAGTTGTTGTTCTCCTAAATTATGTCTACAATGAGTGATTTCTAAATAGGCCTTGAGGGTAGCAGGGAAATTTTGATATTATGGGTAAAATGTTATGTATTTACTATGCAAAAAGCACTAAATGTGAACTTCATCATACGAACATCTTCACTATCACTAAATGTTCTTTCTTACCTCTGTTGCTTTTAGTACAAGGAAAATATGTCTTTGGAGCCCCACCCTGATGAAGACAGCAGAGTGAGAAGCTCCAGGACTCCATTCTCCCACAGGAGTTTGAACAGCAGGTAATAACTTATAGAAACATCTTTCTCAGAGCTACAAAAAGAGCTACAGGATTACTGGAACAGGGGCAGCACAGATCAAGAAAAAGGCAACTAGCTTTCAGGGGCAAGATGGTGGCTTACTGAGGTGTGGAATTTAGTTCATCTTCCAGAGAAGCTAGTAAATAGGAAAGGTACAGAACAACTGCTGGGGTAACATCAGTGACAGGACGCACAATGTAGACCAGTCTGGACAAGCAGGGCCAGCTGAGATTCAACATAGAACTCTAAGGCCCTCAAGTCACAGAGGCCAGTGTCCCTCACCCATGGGCATGGCAGACTGGTTCCTAGAGGGGAAAGGAAGCAGACTTTACTAGTAACAAGGGCATAGCTCAGCCAAGCTCCAACTGCAGAATTAATTAAATAATTCTGACTACTGAAAACATCCCCCCCCAAAGATAAACCTGAAATAAGCACTTAAGGAACTAGGGCTTTTTCTCAGGCAGAGAGGAGGTGAGGCTGATGGAAAAACAAAACAGAGGCTTTTTGAGTTGGACAACACAAAAAAAATGGAAAAGGACTGGGCCCCAAGAAAAGAGGTCACATAGAGCCTGAAGATTCGTAGAGCCATGTACCAACTCAAGCTCTTGATTTACAAAGTCCAGCTCTGAAATGGCTTTTGTCCTTTTCTTTTTTCTGATTTTCTTATTCCTTAAACAGCTCATTAGATAGAACTGGAAGGATTCCCAGGCTCTAGCACTGCCCCAGGCTAGGGTGGGATTAAGCTTGTCTGAGAGACAAAGTAATTAGTCAGGCAAAAGGGGTTATTTCCATAAAGGGTGTATCTTCTCGAAGAAAAGCAGGTGGGGCCCAGCTTAAGTAGAATCAATCCTAAAAGGAATTTAGGCTCAAGCAACAGGAAAACAGAAGCAATCAAAGCCATCCTAGTACCTCTTCTCTGTCTCAACCACATCCCAGGCAGGGAGAGCCTGCTGAAATTAAAGGCACCATATCACTTTATGCTGGTGAGAAGCTGTGGGCAGACAAGCACCATATACTGGGCAAGATAGGAAAAGCACAGAGTCCAAAGGCTTCATAGGAAAGTCTGACAACCTGCTGGGTCTCACCCTCAGGGAAAAATGATGCAGGCAACTCTTTTCTCCTCACAGGCGGGCCTGTCTGGTGTGAGAAACAATGACTGGGGTCTAAAATATCTGAGGAGACCCGCCCCCAAAAAAAGTCTCCATATAGGCTGGGCATGAAACAGAAAAACAAGAACTGAAATATTCTGATCAGTTAAACAGAACCAATACCAGAGGTCTAGTATAAATCGAACTGAATGTCAAAGAACAGAGAGAGAATAAAGGCATCCAGCAAGAAAATCTTTGGTAAAGGAGTGAAAACAACCTCCGGAATAAACTTATTAAGGAAATTAAATGTCTACAAGCCAGCAAAAAGTAACTAGTTATACTAGGAAAATTGAAGATATGGCCCAGTCAAAGGAACAAATCAACACTTCAGATGAGATACAGAAGTTGAAACAACTAATTTAGGATGTTTGAACAGACATCCAACATCTCATCACAAATCAAATCAATGAGTTGAGGGAGGATATAAAGAAGACATTGGGTGAACAATAAGGACTTGAAAGTTTGAAAAAACAAATCACAGAATTTACGGGAATGAAAGGTACAATAGAAGAGATGAAAAAGATGGAAATATATAACAATAGATTTGAAGAGGCAGAAGAAAGGATTTGTGAGCTAGAAGACTGGACACCTGAAATCCAACACACAAAAGAAAATATAGGTTCTACAACTAATTGTTGTGATGTGCTTTGAAATTTGCTGGTTTTTTTTGTATATATGTTATTTTTCACAAAAATAGAAAAAAGTCAACTGTGGTGATAAATGCCAGCTATATGATGATATTGTGAAAAATATATATTTAATTCCTTTCGCCATGTAAATAATAAAAACAAAATAATGAAAAAAATAAAATGTAGGGGAAAGAATGGAAAAATACGAACAGGGTCTCAGGGAATTGAATGACAATATGAAGCGCACGAATATACGTGTTGTGGGTGTCCCAGAAGGAGAAGAGAAGGGAAAAGGAAGAGAAAGACTAATGGAGGAAATAATTACTGAAAATTTCCCATATCTTATGAAAGACATAAAAATGCAGATCCAAGAAGAGCACTATACCCCAAACAGAATAGATCCAAATAGACATACTCCAAGACACTTACTTAACAGAATCTCAGATGCCAAAGGGAAAGAGACAATTTTGAAACCAGCAAGAGAAAAGCAATCCATCACATATAAGGGAAGTCTAATAAGTTTATGTGTGGATTTTTCAGCAGAAAACATGGAGGTGAGAAGGCAGTGGGATTTTCCACAAAAATAATGATTTTGTCTGCAAATAAATATACTTTTACCTCTTCATTTCCCGAAAACACAAAACAAACAAACAAAAAATTAAGAAAGAAAAGGCAACTTAAAAATGGAGGATCACTTGGAACCCTTGCTGGTCCTTCTCCCTCTCCTCACTGGCTTGGCACAGAGCTATCCTACACTCCCAGTGCAGAACCCTGGTCCTGGTTCTGGGGAAGCAGAGTAACACTCATGTACGTACTGGGAACATGTATGTTTGGGCCAATCCCTCTTGTGGCAGCCAGAACAACCAGACCAGCTCACTGACACAGATCTCGCCCTGCATATATAAGGCAGGTCAGAAATCACTCCTACAGAACACTTTAAGAGAACAATCAAATCACACCTGCCTGAAGCAAAGGTTTTCTGTCTGTGCAGGGAAGACCCCAGGGAAATGCTGTCTGCCAGGGAAGAGGGGACATTAGGATCTATATACCTGGGATAATTCCTAGGGTCATGCATGCATGTCCTGGACAAGACACATGTGCAGAAAGGATAAATGAGGACACTACACTTTTACCTCAAGCCACACTTGAAACACACTCTATGCTGAAAATCTGAAGGAAAGCATTCAATCAGGCCAATCTGCAAAGATGGAGAAAGGTACTTTTTCTTTTCTTAGATTTTTTTACTGTGATATATAACATATAAACAAAAATCCAATAAATTTCAAAGTACATCGTAACAAGTAGTTATAGAACATATTTCAGAGTTTGGTACAAGTTACAGTTCTACAATTTTAGGTCTTTCTTTCTAGCTGCTGTAAGACACTGGCGACTGAAATAAATATCAATATAATGAATCAGCAGTCATACTTATTTGTTAAATTCTATCTTCTCTGTTATTACTCCTCCTTCTCATTTGATACTTCTCCCAATCATTAGCAGTATTTGGGTTATGCCCATTCTAATTTTTTCATGTTGGAAAGGGGTGTCGATAATACGGGATAGGACGATGGAACTAGTTGATATTCTTGGGGCGGCTGGACCCTCTGGGTTTCAGGACTTATCTAAGATTCTACAAAAGTTTCACACATTAAGACTGCTTTCCAGAAACCTATAACCTCTAAATGGGTTCCTGGCCCAGATAAGTCTTTCTTTTTTTCTTTGGTTAAATTCTGGCACTCAAAGAAAGCTTTCTCATAATACTAGCTGTTTTCAAGCTTAAGGAATAGACTCCTCAAGCTCTAAATTCCAGTAATAACATATTAAAATATCAAAATGTACAGGTTCTAGCAAAATATTACACACAAAGAAATGCAAAGCATTAGCCCATGCAAAGGAGAAGATTAAATGATTAGAAACCATCAATGAAAAGGAAGAAACCTGGTACATACCAAACAGGGACTTTCTAAAATAGCCCTAAATATGCTGAAAGAGCTAAAGAAAAACATAAACCAAAAAACTAAAGGGCATTAGTATAACAACATATGAACACGAAAGGTATGTCAGTAAAGAGATAGAAATTATGAAATGGAATCAAACAGAAAAAAAGACAACAGTAAGAGAAATAAAAAAAAGTCCCTAGACTGGTTTAAGAGCAGATTGAAGTTGGCAGAAGAAAAAGTGAACTCAAAAATAAGACAAAGGAAATCATTTAGTCTGAGGAGCAGAAAGACAAAAAGACTGAAAAACTGAACAGAGCCTGAGGAACACGTAGGATACCATCAAACATTATAACATAGGCATTGTGGAAATCTTAGAAGGAGAAGAAGGAGAGAAAAGGAGTACAGAGAATATTCAAAGAAATAATGGCTGAAAGCTTCCCAGATTTAACGAAAGGCATGAATATACACATCCAAGATGCTTAACACAATCCAAACAGGATAAAACCAAATACTCCACCCCATAGCATATTATAATCAAACTGTCAATTGCAAAGGTTAAGAGAGAATTCTGAAAGCCATAAAAGAGAATCAATGTGTCGCATACAAAGGAGTCTCAATAAGTTTAAGTGCCAATTTCTCAGGGGAAACCAGTGAAACAAGAAGGCAGTGGGATGAAATGTAAAATGGTAAAAGCCAAAAATTGCCAATCAAGAATTCCATATCCAGGAAAAACTGTATGTCAAAAATGAAGGAGGAATTAAAACATTTCCAGATAATCAGAAGCTGAGGGAGCTCATCACCACTAGAATGGCCCTACAAGAAATCTTAAAGGGAGTTCGGCAGGTTCAAAGGAAAGGTCACTAGACAACAGATTGTTGGATGAAAGTTTTGGAAATCTTTATGGCTTCTGCTAAGTATTGCCATATTGCTTTCTCAATGAGTGTGCCCATTTTTGCTTGTACCAGAAAGATGAGGGTAGAAGTGTCTGCACTATAATTCCAGTAGCATATATGCTATTGACAGTTTTGTTGATTTTGTGTCCTAAGCAATTGCTGCTTTATTATTTATAAGGAGCAAACGTTTGCTTTAATTTGAACTTGTTTAACAATAAAGCAAAACATTGTACATGATTTTTTAAATTCTGCATGTTTCTGCGTTTGTCAAAATACTTGTTTACATACTTCGCTTATGGTGCTATTGAGCCCTGATATTTAAAATTAGTTGGAATGTGATAATTATATATCAGCAGCCCTGAAACGTGTTCAAGCCATAGATGCCATTAGATTATCTGATGAATTTAATGAACCTTCTTTCAAGAAAAATACCCATACAGACATATTTTCATACAACTTCATGGGGTTCACTGACCTCCCTGCAGCAGATTCATATTTCCACGAAATGCAAGTAAAGAAACACTATCATAAATTAAGCTACTGACTCTTAATCATTGAATGAACATATTTTCCCAGTGGTTATATTTCCTTTAATTTTCACATCATTTTTAAACTAAAATTTCACACTTCATTATATATTCAAATATATTGCCACTGTTATTTCTCATATTGCTTGAAAGTTACTCATTTTAACCATGATCAGTTGTAAATCTATAGTTAATCTAAGGTAGGTTATATATACACACCATACACATATATATATTATTATAGAGACTATAATTTCAATTCTTTAAAACATATATTATTGTAGACAATCTATAGTAGAAGATGTTAACTTGATATCCGTGGCAAAGAGAATGAGAAAAGGATAAAGTGAAATCTGTCTGACTAGGGAATGATTATCTACATGTTCCTGTTTAGTCATTTCAAGTATCACATACTCTATTACTTTCTTTGTCTTCTAGGGTTTGTTTGTAACTGATTTTCTTTTACTAATAATAATATGCGTGGGTATATTAAGATGACATGCAAGGGAGAAACTCTCTCTGAAAAAATTTACTTGAAAATTCTTCCCTGGAGATTTCGAATAGTGAAGAATTACTACTTCATCAATTGTAAAACGGGTCCAACATGTTATTGTATTCTATGGAGGAAAACTCATACAAAATTGCTTTCTAATGTGACATAAAAATTGTATTCTCTCTGAATTAATTAACCCTTTCAAACAAAGTTATTTTTTATTCAACGAATTTGGCCTTTCATATTTTATAAGATTAGCGCAACAACCTCTTGCCCTGTTATTAACTTTTATACTCCTGAGCCCCCAGGACTCTATAAATGTGGGATAATTAAATTGTGATATTCATAATTCAGAAGAGCAAGTTAATGCAGAAAAATGATGTTGGGCAAACTGAGAGAACATTTAATCAAGGGAACTGACTTTCAGTCCCAGTGCAGGAATTATGAGACTGGTGGCCTTAAATTGCCAGGCTTCAGTCTCTTTATCTGTGAAATGAAGATATTAATCACTTAAAAAAAAAAACAGTTTTCTAAAATTCTGAAATAAGTTCAGACATACATGGCTATTAGTTGCTTTTTAACTCATGGAGCTCTCATTAGGGTATACGGGAAACATTTATTTATGTAATAATTTGTAGATTAAGCATTTACACAAAGCCTAGTGCGTCATTGCATTAATTTCTGGGAGTCTAAACAAAACTACTCAGTTTTATTTCCTTATTTACATTTTATTAGAAAATAGGCACATCACATATAAATAAACATCTGGTATAAGAAAAGATAGATATATTCAAAGGGTATTATAGGAGCACAGAGAACGTGATATGTAGTCAGATGGACTGTGAGGAAGATATTTTAGAAAAGGTAATGCTGGGCTGTCTAGTAGGATAAGTAAACGTAAGGAAGCAAAAATGGGGAAGGGAAAATATAATTTGCTGATGAGATAGCAAGGGCAAAGGCAGGGAGATAAGACGCCAAAAGCACACACTCTTCATTATACGTGATTCAGTTTTGCTGCACTCTAAAATATGAAGAAAGGAATGCTATGGGATGAACCAGCAAAGGAAGTTGGCAGTGAGATCATACAGGGTCTTTATGATATGACCCCTTATTTGCTATCAGAAGAGACAGTACAAATGAAAGTACTTAAAAGTGAAAAAACGATATGATCACCAAGAATTGTCCACATTACAGAAGGTACTCACCAGAATCTAAGCCAGAAAAAAAAAAAACAATTTAAAATTCACATTTCCTTGTGTGCTAATTAATATAGTAATTGAATGTTCTCATCATTTAACATGACATTGAGAACATAATTTGGGAGGTATAAGGAATACTGAAGTGGAGAACAGTTTAGGCAATACACACAATGAAGAAATACAAAGAGATAAGAGGTCATTTCACTTAAAAAGAAAAGGAAACAATATAGAAGAGCTATTAGGGGTAATCTAGTCCCTGCTTCCAGCAAAAATGAAATAAAATGGAAATGAGAAATACAGAAAATTAATAGTAAACATTAGATAAAGTTATGTGATAGTGTAAGACATTATTAAAGCAGAGCCCAAACTCAGGATTTACTGTGATATTAATGTTTCCCATAATATTGGGAGATGTAAGGCTGCAAACAAGAACAATTAGCAAGTAATATAAACAATAACAATTAGCAAGCAAGGATGGCCTGTACTAGTGAATGGCAGTGTGAATGGAAAGAAGTGGATGTAGGCAAGCTATATTTAATAGGTATTAATTAGATGCAGAGGTACTGGATTGGGGAGAGACACAGCCTCAGGTTTGAGACAAGATATCCTACGAAGAGGGTCCAGTTCTGTATGTGTAATGAGAGGATGGGAAAATTATGAAATATTAAGTTTAGGGTGTTTTGATAGAAGAAGATGTGTAGGTGGCAGTTGGATAGGGAAATCTGAAGCCCAAGAAATTAACCCGAGTTGAAAATAGAGATTTGAGAGATATAAGCAAATAGACAGGTAGTCACTGATGCCCTTAGAGTGAATGATATTTCTAGGAAGAGGGCACAAGTTTTCTGACCTTCTCAAACACCAATGTCTCCTGGTTCTCCTTCTAACAAAAGGGCTCCCTCTCCCAGTCTGTTTCACTGATTTATCTTCCATTCATTCTGGAAATACTGGCATTCTTACAGGGTCCTACCTATACTTTGTCTCTTCTTTTCTTGGTCTAAAATGCTTATTCTTCCTAACTAAAGTGAATCCACCCACCATATCTAACAGCTATCATATACTGATATCGATGGCACCTAAATCTGTATTTTTCATCTTGAATAATGCCATGAGCCTCAAACTCACATAGCCAATCTAGCCAAAACCTCCACCTAGATGCCCTGCAGTTACCTTAACAATATCATTTGCATTCTTGAATACATTCTCTTATCCTACTTCTCTTGTCAATTAATGGCATCACCAGGCATCTAGTGACCAAACAAGTAATGCTACAATCATTATGCAAGTTTGAGAAATGTGTGCTCTGAGAATAAAGTCCACATTTTTTTAGAATGGCATACAAAGACCTTCACAATTTGACTCCAATGTATTTTTATAAACTTATTATCCACCATACTTGCTGGCAGTACACGTACGTGGGTCTAACTTAGGCACACAAGTCAAATTTCTCCGTGAATAAACCATACACTTTTTCGTACTTTTGCCCTTCATTCATACATTCCCCTTTGCTTAGAATGTGGCCCGAGAACTCGAGCTCTAAAGATCAGGTTTAAATGTGAGGACTTTTACAATCACTCTTAATCTCCCTCGTATAAATACAAGTTAGAGTTTTTCAAACTGTATCATGGCTGTATGTGTATGCATGCATGTATGTAAATTTGTATGTATGCATGCATTTATTGTCTTCTATAATGCAGCCTGTATCCCAACCATCATCTTGTAAATCTGAGCACATTTAGACAGGAAGACTACTATGTTTTTACAACTCCCATATCCAGCACGGTGTAATCAAATAGAAGTAAGTACTTAATAAGAGACTGTTGAATAAATCAATTAATGAATATCATAATTAAATCCAAGATCTGCTGAGTTCCAGACTAATGCATTTTTCATCTATTTCACCATATTGTCTCAAACTATGCTGCTAATTATAAATCTTATATCTTATTCATTGATTCAAAAATATCCATTGAGCACCCATTATGTATAAAGCCACTTTTCAATATCCTTGCCCCAAACTTGGTCTGGGAACTGAAGTATTTCATCTTATTACCATTGCTACATAGAATGCAAAGTAGAGATAGAAAAGGTCCTTGGAAACAAACTGACTTGGTTTTTAGGCGTGAATTATGTTCTGAAATAAGATGAAATTGCCCTTTGATTCATTTTTCACAACTCTTATTGCTCCTAACAGAATGTAAAATACTATGGATGACCTGTCTGACCCCGTGTCTCCCTGTAAATGTTGTCTCTTTCTCATATAGGTCAATTTATTTGTAGGAGGTGATGGACCCAAAAAACAACTTGGGAAGCTGTGTCAGCTCATATTGGATAAAAGCTCCCTCCTACCCCCTGCCACTTAATCACAGACTTTATGCTATATTAGTAAACTGGAGTTATTGCCAGAAATTTATATAAATGCACACTTGCATATGAATCCAAATAATGAACAATGCCATAAATATTCAAGACATAATGAGAGAACTGTAGAAATATTTTTATGTATATTCACAGAAGTTGCCATGAAATAGTACATAACAATGAGGAAGAGGTAACATTTTAGGATGGAAGACAAATCAGAAGTCTAAGAAGGTATAACAGGAAGTTGGTGGGATAAGGTGGAAAAACAGGTGTGTTATGTGATGGTGTATATGTTTTGCTCTTGTTCCTAGCACATTCCATCCTGATGCCAGGAATCTACATCTATGACGTACAATATAGGCCAGCGGTTAAACATATTCCCTCCAGAGTCAAATGGCCTGGGTTCAAACCCCAGCTTCACATATCACTGGTTCTATGAACTTGTGCAAGTTCCTTAAACTTTATGTGCTTCAGTGTCTCCATATGTATTGTGGGGATAACAATAATGGTACAGAATTACGGAGAACAATATAACACTTATAAAAAAGCACCTGGAAATTCATCAATACTCAAAACATTTAAGTTTTTAATTAGTACTAATTATCTAAAACACAAATTTGACCAAGAAATTGCCCCATTCAAACACTTAAATGTTCCCTAATTTCTATGAGTTAAAATACAAACATTGCATTCCATATCCTCCATATTCCGATTTCTGCCTTTGTAGCCAACTTGATCTCCCAAAATATCTGCCTTGAATGCTACATTTTGCTGGCGGTAGTAATTTTCTGCATGTACTGTGATGTTTCTGGGCACCCCACCGTTGGTTATGCAACATCCTCTGTGTCCACCTTCTACATGGTGACATAAACAGCCACTGAAAACCCCTCCCCAGAGATTGAGGGAATAAAAAAAAGGATTATTCTTACTTGTTCAGAACTCTAGAGGAAGTTAAAGACTAGAGGAGGATCCCACAAATGCTGAATCAAAGAAAGAGAAAAATATCAGGTAAGAAACTTCCAGCCCGGATGGTCCACTTCCCTCCCCCTCACTCAGTCTCACATACCTTGGGAACTTCCCAGAGAAAGGAGTTGGAAGCCCTCCCATCTTCCACTGGGGACACAGATTATAATATCCTTCCTATCACTGAGATACCTATATCCAGACACAGAGACTCAGGGCCACAGGGACCCACGGCAAGACTTAGTTGCTGGAGAGGTGGAATTTTCAAAATGCAGGATCAGGGAGGGAGCCACAAAATCTTCCCTAAAAGCAGCAAATAGCCAGGCAGAAAATACCCAAATCAACTGTTTGGGGACCCAGAGCACAGGGGAGGATATTTCAAGGTCCAGGTCAGTGACAGACGAAGAGTCTGAGAAGATGTGGACAACATTGTATTTCCAATTCTGGGTCCTGGTGCTCCTCTCCCACCTGTGAGGAAAAGAGCTGCGGGAAGCCTGATCCTACCCTGCAGATTGGGGTAGCTGGGTAAATCCCCTGCCACAAGTAAAGGAGGGGACAAAGCTCCACATTGAGCCAGATATTACAGATGAAGCAAGGGCATGGGAACCCCACAGTTTCTGCCCCACCCAGTCAGAAGCTGCTGGGCTCTAGAAGGTAAACAGATTCTGAAGATAATTAAGTAACCAAATGGCACCATCTGTTGGGTAGGCAGGAAAGTAAAGGGGAACTGCAGGGATTTTCACAGCCTTTCCAGTCCCTATCACAGGCCCATTGGAACTGGTCTACAACCCCACATGGTCATCTGGCCTTCTCATGGCTGAGAAATGTGGATGATGCAGCTGTCAAAGAAATGCCCTCAAAGGAAATCCAAGTCTTGATGGCTGGCAAAAAGCAGAGCACTCCTGGGCTGGCTGTGGGCTAGAAAAGTTGGAAACTCTTAGTCCCTCAGCATGAGGGCTTTCCATGAGGGATCCTAGGAATCATCCAATCATTGTACCCACAAGCAGGGTCTTAGCCAAGGTGCCCCGTGCCTAGCCACCACCCTCAGAGTTGGTAACTTCCAGCGAGCATGACGATGTGCAACATTGACTGGATTGTTGTCTGGACATGTACCTTCCTCAGTGGACTGCCACAGTCGGGAAGAGGTGGAATGTGGGTAAGAGGTGGCTCAAGAGTGCCATCTGCTCAGAAGACAGGCAAAGTGCAGTCTGGCAATCTGCTTTTCTTCCCAACCACAAACAGACTTCAAAAAGGGCTGCACCACCTGCATGAGGCCCTGGCCCAGGACTGGCTGGGAGTTACTGACAAAGCAAGTGCCAAAGGAGAACTTCAATGCACACCCAAGCAACTACAAAGCCTAAGATGAGTGAGGAAAATCAACTTTCAAACTAATGTCATCAACATAATCAAATGCCAAGAAACCGGCAAGAAAATCACAAAGCACATAACGAAGCAAGAAGATATGGCCAGGACAAATGATCGAATTGAAAAGAGGGAGGAGACACAGAATTTGGAACAACTAATCAAAGATGTTCAAACAAACCTTCTAATTAACTTCAATGAGTCGGCTAAAGAGATAAAAGCCTGTCAAGAAGATACTAGAAGAACATAAAGAAGAATATGAAAGAATTAAAAGAAAAATATAGATCTTATGGAAATAAAGATACTTCAGACCAGATCAAAACATACTCCACACAACAACAGGTATGAAGAGGCAGAAGAATGAATAAGTGAACTTGAGGACAGAGCAAGTAAATTTGAATGTACAAAGAACAAATGGTAAAAAAGATGGAAAAGTTTGAATTGGCTCTGAGGGAAATGAGGGACAACAGGAAGTACACAAATATAAGAATCATTGGTGTCCCAGGAAAAGAGAAGAGTAAAGAGCTAGGAAGATTATTTGAGGAGTTAATTGGGGAAAACTTCCTAACCTTTATAAAAAACATAAATATGCAAATCAAAGAAGTCCAATGAACTTCAAATACAGTACATCTAAATAGACCCACTCAAAAGCACATACTAATGAGATTGCCAAATGCTGAAGAGAAGGAGTCCTGAAAGCAGCAAGAGAAAAGTGATTCACCACATACAAGGCAAGCCACATAAGACTAAGTGCTAACTACTCAACAGGCACCATGGAGGAGAGAGACTGTGGTATGATATTTTTAAGATTCTGAAAGAGAAAAACTGTGAGCCACAAATGAATATCCAGCAAACTTCACCTTCAAAAGTGAGGGACAGGTTGAAATTTTCACATATAAACAGTGCTGAGAGAATTTGTGAACAGGAGACCTGCCCTGCAAGAAATACTAAAAGAAATATTGTTGGCCAGGAAAAAAAAAAAAGACGGGAGAAAAGGTGTGGAGGATGGCACAGAAGTGAAGAATATTACTCAGGGTAACTTAAAGGATAAAAAGAGTGAGAGAAAAAATGGATCTGAAAAATAAAAACCAAAGGATAAGGTGATTGACTCAAGAACTGATGTTACAGTTATAACTTCAAATGGCAATGGATTAAACTCCCCAATTAAGAGTCACAGAATGGCAGAATGGATTAAAAAAATATATAACCTATCTATATGCTGCTTATAAGAGAATTATCTTAGACCCAAACACCCAAATAGTTTGAAAGTGAAAGGATGGAAAAAGATATTCTATGCAAGTAGTAACCAAAAGAAAACTAGGGCAGCTATACTAATAACAGATAAAACAGATTTTAATGCAAAGACATAAGAGACAAACAAGAACACAAGAAACTAATAAAAGTGACAATTCAACAAGAAAAAATAACAATCATAAATGTTTAAGCACCCAATTAGGGAGTGCCAAAGTACATGAGGCAAACCCTGGCAAAACTGAACAAGGCTATAGACATTTTTACAATAACAGTGGGAGATTTCAACACACCACTCTCTTCTAGAGAAAGAACAACCAGACAGAGCACTGGTAGGAAACAGAGAATCTAAATAATACGATAAATGAATAAGTCCTAACAGACATATATACAAACTGCTGCACCCGAAAACATCAGGATATATAGTCTTCTCAAGTGCTCATGGAACATTCTCCAGGACAGATCACATGCTGGGGCACAAAACAGGTCTTAATAACCTTAAAAAGAATGAAATTATTCAGAGAATTTTCTCTGATCATAATGGTATGAATCTGGAAATCATTAGCTATCAAATAACTGGAAATTTTACAAATGTATGGAGGTTAAACAACACGTTATTAAACAATCAGTGGGTCAAAAGAGAAATTGTAAGAGAAATCAGTAAATATCTGCATACGAATTGTGCTGGTTTGGAGCTGTAAAATCATGTTCTTTTAACCCTTTCTTGCAGGTGCAGAACTACCACGGGTTGGACTTTTTGATTAGGCTGTTTCCATGGAGATGTGACCAACCCAATTCAAGCTGGTCTTAATCCTTTCACTCGAGTCCTCTTATGAAGAGAATAAATACAAAAAACAGAGAGACAGATATAGAGAGCAGAGAGATGAAAACACGTAAAGGACAGACAGAGAGAGAAACACCCTGGAGATGCTAAGAGAAGACCCACAGAACACAGAGAGCTCAGAGAACAGTCCTTGGAGAAGCAAGCAAGGACATATGGAATCTATAAGCAATGGAACCCAGGAAGGACCATCAGATGCCTCCCCATGTGACAGAGGACCCCCAGATGCCATTGGCCTTTCCTCAGAGAAGGTATCTTCCTCTTGATGCCTTAACTTAGACATTTTCATGGCCTTAGAAATGTACATTTGTAACTTAATAAATCCCCATTGAAAAAGCCAACCCATTTCTGGTATATTGCATCCTGGCAGCTTTAGCAAGCCAAAACACAAATAAAAAGAAGAATACAACATATCAAAACCTATGGGATGCAGGGGACATGATGCTGAGAGGGAAATTTATAGCTCTAAATGCCTACATAAAAAAAGAAGAACGAGCTAAATCCAAAGACCTAACTGAACATCTGAAGAAACTAGAAAAAGAGCAGCAAACCAACCCTAAAGTAAGTAGAAGAAAATAAATAAGATTAAAGTAGAAGTAAATGAATTAGAGAATAAACAATAGAGAGAATCAATAAAACCAAAAGTTGGTTCTTCGAAAAAATCATTAAGGTTAACAAACCCTTAGCTAGAAAATAGAGTAAAAATGAGAAAAGATATAAAAAAAATCAGAAATAATATGGAATCACTATAAAGGATGCCAAATAAAAAAATCACAAGAGGATACAATGAACAACTTTAAGCCAACAAACTGGACAACAAAGATGAAATGGACAATTTCCTAAAAACACACAAACGACCTATGTTGACTCAAGAAATAGAAGACCCCAACAGACTAATCTCAAATAAAGAGATTCAGTCAACAGAAACCTTCCTACAAAGAAAAGTTCAGGGCCAGATGACCTGACAATGGAATTTACCAAACATTCCAAGAAGAATTCACACCATTACTGCCCAAACTCTTCCAAAAAAAAAAAATAATAATAATAATAAAAGGGAATACAGCCTAAATCATGCTGTGAGACAAGCATCACTCTAATACCAAAATATTTGCAATTCAAATCTGATGGCACATTAAGAGAATTATATACCATGACCAATTGGGTTTATTCCAGGCATTCAAGGGTAGTCCAACACAAGGAAATCAATCATTGTAATACAACACGTTAACAAATCAAAAGAATCACATGGTCAACTTGACTGATGAGGAAAAGGTATTCAACAAAATTCAGAATCCTCTCTTGATAAAACCAGTTCAAAAGGTAGAAGTCAAAAGAAATTTCTTCAATATGATAAAAGACACATAGGAAAAACCCACAGCCAGCATCATACTCAATGGTGAGAGACTGAAAGCATTCCACCTAAGACTGGGAAAGAGACAAGGATGCCCATTGCTGCTATTGTTATTTTAAATTTTACTAGATGTTCTTGCTAGAGCAATAAGGCATGAAAAAGAAATAATTTCCAAAGAGGAAATACAAATAGTGAAAAAGAACATAAAAAGATGTTCATCTTACTTAGCTATTAGGGAAATGCAAATCAAAACCACAGTGAGATATCAACTTATATCTGTTAAACAGGAAACTACAAAAGTTGGAGAGGACATGGAGAAATAGGAACACTTATTTACTGCTGGTAGGAATGTAAAATGGTACACAATGGAACACAATTGGGAAGTTTCTCAAAAAACTAAATATTTAGTTGCCTCATGATTCAGCAATTCCACTACTCAGTTTATATCTAGAAGATATGAAAGCGGGACACGAACAGACATTTGCACACCCATGTTCATAGTGACATCATTCACAATTGCCAAAAGATGGAAACAATCCAAGTACCCATCAACAGATGAGTGCATAAACAAAATATGGTACATATATATACAAGGAATACTATGCAGCAGTAGGAGGGAATGAGGTCCTGAAGCAGGTGACAACATGGATGAATCTTAAGGACAGAATGCTGAGTGAAATAAGCTAGAAACAAAAGGACAGATATTGTATGATTCACTGTTATTAACTAGAATATGCAAACTCAAGAGTCTTAAAATGTAGACTACAGAGTACTTAAGGCAGGCAAAGGCTAGAGAAGGGGAAACAGTTACCTAATACGTACAGAACCGTCAGGTTGAACTTAAATGTTTGGGAACAGATAGAGGTGATGATAACTCATTACTGGGATTATAATAGTGATGTATCCTTGATGAATTTGATTGAAAGGGGTTGCTTAAAGTTATGTACTTTTCCAATTAATACTACAAATATAAAACAGTTCTTTAATGAACTCCTACAAATGTATGACACTTGTACAAAGAGTTAATAGTGCATATGGGGAAAAATGATCTAGTGCAAGCTGTAATTGTGAACTTTAGTTAATAGTAATACTTTAATATTCTTTCATCAACAGTAACAGGCATACCACACCAACACCAGGGGTCAATAATAGGGGGATAAGGCATTTGGGATGTTTAGGGTTTTCTTTTGTTGTGTCTATATCTTATCTTTCTCTTTGGAGCAATGAAAATGGTCTAAAATTGACTATGATGATGATTGCACAACTAAGTGATGATACTGTCAAATGTGGATTGTATACTTTGGATGGTGTGCTGGTTTGAAAGGAAGTATGCCCCCTAAGAAAAGCCATGTTTTAATATAAATCCCATCTCATAAAGGTAGAATAATCTCTATTCAATACTGTATGTTTGAAACTGTAATGAGATCATCTCCCTAGTTGATGTGATTTAGTTAAGAATGGTTGTTAAACTGGATTAGGGGATGACATGTCTCCACCCATTTGAGTGGGTCTTGATTAGTTTCTGAAGTCCCATAAAAGAGGAAACATTTTGGAGAATGAGAGACTCAGAGAGAGCAGAGAATGCTGCAGCACCACGAAGCAGAGAGTCCACCAGCCAGCGACCTTTGGAGATGAAGAAGGAAAACGCCTCCCGGGGAGCTTCATGAAACGGGAAGCCAGGAGACAAAGCTAGCCGATGACACCGCATTCGCCATGTGCCCTTTCAGCAGAGAGAGAAGCCCTGACTGTGTTCGCCATGTGCCTTCTCGCCTGGAGAGAGAGACCCTGAACTTCATCGGCCTTCTTGAACCAAGGTATCTTTCCCTGGATGCCTTTGATTGGACATTACTATAGCCTTGTTGTAATTGGGACATTTTCTTGGCCTTAGAACTGTAAACTTGCAACTTATTAAATTTCCCTTGTTAAAAGCCATTCCGTTTTTGGTATATTGCATTCCGGCAGCTAGCAAACTAGAACAGATGGAATATACGATATGTGACTATATCTCTCAATAAAATCTGCAGATTAAAAAAAAGATAAAAAATTTAACCCATGCACATGTCCCTTGAACATTTCTCCCAAATGATATCCCACTTTACAGGCTAGGTTGTTATCTTGGCTCTCTATTCAAATGAAAATATATTATATTGTGATGATCTTCTTTTGTTTTTTGCTTTGTTTAAGACTGTTTTTCCTAATTCTGATTATTCACCAATTTTCTAAATGGTTTGCCTTATTTGTTTTAACTCCAAGTATCTGGCACATGGTAAGTGCTCTGGCCATTTATTGAATAACAGTTGAATATATAAGCGAATAAATGGATGGTGTCCAGGAGTAGGGATTCTAAACTGGAAGAAGCATAAAATAGTATGCATCGACAGGGGAAAAAGGTAAAGTAGTGTGCAAATGCTCTTTGCTGACTTTAGTTGATTAAAATAAGTTTACCAAGAGGTAAACAGCCTACAGAAATTCACATATTTTCATGGGATAATTTCTATGCCATTTTCTATTTTAAAAATTGGTTCTGCCAAGTAAGGTCGGGTATGTGGTGTTTGGATACATATTAGCACTGAAAAATTTAAAGAAAAACAAAGAAGAAACCTGTAAACCTTTATTCCAGGATTTACCACTACTTTAAGTGGGACTTTTAATTTAAATTGCATAATGGTGTAAAATAGGCACAATTTCTGGGTGCCAGGTATTTCGACAATTAATAATATCTTTTATAATATTTAGAAATATGCAGTGGTTAGAGTCTTCTTGATTTGAAAGATAAAGACAAAATATGAAATGGTACTAGTATAAATGATACCTCCTCATGCCCAGAAGAATGAAATCTATATGCATGAATGAAATGGGAATAACTGATATTTCTGCAGTTCATGATAATTTGCAAAGACATTTTAAATATGTCATCTTGTTTCAACATGACTATGAGGGTATAGACTTGTGATGGGTAAAATAAGTCACTATTAATTAACATGTGGACTTGAAATACACGGTGGTAGTGTGTTATGAAAAAGATCAGTTATTTTTTGTTAAAAATAACAATTAAAAATTTACGTGAGAATTGTGGCAGACTGAGTTTTACTTTTAATACAGTTTCTCCTCTGAAAACAAAAAAATGCATTATTTTGTGTTATATATTTACTTATTTTAATAGGTTACTAAACAGTTCTTTTTAAATAAAAAGGAAAGCGATTGGCCAAATGCACACAATAGCCATTTTCCAATGTCTGTGCTTATGAAATGCTTTGTAAACAGATGATGCTCAAATATAATATTTACATTACAAGATATATCTCCTAAAATTTGCACTACAGAACATGGGTTATGTTAGTGGATAGTAGATATAGCTGATGCCTCATGCCTTTTCTCCTTGGCCCAACCTGAGTTCATGTGTAACTGTGGTGAACAGATTTAGTGGAACATTTTCCACCTGGAGGCCCCACATCTCTGTTTCTTTGCACGAGGGCATTCTTCAGGTGTAAGAGAATTTGGTAAGCACAATAGCATGGCAGCCCAGAAGTACCAAGGACTTAATTTCCCCAGGGCATCCCTCAGCAAATACAGGACCGATATCTAGGGATAAATAGCCCAGTGAAACAATTGTTAGGCATGGTCTGTAGTTAATTGTCCCAAGGTTTCCCTGGGATAATTAAGCCCTATTGCTCACAGTAATATCTTTATTTTATGTTTCCCTTTTTCTATCTCACTTTCCATATTCCCTCCCTTGTGCTTCCAGGGATCACCTCCCAAATCCGTACCAGTACTGGTTCAAAGAGTCAGCTCTTACAGCAATTCAAACAAACCCACATAGGTACTGGATCTCAACTTGGCTTAATCATATACTAGCTCTGTGGCCTCGAACAAAGGTCTTAACACCAAGCCTCAGTTTCCTAGTCTGTAAAATGAAAAGAACAAGAGCAGCCATCCCATAGCTTTGCTTTGATGGGTTATCCCAGGAGACATCAAGTGTAGTCTTAAGCAAAGGTCTAGTAATAAAAAAATGTGTCAATATAGGTAGCTCTTATTTTTCTTGGCGGAATATTTATCATGTTAAGAGTTTGTGGGCTTTAACAAATGGGTATGACTGCTGAATCATTACACTGATATTTATGTTGGTCTCCAGTGTCTTGGAGCAGCTAGACAAAAAAACGAAAAATCAAGCAACTGCAACCTACACCAAACTTTAAAATCTGTTCTATAACTACTTGTTAAAATGTACTTGGAAATTATTGCTTTTTTTTTTTTTGTGTGTGTGTGTATATATATATATATATATATATATATATATATATCTTATGTTTCACAATAAGAAAAACAAAGAAAAAAATGTTTGTGGGCAGGTTGGTAGATTCCAATATTTGCTCATAATTCTTCCGACCCCTCTGTACTTGCGATATTTCACCCTGGGTGGCGAGCACAAGCATATGACTTTCCTTGTCTGGGGTGAAGTCAAAGGGCATGACTGGGTTAGTTCTGAGCTACAGACTTAAGAATCGGGATGTGTTTCTATTTCTTTTGGCTGTTCCTCATTCTGTCATGGAAAGAGTATACTTCAAGTAGTCACTGTTATGAGAAGTAGAAACATGAACCCCACCCAAAGTATGAAGGAGACATGTGAACAAGAAAAAAACAATTGTTATCGTAAGCCACTGAGATTTGGGGTTTTTACAGAGCATTATCCCAGAATACAGCTGCTAAATATTGCAGGTAAGTAGTAACTATGTCCTACAAAATAGAACACAACCATAGCGGACTTTCTCTATACTGTCTTCATTTACAAAAGGGAGAGTCAAACTCAAGTATTTTAACCCAAACTTAGTATGAACTGAAATATGGGGTTTAAATAAAGTAGGGAAGTCTCTGCAAAAGCTTCAAGTTAGAATAAATTCTCTTTTCTATCTTGTTCTTTCTTTCCCAAATGATTCACAACTTAAAACAATAAATTTTCTTAGACATGGTCAAGTATGAACATAGACTGAAATTAGTTTAGGAAATTACTGCAGAGGAAAATAAATTCTAGGGAAATTCAACTCTGTTACGGGAACAGCAATACTCGATATTGAGATTGCTCTTTTTATACCTTGTACCAAACACAGAATGTGCCTAAAACAGAAATGAAGTTCAGCGATAACCATTCATTTCTGCTTCACCAAATATAGAAGTCTTAAGCCAGTGTTTGTGAAAGATCTAGCCAAAAAGTATAAATAGAGTAAAGGCCAAATATTTTTCCAGCATAAACAGGGGCCATTTTACAGTCAGTAAAACAGAACTTGATCTTTTAGGACACAGTTCAGAAAATTATTACTGAGGATACAAAAATGTCCTGGGCTCCAATCAAAGGAGGACACACTTTTGAGAGTTAATCAGGTATCCAGGCTAACAGATGATTGAAGTGGCAGAGTAAAGGAAGTCCAGGGTCCAAAAATCGATTTTTATTCAGTTCGAGGTTGTGAATACTGACAAGTGGTTAGCAGTAGCTTCTTCCAAGGTCCCTAATCAAAATTTCTTTTTTTTTCTCAAGTTTATTAGGCCACTGCATTAGAAAAGAAATAGTGTTTTTTTCTTTTTTTTGTAAGTCCTTTGCCAAGACTGCACTGAGAACATTTCCATCAGTGCATGTCAGTGGATAAACTCTATACCTTGATCGACTGTTCATTTAAATCTATGTGAATTTAGGGTAGCATGCAAAAACTGATAAGGAATTTTGAAAAGTTCCAAACCAATATCTTTGTTTGTATTTGGATGCAATTCAGTTGAAATTGTAGAGGAAAATAGAGCTTTGAGCTCTAAAAGATTCAGAAACTGCAGTGAAAAATTGGATTCTTACGAAGGCTATAATATGAACAGCAGAAGAGTTTGAACTTTTAAAGGAATTTGCTGACTTAAAAATGAGCATTTTTTGGGTGGTGCGATGTTGGCTCAGTGGCAGAATTCTTGCCTACCATGCCAGAGACCCGGGTTCGATTCCCGGTGTCTGCCCATGCAAAAAGAAAAAAAAAAAAAAAGAGAGAAAGCTTTCTTTAACTGTTAACATTTTCATTATAGGTTTAAAATTCTGAATTCTAGTCAATACATAAGACTTATTTACATAAGACAAATTGGTAAACTGCTTTTGTCTGTAACAAACTTATGGAGTTTGAAGGGAGACACTCATATGTATTTTATATATGTAAATATATATATAATTCTATATTCTAACATATGTAAATTGGCATGAACTGCAGCATGCTGCAAACATTACATTTTAATTAGAAAATACTAAAATGACATTAACTGGATCCTTCACAATTTCCAATGTTTGTAAATAAAAAATATTTTAATTTCCAAATTTGATGATTAATTGGGCCATGCTAAGTTTCTACTAAGCAGACTATAAAGGCATGGATTTCCTGAGTTATGATAATTCCGAACCATACTATCTGGGTTTGAATTATGGCTCTGCAACTTATTAGCAGTGGGCCTCAGTTTTCTCAACTGTGAAATAATGATAAAATAATACTGACACAGCTTTGTTGTGCGCTTTGCATTAATGTTTTTCACTGAGCCCCGGCGCTGACACTACATAGCTCTGTGGACTTCAGTAAGACATTTAATTATCTGTAATTCAATTTCCCCAACTTCAAAAAATAAGATAATATCTATGCTTTTTACCAGGTATAAAATTCCATCATCTGATTTTTTTTTTTTTACATGGGCAGGCACCAGAAATTGAACCCGGGTCCTCTGGTATATGGCAGGCAAGCATTCTTGCCTCCTGAGCCACTGTGGCCCACCCTCATCTGATTTTTTTAATCTAGGTTTTCTCAGCCATATTGCCTGGATTCAGTATTCAACCTTGCTATTTAGTAGCTGTGTTTCTTTGAGTTAGTTACTTACAGTCTCTATTCCTTAGTTTCCATACCTGTAAAATAGGCATAAAAATAACAGCTACTGCATAGTTTTGTTGTGATGATGAAGTAAGGCATTCCGTTCAAAGTACATAGAAAAAGCTTGCCCCCAAATGAGTAATTGGCATTACTATTCTTAACCTGAAATCCATGAGGTAAACCCCTAAAATTATAAGCAAAAAGTATTTTTTCTATGCTGCTGTTTTTTTGTTTTTTCCTTTTTTCCCCAGTGATTATTTAAGGGCTATTCTGCTCTACTGCTGTGTCTCTAACATTTCATCCTTTTTATGGATCTATCCATAATACCTGGAGTTGAAAGGAAGTGTAGTTATCCCAGCCTTCCAGTAGAGAACAGAAAGTCAGGAATCAACCAGCACAGAAGTAGTAGCCTCTCCTCATAATCCCTTAGATAGCACACTTCAACAATCTAGGATTAGGCACTGGTATTTTTAGTTTCTTATGCTGAAGTACAAACAGATGCAGTTTTCTTGCAATGCATTTAGCTGCAGAGTCCCTTCTGTGCGTGCCTGATATCTTTTGATGCTGAATATTGACACAAAGCAGTATAGTAATTGAGACTTGGTAAGATGTATGTTAACTGACTGCTTCAGACACCTTATGCCTTAATCTACTGTATCTTTAATGTATACTTTTCTTTAGTTAAAACAGCCCGTGTCAATGCAGGAATCATTTAAACGAAGAATTGATCATTCTCACAGCATAAAGGCACCATGGGGCACCAGGAACAAATCATTCCTCTCTGCATAAGGACAGGGAATTCACAGCTTGGAAACCTAGACTTTCAAAGTATGGTACTAAAGTATCTGAAAATAAACTCTCAGTGGAGATCAGTAGAAAGAAGCAAATAATGGCTGAAAGAACAGTATTGATTGGTAAAGTAATATGAACAGAGAAAAGAAAAAAGGTGTATATTAACTTAAATTTGAAATTTGACCAAGAATTCATAGATTAGGAGATAAAAATTCAAGGTAAACGTCTTCAGAGATGGAAAGTAGTCTAAATGGAGGTAGTTCTGTGTCTAAGTAACTTAGGTGAGGATTCAAAGTGAAAAACATACATTAGAATTAATACAACGTTTAAGGATAAAATTGAATATAAGGAGAGAGAGCGACATCATTGAACCTGATGCTTAATACAATGCCAGGGCCAAGTAATTTATACACTGAATTTACACTCATTATCCAGATTTTACAAACTAGAAAAAAAATAGTTATTAAAAGTTCTATCACTGAAGTTTTGATGTTTCCTTTGTGTTTTTCCTTGCTTAACTGCAATTACATTGCACAAATAATTGGCTGTCCTGTTTTCTTCATTTAAAATTACAATACAGGGGCCCCAATATTGTTAAAACAAAATCTAAATAGCTAGATGCATCATCCTCTATGGCCCCACTGAAATTAACCTTTCTGTTTGTTTAGAAGCCTTGAACAATGATTATACAATTTTTGCTATTAAAAACGCTACAATTAATTTCTAGGTGCATAAAGTTACTCCCCCAATATGGGGTCATTACCTTACCAAATAGTCTCAAATATTAGACTAATGAACCCAGGTAAATAATCATTTCTGTAATTCCTGGCATATATTTTCCAATAGCTTCTTTAAAAGTTAATATAAAGGCAGTGCAATGGTGGCTCAGTGGCAGAATTCTCGCCTGTCATGCCGGAGACCCAGGTTTGATTCCCAGAGACTGCCAATGCCAAAAAAAAAAAAGTTTATATAAAATCACATTCCTACCAATAATGGATGAGGAGTTCTACAATGTTGCATTATTCTACACTAAATACTATAAATACAAATTAAATTCATAGACACATAGCTATGTCTGTATCTATTGATATATAAATATGCGCATATATATATATATACACACACATGAACACAGACATATGTATATGTGTATATATAAATATACACACACACATAAAGATAAATCAGGAATTTGGACTCAGCAGTCTTTAATAAAAGAGATCATAAGTAGAGAAGGAGCTGCGACAGAGAATGCTGGAAGCTTTAGATTGCTGGGTTCCAGCATTTTCCTGAGTTACAACTGAAATATATCAATCATTACCTTACTGATAGACCTTTTAGTTCTTAGAACAAATTTATATTTTCTAATAAATCCCACTCTTTGTTGACGCTAATTCCAATTTGGTATGTGTTATTTGTGATAAAGTGTTTTAACTAACAGAACACTCAGTAATAAAGAGAACTTTCTCCTTAACAGTGGAATCATTTCTATTTTCTATAATTTCTCCATTTTGCATTCTGAAAGAAAGAAGTGCTCCTTCTTGTTGTAAGGTTATGATACTCTATCTGCAAACTCAAGGGAAAAAATTCCCCTTACACTGAAACTGGACAGAAAAGAACTGATGACATTTCTAGCCCTTAACTGGTACTTCTCTGCCATAAACCCCTGAGGCTGTTTGGGCTTGTTCAACTATCCTTAGCTGCATAAGGCCATTTAAACACAAACTGGAATCGTCTTTGGGTTACTCTCAGTGATAATAACAACTTTCAATTCATGCCAATTATAACAATTCACAAACACAGAAAGGGGTGACCATGGAATCCAAACAGAACTTTCTGTTTAGTTTCATTAAACCCAGATTTAATGAGTAGAAAAACATCATTAGCAATGAAAACCTTGTAAGCCTTGTAGAGTTTCTTGCTTAAATTTAAGTAATACTGATTGAGCCTGTGGTGGGCATTGTGGTAAAGAATAAAATTAATGTAAAATTTGGTAAGGTTTACATGAAAAAAAAGAAGCAAGGGAAGAAGTACAGCCATTGCTATATGAAAAAGGAAATAAGTATGATTTTTCTTAGCATGCTTGTTTTATAGTAGCTACTAATCGCAGGGATCATTTTGATTAAGCATCATCAACAAAGTAAATATGTGAATAATGTCACTAAATTTGCAAATTGACAACATGCCAATGAACCAGCACTATCAAGATAGTCTCCCTTCAACTTTGCCAGACAATAAAATTTAAAATGTAAAATGCCAAGGGAAATTAAACGTTGAAAATGAATACATCTAAGCACTTTGTTTAATGTACCTATTGTTAAAAATACCAAATCTCTGCTTTTATTTTACATTTTAACATATCAGAAGGGTATTTGAAATTTCATATTTTAGCAGACCTATGGTTTGTCCCCGAAGACAAATATACATGCAAGCATGAAAATGCAACTGTTTTCTTAGTGAATTTTCGGTTATAGCTCATCATTTTGCATTAGAACAAAGCTCCGACATCATTATGAGAAGATAAAAAGGATTAAAAATTAAGTCTGAATCAGTGCATAGAATGTTAAAAATTCTTCTGCATGAATAGAAATAATTACCCTTAATATAACTCAAATAAGGAAGAAAACAAGTGAATGCCTATTTTTATTTTCTCCTAGTTGACATTTTTGGGTCATATAATAAGTTGGCTTATCTTTGTTTCTTTGGTCTGGACCTTGGCACAAAAAGATGTGTCACTGCCCATGGACCATTCATTTCACCTTGGCTCCCTACTCAGTTTGGGGAGGGATTTTTCAAACCACCTGCCTTGAGGTCTTCAAACTTTGGTGTGAATATCCGTGAATGCATCAGATGGAAAATGAATTATGTGCCTTTGGATAGAAAAAGTTTTTAAAAAAACTTGAAAGAGAATGTATTATTTTTTTCAATATTATGGTGCATTAAATCAAGTAAATATTTCAGCTTTCTTAAGGTTATTTTGAGTTATACCCCCAGCCTATAGGGGATCCACATTCTCTCTTCTTTGTTGTTAAAGGTATTTTGGTTAAAACTAAAAAAAAAAAAAAAAAAGCAACTTCATCATTCTAAAAAATGAGTACTCTTATTTCAATGAGCTATAAAATGTGGGGGTTCTTCCTTCATGTTATTATTTCAAGGGTAGATTTCAGTCAGAACTGCATGGAGACGCTACACTTGAGAAAAAGCAATAAGCCAAGACCGCACTCCTCTCCTCATCATTTTACCCCTCTTAATTTCCTCCCCAAAAGCCAGGAGACCAGCGTCTACAACTTTGGACACTACTTTGAAAAATGTGCCAAATCTCAGTCTAACATCACAAATAAGGTAACATACAAAATGCTTTGGAACCAAATTCTGGGACTTGACTTCAATTACCAAAGCACTCACAAGTAGTTTCCAATTATTTCCAAAGTCATTAAACATTTTTTTTTGGTCATTAAAATTGAAGGAGGGGATGGGTCACAGTGGCTCTGTTGATTCCCAGTGCTTGCCCAATCAAAAAAAAAAAAAATGGAAGGAGAAATGGAGTTAGCAGAAATAAATAAAACATGTATGAGCCCTGTATGCCCATATTTGTCCTAAAAGAAAAAAGAGTGGAATTTTGTTCAGCTTTTCATCCCCACACTGCCCCATATGATGACTCACAGATAACAGGGGCTTAGTCTATGTTTATTAAATTCAATTGTTAAGGGTGGGCGATGGTGGCTCAGTGGCAGCATTCTTGCCTGCGGTGCCGGAAACCCGGATTCTATTCCTGGTGCCTGCCCATGTACAAATAAATAAATAAATAAATAAATTCAATTGTCAATGTATCACTTTTCAAAACCAACCATTTTCAAATAGAAATAAATAAGTACACTCAGCATTTTCCCTCTAAAACAAAGGGAAGCTATAGTCAATGGCACATTGAATTGTATATTACCAAGAGGGTAAAATACCATTGCCTTTTCAATCGTAAGCAAGGTCTACCTCTAGTGAAGATGTAGAATGCTGCATAAAATATTCCCCTACATGATGAGAAACAGTTTGGTAACCTATGAAATCTAACATTGTATGATTCAATCAGAAGCTGCAGCCCTCTCTGAGGAGAAACTGGTCACACGGTAAAGATTTAAAAATAACCCTCAACAAACATAAAGGATAGATACTTCTAGATATTAGAGGAAAAGGTTAGCAACTTGTGTGCATGGATAGGAAATTTCAGCACAGTGATGGATAACTATAAATGAGTCAAGTGGCAATGCGAGAAATAAGTTGATTAAAATGTCAAATTGCAAATAATTCTTACAAAGAAAAATAATATGGCATGAGAAAATTAATAGTGCTATATTTAAATGATACAATTTAAACTTTTTAGATGTTTATCTTGGAATGCTTTATCAACTTTCACACTTGAGTAGTTGGTTTCTGAAAGAAGGCATGACATTGTAATTATTTTTTGTATGAACTCTAGATATTAGAAGTGCTTTAAATCTGTGGCTGCCTGTGTGGTAGGTATTCTCCTTCCCACCCCCACCTCTATCACACAGATAAGAAAATTCAGGCTAAAAAAAATGCTAGTTATTTCTCCCAGGTTGCACTGTTGGTAAGTTTAACTATAAAGTCTTCATTCTTTCCATTTATACTTCTGTGCCTCTTCTACTCTAAAATAAATGAATCCACCAGTCCAAATGGTCCATTTTCACTGAGAAAGAGAACCATTCCAATTGTAACAATCTGTGCCATATGACTAGAAAAATGAAACGTGAAGTGGGCTTCCAGGTAAATTGGAAGACTTTGTCTAAAACAATGCAAAGTTATGGAGCGTGCTTGCTCCTTTCTCAATAGTGTAAAATGATTGGGTCTATCTCTTCTGTCACATATTCAACATATAATTCCTGTTCACACTTCCTTTCAATTTTAACTCATTGATATTCCTAAAATCCAACATGAAAAAGAAGTAGAATACTTCAGTCATTCCAGTTTGGAATCTTTTGTAGAAGGGCATAAATAGATTTTACTATAATGTATAAAGTGCCAGCTGTTCTCTTCTTTCTTATTTCTGGATTGGTGGATGGGTTTGAATTCTCAGGAAAGGAAAACTGGATCTGAATACGGAAATAGATGCCATCAAAACCTAAACAAGTAAACAAAGTGAACGATCACATCATAAGTACTCCTGATGCCTGCAAAATACTATCTGTGGCAAGTCAGCTTATTGCTCTAATTATTGGAGTTTTTGATCTGTCATTCCTTTTGCTGTTGTGTTTTGGTTCATTTTCCTTTCTTCTACTATACAGGTATTACTCAATGGGTGAACTTGGGTTTCCACTATCCCAGCTCTGAGTCACACAATTTAAATGGGGTGCAGGACTCATTCAGGACTCAGGCAAACATCCTTAGAGCCCAGCGCCACCACACTGCACATGCCTGCTTCTATCATGCTTGATTTGAATATCTATGTGTCTCCTATGCACCAGATCCTGGGAAGTCATTGAACAGCGGTCACCAAACCTGTTCAACTTTATTAATACTTTTAAACTACAAAAATGTGTACAGATTTTTCTGTTATTTGAAGCTGTTCGACTGCACAAACTAGAGCTGCCATTAGAAACATTAAAACATACACAGGGTAATTGCAAATGAACAGGTAAAACGTGATTATGAAAAAAAAAAAGGCTTCCAGAGTAACCAGGGTGACAAACAGAAAGGAAGACCTATGCAGGTGTTCACATGGACTCACCTGCTTCCAACTATCCTGTTTAATTTTCTGTTTATGATTTAAAAATATGAAAGAAAAGTAGAAGTAATTTGCACAAACGGGCACAAGCAGCTCCAGTTAAGTATAAACTGTGCAAATAAGATGCATACTGACTTCGGTTGGGAAATAACTGATGTGACTACAACATGCTGCCTTCTCACCTGACAGTGGAATGCAGGAGACCATGACAGGACAAAAAAAAAAAAAAGCACAATTCCATGGAAATGCTTTATGCCCAAATGCTAATTCTGAAGAGTATTGAAACTGGACACGTAAGAGAATTCTAAGTGTGGATTCTGGGCCATCCTTAAGCAATCAAGAGCCGAAGAGCTGTTTTCAGAGATAAATTTATTCTGTATTCAAAGTTTCTTGACCTACTTCTCATATAGAAAATTCTGCCTGAAAACCAGAAGGAACTCATTGTTTTTTCAGTTTAACCTTAAAATAAAACATTTTAATTGTATTAAAATGCCTTCTTAGATAAATATAAAACAGATACAAGAATATCTGTGGTGAAATATTTCATAAGGCATACTATGCATGAATATAAAAAAATGAAACACCAAAGGATAGTAAAAAAGCACCAGTTTAGTCCCAAATGAGGAAGCTATTGGTGATACAGCAAAAAAAAAAAAGGGGGTGGATGGGAAGAAGAGAGGGGATAAAGGCAGAGGGAGAAATCCTCATTAGGAGAATGTGAGGGAGGGAACTCCCATTTATTTACGGTATAATATGCGTGCTATTATATTCTGCATTTAATCCTCACAACTAGACTGCAAGTTAGACATGTTTCCCTTTCACCAATGGGAAACCTAAGGCTGAATGGTTTTATCACTTGCTCATAATCACAATGCACATGTAAAGGAACCACAGTATAAGCTAAGAGCTTCTACATTCCCAAGAGTCCCTTCTTCAGAACCAGAACTACGTGTGCACATACACACAAGCATGCATGCATGCACACACACACACTCACAAACAAAGCATTTCCTGAGATTGTACCCAAATTTTTAAGTGTCCCATCCTTGCCAGGTGAGGTCTATCCTGGATCCTCGCTGTCAGGGGAACATTCAGAATTGCAGAGCTTTGTAATAACCAAACTAAATCAGTGGGGTACATGGGTGGTTCAGTGGTAGAATTCTCGCCTGCCACCTGGGAGACCTAGGTTTGATTCCCAGTCCATGCACTCGTCAAACAAGCAAACAAACGAAAAACCAGACAAACAAAAATGCAACAAATGGCACTGCAATCAGGGAATACACTCATGGAAGAAGAATGAAATGTGACACCCCCCCCCATACAGCATACCCTAACTCACTACAGTTGTGGAAAGCAAAGAGTAGGAGAGGTTATTTAATTATGCTGAACATCTACAAATTGCTAGACCTTGAGCTAAGTGTTTTCACATACTTTATTCAGTTTAATCGTTAAGTTAGTCCATATCACATATGAGAAAATGGAAAGAAATCAATAGTTTGTCAAGGAAATGAGAATTTGCATGCTTACTGTGTGACCTTACTCAGAACTGTAAAAAGATTAAAACATTTTATTCTCAAATTAATCCTGTAAGGCAGGTACTTCCATTGACTCCATTGCATAGATGGGAAAACGAGTTAGAGAGGTTGAGTAACTGCCAAAGGTCAGACAGCTACTTGGCAATAGGTGGGCACAAATTTAAATCCGAGCTCCTCAGATTCCTCTATTAAACCACTAATGTATGCAGACTAAACACTGGGGAGTAAGCAACAGTTAAATAATAATACCCCCGTCTGTCTCACCCAGCATTATCTATTTATGTCTTCGGTTTTTTCTTTTTAATTTTCCCTCACTTTCAGCTATATTCAAGTCCACTTTCACTCTTTCTGTTTGTGCCACTTTCAGCATTGATATCTCACTTCTCTTTGACCCACATACTTAAAACGGGTCACAAATTTAAATATGGCAAGCCCTGCAGCCCTGCAAATGATGGGCAATAAAACTTGTTGGTACCACTGGGGATTTTTAAAAAGTTGATCCATACCTACTTTTATATTTTTAGGTATGACAGCACTGTGCAAATAGAAAGCTGCATTTTTTCTGCCTAGATATACATCCTACAAAATTTCATGAGGAAAAGACAAATGCATTATTTTCCATTCTTATGACAATGTGTTTTTAAAAATCAACTACCTGGAATGATTGTGATTCAAAGCCTTAAAACAAGGTACGCAAATGTATACATTAAAAACAAAATGTTAGCCAGTGCAAAACTGCAGTCCTGCAAGTTGTCTGCAGAAATACTTGCTTCCCCATGCGGTCCGAGTATTCCCATGTAATCGGCAGGGCATACAAGTGTCAAAGAAATGAAACTTGCAATTCTTTATGAATTTCACTACAAAAAGAATTTGGGGTTTTTTAATGAAGCATAATAGTAGGGATTGGTTTTAAGCGTGATTTGAAATAACTTTTCTAGAACACTCAGGATCTGTAGATGTTTAGGAATTAGAAAGACTCATAGACACTCTTAACCTAAATGTGTATGTGCATACACTCATTTTGCTACAGAACACAGAAAGCTTTAGGAGAATGATTCAATTTTATATAAGTATGAATACGCACATGTAGATTCACATTTTTGTGTTGACTCATATTTTATGTTTATTCTTAGACATTCCAGGCAAACAAAGGGCACATTTAGTACATCAGTTACATTCTTTTGTATTCACATCAGCAGGATAGCAGCGCTGGCAAACTGAAAGAAACCTTCTGTTCCCCCAGCCTTGATATTGTAGAAACTCTGACACAATCACGTTTCGCAAATTTATAGCATTACCGCACACCAGAGTTCAGCACTGAAAGTTGCATAGGGAAAGGGAAACTTGGATAATGAATGGGGGGAGTTGGCAAATGACTGCAGAGAGAACAACTGCCACATCTTTGGTTCAGCAAACAAAAGGCAGGCAGGCTGAAAGAAAATCCAATTTCTGGTTAATTTTTCTGTTGCTTTGGGGGTGGCTTATTCAGCCCAACTTCTAGGATATTTATATGGATTCACTGAACTACAGGTCTAAAGATCAGTTGGGTAGACATAGCCTTTTCTGTCACACCAAAGAAGGGATGAATTGCGATTCATTTTCTTTACTGCGTTGAACTGGCCAAATGAAACTTCAAAAATGTAGGCATTGTCTACTCAGCCAGAACATTAAAAAGATTTCTAGCCCGTTGTTCAAGGATTTGTTTTTCATGTGATGCTTCCAAAATCAATACAGAAAGCTGGCTGAAAATGGAACCCCTAACTTATCATTGTTAACAGCCTGGAATGTACTTAGGACTGTGTTCCTTCACCCCCACATTCAATTACCCCCACAGGCTTCACACCTCAATTCCATTTAAATTTCTCAGAGGGCTCTATTCCTCCATCCACCATATGGGGTCTACTGCCCCTTAAATGTATAAAAGGCAGAAATTGGGAAAAGAGAGGCTATTAATAAAAGGGAAATGTAAAAACAAGAGACAGGTAGGACAGATCAGTCACTTCCTTGACTACTTCCTTTTGGTCTAAATAATCAACTTGTCACCTCCCTCCAGAGAACAAGAAGGAACTGGCTGCCATGGGATATTACCAAAGTGAATTTTTAGAGGCTATTATTACCTGCTCACCAGCCATGTCAGTTTTTGAAAATTAAAAAATTTTCCTCTTAATTGCCAATATTAACACAAAGCAGGGACACCATGAACTTGGACGTTTCTGTTAAGATGACCAAAACCATGGGACTAAACCAATCTGTTCTCACTGCCATTTCACTTAATCGAACATGCTGATTTAGTTTCTTTGGCTTAGTTCTCAAATTGGTCCAAATTTAAAGGATCCCAGAATATGCACACACAGATTTCCCTTTAAAATATGCCTTTAGGTTGAACAAATGAATACGATTGTTGAATCATTAAATTGATATTTCTTTCAGTCTCCAGTATCTTAGAACAGTTAGAAGTAAAAACCTAAAATTGTGGAATTGTAATCCATGCCAAACTCTGAAATCTGTTCTACAGCTAATTGTGTTGCTGTGCTTTGCAATTTATTGCTTTTTTGTGTATATGTTATTTTTCACAAAATAAAAGAAGGAAGAGAAGACAATTGTGGTGATAAAAAAAATATTTAAGCCCTCTATCCTACTATACTCTGGAGCAGCTAGAAGGAAAATCTGAGAGGATGGTATGATAGCCCATGTCAAGCTCTGGGATCTGTCCTGTAACTACTTGTTGAAGAGTGCTGTGAAAATTATTGCTTTTTTTCTTTCTTTGCATTGAATGTATGTTGTAGTATACAATAAAAAAGTTTTAAAAATATGCCTTTAAAATAGAAACCAAAATAGAAACAGTGAAGTGTATAGTTAGATGCAGCTTTCTCTTTTCACAGGGTCATTCATTTTCCTACAGGATTGGTTTAGATTTTTCTCAGCACTGACACCATTCCATTTCTAAATGTAAAACTATGTACAGAGAGTCAACATTTATTCTAGCAAATCTCTATTATGTTTACACAATAACTCATGATTCGAGGCCAACTTTAGACAAAATGTTTGGTCTGAATAGATGTTTGTTAATAATATCCAGTCCTTTCATGTGCCACATATGTGGCAATAAGTCCGTCTCTATGCTACACTGCTTTTTCAGAATACTTAAGACAACATTTACAAATTACTAATTCAGTAAATTTAAAAAGTTCTAAGTGCTCCAGGAGGTGGGAACAGAGAGATGTAGTAGGGATAGGTGTTGTACTAGGGAATCACCCCTACTAAATATCTAACCAAAGAAAGGAAGGACAAAATAAGGCTGAAAAACACACACACCGAGCAAATGTCATTTTCAGATATTCTGAGGTACGCACTCTTGGGTTTGCTTCATTCCTACTTTTTGTTTTTTGGTGCCGAAACCCAGGACCGAACCATCTACTTCATTTTGAGCTGTTCAAGTCAAGACTGTCAACCAATCATTCTCTATCTTCTTTGAGCAGGGAGCTATGGCAACAGCAGGGCCTTAATGGTTTTAATCGCTGGCCTTCCAGAGGAGAGATTATAGGACCTGGAAGCAAATCAGTCCTTCACAGGGCAATTTGGCCCACAGCCCACAACAAAGCTTCATTAGAATGGAAAACTGTTAAGCCAGCAAAAAAAACAAAACAATCACAAGGGTGGAGGGTAGACGAATGAGTTTTAGTGGTCATGAGCGTAGTATGTTTTTACTAGTTCTTGTGTAGCCATCCATGTAGTCATTTAGATGTTTAAAATGGGCACGAGAAAACCCACAATAAAGCATTCTATTAGCAATTTCTTTCCTTTTCTCTCATGAGCCAAGCGGACATGGATTTGGATGCAAATTTTGCCCATAATCCAAGACCCACTCAGGCCCTTCCTTTCCCTAAATGAAGAAGTCCTCACAATCCTAAATCTTTCAGAAATCCATTTATGCCTTCCATATACTTAACACATCCGTTAGCATCTAATTGCACTCTACTGTTTTCATTTTATATGACTCCATTTAAAAACTAGAGCGTATACCCTTTTATGTAGCTTATCTTTGGATCCTTCACCAGAACACTATTTGTTCAGAACACAACTAAAGGTTAGTTTCACTTAATGCTTGTAGTTATTTTGATATACTCCACATGGGAAATAAGGAGAAAGTTTTCTAATTTAAATACCCTTTAAAGATAGTCATTGATGGGACTATATTGCTGGGGTAGGGGGAGTCAGATTACTTTTCCTGAAGTTAAAACAAGGGCTTTTGTGAAATGTGAATTGGAGGTTCAGAATTTCATTCTATTTTAGTGCAAAAAATTTAGGGGAAATAAATCTTAAGTCATAATGGGAATTATTTTAGGAACACATAAATACAGGAATTGTTGTGTGAAACATTATCCTCCAAAATTATAGGTAAAACTGTTTTCAAGCTGGTTTCCCTGGAACACTATTGATAAAAATAGTCTCAAAACGTTGGGTTCACCCTAAAGAGTCAGAGAAAGGTCAAAGGTGATGGTGGAATTCTACAGAGACAGTAGGGTTTAACAAATGAGTATGATTACTGAATCATTATACTAATATTTCTTTTAGTCTCCAGTACCTTAGAGCAGCTGGAAAGGAAAACCTAAAATTTTGGAAGTGTAACCCATACTAAACTCTGAAAACTATTCTATAACTAATTGTAGCGATGTACTGTGAAATTTACTGTTTTTATATATCTATGTTAAAGAGAAGGAGGAATATAACAGAGAAGATAGCATTTAACAAATGAGTCTGACTGCTGAATCATAATATTGATATTTCTGTTGGTCTCCAGTGTCTTGGAGCAGCTAGAAAAAAAATGAAAAATTGTGGAATTATAAACAATAAATGAAAACTTGTGGCACTGTAAACAATACCAAACTTTAAAGTCTGTTTTATAACTACTCACGAAAATGTACTTTGAAATTTATTGCTTTTCTGTATATATGTTATATCTTACAATAAAATTTTTTTTAAAGTGAAGCAGGTTACCTCATCTTGAAATTTCTCAGAGCCTAAAGTATACAAAGGGCCATTGGTGAGCTCCCAGATGAGGATATAACCTGTTGTTTTTCCCCAAACACATTTGACCACGGGATTTTTTTTTTTCTGTCTAGAAATAACTATTAATTTGAGGCTCAGTGTTTCTTACAGTTTAAAAAACACTGACGTAAATTTGCTGTTCTCTTATAAACATATCCTGAGGATGCAGAAACATTTAACTCATTGATGGCGGAACGAGCACGAAGTTAAAGTTGGTTCAAAGGAGAATGCAAGGGAGTGAATATATGTAGCCACTGAAAGGAAGGATGCTGGAAAAAGATTGCTAATCTAGACACAAAACTCGTTAATATCTTAGAGGGCAATAAAACCATACCCTTCAATATTATTTTTTAACAGAAAAAAATATTTACATCCTTTACAGACAAAAAATCTATAAATTTGCATAAAACTTCAGAGACTAGACCATAATCAATAGTAAATATAAAATCAAATACAGATACATTCCCCAAGAAAACTAAATAATCTTTGAGCAGATTTGTTCAGACAATGCTTTAGTAGGACAGTAAAAGGGCATGCAGCTATCATTTGCCTTATTTTCAAGTTTTAGGTAGATTTTAGCAAACTTGAATGGATCCTACTGACTTATTTACTTGCTTACCAAATATTTATTGAGCATCAATTAAGTGTCAGGCATTGTGCTTGGGGCTGGGGAGAAGGTGATGAATGAGACAAATGTCCAGTGTCCTAGAAGCTTACTGGCTACTGAGGGATACAGACATGTGAACAGGAAATTGCAACAGAACATGAGGTGTATTGAGGAATAACGAATATAAGAGGAATATTTAACACTAACCTTAGGGGTTTCTCCAGGAAGTGGCATTACCATTTCAGGCAGAGAGAATGTTGGGAGGTGGAAAGAACAATTTGCGCAGCATGGCTGGGATGCGCAGTGTAGTAAAGAGGGGTGGCTGGGTGGGGAGGGGAAGGATAGTACAGAGGTCAATTCACGGAGAGACTGCTAGAGCATCTGACAAAATTCAGATTTCACCCTTGGGGAAATGAGAAGTTTGAAGCAGTGTGTGGGTAGCATGGTCTGATTTGTGCTTTAGGGAAACCCCTTTGATTACATTTTGGAGAGTAGATTTGGGGTGTTTGAGGAGGGAAGCTTAAGGAGACAAAAAATTAAGCAGCTACAGTAATAATTCAGGCAAAATGTAGCATTAAACTAAGCTAGTAGACATTGAGCCAGAATTAATTAATTGGTTTATCTACAAACCACAAATCCAATTAAACTGTTTTCAAATTTATTGTTTGAAAGTGGTTTATTCTTTCTAAATTTTTTTTTGTATGCCACATTTCATTCTTTTCTCATGTAAGTATGCCCTTATTGCAGCACCATTTGCTGAATTTTTTTTTTGTTTGTTTGTTTGTTTGTTTGGAGAGTGCATGGACTGGGAATTGAACCCATGTGGGTCTCCTACATGGTGGGCGAGAATTTTATCCTTAAACTACCCTCACAGCCCCAAAAGAGGTTCATTTTTAATAATTCTGTAAAGTGATTATATATCCATATAGTCTTTGGGGAAGAGCACTGATAAAGTTGTATACGACGTATAAATAAATACGTATATTTATAAAATATAATTTATGCAATACAAGTAGTTGCTCCATGTCATGCCCACTGATCACAACAGGCTGAGCTTTCTGGGTTATTTTGCAAAGCAAGGAGGCATTATCAGTTAAAGATAATTAAAATAGCAGAATATCCCAGAAGAGGAAGGAGAAATGTTTTTTCCAAAAAAGAGAGACTGATGAACAATCAGTGCTACAGAGTGGTAAAATGAGGCCAGAAGTGGCAGGGGTCTTGGCACAATCGATTTAAATTGAATAATGTGGCAGAAGCCAGATTATCATGGTTGCAGCAGCTATGCGAGGTAAGGAAGGAGATGGAGTGGATGTAGAAATTTTTGAAGATGCTTATCTTTGAAGATGGAAAACAACTGGCTTGGGAGGGGATTTTTTTTTTTTTTAACTACAGGAAAGAAAGCTGTACTTTAGTGAAAAAATTACTCGAACCAACCCAAATGGCTGATCCTAAGAAAGAAAACTGAAAAGGTTTCTTCAGCTAGGCATATACATTTTTAAGCCTTTTATTTGGACAATTACGGTGGGGGGTGGGTGATGTTTTTTCCTTCAAATGTAATATGTCAGCAGGTGGAATTCTATTTTCGGACTTGCTGGATGGCTATTACAAATACTCATTCAAATCAATGGATTTTCATTCACCTGGTTCTGGAGGCATGGGTTTCCCATCTCACAAATCCAGGGTCTATTCCGAGCAGCTCTGCATTCTAGCTCAGTGACCCTGATCACAATCCTGAGACTCCTTAAGCCTCGGTTTTCTTCAGTTTGACATTTCTAACAAGTTCCCAATTGATACTGATGTTGCTGGTATGGCCAAACCTCGAGAACCACTGCTTTAGCCCACTGCCAGTCACATAATAAAACCTCAGTAAATATAATTATTAGGGTTTCAGTGATAGGCTCAGACCTAAGTTGCTCACAGAAAGACAGGTTCCCGAGGACTGAAAAGCCAGCACAAGCCTCACCAGTCTGCTGACCCCTCCTCTCAACACCTATCCCTCGTTTGTTTCCATCACCACAACCTCTGTACTCCTCTAAACCTCTGTCCACTCACTTGAACCCTGTACTTCCTTTTCATTCATTCATTTCTTCCTTACTTACTCAAACTGCTACATTATACAATTATACATTAAAACGTTTCCTTTCTGTCATACTTTGATTTGAATTAGGACTTACAGCTTTAGTACCAAAATACCCCTTTGATAACATCCGACAGTGGGAGGAAACTCTCGGCCCTTGTGGCTTATCAAACACCCGCAAGAGGCCGAGAGCAACAGCAACTAATGACATATGTGTAAGCACATCTTGATCAAATTCGAGATGATTTTTCACAGCTCAGTGACATGTCTAACTGCATTCTGGGAAATTCCATACATACACAATATTAGGCATAGCTGTTTTTATTCAGATTGAACAGATGCCAGATAATAGTGTTTAGAAGTTCCTAAAATTGCAAAATTCAAAATCATGTTATCACCGAAAACCACAGAAAATGGCTCCCTTTCTTTCTCCGGTGCACGTCAGTCTACTCGAAAAAGATTTGGTCAGAGCCGCAGCCACGTTCACAGAGACGCAGCAGCGGTTAGATGAGTTACCTGTGTATTAGAACTGGTTAAGACCCGGTTCTGTTTTCGACTGTGAATTGAAAACAAATATTAATATTTTGTTGCAGAGGCTTGGGCTAGACAAAGTTTGAAGGGGGGGAAACGGTTCATCTTCTAATCCGAGATATATTTTAGCAGAGGGTGAATGCTCAACATCAGAGGAATGTTGTATAAAGACTGTGCACGCATAGAAAATGAGGTAAAATAAAAAATTCTGCACGTTTCTATAATCAGGTAAGAAGGGGAAAGGGTCTTGAATATTTCCAGCACATCATAAGACACCCTCATTCTCTTTCCTAGAAAATATTGTTCCCACAAGCCCTTCAGTAAGTTGGGGCTCCTCTGACTGTCATCATTATAGATATGTTTCACCAGCTCTTAAATTCTTGTGAGCAGATCTGAACAGTATATAACCTTCATCTTCCATTCAACACTGTGTCTATGAGTTTCCTCCATGTTGCAGTCAAATATCGTTTCTTTTTGGCTTATTACTCAAGAATGTTCTGTTTATCTATTCAAATTCTAATGGGTATTTCTGCTGTTCCTGGCTTTACTATTATGAAAAAATGAGGCTAGTTTCTCGTGGGTATATCCATGGGACAAGAATTGCTGAATCACAGGGAAGTCACAGATTTAGCAATGGTAGATATTGGCCAGATGTATAAATTTACACTTGCACTAGTAATATCTGAGAATTCCAGACGAGTCTCACATTCTCCCAACACTCGTTATTGTAATATTATTGAATTTTTGCCATTCTGATATGTGTATAGTGGTATTTCATTATGATTTTTCTTTTTTTTGGCATGGACAGGCTCCGGAAATCGAACCCGGGTCTCCGGCATGGCAGATGAGAATTCTGCCACTGAACCACCATTGCACCGCCATGGTGATTTTAATTGCATTTCCTTAATTACTAATGAAGCTGGGTACCTATTCATAAACTTACTGTCATATATATGATATGTATGTGTATATGTATATAATATGCATTTTTCCCCATATGCTGGATGTGGATTTCAGAAAACTTGGTTAAAACAAACAGACAAACAAAAAAACAAACAGGCTTACTCAGCTGTTAAAACAAAATGCTTTTGCTAGGGCTAAAGAATACATCTTGTGACCATGATACGATTTTTCAGGATGGAATCCGAGCAATGAATATGGCAGGGGGCGCTGGGTTGTTGATGGCATTGAAACTGCCTACCTTGAACTACTAGGGGGAAAGATATTAACTCCCCATCTTATTCAATTCACTCTTACTCAGATTTCTTTTGGCAAGACCCAGAATGGGTTCAATCATACAAGGGTAGGGGAAGAAGCCCAAGTCCTCACTTCATTTTCTGTCTTTTATCAAAGCACAGATGAAAAAAAATTCAGTACAGCACAGTCTATGGGTAAGGCTATAAATAGTTACTTCTTGTTTTTTTAAAGGTGTGTTTTGCATTACAACGTCTGGTAAATTTGTATTTTTACATGATAGACCATATGATGGGGACAGAATTTTTTAAAAATCATAAGTATCCTTTATTTTGCATGTCCCTGAAAAAATGATATTTCAGTTGATGCAGTAAAATTTGCAGAATAAAATGAAAATATCTATTCTACACAGATTGAAAATCAGTAATCTCTGCTAATGACAACAAACCAAGATTCATTTTCAAGTCGTCTTTTTATGCTATTTTACAAAACAAAATAAAGTAATGCTCCACCCTAGTACTAATATAGTTTGTAAAAAGGTTACCTAACATTCTAGTTATCTGTTTCTAAAAGTGTTTCATGAAATTCTTGTCACTTAGAAGGCTACCACGTGTTACTTCTTCACAAAAGTGGCTCCTCCCCATCATGGGTTTAGCAAGTATTGGGTTAAACCAAGTTAAACAAGATGTTATTTTTCTTTTACTACAAAATTTTCAAGGCTTTAAAAGTCTGCATTGTGATTCTCTGAAGAAGGAAACAAAAACGCCACATTCTAACAATATGTTTTTCATTCAGCATCTTTTGGGATAAATGTTTTTAGAACACACTTTTGGAAATGCTAGTCTAGCATCATCCATCACATAAGTGATACATTTAAGACCATGTTGGGTTCTAAATACTTTTTAACTTGTGTTCAAGGCAAAAATCTAAAAAGAAATTTGCACTCATGTTAGTTTGTTTCAAATCAAAGAGAAAGTAAAATAAAAACTGTTAAGTTAAAAGTTATTTTGCTTGGGGATACTTTACAAAGATACACACACACACACACACACACACACACATATATATACACACACATATACATATATATATCTCAACTGAAACTGGCAAGATGGCATTACATTTCAAAGTGGATGTATCCTTCAGCTTTTTATAGACCAACCATAGTGTGGAGATTTCAATTTGGTGGAAAATGAATACTTTAACATGAAGAATGATGAGCTTTGGGGAAGGTTGCCTCAATCTGCTACACTGCATGAATAAACTGGTAAGCTCTGAGGTTAGTACATGATGGCAGGGATTTTGTAGGTAAATGTATTTGATCAATGTATGTTGACTATTTTATATTTCTGGAATTCTCCCAGGCACCTTTATCTTGGAGCTGTTCTGTGGTAAGTACGAAGGAGAGGAGGTACCAAGACTCAGCTACTGCAGAAGTGGTTCACATAAGCAGAGGTTTTCCAATGGTGCAGTTTTGTGTGTGTATCTGCCTGTAGTGTGTGTTTGCACATGTGCTGTTGTTACCTTAACCTGTTTACTACAGATCAAAGGGGGCTAACATCACTTTGTCCCCAGGTGTCCTTCCAGTGCTATATGATAGCTATAAATACACTCCTATGTTGCTTCCTGAGGTTTTCAGGGAGACCCTTAAATGGGGTCCATTTCTCCCTGAATAAGTGTTCAACCAAATCTAGGGCAGAATTTCAGCTACAACTTTAGAGCTGTAAGTTCATTGGAGTCCCAGGTGCCTCTTTTATGTTAAAGTTTTATGGCATCTTTAATGCAAATTTCTCCTCATCATTTGGCAAACCTTTGGCAATATTTACAAATAACAACAACAAAAGAGTCACTATATTCACTGTACTTCCTTTCCATATAAAGATCCAGCTTTAGGACAGAAAATACACACGTGGATTTCTAAACATCTCAAGAAAGCAGTACACATAACATACTTTGATAACTGGCCATATGAATTAGCGGTTTAAATATATATATATATTTTTTAGGGATATAAAGCAGATTCCAGGTTACAGAGGCTGTGGGTGGGTAGGATATGAGGAGTTACTGCTTAATGAATGTGTGATGAAAAATTTTGGTAATGGATGGTAGCACAACACTGCCAATGTAATTAATCTCACTGAATTGTTTGCATGAAAAGTGGTTAAAATGGGAAATGTGCATATCAGTTGCCACAACAATATAAAATCAACAGCATGTATTTTCAGTATTGACTAAGACTTTTTTTTCTCCTTAGCAGGAGTTGATTATACCCCACAAGTGGACAAATCCTTTCCCTAAATAATGACAAATTAAAATGTAAGAATCCTGGAGAGGGGAGCCTATTGTTCATGATGAATAATCATCTTTGGCAATAGGAATCAAATGGCATAACAGAAGGAACTGAAATGATATTGAATAATCTTTGAATCCTTAATCCAAGCTCTTGAATATGTGTATTTATGTAAGATCACTTTGTGGTATGTACACTTAACTCTCATCTGTGCATATGCCTTCAGTGACTGCATAAATGGACGACAATTTTTCTTTCGTACTGGAATCCCAGGAGCCTGCTCTACAATTTTCATAAAAATAGCAACTTCTTACCCCAATTTACATTAAGTTTATAATACCAAAATTGAGTTTTAATGTGCCAATATACAGCAATCATCAATAAACATATGACATATCTCCACTGAAGAGCAGATTGGATATTATTGCATCATATCACCATCTGTCCCATGCAGATTCTCATTTTGGAACTCTTATTTGAAAAAGAAAGTTTACATATGAGCATAGGAGAATACTGCACATCGAGTTATTTTAATTTCATATCTTAGTTGCCTCTTAATAGTTTAAATATTTTTAAGTTGTATCACTTGCAATATATATATACACACACGTACATTCATTAAAATTTAATTAATATGGCCTTCAAATGATTTGAGTTTTTAAAAAAATCAGTAACTTATTTTTAGAAACGGAATCAAGTTATAGTAAAGTTAACTATACAGAAATACATAAAACCTCCTTTGGTTACCAGTGATTTCTGCCAAATCTCTTTGTCTTTAATACTCTCCAATCTCTGCAATTATCATTAGCATTTAAAAATTATGATGACAAGAGAAAAGAGAAAATTATAAATTACCCAATGTCACCTGGACGGTAAACCACATATATATTTGATTATCAACAGAAACCAAAACAAAGTCACTGAAGTGACTAGAAAAATTAGCCAATTTCATGAAAATGTTAACTATTGGGGGCAGAAGCTGAGAGAGCCCATCACCCAAACTCTTCTAGGATAAAGGCTTAGGTTATCAGCAACCTGACACAGAAGAGTGGGTCATAGGGGAAGATCGCTTTTGTGAGTCCCCTGTTTTGCTCCCCAGCTGATGTGCAGAACTTATTTCTGTAGAAGAATAACCAAATACAGCACCAAGATCCTTTTTACTGAATGTTCATAGGGACAGGGAAATCCCAGGCACCCTGAGAGTAGGTTTTGTTTTGCCCCAGCTATATATTAAAATCACCCAGAGATGAGGCTAAATAATCCGGAAACAAAAGAGCCGATATTGTATGGCCTCATTTAGAAAAAACTTATGAAACAAACAAAAAAAAAACCGTGGCCTAGATTGTAAGCTCTTATAGCAGTCACGTTTAGTCTGGAGTTATCACTGTTATTTCTGGATTTTGAGAGGCTGTGTTATATATATGTATAACCTGGTATATAGAGATAAGAATGAAGCCAGTGGGGTTGAGATTAAGGTAATTCAGAATACAGGGGTAAGGAATACATTGTATTTTAGAACCACATCTACTCTTTGAGACCAAAGGAAGAAAGGTCTATTTTGCCCAGAACCTAAATTTTCTATAGCATATAATCTAACTCAACCTGTCTGGAGAAATCATTTAAACAATCCAAACACAGGGACCCCAGAATAAGAGTGAGGTTCTTTAATCCTGTGTAGCTTAATGTAATGCCTGGATACATCTCAGAGTATATTAAGCAGATAATCAAGAAGTATTGGCAAAATCCCTTGAGGGATGGGAGAAAAAATACAGAACAATTAAACTTTACCACTGGAGAAACTCCTGATACTGTGTCAAACATTAAGGACACCCAAATCAATAGGTCAAGCCCTCAATCTTGAAGCTGGCTTTTCTGAAGTTTATATAAGTAATGGAGAAGCTTAGCCAAACTATAGGTATGCTTAAGAGTTACTTTGAGAGGACCTCTTTTGTTGCTCAGATGTCGCCTCACTCTCTCTCTCTAAGCCCAACTCTGCAAGTGAAACCAATGCCCTCCCCCCTACATAGGACATGACATCCAGGGATCAAAGTCTCTCTGGCAGCATGGGAGATGACTCCCAGGGATGAGCCTGGCCTTGGCACTGTGGGATCAATAATGAAATCCTGAACAAAAGGGGGGAAAGAAGTAGAGCAAATAAAGTATCAGTGGGTGAGAGAGTTCAATTAGACTCGAGAGGCTACTCTGGAGGTCACTCTCATGCAAACTTCAGGTAGACATTGCTACCTATCATAACCTGCCAACCCCCAAACAGCACCATTCCAGCCAATCCTAAAGAACACCTAGGGCAATATATAAGATTCTACAAAGGTTCCATACACTAATGTAACTTTCAAGAACCTACAATCTCCAGATGGGTCCCTGGACCAGAAAAGTCCTGAAAAGCATAGGGGGCAGCCTTTCAGGAACATCAACTAGTTCCATCTCCCTATCCCATATTACTGACAGCCCCTTCCAACATGAAAAAGTTAGAATGGGCATTGCCCATATAAATATCCCTGAAGAGTGGTAGAAAGATCAAATGTGATGGTGGAGTTATACAGAGAAGATGGGGCTCAAGAAATTAGTATGATCGCTGAATCATTATACTGATTATTTCTTTTAGTCTCCAGTATCTTAGAGTAGCTAGAAGCAAAGACCTAAAATTGTGGAACTGTAATCCATACCAAATTCTGAAATCTGATCTACAACTAATTGTTGTGATGAACTTTGAAATGTATTACTTTTTTGTATCTTTTTTTTTCACAAAAGAGAAAAAGAAAAAAATAATCTTGCAAAAAATAAAAAATCACCCAGAGAGTATTTAAATAATACTCATGCCCATGGCAAACTCCAAATCAAGTGACTCAGAATCTCTGGACTGGGGCTTGGACATAGGGTTGGTAGTCACATTTCTAGATGACCTGCTTCAGTAAATACTCACTGACACACACACACACACCTGCATACTTGCACACACACATACCTAGTTGGTTTCCATTTCATACACTAGCCCCTGTGCCCTCTCTCTTCCTAGACCCATACCAAAAGACCAGATTGTACATTTTTTTCCTACATGTGTACTTTAATTAATTAAAGAGCACTGCCAAGATAAAGCCTGAGAGTAGGTAACCAATTCCTTTCTTCACAGGGCATGTTGAGAATATACAGAATTAAAGGCCTAAATATACAGATTTTAAATTCCTTTTGATGGGACACATTTAGGGAGTGAGGGTATACAGAAAAAATGAAAGAAACAAATTTCCATTCATGGAAAAACATAGTGGTGATTTCCTGATGAAATAATAATAATCCATTCACTATCTGTATAATATTATATGTATAATGATTTTATTATATCTTTGACGCACAGAATGGAACTTTGCTAGTAAATGCCAAATTAAAGGCACTTGCCCTTTAGCTAAAATACTGTCTTCTTCTAAGGTAAAAAAAAAAAAGAAAATCACTTCCATTTATCACTACAATTTATTGAAAAGTGGGGGTGGGGTGGATGAAGACTGTCACTCAATGAAACTGCTTCCTTGTCCACTTCCTTTCTCTCTCTTTCATCGAACTAAGGAACTCTTTAAATATACGTAGCAATATATAACCAAACTTTCCCAATTAAAAGTTGTTAGACTACAGATTTTCAACTTTTCAGTCAAATCATATCACCACCCAAAGTATTTGACCAAAGCACATATAGACGTGAACAGAATTTCACTAAACAATGCACATTGTTTATTTCATTCATTTGACATGTATTGAATTGCCAACCACCATGCTATGCAGTAGGAATAGAAAGTCTAACATATATGGGTCCCAATTCCCCAGGAGCTCACAGCCTGGTGCATGAAATAGGCTTGTACATGAATAATTGTATTAAACTGAGTAAAGTGCTAAAATGCAGGAGATACAACAACTATTTCTCTTGCTGGATTAGGTTTGGTGGGTTTTTAAGTAATCCGTATACCCACTAACCACAAGAGACCAACTGCATCAGAATCTCTAGTCAGGGAGTTGGGCAAAGGGTTGAACTGGGGATTACAGAAGGTTTTGCCAAAGAGGTGACAAGACAAACTGGAGTTTCCCTACACTTGACAGCCTCCACCAATGGTGGGTATCAAAATATAGTATGACTTTATATACACGCAACTTGAAAAAATTATTAGACTCGATCACAATAATGCATGACCTCAGCGTTTTTACAGTTTATTCACAATTGATACCATATAGTCAAACTAGATCATAAATATTTGCTCCCATAATACCTGGAACTCAGAAATGTTTAGTCTAGAATGAAAGTTGCAAAACTATCTCATAAAAAAGAAGTAAATTATTTTGCTGACATAGTTCTTTCAAGTAAAGGTTTATGCAATGAGATAGGAACAACTCTTTAAATTTGGTTCATTAAGGGAAAATTAAGTGGCATATATGGGAATCTATATTTGTTAACAACATACAAAGCACTTTAGCAGCTAAAAAGGATTTTTTTTTTTTGCGTCATTTGGGGCACTAGGATGGAGATATGACTTGTCTTTTCATTAGACAAAGAAAGCCTTTAGTTTATCATAACTTAACATCCTGCAAGCATTTCAGATATCTATATATTTTGGTAATATAAATGACTAGTTCTCTAGTAAATGAAGAGGCAGCCATCCTCATTTTGCAACCTGAAGGATATTGCATCACAATGCCTACATAACAGTGTCCAATGGTAGGTAATGCTATCTTCTTCTACCTCAGCTGAAACTCCTTAGAGTCACAACAGTGTGTTGGATAACACAGGCAGGATTTGTTTCCAGTAGCAAATCTAAATGCAAATAGGCAAGGCTACATGGGCAAGCAGGAAGCATTTCCCATTCTCATCTAAGATAATGCTAACATGGTCTCATGAATAAGACCAAGTAATGTTTACATCATCTAGACTTATACAGCCAAATGATGATGATGATAACAAATCAGCCTCAAACAGGTTTCATAGGGCTGGATGTTGGATGGAAGCAAGGGTTAAGTAGCTAAGTGAGAGGTAAGGATGGGGTGCCTAGTGCCTAGGAAAAGGGATTGTTTAATAAGCTAATCTTAGGATGCTGGGGTAGAATGGTCTAGGACACCAATGTCACAACAACATGATTTAGGTCTCAGCTCCTACATCTCTAATACTGTCCTCAAGAAAGAAGATGCACTGATAAGGTGGCAGTAGGATGGGTGGTACCATCTAGACCATATTGTACCTACACTTGTCTCAGGATGTGAGTATGGTTATTTTGTATGTAAAGCACACATGAGCCTGTATATCTTTGTCCATATGGTTGGGGTCAAGTGCAAGTCTGTCTGGGTTCTAATAGAATGAACACCAATGATGGTGTGAGGCAAATGCTTGTTATCCAGCTATGGATAACCAAAAAAGTGAAACGTGGAGCAATGAATACTACCTACTACAACCACAGGGGAGACTGAAAATACAACACATGAAACATCACAGAGTATTTTTGCATAATTGGAGAAATTATTTTTAGGGAGTCCTTAGACAGGTATTCACAAGTCAACAAAAACTTACAAGGCCCCATGTAACCCTGGAACCACTCCTGTAGAGAGAGAATGTGTGTGGAGCAGAAACATGGAACACAGAGAAAGAAGCAATCCCTGGTTAATGTGTCTTAACTACAGTCTATGTTTGGCATGGCTAACATGCAAAGCCACTTTCTTCCACAAATGCATAGGCTTCACAGTAGAAAATTTATAATGTTATTAACAAGAAACATGAAAACAGGGACACTGGAAACTTTGTATTTAATGTCCACTCTGCAACTGCAAACACAAAGACTGTAGGTTCTCTGAAAGATTATAAAACCCATGATGGGAATTACTGACTACTCTGATATTCATCAGAATGAAACATGGAAGAGGATAAATTAGTGGCAAAGATTCAGGGGGAGAAAAACAGAGGAGGTTCCAAGATAATTACCAAAGCTGTGATTTCCTTAGGCTACAGCTAACAAATAGCTTATTTTATCAATTAATTAATTAATTAATTAATACTTTGATGGGAATGATTGGGAACTAACCCCAGCACTAAAAGGTACATGATCTTAATTCTTTAGTGCCTCAACTGTTAATGGTTTATTTCCTAGTATTAATTCAATAATTAGAAATAATCCTTAATTTTGGTTATTTCCACGGAAAATAATCAATCTAACAACAAGAGCAGCGATGACAAGCAAACCCAGCACCAAAAGTCAGTATGAAATTGGTTAAGAAAAAATATTCCAATGGATACACTCAACTTCATTTGCAATAAAGAGTCCAAAGCCTAGAATGGAAATAAAGAGGACTTCTTTCTTACAGTGGCTTCTCAAAGAACGAACTTAAGAACACAAGACTTAGAAAGACACTGGTACCAAAACAAACATTTGGGGATGACGGCTTGAAATTTTCCTTTTTAAATACGCATTCGAGGAGCCTTTTGTATCTTAGAGCTTGAGAAATATTGCCGAAGAGATGGAACAGCCAAGTTACTGATTAACCACTCTAGGATGAAGCTTAAGTTCTCAGGGTGATTCTGCTGAGTAGCTAGGAACGTACAGGCAGTGATGGCTAAAGAGATATGGTACATTGTCCTGGACTTATGTACAGAAAAGCTTCTATGTAGTAATAATGGTGGTATATCTAACAAAACCCTGCTTCATTTCACTTATAAATTCAGGAAAAACCTGCTACTGTTCTCAAGAACTTCACCACAGTATCCTGTAGCAACCCAAGACTGCTTGCATTTCCATGGGGCATACATTTTAGAAGCCAGTTCTTGACCATCCAATATTGTTGCTAGGACTTCAAATCTGTAGGTTGGAGATCTAATTGTGTGATGCAAGCAAGAAAAGATGCAGGAAGGATCATTCCATCCTTGTTATTTAATCAATGGTAAGAATGTTTTAATTTGTATGTGGTTATATTTCATAAAAACAAATGATTATGGTGAAGAATACACAACTATGTCATGATATTGTGAGCCACTGATTGTATACCATGTATGGACTGTATGTTTGTGAAGATTTGTCAATAAAATATGTTTTAAAAAAAGAGAGAACCAAAAAAAAAAGAAGAAGAAAAGTAAAAGATAAAGATGTTATTTTACTTTTATTTATTCCTTTTCAATAAAAAAAAAAGATGCAGGAAAAAGCAGAGAAAATAAAGGTCTACATGGTTTGACTTATGAAAGATGAGTTCTTTGCACAGAATGTTATTTGAAATGACTGGCAAGTATGTCCTAAGAATCACCTTCACCAGTGAAGATTTTTTCCCTTGGGGACGGATCATGAGTGTGTAATTGAACCTTGCCTTATTATACTTCCATTTCCTTTCTAATTATATGAATGTGCTCCATATATACAAAGTTATATACCTATTCTGTTAAACCAGTAACATTTTATTTTACTCAATAGTCTTTTCAAGTTTAGGCTATCTGGGCAATAGATGTTTACAAAGTTATATTATTTTATGTAAACTAATGAATACATTGGTCCTAATTACTGTATACATTGCTTGGAAAAGGGAGGCATTTTCAATTGTTTAGTTATCCAGTACTATTAATCAATCTATTCTGTAGCTTCTAGTTTCTCATCTCTCCTTCAATGAGGTCATCTGGTTGTATTTTGCTTCATACTGATATCTTAATCTCAAGTTCTACATTCAGAAAACCAGTGGTAGGAGGGCTCCTTTGCAGGTTTTATTCAAAAGAGTGGTTTCCCAGAGATGTTCACATTGATTTTAATGCATGTTTAATATATTTATCCCTCAGTAAAGAACACACTCTGCTAATTCACATATCATCCCCAGTGTCATTCTTTTGATTTTTCAACCAAAGTTAACATACAGAATAAGAACATGTTTTTCTTTGTTTTACCTCAATCACTTCAAGGAAAACATAATTCTATAATGACCAATTATAGTCAAACACCTGCTGCTCTGAAGAGGACCTTGTCAACATCTATCTAAATTGATGAACAACTGCTTTCCATGATTTGGGGGAAATGAGCAATAAATGAGCAGTCCATTTCTTAGCGAAAAAGTCACTGACAGTTTATTCCAAGGGAGCCCGCAAAATAATTGGGATTTAATAGAATTAGCTATTTTACCATTGTTTAAGAAAAGTTTTGCTCTGGGCTAAGTATCCTAGGGGTAAGGATTCCAAGAAAAAGACTAAAATTTCCTGGATCCCTTGCAGCCAATATTTACTTACTATAAATCCAACGATCAAAGTCGTCCTCTACTCTTAAATTACCTCTTGCTATTTTTCTTATGACCCAGAAACTCTGATCAAGCTGAGAGGTAAACAAATTGAATGGGTGAATCAGTTGAGCTCAAGTCATATCAACAATTTTGTGAATTTAGCAACATTACTAGGAAATCTTGCACAAAATTATGCAAGCATAATTACATTTAACAGAATAGGGGAAAATCTTGGTGCACCATCAAAAAGGCATGTGGGGTGGGTAAGTCTCTGGAAAAGAACAGTTAAGCAGATTGCCTGGAACAGATAATGAAGCCATTTTATCTTGTTAAAATCCCATCTAAAGCTTAAAACAAATGATTATTTATTTACAGAGTAAACAGGCAAACTTAAGTATATTTTAATATGTAGTCACAGGCACGTATGATTCGGGTATATATACACACACACACATAACATACACAAACACACACGTACAAAGATACCCAACCAGCAAAATATACGCATACCTCAATTTGGACATATTAGATGGCTAATAAAAGGTTGTCAGGGCCCTGGCACCATGGGATCAACAATGCCATCCTGACGAAAATGGGGAAAAGAAATATAACAAATAAGGTATCAGTAGCAGAGAGAGTTCAAATAGAGTCAAGAGGCTACTCTGGAGGTTGCTCTCACTCAAGCTTCAGGTAGACCTTGCTACCTATCATAACCTGCCAACCTCCAACCAGGACCATTCCAGCCAATCCTTAAGAATACCTACAGCAATACATAAGATTCCACAAAGGCTCCATGCACTAGGGTAAATTTCCAGAAACCTACAACCTCCAGATGGGTCCCTGGTCCAGACAAGTCCTGAAACCTAGCCCAGCCTCTCCAGAACATCAGATAGTTCCATCTCCCTACCCCATATTAGTGACAGACCCTTCCAGTATGAAAAAGATAGAACGGCCAAAGCCCAAACACCCCTAAAGAGAGGGATGGAAAGATCAAAGGTAATGGTGGAGTTATACAGAGAAGATAGGATTTAACAAACGAATATGACTGCTAAATCATTAAATTGACATCTCTTTAGTCTCCAGTATCTATAGCAGCTACAAGTAAAACCTAAAATTGTGGAATTGTAACCCATGTCAAACTCTGAAATATGTTCTACAACTAATTGTGGTGCTGTGCATTGAAATTTATTGCTTTTTTGCACATATGTTAATTTTCACACGCAAAAAAGAGTCTACTGTGATGATAAAAAAATACTTAAGCCTTCTAGCGTCCTATATTCTGGTGCAGCTAGAAGGAAAAAAATCTGAGCAGGTGATATGGTAGCCCATGAAAAACTCTGGGATCTGTCCTGTAACTACTTGTTGAAGAGTACTTAGAAAACCATTGCTTTATTTCTTTGTTTTGTATATATGTTACATTATATAATTAAAAAAAGTTAAAAATATGTTGTCAAGGGACATTTATTTTCCCCTGGCATCCCCAACACCATTACTGCCAGCTCTTGCTGCAGCAGCCAATGAATTTTATCTAATTGTATCTCCGAGGCTGAGGCTTAATGGAGAATAAATACTATAATATGTAGGAACTAACTATGATTATTGGATTACTGTAAAACTTCCTAATTAAATGAATATGCTTATTCTTTTCATCCTAGGTAAAGAACATAGAAGATAAAGGAAAACAATAAAATAAAAAGATTATTTTATTTTTGTATAATTGGAAAATCTAATTCCTATTGCCTGGACTTCAGATATATCTGTCTAAATCTATGTCTATATACGTATCTGTATCTATATTTACCTATATCTGTATATTTTTTCTTTACTTCCTTAATAAAGAACTATTCAAACTTCTTTTGTCAAACTTGGGAAAACTAACAACTTCTTTTGTCAAACATGGGAAAACTAACACAGCTATTTCACTCTAAGGCTCTAAACATAAGCATGGAAATAGAAAGGTGAAAGCAAAAGCCATTAAGAAGGAAAGAGTCCCTTATTGTGAAAGAATGTACCACTGAATAAGAAATAAAATAAAAGAGCCGAACCAGCTCTTTCAGAGACAGAGCATTCTTCTAAAATATGCCACAAAGATCTCGTCGGCTATCTTGCCCTTCTCACAAACTCTGCGTCTGTATTATTCAAAGAGGGATGTTGGTGTAGGGAAAGGGGCATTATATTTGAACTTAGGATATATGAGTTTGACTGCAACTTCATCTCTTCCTCTTGATGATGTTACTTAATCTTTCTGTGTGCCAGTTTGTCTGGAAAATGGACATAAAAATATCCAGGGCTACTGAGAGATTCAAAAGCGATAATGCATAGGAAAGAGCCTGTAACAAGGTAAGATGCCCTGAATTTGTAAAGTATACTTGTTACCTGCATACTATTGTTATTACATCAGTGAATAAATTCAAGAGTTATGAGCCTTCAGCTGAGTTTAAGGAAGAATACATACACTTGAAGCTTAATCATCGTGTGAGCCTTTTCATATTATCATACTTCAGTTATTATGATTTAATCTTAGATTCTAATTATCTATCCAGTTTTCCTTACTCCATTAAGTGAGTTTTTACAGGAGTCACCTTAAAAAAAGGCCCTTTAAATTGTTAATGACATCAAGAGTTGCCATGGACACACTCTTTTTGCATCTTACCCTGGTACAGTCAAACTCAATTAACTATTCAGTATGGTAAAGCATCTTTTGCATTTTTCAGTAAGATTCTAAGTGTAAAGGTTGTACTTATCTTTCAATTAAGTTATACATCTTTCAAAAAATAGCTACCCGGGTGAAGCAACGGCAGTGGCACAATCACAGATTGTATTCACTGTAATTTAGCAGACAAAAATGCATCCAGTTATATTATTATTTTTTGTATGCTGTATGGTGGAGTCACATCTCATTATTTTTCCCTATGAGTATCCTGTTATTGTAGCACCATTTGTTGAATTTTTGTTTGTTTTGGGGTTTGTTTGTTTTGCTTGCTTATTTGTTATTTGGGAAGTACATAGACTGGGAATCAAACACAGGTCTCCTGCATCGCAGGCCAGAATTCTACCACTGAACCACCCCTGCAGCATCACCAGCTCTATTATTTAAAAATGTGTTCCTAGTAGTTTTTCAGTGTAGGAACATCAACTGGACGGAACACTGAAGAGAAAATCCAAAGGCATGTGTTGGTTAAAAAATTTGGGCAGAGATACTGCCCTGGGGGATCTCTCTGTGGTTTATTTAGTGGTACCCAAAATTAACTCCTGAGAGATTTGGAATATTTGTCTGATATTTCAAAACATCAGGGCCTTCTCTAAATTACTTCTTATTCACCTGGGAATGTGCCACTGATTTGGCTAATGGCAGAATCTAGCTATGCAACAAGTTAAAAGCTCATGAGGATTCCAAGGGCCAAGTTTCAATGAGACGGGCAGTGCAAGCTACGGAGCAACTCTGTAAGCATTTTATCATTAAGGATTACAATAGAGATGATGGTCCCTTCTCTCAATTCAGGTAAAAATGGTTTGAACAAGTTCACATGCCAGCTTATACATCACGCGGCTGTTTATTACCGTGGTGATTTTTTAAGGGGCAGTATAATTTCTAACGTATAATGCTTTCAGCCTCACTTCTACTTATCATTGGGATCTTAACACTTCCTGAAGTAAACTATTTTTTAATTATCTGAATGCTAATTAATCTGTCACTTCACATGTGGCCTAAGAAGTTTGAAAATATGGTGTCTAATTCAGAACTATCTTTTAAATATCACTTATCAGTTTGAACTGATTTACATAACCCTTCTTTCTCTGTCACAGACATAAAACCATCCTCTAAACATACCTCCTGGAAAAAATATTAATGTTCCCCCCAAGTATGCAAACGTTCTCTTTTGGTAGAAGGTGGCTTAATGTCACAGCTTCAGGTAATATTATTGTAAGAAACCCTGAAGGGGTCATGTTTAATTATAAAACTGTAAGTCTATAAAAAACATAATTACAAATAATAGTTAGTATTTACATAGCACCTATTATATATCAGAATGTACCACATAGAGGCTTAGCATACATTGTCTCTAATCCCTACAGCTAGATTAAAAATTATGCATTATTTTCCCATTTTACATATAAGGAAAGCGGGTTACAAAAAAAGGTTATGTAACTTTATCAAGCTCAACTGCTATATTTTGAAGCAGGATATCAATATCAGTTTGCCTCTCCAAATCCCAGGAACTCTGCCAAGACATAAAACATATGGTACAAGCTAAGACTAATGATATTAAAATTATAAATGCTAAAGTATGTTTCTAACTTATTAAACACTTAATTTTTTCTTCTTTACAATATGCTATATTTACAATTTTGAAACTCAAAATAGCATTTACCTCCTTTGATTAAGTGGTAGCACACAACATTCTGAAGTGATCTAGAAAACGTACATATATAGGTATGCATGGATGGATGGATGTCTATTTGTCCAACTTCATGTGAGTAATTTCAAGGGATGCAGGAATCCCAAGTTAAACCAGAACTTTTGGGTGACCAAGCACCCTGGTTTTCTGGGACTAAGCAGATTCCCAGAACATAAGACTTTCAGTTACAAAATTGAGAAACCCACCAGGGTTTCTCAAACCCACCAGGGCAAATTGGTCATCCTACATGTAGCATTTATCTAACTTAAATATATATATATATTTTTTACTAGAAGCTAAGGCATTTGGTTTTGTATAAATTATGCATGGAGATGGGACTAGGAAAGAAAATGAAGACTTTACTAATTCAAAGCCTCTACATTTATCTTCACATCAACAAGGAGAGTTTAGTGACACATTCTAAGGGAGTGCAAGGATGAGGAGTTGGTTTTTATCCATTTTATTTTGTTTTTATTGCACTGGAATGTAACAGGAGAGGAAAGATTTACTGCTTTAGTTTCATTAAGCTAAGACGAGAGTTTTCAGAATTATCCGAAAAGGTTTTAAGCATATATGTCCTACTGATGTTCTAAGTGAGTGCATCAGTAGAAGCTTGTTTGGTGAAAAACAGTATGTGGACTAAATATATTACACATTTCTAAGTTGACCATTTTCTCATTAAAAGGAAATAATACTAGTATAATCACGTATGTATTGAAATAGCTATTCAATTTCTAAAAGACTCAAAAAAGTATAATTCAGTATTTTATGATAATTATTTTCTAATTACATTTTTATTCTTATCACTGAACTAAATCACACTGGTATTTTCATGCAATCCACACACCAAACGTCTTTCTAAAAAAGACAAGCTTCAGCAGCTGCTGTCTATAAACATACTACCTTCTACATAGGGACCTAAACGTTCTTATAACTCAGAGCCTCACTTTTTCTAGGGTTATAACAAAATGCATTTTTATTCCAAATGACAGGTAAGGACTAAAACAATTCAGCTTATGTTCTATTAATCAACAATTCAGAACAATCTCATTTTGTCAATCTAGAAGATGAGAAATTGGCTAGGGACCACCAAATCAGATTTTCACTATCCCTTCAAATCAGATTTCCTCTACCCTTTGCCCTTACTGATAGACTCTGTGGTAAAGCTCAAAGCAAACCAAAGTCATACTACCAATATACTTTTGGATGCTATTGGATAGAGTTATTTTTAGACTTCTAAATAGTCTCTTATCACTCTCCATTCTCATATGCCAGGGATAGCATTCTGTAAAAATTCACAATTTGCAAGGAGATAATAACCATATAGCCCACTCTTTGCCTTACAACTGTTAAGTTAAAAAAAAACAAAACAAAACAATGAGAGTAGTTACTCTATAGCAATTCTTACTAAGCAATCGTAAAATTTAGAGCTGGTTTTAGGCCATGACCGGAGTACAGAGAAAAACAACACCATCAAAATATCTTTCAATTAGTAGTGCAAATAGAAAACTCTCAGATGTGTATTATATCCTCTGACTTGACTGAAGTATTTGATAACATTCACAAGCCAGAACTCAGGAGAGTTAGCGGACTCAGAAGGCTAGATGTAAACAGTGACATGATTGAATTTATTAAATCAGCCCATTTACATTAGGAAAATATCCCAAAGAATCACAGGATTAGACCTTTTGAATTTTCTTATGTTTACACAGTTTTCTGATTATTTTTATCACTATGAATTCAGAGAGGCCAGATCATTCAAAAGTTTACTATAAATGGAAAGAGAAAATGTCAAAATTCTAAAGCACACATAGCAAAAGTCATCCCAAGGATATCAGATAATTCAGAACTTTTTAAATTCAGCTTTGAAAATGGGCCGACCTTGTGCTGCTTTTAAAAAATTCAAAAATACCTCTTGCGCTAAGTCAAAAATGAATTATAAGGTAGGACCTTCACTAAGATATCATAAGAAAAACAACACCTGTTATTAACATATGTCCCCATTTTCTTAAGTGTAAATAACAAAAAATGATAATTCATAGTTACAAAATGGGGTACAAACATCTTGCACTATGAAATGTGGTGAAAGGTCTGTTATTTAATATAGGATGTGATAGCCCAAAATAACTTAATCACTCATAGACCAACTGCTAATTAAAACAGGTAAACTACAACATTAAATACTTTTAAGAGACTGACACAAGATATCAAAACCCAGGTTGCTGGATTTTAAAGTGTAAGTTTAATTTTTTGAATAGTAAGTAATTTTTCATATCTGCACTTTAAATCTCGGGGAGTTTTACCTGTCCAGTTTATTTCAGCAGACCACAGCCTATATTTTGTCTACTTAAAGGACCAAGGAGTAAAAGCAGATGAATACATCATTTTATTGCCTGGTAGAGAAATGTGGAGGGATTCAAATTGTTGGACTCGTCTACAAATGTTAAATTTGTTGCCAAGAAACAGCTGCTTCTAAACTCACTGCTCTTTAGCAATTCAAAAATCACAAGAGCTGGTCAAATTCACTCTTCTAAGAAGGAAACCTCTCAGACTATCTCAGAAAATTATCACCTCAAACCGGGTTACTTTAGCAGCAGACAAAGGGTCTGGACATATTAGGCTGGGTAAATGCAATACACCGTTTGGTATATTAAAGTTGTTTTTTTTTTTTTTGAAATGTAAACATAGTAGCAACCAACCTTTCATTCTTGCTCTTAATACTTAATAAAACTGTTAACACCTTGGAAAGGTTTGCAAATCCACTTGTAGTAAGCAAGTTCCAAGTCCTCAAGAAAAATTTTGAGGACTCAAATATGTTTGTGGTGTTGGTTATGGATGCCATTTGAGAGGTTAGAACCCCCCTTTTCCTGGGGAATTCATAAGAAACGCTTCTATTTTCTTTGTGCGATATATTTCAAGCTTTATTCTAGGAAACATCTTTTATACTCACTTTCATTCATTCATAGACAAACATTCATGAATATGTTGTTAATCATACGCAGGATTTATAATTGAAGAATGGGATTTGAATCTGGTTTTCTCTATGTCATAACTACGTGATATTAGGCATCTTAATCACCCTCTCTGTAAAATAATAATAAACCAGGAGGTGTGAGTGGAGTTCAGTGGTAGAATTCTCATCTGCCATGCGAGAGACCCAGGTTCCATTCCCGGCCAAGGCACTTCCCAAAGAAACCAACAAAAACAAACAAACAAAAACTCAACAAATGGTGCTGCAATAATAGGATACTCACATGGAAAAAAAAAAGAAATGTGACCCCACCATACAGCATACAAAATAATAATGATAATAATAAACCAGATCATACCTAACAGGAGTTATTTTATGTATTCAACGAGGATATTAAAATATATAGCACAGAACACAGTAGCATAAGGGGGTACTAAATCATGTTGGCTCTTGTAATTATGCTGTTGGTATAATTATCACTTAGTTCTCTATGTATCTTTAATGACTGGGCTGGATCTTCTAGTTCCCCTGCTTATAATGTACTTTTTCTATATTTATTCAAAGTTTAGATATCTTTGAGACATCACCTCCTCTATGAAACTAATCATAAGTTGGCCAAACTGAATGAGCCATTCCCTGTTCTGTGTTCCGTAGTTTGCCAAAGTTAACTCTTTTCCAATATTTGACTGAATATATTTTAATTTACAGTTTGTATTTGATTTCTTAATGAAGTCTGAATGCTGTGAAGGCTGAGATGCTACTTTACTCATTTATACCTGGACCAGAGCCTTCTCGTTGCACCTTGCACATTAGGATTCAAAACTGGGGGGCTGGGATGGGCAGTGATATAAGAGAAAATGAATATACCACAATCTCTGCAACGAATAGCAGTAGATTTTCTAAATAGGAAGTTACTGAGAAAATAAAAGGAGTAGAAAAACTAATATGCACATGGTTTAGGACAGAAAATAATAATTGCTAAATGGCACATTAAATATTGATGTAATTCAGATATTTAAAAAGTATGTGATAATAACATAACTTTAATATAACACTCTGAAAGCTAATTATTTAATCTCTAAAGAACTACGTCATATTTTAACTTGAGGCATTTCTTGCTCACTTGTGATCATTATCTCAGGTAAAAGTGACACAGAATGGGGAGGAAAAAGGTGAAGATAATAAAAATAACTGAAGATGAGCACATACTCTGGTCCAATCAGCCAGGCAGAAACAAAACGTGAGGCTGGAGGGCTCAACCAAATGCTGGCCATGAAAAGTGCCATGATACTTGTCGGTACTCAATTCTTAATTAAAGGCTCCATTCTAAAACTAAAAAACAAACAAACAAAAGCAATAAAAAAGACAACACCGATTATAAACATCAATAGAGAAGAGACATGGTGTGACTCTTAGTGAAATAAAAATTTATTAAAAACCTGTCAATCATCCCAGAGCCTGCCCATGCCAAAAATAAATGCTGGACTTCCATGGGGGAGACCCGGGTTCGATTCCTGGACCATGTACACCACACTCCACCCTACCAAAAAAATAAATAAATAAATCTGTGAAGCAGCCTTGTTAGAAAGCAAAAGGAAAGCCAAACAGGTTGGGTTTAAAGTAATTCAGAACATAGGGGAAAGGAAGACAGTGTCTATATTTTAGAACCACACATACTCTTTGAGACCAATGGAAGAAAGATTTATTTGATCTAGATTTGAAATTTTCTGTAGAGCATAATGCAATTCAACCTCTCTTTATAGCTCATTTGAATAACTGAAATAGAGAGCACAGAATGAGAAAGAGGTCATTTAATCCTGTACAGATTATTGTAATGCCTGGAAACATCCCACAGTATATTAACCAGATAATCAAAAAGTATTGGCGAAGTCCCATGAGAGATGGGAGAAAGATTATGGAACTATTAAACCTTACCATAGGGGAATTCCCTGATACTGTGTCAAACTTTAGGGACGCCCAAATCAATAGGCCATGCCCTCGACCATGAGGCTTACTCTTATGAAGCTTATGTAGGTAGCAGAGAAGCTTAGACTACCTATAGTCATGCCTAAGAGTTACTTCTGGAGGACCTCTGTTGTTGCTCAGATGTGGCCTCAGTCTCTCTAAGCCCGACTCTGCAAGTGAAATCACTGCCCTTCTCCCTACATGGGACATACCGTCCAGGGGTGAAAGTCTCCCTGGCAACTGGGGAGTTGACACCCAGGGATGAATTCAGACCTGGCACCGTGGGATCAGCAATTTCATCCTGACCAAAAGGGGGAAAAGAAGTGTAACTAATACAGTATCAGTGGCAGAGAGAGTTCAAATAGAATTGAGAGGCTACTCTGGAGGTTGCTGTTATGCAAGGTTCAGGTAGACATTGCTTCCTATCATAACCTGCCAACCCCCAACCAGGACCATCTCAGCCAGTCTTAAAGAACACCTAGGGCAATACATAAGATTCCACAAGGGTTTCAGGCATTACAGTAACTTTCTAGAAAGCTACAACCTCCAGATGGGTCCCTGGTCCAGATAAGTTCTGAAACGTAGCCCAGCCTCTCCAGAACATCAGCTAGTTCCATCTCCCTACCCCATATTAGTGACAGACCCTTCCAATAAGAAAAATTTAGAATGGCCATAGCCCAAACACCCCTAAAGAGAGGTATGGAAAGATCAAAGGTGATGATGGAGTTATATAGAGAAGATAGGATTCAACAAATGAGTATGAATGTTGCATCATTAACTTGATATCTCTTTTAGTCTCCAGTATTTTAGAACAGCTAGAAGTAAAGCCTAAAACTGTAGAATGGTAACCCATGTCAAACTCTGAAAAATGTTCCACAACTAATTGTGGTGCAGTGCTTGGAAATTTATAGCTTTTCTGTATATATGTTATTGTTCACAAAAAAAGGGGGAAAAATCGACTGTGATGATAGAAAAGTATTTTAAGCTCTCTAGCCTCCTATATTCTGGAGCAGCTAGAAGGAAAAATATAAGAAGATCGTATGGTAGCCCATGACAAACTCTGGGATCTGTCCTGTAACCACTTTTTTAAGAGTGCTTTGAAAACTATTGCTTTACTATTTCTTTGCTTTGTATTTATATTATACTATACAATAAAAAAAAGTTAACAATCAAAAAGAAAAAAAAGGAAAGTATCATTCCCAAGGGTATTTAATCCTCCAAGTTCTGTAAGGAATTTTGTTGACCTAACCATGTTTAAAAAATGAAATTAATGAGCTAATTATTATTCTTCTCCGTAAGATACAAAAGTAGAGTCTAGAGTATATTTACATTCTGTCTCTACAAAAGGCCCTAAAATGTACTCTTAGGAGACTAACCAAGTAGGGCACTTACAAAAATGGAGATTCCTTGGTCGCTTCTCCCAATTGCAGTTAGTGGAGCTCTGAAGTAAGCATATTTTTTGCATCAGCTATAGCCACTTACTTCCAGCTTCTCTAATTCTCTTCCATGTCTACTCTTCTCCTGGCTCACCTTTCATTTGTCAGTTCAATATTTCACAGGGAGACATCCCTGATCCTGACTCTAAGGGCATTCATAGTTATTCTTTCTCATAGCACTTCTTTTCATTTAGAAATTTTATAATGCACTTATGTGTTTTTCTAAGATTTGGCATCTTTAGAGGAAGAAGTCTAAGGAAGGCAAACCCTTTTGGTTATGTTTGTATGTGTAGTGCCTGGGACATTCCATGACAGTCAAGCGCTCAGTTGAACCCTGTCAATGACTAAATACATGAGAAGATATATTATGAGGTAAGCCCTAAATGTAGTTGACCACTGTGTTGGTTCAAATCTGTTATATACTTCCAGAAAAGATCATGTTTTTTTTTTAATTCATTCCTGAGGGTATAGATCTATTGTGGGTGGGATCTTCTGATTAGTTATTTCAATTGAGATGTGACCCAGCCCATTCAAGGTGGGTCTTAATCCTCTTACTGGAGTCTTTTAGAAGAGAATAAGGGACACACAGGGAAAGCTAGAGAAATACACAGAAATACAAAAACAAAACAGAGAAGCTGAGAGACAAGGATGCATCCAGAGAAACCGAAGAGAGGAAAGCCACTGCAGCCAGGAGGCGAAAGCAATGAAACCTGGGAGAGAAGAAGAGCAGACACGGCTTGTGTCCTGCTATGTGACAGAGGAGCCCAAATTCACAGGTAACCAGTCTTCAGAGAAAGTATTGTCCTGTTGACGACTTAATTTAGACATTTTCACAGACTTTAAAATTTTCAACTTGTAAACTAACAACCCCCTGTTGTTAAAAGCCAGTCAGTTTCTGGCAAATCCAATCTCATCAGCTTCAGCAAAGCAAAACAACTGCAGAGTCACTGTTAATATCTCCTAAAACCATGTTCCACACACCACAGTTAAGATAAACTTTCTGCCAAAGTGCTTTTAACAAGTTGTGTTTTAATATTCTCAGGTGCTCTTAAAGGAGACTACAAAAAAATGCTGCACTTTATTTAACTTATTGTAATCGCATGGAAAATTTCTTTTTTTTTTTTTTTTACTGTTTTTTAAGAAGTTTTATTGAGATAAATTCACACACCATATACTCCGTTCAAAGTGTACAATCAATAGCTCTTGGTATAATCACAGAGTTGTGTATTCATCACCACAATCAACTTTAAAACATTTTCATTACTCCAAAAAAAAAAAAAAAAAAAAGAAACACCCCATATCTCTTGTGCTGGGTTACGCACCCCAGAAAAGTCCATGTTATTTTAGCCCATTCCCGTAGGTGCAGATCTATTGTGGGTGTGATCTTTTGATTAGGTTATTTAAATTGAGATGTGACCTACCCAATTCAAGATAGGTCTTAATCCTTTCTGAGAAGATAAGAGAAAGAAACATCCAGAGAGTTGGAAGACTTATAGACTGAAATTCCAGGTAAGATTTCCTGTTTCTGAAGAAATGTGTCCTCTTCGAAAATAAGAATTTTGCAATTGACCTTAGTTCCCATTTTTTCTGGCTTTCTAGGGGCTCAGAATGAAGTATAAAGCCCAAGGGCCCACCTGCTCAACAACCATGCTTCATCTAAGTCACCATGTTTTTTGCTTGGATCAAGCACCCAAGAAGCTCTACTGCTCCTGCCCCCTACAATATTTTCTCAATACCACACCAAGAAGGAACACTTGACACATGAATATGATCAGGTCACTCCCTTCTTATAATTCTTCAGTAGCTTCTCTCTGTCCTTTGAGACAAATATCCAAACCCTTAGGACCTTAACTTAATGTGGCCTGCAAAACGCTGCCTGAGGAAATTCCTGCCTAGTTGTTTCAAGTTCTTTACTTACTCTGGTCTTCCTTCTGAACCTTCCCAGCCTAGGAACTTTACACAAGCTCTTTCCTCCATTAGAATGGGCTTCCCTCACCTCCCCTTAGTTAACAGCTATTCTTTTAGATCATAGTTCCAGGGTGCCTTCCTAATTGTGGTCTACTCTGACTCCACACTTGGCACAAGGTCCTTTTATATGCTCCTGCTGAACCAAGCTGTTTTACACTGTGTCTATATAAATATTCTGATGACTCTGTGTGCATCTTTCCCAGAGAAAAAGTTTCATGAGAATAGGAACATGGTTAATTGCAATTGTTGTTGTGTTTTTCTTGCCATTATATTTGAGCAACCAGTATTTTTATAATCTATTTTCTATATTATATTTGAATGAATAAATGAACTGAAACATTGGAACTTAAGTCTGCATACATATATGCTCCATTCCATGATTTTTCTACTTCGTCTTTGTCATTTATTATTGCACATGTTATTTTTAGAATCTCTGTACGTCTTTGTGGAAGATAGCGGAGAAAAAAAGACAAAGTAATGAATACAAGATTGGAAGTCATTTATTATGACAGGGTTGTTCAGATTGTTTTACTCCATTACAATATATTTTGATTGAAATGATTTAAAACAAGAGTAAATTATTCAGAACCAAACCATTAATTTATGTTAGCTAGGGAAACGTCCAGATAATAACTAAGACATTAAAATTATATCATAATCTTGAATAATCTTGTCTTGATCATTACACACACATGTGAATAATAAAGCTCTACACATTCAAAAATAAAAACGTGTTAATTTATTTTACTATAGATTTAAATACCACGTTCAATTTTCTGAAAGTTCAGAACATGTAAAGTATTGAAGCAACATAAATTTGCCATGTGTTTATACACACATTAAAAGAAATGTTTGCAGCTTCTGATTGCATGATGATAGGTTTCTTACATAACAGAAATTTTGAAAACACATTAAGTGCATTATTCCTAAAGCAGTACCATCTCCATATTCAGATTTAATTGCAGTCTTAACAACCACCTTTTGCTTATATGAAGATGGATCATTTGACTTTCTGTTTACACAACCTCCCATAGAAAGCAGTAATCATTCTGTTCATTTCTTTATTCATTCAACAACCCTGAGTTGTATAACTACTCTATGCCAGGTCCTGTGTTCGATTTGGTGGAAAACAGACATAGGTTCTGCCATCAATGATCTTACAGTCTGTTTTGTTCTGTCTTTCAACTTATTTTGATATAATTTCCAATTTTGAGGATAGCCACAAAAATAATTCAAACTCTATACAGAACATACAGTCTTTTGAGAGAGACAAGCCAATAATTGCAGTATGGCTTGACAAGTCTCAAGATGTCAGAGTAAGGGAAGCATAGAAAAGAGACTCTAAGTTAAATTAGAAGAGATAGCAAGTGGAAGTTCCTAGACAGATAAGCCAGGTAGAAAAATATGTCTGTGCTATACGAAACTGTACAATGTGTTTAAAAAAGGCAAGAAGTTTCTTGTTTGGTTTGGTTTTATTTGTGGTTGGGGTCCAGGGCATTTAAGGGATATATCTGGGACTAAAGAAGTAGGCAGCATTTTAGGTATCATGCTACAAAGTTAAATAAAGTACTTGAAATGAAAAAGTATGCTCCAAATTTATATACATTCATCCTTGCCCTTTATTTCAAAAATGTATTTGGTCTTTAATGAGCAATAAAGTAAATATTTAATACAAATGAGCTTATGCAAAATATGCATATTTATTTTTTGTTAAAATAACTGAATTTTTACTGTCTAAAAACACTCATACGTAGATAGAAAATTTTGAAAACATATATAAATTCCTAGTCTGAGAAAAGTTGTCAATATTTAAACAAAAGTAAATGACTCACTATCTTGCAAATACGTACATACGGAAAATGCGGCTGCTCTTTTAAATTTCCATTCCTTCTGCCAAATCAACCAACAGTCACACTGGCTATGTGAGCACAAACAATGAAAACATAAATCTTAGCACTTATAGATCAGCCACTAAGGGAATGTAGTTTTTCATGTGAACAATTCAGCGGCATATTAAAATAATCTCGTTATATCCTTTGTTAAGGTTTTATCAAGCAAGTAGAACAATTTCAGGGGAAATTTAAAGGAAGACTATAAATATTAGTCACCATTCATGTTGTGTTTACAGGCAGTTTGCTGATCTACGTCCAATTTATATCAAACACAAAGAATGTGAATGCAAAAAGTGGAAACTTTTTAAAAATTACTTTTATGCTTCTTATTTTAGTGCACACACCCCTGCATCCGCAGTTTGGGGGGCTAGTTTTGCTACCTCTGGAAAAGGAACTAAACCTGTCCTGTTTTATAATCTCCCACTTCTCAGAAGTTTTGCTTTCCTACGTTAAAGAGATCTTATTTGGTATCTGTTAACAGCACCCACTTTTGCATGGAATGTTCCTTAAGCCATCCAGAAATGCCGGCGAATTTTTAGAAATCAATCACAATTTACTTATCACTATATGTACAAGGTATCGAAAAGAGAATACTGCTTGATAGGTAATGGATGCCGTTTATAACTCTGTAAGCTCTTTAACAGCATCAAATTTATGGCAGTTCCTAAGAGGGTTAAATCAAACATGACTTCTACCACAATTTTGGGGAAAGTTTACAATGAGCCATGTAACCACACAAAGTACCAGCGCACAGGTGACCCTCTTCAATTGCTTTAGCCTAGAGCATCTAGAAATGGCAAACATAGAAACATACATAAATAAATTATACTGTCTACCATTTTCCACTCCCCCAGACTCAATTGTGCTCTTTACAAGTAGAGTCAAAATTACACAGAATTTATCGAGTTGTGTGTCAGGACTGTTTTACATGCTCTATGTGCCCATCACCAATGTAAATAATAATCCATAGTCTCAAGAATCTTATTAGTTGAGAAAATAAGTTGTATCTTAAAAAAATTCATTTTAGACTTTTATAACCTCAGAGACATCCTAGGAGAGCACACTATTAAAAATTCTCTTTTAAAATACTTTCTTTGAACCAGTTGCACAGGCATTCTAGACTATTCCAAACAGAAGCAAAACAAAACAAAACAAAACAAAACAAAACCACAATTTGTGAAGTTCTCTAAAACATCGGATTCAAAATAATGAAACAATGAGAGTGTTAAATAAAGGTCTAGTCCCATTTCATAGTAACATCTAAAAATATATCTCTAGGTTTCCCATATTTTGACACCTTTTCTCCAACACCCCTTAAAGAAACACAAAAATGAATTCATTATTCAAATGTCATTCGAGAATTACTCTTATGACAGTGATCATCCAGTGAAGTTTACACCTGTGACTGTAATTAGCTTGCTTCGGTCTTTTAAAATTTTACGTTATCACCTTCACTATTTTCCAGTCTTGTGCTATCCAAAACAGTCGTCATGAGGCAACCTAAGTTTTAATTGAAATGAAAAATTGAGTCTCCAGCTATAAAAAGTGTCTTTTGCATGCCACTTAACATCTTTTAACACACTAAATAATTTACTTATTTATATATTTACTATTTGTTGTCTCTCTCTTCCTGCTAAAATGTAAATTCTACGAAAATAAAGATTCCATTTTTTTCACTTATAGATCCCCAGTGCCTGGAAAAGAGTCTCGTATATAATAGGCAATTAGTAAATATTAGAAAATGATGAACATCTATGAGTAGAATCAAAGAGTATATGTTAAACTTTCAAAAATTAAATTATGTCCTTTATTTGTCTAAGAGTAGCATTATATTTTTTAAAAATTTTTTGCTTTTTTACATTACTTTGTATCTTCTTTTAAAGCCTGCATTTTATTTTAATTTTAATTTATTTATGAAACATAACCAGATACAAACACAAACGTTCTTACCATATGGTCATTGCATTCTTGTTATAATCAATAACTCACAATATCATCACATAGTTGTATATTCATCATCATGATCATTTCTTAGAACATTTGCATCAATTCAGAAAAAGTAATCAGAAAAAAATTCATACATACCATACCCCTTACCCTTCCCTTTCATTGATCACTAGCATTTCAATATATTAAATTTATTTCAACATTTGTTCCCCCTATTATTTATTTTTATTCCATGTTTTACTCAGCTGTCAATAAGGTAGATAAAAGGAGTAAAAGACACAAGGTTTTCACAATCACACAGTCACATTGCAAAAGCTATATCATTATGCAATCATCTTCAAGAAACATGGCTACTGGAACACAGCTCCTCATTTTCAGGCAGTTCCCTCCAGCCTCTCCATTACACCTTAACTAAAAAGGTGATATAACAGTAGCATTTTAAATCAATGCTTCTGGCCACGTTAGGCAGTAGACATACAGAATATTTACATTGCAGAAACTTCTATTGGACAATGCTCTCTAGGCAATTTATTTATAATTGTCACTTACAATGCTCTCTGAGCAACTTTACTTACAATTATTACCACAAAGAGCTTATCTACTTATTGATTCTGGCATGTGAACATGATTTCCCCTATAACATGGTACAGCATCGCTGGATTACAATCACATAACTGAAACTTCCACAGCTAGGACAGAATATTTGTGTAGATTCAGTACAAAAAAAAAAAAAAAAGATTTATCCCAGTTTACCAGAGGAGAAAACTGGGGCTCAGCATATAATAACCTGTTTAATAACACAAGACTGGTGCTATTACCATCACAGAATATTGATTGTGCCATTAAATTGTTTCCAGGGTGGGCTGTGGTGGCTCAGCAGACAGAGTTTTTGCCTGCCATGCCGGAGACCCAGGTTCGATTCCTGGTGCCTGCCCATGCAGAGAAAAAAAAAAGATGTTTTCTGCTGGTGAAGCACCTATGAGGAAGTAAATATCTATGATTCCTCATGGTACAAACCCATTCATCCTGAGTAGGCCCACTACCCAGTTGGATATGATAAACATTCTAAGGAGTTTGGTGGTAACTAGAACCCAGGAGATACCCAATCCCTTCTTTTAAGTAGTATGGGCATACATAAACTTGAGTGATTTTCAAATAAATTTGAAGGACATATGTTCTTTATGTCTTCTCCTCTACCAGAGCTCAAGTTGGCAGTGGCTGTGGTTTTCCCCGTCTCCAGGTTCCAATAATACTTCCCTCCCTAAGTCTCTTTAGGCTTTGGGTTGGGGGGAGTTGGGGGCAAATGCCTTCCACCTGTTGTTAACCCCATACCCAGTGACCTGTGCTTCTTTCCCTTAACCCTGCCAGCCAATTTGTCAAGGGCCATTTTAATAAACTTTCATCATTGATCCATTTCAGCATTCCATGCATTTCTTGCTGGTGCCCCAACAGACAAACATACAAACTGAGACCAAAATGTATCTGCTGTAAACCAAGAATATGATTCTCGTTTCATGTGGGTTAATAAAGGACCAAACTATGACTTGAAATTAACAGAAAACTTCTTTTTTTTTTTTTTTTTAAAGAGAGAGGGAGGAAGGGAAGGAAAGACAGAGAGAAGGAAGGAAGGATGGAAGGAAGGAAAGGAGGAAGAAAGGGAAACATCTTTAAACATTTTCTTGTTTTATTGTATTTTGTTTGTTTGTTTGTTTGTTTTTTTTACATGGGCTGGGGCCGGGAATCGAACCGAGGTCCTCCGGCATGGCAGGCAAGCACTTTGCCCGCTGAGCCACCGCGGCCCGCCAACAGAAAACTTCTTATATGAAAATATTCTGATCCTGTTATATCTTCCTAAGAACGTATATCTAGAATAGTTTGCATTGTAAGTTGGAATCAAAGCTTCTGCATCAGATCTGGAGTTGTCTAAATTCTGCTACTTAGTAACTATAAAATCTTGCATGAATTATTTAACCTCTTTGAAGCAAAGTATCACTAGTGATAAAATGGGGATAAGAAAAACGATTTCAAATGGTTTTTAGAAAGAGTTAATGATATATTGTGTATCAAACTCACAGTGTTTGACAATATTATAACCATTAAATGTGTATTCCCTTATCTATATTAAGGACATAAATGATATATATGAAAAAATTATATTGTTTCCCATTTTCTTTTTTTCATTATACTCACAAGTTAGATTTCATTTTTCTATTTCAATAAGCCTGTTTATTTTTAAAATGGCTCAAATTAAGGTAATTGAAGATGTTTCAGATGATAGAAATGTACTTTTCCATCATCTTAGTATTCAAATTATCTCTCTGCTTTGATTATACTTTCCAAGAAGGTTTTTAATATTCATTCTGAATTACTGAAATTTAAAGTTAGAAGTTCAAATTCAGGATTGAATTCAAACACAAACCTCCTAAACTTTTCTAAAATGTCAGAATAATCATTGCTCATGAGAATCATAGAGCATCATAGGCTATTTCTCCGTGTCATACTTAGTTTAGTTTAAGTTTGTGGCTTGTCACAATAGGCATTCTACTCTTTCCAAGAATAGTCCCTCTATTGCTTCCTTGACTTGGTTCTCAAACTGAGTCACCAAAATAACTGCCTTTTAAATATAATTTTCAGAAAATGTGGTGATTTAATAGTATACTATCAAATTTTCCATACAAAAAAATCCCCCCCCCCAGAAATGGTATTATCCTGGAAATACAATATTTGGTTTACTATTCTGCTTTATAAAAATACAGGTATTATACTTTGCTGAGTATAACATATTACATTTCAGGAGAAAAAAAGACAATGTCATGTCACAAAGTTGTAGTTAATTTCCCATGCAAATAAAAAATATATTTCCTTATTAAATAAATTCCCAGAAATGGAGGTTGTATTTTTAAAAACAAAATGCTACGTTTAATGTTACAATTGAAGTCGTCCCAAATTCAGAGAAGAGAAAATAACAACAATTCGAAGAACAATTTATTTCTCGTGAATTCCTTTTTTTGTTCAACTAGAACTGGTCCATGTGCTACCATACCTTATATACTAGTGCAGAGCCAGAGTCCAGAAGAGGAGCTCATCAAATACTTACTGAATCAGAAGTGAATCCGTGGGCATCCCACATTTAAAATTATATATATTTTCAACCAAATTGAACGTCTTTTTTTTATCTCAACACTTTTGATTGGTAAGAAAACAAATTGCCTATGTGTTTTGTTGGCCTAAATTATGTATACTTAAACCTATAAGTAGCAATGACTATGGGAACCCAGAAAAGGACTAAAGTAGTCTTGATTCATTTCCTATAACAAGGCACAAAGCCCTTCCTCCCTTTAAGACCTGTGCCAAATAAAGCAGATTGATCTTTGAGCGAAATCAAAATTCTATGGAAAAGGACACAGGGAAAAGGCTGTTGCTTAGCTAACTAATGGTATCTGTTACAATCACAGAGTAAGAAACCCAGTAATATTAGTTATTGTTAAGACCGTCTTCTAGTGACATTATATCAAATATGGCCAGAATTCCTGTGAATAGCTTATTTTTAAAATTAATTTTAGTTTTAGAATATTTATCATCAATGAGCTTCCATAACTGATTCCTTAGAAAAGTGTAAGTACTTATACTTTGAATTTTTGAGCCATAGCTTGCAAAAGTGTAAGCTCAACAAACTTAGGGATCACTAAAAATATCTTGTAGAACAATACGATTTCATAGTAAAGCTTTTGTAATTCAGGCAAGTTAAAAATCATGAAAACATGAATAAAGTACCAAATCATATTTCCTTAAATCTCTCTGTTCTAAGAACAGACTGATAATTAAAATTAGGTGATCCTAACTGATGGTTAATTAGAATCTCAGAAGAATAATATAAATGAGAGAATTTATAAGTAGAATAGCAATACTGTTGGTAAAAGAATCAACAGCACTCACTAGGAGTTTGTGTAATTTTCACCACTGATGTAAAGGTAAATTTTATTCTAGAATTTGGTCACGTTCTTATAAAATGCCAAATGAGTTAACCCACCTAAATGAGGTTTTGTTTTAGTGAAGAATGACATGCTATTTATATTTTTGAACGATAGTGGAGTGGTTTTGCATTTGAAAAAAATACATTTTTATGTTTGGGTATTTAGACACTCATAATTTGATTACAGAGCCCTATAAAAGACGCAAGTTTATAAAACTGGGTAAGTTTACAAACCAGGGAAATAGTAGTCATATTCTAAAATGGTATTGATGTGGTAATTCTCAAGGTCAATGTGAAAACTCTCAAGTTAGAAACCAGAATCAACTTTTCAACCTCAGATGTGAATCTAATTCTACACATCAGATACATGTATCAACAAATGGTTAAATGCTTTGCCCTCTCTCCCCAAGCAAAACGAACAGAAGCTAAAAAATTAGTTTAAAGGCTCATCTATAATTCCAAAGGTGACATTTACAAATGCCTATTCCAACTTGATGAAGTTTGTGTTCTTATAGATATTACTCAGCAAATTGCACATAGTGCTTATTAATTATTTATTCTATGAAATATTTTTCATTAATTTACTTGTTTCTAATATTCTAAAGCCAGAATATCAACATTCACAACAGCTTGTTATCTATTTCCTTCATGTTTTACTTCGCCTCCTTATTTTTATTATTGTTCTCACCTCGTTTTGAATAAATCCACTCTTTTCATTTAGTTGCCCCTACACCATCAAGCGATATTTAAGGCATTTTTCCCTATTCACTTCCAATGGAGATCTTAGCTGTATCAAACATGTACATTATAATGTAAAATGCTCAAGGTGCTTGAGGCCATGAAATTGTGAGAGAAATATAGGCCTCCAGTTGGCTGGGTTTTTTTGTTTTGTTTTGCTGTCATGTTTACTGTGCACATTCCATCACTCTATGCCAATTTTCCATTTGCTGCAGAAAGTGGTTAAAAGGTTCTGCAGATGTCAGGAGGTGTCACAGCACAAGTAGAAATTAACTCAATGTGCATCAAAAGGAAAGCTTTTTCAAAAAGAAGTTTAAGCATCATAGATGCCAAGGGGGCAAGGCCGCATAGCAATTGCTGTCGAGGCATATTTAACAAAATTTATTAGAAAGGCAGCAAGAGATGTGAAAATAGATAGCATGGGGGAGTTAAAATGTAACTACAGTTAAATCAGCATTTTCTTTCTTACTTTAGAAAAGTCATAAGCTCCAACCCAAGGAAGTGACAATTGATTAAGTAAAAATTACACGGTAACGCTTATTTAAAAGCACGTATTGGCTTAGAATTTATGGATGGTGATTCACGCGCAAAATAACAAGCTTGCCTTTTTAACAGAAATGAGAACAAAGCAGCAGAATGTGTTATATTTTAAAGGAAGCCTTAGCTGTAGTAGAAGACAGTCAAGTTCATAAAGATTCATTCACTCATTCACCAAAAACTAATACTATTGTGTTCATGCTATAATTCCAGGTTTGTTTTACAAAGTAATGATGGCTTTAAATAAAGTGAATGTGTATTTAATTTTTTTTTTAATCTGGGAATATTTTTTCCTGAGATGCAACAAACCTCCAAACTTAATAAAGTAATATTTTTCATCAGAAAATAACTTTTTAAAAAGAAATTAAGAACATAAAGAAGTACAAGTGGGTTGATTTATTAAGAAACACAATTATGCCAGACATAATATCAACAATATATTGTTTGATGACTAATAAAACTTATAAGCTTTCATTATGAACAGTAATATGAACGACTACCATTTTTGAAGTTCCTATAATATATGAAATACACATTCTACTACAATTAATCCCTGTGTTCATTTTATCCGTTTTCATTTTAAGTTTAATTTTACAGATGAGGAAACTGAGGCTCGAGAGGTTAATAATTAAAATAAGATTACGCATTCAAAAAGCAACTTAAGTCTGGCAGCTCAATCTTAAAGCTCATAGCCTTACATGAAAATTATAATTAGGATTATATTATCAACTTTATTAGAAAGTTAAAAATTTAAAGAAGTGTGTATAAATATCCAATTTGTATTCCCAGCGGTGGAGATTAGTCTAATCACACCCTCTTTGACCATACTTCCATGTGTTACACATTTTGATTGGGTATATTTCAACCCTGGAATGTCAGGTTGCACCACCTCAACCATTTAGAAACATCCCCATGCTCAACTTTTGGAAAGTTATAGATAACTGTTTACCTACAAATGCTACTTGAGATTGATAAACTAGTCTATGTTCAGTTCTCTGCAGGCTCCTTTTGAAATCTAGGGTCAGGAATAAGAGATTTAAGGAGAACTATTGGAAGGGTTGTTTAAGAAATGAACCTTCTCACTCAACAAGGAAAGGAAGTAATATGGCCTTGATTGATAGAGCAGCTTAAATAAACTAGCTTAGTCTACGGGTGCATCTTTCAGTCTACTTTGTTTCTTTAGTGTCTTGAAATCATAGCTGCTTCTTTGGATGACCTTCTTTATAATCTGGATAGTTACATCGACATTTCTCCCAGAAAGCCAGATAAAGGACGAATTTAGAAAGCCGAGGCATGGCAAATAAAGCTGCCTTTGACCATTATAGCTGAAGAGCAATCTGTGGGTGTTAAGGAATATTCCAGTTATGTGGTTCAATCTCTTGGGATTTAGCAGTTGCCAATTATGGCCCAGGGGTCAGAGAAGCGACTGATCCCTGTCTGAAAACATGATAATGAGGCGGGAAAATGAAACAGATTCCTATTTTTCCCCCTAACGGGTACATGTTGATAGAAAAACATTGAGAGATTTAAAAAGCTGATGCAGAGCGTTGATCTCTTCTTGGGTGTTTCCTGCTCAGTTAAAATTAAAAAGCCAGAGAATAGTTTCTACTCACTGAAGATTAATAAAAACTACCTGGCAAATAGAAGGCTGCACACTGACAAATGGAAACAGAGCAGGATGCCAAACAATAGTAATAAAATAGGAATATTTTACACTGCCACACTGAGCTACCTCCTGTTCCCTGAACTTGCACCCTCTCACTGTGTGACTTTGCACCTACTTTTCTCTTTCCTGAAACGCCCTTTCTCACATTTTAACACTAGTAAAACCGCGACGCCTGCTTCAAGACCAAATTGAACATTGTCTTCTGAGACCTCCCGCTGGGATAGTCATGCCCAATTTTGCAGCATATAGCACATGCCTCCCTCGTTATTCTGTATCACGATATTATATGAATTTGCCTGCATTCTTCTATCCCTGGAGATCCCACTGGCATCTACTGAAACATATGGAACACTGAGGTGCATAAAATGAAAATCCTATAGGAATACAAAGGAAGTTTTATTATAATACAGTTATCAAATATTAAATTGGGGGCTATACCATATGTGATTATTACTTCACTAGTTGCAGGTAAAGAATGACTATACTTTCAAAGTAGTAGCTACATAGTATGGATGATGTCTCAAGATAGCCACAATAACAAGGATTTAATATAAACATATCTGTGATAAATTCACAGATACTTCTAATATTACAGTGTGTAATACACACTACAGTAAATATCTTTGTAATTGCAAAGAAATGCTAATTTGCAGTCTGAGATTAGTGAGAATTAAAGTGTGTGTGTGTATGTGTATATCTCCCAGGTTCGGATTCGGAGACACCAACTTAATTCTCCATCCTGTCCATGTGGCTTCCCTGGGCAGCATTTCAATTTGTGCATCTTTGTGTTTTCAGCATACAATCGCACCACTGATACAATCCCAGTGTCCCACAGTTTGTTGATCGGTGGCTCAATTATGCTTTGAAGATTCAGTGCTGACTATCACTACCTTTAATCACACCACAAAGTACGAAGAAATTTGAGATTTTAAATTGAATTTGCCAATGAGCATCTGATTTGGTGCTATGTATATAGTTTGAATGAGACACAGGAGCTTGGAAATTAAAACTAAAATGTGAGTGTGGCTAAGATATCTCCGGCTGTTGTAATTTTCTCCACTCCATCTTAAGTCAATAGACAATGATGATGGTGATGATGGTAATCCTGCTGCTAACCTACCCATAGCCAACAAGACTTCCTAGGGACCTTAAACCTCCTACCACAGAATCTGAGCAATCCATGCAAATCATCTGAGGACTGGGACAGGGAGAGCATCAATAATTCCAGCCTCTTAGATGGGAGGGCTTAATACCACCAATACTAAGTGTCACCTTCAAGGTCCTTTAGTTATTTGGTAGTGAAGGTGAGGGAAAAAAAAAAGTACCATTTTCTGACTCATGGCTTTTTCTTTATTATATTAAGAACTCTGCCCAAACGGATGTAAAAAAAAAAAAAAAAGAGCCTCTCATTTGGATGTCTCCAAAATCCCGATGTCTGATGTTACATAAACAATCTTTAACTGAATTTTTCAGTTTTTACTTCTTTTTTTCATGCATAGTAGTTGGTATAGCTACAGGTGACTTAAAAGAAAATGTGCTTTTTCAGTAATAACAAACTTGCAGCATTAAAATGGAAATGCTTCATCCCACTCCCCTTCTTGTTAAAAAATTAAGAAGTTGGTTAAAGGTGGCAAAGGATACTTGGAAAGTAATTTAATCACTGTTTGCCTAAGATATGATTATCTAGGTAATTAGCCTAAAAAATGGACTCTTCTCATAAGATTTATTATATACACTTTGAGAAATTAGCCCATTGCATAGGTCCAATAAAATCTTAACTTACTGAACATTCCAAAGCAAAAATATTAATTGCATACACAAGAAAGAAATAACCCTGGGTACACTTCATTACATTAGCCATTTCACAAGTAAATATTACTTTTGAACTCAAAATTAGAAATTCAGTACTCAAAACTTTATTGTGAAAAAATAGTATTTAATGTGAAAAGTTTAGAGATCGTGACCTTTGAACAAAGTTGGGAGCAATAAAGTTCAAATAAAAAAGTTTTTTTTCTTTCTTCTGGCTTTAGTAAATAGGAAAGACAATTGCAAAGCAGGTATTCCAAAATATGAAAGAAAATTCTCATTCTTACAAAAAAAATCTGCTAGCATCTGTTGCAACACAGAGCTATTATAATGTAATTAGACAGACTAAGGAGCAGCTGCTAAGGAAGCAAAATTTAAAAGATGAAGCATGGTATTATTTTGGTTAATGAATTTAATTCTAAATGATACACGAGTGATTCATGGATTTTTTCCCCCTAAAGATCAGTTTTCACATGTAGATATTGCATTTGAACATGATATCTATGTAAATCTAATGAGGAAAGTAAATTCTCTCTCATGACATAGTTGATGTTTTTAAACGTCTAAACTGCCCACACTCTCACAGGTAGATGAATAGCGTGCCAATAGAGATAAATCAGTCTTTAAATTTATACCTCAGAACAGTCAGAGTCAGCTTATGCTATCGATGGATGAGACTTATGTGAAACATCATTAAAATAAAATGTATCTTCGAAATATTTAAAAATACAATCTTTGTTTATCCCTAAAATGCTCCATCTGGGGTTATTGTGTCTTACCGTGCATCGAGAATGCATGCCAGTATAATCCTGAAGATATGACTTAAATACTACTCCAACAAATGTGCAAGTAAAAGTAAAAGCTATTTAGCATATCCACACTTTGTATCTCCATCTATAGTTACCGCTAGTACTCTTTTTTTTAAAAAAACAAAAACATGGGCAGGCTCCGGGAATCGAACTCGGGTCTCTGGCATGGCAGGCAAGAATTCTGCCACTGAGCCACCATTGCACCCCCTACTCATTATCTTTGAGGGGGAAAAAAAAGTCTCTTGGATGGTAAGTGTGTTAAAATGAAAGTCCGGATTCCACCAGAAGAGCAAAATTGGAAAATGAGAAGCAAAATAGCACAGTAATCTTCTAATTCATATTTATTTTAAGTTTACTTTAGTAAGATGAAAACAAATTAGATGTAGAAGTCATTCATTATTAAGTAAATAGAAGGAATATTTTTCTCATAGATATGTAAAGTTTCATTCAGAAAGAAGAACCTGTCTTTTATTAATAGGAGCGGTGGTTAACAAGTTTATAAGCCACTATACCTATGCTGGTTAGGTTCATGTGTCAGCTTGGTCAGGTTATGGGACTTAGTTGTTTGGTCAAGCAAGCACTAGCCTGGTAATGTGAGGACATCTTGTGGACTGAAATCATTGGTAAGTTGATTGCCACTGTGCCTGATTACCGCTACAATCAGTTGAAGACTTTTTAAGAGGAGAAGTGATGATTTCAGCAGTCAGGAGAGAGGATTTTCATCTCTTTTTCAGCCAGCCAGCTACTGTTGAGGAACTGACAGAAAACCTTCATCATGGTTCCCAGCTTGCAGCCTGCACTACGGAATTTGGAAACCGTGTATCCCCACTCTTGTATGAGAAGCTTTTATAAAGTCTCGTAATAGTTACAGATTTCTCCTGTTGGTTCTGTTTCCCTAGAGAAGGCTGATTGATACTATAGCCTCGAAGTTCCCAGATTCCAGTTTCCAGAAAAGAAGGATCAGACCAGGAAAGGATACTGATGTTAATCTGGCTAAATCTGTTGGAACAATTTGCAGAGATTTTCTAAGGACTTCATGCCTTGATAGCAATCAAATAGGAGAATTATTAATGCTTATAACGAGACAACTGATCTCATTTGGATATTCAGGAACTCATCTTTCCACAACATACACTTTCAGCTAGCACGTGCATTGAAAAACTGTAGGAAAACCCAATCTTGGTATTAATAACTATATCATGAGATCATGTTGCTTATCCATGCTTATCCCTAAATACTCATAGAATAAAGTAAGGAAATCCATATAAAATTGTGCATAAAATTTTCAACAGTAACAAACTCACCAGATGATGAAAGCTGATCTTTTACTTTTTTCTGAGAATTTCACTCCACATACATGTAATTTCTTCTCAAGATAAGTGACAGAGAACTAGACTATATTAATGAGGCAGTCAGAGCCAGAAATGACCCAATTTTCTATTGTAGACAGGTAGATAGAATTTTTCTTTTTAATGAAGGCCCAAGTATAATGAGAGAACCAACCAATAAAATGTATTACAGTAAAGGAATGTTCCTTTGGGGAACTATGCTTAAACTACTGACAGCTATGACAAACGTATGGTTAGAAAAAGCAAAATTTCTAGGACCACTGCATTAGTCATATAGCATTCCAAAACCTGTGAAACATTGATTGTTTTGTAAACAATCAAAGAAAAACATGGAGAGTTGTCTACTGAGGTACTTAAAAAAAGTGCTATAAGGCACAGCACTTCCTTGCAAGGATTTCACAAGAAGTTATGGAATAAAAGATAAACCAGAGGAAAGAATTAGCAGGTAATTAAATCTAGAATTTCATAGAATAATTATGTGGAATAAAAGTTTATAGAACAAAGTAAGGTTTGGAGGGAGGTGCTATGGTAACAATAGTACTTGAATGTTATTTTCGAAGATTAGAAAGACTTAGAATGGGAAATGGATGGAGGGAGAGGATTCCAGAAATGGGGGATGAACCTAGCAAGAGGAGAGAGAGTGAGTGAACCGGCCTGCACAGAGAGAGAATATTGTATGTTGAAAATATATGTCAGATGACATACTGCAAACCCTTAAAATCTTATAATCAATGTAATTTTCAGAGTAGATTTATCTTGTTCACAACTCAAAAGAAATCCTACTAGATTTTAAACTTACACAGTCAGCTACAAGATAGATACAAAATTTTGGTTACATATTTACTAACAACATCATTAAAAGTCACTCATTTTTATTACAGTTCACTTTTACAGGCTTATATAGTTGATTTCATTTGCACCTTAAAATAACTGAAAATAACCAGGCTAAGAACATTAAATGTGAAGGCTGAGTTTTTTGATGTAAAAACTGAGGCCCATTGAAGATGCATGGCTGCGTCGAAGTCCCATTGTAAGCAGTGGAGTTCAAACTTCTCTCTTGTATCCTGATTACAAGCCCATTATCTACTTCTTCTATGCCTATTTCTTTGCATCACTGAGAATCTGAAACATTTCTCTTGAAAACATTTCTACATGGCTGGAACCATACACTGATTGAATATGGAAAGAAAATCCATTTTAAAAGGATTATCTTAACTTGTTCAAATTTGCATGTAAAACACACTCTATAACCATCACATACTATGGTGCCAAATAGAAGCAGACACGATCAAACAGGCTGGCCATTGGAGCCCCATCTACACTTGAAATTTAGACAATTCAAGTCATTAGTCATAGAGTTCTAGAGGGAAAAAGTATGCCAGCTCTCTAATTTACATCCGCTACTTGGCTGAGGATATGAGGTGTGTTCAGGTTGAACAAGTTCAAGACTCTTGCTTGAGTAATTTTAAGGAATGTAACATGGACTGCATAGTGATTGGTTATTTAATAATCCTCTAGAACAGCCAACATAAGCTTGCTTCACTTTTAAGCACAGAATAGGCCCAAACTGCCTTACTCAGTGCTAGGAAAAGAAAGCTTCATCTGCATATGAGCTTCAAAGTCAACCTGATGTGAAATCCTGAAATACATTTTGAAAATGAATGGATTGGTGATAAAATTAATGAGAAAACTAAAGTCTCTGAAATGAAATATTCCTTTGGCATAAGATAACCTGATAAGCTGCCCTCAAAAGTCCCTTGCAATTAGGTTTGCTGAGCCATCTCAGCATAGCTTTTCCTGCATCACTGGTGTCATATTATCCAAAGCCAACTTGTCTATTCATCCTTGTCTCACATCACTATTCAACATCAATTTTTACTTCATTTATGTCAATCTCTTTATCCACAATGATATGCTACTTTCATCTTCTAGGCTTTCTCAACCTGCCTCTTCACCTGCCTGGGAGCTCTTACCGCTAAAATTCCTATCAGCCTCCATGTTTCCAACTGACCTTCAGTCTGCCCACTTACCCCCACCTACTAACCTGATCAGCTTTAATATTAGCATCAATTACTCTCACTCCACATGTGTACTATTTGATGTCCAGCCTAGCCTGTAATCCAATGGGTCATTTCAGCTTTACATACAAAGCCCAATACCTTAGCTTTTACTCCCTTCAACTTCAAAGCTAAACAGTTTTCCCAACCCACAGCCCAGAATTACCATTGTCCTTTTTCTCTGAACATCAACTTCTCTTTGCTAATGAAGCATCAAATGGCAGAGAGTTTGTGGCTCAGTAAATTTCTATTATCCACCGCCACCGAACACCATGCTTGTTCTTTTCATTAATTTATTCACAAATACATAGTAAAAGTCAACACCACGGGCCTGGCAGTGTACTAGTTACTGTACATCCTGTGATGATGCAAACAGATAGAGGGTGAGGGAGGAGACCATTCCAGGCAGAGGCTATGGCAGAAAAGAGACTGGCATTTGAGAATTGAGAATGGGTCAGTGTGGCTGAAGGGTGGCAGGGCTACAGAGGAGGAGGAAAAAGTGTGACTTGAAGAGGGGGCTTGGGAAAGATCGTGGCTCTATTAGAACAACGAGGGTCTGTAACCAGAGAGTAACACAACCTGGTTTACATTTTGAAGATATCAACCTGGGTCCTGTGAGAACAGAGCAATAAGAGAACCCAGAAGCCCAAGTGGCAAATGCCAGTTGGCGGTTTTTGCAGTATGCCAGGGTAGCTTAGACTATGGTTGAATCAGAAGATATGGATGATATAAATTCACTTTCTTTGCTGTTTCATGAGCCTTTTAGTCATTTATTGACCATCTGGCACAGTTCCTATGGAAGCGCTTTTACACCTTCCCCATTCCCTGTAGCAGCTCTTCTAAACTTCCCCCACAAACGTTTGCTTCCTCTCTGCCTCCTGCCCTACCTTGATGGATGGCCGCTTTTCATCAGTTACTGACCAGAGCATGAGCTCCCTCCCTCCCTCCAGTATCTCTAGTGTCCTTGCCCCATTTCACTAAGCATATGAAAACAGTTCTCTTTGTTAGATCCTCCCAATGGCAGAACCCGTTATCAAAGACTTGAGAGGATACAGGTAGTTCATTTGGCAATTGAGTTTCAGAAGTACACTTGAGAGGGTGGAGAAAGCTGGATTAACCAAGTGGAGAAAGCAGTAAGTGGTGCTTAATAAGCACATTTCAAATGGGGGTAACTAGGGCTCAGTTCTACCTGCATGCCTCAGAACTGTCCCGCCAGAGGAAAAAGCTGGGGCACTTTTCCCAAGGATTCCTTTCTCCTAGAATTATGGGTTGTGCCTGTTGGAGCTGAGGAAGCTCTGAGAGGGCTAGAGAAAACCCTCAGGCAGGGGAGGAGAGAGAGAGAGAGATCTGGTACTTGAGGCGGACCTGTGGGAAAGTGCACTGGGGAAAGGGATACACGGCAGAGAGCCAACGGCACCTTCTTTATATTCTTTCCCATTTAGGACCCCGTTCGCTTCTCTCCTTTTACAAAAATATTTCTAAAGGAGTTATTATTGTGAGCTCTATAAATCGTCTATTTCAGCTTACGTGATTGAAGACTGGAAAAAGAAAGCTTGAATTTGGGGGATGCTACTTGCAAACTTATTTCCCAATCCAATAGAACGTGTAAAAGAGCTTTAAAGCTTTTAATGTTGATTGATAAGAGTCAAACCAATCGTAATATCTTGAAACTGCATTACCATTGATCATCGTGTACTACCTCCTTACTGGTTCACTATTTTAGATCTAAGCCAGTATCTATCAAACTATCTCTGCTCAATTTAGTTTTTTTTCATTTAATTTGGAGACTTTTAACAATGGGCTAATTGGAGGCATCTGAATCATAAAAGCTATTTATGTTTCAAAACCATCTTAACAGAATCTTTTTTTTTTTTTTGCATAGACAGGCACCAGGAATCGAACCCGGGTCTCCGGCATGCCAGGTGAGAACTCTGTCTGCTGAGCCACCGTGGCCCACCCTGCAGAATCTCTTTTTGGATGTGTTATTTGTGGCTTGGGAAGGAGAACTTTTTCTATTTGGTGCTTGTTTTAAATCAACAGAAATAATTCCAGGGTCCTGGAACCCTCCCAAGGTAAACGTTTAGAATTTGTGCTTGCGGGAATCTGTCATCATTTTGGTAAATATTACCTGAAACATATCTATGAACAAAATTTGATCAGCAGGATAGCTCATGCAGAAATTGCTAGATTCATTGAAATGGCTTCACTTGTGGTATACTTTAGTTTAATTTATGATTAGCAATTACTGTTCCAAAGGTGGTTAAATAGTATAATCTGTGGGATAAATGATAATCCCTAAGACAGTGCCATCCTGAATATATATTTTAACTTAATTCACCCTGAAATTATTTTTCTCAAAAAACATGAAAGCCAAGTAATTTAATAAAGACAGCCCTGAGGAGAGCCATGATAGAAAACTTCGTTAGATTTAATTATATGGCAAGATTGCTCCTCCTTGCTCTTTTTCCAAAGTGTTTGTTTAAAATCATTGATGCGCATATTTATTGGAAAGAAATTTGTCTAGATTTCCTGGTAATTTAGTGTGAACTCCAGGACTCCTTTAGTCACTTTTCATTACACAGACATAGTCTAAGTCTTAACTTACAAAAAAAAAGGAAAAACAAACCTTGATGTGGTGCATTTTCAAATGTCTTTAGTTTAATGACAAAATACTTTCCCACGGGTCACAGTCAATCTCAGTTTGAGTCTTGAACATGGAGTAAAGCACCGCAGAACCTGTTTTCTGCTTTTGGCAACTTTAGAGGCACTTAAGGAGATACAAACAATCTGTTTTTTGATTTTTCGTTTGTTTGCTTTGGGGGGCATGGCAGGCAAGAATTCTGCCACTGAATCACCACTGCACTGCCCAGGAGCTGAGTTTTGATTGGCTGCAGCTAATCCATTTATTTTAGGTTCTTCCTTTCCCAGCTTCCATTTCAATTTCAAGTACCAGACAAAAATTAAACACATGGACTGTGTGTGTCTCTTTAACTACAGAGGTATCTTTTTATTTTGGTATGCTGTATGGCAAGTGTCACATTTCATTCTTTTTTCCATGTGAGACTCCCGTTATTGCAGCACCATTCGTTGAATTTTGTTTGTTTGTTTGGATTTTTTTGTTTGTTTTGGGAAGTGTGTGGGCTGGGAATCAAACCCGAGTCTCCTGGATGGCAGGTGAGAATTCGACCACCAAACTACCCTCACACCCCCTACAGAGGTATTGTTTCAACCTGACCATGAGGAATGAGAAAACTGCGGAAGTAAATAGGATGTAAAAAACATACATCCTGAAAGGAACATTCAAAATATGACTGCATCTGAAAAATATAGTATTAATTATTTTTAAAAAAAATGCCTTTTGTTCTCACATTCGCTTAGTAATCTAATAGCTAGCAGAATAAAATGTCATTTGGTCATTTGGATCAAAAACGAACAAAATTAAACATAGAAATAAGAATACACCCTTTTTTTTTTTATTCCCGGCAAAATTTGTCTGTAGGATTAATTAATTCATTTACTTAGTAAATTTATTGCATGCCCTTTACATTTCGGGAAGGCGTTACGTGCTAAGATTTAAAGCAGGAAGAAGAGTGGTATAAAAAGCCTAGTCCAGTGTTGGCACCCTTCCTCAAATTTGTACTCTGCAACATGTTTTAAGGAAAGTTTTATTTCCATAAATAAAACCATAATTTATCATCATAAATATAATTATTTTAGTACTTATGAGTTGATTTGGTCATGAAATGGATAGTGAATAAGAAACAGGCTGGTAAGTGAGCCATGCCTAAAAGCATAATTTAGTATATTTTTTAAGTATCAGAAATTTGACACATTTACTTTCTAAGCACGTTACGCCACCCATTTCACCAAATGAGAACCGTATCCAAATTAAAATGACATGCAAATGCCAAAATAGCTCTGACGATTTCTGAAGTCCACTTTGGGCATGTGATAGGTGAGTCTGGACAAAAAAGAAGAAACTATGAAATTGATATAAATGACAACATCCATTTCCTTGATATGTTTAATCAAGAAAATTTAGAAAATGATTGGAATAAACATTTCAACATCCTTAAAGCCCTGCCCGTTTCCAGCTCTAAATCAAGAACATCTAGATTAAATTCCATCAAAAGTTAATTATCCATATTATGCATTTACTCTAAATGTTGTACTCCATTAGAATAGAGCAAAAGCTTAAATTTCACTAAAAGGAAAGAAATGGACCAGGACATATGAACATATAACTTAAAAACAGCAAAGTTTACAATTTTTAAGTGCTTTAATGTATTATCAGCATCTCAAAAATTATGTTTTAATCTTATACTGGGCGTTAGCATTAAGTGGAATATCCAATCTTGTCATGGTTTAGGTTTCCAAACTCTGTGCCTTTAGTAAGGTGAGATGGAAAACAATTTATTTCTACTGATCTAAAAGGGGAGATTTAGATGCATAGCATTGATCCAAGAGCTTATAACACGTGGAACATGCTTCCATTTTGCTACAAAGACCATAGACTAATTCTTTACTTGGGAAAGTAACTCGTCGTTTAAGAATCACAAGAGTACTTAATAATTGACAACCAGTGACCAACTGTGTACTTGATCTTACTGCTAATTGCAAAAGAACGATTTCCCAAAAGAGGTATTTGATAATTTAATATACTAACGTTAATTTAATATATACCTCACCATTATGAGGAAAAGGTGTTAATTTTCTCAGCTAGTGGGAAACTTGTCTAAAAGATAACTAGACCAAGAGACATAATTAAACTAAGGGATAGAAAATCAGTGCTTTGGTTCCAAGGATGAACAAGAACCAAATTCTTAATCTGCCTGAACCCTGGTTACCTGATTCATAAAATCAGAATCTTATCATCTTGCAACTGGTTCTCAAAGTGTGTTACCTGCACCACCAGTCACAGCATTTCTTAGGAAAACTGTCAGAAATGCAAATCCTCAGACCCAAACTCAGACCTACCAAATCAGAAACTCTGGGGATGGTGCCCAGCAATCTGTGTTTTTAACAAGCTCCCCCAGGGATTCTGATGTCCAAGCAAACTTGAGAACCACTGCTGGAGTCGTGTCTTCTCCCAGAGTTTTGTGGAGCTCAAAAGAGAAAAATGTATGTCACGGGGCTCTGAGGGAAACAATCAAACGGATACATACATACATGAGTATGTGATCATAATTTATGAAATAGGTCAAGGATTGTTTTTATCATATTTTTCTCTTTATTTCCCCCTTAGTTTGAACATGCATTTAGAGGTAATCTCAGCAGTGTCAGCAAGCTTGGTGGCATGGTTCAAGCTGTGAAGATTCAATAAATAGGTTGGTAAACATTGCAAATCAAGACAGCTTTTGATGAAATGTCAAGCAAGACAGAGCTTAGCTATATTCGGCTCAGCTTGAACTCATAAACCATTAACTGGCCTCTGTACTTCCAGGACAATCTATCTGAAGAATAAAAAACAAATATAAAAATAAATTAAAAATCTCTCGAAAAAGAACGTCAGTAAAAGGCCTTCTATTAATGAAAATTTGCAATCAGTCCAGAGCAAATGAGAGACCAGACTTCTGAAAGTGAGTAGCTTTTCTTTACAGATCAAGTTATGGAAGAAGCGTCAGCTCCAAATAGATTTTCAACTTTGCATCATTTTTTATTCTCCAACATATAGTCATAATTTACAGAGGTATATTTTGTCTCAACTTTTTTGGCTGTGTCCCTCATCCCCCAAATTTAAGAAGCCATCCTCCTTCTTAAAGGTAGAAAATCTTATCCAAATCAGAAGCTACTTGAATTTTCAGGACATTATCATAATTTAGGAATTAACATACCTTGAAAACACAGTTTTTATATGCCCATGATAGACCTAGGCTAATTTAGCATTTTAGGGCATATACAATTTTAAAAAAGCAGGTAACACGTTCAATTGCACCACCTTTTGAACTTATTTAAAAACTGGTATTTGACAATAAATGCTTACTCTCTGAAATCATTCTTAGATGCTTTAGGTAATTAGGCCATCCAGAAATATGTTTCCAACTGGTGGCCCAGTTTGCTTCCTAACAAGTTGTTTTTATCTGATCATGTCGAAATTACTATTCACAGTGAGCCTTATTATTTCCCTTTTCGTTAATAAAAATATTTCTTGAAACTATACATAGTCATATATACACACACAATAAAAAACACATAGATTTTTATTGTTAAGACAAAATCCCCTCACCTTAGTTTTCTAATGAGTTTATGGATTTAGTCCAGGTCATTTGGAATTTATTTTTAAGTAGAAATGTTATCGTTGATTGATTAAGGTCTGGGTCATTAGAAATTTGATTTGTTTTCCTGGTTTCTTCATACTATAATTAAATTCAGGCTCCTGAAGACAAAGTTCATGAAAGCTATAACCCAAAAAGTAGAATTTGGGTTCCTTCTCATTTTAGTGATTTGCATTATCCTATCTATAGGTTGTTGATTTCAATACCCCTTCCTCCCTTTCTCACAACAGAAGCCCCCATTTAAACTTTTAGAGCAATACATATGGAATAGGGATAATCGAAATCTATTCCCAGAGGTTGCAAATTGACCAAAAGAGTCACCTTTAGGGAAGCCTGCTTCCGAATGCTTGTGGCATTTATCATTCTTCTGAAGTGCTGTGGCATTTAGCTGCAGCTTTTTACTCACCAGATGAGACCTCAGACATTTCAAATTCTGCGGTGGCTTGCTACACCTTCATAGGAAAGCTTTTTGCTGATTTCCCTGTTGGTACTTTTCTCTAACACATTCTAGGGGGGATGATAAACCTGGAGGTAGAGGCATAGCCAAGCACAGATAAGGCAGGTGCATAAGCTCTGACCGGCTCCACAAAAGCAGACAGACACGCAACCTTTTTTGCACCTGTTTCTTCCACCCTGGCTGCCGTGAATAATGAGGTCTTCTTTACAGAGACACAGAGAGCATTTTGCAGACACTCCCCTCTCACGGCAATGGTTTCTTCCCTCACAGGCTCAATCTACCTGATTACGTTCCCCTCTAATCAGTAACCTCAGTTCCTCTACTGATAACTGTGCCGCCTGCTTTATATAGGATTTCTCTGCGACTGAAGCATCAACCAGAGTGGAGAATTCGAGGAGCTGGATTATTATGAGGCCACCTGTATTTTTGTCTGCTCTTCACGTGAACTTGAAAGTGCACTCATTTATGCAAACTGCTGTACAGGAGCAGGAAAGGGGAAACATACAGAAAGCCTGGACCTGTAAATTGTGCACTTGTGTGGCACTGGGAGGAGAACAACTAAAAATAGGAAACCCCGAAAACTGCCAGCACTGTCCACAGCACACTTGACCTTCCTATGAAAGATATAATAAGGGGTGCTTGACATCGAAATACCTCCAGATACGCCTTTAACAATCAATTCTAAAATCTGAAATGATTGTGAACTCAACGCAGGCAGCAATGCCGACCTCAATTCTCAAAGCAGACAGGGATTAGTTGAGATTGAACCTAAAACCCATCACGTTAACCCTGTTTTTATTTTAAGTGAATAAAAAATAATAATCTAACTTACGTACGATTGTGATTGAAGTTAAACCTTGAATCCTACTTCTTGAAAACACAGAATTGTGCAAGGCTTGTGTAATGACTGTTTACCCAGAGCAGACGAGTGAAGTGGATTTTCAGATTAAAAATAAAACTCTTAAGTACGTCAGTCCCCATCTGATCAAAGCACACAAACTGATTTTTGTTTCAAGAGCTTCATTAACAATATACCCAAGTAGAGCTGCTCTCTCAGTTTTCTTTAGAGAATGAGTTGTTAAAACGATTGAAGTCCGTGTAAAGAAACCAGATCCAGAGTTAGTGCCAACCTCTTTTTTTATTTTAGTAGAAGAAGTGCCTATCACTGGGCCTGGTAAGAAGTAAGCGCTCAATACCTGGTTATTTGGCATGAACAAACGCATACAATACAAAGCGTCACTTCCATCGCCATGAATGTTTCAAATACCCAAGCTCCAGGCTTATTTCCTTATTCAGAAAGCCACAATTTCCCAACTCTCCAAAAGGAAGTGAAAGCTACTGTGTTCTTTAGTAGCAGGTAATAGCCTTAAAATACGCTACCATTATAAACATGGGCTGTGTTGGAAGTAAGTTAGAATGTGAAGGATTTTTATTTTTACTTCCTCCTTTTTTCTACTCTCAATTTCCCCAATATGGAGATTTCCATTTGGAAATAACAAGAGGTGTTGGAAAATCTCATTAATTGTACCCTATCCCCTTGCCTACAAAGAGTCCTGCACCCAGACTACAGAAGAACTAAAGAAACTTTATAGCATGAGTCTGTAATTAGCAGAACTGCTAAGTGAAGGAAAATAGAGGGTGCCTAACTTAATTAACTGTAATCGTTACTCATTGCCGGCCCTCTTAGAAAGATTAGTTGAGGGCATTTCTTCTGTGCTATCACATGAGGCATTTTTACTTCCCTCGTAAATGTGGAAATGATTATACTACAGAGAAAGGACTATCATACTCTTTCAATCTGATATAAACTTTTCTGGATAAGTAGTCCCACGCTTTCGTTCAGGGAGCCAAAGGGGAATAATGAGAAGATATTTTGTGGGGCTAAAGCTAGAGAAATGAAGAAAAAACAGATAATTACAGAAGTTAGTGGCTTGATGATGGAAAAAAAAAGGAATCCTGTATTAGTATCTATAGAGAAAATAGCTTTTGGCTAAGGTTGAGGGAAATAACAGGTTAAGATCTAGAAGGAAAAATAAAAGATAAAGGCATGAATAAGCAACATCACGTGATCAAATTGATAACAATTACACAACAATGCAAGATGCTCAAGGTACCTTCATGGACACTGTGACTAGGGACTACTTTCCTACAATTTATCCTTTCAGAAGAAGACACTTGTACCCAGGAAGCATGCCCTCTGAAGAATTATGAAAAGCACCTTGGATAAGCACCTACAAGGAACCTTCATTAACATGAGAAGAATAAGCATGCCTCTATTGGCAATCACCAACAGTGCTTTGTTTCATTTGCCCTCTAACCGTCAGTGATGCAAAGGTCCACACAGCTCTGGTAAGAGGGGCTTAATACTTGCTGAGTATCTTCACTGTCCTAGGAATTATGCCAACGTTGTAGACACTGCATTTCACAGAACCCTCCCACAAGCCAGAGATCTTGATATGGTTATCAGTATGCCCATTTTACAAGCAGAGCCTGTAGCTCAGAGAGGTTTCCCAGGGTCACCTGGCTAATTGGAACTGGACCATAAACCCAAGCCTGCCCGACTCTCTAGACAACTGTGTCTCAAAAAGTCCAGGTGCCCACAAATCAGCTGGGGCTCTGGGCAAAAGTGAAGGTTCTGATTCCATAAATTGTAGGCTCCACCCAAGAGTCTGCATTTACAAGCTTCCAGGTGATGCTGCTGCTATTGGTCCACAGACTCCACTTTTGGTAGCAAGGCTTTAGACTCATGGTTCTCAACCTCTGCTGATATTCGAATCACCTGGGGAGTTTTTTAAACATTCAAATTGCCTGGCTGTGTGTCATATTGATGAAGTCAGAATCTCTTGGTGTGAGATTCAAGCTGTTCCAATACGTGGCCAAATATGAGAATCGGTTCCTGTCGACCACTTGTTCTCAAATTAGGTGTGCATGAGAACCAACTAAAGAGCTAATGAACATGGAGTTGCAAGGTCATTAACATAGGATACAGCCTGTGTCTCTGTATGCTTAGGCTGTCTGCCAGGTATTTCTGATATCCCTCAACCAGTCCCTAGACCATACCCTTTCCAAGCAATCCAATGAAACCCTAAAGGTGATCCAACCACTAGATTGTGATTATGGTCCTAATTATACACTAATGCTTGTTATTCTTGTTTGCATATTACAGTTATGTGGGCACATTAAACCTATTACTTTGTCAGTACTTCAGACGAGAGCATATCCAAATTATAGGACATTTTCTATGTACGCAGGTTAGCCATATAATTAAAAGCCATCAATTTTGAAAAAAGAACAGAGTAGCAGGTTGACACGAATACAAAAATATCCTCAAGCCCTAGTGACGTAAACACAGCCCAGTGCTTGCCCTGTAGATACAACCTGAATGAATCATTTATGAAAATGATCCACAGCTCTTCTTTCAGTGCTTGGGAAGATAAGGGTCATTAGACCAGTGGCACATTTTGGCTTCAGGGGAGGTTTAGCAAAGAGGACTGTCAGATTTCATCTTGTTAAACAGTTTTGTTGAGGTTGAACAGAAGAAGTATGCAGATTAGAAATGCAATTAGGGGGCGACAAAATTTACTTATAGTTCCTGGGAACACGTACTTATAAGAAAATTCTTTGGAATATTTTTCTTAACAGCACTTCGGGGTTTCCCAGTTCTAAGTTTCACTTAGGTTAGCCAGGGCCACCACGTATGGCTGTGGGAACTGTGCCTTGTACAGAAGTGCTTGAAAAAGGGGCACGGGTAGGGGCTGAAATCCACATTTCTCCACCCTCCTAAGCCTGGTTTAAGGCAGAGTCAGAGTGGAAGGAGTGTGCTTGTTCCTCTTTCTTCATTTCTTTAATTCACCTTCTATGGGTTAAGGGGGGACTCCTCCTTCTAATTTCCAAAGGGCACTATATAAATAGCCCTGGGAACAGCTTGGTATGATGGAAAATGTTTGGGGTGAAGTTGGAAGGCATTTGGAGGTAACTCTATAACTTTGGCATTGCCGGGGCTTCCACCTTATAAAACATAATGGCGACATGCCAGAGAGATTCAAAGCTTAGACTCTGGAGACAGAGCACATCAACTAGGGCTTGAATTCCAATTCTGTTGTATTCTAGTTGTGCAAAATGGGCATGTCCTTTAAGCCACATGAATTAATTAATTAATACCAGGCTCCTAAGGATATTGTGAGTTATTTTTTTTTAAGTAAAACTATCTTTATTTGCAGATGACATGATCTTGTATGTAGAAAATCCCAAGGAATCCACGAAAGAGCTCTTAGAAGTAATAACGGAGTTCAGCAAGATCAATATACAAAAATCAATTGTATTCCCATACAGTTTCCAATGAACAGTCTGAAGATGGCCTTAAGAAAATAATTCAGAAGCGTTTTAATTTTAAGGCGGTTAATGACCTGATGTTTGAAAAGAGCAGTGAGAGAATGGATTGGTGAACAGGAAACCACTAGAGGTGAGAGTTCGTGCTATAAAGGTTTTGGTGAGAGTGGTGGAGACTGACCCTGAAGAGTTGGTGCCCCCACATCTAGCCCATTTTCTATGTGTTGGCTTGACATCTGGCTTGGCTTGGATGCAAATGTTAGATAGACCACTTGATCTCTCTTCACTTATAGTGGACTATCGTAACACACACATGCACACACAAGATCTTAACGTAAAATGAAACAATAGCGAATCCATTTTTAGATATGTCCTTCTTAAAATGTAGGTGAAGGATTGCCCTTCGGTTGAAGATTTTAAAATTTGACATGAATAATTATTCAAAGGAAAGTATCTTCTATGAGAAGACTCCTGTTATCATCCATTGATGAGTTTTGGGTTCTATATTGTGAGTTCTTGATGCATAGTTAGTGCTAGATAAATAGTAGCTTCTATTTATCAAGAATGATAAGCCAATAAATAATAATTCACATTTCCCAAAGCTTTGGGGGAAATTAAATCAAATTAAGCCTACTATATAAGATTTTGAACTGTAAAACACCAGGATGGCTTTGGAAATGGTTTTTATTCCTTTCAGTAATGTATGTTCTCCATATCTTAGTTGTAAAGAAATTTTGGTGGTCAGTAAGCAAGGACTGCAGCTATTGAACATCTGGCTACGAGAACTGGTCTAAGAGGTTAGTCTTTTACTGAGAGTTAAAGGCAAACTTAATGGCTGCATATGGTTGTAAGAGCTTAAATATACATCAGGGACCAATGCAGACTCTGAATGCACAGATCTAAAACTAGAACTTCAATAATCTGGTAATGTGAATAAAATGGAAGTAATCCCTTTAAGTCTTTTCTCTGGAGTTATTATTCCCAATAATCACATTTTTTAAAAACTGGCACTCTGAGAAGTTTGTTTCCTGAAGTTGCCTTCAAGTAGCAGTAAGCTAGCCATCTCCTATTACAAAAAGAAAAATGAGACCAGCCTGTAAACAGATTACCCAACACAGGGCCTGAAAGTGCAAGCTAGGAGGCATTATTGTTCAATGGAAGTCAATTTAAAATGAGAGGTTAAGGAGCTTTCTCCATAACTGTTCTGCAGTAACCTTGGAAAGGGTATACTTTCATTCAAACTGGGCTATAGTTTTGGCTTATCTCCCAAGGAGTAACTTTAGTTTCAGCATCAATGGCATGGAAAACTATGTCCTTTGCAGCTCTTCAGCCAGCATCTTTAGTATTTCTATAATCATGCCTCCATGGGGACCGTGTGCATCTATGTTTACTTATGATTTTAAGTATAGTTCATCATGGGCAATTTATTTTTTTTAATTGCTCTTTTCTTTTTGTTTCATTTCTTTCCCATGGAGTTATAGCAATTTTTTTAAAAAGGCAGAGAGTGATATACTCAGTATCATAGAGCATTTGGTTTTGGAAGTCAAACAGGGTGAAAATCTAGCAAGTGGTTCTTGATCAGTGTAATGGAGCAAAAAAAAAAATTAGAATTAGCATTGTATATAGAACAGTTCTGCACATAAATATTGCCACATGGAGTATCTCCAAACGTTAAGTTTTGATATAAACATGGGCATTTGGGAGAACTCAAGCCAACTTGGGAGCCACTATTTCACTCAGCCTCCTTCATCAAATTGAGCTTAGATCTGCTCTCCCTTAGCTTTAAGGTTGGAACCGAGTAATGGAATCTGGAGGGACACCTTGAAAGCCAGCATTAGGTGGAAATACCTTCTCCACTGATAAGCAAAAGGATATTTCTGGCAACAAAACCCATCAACTATACAAAGTATATATCTATTGCAGTCAGCCTTCAATTAACTGTTAGCCAGTAATCTCTGTGTAATGCTTGGCCCTGAGATTATTTGGAAATTTCTTAAAACAGTAAAATGTTGATACTTCCAAGACCTGGGGGAGCTGTATGATAAATCCACTAGTTTAAACCTGATACTGTAAGCCAATAGAACTGATTCTTCCATTTATTATCTGCATTTGGCTAAAGGCATGCCCATATATTACATCAGCTATGTAAGGACAATGTCTAGTATACAACATCAAAAGAAACAAAGTCAACAGGGTAATGATTCATTATTAAGCTACAGGTTTAGTGCAAGAGAAACTACAGGAGCAGGGAGATTTCAAACTGGTGGAGATGGAGTGACACTGGATAGTCAGCTGATCACAGCTGTTTAGAAAGGCATTTAGGGAACTTCCAAGTGTGCGTGTGGAGAGGGGGAATACAATGATTGGCTGACATTAAAATTCCTTAATACATAAGGCGGGGAGATCTTACAAAGTGTGGGACACATATACATTGATTAGTATTATATGTTCATCCATTCTGATACACTCTCTCTAGTGGACCAACTTTCCTAATCTGCAATTCTGTAAGGATTGTCCATTGTTCCATTTTCTTGGAAAGGTCCTGAAGATGAAATTTTTGTTCTCTGGAAAATTCTTTCTGGGAAAAGGGTCACTTCCAGCCACACCCAATGAAATTTTACCTAACATTGGTAGTTCACTTCATAAAATCCCTAGAAATGATAAAATAAACCCCATAATGTAGGCATAAACACAGGCTTTAATCCTGCAGGTATTTTTTTCTCTTTCCTCCCTTTTTTCCTTTCCCTTGCTTGAGGTTTTATATATATATGAAAAAAGGCTAAAAATAGCAAAATTAAGGGTATAATTCAGTGACATTAATTACATTCACAATTTTGTGTTATCATCAACACCATTCATTACCAAACTGTTTTCATCACCCCAAACAGAAATTTGTCACTTAAGCAATGTTTCCTCATTTGCCCTCTTCCAGTCTCTGGTAACTTCTAATGTACCTTTTATCTTGATGAATTTGCTTATTCTACATGTTCTACATAAGTGGACTCATACAATACTTGCACATTTGTATTGGGTTTATTTCATTTAGCATAGTTTTCAAGATTCATCCACGTTGTAACATGTACCAGAACTTCATGTGTTTTTATGGCTGAATAACATTCCATCATATTATATATTACATATTGTTTATCTGTTGATAGACTCTTACGTTGTTTTGACCTTTTGGGTATTGCAAATAACGCTGCCATGTACATTGATGTATGAGTGTCTGTCTGAATCCTTGTTTTCAATTCTTTTGAGTACATACTAGGAGTGGAATGTCCAGGCCATATGGTAATTCTACGTTTAACTTTTTGAGAACCCTTCAAGCTGATTTTCCCAGCAGCTGTGCCATTTTACATTCCCACCAGCAATGTATCAGTCTTCCCATTTCTCCACATCCTCACTAACACTTGCTCTTATCTGTTCTTTTTTGTTTGTTTATTTTAATAATGAACATACTAGAGGGTGTTAAGTGCTATCTCATTGTGGTTTTGATATCCATTTCCTATGAAACTTTTTAAAAGAAAGTTTCTCGACATCTCCTACCTTGGTCCTTATACCCAAATTTTTAAAATTTTTGTTTTGGGTATGGGCAGGCTCTGGGAAACAAACCGAGGTCCCTGGCATGGCAGGTGAGAATTCTGCCACTGAGCCACGGCTGCACCACCCCATACCCATAACTTTTGATAGGATAGCTCCCATTCATTTTCAAATGTCATCACCTGCCATTCATTCCTCAACCATTGGTTGAGGCTTCCCCTGAAACACAATGGCTTTACAGGGCTTTCTCTTCACTAGATTATAAGATACTTAAGAGCTCAAAGACTGCCTTTACTGGTTTCTATTCCCAAGAGCTACCTATCAGTATTCCTGTAATAGTTATCATATAGCAAATATTTACTGCACATCTCATATCAATATGTACACCACTGTGTTCAATATACGATTAAATATGAAAATCACTTAAAAATTGTGGGCCCACTAAGAATTTTTTGCAAAACACAAAATTATTCACAGTGGTAACCTGGAAATAAAGAAAATATCCCTCAAACGGGAATTAAAATAATTCTGGCAGATTCAATTGATAGACGGTCATTAACAAAGCCATGTTCCCACAGAATGTTTAAAGATATTAGGAAAGCATATGATATTGTAAGCAAAATAAAGCAGACTGCAAAATTGCATATAATGTTGTAATGTCAAAAAGGCATTTTTTTTCCCTTAGTGGTTAAAAACATGGTCTCTGGAGACTGCTTGCCTGGTTTAGAATCCTGGCTCCATTTCAAGTGGCATTTATGACATTGAGCAAGTTATTGCACCAATTTCTTCATTTGTACAATGGTATAATAGCAGTATTTATATCATAAGATTGTTGTGCTGTGAGGCATACGTGGGAAATATTGAACATATAAAGTATTTGAATCACTACCTGGCATGTACAAACTGCTCAGTAAATATTAGCTATCACTATTAGTTCTCAAGAGGAAAGCATGCAGCAGACAGTGAACTCTGATCATTCCTGAGTGGCAAATTTATGGGAATACTACCTTCATTGTATTTCTTTGGACAGTCAATTGATACTATTTTGTATTGTTTTCTTAGAACAGAAACCGATACAGGTTTCTTTTTAAATATGCAAAATGTTTACTGAAATGTACACAGAGAAGGTGCACACAGAAGGAAGCCATACTGAGGGGCTGAAAGCAGCAGAGTGCCTGAGCAATGCAGTTATTGCTCTCCAGCAAGGTCGTATGTAATTAAAAATAGGGATTTCCAATTTCTCACATATTTATTAAACTTGTATCACTTAATAAAACCAATACACCTTAAAAAAAATCTCTTTGCTGTAATACTAACTTCATCATTTATAGGAATTGTCTATGGGGAGAGATTGTTCCCTCTTTCCTTAAAAGTTCATAAGAGATAAGGTTAATGACATCTTTCAAGGATTTCCCAAGACCATAAGAATAAAATGGGCAGTAGTGACATGGATAAAACACACTTAGATGAAGCACATTAGGATTTCCAAACCCTTTAATTTAGCCTAAGAACTGTTTGTCTAACAGGATGAGATACTGAGAAAGCATCGTTAGACGCATTTTAACATAATATAGACAAAGTGGGGTTTTTTGTTTGTTTGTTTGCTTTTGGGTTTGAGGACGATAGGGGAGGAGTGAAGAAAAGTGAGGGTCCGGTCCCAAGTTTCACTAGGGAAAGGCGAATTAAGAAGTGAAATATGAGATGACGCAAGGTTTGATGCTAGTAGCACTGAAACCGTGAGTTATTATTTTAGCATTTTGGTAAGTCTCTGTCCTTCGCAGCCAACAAAGCCCAGGTGAAATAAGTATGTTCATAAATTTAATTGCTAGCCCTACTTATTATGTTTCTATCAGTCTCTTCCCTCTGCTGGATATATAGCTCTTCAGGGAAAACACTGGGCCCTGCACTTCTCCATATTTATAGAGCACCTGTACAGAGTTAAGGCTTAATAATTGCTTAATGGATAACATATACTCAGCAAATGAGCAAAAGGTAAATGACTTCTTTTTTGTAAGGAGCTGCAAGAGGTAGACAACTGAAAAAGTACAGAAATATGGAAGAAGAGAAAAAAGAATGAACAGAAGATGATGCCAGACAGAACTTGGCATCAATATCAGTAACTCTAATTGCTATGGGGCACTATTAACAAATGGGTTATATCAATTAGTAGAACACGTTTATTTCCAAAGCATCAACACAGTGAAATTAGGAAAGTGGTCCTTACTGTGTAATGGGCACTATTCTAAGTGATTTTAATTTATTAAGTCACATACTCCTCCCAACAAACCTATGAGGTAAGCACCATTATCAACTCTATTTTACAGGTAAAGAAAATGAGGAGGAAAAGACCGAGTAAGTGATTAGCCCAAGGGTACAGAACTAAAAGGAGATGGATTTCAAAATGAGGATGTTTGGCTGCAAGTCTACCCTTTTAAGAGTTATAGTCTTAAATTTTTCTCCCTTTATATATACTTTAACCCAGTATTTCTTTATTGGAGTCCCATGAGCCAGATAGAATAAATTTTACTATTCCTTATTTGACATGGAGAAATATCAGATGGAGAAAACTTGGTCTGATCATTCAGCTATTTATTTGCAACCAAACCTTCATGTGGAGTCAGTTAATTCACGTTTTCACAGCAACAGCATTCTCCTATCCCTAACTCCCAGCGCTGTGCAGTATCTTCCAGTAATATGCTTAGAGCTGGAAGGGAACGTAAATACAACTCACCAGTTTAAATGGTAGAGGCACTGCTCATCTATTGCTGTATCTGCCTATTTTTATTCCTTTGCCTATATAATAGGAAGGAAAAAAAAAGCAGATATATACACATCCCTCCCACCGGAAAAAAGTAATAAGCTCCCCTTTATCTTCATTGGGAATGCACTGTTGCCCATTAAAAGCCCTCTCTTTTAATAATCATCCTTTCCCAGTTTTACTGGTCCCCGCAATGGTTCCCTGTTCTTGTTGGCTTCTGGCAACAGTTTGTTGCTATCTCTTCTTCTTCTATGTTTCTCCTACCTGTTCCCTTTCTGCCGCCCTTACACTTCTGCTATTACTTGTTTCTCGTTTGGAAGGTTGACAATTAAGGGGACAGTATCATTCAATGCGTTTCTCCAGCTAACTCATGAAATCACCAGCAGCCTGTTTCCCACATGAAATGTCTAGTCCAAGCTGGAAGATGAATAGCCATTAGGGAAACACATGCTTCATATAAATGGGAACCCTTGGACTCCCAGATTCTCCCTGTCAGCATTAAGGAATTATGGTTCTGTTTGACTTGCAAGAGGGCAGACCAAGCGCCTTATATATCAACTTTTTTGCTGTCAGTATTTAAGAGCAATTTCTCTGTATTGAAAGCCTCATGAATACAATCTGGAGCGAGAGGTCAGTTCATTTCATTAATTAGGTTTTGAGATGGTGTCCTGAAATGCCGCTTCATGTCCATTAATTCCAAATGGGTTTGCACAGCAAACATATTTCCGGTGCACATGGTAAGTAGGTAATTTGATTTTAACATCATGCACACTATCATCAATATTTTAGATTATTTTTTAAGGAAAATAATACAAGGTGGGCTTTTGTTTTCATCAGAGGTTGAAAGAAAGGATACATTTGTAGTATGCTTTCCAGGTTTTTCCAAATATTACCAAAAAAGTTCTGAAGTAAGACAATCACGCTATTTTAAATGGAATATTTTAGACCTTGTGACAGTCATTTTTAATGGAAATGGCCTATAGTATGAAGCCACTCGCACATATTCCTCATCTCAGCCAATAGGTACTATGAGCTTAGACAAAACCTTGCATTTTCTAAGCCTCAGTTTTGGTTTGTTTTTATCTCATCTATAAATAAGAGGGTTGTTCCAAATGGTGTTTAAGGCTCCATCTTGCTTTAGCACTCTCTGACTTATGCCCATTTACTTATACGACAGTGCTCCTGAGAAGTATGCACTTATACAATTATAGGTATGAACACCCAAGACTCCACTTAATAGGTTTCCCTGACACAGCCACTGTACTGTACCACTAACATGCACTTTCCCCTGAGATAAGTAAGCTAGCCTGCAAATACTAATGGAAGTGACCCAAAAAGGTTTTCCAGCAGGAATTCAAGAAGCTTGGCAAAAACTAAACAAGCAACCAAAAAACTAGTGGTGGCATAGAGACAGAGGACATCTACATCTAATTCTGATTAACTAGAGGTTCCCATGTCTCAAATCACTGATTGCATATAATCAGTTTGCATAAATCTATAGAGACATATACATATATACCCAGATATCTGGTATTTCCCCCTTCAGTAGTAATAATACTCAAGTTTCTATAATGTTCACTATGGGCTGTACTCATTTTAAGCAATGTAAATCTTTCCAACAAACCCGCTAGGTGCACAGGAAGATTATCCAGTCTTTTAGAAATGAAGAAAGGCTAAGCAACTTGCCCTAGTCACAGTTCTCAAATAGCAGAACTGGAATTTGAATCCAGCAGTCATCCTGGCTCCAGAATCCATGCATCTAATAACAGGTATCTCTTATGATACAGCTGTATCCATCCATTTTCTTGTTTGTCCATCAACTGTGAGATTAACAGCCATGGTTTCTTAGAAGGCTTGTAGGAATCAAGTGTATTAGACCTAGAGTACATAGTAGAGCAAATTTCAGAGGCCAAAAATTCGACTTGATTTTCCTGGACAGCATCTTCACGGCGACCTCGTTATGGGTCAAACATTTCAAACAAGTGGTTACATATTGCTTGATGCTCTCTCTGTATATATACCACGATATGTATATGAGCCAAAGTAGTTGACTTGTGTACTCAAAATGAGAAAATTAATATGACCAAAAGCTCAAATTGAGGTTGTTCATAAGCTATAATAGTTGAACATTTTCAAATATGCGTTTTCCAGAAGTCATAAAGAGTCTTGGAAGAACTCAATGCTATGCAGTATGATTAGAAAACTGGAATTGTGCCAGCTTTAGTAAGGACAATGGATAGAAATCCATGACACAGAGTTTTCAGAGGTTACAGGACATGGCAATCGCTTTCTTGGCAGGCATCATCAGAGTTAGATTTTAAAGTTTCAACAAAGTCCACATACATTCAATTGCTCTCTAGGGTAGTAAAACAAGCAAAGTATCTCAGTGAGGCTCATTTAAATGGTACATCCACCCCAAAGCATGACTCACAGCGTAGGAAAATAATTTACTTGCCATGAAAATTCAACTATTAATGACCTAATACCAGTACCTAAAGTCTCATGTCATATATAAGTATGCAAGAACGTAAACTTTTCAAGCAGAAATGCCTAAAGAATCCTTGAAGATTACCTTTACCCAACTGAAAGGTAAGACCTTCAAATTGGTGACAATACCAACTAATCATTTTTCATTTATTTGAACAGTCAGATCTGCACTGATTCTAACACTGCAATCCAATGTCCTCTAGCACCATAACAGGGATTTGGGGGTGAAACTGACCAAAGGAAAAGCTTATTTTATTTTATTTTATCAATGATTCATTCTTGAATCCCTCCCCACGCCAACCACAGATGGGTTCTCTAAGTAGCTCACAACATCCCCAAAAGGAATTAACGTGGTCACCACTGCACTCTTTAATTTGCCACCTTTCGCTGATAAGGTTAATGGAATTCAGTTAATCATAAAGATTATTGTACATTGAATGCTGCATCCTTAGATGTCTGAAGTAATTTAATGCATTCCAATAAATATGAGGTTGGAAAATATAAAATGAAAATTTATGGTACTAATTTAAACAGCATCTTTCCATATCTCTTGTGCATGCTACAGCATAGCCCTTGATGCTTGTCAACTCACAAACTTTGTTAAATTTAAGAGAAGGGGGCCCTGACTTCTTTAAAGAAAGTGGAGACACATGCTCAATATGATATTGGTAACAGCCATATGAAACAGTTGATTTGGGTATTAGAATTACTGTCATTTCACTCATTAACATAACAATTAGGTAAAGCAAAGGGTGATGAGGGTGATTAGGATTATTATATTAATATCGAGTATCATGGAAACTGCTAAATACCTTCTTGTGGCATCATATGAAGTAATTATCATGACAATCATTTTATGTGTAAGAAAAAAATTGAGTCTGAAGAGGTTAAATAACTAATTTAAGGTCATGCTGCTAGAAAATAAGTGAAGAAGAATTTAAATTTAGACTGTTCCAGAGCTTATTCTTTTGACCACAGTGCTATACTGTCTTCTTTTAGCTAAATAATATAACAAGGCGTGCAAAACTAGAAGTTCTTTTTCTTTCCGATATTTAGCATAGAGGACAGATGATAACTTTGGCAAGTAAACATTTTTCAGAGTCTTTATTGTTGATTTTTTTTTTTTTATTTTTTACATGGGCAGGTACTGGAAATCGAATCCAGAAATCCGGCATGGCAGGCAAGAACTCTGCCACTGAGCCACCATTGCCTGCTCTGTTGATGGTTTCAATAAAAGAGGAAAGGTCTTTGATGTTTCCCCTTTAGGGTGTAATCTGGTATTTGATCTACATCCATGATCTCTAATGGCCTCTTAGAAATTAACCAAATGATTGAAATTTTCCTTTCTGTACTCTCAATTTCTTCTAATTTTGTATATACATCTCTGCATAATTTGACAAATAAAAAGAGAGGAAGTGCACACATACTACAAAAAAAGAAAAAGATAAGCTAGGAAATGCAATCTGACGCCAATACAAATTAATACAAAGCCCAGAAACAACTCAAAATCTGAAGATTTGCAATCTAATGGAAATGATGAAAACATAGGCAATCCGTTTTCTATTCAGTAAAGGCTTCTTTGTAACCTTTGCTCACAGCAAACATTCACAAAAGAACAATTCATCATATTCCAGCTGTTTTGACTTATTAGCAGTAATGCGTAAAATAACGTATTCGTATCATTTAAACAAGTTTTAGAAATAAGCGGTTGTGTAATCAAAGCACAAGTTAAAACATGAAGTAGATGGATTAATAGTGTATGTATCTGACAAAATCAGAGTGGGGAGACTGTAGCTCATAGAAGAAAAACGTTTTCCCAAAAAGCAAAGCGATGAGTCCATTCTGTCTTTGAACTTCTCTCTAGCAGTAGATTATCTTGCTTGGTACCTTGGAAACCCTTATCCCACCAGCTCACAATTTCACTCTCATTTAAATACCTCTGGAAAATCTACCATCTTTTTCTTCACAGATAGGTTGGTTTCTCCTACAGCCCCAAGGCACCAGTTGTAATGCCTAAATCTGCTGCCTATTTCGCATGCCCATGATCAGGGTACTGTGAGGAATTCCTGAGACTGGTCATACATATTTAATATTTACCATGTGCCAGACACTATGCAAGGCATTTTTCATGATTTAGAATCTTCACAGCAATCCTCCATATTAGTTATCTTTATTGGTTTCCTGTATGTGCAAACTAGGAACGCTCCTTCTAAGCCAAGCCTTCTTTCCTTATTCCTCCTTTGACCTCATGGCTTCCTTTAGCACACAAAGGCAATCATGGTTTGGATGTTTGCACTAACTCTTCCTTCCTCCTGAAAGTTTCTTTCCCAACCTCCACATGATTATTTCATTCTAGATGGTAATATCTCAGCTGGCAAGCAAAGCTCCTCAGCAAATCTTTTTTTCACTACTGAAACTAGACTAACCACCCAATCACGTACTATCTCTACTAATTTTAACCTCAACGCAGCACTTCTTTCTTGTTTGCTTATAGTTTCCCTTTCAAGAATGTAAGCCCCATGAAAGCAGGGAGCGAAATATGAGTTCCAGTCATAACTGAACAAGAGGCAAATCAATTACAAGTTCTAAGTTTCCTCATCTATAAAATGTGCTATTTTCTAGGGACAATTGCAGTAAACATTACAATTAATAACTAAAGCATAATGCCTGGTAGAAAGTGTACTTAACAAATAATAGTTGTTTTATAACCAAATTGGAAAAAGCACTTTTTCAGAATGTATGTTTCCCCATCCCTCATTTTTCACAGCATCTTTATTGAAATACAATTCACACACCATAAAATTCACCCTTGCAGCACACAAAATTCTGTGACTTTTCATATATTCAGAGTTGTGAAACCATCACCAATGTTAATTTAAAACATTTTCATCAACCCCCAAAAGAATCCCTGTATATAAGCTGTTGCTATCCGTTCTGAGCCCCCAGCCACGATTAATTTACTTATGTTTGCTACTGATTTTCTAATTCTGAAAGTTTCAAATAAACCTCATAACTTAAAAAAAATCTCATAATTGAGATTTAGCGAATCGATAATAGAATATCTAATATGTATTGAGTGTTAACTTCAGGGCAGCTACCTTAGAGAACACTTTCCATGCATTAGCTTATCTAATTCCTACAACAAATGTTTGGGGTAGGTACGCGTACTTCTACAGACGCAGGTGAAAAAGCTGAGGCACCTGAGTTTAGGAAACTTTCCCTGGATCATAAAGTTAAAAACGTGGGACCCATAACTGAAACCAAGGCCTTGGCAATACGTATAATTGTGAATTAAATACATTGGGTTATTCATAGCCTGTTTCCCTTGCCCTCACCTGATTACTCTTTTAGCAGTGGAGAGAGGGGCTCAAATTAGCCCTTATTCAAGGTGTTAGGCTACTCAGAGGCTCACAGCTGCCTCTTCTCAGATAATTAACAGCAGTTCTAAGCACAGAAATGGTCCCTGCCTTGGATGAATAAGGAATTGTGAGTGTAGGGGGTGTGGGGCAGAAGGGGCACCACAGAGTTATTATTTCATTAAACAAAAATTAAGAACATCTAAAATATTCCTCTTCCTTCTTTCCTTGCTCTTGTCTGTTATTTCCCTGGGTGTCGACTGAGAAATACTGTGGTCTCATTTCAGAACCGAGGAAAGTGGTGGATTGTAACGGAAAGACAATAAATTCTATTGAAACCGAATGATTTTAAATATATATTGGCACAGAAATTCTAGATAACTAGGCAGGTGATTATTTGCTTTGAGCATTACATTTCTTTCGACCATAGCATGTGCTTCACTCTGCTGGCAATCAAGATTAGTTCAAAGATGAAGATTCAGAATGGAATTTGGCACATTCCTCTTTAATAGCCTTGCTAATATTTATAAATACTAATTAGGTGTATATTATATTGGGTTAGTACATATTTAAGCACAAAATTTGAAAAACATGAAAGTACTAATTTAAGCATGTTTTTTTTTGTCCTTGCCCTTAAATGTACAGCCAGCAAGCATGCCATCTTCTAAGTAGAATAATACACACCAGGGAGTAAAATTTGAAATGACCATGAAGTTTGGTCTCTGGATGTTCCTGGCCTTTGCTCATAGGCATGCAATTATCTCTTAACACCTCACAACCTGTCATGCAGTATGTCATTCCTTAAATGAGAATTGGACTCCAGTATCATTATATAGTTAGATCTTAATAATTTTAATAGAAGCATCATCTAGTAATTTCTGACCGGCCAAAAGTGTAAGTTTTACCAGTTACATTAGATTTTTCTTTCTCTAATAAAATCTAAACTCTAATATTCTATGCATAACTAGAATGATCCCTTGAGCGCATTTAACTCTTATAATTAAATTGCAAGGGTGAAACAGGCCCAACTTAAATTCAACCCCAAATTCAAAAACCCATTTTAAAAGTGTGCGTTGCATTTGTTTTAATACATCTGCCTGAGAAGGCACTACAAAATCCTTTATAGATATTCAGATGAAATCTTTCTACTAGAAATGAAGAAGGAATGCAGCTAATCTGGGGCTTTCACTGCTTTGATTACCATTTCAGCTTTAAATGACTGAATGATAATTAGTGGGTGTGGAGCAACCAGCACTGCTCAAGGAGCGATTGCCTTTAGGGAAAAATAAAGTTTTTCAAAGAAGCAAAGTATACTCCAAGCGACAATCACCTCAGTCTCACACACCACCCAGCAGTAGTTTCAAATGGAGCAGATGTGCTAAAAGGCCAGTGAGAAGATGATTAATCTTTTTTAAGGTTTAAGTAGGAATAGATGCTCCAACAGTTGACTGCCCATATTTTCCACAATGAATTATGACAGTGTATAATCTACAAAAGCACCCTGATTTGTGATTTTTTTTTACTTTTCATCGCAGTACTAAGTCCTTAAAACCTCAACATAGATAGTAAAATGAAATAAAAGAGAAGATATTACAAGAAAAACTTTTCACCACCATTACATTTAGGAACACAGTTTTATTGAGTGAATCAAGAATCTGGCAGCATCCTATTCACAAAGTAAAAGGAAGCTCTGTCAATGGAGTGGAAAAGGGGTGGGGGAGCTTATTTAGGGCAAACGTGGAAGCAAGCGAGGGAATGTGCTCATTGGCTAACAGTAAGTTTCCCTTTTACATATAAGGGGTCTTACAAAGCGGGGAGCAGATGTATGTTGATTAGGATGGTCTACTTGTCCATTTAGAAAAGCTGTCACTCCTGGACCAAAACTGGTTTACCAGTGTTGTGCATTTGCAACCCTGTAGGGTGCCTTCCCTTTTCTCAGAAAGCCCTGGAAGGTCAATGGTTTTTGTGTTCTAGAGAATCCCTTCTCTGAAAGAGGGCCCTCTCAGCCATGCCCAATGCAGCTGCCATTTTAGTTTACTTAACAAAGGGATGAGTTGTTTATGCACATTAGAGAGCAAACAAATACCTTAAAGAACAAATAATATTTCTTTTAACCATAGAGCATGCTTACACATTATCAAAATTTTCAAAACAAAATTTGAAAAAAAAAAGAGTGATCAAATAAGATTTGATATAGAACTCACCAGTGGTTCCCTACAGTGTGATGGATTTTGGGGGGCATTTAGTATTTTGGTTAGGATTTTCAGTTTATAATATTATTGGAATTTTTAAGAAAATTTAGCTTTGGGGTTTTCAAATTGTTAGTTTTTACCTCTTTTCCTGATGAGAATCGTTGTGGCTTATTGGGAGCCACACAGGGAGATTTTGCAGGACTTTTTTTTTCCCCTCAGGAAATGTTGCATTGATATTTAATGTACAAATGTATGTATATATATATATTATGTATTACACTGGATCATAGCCCTCTGAAGATTTTATAAGTGGAATATACTAGTTACATAGTAATTACCTGTAGGAAAGAATTTTGTAAGCTCACATACAGAAAACCATTAAGATATTTTGCTATAACAGAGGCGGGGTAGACACATTACTGTTTCATGATCAATCTAAATGCTAAAAGCAGCTTCATCCCAGCAATCATATTACCTTCAAAACTCACCAGAATACCCATTCTTTCTTTCCCTCAAATATGCAGCCACTTAGAGCAAATGTACAGAAAATAAACAATGGTCCAGGGTTTAAGAATTAATGAACTTTTAAAAAGCAACAATTCCACTGACAACACGGAGGCAGTACATTAAAAAAATTACAGAGAGGGAAAATTTTAGCAGTTTTTAAATTAGTTCTGTATTGCTTCAGTTAACAACTGTAGATGGTGTTGGACTCATCGTGCGCACTTGATTTAGACTTAAGCCTTTTTGGTTACAAGTCATATATTTGTCAGAGAAAAAGCCTGTGGTCAAAACCAACTACATTTACCAGGGATATGAAAGAGGAGTACAGGACAGCCTATTAAAAAAAAAATTAAAAATGTATAAATACAGGGATACTTCAATTTACCTGACAGAGACCTGCCTACAATATTTACAAACTAGAATTTATAAGTGTAATGTGGTGAAAAAGGCTTGAGAATATTGTTCTTTAAAGAAATTCTGTTCAAAGCAGTGCTCCACATCATAGAGTTAATATTCACCTCTACCTTTGTTCTAAAATTAAATTTCCTACATCAATTTTGCATCAAGCAAGACTCATCTATACTCGTTGACAATTCAAATCCATGGGAATATCTAAAAGGTAGAAAAAGTAATTTCTTTTCCTTTTAATAGAGCAAAAAGGGTGTAGAAAGGAACAAAAATCCTCAGTACTAAGGAGGTCATATGGCTCAAACAATGCATCTAATTCATTAAAAGAAAAGGTAATCTTGACATCTGGTTCCATCCAGTTAGTTTCTTTTTAGTGCTACAGCCAAAAATTTCCTTAAAGTATTAGTTTTGTTATTCTTGTTCAATCTATTCTGTCAAGTGCGCTATCTTTTAAAAAGTTGTTTTTGAGCATTGGTCACTTTAGAATAAAAAAAAAACCTTCTCAAAAGTCTCTAAGAAAAATAAAAATTAGTAACAGTGTTCAAAGCTGTGCTTCAGAGATGCTTCTAGAATAGGGGAATCTTTCCAGCCTTTGAATTCACCTAAAATCAGTTCTTAAGCAATAATCCTGGATCTTTGAAAGTCCCTTCCAAAAACAATAGAATGATTCATTTATCCTGTCTGCTGCCTGTTTCCTGGATGAGAAACGACTACAACAATGTGGCAGAAACACGTTCTATCTTCCTTACTCCTAATTACACTTTCCCTACATTTTGCTATAAATTATATTGACTTCGTTTGTAGGCATTTCTTTGTGTTTGCTCCTTTGTACACCAGCTTCTTTCATGGGGTTCTTTCGCCAACTCACTTTATTATCCTTGTAAAATAGGGTCAAAGACAAGCCTGTATCACAATCCAATTTTCATGACTAAGAAGATACTGGAATCACTTACGTATAGTAAAATGCTGGAATGGCTCACGTATTATTTACAAGGATATTTTTCCTCACCGTTCATTCAGAGCAAACACATGAAAAGTAAAACAATGGCATTCTTCTTTTCCATGATTTAACTGCCCTTTCTCATCCATATGATTTTGTTCATCAGTATCAGAGACATCACCAGATCACATACCATCTTTCTTACTCCAGAAGTACAAGTTTAACTTTGATTACTGCTTCTGTTCACAAATTCTGCCCATAGTTTCCAACATCTCAATCCTTTTTTTTTACCACCAACTCAATTTTTCTTTTTTTTTCATTATCTTAATGATGGCAATATTCTTCTTTCCTCAAAAATGGATGCCTTTAAGATTTGGGGTGGGGTATTTTTAACAGTTTTTTTGGCAACATTAAGCCCTTAACTAAACGGATGACGATCATAAAGAAACAGCAAGCATCCCCTGTGTTTATAAGAATCCAGTCTATATACATATCAGACTAAATATAACCCCTTTTCATTTCTGAGAATGTCCCCAAATTTGCCCATTTGAGAATCAGTGGAAAAGCAGTTGGCTTCTCTTTCACTTTGTTTATTAAAAGGAAAACTTTCCTAAAGGTCAGAAAAGTTAAAGAGATGGACTTCCAAGGAGTGCCGGAGTGTATACTGGTGCTTAAGACATCCAGTCTCAAAAAAAAAAAAAAAAAAAACCCTCCTGGGAGTTCAAACATTTTAGGGATTCGAAAAATCAAAGATGAATGAAATATACTCCCTGTCTTCAAGAAGTTTACATAAAATTTGCGCGCATGTACTATGTGCTAAAATTGGTTTATAGAAGAGCCTCATTTAGACTAAACAATGGCAGGAAGTTTTACTGGGGGAAAACTGAATTTAAAGATTAGGAAGAGAGCTGAATTTAAGTAAAAGGGGAAAGATGGGTGTTTTAAGAGGGCAAAAAGGTAAATAATATGCTCTTGGTGATGGGCTGTTATCTGCTTACTTTAAAAACTATTTAGTATGCATCTATTTTTATTTTTCTAAGCATAGCTAGCCGAGTCTTCCAAGTCAAAGTTGAAATCATCACTATTGAGAAGATGTATTTCTCTAAGTGTACAGAGGGATTTTGTGAGAAATTCCGTCAAATGCCTCACTGATTTTGGCCTTATCTACAAGTCAGATCTTTCAGGTATCCTCGAAAAATGATCATTTCCTTTTTGCCCTTTTAAATAATTACTTAAGTGATGTGTTTTATGATAGTGTGTGTATATATATATGAGATTTCTAATGACATTGTAGCTCTGAAAATTAAAATTGCATATAGACAAATTAACATGACATCTGAACACCTTTCCATGGTGACACAATCCTCAGTGAATCGCATCCTGCCAATATCTCAATTTTCAACTTCTCCTTCCTACCTGGCATCCGATTTAGCAAGCAAGCAAAATCTATTTATCGAATGGAAAGCAGTCCTTAGCTGATAAAGGTAAAGTATACTGATGCCAAATGGTCAATAGATAAGAATTTATTGGAAAGGGAAGTCATGTTCAGATATAATATTCCAGAAAGCACATTTCTGTGAATCAAACATCATTCATTTAAATCAAGACTAACCAGGCTAAAAAAAGTCATTACCTTATGACTATACACAAAATTATGATATGTATTTCTGTACTGATCCACTGCAATGCTTTGGTTTACACGCCGAATTTTATATTTCTATTTCCTATTTCTAAAGATCCGTAGTTCATTAAATGTTTGCTTGCCTCATAACCTACAGATCTCTTGCTTTTAGGTTCCACCATGTGCTGATTCAAGGGGTCTGACGGATTTGGGGAGGCTCAGATCAGAGGCCCACCTTGACCAACTTCATCAGAAGCCTGTTGAGCCTATGGTTCTTTGAGCTAAGTTCTTGCTTTCTTCCCTGTGACTCATTCTGTGCCTTATACTCTAATAAGTTGGGTTTGTACTTAGCCCCTCAGGTCTGAACTCCTAACTGAAAACAGTTCTTTTGAATTCCTGATCCTACCGACTTTTAGGTCTGTGGTAGTTAGAGTCAGGTATTAACTTGGCCAGGTGAAGGCACCTAGTTCTGTTCCTGTGGACATGAGCCAATGGTACTTGAACCTCAACTGTTGCTGATTACATCTGCAGTTGACTAGGAGGTGTGCCTGCTGCAATGAATGATGTTTGATTTAATTGGCTGGTGCTTAAATGAGAGATGTCAATGTAGCATAGCCCAAGCAGCTCAGCATACCTCATCTCAGTACTCACAGCTCAGCCCAGGCCTTTGGAGAGGCAGAAAGAAAACACCCCCGGGAAAGCTGTTGGAACCCAGAGGCCTAGAGAGAAGGCCAGCACACATCACCCTGTGCCTTCCCATGTAAGAAAGAACCTCAGTTGAAAGTAGCTGCTTTTCCTCTGAAGAACTAATGAAATAAATCCCCTTTTATTAAAAGCTAATCCATCTCTGGTGTGTTGTATTCCAGCAGCTAGCAAACTAGAACAAGGTCTCAAACTCCAGTCCAGGGGTGACCATGCTCAGAATGGACAGTTGCCCCATAACAGATGGGCTGGACTCGGCTCTACTTCTTCATATTATCTGCCACCCCAAATTCCCAAGGCTTTCCCTAACTGCTGGAGTGTCAAGTCTGCTGACCTATTTTCTGTTATGGGACAGCCCGGTCCGTGACTAAAACAACATCACCTCTCACTTGCTCCTTGAACTTTATCCCCCAGCCCTGTAATGAACTCCCCTACATCAGTTGTCTGGTCTGTACGTAAACCAAGCCCCATTGAAATCCCATTCATCTGCCCAGGACTCTCATTTCTCTACTGAATTGAGGTTTTAAATGTCAGATGAATAATAGTATATCACCTGAATGATCACGACAATATATTCCCTTACATTTAGGAGATGAACTAGCTGCTTACATCAATATTTTTTAAACACCGAACGAAGCAACTGTCAAGAGTATGCAAATTCATGGTGCAATTTACCACTTCAACATTCCTCATGCCGATAATGCAGAAGTCACATCCACCATAATGCTCACCCTCCAACAGCGAATATAAGAGCCAAAAATAATAATGAACATTCACTAAGCACCTACCAGATACCAAGCATTTTACAAATACTGTCTCAATAATATTCATATCACTGTTATTATTCCCACTTCATAGACACAGGCTTAGTGAGGTGTCCTAAATTGTTCAGCATCACAACGAAAAATGTTTGAGTTGCTCCTTCAGAATAAGCTCAGCAGCAACTTAATGGGTTTGTGCTTTATCCTTGCCGCCCACTCTGTACCCCAGATTTTAAGTACTGGTGTTTAAATACAATCAACTTTTTATCTAGGCAGTTTTCATGCTGTGCAGTTTTACTTCCCAGGTTCTTTTCATGGCTGTGTGCCTGTCATCTTCACAGGCAGGACCAACAGTGGCCCCAGTCCATGGCAAGGTGCTTCGATGCAGGCCTGTAAAAGCAATGGCTCCCACGTTATCTCCACCCAAGTGCCCCATTCATGGTTATGCTGAGCAGCTGGATGAGCAGAGCTGCTCATTGTTCCCACCAGTTTAACCTTTCCACCCAGGCTTGCTTTGGCCTGACATGCTCAGTGACTCCTACTCCCTCCTTACAAACCTTCTATTTCCCAAGCTCTGGATTCCATACTCAATTCAACTGTTTCCATAGTACATGAAATTTTTTTTCCAAATCATTTACTGTCCTTTCTTGAAATTTTTCTTTACTTCTATCCACACCACAGTCACTTTGTATTTGTCTGTTTGCTTGTTTTTGGCTAAATACAATATACACACCAGTCCCACTTCCACCCTAGATCCTTGGCAGAAGTGGAAGTCGGCCTTGCTTCAATGCAGATGCAGACCCCTACACCTGGGAACATGGCTTGGGTGTGTGTACAGACTCCAGGATTACCACTCTCACACGTCCTCTCCTATGAACACACCTGGACAGTGCAACGATAGAAAAATGGTGCATGGCAGACAGACACATCCCAGTAAAATAAATAGGCAAACAAGGCATGACAAAGATGTATTTAGAAACCAATTATTCAATAGCTAGAATGGGTTCCAAAATGCTGTGGTGATGTTAGAAGGTGAGCTCGTGTCTTAGTTTGCCAGGGCTACTGTAACAAAGTCACAGGGACTACGGCCTGTTGGATTTAAACCACAAAAATTCACTGACCCATGGTCTGGAGGTTAGATGTCTAAAATCAAGGGGCTGGTAGGACCCTGCTTCCTCTTGAAGGGAAGAATCCCTTCCATGCTTCCCCCTTGGCTTCTGGTGGGCGGGCAGCAATCCACGCTGTTCTGTGGCTTGCGACGTGACTCAAGTCACCTCTGTCACATGGCCATACCTCTTTCTCTGTCCCTCTGTCTTGCTGTGTCCAAATTTCCTCTACTCATAAGAATACCAATCATACTGGATGAAGGCCCACCCTACTGAAGCTTAGCCTCATCTTAACTGAAAACATCTTTGTAACTGAGAAATTGGGGTTTAAGGGATGATTTTGATAACTGAATCATAATCCCTTTTTGCTTTCTGGGATATTGGAGGAGACTGAGGGTAAGACCTGAAGGCCCTAAACTATAATTCAGCTGCCCTGATATCTGAAATGAATGTAAAAGCCCTTATCTTGTGCCTTTGTGACTGTAAGTACGGTTATACCCTTTATCTGGTCATTTCCTGTTAGGGCAAGGGCCCTAATATGCTAACAAAGAATTTGAAGTCAGCCATTAACTAGCTTCAGCCTGGACATTTGTAAATCCTATGAGCTCGACTCTGCCATGGAAAGACAACTTGTCTCCCTTCCTTTTGGCTTACACATTTGGTGCTGAAGTGATAGCTCTGCCTCCCCTCCTTTCAGCTTATGTTCTCCTACTGAAATGATGGCACTGTCCTCCTTCTGCTTTGAACTTATTGTTTGAAATGACCTCCTCTCCTTTTGCTAGAACCCTTAAAAACCCTGAATCCCCTAAACTTGGGAAGGTAGATTTTGGGCCACCAGGCCATCTGCGCTCCGACTCCGAGCTTAGTAATAGATGCTCTCTCTTTGAAACCCCAGTGTCTCAGGAATTGGTTATGGGGTGTGTGGAGCAAAAGAATCCACATCATTTGTCCAGTAATATCTTCAAAGATCCTATTTACAAATGAGTCCACATTCAAGCGATCAGGGCTTAGGACTGAAATATAAAACCTCTTAAAGAGGACACTAAATATAATATCAATGTCTGGCCCTAGTTAATAAGGGGGAATACAAGTTTCTCTCAAAGGCTGGTTTAGGAAGTATCAGGAATTCACTAGTTCTCATAAACAGGACTCAATCTATTTTCCCTCCATAGTTTTTTTTTTTTTTTTAAAGTTTTCCTGAGTTTCTTTTCATAGAAAATCTATTACTTAAAGCAACATTTTTTTTAACCTGGGTAAATGCAATGAGAATAAAATTATTATTATAACTAATGAAAACAGAGAGTGGGGGTTATAAGGCAGAGGATCTCAGAATTTGACACATAACTGCTACCTTAGTCTTCCTTACTGGGCCTGTGTGCCACTCCTAAGCCTTAAAGTATCATTGGAACCTTTGCAATTTAAGTTGCTATTTACTCGCTAAAGAAAAGGGCTCTTTAATTAACACCCCCTCAGCCTTGGTCCTTGACCAGTTTAGACTTTAATAAATCCCTGTTTAGATGATCAACAATAAACAAACATGATAACATCGACTGAAACAGTAGTCCATAAGCCCCCTGGTTTACTTTCTAAAAACAGATAACCAGAATTAGAGAAGAATATCTCTATTATTTTAGAAGCATAAACTCTTTTGGAAGGTAATAGCCATTGCAGTATTTTCAGTATACCTTTCATCAGTTATCAAAAATAGAGGAGCACAAATCAGAAGACAAGTGGCCCAATTAACAATTTATGAGACGGAAATGCAAACCTTCAGTGTTAAAACTGTTCTCATAGCACAGCAGGGTCTATAGACCCTCAACAATCTCTCTTCTTCTCTTGGGCTGATGGCAGTCATGACTAACAGATCACTGCACTCACCGATCGAGTCCAGATGGGAACTTCTCAACAATTTAGACCAAGAAGATATAGATATTATCAATTAATTAGAACTTGCACTTGAGTTATTCTTTCCTTGGCTTCCTTCTTTTTTTTTTTTCTTTGCACCCTGGCTTAGAAAGCTAAATGAAAATCGCATCAACCATCTCCTCCATCAAGATATTAGGTTATTTCTAGAAATTATTGCTCAAATCTGCAGATTTTGAGCTACAGGGGTATTAAGCTCAGGGGCTAATTTTTATGCTTGATTAGGGTTATATCCTTTCCTCCATCCTAATGAACTCACCAACTTTAACAAGTTATTCTCAAGACAACATGTCCTTACCATCCTGACAAACCCACAGAACTTCTGCTCCTTCCTCCTACATGACAGTTTGGATTTCAGCATTTCATGACAAAATAAAAATTTTCTTTTTGTGATCCAGAGTTCCTAATTGGAAGTGCGAATTAGAAGTTAGAGGAGAAATCCCCTAAACTTCTGTAACAGAAACACATTGGGTTTTATTTCTGTCAAGATTTAGAGCCTGCAATGAGCAAGAACATCCAAGAAGGACTATTTCTGTGGTGTGAGGAAATGTGGAGAGCACATGAGTACAATGCCAGCCTTTTTCTTGTAGCATTTTTGAGAATACAAGTCTATCTTTAGGAAGCATGATTCATAACAATGAACTAAACAGTGGATAATTCCAACCGGCTACACTTAAGTTACACAGTGATGCATATAGAATATAACCGAAAGTGGGATGTGTGAAGAAGATGCATGTAGAGGAAGGCAAATGACGTTCTGGAATGAAATGTTTCATAAACCGAGGGACCACCTTGGACCATAATCCATTTAGGTAGGTTTCCTGCCCCCATCCCATTTGCTCTAAGTAGTTATGTATAAAGACATATCAAAATAATTACCAAAGCAAGAGAAGGGAAAAGAGAAGATTTTGTCAAGTGCGATGCTATTTCATTCGCTGACAATAGACTGAAGGTACACATAGCATAAGAAGCAAACGAGGGCATTAAATAAGTGGAGGTTTCAAAAGAATATGTACAGGACAGAAAGCTATGACCCTAAGAGTTAAAAACAAAACAAAAACGAAATTAAAGGCTATAGTGCAGCAGCAACCAAGGATAAGCTAAGCTCTGAAGCTTTGATATATAGGAAGCAAGGAAAGTTGCTGAAAGTGATTAATGATATTGTTTTAGCAGATGAACAGCAGCTTTCTGAACTGATTGCAAAGGATGATGAAGAAATGAAAGGTGTCTAGTGCGGGAATTGGGAGATGGTGAGATACAGGAGTGCTTAGGCCAGGAAGAGTTCCACAGCGAGGTGATTGATAAAGGTGGGATAGGACTCCAGATGTTAGGAAAGAAACATATCTCAAAATTATCAGTCATCACCGAGAAAGGGAAAGGAATAATTTAACAGGAAAGATAAGTTGCAGGAAATTAAAAGTGAAGTAAGATATATTAGAAGATATGGGAGTTTAACAGGATTTTTCTTTTAAAACTGGAGGTAAATTGGAGAAGTATTTTCCATCCCAAAGAGCAATCAAAACTCAAGTAAATGAAAGCTTCTAGGACAGTATCACAGCATAATTTCCTATAAGCAGATGAATTCAATAAAGAGAGACAGTTTCTAAAGTTTGAAAGCCTAGAATTACTTTGCTCTGTGAAGTTTGTAGGTCACTCCTCTAGCAAATATTTTAGTGAATTTATTGTCTGATTTCTCAGCTATTAGTCAAATTATGTACCCAGAAAGTATGTCACCTGGCTTATATATTTAGGCCGACTTCTAAACAAATTGCCCTTTCTACTATGACTGTTCTTCTTTTCAGGTCAAATATAGGATAATGTAAAACAAAAAAATAAAACCACCTTGGATTGGAAGTCTTGGCTGGACCTTCTCAGATTCATCGTGTGAACCAAGATAAGTAATTTGAATGAGTCTAGGTCCCCATTTACTAGTCCATCAAATATAAAAGGATTCCTATCTACTCAGATAAATCCACGAGATTATTAAGGTAGAAAATCATCACATTTGAAGATGAGTTAAAGTAGAACAAGCACCATCAACAACATAGGTCTGTATTTACAGATTTGCTGTTGAAGCTTCAACAACTTCTGCTGAAGGACATTACAAAAAATATATACATGATTATGGATGCTGAAAGCATTGCCTTTTTTATCCTGTTTATGCTACTATTGCTCTTTTATGCCTTTTAAGGTAAATAAAATAACTTCTTTTAGGGCTTCCTCACTGCTCAACCTCAGGGGATTCTGTTCATAGAGAATACACTGTAAAAAGCATGCCCATGGTATTGTACACTAAGGGGAATGACTTCAGTACATCTTCAAATTGACTAATAACTTTAGTAGATATATATTTTGAAATAAATTCAGACTTAGAGGAAAGTTGCCAACACAGAAGGAAGTAGTCACATATACTGCACACCCAGCAGGAAATTTTTGAAAGGTTGGTTCATCTGAAATATGGATTCTGTTTGCTTCTATTTTAGACTCGATTTCCACTCAGAAGAATATCAACTGTAGAGCAAAACATTGTTTACAATGTGTTTGGCATAGAAAAAACTAATAATGTGGGGGTAAAGTTTGAGTATGGAGAAATAAGATGGCTTAATTCATGTATTTATCTTCAAGCATAGGGAACCACATCTTTTCTGGGCAACACCACACATGAAAACAATAAATGCAGAAATCAAAAGAAAGGATGTAGGAACAAGAAAGCATAGGGTCAGTTCCCATTTACCACTTAGAAGCTGTGTAAGCACGTGCATTTTCATGAATCTTCTGGTACCTTACTTCCTTTTTCTATAAAGCGACGATAACATTATGTATATTTTAGAGGTGTGATGAGGATTAAATGAGTTAATATTTACAAAGTGCTCAGAACAAAGTCTGACACTCAGTAAGGACTATTAATGGTTTGATAAAAATAATTTTGGCAGGCAAACAACACTCTCTGTGTTTGGGAATTTAAGACCATGACAACTCTTGAAATCTAAGATAATAAGAAAGACTGGTGGAGGGGGAGAAGAGCTTAGTGTGTCTGTGCTTGCGTGTACTTAGGTATTTAAATATTTTACTTATGTATTTCCAGGGTTCTACACAATGTACTGAAATGAAATTATCTAGTCAAAATCTGGCTTATCACTAAAAGCAAACATATATACAACATGGCTGCCCCCATTACCAAAATGCAATTTAATACCAAGAATAGAGAAGTGACTTTACTCAGTACACTTTTTTTTTTTTTTAACATCAGAAGGAATTTTGAGATCTTTTGATTTTCAATTCTCAGTTTATGACACTGGGAATGTAGAGGCTTCAGGTGTTGGGTAGAATCTTTGAATCACAAGCCGTAACTTGGAGGATTTGAAATTAATTCCAAGAAAAATCTTGATACTGGGTGTTTTTCCCTCATAAAATGAATTGCCTTAAGATAAATTTAAATTCATCATTTTTGGAAATGTCAGGGTAAGTAAATACTTTGGGAAGATACTGGTATCACAGATACAAACTAAATGAGGCCTCTTCAGGAAGAAAACTCAAACAAAAACAGGTAAACAGAAGATAGAAGAAACTAGAAAATAATTGTGGAATACCAAAATGTAGAAGAGGGGTAACTACCAAAATTGCCAGAAAAGTTACAGGAACCAACTTTTACATTGAGACATGTTGATGATACTTAGAGTGCAGCTACGGGTCTTCCAGGAATACTGAATGGGAGAAACTTTTGCTGATAATGGAGACAAAATCAATAAGTAAGTAAGGCATAAAGGAGACAGGTAGATTCCCTAAGTCAAATACACAATTTTAGGGCTGAGCATTTCAAGTAAAAAGTATTAGAGAAAAGGGATTATATAAGCAACTGGCCAAAAATATATGGAAATGCCTGAGTATTTTTTTTTTAATTTGCAAATGAGAGATTTTTATTGATTCTCTACAAGACTCTTTTCTCAGTCTCTACCGATTCTGTGATGTTCTCAGAAGCCTTTCTAACATTTATTTTTCCTCCCATCTGCCTTTGATGCCACTGGGGCCTCCCAATTACATAAACGTTTCTATTAACTAATAAACAGAAAAAAACAAATCACTATTCATACAATTGCAATGAAACACCAGTTTACGTAACAGCTCTGTCAGCATTCTAAAAGCTGTATATATATTTATGAAAATCCATAGATAGATAATGTAACTGTCAAGGAAACTGCTTTAGTTACTATTTATTGGAGCAAATTTACTGTACACTGAGGCCACTGAAACAATACAAATGCTCTCTATGCCCTAGAGCGACCAATTTATTGACAGGGTTAACAACCATTTGATAATGATGGCTTACTTCTCTTCTGCATCCAGTTAAAGAACCCCATTAAATTTATTTCTAAACAACATGAAAAAATGCCTCGAGAGTGCAGACTGATTTCAGGTGTTTGTTTTAAAGGACTGAAAAAACCGCCACTTCCATCCAGGCAATCCCCAGACACACAAATTAAAGAATAAAAGTCAACTGTCAAAATATACCACAAGGGGACATCTGGCTTGAATTGTGAGACTGACTGGCTCAAACGTTTACTCAATATTTTCTGAGAATCTCTCATTCATCAGACAGTTTTTATGCCACTTCTCATTTACCAATTGCTGACATAGGTACAAATGATAAGTTAAGATTCTTGATGAATTCGGAGTTGAGAAATGGAGTCAGATAAGCAATCAGGCAGTATGGCAACATACAGAAGAGGATCTCTGAACTGACTTGCATGAACCCTTGCCTACTTAGAAAACTTGACGTATTAACAAAGACCACACTCCTTCTGGAAAGCATGCGAGCTAATGCCTAAGGCAAGGTGAATACTTTTAGATAATAGAAAACTCCCTAGTAGGTCCACAAGAGTCTGCTCCCAAAAGATGAGGATGTACCCAAGTCAATTTAGGTAAGCCAGCTATAATTATTTCTGTATTTATAAAATTAAGCAAAAATTGTATCAACTGACAAAGTAAGTTCCATAAGGGCAGGGCTTTGTAATTCCCTAGTAAATAGAACAGGTCTGCTCAATATTTATTTCTTAAGTAAATATAATCACCAAAGTAATTTTATTTATACAAAGAAAATTGAATACTTTCAAAATAATCCCCAAGTACCGTTTCAAAAAAGAAGGTTCATATATCTGGTCAGACAAATGTAAACCACTGAGAAAGCCTCAACTCTATATGCAGATTTCTTCACAGGGATATTTCTCACTTAAAAAGGAAGAAACTGAAATTGGAAGTTAGAGACAAGACCAGGGCCAGCTAATGGCAATATGAGGTGAGAAACATATGTAATTTAAAACTTTCAAATACCCACATTACAAAAGTAATAAGAAGCAGGTGAAATTAAGGGTAACAACATTTTATTTAACGGAACACACACAAAGTATTATCATTTTAACTTGTAATCAATAGACATTTATTAATGAGGTATTTTACATTCTTTTTTTCTCCCCATACCAAATGTTCAACATCTATTATGTGCATTATACTTACAGCCCATCTTGAGTCAGACCAGCTGCATTTCAAGTGCTCAGCAGCCACGCGTTGCAACTGAGTGCTCTATCGGACAGTGTAAGAAAAGATAATATGAACGTGACTGATTTAAGGAAGATAAAAGTGGTATCACTCTAATCTGTGAATCTGGGTATGAGCTGAGGGGCCTGGGTTCAGGTTTCCTATGTTTTATGTTGGGAGTCCAATGGCTCCAGCACCATCTGTTGAAAACACAAATCTTCCTCAATTGAGCTGCTTTTACACCTTTGCTAAAAATCAGTTGGTAATGTTGCTTGGATCTATTTCTGGGTTCTCTGTTCTACTTTTCCATGTGTCCTAGTCTTCTATGAAATGTACCCAGTATTGGTCACTATAGCTATATAGTCTTAAAGGCAACTTGATAAACTGCACTGATGGTGGTTACATAAGTAAATATCCTTGTTCATACACAGCGGTTTTAAGTGATCAAGGAGCATGATATATACAACCTATATTTCAGTGTTCAGAAATCAGACTGATACAGAGACAGAAAGACAGATAGATAGATGGATAGATATAGATAGAATGATACGGCAGATGTGGCAAAATGTATCTGAGGGAGGTAGGGGTATATTAGAGTTCCCGAATGTATACATATATGTAATATTTTTATATGTAATTACATATATGTAATATTTTACATATATGTAATTACATATATGTAATATTTTTGTAACTGCCCTGCAGGTTGGAAAACCCTTCAAAGTAAAAAGTTTTAAAAAATCCAGTAATGCCATTTCTCCTACCTTTTTTTTCTCAAAAGTGTTTTGGTTATTCTAGGAACAAAACACTTTAGATAATTTTAGAATAAACTTCACTGAAATAAAATTTTCCTGGTGTTTTAATAGTAATGTCAGTAAATCTATAAATCAAACTGGGAAGAAATGACATCTTCACTACTCTGAGCATTCCAATCCATGAATACAGTATATCTCTCTCGCTTATTTAGGTCTTCGATTTCTCTCATCAACATTTTTTTAAATTGTAACATATAGATCCCATTCATATTTTGTTATGGGTATACCAGTGTAATTGACTTTCTTTTGGACTGATTATAAATGGTATTTTGATTTCTGCACGTTCAATTTCAGCATTCAGAAGTGTGACTGCTGTTTGAATATTGTTATATCCTGTGACCTTGCTGAGCTCACTTATTAGTTCTAGGAACCTGTTTATAGGTTCCTTGGGAGTCTCTACACAGACAAGCAGCCACCTGCAAATAAAGACAATTTTATTTCTTCCTTTCCAATCTGTATGCCTTTGTATTTTTTCTTGCCCTTTTGCACTGGCTAGAACGTCCAGTACTATTTCCTTGAACATGAGTGGGGAAAGCGGACATCTATGATTTGTTATCCAACTTAGGGAGAAAGCATTCAGCCTTTCAATATTAAGTACGCTGTTAGGTGGAGATGTTTCACAGGTGTTCTTTATCCATTGGTGGAAGTGCCCTTTTAACCCTGGCTTGCTGAGAATTATCTTCTTGATAATGTATGTCGGATTGCATCAAATGCTTTTTTGTGTGTGTCAATTGAGATGACCATATGATATTTTCTCCTTTAGTCTTTTATACATGATGGATTACAGTGACTAATTTTACCTGTTGAACCAGCCTTGCCGGCATAAAATAAATGCCATTTGGTCATGGAACATGGTCTTTTACATATTGATGCATTCAATTTACTAATATATACTGGAGTACTTTTGCATATAATTTCACTAGAGACATTGGTCTGTGTTTGCTTTCTTTGTATGTTGTCTATGTCTGATTTTGGCACGAGGCACATATGATGCCAACACGTGGGAAACGTTGCCTTTTCTTATATTTTTTGGTACAAATGGGGTGAAACGTGCTAATTCTTTACATTTTTGGGTAAAAAATTAAATTTTTAATGGTTGTAAAGCTGTCCAGATTATCAATTTCATCTTGCTTGAGTTGTACAATTTTGGATTTTCAAGGAATTAGTCCATTTCTGCATAAAGCTGCATAAAGTTGTTATTGCCCTTTCAATGGCTGCAAGTTCTGTAATGGAATCCCCTGATTCATTCCTGATACTGGGGAATTGTGTCATTCTTTCCATTTTTGTCAATCTTGCTGGAGTTTTATCTTTGTTATTGATATTTTTGAAGAGCCAGCTTTCTGTTTCATTGATTTTATTTATCATTTTCTGTTTTCAATTCTACTGATTTCTACTCTTAACTTTCATTTCCTTCATTCTGTTTTCTGTGCTTATATTACAGTTCTTCTAGTTTCTTGAGGAAGGTGCCGACACTGTTGATTTCAGACTTTTTCTCTTTCAAATGTAAGCATTTAGTGCTATCAATTATCCCTCAAAGCATGGCCTTAGCTACATAATGCCATATTTGTATGTTTTATTTTGATATTCATTTTTAAGCATTCTTACTACCTTTAGATCTTCCTCTTTGATCTATAGCATATAAGTATATCGCCATAATCTCAAAGTATTTGGAGATTGCCCTGTTGTCTTTATGTTATCAATTTCTAGCTTGATTCCATTATAGTCTCAGAGTATATTCTCCATGATTTCAATTTGAAGAAAATTGTTAAGATACCACCCATAATTAGGTTGATCTTTCTGAATGTTCCATGATCATTTGAAAAATATGCATTCTGTTGCTATTTGGGGAAAATGTTCTACATTTGTCAATTAGATACTTCTGCTTGATTCTCTTATTCATTTCTTCCATATCTTTGCTGATTTTCTGTCCAGTAGCTGTATCAATTGCTGAGAATGGCTTGATGAATTATCTAACTATAATTGTGGATTTGCCTATTTATCCTTTAACCTGTATCAGTTTTACTTCATGTATTTTTTTTTTTGTAGGTGTGACTTTTTTTTTTATTTTTATTTTTATTAACGGAAAAAAAAAAAGAAATTAACACAACATTTAGAAATCATACCGTTCTACATATGCACTCAGTAATTCTTAACATCATCACATAGATGCATGATCATTGTTTCTTAGTACATTTGCATCGGTTTAGAGGAACTAGCAACACAACAGAAAAGGATATAAAATGTTAATATAACGAAAAGAAATAAAAGTAGTAATAATAGTAAAAAACGACAACAACAAACAAACCAACAAGCAAACAAAAACAAAAAAAACCCTATAGCTCAGATGCAGCTTCATTCAGTATTTTAACATGATTACTTTACAATTAGGTATTATTGTGCTGTCCATTTTTGAGTTTTTGTATCTAGTCCTGTTGCACAGTCTGTATCCCTTCAGCTTCAATTACCCATTGTCTTACCCTGTTTCTAACTCCTGCTGAACTCTATTACCAATGACATATTTCAAGTTTATTCTCGAATGTCCGTTCACATCAGTGGGACCATACAGTATTTGTCCTTTAGTTTTTGGCTGGATTCACTCAGCATAATATTCTCTAGGTCCATCCATGTTATTACATGGTTCATAAGTTTATCTTGTCTTAAAGCTGCATAATATTCCATCGTATGTATATACCACAGTTTGTTTAGCCACTCTTCTGTTGATGGAGATTTTGGCTGTTTCCATCTCTTTGCAATTGTAAATAACGCTGCTATAAACATTGGTGTGCAAATGTCCGTTTGTGTCTTTGCCCTTAAGTCCTTTGAGTAGATACCTAACAATGGTATTGCTGGGTCGTATGGCAATTCTATATTCAGCTTTTTGAGGAACCGCCAAACTGCCTTCCACAGTGGTTGCACCCTTTGACATTCCCACCAACAGTGGATAAGTGTGCCTCTTTCTCCGCATCCTCTCCAGCACTTGTCATTTTCTGTTTTGTTGATAATGGCCATTCTGGTGGGTGTGAGATGATATCTCATTGTGGTTTTGATTTGCATTTCTCTAATGGCCAGGGACATTAAGCATCTCTTCATGTGCCTCTTGGCCATCCGTATTTCTTCTTCTGGTAGGTGTCTGTTTAAGTCTTTTTCCCATTTTGTAATTGGGTTGGCTGTCTTTTTGTTGTTGAGTTGAACAATCTCTTTATAAATTCTGGATACTAGACCTTTATCTGATATGTCGTTTCCAAATATTGTCTCCCATTGTGTAGGCTGTCTTTCTACTTTCCTGATGAAGTTCTCTGATGCACAAAAGTGTTCAATTTTGAGGAGCTCCCATTTATTTATTTCCTTCTTCAGTGTTCTTGCTTTAGGTTTAAGGTCCATAAAACCACCTCCAGTTGTAAGATCCATAAGATATCTCCCAACATTTTCCTCTATCTGTTTTATGGTCTTAGACCTAATGTTTAGATCTTTGATCCATTTTGAGTTAACTTTTGTATAGGGTGTGAGAGATGGGTCTTTTTTCATTCTTTTGCATATGGATATCCAGTTCTCTAGGCACCATTTATTGAAGAGACTGCTCTGTCCCAGGTGAGTTGGCTTGACTGCCTTATCAAAGATCAAATGTCCATAGATGAGAGGGTCTATATCTGAGCACTCTATTCGATTCCATTGGTCGATATATCTATCTTTATGCCAATACCATGCTGTTTTGACCACTGTGGCTTCATAATATGCCTTAAAGTCAGGCAGCGCGAGACCTCCAGCTTCGTTTTTTTTCCTCAAGATGTTTTTAGCAATTCGGGGCACCCTGCCCTTCCAGATAAATTTGCTTATTGGTTTTTCTATTTCTGAAAAATAAGTTGTTGGGATTTTGATTGGTATTGCATTGAATCTGTAAATCAATTTAGGTAGGATTGACATCTTAACTATATTTAGTCTTCCAATCCATGAACACGGTATGCCCTTCCATCTATTTAGGTCTTCTGTGATTTCTTTTAACAGTTTTTTGTAGTTTTCTTTATATAGGTTTTTTGTCTCTTTGGTTAAATTTATTCCTAGGTATTTTATTCTTTTAGTTGCGATTGTAAATGGGATTCGTTTCTTGATTTCCGCCTCAGCTTGTTCATTACTAGTGTATAGAAAAGCTACAGATTTTTGAATGTTGATCTTGTAGCCTGCTACTTTGCTGTACTCATTTATTAGCTCTAGTAATTTTGTTGTGGATTTTTCTGGGTTTTCTACATATAGTATCATATCGTCTGCAAACAGTGAAATAGTTTTACTTCTTCCTTTCCAATTTTGATGCCTTGTATTTCTTTTTCTTGCCTAATTGCTCTGGCTAGAACTTCCAACACAATGTTGAATAATAGTGGTGATAGTGGACATCCTTGTCTTGTTCCTGATCTTAGGGGGAAAGTTTTCAATTTTTCCCCATTGAGGATGATATTAGCTGTGGGTTTTTCATATATTCCCTCTATCATTTTAAGGAAGTTCCCTTGTATTCCTATCTTTTGAAGTGTTTTCAACAGGAAAGGATGTTGAATCTTGTCAAATGCCTTCTCTGCATCAATTGAGATGATCATGTGATTTTTCTGCTTTGATTTGTTGATATGGTGTATTACATTAATTGATTTTCTTATGTTGAACCATCCTTGCATACCTGGGATGAATCCTACTTGGTCATGATGTATAATTCTTTTAATGTGTTGTTGGATACGATTTGCTAGAATTTTATTGAGGATTTTTGCATCTGTATTCATTAGAGAGATTGGTCTGTAGTTTTCTTTTTTTGTAATATCTTTGCCTGGTTTTGGTATGAGGGTGATGTTGGCTTCATAGAATGAATTAGGTAGTTTTCCCTCCACTTCGATTATGTTGAAGAGTTTGAGGAGAGTAGGTACTAATTCTTTCTGGAATGTTTGATAGAATTCACATGTGAAGCCGTCTGGTCCTGGACTTTTCTTTTTAGGGAGCTTTTGAATAACTAATTCAATCTCTTTACTTGTGATTGGTTTGTTGAGGTCGTCTATTTCTTCTTGAGTCAAAGTTGGTTGTTCATGTCTTTCCAGGAACCTGTCCATTTCTTCTAAATTGTTGTATTTATTAGCGTAAAGTTGTTCATAGTATCCTGTTATTACCTCCTTTATTTCTGTGAGGTCAGTAGTTATGTCTCCTCTTCCATTTCTGATCTTATTTATTTGCATCCTCTCTCTTCTTCTTTTTGTCAATCTTGCTAAGGGCCCATCAATCTTATTGATTTTCTCATAGAACCAACTTCTGGTCTTATTGATTTTCTCTATTGTTTTCATGTTTTCAATTTCATTTATTTCTGCTCTAATTTTTGTTATTTCTTTCCTTTTGCTTGCTTTGGGATTAGTTTGCTGTTCTTTCTCCAGTTCTTCCAAGTGGACAGTTAATTCCTGAATTTTTGCCTTTTCTTCTTTTCTGATAAAGTCATTTAGGGCAATAAATTTCCCTCTTAGCACTGCCTTTGCTGTGTCCCATAAGTTTTGATATGTTGTATCTTCATTTTCATTTGCCTCTAGGTATTTACTAATTTCTCTTGCAATTTCTTCTTTGACCCACTTGTTGTTTAAGAGTGTGTTGTTGAGCCTCCATGTATTTATGAATTTTCTGGCCCTCCGCCTATTATTGATTTCCAACTTCATTCCTTTATGATCCGAGAAAGTATTGTGTATGATTTCAATATTTTTAAATTTGTTAAGACTTGCTTTGTGACCCAGCATATGGTCTATCTTTGAGAATGATCCATGAGCACTTGAAAAAAAGGTGTATCCTGCTGTTGTGGGATGTAATGTCCTATAAATGTCTGTTAAGTCAAGTTCATTTATAGTAATATTCAGGTTCTCTATTTCTTTATTGATCCTCTGTGTAGATGTTCTGTCCATTGATGAGAGTGGTGAATTGAAGTCTCCAACTATTATGGTATATGTGTCTATTTCCCTCTTCATTGTTTGCAGTGTATTCCTCACGTATTTTGGGGCATTCTGGTTCGGTGCATAAATATTTATGATTGTTATGTCTTCTTGCTTAATTGTTCCTTTTAATAGTATATAGTGTCCTTCTTTGTCTCTTTTAACTGTTTTACATTTGAAGTCTAATTTGTTGGATATTAGTATAGCCACTCCTGCTCTTTTCTGGTTGTTGTTTGCATGAAATATCTTTTCCCAACCTTTCACTTTCAACCTATATTTATCTTTGGGTCTAAGATGTGTTTCCTGTAGACAGCATATAGAAGGATCCTGTTTTTTAATCCATTCTGCCAGTCTATGTCTTTTAATTGGGGAATTCAGTCCATTGAAATTTAGAGTTATTACTGTTTGGATAATATTTTCCTCTACCATTTTGCCTTTTGTATTATATATATCATATCTGACTTTCCTTCTTTCTACACTTTTCTCCATGTCTCTCTCTTCTGTCTTTTTGTATCTGACTCTAGTGCTTCCTTTAGTATTTCTTGCAGAGCTGGTCTCTTGGTCACAAATTCTCTTAGTGACTTTTTGTCTGAGAATGTTTTAATTTCTCCCTCATTTTTGAAGGACAATTTTGCTGGATATAGGAGTCTTGGCTGGCAGTTTTTCTCTTTTAGTAACTTAAATATATCATCCCACTGTCTTCTAGCTTCCATGGTTTCTGCTGAGAAATCTACACATAGTCTTATTGGGTTTCCCTTGTATGTGACGGATTGTTTTTCTCTCGCTGCCTTCAAGATCCTCTCTTTCTCTTTGACCTCTGACATTCTAACTAGTAAGTGTCTTGGGGAACGCCTATTTGTGTCTAATCTCTTTGGGGTGCGCTGCACTTCTTGGATCTGTAATTTTAGGTCTTTCATAAGATTTGGGAAATTTTCAGTGATAATTTCTTCCATTAGTTTTTCTCCTCCTTTTCCCTTCTCTTCTCCTTCTGGGATACCCACTACACGTATATTTGTACGGTTCACATTGTCCTTGAGTTCCCTGATACCTTGTTCAAATTTTTCCATTCTTTTCCGGATAGTTTCTGTTTCTTTTTGGAATTCAGATGTTTCATCCTCCAAATCACTAATTCTATCTTCTGTTTCTTTAAATCTGTCATTGTAGGTATCCATTGTTTTTTCCATCTTTTCTACTTTATCTTTCACTTCCATAAGTTCTGTGATTTGTTTTTTCAGTTTTTCTATTTCTTCTTTATGTTCAGCCCATGTCTTCTTCATGTCCTCTCTCAATTTATCGATTTCATTTTTGAAGAGGTTTTCCATTTCTGTTCGTATATTCAGCATTAGTTGTTTCAGCTCCTGTATCTCATTTGAACTATTGGTTTCTTCGTTTGACTGGGCCATATGTTCAATTTTCTGAGCGTGATCCGTTATCTTCTGCTGGCGTCTGGGCATTTAGTCAGATTTCCCCGGGTGTTCGACCCCACAGCTTGAAAGATTTTTCTGCGCAATCTCTGGGTTCTGTTCTTCCTATCCTGCCCAGTAGGTGGCGCGCGTGGCACACGCCTGTCTGTGGGTTCCACCAGCGAAAGTTGCTGTGGGTCCCTCAACTCTGGAAAACTCTCGCCGTAGGGGAGGTTCGGCAACCGAAGCGTCTTGGAAGAATGCCAGCCGGCCTGGGGTTCCAAACGCGGGGAGGGTCGCCGGCCGTCGCAGCACAGGAGAGCGTCCGGCCAAATTAGCCAGTCGGCCCGGGGCACCAAGCGTGGCGGGAGGGCGCCAGCTGTCACAGCCCGGGAGAGTACACTGTTCCCAGCCAACGGGGGAGTCACGTGTTTGGAAGGGATCCCCCGGTCACTGTTCTCCGCAGTCTGGGGATTTCCGACCCAACTATCTCAGTTGTTCCGGGGGGCCTCGTGTGGTGGGGGCACCAGCCGCCGCGGCCTAAGAGGACCGCCTGTCCAATTCTACCAGCTGGCCCAGGAAGGTGGAAGGGAGGGACTCCGTTTGCTTGCCGTCCCACCCAGGAAAGCCCGTGCCCCTTGGTGATCTCACCGGAGCTGGTTCTCCCAGATAGTCAGCCGTTCCAGGATGGGGTACGTTGTCCCTTTGATCTCCGTCGTGGCTCCGGGAGCTACTCTGTATTATCTCCACTCCCCCAGTAGCTGTTCTGGAGGAGGAAAGGTGAGGGCGGCAAGGCTGTCGAGGCTGGTGGCGGAGGAGCACGGTGAAGGCGGGGGAAGAGGGCACCGTGGTGGTTGGAGAGCAGCGGGAGCAGGAGGGGGAAGAGAGGGGAGAAGGAGGTCGGGCGGCTCGGCTGCTGCGGGGCTTGGGCGCCGCGCGGCGGGCCGGCGGAGAAAGAGAGGGGAGAAGGAGGTCGGGCGGCTCGGCTGCTGCGGGGCTTGGGCGCCGCGCGGCGGGCCGGCGGAGAAAGAGAGGGGAGAAGGAGGTCGGGCGGCTCGGCTGCTGCGGGGCTTGGGCGCCGCGCGGCGGGCCGGCGGAGAAAGAGAGGGGAGAAGGAGGTACTTCATGTATTTTGAGGTTTCATTATTTGGTATATACATATGTAAGATCATTATATCATCTTAACGATGGATCATTTTATCTTTGTGTCCCTCTTTGTCTCTAGTGACTTCCTTTGCTCTGGAATATATTCTATCTGATATTAACATAACCACTCCTGTTCATTTTGATCAATATTTACATGGCATGTCATTTACCACCCTTTTACTTCTGACCTCACTATGTCACTGTTTTTGAACTGGGATTCTTGCAGACAGCAAATCGCTGAATCAGGTTATTTCTCCTTTCTGTCAGTCTCTGTGTATTAATTGGTATGTTTATACCATTAGCATGCAAGGTAATTATTGATAAGTTGAGACTTAAGTCTGCCACCTTATTTGTTTTTGCTGTCATTGCTGTTGTCTATTTCATGTTCCACTGTTTTTCTTTTCTTATCTCCCTTTGGGTCACTTGGACATTTACTTAGCATTCTACTTTGATTTATTCATAGTATTTTTGAGTATATAACTTTGTATAGATTTCTTAATAGCACTTGAGGTACAAACATCTGTAATTATTACAGACAAATGGTATCAATGCTGTGCCAGTTTGAGTGAAACGTAAAAAAAAAAATACTTACTTCCATTTAAGTCCCTTTACCCTCATTATTATAAAATATGGGTACCTTAAGTATTTCTTTTAAATACATTGAGTACTACAGAAAGCAGTATTAAATCTTTTGCTTCAACCAATAGGATTTAAGAAAATCATAGGAAATATATTTATCTTCATATTTCTTTACCCATTCCTAAGTTCTTACTTCCATTCTTAAGTTTCAAGTCTTCTTCTATCATATCCTTTCTCTTGAAACAGCTTCCTTAAGTCATTCTTAAAAGTGGGTGTATTACTGTGGGATAAACAATGCCAATCTGACCAAGAGGGGGCAAAGAAGTGTAACAAATAAGTTATCAGTGGCTGAGAGAGTTCAAATAGAGTAGAGAGGCTACACTGGAGGTCACTCTTATGCAAGCTTCAGTTAGACATTGCTACCCATAACAACTTGCCAAACCCCAACCAAAACCATTCCTGCCAATCCTAAAGAACACCTAGGGAAATATATAAGAGTCTACAAAGGTTCCTTGCACTGGAGTAATTTTCCAGAAATCTACAACCTGCAGGTAAGTCCTGAAACCTAGAGGGCCCAGCCTCTCCAGAACATCAGCTAGTTCCATCTCCCTACCCCATATTAGTGACAGTCCCTTCCAACATGAAAAAGTTAGAATGATTAAAGGTGATGGTGGAGTTATAGAGAGAAGGCAGGGCTTAACAAATGAGTATGATTGCACAATCATTATATTGATATTTTAGTCTCCAGTATCTGAGAGCAGCTAGAAATAAAAAACCTAAAAGTGAGGAATGTAACGCATACCAAACCCTGAAATCTCTTCTACAACTAATTGTTGCGATATGCTTTGAAACTTATTCTTTGTATATATGTTATTTTTCACAAAAAAGAAAAAAAAAGTCAATTGCGATGCTAAAAAAGAATAATTGTAATAAAAAATTGGGGGAAAACGGAGGTATATTAGTTTGTTAAGCCTCTGGATTGCAATATACCACAAATGGAATGGCATTTAAAAAGGGAATTTAATAAGTTATAAGTGTACAGCTCTAAGGCCATAAATACGCCCTAACTAAGGCATCCAGAGAAAGATACCTTGAATCAAGGAAGAGTGATCTGGGAAGGCATGTGACTGGTATCTGCTGGTCCTTGTTCCCAGTTCCATTGCTTCCAGTTTCTGATGCCAGTCGTTTCCTCTCTAAGCATACGTTGGCCTTCACTTTGCTGCTCCAGGACAAAAACTCTGGGTTTTATCTCCTACCTTAGCATCTTCCCAGGCCACAGATTTCTTTTCTTCAGGTTCTGGCCATTTCTGTGAGTCCTTGCTTAGCACCTGGGCTGTTTCTGCCTCGATCTCCAAATGTCTACATCAGCTCTCTGTCAGCTCTGAAGCAGCTGTTCTGCAAGTATCTGCATCTGCTCCCTTCTGAGGTTTCCCCAAGATGTTTCCTCTTTTGAAGGACTCCAGTAAACTAATCAAGACCCACATGCAATGAGTGGAGTCACATCTCCATCTAATCAAAGGTCACACCCACAATTGGGCATGTGACATCTCATGTATAGATCATCTAACGAAAAGTTTCTGCCCCAAAATATTGAATCAGGGTTAAAAGAAACACTCGCCCCCACAAGACTGGATCAGGATTAAAACGTGTTTTCTGGGATACATAACACTTTCAAACTGGCACAGTTGGTCTCGTGGTAACAAAGTCCCTAGGTTTCCTTTGAAAATATCTTTCTTTTCCCTCTATTCCTAAAAGATAGTTTTTTTAGGTATAGAATTATAGGTTGACAACTGTTTCGTTTCCATAGGTGTAAAATGTTGTATCACTTTCTTCTGGCCCCTTTGGGTTTAGATGAGATATCCAGTATCTTTAAATTGATTTTATGTCATTAAGGAATGCATTGCAGCTCCCCAGCAGCTTTCAAGATCTTATATTTGTCTTCAGATTTCACAAGTTTAATTATGATGTATCTTGGCATGAATTTCCTTTGGTTTATCCTCTTTAGATTCACTCATATTTTTGAATATGTAGATTATGGGTACACAGGTCCCTGAGATTCTTTTCAGATTTTTTCAGTCTACTCTCTGTTGTTCATGGCATATAAATTTTATTGTACTGGTGGAACGCTGTCCACTGATTCTATCCTCCAGCACATGTACTCTAATACTGAACTCATCTAGCAACTTTTTCTTTAAATTTGTTTTTCATTTCTATAAGCTACATCTAATCTTTTTAAAACTTCTGTTTTTTTCCTGATATTTACCATATTTTAAAATTTTTTTCCCCAAGAGAATTCCTAATTGCATATTGGAAAATTTTTGCGATAGCTGCTTTCAAATCTGTCAGACAATTCTATATCTGGTTCTTATTGCAGAGTTATCTGTGTTTCTTCTTCATTCAACTTGTAATTTTCATAGTTCCGGCATGATGCGTGATATTTTTAGTGTATTCTGGACATTTTAGAAACTACATGAGCCATTGATCCTATTGATTTATTTATTTTATCAGTGTTATTTTTAAAGCAGGCAGTCCTCACGTCAAGTTGAGGGTTAACACGTGTGTCATGTGAATGAATGCCCTGTTGACACCATGAAATCACAAACTGTTCTTATTGAGGAAAAATGAACATAACATGAAGCTAATGATTTTTAAATGAACCATGTTGTGGTATTTACTACATTCACAGTGTTTTGCAACCATCACCTCTACGTGGTTCCAAAACCTGTCATCAGCACAAAAGGAAATCTTGTAAGCATTAAGCAGTCACTTTCGATTCCCCTCATCTCCAGCTGAAAGCATCTACACTTTTGAAATAAAGGAAAGGAGTGGCTTGGAGAAAGCAGGTAGGTCAATGAATTGGAGCACTTAGTGAGAGGAAAGTATAGTCAACCTGAGAGTAGCTGGGAAAGAGAGAAATCTGTGCCCAAAGAGATCAACACCTATGTCAATTGTATTCAAGGTGGGGCAGGTATAGGCCCAAGGTGTGATTGTAAGAGTAATGACTTAGGTAGAAAAATGTATAAGATCACTTGTGAAGAGATGGTTAAAGAACCAGGGTACATGCTAGTCTCACTACAGGAACTTTGTGGTGTAAAAGCCTCACTATGTTTGAAATGGGACTCCCAGGTCACAAACTTCCATTGAATTAAGGAGAGTCACAGCAAAGAAGATGGTTAAGAGGTGGTACAACTTCAAGGCATAGGTCAGAAAACAAACGTCAAGTGGAAAGAGTCAACATGCTGATGAGCTACCACCCCACCTTCCATGACCTGGGGTCATCAACAGTCCTGCCCTGAGAGGTTTCAGGAATACTGTATCTAAAGAGGTGAACCAGAAGTTGATTAAGGAAATGGATAAACATTCTTGAAGAAATTGAGAACATGCATGTTTATATTTAATGCATCAAAGTGCACTTTAGTAGATTACTTCACTAATGAGTCACAGTTCTCCAGATCTTACTGCATCAGCTTAACAACATTTAATGAAACTGAAATAACTTTTTTATTTTTAATTTTGGAAAACCCAGAACAGATGGATTGCGTATTCTCTCTCTAAACTCTCTGTTTCAGCTGTCTAAATGCCTCAATATGGCACTGCAACAGATGAGATGGGTTTATTGGGGAAGGGGAAGGAATAGTGGAATTTATTTTGACCCTCTGGTTTGAAACCTCCAGGGATTTAAGAGAAAAGGAGGCTCAAGATATGGCTTAGTTTTACTGTTAATGCCGTGGGACAGCTGGGACTTGTCCTACATTTACTGAGAGCTCTAATTTACGAAAACTAGATTCCAGCATTTTGAAAGCAGATCTGAGACCTCTAAAGCTATTTCTTTTACAGTTGTTTCCATCTTTGGTTGCAGTCTATCATATTGGCCCGATTCTTTTTTCTTCCCTCCTCATAGGTTATTCTTAATCCCTCGAAACCAACTCCTTCTATTTACATGGTTTAGGTCCCCAAAACACCCCCCAATACATTGGCTTTATAATAAATCTTGTAAACTAATTCAGAAATGAGTCATGAAAGTTAAAGCTGCATTTCATGAAATTAGAATAGTCAGCTACACCATTTTCCTATACAGACTTGGACGTTTTTCTTCAAATAGAAGGAAAAGCAAAGACATAAGAATGAAGAAAGGGCAGAAGGCAGGGGTGGGGATGAACAAATATTTTTGTCGTGCTGTGCTATCTCGTAGGTGCTATGATAGGAACTCTGTTATCCCATTTTACAGGTAGGGAAAGCTTACCTAAGTAAGCAGGTCCTGGAATACCTCTTGATACAAATAAATAAAGGAATGCATTACATACGGGATTTCAGATATGGGTAACTGGAAGGTTTCGAGAACGAAAGAGGGTAGAAAACAGGCAAGAAAGGATATTCAACAAACTGACTCTGATAACCCCTTTTTTGAGCATCTACTGAATGCCTGGTGCAGTTCTAGCCACTTGTGGCGTGTTGCCTTAGAAAAATGTTATCAACACGTTGTTACAAGTTTTTCAGGATCATCCCCTGCTTTAATTTGTTTCCCTCTCTATCCACTGTTCCCAATCAAATCAGTTGTGGGATTATAGCCTAAAGCAGGGCTGACAATCTTTCAATGGCAGGATACTAAGTCTTCAGTTATTCATTTCTGGGGATATGGAATGCTTGGATGCTGGCCATGAACAAGGGATAAAGTTCCATCTATCCCATTTCCACCAACAGAGGTAGAGAATTGGAATGAAGTTTACCACCCAGCTTTTTCATAGACAGATGGCTGAGAATATTTTGGATATAAGCAGACAAAATTAGAAAAGACAGAGAATTCAGAAGAAGGGAAGACTGGTTTGGTTCTTGCCATTCCTTCCCCACCATTGCCCAAAACCTGTACAACACTGGTCTGCAAACGATCTTAAAGGGTAACTTGCACGAAACAAACACTTTTGGAAGAGATAATACTCCTGAGGTAGAATGAACTAAAACCCCATTCTGAATTTAACATTTTGGTAGGTAGTAATTGACCAAGAGATAAAAACAGAATTAGTCTGAAGCTCACTGTTACTAACCAAAGGAACATAATCATAGATTAAATAGCACATGCACCTCCATACAAATGCTGCTTTCCTCCCCCCAGAACAAAGAGAAAAATATACATGGAGAGGAGGCCAAGACAACCGAGTACATAGAGGGCACACACTTGGCATAGGTTAGCTCTGATTAACATCATTCTTCTCAAGGGTAGAGAAAGTTTAAGCTAATTTATGTAGGAGGGGCTCTACAAATTACAAATTTAAATGCTTTAACAAATATTAACTTTCAAAAGTGAGAAAAAACTTCGATTTGGTAAAGCCCCATGTCATCATTAGCAAAAGCAAGCCAATTAGTACAAAACTTGATTACCATACAGCACGTTTTCTGCAATTTTGTACAGTAAGTTCATTTAGAGAAAAAGATCTTTGAACCTTCTAAAATATATGCAAAAATTATACATGTGTCTATGTGTGTGTGTTTGTGCACGCATGTGCTGTTACCTGGAGTGTGGACTTTTGCCTACATCGGATTTTTAAAGGGATGCATGACTATCCACCAGTTAAAAACCAATGATCCATAGTTTCTAAATTGAAATGCATTTAAATACTGACCAAATACCTATGAAATTTAAAAAGTGCTTTTATCAAAAGTGTAGTTGCTCGTATTTTATTTGATTTTTACTAGATGAATAGAAGTCTTTACGCTGTCTTAATGCCAAATAAATGTATGTAGATGCAAGAGATAAGGGACAGAAAAGAATCAAAAACTAGAGTTTGAAGTGTCTTTTCAAATGGCACAATGACTATATTCATGATTTTTTCTTCTTCGAGACATTAAAGTGCATAATCTTATCTCATAAACAGTAATCTATTCATAGTGGCTTAATAGAAGAGCAGCTGAGAATGATAAGCTTGATGAAATGATAACATTATTAGATGCTGGAATTTTCAGAACTTGGCAATCCAAGCAGGAGAATTAATATGAATAAAATATTCCATAGAACAAAGAAAAAGACACGGTTTACCACAGTCTATTTAAGTTTCTATTATTATCTTATATTATTATGATCAGATATATATATATAATGTCTTATATTATTAAGATCAGATAATTCATAGTTTATTTCCCATATCACCCAATCATCACTGAGTCCTAAAAATTCAAGGCACTAATATCAGAAAATGAGATGGTCCAGGGAGAGGCTATACAAAGATGAATGATAATTATTCCCTTTTACTAGGGACCTTAAAATGTAGTTTTGGAATAATCGATACACATAGCAATTATTGTACATGTTACAGAATCAGTAACTACAAAAAAAAAAAGAAACATGTTAGACTTTCCAGCCCCTACAGGATTCACCATGAAGAGGGTGAGGTGAGTAACACGTGTCATGTCAGCTGACACACATGGGAACGAAAAAGACATTTTTTTCTTCTCAAAGTGGCTACTAACAACTTTGACAGTCACCTGTTGAGAGCACAAGGTCTGTGAACAGGCAAGGTGGTGAGTAAAGAAAGTTACTGAAATAATGGATAGCGATGAGGTGTGATGAGTTTACTGGGCAATGGTAAATGAAAGTCTCCTGTGATTTTGAGGAGGTAAAATTGAGAAGAGAGGAAAATATAACAAATATTGAGCTAGGTTTTTAAAAATATATGTGTTTAATGTTTTTGAGAAATTTAAGGTAATGGTTAATAAATCCATTTTTTACCACTGTTTTTGTGTCACATCTGGCTGTAAAGGACCTTGTGTCTAGATTTATGAGGCTTCTATTTGTATATATTAATTCGCTGCAGCATTTAACAACCAGATGAAAAATGGATGAGGCATTTAGAGGAAGGGGGTGGGGGATGGGCAAGGAGGAGTTGAAATTAAAGTTTCAAACACAAAAAAATGTTTTAAAAACAATGGGGGTAAATGAGGGTATGATATAAATAAAATAAAGAAAATGGTAGGCACTAGCAGTAATCACCTAAATAAAAGCATAAAATGTAAAATGCCATGCCATAAATCCATGCATGAATTCTATCTTATCTATTGATCCCTTTTAGAGGGAAAACAAAAAAAAAGTGGGAAGAGAGGTGGGGCAGCGGTATTCCCAAGGTGCCCTGCTTTAAAGTCACGTGACCTCCAAATGTAACCATATCCCAAAGGAAGCTAAATAAAGTAGGAGTTCAGAGGTTGCTTATTGTGAAGCGGTTGTACCAAATTGGAAGCCACAGAATGCCACTGACACTTTGATGACTCCCCTCAGCTACAGTTCAGTTTTCTTTCTCATCCCCCAAAGGCTGTCCTCCAACCCACAAAATTCTTCGATGCTGCAGGTCTTTGTTTTTGGAGGATTTGCCAAGGAAAAGTGAGCCCTTTCAATCTAAGAGACTTCCAGAGCACCTCACCTTTCTACAGAAGTTGTGGACCTTGGCCCTCTGCCTGTAGTTGCAAACAGAACTCCTCCTGAGACACTGAAATCACCCCATATGGGGCATACATGAAGGGCCCATCACTCCTGGAGGAGAACTGAAGAGGTCAGCCATAGTTTAAGGAGAGCTCTATTAGGTACAGAAATCAAAATGGCTACCAAAAGTTCAATCTTCTAGACCTACTGCTCCTTCTCTGCCCAAGGCCCTGGGTTGATAGCATAGGAGTTCTACCAAAGAACAACGACTATTTCTTGTCTAGGGAAGGAGGGAAAGGGGCCATTTCTTGAGATCCTACAACATTTTAAGCACTTCACATTTTTTGTGTCATTCAATGCTCACAATAATCTGATTTAGGGTAGATTATTCTAACTTCACAGCAGAGATATACGGTGAAGTACAAATAACACGTATTTTCAAGTCAGAGATGCCTGGCATTTAAGTGTGGAATAATTTCTCAGTGGTCCTGAAAATGGAATTTAAACACATTTAGCCTCAGTTTCCCTGTTGACCAACACAGGGACACATAACCCCTTCTATTGTAAATGAATAAATATTCTTGCCTTGCTTTACAGCTGAGTTTTACATGAAATACATTAAGGAGGAAGAGGAGGAGAAACATTTATTCTGTAATCAGCTGCATATTGTGTGGCAGTCTTTATTATACACTAAGCCTTTACCATATGCTATCTCATTTATTTCTCATAGCAACCAGGTGAGGAAGATCCAGCTTACTTTCCAGTATTTTGCAGGCGAGGAAGCTAAAGCTCAGAGAGGTGGGGAAACCCCGCCAATTATCACAAAAGGGTTAAAAGACAAGTCTGTCATCAGCCATACAATGTCATCATCTGAAGGAACCTTTGGAATAGGCACCTAAGGAAGGACAAAGGCTAATGAAAATAGAAACAACACAGTACTGTTGTTACATTTACTGAATATTTAAGTTCCATCAGACTGGCTTATGATTGCACTACTTGAATCAACCCATGGAGTCCACAAGAATCTTATGAGACAAAGACAGGAATAGTCCTCAATTTACAGATGCACAGAGACATTATGGAATGGAGAAATGGTATAGCTGGAATTTGAACTCTAGAGCCCATAACTGCTATCAGGTGGTGGGTTTAGACCTATGCTGCCAATCACAGTTATGTGACCCTAGGTGTGTTACGTACACTTTGCAGGCCTCAGTTTCCTTATCCCAGAGATGTGGGGATGGTGTCAGTTTAGGAATTTTTAGGAATTATACAAAGTTAAGGGCTAAATGAGACCTATGAGTCCACTAGGTGGCATTTATAAACTTGACACACCTGTTATCTAATGTTGATCATATATTCAGTTTCTTCCAAAGCAGCTACCCTTGACTGTCTCATTTTGGCCTGTCAACCCAATCTTTCTTTTTCATTATTCATTCATCTAAACTTTGTGAACATCAGCTAGGAGCAAAGCACAGCCTTCAAAGCTCAGTGTCCATCTATAAAGGTGAACTATTTCTCTACCTCTCCTGCTTTTCCATTGTTCAGCCCAGGCCAACCGCCCCTCCTCATACCCACTTCACCTCGTGCCAGGAGACGTGTGGATAAGTAAGTCCATAATCTAGACTAGTTATGCATGATTCCATGCCACACCTTGTTTCTAACAGCAACTTTTTAATGCCAGGGTTTCTAATCTAGGGGCTCCTGTTTCTGAATTAGACCTGAACTAATTCAGCGAGGCACATGGTTAGTGTTCTGAAAATTCCCATGAGTCAGCAGAACAAATATTTTGCGTAAATAGAAACTCAAATGAAGAGGGATAGAGAGTTGCTGTAAACAACAGGAGCCTGCCATTAGGAGTATCTGGAAGATGCAGTTACCTACTTGACACTCAGGGCTTCACCAGAGAGCAGGCACAGAGGCACTAAAAGAGCACAGTAGCGTGTGTGACTATTTGTGTGTGTGTATGTGTGTGTTGTATGTGTGCATGCTCACTGTTGATGGAACACAGCATTAGTGGGTGGAGGGACAGTGAGTCAGAGGAGAACACTGCCAAGAAATGACATTCCTCTTCGGTTGTTGTGGCAGTGCTAATGTTGATAAGATTATAATCTGTTGATACATTCACTACCAAAAGGCCATTTTTCCATCACTCTCTATCATCCACACCCTCCTAATGAATCCTAGACTTTGTACCACCCACTGCTCCAGATAATTGAGTAGCCTAGAAGTCCAGACAAAACTCTCCATGTCAGACCCCAACATGCATCATACAGTTGAAGGCTCATGCAATTTTGGTCTTCCTTGTCCACAACTTCATTTAATTTTCCAACTTTGAACACAAAGATTTATAAAACAATGGAGAGGTTATCAAGGAAGGGACATCAATTTTTGAGTGTGAATCAATTTAGCAATGGACATATACTGATTATTTCCTCTATACAAGGTGTTACGGCAGAAAGCTATGAGTGAGGTTATTATTTTCCAGAAGTTACCTGATATGAGCAAAGCACAGTATGGAATTATCAAAATTTTAAAACCAGAAGGAACCATCAATGCTATCTATGGTAGAGAAGTTACGAGGGACACAATAAAAAAAATTCTGTTTCATAACTCTACTGAACTCTTTCAATTATATGAAAAATAAATCTCTCTTACTCCTGTCTTCTTAAAATAAATGAAAGTTCCAAAGTTTATCACGCATTGACGTAAGTACGACTAGACAATTCCAGTTTCATGTATATTCTCCACCTTGGGTCAGAATACCTGCTAGCAGAGCCTGAAACAGGGGTACTTGCAAAAGCGATATAGTCAGGTCTAAAGGGAACCGGGGAGGGGAAAGGAAAAACTAACCAAGGCTACAGACACGTGAAGTCCAATTTCAACATGATCCCACATGGAGCTCTGAGAGAAAGAACTGTGCCACCGAATTAGTCCCACTTTATAGTAAGGGGACTGGCCTTTTGTACCCCCAGGCCAGTCAACCACTGGCTTCAAGCTGACCTGGGGTGGGAGGGACAGGTGGTCTCCCAGGCTACTGGTTCTTTTCTGGGCAAGGGCAAGGAGGCAATTCTCCAGAGGAGGAGGCAGCCAGGACTCCTAGCAGCTGGGGGATGAAAAAAAAAAAAAAAAACAAGATTGGGGTAGAATACCACTAGTGCCCACGAAAGCCTGCAGAACAGAACCAGTTTTGTTTTGAAGGCAGTATTCAGAGGGAAATTTTTGACACATTCTTTAGTCTCATGCTATTCAAAATGTATCTGAATTTATGGTTTGTTATTTAAAATGCTCAGTGGCATACAGAGTATTGGGCAAAATGTGAACAGATGTGCCCATTTCTCCAAGGATTCCAAAGTGGTTCTTTCTAAAACTTGAGCTGAGATTCATGCATATTTAGTAACAACTTAGTGACACGGACTTGTGCCTGTAGAGAATGGCAAATAGAACCGAAAGTATTGTTATTCGAAACTGAACAAAGCTTTCGACACCAGTTGCTACAGAAGAATGAAATAGACTATGCTGACATCGTCTTCTGCCAGTGACACTGTGCAGTTATTAACATTGGAGATAACTCAGTGGCAAGTATATTAATCATGATATCTTGCCTCACAGACTGTTTTTTTTCTTTGTTTTTTCCCTTGCATGGGCAGGCACCGGGAAGCGAACCCGAGTCTCTGGCATGGCAGGCGAGAACTCTGTCTGCTGTTGCCTCAAAGACTTTTACCAATAGTTTTGCTATGTCATATGAACCATCTTAAGTCCTTTCCACAGCTATCCTCTCCATAATAACGTGGGTTCTGGAGGAGAGATTTCTGTGTACTGTATGTAGCAGTTGCTAAAATATCGGTGACTATGTCCAACTATGCAATCACTTTCTGGATCGAATGACAATTATTTTCTTACAATAACACAGCTGCCATTAGCCCTCTCTTTCACAGGAAGAGAGTTCCACGCTTGTGGATTTTTTTGCACGTGAGGGAGGCACAATGGGTTCAGCTACAACACTACATTGCCAGCATTCCTTGGATCCAGGTCTGGCCAGAAGATTAAATTATGACTCATGAGAGTGTTTTAGAGCCAGTTTCCCCAGATGCAGTCCTGGGCTTAGGGTTTGTGGGATATTGATACGCTGCTGGAAGTTGTCCTAGGAGAAAAACAGTAGGAAAGTCAGGGGAGCAGGACAGGGAATGGAAAAAGCTAATCACGGGCAAAACTTCAGCCCAATCCAGCCAGATCTCTGGAGCGCAAATTATACTTTACAGATTGCCCCCACCTCAGTGAGGCGAAGTAGTTGCGCTTGGGTACGCCTATCCTACACAGTCATTGGTTCTGGGCTACCTCGGTGTGTGGGTGAGGGTGGAGGTGGGCGGTAGTGGGGGCATAATCCCCCAGGAGGGCAGCTCTCCGAAAATCGAAAATTACAACTGCAAGCAGCGAGCAGCCGCGGACACGCACGGCCCCGCCAGGGCAGGAAAACGATGTGATGCAAAGCATCCGCAGCACATCTGGGCAGGCAAGCCCTGCCGCCGAGAGGTAAGCAAAAGGGTCATGGGGGATTAGCGGGAAGGCTTCATTAAATGGAGCTGACCCAACGGAGGCACCTATTCTTCTCACGGGCTGCCAGTCCTTCTTTCTGCCACCTATGAAGAGGCTGAGAGATCCAGCAGCCACCTCAGACCAAGAGGTAACATCGCAGGTGGAAGGCACCACGGAAAGACCCAAAGATCCCGGGTCCCTGCTGACCACGCCCTGCCTACCAGCTCTGTACTGCTCCCGCCCTGACCTCTTTCAAGTACGAGAGCGATGTATCTCTCTTACCCAACACACCACCATTTTGGGTTTTCTGTTACCTGTAGCCAAACCCAATCCGTATTGACACAATCAATGTTTCCCCCATAAAATACAGACTGCTTAAGAGGCTCACTCTTTGTTGCACCTTATTTAAACCTTCCTCGACCATGTATGAAGCACGCTGGCATAATATCTCATCATTACTTTCAAAACAAAGGGATGCGTAAGTATATTAAATTCAAACTAGTGAAAAGCTCGTAGAGTAACACAAAAGGTATGGCACAGTTTCATTACAGAAGTGCAGACTAAATCAAACTGCTCGGCCATAACCAAGATATGTTTGCTCACTTTGAAGCAAAAAGCATCGCTACGTTTCTCTGAAAAGCACAAAATCTCTATTCTAAGTTGCTCTAGTCTCTCTGAATGAAAGGCATTCATTACCACTGGGATCAAAAGAGAAAGTTCAGCATCACATGAGGCAGGCAGCTGGGATTTCTGATCAAGGTCAGTCACTGGACCCGCAGTCAGCCAAACAGCATTTATTGCCAATGTGACTGATGCCTGTAGCCTTGGAATATGGAGTACTGTGATTAATTTTTATCTTTAAGAGATACTTCATCCTCTAATACGTGGGTGATATCTCATTAAAATTGGAACCAAGAGGGAGAAAAGCTGACTTTGGAAATAGTTAAGGAAAACTGGAGGACAGCCTGAAGTTATCTAATATAATTAGCATGAGAGCATGCAGATTGGAAATGCAATGAAAAACATGTACTTTCAAAACATGGAAATTCTCAAATAGCAACTTGCATCAGTTGCTAAATGGGGCATTTACTGTAACTCTCAGAGTAACTGTTAGATACTGAAACATGAAATTTGATTTGTATCTTCAGACTGACCAGCTTAACAGAAAATAAGGTCACAGTACAAAAGCTACCGCCCAATTCCTACATCTATATGCCTTCTTCAGAAACTCGCTCAAACGACAGCAGGTAACGCAAAGACTTTAAAGCAAATGATTCGGTAGCCAAACAAGAAAACAAAACAGTACATTGAAACTATTACCATCTGAGAAATTTCTTATTACCTAAATAAAAGACATCGCTCTTCAACATTGTTCATTCTTCTGAAATAGATACAATCACCTGTTGAAACATCTAAATAATAAACAAAGAAGCAAGTCTCCTGGGGTAATCATATTTCTCACATACTTTTTAAAGGAAAACAACCATGGTTCTGTCCATAGAAATTTAACCTTTGAGTAATTTCCCGAAACAACGTATCCCCCCTCCACATACTTACCTTATGAACAAATTACTGCCTTAAATTTCTGGATTACAGAAGGCTGCATAGGTGCAACCACTGGAAGCAAAATCTTTGAGATCTTCGAGGGTTATTGAGTACCTACTCTCACACACATATATTGAGAGTGATATCGCAAACACTGATGGTCTTATGTCTGTCATCCATTTCACCTTCCTCTGGAAATAAGCACCTTGATTTCTCTTGCCCACCCCACCTCTGGCTCTTCTCTCAGGGTTTTGGGTAGGGTTTGCCCCTCCTCCGGCTCCAGGGATAGGCATAGGATTGAAACCTGGCCAATCAGAACATTTCATTCCCTGGCTCAGTTGATTGTCTCAGAGATACATAAGTGATTTCATCAGTCAATCAGAGCTAATCCAAAGTGCTCTCTTGGAGAAAACAGTGTTTTTATTTTCTGCTGTAATCAAAACTGATCATGGCTGTCATACTGACAGAGATTGCCTAGAAGATTCTGCAGAAGTGAGAGGGTGAGAGCCAAACTGGGACCAGGTGGCATCACTTGAGCTCCCCAATCCAACTGTGACCCAAGTAGCCCATATGGCCAAACTTTTTAGTTATATGACATAAGAAAACCCCTTCCTGGCTTAAACTAGTTTGGTAGTTATTTTGTTACTTATAACTGAGAGTGTCCCGACCTATACTTATGTATGCATATGTATTATAACGACCAAATGACCTGAAAAATACAATTCCCTTCGGCAAGAACATGAATCCCCAGACGCTTTTAAAAATACTGCATTGGAGGGGTTTTCTGTTTGTTGGTTTGTTTAATTGAAAACTCCCAGCATGTCAGCTCCTTTCAACCTTTGTAAGATTCTGCTGAGTCCTGCCAACTTTGTATTTTCTCCATTTTCTCACACACTGCCTGTTATTTCTGGCCAGGAAAAAAATAAATAAATGTCCATCTGGCAGAGTATTTTTTCACCTATATGTGAACCAGAAATACCAGTCATTTCTAATGTGTATTCCCAGGTGCAATAATTATCTTCTATTTACAGCTGAACCACTGATTATTGTGGACGATGTTGTCGGCAAACCATACCCCAAAATATATTGCTGTGAGAGGGAAAGATACAAAAACAGCACAAAACAAAAGCCTAAATACAATCTCAAACATAAATCCTATTTTGACAGATTCATAGGAAGAGAAGGCTGTAGGTTTTTTTGTTTTTTTTTTTTTGGTTGATAAGAGAGTCTGTCTTTTTCTCTGATTCAAACTGGCAAACTTATGAATCAGTGATTCAATCATATGACAATAAAAGCAGCAGAAAGGGAGACAAAGAGGCAAAAAACCACTCTGCAACCGATATTATAGAATGAATCCTAATGTATTTAAGTTTATCAGTTCTAACTTAAAACATTTACAAGATTCATCAACTAATCTTTACACTTTAAATAGTACAACCAGTTTGTAAGAGACAGAAACATGGCAAGAGAAACAATCCAGTGGAAAAAAAGGTTTATGACTGAAATAATATTTATATGGCTAACATGAGCATTTAAAACAGGACTAGAATCTGAATTTTTAATCCAGTCCCATTGTTTTAATTTATACTGTTTCCTGAGAAATGAAGAATGAGTTGTTCTGCAAAAAGGTATGCAACCCAAATCTTCCTGTCGAGTTAAATAGCCTATAACAACCATAAAGCCATTTCTATATAGCAATATAAGGGGTAAGAGCATATCTTAATATTTACATTTGAGAATGAAAATGTTATTTCCCAAGTTATTGCAAAAGTATGTTTAAATTTATTAAATTCTACTACATTCAAAAAGCAAGCAAAATTTTATTTATCTATTTATACAGAGACTTCATTGCTTCCATAATTTAAAAATTTCTTTTGGTGACAATTACTCTAAGATGGGCTTAAGATCCAAAGGGAAAAAGGCTCTTGAAATGTATATATGTGTATGTACATATATATGCATGTACGTATATATGTATATATGTAGGGATGCATGTGTACCCATGGTGAAGGAGGGGGATTTAGCAGAGAAGGGGAAAAATTTCCTAGTGGCCAGGCATTCCGTCAGCATCCCTTGAACAGAAGGCTGGAACTTCCATCAGTAGTGTGGACAACTCAACCGAGCACATGCTGTCACAACAGGTACAGCCTCAAGCCCACCAACTCTCAGCTATCTGTCAAAGCCAGAGCAAAAGAGAGCCAGCTAGTCCGCCTGCCACTTAAAAAGATATTGAGGTTCAACTATTTTAGGTTTGGGTAGGCAATCAGCCAAAGTTCAATCAGCTGAGAAAACAGAGATGCGAGAATTATATCGGGGCACGACCACTTTCTCATCTGCAGGCCTTGTCATCCAGACCCTATGTTTCCTTTCCCGTGACCACCGAACCGCTTTCCGTTCCCAGTCCCTCCATTGTTTATATTCTATGTCTCAGTTAGCTCTAGACCTTGAAGCCATGAGATTTCCCTCATTATTACCTACGCCAAAGAAGAAGAAAATCAGAAACACTCTGCAGCTGCATCCATAAACAAAACAGGGGGTTTCATTTGTTTAAGCCATGGCCATTGCCACCACTGAGCTGAAAAACAAGAAGGAAGCACATGCTTTTAATATAAAGAGTGGCAGGGAAACAATCGATGCAGAGAGGAGGAAGAAACTGGCTATTGTGTTTTGTTAGTTGAAAGGGATCCAGGGAGTCTGATATTCAGTGATATGCATGATTTTACCCTCTTTGAATGCTGACACAAAAAGCCAATATATCTGGAATTGGACATTGTGTGTACTTTCACTGTGTCCTAACATAATCTCAATGCGTGTGTGTCATTTCCAGGTAAAAAGCTGTGTTTTAATGGAATAAATTGTTCTTTATCAGATCTTGCGTTCTCCACATATTTCTTTGTAATTTGCAAACTGAAGTACATGCACATATTTATATTATACTCATAGGCACTGCTATCAAAACAGTAATAAAAGAACACACTGTTCTCTTTTTAAATTATGTTTGGCTGTGAACTGACAGGAGTTTTTATATACGAAATCAGATTTTGAAATGTAAAGTACATTCATTATAAAATTAATAAGGAATCTGGGTCGAACGAAAGCAAAGCTAAACCTTGAATTTACCGAACTGTTTTAACTCTACAAGGAGGCATTTGAAATGTGTGCTTAAATTGTTTAAAGTTAATTCTCTTGAAATCGCATTTTAATGGGTCCCTATAAACATGATTACATATGACTAAAACCAAATAATAATAATATATGAATAAAAGAACAGTGGAAGGAAAATTAATATTTTATTTCTTGTTTTAGTTTTTATCCCCAAAATTCCAGAGCCAAATTCAATATGACAGATAGAGCTGTAAGGACTTATTTTCAGGGAACCCCCCAGGGTTCTCTTATCCTTTCTTTTTTTTTTTTTTTTTCAGTATATTCTCTCCTTTAGCAACCTTGTTTTCTTCCATAATTTCAAATCCATTCCCCAAGTGGATGATTCCCAATGATTTCTCTCTAGATCTCTCTTACCTTCCATTCTTCATTTCAAAAGCCTGCACTATACACATCTTCCAAGATATCCCATCAACAATTCCAAGATAATGTCTCAAAACAAACTTGCACTCTTTGTGCTCCCATTCTGATCCTGTCAGCTTCTCTGCTTCTGTTAAAGCTGTAAGTTTCTCCCCCATAATCCAGGGTGACCAATGATTTTTAAGAATCTCAATGTATGTCTCATTTGACAAATGGGCTTCGGTTGTTATGTGAAAGGTGTGTCATGATTGAATGACTGACAAACTGGGTTAGACAATGTTCAGCAGGTATCTTCCCTGCAGAATCCCTTAGTACCTTGCATAATGCACTGTGAAACTCTAAGAAAAGCATATGGTATGCATTTAGAAAATTTTTCTTGGGGAGTGGGGACAGACAGGGAACTTACACTGAAAAATTAACGCACCAGAGAGCACTATTTAGGGATTGCTGTCGTGGCATCTGGTATCAGTATTCCCTGTGCCTCATCTCCTACCATTTACCAACCACTGCTTATTACCAAATAGTTTTTATTGTCCTAGCTTAACCTCTGACTCATCTTGAGGCACTCCTCTAAAGGTCTGGTCTGAACCACATGTTGGCTTTGCTTCTACTACCTTTTCTTACTCTGTTACCTCATGCTCTAAATGCTATATCTTCTGTTGAAATTGTGATAACTTTTACTGTAAGAGATAACAAAGATGTATAAGACATGATCTCAAGTGTAATAATGGGTGGGAGATGGGACTAAGCCAGTAGAGTCCAAATACATATGCAATACGACAGGCACGGACATGCCAGTTAAGAGCTGCAAATAAAGAATCAGCAGTCAAGACTTGTAGGGGAAAGGTTACACCGAGTTTTTGCATAAGGTGGGAATAGGTGGTTGCCAGTCCAGGGAATTCCGAATGAAATATCCTAAAATATTCACCTACACTGAAGCTTATCTTCTTCCCATCTTACACTAAAAATAAAGTCGAAATACAATTACTTTTTTGGAAGAAAATGCTGGCTGTAGAAGTTTTAAAGACATGAAACTACAAATAGGAATATTGAAACAATCCAGCGTGTAATCTCACTGACATATGATCTACTGCCAATGCTGGGAGAAAGTTTATTTTGGACTAATTAACTGGCTATGTAAATTTATTTTGGATTACTTAATTGGCTATTTAACTCACCTCCAAGCTCAAAAATTTGTCTTCCAGAGATAAAGTTTTCTAAGAACAATGCCAACAACAATATCCACAGGATTAAGAATAAAAGATATGCTAGCTCAATTTTTAAAAATTTACATTATACATGTCATCAGAAAAATTAAAGAAAAACAGGGCTGTACAACACAAACAGCGTGGACTATAGTTAATTGTACAACTCTTAAAATGTTCTTTCATGGATTGCAATGGATGTGTCACACTAACGCAAGGTGTCAATAATAGGGCGGTAGTGAGAACTGTATTTTATGCATGATTTTTCTGTAAACTGATCACTTCTTTAGAATATATACTCTTCTTTTCAAGTACTTTTGCTTTCCATTTCCATTTATCTTGATCATACATGTGAAAACTATATGATTCTCTTAAATTGCCGGAGCTTAACAAACTATGATTTATGAACAAAAATCTCATTAAAATGGAATCTACCTGCTCATTTCCAAAACCCTCATCTACATGATTTGAACATTTATTTAACCCCAAGGAATATTCAATTCCAATACTCACACACAGTAGAATATTTATGGGATTTCCATTGCTTATAATACAGAGTATCCACCAATATTATTGCTAAGTGTAGAAATATGACTCAAGCATATCAATATTTATTCTTGCTAGTGTAAAGTCCTGTATTAATTACAATAAACACTCCACAAACATTTTAAAGCACTAACGATATACCAGAAATTGGTATCTTATTGGTTATGCAAAGATAAAATATGCACATTTCTTGCCCTGCAGGGATTTACATCCTGCATTCTGCACCTAACAGTAGGAAAGTAAATGATAATACATGATGGTAATTGATAGAGTAAGAAAAATACCATTTTAAAGATAAGTGTAAGGACAGCCATGGGACTTCACTCAAAACTTTCCATCAAAGTTATGCCATAGGTCCTTTAAGAAACTTTGGAATTCTTGCCAACAAGAGAGGAAAGGAGCATATAAAGGCAAACATACAAATATAGAAGGAGGATAACATTTTCTATGAAAATAAAGTAGTTTAGCATAGCTGGGATGTGGGGTGTGTTGGTGGAGCAAAAGATGAGGTTGGATGGATAAATAGTGGCCAGATCATGAAGGGCCTTTGACATTTATATTTTTCCTATATGTAGATGACAATGAATATTAAAGAGTTTTTCAATTCTGGGAGTGATGGTTTAGTTGTATTAATTCCATGGTCTTTTAAAATCCTGTTTATTGTTTTACTTTGTAGAAAATTAATAGAACTTTAAAATAAAAGGCATATACATGTTTTATTTGTATGCATACCACTATATTCATATACATGAATAATTTTATATATATACATACATAATTAAGATGAAATTAAATTGATCATTCTCTCTGATGCCTTGGGAATTGTAGAAGCAATATAAGACACTAGCTTGGCTCTCTTATGGCACATAACTTCTCTAACCATTACAACTATATAGCAGCATGGTAAGATATGAATGTCACTGGCTGGGAGATACCTGGGCTTCCATTTTAGCTTTGTGTCTAAGTAGTTATTAGAAATGGAGCCTCACCATTCACATCTGTAAAATGAGAGGCTGAAAAACATTCTCTACGGCCTTTCTAGCTATGAAACCAAGTAATAGGTTTTCTTAAACCATCTCTCTCTTTCTTCCTTTTTCTCCAATTCAGCATATTCTTTACACATCTTCTATTTATTTCTCAACCTCTTCTTTTTCTCCTCCCTTCCAGACCCTTCTCATTTTTATTTTCCTAGACCATGTGTCCTTTTACTCTCTTCTGGTTCTTTTGTCCTCAGCTGCCCTGTGGTGATGAATCACTCATTCTGCCTTTTGTATATCAAGGCATGCCCCCCACAAAAGGCAAGTTCAGGACCCTATCCCTGGTCCCGTGGGTGTGAACCCATCTGCAAATAGGACCACAGAAGATGTTGTTAGTTAAGGTGTGCCCAAAATGAAGGAGGGTGAGCTTTATTCCAATATGGCTGAAGTCCTTATATAGGAAAAGAAAACTGGACACAGATAAAAAACATGGCAAGTAAGAAGTCCACAGAATCTATTAGAGAAAGAAGACGGCACCATGTGCCTTGGCATGTGACCAAAAAGCCAAGGAACCCCTAGCCTGCTGACCTGCCAGAAGATACCAACCCTGGAAGGAAGCAAGCCTCCTAGGCTCTGAAACGGTGAACCAATGAATTCCAGTTATTAAGCCAAGACATTGTATGATCCGTGTTGTAGGAGCCTGGAATCTAAAACAATCCCCTGCATAAAGGCCAATTTGCACTGTCATCACTCTATCATCATTTTTTAGTAAGCCAGGGAAAAAAACAGACTCAAGCAACTGAATGCTAACAGCAGCCAGGATTAGAGAAAATTTAAACAAGCAAACAAAAAAAGAGAAGCACAAAGCCCTGAGCCATTTTCCTTTTTTCCCTATTCTCTGCCCAGATGTCACTCTCTTTTCACTCTCAAAGCTATTTTCTATATGGTCTCTTCTCCTCCATCATCGGTAATGTTTTGCATTTGAATTGATATACCACTTCCCATTTTTCCTACTGGATATATGTTTTTCCTTGCTACAAGAACGACAACCAAAAGATGAGTAAATATAATCACAGAATTAGAATGAGCTCTTTTCCTCATCTGCTTTTATTAATTTATTTCTTCATTGAAAAAAAAGCATTAATAACTTCATGTGCTATGCCCCATGCTCATATAGTAGGTACAGGGAAAAAAAATTAAGCACAGTAGCAAAATGCAAGTACTGCCACTATACAGATAAATCAAATACCCACAAGATATTGGTTTTCAAATACAAAAGAAAATGAATTGACAAATGAGAGCAAAAGATGATGTCCTTTTGACAGAGTTAGGCCACGGAAGCACTTGGAAAGGGCATCTAACCTTGACTGGTAGACTGAACGGAGGCTGAGAGAAGCCATTAGGAAAGGATTTCTTATGGTGATGAAATGGAACCTAAGTTGTAATTAATGAAATTATTGGTCAGGAAAAGGGGGGTGGAAGGAGAGCAATTTCACAATAGGAGGGCATGGCAGCTTGGCGGGGGGACGGCTGTCCCATGGAGTTGACATCAGGGAAAAGTATTTTCCAATTTATTAGTGAAGGCTAATTTTAAACTTTTCACCTGCAAAAATCTGTTTAAACGGATAAACTTCTCTTGGATTCAGGATTCTTGGATTCCCTGTAGTAAACAGTGTCTTTCAATGCAAGGAATTTCTGAGTAAATGTGAATTTGACACAACCTGTAAATTCCCTTAGTAGCCTAAATTCATTCAATATTTTTCACAAGATGAGGAATATAAGCAAGATCCAAGACTTTATTTCTGCTAACAAAGAACAACAGCGCTTCGCGATGGAATTGCAAATACTCTAATTAGTGATTATTTTGATTGCTCTTTCCTGTTGGAGAACACTACTTCCTGTTCTGTTTCCAGCCTTGATAAACACACTATGGTACCACCAGAGTGTGATTAATAATTATTTTATTATTATTCATTATGTATTATTACACAAACATGAAAATACTTATACAATATTTCTATCTATATAAAACAGGGAAGGAATTGCTTTATATAGATAAAAATATTTATCATCACAAGTCTGCCCTACATTCCAAACCCAGTCTAGGATTCAGGAATGATACCCTCCCACCCCTGCTGGATGACACATCGTGATGAAGTGCGGCTGTATGTTGTGTGTCTGAGAGCTCAATTCATAACTACACAACTGTCAAGAAGCATAATGTTGGCTCTAGAAAAATGGCTAAATATGTAGTCTACTTTTTGTCCTTATACTCAGGTTTGAATAGTTGACAAACAAATATTTTTTCTATACATGTAAGTTTCTAGCTAATTTCTAAAAGAAATTTTATTTATATATAAAATATTTATATCCTGTATCTTCTCCAGTCAGAAATCAAACATTGGCGGTTTTCTCACTCTTTTCTTTTTCCTCCTTACCTAGTCAAATTCCACTACTAAGCGATTAACCACCTAAATATTTCTTGAATGCATCCTGTCTTTTCTATTACTACTTCAGACGTAACCACAACTTTCTTAAACCTGCATTTAGAGTGGTGCCTCTCAACATAACCTGCACTGGCAGTGCTATTAAATTCTGATGTTAATTCTTCTGGAAGATGGGCCCTCAATATCCATAGCCTAAAACCTTTCCCAGGCAATTCTAATGTGCAACCTAAAACCAGTGCTCTAAAACAGGTTCCTGGGCCAGGGACCACAGCATCACCTTGGGAACCTGTAAAAATGCAAATTATGGTTCACCCCCACCCCCACCCCATGCCCCAGCCCTTGAATCACAAACTCTGGGATCAAAGCCCAAAGATCTGTGTTTTGAGACTTGCCAGGTGTTTCTGATGAAGGCTTAAGTTTGAGAACCACTGCTATGGGGTTAAACTCCCAGGTATCTTTCCAATTTCATGACCCATAAATACCATTGCAGAGTCCCTTCTAAATATTAGGGCCGAAAACACAAATAGTGGATTGTAATCAATTCCCTACTCAAAATTATACACAGACTTTTAAACTCCTTAGAGTAGCCTATGAGTCCTTAGTGTGCGCTCATGATCTGACCCTGCCTTGCGTTTCTGGCCACGCCATATATTTGGATTTGTGATCTAATCAATCCCCACCCATTTTGTTTCCTAGATACAGTACATTCAGCCCACAGGTTATTCCCTCTGCTCAACAAGATGTTTAATTTTCTTCCTCTATTAAGCCTCAGCCTAATTCATAGAACCTTTTTGAAATTGTCTTTGATTCTCAAGAAGACTAAGGTATTTCCTTCCTCCATGCTGCCCTTGAAATGTATATAAAGCCCTATCATAGCAATCTCCACATTGTACTGGGTTTGGTATTTGCATAGCTGACTTCTTCCCTTTTGGGGGAAGGAGAACTGACTGTGTTTTTTTCACCCCATTGATTCTAACATTCATGTAGCCTGACATTCAGTATGTGTTTCTGAATGAATGAATGAATGAATGGATGGATGAAGCAGCTCCTAAATGTTTTGGTAAATGACATTGGAGCTTATGGTCTGCTCATCTAAGCAAGACAGGTGAGACACATACAGCAGCCCAGCTCTTAAGGCACAAGGCGGCAGTGAGTTTTTCTTTATGGGAAAACCCTTATATTGTCATAGTACTTTATAGCTTGCAAGCGCCTTCATAGATATTACCAGTCATCCAGGAACGAGATCTGAACCGTCTTTAAAAATTTCATGATACGTAATATACTTGAACAACAAATAGTTTTATTATTTTATCTCCTTCATTGCTACAACAGCTATTAGGTATAGAGTTAAATGCTGGAGACCTATTTGAATATACTGCTTAGAACTAGCCACTTGTCGTTTCCTCACTCAAACAAAATCCGAAACTAAACAAGGATGAAAAGAGAGGTCAGCCATGCCAGGATCCATCCATCTAGTCACCATTTATTTAACGTCAATTATCAGGGACTTGGATTTGCAAAAATGATAAATAACTGTACTTTCTACATAAAAGAAACTCACTGCCAATTGGAAGACAGACCTATAAATGAGGGAATACAAGGTAAAAATCAAGAATGATAAAAGAAAAACAGGCACCATACTCTGGGAGTGAAGGGGAAAGAATGCCAAACCATTCGGTTGTCCTACATCTAAAGGCAGTTTTATTTCTTGTTTTAGAAGTAGATTGAAAGAGAATCAGTTCACCTTTCTGGACTTTTTTCCCGTTTGTCTAAAGAAAATTTCTTGATCCTCAAAGCATAACAAACATAACTGACTTTTTTCTATGAACAAATTCTTTAACTAGGAATGTGAGAGCATTCCCATCCATTCCAATTAGCATTAAATGCCACTCTCCCAGTGAATAGGATGTCAAAAATCATGCTAGTAAGCAGTCAGTGAAATGAATGCTCTGTTCTTGGATTCACCAGTTTCAGTGAAATGAATGCTCTGTTCTTGGATTCACCAGTTCACTCCTAATAATAAAAATAACACCTAACTCAAAAGAGAGAAAGTAACAAATGCTCTAAGTAATATTTCTGACTAATGCCCAGTGATATGCAGAAATTTAACTTTAAATTACTGCCTCTCTTATCCCTGGAAATTAAATATATGGATTTTCCAGTTAAATGAGCATTTTGTTTAGAAACATTACATGTAAGTGAGAAAATAAAGTTCATCAGAATTTTCAAATTTAGTCTCAAGAGGAAATAAGCCCTAATAATTTGAAAACTCACCATGTAAATTATGGTTTATATAGCAACAACTTGTGCTTACCTTCAAATTGTTTTTGAGCAATAGTTTTTCTTTTTTTGTGCAAACATTACAATAATAAAACCAAAGTCACTGTTAAAATCAAGCCCACTAGATAAAAAGGAACTCACAACTCTGAAGTTACAGGTCACACTATTGAACCCAGGCTCTTCCATCTATAACACACACACACATACCATGAAATAAATATTCCCTAAATGGGGCTCAATGAATTTTATCCATAGAATTAAAAGCTAGATGTTCTTCTCTTCCCCTATGCACAAACTCCTCATTTCTATTTTTTTTCCCATGGAAATTTACATTTCTCTGAGGCATATGTAAGGATACCAGATAGAGGAATATTTGAATACTTATAAAATTCATTTGATTTGGTTATTTGAAAAAAAGAGACACTATACTTATAGTGCATCTATACAATTTTAATGGTTACCAGCGATAGGATTATTTTAGATTCATCAATTGGTATCCTTTTCATACTTCTATTAGAGAATCTATGTGTTCGTTTGTTGTAAGTAAAATACTCTAATTTCCAAAAAGAGAATTTGTGTCTGGGAATACATTTTAATGTGAATAGTAAAGACGCATGTAAAAGTCAAATGCCTTATATACCTGGGCTCCAGGCTTATCTGATAGTGCATGTCACTTTAAGGACTGTGGTGTATAGGTGAGTACTTTTATTTTCTAAGGGTTTCTAAGACTCGTTCCATATCATATTTGTAAAAAATTTGATGTCTTTATCAATACGGTTTGTAAAAAGAAGAAATTTATGGACACTCAATCATTCCATCACATTTGGATATCAATTAATTGATTCAACACACCTTTATCGAGCTTCTCCCTAATATATCGTGACACTAAATTCTTTGGGGAAATAAACACATATAATGCTAAAGTTGCAACATTCGGTAAAAGGGAATCTAGTAGTAGAGATCATAAAAATTATCAAGTTATAGTACAACTTATATACACTCAGTTACATTCTTTGTCGACTGGAAATGGTAAAACATGCCTTCACTACAGCTTTTATAGGAATTAAGTGATAAGTGGCACGCTTTCATCATCATTATTGATTAGAAAAGATACTGGATATAAGTAAATTTAATTATTCAGTGGCGGAACTTGACTCTTAGATGTCATGTATTAAAACTACTCTCCTGCATTTCTCAGTCATAGTCTATACTTCCAATTTTCATAATTGCACACTGCATTACTGGAATCTGAGCCCAAGGCAGGAAAATGCCTACAAGCTTAGTTTAGACAAACATATTATACAAGGCCTGGATAGTTTTCTGGTTGGATCATTTTTTGGTTTTTGTATATGAAGATCAAATATTAGCTATGTAACTTATTTTAGTAGAAGAATAAATACAAAGGGTACATCTTTCAGAAAAGGTCATCATGGCGCTATCATCACAAAAAGTGGCACAGAATAAAACAACGAGCATGTATCAGGGCTTTTACTTGACAATTTTCCAAGTCAAAACAGATTATCATGCTTACCCACAAAATCTTTTTAATACAAAGAATGTACTCAAGGAGAAAAAATAAAAGAAAAAATTACTATGTTAATTTGCAGAAACTCTATTTCATTTAAAAATAGGGTCAGAGGGCTCATTACTTCAGTAAATCAATGTGATCACTAATTTTTTCTCATAAATTGTCTATGAGCACCAGTTATATGGATTTCTGTAGTGCTCTGGACATTAGAAAGCTTCAGGAATATTGGAAAATTCATTGTTTGAGTAGGATGTGAACATAATCCACAAAATACAGCTCATATCCATTGATCAAAATACCTATACACATTATTTTTAGTGCAAAAGAGTCAACATAATAAGACATGAATAGGTTGTTAGACTGACTGAGTAGATCCTATTTTTATTCTAAGAGACCCCTCAATTCATTCCATAGGCATTCCTCACCCTAGTTTGGGCTATGCGTCATGGGGCCAGATGCATGCGTACATGTGCTTACCCAGAAACTAACTTTCCTTTTATAAATGAGCTCTCTTCCAGATTAAAACAGATGAAAGGTTTGCCATCATTGTGGCCAGCCCTCAGGATGGAAAATGAGCTCAGGAAGACAGCTATCTGAAATGGAATACTCCCTGGAATGGACATTCCATTCTAAGTTCCCTTCAGGGAACCTCCAACAATAGCTCACGCAGAAGCAAACACTTGCCTTCCAGGCAAGCGAAGCCAACCCTTCACTTTCTTGGGACTCTGACCTGAGACGCGCAGCTTCTGGGCCCACAGCAAAGAACTGCTGAGGTGGAAGACAAACCCCATATGAAAGAATGATTTCTCCCCACTGTTATAGACCCTGCCTCTCCACCACTTAGTATTTCTTAGACATCTCCAGAGATATCAGCTTTGGAGTTCCTCAGAGGAATCTCCACAAGCCGTGACTTTTTTCTTTTTTAACTCTGACACTCCTTTTGAGATTAAGAGCAAAAATAGAGAAGACAATTAAACAGATAAACCAAAATGCCACCAATTACATGAACGGCCTGTATCAACCAGCAAACATTTTGTTCTGTGGATTATAGCATTTACAATGCCCAGAGCATTCAAAACAAAAAGAAATGTACTGAGGAATATCCACAAATACCATTCCTTTCCATTACACGTTTCCTATCGTGTGTGTATCTGTATGAGCATGTGTGCACGCGCATGTGCCCATATAGAAATTAAAAAATAAAAAAGCCTATTTAAGGACATAATGTTACACGTAAAAGCCTTTTCAGTCTGGATGCCTGACTTTCCAATACAAAATAGTTTGATGACTAAACAAGATTCAGAAAAATGTTGTGGTAATTTAATAATTCATTTGTGTACCTACAAATTGTTAGGCCCAAGAACCCCATAGATAACAGGAAGAAAAAAAAAAAAACTTCCTCTCCAGTAACAACAGAGTGAACATTAAGCTGAGAAGCTACCAGACATAGGTAACAGAGGATATAATTGCTTTGACAGAATTAACTAGTGAGTTTGCAAATAACAACAAGGTCACCATGTTCTGACTTGGGGTAATTAAGAATGCTTTTTAGTGGTGTTCTATGAGCAAATATTAAAATAGTAAATATAAATTGTTAGAGCCAGAGATGTGGTAACACTGGTGTTTTGGGGAATATTCCAACAAGCCAGAACAAGTCATAGCTATGAAATGACATGATTTATTTGTGAATCACAAGTAATTTTAAGGCTAGAGAGAAATACGCTTGGCGGAAATAGCAGATGAAGAGGTTAGAGACATGAGCCGATTCTGTATTGTGAAGGGCTTGTGTTCCAGCCACGGCTTTTACCCTGCCAGCTAGAGAATTCGCGAAAGAATGTTAAGTCAGAGGTACATGATCGGATCTGTATTTTAGAAACGTGATGGGGACAGCGACTAGAAAGAACAAGTTGTTCAAGACCTGATTAAAAGCAAAGATCATTCAGAAACACACACTTAGAAAACACCTCTTGGTCTATATACCTGTTTATACAACTTACTACCGAAATGTATATTCATCTTTGGAGAATGTCATATAAATTCACTATTCATCAATAATCATAATAGTTATAATAACACAAAAACAAAAATTATTCCCAACACTTTGCCACTTACCAAGCAATGTCATGCATCCCCTTACTAATGCCAACAATAAATCAGCTTGTAAAGTGCATTTATTCCCAATTTACTCATGAGGACAATCAATCTCAGATATGCTCTGCTCATTGCCAGCATATGGTAGGCACTCAATAAATATTAATAAAATAATACTGTATTGAACAAGATGACTAGGCATGGTGGAGTCAGGCTTAAAGCCAAAGTAGTCTCACACCTTGCCCAGTTATCAATCCTGTGAACCAGAAAAACTTCCAAATGCCAGCCCTTCTCACACAGGAATTTCATTCATAAACAAACCTGAAGCGCAATGCCTCATGAGATAGGACATTTCCAACAAGGCCTAAATCATCATGACACTGTTCAATGAGTGATGCATGCTCCTGTATAATAGGAATGGATTGCATTCTAGAGGGTTAGGATTAAACCACCATTTGTCTATACCTTGAGTGATAGATTTATTAATTTACAAGGCTCAGCCGATTAGACCTGATGATGATATACCAGCCTTCAGGATACTGGGGGCTTAATAAGAGGTTTAATGATACAACTTAATTTTCCTTTGCAATAATTATAGACTCATAAGGAGTTGCAAAGAAATATATAGGGATGACTTGTACAACCCTCACCCCATCTCCCCCAAAGCTAAAACACTGCATAATTGTAGTACAACCCCAAAACTGGGAAATTGGTGTCAGTATAATCCAGATAGTTTAATCAGGTTTCACTAGTTATATAAGCAGTCATTCGAGTGTGCATAGTTCTATACCATTTTCTGACATGCATAGCTTCGTGCAACTACCATAATCAAGATACAGAACAAGCAATCATAAGATTCCCTTCTAGCACCCCATCATAGCTCTCCCCTCCCCAATTTCTCACCTCTGACAACCAATAATCTTTTTTCAACCTAAGTTTGTTATTTCAAGAACGTTATATACATATATAGACTTTTATACAGTATGCAATCTTTTGAGGTGGATTTTTTTTTCACTAAGCATGGTGCCCTTGAGATCCAGTAGTTGTCATGGTGCACTTGAGATCCAGTAGTTGCTGCATGAATCAACGGCACATTCCTTTTAATTCCTGAGTAGTATACCACGGTATACTTGGTGCACCACAAGTTATTTAACATACACCCATTGATGGGCATTTGGCTTGTTTCCAGTTTCTGGCTCTTCTGAATAAGGCTGGTATGAACATTTGGGTTCAGGTTTTTTGTGCTAAGGTAAGTTTTCTTTTTCTGGCACAGCTGACCCAGAGAGCAACTGTTGGGTCTTACGGTAATTGCATGTTTAGCTTCAGAAGAAACTGCCAAAGTATTTTCTATAGTGGCTGTACCATTTTACATTTCAAAAAGTAACGTATGAGAGACCATTTTCTCTGTATCCATGCTAGCATTTGGTGTTGTTTTTTTATTTGCATTTCTCTAAGGGTTAGAGAAGTTGAACATCTTTTCATTGGCTTTTTGCCATCTATATAACCTCTTCAGTGAAGTTTCCATTCCAGTAGTACTCTATTTTCTTTTCTTTTTTTAAAACCAATAGTTTAATTTTATTCACATATTGTTGTCATTAAAAGGCTAACTCATTCATAAGAAAATTTTGCTATTCTAACATCCTTTGCTTCTCATCATCTCTCAACAAGTCAGCACAAATCAATCCCTACCACATAAGAAATGTTAGTAATTACATGGCCTATTAGAGGGCAGTATTACCAAAACTTTTAAAATATGGCTTATGTTCAATTTTATAGAGTGGCTGCCACATACATTCTAACAGATCTATGGTAATATTTAGGATTTTTAAACTGGAATATTTGGGTGTTTAGTGTTGTATTTTGAGCATTCTTTATATATTTTAGATAGCATTCCTCTATGGGATACAAGGCTTGTGATATTTTCTGAGTCTATAGCATATTTTATCTTCCTCTTAAAAGGATATTTTGCAGAGCACATGTTTTTAATTCTGATAAGGTTTGGTTTATCAATTTATCATTGAACGAATTGTGCTTTTGATGTCAAGTTTAAAAATGCTCCACCAAGCCCTAGGTCATGAACATTTTCTCTTAGGTTTTTTTTTCCCCCCAAATGTTTTATGGTTTCACATTTTACATTTAAGTCCATGATCCATTTTGAATCAATTTTGCATACCATGTGAAACTTAGGTCAGAGTTCATTTTCTTTTCCTCTTCTGCCTGTATGTATTCACTGACACTAGTACCCTTGTGGGAAAGACTATACTTTCTCCCCTTAATTGAATTTTTACCTTGGCCAAAAATCGATTGCTTATATTTGCATGGGTCTATTTCTAGGTTCCCTTTTCTCTCATCGATATCTGGGTCGATCTCTGTGCAACCATTACATTTCCTTGATTACTGTTGCCACAGAAGAAGCCTTAAGGCTGGGCAGGGAGATTCCTCCCACTTCATTCTTCATTTTCAAAATTGTTTTCTCTCTTCTAAATCCTTTGCCTTTCCATTTGCATTTTAAAATTATCTTGTCTCTATGAATCATAAAACCTGGCTGTAATGTTGATAGGGTTCACATTAAACCTACAGATAAGTTTTGGAGGAGTTGGCATTATTTTTTTGAGATTCCCAATCCATCAATCCAGGTGCACGGTAAGTCCGCCCTAATTATTCAGATCATCTTTGATCTATTTCATCAGCACTTTGTAATTTTCAGCATATAGAGCCCCTGTAAGTTTTGGGACATTTTTACATAATATTTCGTTTTATTTGGAGCAACTCTAAACAATACTGTTTTTTCAACTTTGCTTCCCACCTTCCTTGTGTTCAGATTGGTCAACTACTGTCATCAGGTATAGGGCAGGTGAGAGGTAGGCTAATGGTACTGATTAGATATGCTTTCTCAAAGCTTTCATGATAGTCATTATATAAATCCATAGAGATAGACTGTAAATCCATCATTTGTTGTGTGAATGGCATTATATGTAAGTTAAGTAGGCATTTCTTTTTTATCCTAATGTAACTCATGAAATTTTTTTTTAAATGATAGATTTTCTAAGACCAAGAAAGTCTTCTCTCTGGCCATGATGGACTGCACCTAGCCTACCTTTTCATTTGGATGCATTCATTTTAAGTGAATATTCCCTGCATTTTTCACTTGTTGCTTATGTAGCTATTTTGGGTAGAAGTCAGTAAACTGCTTCACAAGAGAAACTTCTCTCTGAGATGAAATTTCAGAGAGAAATGTGATATCTGTTCTTATTCTTCACTTTGAAAAAGAAACCTCTTTAAACAAATATTTCCAGAAGTTGCTTTATATGCATTTAGCTCCTGTGGGGAAGGAAAAATTGTAAAGATCATAAATAAAATGATATTTTATAGGATAATTTGACCAAATAAAAAGTGGCAACTTAATGTGTCAGTTCAATGGCCTATAAGACAGCAACTGTATAAACATTTTTGCAAAGCACTGGAAAAATATCAAATCAAAATTATGCATTAAACGTAATCGCACATGCCTTAAATAGATCCTGTTTAGATAAATGACTTCGACTCTAAATCTGAAAGTTGTTGTTCTTTCCATATCAAGTGGAGAAGCTTTAACGTATACTTTTTACACAATGTGGTTTCTTTTTCATTGAAAAGGTCTTCATCCCCTTTCTCAGAGGGATGATCTTCAATTCACCTCTGAATGTCCCCCTTCTAATCCCCAGGTCAAATAATTAAGGGCCAGTGTCTCTTTTCTCTAAAGCACCTTAAAATGATATTACTACTTCGTCTTTGCCCCCAAATATATCTCTTAAGCTTGTTCGGCCCATAAAGAACACAGATCTTCTCTCCAAGAGATAGATTTGCAAAAATGAAAACAAAAAGTAAGTGACTAATTATTCAGGGATATTCACAGGTAGCAAGTTGGAAAAGGAAAAGAAGGTAGCAGAAGTATGATCAGAAGAAAAGTAATACACCAGTATAGAGTCAAGATGAGCCATTTAGGTGTGAAGTAGGCAGTTAACACTGACAAATACCATTGAGAGTTTACAGAGATAGATAAAGAAAGGGGAAAAATGGGTTAAAACAGTAACAACAGCAATAAAAGATCAAAGAGACCCTAGGGTGAGTGAAAAGGAATATGAGAAATCAAAAGGATTAAAATCACAGGACAAAGAGCAAATCCCCATTACACCAAAACTTTTAGGCCTTTTAGGCCTTTAATATCATATAAATTCTCCCTAAAGTGCAATCAAATTATTGCTATTATTATAGTATGTACTTCTATGACAATGTCAATTCTAAGTCAATGACAACGATTACAGTCCACATGAAAGTACTAAAAACCAATAAAGTTAATCAAAAATATTTATTGAGGAACTAAGTATATGTCTGGTTCTGGGGAAACAATGGTGAGCCAAAATGCTCAAGGTATCTGGATTCATGTAGCTGATCACATAACCTAAGGGGTGACATTAATTACTTGCATAAATGCATATGAAATCACAATTATGCTCTGTGTTATGGGCAATATTACAAAGTAGGGAAATTTGATCTTGACTCAGGGAATTCGTCTTCCCAGAGGGAGTGACTTGTAGCTGGCAATTGGTATTATCTAGGTGAAAAAAGTAAAGGGAAAACGTTCTAAGCAGAGAGATGAGCATGCCCTAAGGTCCCATGGAAGAAAGAAGCAAGGACTAATCAAGGACCAAAAACAAAGCCAGGAAAGTGGTAAGGCAGAGAAGCATGATGGGAGCTGAAGCTGGAGAAACAGGCAGGGTCTAGACCTCAAAATTCCTTATAAGATTCAATCAGTTTGGTTTTGCTTTCTTAGTAGCCAGAGGAAACTACTAAAGTGACCGAAAGGGGTGGTGATATCATCAAACTGACTTGACTGGATGGATTTTAGAGAATGGATCAGAGGAAACAGGGATGCAGAGATGCAGAGAAAACAGACAGGAAACCACAGCTGTATCCCTAGCAGGTGAAAGTAGATCAGAGTAGGGAGATGGTAAAGAAATGTGGATCAAAAAGATCTTGGTGGATGAAACCCAGAGCGGTTGACACAAGTTTAGACCTAAGGGAGTACGAGAAGGGTTTCAAGGATGAGACCCATTTCTGGCTTGTGAAAATGGCTGGATGGTGGAACTTTCACTGATACAGGGAACAGTGAGAAAGGACCAGGATTCGTGAGAGAGGCACATTTAGTTCTGGGTGTTTAGAGTGGAATTGCCTTTGTCTCATCCAAATAGAGATGCCAACCAGGCAGTTGAAATGACAGTCTTGCAATTCACTGCAATACCCAAAGTAGAGGTTGGAAGAACCAAAATCTGCAAGGATTGCCAACTAGTCAGGATGCTCCCAACCCCAGGAGGAAGTAAACCTTTGGGCCTCTGAAACCCAGAGAAAATAAATGCCATTGTTTAAGCCAACCCTTGTGTGGGATTTATCATAAGGGCCTGGGAAAGTAAGACAGAGGTATAAGTGGGTTAGTTATGCATACACGGGCAGTAGTAAAGTCATGGGCATGGCCTAATACCCAAGGAAGAGATTATAGAGTGGCAAGAGAATTTTGCTAGGATTGAGTCCTGAGGGACTGTGATACTTAATAGCTAGGTAGAGAAGACTATCCTGCAAAGCAGACTGAACTCAACACCGAAATAAATGGGAACAAAACCAAGGAATGGCAGCACACACATCCTAAGAAGATTTCATAGAGGGAGAAGAGCACCAATATTGGCCATCGCCATGAGTTCGCGAAAGATGAGGAAGAAATTTTGTCTACTGCTTTTAGTGGCATGAAGTTCCTTACTTCACCTGAACTCAGCAGGGTGGAACTTGAAAAGAAAGAACAATAACAGCTGAAATTTTCAAGTCAAAAGAATCTCAAGGAAGATCAAGTTGAACGAATGAGAAAGAAGATAACCTGTTTTATTTTGGCATTTTTACCATATTAGAACATAGAACCCTGTTTTTGTAAAAATAAAAATTCTAAAAAGAAACCACCAATATAACTTTCCCTAATGCTTAATATTATAAGAACGTGACAGATAGTTTCTCAAAGAATAAGTAAACTAACATTAAAATACAGTTATTTGTTTTAACTGGAAAGTGACCTTTCAATTTAGTAAGTTTTTTTCCTTTTCTTCTCTGAACAATGTTGCAATGTTCTTTATGCTGTTAATGTAAGATGGTTTTGTTTTAATAAGACTTATTTAATAAATATTAGTAGAGCCAAGGAGCTTTATTTCAAAATCACTTCATTTCTAGTTAATGGACGTGTGTGTGTGCATGTGTAAATGTGGGGGGGGCATGTACACTAGTAATATTGAAAGAACTGAGCCAATTTATTTTCATCACACTAATAACAGCTTTTTATCCCTCAAAAAATGAAATAATTCTACATATTAGGAAAATAGAATAAAGGGAAATAGAATAAAAGGAATACAAGTTTCATTAAAAAGAGAACTAGATCCTAACTCTTCCCTATTTTTATATCATCATTTAAAACAGTAAACTATTTAAAAAAAAGCATTCACACATTTAGTATTATAGAGCACTGCTACATTTGGCTGAAGCAAATTTCCATAGTTTGATTGAAAATCAACATATTGGGCACAATATATCTACTCAGTACGATTGATTTATATAGCTTACCCAAAATTTAACGGGTCTAGAATTAAGTAAGATAAATTTTCAATAACAGTTACCATATATAGTACCCTGATACTTCTATCTATTAGTCAGTTATTGGAATAAGCAATCTTTACCATGGAAAACAGACATGACAATCAATAGGCTTTTTAGTCGAAAATAAATTACCATCTTTATTCAGCATTTTGGGGGTGGTATTTCTGACTTCCCTTTGCTTCTCTCTCTCATCCATACAAACTGAGCTGTCCTGCTCCTATGCTATGTTTGATGGTTGATCTTTTAACATGCAGGTATGTGTGCTACCTGCAAAATCTGAGATGAGGATATAATGGGTTATGAAATCAGAAAACTGTATCATTCCTAATCACAGATATGGGAAATCCCGTGTTGGCACAAGTTGTGCAGGCTGCACATTTAATAACTTGGGGGGGCATAAAATTTACTTCATACGTATGTTACTGGTACACTGTAGAATCGTGTACTGTACATTACATTCATATGCACAAGCACGAGACAATAGTGTAGATACATAATATTAAGTAAAGACAAAAGAAACATGACTTTGCCCATGTAAAATGCAATAGTAATTATAGTAATTTCAATGAGCTACTATTTCTGCCTGCCAACGATTATGCAGAATGATATTTACAATTATCATTAACTATCACATTCATCAATAGAAATTATTTTCTGTAATGGTGCTAAACTTGGTTCATGGGGGCCTGGCTCTCAGTTTTCTGTTCATGCCATACAGTTGCCAGAGCAGGACTGAAAGAAAATCAGAAAGAAGAACCAGGGAGCCCCACTCTGAAGAAGCTTACTGTGGCTGAGTACCAACAGATCGAAGTCGGAGCTAGTTCTGTCCTCTGATGGTTTTCACAGTAAGATGATTGAGAGAGAAGCAAGCTCGTCAAACAAGTATCTTGTGATGGATCTTATCATAGCCAGGCTCCCTAACAAGGTTCAGAGGATGGACCCGAGGTTACTTGGGACATCCCAGTGCTTAACCTAAGATAATATACTGTGCCAAAGTCTATACTGTTAGAGGAAACCAAGCAAATGTTTTGAGGTTTTTTTTTTTTTTTTCAAAGAGCATGTTGCATTGAGATTATTCAGTTCTTATTAGGAGATATTACAATTTATGCTCTTTTATGTTTTGTCCTACCCTCTCTAGAGTTCCTACAGACCCTCTTGTCTGCCTATCAAAATCGGAGATGTTGCAGAAGAGCTCGTTAACATCCTGCAATCAATCTGCCAGGGTTCAAATTCTGACTCTAGCACTTTCCAGCTGTGGTACCTTAGGCAAATCACATAACCTCCCTCTACCTCAGAACACTGAGATGTTAACTATGGATGATTCTATCCACTATTTCCTAAGTTTATTACCGGAATTAACTTTGACACGTGTGAAGTGCCCAAAACACCGTCTCACACTTTTAGTACAGGCTTAATTGAGTGCTATAAATTTTCTTGGAACATTACATGAAACCAGAATCATTGTACATGCATACTGGGCACTGTCAATAACTCTGTATGTAGGATAAGCCAGTACCTCGTTATTCCTTGTCTTTGAACCACTGTACCTTCCACTCTGTCTCCAATTCACGTCTCCATACCTGTAGTCTAAGATCTATTTATAAAGGTAGATTCTTCAGCGAAAACTTGCACAATCACACAATCCACAAGCAATTGTTTATGGTTGCTTTGAACTATGTTCTATACCTCTGCTGACGTGTTATAGCAGTTGTGTATATATGAGTATGTGTGCGTATATATACATATACATATGTGTATATGTTCTCCGACTTGCAGGGTTGTAAGTTCATGAAAGGCAGTGGAAACACAGCACGTGTTTAACAATGTCCAGTTACAAGCAAGTGAAACCCTGACAGTAAAATTGTTACTCAATATCATATCAATATCCTATCTAGTCCTTCTACCTCCAAAAGTGAACGGATACATACATTATACCCATCCATAACGAAACTGCAATTCCTCAAACGCCTTTTACCTCTTCACTACAATTCCGGTTTTATTTAAACGAAATCATCAATATGTATTCTAAGCATTTTCATCAGGTTTGCAGATTGAAGAATAATCAATTTTACTAATGGTTTTCCAGAAATTTTAGACATTTCTCCAATAAGCATTTATATTAACTAAAATAGCATTAAATAAAGTGCAAACGTACCTTGTCATAGCTATACAATTCTGTATTCTCTAAAGGATGATTTTTCATACTGCTTAACAACTCCGACGGAGCAATTGAAATTCAGACTATGATAAATGTTTTACACTGAAGGCTCATTTCATTATACAGTAGTCAGTTGAAATGGCGTTTCCGAAGCAAGTATTTTTAGGAAGTGCAGAGTACAGGAAAAAGCTGACTACATTATATCATTTAAATATTTATTGAAGCCTTTCTACTAAGGCAACATTTTGGTGCTATTGCACAGAAACAGCAATAAGGGAAAGGATATTCAGTAAAGAGACTGTGGGAACTAAGACACTTGGGACTGCAAGGGAGCTGCTCACTCACAAAGTCATTAAATTGGAGATTGAAAAGAACACTTGTTTTTACAGAAATATTATTTTTCCCTAGGTTTTCATCACCCTCTCTAGATGCTGCTTCTCTGATCTTTTGGAGTGCTCTTGCCTTCCTTATATTGAATTGTTAGCTTTCTCTTCTTCCTTTTCCATCTTCCCTGGCTAGCCTCACCCACTGCATGGCTCGCACATTTATATCCCCAATCATGACTTCTGGTCTAGGTGTCACATCCCCAAAGCCACAGTTCCCTCAGACTCCCTTTCAAACAAAACAAAACTGAAACTTGCATGTGCAGCCCAATTCTTCCCATCCTCCCAACTTCCTGCCCAGTCTTCTTCCTTAGTAAATGTCAGCATTATCCACCCCATTATATAGGTCAGGGAAGACACAGCATACGATTTGACACCAATTCCTATTGATTCTCTCTCAGAAATAATCCTTGAATTTATCCAGTTCTTTCATCTACACCGTCACCTTTGTAGGCCACCCACCTCCTCTTCCAGGAGTAGCTTCAGAACTGGCAGACTTTCACCTACCCTTAACTCTTCCTTAAACCTGTCACAAAACAGTGCATATCTTACAAATGCCAATGTGTTCATATCACTGCCCTATCTGAAACTCTTTAAAGGTTGTCCATTGATCTTCTAATGAAGATGAAAACCATTTGCATGACCTACCAAGGCTCTGAATGCTTGGTCCTTGGCCGGCCACCTCAGCTGCCTGTTTGTGCCCCACTTTCCATCTCTTACTCTAGTCTGGTATAGCTGAACTGTGAGACTTTTACTTCATACCAAGTTCCACCTTCACATGTGCTGTTCCCCAGAATGAACCATGTTTTTCCCTACCTCTCTCTTCCCTTGAGCAACCCAGCCCCATTCTACGGTGTCTTCCTTTAAATGCCATTTGCTTGAGGAATCCCTTTCCGATTTCTAAGACTGGTATATGCCTTGCTATTACATATTCTTATAATCATTTGTGCTTTATTCTATGCCATTATCCCAAATGCAATTTAAACAGTGTATGCATTTATTTAACACACATATTCCCCGTACATCCTATTCTCCGTGAGTCTGCTTGTTCAGAAAAGTTTCTCCAGAGCAGGGCACAGTATCTGACACAAAGTTGCACTCAACGTATACTTGCATGAATGAATGCATAATGGATGGTATGTCATAAACTCTTTCTTTAAACAATGGTCACCTGAACCCATGCAACAAAAACTACATAGACTCACTTCTGGATTTATTTTAAGAGCAATGCTGTTTTTTCCAGACATTAGAAGAAATGCACTGCAAAGTCGGTATTCTCAAACCAAGAGAACCTCTGTGATACTATTTGGCGCTCTCTGACACTGCCCATTAGAGACAGGGTGTGTACACCTAATCCACTTCAGCAGCTGTTCAGATGGCTCCAACCCTGCCCTTCAGCCTCTACTAAATCAGGATTCCCCAGCTGTCTGGGTTTCCTGTAAGCTCTTCGGTTAACCACCTACGTGCCAACATTGCTTCCAACGGGCCACACCCTTTGCAGTCTCAACTTTCCTTCTCCCTCCTCGTTCTTCTCTAGTGTACAGGAGCCATTGGGGTTTGTCACTTTTACAGAACATTTTATCGCTTCCCTAACTAGTTTGAAAACATGTTGCCCCCGCGGACACCACTTTATTCCTAAGGCTGCCCTCAAGAACCTTTGCATAAAAATTAGTTCCTCGACTTGGCTTGAATGAAAACACCTGGGAAGTTCCGATTCAGTCATTTTTTTCACTTCCTTACTTCTTTCGTTTGAACCTCGCACCGTTTCCAAGGCTAAAGTCTGCACTTGCAACACTGTGCTGCCTCCTGTGCCCTTTACGTAAGCACTTAGCTAAAGCTAAGGTAGTATTGCTAATGTAATCTGATAGAGGAGGAGACAAGCTGAGTGCAAATAAATGTGTGTGCCAGGAATGCGCAAAAAGCTACTGATGTTTATGCCCTTTTATAGTCCTGATTCCAAGAGAGTCTTAGCCAAAAGAGATGGGGGGAGAAATTTAAAACAAAGCAGCAAAAATCCACAGAGAGGGTGAAAACAGTTGGACAACCATTTTCTCTACCCCAAATTGGGCATAATGTGGGAGGCTATAATGTTACTTGTACTCGATTAATGCTCGTCTTTTTTAAAAAAAATCAATTTTTTATCATGGTGGAAAGAAAATACAGCTAAAATCGACAGAAGACAGCATGTTGTTTTAGAATGTGCAAAATAATCATTGTTGCTATGCCCACGAATGGGTTTAGGATTTATTAACTGTAGAACAAACTTCTTTTTCAAGGTTTCTTAACAAAATGCACAACCCTCGTCAGAATCCATTCATCTTTCTTCATTCTTCTTTATTGTATGGATAAACACTGGCTTTGAAAATGCCTTTTAATATTCCTTCAATTTAATAACAACCATATTTTCTTCTACAACAAAGTATATTAAATAAAATATTAAATAGAAATAGAGGCAAACCTCTGCCTCAGATTCTCTTATTTTGACAGTAACATGAATTGTCAAGATTTTTACCTTGCCTGAAATATATCACAGCTTTCAAAACGGACCCATAAAAATTTGACTTTTCCTACATTCTAAAGGGATGGAACATTATTTCTATACAATTATATGGAGTGAAAATAGTAAATTAACAGTTCTCTGGAAGACTTATTTTAGAACAACAAAAACAGCAGCAGCAAAGTTTGCTTAACACAGCAAAGAAATCACAGGCCCAGGCCAGTTCAAAGGAAATTATCAATTCCCCGCCACCTTCCATTAGGGAAGTATGGGGTGTGTAATGACAGAGTGCAAGTGAGGTAACTGAGGCAGAAGGCAAGAGATAATAAGGAGACCCAAGGAGGAATTGATTTCCAAACTCACTCCAGATTGCTTAGTAACACTTGCTTTCTGAAGGCTTAATATCATTACATATATTATGCAAAGGCGCCTAAAGGGATTATAGAAGCCCAGACAGTTGCTCTGAGTATTCCATCATCTATTTTCATTCTGCAGAATTTTGTAGGAGTGATATCAGATTAACATAAAGACGGAGCGCAGAAGCAGCGAAGAGACATTGTCTCTTAAATTGGCAGTCTAAATGGAAGATGTGAATTATGGGAGAGTCTTTCATTTTTGCCAGTGATCACGAGGGTAGATGTTGTGTGGCCATGAGATAAGAATTCCTTGCAGCACGAGTCAGCAGGGCCATTTCTTTTCTCATCCTTCTCCACCTGCTGTCTGTCAGAATTGTGGTTCAGAAATTCAGATGCCACTAAAACACTCGAGTCAAGGTTTTTGGGGCACCCCCCTCTTTTTCTTTTTTTGCCATATCTGGAACAGTACTCTTCCATGGGGAAAGAGAAAGGCCATGCCCCTGTATCAGAATCTCTGGGGGACGCTAGTTTGGAAAAGCACAGCCAATATCACAATGTACTATAATATTTTGGAAAAGCAAGCTTTTCATTCTAGAACTTCCCAGAAAAAAACAGCAAATCATTTCAGCTGCTAAGCTTCAAACTATAGTTTGCACGGGAGTGATGTGCAAATAGCAGGGGCACCCTTCCGTTCAGAACGGTATATCAGAATCTGTGGAAGACACGTTCACTAAAAGATTAAAGAGAAGGGAGTTCGACATCTTACAAAGAGATGATTTGAGGGACAACTCTATCCGTGGTTTAAGTAGACCAGCCCAGCAAAGTAATCAACTATACTGTGGCATTGTCATTTTTAACTTTCATATCTGTTAAAATTAAACTTTGGAACTTCACATATCTGTTAATGAATTATTACTCAGTTAATATTTGAAAGAGTAAAACCTCAAGAAAGTTTAACCAATAAATGTTTTCACATCAAGAAAAGGTGAAGAGCAAAATGTGTTCACTTGCTTGTTTACATTTTGAAAATCAGTATGCTGCAGGGAGTATACTCTCCAAAGAGAAACATTTGCATGAAATTCTTCTAAGCCATTTGGATGTGTTTAATTACAAATATCTTACTATCTTCTTCCCCATGCTTCAGTTCATATCCTTCCCGACAACTATTCCAATATGAACCAAATGCCCTGTAAACAGAACGCAAACCTCTTAGGACTTTAGCAGGACTTGGTGAAAAAGAAAACTTACCTTCTCCCCCTGACTCCAGTCAAATCCTGAACATACAAGTGATTCCATCTCACTGTGATTTGGCTTGCCTTCAAATTACATACCCTGTGTATCTGAAATAACTGCACCGCCTCCATTAGCTGAGTTTGACACCACTTTAATCAATGTATTTTTTCAGAATGAAAGGCAGAAATGTCAAATTCCTACCATCTTAAATTGTGCTAACCCACTAATACGCATTAAATAAAAGGTTGTCTTTGAGAAATAACATGTGCCCGAAGAAACAGAACTAGCAATTTGATCTTAAAATGTAATTGGGAAAAGATTTAATGACAACGACTCTCTTCACACAGAGGTGATTTCCCATGAAACCTCTAAAGCTTAAGCTTTGAGACCCTTCACTTGCATGGGACCCTCCCAAGACCCTCTCTAATTTTCTATTCAAATATTTTCTTATAAACCCCGATTGTAAAATCTCAGTCTTCCTAAAATGTGGATTTGCGCTTCATGATTTTTTGTTTTGTGGAATAGAGTACACACATTAGTTTTGTCAATTCCTTGAAATGTGATCTGCTTTGAAAACAGAAAACAAAATATGAGCAGAAAATAGCATATTTAAAGAAAGTTTAATTTCCAATTAACTTCAATTAATTTCTTAAAAAACTTGGTATGCTGTGACTTAAATGTGTATTGATATAAACATGCAGACTCAGGTCAACATACCACCTTTGTTGTATTTGCAATGCAAAAATAATTGCTTAATGAAAAATATGAGGAACCGTTTTTAATAAGGTAGGGAACTAATAAGGTAGAATGAGGAAAGGGAAGCAGTGTTTGGGAAATCAAGTTTTAAATTCTGAGATAAAGCCCTCATGACAGATAATAAAATAACATTCAAACAATCACCTGACTTTTCCAAGACAACAGAGATTTTAATCTATTTTATTAAATCACGCAAGTGGCTACGAACTTGACATTTTCTTTCACATGTAGTAACTGATTTGGACTACAAGGATTTCAAATGAATTCTTTAGGACTAAGAAGAATCTCTGTATTTCAGTACTTTCTAGATGGAATAGTGTCCAACTAGAAAACTTTATTTTTCTTAGATAAAATTATATATCCTTAAAATGCTGTGTAGTTTTCTTTTTAGTTTATAGTAACATCTGCATGGACTTTTTCCTTACATTCATCATAATGCTATGCTATGTGATCAAGACACCCAAAGCTGCTGCTTAAATTATGAAATATGTATTTAGATCAGCAGCCTCTTTTTCACAGATTTAAGGTGTCCTTTTAAAACTACACAGGTGAAATTTTAAGGTGATTTTATTAGAACCCAACATGTTTTACACCATTCTAAAAAATTTGAGTGAGGTGGATATCAGCTAGGAAATATGTGAATAATTTTTGGCAATGCATTTTTGCGTAATTCTAAAAGTAAACAATATTTGCGTTAGTTTGGCAATGTTCACTTTTAAAGGATAACTGTTCTGTTAAAACACTAGCCAAATAAGATGTTATTGTACTCTGCTGTCTTTTTGAAATTAAGGCAATATTCAAAACTGGAATCAAATGTCAATACATCCAGATAATAGTATATTTTCAACCATTAAAATTTAATGTATAATGTAACCCTGTGAATATCTCCACTTGCTCTTAAGACACCCACTGCCATGTAGCATAAGCATTATCTGATGGTTTGAAAACATGCTATATTAAAGTCATACACAAGGGCATATCCCAAAAGGAGTTAGCTTTCATCCAATTACAATTACAAAACTCATTTAAATATTTATGCAAAACCGAGAATAGTTTGCCTTTCTTTGTTCCAGAATTGCATCTTTGCTGTTCTCTAAAAGTTGGCCTACGCACTAGTGTATGAGTTTAGTTTTTGTAGGCAAAAATTATATATGTATATATAAAATCACCAGTCATTAATTCTGGTAGTATTAATAAAATAATGATTCTTGTAATATTTAGAAAATAACGATCCAAAAGAAATAATATCAAATGAGAAATGGGGGTGTGTGCAAAGAATATGTGCTACACATGTTTTTGTAAAGAAAGTAATGATACAAATGTTATACTATGAAATTGTGCAGCATCTAACATGGATCAATAAACGAACAAATGTATTCCCACCAGTTTTTCTCATAGGGAGAACTGCTCTTCTGACTCTTTCTCTAAAAGTTGTAAAGTTACTTACATTTAGTTTTCTATTCTTAATTATAGGCATTACCCTCAAATCTATTTCAGAATGACTCTAATCCACAGGTTACAGGAAAAAATGATAATCTCTAGCCATGTCTTTGGGACACACTGTCCTCATCACTTATTATTTTCACATAGTTTTTTTTACTATTGCATGACAGTCAAATTTCAGATTTTTCAGTAGTCATCATGACTCTTCCCAAAACAAATATAATAATTGCATTTTATATGAAAGCCAAATTTAAAAAGCTTTCCTGAAAAGGGAAGTCATCACAGAGACGAAACAGTGAACTGCCTTTAGTAACTTTACTGCAAAATTTGATTGCAAATCCGCTTGTCTTTTGATGTTTTCTCAACAAGAGAGTTTCTGGTCCTTTGCCAGCACAGATCCTATATCATCATTTGAAAGATTTCTCATGAAATGCTACAGAAATGAACATCTGAAATACTAAATGAAAGGTGAGACGGGAGCTTCTAGTTAAATCTTTATCAATACTTTGCTCAACCTCCCTTGTTTCTATTACAATTCACTTGAGTCTTTATTATCTCCCCATGATCTGCCTGATCAAATTTTTCTAACCTCGAGGCACCTGCCTCATTCCCATACAGACATGATTTCACTGAGCGCGCATGTCAGGAAACTACCCCACATGTATGTTTTACAAAATTCAGAAATATCACATAATCACGATAGCCAAGTCACACAAACTATTTCACAGCAATGAAAATGGTTCTCTTTGCGAAAGGCAAAAATACTAACTCCTACCTCATTTCTGTTGAAAAGTTTCCCTAATGAGATGTACATCTGCACACAGACAGGCCTACGATATATGCATCAGACAACATTTATGCTCATTCATACACTGTAATAAATTAAAAGTCAATCTGCCTCATCAGTACACTTGTCAAACTAAAACGTATACTGTGGCAAAAGACATTTTAAGTTACTCTGTACTTACAACAGTCCTCTACTTCTTCCCACCAAAGCATTTGGGGTAAAAAAAAAAAGTATATATCAAGGCAGCAATAAAAATCTTGGTAAAAATTTCTGCCAACTTTATTGCTCCAGCAGGCTGGGGAACGATGAGAAACCAATAAACTTCAGCAGCCTTAAAAAACAAATTACACTTCAGTTTTTCCTGTTCATTTCTCTCTGAAGGTAATTGCCTCCAAGATCTGAGTCCTGTAGGGGGAAAGTGAGTGATCCTGACACTGAGTGAGTCAACATAGCATCTGATGCCAGGATTCTGTAGAGGCCCCTGGATATTTGAAATTCCAGGACCTGCGCAGAAGCAAGGGACTTGCCTTTTCTCTCAAGTTGGTTTCCCATAATAGGACTGCTCACGGCCACTACATATAAGGTTGTGATTCCAGCATGGCAGGTCCTGTGAGTTCAAATAATGTTCAACTGTGTTCTGAAGAATATTCAAACCAGAATAGCTCAGTAGACCGAGTGCCTGCTGTCCAAGCCTTCAAAACACACAAAACACTCTACAGTGCAAAGCTGTAAACAATACTTTCTGTAACTTTTATGCAGATTTCTGCAAGGGAAGAGCATAACATCCCGATGGAGAATGGACTTTTAAACACCTTTTTTCTTTTTTTCCCTCACAACCATGCTACAAAAACAACGCTCAGCTGATGCAAAAGAAATGCCCAGAATAATCTATGCATTTGTTCTGTAGCCACCGTCTATGGAAGTTCATTTCTACCCTTGGGAACGAATAAAAAAATCATGCATTGATGATGCCAACCGTGTGCGTAAGAGAAGCAAAGGCAGAATGTAACAGCTGAGCTCTGAAGGCAGAATGTGTGTAGGTCTCACGGGACAAGTTTTCTGCTAAAATAAAGAGCACTCTTACAATGGAATGAAGAAATCTTCCTGAACTGGTAAATTTTCATTGTGGGCTGTGATAAAACTTATTTACTAACAAATTACTCTTTCCTCGATGCGTTCGGTGGCAATTATTAATGCATTATTCTCTTAGTGAGTTAATGATCAATTTTTAAAAGGTTTTTCAGCAGAGACTTCTTTCTGCATTAAATGAACAAGGGTAAAATGTGTCATTCAGTGGTATTGGGAATCATGCTTTGCCATAATAGGTTTCTTTCTCTTTATCATGGTTTTAATGCAACAGGTGACTCCAATATTTATAGGAACTGTTGATAACTCATTTTAGAAAGATATTCCTTTTCCAATTCTAAGAATCCCTACTAAAATTATTTGTTTTTTCATAATACAATTTTTAATGTGACAGACTCAGATTTCTATGCTGAACATTAAATTGGTTGGCTCGGAAATAAATTATAGACAAAACTGAAAAAAATTGACATTGAGTCAATCTACAAGGTTTATCTTAATAGTTAATTACACACCATATATTTTAGAATATCATCATAATTAGTACCATTTTCCCCAACAAGACCTAAATGAAATAAAACATAAGGCCTACTTCTTAATTTGCGATACTTAGATTTAAATTACGATTATCCAAAGATAGATTTAAAATTTTCCTATACATAGATTACCTCATCTCCCCTCAGTTTGGGTGCATGAAAATGCATACAAGCAAACATTTCCATTCATTCATAAAATAAACAAATCTTTTTGCACCAACATAGATCCAATTCTGCATGTTAGCATCAATATCTTTCTGCACTCTAGGGCACAATTTCACCTAAAGTATAAGTCCTTCTATACTTTGAACTGTGAGATTTCTAGACACATAAACCCAGACACATTCCCAGTCCAATATATAGTGCATCTGTGATTCTTAAAGTGCAGTCCATAAACCAGCAGCGTGAGCATTATCTGGGAGATTAGAAATACAAATACCCCTGAGACCTGGAAAATCACAAACTCCGGAGGGTAGCCCCCGGCACTTTGTGTTTTACAGGTGATTCTAAAGCATGCTCAAGTTTGAGAAGCCGTGAAGTATATGATTCTAAAAACAAACAACTAGGCCTCCGATCTTAGGTAAAATCCAAAGTGCCAAACACTGAATCTGAATGCTCTCAGCTAAATCTTAATTCTATTTCAGTATTAATCAATAATCAGTAATTTACTGGGTACCTAGAGTAAATTCTGCTATATGTGCAATAGGTACGCTTCCCTTGAAGTTTTAGAATCTAGTGTGAAGACATGCTTAAGGTAAGTGGAAAAATGGAAAGGTACATGAAAGAAAAATCAGCTCAAACAGTCAAAGAATTTTATGACCTTCAAATTATTTTCCTGTGGCCCTTAGTTGCGTATTTTCTTTTAGTCATCACAATATCTGTATCTGGAAGTTCTTAGGAGTCCAAATATAAATATGACCAGTCAAGGAACTTATGCATGTTCTCTTAGTTTATAACTGGCAGGTTTTGAAAAAATTATTGTAACTTTTTACTTTGAAATAATTATTCACAGGAAGTTGCAAAGACAGTGGATGACCTCTCATACATCCTTTATCAAATTTAATGCATAGGTTACATCTTATATGACTATGGACAAAACCAGGAAACCGACAGTAGTGCAATGTTTGTATATATCTGTCATTTTTTCACACAAAGTACAGAAATATTCCATTGCAAAGATATTTCTCATGTTACCCCTTTAGAGGCACACTGGCCACCCTTACCCCACCATCCCTAAAACCTGGCAAACACTAATCTCTTCTTTATAATTTTATCATTTCAAGAGGGTTGGGTAAATGGAATCATATAGTGTGTAATGTTTTGAGATTGGCTTTTTTTCACTCTGCATAATGTCCTTGAAATCCATTTAAGTTATTGCCTGCATCGACTTGCAGGCAACCAGTTTGTTGAACCATTCATTGCTGGAAGATATTCTGGTTGTTTCCAGTTTGGGGCTATTATAAATAAAGCCAGAAACCAATCATGTACAGATTTATTTGTCTTCATTTCTCTGGGATCAGTGTCCAGGTGTCCAACTGCCGAGTTATGTGAACGTGACTGCTTTTTTCTGAAACTGCAAAAATGTATATATTTCTTTTTAGTTTCTCTGGGATTAATGCCCAAGAGTGCAAGTACTGGGTTCTGTTGTAAGTATGTGTTTAGTTTCGTTAAGAAACTGTCAACGTCTTTCCTAGAGGTGCTGTGCCATTTATATATCTACTAGCAATGAATGAGTGCTTCAGTTTCTCCATATCGTCACCAGAATTTGGTGTGGTCAACTTTCTGTTTTCTTTCTTCTTTTAGTCTTAATTGAATAGGGATATCTCAGGTTGCTTTTAATTTGAATTCCCCTAGTGGTTAATGATGTTGAACATTTTTTTTTTTATGTGCTTGTTTACCATCCAGATATCCTCTTCTATAAAGCCTGTTTAAAGTCTTTTCTCAAAATTGGAAACTGGATTTTCTTTTTTTTCCCACCTCTGAGATTGGAGAGTTCTTTATATATGATAGGTGTGAGTCTTTTCTTTGATATGTGGCTTACAAACATTTTCTCGTAGTCTATAACTTGTATTTACATTCTTTTAACAGGGTCTTTTGCAAAGCAAAAGTCATCGATCTCGATAAATATTTTCTTTGATGAATGGTGCTTTTGGTGTCACATACAGAATTCTTCATCAAGTTTTAAATCGCAAAGATTTTCTCACGTGTTTTTCTAATATTTTACATTATATTGAAACTGAAATCTCTGATTCACCTTGAGTTCATCCGTATATAATGTATGAGGTTTAGATTCAGTTTCCTTTTCCTTTTTTTGTATCAAAGTCTAGCACCATTTGTTGAAAAGACTGTCCTTCGTCCACTGAATTACATTTATAATTTTTTCAAATATAAGCTAGGCATATTTATGTGTATCTATCTCTGAGATTGAGATTCTACACCATTGTTCTATGCGTCTATCCCTCTGCCAATAACACACAGTCTTAATTTCCATAGTTATACTACAAGGCTAAGCATTTTAATCATATTTTCTTCTTTTTAAAATATCTCTAGTAGTTATAGACTCTGTGTCTTCCTATACAAGTTTCGGAATAAGCTTATCCACAGATAGGTCTACAGATAGGTCTGCAACATATATTACTGGTGTTCTCATAAGAATTTCATCAAGTATATAGAATTAGCATCCTTACCCTGTTGAGAAGTTCAGTCTATGAAGACAGTATATCTCTGATTATACTACATTTTAAAAATTTCTTTCATCATGCTTTGCTTAACAGTAATTTTATTGTGATTAAACTATATTTTCACATTTCAAATACATATGTGATGGCCTTCTCTTTCTCATGTGTATGTTTGCACAAAGAACACAAAGCACAGCATAACGTACAGAAGTACAGTTTTGAAAAAGAAGCACATTAAAATAATTAAATGTATACAGTTAAGTAAATACCATATGCATATGATCTTGAAATCATTTTAAATGTTAAGGTTATAACTGTTAACAGAGAAATTGATAGAGACCTATACTTTGTCCAAAAACACAAAGTAAAATTTATATGACATTGAATGCATACATCAGTATATTTTTTAATGATTCTTTTTTTGGCCTCCAGTTTTATGGTACATGTTAGAAAATGAAAACTGGCCTTGTTTATATTCCAAAATTAATAATCCCTGTATTGTAAAACAGAAGTCAAATTACTAATAAAGAGCCTAGTACTCTAAAAGTAAAAGGGAACAAGATAGGAATGAATTCTTAAATAATTGAAAACCCTAAAGAAGTTTTTTTTGATAAATTGAGAAGGGGCTGAATCATTCGCCCCTTATTCAATTGTTTAACAATTTCAAACATTAAGCTTAATAATTTCAAACTTTAAGTTTAATACAGTTTCATAGGATAACAGGCTCGAAAGAAACATACCTCCTAAACTATTTATATAAAGTTCACAATTCTATTGATTTAGGGAAAAAATCATGTTTGGCCACTTCTGTCTCCCCTCCCAACGATCCATATTTATTGAAATATGAAATGATGCCTTCTATTAAAGGCTTATATTTCTTAGATTTTTTTTTCCTTTTTAATCTATCTTTAGTTACTGCCAGTGGGAAAAATATGCTAGTTTAGAGGCACTGAGACCAGAAAAATAAGACAGGATTCCAACAAAAATTTTGCTGATATTTTCATAAAATTACATTAATAATATGTAGATGCATTTTCAAGGAGACTTTACATCTTTCATATATTAAATCTTCCAGTCCAGGACTATGGTATACATTTCCATTTGTTTAAGTCTTTGATTTCATCAGTTTTGTAGTTTACAGCATACAGATGCCATATATATTTTCTTAGATTTATAATTAAATATTTCATTTTTTGAGTGAGTGTAAATTATAATGTACTTTAAATTTTGGTTTCCATTATTTAATTGCTTAAATATAGAGAGGCAATGGATTTTTGTGTGCTGTTCGTGACTCCTGAGACCTTGCTGAACTTACTTATTAGTTCTAGGCGTTCTTTTGCAGAATTCCGGGGTTCTTCTACATAATTCTATAAATAAGGATGTTTTTTATCTATTGCCTCCCTTCTGATTTATAAGGTTTTATTTACTTTTCTTGCATTACTATGGTGGTTAGAATTTCCAGTACTAAGAATGAAAATGTTGAGAGCATATATTTTTGCCCTTTTCCTAATATTATGAATACAGCCTTCAATCTTTTGCAAATATATTGACTATAGTATTTTTACAGATATCTTTATCAAGATGACTAAACCCTCATCTAGTGTTAGTTGTCCAAATTTTTATCATGAATGAGTGTTGAATTTTATCAAATTTTTTTTCCTGCACCATAACAATTATTCTTCTTTAGCCTGTTAATATATTGGTCTAAATTTTGTTAAGGATTTTTTTTTTTTTCTGGTCACCAGCCCCATGAGGGATACTGGTCTATAGACTTCTTTTTATAATTTGCTTGTCTAAATTTGGTGTTAGAGTACTGCTTGCTTCATATAATGTATTCGAAGTGTTGCTTCCTCCTGTGTTTTCTGGAAATGGACAATTCTTGACTTCCATTGCACAGAAAATGCTATGCCACTACTTTCAAATCTCCATGGTTTCTCCTAGGAAATCTACTGTCATTTGAATTGTTTTTGAAGCTATATATGGTATTGCTTCTCTTTTACTGCTTTCAAGATTTTTCTTTATCATTAGTTTTCTGAATTTGACTATGATATGTCTACAAACGGAGTTTTTTAGGTTTTTCTTGTTTGCTTATCCAGCTTGTTGGGTCTGTACGTTATTTTTTTTTTATTTTTGGCCTAAATGGGGTTTTCAGCCATTATTTCTTCAAATACTTGTCTGGCATCACCCTCTAACTTCTCTCCCCTGATGACATAGAACGTAGATCTTTTGCTACCATCCCAAAGACTGAGGATGTGTTCATTTCTTCAGTTTATCTTTTATTCAGATTGGATAATTTTGATTGTTCTATCCTACAATTCACAGAAGTTTTTCCTTTTTACCCTCCATTCTGATGTTGAGTCCATCCATTGAATTTTATTTCAATTATTGTAGCTTTCGTTTCTAAAATTTCATTTTGTTCTTTTATATATCTTACTCTTTTGCTGAGCATTTTTCTTAGTTTTTGTTTGTTGCATATTTTATGATGGCTATTTTAATATCCTTGGAAGTTGATCCTGTCATCTGTGCAGTTACGGTATGGTTGACTGTTGATTGTCTTTTCTCATTCAACTTGAGAATTTGCTATTTCTCGGTTTGATAACTGAATTTTAATTAAAATCTAGACATTTCAGTGCTATGTTGCAAGACTCTGGGTATTATTTAAATTTTCTGTTTTAGCTGGCCTCATCTGATACAAACTTGTAGAGGAAGGGGAGGGGCTGCTGGCTTGTTGCTTTTAGGTGGGCATGGGCATCCAGGTTTCCCACCCAGCCTATGTTCATAACTGAAGTATTTGTGTGGGATTCAAATTTTCTTTGATATTAATCCCCATTAAAATATTAAATGGATTACTTGAACATTTTTCTTTTAATTTTATTCAACATTTAAAGATTTTTTTTCCACTTGACAAAGAAAAGCTACAACTCATGAAAATAACATCTGAGTTCATGTACCTACAGATAACGAAGTCTATATAACTCGAAAATGATTTGATTTCAGTACTAGTTACGACATATCAGTGCCTATTATGGGATCAAGACAGGGGACATCTACTTACTAAATATACATAAAACCCAAATCTCATTTATCTGTGTTGTGAAAGTAATGACAATTACGTTTATGTATTCATGATCTCTATCCATTTTAGGGGGTAAATATATAAAAATGAATGAAGAATTTTAAATAGCTCTGAATACAACAAACTTATCATGATTACCAACAAATGAAAGACACTGATATCAGTAAGCTGGTATCAGAAAAATAAGGTAACATGTTGTATTGGCCAAGGTCCTGATATGAAATAAGTGGCAGGATCCAATGCATTTAACTGAAAACATTTACCGAAAGCTCTCTGGACAGAGGTATGTGCATCGTAAAAAGAACAAGGGATGGCGAGCCATGAGGTAGTAGCAAATTAGAAAGTTGTTTTGAACTCCAGGTCTAAAGGTGCCAGGTGAGGGAATAATGTTGAAGCAGCTGGTAGAAAACCTAGGGACTTAGTGAGGCAGTTAAAGAAGTAGGAAATAAATACCTGAACCTCTGAAATCCTGCTTTGGTCTCCTCATTTGCTAAAATCTAGAATGCAAGAGGCCACGGTGATACACATGATGAGGTAAGTGTCTGAGGGCAAAGAGCAGGGCAGAAGGTGGCATAAAAGGAATGCATCATTTGAAATCCAGCCATTGCCTTCATTTTCAACCCCACATTATAACTCTCTGAATTCATCTCATTCATGTTCCTACCTTTATGACCCATATTTCAAAAGTTCATCATATGTTTGGTTACCATGCTGCTTTTCTCCTTTATGCATTGTAATAAATAAACTGGGTATACATTTAAATGGGTCTCAGCTGCTAGAATGCAAAAATGCATGGAAAACTTCAGAACAGAAGTTGTTTCTCTTTTATATTACCCGTTGCCTACAACTTAGTTGTATGAATGTCATTTCCTCTGCTTTCAATTTCTTCTTTTTCACCTTTGTCTGTATCCTGTATGGATCTTCATCCCTCTTGGCTACGCTGAAATTTATGTTCTTTATGAAGGTATTTTTTAAGCTTCCCCTCACCCCATTTGGAGTTGGATCTAATTTTATGAATGTACCTTCACTACTAAGGTGCAAATTTCTTGATACTAAGGACTAGCTTAATTGCTATCTTTGTTAACCAAAAGTACATTGGGCTTTATGGAGGCTCAAAGGTATTAATTGGAAAAAGAGAAGTTGAGAAGTTAACAGGGAGGAGGAAAGGAATCTAGGTCCCAGATAATTATGAAACTATAAATAAAGGCTTAATCCTTTGAGGTTGGCAAGTTAAATCTTTTCTGAAGCATATGTTAGAGGAAATTATGAACCCTGGCACTATAGGATGACCTGAGTATCAAAATCTCATTAAAACAATGTCACCAGGTCATGGAATGGGTGAGCATTTATTTATCAAACACTTATTAAAATCAGACTTTGCCCATTAAGGATACAAGATAAGAACTCTATTGTCCCCTGCCCTCAAGGGCATTAAGCTTAAGGTTTATTAAAATAACAATTTACATATTGATGACTTATTACTTGATGAAATTGAATAGGGTGGAAGCATCCTGTCTCAAAGAGGTACTGAGCAGAGGTACCAGGTTTTAAAGATAACACCATGTGTGCTACCCACCATAAAAGATTCTCGTTTAAGTTAAATAAAGCACTGCTATTTAAAAGGCTGCAAACACTGCTGATGGGAATGTAAAATGGCACAGCCACTGTGGAAAACAGTTAGGCAGCTCCTCAAAAAGTTAAACATGTAATTACCATATGACCGTGCAATTCCACTCTTACGTGTATACCTCCAAAGTATCGTGAGCGTAGACTGAAATGGATATTTGAATACCAATGGGCACAGCAAGCAGCATTACTAACAATAGCCAAAAAGTACAAACAACCCAAATATACATCCACAATTGAACAGATAAACAAATGTGGTATATCCAAACAACGGAATATTACTTGGCCATAAAAAGGAATGAAGCAGTGATACATGCTACAACATGGATGGACCCTGAAAACACCATGCTGTGTTATGCAAGCCAGACACAAAGGGACGATTATGTTGTGATTCCATTTATATGAAATATCTAGAATAAGCAAATCATTCAGATAGAAAGTAGATTAGAGTTACCAAGAGCTGGGGAGTTACTGTCCAATGGGCAAAAGAGTTTCTGTTTTTGGTGATAACACACTTTCAGTAATGAAAGCTGGTGAGGCTAGCAAACATTTTACAAGTAACTAATGAAACTTAATTGTATGATTAAAAACTGGTAAAATAGAGAATTTTGTTATATATATGTTATCATAATATTTTTTTAAAGCTGCTCTCTACATAAGAAATGTTTAAACTCAATAAAAATCAACGAGTCGTCCAGGGAAGAAAGATATTGCTCAGACTTCTCCTGGAGACTAGGAGATGTTCTGGGCTCAAGACACTGAAATGGCCTTACCTCATACAAATGGCTCATTTATTTAAAAATCATTTTTAAAAAGTCACTGGCAAGAGGCTCAGAATGAACCAAAAGATACTTTTCCAAGTATGCATCATCCAGATAACTCAGACTGCCAAAATGTTTTCTGTTACTGTAATAACTGAAAGAATAAAAAAACTGGACAAGAATTATTAGATAAACTTGAGGATTTTTAATGTGGCACTTTCTAGTATTGGAATTGCCTAAACTAATAGAGAATTCCTGGAGAATGTAAAATCTTCCAAACGGAAGAAAAAAAAAGACAGTCTCTAATTAGGAAAATATGGAATTCTATTCTCAGCTATAAATTTATAGTAAAGGAAATGATGATTCCAAGAACCAAAATTCACCTAAACTTTCCCACCAGGTTCTTGCTCTAACACATTCGAGTTAATACCTGTTAGCAATTAAAAACTATATTATTTTTATTAAGTTTTAGTGTGCAGGAAGGAGAAATTGAGTAGGAAATGGGGGAAGAAATAGGCATTAGTGAGAAAAATTAGATCCATGATAAAGGATATATTTATTGAATTTTTGAAAAAAAATTTGAAATGTATTTTCAACTAAGAGAACAAGTAAAAATATTCAATTATCATGAAGTTAAGATATAAGACCACAGCACAAGAGTTAGTAAACTTTTTCTATAATGACCAGATGGGAAATATTTCAATCTGTGACCTGAGAGTGAGACAGTAGACACAGATAATACTTGAACGAATAAGTGTAGTGATGTTCCAATAAAAATTTACATACAAAACTAGGCAGTAGGTTTCCATGTCTAGGTAGATGTAATAAACATATTTTACCCTATTTCTCCCATTCAGTGCCACTAAAACCTCTGGACATTTTTTATATATATATAAATATAAATATATACATATATATCATATATATATAAATATATGTATATATATAAATATATATATATATACATACACACACATAAATATAACAAACATAACAAAGGTGTGAAATGAGAAAGCAGCACTAGACAAGCTAGGGGTATCGAGACACAGGGAATGATATGGTGGTGAGTTCTCTGTGCCTTATTTTTACCTCATGCACCCCAGACCCGGAAGTGAACAAGTCAGCAACCAGGAAACCCAAAGAGGTACAGGAAAAAATGCCCCAAGAAAAACATTCTCTCTAGTCAAAGGACCAGGATAAGGGCAGCCTAGTAAAACAGAAAGCTGTCAAACAGTAACCACTCTATTTCAGCTCAACATCAGAGAAAAATCAGGGCTCCATTCCCCTGCATGCTAGGAAATGTCAAGTGGGGAGCACTGATTTTCATACTCATATTACCATATGGTAATTCCAGCTTCCCACCAAGTTGGTGTTAAAGGAAACGACATAGGAAATCAGGACTTTCATTCTGGCCTGGCAGTAAGGAGCCCTTTGGGTCCATGGTGTCATCAAAAATCATGTGAGAAACCTGGATTTCCACTCCTACCTGGCAGTAATGGTGTGCCCTTCCCCTTCCTTTTTGGGATTATGACAGAGGAAGCCTAATAGAGTGAGGCCTGTCCCTACTCTGAATCCCCGTGCTGTCATTACAAGGAAAAATAGGGAGGCATGCCTGTACCTCCCACTCAGCTAGGTTTCAGTGGCGCTCTACTGGGGACACAGAACTCCTACTTCACCAAGCAGTGAAGAAAATCACACCCTCCCCTGCCAATGGAGAACTCAACAGTAATGAGCTTGTATCCCACCAGATCAATGGCACTGGAAACCAGCTCAAACAGAAGGCATAAGTAAGATTCAGTTCATTGACGTACTACTCAAAATGTCCATATTTCAACTGAAAATCATTCATCATACCAAGAAGTAGAAAGATCTCAAATGATAAAAGTAAATCAATAGCTCCCAATATTAAGGTAACATAGACAGCAGAATTTTCTGACAAAAATTTCTAAAAAGCCATAATTCAAATGCTTCAAGGAGCAATTATGAACATTCTGAATACACCAACAAAGAAAAAGTCTCAGCAAAAGAAAACAAAAGATATATAGAGGAACAAAGGCAAAGTTTTTAAATTAAAAAAAAAAAAGCAATAACCCAAAGTAAAAACCAAAATTCAATAGATGGGATCAACAATAGGATGGAAGGGACAGAGGAAAGAATCAGTGAAAGGAAAGATAAATTAGCCAATCTGAACAACAGAGAGAAAATAGAATTATAAAAATTGAATAGAGCCTCAGGGCCCTGTGTATCTAACAAAAGCACTAACACTTGTTTATTGAAGTCCTGGAAGGAATGGCAAAATAAGGTGGTATAGAATAAGTACTCAAGAAATAATGGCTGAAAATTTCCCAAATTTAGCATAATACATAAAGATTTCAAAAAGCTGAGTGACCAACACAGAGAATAAGCACAAAGAAATCAACACTTGAACACATCCTATTCAAACATCTGAAAAATAAAGACAAGGAAAAACCCTTGAAAACAGAAAGAGAGAAATGACGTTAGCTACCTACAGCTGAAAAACAAACACGTTTGTTTTAAGCAGCAAACAATCATGTTGCCTATATGTTTCTTATGAGAAACCATGGAGGTCAGAAGGAAGGGAAACAATATGTCTCATATGTTGGAAGAGAACTTAGAATCCTATGTCAAGCAAACTTACCTACAAATTCAAAGCAATCCCTACCAAAATTCCAATGGCCTTTTTATACAGAAATGAAAAAGCCATTCCTCAAATTCATATGGAATCACAAGGGACTCCAATTAACCAACACATTACTGAGACAGAAAAATGAACTTAGAAGACTCACACTTCCTAATTTCAAAACTGACTATTAAGCTACAGTAACCAAAATAGCATGGTACTGGCATAAGAATAAACATGTAGATCAATGGAACCAAAATGAGAGTCCAGAAATAAACCCAACCATCGACGGTCAGTTGATTTTCAAAAAGAGTGCCAAGGCCATCCAACAGGGAACAGCTCTTCAATAAATGGTGCTGTGGTAACTGAAATCCACATTTTTAAAAAAAAGGAGAAATTGGGCTCATACGTCACACCATGTACAAATTTTAACTCAAAATGAATGAATCAAATATAAGAACAAAATCCACAAAACTCTTAGAAGAATATAGAACATAAATGTTTCTGAGCTTAGATTTGGGAATAGATTCTTAGATGGAACAAAAAACAAAGGCAACAACAAAAAAAAACTAGAGAAATTCGGCTTGTTCTAAAAGAAACACATTTGTTAATCCAAGGCCATTATTAAGAAAGTGAAAAAACCACTTTGAGTGGGTCAAAATATTAGCAAATTAAGTTGGATAAGGATCCAGTATCCAGAATGTATTAAAAATATAAATTTACAACAAAAAGATAAACAACCCAATTAAAAAGAGGCAAAGGACTTGAATATATTTTCCTCCAAAGAAGAGATACAAATGGAAAACAAACACGTAAAAATATGCTCAATATTATTAATCGTTAGGGAAATGTAAATCAAAACCACAATAAGGTATCTCTTCACAGCCAATAGGATGATTATTAAAAAAAAAAAAAAGAAGGAAAAGAAAGACTATTAATCAAAATGTGACCAAGCTGTAACTCTCACACATTGGTAGTGAGAATATGAAATATTTCTGCCACGGGGGAAATGATGGGTCCTCAAAAACTTTAACATCGAATTAATACAAGGATGGGATAGAAAAAAATAACCCTATTTGCAGATGACATGATTATCTATGTGGAAAATCCCAAGGAATCTGCAAAAAAAAGTCATAGAACTAAGTGACTTACTTCATCAAGGTAGCAGGATACAAGTTAAAAATTGGAAAATCAACTATATTTTTATACATTAGCAATAAACATGTAGACCAAAATTTAAAATAGAATATTTGTAACTTTCTCAAAACAATGAAATAGCTGTAAACCTAACAAAACATGTTCAAGATTTGTGTGCTGAAAACAAAAATATTGTAGAAAGAAATCAAATAACGTTAAATAATGGAATAACAGACCTTGTTTAGGCATTGTAAGACTCAGCATAGTAAAGATGTCAATTTTAACCAGATTTATATAACAGGTTTAACGCATCCCAATCAAAATTCCAACAGGATTGTTTTGATTTTTTTTTTAAGCTATAGACAACATCATTCTAGAATGTACCCAGAAAAGCAATGGAACTAGAATAGCTAAAACAATGTTCAGAAGTATAAATAAAGTAGGAGGAATCAGTTTACTACATTTTAAGACTACATAGCTATCGTAATCAAGATACTGTGGTGCTGGCAGTGGGAAAGACACACAGTTCAACAGATCAGAACATATAATCCAGAAATATAACCATACAAATATACCTTCCCAACTGATTTTGACAAAGGTGCAAAAGGAATGAATGGCTAGCCTTTTCAACACATGTGCAAAATAAGTGGACTTCCTTAGGTGGAAAAGATGAGCCTTGACCTAAATTGCACACCTCATGCAAAATTAACTCAAAATGTATTACAGACAGGAATGTAAAACATAAAATATACATATTTTATTTAAAAACATTTAGGAAAAATCTTGTGTTGTCTACAACTAGACAGTTTTAATATTCGACAGCAAAAGCATATTCACTAAAGGAAAAATTCTAAATTGCATTTGAAGCAAATTAAAAACTTTTCTTCCAAGAAAGACTACTTAGAAGATGAACAGACAAACTCCATACTGGGAGAAAATACTCGCACATCACATAACTGACCAAGGACTAGCATCTAGAATATATTTTTTTAAAAAAACACTCAAAATAGAAAAGCTAATAAAGAAATTTCCCTAGAATATGATCCAAAGATAAGAAGAGAGATTTCAGGAACAATGATATACAGATTGGAAATAAGCAAAGAAAAATAAGTTCAATATCATTAGCCACTGGGAAAATGCAAAATCAAACCGTGAGATAATACTATACTAATCAGAATGGCTAAATTAAAACATAGTGACAATATCAAATGGTGGTGGGAACCTAGTGAAAATGGAGCACTTTACATTGTTCATGGCAACATAAAATGGTACAGATACTTGGGAAAAGTTTTTGCACTTTTTCAAAAGTTAAATATGCATTTTTGGATATGTGAGGAGAACTTTTTTAAAAAAAAATAAGACTAACACAAACTGTGAATCCTAATGTAAACTATAGACTATGTCTAACAGTGCAATTTAAAAACTATCACTTCATTGTTGTAACAATGGTACACATTAATTGAAATTAATACTAATAGGGAAAATTGTGGGTTTTTTTGGGGGGGTGTATATGGAAGCTTTCTATTTTCTACAATTTCTCTATTAAAAACAAAACAACAACAATAAGAAACTAAACATGAAGCTACTATACACCCCAAAAACACAACTCCTGGGTATTTATTCAAGAGGGGAAAAATTTACATTCACTCAAAAACTTGTATGTGAATATTCATAGCAGCTGTACTTGTAATAGCTAGGAACTAAAAATGCAGATGTCCTTCCACTGGCAAATGGTTCAACAAGCTGTGGTACACCCATATCATGGAAAGCTACTAAGCAATAAAACACATGATTGATACACTCAAAAACCTGCATGACTCTCCAGAGAATTAGGTGAGTGAACAAAGCCAATCCCTAAGGGATTCATACCCCATAAACACTCATGAAATGACAAAATTAGGGAAACTGAGATCAGATTAGTGGTTGCAGGGCCAAAGAAGTCGGTGGGAGGAGGAAGGAAGGGTCTGGACATAAATGGGCACCACGAGGGATCCTTGTTTTGACAGAAATATTCTATATTTTGATTGTATCAATGACAGCATCCTGGATGTGATATAGAATTATAGTTTCGTTATACGGTACCATTGGAGGCAACTGAATAAATGGTATATGGAATCTCTCTGCATTATGACTTACAACTGCACGTGAATCTAGAAATATCTTCCAAATAGAGTTGAGAAGCTACTCTGGAGGTCACTCTTACACAAGCTTCAGTTAGACATTGCTACCTACCATAAGTTGCCAAACCCCAACCAAAACCATTCCAGCCAATCCTAAAGAACACCTGGGATGTTATGTAAGATTCTTCAAAGGTTCCATACACTAGGGTAGCTTTCCAGAAACCTACAACATCAGGATGGATCCCTGTACCAGGCAAGTACTGAAATGCAAAGGGGCCAGCCTCTCCAGAATATCAACTAGTTCCATCCCCCTATCCCATATTATCGCCAGCCCTTCCAGCATGAAAAAGTGAGGATGGGCATAGCCCAAATACCCCTAAAAGTTAAATATGAAAGGCGATGGTGGAGTTATACTTAGCAGGTAGGATTTAACAGACCAGTGTGATTGCTGAATCATTATATTGTTATTTCTTTTAGTCTTCAGTATCTTAGAGCAGCTAGAAATAACAACCTAAAATGGTGGAATTGTAACCCATGCCAAATCTGTCCTACAACTGATTGTTGTGATGTGCTTTGAAACATATTGCTTTTCTGTATATATGTATATATTTCCTTTTTACAAAAAAGGAAAAAGAAAACCAGAAAGGACTATCACCATTGTTCCTTGTTCAACAACATTCTGGAGATCAGAGTCCATAAAATGAATTAGGGATTAGCTGAACTTATTTTTTTTGAAATGTTTAAAAGTTAAAGTTTGTATTCTTTATAGGCATATCAGTAAAAGACCTCAAACATATCTATACCTGCACATGTATAAGAACGATGAAAAATTATTCACAGAACTAAAACAAATCTTCTTCAGAATGGCAACAACAAAAATCTTCTAAATAAAACAGGCGCGGTGGATTTGGCCAGGCCCAAGTTTGCAGACCCCTAATCGAAACATATATGCACACGAAGTAATTTAAGGTTAAAAACACACTGAAAATTAAGCGGCCACCGCAAAGTATCTACATTTGTCTTTTTTCTGCTGTCCTTTTGTTATCAAAGGTAACTTTGATAAGATTATCAGATGAAAAACAGTTAAGGATTATAATTATCTTCTATTTAAGGGCTTTACATAAATCTGCAAATAAGAACTGTGGGCATCTTTTAATAAAAATATTTAGACTCTTGGACAAAGAGGCTCTAAATGTCACTGTTATTACTTAATATTCAAAACTTTTCACACTGCATTTATTGAAAGCTTGGACCAAGGGGAGAGAAGTGTGGTGTGGGAACACAGGCTCAGGGCACAACAGAAACTTTCAGCAAACAATACCCTTAATAGTCACACTTACTAAAGTATGCAGAAAGGGCAAATAATCTTTGTCACTTACTCAGCACAGAGTCAAAAGGAACAGGGAAGAAGTCCCATACGGCTGACGTCCCAAAGCCTCCTCGACATCATTTCTTACAACTACCTGTGTATCTACGAATAGATTCCTAAAGACTGCTCTGCATCAGGGTTGAAAGATTGCAGCTGTGCATACCCCACTTTCATGCCAGAGAAGGGAGATCAATTTAAACCCTCTGAGTGTGGTCTTTAGCCACCTGGGAAGTGGGGGAGGGGTTGCCACTGAGCATTCCTTTTCTGATTAGCATCTTGCTTGTTCCAGGTTTCCAGGTTTAAAGGAAAACTTGGCCAGGTCTTTTCATTAGACTTAACCTCTGTGCCAGGTTGTGGAGGAGCATACAGTAGAAAAGAAGGTGGAGGTAGCAGAAGACCTGAGGATGACTGCTTAGCGTGTGTTTCTGACTTCCCCAGAGAAGGAGGTGGGAGTAGGTGAGGGCCGGGTGATGGCCACTTAAACAGGTGTTTGTGAGTTCCCTAACAGGCCGCTTAAACAGGTGTCCGTGATTTCCCTAACAGACCAAGTTATTACCATGCAAGAAAGAGAAATGGAAACGATATCAATCTATTTGGATGATATTTAGAGTTCAGGTTCAGCAAACTTATAAACTCAAGTCAAAATCCTTTCCTAATTTCTTTCTTAAAAAAAAAAGTAAACGTTAAAAAAAAATCCCCCAAAGTTACATTACTTTTGTTCTTAATCACTACCACTTTTTTTTTTATTCTTAGCATAGTTCAGTTTTCATGCTGATGAGGTTTTTATGAAGGTTGGGTAAGGTCATCCTAAGAAACCAGTGATGACATTATAAAAGTAGAATATTCAGTGTTTCTGGGGCCTGAAAGTTTTGCAGATTTCTCAAACACATGCTACATGATAGCTTTACTAGCGTTTTCAAAGGGTTCTAAGAAATGGAGACATCCTAAAGCTTAAGCTTCATTAGCTTCCTGACAAGCTTGCTCTGGATGAGGAGAAAAAATTCGTGAGGAGCTGTGCAGCGTTTGAGGCTGCACGGGCTATTTTGTTCTAATATGTTTTGGGAGAGAGAGGAATTGAATCTTCAGTTTGTGGCATGCTATTTTGAAGACCTTCCTTCAGAATGTTTGATAAATATAATACCACTAAATTATGCACATGAAAGTTGTTAAAGTGGGAAATATCTATTGTAAATATGCTACCATAATAAACATTTTTTTAAAATATAAGGGCATGTAAAATGCACAAATTATGACCGTTTCTAATTTGGATCAAAAGTCATTTCAAGGGGCGGGCCGCGGTGGCTCAGCGGGCAAAGTGCTTGCCTGCTATGCCGGAGGACCTCGGTTCGATTCCCGGCCCCAGCCCATGTAACAAACAAACAAAATACAATAAAACAAGAAAATGTTTAAAGATGTTTCCCTTTCTTCCTCCCTTCCTTCCTTCTCTCTGTCTTTCCTTTAAAAAAAAAAAAAAAAGTCATTTCAAGCTTGAAAGTAGGAGACTGTTATGGAAACCACATGCTGTATTTTATTTGACTTTAAAGGACATTTCAAAAATTAACTGAATTTAGAGGAGGAGTAAAAAAAGAAAAAGCTTTCCATTGGTTTACTATGCCTTAGTTTCAGTCAGTTTAAGAATATATGAACAAACAAGTCTTTACAAATTGTAGTCTGACTACTTGAAAAATGGCCTGTCTCCTATATTAAACATTATTGCTTAAAATAGCCTTAAAATATGTTGGACTCAAGTGATGTCTCAAAAATTAAAGCACTTTATATTTCCTTATATTTTTTAAGGATTTGAAAACCTCATGATGACTTTTTCAGGGTAGAGTTAATTTTTTTACCTTTATGTAGGTTATTGAAAAATCTTGAGGAATTACTGAACTCAAGTTCATGCATGAATGCCAAAAATGACCATTTTATGATTAATTATAATTGTTTACAAGGCTATATACACCTCTGTTCATATTAATAAATGAGGTACTGTTTTTGGGATTTAAATTTTCTAAGGTAATCTTTTAGAAAACTGAAGAAGGTAATAATAAGTCCAGAAATAGACTCACTGAAATATTTTGAAAACTCTGAAATTATTTTTTAAAAAATCATTATTTCAATAATTGAAAAATATTTCAATATTTTGGAAATATTGAAATTATTATTGAGAACAGTTTGAAAATATTCCCTATTTTCAAAAGGAAAAACTTCTTGAATTGCACACGACATGAGAACATGTTACAGATATATTACAACTTTTGGAAAACAATTTCCTTCAAATCGATAGTTTGGAAAACACTAATAGTTTTATTGGAATGAAATTATGAAAATTGATGTGAAATAGGAGCATGGTTTAAAGTCAAATAAGCAGTTTATGGGATATACTATGAAAATTTCAAAATCTTACACACTCTTTTTCCTGAAAGGGTGGTTGTAGGATGGTTGCAGGAAAAAAAAAATCTTTGGATTTAGACAAAAGTAGGAGGATCTGTTCAATCCATCGGTAAAAGGAAAGTGTATAAGGTTCTCACTTCTACCTATAACCCTTTTTTGTTGTTGTTTTCAAATTTCCTTCAATTTATCAAGAAGAGATTGAATAAAATAATTTATGGTGACAGTCAGTGAAGCTGAACTTGAATCCCTAGTTAGGGCATGATGCTGACATGAACTGAAGTAGGCTTGTGACACTTTCTCTTTATTGCCCCCTATCCAACTATATCATGCCTTCTCTATCCTGCTCTGAGCCTAGGAGGCAGACCCCTACAGATTTCATCCCCTCAGCTCCCTTGCTGACAGATCTCCAGTTAGGTTTGGCCAATCGGAGGTAAAGACATAAGATATAAAAGGTAGGAAAAAAGAGAGTGTGCTGGTTGGAAGCTACTGTGTACCCCAGAAAAGCCAGGTCCTTTAATTGTCATTCAATATTAATGGGTGAAATCTTTCTGATTGTTTCCATGAGGATGTGCCCCCCCCCCAATTGTGGGTGGTAACTTTGGATGAGACAGTTTCCATGGAGGTATGTCTCCACCCATTCAAGGTGGGGTTGCTTACTGGAGCGCTTTGAGAGGGAACCATTTTGGAAAAAGCTTTAGAGCCAACAGAGCCCAAATAGCCAGAAACTATTGGAGATGAAGAAAGAAAAGCCCCTTGGGGTAGCTGTTGAAGAAACCTGTAGAGAAAGCTAGCAGACATCTCCATGTGCCTTTCCAGCTGACAGAGAAACCCCAAACACCATTGGCCTTCTTGATCCAAGGGATCTTTCCCTGGATGCCTTCATTTGGACATTTTCACAGCCTTAGAACTGTAAACTTGCAACTTATTAAATTCCCCTTTTTAAAAGCCATTCTGTTCCTGGTATATCATATGCCGGCAGCTTACAAACTACACAAGAGGGTCTGGGGAATTCCTTTTCCCAGTCGCTTCTGCATTCTTTGGGTCTCATTTCTAACTGTTAGAGTTCATCTCCCTGATTATACAGTTAAGAATCTTCTCCTGCATTGCTCCATCCACTGGATTTAGAAAAAGCTACTTCCTTTGCTTGCCTTTTCAGGTTTGGGGAGGGTAACAGGTAACATGCTCCCTATTGCTGGTAGTCTCTAGGGGCCTCAGTATCCCTTTTTGGTTTCTATAAACCTGTCCACACCTCTGAAAGTAGTCTGCTTACTGTGGTTTTACTAGACCCTCTGTGTTGGATTCTTTTTCTGGCTAGAGTCATGACTAATATAGTGAGATAGGAAAAAATCATATCTTCTCCATTTGAAGCAATAAAGTATAGAATGGAAAAGAATGAGATCCGTAGTTACTTTAATAAAATGTGTGTTTCACGTGTATACACACATTCTACATTTTCATGGCTATTCATCTGGTGATTTGGGATATAACATACTTAGAACTTAAGATTAAACTTTGACTACACCATGCTGATTGGCATATAGAATACACACTGAAGAAATGAGGGTTGAAGCAGCACAGGATATTTTGTCATTTAGACCAAGAATCATGTAACGATTCACTTGGTGGGAAAAATCCCTACTTCATGGGGATTTTAAAAGTGTGCATGTGAGAGTTTGTGTCACTACACACACATAGACACTCCCTTCATATAGCTCGGGGTTCACACAATTAAGCTAAAATCGGTTACTACTAATACATAAAGTGTGCATAATAGTCTTTTGTTCCTATGAAAGCATATGACTACTGAAGGGTTTCATTATGATGTTGCAAATATTCCAGAATCACCAAGTTAGCCTGAATCCAAACTGTCTTTAATATTTTTCTGGCCCCAGTGCCCATAACTAGCACATTTAACCATTGCATTTAATGAAATGCAATGGTTAAGATTTTTCAAAACCTTAAGAAATACATGCCTTCAAAGATGATGCAACATTTCAGCAAATATGTATCATGGTGGGGAGAGTAGGCAGAGAGGTCTAAAAATGTTTTGTGTCCAAATCAACAACATTGTGAACTTTATAAAATATCTTAGCTATCAAGCCTGTTTCTTTGCAGTTTATTACCTGTGAAGGTGTATTAATCTGAATGTTTGAAAGTATGTAAATAATTGAATGGTGGGGTAGACTTAGTGCCTTCCCAACTTATCTAAAATAATGTCTTTATGGTTTCAATTAGAATGCATTCTTTGTTCAATTTTATGTTTAGTGTACCAGGCCCTTTCTAATTAATTTGTCATCCATTTTATGATACAGGGATTGCTGATTAATACTGGAATATAAGCAAGGACCAGTCTTCATTTTACAACACGTATCATAAAATGCTAGGCTAAAGAAGATTAATTAAAAAACATGCTGATGCGTGACTTTAATGTAATTAAAAATGTTTTGCATTCATGAAAAATTATAGAATTCTATCAATCCCTCTATAAACAATTATAACCTTATCATTTAAAATTATTTCAGCATCATACACATATGGCGTGTTTTAGCTATAGTCATTTTGTTTTAAAAGCGCTTCCCTTTCAAAACCATAGTTTTGGACCCTTTGGTATTTTCCCTTTCTTCATGGAATCACATGCATAACAACCATTAATACCATAATAGGCGTGCTTGAAATATGCAAACACAATCTACTCACAATACAAATCACTGTTGAAAAGCACAGCATGAGGAAAGAAATCAAAGAAAACTTAGTAAATGCAGAGATATACTGTGCTAATGGATTGGAAAGTTCATCATGGTAAAGATGCAAATTCTCTCCCAACTGATATATAGGCTGAATATAATTCCTTTCAAAATGCCAAAGTATTTCTGCAGACAAAGATAAGCTTATTCCAGAAATAGAATGGAAAGGAACGAACCTTCTAATAGCTAAAACAATCTTAACAAAGAAGAATAATGTTGGAGGAATCACTCTCTTCAAAGTGACTCTGAGGCTTACCATATAGCCAGAGTAGTTAGTAGAGAGATAGACACATGGGTCAGTGCAAGGGAATGGAAACTCAGGAAATAGAAACACCCAAATAAGGCCCAACTAACTTTTGACACAGGCGCAAAATCAATTCAAAGGAAGGTGGATATCCTTTTCAACAAATGGTGCTAGAGCAAGTGGACACATATGTGCCGAAAGATGAACCTTAAACTTCACACCTTATATATACCATTAACTCAAAATGGATCACAAATATAAAACTATAAATGTAAGAAAAAAATAGTGTCATAAAATATCCGTGACCTAGGTGACGAGCTTTTGTACTTGCCAACACAGGCACAATCCATAAAAGAAAACCTGATAAATTGGACCTTATCAAAATAAAAAAAATTTGCTCAGCAAAAGGTCCAGTTAAAAGACTGAAATACAAGCTGGAAGAAAATTTTTGCAAGCCACATATACGAGCAAAGTCTAATATCTAGAATTTCTAAAGAAATCATAAAACTATAATTAACAAAATAATTAGAAAATGGAAAAAGAGCAGGAAGAGACATTTTACTGAACATAATATACAGATGGCAAATAAGCATATGAAAAAAGATGTTCGATCATTAGACATTAGGGAAATGCAAATTAAAACCATAAGGAGATGGCCCTACACATCTATCAGAACTGCTAAAATAAAACATAGTGACAATACCAAATCCTGGCAAACAGGTGGAGAACCTGGATCCGAAATACATTGCTGGTGGGAATGTAAAATGCTACAGTTACTCTAGAAAATGGTTTGGCAGTTTTTGAAGAACCAGTAAAAATTGTAAAAGTACCTAAACATGAAACTACCATATAGCCCAGTAATTTCACTCCTGGACATTAATCCCAGAGAAATGAAAATTTATGACCGATCCTGTACATGAATTTTCATGGCAGCTTTATTCGCAATAGCCCCAAACTGCAGACAATCAAAATGTCGCTCAGTGAGCAGTTAAACAAATTGTGGGATGTACATAATATGGAATACTGCTCATCAATAAAATGTAACAAATTACTGCTACATGCAATGACTTGGATAAACCCCGGAATTGCGCTGCGTGAAAAAAGTCAATTCCAAAGGTTACATACTGCATGATTCCATTTATATAAGATTCATGACATGCCAGAAGTATAGACATGAAGAATCAATAAATAGTTGCCACTGGTTAAGGACAGGAAGGGGCAGGTGCAAGGAGGAGGTAGGAGTTATGAAAAGGGTTATAAAAGGGCAACAGTTGGGATCCTTGTGGTGATGCAGCTTATCTGTATCTTGACTGCCATTGAAGAAACACGAACCTGCACATGTGATAATATTGCAATTAACTAAATGCGTACACCCAACAAGCGCACACACACACCGATGAGGCTAAGTAAATGAAATGTGGTAAGTCTAAATAAGTTGGGTGGATGTACGAATGTCAATATCCTGGTTGTGATACTGTCCTATAGTTTAGAAGATGTTACCATTGGAGAAAACTAAGTACACATGAAATGGATTCTCTGTGTATTTTTTTAAACTGCATGTGCATCTACAATTATCTCAAGATAAAATGCTTAATTAAAATAAAGCGAACTTATAAGTGTCAGAACTGGAACTCAAATGCAACTGAGAGGCCAATGGTTATTGTTCTTGTCACAGCCTTGTTCTGTCCCTCAAAGGTCCCCAGATGCACGAAGGAAGATAGAGTTGGCCATTAGGCAGAATTTTCCCAATGTAGAGATTTCCTAAACTCTAAGCTACCATCAAGCATTAGTGGTACCATTAGTTCAGAGGCAGTTTTTGAGAAAAAAACAAACAAACATAAATTCATGATCCTGTTAAACTATATAAATATATAATGGTTAAAATCATGAACTGTTCCACTTATAGGGGTATGTGTGTGGTGAGAGAGACAGACAGGCAGACACCTTGAGGAAGCTCCTTAACCTGTTTCTGTTTCCTCAATTGACAAATGACGGATAATAGTTGCAAATAACGATACAAAATTATGAGTTAATAACACTTGAAATAGCACCCAGCTCATGGCAAAATGTATCTCAGTGTAAAGCATTATTATTAGTAGCATTAGTATTATAAATTCTGATATTGAAAAGTATAAATGGGGGAAAGTGTGCTTTTTAAAACTGAGGAAATACAGTAAAAGCATTCATCTGACTCACCGACTGCAACACTGTATATGTTGTTTAATAATTTCATTAGCCACCCTGCCCATCTCAAGGGTCACCATTTTCTGAAATCCTATGGAAATAGTTTTTTTTTTTTTTTTTTTTTTTACCTTAACATTTACTCCAAAGTCAGATGCCCACTGGGCAGCCACTTCTCTATGTTTGGCTCCCTCCCGGCCACCATTGGTGATGCTTCTATGCAGGCTGCAGGCCACAGCTTACTGCCAAGCTTGTCACACCACGTGATGCACCAGGATTCCGGCCCTTCCAGGTGTGCAGCTGCTCCTTTGCCTGGCCTTTAGTTCAAAGCCTAATGCTGGGGAGGCCACAATCCCCTTATTACTTACCCTTGGAGTCCCCACAACCCCATCACTCAGAATGGACTTTAGCAGAGGGTTGAGAGTGAGGTTAACTAGAACTAATTATAATGAGGGAGGGAAGGATGCAAAACTGTAGGCTAAAAATGTCTTTCGCCTTTGTGTTACACAAGAGAAAAGCATGAAAGAATTACTCTGTATGTTGGGTCCATTGTAGACCAGTTCTTAGCTGTAAGCTACTCTATTGAACACTATGGCCTTTCCTTTTAAAGTTTTTTTGTTTTTTTCCAGGTGGGAATTGCAGGGCTTCCTTTGTGGAACTTCCATTCCATTATAGTTTTGACGCTAAGTGCTCATTATATGGCGGGAACTGGTATACAGCATTAACAACTGTATTTCACTGATGTACATATTTCACATTCAAACATTTCTGAAACTAGGCTCTTTAAATTTCAAAGCAAATAGAGTTTAGAGGGTAATTAAAAAAAAGGAATAGTATATAATGTAATGCTCGATCTTGCAATTGGTGATGTCTTAGATTCAATTAATTAGGCAATTCAATCCTCGCAACTCCATTATACAGGGACTATTTTTAATCACTGTTTTACAGATGATATAATTGAGGCTCAGAGAGTTTACACAGGTGGTAGCTTCAAGAGTGCTCAAGACCACAGCTGGTAAATGGTGGATTTGGACAAAGGCAACCTCATCCTGCTCCTCTTGGCTGAGCACATATCCCAAGGGCTCCCATTCATCATCACAGACAGTCCAGTCTAGTTCATATTGAGGAACAGAAGCATCTTCCAAAGTTTCATCAAACCTGCCCAGCTGGCCCTGCCAAGTTACATTGTCAAGCAAATAAGTGCCAGTGTACTGTTTCTCCTTACTCTGTGCCCTCGAGGACTCTAGAAACATAAAACATGGGCCCTTTATACAACCACCTCCGGGGATGACCCCTCTTGAGATACAAAAAAACAAAAACAAAATAAAAAATGGCAAAAGCTCCCCCCTTCCCATTCCTTTATTTTGGAGGCCCCTTCCTATTCCGGGACAGGACCATGTCCTTCAATCTCTGTGAAATTAGACTTGGTGTGATTTCTTCTTTTTCTGCCTCAGCAAGATCTCCTAGGTGGTGGGTGAGGCTGGCAAAAAGAGGAGGGCAGGGAGTTAGCGTCCTTCCAGTTACATATATTTGTGCTATTTTTCAATATGTCTTCTCTCTTACATGTGTATATTTTATCAACTCATTTCCCATCGATCAATGACAGGAGGAAGCAGAGATTTGTGTCTTTCAAACAATGTCTGTGTCAAGAGAGGGAAAAGCCAGACTACTTCAAAGTGAGGCTAGACACCATTAGACCCCTTTCCAAAAATTGGAGGGAAACAGTTATAGAATATGAAGCAGGTCATGAGTTTTGGAGCAGTCTGATCTGAGTTTCCAAGTGCTGTAAAACATGCAGTAAATTTTCTTCCTTTTGTTACAGACTTCTGTGAAATAGGATTTTCATATTGTCATGCAATAGCAATCAAATATAGGAATAAACTTAATACTATACTGACATGGGGATTGTGACCCTTTGCTTCTGGAATTAAGTGGGTATGGCAATTTTAGAAAAGAACCGCTGAACTCATTTTTGAATGTTTTGATAAATGTCATTTTATACAAAGATGTAAATATGTGTGCTTTATTTTGACGTATTTTGTACATTTTAGCGTCAATTAAAATGATTTAATAACTACTTTAAAATTGTGTAATAAAGCAAACCAGCAAATGAATCTCATGCAGAGGAAAAGCACAGCATGGCACCTATAATTAGCCTACGGAGTTCTTTTAAACTAAACATAATAGTTACCTAAAGGGATTCATATTTCTTCAACTGATTTTGAACTAACCTGCCAGCCAGTTCCAAATGAATTTCGATTCCTATAACATGCAAATTATCCCATGACAAAACTTTCAGCGGGAACACATTCATTCCTTCTTGAGTCTATCATTTGCCAAGCACTATGGTGTGTCCTTTGGAGAGGGATCTAAATTAGAATTTTCCCCCCAAAGCCTTAACCAGGTGTTTGAAATAGAGCAGTTAAAAGGCTACTGCCGAATTCACTTTTAGGCCTGTACTCACTTGGACCCATATATTTAATAACGGTAAAGACTACCTTCTCTCTGTTTTGTGGTTGCTGACATGCTCTGGGATTTTAGATGCTCTAGATCAGGAAAACAAACATATATATATATATACAATATGCAGTTTTATAAGCAAATCACAGGACATATAGAAGTCATCTGCTATTTTTTAATTTTCATGGTAACTGTGACACATTTAAATATTCATTTGGTTTAATGTGTCCATCAACCAAGTATTGTGTACTTACACATTTTGTAGACAAGGAAACTGAGATACAGTAAATTAGGTAATCTACCAAAAGTTACAACTGAGATGTTTAAATTCTGTTATATTCTACTCTTGTAACCAAGAAGTTAGGATTTAAGGGATGATTATGATTATTGAATTATTTATATAGATACTCCTTTTTACTTTCTGGTGTATTAGAGTTGACAGAGGGAAATAGCTGAAATCTTTGAATTATAATCCAGCTGCTGTGATCTCTGATAGTCATTCTATAGCCTGTATCTTGTGCCCTTGTGATTGTAAAATCCTTTGGACTGACCTTTACTTGTACCCATTTATCCAGTTTTTCAACTTTAGAGTATTGCAATCACTAAAGGCAGCACCTAATATTTATGAATGAAGGGTCCTAGGTCAGCCCAGAACTAACCCACCCCAATTCCAAAGTTATCTTGATAACCCAAACTGGATCTAATCAAAATGGGCCGACCTGACATGTGCAAGTAGCTTAGACTTTAGCCTTTAAGTCACCTATACCTCATTATAATAATAAAAATCATGCCCATCATCATAGAAGGCTACTATTTTCTTATATACATTTTGTGACTGAGCAAGTTATCAATCTCCACGTGTTCAATAATTACATCACCTCTAATTACATCACCTGGGGCCATAGTGATCATTATCCTAAAATCTGCCCATCTTTTAATGCTATAAACTCTCAGAATGACTGCAGTTCTGGAGACAGATTTTTGGGCTGATAGGTCATCTGATTTCCTGACTCGCACTTAGGAATAAACTCTTTCTCTCTGTGAAACCTTGGTATCTCAGGAATTGGTCATTTGACCCCATCGGGCATAAGAATCCACCACATTTGTCCAGTAACACTCTAAACCATGTGCTTTTTTATAACCATACTCTTTTCGAGGGTTCTTGGCCGACACTCCCAAATTCTGCTGATTTAAGGAGTTGGTGACAATTACCAAATATTTAAAATGTGTTCTACGTATAAATGAGGCCTCCCATCATTACTGAGAAAATCCTGTCTACCTTACCTACTGACAGAACAAAAGAATTCTAATCATACGGAAGCCTCCTAAAAATGTCAAGCCTCACATGTACCCCAAACCAACTGAGTCAGAATCTGAAATTTAAGGAGAACCCCAGGTGATTTGGATTCATATTAAAGTCTGAGAAGCAACACACAACAACTGTTCTCCAACTGTAACAAGGGACAGATCAGTAACTACAAACCATTCTGAATATTTCATTAGAAAAAAAAAGTTTGGAAAGTCCTTCATTTATTCCTTTATTATTTCAGAAAAGCTTTTATAATGATATAACTTCTCCTAGCCCTTATTAGATACATGCTTGAGTTTAAGTATAAGAAGGGAATCCACAAACTTAAATTTTTAAAATTACTGCTTCTTTTTTGAATCACTACACTTCTGCTAACAGTTGATATTAAATCATATAAGGTAGATCACATTAATGAGTAAGAAAGTCAGAAAAATCAATGATTTTCCTACAGGTTTTATAACTGTTAAACATGCTGACAGCAATATGATTATTATAAAATATCATATAAATACTCCCACACAATTGTCAATGTTTTCAGAACTATATAAGCATGGAGTCAGGCTAGTTGGTGAATCACAGTTAAAACAAATAAAAGCAAAAGAGAAAAATAAATATATTTTTTAAGGCTGTAAGTATTGCAAGCTATTTATACTCAGAGTTAACAGGTTTGGTCATTTAGGTTAAAACGGTACTTTAGCTTGTCTTTTCTTCTCTGAAATGTTCAATTGTGGGAAATATTGTTTGATTCGTTCTGTTGTTTTGAAGCTGAGTATGCAAAGTCTTAGAATTTACTTCCTTCAAAAACTAATAAAGAAAACATTAGTATCCATCCTGTTTACAGGAACATAGTTCCTTGAGCACAATTGAGCATACTTAATGCTGTGGAAATAAAATCAAATGAAAGGATATATCAGATTTGAGTGTATTTTAATGTGACCTGACAGAATCTAAATGAGGCTTCATTTTATAACTTGCCACACAATTAAAGTATATTGGCAACTGCTAATATCTTGAAGCCATGCGAAACATGCTTTCAAAACAAATTATTAACGTGTTCATAGGAGTTAAATAAATTTCCAAAGGAATCATGAGAAATGGGGGCAAACGCAAATTTCTGGCTTACTTTTCCTGCCACAACACACAGAATGAATACTTTATTTTCAGATATGTGACATTTTTCCCCATTCACGAAAATATGACTTTTTTATCAAGAGAAAGTAGATCAACTTTAATTACAAGATTTTTTTTCAGGCAATATGGTTTATAAATATAAATCTCTTGTCTACTTCATCATTGCTTTCAACAAAGGCACTACAATAATACTTGCTTATTATATGTAGTAACTACTACTTAAGCTAAGTGTGCATGGCTGTCTTTTTCTTTTTTCTTTTTTTTGCATGGGCAGGCACAGGGAATCGAAGCTGGGTCTCCAGCATGGCAGGCAAGAACTGTGCCTGCTGAGCCACCATGGCCCGTCCAGCATGACTGTATTTTAGGGCCCTGGAATGCTAAAAAGAACAAAAATCAACGACCACAGAGCCAGTTCCTGGGGAAAATAAGCAGTGAATTAGAAAATGACTTTGAATATTGACAACAGTTAAGAAAAATGAGTAAAACTGCCCATGTTGCATTTACTTACTTTCTTCATTGATTCATTAAAGATATGTTTCTTTTCAGTATTCACTGAACAAAAGACAAAAGAAAAATTTAGAACATGAAACAGATCTACTCTGTTATCTTATACTAGCACTCTTTCTCTGCCCTCCTTGCTTTTGATGTGATGAGTATTTTGTGATGAGGTCAAATAAGGGCATATGCCTAGAGCGTTGGCTGGCCCAAACAGCTAAGAATTTGAAAGAATTGCTTGCAAGTGTGAGAGTCTCAGTTTAAATGAGTACAGATGCTTCTTTGTATCATAGAGGTACCATTTGCAATTTTCCAACTTTTTGATGAGTTCTGAAAGATTCCACCATTCCAAAAGAAATTCTCAACCTCTTGCATATTTTACAGTTCCCAAAGAACACAATACAGCTTTTGAATGTTTGAAAACATGGACTATGCTGACACTGGAAGATCAAACCCTAAAACGAAAGCTATTTGTTTTGCTAAAGATTAATTCAGAAAGATCACAAATCTAGTTCCCTCCAACTATAAACACTGCAATGATGATATTCTCTGACTTCAGGGTTTATGGAGAAAAAACATTCTATAATAAAAAGTTACCTTATTGCTCAAAAAATTGAACATTAGAAATATTTGAACAAATATTCAATATACGTGTGAATTAAATGTAGTAAATAGCCATCATTTGTTGGGGGCCAATGTATTTCAAATATTCACACTACTTTGAATCCTGCCTTTTCAGAGTGGAATGCCCAGAGAACAGGTTTCACTGGTCCTTACAGATTCTAGGTTACAGAACTGAGCAGCTGGAGGCAGTGATCATTTAATTTAATTTTCTGGGAAGTATAATAGAAAGCATCTGAAAATTTCTGGTTGCTGTGATGGATGTTCTGCCATCCAACTGTGTGGTAGTCTGGGTCTATGTACCCCAGAAAATCAGGCTTTTAAACTTAATCCATTCCTGTGAGCATGCACCCATTGTAAGTAGGACCTTCTGATAGAGTTGCTTCATTTAAGGAATGGCCCAACCCAATCAGACTAGATCTTAATCCCATTACTGGAGCCTTTTACAAGTGGAATGAAATTCAGATGGTAAAAGTAAAGCCATGGGAGTCAAGAAGCTAAAAGTCAACAGGACCCTGAAGAGAAGAAAGAGGCCAGAAGAGACTGTCGTGTGCATTGCCATGTGACAGAGGGGCACAGAACCAAGGATCACCAGCAGTCAGTGCCAGAATATCAATCTTCAGGATGAAAGCATCATCTCAATGATGCCTTAATGTGGACTTTTTCCTACCTTCAAAACAGTGAGCCATTAAATCCGCATTTTTTAAGACAACTCATTGCGTGCTATTTGCTTTGGCACCCAGAAAATGAAGAGAAGTCTTGAAAATTATAGAGGGCCCAAAATCCCAAATGAGGAATGGAAATGGTTTAGTTACAACAGTCCAATAATATTAGGTCCTTCCTGGATGTGTTGTGCTCCCTAAGTTGACAAGGCTGCTTGCTACCACATCAGTTTCTCCTCTCTCCCCACCCCACCCCCAGATGTTTGTTAAGATACCCAATAACTTTATTGTATGCCTTCTTATTTACACTAGAGAGACTAGATTCTATTATTTGCAATTTGGAGCACTGATAAACAGAGAAAAATACAATTATATCATTGTCTATAGGAGCCTTTTAAAGAAAAAACTCAGAACTAAGAATCGTTTCATCAAGCACGAAATAACATTAGAGAAATGATCCAAACCTTAAATTTTCAGCACTTGAGCAAAACCTTAAATTATCCATCAGCATAGAATGATAAATTAATTATTCCATGTTGACAATGATCTTTTGGTAATTTTAGTCTCAATATATTTTTTCCAACTTTCAACAAATTAAAGATAAATTATGGGCAATACTCAAGAAACATCACTTCTACTTCAACTTTCTGTCTTCTGATTAAGTCCTGTAAGTAGAAAACCAGAGGTTGAGAAGCTAACAAAAATAATAAACTGTAATATCCGAGATAAGAAAATATTCATAGCAAATGACTGTAAATCAAAATTCTATGATAGTAAGTAAAGTTGAATTCATAGCACAATACTGACAGATAACTCTGTTTCTCCTAAATGAAAACAACTGTATAATATAAGGTAACATTAAGATGATATCTGAATCTCCCAATATATTTTTCTTCTTACATTTTTTATAATACATATCTGCTCATATCTATCTAGTAAAATATATCATAGCTTGCTTTGGGGAAATACTGTTACTTCTTTGATGAAATATAAAATAAAATACTGTTAGAATACTCCCTGGAAAATAGTGAACTCCTATATGCCATATATCTTCAGGAAAATGATAAATCTATTTAAAATTGTATTTTATAATTTTTCTACTATAAAAACAATTATAGGTCGGTACACAGTGGCTCAGTGGCAGAATTCTTGCCTGCCATGCCAGAGACCCGGGTTTATTTCCCAGAGCCTGCTCATGCAAAAAAAAAAAAAGTTATATATATATATATATATATACACACACACACACACACACACACACATATATATAAATATTCTTTAACAAATGGGTTCTCCTTCTGCTAAGTATTATTTAATGCCAAAGTGGCCTGTCAATTTAATGTGGCTGAAATTTCTTACAGATTTCAGTTCTAAAAAAGAGTTTTGTTTCAAGCTATCTGAGCTAATTGCTTATGATATTTAAAAATGCATATGTTTTACCCCAATTAACGATTTTAAAGGGAGCTGTAGATATTCATGGAGGATATTTATTAACCAGCAAATGCCATTAGCATTTTATGTTGGTTAATTAAGATTAGGGAGCATGGAAATTGCATTTAATTGACAGACCACAATAATAAGCTAAACTAAAATAAATTATATGGCCGATTATGACAAGAGTTACATAAATTCAAATTTGCTCTTGAATGAAGTCACTTATTCAACATATTCATTTTTGTGACTGTTCCATATAAAATACCTGATTACCGCCCAGTAAGGCATATGCTCACAATGCAGAAAGAAAAAAACTTCCGCAATATATTTAAAGAAAGTTAACTTTTAACTTTTCATTTCAAAGTTCTAAATATCCTTTATTCTTCTATGGGGAAAGTATTAACAATCCTTCTGTCTTAAAAATGAGATTCTAATACAGATATAACCCATCATGTAAATTTTCTATTTATAAAAATAAATTTTATTTTATTTATTTATTCATGTATTTTTAATTTCATATTCTATTTTCAGTAACAAAAATTGTCAATCTTTTTATAGATGGAAACTTTAGAAATGAGAAAATAACATTCATGAATGCAGTTACTTTAAAAAAATACTATCACTCAGAGAAATACATGCTAGAATTCAGCTTATTTTGGGCGAAAGTATTATAGGAAGAGAAAAATATCCTCTAAATTGAGATGTATCAACACGCACTGTCAGTAAATCCCTAAGGCATCGTAAGTCTATAGATAGTAATATATAATTTCAATCTCACATATACTTACTTAGTTTTTTAGCTGGAACATAATTCAGAAATAAATTCATTGTTCCAGGGTCAAAGGAAAATTGGAATACTTAAAACATTCCAAATAATTGGAAACTTAAAACATCAACAATTTGAAATTAAAATATTTGGCACATACTAAGTCCCAAGCACTGTACTAAATACATATCCAACGAATGAAATTCAACAGAAGAAAATATAACCTTAGATTTTGGACATTCTAGAATGCAGAGAACTGCATTTATTTCTCATTATGCTTCTATGATAACGATAATAAAAATGAGCATGTGCAGATAGTTGTATGAAAGTAATTAACTTTCCCTATGAAGCACAAGTAACCACCCTTTGCTGTTTCTCTAATCTAAATCCCAAATTATGTAACCATTATCCCCACTATATTTTCCTTGAATTTGTATCATAATACATACCTGCACACTTGGTTTGACTGGGACTTAACTATTATATAGTCTGAAGACACATTACACATTTGGCCTGCCCTTAATTTTATAATTAGTTATTTTCTATGTAACAATATAACAAGCACCTTCAAACCCACCAGCCCAAGCTTATTCAAGGAAATTGAAAATGATCTATATTTAAACATATTGTCCCTTGGTATCCTTCCCCAGCCTCTTCCCACTGAATTCCCATTCGTCCTTTTGAATCATTCATTAATCATTTGTTTCTTTTGATAAATTTTGTTACATGTACATACACACAGATAAGTCCATGTTTCTACAGAGTAATATTTATTTTAAATGTGTTTGACTTTATGAAAACACATCCATCATGCAGTATGTCACATCATTGGATTTATTTTTTCCTCTTCATATTATATTGCTGAGGTTCGCCCATATTGTTTTGTATTGGTATGGACCTTTTTTGTTTTACTTTTTTGTAATATCCCATACAGCTGTTAAAACTATTCACAATACAACTATATAAATGTAAATATAGATACATATATTAGAAGTCACACACATGCAAATATAAATAGACATAACATAAATTATATATATAACCACACATATTACCACTTTCACATTTTCAGAAATGGAAAAGTATATCTTTTAACATTATTTACTTAAATATTTGGACATCTCTCTCTCCAAATACTGTGTGTTAAACAGTGGAAGAAAGACTGAGGAAAGAACTATTCACATCAAAATATTTCAGATAGAAATAGGATCATAAAACTTTGCTATGTGTTTTAAAGTGTATTTATTCTATACACGCATGCACCAGTACAGTTGGGAACAAAAAAAAAGTTAAATTCATACTTTGAAATGGTGCAGAAAATATTTTGTACCTTGAAATATACAACATAGCACCAGAAAACAGTTGCACAGAAAATCGTAATGATGAGGCTCAAATATTACACGGATGGTTAAATCATTTCAAAGATATATTTTTCTGGCTAATTGGCAATGGTTAACATCAAGTTTAACATAACTGCTTTGGAATCAGTGTGTACTTTTTCCTTCTACTGGCAGACCCTGTACTTTGCAATTAGATATCACTATATTGGTCTGTGTGCCCTTTAATCCACTTGGCCTGATGGCATGAATGAATGAATGAGTAAATAATTAGAAATCAAATAAAGCAAAGAGAAAATTAATCAAATTCACAGAGACTGACCTAATTTAATATACAATGTAACAAAACATTTATTTCTATGTTTATGTCTAACAATACAGAATTCAAATTAAAAAAAAATCTATAGGCTTGTCCTTCCTTCTTCGTTAACAGTATTCTGATATTTTTCAGGTATCAAGGGACAATGGGCTCATAAATAACCCCATCCCAAAGGACTATTCATGAATGGCCCAGGCCAGTCAATGGGATTCCATTCTGTGCTATTGCTTGGCCATAACTGAGTCACATTCACATGTCTACATTAATTACAGGTAAACTATCTCTGTACTCCTGCTGCAGCCTCTATTTCAAAGCTACATTTAGGTGAGTATTCATATTTGATATTTTATGATATAGATGTATGACGATACTAGGTCTCTATAGAAAGTTAAATTAGTTGATAATTTGGTGTAGGGTAAATCATTTCCTTTGCTTCCCTTGCTTTTTATGACTTATTTCCCTCTTGGTTGAAGGGCACAAAGAAAGGCTTAACCCATCATTAATCTTCTATGAACAGGGTGTATGGGGTACATACAGCATACCCAGTAAACAGGGCTAATACAGAAGCAGGTAATGGGGCAAAGACAGTCATGTGAATTAGACAGAGAAACCCAGTCCTGTGACCACAGATGCTCTCTGTGCAAAGACCAAAGGAAACAACTTTAAGAAACACTATACGCATTCCAACAGATACTTCCCAAGTCCTGTGATTAATCTTACCCCTGGCATTGTGCCTTCAATAGTGGAGCACACTTGGGGTCCAACTTCCACCCTGGGCCACGTCTCCTGTCTGTCAGCTTCCCTAAATAAATGTTTGTGTGATTCATCCATGTCTCCTCCAGGCGGTCACTGGGGCCCTTAGCAACGGTGGTAAAAACCTGGGACCAGATGTTGTGTTTCTACAGCAGCAAATTTGGGTATCATCAATGGATGCTTCTCCCCAGAGATTCTAATTGATAGGAACTGGGGCTGGTACTACAGGTTGTTTGTTGGCCATATGTTGAGAAAATAAGAACTTGAAAGAATTCCAGAGAGAAATACGAAGGATGGGTAAAATTTGGTTAGGTTAACTTGTGGAAAAAAGAGGCAAATGTTAATGCGTAAAATAAGAATTTTCTACTTGGAGATGCTATTATAGCTTGAGTAGTTTAAATTTACTGATGACTAAAATACTTCAAAGAAAATAGTGCCTTCACATTAATGCCTAAACAACTCAAGCAACTGGTGTTATCACATTGTTGGTTAGTTCTAGGTACCTTGGAAAAAGGTTTCCACTTTCCTTTAATGAATAGATATAATTATATTTTGATACTGATCCTAGATACAGGATCTTTTTTAGTATTTAAGAGGCATTATATATTACAAATATTAGGGAGAACAAAGGTTCAAATATACTGAGTAGATGGAAATACTAGTGGTCAATGAGAGGAAGAGGTGAGGGGTATGGTATGTATGAGTTTTTTTTTAATTTCTTTTTTTGGAGTGATGCAAATGTTCAAAAAATGATCATGGTGATGAATACACGATTATCTGATGATATTGTGAGCCACTGATTGTAAAACTACGTGTGGAATATTTGTATGCTAAGAATGTTTCTATGTTGTTTTATCAAGAAAAGTATTTTCAAAAAAGAAGCATTATATAGAGAAACAGTTTATGTGACGAAATGAGTGGTACAGGAAAATACCATCAACTATTTTGAGATTTACAAGAAAGCAAGACAAATATCATAATGGCTACCAGGGAGTGGTATTAACAATTTTTTCCTTAAGTATCTCTTTTCTTCTTTTATTATATCTACATATCTCCCTGGCCTTCTTTAGCTCAAGTTGCCTCCCTTTGATCACCAGATTTTTACCTGTACCTCTTTCCTCATTAGCAGCAATTTACCTGCTTAGTCCCTACTCTCCGCAGTTCTTTCTTCCCTACTCAAACTTGGAAAGGGACAACTGATGAATCTCAATGCATAAGACACCTCAGAACGTGTGTTTTGATGCTTCCCTTGAAAACATGTAGCATTTATAATAGCTTTAGGAAGACCAAATCCTCCTTGTGATTCTAAGGGAAATAAAGGGCTGAAAGGGAGGTAAAGATTAACTTAGGTTAAACCGGATAGATGTTCGACATCATACAGGACTGAATTTTGATATCCACAAAATGGAGCTTGACTTATAAATGTATTGAGACATATTAGCTCCTGATAATAGTTACTGAATAGTGAATACATGATCTACTTCCACTAATTTAATTGAACTAGAGAATCACGGAAAGACAAGCTTTACAAAATGTGTAGTTGAAGAATTCATTATGATGTTAAAATTCATGAATTTCATCAATGTTCAAACCAGATAAATCCATCATTTCAGAGTTAAACAAGGAAAATTATGAGTGAGTGCACTGTAACCTAGGGGAGGCTATGGAGCTACTGCAAGTTAAACTAAAGAAAATATGTTTAGCTATTTCTGTTTTGTAAAATAGAGCAAGTGTGCTTGGCAAAAGAAAAGCTGAGAGTATTTTAAATAAACTCCCCTATTTAACTGCCAACATTTCAATGGAATCTTGACAGTTCACAACAGGTGTCAGCAGTACCAAAGTAAAAATATCAACTTCTCCAATGGGACTCTAGTCGGGGAAACCAATAAATCCAGAAAGTACTAAGGACATATTTCAAATTCTACTCAGACCCTGATTCTTCTTAATTTTAATTGGTTTAATTGTAATTTATTCATAGAGATGATCAGAAAATCTCATCAGTGGTTAGCAATGACTTTTAATTAATATTTAAAAATAGTTTTCAAACCATATTCATCATACACCTAATAACATTTTTTCTTTAATGCTAAACTAACCGTTTTAAAAACACATCTTATACACTCCTTTCCACAGAAGTAAATATTATCCTGTGACTAGTAATCATAAAATTTCACCATTAAAAATACATTCCTGTCAATCCTAAAGAACACCTAGGGCAATATATAAGACTCTACAAAGGTTCCACGCACTAGGGTAACCTTCCAAAACCTACAACCTCCAGATGGGTGCCTAGACCAGATAAGTCCTGAAATGTAGAGGGACCAATCTCTCCAAAACATCCACTAGTTCCATCCCCCTATCCCATATTATCAACAGCCCCTTCCAACATGAAAAAGTTAGAATGGGCATAGCCCAAATACCCCTAAAGAGTGGGAGAAAGATCAAGGTGATGGTGGAGTCATACAGAGAAGGTAGGGTTTAACAAATGATTATGAGTGCTGAGTCATTATACTGATATTTCTTTAAGCCTCCAGTACCTTAGAGCAGCTAGAAATACAAACCTAAAATTGTACAATTGTAATACATACCAAACTCTGAAATCTGTTCTACAAATAACTGTTGTAGTGTACTTTGAAATTTATTGCTTTTATGGATATACATTATTTAAAGAGAAGGAGTACAACAGAGAAGACAGAATTTAATAAATGAGTGCTGAATCATTATATTGATATTTCTGTTGGTCTCCAGTACCTTGGAGCAAAAGAAAAAATGAAAAATTGTGAAACTATAACCCATACCAAACTTTAAAATCTGTTCTATAACTATTTATTAAAAAGTATTTAGAAACTTATTGATTTTTTTGTATATATGTTATATTTCACATTAAAAAAAAAAGGAATAGAGAAAAAAAACCAAAATAAAATATTCCCCCTTTTATACTTGAATATTTGAAAATATCTTGCCAGCCTTCTTGCCCAGTTTGAAACCTCAATTTCGGCAGTCGTGGTGATACTTAATTATGTATAAATCTACTTTATTTCTACTCATATGGGTTTATTTGAATGGACTTCATAATTTTTTTTCACATTGCATTTATTTGCATTTCGATACAATTGAGAAGAACTTAGAATGGATTTTCAATACCTGCTGTTAAAATTATGACCACATATCATGAACTTGGAAAAAGATTTGAGATATCAAATTAAGGATATCACCTTAACAAATTCTAAGAAAAATTCTAATCATACTAACCTTTTGAAGACTGGGACAGATTAGATATATACTAACATAGTTATCAAGTTGTTGCCTGTGTCTTAGGAAAGAACATTTTCAGTTTCTACCCTTAGGATTTTCTTTACTATATTTGGATACAGATATTTGTGGCATAGTCCTTATATTCATGAGAACATGATACAAACCATTTGAAACCAGTTGTAATATTCAATAATTTTAAGATTCATTATTTGATGTAATGCTTCACTGAAAAGAATATCAGAAAAAATGCTAAAATATAAATATTATAGAGATGCTAAAACATGATATAAATATATTACAAACATGTGAAAATATAAATATTATAGAGATTGATGGCTTTCATGAATGGCTAAGATACTGCAAGTTATTAAATTTGGTATAAATCCAATAATGGACAAGATTGGGAACAATGCAAAGTTTTGGATCACGGTTTTGATATCACTAAAAACTCTATATCTTATTTTCATGTCTTTTTTACTCCACTCTTTTTATAAATGAGTAAGTCTATTGATATGCTTATAATTTTTACATGGCAAGAAAAGCTTCTTTAATGAGCTAAAAGTTACTGGAATGATCTGTGTATTCAAGAATTAGACTGACCTATAAAATGGAGCACTAGTCATTTTTTCAATCACATCATTTTGTAATTCTTGCATATTATTCTCTTATATATTTGTGGACTACTTCATGGTGTGTAGAGGTTTGGCCGACTTTAACTGTCTGTTACATATTCATGTATAAACATAGAAAATGCACAATAAGATATCTTTGGCACTATATTCAAAATAAACTGTCAGCATGACATTCCCGATCATTCTCAAGTATTCATTAAACACCAAGAAAAGCTTAAATAACATTGGGCAAATATCATTAGACAAGTCATTACAATCACCTCATTTAGCAAACCTAATGCCAAGATAGATTTCCAAATGAGCAGCGCTGCTATTTATAGAGGAATATCTATTACAACATTTTAATTAAATGAGCAACTATTAAATTTCGGAACAAATGGAGAAAGCACTGTTCATCCTGGAAAAATGATGATAAAGGTGATGTCCATTAATATTTTATAGGAAATAATACCCAAAGAACTTATTGTTGGGAAAATCAATTAGGTTATTATTAGTCTAAAGTGATCATTTAAATTCATGTTTCAATCATAGCCTTCTTAAAGTTTAAATGCATGACACCATTTCAGTGTCGGAAAACCAAAGAACACTGATAGGGAATTTAAAGGATCAGGATGTAGAAATGTGGTTTGGCTGCTAGAAAGACTTCAAGGCTTTAGACAAATTATTTAACGGCTCAGACTTCTACTCCCCAGCTTGTTCCCCTGTAAACAGACCGAATGATCTCTTAAACCAATTAAACCAATCCCACTTCTAAAATTTTCTATTTGTGTACCCTATCCTGGAGAATTCTTCCATTAATCAAATAATTTAATTTCTTTATTTCCCTGATGTCATATAATACCATGCCAAAATAAATGAAAACCACAAAAAAGCAAATAGACTCGACCGATCGAATATCACATTCTAAGTGTGCTATCTCAAAAGTGGGTTGAAATTATTCCACAAACCAGGCTATACATATTTGCCTTTCTATGAGGCAATGGGACAAAGTTTCTAATGGCAGAGACCTCTGTAAAATATGATAAGCAAATAAATTTCGAATGCTCTCTTCCCTGTTCAATCCATACCTAGCACATCAGATAGAACAGGCCTCAAAGCCCTCGAAAACAGGCTCTCATTGGTAAACTCTCTCCTATCCCATATTCCTCATTAATTAAGACTTGTAAGTCAGGTTTATTTTACCATATGTCTACCTAAGTTAAGTAGATATTGGGTAAATACTAACTTCATGGTGATTACATGTACCAGGGAAGCAAAACCTAATGTCTCAAGTAGTACGCAGTTTTTCTTTTGATTATTGATAGTGTCATTATGTATTTGAGTGAGAATTTCAATTCTGTAGATACTTTTTTCTCTGATGCTCCCACAAGCTCAGTCATATTTTATAATATTTATATATCTAATCAAGGAAAATTCTTGCATATTTATATGATAAAACATAAATATTACCATATTCAATGGAAAATTGTCTAATTATCTTCCTTCTGGATATACTAGCTGGCTTGCTACATTATTTTCGATACAGCAACAGACTCTCTTGCCAGATATTTTTGGACAACTTTAAAGTATGACTGAAGGACAAAACATTGAGTAGTGATGAAATAATGCAGTGTTAGGGATAGTGCTTGATGTTTAAAAAATGATAGTAGTGGCAGAAAGACAAGAAACTATACTGTTGTTCAACAGTAAATATTAGACTTGAGCATGCTTTTAGTTCTCTAAATAACGAGGTTTATTTTTTCTTATGAAGTATGCCATCTACCTTATTTGATTAATAAAAATCCTTCAAATTTTTTTTCATTCTGTATTAGGAGAGAAAGTATAAATTTCCAGCTGAGAATGGATATCTGCTATATCTCTGTGAAGAAAAAGCATATTCATATTTTAATTGTAAATTTCAGCTATAAACATTCACTAATTTCTTCATTTTTGTCATCTGACTTAACAATAGCTTCAGTTCCCATGTAGTTGAGTAAATAAATGACTATTAACTGTATGTTGTTCAAAATCATTCCCTGAAAATTTTCTCAATTATTTAATGGCAGGTGAAATATTTCATTTTTAATAAAAGCTAAAGTATTGTGATGCTGTGACTCCAGAGAGCACTATTATTATTATTTTTTTTTACATGGGTAGGCACCAGGAATCAAACCCAGGTCTCCAGCATGGCAGGCAAGAACTCTGCCACTGAGCCACCATGGCCCACCCAATCTAGCAGCACATTTTTTGCTGATATTTCCTTTCCAAGTGACCAAGGGTCTTTTGGAGACCAAGATGGGAAAAGGTATCTGTTTACAAGGGACACCCACCTCAGAAAAGAAAGTGCTATTTGCATTTAATGTAAATACAAATTTAATTCAATGTAATTTAAAAAAACAAATGAAACAAAAGTCTTCGGCTCGCGTAACATTTAAATACAAGTTTCTGCTTGTATTTAGCTTATTGCAAAAGACTATTTTGTGTGTAGCGATGCTCCTTCAACCAATTATTTTTAGCCTCATACTATTTTCATTTAGAAAGGTCAGAGAATTCTTAAAACTGAAACCAAAGTGATTTTCTTAACAAGCTCACTATACTAAGTGATCCAACAGAATTGCTTTATATGTTAATAAGGAGAGTAAATGGCATTACCTGACAGAACTATGCTTTCAATGGTAGTTCATGCCAAGATATTAATTTCTCCTTACTTGTCCAGTGCCACATATGCACTATTAAACATATATGCAGAATATTTCTCATTAAATTCTTACATTTTGTTGTTTATTAATATTTGGAAACATAATATGTCATGTCGCCCATTAATGGTCACGATGATGAAATTACGTTATCCCATATTAGAAGCAAATCCCAGGAATTAGAGAGCCATGTTCTTTTACTCTCCTCCTGTAGGATGGTTTGTTCAATCCACCATATAGCAGTCTATTTATTCAAGCTTCTTGCCCTCTGTCTTATTGGCTTCGTGGCCAACTTACAGTCAGAGGAATGCATTTTTTTCATGGTGGGCACTGAGGGTGAGTAAAACAAAGTCACCCCATCAACTAAAGCTACCCTAGCCCCCACAGCACAACTCTCTCCAGCTCAACTGCATTTAGAGAGATGAGATTTCCAACAGCACAAAGAATCAAACTATGGTATTTGCAAATCTAGCCAGAATGCCTTTTAGACCTGAGGCTCCTCACACAACAGCCCTCCAGTAACCCATTTTGCAAAAGAGTCTCAGGAAAATTTTCCATTATTTCCTACGGTTTTTAGATGGTTGTCTCCTAATGACATTAGGAATATACAACTCGCTATTGTTTCAGCATGATGTTTTATGCATGGCATTTTTTAAAACGGTACAAAACAAAACATTAAGATTCTAAAGTGAAAAATAATAGCATTCTGGTTCATTACATTCTACATCGTGGGAGACTGAACTGTAACTATACTGTCATCCTGTCATTTCACTCTAAAAGATCTGTTATAATGTTTTACACAATGTCATTTATTTCACAGATACAACTAGATGAAAGTGTTCCAGTTCAAAAGCATATTGCAAATGTTTAAAAATGTTGTTACACAGTCACCTGAGAATTACCGTACTGAAAACTAAATCACCAATTATGACGACACTACCAAAATTTCTGCTTCTACTAATAGATTTGATCAAGGCACAAAACAATGTTATGAAAGTTTTGATATCTGCTTTCAACCTTATTGTTACTTTCCTAAATTTTCATAGAGGTGGCGTTTCAAAGATTTTCAAAAAAAAAAAAAATTGGGGGAAGATGATAGGAGCATTTCATCCAAAATATTTATTGCTTTTATGGTGAAATGAAGAGTAAAAGGATGAAGCAAATGGGCCTCGAGATGTCTTTTCTCCCTTTAGCTTGCGATGGCCATAGAGGCCTTCTACAATTATACCATATGCTATTTCCCCACCCTTTGCTGTCATCATTTTACCATCTTTATGCAGTCACTCCCATCGAGCTTTGCTTGTAAGGTAAGGATCATTTACCATTGATGGTTGGTTCTGAATTTAATTCTATTATGTAGCACATATTCAATTAAGACACATGCTGAGCCAGGACTCTCTTGACTTTTGTAACAGCTTCTTAAATAGCCAAGATGTTGCATAAGGAATAAGCGACAAATTAGCAAACATGTATGAGCCTTTGAAGAACAGTCAGAATAATACGAGGTTGAATTAATTATCATGTTAAACAAATACAGAAGGGGAAGTTAAAATACCTGCTATTACACAGACAAGTCCTGTTTAAATATGTATGTTTAAAGATAAGCACTTCCAAAATGCATGCATGAACATATGCTACCATAGTGGGTTTATTTTAAATTCTGTGTTTAAAGCAACATACTTCCTCCTAGCAAATACTTTGTAAAGCAACAATAATGTTACTTTCATAAAGAAATATTTTTTCTTATTTTTCAACTATCACTGATACACTCCCTAAAACCCAAAGACTGATTGAACAGAAATGCATTTTCACACTCCTCAAACAACACTGCCATACTGAAAAATCTCCAAGTTGTTTCTTTTCAAACTGCTGTCAAAGAATTAAAGGCAGGGATATGACAAGAGAAAAATAACAAGCCCTGAATTGTGTAGGTAGCACTTTGAGATATAATTATTACTGTGTGAAAATGTAGATGATTATATGTACACTTTCTGTTATATTTATATCAATATTATCAGGACATTCATCAAATGACTCAATGAGGAGTAATAACATGATTTTGTATCACCTTGTTTTCATTTGTTAAATGCTGCCAGAATGCAATATACCAGAAATAGAATAGCTGTTAGAAAGGGAATTTATTAAGTTACAAGTTTACAGTTCTAAGGCCATAAAAATGTCCAAACTAAAACACTGACTCAAGAAAGACCAATGTCTGTCACGTGGCTGGCCTCTGCTGGTCCTTGTTCCCAGTTCCATTGCTTCCGGCTTCTGATGCCAGTGGTTTCCTCTCTAAGCATCTGTGGGCCGTCACTTAGCTCCTCGGGGACACGACTCTGGGTTCGGACTTGCTTACAATCTCATGGGAAGGCACAGAGCAATGTCTGCTGGGCTCTGCATCTCCAAACATCCTTGTTCAGGTGTCTGGTCTCTCTGTCAGCCCACCAAGCATCTCCAAATGTCTGCATCTCTGTCGGCTCTAAAGCAACTGTGTCTCCTGGGGTTTCTGCATTTCTAAACATCTCTGTCTTCATCTGTGTCTATGAAGCAACTAACCTCCAAGCATTGCATCTGAGGTTTCTCAAAAATGTTTCTCCTTTTAAAGGACTCTGGTAAACTAATCAAGACCCACCTTGAATAGGTGGAGCCACCTCTCCATTTAATCAAAAGGTCGCACCCATAATTGGGCATGTCACATCTCCATGGAAAAATCCAATCAAAACTTCTTACACACAGTTCGGGGTGTCATAAACTTATGAAAGTAATATAATCAAAAGGTTACACTCACAACTGTGTATGTCACATCTCCATGGAAATAATCCAAAATATTCATCCCACAGTACTGAATCAGGATAAAAATAAACATGGCTGCCCCCATAAGATTCGCTCCGGAAAAAGACGTGGCTTTTCTGGGGTTAATAAAAGCTTCAAAGGGGAATACACGTTAAAATATAAGACTATTAAAATGAAATGAGATTAGTATGCTGTCTATAGAATCAATTCTGTTTTCTATGCTCATTACTTTATATACCAATTTATTAAAAAATATTTATCACCTGCTTATTCTGTTGCAGAGAGTAACCACGACACTGCCAGTACAGAAATTGCATTTATATCTGTACGTCCTCTAAATATTCATTCAATTGGTAAATGTGGGTCAACTAAATGCCAGGTTCCATAATGGTTGCCAAGATTATAGAAGAAAATTATAAAAATGACAAACTACACACAGATACACAAAAATAATCCTTGAGAGCCCATATTCTAGAGACTGGTATAGATGAAAAGGAATTTCAAGGGGGATCACTGTGTGCATGGGTAGTTCAGTGGTTAGAATGCCCACCTTCCAGGTGGGAGACCCAGGTTAAATTCCTGGACCATGCACCCAAAAAAAGAAAAAAAAGATTCGCGATCACTGATGTTGGAGCAGCGCAGGCGAGAAGAATTTAAGGCAGACTTATCTATTTTCATTCAAATTCCTGCAAAACTATTCAACACTTAAATTTAGAGACTACTCCTGTGATAGAGAAGATGGAGACAAAAGAAAAGACTTCATGCTAATCTTAGTATGTCACAATGTCATGTATATATATTTTTCTCTAAAATGTAATGTCCTTAGTTTATTGTCTATTAATTATATTAGCAGTATATATTTGAATGTGGGTTTGAAATTAATTGGTTCTGTGAAGTTAACGTATGCCAGGATATTAAATACAAACCATATCGACTTCTCTAGCAAATTTGGTACAATGGTTTCATGGCTTGACACATATTACGGTTTAAAATACACAACGATACGGAAATATGAAAACAGACAAACCATAATAACACAGCAGGGCTGAGATATAAGGTCAGCAACTCCAGAGACCAGACACAGTCCATGCAGCTCTGCTCAGTCCTAATTCCCACACAGACACTGGCCCCGCATTTAAGTTCCTTCAGTGACTCTATATGTAAGGCACGAACCAGAATTGAGATCAGTGCTTGAACCCAAAGGTTAAGGCACAGATCCACCCTGAAATCATTCTTGAAAGGAGACATTTCTTGAAATTTTCTGATCTATTTCCTGAGGCTCTGTATTTGCAGAAAACTGTTAAACTAGGGAGATGGAAAGGATAAAAAATACCATAAAAGCAGAAATGGTCCAAAAAATAAACCGATCAAGGAATAGAAGTCTCAATATTTCTAATGATCAGTGCACAGCAGGAACCCCCAAATGCCAGTAGAGTACTTAGTCCTGGGATCAGATGTGGGGAAAACAGAAAAGCAATAGATAGGGATGGAAAAAGAGAGGAAAATATATAATGGCAATGACGACTGTAAAAGCAAACTCTTCCACTCCAAATGGCTCTGAAAACTGAATAAATACAAGCTTAGGAAAAGCAGAAAACCACACCACCATGGCAATGATTGAGCCAAGGATTTACCCTAGATGAAAGTATTCTCACCGATCTGTCTGAACAAGACTTTAAAAGACTGTGTTTAGGAGGCGCAACAATAAAAACAAGCATAAAACTTTAGAAAACAAAAAGTTGTAAAACAACGGCAGGTAAAAACTGAATTAAATAGTTGGATATTGAAAAAAAAAGGCAACCATAAATATGGGAATTGACTTTAAAAGTAATTAATGGAACACTTTTACAAAACAGGATAAAATGTCTACATGGCATAAGAAGATAAAATTAGAGACTTGGAAAATAATTATGAAGAACTCATTCAGAACACAGGATAACGGCTATATCTAAAGGAATGACTATTAGACTGCCCAAGAGTCTAATCAGCCATGATAGAAGTAGGAAGAAAATGAAGTAATTTAAAAAGGATAAAATGAAAAAAATCAACTAACTCACAATTTTATATGCAACTATTATACATAGCACTTTCATGCAAAGACTAATAAAAATGATTACCTCCATATGTTCACTCAAAGACTTACTAAAGGAAGTACTTCAAGATGAAAATGAACTGAGAGCTTTAATGTGAGAAGTAATCAATGTAATAAGGAATATGTAAAATCAAAATAAAAATAACATAAAAAAGAAAAGTAAAAGAAAGATGCTAGTTTTCCCCAAATTAAGTTCAATAAAATTCCACTATGCCATATGTCTGCCATGTCTATTTGAAAAAAGGTCCTGTGTATTTAGTATTTACGTGTTTTCTTTGTAGAGGCAAAGCTGGAGACTAGTCTTTCAACAACCGTACCTTATCAACACATCATTTCAGATTCACAAATGACCTTTCCAGAGTTGCTTTTGTCTATAGAAAGTCAACCCTTTTGTATTTTCTGAGCTATGGGTTTTGGGCTAATTGATTCAGAACTATGGACCCTTGCTTTCTATGGGTTAATTCTTTTCCTTTGCTGCCAATTAGCTTTTCATTTATGAATTTATCTTTATCAACTTAAGGAAACGATCACAGACCTAAGGAGAACATTAATAGTAGTATACGGTATTAATCAAATATCTAAGGAAAGATGAATATGAGACCAAGTGATAAAATATCAGACCTTTCTCAAAATGATAATGGAAATAGTAGCATGATCTTATAAGAAGTTGTTCACTGAAGTTAAATGCACTTTAAGCCTCTAAAGTAAAAAGAATGACATCATTATGTACCTTAGTCTTATATTTAAAATCTTCTCTCAACTTCAACCTATGAACAACAAAAAAATAAAAAAATCTACTGGAGCCTTTAATACTAGCACTTTACATTTGCTGAGTTAAAAACCACCACTGATCCTTAGCACAGTTATTGAAGAAATTAGGAGCCCATTACAGTGTTTATTTGGCTCTTACATAAATGTTCAAACTTCTGCTAGAATGAATTGCCAAATGCACAAACTTTTTATGCTTTAAATGCACTGTTGAGTTCACAGATGAGGTCACCTCTCTGATTGAGGATAATACTACAAAGAAGAAGCCAAATATCAAAAATGAAATTTTGAAAGGCAATTAAACATCATGTACCTCTCAAGGGACTAAAAGGTAGTTCTCGAATGATACTCACCCTAGGGTACCATGTCAAGAGCTGGAAAATATGGGATCTTATAGCCTGTAGGTCAAGTAGTGGTTCATTTCACAAGATAAGTTTGCTCATTTTTACTTCCGATTTATTTCTCTTTTATTTTTGACTGCCTATAGTATAGTCTTGATTAAAAATTCTGGACAGGATATAACTGTGGACATTAAGGGACAGAGCAGGTTCTTGTTTACTCTAGGGTTAGAGTGTTAAACCATCAAGAGGAAAACATCACCAAGGACAAGGTTAAATTAATGGAATCAGAGTGAAAGCTGTGGGGTCTCCACTTTGTTCCCAAGTAGGATGTTTCCTTTTATTGTGACCTTGGAAGATATGAATTTTCGTAGACATAAAAATGGAATTTCTTTAGGTATGTTGATTGGAGAGCATCCATAAAATGATCAGTTTTCAAATGAATTGACATTGAAATTAAGGAACAAATTTGATTTCTTTTGTGGTCGAAGTAGGTTAAGATAAGCAGACCTACAGCAGATTTCCTCTTGGTATTCTAGTAAAGGATATTAATTTTCATTACTCTGAAAAAATTTCTGAAGTTCAGAAAGCCCCTTAACTAACTTTAGGGATTTCTTATTTTCCTTGAGAATCTATGTTAGAATGGAAAATTCTACTTTCATCATGTTTTCTCTTTTTCTGACTTTGGCCTAGATCCCTACCAAGCAGATGCACCTGAAAGCAAACCATCCTGAGGCTTTTACTAGGAACCCTAAAGGATTTCCAAGTAGGATCCAAGACTCCAAAGGAGCCATTATAGCACAATAAATAAAATGTTGGTAAAGTAATTTTTTTGCCACAAGCAAACATAAAGTAATATATTCTTTTCCATAAACCACTTGTGGACTTACTTGTATAAAACTGATGAGAATTTGTGTTAATGTATTTTATTTCTTCATCATTTATTTTGGTTGAAATTCCAAGAAACTTTACCAATAGAGGATCAAGTTAGTGATTGTTAATTTAAAGAAGAATTCCACAACATCAGCAGTGCTGTATTAAATTCTGATATCTCATTGCAAGATACCAAATACAAGTTTGATATCCAAAAAGAAGCTGTAAATACCAATGTAGACCCAATGAAACACATAAAGATAAATCTCTGAATTTTTCTTAGTCATATTTTCAAGGATATTTAATGAAAAGTACTTCAAGCCTGAGATTCCAGATTAATTGAATTCCTAATTAAAACCACTGGCCTTATGATAAGCTTAATCAGCAAAATAGCTTACACTTAGCAAAAATGAATATACATGGCACTGACAGGATTATTTTTTCCCAATTGCAAATATTAGTGTTTCATAAGCAACTGAATTATTTAGGCAGCATTTTCTTAGAATAGAAGACCCTTGCATTATAGATTTAATATTGCTGGGTTGGAATACTCTTGAGAGACATTGAAGGTCCTCCATATCTCGACCACTGATGTTCTAATGAAGCACATATTTAAGCTGCTTATGCCAGTGAGGAATCCAGCATGATCTTGCAGCTTTCTCATCTCAAAACAGCCTGCACCTCCCCTTATCTTTGTATGGGCAGTGAGTCCTCAAATGTGAAGGAAACATTTCCTCCTCTGTGGAAAAGAACACCACCATTCATCTCCCTGCCAACTCTCCAACCCCAGTCACTCCAAAGACAGTAGATAATGCTGGCAATTGGAAGGTAGAGAAACTAAAGAGTTTTATAAACAGAGAATTCTTGGCCCAATGAACTAAAAGTTTGGGGTTAGTAAAAGTGAAATGTTGAATTCGACAAGGGGTTGGATTTTTGAAGTGATTCAACACTGCTATGTTATCTATAGAAAACTTTTTAAAAATCTAACAAAAAGACAAGCTGCAAACGCTTTCATTGGGTATAATGTTCAATACCATCAACTAGGAGACTTCTGATGAAATTTCAAAAGTTGGCTAACTTGCTAAAAGAGAGAAGGAATAAACACATAAAGCTTGATGGTCCTGAGTTAAAAGAGAAATACTAGGTCTTGATCAAGTGACAGGTGAGAGAAGTGTTAATGTAGCCAGAGAATAATCAGAACTGAGCACAAAATTCAGTGGAGACCATTAGGAAGCATTTTCATTTCTGTAGCAAAAAGCACAGAAGACCAGAGTTCCACTGAAGAATTTCTATTTGTGAAGAAACAGCTCAACCAACAAAAAGGAGATCAGAAGATACAAGTTGTTGAGCACGGAGAAAAAGAGGCCTATTCTACAGATAACTTGCAAGTCACATATTGCCCAGCAACTATCATCATTCTTACCCAAAACAATTTTGCAATGTGATTTTTTTTATCATGGTAGACTTTAATAGCTTTATAAATGACTTGAGTTTATACAATCATCAAGGGTCTGATGGGGTCTCTGTAATTGTTCAGTTATACCTTACTGCACTTTATGAGTGGAATTATATGCTTTGGTGGTATTTGCAAATTTGGAGGTTTGCAAAGGTCTCGGAACATATACCATGGGGATGTGGAGATTTTATTTTATATATAAAATGACCTGACACCATATGACTTTCTTTTTATAGCTATAAAATTATCACCAGATAAACAGCAGCTATGACTGATTTAAGGGGGGCAATGCTTTCTCTGTCATGTCCTGGCCAAAACAATATTTGGTTTACTGCCAGATAAGATGACACCTAAAAACTTTAATCTTTCTGCTTCCCATCTTCTGGTCCTTATATTCACCACAACGTCAACTGATACGAAAGAACATGTAATATTATCACACACGGTTTGAAAATATCAAGAAACCATAGTTGCTGTTTTTTTCCTTAGTGTTCCCAAACCAACTTTTGAGAAGCAAAAGGGAAGATCTGAGTAAAGTAAGGTACCGAGGCTCTCCTGAAGCAATGGAACAGAAAATAAAGGAAGAAAGACAGCCTACTCCTCCCTTCCCTCAGGTACACTAAAAGAGGAGCAATCACCAAGGCTGAGGACAGGAGGTGCCCACTGCACACAAATTTTCTGCAGAGCCTCATCTGAACTGCTTCATGTGTTCTCCTACTTCTTCAGTGCATTGGGATAATCACAATCAGTTTCCCACAACAAGCCTAACTGCACTGACTTCCAGACAGTGGTGAGATTTAGAATGGAAAGCCTCAGCTCATACATCTGGGAAGAAACTGGCCAAGAGCACACTTGACCTTAGGCCTGATCGCTATTGGACATTTTTGACACATGCCAAAATGGTCTCACAATATGGTCGATAACTGGCCTTACAACCCATTTCATGAGATATTAGGTATGAAAGCTCAATAAAGCAACTCAACAAAAGTCAGAAGATGAATATTGACCAGATGTGTGGTAAAGAAATTTGAAGTTCTAAATTCTGAGGGAAAAAAAAGAGGTTGTTAGGGCTGGAGAGAGCTGGAAATATATTGCATTAGTTCATACCGATCAGGGGGAATCTCTTTAGATGGGGATCCACATATAGGAAGGAAATGATCCAAGTTATTTTTTTTTCAATAAAATTAATTCAAGGGAAATTTTATAATTCAGCCATACTACAGAACAAAAGTACAAAAGAAAAATGAAGCAGATAGAGGAGCATAATATTTTACATTATTTGTACCAAAAAATTGAAGTCAGGCAAAGACTTATTTGAAATATTCCAAGGTAGAGTTAAATAAAGTATTTTTCAAGAGGTAAGGCTGAAATTTTACATATGGTTTTGGTGGTGGGATTGATTGTAATTTTCATCCTGTAGTGGGAACCTTTCTAATGGTAAAGACATTAAAATGAGAAGCTCCACAGGGAAATAATGCAAACCACAATGAGAGGTGGAGCCATGAATGATCCAGTTATCTCCACATTGTTCCAGGGAAGATTTGAAACCACAATGGGTCAAATCATGCCTGAGACAAAATGAAAGGAAGAAATGGTGCATGCACAGTTGAGAAAAATTTTAATTGAGAAAATTTTTATATAAGGGCACTTGAGGGTTTCTTTATCACAGATACATTTATCAAATTACTGTAATTAGCTGCCCCTACTTCAAAATATGGGTGCTGTGTTAATCTCACAAAGGCAACTCAGATTTGTTATAAAATGGAGTATAGGGTGGTAATCAAGGTTCGCCTGGATTCTAAAGGAGGCAGTGAAAGGGTGAGTATACAGGTTGACATTACTAGAAAAAGTGGACCTTCGATTTTAGGAATACAAAAACATGCAAAGAGAAATATTGGAGACAAGTTTAGCCACTTAGGTATACTCAGAGTGGGCCCTCAGAACTGTGACAAATCCAGAAATAAGTTAGGAACCAATGGGTTATAATCACCATGACAGCAAAACCTGCTCACCAGTGCATTCCCAACACAAAGCACAATATCTGACACTTTCAAAATATTCCTTGAATGGTTGTTTGCACACTCTAAACTACTCTATCAGCATTGCCCACCTCTAAGCACTACACAGAGCTGGTGATAAGCAGTAAAGTTAACTGCTTGCAATCTGCCACCTCGACCCAGGCCTAACTCACAGCAGAGCTCTGAGCAACAATAAAACAACAAGCTGCAGCCGTGTTGTGACATGTTTTGAACTTGTCTGCATTAAAGTTCAATTTTGATATCTCTAACCTTGGTTACACGCTCTGCATGCTGTATTTTATAAATAGCAATAGTAACTTCTTACCAAAGAAACATTTATCATGTAAGATAAAGGACAACGTTGCTTCAAGAATAATAATCAGTTAATGGCACCTCCTTAATGAAAGAATTTATATCCCATTGTTTTCAGTTTAAATGTCAATCTGCGTACATGTAAACATTTAGCAAAACAGGTTTCAGTAGATCATGCTATGTAAAGGTCATACAGACCTTGCAAACATTGCTGCATCTCTAACTAATCTAATCCTGTACTTGAGTTCAAATATCAAATTATATCCCTCTCTGCCACCCAGAATTTTGAACTTCTGATATTCAGTGGTGAAGATAGAAATAAAAAAAAATATATTGACCCCATCTGAAAATTTTCACATTTCTATAATTTTAAGAGCCCCTATCAATCCATATGCAATAGGAGATGCTGTATATTGGCATGCTCTGTCAACATCAGTTCTTGATCAAAGATGCACCCTAACCATTGGATCAACAGAACACTTACAGCAGTATTTGACAACTTCAGTTATGCATAATGTGAAGTAATACACACGCCCAACCTCTGTAAAAATGAGAGGCGATTTGTTTGCTTCCGCATGCTTTTTTTTTCTTTCAGGATTACACTACTAAGTTCAGCAAAAGCAATTTCATAAGATATATTGCCTAACAATACCAGAGCTCTGTCCATCAAAAGCAAAAATTCTTAACCTTAACATCAGTACCAGGAGAAGAATCTTGTATGGTAATTCAGTGATTGTATATGGATACACATTTTCAAGTGTATGTAATGAAATGTAAAACAAACACAAGTTAGATATGCAATTAGATGACTGAAGTTTTCATCAATGACGATAAAGAATGCGTAAGAAATCATCTACTGTAGTCTTCCCACTGATGAATAAATGGAAGCTCAGAGTTTATATGATTAGCCCAAGGTCACACAGCTAAGTGACAATGAATCCTGGAGAATTCTACTGCTAACAATTCTTAGTTCAATATTTTTTCAACATGCTTTATACATTATGATGATATTAATTATCACCAAATCACTACTAAATGACCTGATAGATTTAAAAGACCTGAGCTGAAAATGTTTTCAAAGTGCATCTTGGGGGGCATACAGAGATGAGATGAGATGGAAGGGTCAGAGAGTTTCATTGTGATTGCATTTGTGTAAGGCACAGGATGGTGATTTGTGAACAGGAGAGGAGGTGAGAAATATATGTTTTTAGCAAAGCTAATTTGTTATGTATTTACAGGATAAATTGGAAAACTGAAAACCAGTCCAACAGTGAGCTCAAAATTAGCAAACTGCCTGAACAAATGCATTATATATAAGGTACTGTGATTTGAGGTTTCTAGGAGAAATGATTCCTCAATTCCTAGTCATCAACATTTTGGGCTTACTAGGTGTATTAGTTAGGGTTCTCTAGAGAAACAGAATCAACAGGGAACACTTGCAAATATAAAATTTATGAAAGTGTCTCACGTGACCGTAGGAATGCAGAGTCCAAAATCCACAGGGCAGGCTGCAAAGCCAATGACTCCAATGGATGGCCTGGATGAACTCCACAGGAGAGGCTCACCAGCCAAAGCAGGAATGCAACCTGTCTCCTCTGAGTCCTCCTTAAAAGGCTTCCCATGATTGCATTTAGCATCACTAATTGCAGAAGACACTCCCCTTTGACTGATTACAAATGGAATCAGCTGTGGATGTAGCTGACGTGATCATGACCTAATCCTATGAAATGTCCTCATTGCAACAGACAGGCCAGCGCTTGCCCAATCAGATGAACAGGTACCACAACTTGGCCAAGTTGACACCTGTCCCTAACCATGACACTAGGTATAGTGTTTTTCAAGCACAATTAGTGGGATCCACCACTGAGGTTCCCATAACTGGGAACCTCCCATAACTGGGTTCCAAGCTGGCATATGCCACATCCAAACACCTCACACCTCCAGAAAGAGTTGAGGGCTGTGGGATTTTGTTTGGACTTTTATAACAAGGATCCTAAGACTATACTGCCTTAATGGCAGAGATGCCAGTACTGAGGCTAAATTCTGAGCAGTATGCCCCTGACATGGGCAACAAATTTATTAGAGCAACCATAGCACTTGGTTTGCATACCCTTGATTCACCATTGGTCTGTGCTCTCCTACAAAATGGAATTGGTACTATTTTCTTTCTTTTTTTTAATAGGTAGGCTCCTATCCTATGCTGAATTTGAAATTCAGGCTATAAGGAGCCTTACAAATTCTACAAAGGGTTTGCTATTTTACTTGGTTTGACTGAATCAGTATATGGTACAGTCTGATATATAGTTGTTCTGTGCATTTAAGAAACATAAGCACTTATAAAATAAGATTTTCTCACAGTAAACACCTAAAATTAGCAAGAAAATTTGTTAAAACTCAGTTGGGCTTAAATCCCAGCTCCCTCATTGACTAGCTGAAATGCTGGGTATTTTATTTAAGCGCTCTTTGAACTTGGCTTTTATCTGCAAAAACGGAATAATAATTGTGTGGTTGCTAGGAATGAGTGAAATAAAGCATACAGAGGCCTATGTGAAACACCAAGCCCAATTGTTTATAAAACATCAGCAATTATTTTTATAGTTAAAACAATGAAAGACCACGTGCCACCACAAATCCTGTCTAGGACAAGTGAGATATATCATAATTAAATGCTAATACTTGTAGTACATGCAATTAGTGCTAGAGAAAGCCAGAAAGAGAGAGATGAATGCAAGCATTTTGGTATTTACAAAGTGTTTTAAAGAAGTGGGATTGTGCTTGACTGCCGAGTTCGGATAAGTCAGTCTTGGTCTAAATAAGAATCATTCCAATGAGCAAAGATACAGGGTCAAAAGCAAATAGAATGGGAAAGACAAACTGAGTATCCTGATTTCTAGAATATTAGGAAAATATTCAAGTATGAATATGCCGGTGTAAAAGCATGTACTTGCATATATATTTCATATATGCATGTATGTATGTGTATATTTGTACCCACATGTGTAACTTTCACAGGCAGGCAACATTTTATATATATATATATATATAATACAATATCCAGTTATACTGATTATGTTATATGTTATCTAAACATATGCCATTTATTGTTTCACATAACAAAACTGTATGACTGTTAATTTAGAAGTTCACGGAACTCACAGACACTACTTGCAAATTTAAAGTCAATGTATATGAACCCTCTTAAAAATGGAATATGCAGCGTTCAGGTCATGAGATGAAATTTTTGTCTCATCCCAATAACATTTTTAGTCAAACAAAGTCATGCTAATTACAGTTTTTCAAGCCTCTCTGAGATAACAAATGTCACTCAAGAATTTCTCAATTTTTCATTTGAATACAGATTCCAATGCATAATGAATTTCACATCAGGCTACAGTAAAACAGGGAATACATAAACACACTGGAATGTTATTTAACAAAACTAAAAGTATTCCATTTGTTCTCATTCTGTGATGAGACCCTTCCAACATTTAGTGCTAATAAATGCCTTTTTCATTTATTAAATGATGACGAAAACCCCCATTTAGCAAAGGAAGACTAAATTAGCAATTCAAGGTGATCTCACATGTGTTTCTAACTTGTTTTATTTTATTTTTTTTAACTTTTTTATTGTAAAATAGAATATGCGCAAAGCAAAGGAAGAAAAAAGCAATAGTTTTCAAAGCACTCTTCAACAAATAGTTACAGGACAGGTTCCAGAGTTTGTCATGGGCTCCCATTCCATCATCTAGGATTTTTCCTTCTAGCTGTTCCAAAACATTGGAGGCTACAAGGAATGAATATGCTTTTATCATCACAATTGACTTTATTTTTCTTCTTGTGAAAAATAACATATATGCAAAAAGACAATAAATTTCAAAGCACAGCACAACAGTTAGTTTTAAAACGGATTTCAGAGTTTGGTATGGGTTACAATTCCACAATTTCAGGTTTTACTTCTAGCTGCTCTAAGATACTGGAGACAAAGAAATATCAAAATGATGACTCAGCAATCATACTCGTTTGTTAAATGCTACATTCTCTGTATAACTCCACCACCATCTTTGATATTTCTCCCACTCTTTAGGGTTATTTGGCTATGCCCATCCTAACTTTTTCATATTAAAAAGGCTTTCAATAATAAAGAGTAGGGAGATGGAACTATCTGATGTTCTGGAAAGGCTGGCCCCTCTAGGTTTCAGGACTCATCTGGTCCAGGGACCCAACTGTAGATTGTAGGTTTATAGAAAGTTACCCTAATGCATGGAACCTCTGTAGAATCTTATATATTACCCTAGGTGTTCTTTAGTATTGGTTGGAATGGTTTTGGTTAGGGTTTGGCAAGTTATGATAGGTAGAAATGTCTAGCTGAACTTTTCATATGAGCAACCTCCGGACTAGCCTCTTGATGCTATTTGAATTCTCTCTGCCACTGATACCTTAATTGTTACACTTCTTTTCCTCCTTTTGGTCAGGATGGAATTGTTGATCCCATGGTGCCAGGGTCAGACTCATCCCTGGGTGTCCTCTCCCATGCCACCAGGGAGACCTTCACCTCTGGATGTCATGTTCCCATGTAGGGGGAGGGCAATGATTTCACTTTTTGAGTTGGGCTTAGAGAGACTGAGGCCACATCTCAGCAACAAAAGAGTTCTTCCAGAAGTAACTTTTAGGCATATCTGTGGGTAGGCTAAGCTTTTCTGCTACCTACATAAACATCACAAGAGTAAGCCTTAATAACAAGAGCTTGGCCAATTGATCTGGGTATCCCTAATGTTAGACACAGTATTAGGGGTTTCCCTAGCGGTAAAGTTTAATAGTTTCATATTTTTTTCTCCCACACCTCAAGGAACTTTGCCAATACTTTCTGATTATCTGCTTAATATATTCTAGGATGTAGCCAGGCATTACATTAAACTATACAGGATTAAAGGCCCTCAATGTTATTCTGAGATCCCTGTGTTTCGGTTGTTTAAATGAGCTATCTAGACAGGTTAAGTTAGGTTATGTGCTACTGAAAATTTAGGTTCTAGACAAAATAAAACTTTTTTCCTTTGGTCTCAAAGAGTAGGTGAGCTTCTAAAATGCAGACAATGTCTTCCTGACCTCTGTGATCTGAATTAATTTAATCCTGACCTAATCACCTTCGTTGTTATCTCTGAATACCAGGTTATACATATATAAAACAGCTTCTAAAATTCCAGAAATAATAATTAGTACTCTGGACAAAGTGTGACTGCTACAAGAACTTACAATCTAGGCACCTGTTTTCTTAGAAGCATATTCTAAATGACACCATACAGTAATTCTTCCTTTATTTCTGGCTTATTTTGCTTCACCAAATGTCCCACAGATTCATTCACATGCTGCATGCCTCACAACTTCATTTCTTTTTGTAGCAGTACAATATTTGATGATGTGTTTACACCATCATTTGCCAATCTACCTCTCAGTTAGTGCATCCTTCAGCCACCTGCATTCATTAGGCATCATGTATAAGTCCCAAGTTCACAGTCCATCAACACTCTCAATTTTAGATAGTTTCATTGTTTCCAAGAGAAAAATAACCAATAAATACACCCTCACCAAATAGGAATCTAAATCTTCTTTTAACTCTTGTCCCTCCCCCCATTATTTACCCCTGGTAATTGATATGTTGCTGATGTTTCCCTGTTAAACATATTCCATAGCATGCAATAGCAGTTTTCCCCCTGTACCCTGAACTTAAACAGTCTTTGTACAAGAATCACACCTTTGAAGTAGTTCATAAAGAACCTTATTTATATTTGTAGTGTTAATCAGTGGAACTCATTGGTCCATACAACCCTTTTCAATCTTGGTCACCTTCAATATGGTAATATTACTTATAGACCTAGTAGTGAACCACCTTCACTTCTATCTATTCTCTTATATTTGAGCTCAACCTCATTAGCTAACTTTTCACCCATCTCTAGCTTCCATGCATCTCTAAATCCCCTATGTTCTGTATTATAAGCCTCTGATTATACCTTAAACATGGTCATAAAAGTGGAGTCATACAGTATCTATCTTTTTTGTGTCTGGCTTATTTCATTCAACATTATGTCCTCAAGACTTATCCATCTTGTCATGTGCTTCAGGACATTATTTCATCTTACTGATGCATAATATTCCAATCTATGTATAAACCATATTTTCTTAATGTACTTGATTGTTCATGGGCATTTGGACTGTTTCCATCTTTTGGTGATTGTGAGTAATGCTGCTATGAACATTGGTGTGCAAATGTCTGTTTCTGCCTTTGCTTTCAGCTTTTCTGGGTATATACCAAATAGTGCTATTGCTGGGTCATAGGGCAACTTGATATTTAGTTTCCTAAGGAATCGCTAAACTGTCTTCCATAGCAGCTGAACCATTATACACTCCCACCAGCAGTGCATAAGTGTCCCAATTTCTCCACATCCTTGCAAACATTTGTAGTTTCCTGTTTGTTTAATAACAGCCATTCTTATAGGTGTGAGGTGGTATTTCATTGTAGTCTTGATCTGCATTTCCCTAATAGCTAATGAAAATGAGCATCTCTTCATATGCTTTTTAGCCATCTGTATTTGCTCTTCATAAAAATGCCTACTCATATTGTTATCCCATCATATAATTCAGTTGTTTGTTCTTCTGTTGCTAGAGTATGATTTCTTTATGTATACAGGATATCAAACCTTTGTCTTATGAGTGATTTACAAATACTTTCTCCCATTTAGTTGGCTGTCTCTTCATGTTTTTGACAAAGTCTTTTGAGATGCAAAAGCATTTGATCTTGAGTAGTTCCCATTTAGCTATTTTCTCTTTTATTTCTTGTGCTTTGGGTGTAAAGTTTAAGAAGTTACCCCCATTACTAGTTCTTGAAGATGTTTCCCTACTTCTAAAAGCTTTATGGTACTACTTATTCTACTTAGGTGTTTGATCCACTCTGAATAAATTTTTATATAGGGTGTGAGATATGGGTCGTCTTTCATTCTTTTGACTATTGATATCTAGCTCTCCCATGTTCATTTACTGAAAAGACTATTTTGTCCAAGTTCAATGGAGTTGGGGCCCTTGTCAAAAATCAGTTGAGCATAGATTTGGTGGTCTATTTCTGCACACTCGAGTCAATTCCACTGGTCAATGCTTCTCTCTTTGAACCAGTACCATGCTATTTGACCACTGTGTCTTCATAAGAAGATGAAGAAGTGTTAATCCTCAAACTTTGTTCTTTTTTTTTTAGGATGCTTTTAACTATTCAGGATCTCTTTCCCTTACAGATAAATTTGGTAACTAGCTTTTCCAAGTCTTCAAAGTAAGTTGTTGGAATTTTAATTGGTACTGCATTGAATCTATAGATCAATTTGGGTAGAATTGACATATTAACTATATTTCACCTAACTATCCATGAGCAGGGAATGCCTTTCCACCTATTTAGCTCCCTTTCTTTTTTTTTTTTAGCAATGTCATATAGTTTTCTGTGTGCAAGTACTTTACGTCCCTAGTAAAGTTCATTTCTAGGTACTTGATTCTTTTAGTTGCCATTTTGAATGGAATTTTTTCTTTAACTGAGTCGTCTGATATCTTATTGCCTCTGGATAGACCATTACTGAGTTTTGCACGTTAGTTTTACATTCTGCCACCTTGCGGAATTGGTTTATTAGCTCAAGTAACTTTGTTGGAGATTTTTCAGGATTTTCCAAGTATAGTATTATGTCATCTGCAAATAATGAAAGTTTTACTTCTTCCTTTCCAATCTGGAAGTCTTTTATTTCTTTTCCCTGCCTGCTTACTCTAGCAAGAACTTCTAGTACAATGTTGAATAATAGTCGTGACAGAGGGCATTCTTGTCTTGTTCCCGATCTTAGGTGGAAACCTCTCAGACTCTCTACATTGAGTATGATGCTGGCTATGGGTTTTTCATATGTGGCCTACATCATACTGAAGAAATTACCTTTGATTCCTATCTTTTAAAGTGTTTTCATAATAAAAGGATGTTGAATTTTATTGCATGCTTTCTCAGTATCAATCGAGACGATAGTGTATTTTTTTCCCTTTCACTTTGTTAATGTGCTGTATTACATTAATTGATTTTCTTCTGTTGAACCATCCTTGGATTCCTGGTATAAACCAGACATGGTCATGGTGTATAATTCTTTTAATGTCTTGTTAGATTCGATTTGCTAGCATTCTGTTGAGAACTTTGGTATCTATGTTCATTACAGAGATTGGCCTGTAGTTTTGCTTTCTTGGGGCATCTTTTCCTGATTTTGGTATTAAAGTGATCACTTCATAAAATGAATTAGGTAGCGTTCCTTTTTCCTCAATTTTTTGGAAAAGTTTTGAGCAGGATTGGTGTTAGTTCTCTTTGGAATGTTTGATAAAATTCCCCTGTGAAGCCATCTGGCCCTGGGCTTTTCTTTGTAGTAAGATTTTTTGTGACTGTTTGAATCTCTTTACTTGTGATTCATTTGGTGAGATCTTCTATTTCTTCCTGAGACAATGTAGCTTGTTTCTATGTTTCCAGGAATTTGTCCATGTCATCTTAGCTGTCTAGTTTGTTGGCATGTAGTTGCTCATAGTATCCTCTTATGATTTCTTTTATTTCTTTAGGGTCTTTGATAATGACCCTCCCCCTTCATTTCTGCTTTTGTTTATTTGTATCCTCTCTCTTTTTTCCTTTGTCAGTCTTGCTAGTGGCCAATGAATGTTATTGATTTTCTCAAAAATCAATTCTTTTGGTTTTATTCGTTCTCTTGTTCTTTTGTTTTTTTCATATTCATTTAAAACTGCTTTAATCTTTGATATTTGTCTTCTATTTGCTGTAGGGCGAGTTTGCTTTTCTTTCTCAAGTTCCTCGAGATGAGCAGTTAAGTCATCAATTTTTGCTCTTTCTTGTTTTTTAATATAGACATTTTGGGCAATAAATTTTCCTCTCAGCACAGTCTTTCCTGCATCCCATAAGTTCTCATATGTTGTCTTCTCATTTTCATTTGTCTCCAGATAGCTGCAGATTTCTCTAGCAATTTCTTCTTTTACCCTCTGGTTGTTTAAAAGTGTGTTATTTAGTGAACATATATTTGTGAAAGTTCTCATTCTTTGGTGATTATTGATATGTAGCTTCACTCTATTGTGCTCAGAGAAGGTACTTTGAATAATATCAATGTTTTTAAATTTATGAAGACCTGTTTTGTGCCCCTGCATAGATTCTATCCTGGAGAATGTTTCATGAGCACTAGAGAAGAATGTATACAGGGGTTCTGGGGTGGTATGACCTATATATATCTGTTAGGTCTAATTCATTCACAAGTAGTTTAATTTCTCAACTTCCTAGTTGACCCTCTGTCTGGTTGTTCTCTCTAATTAAGGAGACTGGTGTATTGACCTCTCCTACTATTAATGTTGAAACGTCTATCGCTCCCTTCCATTTTGCCAATGTCTGTTGTATGTACTTTGGAGCTCCTTGATTGGGAGCATAAACATGTATGATTGTTATTTCTTCTTGGTTAATTTTCCCTTTTATTAATATATAGTATTCTTCTTTGTATCTTATAATGTCTTTACATTTAAAGTCTATTTCACCTGATATTAGTATAGCTAGCTACTCCTGATTACTTTTGTTTACAACTTGCATGGAACATCTTTTTTCCATCCTTTCATTTTCAGTCTACTTGTATCCTTGTGTCTAAGATGAGTTTCTTGTATGTAGCATATATCTGGATTATAGCTCTTTTTTTTTTTTTTTTTTTTTTTTTTCTGCATGGGCCGGCACCAGGAATTGAACTCGGGTCTCCGGCATGGCAGGTGAGAACTCTGCCACTGAACCACTATGGCCTGTCCTGGATTATACTTCTTAATCCATTCTGCCAGTCTGTATCTTTTAATTGGTAAGTTTAATCTGTTAACATTTAAACTTATTACTGAAAAGGCATTTCTTGAATCCACCATCTTATTTTTGGAATTTTATTTGTCAATCTGAATATTCTGTTCCCTTTTTCTCTTCTTACCCTTTAAGTTACCCTTACTGGCACTCTTCAATTCCATGCCCTCCTCCAGGTCTCCCTCTCCTGTATCTTTTTTTTCTTTCAACTGGCAGAACTCCCTTTAATATTTCTTGTAAGGCCAGTCTCTTGTTGACAAATTCTTTCAGGATTTGTTTGTTTGTGAAAATTTTAATCTCTCCCTCAGTTTTAAAGGACAATTTGGCTGGGTACAGAATTCTTGGCTGGAAGTCTTTCTCTTTCGGGATCTTGAATATATCATACCATTGCTTTCTCACCTCCTTAGTGCCAGTCAAGTAGTGTGAACTCAGTCTTATGTGGTTTCCCTTGTACATAGTAGACTGTTTTTCTCTTGCCTCTTTCAGGATTTTCTGCTTCTCCTCAACATTTGACATACTGATTAGTATGTGTCTTGGGGAAGGCCTATTTGTATGTATTCTACTTGGAGTTCATTGGGATTCTTTGATTTATGTGTTTATGTCCTTTATAAGGGTTGGGAAATTTTCCCCCTTTATATCTTCAACTACTCTTCCTACCCTTTTACTCTCCTCTTCTTCTTCTGGGACAACAATGATTCTCTTAAATTTGTGTGCTTTGTTTTGTTCATCATTTTCCTGAGATCCAATTCAAATTTTTCCATCTTTTTGGCCATTTGCTGTTTTGAGTATTCGAAATCAGTTGTCCTGTCCTGTAGTTTGCTTATTCTTTCTTCTGCTTCTTCAAATGTGCTTTTGTGTGTTTCTAGTATATTTTTATTTGAGTTCCAGAATGTTTAATCTTTGTGATATCTGCTATTTTTCTATCTATTCTTTCAAATTCCTGTTTATGCTCTTCTAGTGTCTTCTTGATCTCCTCCATGTCATTAGCCATCCCATTTATCTTATTTAGTAGAGTTATATGAACATCCTTAATTAGTTCCAATTTGTTGTCTCCTCTGGTGTTTTAATTTGGTCATTAGACTGGGCTCTATCTGCCTGCATCTTGACATGCTTAATGATCTTCTGTTGTCTTCATGGCATATAAATATCTTGATTGGTTTACTTTCTAAGTTGATTTCCTTTAGTAGTCTAAAGCTTTGTATTTATGGGATGGATGTGGAGCAGGATGCAGCATGTGGGGCAGGGCACAACAGGGCGGTGAGGCATTGTGAGGCATTGCAATGTGGGTATAGGCACAGCTTGGGGGGGGGTGCTACACTGTTGCCTTTGAGCATGGGGTTGAAGGTTTGTAGAAGTGCGGTACAGGGGCTGTGAGTATGAGGTGCAGCTCAGGCATCCCTGGAGCACATGAGCAGAGTACAGCATGGGGGACACAATGGTACAGCATTCCTAGTTCCCATCTCCCTTCCATGCACTCCTGAGAGCTCCAGGCTTCTGTTTGGAAAGGGGTGCATTTGGCCGTTTATACCAGCTTGATGTTCTCCAGTTCTCTGCATCTCAATTCTTCAGCTTTTGCAACCAGAGATTGTCTATGTGGTGTAGAAGACCCTCCTGGGTCATTTATACCCTGGAATTGCTGTCACAGTCGCTTTCCCATCCCTTCTCTAGCTGGTCCTGGGAGCACAGGTGAACTCGACCTATCCTATTCCGCCATCTTCTCTGAACCCTCTATTCCGCCTCTTCCCAGAATCCTGGGTCCAGCCCTCTTGTAATATTTTGTACTGTCTGACTCAGAAGACTTTGTTTTTTGTTGTTGTTGTTGTTTGCTTGTTTTTGTTTTTGTTTTCCATCAGCCTCCTCCCCTCTCTGCCAGGGCAAAAACCCCTAGTACCTTTAACACTTATTTCTGATCTCTCCATGCTGGGGGCCTATTTTCAGTTATCAGAATTTGTTCATTAATTTTGCAAGTGGCACTTGGTTGTACTAAGCCCTTGCTGCTAGTAAAGTCTGTTTCCTTTCCCCTCAGGTAACTAGACTACCATGCCCTTGGCATGGGGGCCTTACAGTTCTGTATGGGGTCTCAGCTGGTCCAGCTTGTTCAGACTGGTGTACACTATGTGTCCAGTCCCTGATGTGGCCCCAGCAATTGTTTTGTACTCTTCTTAGCTATTTACTTGTTGTTCTGGAGGATGAACTAAATTCCATACCTCACTAAGCTACTACCTTGCCCCGTCTCTAACTTGTTTTCAATTTAATTAAACCATGAAATAAAAAATTACAGACAGCAGAAAATAAAGCTACATTTGTTGGAACATCTTATTTGAGTTGGGCCAGCTTGTCTCAAATTATTTTTGAAGGAACACTCAACGAAAGTCGGCAGAAACAATACTGGAATCACAAGGCAAAAGTGAAAGAAGAAACATATTACATTTTTTCTTATTGTCAAAATCATATAAAATATATGAATGATTTGTGCCCAAAATGGAGTTCTTTCCTCACATCATTTGGGTGTTTATTTTTCCTGAATAATCTATTTTTTTTCTCAATAGAGATTACTAATTTGTGATGATTCATTCATTATCATTTTCATTGAGCTCACCTCATGACCAATGGCAAATCTTTCCTTCAGACCTGGGAAGGTTTAAAGGAATAAACTTACGGTTCTTTAACAAAATATTAATTTTATATATAGGTATGGAAAGTATGGCTTCAATTTCATGGGAATCAGGATCTAAAGAATTGATCTAAGCCTACATTTTCCATACTTTTTTATTTGAACTAACTATAGGCTCACAAAGAGGTTAAAAAATATATGAGGTTGTCCTGTACAAATTTCACACAGACCCAATCCATATTAACAATATGCAAAACTACAGTATGCTATCTAAACAAAGGAATTGATGTTCATATAATCCATGGACCTATTCAGGTTCCAACAGTTATACAGTCACTCATTTTTATGTTTACATGTTTCTGTTTGTGTGTAGGTAGAGCTCTACTCAATTTCACTATGTTGATAATTTTGTGTAAACGCTGCCAGAATCAAGAGACTTAGATGCACCAACAACACAGCACTACCTTGTGTTACTCTTTAATAGCCACACTCACCGCCTCCCTGCCCATCCTCATAATGCAATTTTTATATGAATGGAAACATGCAATAAATAACCCTTTGATATTGGCTTTTTTGCACACAGAATAAATTCATCCAAGATGTTGCACGTATCCATATTTTTTTTTGGTTGATCTAGTGTTCAATAGTATATATATATAACATAGTTGCTGTTTTTCTTTGAACCATTTGCACATTCAAATACATCTGGATAATTTCCAGTGTTTAGCCATTGCAAAGAAAGCCACAGTATGCAATTGTGTATAGGTTTCTGTATGAAAATAGATTTCATTTATTTGAGATGACTAAGTGTGCAATTGCTGAGTCATATGGTGAGATTATTCTTTGTTTTAAAAGCAATTGCCAAAATATTTTCCAGGGCTGATGTGCCATGTTACATTTCCAACAGCAGTGTATGAGTGATCCAGTTTCTGAGCTTCTTCCCAAGCATTCAGTGATCACTAAATTTTTAATTTTAGTCTTTTTTGTTATCCCAAACTAGTCACTTTGATTGGTGTGTAATAATATGGCATGGTTTTAAAATTTGCATTTCTCTATAGCTAATGATGCTGAACACGTTTTTTGTGCACTTATATACCATCTGCAAATTCTCTGTGGTGAAACGTCTATATATGTCTTTCCATATTTTCTTACTGCGTTTTTACTAATGTTGAATTTAGAGCGTTTTTATATATTCTAAATACTAGTCCCTGGTTGGATATGTGGTTTGAAAATATTTTCTCCCAATCTTTAGCTTTTATTTCATCTCCTTAACAGGTCTTTCCTGAGCAAAAGTTTTTTTTTATTTTGATGACATACAAATATATATATATTTTTAAGGATCATACATTAGGTGGAAAATCTAGTAACATTTTGCTTAGCTCTGAATTCTGAGGTATTCCTCCTACTCTTTTATAGAAGTTTTATAATTTATACTTTACATTTAAGTCCATGTGAGATTTAGGCTAAGGTACTTTTTTTTTGGCCTATGAAGGTACAGTTACTCCAGCATCATTTATTTAAAATGCCATCCTTCATCCATTACATTGTTTTTGGTCCTTTGCCAAAAATAAACTGGGAATATTTGTGCGGATGCATTCATGGGTTCTAAATTTTGTTTCATTGATTTATATATTTGTCTCACAAGTACCACCACACCATCTTGATTACTGCAGGTATAAAATAAGCCTTTACATTAGGAAGAATGAGACCTAAATTTTACTCTTTCTAAAGAAATTTTTGGTTATTCTAGGTGTTGTTACAGTCCACATAAATTTTCAAATAGGCTTGTGCATTTCTATAAAAGTACACTGCAATGATTTTAATAGGAATGATGTCAAATCTACAGATAAATTTAGAGACAATGAACATCTTTATGATGATGAGTCTTTCAATCCATGAACACGATATATCTCTTCATATACGTAGGCCTTTGTGATTTATTTCAATAATCCTTGGTAATTTTCATCATAAAACTCCAGTCCCCATATTTAGAATAATGAACAAGCATTTCATTTGCTTTGGAGAAATTATAAATATTATTGCATTTTAAAATTTCATATTCCACTTGTTCATTGTCACTATATAGAAATGCAATTCATTCTGTGGTGTTCATTTCTATCCTGAGACCTCATTGAATTCACTTTTTAGTTATAGGAACATTTATTTCAGATTTTAGGATTTCCTATATAAACTTCATTTTGTCTGCAAATAGACTTTTGTTTCTTCTTTTCTGAAACATAGACCTTTTATTTCTTTTTCTTACCTTATTGTAGTTTCTAAACTTCTAGTACAAAGTTAAATAAGACTACTCAGAGTGGACATCCTCCCCACTCACTGAACATAGAAGGAAAGCATTCATTCTTTTCCTTCCAAGTATGATGTTAGCAGTAGTTTTTTTTTAAATGTTCTTTATGAAGTTGATGAAGTTGCTCTCTATTCCTAGCTTGCCGGGACTTTTATCATGAATGATGCAGAATTTCGTCAAATATTTAGTCAGTCAATTGATATGACTGCTGTTGATATACTTAATTACAATGATCGATTCGGGAATATTGAACCAGCTTTTTGCATACCCAAATAAATCACAGTTGGTCATGGTATGTAATTCTTTTGATACATTGTCGATTAAATATGCTATTATTTCTGTGGAAGAGTGTTGCATAGAGGTTTATGAGCTATATGGAGCTGTAGTTTTATTTTTTATGTATACTGTCTTTATGTGGGGGGGGGGGGGGCATCAGGGCAATACCGGCCTCATTAAATGAATTGGAAAGTGTTCATCTTCTTCTATATTCTGGAAAATATTATGTACAACAGGGGTTGATACTTTAAATGTTTGGTGGAAATCACATGAAACCACTAGGCATGGGAATTAATTTTTCAAGAGATTTTAAATTATGAATTAAATATTTCATCTTTGTTTAGTTTTATTACCTTTAGGTTTTGAGGAATTTGTCCTTTTTTTCTAAGTTGTTGAATATATGAGAATAAAATTGCTCACAGTATTTCCTTATCATCTTTTTAATGGCTACAGGATTTATACTAATGATCCTTATTTAATTCCTGATAGCAATGATTTGCATCCTCTATCTTTTTATTTGTTCAGTCTTGCTAGAGGTTTATCACTTTTAGTGATCTCTATAAGATAAAGCTTTTTGTCTAACTTCTGGCTTTTATATCCCTATTTGCAATTTAATTGATATATGTTCTTAGTTTATTATATCATTCTTTCTTATTTGCAGTTTCAGTTGCTTTTCTCTTTCTAATTCTTCTAGAGTTCTCTAGAGAAACAGAACTAGCAGGAGAGATCTGTAAATATGAGATTTATAAAGGTGTCTCACGTATCCGTGGGAATATTAGAGTCCAAAATCCGTAGGGCAGGCTGTAATGGTAGTGGCTCTGATGAGGCCTGGACAAATTCCACAGGAGATGCTCGCTGGCTAAAGAAGCAGTGAAGGAGTCTCTCTTCACCTTTAAAAGCCTTCAGCTGATTGGAATATCTCATTGTGGGAGACATGCATTGGTTGATCACAGAGGTAATCAACCACAGATGCAATCAACTGACTGATGATTTAAAACCCCAGCCTTCCGGTTTATCAACCAGCCAGGAAATATCCTGGCAGCAATGGTTAGGCCGGTGTTTGCCTGACCAGACAAGTGGGCATTATCACTTGGTCAAGTTGACACCTTTTAAATATAAACCCTTCCTATTATCAATTACCTTCTTAGCATTGATTTACTTGTACCTATATATCGTGAAATTTTCATTTTCATGCAGTTCTATTTTTAAAAATTTTCAATTTAGGCTTATAGGTGCATGGGTTATTTAGAAGTGTGCTGCTTAATTTCCCTGTGTTTAGAAATTTTCTATTTTCTTCTTGTAAACACTTTCTAGTTTGATTCAGTTATGTGCAGAGAATACACTCCATATGATTTCAATTACTTTAACTATGTTGAAGTTTGTTTTGTGGTAAACGATATGGTCTATCTTAAATGCTTAACGAGTGCCAGAAAAAAATCTGTACTTTGCTGTTGTTAGGTAGAAGCTTCTAAATAGGTAAATTCGATCCCATTGTTTGACAGTGTCATTCAGATTTTATCTGTCATGAATATCTTTCTCTTACAGACAGGCGGGTGCTGAAATCTTCAAGTACAATTGTGGATTTATCAACTTCTCCTTGAAGGTCTAATTGTTTTTCCTTCAGGTATTTTGAGGCTCTGTCCTTTGATGCATAAATATCTATGAACATTATGTCTTCCTATTAGATTGATTCTTTAATCATCATATAATACCCCTCTTTGTCACTAGTAATTTTCTTTGCTCTGATGCATACTTTATCTACTATTAATACAGCCATGTCCGTTTTGTTTACATTAATGCATGCATTAATAGCATTATCTTTCTATATTCTTTTACTTTTATTCTATCTGTACCATTGAATTTCAAGCGAGGATTTTTTTTTTTTTTTTCTTTTTACATGGGCAGGCACCAGGAATCGAACCTGAGTCTCTGGCATGGCAGGTGAGAATTCTGCCCCTGAGCCATTATTACACCACCCTCAAGTGTGTTCCTTGTGCAAATAATGGTGGCATGCTTTTTTACTCTATCAATCTTTATCATTTCATGATTGCTTTTAGACCATTTAGGTTTAACCTAATTATTGATGTTAGATCTCAAATCTGCCTTTTTCTTCATTGCTTTGTTGCCTCTTGTTCCTTTTCCTGGCCTTTCTATGGATTACCAGAATTCTTTTTTAGGATTCCATGGTGATTTCTCTATACTGCATTTGAGTCTTTCACTTTGTATATTTTTGCAAGTGAGCCACTTGGGCATTTCGAAACCATAATAGATTTGTATCAACGTTTTGCCATGACTAAACTTTGATTTAGATTAAAATATCGCTATCTTGAGTAGATTTTGTCATAATCTTTGTTTCAATAATTATGATTTTTCAAACTGATGAGAAGGAAAATAATCTATCGTATGTACCCGTATTTCCATGCTTTCTGTCATTCCGCCTCCTTTCCGATGCTCCAAGATATTTTCTTTTGTTTTTTCCTTTCTATTTGAAGAATTCCGTTTAACCAACTTTTAAGGGTTGTTCTAGTGACAAATTCTTTAAATTTCCCTTTACCTGAGAATGTCTTTATTCCCCCTTCATTCCTGAAGATGTTTCACCAGATATCTTGAACACTAGAAAATGTGTAACACTTCCTTTTGACTTCCACGGTTTCAGAAATTACTGTCATTTGAATTGGTGCTTCCCTGCATGTAATAGGTCACTTCTCTCTGGTTTTTAAAATATTTTTACTCTTTCCTTTCATTCCCATAAATTTTTATGATGTGTACTGGAGTGGACTTCTCTGGATTTATTATGTTTGTGGTCCACTTAGTAGCTTTATATCTTTTGCAAAATTTGAGAAATTTTCAGCCATTATTTTTGGTAATATTCTTATAGCTCCACTTACTTCCTACTGTTTTTTGGGCCTCCAATGATATAAGTGTTGGATCTTTAGTTATTGTCACAAATGTTCCAGAGACTTTGTTACTTTTTTCCTATTCCTTTTTTTCTGTCGTCTCTCCATTCCTCAAACTGGGTAATTCTACTGATATGTTTTCCAGTTTACTGATTATATGTGCTGTAATATCCACATTATTATTTAATACATCCATAGAGGTTTCCTTTTTTTTTTTTGCATGGGCAGGCACTGGGAATTGAACCTGAGTCTCCGGCATGGCAGGCAAGAACTCTGCCTGCTGGGCCACCATGGCCCACCCCATCCATAGAGGTTTTTAAAGTTTTTATTACTATGTTCACAGATTTGTACATTCCATTTTGTTCTCTGTATAAGTCATAATTATTTGCTGAGGTATTTTTCTTTTCCATTGTGACTTTTTGCTATTGATTGAACATTTTTGTGACACCTTCAAAATCCTTGCCAGATAACTCCAACATCTAATTCATCTCAGTAATGGCATCCGTAGATGTCTTTTTTCATTCTACTTGTAATTGTCTTGGGTCTGGTGTGATGGGTGATATTGTATGGTACGAAGGATATTTTGTCCACTATGCATGGAGAGTCTGCATCCTATAGTCATCTTTTATCTCAGCAGGCAGTCACACTGTGTAGGTTTACATTGCACGTTCCAGCTTAGTTTTGCAAATTGTGATTTCAAGGAGAGTAGAATTTCAAGTCCTTTGGGTATTAGCTGGGTGTGCTTCATTCATCTGGTCCCACTGGTCCATGATGGTCCTACATGAGGGACAGAAGGATTTCCTCCAGGCTACCCTGCTAGATATCTCTTCGGGGGGAGACATTAATCAAAACTGTGAGGACAAGGAGCTTCTTTGGCTGGGTTGCTGATTGTGGCAGGATCCCAATACTTGTATACTCCAACTGCTGCCAGGTCAAAGTGCCTTCCCTAGCTAGGTACTCCTTGTAACAGCATACTCCTACCAGTGCCCTGTGCTTGCCGGTTTTCTCTGAGCCACAGAGTGAAGTTGCAGGCCTACGACAATGGGACAATGGAGACTTGCTTGGCCACATCACTTGTGGCTGTATCCCTTTTGCCACTTCCACCTGTTCATGCCATTGTCTCCCTGTGAGGTAAGGGAGTCTTGAGATAACAGAGACAAAGAGGCTTCCCTCCCATTGTTAGGGTTAGAGTGTTTCCTGCCTCATAGATTTTTGTCAGGGAGGCCACCTATCAGTATTCTGTGGCTGCCCTAGTGTCTCTGTAGAGGTATGGGGAGCCTCAGGCCCACAGGGACAAAGAGACTTCCTGGGCCATGCCTTTGGTTGTGTTGGAATCCCCGGTGCAAGCCACAGAGCTGTCTCTAAGTATTTCTTGGGGGGTGAGGGAAGTGCCGTAGACCTGTAGGGACAAAGAAGCTTCCCCAATAGGGCCACATGTTATGGCAAGGTCCATCCAAATAGTGCCACAGCTACCTTGCTATCTTTCAGTGGGGAAGGGAATCTTAAGGCCTGAGGGAGAAAGAGCTCCTTCCCCTGATTGCTTATAGTTAGCAGAGCTACAGTTTAATACCACTAGCCTCTGGTGCTAGGCTTACCCAGTAGTATCGTGAGCTTTCTATTCAATCAGGGGTGGGAGTGACGTGGGGGAATTGGGAATGAGCCTACCCCAGATGCCTTCTGTTATTAGGCTGAGGATTGGGAAATGCCAAGTCTGGGCTATTGTCTTCTGTTGGGTTGGGACACATAAGGCACCATGCTGCTGATTTTATTCATGGAACCCTAGGGTATTGGAAAATGAATCTTTGCCATCTTTGCAGGACTCCATACGTCAATTTTGTTTTTATGGGTGATTCAGACAACTGTGGTTTTTAAACTGCATGCAACTTTAAAAAATATTAACATTATGAGACACCACTCTGCATTCAATTATACTATGCTATGGGTCGGGTAGTTAGCGGTGACTCAAATTACAGGTAAATGTCGGACCTTGAAGGTATTAACATGTAAATCATTAATTACATCATGTGATGAGCATGATGACTGCATATAGTATGCTAATTTCATTATACATGTAGTATTTATGTAAGGAACTTAACTCAAATTAAAGTCATCCATAAAATATTTCAGTTCACCTGAACACCTGAAACTTTGATATGCAGATTAACTTTTCTTTTTTTCATCTATTACAACTATGCAAACAAAAAATCCCCACCATCATGACATTAATGATTAGTATATGGTGTGTAATTGTGTGTGTGTGTGGTGTGTATCTGTGTGTGTGTGTGTGTGTGTGTGTAGTTGGGGGATGAAGTATTCATTAATCACATATTTCTGGTTTGAACCAGCTGGGGAATTCAATATGCAAATATACTGGCTAAAAGTTTGTATAAAGAAGTGTTTTAGTCAAGGTGAAGACTGGCTATTAATGAGGGACATAAATCCTTCAGTTAAATACGTTTGGTTTGAATATAAAAGATAAAACAACAGACAATTTTGCTCGGTAAAACATTCTTTACAAAGAAAATAATGATACATAACAAAGACTTCATGACTTTTTCAAGATTTTAACCTCCAAATTCTTCCCAGTTAAATGCAGGACAACTAAAACTTTTGCAAGGTAGTTGAATAAAAGCCACCTTCCGCTGGGCAACTCCTATTTTGTTAAATATTTTTCTGAGTTTTTTATCATGGCTTATACAAACTTTCATATTATTACTCTGATAGTTTTACTATTAATACATTCTTAAATTTAGGTACCCATTTTTTAGCCATCCCCCCCAACAATTTACATGCCATTTTTGTATATCTATAACTGTAATTTCCTGTGTCATACCATTGCGTGCGAAATTCTAAATCAAAAACTTTCTTAATCATCTTCTTTTCCCCTAATGTATAACACAGAGTATAGCACTTAGTAGTTTCCACCAAATTCTTGTTAAATGTATTGGTATTTGATAGCTGAAAGAGTAAGTAATAATAAAACTCGGAGAAACAGCTTTTTCCTTTGAGAATCACGAATTAAATTCAGTGAAGGGTATTAACGACTCTGCATAAATGATTTCCTATTCCACTGAAGTGTTTAATAAGGCCTTAAAAGAAAGGTACTCCACAGCATCCTGCTCTTCAAAGCAACATCTGTGGGTCTTTCTGGTTTATAATAAATGATAGATAACAGGATTTTTGGTTTGCACTTGGACAGAAAACAGGGGCATTGAAAAAGCTGGTCATACATATTGTTTTGTAATTGGGCTGATATTATTTTATTTTGTTATGTCTATAACTTGCACTGATATTTTATCAGTTATTTTCTTTATTAACTTATGAAGTATATTCTTGAAAAAAGAACCATAATCAATGCCTTAAAGTTTAATCAGAAAAAGAGTCCTTTTCCTCCTTATATCCCTGTTAAGATCACAGTTTCCAAAGAACTCTCCTTACTTTGTGTATGTTATAAGGGAGGGGTGGGAACAGATAGAAACATTTTGTGCTTTACAGCTACCTGTTGCTATATGCCTAATTCAAAATTGGGGCATAATAGGAAAAAAAGATACATATAAAGCCTTGAAAACACATATTTGTCTACAAATATTCTGAAAATTAGAGGATCAAATAACAGAACTAAGAATTCTATCAAAACTCATGTGTAAGATGGTATACACCAAACAAGAAAGGTATTTAGGAAGGCCTGTAGAACCCATAAGTATTCTCTTTCTCTAACAACTTCCACCCTCTCCCTCCAACCAAGTCACAGGCAGAGTCCCCTGGTGCCATGTTTGTAGTATGTGACACTGCCTCCTAGAGCCTATGGTAAATGAACCAAGATCGAAACCTGATTCAAATTGAACTAGCTGATGTTCTTCCTAGAGGATTTCACATAAGAGTTACAAAATAAGGACTTGGCACTAAGTCAGTTTTATTTTTTTGCTGTTTATTTTAGTTTTTTTAAACATTTTTTATTGTGAAATATATATACAACAAAGGAAAAAAATTTAAAACTACATGTAACAAGTAGTTACAGAACAGATTTCAGAGTTTGCTATGGGTTACAGTTTTATAATTTTAGTTTTTTCCTTCTAGCTGTTCCAAGACTCTGGAGACTAAAATCAATATATTGATTCAGCAACTATGCTCATTTGTTAAATCCTATCTTCTCTTTCATAACTCCTCCTTCTCCTTTGAGCCTTCTTGGAATCTTTAGGAATAATTGGGCTCTGCCCATTCTAACTTTTTCATGTTGGAAAGGGGTGTTGATAATATGGGATAGGGGATGAAACTAGTTGATGTTCTTGGAAAGGCTGGCCTCTCTGGGTTTCAGGACTTATGTGGCCTAGGAAATATCTGGGGGTTGGAGGTTTCTGGAAAGTAATCTTAGTGCATGAAACTTTTGTAGAATCTCAGATAGCACCCTAGGTGTTCTTTAACTTTAACATGAATGGTTTTGTTTGGGGTTGGCAAACCATAGTGAATAGTAGTATCTAGCTGAAGCTTGCACAAGAGTAGCCTCCAGAATAGCATCTCGAATCTATTTAAACTCTCTTAGCCAGTGATACCTTGTTTTGTTACATTTCTTTTCCCTCTTTTGGTCAGGAAGGCATTGTTGATCCCATGGTGCCAGGGCTCATCTCTGCGAGTCATGTCTCCCATTGCCAGGGAGACCAAAGGAAGAGAGGTTTATTTTGTCCAAAACATAAATTTTCTGTACCACGTAATCTAACTCATCCTGTCTGGAATGCTCGCTTAAACAAACCAAACAGATGGAGCCCAGAATGGAAATGAAGGCTTGTAATTCTGTATCGCTTAATGCAACACCTAGATATATCCAAAGTATGTTGAGCAGATAATTAAAATGTATTGGCAAAGTCCCTTGATGGACTGGAGAAAAATATGGAACTATTAAACTTTACAATTGGGGAAACCCCTGATACTATCTCAGACATTAGGGACTCCAAGTCAATAGGCCAAGCCCTTGATCTTGAGTCTTGCTTTTGTGAAGCTTATTTGTGTAGTGAAGAAGCTAAGCATGTCTATAGTTATGCCTGTTTACTTCCAGCAAAACTCTTTTGTTGCTCAGATGTGTCTCTCTCTAAGCCCAACTCTGCAGGGAAATTCATTACCTAACTCCCTACATGGGACATGCAACCATTCTAAAATACAGACAATGTCATCCTTAGCCTTATATTCAGATTCATCTCAGTCTCAAACTAAATCAGCTTCATTCTGATCTCTTATTGAAGCCTGATCTCCTTTTTTGCTTTCTTTAACAGTTGCTGTATGTAGCAGTGGTGACTTTTGGAGCTGTAGAACTCCAACTCTGAGTCTTAGGCATCACACAGGTAGCCAAATTTCCAAAATACCAGAAGCCACATTATACATATATAGCACAGCACCTCAAAATTTAGAAAGAACATTTATAGCTCTAGACTAAATGTAGGAAATTACTCATTTTTCATAGCACACAACTAGATGGAAGGCCCTGTCACTACCATCCCTGTGGCCTGATTGTTCAGTTTTCCTTGGAATGTACTATTAGATAATTCAGAATCCATACACATGCATGCACAGTCTTGAATTGTGTTTAAGTTTCTTTTCCTTGCAAGAATGATATTATTTATTAATACACATAAGATGGCTAAAAAATATTTCTCATTTGTTTATCAATTTAAAAATAAATTATTTGATTTAAAAAGGTCAACTTACTCTATTTTTCTTCATTATTTCTTTTGAGAAAGGCAAATTTAGTAGAGAAGAAGTCCAGAGAATCATGTAACAAGAACAAATGAATGCATTCCTAAGAAATGACCATTATGAATGCATTGTCCTAAGTAATTCAGTGTTCACTGCCTAATCATTAAAGTAAACAGTGCAGCTCTATCTGAAGGCACCTTTCTTCTAGTTTGCTAGCTGCTGGAACGCAATATACCAGAAACGGAATGGCTTTTAAAAGGGGGAATTTAATAAGTTGCTAGTTTAGAGTTCTAAGGCTGAGAAAATGTCTCAATTAAAGCAAGTCTATAGAAATTTCCCATCAAAGGCATCCAGGGAAAGATACCTTCATTCAAGAAGGCTGATGAAGTTCAGAGTTTCTCTGTCAAGTGAGAAGGCTCATGGCGAACACAGTCAGGGCTTCTCTCTCAGCTGGAAGGGCACATGGTGAATACGGCATCATCTGCTAGCTTTCTCTCCTGGCTTCCGGTTTCATGAAGCTCCCCAGGAGGCGTTTTCCTTCTTCATCTCCAAAGGTCGCTGACTGGTAGACTCTCTGCTTCGTGGTGCTGCAGCATTCTCTGCTCTCTCCAAATCTCTCTAAATCTCTCATTCTCCAAAATGTTTCCTCTTTTATAGGACTCCAGAAACTCATCAAGACCCACCCAAATGGGTGGAGACACATTTCCCCCAATCCAGCTTAACAACCACTCTTGATTGGGTTACATTTCCAGGGAGATGATCTAATTACAGATTCAAACATACAGTATTGAATGGGGATTATTCTGCCTTTACAAAATGGGATTTAGATTAAAACAGGGCTTTTCTAGGGGACAAAAATCCTTTCAAACCAACACAACCTTGTTCCCTCATCTTCAGGAGTTTTCACACACATTTCTATATTCATGAATGAGACATGGCAGTGTCTGTGTGTGTTTGTGAGTGTGTGCCTATGCATGTTTGCAGTCTTTACAAATTCACATGACAGCTAGATATCCTTCACAGAGCCAACCAGCTGTCTGCAAAATTCCATCTTGCCCCACTCCCTACTGTGGTAATACCACTAAAAGACAAGCTGTCCAGTCTGTACCTACATGTCAGACCTTCTCACATCCAGGTGTAGTTATTTGACTAGTTTTCTGCAATGGAATATGTGTTGATTTGTGTCAATTCTGGGCTTGGGATTTTATAAAGCTATTGTGCCTTTTTAAACTCTCCTGCATCCTCTAGCGAAATGCAAAGGATTATGAGATCAAAGAGCTCACAGACCAACGGGATCACCATATATGAATCAGCATATACAGGACAATGACATGCTGACAAGGACTGTCATGGACTGTAACATGAGCAAACAATAAATGTCTATTGATTTAAGCCACTGAAATTCTGTTTTTTTCTTTTATTATAACTAGCATTAAACTAATACACTCTCACACTTGACTATCATTTGTAAACGACCTTTTCTCACACAGAATTATACATGTGGGATATATCTTTATTGTTATTCATAGATGTTTTACAGGGGTTTTCAAAAGTGGCACTACTGATATTTTGGATTAGATAGCCCTTATCCTGTGAATTCTTTCCTGTGAATTATAAGATGTTGAGCAGCATCCGTGCTCTCTACCTACTACATGCTAGAACAGCCTTCCATCTAATTATGACAATTAAAATTGTCTCCAGATGTTGCCAAATGTCCCCTATGTGCACAAGTGAGGACCCACTAATCTAATACTTTCCTTTTAGCAGCTTGATCAAATTCTATCACTTGTATTAATGATATTCATGGTATTTTCACTATTAAAAACATTGCTTCAAAAAATATTGCTACAATGAACATTCTTGCAACTGATTTTGAACTAAGTTATATTACTCCTGTTAAATACCTAGGAAGAAATCCATTTTATTCAATATCAATAAAAATAAATCATAAAATTGTATAGGTTCACAAAGCAAGAAACCATCAAAAAGAGGACAGTAGAATTTATACTAAATCAAAGCAAAAAAAAGACAAAAAACAGCTGGACTCTACACTGGGATACAATAGACTCTTGGTTGATAAATGATGTAATGGATGCTTCCTAGTCAGGGATATTAATTAACCTGGTCCAACCAGCCACCATGACATAATCTTCAATGATTCCTACTTTTTCTAAAGCAATCTCTACCGTCCAACTCATGTGTATATATTGCCAGTGCTCCCTACAAAGTATATCTCACATGACATTACATTTCCCTATTATAACAGCTATCACCCTTGCCCAAGTCACCTGCACAAATGAAACAGCCTTCTCGCAAGGCGAAATGGACTTTCCAAGCTTCTGGAAAACTGGAAAAAGAGATGCTGTTCAGGGACAGACATGGAAGAATTCTATTTTCTCTAGTGATGGTGGTGTGGCCCTGTTGAGTCTAAATTTAGTTTAAGGACCAGGAAGACAGCTATTTATCAATATGAACTTAAACGGAAAAACGCAGATTATTAGTTCTTGTGCACATGAAATGGTAAAGGAAGATGGAAGTTCAACAGCACAGGGTCATAGCAAGAATTGGGCTTCCTATAGCTAGAGAGACCTTAACGTGGACCTACAGTATCCTAGAGAGCCAAGCCACTGGAGGTCGTGATAAGCTGAGGGAATCTACATTGTGATATATTATATTCGTTCCTATCTATGTTGTGATCTGGCTTGTTAAAGCCCTTGACTAATTAAATGGGAAGCTTTCCATCTAATCTGACTGCACAGGTAAGTACAATTTCTTCCAGCCGATCTGCCCCTGACCTGAAAACCGGCACCTCCTGAGTTCTTGACCTCTCTATGCCCCATTCAATGAAAACAGCATCAAGTGCTGCTTTAAAAGTCTACATCCAATTAAGACATTCTTTCAAACCCTTCAGCCATTACCTATTGACCTTAGGATGAAGACAAAACTCTGTATCCTGACTCACAAGGCCTCTGGCCAAACTCTCATTTCATTTCGTGGCACTTCCCACAGGGCACTCTATGCTTCACAGATATGGGCCACATTCTGTGGCAGGAGTTCACCAACTCTTTCCCACCTGAGGACATCTGCATATGCTATTTCTCTGTGGGGAATGTCTTCCCCTCTTCCACACATGCAAAAACTTTCACAGTTCATAGCTTCTCAACATGAATGCCACCTCTTCAGAAAGGTCATTTCTGGAGATCACTGAGGAGGGTAAGCACTTCAATTCCTTGTGGGTTTCTTTCTTTTATCCCTGTGGCATATACCAACTAATTTGCCTGGAGCCTAAAATGGATCAGTCACCACACATACAAGGAAATGTGACCTAAGCTGCAAACAAAATTATGTCCAAAGGCTCATGAGAAAATGGGACTGTGAAGTTTCAGAGTTTGTGAACTGAAGGTCAAACAGAGAAGCCTTTAGGCTTTTTTCTCTCAATTTTGACCAACCAAGTTTTCATTTTTATTCTGCAACAACAAAACATACGCATAGTTCTTTATATATATTTAAAAAATCACTATTGATACCCTGCAGGAAAAAGAACTTTGTTTTCCCAAGTATAAATAACATTTTCTGGGACCCAGACTCTCTGTTTTCTTTGAAAACAAAGGGTTTCATAACATGAGTTTTAAAATGATTGTGCAAATGTTCTCTCAAAGAAGTCATGAAAGTCATGCTGCAATAAAGGTGTGCACAGATGAGGAACTGGGGTAAATTTTTTGAATCTAGGGAAAATTATAGGCTAAGATATTTTAGAGTATATCTAATTTTTTTTTAATTTCACCTGAACAGGCACTGCTTACACTCAAAATATATTTTTTACTCTTATCCACGTTCTAAAACATTTTTAAATATTACCATTTATATGGTTTTTTCAAAAATGGCATTCTAATTTGGTTGACAATAAGGAAAGCCACTGAGCTATTTTCTCAAGGGGTACCACTCAAGTATAAGACTAAGGTCAGATGAACTGAGAACTCAAGATTCCTTTACTATCTTTCAACAAAGACTCTTTCATTAGAGAATAGTCATTCAAGGCCTGTATCCCTAAATAAAACATGTCAGATAGCTTTGTATTTCACACCCGAAAGAGTTTCTATGCTATTCTCTATGGCAATTATTAACAAAACAGTTTGCATTAGGCAATTTTTTTTCCTGCTACGATGGATTTTGAATGTCCATCGTTTCATAAATGATTTCTTGAGAAAACAAAACAAAACAAATCTGCTGCCTTTCAGAGTTAACGATACTTTGCTAAAGATGAGCAATGATTTAAGAGGAAATACTTTCTAAAATAAGCTCCAGGTTGTCAGGCACATATTTCCTACTGCTTACTGAACAACTACACCCCAAATGTAACACGACACAAAACACATACATGCATGCACACACACACACAAACTAGTGCATTCCCACTCCAAACTTGTTCTTCCTCGCCATAAACAGAGCTACTCCTTACTAAATGTTTCTCGTCAGACCCTTCTCATCATCTGGGATTTTAATCTGTCCTTAAAACATTAAATCAAGCTTCAAGGCCTGTAGATTCTAAAAGTAAAATGTCTCTTAATGTCCAGTGCCACAGTTCGAGTCCAAATCACAATACCTCCATGGCTTGACAACTTCCTAGCTGCTCTCTTTGCAGATTCGTTCAGGTGTTAGCCCTCCTCGTCCTCCAACAAGTAACTGCCACACGTAACAAAATCCCCTTTCCTCATGGAAAGTTGCCTATAGGAGTGACTTATAGGCTACAGGATCCTGTTTGAGCTCAGCATCTTAACCTCAGGAAATCCATGCCAATCCATCCATCTCAACCGACTCTGATCACCTTAACCTTTAGGTCCTCAAATAGATTTGCTCCTTTACATCTCAAGTTCTTAATACATGCATATTTCATAAGCCAGAAAACATCTGACCACCACTACAAAGAAGTATAAACCAGATGAATGCAACTATTTCCTTTATTCCATGGTCGCATTTATCTTCAAATGAATTCCTGACCACCACAAACATTGCTGGAGGTGAAAACATTTGTTCTCTAGATTTGTATGATCACAAAATAATGTAAAGCCACCAGAAGGTTAAATTGGTTTCCACTTAGCCGAAAAATACACCAAAGCCTCCCTTATCTTTAAAAGAAGGAAAACACATCTTCAATACAGATACCTCTTCTGAATATAAAAATATGTTTCTGAGTCCAATAGCATGCATTCAGTACCTATATTTTCTCAACAATCATTTACCCATTAATCAATCCCTCACGTACAGCCTTCTGATCACCTCAATGTCCTATATGAGTTCACTCATTATTGGGTCCCAAATTGAAAGCAGTTTAATTGTTCCACTGGAAAAAATAAAATACAAATTAAAAAGCAATTTATTGAATCCCACTGCCAATAGGCTTATGTCTGTATGTGGGTATCTCTATTTCCAAATTCCCTTGATTCTCTGTTCAATCCACCATTCCTGATCAATAGGAAAAATTATATATATGCTGTTTTGAAACTCATCTTTAAAACTTCAATAGGTCAACAGACATTTTTCAGTATTTATATATAGAAATACTAAAATATTTTGTCTTCAGTATTTTGTTTTTTAATAACTATTTAATTTGTTATTTTACTATTCTATGTGTATGTATATATATGTGTATATTTATATTTTTATCAAATCTTGACACATATACAGTTCAAACATGTTGTACAATCAATGGATCACAATATAATCACTTAATTGTGTATTCATCACTATGAAAATTTTTAGACCACTTTTCACTCCAGAAAAACAAATAAAAAGAAAAAAGAGGGAGTAAAAGGGTATTTCAGTGGTAGAATTCTCACCTGCCATGCTGGAGACCCGGGTTGAATTCCCAGCCCATGCACTCCCCCCCACCCCCAACAAAAACATTCTACATATGGTGCTACAATAATGGGGCAGTTACATGCAAAAAGAATGAAATGTGACCCCACCATACAGCATACAAAAAGAAAAAAGAAAAAGTTCACGCATTCCTTACCATTTTTCGCTCCCTCTCATTGACACTAGTATTTCAATCTACTCAATTTATTTTACCCCTTATCCTCCCTATTATTAATTTTTATCCTTATTTTTTTTATTCATCCCTCCGTACCCTAGATAAAAGGAGCATCAGACATAAAGTTTCCTCAGTCACATTGAAAGCTAAATTTTTAACAATCATCCTTAAGAATCAAGGATACTGGAAAACAATTCAACTATTTCAGGTACTTCACTCCAGCCACTCTAATACACCATACACTAAAAAGGAATATCTATATAATACACGAGAATAACTTCCAGGATAACCTCGCTACTCTGAAATTTCTCAACCACTGAAATGTTATTTTGTCTCATTTCTCTCTTCCCCTGTTTAATCAAAAAGACTTTCTCAATCTCATGATGCTGGTCCCAGCTCATTTCAAGAGTCCTGTACTATGTTACCAGGGAGATTTACACCCATGGGAGTCATGTCCCACGCAGAGGGGAGTCTGCCATAATATATTTAATCGTTCCTTTATTAGGAAATATTTCAGATGCAACACATTTACACATCTATGTACACTTTCTATACCCATTTTAAATTTGATGCATATTGTACAGGTAATCTCAGGTAAGATTATAAAAACTTACATATGCTTTCCTCAATAGTGCAGGGGAATTTTTATTTTCTACAACCTTGGAAGTGCTGAATGCTCTAGTTTTATTTGAATCCTTCTTCCAACCTCTATAACATACCTATGTATTTTTTTAGCTCTCTCTTTCACCCCTCATTTTTCAAACAACTGAATTTAGTACGCACTTTGACAGTGAAAAGCTTTCTTATAGGGCGCAAAGAAAGCTACATTATGCTCATCACCAACAGAAGATTTTCCTTAACTTTTTCTGATTCTTCAAAACTCCAGTCTACTTAAAAATTGGAGTGGAGACCAAAGCCATACCGAAATGAATCAGAGAGATTTAGCATGAATATTATGTTCCATTAAATAAAAAAAGAGGCCTCATCAACAAATGCTCATAAGTTAACACTTTAAAATGTAAGTTACACATAAAAAGTAGATATAGAGATAGAAATAGATATATTCAGAGAATCGTCAAAGTAATGAATAGCTTTTTATCCAAAAATTCATTTGAAAGTCATTGGTTTGAAATTCGTAATACAAATTATGAATGGTGGGGAAAGAATCTCCCAGACTAGACATTCATATAAAATTGAATGAATAATGTAACAACTAAAACTGTAATAATATGCTCTGGGATTTTGAGTTCTGTGAGTAGTGGACCACAATATACAAGTGAGGGGAAGGAATGAAACAGAATTGAAAATGAAGGAAAAGGGGAAAGAAAAATTCAAGGGAGGACAGAAGGAGAGGAAGAGAAAACACCAGGACAGAAATCTATGAAACACATGCCTTTGGATTTACCCTCATTCATCACCTATCATCCCCGATTTGATCTGACACCTATCACCTTCTCTAATCCCATCTCCCATTCCTCTTCCTCTCTACTCTAATGACACAAATCACTTTTTTTTTTTAAATTCCTTGATGAAGCTAAGCTCACGACTCCCTTTGTGTTGGCTTCTCCATTATTTGGAGTCCTGTTATTGAGATCACCTGTCTAGGTGTTCCTTTTACTCCAGGTCTCAGCTCAAAATCATTCCTTTACAGAGGTCTTACCTTCTTTTTCAATTGAAAAGAGATTCTAAACTCTAGAGTTAGTCTCGATGGATCATGTGATTTTCACTCATAATCAGGTTCTTTAAAAACTTTTCCGCTTGTCTAGCTACCTTACTAGAATGTAAGCTTGGTGAAAAGAAGACATCATCCCTCCTTTTCACCCCAGTTTCCTCCCCAGGGACTCATAGAGTGCTTAGCCAATAGTAGGTTGCCAGTGATAATTTCTTGTATTTATTCGGATTAGAGTTTGGTAACAAATGACAGAATATCCCAAATAACTGATGTTAAGGAAGATGGAAGTTTACTTCCCTTTCAAATTAGCAGAGACTCTTGAAGTCCGGTACAGTGGCTCCATGGTCGGCTCACCATGGTTTCTTCAACATAGCGTTATCTTTGCAAGGTTCATCCATGCTCTAGCATGTATCAGTATTTCATTAATTTGTGGTTGAATATTAGTCCTTTGAAGCATCATTTTGCATTCCCAGTGGTAATGTGTGAGGCTTCCGGTTTCTCCAGATTCTCATCAACTGTTGTTGTCATTACATTTAAGGCCGTCCTAGTAATTGCGGCTTTGATCTGTATTTCCCTATTAGCTTTTTTATGTGCTTATTAGTCATTTGCCTATCTTTTTTGGAGAAATGATGATTCAGTTCTTTTGCCTATTTTAAAAATTAGTTGCGTATATATATTTATATATATTCATATATATATATATATATATATATATATATGTATGTATTTTTTTTTTTGCATGGGCAGGCTCTGGGAATTGAACCCAGCTGTCCGGTATGGCAGGCAAGAACTCTGCCACTGAGCCACCATTGCCTGCCCAGTTGTGTGTGCGTGTGTGTGTGTGTGTGTGTATATATATATATATATATATATATATATATATATATATATACATATACATATATATGTATTTTTATTTTTTACATAGGAAGGCACTGGGAATCAAACCCCAGTCTCTGGTATGGCAGGAGAGAACTCTGCCACTGTGCCACCATCACTTGCCCCCAGTTGTGCATATTCTTATTAGAGTTGTAAGAGTTATTTATATAGTCTGGATTCAAGTCCCTTGTCAGATATATGATTTGCAAGCATTTTTCCTATCCCATAGGCTGTCTTTTCATTTTCTTCATGGTGTTATTTGCAATGCAATTTTTTTTCTAGTTTTATTGAAATCCAATTTGTCTATTTTTTTTCTTTTGACATCTATGCTTTTGTCATATCCAATAAAATCATTGCTTAAACAAGGTCAAGAGGACTTACTCCTACCTTTTCTTCCATGGGTTTTGTTATTTGAACTCTTGCATTTAGGTATATGGCCTATTTTGAGTTGAATTACATGCCGCTGTAGTTTGCTATAGATGCCAGAATGCAATATACCAGAAATGGAACAGCATTTAAAAAGGGGAATTTACTGAGTTGCAAGTTTACAGTTCTAAGCCTGTGAAAATGTCCTAACTAAGGCATCCAGGTAAGGATACTTTGATTCAAGAAAGGCCAATGGATCAGGAACACTTCCATCACTCTGAAAAGACACATGGCTGGCATCTGCTGGGGTCTCTGGTGTCTCAATTCAGATATCTTCTCAGAGGGCATTTCCTTTCTTCATCTCCAAAGGTTCTACAATTTTTTTCCCCTCTTAAAGGGCTTCAGTAAGCAATGCCACGTTGAATGGGTAGAGACATATCTCCATTGAAAATACCTAATTAAAAGGTACCACCCATGGGCAGTGCAAAGGAGGTTTAGTGGCAGAATTTTTGCCTGCCATGCTGGAGACCCGGGTTTGATTCCCTGTGCCTGCCTGTGCCAAAAAAAAGGTACCAGCCACAATTGGGTGGATCACATCTCCATGGAAACAATCAAAGAGGTCCCACCCAACAATGTTGAATGAAGAGTAAAGATTAAAGGACATGGCTTTTCTGGGGTAAAAAACAACAGCTTTAAACCAACACACATGGTATGGAGTAGAGGGCACGACCTCATTCTTTTGCATATGGGAATCCAGTTCTTTGAACTATTTGTTAAATAGCTTATTCTTCTCCTTTGCACAGTCTTGGACCTTTCCCCTCCATTTATAAAAGGAATAATCTATACTAGGATTGGTGGATCAGAAGCAGACACACTGTTTTAGGTCACATCATTTAGCCACAGCATTTTTACGACTAGAGGTGGAAACGTGCCACAACAGTCTCTGTGGGTGCAGCAAAGGACAGAAAATCATGTGGGAGAAATATCAGAAGTCCATTTCCTAGCCACATTCACGCAGAGTAAAGCTTCTGTCATACTGAGCTGCAGAGATTGGCGGGAGAAGGTTATAGCTCAAATGCCAAAGATTCTCATTGCTCTGGGATTTAGATTCTCTTGCATGTTTCTCCATTATTCAGGGATTTTAAGTGATACTTGTTTTTCTTTTTTCTTAATAACTTTGCCAGATATAGATGCTCCATTGGGGAGAAGGTCCATAGAACTCCTCACGTGGCACACAGCCACTTGAAAATTGCTTCTTTGTTCTTGATGTATATTTTGGCACACCTTCTTTATTTAGCATAGCTGTTAAATGTGAGGCTCTTCACCACAGCTTTCATGACTGCAGTGGAGAGACAACTATGAGGGGTAGGGAGGAAAAGGCAGGACAGAGGTGGAGGGGTTTATGTGCGAGTAGAGTTGTTTTTGTTTATTAATTTAAATCTTATCTAGAAAAGTAGAGCCATCTAAGCACCATTTGTTTGTATTTTACCTACCATCTGTGGGTAAAATGATTTTGACAATTCTAGCTTGAATTTCCCGTTTTTATTTTCTTATATTTGTTTAGACAAAACATATTTAATACTAAATAATGGAATGTTTACTATGAGAAAAAATTACAAAGAATGTGCCAAACCCTTTATTTTACACCTGATAGTCTTTTAGGTAGCACAGTTTATTTTTGGTGAAGAGAATTATTACAGCTTACTGAAGATAAAAATAAAAAAAGAATCAAAGAGTAATAGGGTGTTTTTTGTGATTTTGGAAACTAGTTCTTACGACTCTTGGCTATATATTATAGAAATCATTCAAGCAGTGTATACAATTTCAAACAAAAGTGTATACATACAAACAAAAGGAAAGTTCTTGGGTTGCTTGGTAAGTTAAGATTATGTAATAAATACTCAAAACATCACTTCCTACTTATTTTACTTCATTTTGCTTTTATTTACACTTGTGTGTGATTATCTGCAGCTTTGCATCTGTATGGTGAAGATAGTATTAACGCTATGCTTCCCTTCCCAACTCTGCATTCCGTGACATCTACTTGGTAGCTTGAAATAGGGTAAGCTTGAAGTTATTTACAACACAGAATTGGCAAACACTACAAGTAACAACTTCATTCATTTTTTAAGCAAGTTGATTTCTGAAAACTTATCAGCACGTGACACACACACGCAAAAACAGATATGGATACATATGTAGGTAGGGTGTAAGTACAGAGTAGGTAAAATTAGACACAGAAATAGAGACGGGTATAGAGAAATAGAGAAATGTAAATTTAAATAGCTACATTAGCAAGATAAATTAATAAAGGATGAATATTTGTCAGCTTCTTGAGTTATTTTCTTTAGCCTACATTAAAATAAAAATGAAGAAAAATAAGAGTCTGGTTCTAAAGAAATCGATAAACAAGTATAGAGAATAACTAGTAGGGACATTGATATCATGTATTGCACAGACCCACATCTATGGCTGCCTACACAGTGCTATTGTGAAACCCACTTACTGGGCAAACATTTATGGAGTTACTGACCACTCCCTTTCACTTTCTGTGCTAGATAAACCAGTGAGTTTGGAATAGTTGCTACTGTTTGTGAACTCCAATTCTGCAAATGAGTATGCAACTCTGTAAACCATAGGGCAAAAGGTATCCAGGGAATGTAGCTAATGCTTACTGAAAGTCTACTCTGTGACAATTATACTACTTGGTAATTTATATGCATAATCTTATGTGAATTATATATGAACTCTGATAACCAAATATCATTAATCTATTTTACATGATATCCAGAGAAGTTAAATAACATCACAATATTTAGATTATCTTCCCAATCTGTTGACTTTGAATCAAGTCACTTAATGTCTTTCATAACTTTATTTACTTCTCTCTAAATTATTATTTGTTTGGAGAAAAGTATTATATACAATTATTAAAGTGACAGTGTAGGTTTGAAAGTATTATGAAACCTAGAAAAGCCACACTTTAATCCTGATACAATCTTGTGGAGACAGCTGTTTCTCTTAATCCTGATTCAATACTGTAGGGTGGAAACTTTAGATTATCTCCATGGAGATGTGACACACAAAAACGTGAGTATGCTCTTCTGATTAGATGGAGATGTGACTCCACCCATTCCAGGTGGATCTTGATTAATTTACTGGCATCCTTTAAAAGAAGAAACACGTTGGTCAGTAACCAGAAATGACAGAAACTTCAGAATCAACAGAAAGAACACAGACACCGATATCTAGAGATGCTTGGAGCCCAGCAGACTTGCCATGAGATGTTAAGCAAGTCAGAACCTGGAGAGAGCCAAGGGAAGCCAAGAGATGAAAGCCAGCCCTGGAGAATCAAAGTAAGGAACCCCCACAGGAATAGAGGCTGAAAGCAACAGAGCACAGGAGCAAGGGACCAGCAGATGCCAGCCACGTGACTACCCAGCTGACAGAGGTGTTCCTGACCCACAGTCCTTTGTTGAGGGAAGGTAACCTCATGGTGATGCCGTAATTTGGACACTTTCACTTCCTTAGAACTGATAACATTAAATCTCCCTTTTTGAAAGCCATTCCATTTCTGGTATATCGCATTCTGACACCTTGCAAACTAACACAGACATTATCCTGTTAACCACTACAACTAACTAATGATATAATAATATTATCACAGAATAGAAAAGATTTTTATTAATGAAAAGGTAGCAGAAAAAACATGCTGAAACGCCACATAAACTTAGGTATTAACTAATACATTGTGGTGCTATCTCCCTCTAGGAATATTTTTTCCAAAATAGAGCAAAGACAGAAAAATTAGATAGCTTTTTATAAAATTTCAGAAAACAGAGCAGAAAGATTCTGGAAACAGTAACGCTTTTTTTTTTAATGTATCAGTTAAATCTCATGATAACTCTATCAAAACTATTCAGATCTTTGAGTTCGTGTCTTCTAAGGGACACAGTGGAATGTAAAGAAGATAAAAACCAGAAAAAAGTCCTCAAATGTAATATGAATTTCAGTTTTCTCTAAAGCTTTTAGGAAACTTTATTATTCTTTAATGTCAAAAACACATCTTGTTCTTGCTATTTTACAGTATTACACTAGTATTAAAAATTGAATGATGAAAGTACCATAGGATTTCAGAGGAGAATATAGAATGTGAGAAGCTTAAAAAGGTATTGGATGCTCTGATTTGCTAGTTATTACTACATTTTAGAAAGTAGAGATTGTATATTGTTCTAGAAGGAGCACACTAGAATAATTTGGCATATAATTTGTCTTGCAAAGAGTTGCTAGATACATCATAAAATGAGATCCAGTGATGCTACTCAAATTCATAAAAACTAGCAAGATCTCATTATTTATTGTTATATAAAATACATCATTCCATATGTCGAGGGAATACACATAAAGAAGACTTTCTTTTAGTTCCTATTTAAATTTTTTTTGTTAAAATCAGTTGATCATTGAAACATATAATTGAATCTAAACTTTGTTATATAAATTTATATTCACTTTGGCTTATCTGAGTTTTAAAAAATAATTTTAGACATTTCATTCTAACAGGACTAACCCAATACTATAACAGGAGTAACAGCTCCAAAGTAACACTAACTGGTTTCAAATCCACTTACTATAATAGGTGACTTATCCGTGCTTTAGGTTGCATAACTGAGGTGGGATACATATATAGGCTTGGATGCACTAATAATATGAAGTTCATACACATCCCGACACAATTTAAGAATTTACTAGTATGAGCCATTTATAAATAAGCAAACAATAATATATTCCAAATATATTCATATTTATTTTGTAGCACGCCCTGATGAAAGATAAAGGGACATGCTAGTATACATCATTATCTTTGTTACCTGAATTCAAAAAATACCTTAAATAGTAGAGCATAAACTTAAAACAAGAAGAATTTAAAAGTAGAAAGAATTATTTTGGATTTGCTTATCACGATTAATCCTTGTTTCATGCTTTTAGAGGGAAACCATAGTTTTAAAAAGTATCTTTAGATAATATTAAGAGAAGTCATCACTGCAGCTATAAAAGGACAAATTGATAACCAGCCAGAAGACTCAGATGGCCAAATGATTGTCATTATAGTAAGTCACCTTCCTATTACTGCAACAGGAAATTACTTCTCCAATGTTTCTGTAATCCCATTTCATTCTAAGACACAGAGATGGAAAGAATCATGGTAATTACTTATACTGGCCTCATATACCTCAATACTCACTCAAATTTACTTAAGTATCTTAGTGATGGAATGCCTTTTATTTCCAGGAAAAACACCTTAGTTCTGGACATCTTTAAGTTCAAGAACCACTAAGAAAATTTAAATTATTGCCTGTCATTCCCATTTCTTTGGAGATTTAAAATATTAGCTTCACAGGTTCAATATGTGATCTTTGAAAAAACATACCTAAATGTTAGCTGTGTGTTGTAGAACCATAATTGATGCTCAGTGTATCGGTCATTTTAGGGTAGTGTATTATAAAAAAGGATTCCAAAATCTTAGTGTCCTGTTTCTTCCTTATGCTATATTCCCCATCACAGTTCAGAGCAAGGCATGACCACTTAGGCAGATAAAGCAGTCACCATTTGAATGTTGTTGGATTCTAACTTTCAGGGAAAAGAGGATCCAGCAAAACCTTCAAGGGCTCCTAGAGCATCTGTCCAGAGATGACATGGGTTGCTTTTACTCATATTTCATACATCTGGCATGTCACATGGCCAGACCTCACTTAAAGTGGGTGGGGAAGTGATTCTAGTTACCAGGAAGGTGTGAAAGATGGAATAGCTACAAATATCCCTTACACCCACCACGTTGACCCACTTCACTACATCGCTGACAACTCAACATAAATATGTTCCATAACAGGAACAGAATATAAATTTACATTAAACCTTTCAAGTAATAAAAATAAAACTTTCAAGACGTTTTGCACTATTTTAAATAAAAATTAAATTTTTATAAGGAAAGTCCATGAACGTTTTCCTGACAGCAAAAGTTAATCATGTTACTCTATATAATTGAAGCTAGAACGAGAAAATGGAAAAAACAGATTTTAGAGTCAGAGAGATCTGGGTTAAAACCCAGGCTTTTTCTTTTGCTACCTTTATGATTTTGCACAACATTTTTTATCTGACCAGCCCTAAATTTCCCCAGGAAGATGGAATTAATACTGCCTCCCTTAAATGGGGTTTTGTAGTGATCCCTTGAGCTACTGTTTGCATAAAGGCATGATCGGTAAGAGATGCTCTACAAAAGTTACCTCCTATTTCTTTCCCCTTAGCTTCTTCTTGTAACATCCTTAATTAGGCACTATGGCTTGACTCTTCGCACAGATTACAGGACAGCTCTAGTGAGATAAGAAGAGGTCAGCAGTTGGTCTAGCTCTCCAAATTACGTGCAAAAGCCTCAGAATGAAAGATCTAAAATAGGTTCAGGCTGAGAATGGAAAGGAATAAAAAGAGGGAGAGGAAAATGCAAGAAAATTAGGCTGGATAATAGGAGCATATATCTCTATCATAATTGTGACAATTAGTGGAATTTTTTAATATTTGCCATATTTCACCTACTGTAGACATTTTCCACTTAGGTGTTCTTCCATGTAACTTTAACATTGGGTATTTTAAATACATTTTAAAGCAATCACACCTTTTCTTCCTGGATTTTGGCTGTCTCCAGTTTCCCATTTGCTTTGATGTTTCTCATTCTTATCTAACTATGGTAGCAGTTCCACTTAAATAGAACTACATAAATACCTAAGAGTGCAAAGGCTCTTCCTTTAATTATGCTCAATTTGCAAACTATACCAACTGCAGAGAGCTAAGGAGAGATAGTGAATACTAATCAAAAGATGGAGAATGTGGAGGTTCTGGTCAAATGTTAACAAAAATCTCCTTTGGATAGGAGAGGTGGCTGTTTTACACACTATCCATATATCACGAGTGGACTCGACCATTTCAGAATAACTACAAGCCAGAATGATACAAGTTTTGTAGTTTGCTGATTGTGTTGCATAAACAAGATCTGAAACCATTTAGCATTGTATATACATTGCAAACTACATTCAAATTAAATGCAACATCCCTGGGGTGAGCGTTCCCCTTCCTTAGAACAGAGGCATCACTAGCAAAGATCATAATCCTTTGCTTTCGTGAGGAAAATAAAGTTTGAGCAAAGGGATGAACTAGTCAAGCATCTATTGTCGAAATGACCTGGTAAAAACTTTCAGTTCTTTTCTATTAGGGTCTTATTGGTTTCCCTATATGGGAAATTTGAAACAAAGCATAATTGTGGGAACCAGCATATTCAAAACTATCTGAAATACCTGGGTTCAAGGAAAATTTGGCAATCATTGACATCTGCTATATTGACTATTTGACAGGATAACTATTGCTAACTATTGATAATATAATCCAAGGGGTTTAAACATAGTAGATGTGCAGCAGACACAATGTGGACCTGTGACATTGCTGTTACGGCTTCAAGGTAATGTCTCTTTGCAGCAAACAGACCACCTAACAAGGCGCAATAAAGCAAAACCTATGTGCTCTCTGTCCTCCAGGACCTTCATAGACAAAGGCAGGATCTGCTAAATGAAAAAAGCAGGCTGGTACAATAAATATTATCACCTACCTAGAGCACTAACATTATTTAAGCACAGGTATACTGGGTTTGGGGAGAAAGATGACTTTCCCCACATGTGGTATTACTTGTGAAAACAGGTAGCAATGAACTTTTCTGGGAAAGTCTTAGGAACTGAACTTACTTATTTTCCATTTCAATTTTGCAGGAGACTCCCCAAAAAGGTATTCAGAGAGCCCATCCCCTCCTATCAGGCTGGATCAGGTGACTCTCCATTCTCCCTAGCATGCATGTTTATCTCTATTGGAATAAATGGGTGACAACTGGAAATCTTCTTGTTAAATTGATAGACATTCACTCTCAAGATCATTTTTAGTTCTCACAGCTTCTTAATCTGGTTCCGTGAAACCCCACTTCACTGGATTCCTGAAGTTGCATAAAACAAGAAAATATTGATTTATACTAATTTCTAATTGAAATTTAGCATGTCCTTCTATCATGAATGTTGGCAACAAACCAGGGTATTATTTGCAATACTTGGGACATAGTCACCAAAGAAGTCACAAATTTTTTCTACTCATGACAATTGTTAGAAATAACTCAATAAAATGTTTATGATATCACCAATTTGAAATGATGGAAGATAGGAGGCCTAACCCTAGATCTCATTATATGTGTTTTAGTAAAGAAGCAAGCATTGCTATATTACAATATTTAATACTTTTATAAAATTGGTTTCCTTTTGTATGGAATCTCATATGTTTTAATAAAAGCATGTAAAAACACACTGAAATGTGTTTTGTAGACTTTATCAGTCAGCAAAATATGTCCGAAGTTAAGCATCTCTGCAAACAGCAACCCCATCCACCTCAATCAATTTACATGGCTTTTAAAAATTACCATGTTTTGCGATACAGAAAAGATTAGCATGGCCCCTGCGCAAGGATGACACGCAAATTCGTGAAGCATTCCATATTTAAAAAGAAAAATTACCATGTTTTGGAATTATACATAAAAGATAGGACTTAACAAATGAATATGAATGCTGAATCATTAAATTGACATCTCTTTTAGTTGCCAGTATTTTAGAGCAGCTACAAGTAAAAACCTAAAATTGTGAAATTGTAACCCGTGTCAAAGTCTGAAATATGTTCAACAACTAATTGTGGTGCTGTGCTTGGAAATGTATTGCTTTTTTGTATATACGCTATTGTTTCCAAAAAAAGAAGGAAAAAAAAGTTAGTTGTGATGATAAAAAAGTATTTAGGCCCTCTAGCCTCCTATATTCTGGAGCAGCTGGAAGGAAAAATCTGAGAGGATCATATGGTAGCCCATGACAAACTCTAGGATCTGTCCTCTAACCACTTTTTGAAGAGTGCTTTGAAAACTATTGTTTTTTTATTTCTTCACTTTGTATATATGTTATACTACACAATAAAAAAAAAGTTTAAAAAAATTACCAGGTTTAAATCTTGAATAATGAGTTACATTTAATTCTAAGGTTTACAAATAATAATGTGTAGTGACATTGGTCAAAGTAAAGTATTTTAAAGCAGCAGAAAATCAACATCAGGGAAACTTCTCAGAGAACTGGCTTGATTATTTACAAAGCAGTATTAAACACTGAAATGTGAAGTCCCCTCATAATTTCCTTATCTAGTTAATAGTCCAGTATCTAAAATCAGATGGTGAAGAAAAGGGGCCACTTTATGGCAACTCTCTTCTTCACTTAAAATACAGAGCAGACACAGTGATAATTGAATTCCTTGAACAGAAAATGGTTACATTTTGATGTCTTAAATTTTAAAACTGAGAAAGGTTCTTGTGGTCAAGACAAAAGAGGATAACAACTTCGAATACAGGAAGAAATCACCTTTTCACAAGGGAACTTTTCAGGAGATACAATTTTAAGAGCAACTGGAGCCAATTTTTTAAGTCCATATACCTCTTTGGAATAAATATTTTTTAAAAAACAGTATTATTTGATGGCAAGTAGGACAAGAGCCTATTGAGCTAATGTATCGGATTTGCCTCATAGAATATATGTAGATGAAAGAAAGAGTGCCATCTTGAGCTTAGGAAAAACATGGCATTTTCAAATTAATTCTTGAAAATTTTATTGACTTCACTGTAGATTACCTACCTACTTCAGGGATAATAACTTTAAAACTTTAAGAGTGCATCTATCATACAACATTTATTGAAAATCTGCTGTGGGGTAAGAAATCAGGTTAGGTAACAGTATAAAGCAGATGAAATATATTCTCATTTGAATCAAAACAATAGATGCATTACTCTCTATGGATCATTCCTTGAGGTCTCCTGAAGCCTAAAATTCTAAGTTGTTTAACTGATAGAGCAGACAAACATTTCGGTTATATATGGATAAATTGATAAACATACCTAATGTGTAAAAGAATACATGCAAAATTTATGTGGCATTTGTCTATTTTTTTTGGCAAGGGCAGACACGAGGAATCGAACCCGGGTCTCTGGCATGGCAGGAGAGAACTCTGCCTGCCGAGCCACCGTGGCCTGCCCCATTTGTCTAATTTTGTAACTGCATTCTCAAAGAGTTTGGAGACATGAACAACCATTTCTGAGAATTTTCCTAACACCCGTAGAATTTGTTCACTGTTCAGACAAATAAAAAGGTTTTGCAAAAACACAGTATATTCAAAGATGCACCTCAGGTAAATAAAGTCAACTCTCAAATATATAGGGGCTAACTACCCAATATACAGTAAAAACAGTCCTATTTATTAGCAACTTTACCAGAGGTCTAGGGAATAAAGTAGATTGTTAACAGATTTTTAAATATTGTGTTAATTGCTGTGTTTTGTTTTTTTACTTTACAGTAATAAAAAAGTAGGTTATAAAGACCTTAGTGTTATGTAAACTGTAACATCTAAATTAGATTTCATGCGCTACTATTTCTTCTAACAAAGGTATTCCAAGCACAGTGATATTGTGGCTTTGAAAAATCCATTAATTTTTCTTCTGGTAAGCACAACATAACTCTTGTTCAATTTCAATTTTACAAAATGATATTTTTAAAGCATTTTTTAATTGTGAAATACAGATACAATAAAGGGCTAAATTTCAAAGTACGTTTTAACAAGTAGTTATAGAACAAATTTCAACGTATATGCTATGGGTTATAGTTCCACACTTTCAGGTGCTGCTCTATGACACTGGAGACTTAAAAGAAATACCAATACAATGATCAGTAGTCATACCCATTTGTTAAAACATATCTTCTCTCTTTTTTTTAATTACAATTATTTTTTTATCACAATCAACTTTCTTTTACAAAAATGGTCATTTAAATTTCTTTTTCTTCTTATTAAATAACTTTTGTAAGATAACATGTAATTTTAAGAAATAGCTTTCTTTTAGTAAAGTACACAGCAGCAAATGGACATTACACCAAATCTTATCACAACGGAGACGAAATGGGAACATTTCAGAAAATTTTTAAAAATATTTCTCTATACATAAGCATTTCATAGAATTAAATATCTTAGCTATATTGTATCTATTTTCATTTTACTATTACAGGATCAATAATTATTCATCTCACTAAGCAGTCTTGAAAACATCAATTGCAAAATGTGCCACAGCTATATATATCAGGATTTATTTAACTGAGGCATTTTATTTGCCATTTTCGTAGTTTATTGGTTGTATCTTAATTTTTTCCTATACAAAATAACGCAGGAAAAAGCAAATTTGTCCACGCTCTTTAATCATGTCTTTAGGGAGGATTCTCAGAAGACAAATTGCTGGGTCAAAGGATCAAATATGCTCTTTATGCATACTTCCAAACTGCTTTCAAAAAACATTAGACTGATTTACAATCCCACCAACAAAGGGTGGTTATGTCCACAATACAGACTCGTCTGCTTTGGTGACATTTTCCAACTTGCTAGGGAAAGAACAAACAACTACTTGATTAAGGTCTAATAGTTTGAACATAAGTTCATTTTTCTTTCTTTCCTTTACTCTTTCAGTTTTCTACAATAATATTTGTGCTTTTGTGCATTTTTTACTTTTATGGTGTGAGAAATAAAAGAGAGGCAAAAGTGAATTTCAATTAAAACTCATAATTTCAGTTCTAACGACTTCCACGTTTAAAATTATAAAATAATGTCAAATTCCATATAGGACACCCAGTTTAACATTGTCACCTGAACATAGGATAGGAATTACAAATAGATTATATAGATAACTAATGCTTGGTCACTGTCAGGATATTGATCATTTTAAATTTATATCATGCCTTTAGGTCCGTCTGTCTGCCATGTAATTTTTAAATTTTGTTAAGTATATTTCCATTAAATTAGTGAATTCTTCTCAAATTATGTGTTGTAAATACTAAAAAAGTCTTTTGAATTTATTGGTGAATTTTACTAAAACGTAATCCAAAAATGATATAAGATATTATATTTTGTACCTGCTTATTATGGGCACCAAAACGAAAATATAAAACATTATCTCAATTAGAAATCTATACCTTCTTTAGGAGACAAAACTATATAAGGTCAGGAGCTCATTTACATGCATATCTAATTTACCACAGATGTGTAATCAAGACTTTTCTCTTCATATAATCTTATGTTACCAGAAAATCTCAGTTTCATGAATGGCAAAATGGAACACTGCTCTCTTTCCAAGGATGCACTGAATTATTTAACAACAATTTCAAACGACAACTTATTTAGTAACTTTGGGGGAATAAATATCTCTTGGCTTGAAGTTTATTCACAGAGGCAAGATTGCACAAGCCTGTACCCAAATGCAGCTTCTGTAAACTTGCAAAATATAAAAGGGGATTTAGTGAGGAAGGGACGCAGAGAGTAGCTCTTTTGGACAACAACATAAACACATTTTCTAAGAACTAGACCCTGGGGCTCACAATCAGCTAGCCTGAGCCCCATACACCATAGGTATTTCTGACTAACACTTTTTAGCTGTAAGGCATGTCAAGCTATTGGGATGAGAGCTAAAAAACAAAAAAGGTGATGAAGGCAGGTATCCAGTTGAACCTTTGTCCCCAAGCAGGAATCTCCTTTATCACAGTTTTGATGGCTGATCACTTAGCTCCCACATAAAGGCTTCCAATGATGAACCTTGCCTTCCGTGACATATGTGCCAATCATTTAGACAATTTTAAGATGCATTTACTCACTGAAGTGTCAGGATACACAAATGGAAAAGATATAATACCTGAACTCAATAGGATTTCCAGTTTATGATGGGACATAAATACAAATGATATGATATGCCATAGGATTATGTTAGAGCTGAAAATTTGGAGTGTCAGCCAGTAAAAGGAGACAACAACTAATTGGATCTGGTCCTTGTAAAGCATTTCATCGAGTCAGCATCACTTCATTGAAAAATAAGTATGAGATACCCCTAAAAAGAATATTAGAAGGAGGGATGTGGAAAGTGTGGGGGGCATGGAAGTGGGATGGCAAATGACACAGAAATTTGGCAAATCCTGGAATGATCAGGTAGGAGGTGACAGATTCCACATGGATGGATCACAGGAAGATAAGTGTAATGTGGGAAAGGAAAATGGGGTTGGAGTAGTAAGACAGAGCAAATAATGAAAAATCACAGTTAGTTCCCATAGGGACCCGGGCCCTATCTCAGTAGCACTGAATGCAAAGGCAAGATAAAAATCTAGAGTCCGGATTAAGAGTACATGCTACAGAGCCAGACTGACTGAATTGTATTCTTCCTTTAACTACCTGGTGACTTTAAGCAAGTTGCTTTGCCACTCTAAACCTCAATTTACTTTTCCGTACAATGAGGATACTGCTAATATTTAGCTTACTGGATTGTTATTAGAATACTCTTATATAATATTCATAAAGTGGTTCACACACTGTATATTTAGAAATACCGTTCATGAAAAAAGTGGCAAGTTTGAAAAGGAGTCCAGATAAAGAGCCCTAAAATCTGGCAGTGGCACAAAGAATAGAAAAGGACCAAATACATGCTCATTTCAACTCTAAATATTTTTAGATATTAGAGAGTTTCTTCTTATACCTAAATCTTGGACATAAATCTGAAACCTAAATCAGCTCCCCTTCATGCAAAGAATGCAATTTCTACTGGCTGATCATACTTCTTTGTGCTACATAATAGATAATACATATAATGAAAACTCAGATGTTATATGTCTCATATAGTAGATCTTCAATGATCTACAATTTACATTTCCTTTAAGATTCCTTCCTCCAAAATCATCTTTGAATTTTACAATAATCTGGACAGACCCCAAGTTACAAAATATAATTTTTAAAATGTGAGGATCAAACAAAACATAACTCCAAATTATATCCCAAACAGAATAAAAGTTGGCTAATATCTTATGAGAATACACCTGGATGAAGCGAATGCTGAAATGGTTATGTCTTTGATATATCTACCAGTCAGCATTTGATGTATACCATTATTTACTGTGGATGTGTCATATACTTCAAGCCATTTATAACATTCAAATGAGCCATCAACTGTTGGAATTCCCTCTAAACCAGTGTTTCAAAGGTGAAGAAGACTTGAAAAGTCTCAATAGTTCAACAACACAATTTCCCCTATCCTCCTTCCTTGAAGACCATTTCCTGCACCCCTAAACCTTGCCAACCTTCTCCTTTTCCAAGTAAGTATCACATTCCAAAGTCGCAAATTAAATAAATATTTTAGTATATGGAATTTTTTTTTAGATATTTTAAATAAATAACTCAGCTAACAGGTGATACGCAAACTTTCCATTTCAAATAAAATGAAACTGGATTGAAAATAAAAATGGGTCTCAATCTCTAAAATTCGGGGGGCAAGTCCTTGTTTATTTGACCAATGTCAAAGATTTCTACAAGTTGGTCCTTAAAGGGAAGCCACTCTTTCAAAAAGTTTTACCATGATTTCCTAATAGAACTAGATCTTCAAGGCTCCTACCTAATTCTGCATTACCAAAAGTTGCAAGTGGGGAATCATTTTAACATTTTTTATTATTTATGTTCTACAAGCGATCAACGTACTTATGGCAATTAGTCAAAGTACTCCATTAAATGTTCTGATTGCCCTCAGTACTTGGGTGAGGTTCACGTTATGGTAACTCTGGGGAATTCAAATACTTTATTAGCTGCTACAAGCTTATTACGGAGCTGAGTCTCACAGCAGGGGTGTCCATAGACTGTGCTATTACAGAGGAGCATGATCTCAACCACCGCAGAATAAAATAGTCTTAGAGAACTTTGAGATTGTTGATAGAAACAAACATATCAGACCACACAATCAGTAAACATTTTATAGACAAGAAGGGAAATCTAACAACATTCATTGCACCTTTGGAGAAGATGGCATGTAGATCATTTCTCATTTTATACAGGAGAACTGAATCCAAACATTGCTCATGCGGGGGCACTAAAGCTCTAACAGTACATAATAGAGCCAAGTCAGACTTTTTAATATTTATATGTTCTTTGAGGGAAATTGTTCGGGTTCCTGCAGATGATTAATAATACTTGCTGAATTTGCATAATTCATAGATTTAAATAATTAACAGCATTATAATTATATTCATAATTCTTTATCAATTGGAGTTAATAACTTTGGTCTGCAGTAATATGCTATGCTATTGAACTAGGGTCTGTACTTCAAAGCAAGGATTCTTGTTATTATTAGAAACACACATTACCTACCCATCCCTTTCTTTAGCGCATCAGTCAATTGTGATAAAGAAGTATATATGTATATATGGTCAAAATCCCTGAATGTTCAATGACAAGAAAGGCAATGATTTGATTAGTTCTTAATGATCACACAAGCCCCTGATATCATTTTAAGGTTGGAAACCCTATTTACATCGATGTATAAATATATATATATATGTATTTACATTTTTGCCATGTTTATACACTCTTTTATTACAGCCTATCTGACAAAGCAGGAAATAGAACATACATTGCATTTAAAAATGACATAAAGGCAACACAATTTGTATAATATCTACCAGTACATGGGATGCTCAATGGCTTTTAAGGCGTATTGATTTCTAAACATGACCAGTTGTTTAAAAGGAATATTAATTTTTATTACACACCTGTGGTGTTACTACCTTATTAGAGATAAAAATCTAAATATCATAGAAGTAAATAGGAAGCCTTCAACTTCCAATCCACACATCTATATCTCTCAAAAACGAAAACGTCTAGACATTTGAGAATGATGATTATTTAATTTGTCCATTACCTATAATGGGTTCGTCCATGACTGGAGTTCAAAAGTCAAATGCAATTTGAATTCACAGGATAATGTAATGAAAATTAACATGTGTTGGTTCAGAAATGCAGATAAAACTAAGGCATATTTCTTTACATAAAACATCTATGAGTTAACCAGAATGAAAAGTTTCTACCTAATTCAGTCTCCTTTCAAACAGATTCTATTATAAAAGACCTGAATTTTTCTCTAAAATATCAATATAACTATTAGGAAGATAATCTCCATAGGAAAATAATTTACTCTGTATAAACTATATTTAAAAATTCATGGAGCTTATTGTAGATGCCTAATGGTTTTATAATATTTTTGTGGAAGTGACTTCATAAGTATGAAGTTCTTAATTGCTGATATAATAAAAGATTAAATATTTTATAGGAACATATTAAATTAAAAAAAATTTACCTGCCATAACCACAATAGTCCAGTATATTGTAGATAATTAGAGTTAAATTAACTCTATTATCAAGAGATTCTGCCTACCGTGTTAGTAATCATTATCATGCTCCGAAAGAAAATGTAAGGTCTATATTAACAATGAGCCAGTGATTAAATAAATATTTCATTTTATTCCCAGAAAAGGCTACTTTTTTAAAAATGTGGATTACAATACAGAGAGTATCACATAAATTATTCATTTACATTATCTTCTCCTGATATTTTCTTAGCAGCTAGAATGAATTAAGAAATTCTCCAATTAAATTTTATATCATTTGTATACTCCAATTCTCCAAATATGGATTAATTTGTTCCCTTCCTTCGAATCTTTAACCCACATAAAATCAAATCCAAATTAAAGATAACATCTAGGTGTGCTATTTTAATTTAATTCATGTTTTAATCCAACGATCTCAATATGTTTTAAAAACATTCTAATTGTTTTATCAATGTACCATTGCGAAATACCTGGTATAGAGGTTAGAAAGACTGGTGGAGAGGACAGGGATTTCCATGAAGTTTCAGGACTGGAAAAAAATTAAGCTATGCTAAACAGATAATGTTTTCAGTTTTAATTTTCTTTTGATTTTTAATTTAAAAATGGCAGAGTTCTCGCCTGCCCTCCCAGAGACTCGGGTTTGATTCCCGGTGCCTGCCCATGTAAAAAAAAAAACAGGAAAAAAAAAACATGTCCCCATCTGACATCCCACCCTTACCTGGTAACCTCGAATATGTTATCTATCTGCAAATTTGCTATTTATAGTTTATCTCATATAAACAACACCATAAAATGTTTGTCCTTTTGTCTTGCTCATTGCACTGAGCATAAAGTGTTCAACGTGCTTCCACGTAGAGGCATGTCTCAGAACTTCATGGAATATAATTCCATGTGTATATGTACCACATTTTGTTTTTCCATTCATCTGTTGATGGACATCTGAGTTGTTTCCAGGTTTTGGCTCCTGTGAATAATGCTGCTATAAACATTGGTGTAAAAGTATCTGTCTGGGACCCTGCTTTCACTACCGTTGGATATACGCCTAGAAGTGGGAACGCTGGGTCAAATGGAAATTCTATACCTCATTTTGTAAAAGACTGTGATATCGCCTTTCACGGTGGCTGCACCATCTTACATTCCCACCAACAATCCATGGGTGTGACAATTCCTCAACATCCTCTCCAACACTTATTTTCCATTTTATAAATAATAGCCATCCTTGTACATGTGAAGTAATATCTCACTGGGATTTTAATTTGCATTTCCTTAATGGCTCATTATGTTTAACATCTTTTGGGGTCTTTATTGGACATTTGTATATCTTCTCTGGAAAATATCTATTTGAGTACTTTGCCCATGTTTTAATAAAGTTGTTAGTCTTATTAGTGTTGCGTTGTACAAGTTTTTGAATATTCTGGACATTAAACCCTCAGCAAAGTATGGGTTAAAAAATTATTTTCTCCCATTCTGTAGGTTTTATTTTTACCTTCTATTGATTGAGAAGTTCAATCCACTAACAATTCAATGTGATTACAGTGAGGCAGGAATTGCTTCAACCACTTTATCCTTTGGTTTTGATATGTCATATTATATTTTTGTCTTCTTACCCATTTAGTTATCCTTACTGATCATTTTCATTTCTACAGTCTCCTCCAAGCTTCTCTCTTCTCTTTTACTTTCAGCCTGCAGAACTGCCTTTATGTGTTTCTTGTAGGAAAGATCTCTTCTTGACAACCTCTCTCAGTTATTGATGAACTCTCTGTTTTTCACTACCTGTGAATATTTAAAACTCTCCCTCATTTTTGAAGAACAGTTTTGCCCGATAAAGAATTCTTAGATGGCAGTTTTTCTCTTTTAGGACTTTAAATATATCATATCACTGCCTTCTCGCCTCCATGGCTTCTGATGAAAAATCTGCACTTATCGCTAATCCCTTGTATGCAAAAAAGTGCTTTTCGCTTGCAGTTTTCAGGATTCTCTCTATCGTTGGCATTTGACATTCTAATAAGTATGTGTCTCAGGGTAGGTCTATTAGAATTTAGTGTGGTGTATACTTACTTCTTGGACATACATATTTTTCTCTTATAAGAGTTAGGAAATTTGAGGCCATTATTTCCTCAAATAGTCTTACTGCCCTTTTCCCTTCTCTTCTTCTGGACTTTTCATGGTGCATATTATGGTGAGATTTCTGCTGTTGCACAATTCTGTAAGACGCTGCTTGTACTTTTTTCCATTCCTTTCTGTATGCTTTCTTTTATCAGTAGGATTTCAAATGTCCTATATTCCAGTTCACTGAGTCTTTCTTCTGCCTATGTATATTTGCTGTTGTATGCTTCTTCATATTATTTTGAATTTCTTTTACTATGCCTTTCATTCCCACAACTTGTTTTTAACCGTTCAAGTTCTTCATTATGTTCATCCGGTATTTCTGAATATCCTTTACCTCTTCAGCAATATTTTCCTTCATCTCCTTGAATTGATTTAGGAGATTTCTTTGAACATCTTTGATTACTTGTTCCAAATCCTTTATCTCCTCTGACATTTTAATTTGTTTCTTTAACTAGATAATATCTTTCTGCTTCTAAGTAAGACTTATAGTTCTTTATATTGACGAGTTTACCCGAAGGTTAGATTTTCTATCTTGTATAGGGTTTTGTTGTTGACTGGCTGTGTTAAGGCTCTCCTTTGACAGTTGGTTCATCAGTACTTCCCAGGCAAAACAAGTCCAAAGACCCATGAAGGGGTTCAAACCAGTTCCAAAAGGCCCTGGGGGAGAAGAGTCAGGAAAGACAATAAAAAAGTCTTTATGTTGGCTCCCCAAGGATGCACTTTCATGCCCTGCCAGCAGATGGCGATCTTCAGTAAACTGTTGCCCACAAAACCCTAAAGATACGATGCATCTTGAAACGCCTGCTGACTCTGCCAATGTCAGAGGTAGGGTTTAAACAATGGTGTGGTGGCCCCCAACCTGGGCAGGCTGAAGAATTCATGAAGCAAATATGCAAATGTGATATGTACTCAGTCATGTCTTCCCCAGGATGGGAAGGTTTCCATGTCCCCCGCAGTCCACACAGACCAGTCAGCATAGGACTGGACCTCAGGTTGCTTGTCTTGATAGTGCGGGTGAGTGCCAGCAGCCAGACCTGAGCAAATTATAATTTTTCACTGCAGTTTCTCAGCTTCATCATCCCACTATTCCATTGATACTGTAGTACTCCCCTGGCCCCCAGAGACCCAGAGTAGTTGGCTGAAATAATTTCTGTCTGTCCACTAGTTATCGTTGGAAGAAGAGTGAGCCCTGCAGCTCTCTCCAGAGACATCTTTCCTGGAAACCTGTCTTTTCACTTGTCAGATCATTTCCTTCGATGAACAAAACCTTTTTATTTTAAAGAAATCAAATTCATCTATTATTCCTTTTTTTTTAACTCATGCGTTTGGTGTCATATCTAATAATCTATTCCTAGGTGCCAGGTCACGGAAAATTGACCCTATCTTGTTTCTAAGAATTTTAAAGTTTAAGCCTTGTAATTAGTTCCTTGATCCATTTTGAGTTGATTTTTGTATATGGTGTGACGTGGAGGTCAAATTTCATTATTTTGCATAAGGATATCAAGGTTCTGCAACAATATTTGTTGAAGAAACTGTTCTTTCCCCCACTGCATGTACTTATCATTCTTGTCCAAACTCAATTGGCCACAGATACGTGGGTCTCTTTCTCAACTTTTAATTCTGTTCCACTAATTTGTCCATTTTTATTTCAGGGGCACAGTTTTCAGTACTGTCACCTTGTCATGTAATCTGAAATCAGGAGGTATGAGTCCTCCATCCCTGTTCTTCATTTTCAAGTTTATTTTGTTATCCAGGGCCACCTGTTGTTCCATATAAATATGAGGATTGGCTTTTCCCATTTCTGCATAAAAGGCTGCTGGTATTTCAGCATGGATGGCATTAAACTTGTATATTGGTTTTCAAAATAGTGACATATTAATAATGTTAACTCTTCCAATCTATGACAACAGAATGTCTTGGCATTTATATAGGTCTTCTTTAATTTCTTTCAGCAGTGTATTTTAGTATTCAGCATACAAATCTTTTGCATCCTTAGCCACATTTGTTCCTAGATATTTTATTCTTGTAGATGCTATTACAAGTGGAATTTTCTGAGTCCTCTTAAGATTGTTCATTTGTAGTGTTTAAGAACACAATTTGTGCATGTGTGATCTTTTACTCTGACAGTTTCCTGAATTTGTTTTTATGCTCTAATAATTTTCCCGTGGATTCCTTTGGTTTTCTACATATAAGATTATGTCATTGCCTGCAAACAGAGATAGTTTTACTTCTTCTTGTCCAATTTAGATATCTTATTTCTTTTTCTGCCTAATTACTCTGGCAAGAATTATGAGTATAATACAGAATAACAATGTTGAAAATCAGCATCCTTAGTCCATTCCTGATCTTACAGAAAAAGCTTTGTATATTTCACCATTGAGTAGGATGTTAGCTTTGGGTTTTTCATAGGTGATCTTTATCATATTGAGAAAGTTCCCTTCAATTTCTACTTTTATTAGTGTTTTTATTAAGAATGGATGGTAGGCTTTGTCAAATGTCTTTTCTGCATCCATTGAGATAATCAAGCATTTTTTTTCTTTCATTCTGTTATTTACGTAGTGTATTACCTTGATTAATCTTCATATGTTGAACAACCCATGCATTCCTGGGATAAATCCCAATTAGACACAGTGTATAATCTTTCTAATATGCCATTGGATTCAGTTTGTTAGTATTTTGATAAGGATATTCGCGTCTGTATTAATATGGAAAATTGGTCTGTAATATTTTCTTTCTTGTGATGTCTTCACTAGGTTTTGTATCAGAGTAATGCTGGCATCATATAATGAACTAAGAACTGTTCCCTCCTCCTGAATTCTTGGGAACAGTATGAAAATTATTGGTATTAATTCTTCTTTAACTGTTTTGGAAGAATTCACCAGTCCTGGGCTTTCGTTTCGGGAAAGGTTTTAGATTACTGATTCAATCTCTGCAGTTGTTCTAGGATTGTTGATGTTTTATATTTCATCTTGACACCATTTTTTTGCTTGATATATTTCTAGGAATCTCTCTTTCTCTTTAAAAATATCTAGTTTGTTGGCATAAAACCGATAATATTCTCTTTTTTTTTTTATTTAACATGGGCAGGCACCGGGAATCGAACCTGGGTCCTCTGTCATGGTAGGCAAGCATTCTTGCCTGCTGAGCCACCATGGCCCACCCCGATAATATTCTCTTATAATACTTTTTATTTCTGCAAAGTCAACAGCAGTGTCACCATTTTCATTTCGGATTTTAGTTATTTTCATCATTTTTCTAAGTCAGTCTAGCTAAAGATTTGTCTACTCTATCGATTCTGTCAAAGAGTCAAGTTGTCAAGATTCTGTCAAATGGCCAAGGAGTGTTTATTCTCTCAATAGTTTTTCTATTCTCTTCATTTCCTCTCTAATGTTAATTATTTCTTCTTCTGCTAACTTTGGACTTGCTATTACTATTGTGTCTTCAGTTCCTCAAGATGTAAAATTAACTCATTAATTTGAGATCTTTTTTCTTTTGTTAATATACAATTCACAGCTATGAATTTTGCTTTCAGCATTGACTTTGCTGCTCCAATAAAGTATTGGCACGTTGTAACTTTGTTTTCATTTGTCTCTAAATATTTTCTAATTTCCCCTGTAATTTTTTTCTTGAATGCATTGGTTGTTTAAAAGTGGGCTGTTTAATTTCCAAACATTTGTATGTTTTCCAGTTGACCTTCTACCATAGATTTCGAGCTCCATTCCACTGTGGCCAGAAAGGTTATTTATTTATGGTTTCAATGTTTTAAAATTCACTTAGACTTCTCTGTTTATATGTTCTCTACTAGATAATGATCTTCATACACTTCAATGTGTATTCAACCTTTGTTGGGTAAGGTGTTTCATTGGTTAGATCTCATTGGTTTTTATCGTTGTTCAGGTCCCCTATTTTCTTTTTAATCTTCTCTTTAGATGTTCAATTCGACATTGAAAGTGGTGTATTGAAATCTCCAAATATCATGATAGAACTCTCAATTTCTCCCTTCCATTCTGTCAATGTTTGCTTCATATACTTTGGCACTTTACTTTTAGGTGCATCTATCTTTATAAATGTTAAATCTTCTTTTGGAATTCACACTTTTTTTTAAATATAAGATGTGCTTTTTCATCTCTTGTAAGTTTTTTACTGAAAGCCTATTTGCTCTGACAATCATTTAGCTACTCCATGCTCTTTTGATTATAACTTGCGTGAAATATAGTTCCATCCTTTTACTTTCAGCTTATTTGTATCTGTGTATCTAAGATGGGTCTCTTGTAAACATCACATACTTGGATCCTGTTTCTTCATCCAATTTGCCAAACTGTGATATTTCTTTCAGGACTTTAATCCATTTATGCTTACGGAAATTGCTGCTAAGGCATGATTTACTCCTACCATTTTTCTAAATGTTTTTTTAAGTCCTATACCTTTTCGTTGCTCTTATATTCCATAAATGTCCTCCTTTTTGATTATATGCTCTTTTACAATGAGGCATTTTGAATCACTTACCTTTTGTTTTAGTATATATATATATATATATATATATATATTTTTTTTTTTTTTTTTTTTTTTACATGGGTAGGCACCGGGAATCGAACCCAGGTCCTCGGGCATGGCAGGCAAGCACTAGTATAGATATTTTTGAGATTCTCTTTATGGTTACCATGGGGATTACATTTAGCATACTAAACATATTACAGTTTAGTTTGTATTGATTCCAAACCAATTGCCTACTCATACACACTACATAAATCTTGCCATCTGTCCTTTTATGTTACTCAAGTCAAAAATTACATCTTTATTCACTATATGGGTGACCGCATAGATTTCCACTTGTTTTTTATACATTTGAATTTTCAGCCTTATAAGAAGTAAAAGTGTTACAAAGGAAAGATGAAATAATATTGGAATTTATAATCATCTACACTGTTACATCAGAAATCTTTGTTTCTATATTCTGCACCATGATACTGTCTTATGTCCTTTCCATTCAACATAGAGGACAGCCTTAAGCATTTCCTATAAGACAGGTTTAGAATAATGAACTCTCCCACTCTTTGTCCTTTTGGATGTGTTTGAAATGTGTTTATTTCTCACTCTTTTTCTTTCTTTCTTTCTTTTTTTTTCTTTTTTTTTTTTTTGCATGGGCAGGCACCGGGAATCCAACCTGGGTCTCCAGCATGGCAGGTGAGAACTCTGCCTGCTAAGCCACCATGGCCCACCCTATTTCTCACTCATTTTTGAGGGAGAAATAATCTCTCAGGTAACAGGCCTATTTGTTTATTTTTCCTTTTGATCACTTTAAATATATCATCTTGCTGCCTTCTGATCTCCATCGTTTCTACTGAAGAATCAGATATTATTAAGCATCCCTTATACATGACATATCACTTCTCTCACTGTTGTTAATGTGCTGTCTTTGTACTTGACCTGGACACTGATCATAATGCATCTCAGTGTACATATGTTTGGTTTCATTGTGTTTAGTGTTCCTTGAACATTTCGGATTTTTACATCATACTTTTCATCAGATTTGGAATTTTTCTACCATTAATTCTACAAATATTTTTTTTCTGGTCTCCTTCTGGGACTCTTAGGATATATATATTGTTATGTTTGCACCCACAGGTTCCTTAGGATCTGTCCTTTTTCTCCACTCTTTTTTCTTTCTTCTCCACAATCCAATTGTTGTATCTTCTTATCCTTTCTTTGGACTCCTCCAATATGCTCTTAAATGACTTAAGGAATTTTTCACTTCAGTTATAAAAATTTTGACTCCCAGAATTTCTATTTAGTTCACTATTATAATTACTATATTATTGAAATTCTCATTTTGCTGATATATTCTTTTCCTGACTATCTGCAATCCCTTGTACATATTTTCCTTTACTTCATTGATCCTATTCATGAGACTTTTTCTAATATCTTTGATTAGTAATGGAAAGAATGGGCTTCCTCCAAATTATTCCCCACTGAATTCTTTTTATCCTGTGACTAGACAAAAGTTCCTCTCTCCTAGTATGTTTTGTAACTTTTTACTGAGAAGTGGGCATTCTGAGTATTATCTTGTGGTCACTCTTGAAATTTAGTTCTCCCACTCTTTAGTTTGCCAGACTGAAAACAAGAAGGAAAAGAAATGAAATAATAAAAAGAGAGATAGAAGAAAAACTTTTCAAAAGGAAAAAAAAAATCCTAACAAAGAGACTAATCACCACCATCAGCAACAAGAACAAAAAAGGAAAAAAAAAAAACAGATAATAGCACTGCCTCTCCAATCTCATGTTATAAGCTAGTGGGAAGCCAGAAGCTTTCCAGGCCAAAAACAATGGCCAGCAACATCTTCATGCCCCAGGGATCTGCCATATCCAAAAATATAAAACAAAAGAGGTGCCCTGGCTCTTTATGTCCTTGTAGATGCTAGTGAAAAGCTAAATGATGCTGCTTCTACGAGAAATCGAGACTAGCATCTGTGCTGTGCTCTAAGGGTTTCTGCCTGACTAAACAAGACATGTAAGAAAAGGAAGAAACCCAACCAATGGAAAAGTACACTGGGTCTTTAAGTCCTGGTAGATGGCAGTGTGAGGCCAGAGGCCTCAAAAACCTTCCTCTGTAAGTTGAGATGGATGCTTGTGGTAGGCTGGGAGTCCAGCTGACCAGAGAGCCTAAATAGAGATCAGCTTCCCTTCTAGTTCCTTTTTGGACCCCCCATTCTAACATGGATCCACAGCCCCAATTTTCACAGGAGGAGCCGGCCTCTGTCAACCCCAACATCACTCAACTGCTCCCAGAATCCGGGCTGTTGCGGCAGCTGTGCAGATTCCACAGCCACTGCCACAAGACTGAACACTAGGGGCTGGCCACTGGTTCCTACTTTTGTTTAAAAAAACTGAACTCTTGGCAGCCTCTTACTTCCTGTGTCACTCCTGTAGTTCTAAATATCCATTCTGGTTCCAGTTACCATATAGCTAATTCCACTCTTTTTTTCCGGCTTCTGCCTTTTTTCTAGTAGACTGAGTGATTTATAGAACTTCCTACACTGCCAGTTTACCTAAAAGGATTTTTTAAAGTAGGAGAAGAATGAATGAAAAGAGCTTTGCTGTTCTAAATTCTGCCAAGGTCCTATTGACTTTGTATCCTAGATTAATATGTTTGCATAATTTTATAAATACGTATATGTATATATACACACATAAAATTACCTATGAATGGGTGGGCCACGGTGGCTCAGCAGGCAAGAATGCTCACCTGCCATGCAAGAGGACCCGGGTTCAATTCCTACCCACGTAAAAAATAAAAATTAAAAAAAAAATTACCTATGAATACACATATATAATATGCATGCATATATATATACACACTTGATATTTATCAGTGTATTTCTGAATATGAATACATATAATATATATGTATACATACATGCATATATGTGTGTATATGTATGAATTATGTAAATAACTTGGAGTCATAGTCAAGGGAATAAAAACAGAACCATGTAAAATAAGATTTTAATAAATTTCAAAAAACTTTTGAAATAAATAAATAAAGTTAATTATATCAAATTATACTTAATAGCAAATGCAATGATTACACATCTGACTGCTTGAACAAATACTGCCTTGAGGTAACACAAATGTTGGAGTCAGAATTTATCTTTTTTGTGTTTTTATTGGGGTGTTCAATATTGTAGCACACTATGACCTGGATGGCACAGGAAATTTCTTGGAAACATATTTGGGAAGTGTGCAGTCATTCAAGGCTATTAATTTACAGCAAGACTCCTTCTATGCATAGGGCTCTGTTTCAGACATAGACAAATAAAAGACATAGATATGAAAGGTAAATACAGGAAAAAAAAAGACAATTGCCACATGTCATATGGCGCAGGGAGTTGAGCTTTAGTTTTTTTTTTTCTTTTATCATTATTGTAGCCAGCATAAAAAAAACGAAGAAGACAGAAAGAAGATCATTAGGAAAAAAATGAGATGTAAAACAGATGGACAAGAAAAGGAAATAGGAAATGTGGAGAAAAGCCATAAAGAGAAAGACCATTTAAAATGAGAAGTAAGATGTAAAGGAGAGATGGAGAGAAATAGCTTGCTCTTTTTTCCAGCAAAAGAAGGAATTTATTATTCACAGAACCCACGTGACCTTCATTTTAGTAAAACTGAATTCTGTCATTCCTAGTACTAGTGGGAAAATCTGTATACAATGAAATAAAAAAATATGAAATAATATATATTTGGAGGCTTTATATTAAAGTGTAACTTTACCAACATGTTAGAAATTCAAATACATGTAAAATAAGGACTCAGAAATGTAGAATGTCACTTTGGGTGTTCAGTACTATTGGAAACGCAGGGTCTATACTCTACAAGTGGCTTGGAAAGAAGGATGAGAAGGACAGATATGCTTCTAGAGAGGGTACTGCTTGACTGGACCCTTCTCATAAAAGATTATATGGTTTTGAGGACTTCCGGAGAAGATGGCGGCTTAGTATGATGCGCGGATCTTAGTTCCTCCTCCAGAACAGCTACTAGGGGAGTAGAAACGATACAGAACAGCTCCCAAAGCCATGACAGAGATCAAAAAGACAGCGTACCCCATCCTGGAACGGCTGACTGGCTGAGAAAACCTGCTCCGGTGATATCGCCGAGGGGCGCGGGCTTCACCGGGCGGGACAGCAAGCGGCTGGAGTCCCTCCCTTCCCCCTTCCCGGGCCGGCTGGGAGAATTGGACAGGCGGTCCCCTCAAACCGCGGCGGCTGGCGCCCACACCACGCGCGGCCCCCCGGACCAACTGAGAGAATTGGATCGGAAATCCCCAGGCCACGGAGAACGGTGACAGGGGCGGGGGCCCTTCCAAACATGTGACTCCCCGGGAACAGTGCACTCTCCAGGGCTGCGGTGGCTGGCGCCCTCCCCGCGTTCAGACCCCGGGCCGACTGGCACTCTTCCAAGTCGCTTCAGCTGGCGAACCTCCCCGACGGTGACAGTTTTCCAAAGATGAAGGACCCACAGCACCTTTTACTTGTGGGACCCGCAGACAAACATGTGCCATGAGCGCCACCTACTGGGCAGGATAAGAAAAAACAGAACCCAGAGATTTCACAGAAAAATTTTCCAAACTGTTGGATCCAACACCCAGGGAAATCTGTCTAAATGCCCAGACGCCAGCAGATGATAACGGATCACACTCAAAAAACTGAAAATATGGCCCAGTCAAAGGAACAAACCAATAGTTCAAATGAGATACAGGAGCTGACACAACTAATGCTGAATATATGCACAGAAATGGAAAACCTCTTCAAAAACGAAATCGATAAATTGAGGGAGGACATGAAGAAGACATGGGCTGAACAAAAAGAAGAAATAGAAAACTGAAAAAACAAATCACAGAACTTATGGAAGTGAAGGACAAAGTAGAAAAGATGGAAAAAACAATGGATAACTACAATGCTAGATTTAAAGAGACAGAAGATAGAATTAGTGATTTGGAGGATGGAACATCTGAATTCCAAAAAGAAACAGAAACTATCAGGAAAAGAATGGAAAAATTTGAACAGGGTATCAGGGAACTCAAGGACAATATGAATCGCACAAATATACGTGTTGTGGGTTTCCCAGAAGGAGAAGAGAAGGGAAAAGGAGGAGAAAAACTAATGGAAGAAATTATCACTGAAAATTTCCCAACTCTTATGAAAGACCTAAAATTACAGATCCAAGAAGTGCAGCGCATCCCAAAGAGATTAGACCCAAATAGGCGTTCTCCAAGACACTTACTGGTTAGAATGTCAGAGGTCAAAGAGAAAGAGAGGATCTTGAAAGCAGCAAGAGAAAAACAATCAATCACATACAAGGGAAACCCAATAAGACTATGTGTAGATTTCTCAGCAGAAACCATGGAAACTAGAAGACAGTGGGATGATATATTTAAATTACTAAAAGAGAAAAACTGCCAACCAACACTTCTATATCCAGCAAAATTGTCCTTCAAAAATGAGGATGAAATTAAAACATTCTCAGACAAAGAGTCACTGAGAGAATTTGTGACCAAGAGACCAGCTCTGCAAGAAATACTAAAGGGAGCACTAGAGTCAGATACAAAAAGACAGAAGAGAGAGGTATGGAGAAGAGTGTAGAAAGAAGGAAAGTCAGCTATGATATATATAATACAAAAGGCAAAATGGTAGAGGAAAATATTATCCAAACAGTAATAACACTAAATTTTAATGGACTGAATTCCCCAATCAAAAGACATAGACTGGCAGAATGGATTAAAAAACAGGATCCTTCTATATGCTGTCTACAGGAAACACATCTTAGACCCAAAGATAAACATAGGTTGAAAGTGAAAGGTTGGGAAAAGATATTTCATGCAAATAACAACCAGAAAAGAGCAGGAGTGGCTATACTAATATCCAACAAGTTAGACTTCAAATGTAAAACAGTTAAAAGAGACAAAGAAGGACACTATATACTAATAAAAGGAACAATTAAACAAGAAGACATAACAATCATAAATATTTACGCACCGAACCAGAATGCTCCAAAATACGTGGGGAATACACTGCAAACACTGAAAAGGGAAATAGACACATATACCATAATAGTTGGAGACTTCAATTCCCCACTCTCATCAATGGACAGAACATCTAGACAGAGGATCAATAAAGAAATAGAGAATCTGAATATTACTATAAATGAGCTAGACTTAACAGACATTTATAGGACATTACATCCCACAACAGCAGGATACACCTTTTTCTCAAGTGCTCATGGATCATTCTCAAAGATAGACCATATGCTGGGTCACAAAGGAAGTCTTAACAAATTTAAAAATATTGAAATCATACACAACAATTTCTCGGATCATAAAGGAATGAAATTGGAAATCAATAATAGGCAGAGTGCCAGAAAATTCACAAATACGTGGAGGCTCAACAACACACTCTTAAACAACGAGTGGGTCAAAGAAGAAATTGCAAGAGAAATTAGCAAACACCTCGAGGCGAATGAAAATGAAAACACAACATATCAAAACCTATGGGACGCAGCAAAGGCAGTGCTAAGAGGGAAATTTATTGCCCTAAATGCCTATATCAGAAAAGAAGAAAAGGCAAAAATACAGGAATTAACTGTCCACTTGGAAGAACTGGAGAAAGAACAGCAAATGAATCCCAAAGCAAGCAAAAGGAAAGAAATAACAAAGATCAGAGCAGTAATAAATGAAATTGAGAACATGAAAACAATAGAGAAAATCAATAAGACCAGAAGTTGGTTCTATGAAAAAATCAATAAGATTGATGGGCCCTTATCAAGACTGACAAAAAGAAGAAGAGAGAGGACGCAAATAAATAAGATCAGAAATGGAAGAGGAGACATAACTACTGACCTCACAAAAATAAAGGAGGTAATAACAGGATACTATGAACAACTTTACGCTAATAAATATAAGAATTTAGATGAAATGGACGGGTTCCTGGAAAGACATGAATAACCAACTTTGACTCAAGAAGACATAGATGACCTCAACAAACCAATCACAAGTAAAGAAATTGAATTAGTCATTCAAAAGCTTCCTAAAAAGAAAAGTCCAGGACCAGATGGCTTCACATGTGAATTCTACCAAACATTCCAGAAAGAATTAGTACCAACTCTCCTCAAACTCTTCAAAAAAATCGAAGTGGAGGGAAAACTACCTAATTCATTCTGTGAAGCCAACATCACCCTCATACCAAAACCAGGCAAAGATATTACAAAAAAAGAAAACCATAGACCAATCTCTCTAATGAATATAAATGCAAAAATCCTCAATAAAATTCTAGCAAATCGTATATAACAACACATTAAAAGAATTATACATCATGACCAAGTAGGATTCATCCCAGGTATGCAAGGATGGTTCAACATAAGAAAATCAATTAATGTAATACACCATATCAACAAATCAAAGCATAAAAATCACATGATCATCTCAATTGATGCAGAGAAGGCATTTGACAAGATTCAACATCCTTTCCTGTTGAAAACACTTCAAAAGATAGGAATAAAAGGGAACTTCCTTAAAATGATAGAGGGAATATATGAAAAACCCACAGCTAATATCATCCTCAATGGGGAAAAATTGAAAACTTTCCCCCTAAGATCAGGAACAAGACAAGGATGTCCACTATCACCACTATTATTCAACATTGTGCTGGAGGTTCTAGCCAGAGCAATTAGACAAGGAAAAGAAATACAAGGCATCAAAATTGGAAAAGAAGAAGTAAAACTATCACTGTTTGCAGACGATATGATACTATACGTCGAAAACCCAGAAAAATCCACAACAAAACTACTAGAGCTAATAAATGAGTACAGCAAAGTAGCAGGTTATAAGAGCAACATTCAAAAATCTGTAGCATTTCTATACACCATTAATGACCAAGCTGAGGGGGAAATCAAGAAACGAATCCCATTTACAATTGCAACTAAAAGAATAAAATACCTAGGAATAAATTTAACTAAAGAGACAAAAAACCTATATAAAGAAAACTACAAAAAACTGCTAAAAGAAATCACAGAAGACCTAAATAGATGGAAGGGCATACCGTGTTCATGGATTGGAAGACTAAATATAGTTAAGATGTCAATCCTACCTAAATTGATCTACAGATTCAATGCAATACCAATCAAAATCCCAACAACTTATTTTTCAGAAATAGAAAAACCAATAAGCAAATTTATCTGGAAGGGCAGGGTGCCCCGAATTGCTAAAAACATCTTGAGGAAAAAAAACGAAACTGGAGGTCTCGTGCTGCCTGACTTTAAGGCATATTATGAAGCCACAGTGGTCAAAACAGCATGGTATTGGCATCAAGATAGATATATCGACCAATGGAATCGAATAGAGTGCTCAGATATAGACCCTCTCATCTATGGACATTTGATCTTTGATAAGGCAGTCAAGCCAACTCACCTGGGACAGAACAGTCTCTTCAATAAATGGTGCCTAGAGAACTGGATATCCATATGCAAAAGAATGAAAGAAGACCCGTATCTCACACCCTATACAAAAGTTAACTCAAAATGGATCAAAGATCTAAACATTACGTCTAAGACCATAAAACAGTTAGAGGAAAATGTTGGGAGATATCTTATGAAACTTACAATTGTAGGCGATTTTATGGACCTTAAGCCTAAAGCAAGAGCACTGAAGAAGGAAATAAATAAATGGGAGCTCCTCAAAATTAAACACTTTTGTGCATCAAAGAACTTCATCAAGAAAGTAGAAAGACAGCCTACACAATGGGAGACAATATTTGGAAATGATATATCAGATAAAGGTCTAGTATCCAGAATTTATAAAGAGATTGTTCAACTCAACAACAAAAAGACAGCCAACCCAATTACAAAATGGGAAAAAGACTTGAACAGACACCTATCAGAAGAGGAAATACAAATGGCCAAAAGGCACATGAAGAGATGTTCAATGTCCCTGGCCATTAGAGAAATGCAAATCAAAACCACAATGAGATATCATCTCACACCCACCAGAATGGCCATTATCAACAAAACAGAAAATGACAAGTGCTGGAGAGGATGCGGAGAAAGAGGCACACTTATCCACTGTTGGTGGGAATGTCAAATGGTGCAACCACTGTGCAAGGCAGTTTGGCGGTTCCTCAAAAAGCTGAATATAGAATTGCCATACGACCCAGCCATACCATTGCTGGGAACCTACTCAAAGGACTTAAGGGCAAAGACACAAACGGACATTTGCACACCAACGTTTATAGCACCGTTATTTACAATTGCAAAGAGAAGGAAACAGCCAAAATGTCCATCAATAGAAGAGTGGCTAAACAAACTGTGGTATATACATACGATGGAATATTATGCAGCTTTAAGACAGGATAAACTTATGAAGCATGTAATAACATGGATGGACCTAGAGAACATTATGCTGAGTGAGTCTAGCCAAAAACTAAAGGACAAATACTGTATGGTCCCACTGATGTGAACCGACATTCGAGAATAAACTTGGAATATGTCATTGGTAACAGAGTCCAGCAGGAGGTAGAAACAGGGTAAGATAATGGGCAATTGGAGCTGAAGGGATACAGACTGTGCAACAGGACTAGATACAAAAACTCAAAAATGGACAGCACAATAATACCTAATTGTAAAGTAATCATGTTAAAACACTGAATGAAGCTGCATCTGAGCTATAGGATTTTTTTTTTGTCTGTCTGTTTGCTTGTTTGTCTTTTTTTTTTGTACTATTATTATTATTTTTATTTTTTTCTCTATATTAACATTCTATATCTTTTTCTGTTGTGTTGCTAGTTCTTCTAAACCGATGCAAATGTACTAAGAAACGATGATCATGCATCTATGTGATGATGTTAAGAATTACTGATTGCATATGTAGAATGGTATGATTTCTAAATGTTGGGTTAATTTCTTTTTTTTCCATTAATTAATTTAAAAAAAAGATTATATGGTTTTTAGTTGCAAATGGTTACTGTTTTTCACCCATTTTGGTTATGCTATTTGAACAGAAGAGTAAATTATAGACTTAAATCGTACGTTTTTTTTTGCTAATGACCCTTTTGAATGATGCTAATAGAGCACAAGTATGGGGCCAAATTGTATATGGACCTTACAATAACCAGGTTTTACCAAGGTAAAGTAATGTCAGTTAAGGTATACTGCAATTTGAAGCAAACAAGTTTATTAAAATACTCATCTACCAAGTAACTAGTATGAGCAACAAGTGTCGGACATTTTTATGAGCATTCCCGCTATGAAGTCACATACAGTATTTCTTAAAACTTAATCATCTTCTTGTTAAGCAAAAAGGATGTAAGAAAAATGCTAGAGGGATGTAATAAACACAGCAAATACAAAGCTGAATTTTTAAAGAGTGGAGCTTGCAAATAGACTGTAGGGACAATTTACTTTGAAATAGCTATGAAATCCAAATTTCACCAGCAACTGTCAAGCTGTATACCAAAACCTGTACATCAAAGAAATGAAACACCTAGATATCCATCGGCCTTGATAATGTTTACTATGAATTTCATAATCCCAAATCAAACCCAGTGTATTCTGTTCACATATTGGCGAGCTGTCATTGGGGAAGATAGAACTGCAATACGGTGTGTAATGTATATGAACAAACTTTACTAAGAGTACCCAAAGTAACATATATGTAAGCACACATATCACATACATACCTATAAACATAAAATCTAAATGTCTAAAAATACATATACTCATGTACATATGTATATTCCATATCCTACTATATTAGTTTCTTCTTGCTGTTGTAACAAGTTACTACAAATTTAAGGGCTGAAACGACACCTATTTATTATGTTTCTTATAATTCCAAAGGTCAGAACTGTGACACTGGGCCAAAATCAGCATGTTGTCAGGGTTGTATTCATAATACATGTTCTAAGGGAGACTCTCCTCACTTGCATGTTTCAGGTTCTCAAGGCAATGCACATTCCTTAGCTCAGGACCTTTCTTCCAGCTTCAAATCCAGCACCATAGCATCTCTGAGTCTCTACCACATTACACGGACCCTCTCCTTTTTTGTCCTCATATGTCCTTCTTGAACTCTTTTAAGGAATTTGTGATTACATTGGGCCCACATAGATAACCCAGGATAACCTCTCCATTTCAAGGTTCTTAAGAATCACATCTGTAAAATCCCTCTTGCCATCATGTGGTAAAGGATTAACTCAACAGGTCTGGGCTGTCCAAACCCTACAAATTCCAAGGAAAGGTCTGACCCTTGACTAGCATCTGGCAGATAACCTCTAAGCCCTTGGAATTGCCTGCATGATAAGAGGGGCTTTGTTTCTTTGTGGAACCTAGGACACACCAGATAGTTTATGTTAATGTGATTTACAGTAGAGCCCATGAACCACAGTTTTGGGTATCAGCAGTTTTACCTCTGGAGAAGCTGAATACTGAGTAACTAATATCAGGCAAGTGAGCCCCCAATGTCTACGTGACTGACTCTCCATAAAACCCTGGGAATCAAGATTCTGGCAACCTTCCCTCATTTGCAGTACTTTTTGCATGTTGTCACATATTGATGTAAAGAGAATCAAGTGTCCTCTGTATGACTTCACAGAGAGAGGACAACTGGAAACTCGCAATTTTTTCCTCATTTATACGGTATCTAGCGTAATTCACATTTTCAGTAGAAAAAATAAAACCAAGCTCCTATTTAGAACTTGTTCATGGGGCTGAAGTGATTCTTTTTAAAGGAGATTTCTTATAGGCATCCTATTAGTCAGCTGATTAATAGCAATATCCTATTACTATTCAGCTATTCACTCTTTGAATTTATGCCCTATGTGTACATTTCTTTTGTGGACTGTAATCTGTATTCTTTCACTGTAATAAACTGTAAACATGAGCGTAACAGCTTTTATGAATGCTGGGAGTCCTTCTATTAAAACATTGAACCTCACTGTTCTCTTCCAGGCCTCCAACTTTATTCATGGAAGCTAGCATATTCACAGATTCCACGTGGACATGTTTGGGGCATCATTATTTCCCCTACTACACTATTGAGTTGAGATTAGGTTTTCTCCATAGATCTTTACAGATTGTTCAATACTGTGCTAAATTTTGTGACATATACTTTTCTGTAAATAGACTGTAAATAAAAGCAAAAAACAAAACTCGTTTCATTTCTATGTTGATGAACAAGTAAACAACTATGCAATAAAATCTTGCCTAGCATTTTACAATGAGAAACATATTCACCTTTCAACTATGAGGACAACAGATAATCAGTGGCTGTGGAAACCTCAGTTGACCACCAGAGACTGAAAAATACCTACTTTGAAAATTCACCCGCACCCCCAGATAATATCAGTATTGTTAAAGACATAAAGATTATTCATTTAAATTGCAATTTCTTACTCGCATTTCTTAAGACAAAATCCTCTGTCCCAATGACATGAGCTTTGAGTGAAGAAAAGGACATATATATCTCCAAAAGTTTAAAGGAGAATTTGCCTAAGTACGAATCATTCTCCAAGAGGAACATTTTGCTATGATAGAAATGAGATGAAACCCAAATATGACATTTTTTGTGTGGTAAAGGAAAATATTGTAGATGTTTATTGAATTTTGTACCTGATGACTACAGAGGCAAGTCATAATGCTGAAGGAAGAGATGATTTGTTGGCTTTATCCTTTCAGTATGATTTCATGCTTAAAGTGACTGTTGTTTGAAACCTTCTTATACTTTTAAGCAAAATAGCACTCACAGGTCCAGAATATTTGGAAACAGATGACAGCAAATGAAGGGAGATAAGGATGTGAACCATAATGAACGTTGATATCAGTGTCATTGACAAGCAAAGAGAGTCCAATAAAAAATAGCCCAGATGATCTCTCTATATATACTACAGGAAACTAATAGAGAGTAGTACATTACTCCAGCAAATGCTAAGAAAATATACACTTGTACACATGCAAACACACACACATTTTCTACTATAATAACTATTTTGGCAAAAGATATCAATGGAGATAACAATACATATTCCCTAGATTTATCCTCAGAAAAGAACTCAGAAGTTTGCAAAGCAGGCTGATGAGAAATTCAAAATATGTATGCCATGTAGGCTTGCTTTCTGAGTTTCAACACTGGATTTTCTTTTGAGGTGGGTAATGAGAGTTAAAAAAAAACAGAAAATGAAGTATCTTACCAAATAACGCGTCAGTCACTGCAAAAAAAAAAAAAGGCCACATATGCATGTCCATGTGTAAGCGTGCACACACACACAAACTTAAACTTATGTCAAAGGGGGGGAAAAGCTAGCACAGGACCACTGAAGTAAATCTGTAAAAGACTAGTAGGCTTCCATGGAAACCTCAAACATATTTTTAAAATTCAAGCAGATTCTATCTTGAGATGCAATCCAATTTCCATTCATGGCTTCACTCATTTATAGCGTCTCCAGCATATTTCACACTCTCGGTAGAAAAACAAAACCAAGTTCACATTTAGAAACTTGGTCATGGGGCTACAGTGATGCTTTTTTCAGGAAATTCCTTATAGGTGTCCTATTACTCAGCTGTTTATTTTTACACTAGTAGGACAGTATAATGGAAGTAAGAAAAAATTAATAACTTAAAATTCCAATGTAAGAATACTTGGGCCATCAAAAAAAGCAGTTATATTTCCAATTTTAGCGAGAATAAAGGAAACAAACTTGCACTGCTGTTTCTCAATTAACTTAGCATTAGTTGCCTTTTTAAGGAGAGCATTGTAGGTTTTAAGAACATTCATGCAGAATGAATAGTTCCCACATACCCCTCCCCACCTCATGCACACTTCTCCCTGTCATTAACAATTTGCATTTGTGCGGTACCTATCTTACAAGTGATGAAATATTTTTATAATTAGACTATTAAATGAGTCCATGGTTTACAGGAGGGTTCACTGATTTTCCTGTACAGTTATATGGGTTTAAATTTTTTTTATTCTGGTGACATATATACAACCCAAGATTTTCCATTTTAACTGCTTTCAAATATACAATTCGGTGGCATGAATTACAACGTTGTGCTACAATCATTGCCATCTATTATTAAAACTTTTCTGTAACCCCAAACAAAAACTCTACACCAGTTAAGCAAGTAACCAGGGTGAGTTTGCAGGTCGAAGATGGGGAGTTAACGCTTAATTGGAATTACTTGTTTTTTGTTGTTTTATTTTTATTTCATTCCTGCCTTACCCGATGATCATGAAAATGATTTCACCAAAAAGCGTTGCTTGGATACTTCACGGGAACTAGAGCCTTTAATTTCTACTTTTAATCCTGATAGGTAAACAAGGGAATCAAGGTGAGGATAAAGTTCCTTGCACAGGCATAAGAATAGTTATGTCTTAGCAAACACTGTAAATTCATATACTCTCTTATTCTTTCTCTCATTCTCTCTCCCTCTCCCCAACTCTCCCTAGTCTTTTTCTCTTGAGATCATTTGAGATTCACATGAAGTTGTAGGAAATAATAGAGAGATACCACAAACACTTCACCCAGATTCCTCCAAAGACAGTTTATGTAACTATAGTACAATATCACAACCAGGAAATTGACATGGGTAGAATTTACAAACCTTATACAAATTTCAACAGTTTTATGTGCACTTTGGTTGGCATTTGCATATTTGTGTGTATGTATGCAGGCACTTAAATTTCTACACTTTATCCCATGCAGAAATCTCTACAATCTCTTCCAAAGTAAAGAAACAGAACAATTAAATCACAAGGAGCTAATAACTCACACATTTACAGTTCTTAGGTCGTGAAAATGTCCAACTCAAGGCATCACTAGGTGATATTTTCTCCCTAAAGGCAAGCGACCAGCAATCTTCAGTTGCTCTGTCACATGATCAGGTAACATGATGACATGGTGACATCTGCTGGCCTCACCCTTTTCTCCCAGGTTTCATTGCTTCCAGCTATGGGCTGCTTCGCTCTCAGCTACTCTCAGCCATTCATCTCTGAGGTTTTTTTTCTGTGTCTTCTGTCTGTCTTTTATCCTCTTATTAAGGACTCCAGCCAAGAGCAGTAAGACCCACTCTGATGTTGCTCAGATGTGGCCTCAGTCTCTCTAAGCCCAACTCTGCAAGTGAAATCATTGCCCTCTCCCCTATGTGGGACATGACATCCAGGGGCGAAAGTCTCCCTGGTGGCATGAGAGATGACTCCCAGGGATGAATCTGGCCCTGGGGCCATGCAAATAATAATGCCATCCTGACCAAAAAGGGGAAAAGAACTATAACTAAGAAAGTATCAGTGTCAGAGAGGGTCCAAATAGAGTCGAGAGGCTACTCTGGAGGTCACTCTTATGGAGGTCACTCTTACACCAGCTTCAGTTAGACCTTGCTACCTACCATAACTTGCCAAACCCCAACCAAAACCATTCCTGTCAATCCTAAAGAACACCTAAGGCAATATATAAGATTCTACAAAGGCTCCATGCACTAGGGTAACTTTCTAGAAACCTACAACCTCCAGATGGGTCCCTGGACCAGATAAGTCCTGAAATGCAGAGGAGCCAGTCTCTCCAGAACATCAGCTAGATCCATCTCCCTACTCCATATTACTGACAGCCCGTTCCAACATGAAAAAGTTAGAATGGCCATAGCCAAAATACCCCTATAAGAGTGGTGTTCTAGTTTGCTAGCTGCCGGAATGCAACACACCAGAGACAGATTGGTTTTTAATAAAAGGGGATTTATTTTGTTGGCTCTTCAGAGGAAAGGCAGCTAACTTTCCACTGAGGTTCTTTCTTACATGGAAGGCACAGGATGGTCTCTGCTGGTCTTCTCTCCAGGCCCCTGGGTTCCAACAACTTTCCCCATGGTAACTTCTTTCTGCATCTCCAAAGGCCTAGGCTGAGCCGCAAGTGCTGAGATGAGGAATGCCAAGCTGCTTAGCTGTGCTACGTTGCGATCTCTCATTTAAGCACCAGCCAATTAAGTCAAACGTCACTCATTGCAGCAGACACGCCTCCTAGCCGACTGCTGATGTAATTAGCAACAGATGAGGTTCACATACCATTGCCTTATGTCCGCAGCAACAAGACTAGGTATGCTCACCTGGCCAAGTTGACAACTGAATCTAACTAACACAAGTGGGATAGAAATATTAATACTGATCATGGAGTTATATAGTGGAGGTTGGGTTTACCAAACAAATATGATTGCTGAATCATTAAATTGATATTTCTTTTAGTCTCCAGTATCTTAGAGCAGCTAGAAGTAAAAACCTAAAATTCTGGAATTGTAACCCATACCAAACTCTGAAATTCATTCTACAACTAATTGTTGTGCTGTACTTTGAAATGTATTGCTTTTTTGTATATATGTTATTTTTCACGAAAAAGAAAAAGAAGTCAGTTGTGACGATAAAAAATTATTTATTCCTTCTAGCCTCCTATGTTCTGGAGCATCTAGAAGGAAAAATCTGACACGATGATATGGGAACCCATGACAAACTCTGGGATCTGTCCTGTAACTACTCCTTGAAGAGTGCTTTGAAAACTATTGCTTTCTTCTTCCTTTGCTTTCTATATATGTTATATTATACAATTTAAAAAAGTTATAAAAAAGACCCACTCTGAATGAGGTGAGTCATATCTCAATTTAAGACCCTACTCACGGAAAGATCCTAATTCCGATAGGGCCATACCCACAGGAATAGATTAGCTTTAAGAACATGCTTTTCTGAGGTACATACAACATCAAACTACCACAAAGATCAAACAGTATGTAACTTTTTTTGAGAAATGGCATTTTTGCCCTCAGCATACTTCGGTTGAAATCTATCCATGTTAAGCATATCAGGACTTACTTCCTTTTGAACTCAGCAGTATTTCAACGGTATGCACATACCGGTTTATTAAACCATTTAACCTTGTATAGCATATTGTTTGTTATCAATTTTTGGCTACTGCAAATTAAGTTGCTATGAACATTAATATACAGGTTTTTTTTTGCGTGAAGATACATTTTAATTTATCAGGGACAGGGGTCCAAGCAAACAACTGCAGGCAGCATTACATGGTAAATTCACATTTAGTTTTGTAAGGAATTGTACTCCTTTGCAGAGTGGCTGTTTCCTTTTTATTTCTGTCCATTCTGGCCAGCATTCTTGTCATTATTTTTTTTTTCCATTATGGACATTCTGTTAGGTGCACAGTTATTTCTCATCATTTTTCTTTAAAAATTTGCATGCCCTTCATATCTGATTATGTGCTCATTTGCCATCTGTACACCCTCTTTCAAGGTGATGTTCCTGTCTTTTGACCATTTTCTAAATGACTTTTTCAATAGTCTTTTTTTTGTTTTTGTATGCTGTATGGCAGGGTCACATTTCAATCATTTTCCATGTGAGTATCCTCTTATTGCAGCATCACTTGCTGAATTTTTGTTTGGTTTTCGTTTGTTTGCTTCCTTGCTTGTTTGTTCGGGAAGCGCATGGGCTGGAAACTGAACCCAGGTTTCAATGGAGGGTGGAAATTCAATCTACATTTTTGAGGGTCCTTTATATATTTTAGAAACGAGTATTTTGTTAGATACACAGTTTGCAAATGCGTTCGCCCACTTTGTGGCTTTATTTTTCAACCTTCTCACAGGGTCTTCTTTTATGGTGAAATTGTTTAAAAAATTTTAATGAGATTCAGTTTATCAATATTTCCTACTATGAAGCATGCTTTTGGTGTCAAATTTATGAACTCCCCTCCATGACCTATACCTGAAATATTTCCTTAAACTTTTTTTTAAACAGTTTTACATTTTACATTCATGTCCATGATGTGAGTTAATGTTTGTATAAGGTAACAGTGTGTAAGGTTAGGTTAATTTTGTGCCTATGTATGTCCACATGCTCCAGCACAATTGGTTGAAAATACCATCTATCCTGTATCTAATGGCTTTCACACCTTTGTGAGAACTCACTTGGGTATATATTTTTTAGGCTCATTTCAGGGTTTTTGTATTCAGTTTCATGGATCTGTGTTTATATCCCACCACCAATTGTGCACGGTCTTAATTGTTGTAACTAAACAATAGTTTTTAATATTGAAAAGCGTGTTCCTCCCAAGTGTAAATAAATAGACCAATTTGGGAAGAATTAACATCTTAACTATGTTGAATTCAAGTAAATAAATATGCTATGTCTCTCCATTCATACAGGTGTTGATTTCTTTTATCAGCATTTTGCAATCTTCAGTGTACAGACATTAAACACATTTTGCCATATTTATACCTAATTATTTCACTTTATTTAGGTAAATGTTTGAATTTTTACATCTCACTCTTTTAAAAGGCATTTTTAAGATTAATACTTCAAATCTGAAACAACTTTGAGCAACAATGGAAAAAATGACTTCATTCATTTTTAGAAATTTTCCTTCCTCTTATAAGTAATATTGTATCCTACTATTAAAAATAAACGTTGGCACTGTTTTGAGGAGATTACAAGCTCTAATTGCTTGTAAAGTAATTATATTGCTCATTTGCCAGAATCCATGCTCTCAAAAAAGACTGGCCATAGGCAGTCTTAACATTTTAATAAAGTCTGTATTACCACATATAAAATATTTTAATGCTCCTCCATAACATCAACTAAAATTTTTATCCTTATTTTATTTCTATCAAAATTAACTACTCCTTACATTTTATAACATAGAAACGTTTAAAGGCAACAAACTTTACTGGAGAGTAATAATTCTACCAAACATGGCCTGGTAACCAAATAACTCCCTTTATTCACAATTCTATATACTCTAACAACTCACAAATATCCACAATTTAATAAAACTTTTACTATCTCACTATACATACAAAAAAATATAATAAAAACAGGAACTAAATTTTTACTCCTGGCTAGGAGAATTATATTTTATATCAATCCCTCTTCCATTAGCCTACTAGCTTAAATGCATACTGACATTTGCAAAATTAATCATGATGCTGTCGGGGCAGACGTAGTACTTAATAGAGCCCACTGTCTCAGTAGAAAAGGAGCCTGCCTAGTTTTCATCAATTTGACCTAGAGTTAGGTAAATCTGATTAAACATAGAAAATTTTATATCCATAGTTAACTCCCCAGTTGTCTATTTCTTCACAGTCCAGTCCATTTCTAATAGTGTAAAGATCATATGGGATTAATAAGGCTTCTATGGAAGAGAGCTCTTTGCTGTTTATGATGTCAGTAGGGGAAATTATATGTCTCTTATAACAAAATGAGCATGTCATTTTCCAGAAACTTCTTTATTTTCCATGTTTTCTTGTTCTTCCTGTGCTGATCAAGTGGGGTGGTAAGTTACTAGCAATAAAGCAGGAATTAATAGTTTGAACCATAAGAAATTACCATTTTAAGTAAAAGAAAGATGCCAATATCAGCAAATTTTTATGATTCAACCTATATGTCTATCTTATATGCATAGATGTACATATATGGATGGAGGGATGAATGAATTCATTAGTATATGCATAATTGGATAAATTAAGAAAAAATATATGCATGTAAGAAGTGAAGTTCTATGGACACAACTGTTTGTTTGTTTGTTTGTTTTTGCATGGGCAGGCACTGGGAATCGAAGCCAGGTCTCTGGCATGGTAGGCAAAAACTCTGCCTGCTGAGCCACCGTGGCCCACCCTCAACTATTCTTTTTAAACAATTATTTTATGTAGGTCATTTTGTCTATGTTTGACTAAATCATTTGAAAGTTTAAAATATGGTTTTAGAAGTTAATATCTACATATTTATTGCCCCAGTCTTACTGCTTATCTTCCCTCAAGTATTAGAGAATTGGACTTATTCTATCCAGAAATCAAATGATTCTCACCTTAACACTCTCATGCTATCCACACAACACTCCAAATGCACTATCTTGGTTTCTCTCACATGTTATTCAATGATAGATATTTCACAGGGAGGAATATATTTTAAATGTCAATATATGGGGGGGGGACTGGAATCAGAGAAAGGGAGGAAAGTGATAATGAATGATGGACAGTGTTGCAAATCTAATGTACTCAGGAATGTGGGCTGGATTTCCATACACTGGATTAAGTTGAGCACCTCCCAAGATGGATATGTATGAAAATACAATAGAGATTCAAGAAAGAAAAGAAAAAACATTAAGGATCATCCTCTCCCTGTTCTGAATTTCCATGAGATTCATCTGTCATTGTATTTTGGCATTCACCTCATTCTACATGTTAGAGTTACTCATTATGAGGAATCATCATCATCATTGTCATAATTATCTTCACTTATCCTGGCATCATCACAGACAGAACAGATGTGAACCACAGGACAGGCAAATATGTGAAAATGTGAACGGCACTAAGGTAGGAAAACCTTGAACCTTTCTACAAAACTCTTACAAGTTGGCCTTACATGGGAAGTGTACATAATGTTTTGGATCCTTTCAATTTTCCCAATGAATTCCATTGTAATACCCCTCCCCCTTAGGTGATGATATATCATTGCTTTGGGGTCACTTATAGGCCGTCCATGAGCAAGAATCTAAAATAAGGAAGGTGAAATATGTATGTTTTTATAGTTTGCCAATTACAATCCTGGTGCGTTATAATTTTTGATGAATGCATGAGAAGTCAGCGGAATGCCTGTTTGGAAATTAAAATCAACCAGTCATGTACAAGGAAGCATTAGGAGCATCTCCTACACCTCCTGTGATACTGTGAGGCATGAAAGCATTCAGGCAGGGCAGGTATAGAAGCCATATTACTGATTTCTTTTACTTTCAATGACAGGCTTGATCAAGAAATGACATTACTGAATAGGCTGGCATGGCAGATACCATGTACCAATGACATCTTCAAGTTCTTTTCTTTATAAAACCTATATCTATTCCTATACTGCTAGGATTTTTGCTTTTGTTTTCAATTTTTGTTTTACTATGATGCAGCGGTCGATGGCAAGAGAAAGAGTAATAGACAGTGAAGGGGTGGGGTATAGACATTTCTTAGTAGCCATATATTCTGCGAGTATGACTTTGTGCCCCTACCTGCTGTCAGTTTCTTGAGGGAAGAATATTTTCTGATTAATCATTTTATTACTCTAAGTGCTCAGCACAATAATTTCCATATAGCATGTGCTCAGTGAAAATTTATTAATTAGCTGAATTTGATAAATGATATGAAACATGAAGAAAAGACAACTCAATAAGCCTTGACAAATATGATAGTTGAATTCCTAAGAAACCTTTCAATGGGAAATTGGGGTTTGAGGGTAGACTGTTTTGAATGCCAATAACATGTAATTTTCATGGAATAAATTCAAGAATAATTATAATATACACATACATATACACACGTGCATATCTATGAAATCTAAACATGTCTAAATCTCTAAGATTCTCATGTTAGTGGGCCCTTTTCCCCAAGAAAAGTCTCACTCATGCTGTTTTCATCAATATTCTCCTTATCACAAGGCTTAAACATTTTTGCCCATTTGTCACCTACTATCATTATAATCCAAGCAAAAAAAGTCAAAACTTATGTTTGGCTGTGAACTGAGCTTCATTTTCTTATAATCAAGGTATGACTTCCGTATTAATACTGGCATCCACCATAAGTTCATGGAAAAGAGCAGCCAACAGGTTAGCAAATACAGCCTCCTAAATAATTTATTGTGTCACATCCAATAATGGCTATAAAACTGTCTGCCACTGGATACATTTCAATATCCAATCTGGCCTGCTATCCACAAGCACGAAAATTAAAAGTCAGTGGCTGGCTGTGCCATAACTGTGGCTAAGTAGGTAAAGACACTCACTTCGAGGTGACAGAGAGTCAAAAGTAGTCACAGATATTATCCAAGGCACTGGCTTTCTTCCGTCCTAGCGGTACTACAGCTATACATATAGGGCTACAAAAATGAGAGTAGGTGGTAGTTGAGTTGACTTCCACTTTCACATTTCATCCAGAATTCCCACACTTTGAGTTTTTTTCCGTTCAATTTCCATGAATGATTTCTTTTTTTTTTTTAAAAAAAAAAAAAAAACCTGATCTAATTTATTTTAGAGGGGGCAGAAATATGGAGCATCTGCTACTGTTCCCACTGCTTACACCTTGGGCATACATGGCCTTAAATAATGGACACTTTTCCCACTAGTCCTGCACAGACACGGCCTCAAAGTCTATCATGGTATTCCTGACCACTACTACAAGGCAACTGTACTTCATTCTTTCTTTCCTTTTTAACCACTTGCCATCTACTGATTTCATTTTTTCAAATGAGATGACAAGGACCAGACTAGTTAAAAATGGCTACCAAGTCACAATGTAGCAATATTGGTGGGTCACTTTTGACAGTTTCCCTAACCCATAAACCAATGTTTCTTTTATTAATTGTCCTTATTACCTCCTCAAATAGACTTCCTTGAAAAAAAAAATGAAGAACTTAAGAAGCAGAACTTTTTATAATAAACCTACCATGTCATTTTCGGTTGGATTTCCTCAGAAATAAATGCTGAGAGAAGAATTTGAATGTAAGGAGCTTATTTCAGAGGTGATATCAGGAAGTGTGATGAAAGGGTTGGTTGAAGAGACAGAGAAGAGAAAGAAGCCAGTCCAGTGCAAGCTGATGAGTCTGTTATGTTGCCACCGAGAGCAACGGATGTTCTATCCTCATTGGGACCTCAGGACACTGAATTGTTTCACCTAAGAGAAAGGGTACGTTCCATCACCTGCCATGCGCACTCTGTTAAGAGCTATTCCCAATGATGTTACCTCCCCAGCAGGTTCAGCTTATAAAACAGCCATGGAGAAGAATGCAAATAATCACACAATACAGTAGGAAACTGCAGGCATATACAGAAATTATGAGTTCCTAGAAAATGAGGAGGACACCCAGGCCATGTGTTAAAGAGTTATACTCATTTTCCATGCATTCTTAAAGGATGCCACTTTAATTCCTTTCAACAGAATGGAATAAGCTTTCAAACAATTGGGTTGATATGATAGATAACTTTGAGTAAGACTTCTTATAAAGTGAATTATTAACGTATTAATGAATTTATTATTCATTGCACGACCGGAGGTCTATTAGGATGAGCCATGATGCATACAAATTTTCACAACCTTCAGGGCAGGTTCCATTTCACATTTTGAAATAGGTTTCTGAGAAAAAAAGGAGCTCTTCCTTCACTCAATTAAAAATATCAGCAGATCAGTCTGCACAGAAACTGTAGCTACCTAAATCCACTAATGACATGTCCCAAATTGACTGATACATCACAGTGGTTGAAGTAGTGATGAAGGTAGGTTGTTTTATAATGTGATCCTCTCACTTTCCCCATACATTTTAGACCAGTATTTATTCTCTGTATTTTCTACATCAATGATTATAAGGATTTTCCCTTGAATCACTGGATAGCACAAATAAATAGCAACACAATATTAATTTATTGTGTAATATATTTTTGTAAAAATGGAAAAGGAAAAGAAGCAATCATCAGTAACATGTTTCTTTAATACACAATTACACGTTTTGAATGCAACCCCTAATTATCATGGTTTTATCTTCCACCTTCCCATTCATTTGCCGAACCCATTATTATAGCCAAGGTCAAGGTTTATTTACAAACTTTGTAGCAAGTATCATCACATCCAGAAAGTTTGGTAAGTGTAGTCACAGACCTTTGATTTTCTTGACTAATATAATCAAATGTATCCTCTGCTTTGGCTTAGTTAATGCCAAAAAAATTATTGTTCCATTCTGTAATAAATTAAACACTGTAACATGCACATCTAAAGTATGTCAGCCTCAATGTGTTTTTCAAAAAAAAAAAAAAGGTACATTAAATTCCACTATACACATAATGGACTGCATGTAAATAACAAAGAATGAATAGAATTTCTCTGAAAAGCATAAAAATGAATAATTAAAGATACATAGTTCCTGGTGTGTGGTTTCCTGTCACCGAGAATTGTGATTTTTAAAGAATGGATACATGTGGGAACCAATTTACTATACATTTATGCATCTTTGAGGTTTCTCATCCACAGAGCAGATTGAAGAGATTATAAAACGACTAAATTTCTCTACTTCTTTATTAATTCCCTAATATCACTCTTCTGTGTAGCAGCGCAAGTAGAGTGTTCCAGTCTCACCTCTTTTGACAATCCATTGAATTCATACTCTTTTTGGAACCTCGGGGCACTTGTCTGTCCAAATATGAGCCCACAGTTTAGGCTATAAACCACGCATTCGTTCTGCTCTGCTTTCCTATCGCTGGCACTGCACATGCCCCACTTCCCAACCTGAAATCCTTATAAACATACTTCTTACTTCCTAATGAAAACTCAGTAGGGAAACAGAATTAAATATAAACTTTCAATTTCAGATGGCGTTTACAATAACGCTGCTAAATAGAATAAGTGGGGGAGTGGTAGAGTACATCATTTTTTATTGGTGATTAAGGAAGGGCAAAGAGGACCATCTATTTTCTTTGTACTACTTTACTAATATGCCTCACAAATTTAAATAATATAATTTGCTCTCATATGATCATACTTGATCACTCCATTAAATTATTTTATTGTTTTGTAACTGGTTGATTTCAATGAATTAATAACTCACTGGGAGGCAACGTGCAAATCACAAAGGAAACACATTTTTAGAGTACAGTATTATGTATATTTTCAATATGTGGAGTAACTAGCGTGACCATCATAACTAAATATCTCAACTTATAAAGACATGAAACAGAACAAAATGGCAGCTTGGTTCAATTAACTTCAATAAACAGAATAATTAGCAATCTTTAAAGTCTATTCAGGTCTTATGGCTATTTATAATGGATGGAAGAAGAGGATGTAACGGAAATGATGGTTAAAAAAAGACTTGTTACTTCTGGCTGCGTATACTCTAATTTTAAGGAAAATTTGAGTCACTCCTCTATTCCAAGAGCTCTACGAGGGCTAAAGAATGAACGGAAAAATCAGCCTACTCAGACACTAATAGTCTATAAGTAAATAAATAACCTTAAAAGTGTATCACAGCAAGGGCTGGCCACAGTGGCTCAGTGGCAGAGTTCTCGCCTGCCATGCTGGAGACCCAGGTTCATTTCCCAGTGCCTGTCCATGCCAAAAAAAAAAAAAGTTAACTTCCATGCAGGTCATTTCAGTTATATCCTATAAACAGGGAAGATTTTAAGCAAGGGAATGTCATATGTCATATTATATTTTGCCTTTGAAAGAGATAAGCCTAGCAGCCTTGTGACGATTAAACTGGAGGGAAGCAAAATTACAGGGAAATTAGGAAGCTCTGACTGTATTAAGAGTGAGAATTGAACTAAGGGGGTGGCTGACAGCTGGAATCGTGGAGAACGGGTGGCAGATTTAAAAGAAATCCAGGAGACAGTGGGAATTAGTTATGTGGATCTGAATAAAGAGGAAAAAATACTTCTTTCCTAGCTTACCCACAAGACTGTTAGGTGGATAAAATGATCATAAAAGTGTTTTGTTAATCATAAAGCTTTCTATATATTTAAGGAAATGATATTACGTAATACACAGTTATAACAACATAGCTATTTTGTTCAGACACATTAGAACAGCTATGCTTAAAAATCGTTTTTTAAAGGGTGCTTTTCTAGCTCTTTGAGAGAAAAATAACATCTCAGGTAGCCCATGTGGATTCACATTTCCTAAGTGGATGCAGTAACAGATATCTGCTTTGCAAGAAGTTAGGGAAGCATGGCTAGAGGACTGAATCTGGGCAAGGATGAGAAACTAGAGAACAGAAGCACATGGATTCTCAGGGATGTAAGGGAAACAAGGCAGAAATATTAGAAACTAAAATGAAGGTGAGAAATAATCAGATTCTAGAATTCACTGGCAGACAGAAGAATTGAAATGAAAGATTCTTAGAGTAGACCTGACCTCTTTATGCAAGAAAAGTTCAGCTACAATCGAGACCCCAGATATTCCATTGTTTAAAAAATGAATAAAATCGAGGCCAGAAAGGACCCCTCTGAGTACCACTTTGAAGAAGAACACAGGAACGAAATTCTTTAGCGAGATCAGAACCCAGGAACAGGGTTCCTAAGATCTATGGCAGAAGCATTAAAAGGCAGGCAGTGGCCCAAATTTGCATTGCCAAATCTGTTTCCTTCCAAGCTGGCAGAGTGGCATCTTTTTCTGAGTGTGATCTTTGGAATCTGAAAAACATGCTCCATATTCAAGCTGCCTCACAAGCAGCTTAAACTGAGGCTCAGTTTCTAGATCTGTAATATAGAGCTAAAACCTGTTTTGAAACTTGACCAAAGGACAGGCTAAAACAACATATGAAAGATACCTAGTACTGCATCTAGCACAAAGAAATATTTAATAAATAGGAGGTATCATTATTATATTATAAATTAGGTTTGTAACCTAAATTTCTTGCTGCTTGATGACAGGACCATTTTTAAAAATTGATGTTCCTATTAATCCACTATTCAAAAACTGGAATTCCTCTAATTAGAGCCAAGTGTGATATAGGAAGATAGATGTAAGAAAGATAAATACGAACAGAAACTGAGTGTAATAATGATGCAATGAAAGGAGAAAAAAAAATGCTATACTAAAAGGAAAACAGATTTAAATTTTGCATGGCCACACTATACCACAGTTGGTTAGTTAGGGATATTTTTGTTCACAGAGGCAACGCGATTAATCATGCAGTCACAGCAGTCTGTACTCAACATTACATTGACGGTGTTATGCTTTTCTTGGCCTTCCCAGAGAGACAAGTATTATGAGTCACCTTATTAGTAGGGACTAAATACTCTGCATAGCTTAATAGAAAAAGTCCTTACTTCAGTGTCAGGAGACCTCCGTTCTATTTCTAGGTTTATTACTAACTAGAAGAAGCTTTAACCAAGTAACTTTATCTATATAGGTCTCAGATACTTCATCTCTAAATAAAAGTGACTGGTCTAAGTATTCTGTAAGGATCTCTGGCCTTTGAAATTCCAGGTGTCCATAAAACATATCTACCTACATATTTGCAACATATGTAAGAAACAAAAGGGTCCTATCCAGAAAAAATTAAAGAACTACTTCAAATCAACCAGAAAAGTTGACATCTCAATGGAAAAATGAGCATGATATTAGAACAGGCTCTTTATTAAACATAATATTCAAATGGTCAATAAACATAGGTAAAGGTGCTCACCCTAATGACTCATTAGAAAAATGGAAATGAAAGCTACAATGAGATAAAACAGCACAACTACCAGAATGGCTAAAATAAAACAGAGATAATGCTAAGTATTAGCAACAATATCTGGAATTCTTATATTCTGATGATGGTTGAGTGATTTCTTTTTACATACATTGATAACTGCTTGGCATTATCAAATCGAGTTGAGCATTTGACTAGCCTATAACCTACTGTGCTAGATTGAAACTCTTATGTACCCCAGAAAAGCCATGTTCTTCAACTCCATTATTCTGGGACCTACTGTTGGGTGGGGCTTTTTAATTAGGTTGTTTCCATGGAGATGTGACCCCACCTATTCAAGGTGGGTATTAATTCACTTGCTGGAGTCCTTTGAGGGACAACCGTTTTATGGAGAAAGCTCAGAGCTGAGAGAAGCTAAGAGAGAGAGGAAATGCCCACTGAGACAGAAACAGACTGGGAGGAACAAGCAAGGACACACAGAAGCCTGGAGACATTTTTGGAGAAAAGGACCAGCAGAAATCGTCATATACCTTCCGATGTAACAGAGGAATACCAGATGTTATTGGTTTTTCTTGAGAGTCAAGGTATCTTTCTCCGCATGCTTTAATTTCAGTATTTTCATGGCCTTGGACTGATACATTTGTAACCTAATAAATCCCCTTTGTAAAAGCCAATCTATTTCTCATATATTGCATTCAGACAGTTTTACCAAATTGAAACACCTAGCAATTTCACTTCCTTGAACATGCAAAAGAGTACATGTACATGTGCAAAAAATGTACTTGATCTTCAGGGGAGCATTAATTTTAAAGGTCCCCAAATGAAATCAACTCAAACATTCACGATGAATAAAACAGATAAGGAAATTATTTTTTTATATTATGGGATACCACACCATACTGGAAATGTTTGAACTACAAGTGCCAAAATAAATGAACCTCACAAACACAATATTGAGAGAAAGAATAGACAGAAATGAGTACATACTGTATGATCCCAATTAAGTAAAATTCAGAAATAATCGAACCTAATCTATGATATGTTAAAATTCAGTATTTGCTTACATGTGGGGGCACATTGATTGAGAAGTGGTATGACTTGGGATTTGGGATGCTAGTAATATTTTTTCTTGTCCTGGTTAGTTAATGGAATCTTCTCAATGTGCTAACCAATTATATTCTGGACTAACTGATCTGTGCAGTTTTTTTTTTAAACTTTTTTATTGTATAGTATAACACATATACAAAGCAAAGAAATATAAAAAAGCAATAGTTTTTTCTTTTTGTTTTTACATAGGCAGGCACTAGGAATCGAATCCAGGGCTCTGGTAGGGCAGGCAAGAACTCTGCCACTGAGCCACCGTTGCACTGCCCAAAAAAACAATAATTTTCAAAGCACTCTTCAAAAAGTAGTTACAGGACAGATCCCAGAATTTGTCATGGGCTATTATACGATCCTCTCAGGCTTTTTTTCTTCTAGCTGCTCCATAATATAGCAGGCTAGAAGGCGTAAATATTTTTTTATCATCACAATCGACTCTTTTCCTTCTTTTTTTTTATGAAAAATAACATATATACAAAAAAGCTATAAATTTCAAAGCACTGCACCACAATTAGTCATAGAATGGATTTCAGAGTTTGACATGGGTTACAATTGCATAATTTTAGGTTTTTACGTCTAGCTGCTCTAAGATACTGGAGACTAAAAGAGATATCAATTTAATGATTTAGCATTCATATTCATTTGTTAAATCCTATCTTCACCGTATAATTTTACCATCACCTTTGATCTTTCCATTCCTCTCTTTAGGAGTGTTTGGGCTATGGCCATTCTAACTTTTTCATATTGAAAGGGTCTGTCACTAATATGGGGTAGGGAGATGGAACCATCTGGTGTTCTGGAGAGGCTGGGCCCTCTGGGTTTCAGGACTTATCTGGACCAGGGACCCATCTGGAGGTTGTAGGTTTCTGGAAAGTTGCTCTAGTGCATGAAACCCTTCTGCAATCTTTTATATTGCTCTAGGTGCTTTTTGGATTGGCAGGAATGGTCCTGGTTGGGGGTTGGCAGGTTATGATAGGTAGCAAGGTCTAACTGAAGCTGGTATAAGAACAAACTCTAGAGTAGCCTCTCAACTTTATTTGAAGTCTCTCTGCCACACATACTTTATTAGTAACACTTCTTTTCCCCTTTGGGTCAGGGTGAAATTGTTAATTCCATGGTCTGATCTGTGCACTTTTACATACTTGTGTTATATTTCAAGAAAATGTTTAGAAATCAAGCTGGACAGAATTACTTTCATCTACAAAGGAAAATTGCTCCAGTGGTGAATGTTATGATAAAATTTTCCTTGGCTATGCTCTATATACATAAATTAGCACAGGAAGTCAGGGATAGAGATAAAAAATAGTTACACATACATAGAAACACGTACATATATGTATGGAGAATGGAGAAAATGCAGAGGGGAGAGAAGAGGGAAGAAAATAACAGAGGGGAGAGGGGAGAGGGGAGAGACGGAGATAAGGGAAAGAAGGGAGGGAGGATGCAAAGAGAGGTAGAGTGAGAGGCAGAGGTGGAGGGAAAGAGAGAGAACGAAAGAAGGGGATTGATTTTCTGAACAATTCCATTCTAGACAATTAAATTTCTATAATTTTTAGACAATTAACCAGAGTATCTTGGTTATAGATTTTTTCCAATCTAAAATGTAAAACTGTCTTTTTAGTTACTAAAAATAGTCAACGATGATGCTGAAGACCAAATAAACCAGAGGATGTCAATTCTAGAATACAACAGTTTAGCTAATACAATTTCCTTCTGTTACAGGTTTATAAGCAACAGGTCTACAATAGTAGTTGGAGACTTCAAAATGATACTCTCATCAATGAGTATGAAATCTAGACAGAGGATCAGTAAGAAAACAGAGATCTTGAATAATACGATAAATGAGCTACACTTAACAGACATTTACAGAGCATTATACCCAACAAGAGCAGAATATACATTCTTCTCAAGTGTTCATGGATCATTCTCCAGGACAGACCACATGTTGAGGCACAAAGCAGGTCTCAATAAATTTAAGAATGTGGGAATTATACGAAGCATTTTCTTGGATCATAATGGAATGAAGTTGGAAATCAATAACAGGCAGAAGTCACAAATTTATGGAGGCTGAACAACAACACTCTCAAACAACCAGCGGGTGAACGAAGAAATTATACGAGAAATTAGCAAATAACTTCGGGCAAATGAAAATGAAAACACAACATATCAAAACTTATAAGATACACATATAATCGACAGCACCTTTGTATATGAAAAGTTTAGAATGAGCATAGTCCAAATACCCAAAAAGAGTGTAAGAAAGACCAAAGGTGATGGTGGAGATATACAGAGAAGATAGGGTTTAACAAACATGTATGAGTGCTGAATTGTTGTACTGATATTTCTTTTAGTCTCTAGTATCTAAGAATGCTATAAATAAAAACCTAAAATTGGGGAACTGCAACCCATACTAAACTCTGAAATGTTGTGATGTTTTAAAATTTATTGCCTTTTTTATACATATGTTATTTTTCACAAAAAAGAAAAAAAGTCAATTGTGACAGTAAATGCACAGCTATATGATATTGTGAACCACTTACTGTACACTTTGAATGATTACATGGTATGTGAATATAAATATAAATCAATAAAAAATAAAATAAAATAAAAAAACTTATGCGATCATACGCTTCCAAAAAAAAAAAAAAAAGAAGAAGAAAGAAAGAAAGAAATCAACAAATGGTGCTGCAATAAGGGGATAGTCACATGGAAAAAGAATGAAATGTGAGTCCAACCATAAAGCATGCCAAAAAAAAATTATGGGATGCAGCAAAGTAAATACTGAGAGGGAAATTTATTTGCCCTAAACACCAACATTTGAAAAGAGGATGGAAAAAAAAATGAAGGAATTAACTTCTCACCTGGATGAACTAGCGAAAGAACAGCAAATTAAACCTAACACAAACAGAAGGAAAGAAATCATAAAGAGTAAAGCAGCAATAAACGAAACTGAGATCATGAAAACAGAGAGAGAATCAATAAAACCAAAAGTTGGTTCGTTTAGAAAATCAACAAATTAGATGGACCCTCAGCTAGGCTGACAAAGGAACAATGAAAGAGGATGTAAATAAATGAAATCAGAAATGAAAGGGGGAACATAACTACTGACCCTGCAGAACAAATGGTGATAGTGAGAGGGTACTATGAACAAATATATGCCAACAAACTAGACAACTTAGGCGAAATGGAAAACTTCTTAGAAAACAAGAACAATAAATATTGACTCAAGAAGAATTAGAAGACCTCAACAAATGAATCACAAAAGACTGAAATCACTCATTAAAAGTCCCAAAAAAGAAAAGTTCAGGACCATATGACTTCCTATGTGAATTCTACCAAACATTCAAGAAATAATTGCCACCGAACCTGCTCAAAAACTCTTGGAGAAAACTGAGGAGAAGGGAATGTTACCTAACTCATTCTTGGAAGAAAACATTACTCTAACACCAAAGTCAGACAAAGATACTACAAGAAAATAAAATTGCAGACCAATCTTTGTAGTGAATATAGATGCAAAAAGTCTCCACAATACACTTGCATATCAAATACAGCAGCACGTTCAAAGAATTATACACCAAGACCAAATGGGTTTTAATCTAGTTATGCAAGGAAGGTTCAACTCAGGAAAATCAGTTAGTGAAATATACCACATCAATAAATTAAAGAGGAAAATCCACATAATCTCGATTGATACAGAACAGGCATTTGACAAAATTCAGCATTCTTTCTTCATGAGAATACTTCAAAGGATAGGAATACAAGGCAACTTCCTCAACATGATAGATATCACAGGCAACATCACACTAAATGGGGAATGACAGAAAGCTTTCCCTCTAAGATCAGGAACAAGACAAGGATGCCTGCTGTCACCACTGTTATTCAAAATTATGCTGGAATTTCTAGCTAGCTAGAGCCATTAGATAAGAAAAAGAAATATTAGGCATTCAAATTGGAAAGGAAGAAGTAAAGCTTTCACTGAAGCAGATGACATATACTCTATGTAGAAAATCCTGAAAAATCCACAGGAAAGTTACTAGAGATAATAAATGAATGCAGCAATGTGGCAGGATAGAAGATCAAAATCCAAAAATTAGTAGTATGTCTATCCACCAGCAATGAGCAATCTGAGGAGGAAATCAAGGAAAACTTCCATTTACAATAGAAACCCAAATAATCAAGTATCTAGGAATAAATGTTACCAAGGACAGAAAATGGGTCTTTTGCTAAGAGAAATCAAGAAAGACCTAAGTAAATGGACATACTGTGTCCATGGATTGGAAGACTAAATATGGTTAAATGTCAGTTCTGTCCAAATTGATTTATAGATTAAATGCAATGCCAATTAAAATCCAAACAACTCCACAGAAACAGAAAAAACAATAATCAAATTTATCTGGAAAAGTAGAGTTTCAAATAGTTAAAAATCTTATGAGAAAGAAAAATGAAGTGATAGATCTCACATTACCTGACTTTAAAGCATATTACAAAACCACATTGGTCAAAATGGCAAGGTAATGGCAAAAAGAAAGATATACTGACCAATGGAATCAAACAGAGTGTTCAGAGATGGCCCTTCACATCTATGGCCACTTGATCTTTGATAGGGCAGTCAAATGAACTCAACTGGGACAGAGCAGCTTCTTCAAAAATGCCGCTTGGAGTACCGGATTTCCATATGCAAAAGAATGAAAGAGGACCACTATCTTACACCTTATAAAACATTTAACTCAAAATGGATCGAACACCTAAACTTCAATGCTGAGACCATAAGTTGTTTACAAGAAAATGTAGGAAAATAAATTAGGGATATTGTGATGGGCAGTAGTTTCCAAGACCTTACAACCAAAGTGCAAGAAAGGAAAGAAGAACTAGATAAATGGGATCACTTCAAAACTGAATACTTTTGTGCTTCAATGAACTTTTTCAGGAACATAAAACAGCAGCCTATGCAATGGGAGACAATATTTGGAAACATATATAAGATCAGGTTTAATATCCAGAATCTATAAAGAGATCATACAACTCAACAGCAAAGAAAACAACCCAATTCATATATGGGCAGAAGACATGGATACTTTTCTGAAAAGCAAGTAAAAATGACTCAAAAACATATTAAAAGATACTGAGCATCACTTGCTATTAGGGAAATACAAATCAAAACCACAATGAGGTATCATCTCACACTGACTAGTTTGGCCATTATCAAAAAAAAAAAAGAGAAAACTACAACTGCTAGAGAAGATGTGGAGAAAGAGGCACAGATATTCACTGTTGGCAGGAATATATAATAGTGCAATCATTCTGAAAGGCAATTTTTGGTAGTCCCTCAGAAACTAAGTGCAAAATTACCATATGATCCAGAAATCCTATTACCAGGTGTTCTAGTTTGCTAAAGTTGCCGGAATGCAACACACCAAAGATGGATTGACTTTTAATAAAGGGGGATTTATTTAGTTAAAAACATATAGTTCTTCCGAGGAAAGGCAGCTAGCTTTTATCTGAGGTTCTCTTTTATGTGGGAAGACACAGGGCAATCTCTGCTGACCTTCTCTTCTGGCTTCCCACAGCTTTCCCCGTGGTGATTCCTTTCTACACGTCCAAAGGTCTGGGCTGAGCTATGAGTGCTGAGATCAGGTATGCTGAGCTGCTTGGGCTGTGCAGCATTGAGCTCTCTCATTTAAGCATCCAGTCAATTAAATCAAACATCACTCATTGCAGGAGGTACTCCCCCTAGCTGACCACAGATGCAGTCAGCGACAAATGAGCTTCATATGCCAAGGGCTCATATCCACAGCAACAGACTAGGTACCTTCACCTGGCCAAGGTGACACCTGAACCTAACTACCACACTAGGTATATATTCGGAGGAACTGTAGGCAAGGACAGAATCGGACATTTGTATGCTGATGTTAATAAACGGCATTTTTCATGATTGCCCAGATGGAAACAGCCAAAATGTCCATCAATGGACAAATTTCTTAATGGACAAGTTGCTTGACAACCTGCGGTAAATACATACAGTGGTATATTATGCAGTTTTAAGACGGAATAAAGTCATGAAGCATGCAATAACATGCACAAACCCTGAGGACACTATTCTAAGTGAAATTAGCCAGAAACGAAAGGACTAATACTGTATGGTCCCACTGATATGAACTAATATGAACTAACATCAGTAATCTTTGAGAGTTAAAGTTGAGACCACAGGTTACCAGGAAATAGAAAGATGGTAGAGATTGGGCATATGATGCTGAAGAACTATAGAATGTTCAACAGGGCTGTGCCAGTATGAAAGGATTATGTTCCCTAGAAAAGCCATGTTTTAATCCTGATCATTGTGTGATTCCTATTCAATGCTGTAGGTTGGAAACTTCATTAGACTATCTACATTGAGATGTGACACACATATTGTGCATATTAGCCTTTGACTAGAGGGAGATGTGACTCCACCCATTCCAGGTGGGTCTTCATTAGTTTACTGGAATCCTTTAAAAGGAAACAATTTGGAAAAGCTTTACAGTCAACAGAGACACAAGAGCCCACTGAGCCAAAGACTGCTGGAGATGAAGAAGGAAAATGCCCCTGGGGGAGCTTCATGAAACAAGAAGCCTGGAGAGAAAGCTAGCAGATGTTGCCATATGCCTTTCCAGTTGAGAGAGAAATCCTGAACTTCTTCGGCCTTTTTTGAGTGAAGGTAATCTCTTGTTGGTGTCTTAATTTGGACATTTTTATAGACTTCCTTTTATTGGGACATTTTCACTGCCTTAGAACTGTAAACTTGCAAATTAATAAATTCCCCCTTTTAAAAACTCTTCTGTTTCTGTTAAATTGCATTCCAGCAGCTAGTCAACTAGAATAAGGACTGGTTGCAAAGATCCAGAAATGGATAGCACCATACTATCTGCTGGTAGCACAATATTGTAAGTACACAGAATGAAGCTGAGTGTGAGTATGATTGAGTGAAGAGGGCTGGGGGCATGTGTGATACCAGAAAGAAACTTAGAGGATAGACTATGGCAGTATAACTTAGCGATGCTGAGAGTGAACAATGATGGTGGTGAAATGTGTCATATAGATCATGGTGATGAAGACATGGCTATATGATTATACTGGGAACCACTCACTTGTTTTTACTTAGGTTGGATTGTACAACATGTGAATAAAACTGTTTAAAAAGGAACAGCTGCAAGCGTTGGGGAAAATATGGAGAGAGAGAATGTACCTATTCACTGTTGGTACAGAATGAATGGTGCAGCCTTTCTAGAGGGCAGTGTGGTGGCTGCACAGGAGGCTAGGGATGGATTTGCCTTATGATCCTGCCACCACGAAGTTACATGTATACTTGGAGGAATGGAGGGCAGACACACATATGGATATTTGCACACTGGTATTTATGGTGGCAGTGTTCCTGAATTCCAAATGCTGGAGGTGACCTAAGGGTGCATGCCCTGAAGACTGGAAGGGGGAACTGTGTTTTATAATACAACGGACTATTGAGCAGCTGCAAGGACTGAAGTCTTGAGGCACGTAAGTAGGCAAGTGAACCTTGAGAACACTACACTGAGTGAAATAAGCCAGAAACAAACACACAAATATAATGCCTCACTGATATGAACTACCTGTAATGTGTAAATTCTGATAATTGAATTTGAGAGCTGAGGTTATCAGGTGCAGGCCTAACGTAAAAGTTCCTAGATTATAAACTCATACCGCACTCATATCTACTCTAGATTTGTAAATGTTATTTCTAAATTCAGAGATGCTGAACTCTTTGTGGTCATTCCATGGAACTTTGGGTATTTGGGTGACCCTGAGACTGAGACCTCGAATTGGGTAGCTATGAAATACAGGATTACCCCATACAGAAACTGGGAAAAACACTGAAAAGTGATCAGATTTCAATTACAGATATGAATGAGGCTGATCTGGGTAGAACTAAGGTAAATCAAATGAAAGGGGTAAGGGACATTGACTGAATTTTAAAGCTTCAACCTCTTTGGGCGACCAAAGAAAAAGAAATTTATTTGGTGCAAAATTTATATTTTCAGTAGCACACTATCTTATTTCATTTATATGGCCAGTTTATTTGATCATCATAACATGGAACCATGAATGAGGAGTGAGATCTTGTTGATTCGTATAGGTTGGTGTGATGCCCCGATACATTCCAGCGTAAACTCCCTTACTTGAGACATGCCTCCCAGGGGTGTACAATTCCCTGGCAATGTGGGACTTGACTCCCAGGGATGAGCCTGGCCCGCATATTGTGGGAGTGAGAAAGCCTTCTTGACCAAAAGGAGGGAGAGAAATAAAACGAAATAAAGTTGCAAAGGCTGGAAGATTTGAAAGAGAGTTGAGAGGTCTATTTGAGTTTATTCTTATGTAAGTTTGTAGATAGGCCTTTTAAGTTTTTGGTGTATTAGAGTAGTTAGAGGGAAATACCTAAAACTGTTCAACTGAAATCCAATAGCCTTGATTCTTGAAAGTGACTGAATCCAATAGCTTTGATTCTTGAAGGTGACTTTTAAGGCTTGAATGTGTGACTATGAAAACCTTGGACTGACACTCCCATTATGTACAGATGAGTAAGAAAAAAGAGACACAAATAAACAAACAATGGGGGGTATGGAGGGTATGGGATGTTTTGGGTGTTCTTGTTTACTTTTATTTTCATCCTTATTTTTATTATTTTTAGAGTAATAAAAGTCTTCAAACATCTATCGTAAATATGAATGCACAGCTTCATGATGGTATTGTGAACCACTGATTGTACACAGGATGATTGCATCTCAATAAAAAATTCATTGGAGAAAAAAAGTCATCTTTTTAACCTCCTTATATGATTTTGAAGCCTAATTTTGTGATTAATTTAATGTTAAACCTAGGCGAAATATTTTCAAGTGGCTTCTATCTAATGATAAAGAAAATAATGTAACAATTTATCTAAGAAGAGCATAAAACAAAAGTTCCAGAGGTAGTTGTACATAAACTACACAAAGGAGAGGTAATTATTTGGCTTCAACTCCTTCTGAGTGAAAGTGTGTATGCCCGTGCTCACGCTAAGTTTAAAAACGTCTAAACTGATGACCTGAAATTGACTTTTTTTTTTTTTTTTTTTCTGGCATGGGCAGGCCCCGGAAATCAAACCCAGGTCTCCGGCATGGCAGGCAGGAATTCTGCTATTGAGCCACCATTGCACTGCCTGATCTGAAACCAACTTTTGCAACAGTCTTTACCTCTTCCTACTAGATTTGATGCAGTGAAGATGAGTAGCAGTTGGAAGACCTCCTCATTTCAAATGACACTTCGAATATGACATTTCACCCTTTACTTTAAATTACTATTTTTCACGGAATTTGCCTTTTTTTTTTTTTAAACTCTTCAGCTATCATTTTACTTTTTATGGACTTCCCAGTTTTTCTATATCATTCAAACTAGGAAACCTGGAAGCCTCTAGTTCATTCCAAAGCTGTCTATCTGCATATTCCCAGAATGACACTAAATTCCTTGCACAAGCCTAAATTCCAGCAAAATAAGAAGTTTACTGGAGGCTGTACATGCAAGACGTATACTGAGAATGTCTTTTTTTCAAAAATGAAGTTGGTTTCCAAAAGCAATGTATATGTTTAACATTTAAAGTAGCTTTGCTTTATTCAGAAACCATACTTGATATTGCAATTACTATCTCTTGGGTCACAATTCCTGTGGTTATAAACAATGTTTCTCTTTTAAAAATCTTTTCCAAAACTATCAAAGAAGATACTGAAACATTACAGCTTGCTCTAATTTTTCATTCAATTTGAAGACAGTGTGAACAAGTCCTGAAGACACTGTCTTATGTTTTACTAATATCTCCAGAGAAGGGATTAAACTTATGAAAATTTGTATCTTCACAGAGAATCTATAGATTTCCTCATGAAAGAAATTAAACCTTAAAAAGGATTAAATTCTTTAAAGCCTTAAGCACTGTGACCTGTGAATAATAAAGAAGTATATATTTAATAATAAACAGAATTAAATTACTGTTTGCTAATTTGATCTTATCAAATATCATTTGAAATGTATTGATTTCTCCACTCATAAAATATTAATTTTCCTCAATCAAGTTATGAATTTTCTCTCAATAACTACCATTTTATTGTTTTGGTTTCTTTGATCCTAACGTATATGAAGACATAAGAATAAATGAAATGCAAATACCTCTGTTAATATTTGAAATATTTATAAGAACTTCATGTAAGAAGTCAATCTCACCATTCTATGATGTATTTTCCTGAAGGACATACACATTGCACAGATATATTAAATACCTGAGGCGATTTGATAACACCTTAACTAAATACTTCTATTCAAAGGGAAATGACAGTCATATATTTCTTCTTGTAAAAAAAATTCAAACATGGTGTATATTTATTTTCTAAGTGAAACAAGAAAGATGGGGAGAAAGTGAGACACTTGGAAAATCAAAAAACCTTAAAATTTCTGAGATTTATTTATTTATTATGTTTTTTTTTTTGCATGGGCAGGCTCTGGGAATTGAACCCGGGTCTCCAGCATGGCAAGTGAGAATTCTGCCAGTGAGCCACCATTGCCTGCCCTATTTTGGGTTTTATTTTAATGAGAGAAACCAAACAAAACATGTAAAAACACAAATCTTACTCAACACACTCTATAAAAATGCTCAATCTCCAAACCAGAAATACTGCTTTCCATACTTATCCTGGTCTTCAGGAGAAGTAGACCTAAAAGAATATCTCTGAAGGACAGTGGGATTTCATAATTCTGTCAAACTCAATGATTACAAGGAATGCTAACTAGAGCTCAATATTCGTATCCTTGGGAAAGTTCATTAGAAGATTGAAATCTGTGATAGCGCTAACAGGAACTAAATTTATCAGGGGTTCAGTCTTTCTCTTATAAATTTTGGGCAAGGCACAATCTTTTTCTGCAAGTAAAAAGCAAGTCAACTAAGGTGAAAATATGTATGACTTCAATTATATAAAATGGAGTGGATGGTTTTAAAAAAAAAACACTTTAAATTGTATTTGTATGTTGGGTTTTATTTCACTTTGAAATATATATTAAGAGGAATTGAATTGCTTTCACGTGTACAAAACGCTTCCTCCTGGCAGCCACTTCTCAACTGCATCTGTTGTCTTTTCCCACCTATATCCTCTTCCTAACTAAGTCTTCCTCATCGTCCCATATTCCTAAGCCAATAAGAAGAATTTCTTTCAAACCCTTAAGCCTTGCATCTGTTACCATAGAGACAGGCATCACAAGATAGCTGCTCAGTAACATTCTCAAGGAAACAAAATAAGAACTCTATGGGTTTTATAGGAAGCCCCAGTGCTACACTTTCCTAGAAAAAAAGTGTAATAGATTTCAGTTTTACAACTGTCTAAGTACGTAGATTGCAATACAGTAATTTGTAATGGTAAACCCAGGATTCTTAATTTTTTTAATTTTCTTTTGCTCAGAATCTGATTATGATTTGTCTTATGACATGGAAGAAATCTCTCTCAAATATCCATGTTCATAGAAAGCTCTCATAAACACCTCATTGCAAACTTTTAATTCTAGCACATCTTGTCAGTCTTTTACTAACAGCCTAACTGTTCTCTTACAGAGCACTGCATATATTATCTTGCTAGTCTTTGACCCCCTCTAAGAGCATATTTGATAAACAACCCCCTCATCTTTTTTATGAGAAGAACACATTTCCAGAACTCTGCAATACAAAAGCTCCTTGGGGAGTTTCTCGACTTTTGAAGAGAGAAAAGAATAGCTGCAAGGAGTCATTGCCACTTGCTTTACCTTGCTTTCCACAGCCTTCTGTACTTTCTGTAAGGTCACTGAAATCACATTGTAAATGAACACCAACAATAAAAATAACTGAATATTTTTCAAATACTAAGTTGAATGAGAGGAATGGTCTTAGTTATAGCAGATATTAATTAGACAGAGATACATCAGCAATTGCAGAGGCCACAAAAGTTTCTGATCATGACATGAAATAATAAGCATTCCTTCAAATGCGCAATCTTTCACTAGGTTAGCAGTCACAGTTATATATACTTTGTACATATACTTTGTAGGTCTGAACTGCTTTTCAAAGTCTCCAGTACTTAAACATCATGGATGGTAACAGTTGCTGTTTATGGTCTTTAGCTGATACTTAATTGTGACCTCACTTTTTCTAAATAATTGATACAATGAGAAAAATACAAAGTTTCCTTATAGCCAAGCCATGAGATAGCTTCATTTATTGTCAAAGGCCAGAAAGTAAATATTTTTTGTTTCGTGGATTTTATGGTCTCTGTTACAACTACTTAACTTTACCATTTGAGCACAAAAGCAGCTATAGGCAATATATAAACAAATGGGGGTGGCACTACTCCAACACAATTTTATTTATAGACCCCGAAAATGGAATTTCACATCATTTTCATGTGTTACAAACTATTAGTCAACTCTTTTTTGCAACCACTTAGAAACATAAAAGACATTCTTAGATTCCTGGCCGGAACATAAATAGGTGGGTGTAATAAGAGGGCATAATTTGTCCACCTGTGGTCTAGTGTGTTAAAACCCAGTAGGAGAGAAATGAAAGCATTACCTAGAAAAGGGAAATATCCTTTCATGATATGATTAGACTCGGAGATTCTTAAAGTTCCAAATACCTCAGGCGTGTCTTTCTTCAACTTCCCCTTAGTGAAAAACTCTGCTGAATGAACTGAATGCTTTCGGGTCAAGGAGCTCACTATTTTCTCAAAGTAGTTGCTTCTCTGCTTACACAACTAATAGGCAAAATATTTTTCCTCTGCTTCCAAAGAGATGCAAGTTAGTCTAACCCATCTTCAACATTGTATCGCATCTAATTAATATTTGAAATCAGCCTATTTTTTCGTTTCCTGCAACTTTCAGCATTCTTCAACTTTTTTTTTTCTTTTCTAGTACCTTCAATGTGCCTCAAATAGTATCATTTAGAGGACGTTTCCTTCTACAGGCAATGTTCACTGAACATGCTCCCAAATGTTAAAGTTCCTCTTAAACCATGGTTTTCCTCCTTAAAAAAAAAGCCTCTGAACCTTGTTTTCTTGTTTTGCTGTTGCAGCATACACTTCTGGCAGCATTACTGCACTTTTGTCTTGTTATGTTGAGACTATAGCTGACATTGAGATTGTGATCGATGAAATCAGTAAGTAGTTTTCAAAGAATTACGGACAATTGATGACTTTCTTACATCCCATATTTGCCAAATTCATTTTTCGAATCTTAATGCAGGATGGTAAACTTAGTCCTAATCAAATTCATCCTTTTGGCCTCACTACATGGTTTTAGGTAGTTATTATAATCCTTCAGAACACCAATAATACATTTGTTCTGCTTCCCAGCTAGATGGGCTATTTGGTTTTTTTTTTTTTTTTTTTTTTTTTTTTTTTTTAGGTCTTTGATATTAGTATTTTGCTGCTAAACAGAAAAAGGACAGAACCATAGGGAGCACTTTCAGAGATTATAGCCCGGGCAGATTGTGCCATTTGGACAATCCACACTACTGCCATATGAAAGCATATCTTCCTGATTTACAATGATTCACTAATTGGCACAGCAAAGCCGAATAATTTAGTGAGCTAATTCATCTAGCAGACTGTTATATCAAACAGCAAACCTTCCTGCAGCTTGACCATGAAGCCATTATAAAAGGCATTGCCAAATTCCATGCTATAATCAGTATAAATAGACATAGCACATACTTTTCACTAGATGCTTGGAAGATGCTGCCCTATAGGAAATCCCCCCTTCCCTAAAGCATCCCATCTTCCCTAGGAATCCCAAGTTATTCCCAATAATGGAACAAAATACTTATTTTTCTGGAGGAAGTATTCCCTGTTATGAAGCTGTCATGTACTCTCCGTCTCATATTCATGGACTTTCCCTACTCTTTATTTTAGTTTACCTCCAGGACTCAAAAAAAAAAAATTGTCGTGGCTCTCGCTTTTTAAACAAGCTTTGAAATTCTTTTTCTTTCTTTTTTTTTTTCAGTTCTTAGGGGTATGCTTACATGGTTTGACTTCATTTGCATTTGCATTCTTAAGAGATGGATGGCATGAGAACGGTAAAGTAATGGGGATGAGTGAGTATCTCAGGAAAAACATTTCAAAGAATAATGCTTAACCTATGGCATCTCCCCCTGCTCATCTTTCTAGGTGAAGGCCCACGGCCCTGAAGGTGGGTCACCCCATCACATGTGCGAATTTTCACTCGACCGAATTTCCATCAAATGACAACTAAGGGGAAATTGTGAGTTAGAAATAATGCTCTCGGTAACGTTTTTATCTAAAACATACAAATAGTCACTTTTACACCATGAATGCTTTAGGGGAAAAAAAAACAATCTGAGTTTGTAGACAGTGGGACAAACCCACACATTTGTACATGGCATCGAGACTGGATGTTTTTGTAAAAATCACGTTTAAGTATTTATAGTTCATTTCGTTTTGTCCTACCTCTTTCACACACTATTTTTAGGCATTTCTCCTTCCTTTATTCCTTTATTTATTTATTTTTCTCTGGATCCCTTTGGAAAACAGGGGCTTAAACATTTCGGATTGGGAGACTGTCCCTGATCTCATCCCTCTGCATGCTAATTGGGTTCCAGAGTTAGAAAGACCGGCCAGCATTGCCAACACTTACACTACACTTAAAATGACAGTAAATCTGTTCTTCAGGTGTGTGGTCCACAGGCTTTGAGATTTCATTAATAATCAACAGCGGGTGCCACCTAGTGTCCACCTCCTCCATTCATCAGTGGCATGAAATGCAGAGCCCTTACTAGTCACAAAGGAAGCAAAGCTAAACTACAATCTAACAAACAAACCGCCCCCCCGCCATGGTTTACGGAGTCTAGTGTCCGATTTAAATTACACTATCCTCATTGAAAGCAAACACTTCTTTTATAAGTAACTATGGTAACGAGAGAGTAAGGCTAGCAGAAAACTGACATATTTTTCTCACAGGAGAGGATTCACCAAAGGAGAGTCCTTGTAAAGATGCAATGTGAAAGAGTTTTTCCCGACTTGAATTGTCACTTAAAACAGTTATAAAAAGTTGAGACACGAAATTCGCCGAAGAAAACTGTATTTTGCTTGAATACAGGACTATGTAGAGAGAGCTGAATTGCATCACCCCTCCCCAAAAAAATGCTTTATCACTAGCAAAATTCTCTGAGTCTCTGAGGTTTCCAAAGCTTCACCAAGTGCCGTATCAGATTGTACAAAAGCACACACAGCAAGTTTTCAAAAGTATTGCTGATAAATAATCAGATTGCCCCAACCACATTATTAAAAATGTTTGCTGCCAAAACTAAGCACCTAGAAAACTGTTTTCTCTCCTGCTTTATGCACGAATCAGGAATGATAAATTCCACGACAGTCTTGTATGCTTCAAGGTTAAAAAGTACTCATCCAAATCCTTGACAATTTTTAGTAATATGGGTTTGTCCAAGGAGAATTATTACTCAACCAGCTTCTAACTGATGCACTGATAGTTAAACACATGTTGTTTTAACTTGCTCTTTCTAAGAGGAATACGTAATTGAAAACATGGAAAAACATTCAGGGGAAAAAAAAAGTTACATAACAGCCAGGAGCGTTCCTTGATTAGGCTGACTGGGTCATTGTAAGTGACACAGGAAAAGACACAACACAGATGAGCACCACTGTATACACTGAAAGGTCACATTAGCTGTTCATACATGACAGTCTATTTGCTTGGATGATTTTGCTACTCAGCCTATTGGAGAAACTAGATAGAGAGCTGAATCTCTTTTCTGTAGGTACTTAACAATCATGCTATTCCTACTCAGAAAAATCTATTTCTATATTATTTGAGATCTGCTTTAAGCAATTACTTGTTAAAAGCAGCTTTAAATGTTTTATTTTCTTGTTACCCTAGTGGCGATAAAAATTATATCAATATGTTTGGTCCAGTATATACTGACAGTGTGTATAGGCAGAATATGAAAACGAGGCATAGTTTCTAGAAAAAGCTTCAATTGTTCCCCTTTCCCCAAAGAACTTTATTTCTGGAGCCAAATCCAGTTCACACTGAAGCTCCATTTGCTTAAAAGTACTTCTAAGTACAATCCACTGATTGTATGGGAAAGAAATAGTGCAAGACAGAAGAGGGTTCAAAAATTTGTACGCAGGCAAGGAAGAAGGTAAGAGAAAACTCATCAGGGTTCTGAAATAACTAAAATGAGTCAATGCTCCAATTTTCAATAATTTATCATTTTCCTGTCATTTTTCATTAACAGCTTTCAAAGCTCTATCTGAAACAAGCTGATACAGGGAAATTAAGAGCGGTAATCAAGCGAGAGATTATAGACCAGCTGGGTCGACATCAAGTTGGCAAAACGTGCATACAGTTCAATAGCTGAAACAGATGCTGGAGTTGTTGAAAAACCCTGCAGGAGATATTGATGTATTTTCTTCATATAACACAGAATGACTGAAATAAATGTCAAAAGCTACAAATTGACGAGGAGAAAAGACCGATAGTCAAACTCCTTACGAAACAGGAAACCCAGTGTAACAATTTGCAACCGATCCAAACATCCTATACATGCTTCTTTCTCTCAATGTCTGAATCTGCCAATGTATCAATCAGTCCTTGCAACTAAACTGCATGTTAACTGAGCTGGGGTACATTTCCCCGTAGATCTCCCCCTCCCCCCAGCTACCTGAAGAAACCTCTTGAAAAAAATACTTTATTCTAAATTCTTCTCATACTGATTTCTATCCCAGAAGTGTTTCTCCGAGGTTGGAGGCAAGCACACCCCCCAAAACCCTAACGCAGCACAAGGTAATTTAAAAATCCATTCTATCAAAGCAACACTGTTTGCAGAGTTTGAAGAGCTACCAACAGCTGCTTGTTCAAACATATGCTTTGTCATGGTCAGCTTCTAATTGTATTCATAATGATGTAATAGCTTTAATAATCCTACCTTCCATGCCAGCTGTTTTTCCTGTCACTCCATCATGCCAATAAGTTGGCTGCTGTAACAAATCAAGATAGTGCAAAACAGCATCTTTCTCCTGATTCTGTCATCTTCCTGAAAGCATTCTATTACTGCCGACTGCTGGGAACCAGAAAGTCTATTTGAATTCCAACAGCTCCCCTTTCGCATGATTCAAGTTAGGTTAGGTGGGCATGCCTAACATGATTCTCTCAGTCATTTATTATGCAGCTGCTACAACGTCGGTGTGGTAACCACTCTGACTATCTGATACGTCAGTCGAACAAAACCTACACCTCGGAGCAAACACATGAGCGAGAGCAGCGTTCTGCATTTAACGAGCATTCTTCCTGCCTAAAAAAAAAAAAAAAAAAACAGTGGATCTGCAAATCTCTTTCAGTACCTCCTCAGCTCGCGGTACAGATGCAAAGCCTTTGGATTAGATCCTCTTCTAAATATACCGAGAACACAGTTCCTTTGCCACACATCAAATTATTCACGTTGAAATGTTAGCTGATTTTTACTTATCTGCACGGTCTCTAAATGGTAAAGAAAAAAAAAACTCTCTTCTGATTGTACTTTTGAAATGAGGATGCTGTGTGCTCTGCTTTTACCTCTTCTGCTTTATTTTAAAACCTAGCATATACTTTTTCAAATGGGTTTTACCTCTTGCGATCCTATTGGAAGATTTTCTAGTAAGAGGAATCTTCTAAGGAAATATTATTTAACTTGCATGTTGATACTCTGTGTGCTGGTAGCATGGGTTAACTTTATACTTGACATATAGACTTAAGAAGAGTGCTTTCCCTAAAAGAAATTAGATTCACTGCGTCTCCTACACAGTTGATTTACCAAGTAAATAAGTGTCATTTTAGGAAAATGCATTTTGTATTTTTAAAAGGCCAGTTATGAATCATTAGTTTTGTTAAAAGAAATCACATAGTTGTCACCAATCTCTACACTATTAATTTGAACCAAAACTCCGAAGTATGCCTCCTTCTCAGACTGCTAATATTTATAGTTCGAAATCATACAAAAGGAAAGCTTAGGTGTGTTCATGAGAAAAATGCTTTAAAATAAGGAACTGATAAAATTTTAAGTTTCTTTTCAGTCATCTATCAGATATTCAGTTTGGAAGGAGAGTTATCCCCTGCCCCCCCTCCAAAATAAAAATTAACCGACAAACTATTAGGTAGTTAAATTGTGAAAGTATACGCAATAATCAATCGAGCAATGTGAGCTATTCTTATAAAAACACTCTGAAATATTGTTTCCCTAAGGGGTATGCGTTTGTGTACGTTTATCATGTATATGTTTGTATAGGTATCTGTATATCAATTTTAGCTATTCAACTTTCATTTTTACACCATGTTCAGCAACTTATAGTTCATTATTTGTTTATTTTATAAATGCCAGAAACAAACAAGAACGACAGCTGAAAGTTTTAAAGCCCACCAAAAGTTTCTCTAACATATTATACACATCACTCCAAATAACAATTCAGAAAATATTCATTTATCTATTACTATTTTTTCACCCCTCAAAAAATTAGCATATCTCTCTCAGTTTGTGACAAGCGTAAACAGTTTGTAGCATATCAATCTAGTGTTTGCCTCTACCTACCTCTACAGCTAGCTTCATCCCTTTTTTATGCTTTCTATTCTTCACAGTTTAGTTCAGCCACAATGAACTTCTTTAGTTCCTCTAAAACACTGACCTTCCTCTTATCTAGGAGACTTTGCACGTTCTATTTCACCTATCCGTAAGACTCCCTTACTTTCATTGCCATCCTTACATTCAATCTTCAAATATCAGCTTGAAACATCATTTGCCGTGTGAGGCATTTTTCACCTTCCCAGATAAAATTATTTTGTCCTGGTATGCAGTTTCGTAGCATCCTCTACTTCCTTTATCGTCTTCGTAATAATGAAATACAGATACATAGATATAAACATACACCTATGCCTATCTCTGTGTGTGTGTGTGTGCGTGTGTGAGTGTAGCTAACTAACCCTTCTATACAGATAGTCATTCAATCCTCACCCTGAACTTAGGAGGGGGGCTCTATTTTATATACATTTTACAGATGAAGACATTAAAGTGCTAAAAATTTATAACTTGGCCAGGGTCACAAGACTTTGGAGAATTTTTAGTCTTTCTTGGTCGACTATTACGAGCTTGAGACTGGAGATCAGGTTTGGCTTGTTCATTGCTATATCCTCATGCCTAGTACAGCGTTTGAAGCATTTCTTCGATTCATTCACACATCTACAAGAACATTCTTTGCGGAGCATACTGTACCGAGCAACTGTGATATTGTGGCCAACAAAATAGACATGGATACTGTTTTCATGGAGCTTACGGGAACTAGAGTAACAGCTCGAAACTCAGGTCCAAGGGTCCACAGAAAGAATTCAGACATCTGTTAACTTGGATTAGGAAATATTGCACCTTTACTTTCATTAGCCTCTTAACTTAAATATAACATTATTAGCACTTAGGATTATAGGCAAGAAACCACAGTCCTATTAGCTGGATCTGGGATTCTGTTGCTAATAAAAATCATAGTTTTTGTTTCTTTTTTTTTTTTTTTTTTTTTTTTACATGAGCAGCCTCGGGGAATCGAACCTGGGTCTCCAGCATGGCAGACGAGAATTCTACCACTGGGCCACCGTTGCACTGCCCCCAAATCATACATTTTTAATATCCTTCTATAGATGTTTTAGATACCTCAAATATTGTTTACGCACATCTCTGTCTTGGAAATGTGATGAACAGCAAGTCCATTACTCTATCTTGTTATGTAATATGTTAATAAAGAAGTGTGTCTCTCTGTGGGAGTATATATATATATATATATGCATATATGTGGCATATTAAAATTTTTTAAATATTTAGAAAACAATATTCCAGCACAATTGATTTGTATTTTAATCCTATACCGTCTATGTTGTGCATTTAAATATAATTCAGATAAGTGGGTCTATAGTGTCACCAAGTGTCAAAGGTGTTAGAACTCCTGGCCTAAAAAAGCAGAATATTGCCTACTGTTTAACATCATTCTCTCTAGAGTCAAAGAACCCAAGTTCAAATCCTAGATCCATGGCTTAGAATTGATACATTCTTTGGAATGTTACTTAGCTTCTCTTATCCTCAGTTTACAGTTCTGTAAAGTAGGAATAATAATTACTCTTTTGCATTCTTACTTTCGGGAATAAATAAGAGAATCATTATAAAATAATTAGTAAAATTCCTGACAGCTATTAAACTCTAAACAATGATTGTTTATGATTAGTGTGAGAGCTAGAAAGTAACTGATTATGACAAGTAAAATTTTGGATAGGTGATATACAAAGGATTAACGGACATTTTTAGAACTGAAATTGGAACTTCTATACAGTGCTAATAGATATGCAAAATAATAAAACCGATTAGGAAAACAAGTTACTTAAAAAGCTACCCATAAAACCTACGATATGAGCCAAACTTTTCATTATGAGGAAAATGAGAACATATAGCCATACAAAATTATCCAAGAGAAAAGAAAGCATATGTCCACGCAAAAACTAGCACATGAATATTCATAGCAGCTTTATTTGTAATATAGCCTAAAACTGGGAACAAGCCAATTGCTCATCATCATGTGAATGGAGAAACAAAATACAGTATATCTATACAACAGAATGCTACTTTGCCATAAATGGCAATGAGCTGTTGATACACACCACAATATGAAAGAATCTCAAAACAATTTTGCTAACAGAAAGAAGTCAAACAGAAGAGTACATGCTGTATGATTTCACTCTATTAAACTCTAGAAAATGCAAATGATTCTATAATCACAACAGACTTGTGGTTGCCTGGAAAAGATGGAGGGAAGGGGCAGGGACTAGAGGTTACAAAGGGGTAAAAGAAAATTCGGGCACGATGATTATTTTTACAATCTTACTGCAGTGATGGCTTCATGGAGGGCTTAATGTCAAAATGCACCGATATGTACATTTTAAATACCTACAAATTCTTGTATGCCAACTATCTCTCAAGAAAAGTATTATAACAATTTTATATCAAATTTGAGAGCATTGATATTAACTTGATTACAAAGTTTTTAAAATATAATATGCTATCAAGTCCTTAGAAGAAAAGTTTATCTACAAAAATTCAAATGTACAGAATGTGTGCTCTAAGTAATGCTAACAAACATATAAAATAACCCTCACTACCCCAGGAAAATAATTTTCCCTACCATCTACTCTTCATGCCATAACAGAACAACCCAACAACTAATTACTGTCCAATAAGAGAGGACATTTTTGTCTTATTCAACGTTCATAATTTATTTATCGCCAACATCTAAACCAGTTAGTTAAATATAACACCGGTTACAAAACGATCAGCTACATAAAATCTAAGGTGGTATTCGTTATTAGATTGTTGACAAATATGTGTACATTACAGAAAACCTTGGAATAAGCTTCCTTTGTTATAAAAATTATATTTATTTAAATTATATTTAATTACATTTAATATTTAATTACAGAAATTAAATATTAAAGGACTTGATGTTATGTTACACTCATTTCACATCAATGAGATCCTATCAAACACAATGAGTATTATATGGGGAAGAATGATGAAAAGCCAAAGAATCCATGTGACGCTAAGATTGATAACAACAAAGCATATTCCTCCATAAAATTTTTTTCACATGCCAGGTTGAAAATTGTTACTGTGGTAAAGAACTTCACCAGACCACTGAGTTTTTAAAAATTATTGCCTCTATGAAGATACATCTGAATCAATGAAAAGCAGAAAATCTTGGCTTCATGATTCCATTCTAACACTGTCACCCTTCCAAGACTAGACTGGCACAGATTATTTACAAACCCTACCCCCTGCCAACAAATCAGATCCTGTCACTGTCTAAATCCCCTCCAGTGGCTTGCCATCACCCTTAGAACAAAACCAAAAATCTTTACAAAGGTCTGTAAGACCTTGAGTAACATATACCCTGCTACTCCTTTGTCCTTTTTTCTCCAATCCTGCCCCCCACACCTTTCCTTTATCCTACTCCTATCATGCTGGCTGACCTTTGTTGCAGTTCAAAGATGTCAAGCATATCACGTCCTGGATTATTTTCATCTGCTGTTCCTTCCTAACAGTAACATCCTTACACAGATATGGTAAGGCTCACTGCTCTTCATCAAGATCTCTGCTCCAATGTTCTCCCAGGGCCTTTTCTGGAATTCTTGCTAAAGTAACACTTCCTTGACCTCTATCCCTCTATATTTGTATGTGTGGTAGTTAGATTCAGGTGTCAACTTGGCCAGGTGAAGATACCTAGTTCTATTGCTGTGCACATGAGCCAATGGTATGTGAACCTCATCTGTTGCTCATTACATCTGCAGTCGGCTAGGAGGCGTGCCTGCTGCAATGAATGACGTTTGAGTTAATCTGTCCGTGCTTAAATGAGAGAGCTCAACGTAGCATAGCCCTAGAAGCTCGCCATTCCTCATCTCAGCACTCGCAGCTCAGCCCAGGCCTTTGGAGATGCAGAAATGAATCACCCCAGGGAAAGTTGTTAGAACCCAGAGGCCTGGAGAGAAGGCCAGCAGAGACTATCCTGTGCCTTCCCATGTAAGAAAGAACCTCAGTTGAAAGTTAGCTGTCTTTCCTCTGAAGAACTAATGAAATAAATCCCCTTTTATTAAAAGCCAATGCATCTCTGGTGTGTTGCATTCTGACAGCTAGCAAACTACAACAGTATGCAATGCTTCGCTTTTCCTGATGCAATCTACCACATGACATCAAGGTATTGATAAATTAGCCAACTGATTTTCTATCACAATAGATTTGAAACTTCAAGAGTGTGGGTAGGCTATCTGCTTTGTTCACCACTGTGACTGGCATATTAAAAAAGCACTCAGCACTGAGCAAGCACATGATAGATCTTTTTAAAATAAATGAGAATAATAACTAATGCCCAGTATTACTGTTAGCATTTGGCTTGCAATATGTGACTTTAGAAAGGGATTTACCTAACTACGTATTTTTCTCATACATATGAGTGTATTTTTCCACTGAAAATAAGAGAAGTTACTGTAAAAAATAGAAGTTTTAAGAAGGCTTTTTGTAGAAAACTTTACAGTCACAACTTAATATTCTAAATTAAAAAAATTTGTACCCACAGTTCACCACTCTACTACAAAGGGGCAAAAACGAATATGATATTGTGAATCATCTGTCTGCAAATTCAGCCCCCAAATTTTAAGTTACACATTTGCTTGATGCTGAAAATCCTACTATCCTAACAGAATCTATAGTTCTGTGTAAGACAAATGATCAAACAAGTGATGACATCTAAGAGCATAAAGACAATATTTTTAGAAGCATATAGTCTTTGGTGGTAGAACTAAACTTACCAAAGAAAGTTCTTTAAATTCAGAATTAAATCCCTGGTCTGGGATTAACAGAGACCCATAAATATTATTTTCATTAGTGTTTTCCCCATGAACAGCATACATTGTTTTTTTTTCCCAACTATGGCATTTCTGGTCTTTGAAATAAAGTGTTTAAAATATAATCTACCAGCCTCTTATTTTCTCTTTTTACATTTTTCTCTTTATTTCTCTGCTCTATGTTATTTGTATTAATCATTTTTTAATATTTCACTTTATCATGTCTACTACCAATTTGGTTTACAATCAATATTTTAGGGATTTTTGCAGAAATTTTCTTATAAGTTTCCTTATTCATTGCAGTCTACCTTTGATTATTACAATAAACATTATCATGGATAGATATATTTGCTTCCTCCCATAATTGCTATTGTCGTCAATTATTTTACATCTACATGTGGTAGATACCCCACCACTAATTGTTATTATTCATTTAAACAGTCCATTGTCTTTTTATATTTACCCATATTTTTTCCCTTTGTGGAAAACCTCATTCTTTCATGCACTTAATTTTTCCAAATGGAGTCAATTTCTTTCAACCCGCAGAGCATCCTTCAGAATTTACTATGGTGCAGAACTACTGGTGATAAATAATCCCAGTATTTGGATGACTAAGCCCATCTTTATTTCACTTTAATTTTTATGAACTTTTATTTTGAATGGTTTAAGGTTAATATGGCGTTGTAAGAAAGAATAGAGAGCTCCAGTTTGTCCCAGTGGCCACATCTTGCATAAATACAGTAAATCGCAAAAAGGAAATTGACAAGGAAAATCTGATTCAGTTTGCCCAGTTTTACATGCACTAATTTTTCCATATGAGTGTGGGTATGTATTTTCTTATGACCCCCACCACAGCTAAGATACAGAACAGTCTCATCAAAAGTATCCCTCCTGAAAATCTTTCATTGCCTTGGACATAATCACCAACAAATCTCCAAAGAAACTATAAAAAGAAGAGCAATATGAACCCAAAGCAAGGGAAATGAAGGAAATATTAAAGATAGGGCAGAAGTCAATGAAATTGAAAATAGAAAAACAATAGGGAAAAAAGAGTCAAAGAAATGAAAAGATGGTGTTTCGAAAAATCAACAAAATTCATAAAACTCTAACAAGACTGACAATGCTTAAAAGAGAGAAGACATAAATCATCAATATCAAGAATGAGACAGGAGCTGTCACTACCTGAAGCCTTTAGGATACTGAGAGAATAATATAAAAACTCAATGCTCATAAATTCTCCAACCTAAAAGAAACAAAAGGATTCCTCAAAAACAGAAACAACCAAAACTCAACCAAGATTAAAAGGACAACCTGAATGATCCGGCGGTCATTAAAGAAATTGAATGTAGACTTGTAAAGCTTAGAAAAAAGGAATCTCCAGGCCAACACGTGGCTTCCCCAGATATATTTTCAAAACTTGAAAGAGTTCACAACTATTTTCCCCATTCTCTTCTAGAAAACAGAAGAACAGCTCATTGTATTTGGCCAATATTACCATGACACCAAAACCAGACAAAAATAGTGTGAAAAGTAAAAAAAGCTACAGACCAGTATGCCTCATGAATAAAGATACAAAATTTCTTAGCAAAATATTAGCAAGTACAATGCAACAATGGAAAAAAATGAATTATATTTTGTCATCATCAATGAAAGGAGTATAAATTCACATGAATCTATAAAGAGAGTTTAGAGAGGTTCCATATACCCATCACCCAGTGTCCCTAACAGTTACTTCTTATATAAAAAACAATATGGGTTAAAACAAGGAAATGGACACTGGCACTATGTATGTATACAATTCCATGGCCTTTTGACGTATATTCTGACTTACGTAACCACAATGGATATACAACACTATTTCATCATCCTAAAAATCCCTCATGAGCCTCCCCGTAATAATCACATCCAATTGGTCCCCAAACCATCCCTAAAACCTGGCAATCATTAATCTGTTTGGGGGCTTTTTGAGATATTTTTTCCTACTCAGCACAATGGACATAAAATCGATTCAAGTTGTATTTGTCAATAGTTTGTTCTTGTTCATTGCTGGGTAGTAGTCCATGCTTTGCATAAATCACATTTTATTTAACCATAATAATGGTTTAACCATAATACATTCTGGTTGTTTACACTTTGCATGTATTACAGATAAAGGTATTATGGGTAATCATGTGCAAATATCTATGTGGACATATATTTTCATTTCTGTGGGATAATTGCTCATGAGTGCAATTGCTGGATCATATGGCATTTGCATATTTAGTTATTTAAGAAACTACGAAAGGGTTCCCAAAGCGGCCATAACACTTTACATTCCAATCAGCAATGCATGAGAAAGCTAGTTTCTCCACATCTTCAGCCAGCACTTGGGATTTTCACTATATTTAGAATTTATTTAGCTGTTCTTATAATATAGAGTAATATCTTATTGTGAACTTCACATTAAGTTTCCTAGTGGCTAATATTCAACATGTCTTCATATTCTTAGTTACCTTCCATATATCCTCTTTGGTTAAACCTACTTGCTAAATTGATTGTCGTTTCTTCTTGAACTTAGAGAGTTCTTTACATATTCTGGCTATGAATCCTTTATCAGGTATGTGCTTTCTCCCACCAGTATGTAGTTTGTATTGTCATCCTGAAAATTGGGTTTTTCACAAAGCCATTTTTCATGGAGTCAAATTTGTCAATGGTTTCTTTTTTAAATATAGCTGTATTTCACTGTATTTTTATAAATAATAAGCTGTATGTATTAGTTCTTTATTTACTTAAGAACTCTTCACCAAGCCCAAAGTGCAAAATATTTTCTCCTGTTTACTTCAAAAAGTTTTGCTTTATATTTTAGATTTAATATATACAATTTTCCAAATGTTCATGCATGTGAATCTAATCGATTTTTCTATGTTGAACTGACATTCAGCCACATGGTTAAATTCACTTATTCACTCAGGACCTTTCTGGAAAATGCTCTGGAATTTTGCACACTATCAAGTCATCTGATAATTGGGACTTTCACTTCTACCTTTCTGACAACTAGGCTTTTATTTCATTTTTATACCTTCATATGCAGACAAGAACATCCAGTCCTATGATAAAAGGCAGTGGTAAGAGGGCCATCCTGCCTTGTTCCCAGTTTTAGAGGGAATGCATTCAGTATTTCAGCATTAAATTTAGCTATAGATTTTTTTAAGAGGTTGTATATCAACTTGAGGGAATTTCTCTCCATACATGGTTTTCTAGATATCATTTCTAGATATAATTTCAAGAATGTTACAAAACACTACCAAAACTTTTTCCCAATCAACTTATATAAGACATGAATTTCTCCTTTAAAGTTTTAATATGATGGATTTTGTTAGTTCTTTTCCTCTTACAATTCTTGTGGGTTTGAAGAAAATCATGTATATAACGTAAGTTTCTTATATACCACTCTGCATTTGCATGGTACATTTGTTACATTTGATGAAAAACATATTTTGATAACTGCACTATGAACTATTTTCCATTGTCTAACTTAGGGTACACTGTTTTTCTTCTGCAGTTCTATGGATTTTGTTTTGTTTTGTTTTTAATTTTTATCCTGGTATGTACATATATAAACTATGTTTGTTTTAATTTTTATTCTGGTAACACATAAACAACCTAAAAGTAAGTCCTTTTAACCACATATGAATACATAATCCAGTATTAATAATTACCTTAAAAATGCTATGCTTCCATCATCAGCATCCATTCACAAAACTTTCCTATCACCCAAGTTAGAAACTTTGCATCTATCAAGCCTTAACACCCTAATTGCTATTACTGCTAATTCCCCTAGTAACTGATACTCTAGATTATTATTGTATAAATTTGCTTATTCGAATTACTTTATGTGAGGGAAATCATACAATATTTGTTCTATAAGTCTGGCTTATTTCATTCAATATTGTGTCTTCAATGTTCAACCATGTTGCCACTGGAATCAGAAATCCACTCCTTTTTAGGGTTGAATAATATTGCATTCATCCGCTGAAAGACACATGGGTCGCTTTCATCTTTTGGAAATTGTGAAGAATGCTACTATAAATATCAGTATGAAAATATCTGTTCAAGTTCTTGTTTTCAATTGCTTTTGGTATATGTACCTAGTAGTGGGAAGGCAGGGTCACATGGCATTTCTAGAGTTAGCTTTTTGAGGAATCACAAGGCAATTTTTTCACAGTGAATGATCTATTTTACATTGCCCTCAAAAAGGAATAAAGTTTCTATTTCTCCACATCCTCCCCAAGACTTGTAATTTTGCATTTTGGCAATATTCTAGTGAGTGTGAAATGATATCTTATTGTGTTTTGATTTACATTTCTCTGATCACAAAAGATGTTGAACTTCTTTTGTTGTGCATTTTGGCCATTTGTATAGCTTTTTTTTCTTTTTATTTGGAGAGATGTCTATTGAAGTATTTTGTACTTTTTAAGCGGTTTTTTTTTTTCTTTTTGTTACTAAGTTGAAGAATTAAGTTGTCGGATCAGAAAATGGTCTGTTGATGCTCAAAAGCTTTTTCTTGAGGTCTATTTATTTATTTTATTTTCTTTCTTGTGCTTTGGATGTAAAGTCTATGAAACCATGCCCTAACACAAGGTGCTGAAGACACTTCCCTATGTTTTCAACTATGAGTTTTCTAGTTTGGGATTCTACATTTAGTTATCTGATCACATTGAATTAATTTTCATAAATGGTGTGAGGTAGGGCTCCACTTTCAATCTTTTGCATAGGGACATCCAGCTTGCCCAGCACCATTTTTAGAAGAGAATATTCTTTCCTAATTGAGTGGGCTTTGCTTCCTTGTCAAAAATCAGTTGGCAATAAATGTGAGGGTGGATTACAGAACACTCAACTAAATGTCACTGGACCACATGTCTGTCCTGGTATCAGTCCCTGCTGTTTTGATTACTGTGGCTTTGTGATAGGTTTAAATATGGAGTAGTATGAGTGATCCAACTTTGTTTTTCTTTTTCAGGAAGGCTTTTTCTGTTCAGGGTTCCTTGCCATGCCCATTAAATGGAATATTAGGATTGTGTTGAATACGGAAAGTGCTTTGGGAAGAGGAGACATCTTAACAACATTCCATTTTCTAATTCATGAAACCAGAATGTCCTTCCATTAATTTAGATGTAATTTTATTCTTTTAGCAATGTTCTATGGTTTTCTTTGTACAAGTCCTTTATAAACTTGGTTACATTTATTCTTACATATCTGATTCTATTTCTTTTTGTGGTAAATGAAATTTTTCTTGATGTCGTCTCCCACTTGTTCATTCCTATTATGTAGAAACACCTCCGAGTATTGGGTGCTGACCATGCACACTCCAGCACTTTTCTGAATTCATCCACTAGTTCTAGGATTTTGTTATAGATTTTTTCAGGACTCTCTGCATATAGGATTATGTTGTCTGTAAAAAGAAAAAAAAGGAAACTTTTACTTTACCTTTCTGATATGGATGCCTTTTATTTCTTTTTGTTGCCTAATTACTCTGACTGGCACTTCCAATGAAATGTTGAATAACAGTGGTAACACTGGGGGACCTTGCATGATTTCTGATCTTAAGAGGGAAAGCTTTTAGTCTTTCACCATTAACTATGATGTCAGCAGTAGGTTTTTCATACATGCTCTTTATTATGTTGAGGAAGTTTCCCTCTATTCCTATTTTTACAAATGTTTTAAAAGTGGTGCAGAATTAACCATGAATATTTAAAAGAAATATTGGTCTGTAATTTTTTTTCTTGTGCTTTCTTTTTCTGGCGTTGATATGAGGGTGATAATTGACCTCATAGAATGAACTAGGGAGGGATCCCTTCTCTTCCATTTTTGGAAACATTTAATCAGGACTCGATTCATTTTCCTCTTGAAATGTTTGGAAGCAATGCCGTGAATCCATGTGGTCCTGGGCTTTTTTCGGTTGTGAGGCTTCCTGATTTCTGATTCAATCTCTTTACTAGTTTACTGGTTTGTTGAGTTCTATTTCTTTTTGAGTCAGTGCTGGTAGTTTGCGAGTTTCTAAAAATGTGTCCATTTCATTTAGATTATCTGTTTGCTGGCATACAGTTGTTCACAGTATCCACTTGTAGTCCTTTTTATTTCAGTGGGGTTGGTAATACAGTCCCTCTATCAATTCTGATTTAATTAATTGTGTCTTCTATATTTCTTTCTCTGTTAGTCTAGCTAAAGTTTAGTTTGCCAATTTTATATATATATTCAAAGAAACAACCTCTGGTTTCATTGGTTCTATTGATTTTTTTTATCCTACACTTCAGTTATCTCTGCTATAATCTTTGTTATTTCCTTACATCAGTTTGCTATGGGTTTATTTTTCTCTTCTTCTAGTTTTATCAGTTTTGAGTTTAGGTCTCTGGTTTGAAATATTTCTTCTTTTTAAATGTAGGCACTTAGAGGTGTAAGTTTCCCACTGCTTCTTTTGCTATATCCCATGAATTTTGGTCTGTTGTATTTTCATTTTTATCTGCCTCAATATTTTCCTAATTTCCCTTGTGATTTCCTCTTTAATTTGTTAGTTGTTTAAAAATACATTACTTTCCATATATTTCTGAACTTTCCATTTATGGCATTGTATTGATTTTGAGCTTTGTTCCATTGTGATCAGAGGAGATAAATTGCATGATGCCAATATTTTTAATTTAATGAGACATGTTTTGTGACCCGAGATACACTATATCCTGGAAAATGATCCATGAGCCCTTGAGAAAAAGGTGAAGTGTTCTATTTATGTCTAGTAGATCTAATTGGTTTAGAGTATCATTCAAGTGTCCTATTCCCTTATTGATCTTCTCTCTAGATGTTGTATCCATTAGTGAAAGTGGTACATTAAATTCTCCTACTATTAACATAGAGCCATCTATTCTACCTTCAAATTGGTTACCAATTGCTTCGTGTATTTTCAGTGACGGCTGTTAGGTACATATGTATTTCTAACTGTTATATCATCTTGTTAAGTTGACTCTTTTGTCAGTATATAATAACCACCTTGTCCACCTTAACATCTTTTGACTTAAAGTATCTGATATATCTAAAATATCAGATATTTTATCTGATATTAGTATAGCCATCCCTGCTCTCTTTTAGTTACTAATTGCACGGTATTTGTATTTTTTCCTCCATTCACTATCAACCAACTTACATCTTTACAATTCAACGTAAGGAATAAAACTTCAAGGTAAGGCACTCGTAGACAGCATGTACTTAGGTCACGTTTGTTTGTTTTTTTAATCCATTCTTCCAATTTCTGCCTTTTGATCAGAGAGTTTAATCCATCTCATTAAATGTCACTATAGACAATGCAGAACTATCTTCTGCCATTTTGCTATATAGTCATTAACAGTATTATGCTTTTATTTAATCTCTCAATTCTTCCATTAATGGCTAGTTTCTTATATTTTATTTTTTGGCATTGTACCATACAGAGTCCCTACAAATTTCTATCTGGATATATTTTTCATATGTTTTCCTTGTGTTTACCTAGGGGTAAAATTTTAACATCATAAATATAAAACCATCATATGCAATTTGATACCAATGTGACTTCAATAGCATACAGATATACTTTTCCTATACCTGTCCAACCCCACACCTTTTTTGTACTTGTTATAAATTATATCTTCATATACTGTATATCCAAATGTAAAGATTTACCATTACTTTTTATGTATTTACATTTTAGATCCATAGGAAAAAATACAGTTACAAACCAAAACATACAATATACTAATACTAGCATTAGTAATTGCCCAATCAGTTACCTTTATACTAGAGGTGTTTATTTCTTTAGGCCATTTGAAATCACTGTTTGATATCTTTCCTGTCAGTCTGAAGAACTTCCTTTAGAATTGGTCCCAGGGCAAACCTACTGATGATGAATTCCCTTAGATATTGCTTACTGATCACGTTTTAATCTCTCTCTCTAATTCTTAAAAGAAAGTTTCACTGAATATAAAATTCTTGGTTGGTAATTTTTTTTTCTGTCAGACCATTAAATATTGCAAACTATAGCTTTCTTACCTCCATGGTTTCTGAGATGAAATCAGTACTCTTACTAAAGGAGACTCCCTTATATATAACACATTGCTTTTCTCTGGAAGCTTTCAGAATAATATCCCTTATCATTTGCATTTGACAATTTGATCAGTATGAGACAGGGTGTATTTTTCTTCAAATATATACTGCTTGGTGCTCTCTGGGCTTCTTGCATGTGCATATTCAAGTCTTTTCCTAAGTTTAAGAAGTTTTCTGCTCTTATTTATTTGAATATTGCTTACCCTCCATTCTCTCTTCTACTAGGACTTCCATAATGAATACATCAGTATGCTTGATGGTGTCCCAGAGGTCTGTTTGGCTATTTCAACTTGTCATATATTTTTTGTGTTTGCTCTCTAATCCTAAGCCTGAATCACTTCCATTGTTCATAAATTTACTGATTCTTCTGACAGCCCCAATTGACTTTAAAAACCATCCTGGGAATTTTTCAATTAAATTATTGTGGTTTATAACTCCAGTAGTTCTGTTTGGTTCCTTATAATAATTTCTATCACTACTGAGATTCTCATCAGGTTCAAGTATCTTCCTTGAGTATATTTAAGATGATTTTATTAAACTATTTGTTCAGTATGTCCACACACTTGTCTTCCTTGTTCTTGTTTTCTGTATGTTGATCCCCTTTAGATGGACAATAATTTCCTGTTTCTTTGTCTATTCATCTTTTGTTGCACACTGTATGTGTTTTTAGTTTAAAATGTCAACTCTAAGACTTATTCTATGATATATCTGTTTTTTGAGCTTGTAATCAGTTGGTGATATGACAGAGATTTCTTGAGCATAAGGAACGAGAAATACCAACAAACTTAAACAGAAGAAAACACCTTTCAACATCTTTGAAAATTTACTTTGTTTTGGCTTGTGCTCTCCATCAGAGTTCAGCTCTCCTACCAGGAAGGTCAGCTAAGGTGAATGGAAAGTAGAGGTTCCTTACTGTATTTTCTCTCTTATCTTAGACTTAATTTTGAGAGTGACTTCAGGAGTGTGCAGGTTTGAAGCTATTATGTACCCCAGAGAACCCATGTCCTTTAATCTTCATTCAATATTTCTGGGTAGAATCTTTTATAGTGTTTCCATGGAGATGTGACCCACCCAGTTGTGGGTGGTAAGTTTGATTAGACGGTTTCCATGGAGATGTGTCTGCCCCATTCAAGGTGGGATTGCTTGCTGGAGCCCTTTAAGAAGGAACCATTTTGGAAAAAAATTTATAGCTACCAGAACCGACAGAGTTAACAGAATGTACAGAGACCCAAGGTAGCCATTAAAGAGAAAGCTAGCAGATATTGTCATGTGCTTTTCCGGTTGGGAGAGAAACCCTGATCATCATCAGCCTTCTTGAACCAAGGTATCTTTCCCTGGATGACTTAGATTGGACATTTTTATAGTCTTGCCTTAATTTGGACGTTTTCACAGCCTCAGAACTGTACACGGGCGCCTTAATAAATTCCCCTTTTTAAAAGTTGCTCTGTTTCTGCTATATTGCATTCCAGCAACTTGCAAACAAAAATGATGAGTTTCTGTTTATAAGAGATTAAAAGCCCCCTCTACTTCCCCAGAAAGATACTTTCTCCCTCTCCTGACTGTTTCACCTAAGGACTAAGGGCAAGCAAGCCTGACCCACAAACTACAAGCCTAAGTATTTTCTTATTCTCCTCTTATTGTCTCAAGCTGTTCTTGCCTGCAAGGCAAATTCTTGGAGGAGGCACTCAAGACAGGAATTTCCCAAGTTAGTCTTCCAAGTTGGGAACAAGGCCAGGGGCCTACAAAATGAGCACCAACTGGCTACAACTTTCCCTGGGGAGGGGATGAAGAAGGGCCCAGAAAAGGCATCCAGGAGCATCTTCCCTGACTCCCAAAGGACAGACTTCACTAATGTGGCATATACTCAGCAAATACACCCCTTCTACTTTCCTACAGAACTCTGAGAAGACATACTAGCTTTAATTCTCCTCCTTCGTCATGATCTAGGGTGAGTTGGAATGATGCCCACCCTCATAATCAAGCTCCAAGTGTTAGAAAGTAGTTCATCAAAATGAGTGATCTGAGGAGGAGGGGCCAAGATGGCGGCTTAGTAATGTGCACGTTTTAGTGCGTCCTCCAGAACAACTACTAAATAACCAGAAACAGTACCTAACAGCTCCTGGAGCCACGACAGTGACCGGACACACAGTGTACCCCAGTCTGGACTAGCTGGACCGGCTCCGAGTCTCTGGAAACGTGAGTAACCCAAGCCGCGGCGGCCGGCGGCCGGCGCCCCTCCCCCACAGGTGGCTTCCCAGAGGGGAAGGAAAGAGACTCTAACAGTAGCAGGGACTGAATCCAACCAAACACCAATTGCGGCATTAATAAACAAATTCTGATTACTAAAAATAGGCCCCCAGCTCAGGCGAAACTGGTCAAGGTGGAGGTCGCTTATTGGGCTAACCTAAAAAGAGGAAAAGGGATGAAACAGAAGCTTTTGTGGCTGTTTCTACGGAGGCTTGGCTGCCTCTGGATTCAGCGGCGGGATTACATAGGCTGCAACTGCCCCAGGCATACGCAGAAACAGGCTGCTTTCAGGGCTATCTCCCACGTGTGCCTTCCCCAGGGGAGGGGTGAAGCCCAACTTAGGTGGAATCCCTCTCTCAAGGAATTCAGACCCCAGGGCTTGGCAATTTGAAGCCATTAAACCAGCCTACAACCTTTCCTCTGTCTCCACCACGCCCCCAGCAGGGAGAGCCTTCCAAGGTTAAAGGAGCCACAATATCTTTTGCTTGTGGGACCCGAAGACAGACAAGCGCCATATACTGGGCAGGATAAGAAAAACAGAGCCCAGAGACTTCACAGGAAAGTCTTTCAACCTGCTGGGTCTCACCCTCAGGGAAAACTGACGCAGGTGACTCCTTCCCCCCGAAAGGAGGCCAGTTTAGTAAGGGAAAACCCGGCTGGAGTCTGTACTACCTATGTAGACCCTCCTAAGGGTGGGGAGGGAAAAGGCACCTTACAAGCAGGACTAGAAACAAGAAAACAAGAACTGAAAAATTACCCTCTGTTAAACAAAACTTAAGCTAGAGGCCTAGAAAAAGCTGAACTGAAGGTCAAAGAACAGATAGACAACAAACTCATCTAGCAAGAAAACCCAAGGTAAGCTAAGTGAAAGCAATCTCCAGAATAAACTAATTACGGTAATTAAATGTCGAGACACCAGCAAAAAATAACAAATCACACCAGGAAAATTGAAGATATGGCCCAATCAAAGGAACAAACCAATAGTTCAAATGAGAAACAGGAGCTGAGACAACCAATTTTGAATATAAGAACAGAAATGGAAAACTTCTTCAAAAACCAAATCAATAAATTGAGGGAGGACATGAAGAAGGCAAGGAATGAACAAAAAGAAGAAATGGAAAGTCTGAAAAACAAATCACAGAACTTATGGGAATGAAAGATACAGTAGAAGAGATGAAAAAAATAATGGAAACCTACAATGGTAGATTTCAAGAAACAGAGGTTAGAATCAGTGAACTGGAGGATGGAACATCTGAAATCCAAAAAGAAACAGAAACTATAGGGAAAAGAATGGAAAAATATGAGCAGGGGCTCAGGGAATTGAATGATAATATAAAATGCACAAATATAAGTGTTGTGGGTGTCCCGGAAGAAGAGAAGGGAAAAGGAGGAGAAAAACTAATGGAAGAAATTATCACTGAAAATTTCCCAATTCTTATGAAAGACCTAAAATTGCAGATCCAAGAAGTGCAACGCACAACAGAGAATACATCCAAATAGGCGTTCTCCAAGACACTTACTAGTCAGAATGTCAGAGGTCAAAGAGAAAGAGAGGATCTTGAAAGCAGCAAGAGAAAAGCAATTCATCACATACAAGGGAAACCCAATAAGACTATGTGTAGATTTCTCAGCAGAAACCATGGAGGCAAGAAGAGAGTGGGATAATATATTTAAATTACTAAAAGAGAAAAACTGCCAACCAAGAATTCTATATCCAGCAAAATTGTCCTTCAAAAATGAGGGAGAAATTAAAACATTTTCAGACAAAAAGACACTGAGAGAATTTGTGACCAAGAGACCAGCTCTGCAAGAAATACTAAAGGGAGCACTAGAGTCAGATACAAAAAGACAGAAGAGAGAGATGTGGAGAAGAGTGTAGAAAGAAGAAAAATAAGATATGATATTTAAAATACAAAAGGCAAAATGACAGAGGAAAGTACTACCCAAACAGTAATAACACTAAATGTTAATGGACTGAACTCCTCAATCAAAAGACATAGACTGGCAGAATGGATTAAAAAACAGGATCCTTCTATATGCTGTCTACAGGAAACACATCTTAGACCCAAAGATAAACATAGGTTGAAAGTGAAAGGTTAGGAAAATATATTTCATGCAAATAACAACCAGAAAAGAGCAGGAGTAGCTATACTAATATCCAACAAATTAGACTTCAAATGTAAAACAGTTAAAAGAGACAAAGAAGGATACTATCTACTAATAAAAGGAACAATTCAACATGAAGACATAACAATCATAAATATTTATGCACCGAACCAGAATGTCCCAAAATATGAGAGGAATACACTGCAAATACTGAAAAGGGAAATAGACACATCTACCACAATAGTTGCAGACTTCAATTCCCCACTCTCATCAATGGACAGAACATCTAGACAGAGGATCAATAAAGAAACAGAGAATTTGAATATTACAACAAATGAGCTAGACTTAACAGACATTTATAGGACATTACACCCCACAACAGTAGGATACACCTTTTTTCTCAAGTGCTCATGGATCATTCTCAAAGATAGACCATATGCTGGGTCACAAAGCAAGTCTCAACAAATTTAAAAAGATTGAAATCATGCACAACACTTTCTCGGATCATAAAGGAATGAAGTTGGAAATCAATAATAGGCAGAGTGCCAGAAAATTCACAAATACGTGGAGGCTCAACAACACACTCTTAAACAACCAGTGGATCAAGGAAGAAATTACAAGAGAAATCATTAAGTATCTCGAGGCGAATGAAAATGAAAACACAATATATCAAAACTTATGGGATGCAGCAAAGGCAGTGCTAAGAGGGAAATTTATTGCCCTAAATGCCTACACCAGAAAAGAAGAAAGGGCAAAAACACAGTAATTACCTGCCCACTTGGAAGAACTGGAGAAAGAACAGCAAACTAACCCCAAAGCAAGCAAAAGGAAAGAAATAACAAAGATTAGAACAGAAATAAATGAAATTTGGAACATGAAAACAATAGAGAAAATCAATAAGATCAGAAGTTGGTTCTATGAGAAAATCAATAAGATTGATGGGCCCTTAGCAAGATTGACAAAAAGAAGAAGAGAGAGGACGCAAATAAATAAGATCAGAAATGGAAGAGGAGACATAATCGCTGACCTCACAGAATTAAAGGAGGTAATAACAGGATACTATGAACAACTTTATGCTAATAAATACAACAATGTAGATGAAATGGACAAGTTCCTAGAAAGGCATGAACAACCAACTTTGACTCAACAAGAAACAGATGACGTCAACAAACCAATCACAAGTAAAGAAATTGAATCAGTCATTCAAAAGCTTCCCAAAAAGAAAAGTCCAGGACCAGACGGCTTCACACGTGAATTCTATCAAGCATTCCAGAAAGAATTAGTACCAACCCTGCTCAAACTCTTCAAAAAAATTGAAGTGGAGGGAAAGCTACCTAATTCATTCTATGAAGCCAACATCACCCTCATACCAAAACCAGGCAAAGATATTACAAAAAAAGAAAACTACAGACTAATCTCTCTAATGAATATAGATGCAAAAATCCTCAATAAAATTCTAGCAAATCGAATCCAGCAACACATTAAAAGAATTATACATCATGACCAAGTAGGATTAATCCCAGGTATGCAAGGATGGTTCAACATAAGAAAAATCAATTAATGTAATACACCAGATCAACAAATCAAAGCAGAAAAAGCACATGATCATCTCAATTGATGCATAAAAGGCATTTGACATGATTCAACATCCTTTCCTGTTGGAAACACTTCAAAGGACAGGAATACAAGGGAATTTCCTTAAAATGATAAAGGGAATATATGAAAGACCCACAGCTAATATCATCCTCAATGGGGAAAAATTGAAAACTTTCCCCCTAAGATCAGGAACAAGACAAGGATGTCCACTATCACCACTGTCATTCAACATCGTGTTGGAAGTTCCAGCCAGAGCAATTAGACAAGAAAAAGAAATACAAGGCATCAAAATTGGAAAGGAAGAAGTAAAACCATCACTGTTTGCAGATGATATGATATTATACATCGAAAACCCTGAAAAATCCACAGCAAAACTACTAGAGCTAATAAATGAGTACAGCAAAGTGGCAGGTTACAAGATCAACATTCAAAAATCTGTAGTGTTTCTATACACTAGCAATGAACAGGCTGAGGGGGAAATCAAGAAATGAATTCCATTTACAATTGCAACTAAAAGAATAAAATACTTAGGAATAAATTTAACTAAAGAGACAAAAGACCTATACAAAGAAAACTACAAAAAATGTTAAAAGAAATCACAGAAGACCTAAATAGATGGAAGAGCATACCGTGTTCATGGATTGGAAGACTAAATATAGTTAAGATGTCAATTCTACCCAGATTGATTTACAGATTCAACGCAATACCAATCAAAATCCCAACAACTTACTTTTCAGAAATAGAAAAACCAATAAGCAAATTTATTTGGAAGGGCAGGGTGCCCTGAATTGCTAAAAGTATCTTGAGGAAAAAAAACGAAGCTGGAGGTCTCATGCTGCCTGACTTTAAGGCATATTATGAAGCCACAGTGGTCAAAACAGCATGGTACTGGCATGAAGATAGATATATTGACCAATGGAATCAAATAGAGTGCTCAGATATAGACCCTCTCATCTATGGACATTTGATCTTTGATAAGGCAGTCTAGCCAACTCATTTGGGACAGAACTGTCTTTTCAATAAATCGTGCCTAGAGAACTGGATATCCATATGCAAAAGAATGAAAGAGGACCTGTATCTCACACCCTATACAAAAGTTAACTCAAAATGGATCAAAGATATAAACATTAGGTCTAAGACCGTAAAACAGTTAGAGGAAAATGTAGGGAGATATGTTATGAAACTTACAATTGGAGGCGGTTTTATGGACCTTAAACCTAAAGCAAGAGCACTGAAGAAAGAAATAAATAAATGGGAGCTCCTCAAAATTAAACACTTTTGTGCATCAAAGAACTTCATCAAGAAAGTAGAAAGACAGCCTACACAATGGGAGACAATATTTGGAAACGACATATCAGATAAAGGTCTAGTATCCAGAATTTATAAAGAGATTGTTCAACTCAACAACAAAAAGACAGCCAATCCAATTACAAAATGGGAAGAAGACTTGAACAGACACCTCTCAGAAGAGGAAATACAAATGGCCAAAAGGCACATGAAGAGATGCTCAATGTCCCTGGCCATTAGAGAAATGCAAATCAAAACCACAATGAGATATCATCTCACACCCACCAGAATGGCCATTATCAACAAAACAGAAAATGACAAGTGCTGGAGAAGATGCGGAGAAAGAGGCACACTTATTCACTGTCGGTGGGAATGTCAAATGGTGCAACCACTGTGGAAGGTAGTTTGGCGGTTCGTCAAAAAGCTGAATATAGAATTGCCATATGACCCAGCAATACCATTGTTAGGTATCTACTCAGAGGACTTAAGGGAAAAGACAAAAACGGACATTTGCACACCAATGTTTATAGCAGCATTATTTACAACTGCAAGGAGATGGAAACAGCCAAAATGTCCATCAACAGACGAGTGGCTAAACAAACTGTGGTATATACATACGATGGAATATTATGCAGCTCTAAGACAGAATAAACTTATGAAGTATGTAACAACATGAATGGACCTAGAGAACATTATGCTGAGTGAGTCTAGCCAAAAACTAAAGGACAAATACTGTATGGTCTCACTGATATGAACTGACATTAGTGAATAAACTTGGAATATGTCATTGGTAACAGAGAGCATCAGGAGATAGAAATAGGGTAAGATAGTGGGTAATTGGAGCTGAAGGGATACAGACTGTGCAACAGGACTGGATACAAAAACTTAGAAATGGACAGCACAATAATACCTAACTGTAATTTATTATGTTAAAACACTGAATGAAGCTGCATGTCAGAATGATGGAGGGAGGAGGGATGGGGACATAAATGAAATCAGAAAGAAAGATAGATGTTAAAGATCGAGATGGTATAATCTAGGAATGCCTAGAGTATATAATAATAGTGAAATGTACAATGTATAAATTTTAAAAATGTTTTGGCATGAGGAAGAACAAAGGAATGTCATTACTGCAGGGTGCTGAAAATAGATGATAATTAATACTTTAAAATGTCACCTTATGTGTGAGACTAAAGAAAAAAATGTTTATTTGTTACAAAATTTAGATTTTGACTAGAGCATTTCCTAATATAACTCATGTAGATAGTTTGATTGAATGTCATAAGTACTTGGAATCTCAGGTAGGACATGAGATTTTGTTGGTTTGTGCAGAGTGATTCCCCGATGAATCCCAGAATGATTTGATCAGTGACTGGAAAAGTATTTGCAAGCCCCCTTCGGGGAATGGTGAGAGCGGGGAGAAATTCAACTTCCCCAAGTTGAATTCTTGATATTCTCACAAGCAGTGTGGACAACCAAAGCTATAGGCTGAGCCCCCAGTCTTGGGGTTTGTTCATAGGAAACTTAACCCCACAAAGGATAGGTCAAGTCTACTTAAAATTTAGGCCTAAGAGTCACCCCCAGGAGAGCTTCTTTTGTTACTAGATGTGGCCTCTCTCTCCAGCCAATATGATGACCAGTCTCACCACCCTCCCCCTCTCTGCGTGGGACATGACTCTCAGGGGTGTGGACCTTCCTGGCAACGTGGGACAAAGATCCTGGAATGAGCTGAGACTCAGCATCAAAGGACTGAGAAAAACCCTAGAATGAGCTGAGAATTAACATCAAGGGATTGAGAGAAACTTCTCGAACAAAAGGGGGAAGAGTAAAATGAGACAAAGTGTCAATGGCTGAGAGATTCCAGAGTCGAGAGGTTATCCTGGAGGTTATTCTTATGCATTAAGTAGATATCACCTTGTTGTTCAAGATGCAGTGGAGAGGCTGGAGGGAATTGCCTGAATATGTAGTGCTGTGTTCCAGTAGCCATGTTTCTTGATGATGATTGAACAATGATATAGCTTTCACAATGAGACTCTGTGAATGTGAAAACTTTGTGTCTGATGCTCCTTTTAGCTACTATATCAACAGAAGAGTAGAACATATGGAATAAAAATAAATAATAGGGGGAACAAATGTTAAAATAAATTCAGTTTATAATAGTGGTAAATGAAAGCAAGGGGTAAGGGGTATGGTACGTATAGTTTTTTTTTTCTCTATTATCATTTTATTTCTTTTTCTGTTGTCTTTTTATTTCTTTTTCTAAATCAATGCAAATGTACTAAGAAATGATGAATATACAACTATGTGATGATATTAAGAATTACTGATCGTATATGCAGAATGGAATGATATTTAAATGTTTTGTTAATTTTTTTAATTAATAAAAAAAGTTAAAAAAAATGAGTGATCTGAGGGTGCAAGGGTGGTTCAGTGGTAGAATTCTCGCCTACCATGCAGGAGACCCAGATTCGATTCCTGGCCCATGCACTTCCCCCCCAAAAAGAAACAAGCCAAACAAACAAACAAAAATTCAACAAATGGTGCTGCAATAACAGGGTACTCACACAGAAAAATAGTGAAATGTGACCCCACTGTACAGCATACCAAAAAAAAAAAAAAAACCCAAAAAAAGAGTGACCCATGATTGGACTGTGCCCCACCCTCAGATCTTGGGCAACTGGATTTTTATGTTCTTTCCTGGTACCAGCAAGCTACATCAAGGAGACCACTGTTGATGCCAGATAATTGCAACTATAATCCATGGATAGCACCCCAGCAGGGGATTCAGAGTGCATCCTGCTTCAGCTAGGCAGGAGATGGAAGATAAGTTCCCCTCTCAAACACTACCACACTAAGTACAGTGGAATGCTGCCTGTTTCTGCCAAATGAGGAATTGAAGATTAGCTGACTACGCAGCCTTGCCAACACCTGGAGGGGGAACTGAAAGTGTGTGAATGTTGGCCTTACCCTATTTGCCTGCTCAGGATTGAAACCCTGCACTGGGTGCAGTTCAAAGTGCACACAAGGCTTTTGTGGTGCCTTTTTAGTATATGAATATAATAATACATCAAATTGTGTTGTCCAATACCAATAGTTTGTGTTTAAAGTGATGGGTCCTTGACATCACTTAAATATTCACAATAAATAACCTAAAAAGAACAGATGATATGGAAGAAATAAATAAATCATTATTTGGGGGGCCAGACCAGAAAAATTATGGTTGGACTTGGTTAAATAGAAGCACAACTTCTTTCCTTGTCACAGAAATATAATATTATAATATCTACATGTTGAGGTTCCATTTATAGTTCTCTGTCCCTATCATGTATTTGGTGTAGATCAGTGATGGCTGCTTGAATTAATGTTCTTTCACCTTATCCATATAATAACTACTTTAATCAAGGCTCTGATCATCTTTCTTTGGAAGAAACTCATCCTAGTCTGTCCAAATTAAGTACCAATATAGTCACTCTTCCATATCCCTGTAGCTATTACTATTTATGTATTAAACAAATAGGTTGCTCTTAAATGCGTATGATGTACTTTATCTGCCACTTTCAGGATTATTTCTAAAGTAAAAAAAACAAAACCATGCCTTTTATAATATCACACTCCAGGCAAGAAAAAAGTAAAGCAACACATGGAGCTAATATATACATAATTATGATCCAAAAGTACAGGAACTCTTTCCTACTTTAAGGACCCCTTTAAATAAAATATCAGTTTCAAATTTTCATTTGCATATTCTGTTGTAAGTATTTCTATAAAATACTGTTTAATTAAGGGGTTATTTTATCCAGTTTAAAGTTCCTCTCACCAGAATTTCATAAAATTTGCCAAAATCAGTGAAAGAAAGAAAAGCATTGAGACCCAAGATTCTTTAACACAAATTATTATGCCTAAAATACCCCATGTATATAATAAAATGGACTAAACTAGAACCATAGATCCTAATTTCTACACTGTTGTTCCTTCTATCACCTGACATTTGAACATCCTATATGTCAGATAATCCTATTCTTTCTTCTGAAGAAAATGTTCTTTATGCTTTTCCTTTAATCATCTGAAGAAATAACATTTATAAAATACCCATTATTCTATGTTTGCATAAGATATTGTCAAATATCACAGAACTTGATCACTGCCTTTATGGTTCTTCCAAATTTGTGCCTAGAACTCTTTTTTCTCTATTACATCCTCCATTTAACAATCTCGTTCATAGGAACTGGAAAAAAAATTCCTTGACACGAGGAACTTCACCACTCATCATCCCACTGATGGTTCTCACCTCCTTATATCTGGGCTTTCCATTTGTTATATCACATTCTATTTTAACTAACTGGAACAGAAAAGGTAATGTTCTCCATGTTTTATATGGCCAGTATATTTTTAACTGATGTTCTTGAATAGAAACACAATCAGCAGGAGATATCCGTAAACATAACATTTATAAAAGTGTCTCATGTAACTGTTGGGATGTTGAATCTGAGCTCTGTAGGGGAGGCCGCAAGCTGGCAGTTCCAATCAAGGTCCTCAACTAACTCTCAGAAGAGGCTGGCCAGGCAACCATGAGGATGTAATGATTCAAGAGGTGCAGGGCAGGCCGTGAGCTGGCAGCTCTGAAAATGGTCCTCGAAGAAACTCTCAGGAGAGGCTGACTGGGCAACTGTGGGAATGTAGAGTCCAAGGTCTGTAAGGCAGGCTGTAAGATGGCAGTGCCAATGAAGGTCCTCAATGAACTCTCAGAAGAGGCTGGCTGGCTGAATCAGGAAGAATAACTGTCTCTTCTGAAGCCTCCTTAAAAGCCTTCCGGTGATTAGATTAAGCATCACTCACTGCAGCGGACACTCCCCTTACCTGATTACAAATGCAATCAGCTAGGCAGTACAACAGTGGCTCAGGGGCAGAGTTCTTGCCTGCCATGCCAGAGACCCAGGTTCAATTCCTGGAGCCGGCCCATATAAAATAAAAATTAAAATTAAAAATAATCAAATGCAATCAGCTGTGGCTACATCCAAGGTGATCATGATTTAAGTCCATGAAATATCCTCATAGCAACAGACAGGTCAGCACTTCTGCCAACCAGACAACTGGCACCACCACCTGGCCAAGTTGACACATTAACCTGACTATGACACCTGCTTATTTCTTGTTTTACAGGCCACTGTGTAGACTTTCTTTACTAGGTCAACTAGTAATCACCCTCAACCCAGTATCAAATTTCCAAGATCCTAAAATTGATCCACTGTAGATTGGTCTTTTCTGACAGTTCCAGTTTGGGATCTCTTACATTCTTTAACTCTAAGCTTATTTGACATTACTTTTGCACTTAGTTCTGGTTCCTGTGACTTCCAATATAAGTAAACTAAGAAATTATTTCCACTAATGGGGAGAGATTCATGACCAACACGTACCATCACTCCCAAATAACATCAGACAATGAATTTATAGGCATTTGTCTGCAGATGCAGTGATCACCCTATTTTATCCAAACTTAAGCAATGATTCCAACATTTGGCACCCAAATTCTGTAGAAACAAGTAGTAATGACATTATAGGCTAGTTATTTGTTAAAAAGAAGCCTTTTAAGAACTTCACAGGTCACACCATGTATATGATATCAATCTTGTCAAAATTTTGAAATGCACACCATCCCTAAAAAAACAACTAATTTTAACTAACAATCCTTTATAAGCTTGAAATCTCCTAAGATGCTATCCCAAATTCCCTGTAAAATATTCATTTGCTTAATGTCTCAAGTGTGGTTTATTCACTAATTCTGAATAGAAAGAACACATTAAAAGAATTTATTCTCTGCAGGTGTTTAAGTCAAAATTTAATAAAAATTGCACTTTCCTTAATATGCAAAAATACATGTTAACCTATCCTACATTTACAGTAATAAACACATTTATATTTGTTGAATTGAACCTGCATATCTGAATGACATCTTGGAGCAAAGAGTACCTAGGAATCACAGTCTATATGTCATTTTCTTTAAATCAATTGAAGTTTTATTAATCTTTCAAGATTTCAAAGAAGCTCTACACTGTAAGCAGAAAAGGCATATATACATTGTGGTAGAAGAGAACTTTCAGTTCTTTCTTTCAGGCTTTCTTGGAATTGTAAAGAGCCCTTCTGTGATAGAGAATGGCAATTTAGGTCAAGGAAATAATAATAACCTCAAAGAAAGGAGCAAATTTACCATGAGCCATGAGCCGTGTGCACTTAACAGTTATCGTAACTTTCAGTTAATAGATATAATTTATAAATGACAAAAATTGTCCTTGTCTTCAGATTAGTGGTTAAAATTATAGTCATTATAAACACAGCATATAATTTTGACCAAGAGGGGATTCCTCATTGTGTATATTTTCAGCAGGATGCACCAATGCTAAATTCTATTATTTTTGTTTTGGGCTGCTAAATGAAATTATGCGATTTCTGAAATCTTTTTTGTAACTCACAGTCATTGGTTTATTGTAGTATTGTTTACAATTCTGCACTCAGTCATTTCCTTCAGAAAAAATTTACTTTTTGGATTTACTGCTGCTTTTCTTTGTCTCTTTCCTGCCACCTTTGAACTGAAGTACTAATAATTCATGAAAGAAAGAAGCGTAAAAAATCACAGGGAAATAATTTAACACAATAACATCTTAATTTTTTCCAAATGTCCAAAGTGATAACTGCATAAGGTTTCAGGAATCTAAAAAGCAGCATCACACAAATAAAAGCCATTTTTAATGTCTCTTTCAAAAACTCATGGATCTTCTCCCACCTTTTCATTCTTAAACAATCAAAAGAAAACACATTTTAGAGAGTAAGCTAAGACAGAGTGTCCCAACCTACAAAAAAGATATGAAAAACTGCTTGTATGGACTATCTCTTTCACTTAAAATCAAAACTAGTTGAGAGAATCACATTTCATTTTGCCTTCAAAATAGGTTGAGATTTGAATTTATAAGATTTCTCATGTATGTGATACTGTGGGAGATTACTTCTTATCAAAAGCAAACCTGTTACTTCTTATGAAGCAGCCAATTTATTTTCTTAACTATGATGTATGCGACAAATCACAGATTTGTTTTTCATTTTAAAAATCAGAGTCTGGAAACTCAGTTTCAGAGGTTTTATTTTACAATCCACAGGATATATACTTCTTACTGTACTTCACAGAAGGACAAAGCTTTAGGGACAGTCTAGCAACTCCATGCATGGTTCTGCCACCCACAAGTAGAGAGGGATCCTTTTAGCTGTTGATTAACAGGACCCTTTGTCTATGCCAAGAATCCACACATTAAACAGAATCGAAGGATATTACAAAAGGGAGGGACCAAATTTTCAGATCATTCTGATACATAAAGACAGAATCAAAGGATATTAAAAAGAGAAGGGACTGACCTTTCAGATAATCACTTTCAACCTTCTCCATTTATGGATGAAAAAACAAAGGCCTACAGAGAAAAGAAAAGCCCACAATAGAAAAGAGGTGACTACAGTATAGAACTCTGAATCCCAGTCCAGTGTGCATTATCCTACAGGGGCTTTTTGAGAACATGAGAGAATACTGATAGTTATAGTAATATTTGAAGTACTTGCTGATATATCTAAAATATGGAGAAATTGACCAGTTATCATAGCAGTTACTGAGTTTCTTGATGAAGTTTTACGCAACACAGAGCATGAGAGAGAACATGGAAATTAAGATGGACTGACTCTAAGAGAGGTGGACAGATAGTGTCCTCATCTCTGAATCTCCAATTCTTTGACAAACCAATTTGCTCATGTAAAAATAACTGAGTAAATATTCTATACATACCCAAGAGTGATTAAATATCTTGCAACTGTTGTGGCAGGGGCGGCAATCATGCAGAAAAGACTGACTATGAAAACCTGTTTAGCCAAACTAGATGGATCAGCTGAATCTCTGCCCTGTACATATTTAAGATTCTTCCATATATGTCTATTTGCTCTTCCATGTATATGATCAATGACTGTTCAATAGTATTAAATAAAAATGGAAAAAAAAGTGTGGCAGACATTAATTGTTGGCTGAACAGCTCAGTATTCCCTATACCTTTCTCCCAGGTTTCCTCCCAATTCAGAGACTGAAATTCCAGATAAAAACTTCTCTAGCTTTCCTGTCAGCAAAAGGTGCTCACAGAATCGGAGTCCATCCATTGAGCTGAGGGGAAATCCGCTCTACCCCTATTCCATTCTTCTCGTATTGATTATGGACTGATCGTGGAATATGGCTCCATTTTGACTCAGAAGCTGACAACATATGAAAGGAGAAATTGGATGCTAGGCGTCTCAGTCACAGCATAGGTATTAGTAAAATTTCTGGCACACGTTGCTATTGGTGTACCCAATGGTACTAAGTGCAGTTAAATTTAGTTCCTTAATCTAGTAGACTAAGACTGATGTTACTAGTAGCCTGTGATGATGGTCCAGGTTAACCCAGCATATCAGCCTTATGTCCTAGAATGTGATTATCCAAGAGTGCCTATGATTATATCCTTTAAATTTTTGTATCCAAAGAAATAAACAGCAAAGCAATGATAGAAAGCTCAAAAGGATATGATTCATAGAAAGAGAGAAGTTATATGAGATAGGATGTGTTTCATGGAGGGAAATAAGATTTTGAGCAGAGTGCTTAGAATGGACAAATTGCAGCAGATATTTGTATCCAGAATGAAAAACTATCAAATACCTTGTATTTCAATTTTGAAAGGTGACATATAATTCTAATAGCAAAAAGAGAAGTGTAAATGAGAGTTCCATAGACAAGTAAATAAAATACCAAAAAATTAATATATTCATGCTGAGGGGAGTAATGAAAAAAAGATATGTACAAAAACAAATGAAACCATGGAATAAGGGTGGCCCAGCTCTGAATTGTGCTTACATGGTCCATTTGCGCCAATATTGACTCAAACAATTGTTCTGGTATAATTATAGTTAGAGGATGGGTCAAAAGAAGTATGTTTGCACAGTGTTGGGGACAAGTTTATAAAAGAAGGTTGAATTCTGATTCTCCACAATGTGATGTCAGAAGATAAACCTAAAAAATTAAAAACCAAAAGACAGGATCACACGTATGTTATTTAGATGTAGGGAATGAGAAAAAGTTGTAGCATCTATGGAGTGGGAAATGAGAAGAAGAACGAAGGCAGCAGGAAGCTGATTTTTTAAAAAAGTAATATCCTTATAAGAACTATTTGAATTCATAAATACTGATCCTGAATGAATTTAAGAAAAATGAAAATAAATTAACAAAAGAAGGAATATCTGAAAGTTGGCTCTAATCAACTTTGCAGATATGGGCTTTGCTAAATCTCATATTCACTATGTGAAGGATATTGTCATATGAGTTGGGTAGCAGTAAACAAAGTAGACTAAATATATATAAAAATGGTTAATAACTCAGAAGTTGTGGTTTGAAACTGTAAGTACCCCCAGAAAAGCATGTTCTTAGGAGGTTAATCCATTTCTATGTGTTTGGATCCATTTAAGAAGGACCTTTTAATGAGATTACTTCAGTTAAGGCATGGCCCAGGTTTGGTCTTAATCTTCTTACTGGAGTCCTTTATAGGAGAATTAAAGAAAGTCAAAGAGAAAAAAAGCCATGGAAGCAAGAATGTGAAAGCAAGGAAAATTAGAAAAAAAGGGGCAGACCGGCAGATGCCACTACTTGCTTGAAATGTGACAGAAGATCCCAGGATCACCAGCAGCCAGCCTTCAGGAGAAACACAACATTTAAGTGATGCTTTAATTTGGATATTTTCTCAGCCTCAAAACTGTATGCTTGTAAGCAGATAAGTTTTTTTTTTTTTTTTTTAAAGGAAAGACAGAGAGAAGGAAGGAAGGATAGAAGGAAGGAAGGAAGGAAAAAAGGGAAACATCTTTTAAACATTTTCTTGTTTTATTGTATTCTGTTTCTCCGTTTTTGTTACATGGGCTGGGGCCGGGAATCGAACCGAGGTCCTCCGGCACAGCAGGCAAGCACTTTGCCCGCTGAGCCACCGCGGCCCGCCCCAGCAGATAAGTTTTTATTGTTAAAAGCCAACCCATTCATGGTACCTGCTTTAAAGGTCCTAGGAAATAAAAACATTAGGCTTTGGAGTTAGATTACCTTGATATGAATAACAGCTATATCATTCACCAGATGCCTCTGAAAATTTTCTTCTGCTCCTCTAGAACACTCTATATCTTTCTCTACCATGCCTTCTACTCTAGGAGGCTGACCTAAATGGACAACATCATTGGGCACCCATACTCTTTGGCTTTCATATGAGTTTGGCCAACTGAGAGAGTTAGGAAACTGGAAGGATTGAGGAGATTGAAAAAAAAGAGAGGTGGTCAAAGTATTTATTCTCCAAACAAGCTCCCCATGGAGCCGACTTCAAGCTGTCTGTGTCCTTCTCATGAAGGTCAATGCCTCCGGCAAGGCAACCAACTCTACAGAATTTTCTGTACTTCTAGGTTCTCATTACCTCTCCATGATCCCTTAAGGATTACAGGTGGTAACAGTTTGGTTACTGGTTTATACAATGTTTTATTCCATAAAATTACATAGGGGCTAATTTACAAATAGCCCCTATATAATTAAACTGTGCATCAATTATCCTATTTTGACTGTGCTATCTGTTTTCTTTATCATTTTTTTCTATACTTTATGATGGAGGTCACATTTCATTCTTTTTCCATGTGAGTATCCCATTATTGCAGCATTATTCATTGAAGTTTTTTGTTTAGTTTTTTTGTTTGTTTCTTGTTTCTCTCTTTTTTTTTTTTTTTTGGTAAGTACATGGGCTGGGAATCGAACCCCGGTCTCCTGCATGGCAGGTAAGAATCCTACCAGTGAACCAACCTTACACACCTGCCATCTGTTTTTTATTATGGCCCTACAAATTCACAAGCTTCTAGTCATTTTACAAACTTTCCAGGCTTCCGTTTCTTTCTTCTGTAAAACAGAGGTGATGACAATATAGACTTGAGTTGTCACGAGCTGCCATGACAAATATCATATGATAGGTTGACTTAAACTATAGAACTTTACTGGTTCATGGTCTCAGAGAGCTAGAAGAGCAAACTGAGGTGAGTAGGTAAAGCCATTCTTTCTGACAGTGTCGGCAGTATTTTGTTGCTTCCTGGCTGATAGTCCTTGGGGTTCCTTGGCTTGTATCCTTGCCTCAGCATGGTGATCTGCTCTCCTATTACTTCTGGGTTTCTCTGACTTCCTGTTTCTTCCTCCTTCCCATTCTGGTTTCCTTCTCTGTATAACGTTTCCATTAATGTGATACCACCAGTGTATGTGCTGTCTTCTTCTTAAATAGTGAGGTATAGGGAATTTTGATATCTAGCACATTTAGCCATTGCAATGTTGCAGGAATCTTGGTAGGTATTTGAGAAATATATACTATTGGACATTAACCAAGTTCAATTAATAAACGAACTTGAAGGATCTAAGTTTAATTTATCTCTCATGCCCCACACTCAAAACACTCTCCAAATGCAAGTTATTAGGTACTTATACAAAAGTTTCAAAACATTATCACTATCTTATAAATGAAATCATGACTTAAAAATGGCATTCATGTCACTCACATTTGATATGTTTGAAAACATTTAGTGTTTCTTAGGTGATAAGATAGAATTATAGGGTTCTGAATCCGATAATCAATATCATGAGCATGGTCATCTTCATCCAATCATAGATACATATTATGGTATTTGAAACATTTTCATTAGAATACCAGATGAACTTGCTTTTTGCTCTAGAAGTTTAATGTAAACCAAGTAGGATAAAGGTATCACCTTCTTATTTATGAAATGTAGTCCTTTTGAGAAAATCAGATGTTAAAGTAGCAGTTTTCTTTCAATCAAAGTTTGACATTAATCTACTGACCAGGTTTATTTTTCATTCCATCTGAAACTTTTAATGATGCTTTAGACCTTGTATATGTGCCTATTTTTTTTAAGTGAACTTTCAAAAGCAGGGAGAGATCTAGGTCAAGAAGAGCACAGTGGTTCCCTTAGGGTGAACCAGAGATAGAATATGAGTTGGAAATAGCTCACAGTTAGAGGACAGTGGCTTGAAAATAATATCACTAAATTAATTTAGCTTAAATTAGCATCTCTGGCAGGCACAGCTTAGAGGTTGCCCAGGGCTAAAATAACATAAGTGTTTGCCATTCCTATGCTGGGATTCACAACAGTGGCTACGCAGACCTTAAAGAGAATGTGGCATTCATTCCCTTACACATTTTCTTTGGCATTTGTTTTACCTCTAAGCCTAATTAGGAAATAATCATTCAGCCCCCAAAAGTTATCTCATTTGTTAAAAATTCTCACATATTTAGATCCATTCCAAGACCCCATAAAGTAAGTGTAGAAATGTAACTTTTCCAAGTTTGCTGTCAATCTTAAATAAAGCAGCAATGAATTTTGATGGATCACTCACACTAAGAATCAAAGGAAAATTTACTCTCAAATCCAAACAAATGTCAAAATGATCTATATTGAGATCCCAAGAGTAATTTAATTTCACTTTAAAGGAAAGAAACCAGGACTACTTTAGGGTGTTGTCAGGACAAAGCTAGACAGGTTCAGAGCTAAACAAGACATAGTGATAAGGTTAAAGGTAGTTTCCATAACAATGTTGTTAATCTCAAGTTGTAGAAACTTCTTACCCTTGCTGGATATGATTTTACCATCTAAAGGCTTAAGTATTTTTTCTGGGGAATTTTGAGGTGATAAAAAAGAAAGATACAGCATTTAACATAGGTTTCTAGTTAGTAAGCTCTTTTGGGACAAGTCAGACAAATATGAACTCAGCCAGACTCTTACAAGCATATTAATATGTATTAAATACATACAGTCTGCAAGCTCAGTTCTCTTAACTCTATAACATGACACAAACCCAACTCGAGGGTTTTTGTGACACTCCACATCTTCACAATTTATTTAACCATTTAGAATGGGGAACACTGCTATAGGTACTAAGGATTTAATAATGGAAAACCATGGTCTCAAACTTTAGGAGTTCACATTGAATGGAAGGTAGACACACCAAGAGACATTAAAGTAAGATGTGATGAGTATTACAAGAAGGAAAACGTAGAAGCCAAGATAACCTGTAGCAGATGGACGCCACCACAGAGAAATGAAAGATAGGTGATATATATGCAACATAAAAAGACTTTACAAGGAAGAAGTCATTGCATTATAAAGACGAGATGGTAGGAAGTTCTCGGGCACTTATATTTTTCAAAAAAGTGTTGACTGAGGCAATACCATTAGCAAAAGCATGAATGTTTGGGGATCTATAAATAATTTAAGGGGGCCTTGGGGCAAGATAAGATTGGAAAAGTAATTGGGAAAATATCTTTAACAGTAAAAAAGCCAAAATAATGACTTTGGACTTTGATCTATGCCCTATTTATAGTGTGCCAGGAGAAACTTGAAATCACAGGACAAAAAATATGGCATAGTATCTTGTAGTAGCAATTTCAGTAGAAGATTTATGAAAATCAGCCTGCAGATATGTGGAATAGAATATCCCTTGTAGAGAAAAAATATATACTCAAAGCTGAGACATATATTTGAGTTCTTTAGAAGCATCTTTGAGGTTCAACTTTAGTTGCTGCTACAATTAGGGAATTTAAGGGTCAGAAATGTGCTCATTTACCTGGAGGTAGCCATTGAAGATTTTACCCAAGCAATGTCAAGATCCTGGTACCTAATAAGACTGCAGTTAATAACTCTAAACAGGATAACTTCCTAGCAACTTTTACCAAGGAAAATTTTTATCTGCTCAAATAATAAATTTCCCTCTAAGAAATGACTTTAGAGAAAAGGGGATTTTTCTAATCAAATACATTTTTGTCAAGATGATAATAACTGTGCAGTAGATAGGTTCAGGTGCCAACTTGGCAAGTTGATGGTGTCCAGTTGCTCTGCTTCTGCAGACTTATATTGTCAGCACATGGATCTCATCTATGGCTGATTACCTCTGCAGTCGGCTAACGGAGTGCCTTCTGCAATGAGTGAGGCTTAAAAGGAGAGGTAACAAGAAAGAGAGACAGATCAGTCACAGCCCAGCATAACTCAGCTCACTGCTCAGGGCAGCTAAAATCTAGACGTTTAGGAAGTACAGAGAGAAATCGTTCAGGGGAATTCAGTTTGAATGCAGAAGTCAGAAAAGAAGGTCAGCAAACCTGACCCTGTGGCTTCCCATGTGACAGAGAAACCCAGATGAAAGCAAGCTGCCTTTCCTCAGAGGAATGGTAAATTTGTAACTAAATAAATCCCGATTATAAAAGCAAGGCCATCTCCAGTGTATTGCATTCTGGCAGCTGTAGCAAACTAAAACAGCCTTTAAATATAGTGAACATATTTAAGTAAATCGTGTTTTTTTTTTTTTTTTTGGAAAATAAAATTATTTTCCTAGCATTTTATGGGATTTTTTAAACACACTTTTATTGATATGTATCATATAGTCACATACAACGTAATCATCGAAATTGTACAGTGCTTCACAATATCATCTGCTGTGCATTTGTAATCACAATAAATTTATGAACATTTTCATTACTTCAGAAATAAATAAGTGAAAAAAAACAACAAAAACATCTGAAACCCCACCTTCCTGCCACTATATATTTATTTTTTATCTTTGTTTTTATTCCTTACTCATGTGTCCATACACCGGATAAAGGGAGTGTTGGTCACAGGGTTTTCACAAGGACACAGTCACACCTTAAAAGCTCTACGGCGATTCAATAATTTTCAAGAATCAAGGATATTGGATTACAGTTCAACTGTTCTAGGTATTTCCCTCTAGCTACTCCAATACACCAAAAACTGAAAGGGGATGTCTACATACTGCACAAGAATAATGCCACAGAATGATGCCACAGCTCTATTTGAAAGCTCTTAGCCACTGAAATGTTATTTTGTTTCATTTCTCTTCCCCTTTTTGGTAAAAAAAAGCTTTCTCACTCCCATAACACCAGGGCCAGGCTCATCCCATGGAGTCATGTCTCACGTTGCCAGGGATTCTGGAAGACATGTTCCATGTAGGGGGAAGTGCAGTGAGCTCAACTGTAGAGTTTGCTCAGAGAGAGAGGCCACATCTAAGCAACAAAAGAGTTTCTCTGGGGTGACCTTTAGGCATAATCATAAGTAGGGATCATTATTTTTGTGAGATAGAGTTATTCTTGTAATTACAAAGAAGTGATATGTGTTATGAAAAACTGAAGTTTATAACGACCTCTAATAGTATATAATTACTTAATCTCACGAATCTAGAAAGCAAAAAATATCCAAAAATGGCCCCACTGCTACATCACCAAATTATTTAAACTTTTCCTCTTTAAAATTTGAAAAATAAAATACACAATACATTCACCCAAACAAATTCCCAAATGTACACCTTTGAATCACACGGAAAATCCTTATGCATGGGTCATTTACATACAAATAAATACCATAATAATCCTTTATTATTCCATTTATCTGGTTTTTATTTCAATTGGTACTACTCTTCTACAGCTGTCAATACTACTTTTCCTGATAACAAGTAAAATTGTATTTTCCTTAAACCTTTGAACAAGAATGATTCAACTGTCTCCTTATTCTGCTACTTTTCACATTTATGACTATTAAACTTTTATGATCCCTTACCATCCCCTGGGCACAGATTCAATTAAGCATGAATTTAAAGGTGACAAGTATGTATACCTACATTAGTATTTTAAAATGTGATATCCTCATGAATGTCTCAGTATTGGTGATACGAAAGGAAAATTTTAAACACATTTTGGAATCTTCCTGAAAGAAACAATACACTGAGGCTTCCCCAAATCCATTTGCACCTCAACTGATCATCTAAGAAAATTTTTATGGGTATGCAAGTTGATGTGAAATATACCTACAGATTCAAAGAATAACAAGATATAAGCAGCCTACAAACGGACTTCAGTCTGGCTAAGCTTTAAAGGAACACCTGTACTTAAAGAATTTTAATGATTTTTATGTTTTAACAGCTAGATATTTATGTAATGATGAAATTTGATATTTTAGTGTCTTAAAAAATGCCACTAAAACCCACTAAATATAGTTTTCCAACTAAAACAATATTTTTATGACTAGAAAAATAACTCTGTATTAGCAGCTGTTGAGGGGGAAAGAGAATAGATTAGAAAAACAGTGTCTTAGATATATTCTGCCTGAAGAACAATGAATGGTACCACTAGGTCCTTTTGAGAAGTCAAGAGGTGATGCTAGTTCACAGCCGGGTTGACATTTTCTCCATGCCCTCAATATTAGACTCTTAAAGCTCTTCTCTCATTTCTATGGCCCATCTGAAAATACTTTTATTATAGCACAGAGCACACTATTAGTGTTAATTTACATGGTTGTCATCCCAACTACGTGAGTAGCTCTCAAAAGCAATCATGACACTTGTTAAATAGGCAGCACTTCAAGTGCCCATTTTTAAAATGTGATACAAATTTGAGGTGTGCAAAGGAATCTGCAACTTTAATAAGTATCACTGATGATGTGTCATCAGTCATCCCTGGAAAATCTTTTGGAAAAATAAAAAACAACAAAACTTCGATTCAGAGAATTGGCAGGGCAGCACCATAATATAGTAATCATGATTTTATAACGTGGGAGCTGAATCAATGTTGAATTTTAAGCAAACTTCAAAGTTCAAGTGTAGATATTTAGTTTCAAATGTAATATGTAATGCAAGAAAAAAATTGTAACTAGTTTCATAAAGTTGAATACTATCCTTTATTGCCAGTTTTTTTTTTTTCCATTCAGAGCAATTCCACCCCGACCCCAACCCACCCCAGGCATATGTCTGCAGGCAACACTAGGAGAAATTTTTGCTTGTTACATTCAGGAAGGTGGGGGGAGGTGATACTAGCATTTAGTGGACCAACGCTTCTAAACATCCTACAGTGCACAGGGCAGCCTCCCACAACATAGGATCAACTAGCTCTAAATATCAAGAGTGCCAAGTTTGAGAAACTCTTTCTTGTCACTGTCCCACCTTACAATCCTGATCCATACAAGTACTACCCACCCCCCATCTGCAACCTCCCCAATTGGATACTCTATACACATACACTTGATGGGATATACTTTGCAAATATCTTAGTATTTTGGCCCAGTTTCTTCTTTCCATGCACACAGTTTCTTCTAATCATTGAACTAATGTCTTTCATTGAATCAATTCTGGCCTATAAGTTACAAAATAGTCTTTTAAACCCTGTAGCAGAGAAAATCTATAGAATCACATCATTTTATTTCTAAAACTCGGTATTTTGCAATGCAAAAGCCAGGCAGAAAAGAAACTGGGCAGAAAATGTGTACCTTAAGTGATAAATCAGAAACAGATAAGAAAAGATTCAAACTACCCCATTCTCACAGATTAGATAAAACTGGATGAGAATGAGAAAAGACAATTTAGGAAGGCATGAACTGCAAAAGTTCCTGAGAGGGGGCCTGGTCTCCTTTCATCACCGAATGATAAAAACAACAGACAGCTTTGGGGCAATCCTAGAGTAGAGGAGAACTGTGATTCGATCTCTTAATTTAGTCCAAGTGGTAAGTGAAGTTCTTCATTCCTGTACTGCATGGTATTCTGAACCTTTTGGCTAAGACCATGTATAGTATTATGATAAAACACAGTTAAAGGAAATGTACCTGTTCTGGTTTGCTAGTTGCCAGAATGCAATATACAAGAAATGGAACAACTTTTTAAAAGGGGAATTTAATAAGTTGCTAGTTTACAGTACTAAGGCTGAGAAAACATCCCAATTAAAACAAGTCTATAAAAATGTCCAAATTAAGGCAACAACAAGAGGTTCCCTTCCCTCAAGAAAGGTCGATGAAGTTCAGGGTTTGTCTCAACAAGAAAGGCATACGGCGAACATGGCGATGTCTCTTAGCTTTCTCTCCAGGCTTCTTGGTTCATGAAGATGACCCAGGGGCGTTCTCCTTCATCTCCAAAGTCACTGGCTGGTGGATGCTGTAGTTCTCGAGTCTCTGCTGCTCTTGTCATTCTCAAGCTTTCCCTAAAATGCTTCCTCTTTTAAAGGGTTCCAGTAAAGTAATCAAGACCCACCTGGAATGGGTGGAGTCACATCTCCCTCTATTCAAAAGTTAACACCCACAATTGGGGGTTTCATGTCTCCGTGGAGTTTCCCACCTATAATACTGAAGAGGGATTAGAAGAAACAGTTGCTCCTACAAGACTGATAAGTATTAAAGCATGGCTTTTCTAGGATACATAAATCCTTTCAAACTGGCACAGTATTCTACAGCAAAGAGCATCTATATCTCAAGCTATCTCTCCAAAATGTCCTGTGCCATCCAAGAGGAGTGCAAAAATCTAATAAATGGACAGATAAATTTCCCCCATTAACAAAGTGTCATTAAAGTAGGAACTCTACAACTACCCCCTCTCTCTTACTACTACTCACTCAACCCCGATCTGTGGCCAACTCTATTGAGAAGGTAGAAAGGAGAAATCACCAAAATGACATAAAAAATGCCTAAGAGAGAAATACAACTAACCAACCCCCCCAAAATTGAATTATCACAATTCACTCGCAAGTCAAAAGATTACATTTTGGGGGGTACACGGGTAGTTCAATGGTTAGAATGCCCACCTTCCATGCCCCCTCCCCCACCCCAGGTTCAATTCCCGGCCCATGCCCCCTCCCCCCCCAAAAAAGATTACATTTTCTTAGGTTGGCAAAGGAAAGGAAATTAAAACAGATTATGTTACACGATAGAAAGATTTTTTTAACATACCTGACTTCATGGCTTTAGCAAATTCTGCAGGGTACATATACAGACTTATAGAAAAAACTTGTTCCAAACTTCCCCCTGCTTCTTTAATTGTCTAAGCTATGACTCTTTATAAAAATGCTTTTACTTTATACTTGACCCAATCAAACCTCCTATTCGCCTCTGTTCAAGAACATTTACTGTAAAGCATGTGCAATAATAGGATGAAAGTAATTCCCACCAGTTGATGAGAAATCTGAATTCAAAAGGAAAGAAAAAGAATATGGCAGATTTTAAAGCAATGGATCTACATACTTGCTGTCATGGTTAGGGACATGTGTCAACTTGGCCAAGTTGTGGTAGCTGTTTATCTGATTGGGCAAATGCTGGCCTGTCTGTTGCAATGAGGACATTTCATAGGATTAGATCATGATCACGTCAGCTGCATCCACAGCTGATTCCATTTGTAATCAGCCAAAGGGGAGTGTCTTCTACAATGAGTGATGCTTAATCTAATCATAAGAAGCCTTTTAAGGAGGATTCAGAGGAGACAGATTCCATTCCTGCTTTGGCTAGTGAGCCTCTCCTGTGGAGTTCATCCAGACCATCCATCGGAGTTGTCGGCTTCACAGCCTGCCCTACAGGTTTTGGACTCTGCGTTCCTGCAGTCACATGAGACACTTATATAAATTTTATATTTTGCAAGTGTTCCCTGTTAATTCTGTTTCTCTAGAGAACCTTAACTAATACACTTGCATACTTTGTATGTCCACATGGAAAAATTGTATGGAATTAATGATGTGGTTTAAAGTCTCCTTTATTTGTCATGCCTGATTCCATACCCAAAGCATTTAAAGGAAAGATCACACTCCTTAACTTTACAGAAAGCTCTCTTATCTCACACAAAATAAAGAGTTACTGCTTGGTAAATTTATTAGAAACAAGCATTTTGAATATGCATAAGCTGAAACTAGGATCCTTCAAATATAGGTTTACTCTACTGATTTCAAAATGCAGCTAATACCTCAAAATCATTACTCGCATATAAGTGAGCAATTTAAACACACAACTATCTGAGATGATTTCCTATCCTTCAAAAAGAGGCAATAGTAATACCTGCCTTAAATAGATTTTTTTTTTGTATGCTGTATGGTGGGAGTCACATTTCATTCTTTTTCCATGTGTGTATCCCTTTATTGCAGCACCATTTGCTGAAATTTTGTTTATTTGGTTTTTTGTTTGTTTGTGTGTTTGGGAAGTGCATGGGCCAGGAATCAAACCCAGGTCTCCTGCACGGCAAACAAGAACTCTACCACTGAGCCATCATGCCCTGCCCAGAATACGTGATTTTGAAGAAATAAACTATGTGAGATGTGGGAGAGTCTTAAAATATATTCAAGAGGAGCAATTTCAGATGAGATCAAGAATACAAAATATATTGAGACTATCAGAATACAAAAAATAACTAAAGTACGTTTTGTAGTTCACGGTCTGCCTCTATGCTCATTGTTTTTCTCAGTAAGAGAGACCATTGTACTACTAGACTTATTAGAATTAGAGACCAGTTTTTTTGGTTTTGTGAAGCATTGTAGAATTAACCGCATTACAGGACCAGTGTCCTGCGGGTGGCAGGCTGGCCCTGTGATATCACATTTCAACATTCCTGCAAAACACAGTCAGTGGATGGCTGGATGAAATAATAATTCATAAAAGTTGTGAAACTGCAAGTCTTTAAAGAAGCAACCTAGTCCTGCGTTCATGAGTTTCAATCCCATCTTCATTTTCCCTCACAATGCTCAGATGCTTTCAACTAGTCCAAACATTGTGGACTAGTTGAAAAATTATGGTTGTGGGAATAAAAGCTCTGCTCCCACATCTTCTACCTACATGATTTTGGTGAACTATTTTACTGCTATGATGGACAAATTCCTAGAGTGTAAAATGGGAAAAATAATACTTCATGTGGTTGTCATGAGAAGAATACAACCTTCAATTTAGTACCAGGGAATAGAATGAACACGAGGTTTTGTTTTTGAATGAAATGTACTAATTCATTCATTGTAATTAATTATATTAATTAGAATTACTTTGCTGTATGGCATGAAAAGACTCAATAAATGTTAATGAAATAAACAGAAGATTGTATGAATAAATGAAGTAAAAAACAAACCTGGCAGAAGGTTTCTAATGGTATGTCAGGTAGCTTTCTGCCTTTGGCTCCATCTCATTGTTGCCTCTGCTGCTTACACAGAGAAGCCATGCCCAGGCCTTGAGTTTTCATATCTTCTCTGTTATCTTATTTGTGGGTTTTAAGCTCAGGTTTATTAAGCTGCTGACGTTTACTATGTTAGGCTCTTTGAACACCACTATTTCATCATCTCTTTCATTTGATGTTCTGGAAATACATCATTGAAGTGAATTTACTATTTTACTTGTTTCCTTTTAATATGGGAATAGCTACCAATAAAATTATTTAAAGGGATCAATAATGATTACTTTGGTTAATGTTAGTGACAAGGGCTCTGTTCTAATCCGCTAGCTGCCAGAATACGATATACCAGAAACAGAATGTTTTTTTAAAAAGGGGAATTTAATAAGCTGCTAGTTTATATTTCTAAGGCTGAGAAAATGTCCCAATTAAAACAAGTCTGTAGAAATGTCCAATCTAAGGCATCCAGGGAAAGATACCTTGGTTCAAGAAGGCTGATGACGTTCAGGGTTTCTCTCTCAGCTCAAAGGGCACATAGAAAACTCTGCTAGCTTTCTCTTCTGGCTTCTTGTTTCATGAAGCTCCCTGGGAGGTGTTTCCCTTCTTCATCTCCAGAAGTCACTGGCTAGTGGACTCTCTGCTTTGTGGTTCTGTGGCATTCTGAAACTTTCTCCAAAATACTTCTTCATTTATAGGATTCTGGTAAACTACTCAAGACCCACGTAGAATGGGTAGAGACGAGTCTACATCGAATCAAGTTCAATACCCGCCATTAATTGTGTCACATCTCCACGGCAATAACCTAATCAAGTTTCCAACCTATAGTACTGAATAGGGATTAGAAGAAACTTTTGCTTTCACTAGAGTGTTTAGGATTAAAACATCGCTTTTTTAGGGTACATAAATCCTTTCAAATCATTACAGGCTCTATACAATTAACGCTAGTCTCATATGTAAGAAAAAATATGCATTTTATCCTAAATGTAAAGGATGCAAATACAGGTACACATATCTAATATCAATTTTAGGGTAAGTAGTAGGACCTTATTATATATATGAAGTTTTGCTATTTGTGAAACTAATGCATATTTAAGAAATCTGTGCAGAATCTTTTCTCACAATTATCATGAAATAGCTTTATCTCTGTGAAGACTGGAGAACAGGAGACATTTTGTCATACTGATTCAATAACACATATGAAAACAAAGAGAATATACTGATTCTAAGTAACATTCCACTGCTATAAGAAATCCAAATGTCCCTAATTAGAATTTTTCACTAGTGCATATATTCTTTTGAAAGTAGCTCCTATATTAAACCAGCCATCTCTTCCAAACTGTACTTGTTCTCAGTGCTGTGACTGAGGCAGCTGCCAAAAGTCACACAGAGCTAAGACCTACCATGGAACTTGAGGAATGAGGGAGTTCACAAGACCAAAAATGCCACCTTCTAGATTACCTGCCAACTTAGACCAAGGTGTATGATTTAAATATTGGTGGGTCAGAGAGGGATATGTGCATTATTTTCAGTGTCTGTATGGGTGTGCGCATGCTTTGCTGCTCAGACAGCATTTCATTAATTATTATATTCACACTTAATTCTGTTATGTATATTGGCAAATACGCATAGATCAAAGACTATTTTCAGTGCCTTAATACAGGAATCCAGGCAGTTCTAGTCTTACAGCTACAGTTGGTTTTGTGTAAGAGGAATATTATAAGACTCAGGTCTTGGTTATACAATAGCCTGATTTCCAATTTTAAAAATGGTCTTATATGGTAAGGAACTAATACAGTATAGTCAGTCAAGTAAATGCAGAGATGTCAAGAATCTAGTTAGAAACGTGATGTGTTGCATCATGAATTATTCAAAAATTAAGTTATCTACATTTTTAAAAGTGCAGCTTGACCAAAGTCAAATGTTTCATTCTGTTAATTTTATAGTCACAGCATTTATAGCTGAAAGGAACTGGTGATTATCCTCAATACCTGTTACATCCTATCGTCTCATGCATATCCATCTATCTGCTATAGGAAGAAACCAACTGTTCTCTTCTATCTTCCAAAATTTATACGAATAAGTGTCATTTTAAACCAAATTTAACATATAATAAAAACGTCTTGACACATTCTTCTTTACTCTTAGATTCTATGTAAATAAGAGCAATTTTATTAATTGTTGATGATGTATTTGGAAATAAATCATCTGAGCAATATGAGAGATTTGTGTATTTATACCCAGAAGAAAAAATATGTAAAAATATAAAGAATTTTAGAACGGGAATTCTTGAGGGCAGTTCCCCCAATTTTTTTAGTAATTCCCCATGTATTTTCCCATTTCCTCCCCCATCTCTAGTGCCCACATCCCAGATTCATCAGTGAAGCGAATACTAATTAGTACTATCTGTATTAAGAAAGAGCATACTCTGGCTATACAGCCTTTTGGAAGATGAACAAGAACTAAAGTGCACGAAATCAGAACTAAAGAACTGATTCACAGTTGGAAGCAAAATGCACTCTGACCAAGAAGGAATTGCATTTAGAGACATGAAGGAGGGACACATGACTGCCAGATTAGCCACATCAGCCAAACTGGCCTTGGTATTCACAGGGCTAGCACATATTGTATCCAGAGACTCTCCTTAAACCTAGCCACGATCAATTTTAGCACAAATCTTTTGGCAGGTATTCAAATATGGATACCATGCATGATAGTGCCCCACACTAGATTTAATGAAGTCCTCTTGCCAATACAAAGAGAACAGTCAAGAATAAACAAGACCAAACATAATGTGGATTCTACATAGAGGTAGGCTCACAATTTAGCTTTTTTATTTGGATCATTTATGATAGCTGATAAGATGGCTCCTATTCAAGGCATTATGCATTTTGAGCCAATGATAACTTTTATCCCAAAATTCAACATATAAGCTCTTCTTATAACCCAAAATTCACAAGGAAAGTTTAGGTGTTATTTTACACACTTCTAATATTAGTTTAGAACTCTGAATTTTGGGGGGATGGGTGGTAGCTCTCTCACCATATATAGAGTGCCAGGGCTACAATAAGTTTTAGTTCTGCTCTGGGAAACCTTGTGATTGTGGTTCCAGGCAACTCCTGAGAAAACTTGTGCCAAGACTGTAACTGTTTGGATGAAGGATTCACAATTGGAAAAAGATCAAAGTCAACACCTTGAGTGAAGCCCAGAATCTGATTGGTAACTGAGCTGGATATAATTCACAGGTGTTATATGCTTCATGCTGTTGGTCCTTCCATCTGTTCTACATCATTCTGAATTTGAATCCAATTCCAAATTGGATTCTAGACCATAGCACTGAATTATCCTACTTAAAATAACAAGAACAACATGTCCAGAGAATATATGACTATGTGGCTAGATATGCATGGGGTTGGGGCAGAAATCGCCTTTCAATTTTTTTTTTACAATGGAAAAATTCAGGACATCATACATGCAAAATTAATTTTGAATCATGGTATCCCAGAATCTTTCATTGGCATATAATTTACATAAATCCAGTCTAACTGTCCAAAAAAAGGTAATTTACAATGACTGGGTCTGAAACTAGGCATTAAAGCCTAAACATCATCCTGTTTTTGCATATGAACATAAATAGGATTATATCCCCGGGCTTCAGGCATTTGGGGTCTAGTGAGGGATGAGAATATATAAAAAGAGAAGCCATATATTCACAGCTATATAATATATGCAAGATAGAAAATGACTGATAATGTAGACTGTCAGGCAAAGAGTCACAGTGGGACAAAGGAAAGGGGGAGGCTGCCACATCAGGCTAAGTAAGGTGAGACGAAAAAATACTTCATGCAAGAGGTTGCATTTAACAGGATCCTGAATTAGAGATGATCAGTTTAATGACATGATTTTTTCAAAAAGACAACTGCAAAAATGTCAATCTATTCTGAGGGAAGAACATAAACACACATATCAACATAAAGTGCAATAAGGGACTTGTAAGTGGTCCATTTCATCTAGGATGGTGAGAAAGTATCTTGGCGAGTCCAAGAGATAAAGACGGAAGTGCCATTAGATATCAAGGCACCAAACACTAAAGCAAGAAATGTTTATTTAATACCGTCGGCAATGGAGAGTCATTGAAAGTTTCTGAGAAGGCTGACACTATTAGAACTGCTCATTGGAAAGACAGCTCTGATTGCAGCAAATATTATTTTATAGGAGTTGGAAATTATATAGGACATTTTCTAGGTGACAAGTCAAAAGGTTTTAAAAGATTCTGAGGACGTTAACTCAAGATTGATGATAATGTTAAGGGCAAGGAAAGGAGATAGGAAAGCAATATTAAGGATGACTTTGTCAACTCTGGAAATTGAATAGACATGAAAGCAGAGGTGTAAGGGATTAACATATGATGAGTCTATGGACCACAATTGCTGGTCTGGACACATCACTGAATACTAAAAAAGAGTTGTTCTTCTGACTGGATGATACGAGTTACCTGTGTCAAGCTCCAGGAATTCTGAACCAAATGAGGCCCCAGTGGGGAGGGATGGACAGGAGAACCCCTGTATATATACATTACAGGCTGCTGGAGAGACATATATATGGGGAAAAGAATGAAAGACATATTTGATTTGACACAGTTTTCAAGCAATTTTACTGACCACAAAAGAAATCACAAACAATAAGGATTTTTCATATAATATGATTAAAATAGATTAAGACATCTTATTTCAAGTACATGAGGCTAAGCACATGCCAATATGCAGCATGTAGCTGGAAACTGAATTAACGTTGTTAGGTGAGTTATAGCAAAATGTATATAGCCTTTCTTTTTCCTTTTTCTTTTCTATCTTTATTAAAAAATGTGCGACTTTAATGGTGTTAGAGAAAACAGACAGTCATTAAACATGTCAGAAATTACACATAATGCTCAAGTGCTCTTTAAAAAGTCCTAACAATTTAAGTAACATGCCTCTCTCTATTCTCCCTAATACTATGTTTATAGGTGGAAGAATAAGTGTGTCCTTACCAGACACCAGGTAATGAATAACAAATTATTTGGGTGAAAAATGGTCAAGTCCAGTTTTGGCAAGACTTTGATGAAATGCTTGGGCATGCTAGGAGAAATAGTCACTGTGAAATATGGGACTCAATTTGTGAAATATATCAAAACCAGAGATTTAAATTAATTTATAGGGAACAATTTTTAAAAATTAAATCACTGTTTAAGAATGGAGATGAAGTAAGATGAGGTCAGAAGTCAGAACATTTGATTGGGAAGATGTATCAGAGTAAAAGTTGTTGAAAAAGAAATAAGAATGTTTTTACTCTTCCTTCTGTAATTATATATCAGTCAAACTTCCCTGTTTTTGCCTTAGGGACTTGGGTAGCATGAACATGTTCCAAGTAGCTTCTGATGGATATCCCACAGTGTGGTCTGACTGTTTGGACAACATTCCTTCATGAAATCACTGATCAAAAGGAAATGATGCAAAAAAAAAAAAGTATATCATGCAAAACAGGCCATGTCCTGACTGAACAGTCAAAGCGAACATTTGGAGACATCTTTCTGACTCAGGAGCTGAATTATTCTCAGAGGAAATGAACAGACCTCAGTCTGGCAATTACTTTTCTATGTATGGCATTAATTCATAGCTTAGAGTCTAATAAATGGAGTATCAGGTCAAAATACTACAGAACTTTAAAATATGCAAGCCACAAATAAGAGGGAATACATAATTTAAGAATTAGCAATCCTGAAATGAAAATCAAAGATTTTCAACTGTATGTGCACATGTGGAGAGACATTTTTAATTGCCAGAGATTTACCATCATTCCAAGGAGGACAGTTGACTGTCCAGGATCTAAGGGGAAATGACTGAGAAAACCTCTGAATAAGCAAAGGAGAGCACAGGAGGACATGGTAACGAGGGAATTATGGCAGCTAGCAGATAAAAGAGTGAATCTTCCAGACCAAAAAGCAGGACAGCAGTGCAAGTAACATTCTTCCATTCAATCACTCATTCAATCGATATTTATAAAGGATCACTGAAGTGCTAGGTCTTTTGTTAAGAATTAGGTTTATAGCATAGAACAAAACAAATTTCATACTCTCCACAAGATCGCAGTTTGGGGTGCGGAGCAATTTTACAAATAAAAATATAAGATGCCAAATAGAGAGTGCTATGTTATTTAAGGTGGTCAGGGAAAGCCGGGATGAGGATACGAGGAGTGAGCTAAATGAAATGAGAGAGGGAGTGAGAAAAACGTCTGTAGGATATGGGGTGGGATGGGGGAAAAAGTGTGCATCCTTGGCAAAAGAATACAGATTAAGTATAAAATCAAGAAGGCCAGCGAATTTGCAGCAGACAATCCCATAGAAGAATAGTGGGAAATGAAGTAGAAGAGACAGTCAAAGGTCAGATAACACAGGGCCTCGCAGGTTGAGGTTAAGAATCTGAATTTTATTTTAAGGCTGACAGGAGGCCAATAGGCAGTCAAAATCTAATGTATGCTTTGAAAGAATCTCTGTTGCTGCTGTAAAGATAAAGGGCTGAAGGGGTGAAAACTAGCATTATTATTATTTTTTTTAAGTTGGAAGGATGGTGCAGTTGCCCAGGTGAGATATTAGATTATGACAAGACAGCAAATGAAATGTCTCAGAAGAGTGGTTCTCAAAGTATGGTTCCCTGGCCCAGCAGCATCGCGTCACCTACGAACTGGTTACAAAAGCAATCTTGGTGTCTCCCTTCCCCTGTCCCTCTCCCAAATGAGATTCTGGAGTTAGGGATTAGCAGTCTGTATCTTAATCAGCCATGCAGGTGAATGGAACGCATGCTAAAGTTTGAGAACCACTGTCTTAGAAGTAAAGGCTCTCGTAGTTCTAATATGGGTATCATTTCCGCACTTTTGCTTTACTAATTCCATCATATATGTATTTTGAAACTGTAAGAAAAATCTGCCTTAGAAAGTAGGGATCCGTTTATTACATGAGAACATTTGGAGCAATATAAATAGGAACAAAATAAAATCTGTGGTGTGCATCCCAAGCACACACTGTCTCTCTGTCTCTGGACATAAAGATTGAATTTCTCGCTGCTCTAAATTCAGGCCACATTCTGATTTCTTTAAAATACAGCATCATGTTACTTAATTCAGGCTTTGATTTGAATATCCAGCACTCTTTTCAACAAAAAATATATATAGTTGAATTTAACGATCTCATTATCAGTAAACAATTACTTTGCAAATTTTTAGAAAGCCATTTCTCCAATCTTTTTAAGACACTTGCTTTATCAGTGATGGACATCTACATCAACCAAAACTGAAAACGCCAAATCGACATGAGTTGTACATAATGAATGGGTGCCTCAGACTACAATGTAAAATTGAGATGTGACTAAAATGCTGAATATTTTCAGTTGCTATTTTGGGCTGAAAGCATAATCAGTCACAACAGAGAGTTGAAAAGCAGGAAGATTCTAGAAATCTAAGTACCAAAAATAAATCCACGGGGGAAAGCCTCACTGATTTGATGGTCTGAATTTCCACTTCTGATTACATTCAAATTTTATTTCAGAGAATCACTTTGCTGGCAGAAAAAAGTTGAAGAAACAGAATTAAAGCAACGATTAAGCTTAAAACAATTAAATATTTAAACACACACATATATAGGCATTTCTATATATATGTGTGTTATATCCATGATAAATCTATATATACATAAAGACATTTTTGTCTAATACAACACTGATTTCAGACTGTCATAAATATATATTCCATTTGCTTTTCCACTTTACAGGGAGAAAGAAATTCTACTCTCACAACTAGTTCACTCAGATTTTCTTTTTCATCTGGGAAAAGAAAAAATATCATTTGGTTACTAAAGACCATTCTACAAATTCATCATGTCTCAGTGATGATTGAAGACAAGTGCGGTAGATGCCTTCTGAAGAGAGAATCACGTGGAGTGACTTCATTAGTGGCATACATATAAAACCGTGAGGAATTAAAAATAACCAAGTAGTCACTTCCACAGAAACTACAGCAAACACTGAGCAAGAATGCCAGGTCACATGGCATATTCAAAGCTGAGGACACGTTTCAAAGGGCTGACTGTGTGGGGTAGCATTGCACCACAAATGCAGAGCACACAGAACACAACAATCGTGTTCAGTGGAGTTCAACGAACTAGGATTCATATGCAACCCGGAAGTATATGAGAACCACTTAACATATCGCTGTCCCCCCACCCCAGCTGCCTTGATATACTGGGTATATTGGTGACCACATGGGAAAAAAAGCTTGCTTAGGGCAAAAAGCACAAAGGATGGATTTGTATTTGTAGGAACCATGAGAATACTTGGTGCAGAAGGTAGGGTGGGACTCTCTTGATTGCTATGGTAATGCCTACTCACAGTAAATCCAGAGTTAAGAAAACTCGCTTAATAACATGTAAGTGTTTCTTCCTAAATATAATTTAATTTTCTGCAGAACTACAAAACAGACAAAATACAATTGATGTACACATTCCTCAGCTTGGTCTTCCATTCAGGCTTTGTCTACAACTTCCTTTCACTGCCACCAATCTCTCCACCACGCTTTTACAAGAATCCCCTATATTGGGAGTTTTCAAGCATGGCCTAAAGTCAAGTGTCTGAACACAATGGAAGGTTCAGAGTGGAAAGCAGAGTGCTGGCACCAGAAGCTTTGCTTGACTTTTCTGCGGCTAATAGCAAGGAGTAATCAAAATATTCGTTTGTGAGAGTTTTCCTGCAGAAGAAAATATTGGAGAACTCGTTGAACCCAAAAGGGTGGGTTTCTTCAGTATCTCCCAGATGTTACAATACTTTATGGTGATTTGGGATCACTTCTTTTTTTAAGAACTTAGAAAACTTTCCATAAAGTTTTGAATTGAATATAAATGTTTGCTCTGACACTTTCTATTTTACCTTTATCACAAAATGTTATATACAGGGTATATACATGTTGACATTTATACCTTCCTCTTTATTCAAACTGCATTAATCTCTATTCATGGAAGACAACTGGGCTCAGTCTTACCTGTTTCTCCACCTGTGCTTCCTATACAATTAATATCTTGTGTTATGAATATATTTAGGGCAAAACCTGGTTCTCAAAGAACTTTAAAGGGAGGGCAAGAACATTAATGGAACATCTGCTATGGACCACACGATTTGAGGAATATTAATAATGCTGGGGGAAAATACATTAAGATTAAGATTTATTTGAGAGCTGAGCAAACTTAGATTGAAACAGGTAGCTTGTGAATATGTCACTAGGTTACTTGTCTATGGTCATTCCACTATAAAGTGATAGAATCAAGATTTTATCTGAGGTCGATCCCTAAAGACTGTGGATTCTTTTCCTCTTCTCCAGGCTGTCTCTACTATTTCTTTCTTTTATTTAATTTTGTTTTATGTTTACTACTATTTATTTCAAACATTATCCAATTCTACAATGCAAAGTCTCAAAAGCAAGGGACATCCCTATTGCTTTATATATAACACCTTTATTGAGATATATTTCACATGTAAAAAAAGACACCATTTATAAAAGATACAAGTCAGTGGGCTTCAGCATATTCACAAATGTGCAACTTTTACCAGTATCTAATTCCAGAATGTTTCATTATCCCCCAAAGAAACCCTTTACTCATTAGCAGCCACTCTCACTTCTCTCTTCCCTTTAGCCCCTGGCAACAGCTAATCTTTTCCTGTCGCTAAGGATTTCCTCTCCTGAACATTTCCATGAAATGGAATCCTACAAGGTGTATCCTTCTGTGTCTGGCTGATTTCACATAGGTAGAAGCTTCTGTTGTTGATTTGAAATATTTCTTCTTTCTGAATAGGCATTTACAGCTTCAAATTTCCCTCGATGCACTGCTTTAGCTGCATTCCCTAAATTTTGGTGTGTTGTATTTTCATTTTCATTCATCTCAATGTATTTCCTAATTTCCATGCAATTTCTTCTTTGACCCATTGCTTATTAAGAATATGTTGCTTAATTTCCATGTTTGTGAATTTCCTACATGCCCCACATGCAATTATTTCCAATTTGATCCCATTGTAGCCAGACAGTATACTTTGTATGAATGCAATCCTTTTAAATTTATTGAGGCTTCTTTTGTGGCTTACATATATACTCCATCCTTAAGCAGAGTATGTATTCTGCTGCTGTATGATGGAGTGTTCCACAGATGTCTATTAGGTCAAGTTGATTTATAGTGTGTTCAAGTCTTCTATTTCCCTGTTGATGTTCTGCCTAGTTGCTCTTATTATTGAAAATCGGATATTGAAGTATCCACCTCTTATTGTTGAATTTCCTTAAGTTCTGCCAGTGTTTGCTTCACAAATTCTCGGTCTGTTTTCAGGTCAATATATGTTAATATATTGCTCTTTTACCATTACAAAGTGGCCTCTTTAATAGTTTTTTGCTTAAAGTGCAATTTGGCTGATATTAGTATAGTCACTAAAAGAGTCTTGCAGTTACTGTCTGCAGAGGATATCTTTTTGCATCCTTTTACTTCCTCTTGCTTTTTCTCCCTCAACCCATCTCATATTATATCGTGCACATGATAGAAACGCAAACATTTATTGGAATTTACCTGAAGGTAAAATCAATGACTCAAGGAATTTAATATCTTGCACAGTACACCTACTAGGTGAGTAACAATAACATAAAACAGTATATATTACACGCTAAGAGAAAAACGAACAATGAATTAGAAGAACAGAAATACAGATTGAAATAAACTAGGGAACAGGCCAGACAGATAGGGGACACTCTGATTGGCCTTGGATTGTTTTTATCAGCTCTGTGCATTCATGCCCCAGCTCCTTCTGCTAAAGGCTTCCTCCTATGATGCTTTTAGGATTATCCTTAAGCAATACAGAAGGAAAACTGGATGTGCCTGGGAGTTTTGCATCAGGCTGCCTCCCTGGAAGCCCTAAGCCACTGAGTTAATGATAGAGGAGTATGAAAATCCAGAGACTTTACTTTGACAAGAGGCAGCCTCTGAAGTACAAATTGCATAACATGGGTCATTGTGTGATCAGGCTGAGTCTGGGACGCCACCTCAAATGACAATTTCTGCTTTATGTCTTCCCTTTCTCTATCCTACTTCTCCAACTTTGTCACAGAAGGTACAAGCAAATAGTGAGTGTATTAGGGAAATCACAGACCCCTGGTAAGTTATTAACCAGACCTCACCTACCCTCACCTACTTCTCCAGGGAAGTCACAAACACAAGCTGGGTGGCCAATCTGTAAACCTTCCCCTGCCCACACCTCCTATTCTATTGTGTGCCCTTCCATAACCTGGGAGAGATGTTAAGTTTAATGCCAAAGGCTTGGTAAGACCTTAAATACAGAAAATGAGAACAAGCAACCCCAGATCCTTATCAGAACAAGAACTTACACTGACAGGGGGGAGAAACACCCCAGGTACATAGCGTAGACTGTTCAACCTTCTCCGAGGCAAAAAGGAGTGTGCACACTGCTAAAACCATTGAACCTGCCCTACAACAGATTGGCCACCCCTGGAACTATGGCCAAGATGTGATGTCTTTTCCTGCTCTTTTGGACTCCCTGCAATTTTCAATTGACAAGAATAATTTTCCTTTCTGGATTCTTTTTTCTGTGCAAGTAATAAAAGCATTGCTTGTTTAAAGTTTGGGTTGTACCCTGAACAGGGCCCACAATGCACTGTTGTACCAACTCGCTCTACAGGGTGTAGAACATTGCAGGCTATATTTGGCAAGACAGCATAAGAATAAATGTATACATTGCTAGGTTTCTAGTGTTAAATAAGATTGTAGAGGTTGAAGAGATGGTATGTAGATCATGTGTTTTTGTTTTGTTTTGTTTTGGGGTGCATGGTCCGGGAATTGAACCCAGGTCTCCCGAATGGAAGGCGGGCATTCTGACCACTGAACTACCCATGCACCCTCCATCATGTGGTATTCTAAATGAAGAAATATGGACATTATTTATTTACAGTAAGGGAAGCCACTGATGCTATTTTTTCTTCTAATTAACGGTGAGTTCTCTGTATTTCTGCTTCTCTCCCATTTGTCCAGCAATATCCCAATTATTCAAATTCTCTTTCCATATCTCCATGACACTTGATATTTTCCTCAATCCCCAATACCTAAAGACATCTCTGTTTTCTAACCAGTCATGTGTAGCAACCTTTCCCATATTAAAGAATTCTTTGTCTTGTCATAATCCAATATATACTTCTGCCCTTTCTCATAGTCAGTGTAATTTTTTCACTGAAGAGTCCATTTCAGAAGAGTGTATCCCTGAAATGCTCTCCAATGACTTGAATTAAACTGAAAAGTGTACATTAAACCCTAGATTTTATCACACACCACTTTTCCACCTGAGGACTAGCTTCCATAGGAGAAGGTGCTCAGAAATCATTGAGTCTCTTCCTATTCACAATACAGTATAGGCTTCGATTTGAGCATTCTGCAGAATGGCAACCATATTCAATCAATGATTATCTGCATATCCTCTACCTTCTACAATCTTCTGGCAGCAGGGAAGAAAGGGGAGATAGGACAAAATACTTCACTGTATTTTCTACTGTTATAAAGACAATCCTATTGGGGCTCTTCTTTAGTTAAAGCACTTATTAAAGAATAATAGAAAACTAAATCAACAATGACTCATTTTTAATTACTATGTACTACTGTAGCACTTGTCTTATTTGCAAAGTCTACAAAAATTGGTCAGTAAATTAAGTGACAAATTCTAAGAAAAATGCTGAAAATAATTGCAACCCTAGATGGCAAGTTGACTCAGTGTTGAAGTGAATATACTTCAAGATACCAGTAACACATCTTCCTTAAATAATGCCATCAACTGACTACATTCTACTATTTTTCTTTTGCACCATAAAAAGTTGTTCATAGTCACACTGGTATGTGATGATTAAAACAAAACCATAAGGCAGTGTAAAATAATGCTTTAGACTTAATACTTTTTTCTTTTTCTCTTTTCTCCACTACTCTGCTGCCCTGCTATATTATCATTTTATGCTAGGAAGTTTAAATGTCATCTATAAAACTTAAGAGGACACATTTTAGAAACAAGTATATCGTTCTTTATAATGAGGCACATAATACATGAATTTGAAGGCGTCTGAAGTTTTGCTCTTGTGCAAAAGGTCAATGAAATATATAATGTTGATGGTTGAGCCGATAGGCCCTTAATATTTACTTTTTATATACTTTCATGTTAAAATATAGATTAAAATTATTCTAGTCTTGGCTCAAATATCACCTTCTCCATGAAACCTTCTCTGGTAGAGATAATTGGTGCAAAGAACGAGTTCATGTGATCCCTCACATTTTGCAGCCTTCCTTGCAGTTATGTTTGTTTCATAAAACTGCTTCTGCCCAAGGGGCTCTAAATGGTTGGAATACCTTTCATTTACAGGCGAAGACTATAAAGAACTAGTGAGCCTCTCTCAGTTCTCTTCTCTTGCAGTAATTTGGAGTCTAAGTGCAACAAGTAGGCAACTAAAAGATGGAGATGAGCCAGCCAAACTACCGTAAGACAAATACAACTTAATTTCAGTAACTCAAGGTGTTTCAAGGTTTACTTGTTTTGGCACTTATTTATCTTAAATGACATCCAGTCCCTGACCATCCTGTTTAAAATGGACTCTCCAAGTTCCAGCTCACCTCATCCAACTTGCTTATTTGATTTTCTCCATATTACTTGTCACCATCTAACATACTAAAAATATTATTGGTTATATTTTGTATAACCCACAAGTGGAACAAAAGCTCCATAAATCATCAATGTATTTTAATTTCATTTTAGTTTACTGCTGCATTCCTAGTGACATGAACTACACCAGTGACACAAGGGACAATGCACGATATTTCCCTTGGAAGATGGTAGGTAGTTTTCACAACCCTCAATTATACTTCATACTCTACAGTTGTGAAGATACAATGAGAATATATGTAAAACTTCTCAACTTGAGTAGTATATAAAATAGAGTTCAATAATCTTCCCTTTAAAGAAACCTTAGCATCTAGGTAGGAATAAGTTCTATCATAAATTTTCTCAAGGACATCCTAGAAGAAATTTTAAGCTAGGTACATGAAAACGTCAATTTACCCAATAAGTAACATTCACCACTTTCTATTTGCACCACTGTCCTTTGCAATTTGTCAAGATACACACATATATCCACACAAATATAAACACACACTCAGGCAAGGTGGAAGAGTGGGGGATAGGGAGAAAGAAAGAGAAGTAAACCATTTTGCAGGGTCTTATTTGATGACCATACGATTTCAATCCCCAGTGTTACGGAAGGACAAAAAATGTAAAGGCATGTTAAATAAACATTTGCTTATCTTTGGCAAGAATAAAGGTAAAGAAAAAAAAATAAGAGAGTAGGTACTGTAACCCCTGTTGCCCTGAATGAAACTCATACACTGGAGAGTTATATCTCTTCATTTACTGTATCAAATGCAAACAGTATTTTGCCACTTTTCTAGCAGATGTCATTACCTATCAAAAGATTTTCTTGACTAGTGAGTCAACCTAAAAGAAAATCAAAGTATTTCAACATTATCTGCAGTGGCACCGAGGATGTACTCCTTTTCTGCTAAACTATTTCCTAAAAATACTTTTCCACCCCAGAAAATTTCTTCTAGACTGAACACTAATATCAATAATATATCTCAACAAAAATTCATTCTTAAAAATAAGGGGAAAAAGCCAACAAAATTAAATGAAATTATTAAGCAGCACGGAACTTAAAAGGTTCTGAAAAGCCCAGAAAAGAAATAGGCTTTCTAAATTTACCAAAAGAGAAACAACTGCACATATACATAAATATAACTTCATATTTTGTACTTCCTTATATATTTTACAAATTTGGAGAGGAATTCTACAGAGAACAAAAATAAACCAAACATTTATGAGTCACGCAATTTGTTGCGTGCAATGCCTTATGTTTCACTTCGTTATTTAGAGTTTATTTCAGGAAATAAGAAGTTAATGCATTCTTCAATGCTACTTAACCATGGATGAAGGTGAAGTTAATACAAAGAAAAATAAATGAAAGGTGTATAAGAAAAAAAAAAAAAAGACATTGCCTGGTGGACTTTCACTAAATGTGTGATGACAGATGAAAAGTAGTTCAGAAAAGAATAGCAGACCTAATAACGTAAGTTATTTCAGGTTGTTACCCACATCTTCAAGGAATGCTTTTATGACTTGATTGTTATCCACAATACAGGCCATAAGGAATGCTATTTTACTGTGCTTTCATTATGTAATTCTGTATAATAACTTTTCCCAAGCAGACCCTTTACTTACAAGAGGTGAAAGCCCAAAGGCATCACATAAGTGATTGCTATAAGGGCCATTGTCAGATTTTATTTTACCTGCCAAGTGTTTTCAAAGGAATTGTAACACCAAAAATTGAGAATCCAGCTCGACTAAGTCGTTCACATTAATTACATTTTCTATGACGGAATCACAGTGCCTGATTCCTAGTTTAGACATTTTTTCCTTCCCATGTCACAAATGCTAAATTCAAAAGCACAAAATTGCAAAAACCAGAGATAAAATGTAATCCTCATAAGATAAATAAAATTGAGGAGAAAATGTTGGAAGCAAACCATTATATATTTCTCTCTTCTTTTTAAAACAAAACAAAGGTAGGTTGGGGAAGACAATTTTGTTGTACCCCTTTCCATATTTGCTTCAGCAGCAATTTTATTCTTTATTCTATGCAGTGAGGATGCCCAAAAGCCTTTCATTTTGAGCATGGATATTAAAATTTGAACGCATTTCTTCTAAACACATTTTCCTTCTTGTCAAATCAGTCGTAGTCTTCTCAATGTCATCTGCCATTTATTGCTCACCCATTTAGTGGTCTCACTTTAGTTTTAGCAATTCTCAGGGGTTTTATTTATTAGAATAATTTCATGGATAAATGAGACAACTTATTAATGCCGAGGGTTACAGAAGCAAGAAGAGAAGAAGAGACCGCAATATCCATTGAATTCTGCACTATGACGTTTTTGCTACTGTAATGACATGGTGACAATTTTTTTATTTCACTCTTTGGAATGTCTTGCTATTCAGGTTAGCTTGGCTTGGAATTCTTCCAGTGAAACTGGTGTTTAACTAGTTTAACTGAATTCTTAATAAACATTTCATTATTTTTCCATGTGACTATCCCGTTATTGCCATAGCACCATTTGTTGAGCTTGTTTTGCTTGTTTGTTTTTTGGGGGAAGTGCACAGACCGGGAATTGAACCCCGGTCTCCAGCATGACAACCGAGAATTCTATCACTGACTAAGCCTTGCAGCCCTGAGATTTCAGGCATTTTATGATTTGCACCATGGTTATTTACCTTTGATGCATCATTAATGTATTGTATAATCGCAATGTGGCTTAGTCAATGCATGCAGCAAAAAAAAAAATGGAGGGAAGGAGGGAGAGAGAGAGCAAAAGGTAACAACGATAAAAAGGAGACAGAAAGCAGCCTGAATGATGCTGTAAATCCACCCACCTCTCAACTTGTCAAGTCTCTTTCCCTGGTGGAATCAGGAAAAAAGAACTGCAGTCTCTTTGGATATTTCAGTATCTGGGCCTTCTCTGGCCTAGTGTGTGCCTCCTTGAGTATAAACTTCTTGTTTTCTGTATTTTGGGGGTGATTTAAGGGTGCTCAAGAATAATTTTAGCACTACTCATCTTACACATTGCTCTCTGACTGTATACTGTGACTCATGCTCCAACATCTGACTCCACTGTACTTTCTCCTCTTTTTTTTTTTTTTTCCATGGGCAGGCACCAGGAATTGAACCCAGGTCTCCGGTGTGGCAGGTGAGAACTCTGCCTGCTGAGCCACCGTGGCCTGCCCTACTTTCTCCTCTTAAGAACATAATTAAGCATTTTAGTGATAAAATGGGTGAGTAAAATTTCACTAATTACTATGCTACAGTGTAATATTACAATATTCTGACCCATAAATCATAGAAATGAAACATGCCACAACTTAGTCTTCTGAGGAAAAAATGAGATACTATATGCAAAGATCTCAGTATAGTGCCTGACTCATGAGAGGAAAACAAAGACTTGGAGAGAATTTTATTGCATGCAAATTTTGCATTTCTTTCCCCCTCGTCTAGAACAGCATTAAATCTTGACACAAATAGAGGAAATTGGCCTAATATAAAGGAACTGCCTAAGCGGGTGCTATCTTTCAAGTTCCTTTGCTATAAACTTTTATAGAGGGCTAAATATTATTTCCCATAAAATATTTTAAGTTGCTATGATTAACTGCTGTGCAATTTATTGAAAGCCTACTATGTGTTAGTCTCTGAAACAAAAGCTTTATATGTCATTTACTTTCATCTTCACAATAACTGGGCAATAAATCATTATCAGTATTTTATCAATGAGACTTCGGAGACACAGAGAGCTTTAGCGACATGCCTGAGACCAGAATTGCTGAGTAGCAACTGAGGTGTATCTGTCTTAAAAATCTGTGCTTTGACTGTTTGCAGTTAGTCTAGAAAAGTTGATTAAATTCACAGTAGTCCATATACTGATTTTGCATCATCTCTGGGCTGCTTTCAGTGCTTCCTGTTGCCTCTACCCATGTTATTACTTGCAATGTAGACACAGTCTGTTGTGTTGAAAACAGAATATGGCAGCACTGAGGAAACATGATTTCCACTTTTGGATTACCCACATTGACCTGTTTTCAATCTAAGTTATTTTCCCATGATTATCAAAATAGGCCATGTCATATAATAAAAATACCTCTTGACAATTATTGGATCCACAGCAAGGAGCCTATATGCATTTTGTTCATTGCACTATCACCACAGCAGAAACAAATCAAACACAGAGTTAAAGAAATGACCAGGGGTGTTATTCCATCATTGGATAGTACTTAAATTAAGAACTGTCATGAAGTTAATTTCCATTATTTGGAAGTTCCAGTACAGGGTGTGTGCTACTGACAGCCAAGATGACTCACGTGGGAGGGACCTGTGATTCCCCACGTTATCTCCAATTTTCCTCCTTCCAGGAACATAGTAGATATAAGCTTCCCACTGAAATGAAGCAAGTTGAGGTTGGATAGTCTGCTTTGGCCAAGGAAATGCAAGGGAGATTTATGAATTTCATTTTCAGTCTTACCTTTACTATGTCACGGTACTCAGGGATGTACATAGTGATTCTAAGTTGGGATGTCCCAAGGAAGGTAAATGCACTAGAGAGTTGCCTTGAACCAAACAGATGTGGTGCGAGTGAGAAAAGCAGAGCAATGTCTTAACGTACCGTGACTTTTTGTTTATTGTAATTGCCACATAACTTAACTGACCGATACCCCAGACATAATAGGACGTAACATCAGCACTATTAGCTGGGAAGTGAAACATTGGGGGGATAATATTTAGCAGCGATGAAGTCAGCGTATATAACTGTGTGTCTCCAAGATAAAGGTTTTATCACAAATCAAATTCTGACTGAGGATTTAAAGAAAATATTGGGGACATCAGTTATATCTAATAGCATTCTAACTATGTGAAGCACAGGTTTTTGTATTTCCTCCCATGATCTGAAAATATTGAATACTGTGATTTTTGGCAAATTTTCAATTTGCTCACATCAAATCTCTCTGGTGTGGTGTGCAACTTTCAAAACTAGAGACTGAATTCCTTACCCATTCTGTGTGTGTGTGTGTGTAAATGTGTATGTGTGTGTGTATGCTTAAATATAAATTATTTACAAAATAAAAACAGATGACAAGTTATGCTTAAAAATAAATTATTTACCAAATAAAAACACTCAGATGACAAGTCATCTTACAGTGAAAATTAGACTGGCAAAGAACGAAAAAAACCAGACGGCAAAGATACATTTTTTAGCAACTAGCTATTTCTGCATAAACTTCATCACCTTAATTACCAAAAAGGAAACCACAATAAACTACAGGAAAACAAAAAAAAGCACAGTGCAGTTTGGTTTCTGAATACTCCAAAACGTAAATATTTAAAAGTAATTCATTCTATAGTAGCAAATGACTGGCTGACACTTTCATTTATAAGCATGATTCTTTTAACAGTTATTTTTAGATCAACACTACTTGATCTAAAAACAGCTTCAAATCCTGACTCATCCACATATAGAGAGAAGGAAGGAAACAGTCACCATGAATAAAGCTACTACCTTCAAGGTAACCTTCTAATAGGTTCCCGTTGATTACTTACCTCACTTAATGATGTTCTGACCTCTCCTAATACAGTCTACAAGAAATCATTTGCTATAGAAAGGAATCATTAACTTGCACTGGCTAATATAGCATAAGAATTAACTATATTTACGATAGGTCTATACTGTGTACACTGAAGGAAACAACCCATTCCTTGCAACATAGTTGATTTCATTGCTTGAAACAACTTCAATCAAATAATTATTTCAGCCTTTAAAAATCCTTCACAACTGCATTACCAAATGAAAGTATTCCATTTCAAATGTCAACATACTGGGTGGGCCACGGTGGCTCAGTAGGTAAGAGTGCTTGCCTGCCATGCCCAAGGACCCGGGTTCGATTCCCGGTGCCTGCCCGTGTATAAAAAAAAAAAAAAAAAGTCAACATACTTTTTACAATGCAATATTTGGTTAGTGGAACTTTCATATTTTCTACTTTATTAACTTGTCATGAGTTGAGAAGTTTAAGGTAACCAAGAGAAAATGAAATCACATTTCATCATTACAAATACCACTGAATAAAGTTAACAGATTTTGCCAGATCTTAAATATTTACGTGATTTTCAAGGGATGTTTGTATTTGGTGGCAAAAACTAATAATTTTTGCTTAATTCTTATGTTTTCTCTTCATTTTGTGCACTTTATTTTGTGAATAAATGAGTTATTTATGTATAATGAAGTGTTATGAATCCCTAAGACATGTTATTATTTTTTTTTTTTTGCCACATGGCTGCTTCCTTAATAACTTGACACAGGAACAGCAAAGAAGAATTACTGTAGGATTGGGAAATTATTTCCCCATATTCTCCCACTTCCAATCTTAGCAAACAGACTTTTAACAGGGCCAAGGATTCCTTGGCCGTTACCCTTCTTTCACCCAAATTTCACTTATTTTCTAAATGAGAAATACTTAGGTACCATGGCAACAAACTTTATATAAATAGATCTATAGAGCACCTAGCTCAGTGTAGCATTTGCTAATAAACATCAAATGAATAACAAAAGCAATGTGCAAGCATTCATATGGAATGAAATAGAATACAAATATATATATCCAAAAACATATACCAAAAAGCTACACAAATGTACTACATAATTCCAGAGCAATTCAATATCAAATATTTAATTCAACATTAATTGTAAATAACTCAGCCTTGATATGTTTGTCTACTATTACCTTTAGGCATTCATAGATAAACAAAATAGGGCTATATATTCTGGGAGGACAGATGGGGTGGGGAGATTTTGAATCATGGGTGTCATGATCTGTGTTTATATGAAGAAATAGATTACAATAAAATAATATAGCATAATATAATAAAATACAACTCGACCTCTAACCCAAAGGGGATTTTATTTTTGAATTGCAAAATCTAAAACTAATAATTTACAAAATATACTTGAAAACAAATGAAGCAGATCCATTTCAAGTCAGTAGCCTATTCAGTAGTGTGGAAAATTCTCTCTGTATCACTGATGTGATGGACATGATGAGCCACCAAGAACTCTCTTTCAGAAATGACATTTTGGCCCAGGGGTCACCTGTCACCTACTTTAGGAAAATGCTTCTATTGCAAAGAAACACATTATCCATGCTTATACCCTTCTCAGGTCAGCTCATATCCAGGGACTGATGGGGGCAGAAGTGCAAAGTATTGGCCATTCAGTCCCAGCAAGGGTTTATCTTGGTTCACCAGATCTCCCCATAGTGACAGCAGAGGGCCAAGAGTACAAACAACTGGACTTCTCCTGCTTCCTCCTCTTCCCTTTCACAGGAGCTGATCTCTAGGTCACCCCTTAATAACTATGCTGCAAACTAACTTCCAGCTCAGAGTAGGCCTCTCTAAGACATAAGTGAACTAGAAGAAGCATGAGCAACTGCATTATTGCCAAGGATCGTGGAAAACAGTACAATAGAGACCTTGAGTCCTTTAATGGCTGGCCTTGCCAAATATTAGGTTGCAGCCATAAAATAATATCTCACTAATTCAGATGTACCGGAGAGGAAGGCTTTTTTGAGTTTGAAAGCTTAGAAATGTTAACAAAACCACCCCAACACCGAGCTCACATGACAGCAGACACAGGACAGGCAAAGTGTGTCTATTCCATTGGGCTCTCTATTTTGGCATGCAGGGGCCAAAGTTGCAGGGGCCAAAGGTACAGGGTCTTCAATTTTTTTCTTTTTAATGAGATTGCCACAATCTTTCAGGAAAAGATTATAGGCTTTTTGAATTAGAAATTGCATGAATTAGATTGTATGAATCTGTAATTTTGTTTTGGGGTTTTTGTTTTAAAGCTTCTTCTATCTCTGTTAGGACTGCCTAGTTTTTAGTCCAGACAACTTAGAAATGTCTCCTTTTTTCTTTTTAGGTGCATGATCCAGGAACCGAACCCAGGTCTCCCGCACGGAAGGCAAACATTTTATCACTGAACCACCCATGCACCCAGAAATGGCTTTTTGAATGATCTGCAAGAAAAGTAGCCATGAGACATTTTTGCTGGAAGGGCAGAGACCAGAAAAGTGGGCAAGTCATCTTTTGAAGGAATGAGAAACAAAAATCAGGGTCTTCTTGATTTCATTTGGGTACTTCTATTCCTGCCAAATATCCTAACTCTGGAATATTTGCCTTTGTGCCTAATTCCTGCCTCCCAAATTTAGGCAGACAGCAGAAATGTCAGCAGATGGAAGAGGTGCAGGTCACTCACCACCAACCGTGCAATGCTCCCCTCTGTCTCTTGCCCCAATCTCTCATGTCCCTGACAGCTCCCAGCACTATTTGAAGGAGCAGCTGCTCCTGCTGCTGCTCCCAAGACTCATTTATGGTACATCTTCAGTGTCTGTGATGAAAATTAGCCATAGAACAGCTTATACAATAGAAAACTGTTCAAGTTGCTTTCTGTATAAACTACCATACCAAGAATGTGACCTTGGACTTGTCATCGAATGCAGAAACACTAAATAGCAGCTGTCCTGGTAAAAGGAATCCTTCTGACCCCAGTCTAATTATTGCTTTTGCAAAAGGATATACGATGACACCCAATTTCATTGGAAAAGCAACGTCTTACATTCTCCAGCTGCTAAGTTGTTTTTTTTAAAGTAACATGATAGATAAAAATATTTTCTCCATTGCAAGCTCCAAAGAAATCAAGACTGTGCAATCTGTACATCATATCAAAGCAAACATATACAAAAAATATGAATTTGTCAGAGGCGACCAGATATACAATAATGTACAGGTAATAATGCAATTATTATACTCTGGCAAGAAACCATCCAATAATATCTTGCAAATGACTTCAGCAGGGAAGAAATGCTCTTTACGAAAGACGAAACTTCCCAACATTAACATGTCCAAGGCCACCGCCTACCAGTCTCCCATCATCTCCAGTGACAGAAAATCCATTTGCATAGAAATACAATATGTCTGTCACAAACGGATCTAGTCAGCTTGCCAGTAAGGCTTAACAAGTAATCATCAACTATGACAAAAGCTAAAAGGCAACTTTGACAATGCTATCTAGTATCAATCAGCCCAAATAAGAACACTGTTCACTGGACCTATAATTGTCATTTAACGATGCTGATACTCTCCAGAAATAGTCACTCTTTTCATCTTCAATTTTAGAATGAATGCAAATCTTAGCCTGTGTTTTTACATGGAATCCAGTCAAACAGAACTCTAATTGATTCCTGAAGTCTCATTTCTCACTGGGAGTTTCTTCAAGCCACCACTGGAAATACTTCTAAGTGTAATCCTGAGCAAAGGGTCCAAATCATAAATGTCTTTTTCTGTCAACATATTCAAAGTTTGGATGAATTCAGGCTTTTAAGTTTGAAAACAACAAGTTTGGATCTGGGGAATAATGTGAACTGGATAAAAATAACATGCTGTGATCTATTGTCAATGGTGGTGCCCTGTTCTAATCATTTATCTCATCGGAAAGAACAGAACCCATGCTGGGGATCAGAAAATTTATCACGTGTAAATACGTTTCACCACTGTAAATAAACAACAGTTGCAAGAGGTCTATATTCATTTTTCCTGGGTGTAAATTGTTATTAAATGGGAGAATGCTTTATAAACTTTTGTTTTACCAATATTTGTTTTACCAAATTTCAAGTTCATCTTGCAACAGTTACTATATTATGAAAGGGTTAGTTTGTCTAACTGGACAAATATTGATATTTACCAAAACCTTAAGGTAAGGGTAAGAGTGCTTTTCTAAATTAGCATTGACTCCACCGTCATTTGACTTTTCAGATTCTGGAGTATGGTTTCTATATTCGTTATACAGAGTCAACATCAACAAAGGGAAAAAATCTTTGGTCTTAATGCTGACACTTGATGAAGGTTAGCTAATTACTATACTAACAAGTTTAAACCATTCAATATTACAGAGGAAAGAAAAATCTGAAATGAAAGTCCTTCAAAAGATGAAAATATGAAATATTTAAATTAAGCCTTAATAATCAGGCCAGGCCTGGCTCCTACAAGAGATGAAGAGTCCCGCAGTCAAAGTCAACTGGACATATCCTTCGGGATATTTAATACTCTGCCACTTAAAGGGTGACACTGTTATTTTTTATGCACCATTTTGTAAAGTGCTTTTCAATATTCTGTTTGAAGATGAGGGTGATCTTATTTCTATACTTGTGTATAATATAGATTTTCCTCTACTGATTTACCACTTAAAGTTTGATTGTGACTGTATACTTAAAGGATCAGCTGATATACAATGTCTGGCCTTTAACAGCACTAATGAAAATTCCCTTTTTTTTTTCATGTCCCTGGAAACAACAATTACAACAATTGGTAATTATCATTTATCAGTGGGCCAGGCACAGTACTGTGAGATTTGCATCTATTATCTTGGGTTACTTCCTTGTACTGCAATTATGCTTCTTGTCATTTAACAGGTAGGAAAAAAGCACTTAGATGGGCAGAGGGTAGGATAACCAGGGATTGATCCTCTATCTTATTGACCTCTGCAATCAATATCAAGGCTCTTGCCACTTTATAAACTGCCTCTTTCAGAATCAGGAAATAAAGTTAGATGGATGTATTTATGTTATTTCAATGTATATATCAAACTTTTTTTGTAGAGTCATAAAATTTCTAATCTCTTGGTCTTTTGCAGGTCTCTTTGTCCACAATATACCAAAAGCCGTCTAAAAACAAGTCCATGATAGACACCTCCTGTGCTTCTTCACCATCCTCTGGACGGTGCTGCAACTCACCTATTGAATCTTTCCTCTCTGACATATGCCACAGGTTAAATATCAATTGCCTGCTGTACTTCAGTAGCATTTCCGAGGTATTCCAGGCTTATCATGTCCTATCATCCTACTGACTGAAATTTAGCTTCCTGTATATTTCCCTCACCCCCATCCCCAGAATATCTTGTTTCTAGTGGAAGAATCAATAGTATGAAAACAAAGCAAAAAGACTCCAACAATACATATGGCCTAAAAGTCTACAGTATTTTCTGCATGTCACTCTCCAAGTAATAAGAAGAAATGCTTCTTTTGTAAAAATAAATAAAATCATTTTAAAAACTAAAAACAATATTTTTTTAACTTTCCTAAATCCAGTCTTTAGACAGTAGGGGCTAAAAAACTATGCTATTTAGTGTTCTACTAATACATGGTTAAAGACACTGCTAATCAATAATAGAACCCTATTGACAGCCTGCCTGCATACCTTTCAATCTATCTGTCATCTATTTTGCCTAAACTCTTCTGATAAGAGTTCAGTGTTAGAGATAATGGTGGCAAACAGAGATGGGAGTCCAGAGTAGCATCTGTGTCAATAATATGCTGTGCCATTGAAGGCTGGATTGTTTGCTAAAAGTTACTGCGACTCAATGTCTAAAAGTTTCTGCTACTCAATGGAGTTCTTTATCTTTAAGAATATTTTAAAAGGAAAAGAAAATCACTTTTTAGATCAGGTGATGCAATCAAGGTGGGAAATTGAGGCACTCCAATACTCAGTCTCCCCACAGAAGTTTTAAGCCACAAAAAAGAACTGGAAGAATCATTTTTCTCAAAGCACTGGAAAACAGTTAAATGGTTGTAGTAACAGGGCAAGCTCTTTATAAAAAAAAAAAATTAAAAATGGTAAGTTCTCGATGTGCTCAAGGGCCCCTCCCTCATCCCCTCATGGAGTTGGTGCAGAGCAGCCACACTCCCAATGCAGGACCTTGATCCCAGTTGCAGTGGAAGAAGAGTATTCCCTAAGCACATATTAAGGTACATGAGAAAAGAAATGAAAGACATCCAAATATATGCCTTTAAAGAAGAAATAAATCTATACCTACTCACAGATAACATGATCCTATACAGAAAACAACATCCCAACAAATCTATGAGAAAGCTAGTCAAGCTAATAAATGAATACAATGAAGTATCAGGGTAGAAGTTCAATACCAAAAGATTAGTGATGCTTCTCTAAACCAGCAAGGAAAAATTACAAATCAAGAAAACCATTCCATTTACACTAGCAAATCAAATAATAAAATGTCTAGTAATAAATTTAACCAAGGAGTTAAGGGCTTTGCTTTGCAGAAAGCAAAACAAAAATCATTGTTGAAAGAAATTAAAGAACATGTGGAAATATATTCCCTGTTCATGGACTGCAAGATTTAATATCATTAAAATGTCAATATCATTCAAAGTAATTTACAGACTTCATGTAATCCCAATAAAAATTCCAACAGCCTTCATCATGGAAATAGAAAACCTAATCACCCAATTCACATAAAAGGATAAAAGGCCCCGAATAGCAAAAACCCTCTTCAAAAAGAAACAAAATTGAAGAACTGGAGCTTAACAATTTCAAAATTTACTACAAAGCCACAGTGTGGAACTGGCACCAGGACATACATAAAGACCAATGGAATCGAATTGAAAGTATAGAAATAAACTTACATGTGTTGGCCAACAGATATTTGAAAAGATTTTGAAGAACCCTCACCAGGCAAAGAATAATCTCTTCAGCAAATGGTATTGGGAAAACTGGATATCCATGTGAAAAGTAATGAAACAGGACCTCTGCCTCATAACACATTAAAAAATCAACTAAAAATGGATGAATGTCCTAAATATAAAACCTAAGACTATAAAACTCTTAGAAGTGAATATAGGGGAATGTTTTCAGGCAACAGTGTTCTTAGACTTTACACTAAAAGCATTACCTACAAAAGGAAAAATAAAAGATAAATCATACTTCATCAAAATTAAAAACTTGTGCATCATAGGATGTTATAAATAATACAAAATAAATTTTAACCATAGAATGGGAGAAAATATTTGAATGCAATATATCTGATGAGAGTTTAATATCCAAAATACATGAAAAACTCCTGCAACTCAACCACAAAGACAAACAGCCCAATTAAAAATGGGCAACAGACTTGAGCAGACATATCACCAAAGAAGATGAATGAATTGCCAGTAAGGACAAGAAAAGATGCTTAACATCAGTAGCTATTAGGGAATAGAAATCAAAGCCACAATGAGATATCACCTCAATCCACAAGAATGATTATTATTTTTAAATAAATGGAAAACACAAAGTGCTGCCAAGGATGTGGAGAAACAGGTATCTTAGTACATTTTCAGTGGCAATGTAAAATGGTGCAGCTGTTGTAGAGAACAGGTAGTTCCACATAGAGTTAAAAAAAAAAAAAAAAGGACCACTGTATGACATGGCAATTCCACTTCTGGGTACATAACCAAAAGAAGTGAAAGCAGGGTCATGGGCAGATATTTGTACACCACTGTTCATAACAGCATGACTTCTAATATTAAAAAAGACGATGCAACCGAAATGTCTTTCAGCAGATGAATGGATAAACAAAATGTGATTTATATATAAAAAATATTATTCAGCTTCACGTAGAAACGAAGTTGTTATATATACTATTGTATGGATGAACCTTGAAGACATTACGTTGAGTAAAATGAGACAAAGGGACACATATTGCATGAATCCATTTAAATAAAATCAGTAGAATATGCAACTTCAAAAAAATACAAAGTAGAACACAATTTAGCAGAGTCAAGTGGGTATGGAATCAATGAATAACATTTATGGGGTTTCCATTGGCAGTGATGGGAAATTTCTGGTAATGCAGTATGCTATGGTAGTACCACATTGTGAATGCAATTAAGCCCACTGAATTGTATGCTTAGAAGTTTTGAGATGGGAAAGTTTATGATTAAAATATTTTTCCGCAATTTCAAAACAAGAGTGACTAAAGAAAAACACTTACTTCTAATATCTAATCTTGGACTAGACCTAATAATACAGAGGAAAAAGCCCAAAGCTGATTATTACAACTTATGAAAAAATTTGACTATACATTGTAAGCTTTATATCAATACTAAAGCTCTTAAACTTGATAAATGTGTTTAATGTGGTTACTTAGATGAAAATCATTGTTCTTAGGAAATGTACATGGAAGCATTAAGTGTTCAAGGAACATGATGCATGCAACACACTCTCAGATGTTCAGAAAATTAGATAGACAAATAGTGGGATGGATGAATGGATGCGTGGAAGCTGACTGTTTAGATATCTGGATAGATACACAGATGAAGAGACAGATACAACCTTAGGGCAAATATGGCAAAATGTTAAAAATCAGCGGATCTGAGTATCTAGGTAGGAAATTCGTTGGATTTCCCTGTTAGTATTTTGTATAATTTTTGCAACTATCCTGTAAATTTTGAATTATTTCAACCTGCAAAGTTAATTAAAAAGAAAAAAATGAAAAGAACTTCTATCGGCTAAATTTCCTTCATCTTGCAAGGCTCATTACAGATAGAACTTCAAAATAAACATCAAGATAAGCATAAGCTAGATGTTTAAACAATTAAGTTCATACTTAATAATATTTGTCAATCTATATATGAAGTAGAAAATTGGAATATAAATACTTCGCATAAGTTCAAAACCAAGATTAGCAATCATTTGACTAGCTGACATTCAAAATCAATTATAATTCCAAAGTACACAAATTTACAAGAAGCAATAATGTGGTGTGTATATGAAATATATGTGTATAATTATAAATAATTAATTATATATATATATATATATAATTTGTATTTTGGGATCACTGTGAAGTGGGGATTATAGGTCCTTACCAATTTTAGTTTCCAAAAATCTTTGAAAATTAGATTATGGAGATAGATTATCTCTTTACAGAAATTATATGTGTCAAAATACAAACAAAAGAGTGCCTTACAATTTCATGGAGGAGTCCTGACATCCATGAAAAAGAAATAAGAGGTTATCACCATCATTTCTGCTATTGCTCAGTTACACGTTATAGAATCCAAATTGATGACCAGGTAAACTTGAATATTTCTTACTTAGCACTAATTTAAATATTCTTTAAATAAGAATATTTCTTATTTAAATGATTTTCTTATAAAAAGTTTCATAAGAAATCATAAACAATAAAAGCCAACTTTATGTTTCAATTTCATTTAAATGTCATTCAAGTCTTCTTTATTGATTAGATTTAATTCTAAATTATTACTGAAGAATAGTATAAAATAACTTTTCTCAAGCAATAAGCTAACAGAAAAATAATTTAGGAATGAATGAAATGTTCCTTAAGAATGGTAATGAGATTTCTGATGGGATCACACTCACTATCTGCTCAATTTCCATGTAAGAGAAATTTCTATACAATAGAAAAAGTAGGAAAACAGCTAACATAGAACATGAGCAAAGACATATGAATGAAAGGCTATGGAGGAAAGAAAAAAAGGAAGAAATACAAAGGCATAATGGCAAGTTATTTTCATATAGATTTTTGAATTTCAACTTTATTCCTTTATCTCTACTGAAGTACAAAATTATTTCACCTCCTCTTATAGCTTTTATCTAAAAAAGCAATGGTGCTCACAATTCATTTCTGATGATACCAATGTTTTGTGACTTTTTAATCACGCTGTAATTTCATTTTCCAAATCATTAAAATCACCTTCAACAAATCATATTACTTTTATTTCAATTATTAATTGAATTTAATGACTATTTCAAGCTCTTTTTCCTGTTTTGTTCTCTAAGCTATCATATGTGCTTGCTTATATTCCACCAGTTGTTTTTAATTTCCAAGGAACAATGTATTTAGGACAGAACTGCAGTAAACAAACAAGGGGAGTTCAGCATATCTTGAAACCAGATCCCAAAAGACAAACAAATGGAAAAGATCTTACAAAACACTGAAGAACACTAGAATTTGTGTGGAAATGAAATGTGAAAGCATCAGAGATTGTAAATATTATCTCAAATCATGCATTTTGAAAGATAATGATTCGAATAATTTATAATTGGAAATCCCAAAATTCAAAAGAGGAAGAAGAAAATGAGGAAAGGCAGAAGTAGAAGAGTTTAATGCCACCACTTTCATAAGATTTACTAGAAGAAACTAAAGGAGATTAAAAAAAATATCGGGGGTGGGGGTGGGAGTGGGGGTGCAAGGGTAGCTCAGTGGTAGAATTCTCACCTGCCTAGTGGGAGACCCAGGTTCAGTCCCCAGCCCATGCACAAAAACAAACAAAACAAAGGAAATAACAAACAAAAAGGAAAAATTCAACAAATGGTGCTGCAATAATGGCATACTCACATGAAAAAAGAATGAAATGTGACCCCTGCCATACAGCATACAGAAAAATATTTAAAAAAACAAAAAACAGAATGAGATATCAGAAGCCATGAAAGAAAAAAATTGATATAATCAGATATATTAAAATGCTAAAATTTCTATAGGATAAAACCAAAATAAGCAAAGACACAAAGACCAACTGGAAAAAATATATCTGTAACTCACTTGTGAAAAGCTGAGTATTTTTCTCCACATTGCATTCATTATGCCCTTCCTCTATAGAATCATTTTACTGTGCATATGGCTGCCAAGCATAAAACTGTATTTCCCAGAGTCCTCGCCATCTAGCCATGGCCCTAGTCAAAGTTTTAGCCAACAGAATATGACTGAGAGCAAGGTATACTACCTTGGAGTCTTGCCGTTAAATCAACTGTGGATAGACTCCTTTGGACCTATCTATACTTCTTGATCACTGAGGATTAATAAGCACTAGAGTTGTTACTTTGAGCCCATAAATGGAAGCCATATGTGATGCAGGGACACTGTGTCTCTATCAGGACTATTATGTGTGAGAGAAAAAAAAAAAAGAAAAAAACTTTCTTCTTTAAGACATTCTATTGCAGGGACTATTTGGTGTTTCAATGTAAGCTGTCCCCTAAATAACATATTATTTCACAAAGTGATAATTTCCCTATTTTCAAAAGAGCTCCTACAATGAAAAGCAACAACAAGAAAGCAAGATCAACAACCTAATAAAAAACATTGCAGAGGAAATACTTCATGGAAAATGAAAGAGAAATGGGTATAAATACATGAGGAGTTGCTAAAATGCATGCAAAATTCAGGAATGAAATTTATGATTCTATTGAAAGGGCATTTTCAACTACCAGATTTACAAAGATCTGAAAGCTTGGTAATATTATATATGTAAAATACATGCATTAAATATGCATAATATTATATCTATCTATCTATACATATAAGCATATGATGAACTAGGAACTCTCAAGCATTATTAAGTGGAGTATAAAACTATAAAAGGCAGACATATATACTATCTGACCTAGCAATTCCATTTCATGGAATTCACTGAATAGATATATGCGCACTAAGGTAAAATTGAGTATGTAAGAGGAAATTTATTCCAGCTTTGAATGTATTAGCAAAAGATCAGAAATGACCTAAATGTCCACTGGTATGAGACTGGGTAATTATGGTATGTCCAAAAAATTAAATTCAATATAGTGGTAAGACAGACTGAGGGATCTCCTACAAAATAATATGGAATAGGGCAGGCTACGGTGGCTCACTGGCAGAGTTTTTGCCTGCTATGCCAGAGACCCAGGTTCAATTTCCAGTGCCTGGCCATGTAAAAAAAGAAAAAGAAAGAAAGAAAAGAAAACAACATGGAATAATCTCAAAGATACAGTTTTAAATTTAAAAAGTAAGACAACACACACACACAAGAAAGACACAGAAAAGTGTACAAAGTATAGTCTAGAATCCATGTAAAATTAGGAAAAACATGAACCTGGTTATGATCAAATAGTAAAGAAATATTTCTCAAATGATAAGGAAGAAACAGGTAACATAGTTCACTTCTGGGAAAGAACTACATGTTTGGTTGAAAGCAATGGAAGGAGCCATATCACTGATTTGTAACTTTTAATTATAAATCATGTGGCTATATCATTTAAAACAGTATAAAAACAAAGTAGTAGAAGTCCATTTAAACAAACTGATATATATATATTTGGGGTTTTTTTGCATGAGCAAGCACCAGGATTCAAACCCAGGTCTCCAGCATGGCAGGCGAGAACTCTGCCTGCTGAGCCACCATGGCCTACCCTATTTACCTATTTTTAATTGTTTTAATAGCAGCTTTATTCAAATATAATTCATATACCATACAGATAATTATTTTAAAGTATACAATTCAATGATTTTTAGTATATTCACAAAATTGTGTAACCATAACAACAATCAATTTTAGAACATATTTATTACCCCAGAAAGAAAACCCATACCCATTAGCAAGCACTTCACATTTTCCCCAAAAATGTATAGATTTGGGTATTCTGGCCATTTCAAGTCAATACAAGAACATAATATGTGATTCTTTGTTACATGCTTCTCTCATTAGTACAATCTTTTCAAGGTTCATCCATGTTACAGGATCTACTATATCCCATTTTTTAAATTTCCAAATACTATTGCACTATCTGAACATAACACATTTACTCATTCATCAGCTGATGGACAATTGGGCTGTTTACAATTTTTAGCTATTAGAAATTACGCTTTTTTATTTTTTGCAATTTTAATGACATATGTTCACATACCATACAAACATCCAAATAATACATTCAGTAGTTCACAGTATTGTCATATAGTTGTGCATTCATCATCAAAATAAATTTTGAACATTTTCATTACTTAAAATATTAAAATAAGAATAGTAATAATAAGACCCAAAACAGTCCACATTATTGCCATATCTTTTCTCCTTATTTTCTAACTCATCGATTCAAACACTGGATAAAGGGACTGTTAGTTACAAGGTTTCATAATCACATGTGACACTGTAAAATCTATATAATTATACAGTCATCTTCAAGAATGAAGGCTAATGGATTATAATCCAACAGTTTCAGATATTTCCTTCTAGCTATTCCAGTATATGAAAAACTAAAAAGGAATATTTATATAATACATAAGAATAACGTCTAAAATAACCTCTCAACTCTATATGAAATTTCTCGGCCACTGAAACTTCATTTTGTTTTATTTCTCTTCCACCTTCTGGTAAATGCAGCTTTCCCAATCCCATGATACCAGGGCCAGATACATCCCTGGGAATTATGTCCCACACTGTCAAGGAGATTTACACTGCTGGGCGTCAAGTCTCACATAATGGGAAGGGCAGTAAGTTCACCCACTCGACATAACTATGAGTAGACTTAGCTTCTCTGTTGCAGGAAAAAGTTTCCTAAGGGCAAGTCCCCAGATCAAGTGCTTGGCCTATTTAAATTGTAAGTCCTCAATGCTTGCAAGAATATCAAGTATTTCCCAGGTGGAGAAGTTTAATATTTCCACATTTTCCCCAATCACTCTTAGGAATTTTGGTAATACTTTTTTTCTATTTTCAGCCCAGATTACTCTGGAAAGAATTCGAGGCATCATACTAACAAACCAACAAGGTCTCACTCCCTACCAGAGGTTCCATGTAATTGTGGTGTTTGAATGACTGGACCATACAGGTTAGAGAATATGCTACAGAAAATAGAAATTTGGCACCAAATAAACATCTCTTCCTTTGTTCTCACACAGAAGTTGAAGTTTAAAAACACAGTCAATTTCATCCTTTAGCCTTTAGTCTGATTTACTTTACTCCTAAACAGATTAGCTCCATTCATATCTATAATTGAAATCTAATCACCTTGTCAGTTTTTTTAAACAGCTTCTGTATGGGGTAATGCTCTTTCATAGCTGCAAAAGCTGAGTCTCTGGTGTCACACAGATATCAGGGATTCCAGTGAATGAGCAGATTATGCACCAAGAGTGTACATTTCCAAATTTAGGAATAACAGAACTCAGGAATAGATTTAACTGCTGTACAAGTTTACAATCTAGGAACATTTACAACAAGTATTCCCCTGATAACCTATATTATTGAGACAATACAGTATTTGTCCTTTTATTTCAGGATAATTTCACTCAACATGTCCTCAATGTTCATCTACATTGTTGCATGCATCATGACTTTATTCTTGTTTTATGAGCTGCGTAATATTCCATCGCATATATACACCAAAGCTTGTTTATCCACTCATCCACTGATGGACATTTGGGCTGTTTTCATCTCTTAGCAATCTTGAATAATGCCCTATAAAAACTGGTATGTAAATGTCTATTCATATCCTTCCATTCAATTTTTCTGTTTATATACCTAGTAATGGGATTGCTGGATTGTACACCAATTCAATACTTAGTTTACTGAAGAATCACCAAACTTTCTTCCACAGTACTGGCAACATTCTATATTCCCACCAAGAGTAAATAAGTGTGCCCCTTTCTCCACATCCTCCTCAGCATTTGTCTTGATAATGACCATGCTAATCATTGTGAGATGATGTCTCATAGTGATTTTGATCTGCATTTCCCTAAAAGTCAATGGAGTTGAGCATTTTTCATTTGCTTATGAGGCATTTTTGGTTTTTTTTTTTTTTGGAAAAAGTATCTGTCCATGTATTTTGCCCATTTTTGAATTGGGGTTCTTTGTCCTTTTGCTGTTCAGTTGAAGAATCTTTTTATATATTCTAGATACTAAACCCTTATCGGATATATGAATTCCAAATATTGTCTGCCATTGCATAGGCTATTTTTTACTTTCCTGACAAAGTCCTTTGATGTACAACAGTGTTCACTTAATAGGATATCCAATTTATCTCTTTCTTCTTTCATTGCTCATGCTTTGGGTATTAAGGTATAGGAAAGCACCTTCTACCACAAGACCTTTCAGATATTTCCCTACATTTTCTTCTAAAAGTTTTATGTTCGTAGCCTGCTCCAATTTTGAGCTATTGGATCCATTTTCAAGTGAGTTTTATTCCTTCGTATATGGAAAGCCAGTTATTTATTCACTGCTTCTTGAAGAAGCTGCTCTGTCCCAGTTGAATTGGCCTGAGTGAATTATCAATGATCATTTGTAAAACAAAAGATAAGAGTGTCTATTTCTGAACACAACATTTGATTCTATCAGTCAGCATAGCTATCTTTTTTTTTTTTTTTTTTTACACGGGCAGGCACCAGAAATCGAACCCAGGTCCTTGGGTATGGCAGGCAAGCACACTTACCTGCTTAGCCACCATGGCCTGCCCAGCATAGCTATCTTTATGCCAGTACCATGCTGTTTTGACCATTGCTGCTTGGTAATATGCTATAAAGACAGACAGTGTGAACCCTCCCATTACATACATCTTTCTTGAGATACTTTTATCTACTCTGGGCACCCTGCCCTTCCAAATAAATTTGGTTATTGGTTTTTTTACTTCTATAAAGTAAGTTGTTGGAATTTTAATTAGTATTGAATCTATAAATCAATTTCAGTCTTCCAATCCATGGACATGGTATATACTTCCATTTATTTAGGTCTTCTTTCATTTCTTTTAGCAATTTATTGTAGTTTTCTCTGCATGGGCTTTTTGTGGCCTTGGTGAACTTTATTCTTAAATATTTCATTTTTTCCTTGCTATTTTGTAAATGGGTTTTTAAATTGATTTCCTCCTCAGATTAATCTTCACTGATTTTTGCATGTTGATCTTATACCCTGCCACTTTGATGAACTCATTTATTAGCTCTAGTAGATAGCAGTACATTTTTCAGAATCTCCTACATAGAGTACCATGCCATCTGCAAACAGTGAAAGTTTTACTTCTTCCTTTCCAATGTGGATGCCTGTTATTTCTTTTTCTTGCAAAACTGCTCTAGGTAGAACTTCCAAAAAATGCTGAATATCAGTGGTGACAGTGGGCATCCTTGTCGTGTTCCTGATTTTAGAGAGAAAGCTTCCATTCTTTCCCCATTGAGTATGTTAACTGGGTTTTTCACATATTCCCTTTATCATGTGGAGGAAGGTCCCTTCTATTTCTATCCTTTGAAGTTGCGTTGATCAGAAAAGGATTATGAATTTTTTAAATGCCTTTTTTTGCATCAATTTAAATGATATAGTGTTTTTCCATTTTGACTTACTAATGTGGAGTATTGAATTAATCGATTTTATTTTGTTGAATCAGCTTTGCATACCTGGAATAAATCTCACTTGGTTATGTTGTACAATTCTTTTAACATGTAGTGTATTCTATTTGCAAGTATTTTATGGAGGATTTTTGAACATACATCCATGAAAGAGATAATTCAATCAGTTGAAGGGTTTTAAGGAAGAAGAGAGATTCTTTCACTTCTTCTTCAGTCAGTGAGCCTCTCCTGTGGAGTTAGCTCAGACCCTTCATCAGAGCTGCCAGCTTCACAGCCTGCCCTATGGATTAGGACTCTTCAATACCCATGGTTATGTGAGGCAGCTTTATAAAGCTCACATTTGCAGATGTCCCTGTTGGTTCTGTTTCTCTAGAGAACTATAACACAACTCTTATGGGGTGTAATGTTCTGTAAAAGTCTGCGAAGTCTAGTTCATGTATTGTATTATTGAAAAGCTCTGTTTCCTTGCTGATTCTCTGTCTAAATATTCAATCCATTGACGAGAGAAGTATATTGAAGTCTCCAGATATTACAGTATATTTGTATACTTCTAATTGGAGCACTGTCAGTATGTGCACCCCATGTATTTTTGGCACTCTGGCACTGTGCATAAATATTCGTGTTTGTTTTGTCTTCTTGATGAATTGTCCCTTTTATTAATGCATAATGATCTTCTATGTCATTTTTAATTGTTTTACATTTGAAGTCTAATTTATCTGATATTACTATGGCTATCCCAGCTCTTTTATATACTTGTTTTTGTGAAATCTTTTTCCAACATTTCACTTTCAAACTATTTGTGTCTTTTTTTCTGAAGTGAGTCTCTTCTAGACTGCTTACAGATGGGCCCTTTTTTTTAGTGCTGCCAATATATGCCTTTTGGTTGGAGAGATTAATACATTTACACCGAATGCTATTACTGTAAAAGGAGTACATTCTTCTACTATTTTGTATTTTGAATGTCATATCTTATTTTTTCCCTTTTTACGCTTACTGATAGTTTTCTTTCTACACTCTTCTTCACTGCACTCTCCTGTCATTTCCTATCTGCCTGTAGTGCTCCCTTGATTATTTCTGGTAGAGTAGATCTCTTATTCACAAACTCTCTCAGAGCCAGTTTGTCTTAAAATATTTTGAATTTGCACTCCCTGAGGTGCTTTTTTTTTTTTTAAACATGGGCAGCCACCAGGAATCAAACCTGGGTCTCTAGCATGGCAGGTGAGGAATCTGCCACTGAGACATCGTTACCTGCCCTCCCCCTTGTTTTTGAAGGACAGTTTTGCTGTATATAGAATTCTTGGTTGGTAGCTTTTTTCTTTTATCATCTTAAAATATGTCATAGCACTGCCTTCTCACCTCCATGGTTTTAACAGAGAAATCCACTCATAGTCTTATCAAACTTCTTTTCTATGTGATGGATCACTTTTCTCCTCCTGCTTTCAGAATTCTTTGTCTTTGACATTTGACAATCTGACCAATAAGTGTGTTGGAGTAGGACTATTTGGAGATGTTCTGTTTGGGGTATGCTGTATTTCTTAGATCTGTAATTTTATGTCTTTCATAAAAGATGGGAAATTATCAGTGATTATTTCTTCCATCACTTCTTCTGTCCATTTTTCCTTCTCTTCTCCTTCTGGGACACCTAGAACATATGCATGTACTTCATATTGCCACTCAATTACCTGAGAGCCTACTCGTATTTTTCCATATCTCTTCTTTTGTTTGTAAGTATTCAGATGTCCCATCTTCTAGTTCACTAATCCTTTCTTCTGCCTCTTCAAACCTATTCTTTTAAGTTTCCATTTTGTTTTTCACCTCTTCTATTGTACCTTTCATTCTCAAAAGTTCTGCCATTTGTGTTTTTGAAGTTTAAGAGTTCTTTCTTATGGTTGCCCAATGTCTTATTTCCTTCAACTCTTTTGCAATATATTCCCTCAATTCGCTGATTTAGCATATTTGTTAGAACATTTTTAATTAGTTGTATCAACTCCTGCATCTCCTTTGAAGAGTTAGTATTTCCTTTGACTGGGCCATATCTTTGGTTTTCATAGTATGACTTGTAATTTTTTGCTGGTATCTAGGCTTCTGATTCCATGATTAATTTATTCTGGAGGTCATTTTCATACTTTACCTAGGATATTCTTGTTATTTGACTTTGTTCTCTATCTACTCTTTGCCATTCAGTTCAACATATTCCAGACATCTAGCTTTACTTCTTTCTGTTTAACTGAACATAATTTTTTGGCTCTTGTTTTTCTGGTTCTTCCCCAGCCTATATGGAAGAGGGCCTCCCAGATACGATCGGCTCAACCTGATTTTTCCAGACATGGCAGACTCAGATCTCAGGAAGAGGTTGTAATCTGTGTGAAGTTTCCCTGGGCACCCAGAAGGTTGTAGATATTCCTGGGATTTCTATTGATTCTGTGTTTTTCCTAACCTACCCAGCAGGTGATGATTGTAAGCCTGCAGCTGCCCACTGGTGTAAAGTGGCTGGTTCCTTTAATTCTTAGCAGCTACTGTCCCTGCCAGGCGAGTGGTTGAAAAAGCTGCTGAGATAGAAAGTGGGCTTAAGCTGTTTCTGTTTCAGTTCCTGGGGTCTCAATTCTCTAAATGAGAGCCATCATTTGAGCTTGGCCTTGCCCTCTTTTCTTGGAAAGTTACACCCTTTCGGGAAATATCTGCTTCACTTAACTAATTACTTTGTCTCTTAGACCTATCTTACCACCACCCTTGCCAGGGTCAGGGCTGACAATTGAAAATGCCTGAGGCTTTCTCTAATGAGCTATGTAGACAACGTAAATGAAAATCTGAAAAAGAAAACAAGTCTGATTTAAGAGCCAGTCCCCAGCTCATAAGGATTGCCAGTCAAGAGCTAGAGTTGATATCAGACTCTGTGTGCCTCTTTACTTGGGCGCACAGTCCTTATCCAGTATTTTGAGCTCAGATAACTCCAAAAGCCTCCATTTTAGTCCCTCCCCCCCTTCCTTCAGCACCACTTCTTCTCTTCTGGGAGAAATCTCAGAGTTACATTCCTCCTTGCTCTGGGTTTATCTGGCTTGGAGCTTATATAAAGGAGTCCAAATTTGTTAATTAAAATAACAACTGGAGTTCTTTCAAGCTAACTTCCCTTCTTCCTAGGACAGACTGCTTCTTTTTCTCCTGTGGAAGTGTCTCCAACACAGCATGTCATACACCAGTCAGGGAGAGGTGCCAGCCTCCACAGTTTGGGGGCTTTGCTTATAGTTCTAAACTGTGATCACGGTGCTTCCACCTGTTCCAGGGGGTGTACAATGTGCGTCCAGTCACAGATGTTGTAGTTATTTCCTAGCTGCTCTAGGACTAGTAAAATTCCACACCTCCCTAGGCTGCGATCTTGCCCCACATCCTGGCAAAAAAAAAAAAAAAAAAAAAACCTCTCTATTTTAAAAGCAAAACAAAACCTTATACCAGGAGCAGATGCAATATTAAAAATTTTGGAGATGAAATACAGCAAACCTATCAATCAGAATTTTGAAATGTTTTCACTGGTAGAATAAATCCATTACTTGTATAAGATACACCAAAAAAGTGAAGCAATAAGAATAACCATTTGTATTAATAATATTCTCTGTGCGTGTGACTGTGAGCATGTATATTCGAAATGGTTTAGAATCAGGGCTTCTTCCTGGGGTCCTTATTTTGATATAATTACTTCCTTTTAAATCCTATATATTATATTGCATGCTTTTAAAACATCATTCTGCAATAGATGCACGATCTTTCACCAGACTACCAAAGGACTCCAAAACATAAAGAAGTTTAAGGTTACCTATCAGAAAAGACCATACGAATCTGAAAAGTCATATAATCAAGACAGATCCTTTTTAGTCCTAAAATTGACAGGAATAAATTATTTCTATATTTATATATGCAAATACTTGTATACATACATTACATTTATGCTTAATTCTTTATCACACCATCCTAATAGACTTCTCATGAAAAATATCTAACCAGTCTCTATGTACTTACACTGACATTTAAACCACATCATTTCTGTTAGTAAATAGAATATACTCCACTTAAGTCAATCTATTTTGCAGATTTGTTCAAACTGTTGGAGCAATTAATCACGATGGGTGTGCTAATGAGGTATTCAAGAAAATTGAGACTTCCAAAAAGTACCTCACTCTTTGAATGCTACAGTTATGTCCCACACCTTTCTCAATAATTATTATAATTTTAAAACACTACCTCTTGTATTTGAAAGAAACAATGTACTTTTTGCATGCTATTCACAAAAAGCATTATATTTTCTTTAAAGGTTTGAACCATGAAGATACTAAATTCCAAGACATTGTGGTATGTATAAAATTTAACATGGGCAGGGATGTTTTAAAGTGATATTTGTTAATTTCAACTTTTTGACAGTAAAGTGATATGAAGTGTTCTGTCATTCTTATGCATGTAACTTCTTCTGTATCCATTCATTCCCCCCTTGCATTTGCTCTTGGTCTTTCATTTCATACTGAATATTTCACTTTGTTTTATCCAAATTCCCTGACTCTTGTGCCAGCCCACTCCTGAATTCTGCAAAATTGTTTTAAATAATTTAAGTAAGTAACAATAACATAAATTTATTATTATATAAGTTAAGTAATGAATTAATTTGATGTATTAGTAAGTAACTTAAGTGATTATTAAAATTTTTAAGCATTTTAATTTCCTTAGTAATAGGCCTAATCACATTACTGTCATAATCTTAATCAGTTTCTAGTTATTTCCTGAACACAGGCAAAAATCTCACTTTTAAATCTGGAAAGGATATTAGAGATCTTTTTAGTTAAATCTGCTGTCTTTTACATAAAACTGAGACCCAGATAGGTTTCAACATATCCTAAGTGTGAGTCAATAAATTGGAATTAGTCAGAACACCATCCCAGTATCTGTCTCTTGAATGCAATGACATGAGATTAGGATTCAAGACCTTGACAATTCACATTTCAACCCAAACCATATTCTCCTGTATTTCCGTTCACAAACTATATATAGGGGTTTATGGAATTATTTACTATTTCCTATATGCACTCCAGGCTTGCCTGCTTGAGGCTCACTCTCTTTCCTCCACTCAAAAATTCCGTTGTTTATTTCATGTATTATAATTCTCTCCAGGATTTAAGGTCCAGCACATATGACACCTTCTCAATTAAAGCATTTAAGATCCCTGCAGTGGAATTCGTCTCTCCTTCCTCAGACTTCTCATTACACTCACACAAATGATAATTTGTACCTCATATAACTGTACCTGATATACATATATATCTCCCCCATTGGACTATAACTCTTTGATAGAATTGTCTTTGTCTGACAAGTCCTTTGTCTTTATGTCCACTACAGATTCCAAGAGAATGCCTTATGCACAGTTGTATCTGTTACGTAAGAATCTATGTAAATGATCTAAAACAGTTATCTGTTAAATGAGCATATAAATAATGGACCTAAATATTCTCTGCAATTTTAATGGACTTCTTTGACACAGAATAGCTATACTGCTAAAAAGTGAGACTCTAGTGTGACAGGTTCAAGTATCAACTTGGCAAGGTGATGGTCCCAAGTTGTTCTGTGGACTTAAATCATCAGCATGTGAGTTTCATCTATGGCTATTCTGTAATCAGCTAAAGGAAGTGGCTTTCACAGTGAATGAGGCTTAAATGGAGGAGTCAGAAGCAGGAGTTCAGAGGAACTCAAACACTGACCTTTGGAGTTGCAGAAAGGACACACCCCAGGGAAAGCTGTTTGAATCCAGAAACCATGCAGAGGATTAGCGGACATCACCATACGCCTTCCCATGTGGCAGAGAAACCTAGATTTAATTAGTTGCCTTTTCTGTGAGGAACTATACATTTATAACTAAACAACCCAGCCCATATTTGGCATATTGCATACTAGCAGCCTTAGCTAACTAAAACAGCCACTGAATGGCCTTAACATAAAATGACTCTCAGGAAAAACATTTGGAGAGCTTGTGTAAAATACAATGTTTTGTATCATAAGCTTAATTATTTGTTAACATGAACTATAGTGAAAGATCATCAAAGAAACCTCAAAATCCTAAGACCAACAAGCATTAGAATATTTTGAATCTGACCTTGAAGAACAATCTAAGAACTGGTTTAATTTTACAATTACTACTTATTTTGTTTCATGAAGGATGCTAGAAGACTCCAGTGCATCCACAGGTTTATTAGTGGCATGGCTACTCATCTATTCTTACTGGTTAAAGTATTTACATGTCTACGAAGGTAAAAGGATTAAACCATGAAAATGATACCTATATATCCCAAATATTAATAAATTGAATGAAAATATCTGAACAAAAAACAACAAACTAAACTTAAACTTCAACAAAATGAAGGCTGATTTGATTAAGTTAGGTGGTCAAGCAAAGTGAGCGTGGAGGGTAGGATTACAGGGAATGCAAAAATTTCTGGTCAATCTTACTATCTATCAAAATCTCTAACTCCCATACCAACTTTCATCTTGCCATACTACTTGTAGAGGTTTTATTTTTTCAGACTCTTCAGACAAAGCCAGATTTTCATAACAGTGTGGTCAAGAGGTATGGTCAGGAAAGGCTTGCTCAAGAGTATTTTTCTCTATATACCACCTCCTTTTAATATTTTTTTTTACTATTTTTATATGTTCCATTTACATGACATTAAGTGATATTACTTACCTACCCTCATTTCCAGTAAAATCAAATTAATGGGGAACAGAATTACTGTTGTAATATATAATGCTGTATACACGTTTAAAATTAATAGGAAATGGAGCCCAATAGGAGCCCTATAATAAAAAATAATGCGTCAGCTGCACCTTCCACAAAAAGACCTTTGTTAGTACAAGAACATTCAACTTCTACAGTAACACCTTTTTCTGGAAAGGGGATTTAAGTCATTTCCTCACAAATCCCAATCACGTATCCACTCTTGTTCACTGACACTTTGGCAAGGATGGCAAATAGATGAAATTCAGCACTTAAAAAAAAATCAGATATGGGCAAACACAATTTAAAGTGACCCTTACTGGCTACAATAATAAAGAATGTTAAGGACCACAACTTCACCTAAAAACAAGGGTGTGTTCCTGCAGTGTAGAAGAAGCTTTAACATAAGAGTTACTCCTTTTCCTATCTCTTGAGGAACTCTCTTCAAGTTACAGCAGTATAATTGGCTACCTTCTTTCCTTCCTGCCTAAATGATTACCATGGATCAGGTGTTCACTCGAGAAGACTGTTCATTTTCAAATAAAACACTAAAACACAAACACTGCAATTCAATAAAAGGGAAATTTATGGGACATCATTTGTTTTGCTAATAAGCCTAGCACAAAATCAGCAAAAATAGATGAACATAAATTCACTAATTTTTACTTTATTCTATTCTTCCCTCTTTTTATTGCCATCGTTTGTATCATAATTGGCATGTAAGAGGTAATAAAATTACTAAAACAAAACATTGAAAACCATTTGAAGCATCAAAGAAGCAAAGGAGGGAGACAAACAATATCCAAAGTTGCATATAGTAGCAAGAATTGAACAGGAATCTTCAAAAATGTATTTATTCCCAATGTATTTCACAGAATGCGCGTGACTCATTTGGAGATAAAACACAGTGGAGAGGAAAAATTTTAGACTGCAGAATCCTGCCATATGCAACTGAGAGATCATGGACAATTTAACTAATGTTGGTATCTTCAGTTTCTCTAGACATAAAAAGGCATATTGTTAGCTACGCTATTAGCTTCCTGTGAGGATTAGATAATATTTTGTCCATCAGCGTATCTGGTGATACATTTTTCGGGGACACACTTAATTGGAATATACAGATGTTACAGTCAATAACAGGTGATACCATGGTCATAATCATCATAATTTATTGTCTGTCTAAAGAGGCTTTGCCTATTATCTGTCTTTCCAGGCTTCATTCACCATGATACTCCTTAACCCATACAAAAGACACCTTTCTGTTGAGGAGCCAATGAAGGTTGGCTCTGCTGTCTCTCATAACCCTCCCTGAGCCTTGGATTGTAGACAGCCATACACAATATATTCCAGTAATCCTGCCTGGTTTTAATATTCGCCAACCTGTCATTCTTTATTGACTTCCAAGGGTAGGTAAAGGTTCAGTGGGACCTGAAATGTATCTGGTGGCTTTGTTCAAAAACTGCACGTGAAATTCTGAACGCAAGAGGAATTAAATACAGATCGTTTGTTGAAAAAGGGGCAGGAAATCACAACAAATAGGAAAAAAATTTGGCAAATCGAAAGAAAACAAAAAATTTGTTTATCCACTACTTTACACACCTCTATGGCACTCTTGCCTATGTTTTCTGGCTGTATATACGGATCTCTTTTTTGTATGACAGGAATTTTCTATCCTTTTTCCTAGAGATAACTGTGTGAGTATTCAGTCTTTTCTCTAGCATGGCAACTGTTCTTTATAAGATGGCATAAAACATGATTTTTCAGCTTCACAAATTATACTGGTAATGTTTAAATGTTTAGGATTTTCGTCAAATTCGAGAATAGCACTATATTATAGGAACTGTAAAATTTCACGAGCTTCAGGTTTTCTTATTCTGTGAGGGACCCTAAAGATCCTCTCAATTGCTGATATTCATTAACCAATTTGCTGTTAATATCTCACCGTGGTGGCATATTGTAGCCCTATGTCATCTCTGTCAGCATATGAGCCATTCTGATCAAATCAGCAAGAAAGTTCATTATATGTCAATATAAATCATATAATTCATTCCACTATTTAGTTCCAAAGTGCTTAGTCATGACTTCAAAGGCAGATTATCTGTTAATATAATACTGTTTTGTTTTATGATCTGAATTTGTTACTTTTCATTAAAATGTTTTTATGTTTTTGCTATTTTAATAGCAATTTTAATTTCTATTGATATCATTGCTGCATACTGCTTTTGTTTAATATCCCACCATATAGTTATATGAATATTCCCTTATTTCCTTCATAAATCAATTTGAAGTGGACAAGACAAAATGCTGAAAATTTATTCTAAGTCAGGAAACAATATTTTTCAATCTTGAGTTTTAAAAAATTTTCCCAAAATCACTTTTTCAAATTTCAGGTAAAATGTCATATCCTCAAATCTACTACTTTTTTAGCCACATCCCAAACATGCCTCTCTCTCCAATCAGGCATGTTTGGGATGTGGCCAAAACATGCCTCATTGGAGAGAGAATGTGCATATGTATAGGAGAATTCAAAATGAAAGGGAACAGTGGCCTTAACAGCATGCGGAAATAGCTTACTTTTGCATGCTTTGCAAAAACATTTGAACAAAGGAGCACGTTGCTATGACCCCCTCCCAAGTCTTGAAACTTAAACTTGGGTGCTTAGCTTCATAGTAACATTGCCTCTATTGCCAGCTCTAAGCCTTTCAATGTGCACATATACCTTACATGCAGATCTCTTAAGCTTTTCCTCACTCCTTCTCTTGACACCCAAATTTTTCTAAACAATACTCCCCTTAACCCAATACAAGTTGTCCTTTGATCCTAATGCTATAGACTAAACTAATACAAAGAACACAACAATTTACTACTTTTACTTCTCATATTATGTGATGACACTTAAGCATTTGCCATTTTAGTTGGATAGTCTCTTCTTCTTAAAACTCGATCCTCCTTTGGTATTCCTTACTTCCCTGTTGCCCAATTATTACCGTTCTAATCACTGTTCTTTGAATTCTTTAATTGACTTTCGTCTACATTTTTCGTATCTCTGAGGACCTTGTGTATTCCATACTCACAGTTCTGCACCTGGTAGATATCATCCACATTTACTGTTCTATGGACTCACTATATTTATGATTCTCAAAAAAATATGTTACCATATATGGGTGAATCTCTCCCTAGCCAATCAAACCTAGCCAACACCCACCCTCAAGCTCCATGAAATTTCCCTTACCCTCAAGTTGAGAATATAGATTTCAAACTTGCCTCTGGTCTCATTGCAGATCAACCTCACGATAAAACTCTTAATTTTCTCAAAATTCCAATGTCATAGAATCATCTGCTATGCATGTCAGGCAGTAAGCCCTTGTTCAGTAACAAATCCTGGTAACCAAATGGAATTTAATGTCAAAAGACTACATGCCTGAGATACTACAATTCTGGCAGGCACTCTGTGCTGACCCTAAGTGGACACTTGGACTAATTTTGCCTGGATACTTGGTACATCAGACCCTTTGATGCTAGGCTAAATTTTGAGGAAAGAAATGACTCTGGCAACAGACCACTTTTGGGTGAGTAACTTCTTATAAGCACCTATTATCTTTCACCAAATATGTGCCCAATAGGATTATGGTTTGAGTCACACCCTTTAGTGTAATCTGCTCTTGGGGGTTGTAGTCTACATTTTAAATAGTAGACAAGATCATTCATTGGGTTTAATAGAATTGAGCCTTACCACCTGTCTCCTTGCTGGGAAACACTGCATTAAAGCTCTTTCTTTTCTCAAGCTATCCAAGTCAGAGAATCAGCATCTGTGCTCTAGTCTAGCCCAAACCATTAGCTCCAGCCCATTCCCCTCAGGTATTCAAAATGTAAAATATATGAAAATGAGTTTCCTCTCCCCAAAACTGACTTTCCCTTGTGTATTTGATATCACTACTTTAAGTGTATTAATGATACCACTACTTTAAGAATTGTGTTCAAATATGGAAATTATTTTTTCTTATCTTTCTTCTTCAGCTATATTTATATCCTTGGAGGGTCCGCATACAGGTCTCTATTCAAAAACATGAAGATCCTTTTCTTCAGCTCAGGTGCAAAGAGAATTGGGACCAATTTTTCTCTTCTTATTTATGTAGATTAACTTTTACTTTTCTAGTTTCCACCCAAATGAGACATATTGTTATTTTTAAGCAGAATGACACTTGCTAACACAACAAATAAGCTTTCTATAATCTAAATATAGCTTTAAGCTGGTAGTCATAGGCCTCTTCCAAATGCTTCCTGCTCCTTCATAACTACAATCATCTTAAGCCTTAAAAAGACCTCTGAGTGGAGCCAGGAAATGAATGAGAGGTCAATGCCCTCTGAATAGCACACAGAGGTCAAATCTCTTGCTCAATTATTGATTTCCCCAATTCATGGCTTTCAAAGATCTTAAAGAGGGGGCTTACAGAGGATGGTTACCACACGTAATGCCCAATTTGAGCAAAATATATCCCTGCCTCATCAAATATTTTCAAACCACTATAGACTGGCTGCAGATGTAGCTATTTTAGTTTTTAACAAGCAGATCACGGGAACATAAGTTGTTATTGAGAAATTTCTCTCTCAGGAAACAAAACTTCTTGCCCTTTAACATCTGCTGTGATAATTTCCTAATCCCTTTCATGTTTGGAACTAGGTCCATATCCATAGTTATGCATATTAATGCAGAAGCCAAGGTTGATACACCATGCTGGTAATCTAGGATTAAAAGACCAATGTAACTGAAAACACACATATTTATGCGTGTGTGTGGGGAGCATTCTGGGGTAAGTAATGGATAAACGAGAGAGGTATAGAGAAAGGAAGGGAGAGAGAAAAAGGAAGTAAAGGAAATAGTAACCAAGTGAGGGTGGTGAAAGAGCAAGAGCAAGAGGAAGGTTTCAGACTGGCTTTTTTTGACTAATATATATAATTCAACATTGTGACCACGTCTGTATCTTCCAAATATCCTTCTAAACATCTCTCGCTTTTCTGCAACATCTGCTACTGCCTTAAATCTAGAATTCCAATATTATTTTGCTTTGACTGTGAGAAAAATCAAGTAACAAATGTCCTCGCTTTGGGACTTTTCTCTCACTTGGATCAATATATAACACTGCCATAAACTTGAGCTTTCTAAAATACAGATGTATTTTATATCGCTCCCTTTTAAAACGTATTCAGTTGATACTTACCAACCTGGAAATAAAAATTAGAAATCGAAATCCTAATGCCTTTCATAGCCTCTTTCCTACACGAGCATTCAACAATAGAATGCATATGAGATGGGTGTGGATAGGTTTTACAGGGAACCGAAAGTGTGATGGTTTCATTTGGTGATAGATAAAGAAGTCGGCATAATAAATTGTTAGGAAAACATGAATGCACAGTTAGATAACTTAATATTTTGGAGATATGAATCAGACCAATTAAAATAGGTTAATTAATCTTCAACCAGAATTAAAAAAATGATCTATATAACATAAGGCAGAAAATGAGCAAAAATAAAACAAAAAAAACCAGCATGTGAAAAAATTATGTGTAGAAATGAACACCACCAAATGGAAAGCTGAAATTCATTTCATAAGCCTAGTATAGCTTGATTCTGAAATTCTATAAAGACGAATTTCAAAGCATAGGCTTACTTTCCTCATGAACACGGAAACAACATCTTAGTTAACTAAATCCAATGATAAAATGTAAGAAATATAATTTGAAGTACAGACATTCTCAGGAATGTATAAGAAAATGTATATACTTTTAACATCAGTAAATCTATAAATGTAAGCCATCACATTAGGAGTTAAAGGAGAAAACCTCAGGCTTAATGGGCAAACATTAAATACCTACTCTTTAAAATCAGGAACAATTCAAGAATAATTTCTATCATCATTATTCTTTAAGATAACACTGAGTTTTGAAGCTGCATGTATACCAGGAAACTATGTTCTTAAATCTAATCCATTCCTTTCAGTATAAACCAACTGAAACTAGGATCTTTTCATAAGGGTTATTCCATTAAGGCGTGGCCAACCTCATTCAAGATGGGCCTTCATCCTATTATCGCAGTCCTTTATAAAAGGATACATGCACAGAGAGAGAAGCAAGAAGCTGAAAGCAATCAAACCACAGAGAGAAGGGTGAGATCAATTGATGTCATGTGGTAGAGGAGCCCAGGACAGTCTGTCTGTTGATGCCTTAATTAGGACATTGTCATAGCCTCCAAACAATAACGTATTAAATTCACGTTGCTTTAAGCCAACATATTTCATGATACGTGCTTTAAGCAGCCAAGGAAGCTAAAATACATAGTATATGTGTTCCTAACCTTTGATAAAAGATACAAGAAGGAGAAAATTAGTATGATACTTGTACAGGGACAGGTAAAAAGACTAATGAAACAAAAGAGAAAGCTCTGATGGATGGCCAGGAAAAGAAAAGAAAAGGACTCTCTGTATCACTTTGGCAACTTCCTGTGAGCATATAAGTACTTCAAATAGCAAGTTCTTTTTTTTTCCAAGAAAGACAGACCAAAGAGACCCATGTATGTAAGCTAGTTAATTCATTATATAGATGATACTACAAATCAATTGCAAAGAAAACAAACAGTTCATTAGATATTGTTAGGGAAAATAGTAATTAGAGAAATGTTTTTTTTAAATTTAAAATTTTACATAATTGCAGATGCCAAATGGGATAAAGCATAAAAATATAAATGACAATACTATTGTACTAACAAATCTATATGCAAAAAAAATAGACGGCTTCAAGAGAGATATATCTATGAAAAGAATAGCATCAGTAATTTAGCAGATTAAACGTACAGGAAACCTCTATTAAGAAACTTTTTAGACAGACTTCTCCATGGTATTGTAAAATCACATATGGGGTGGGGAAATACTTAACCAGAAACATGAAGAAAACCATTTTTAAAATAAGGACATTATTAACTCAAGAGATTACAAAGCTTTGACAATAAAGGAATAGAATGCTCATAACTTGGTGCAACAGGGAAAATAATTACATAGTAATAAACTATTGGATATGGATTTAACTATAATTGTCATGTAGTTAAATAGGGAAAATGGACAGAAAGAAGTTGGCGTGTGAAAGATGGATGAAATCCTCATATACAATTATAGGAAATCAACCAACAATAAGTATAAGGAATGATCAAGAAAAATTAGTATACTTTTTTCAAATTTAAACAATATAGATGCATATAAAGGAAAAATCAGTGATTGCCTCTAGAAAGCAGAATGGAGGGAAAAGAAAAAGTGGCAGCCAGTGAAAAATAATTACGTTAAATGCCTATTTATCACTATTAACATTATAAACTAAAAAATATAATTAATTGTGCACATACTAACCATCAGGAAATATTCTTAAGTCCATTATATGTATGTATGCATCTGATACAGCAAGGCAATGAATCATGTACTAATCACACACATATATATATAGAAGTGAACTTACTCGCCTAAAGGCATGCAATTTTGGTTACTGCTACATGTGGTAATAAAGGCATAAAAATATAGGAGGTCAGACTCGAGAGACTTTATTTCAAAGAGTTTTGCTATGCTAAGATAGAAACAAAAATTCAATTTTATAAGCTACACTTAGAAGAAAGGCTAAAATGGCAAGAAAAATGGGGTAATAGCTAAACTTGGGTATAAGAAAATATATTTTTTTAATTGTGTGTGAGACCTTATTTTATGGTGATAAGAATAACTTGGGATGGGGGTTGGGGAAGGAGAGAGAGACATGTTGATCCAACCAGAGGTAGAGTAGATAAGAATGAAGAAAGATTAGTAGATGTGTCACCAGGCTACTGTGAGAAGCTCAGGCTAAATAGAGACACCAGGTGTAGTTGAGTAACTGAGTTTGCAGGGGACAGGCTGTACTGCCATCACACATGTAAGGACACCATTTTAGACATATAGCCTTGTCTAGTCGTCCTATGTTTCTAGCCCTAACCCCTACTTTTTTTCCCATTCTCTTTTTTTTTTATTAGTTACAAATTACTAAATGATTCCCTAATCACCCCATCTCCTTTCAAAATCGTCAACAAAATACCACAGAGGGAGGGCAGATATTTGGACGATAAAAGACATCTATCAAGTTTCAGATTCTAATCCATTTTCATGATTGAGTCATAAAACTCTGAATGCTGGTCGAACGTTTGGAAAGGCTGATGCTGCCAAATGCCAAATGGCACAATTAAGTGTCATTCAACTGTCCTCCCTGAGGTTCAACTATCTTCTTTTGGCGCCAAAAGGCAAAGAGGTCTTTCCGGACACCAGCGCAGGCATCTTGCTTCCTTCTAGGGTCAGCAGATAGGGCCAAGGCAGTAAGCAGCCACGGGGTACAGAAACATGACGCATATACCATCAGCCAGGGACAGAGAGCAACGAAGACTCCAATTTTCAAGAACGAAGATCCATTTGCATCATCTTATGTGGTGTTGCTTCTTCGGATATTCCATTTTGTGAAAAAAAAACAGTTTTATTCAGATGTAATTAATATGCCACCAAACTCACCCATTTTAAAGTGTTCAATTCAATGGTTCTTAGTATATTCACAGAGTTGTGCAACCATCGTCACAATCTAATTTTACAAAATTTTCATCACAAGAAACCTGGTACTCATTAGCAGGGACTCCCCATTCCCCCCTCAACTCCCGGCTTCAGGAAATCACTAACCTACTTTCAGTCCCGATAGGTTTACTTCAGCTGGGCGTTTTGTATCGATGGAGTTATACAATGTGGTCTTGTAACTAACTTCTTTCCCTTAGCATGATGTTTAGAAATTCATCCACACTGGGCCAGCTATCGGTACCTCGTTACTGTCTCATTGCCAAATAGTGTTCCATCATTTGGATACAGCACGTTTTATCCATTCATTAGTTGATACGGGTAGGGTTTTTTCCACTTTGGGGTAAGAATACTGCTGTTATAAACATTCATGTACAACTTATTCATGAGTGTGTGAGTGTATGTGTGAGTGTAAGGAAGTTTTCACTTCCTTAGCTATATACCTAAGAGTGGGATTGCTGGAATATATGCTTAACATTTAGAGGAACTAACTGTTTTCCAAAGCAGTTGAACTATTTTTACATTCCCACAATTTGTTTAAGGGTTCTGATACCTCTTCATCTTCAAAAACATATATCCTTCACTTTTATTGTAACTTTCCTACTATATGTGAAGAGATTTTTCACTGCATCTCCCTAAATAATAATGATTTGAACATTATTTCATGTGCTGATGACCATTTGTATATCCTCTTTGGGTAAAAATCTCTTCATGTCTTTTGCCCATTTTTTAGTTGGATTTTGTCTTTTATCAGTTGAGTTGTAAGATTTCTTTACATGTTCTGTATACAAATCCCTTATCACAAAAAATTATTTCAAATATTTTCTCCCACTCTGAGTTGTCTTAACATTTTGATGATGCTCGTTGAAGCAAAAAAAAGGTTTATTTAGATACAGATTAATTTATCTATTTTCTGTTTTGTTAATTTTGCTTTTGGTATCATATCTAAGAAAATGTTGCCTCATCCAAGGTCACAAAGACTTGCTATTATGTGTTCTTCTGCAAGTTTAATAGTTTTATCCCTTCCTTTGACCTATGATCCTTTTAGAGTTAATTTTGGCATATATTTTGTGGTAGGGCTCTAAATTTATTATTTTGAATGTGGATATCCAGTTGTCTCAGCAGCATTGACAAGAAACTTCTTTCCCAACTGAGTAGTCTTGGCACCCTTGTCAAAGTCTACTGACCAGAAAAGTAGGGGCTAATTTCTGGACATTCAATTCAATTCCAGTGGAATATAAGTCTACAGTTATTTTAGTGGCACATTCTATGGAAACTGTATCTTGGTAGTAAGTTCCTTCTGTAATAAATTAGGAGGTAAAAGTCCCCCATGTCTGTTGTTTTTCAGGATTATTTTGATTACTCTGTATTCCATGCAATTCCATATTCATTTAGAATCAACTTTTCAATTTCTACAAAAAAAGGAAACAGATTGCACTGAATCTCTAGATTACTTTGGGAACTAGTGTCATCTTAAAAATATTAAGTCTTCCAATACATGAACATGTGACTTTTCCCACTTATTTAGATATTCTTTATTTCAACAATATTTTGTAGATTTTAGCGTGCAAATTTTGTACTCCTGTTAAGTTTATTCCTAAGTATTCCAATAGAATTCTTGTTCTCAATTGAATTTCCAATTTGTTATTGGTAATATAAATGAATACGAAGTTGAGATGTTAATCTTGTAAACTGCAACTTTGCTGAACTCGTTAGGTTTATAAGATTTGTAGTGGTAGATTCATTAGGGGTGTCTAAATACAATATCACATCATCTGCAAACATAGTTTGACTACTTACATTCAAGAAAGGATGAAGTTTGTTTCTCATGCCAAATCACCCTGTAATGAGTAAACATCTTTGTCTTGTTCCTGATAATAAGGGAAAACCATTAACTCTAACCATTAAGTATGGTGTTACATGTGTTTCTTAGATGACTTTTATCAGGTTGAGGAAGTCCCCACCTATTTCCAGTTTTTTGGGTGTTTACATCATGAAAGGGTGTTAAATTTTTTCAAGAGTTTTACTGCTTTCATTTAGATGATCATGGATCATGTTCTTTTTCCCACTTGGTCATGAAGTTATGATATACATTGTTTCCTTTTATGTATTGCTGGAGTGGTTCACTAGTTTTTATTTAGGACTTCTGTACCTATATTCATGAGGTGCATTGGCCTATGTTCTTCTTGTGAAATCTGTCTGATTTTGGTGTCAAAGTAATGTTAGCCTTGAAGACTGAGTAGAGAAATATTTGCACACATTTTACGTTTTGAAGGAGTCTATAAAAGATTATTAATTATTCTTCAACTGTTTGGTGGAATTTACCACAGAAGCCATTTGGGCCTGGGCTTTCCCTTTTATATAGGGTATTTAATTACTAATTCACTCTCTTTTCTCATTAAACGTTAATTCTGATTTTCTTTTTATCCTGAGTAGGTTCCAATTATCTGTGTCTTTCTATCAATTTGTCCACTACATCAATATATTGCATTTGTTGGCATAGAGTTCTTATTATTATACCATAATAAGTACTTTTTTATTTGTAAGGTTGAGAGTGATGTCCCCTCTTTCCCTACTGATTTTAAAAATTTGCGTCTTTTCTCCTTTTTATCTGGTTACTCTACTAAAAGGCTTCCCAGTTTCATAGATCTTTTCAAAGAACAAACTTGTGGTTGTGTTGATTTTTCTGCATTGTGTTTCTATTGTGTAATTCATTCTTCTGCCACCTCTTATTCTCTTGCTTATATTGCTTTGGATTGAATTTCCTCTTGTTTTCCCAGTTTCTTAAAGAAGAAGGTTAGGCTATTGATTTTCTACAATTCTTCTTTTTAAATATAAATGTTTTCAGCTATAAACTTCCCTCAGCACAGTTTATCTGCATCCCATAAATTTTAGTATGTTATGTCTTTGTCTTTATACACATCAAGGTGAGGTTTTTTTTCTAGTTTCCTTTGTGATTTTTCCTTTGTCCCCTGTGATACGTTGAATTATGTACCCCAGAAAATCATGTTTTTACTCTTGATCTGCATTCCCATGCTATGAACTCACGGTAAATAGCACCTCTTGGAGATATTATTTTAGTTAAGGTGTGGCCCAAATGAATTGAGGTAGGGTATTAATTGTGATTACTCAAGTCTTTGGTAAGCAAAATGAATATTAGACATAGAGAGAGTAAGCCACAGGGAAAAGGTAGAAGTCAATGGAACCTAGAAGAAAAAGGTGAGGACAGCTTCATGTAATTGGAAAGTCAAAGAACACCAGGTGCAGGCTGTTACAACCAGCCAGCACCTATCATCCCTGCAACCACCAGGACTGGAACAAATTAGTCTCAGAAACCTAAAGCCAATAGATTTCTGTGACTATAAGCCAACCCATTCTGTGATATCTGTTTAACAACCTGGAGAACTAAGCCTATCACCCTCACCTTTAGGCAGTGGGCGGTATGTAACCTTTGGACACAGTCTTCCTGACCAACAGGATAAGTCTGATTTTAGCTAGGTTCCTTTGTCTCTTTCCTTGATCATCTGTTAAGCTTCTGGCTAGCTTCTCATACCCAGATAAAAAGTCACTACTAATGGCTAGCTGATTGCTCTAAAGTTTTCAACAATCTCTTCAGATATAATTTGTTCCACATTAAATGCCAGCACTTTCAAAATGGCAGGGATTCTCTGAGACTTGGCCTGACCCTTTCCTGGTCAGGTCTATGTACAATGGAGCCAGAAGGGGTGGGAGGGATGGAAAATGGGAAATTTGTTCTTCACCAGTTGCCCAAGCAAGAACCTACCCACAGAGCAAGAGTCATGTTGGCATGAATGGGGTGGGGAGTGGTATTGCCTGGTTGCTAGTAGCATCTAGTACAGATCTTCCATGACCCAGAGCCACAGACTATGGGATCGACTGGTATTGACCAGCTATCTAGTCTACCTGGAATGCTTTCACAATTATAAAAAGTTTGGGGGGATGGTGGTCTCTGGAGCAGCTCTCCTGTGACAGAACTATCAAAGAAATGGGTCTTTGCTCTTCACTGGTTTCCAGGCTCAAATCCATCCTAAACAACCAGAGTTGGGTTGGAGAACTGGGAGCCACCCAGCTGTTTCCAGCTTTAAAAAATAAGTCTTCTGCAACACAAAGATGTGAACATACGTTCTGCCAATATTCGGTGACTACTAAAACCACTTGGAATACCTCTTTCACTCCAAGATGCTCAGGGAGTGGAACTGCAACTTGGCCATCAAGTTCACAACAACTGCAATTCTGCAAAGCAAAGCCAAAGGGCTATGACATACTCTGAATGCCAGGGATGCCCACTACCCTTGCAAAGCTTCCATAGATTTTGTTTACTAAACACTCCTCAATTCGTAGTAAGCATTTTGATCAATCTTCAGAGACTGTGAGTGACTGACATTGCTAATCATGACCAGCTTAATAGATTTCATTCCATGCAAGAATTTCCCTGAGTTCTTCTCAGTTCCATTCCACAGGTCTTGCTACAATTAAGTGCAACTGAATGAGTTGCCCATTAGCAGCGCCCAAGTGAGCCTTGTCTACCCACGTAACTGTGATAAATAACAATAAATTATTGTTTTATACTACTAATTTGGAGATGGTTTCTTATGCAGTAATGGATAACCACAGCACATGCCAGATTTACTCCTAAGTGTTTTCTGTTGTCTATCTGTGTTCACACTTTTTGAAATGGCATACAAAATTCTATCACAACTAGGTTTCTTTGAACACCTTTTCTGGGATAAAGAAAGTCAAGCCAAAATCTATTTATAATGTCATTTTAAACAACACACTCTGTGTTGCCTTTGGGATCAATCATATGAAGTGTCGGGATTCTTCATAGCAGCTATCATTCTTTATTTTCTGCCCATCTTGTCTCATCCATTACAAAAAAGGGCACTGTGGCAGTCCTATTGCCTCAAAATAAAAGAAAAAGAAAAAAAATAGGAAAGTCCTTCTTGACAGTCTTCCTAAACAACTGTTTCATGGAACTATTTTATGTATCTCCCCTGTACCTTATTAGATTCTGTATTTCTTAAGACTGGCAAGCCAAAGTCCCTATCGGTAATAGCCCACAACTTTAAAGAGGAACCCATTCTTTTTAACTTCTTATTAAATGTGAATGAACTCCATCTTGACAGAAAATAATTAATATATTCAGCTTGAATAATATAACTTTCAATCAGTTTTAAATTCCTGCATATCTTAAAATAAATCAGGCAAACTAGAAACAAAATACTATTTAGAAATTCCCAAACTGTCAATACTTGCTGAAATTATTTAACGTCTTATACATATGTTTCTACAAAGACATTTCTAATATAGAGTGAGTTTTCTGTGATTTGCTCTAACTCCATATTTCTCCTTTGAAGTAAATCAAGAGTTGGCAGCTTATAGTGTTAATGAATTAGCTAACAGGTCAAGGAGTGATGTATCTAGTATTTTGAGTAGAGATCATAGGTCATTATTTGGAGTGCATTGCCCATTTAATGCCTCTTGTTACTTTGACTATATAGGCAGACTAATGAGAAAAAATATACTTTATAATATCTGTGCCAAAATTGTTTATCTGCACATATGTAAAAATTGAAATTATTTACTTTAAAATGTGGATAAAATATAATAAAATTATATAACTCTAACAATGTTAAAATATAATTATCATGAATTACCTAGAAATAATATGACTTTTTTCAGAATTCTCTTTGAAAACCACTGTGAAAGATTTATTCAAACTGAGAAACAAAAGCAGAATTCAATACCAGTTAACATAACACTAAGTAGGAGAGAAAATCTTATGGATAAAACAGCATGCCTTGTTTCCTAATAGCAACCAAAGTAAAAATCTCTCATTTTCTGGTTCTGCACCGGCCATACTCAGATTTCATTACTATAAAGAATGATTACATTGGAAATGTAGTGGGTTATAAAAATGTTTCTCTACCAAGAAAAATATGATTTCTTATGTTTTTTAGTGGCAACCTTCATTAGAGTAAGTGTATTATCACATTAGGGAAATTGCCTCAAATTTTCTGTTCAATCTCTACCAAGTAGTACAGTTATTGCAACTCACATTTCAGGCATTAGCATCCCTCAGAAAGCCCACCGAATTGCTGCACAAGTCACCTGTATAAATCTTCTGAACGTAAGACAGTCCCTTTGGAATATTTTCTTAAACATATTCAATTGATTATAAAGTTAATTAATTGGTTTTATAACTTAAGAATTTCAGGAATGTCCTCAAGGTATATATAAAACGTTTTAAATGCTCATTTTAAAGTGAAAGATATTCAAAAAGACCACAAAGTTCAAATATAAAATTGTGATATTTTCTGAAAGTAACAAAAAAATCCATACGAACACAAAAGCATAAACAAGCATATACAGTTTTCCCCATTCAAATTAGTAAGCTTTGTAGTCTATATTCTAATATATGCATTATGTTCCCCAAGGACTACAGATCAATCTTGAAAGAGGTATATGTGCTTTATCTTCCCATATCAGGGATCCTCAAAGGCTGGGGTTTCTAAATATATATATTTTAAAACATATTCAGTTCTTTGATCATTTGATTTTGTATTGGGGGGTTAAAAACATTATCTTAAAATTTTATTATGTGAAAGGTTGAACAAAATTTTGTCTACTTTTTATACATAGAAACCAGACCCTACAGCTTTAAAAAGTGAGTAATCTAAATCATTATAAACATTAGCAGTCAGCTACAAGCTTGAGATAACTCCTCCCCCCACCTCTTAGCCTGCCAATTCCATTTCCCTTTCCCTAACCCCTGCCAACTATCCTATGTAGGCTGAACCCCTTTCCCTTTTCAGGGCTGTTGCCATCTTAGGCATCAGACTGCCTGGGCATAGCCTCACAATAAAGCTCGTTAAATCAAGTTTTGGTTTCCTCTCCTACTTCCTAGTCCAGGAACCTATCACATATGATATTTGTAAGACAAAACACATAACTTCAATGGAGCTTCATTCAAGTTTTATTACCACCATATGATAGGCTCTTGATGTCCTTAAATGGTATATATTATGCTCACTTCTAAATTCTATGAGAACTTTTTTTTAAAACAGAAAAAATGACAGTTTTAAATACTTTTAGTCTAATTCAAATGTTTTTAGAAATGATTTCTTTTTATTATTTGCCTTCTGATTACTAATGACCCCAAATTTTACCACTTAAGGGTAGAATTAAACTGGGAGAGACAAAAATAAAACAGAGACAATCCCTCCTTATTGCCAACAAAATATATAAAATAAAAAGAAGAAAAGGAAACTAAAGGTTTACAGATTGGAAAGGAAGAAATAAAACTGTCTTTATTTGCAAAAAATACAAAAACAAAAACAAAAACAAAAAAAACTTAGTCTACAAAAAAATCTTCACATACTGTTTATATAACCTTTCTTCAAAATTGTCAATAATTGGAGGGGGCCAAGATGGCGGCTTGGTAAGGTGCGCATTTTAGTTCGTCCTCCAGAACAACTACTAAGTGACCAGAAACAGTACAGAACAGCTCCTGGAGCCACGGCAGAGACGGGACACACAGCGTACCCCAGTCTGGACCAGCTGGACCGTGCGAGTCTCCACAGCGGTGAGTTTCACGAACAGCGCGCACTTTCTCAAGCCGCAGCGGCCGGCATCCCTCCCCCACAGGCGGCTTCCCGGAGGGAAAGGAAAGAGTCTCCAACAGTAGCAGGGACTGAGTTCAACCAAACACCGGTGGTGGCATTGATGGACAAATTCTGACTACTAGGGGTGGGCCCCCAGCTCAGGCGAAACTGATCGGGGCAGAGGTCACCTGTTGGGCTGACTGAAAGAGAGGAAAGGGGATGAAATGTAGCCTTCTGTGGCTGTTTCCGCATAGGCTTGGCTGCCTCTGGACTCAGCGCTGGGATTGCAAAGGCTGCAACTGCCCCAAACGCAGAAGCAGGCTGCTTTCAGAGCTGTCTGACACCTGGGCCTTCCCCACGGGAGGGGTGAGGCACAACTCAGGTGGAGTCCCTCTCTCAAGGAATTCAGATTCCAGGGCTTTGCAATTTGAAGCCATTAAAACCAGCCTACAACCTTTCTTCTGTCTCCACCACGCCCCCAGCAGGGAGAGCCTTCCAAAGTTAAAGGAGCCACAACATATTTTGCTGGTGGGACCCGCAGACAGACAAGTGCCACATACTGGGCAGGATAAGAAAAACAGAGCCCAGAGACTTCACAGGAAAGTCTTTCAACCTGCTGGGTCTCACACTCAGGGAAAACTGACACAGATGATTCCTTCCCCCTGAAAGGAGGACAGCTTAGTCCAGGAAAAAACAGCTGGAGTCTGTAATACCTATGTAGACCCTCCTAAGGGTAGGGAGGGAAAAGGCACCTTACAAGCAGAACAAGAAACAAGAAAATAAGAACTGAAAATTTACCCTCTGTTAAACAAAACTTAAGCTAGAGGCCCAGAAAAAGTTGAACTGAAGGTCAACGAACAGATAGACAACAAACTCATCTAGCAAGAAAACCCTAGGTAAGATAAGTGAAAGCAATCTCCAGAATGAACTAATTAAGGTAATTAAATGTCCAGACACCAGCAAAAAATCACAAATCACACCAGGAAAATTGAAGATATGGCCCAGTCAAAGGAACAAACCAAGAGTTCAAAAGGAATGAACAAAAGAAGAAATGGAAAGTCTGAAAAAACAAATCACAGAACTTATGGGAATGAAAGATACAGTAGAAGAAATGAAAAAAATAATGGAAATCTACAAGGGTAGATTTCAAGAGACAGAGGTTAGAATTAGTGAATTGGAGGATGGAACATCTGAAATCCAAAAAGAAAGAGAAACTATAGGGAAAAGAATGGAAAAATTTGAACAGGGGCTCAGGGAATTGAATGTTAATATGAAGCGCACAAATATACGTGTTGTGGGTGTCCCAGAAGGAGAAGAGAAGGGAAAAGGAGGAGAAAAACTAATGGAAGAAATTATCACTGAAAATTTCCCAACTCTTATGAAAGACCTAAAATTACAGATCCAAGAAGTGCAACGCACCCCAAAGAGAGTAGATCCAAATAGGCGTTCTCCAAGACACTTACTAGTCAGAATGTCAGAGGTCAAAGAGAAAGAGAGGATCTTGAAAGCAGCAAGAGAAAAACAATCCATTACATACAAGGGAAATCCAATAAGACTATGTGTAGATTTCCCAGTAGAAACCATGGAGGCAAGAAGACAGTGGGATGATATATTTAAACTACTAAAAGAGAAAAACCGCCAATCAAGAATTCTATATCCAGGAAAACTGTCCTTCAAAACTCAGGGAGAAATTAAAACATTTTCAGACAAAAAGTCACTGAGAGAATTTGTGACCAAGAGACCAGCTCTGCAAGAAATACTAAAGGGAGCACTAGAGACAGATATGAAAAGACAGAAGAGAGAGGTGCGGAGAATAGTGTACAAAGAAGGAAAATTAGATATGATATATATAATACAAAAGGCAAAATGGTAGAGGAAAGTATTACCCAAACAGTAATAACACTAAATGTTAATGGACTGAATTCCCCAATCAAAAGACATAGATTGGCAGAATGGATTAAAAAATAGGATCCTTCTATATGCTGTCTACAGAAAACACATCTTAGACCCAAAGATAAACATAGGTTGAAAGTGAAAGGTTGGGAAAAGACATTTCATGCAAATAACAACCAGAAAAGAGCAGGAGTAGCTATACTAATATCCAACAAATTAGACTTCAAATGCAAAACAGTTAAAAGAGACAAAGAAGGATACTATCTACTAATAAAAGGAACAATTCAACATGAAGACATAACAATCATAAATATTTACGCGCCGAACCAGAATACCCCAAAATACGTGAGGAATACACTGCAAATACTGAAAAGGGAAATAGACACATCTACCATAATAGTTGGAGACTTCAATTCGCCACTCTCATCAATAGACAGAACATCTAGACAGAGGATTAATAAAGAAACAGAGAATTTGAATATTACAATAAATGAGCTAGACTTAACAGACATTTATAGGACATTACATCCCACAACAGCAGGATACACCTTTTTCTCAAGTGCTCATGGATCATTCTCAAAGATAGACCATATGCTGAGTCACAAAGCAAGTCCCAACAAATTTAAAAAGATTGAAATCATGCACAACACTTTCTCAGATCATAAAGGAATGAAGTTGGAAATCAATAATAGGCAGAGTGTCAGAAAATTCACAAATACGTGGAGGCTCAACAGCACAATTTTAAACAACCAGTGGGTCAAAGAAGAAATTACAAGAGAAATTAGTAAATATCTCAAGGCAAATGAAAATGAAAACACAACATATCAAAACCCATGGGATGCAGCAAAGGCAGTGCTAAGAGGGAAATTTATTGCCCTAAATGCCTATATCAAAAAAGAAGAAAGGGCAAAAATGCAGGAATTAACTGTCCACTTGGAAGAACTGGAGAAAGAACAGCAAACTAACCCCAAAGCAAGCAAAAGGAAAGAAATAACAAAGATTAGAGCAGAAATAAATGAAATTGAGAACATGAAAACAATAGAGAAAAACAATAAGACCAGAAGTTGGTTCTATGAGAAAATCAACAAGATTGATGGGCCCTTAGCAAGATTGACAAAAAGAAGAAGAGAGAGGACTCAAATAATTAAGATTAGAAATGGAAGATGGGACATAACCACAGACCCCACAGAAATAAAGGAGGTAATAACAGGATACTATGAACAACTTTATGCTAATAAATACAACAATGTAGATGAAATGGACAAGTTCCTAGAAAGTCATGAACAACCAACTTTGACTCAGGAAGAAACAGATGACCTCAACAAACCAATCACAAGTAAATAAATTGAATCAGTCATTCAAAAGTTTCCCAAAAAGAAAAGTCCAGGACCAGACGGCTTCACATGTGAATTATATCAAACATTCCAGAAAGAATTAGTACCAGCTCTGCTCAAACTCTTCAAAAAATTTGAAGTGGAGGGAAAGCTACCTAATTCATTCCATGAAGTCAACATCATCCTCATACCAAAACCAGGCAAAGATATTACAAAAAAAGAAAACTACAGACCAATCTCTCTAATGAATATAGATGCAAAAATCCTCAACAAAATTCTAGCAAACCGAATCCAGCAACACATTAAAAGAATTATACATCATGACCAAGTAGGATTCATCCCAGGTATGCAAGAATGGTTCAACATAAGAAAATCAATTAATGTAATACACCATATCAACAAATCAAAGCAGAAAAATCACATGATCATCGCAATTGATGCAGTGAAGGCATTTGACAAGATTCAACATCCTTTCCTGTTGGAAACACTTCAAAGGATAGGAATACAAGGGAACTTCCTTAAAATGATAAAGGGAATATATGAAAAACCCACAGCCAATATCATCCTCAATGGGGAAAAATTGAAAACTTTCCCCCTAAGATCAAGGATGTCCACTATCACCACTGTTATTCAACATCATGTTGGAAGTTCTAGCCAGAGCAATTAGGGAAGAAAAAGAAATACAAGGCATCAAAATTGGAAAGGAAGAAGTAAAACTATCACTGTTTGCAGATGATATGATACTATACGTCAAAAACCCCGAAAAATCCACAGCAAAACTACTAGAGCTAATAAATGAGTACAGCAAAGTAGCAGGTTACAAGATCAACATTCAAAAATCTGTAGTGTTCCTATACACTAGCAATGAACAAGCTGAGGGGGAAATCAAGAAACGAATCCCATTAACAACTGCAACTAAAAGAATAAAATACTTAGGAATAAATTTAACTAAAGAGACAAAAGACCTACACAAAGAAAACTACAAGAAACTGTTAAAAGAAATCACAGACTACCTAAATAGATGGAAGGACATACCATGTTCATGGACTAGAAGACTAAACATAGTTAAGATGTCAATTCTATGTAAATTGATTTATAGATTCAATGCAATACCAATCAAAATCCCAACAACTTATTTTTCAAAAGTAGAAAAACCAATAAGCAAATTTATCTGGAAGGGCAGGGTGCCCCGAATTGCTAAAAGTATCTTGAGGGAAAAAAACGAAGCTGGAGGTCTCATGCTGCTTGACTTTAAGGCATATTATGAAGCCACAGTGGTCAAAACAGCATGGTACTGGCATAAAGACAGATATATCGACCAATGGAATCGAATAGAGTGCTCAGATATAGACCCTCTCATCTATGGACATTTGATCTTTGATAAGACAGTCAAGCCAACTCACCTGGGACAGAACAGTCTCTTCAATAAATGGTGCCTAGAGAACTGGATATCCATATGCAAAAGAATGAAAGAAGACCCATATCTCACACCCTATACAAAATTTAACTCAAAATGGATCAAAGATCTAAACATTAGGTCTAAGACCATAAAACAGTTAGAGGAAAATGTAGGGAGATATCTTATGAAACTTACAATTGGAGGCGGTTTTATGAACCTTAAACCTAAAGCAAGAGCACTGAAGAAAGAAAGAAATAAATGGGAGCTCCTCAAAATTAAACACTTTTTTGCATCAAAGAACTTCATCAAGAAAGTAAAAAGACAGCCTATACAATGGGAGACAATATTTGGAAACGACATATCAGATAAAGGTCTAGTATCCAGAATTTATAAAGAGATTGTTCAACTCAACAACAAAAAGACAGCCAATCCAATTACAAAATGGGAAAAAGACTTGAACAGGCAACTCTCTGAAGAGGAAATACAAATGGCCAAAAGGCACATGAAGAGATGCTCAATGTCCCTGGCCATTAGAGAAATGCAAATCAAAACCACAATGAGATATCATCTCACACCCACCAGAATGGCCATTATCAACAAAACAGAAAATGACAAGTGCTGGAGAGGATGTGATGTGGAGAAAGAGGCATGCTTATCCACTGTTGGTGGGAATGTTAAATGGTGCAATCACTGTGGAAGGCAGTTTGGCGGTTCCTCAAAAAGCTGAATATAGAATTGCCATACGACCCAGCAATACCATTGCTAGGTATCTACTCAGAGGACTTAAGGGCAGAAACACAAACGGACATTTGCACAACAATGTTTATAGCAGCATTATTTACAATTGCAAAGAGATGGAACAGCCAAAATGTCCATCCACAGACGAGTGGCTAAACAAACTGTGGTATATACATACGATGGAATATTATGCAGCTCTAAGACAGAATAAACTTATGAAGCATGTAATAACATGGATGGACCTAGAGAACATTATGCTGAGTGAGACTAGCCAAAAACTGAAGGACAAATACTGTATGGTCCCACTGATATGAACCGACATTGGTGAATAAACTTGGAATATGTCATTTGTAACAGAGACCATCAGGAGATAGAAATAGGGTAAGATAATGGGTAATTGGAGCTGAAGGGATATAGACTGTGCAACAGGACTGGATACAAAAACTCAGAAATGGACAGCACAATACTACCTAATTTTAATGTAATTATGTTAAAACATTGAATGAAGCATGTGAGATATAGTGTTTTTTTGTTTTTTTTCCTATTATCATTTTATTTCTTTTTCTGTTGTCTTTTTACTTCTTTTTATAAATCGATGCAAATGTACTAAGAAATGATGAATATGCAACTATCTGATGATGTTAAGAATTACTGATTGTATATGTAGAATGGAATGATTTCTAAATGTTTTGTTAGTTAATCTTTTTTAATTAATAAAAAAAATTGTCAATAATTGGAAGCAACCAAGATATGTTCTTCCACAGGTCAATATATAAATGAACTGTGGCATATCCATGTCATGGAATTTTATTGTATAATAAGAAATGAGCTATCCAACTATGAAAAGGTATGAAAGAATGATAAATGCATATTCATAAGTGAAATAATCTATTCTGGAAGGGCTACATGCAATACAATTCCAACTTATAACATTGTTGAGAAGGCAAAGCTACAGAAACAGTGAAAGATTAGTGCTTGCTACAGGTGCAGAAGGTAGGGTAGGGGGAGAAATGAATACATGATGCATCAGGCACTTTTAGCACAGCAAAACTATTCTTTTTGGTAGTGTTGATAGAGATGTGACATTAGGAATTCTCAAAAACCCATAGAACTGTTCCCACAAAGAGCCAACCCTAATGTAAACCATCAATTTTAGCTACAAAAGAAGTATAAATATTGGTTCTTCAATAATAAAAAACATACCACACTAGGGCAAGACACCAAAGGCTAGGGGAAACTATGTGTATGTGTGTGAGGAGTTTTATGGAAGCTCTGCCCTTTCTGTGCAGTTTTTCTGCAATCCTGAAAGTGCTCTGAAAAACAAAGTTTATTATTGTAAAAATTGAGGGAAACTATGAAACCAAGATTCAAGAAACTCAGAGAACACCAATCAAAGTAAACCTGAATACAACTACAACAGGGAACAGCATAATCAGATTGCATGAAAACAACGATAAAGAAAAAAATCATACACAGTCAGTAAATAAAGAACATTATAAGTAGAGGCACTTATGAAAAGAATGACAGCAGACTTCTTGTCAAATAACAGGGCTAGCAAGAAGTCCTTTTAGTCATGTGTTCAAAATACTGAAACAAAAGAGCTATCAACCTAAAATTCAATATCAAAAAAAATGTATTTTAGAAGTGAAGTAAAATAAAGACTTTTGAGCAATATCAAAGCTTCAGGAATTGATAACAGTACACCTGCATTATAGGAAATTAACGTTAAAGGAAATTAGTTTATCAAAAAGAAAAGGATACATGTGGACATGCGAAGGAATCAAGAGCACTGGAAATGATAACTATATATGTAATTATACAATAGACATTTCTTACTATTTTAACTTGTTTTAAAATAATTAACCCTTCAAAGCAATCATAATGACAATAACTTATGGAGTTTATATGTAAAAAAATGGATAGCAATGATAACATATATTGGGGCAGTAGAAATGGAAGGATAATAGTATTCTAAGTTTCTCAAAATTTAAATATATATTTTAATAAGCCAGAAAGCACTTCCAAGAAAGAATTATACTAAATAGCCAACAAGGCTACAAAATGAAATCATGAAAAAATACTCAACTAGGCAGAAGGAAGAAAAATTGGACAAAGGGAACAAATAACCAATGGGACAAATACGAAACAAATACAAATATGGTATATTTAAATACAATCTTATCAATAATCATGTTAACTAAGAATAGTCTAAATCCCTCACTGAAAAGGGAGACACTATCAAATTGGATAAAATGGCAAAACACAATTATATTCTGCCAAAAGAAGCCCACCTCAAATGTAAAGACACAAATAGGTTAAAATAAAAAGGGTAGACAATGGTAACAGCATATGAAGCCTAATCATAAGAAAGTTGGAGCAAATATAGTAATATCAGACAGAGGATTGCATAGCAAAGACTATTACCAAGAATAAAAATGTTTTCACAATCATATGCAGGCCAATTCAACAAGAGGACATAGGAATCCTGACCATTTTTGTACCTTAGAACAGAGTCTCAAAATTAGTGTTACAAAAAGAATCTGAATTTCAAGGAGAAATATAAAAACTTACAATTAAAGAGAAAGATTTCAACCCTCCTTTCTCAATATTTCATACAAGTAGACCAAAACCTGTAATATACAAGGAAACAATAACAACTGACATTTTAGAACATTCCAGTGCATGACAGCATATTTTTTTCCTATACACAGAGCATGTACCAAAATAGAATCTATGCAGGATCATAAATCAAATATCATAAAATTAAAAAGGACTCAAATCTGATCAATTCTGTTCTTTGATCGCAGTGGAATTAAATAACAAAGGCATCTAGAACACCCTGAAATATTTAGAAAATAAATACTACACTTTTTAAAACAAATGCATCATATGACTCAAGTTATTTTTGAAAATATTTTGAAAATTAATGAAAATTGACACAAAAATATCCAGGTATATGGGATGGAGCTAAAGAAGTCATTAAAAGTAAACTTTCAATGTAAAATATCTTTTAGAAATGAAGCAAGGTGTCAAAGAATAACTTCAGCTTCTACCTCAAGAGACAAGTGAAAGAGGAGCAAATTGCACTCGAACTATGAAGAAGAAAGGAAATAATAAAAACTGAAGTTAGAAATCAACAGAATATATGTTAGAAAAGAATAGAGAAATCCTATATAATAATAACTGTGGTCTTTGAAAATATCAATACAATCGATGCATTTTAAACTGAAATCAGGATAGACTGATCAAGAGAATAATAGAGAAAACACAAATTATTAATATCAGCATTAAGAGAGGTGACATCTATACAGATTATACAGATACCAAGAGTATATAAAGATATAGTATGAAGACCATCATGGCAATAAATTTATCAACTTAGATGCAACTGAAAAAATTATTGAAAGGTGCAAACTTTCATTTCAAAAAGAAATAGATAACAGAACTGTCCCATATATTTAAAAGAGAAATTGAATTTGCTGTTAAAAACTTCTCACAAAGAAAACATCAGGCCCAGAAGGTGTTCATAGCAAGTTCTACCAAAGGTTTAAAGAATAAATAACATCAATTCTACTCAAGCTCTTCCAGAAACCTGACATGGAGGCAATTCCCCTTCTATGGGACAAGCATTACTCCAATACCAAACCCAAGCAAACGTATCACAAGGAAAGAAAACGACAAGACAATATTCCTCAGAAACACAGGTAAAAAATATTTTTAAAAACAGGGGTACAAGTGTAGTTCAGTGGTTGAATTCTTGCCCGCTATGGAGACCAGGGTTCGATTTCCCACCCACGCACTTCCCTAAAAAACAAACAAGCAAGCAAAACAAACCACAAAAATTCAACAAGTGGTGCTGCAATAACGGGATACTCATAAGGAAAAATAATGAAATGTGGCCCCGCCATACAGCATACCAAAAGTAAATAAAAATTTTTAAAAATCTGGCAAATCAAATGCAATAATGTATACAAAGAATAATACATCATGCCCAAATGTGGCATATTCCGGGAACACAAATTGTTTTAACATTTGAAAAAAGAACGTAATACCCTACGTTAACAAACTGGAAAAAAAATAACAACAACAACAACAAAAACGAAGATTAAAAAAGAAAACATGGGGTGGGCCACGGTGGCTCAGCAGGCAAGAATGCTTGCCTGCCATACCAGAGGACCCGGTTCGATTCTCGGTGCCTGCCCATGTTAAAAAAAAAAAAAAAAAAAAAAAAAAAAAATGACCATATCAAGAGACACAGCTAAACTCTCAACCAGGATGAAGTCTGACTCAAATTAAAACATCCATCAAAACTTCTGTCTCTGCTTAAGCTGTGCTTATTTCCAGAAAGTGAAATCAAGCAGATACCTGCAAGACAGTTAAGAGCTCCATCATTGGCCCATCTCTCCATGGTGAACCACAAAGTCCCCAGCCAATGAAATAAAAGAAGCCATCTTGACAGTGACCAGAGGCTCCGGACATCATGCAGCCACTCCTCTTCCCAGAGCATGTGCACTAAGCCCCCAGCCCTAACCTTACCTTAATTGTGCTCATTAAAATATAAATTATCAGCCTCATAACAGGATTTTGATGCTGGTTTTCTGAACGTGCAACGTATGTAAAGTTCAAGCATGATCGGGGACTGCATATGATAAGAAGCAATGATGAAATCCCCCTACCAGCATGGATCAGCCACCTGCATGTGCTCTCCTGATGCATGAAAGAATCTCTCCTGCAAGAACCACGAGCATCTCCTGTCCAGGAGAAAGTACCTTAAAGACAGGATTCCACCCTTCTCCATTCCTTGGCCAAAGAATAAAGTTCTGCCTTACTTCATTGAATCTGGTTTCGTTTTATTCATGCCAGTGACTGGAGACAGTAAAAAAAAAAAAAAAAAAGCATTTGAAAAAACCCAATTATCCATTTCTGATAAATTTTCAAATAATAGGAATAGAGGGAAATTTAATAAAATGCTTCTATAAGTCCTTACAGCGAACATCAATACTAATGTGAAACACTGAAAGTTTTCCCTACAAGTTCAGGACCAAAGGCAAAGATGCCTGCTCTTACCACTTCTATTACATTGTTCCTGAGGTCCAATTCAGCGCAATAAATCGAGAAAAAGAAATAATAGACCTCCATATTGGAAAGGAAAAAGTAAAATTTTCTACATTCACATATGACACGACCACATATATAAAAAATCTGTTAACTTGTACAATAAAGCTACTAAAACCACTACATAAGTTTAGCTTATGTAGTGGTTGAAGAATACACTATCTATTACAAAAATCAATGGCACCAACACACAGATATTTTTGTTCCTATTGCAAATAGCATTTTTTCCCATTGGAAACTGAAATAAAAAATGCTATTTGCAATAGGAACAAAAATATCTGTGCATTGCAATTAAATAGGGACAGAGCTGACAAAAGACGTTAAAGACACATACATTAGAAACTACTGGCATAACTCATTTTATTGAACTTGGCTTAATTGCACTTCGCAGACACTGTGTTTTTCACAAAGACAACCTTTCTGCCAACCTTACATCGACCATGTCTGTCACCATTTCATTAACAGTGTGTACTCACTTCGTGCCTCTGTGTATATATATATTTTTATACATAATGCTATTGCACACTTAACAGATGACACCATAGTATAAACATAACTTTTATAGACACTGAGAAACCACAAAATTCATGTGACTCACTTTACTGGGTCATTTGCTTAGTTGCAGTGGTCTGGAACTGAATCCACAAAATATCTCCGAGGTATGCCTGTACAAATTATCACTTAACAAAATTAGAGAAGACTTAAATAAATGGTAACATACACTGTGTTCATGGACTGGAAGATTCAATATTAAGATGCTGTTTCTCATCAAGTTAATTTATACATTAAACACTTTGAAAAAAGTTGTCTTTTTTTGTATAAATTGACAATATGATTGTGAAATTTCAATGGTAATACAAAATACTTAAGATAGTTCAAAAGACTTTGACAAAGGAGAAGAAATTTAATGGACTGCCACTACCTAACAGCAATACTTAACAGAAATCACAGTATTAAAGACAGTATGAATTTTTTCTCAAAACAAATATATAAATGGAACAAAATACAGTCCCAGAATAGATCCACATATACATGGAAGATGGATTTTTGACAAAGATTCAAAGGTAATTAATTTGAAAATGTAGAATTTTAAACAAATGATGCTAGGACAACTGGATAACTACATGCAAAAAAAAAAAAAGAATTATAATCGACACCTTATACCACATGCATAAATAAACTCAAAATGGATAATTGACCCAAATATAAAACATAAAACTAGATAACTGCTAGAAGAAAACAAATGACCAAACATTTGTGACTTTGGGTTAGGTAAAGACTTCTAATATATGACGTCAAAACCAAGATAGATGAGAGAAAAAAAAAAACTATACGACATCAAAATTCAAAACTTCAGTTCTGTGAAAGACACAATTAGAAATCTAAATAATTTTCACTGACTGGGGAAATTATTCACAAGTCACATATCTGATATAAGACTCATATCCACAATATATAAATAAATCTCAACTTTACATTCATTAAACAACTTTCTTTAAAATATATGGGAAAAAGATTGAACGGACACCACATGGAATGAAAATAAGCACATAAAAAGAGGGACTATAAAGAAAATCAAACCATAATGACAAACCACAATAAACCTGTTAGAATTGTTATAATTAAAAAAAAAAAAGCCAAAACCTAACAATTTCAAGTTTTAACAAAAAATTAAAGCAACATCAACTCTCATCTACTGCTGGTGGGAATTTAAAAAGTTACAATCACTTTCAAAAGCAGTTCTAGAAGACTTAAAATCTATACCTATCATATCACCTGTCTTTCTGTTCCTACTAATTAACCCAAAAGAAGGAAGCTCACATGTCTATACAAAGACATGGGTTAAAGTTTTCACAGAAGCTTTATTTGTAGGAGAAAAATAATAACAATGACATCAACAGTAGAGAATGTCTATGCACAGGTGAATGGATAGACCAATTTTGATATATACATACAATAATGAAACATTGTTACATGAAGCAGTATGGATGAATCTCAAAATAATTATGCTGAGAAAATGAACCAGAGGAAAAATACCACAATACTGTATGATTTCATTTATATAAAATTCTAGGAAATGCAGCAAACGTGTAGTGACAGAAAGCACATGAGGAGCTGCTTGGGAATGGGGGCTAAAGGGAAGAGATTATATTGGGTCAGGAGGTAACTTTGGGCCATTGATGGTTATGTGTATTACATAGATTGTGATAGAGGTTTCACAGGTGTATACACCTCTCAAATATGTCAAGTTTTATATTCTAAATATGTGCAAATCATCACATGATAATTATACACGAATAAAACTGTTAAAAATTGAAAACGTGAATCCCACAACTAAATCTTCCTATGTAAATATCTGTAAATCTTACAGGACACAAATGGCATAGAGCAAGATGGGGTGCACACTATATAGCAGGGAACAATGGACGATTGTTTTAAGGATTGTTTTGAAACTCTATATACTTTGTAACATATCTAAGTAGTGCGATAAAACTAAATGTAAAATATCATGGAATTCAAAACACCACAAATGTAGTCACTGTTATCAACTAACTAGCCAGGTAAAAATGAGTACTTCATTTATCTTCCACGCATTGGTAAAAATGTAGGGACAATTCCGTATCTATACCAGGGGGAAGAACTGAACTGAGGGCCCTGATCACCCTCACCTGATGTATTCCCATGTCAACAACTTCTGATAAATTAGAAATAATGGTACCCCTTCAAAAATGATAAATTTCCCAAGGCCTCAAAATATTCAGAGTGTAAGATCAATAACTGAATGAAATTTTAATAGGACAATGGCTTATTTCTAAGAAAGCAATCCTCTATTTTTTTATAATTTTCATATTTCACTTTATTACTTCAAACAATTTTTCTTACTTGTGCAAAGGTATTTCCATCTGTTCATTCTCCAAATCACTTTGCATTATAAATGTTAGATACTGTGGTATTAAGTTCCAAATTCAAAAGTTTAGCGGTGATCAGAAAGGGGGTCCCACACTGCTACAATGAAGTTTTACCATATGGGCATCTCACGATCAAAGTCCACAATCGGCAATTGCAACTTGTAAATAATTGAAAGAAAATGTGGTATGTATACTATGGAATATTATTTAGCCATAAAGGAGAATGGAGTCCTGATGCATGCAACAGCATAGATGAACTTTAAAGACCATTATGTTGGGTGAAATAAGGCAGACACAAAAGGACAAATATTTTATGACCTAATTAATATGAACTAATAATAATATACAAAATCATGGAGCTACAATCTAAAATATAGTTTACCAGGGGATAGAACAGAGGTAGAGAACTGGCAGCAGATGCTTCATTTGTGCAGAATATCTATTTAGAATAATCATGTTTGGAAACGAACACTGGTGATAGTAGCACATTATTAAGAGTATAACTGCACTGAATTATGTTTGTGAATGTGGTAGAAAGGGGAAGTTTGGAGTAGTGTAGAATAGTAGAAGGAAAGTCAAAGATAAAACACAGGACTATATAATACAGTTAACCATTATGAACAGTGACTGTGGTAAATAATACAAATATAAGGATTTTCGTTCATGAATTATAACAAATGTATGTCACTATGACAAGGTGTTAATAATAGGTAGCATATAGGAAAAACACACCTAACATAAAAGTGAACTACAGTTAACAGTAATATTTTAATGTTCTTTCATCAATTGTAACAAAGATACTACAGAAATGCAAAGTGTCAATGATAGGGGGCATATGGGAACATTGTATTTTCACATGACTTTTATGTAAACCTAAACCAGATATGGACATCATAAGAAGTGATGGAACCAAGATTCAGTGTGGAAGAGAAAAATATAATAAAGAAATTCATCTGAAAAAAAAAGATGCCACAGGGCGGGCCACAGTGGCTCAGCAGGACAGAGTTCTCGCCTGCCATGCCAGAGAGCCAGGATGGATTCCCGGTGCCTGCCCAGGTTTAAAAAAAAAGATGCCACAAAAATAATTGTGAGGCTGTACCTAGACTATTATTCAGAAAATCCATTCCCTATGTCAGGACTTCATGGGAAAGCAGCTGATTCCAGGTGTGTGGCTAGAAATGTCCAAGATGAGCTTAGAATATCTTGTCATACTAAATAGTGATAAAACTTTCAAATATTTTCTAGCATCCCACCAAAAGCATTGAAGAGCCAACTCTAAGAGGTTCTTGCTGGCAAAAGAAAGGAATATTTGAGCTTCCTAAAGGATAAAAATAGCAATGGAAACCCATCAAATAGGTTTACATTTGTTAGTTTATGATGATGTTTTAAAAGCTAATTTATTACCTTCAGGGGTTCATGGGCAAAATTTATAAATAAATGTAAAGAACTGAGAATTTCATTGCGATTGTTCTAGAAACTATACCACTAAGTTCCCAAATATTGGATAAGAGGGAGCATTACTTTGAAAAGTATTCAAATGAGTTACAAAGAAATTAGGGACCTAGAATATCACCATTTTCAGACTTCCAATGAGTTCGTGGTGCCAGGCATCCAATGAGATTTAATAGCTCATGAATCCAGAAACAGAGAAATAACAAAACATTATCTGCTTTCTGATCAAAGAACACAATTCTACAATCCTGCCATAACGATTAAGCATAAGTCTGGTAAGAGCTCTGGATCCAGTGACTAATTCTCAGGAAATACAGACGATAGAGGACCCTGTATTTCCTGAGCAGCACTTGACTATATATTCAGCAAAACCTACACTAGGGAAAACTCAACAGGTCAAATGCTCCAAATTCTATAACAGATACACGGTTAGAAGGGGAATAAAAGATACAGAAGAACCTTAAATGGATAAAAGTGAAGAATGTAGTCAGTTTAAAAAGGCTTCATATTCTGTGATTTCAACTATATGACAATCTTGAAAAGGCCAACATTTAGAGAAAGTAAAAAGGTCAGTGGTTGCCAGAATTTGGGGTGAAGAGTTGAGTGATGAACAGGTTGAGGATAGGAAATTTTTATAGCACTGAAACTACTGCATATGATGCTATAATCACAGATACAGAACATTATGTATTTGCCAAAATCCATAGAACTGCACAACACCAAGAATGAAACCTAATGTACATTATGGACTTTAGTTAATATCATCAATTACAACAAATATACAATACTGAGGGAGGATGTTAATAATACGGAAACAGTGCAGAAAGAAAAGTTATGTAGGAACTTTCTGTATACTCTGATCCACTTTTCTATAAACCTGAAACTGTTCTAAAATATACATCATTAATTTTAAAAAATCTGCCTAACACATATATTGGTGAAGATTTTTGGGAAACTGGGACTCATAAATTTTTCAAAAAGGTCCAGAAGAATACCTGTACATGATTACTCACTTTATTCATAAATATCCAAACTTGGAAAAAACTGACATGTATGTCAATAGGAGATCAGACAAACTGGCAAACTCATATAATGGAATATTACATACACAACACCACAGACGAATCTTAAAGTTTATATTTCTCAGTGAAAGAACTAAAATAGAATGAAAATTAATGAAGCCTCAAAACGGTTAGGTAATATTAAACAATCTCACACTTAACTGGAATTGCAGAAGGAGAGAAATGAGAATATAAATCAGAAAAAAATATATAAATAAATAATGTACAGTTAAAAAACCTTAAAGGCAGAAATTTACAAATAGAAATGCTAAAAACTAAGACAACTGTTGAAAGCTAGGAAAACAGCAAATCTTGAAAGAAGAATGAGAAAAACAAATTGTTACATCCAGGGAAATAGCTACTGAATTAACAGCTGATTTTTCACCTGACCATATAGAGGAGAGAATGGAGGGAAAAAGCATCATTAAAGTACTTGGAAAACATCAATCCAGAACTCTATATACTGAGAAAATATTCCTCAAGAGAGATAGCAAAATAATGACATTGTCAGATTAAACAAATACATGAGGAAATATAAACATACACATACACACATACATACATACACACATAAAATAATTTGTCCCCAGCAGACTGACATGTCAAGAAACACAAAAGAATGTTCCAAAAGTCAGGGTACAGGAATAACAGTTACAAATTCAGATGTATAGCAAGGAATGAAAAAGCATGGGTATATGCAAATGACAATTTGCTCTACTTCTCTCTTAATATAATACATATAACTAATTAAAGCAAACTTTATAACATCATCCACTGGGGTTTACAATACAGAGACATATAAAGCTTATTACAACCACAGGATAAAGCAGAGTGGGCAAATAGGAAACCAATAATAAAATGGTGGACACAAACAGAACTAAAACATTAATTATATTAATGTTAATAGACTGCAATAAAAAGGCAGAAGTTGTTATAAGTGATTAAATAAAAAGACATAGCTATTTGCAGCCTACAAGAGATGCACATTAAATAGGAGCCCATGAATAGGTGGGAAGTACAAGGATGGAAATAGATATACAATACAAACAGTAAGCATTAGAAAGCTGAAATGTCTATATAAATGATAGAAAAACGTATGCAAAAACACAGTTGTCACCAAATATAATGAAAATATTTCATAATGTTAAAAAGGTAAATTATATAGCCAGACATAACCATAAACATATATGCATCTGATAGAGTTTCAAAATACATCAAGCAAAACTGACATAATTAAATAAATGTTAATAATTTCAAAATAAGATTGGAAATTTTAACATCCCACTTAGTAAAATAGAACAAAAATTCAACAGACATGAAAAATTGAAAACAAAAACTTTTTCTATCTTTACTTAATTGATATTAAGAAAACACAAATACAACATTGTGAAAATATTTATTCTTTTAAATACCTGATGGCATATGTCTATGATAAAACTTAGGTTAGGCCATAAAACAAGTTTTCAATAATGTTTAAAAGAATGAAATCATACAGTGTATATACTCTGAATAAAATATTATCAAATTAGAAATCAATACTAGAAAATTCCATATATTTTGAAATTAAAAAACATATTCTAACTAATAGTTGGATCAGTGAATAAATCATAAATGAAGTTGGAAAATATTTTGAACTCAATGATAATAAAAATCCCATGTAAATGTTTGGGAGATGCAGCTTAGGAAAAGCTTAGAGAAAAATGTACATATTTAAACACTAATATTTAAAAAGATAGTTAAAAATCAATGATATGCATTCTTACCTTAAAAACTTACATAAAGCAAAGCAAATTACACACAAAGTATGTCATAGAATGCTGTAATAAAATTAAGAGCAGAAAACAATATAACTAAAAGTAAACAGAGAATATCAATAAAACCATAATTGGGTTATTTGAAAACAATGATCAAATTGACATGCTTTTACGTATAAAAAAGAAAAGTGGCATAACATAAAACACCAATATCAGGAATTAAAGAGGGAACTTTACTACAAATTCTATGAAAATACAAAGGATAATAAGATAATATAATAATATTATGCTAATACATTTGGCAACCTAGGTGACATGAATTAATTCCTTGAATGACAACAATTAATCAAATGATCCAAAAATAAACAGAAAGTTGGGATACTCTTGGATATGGACATGACCATTGCAATCCCACCCATAAAAACAAACAAACAAAAACACTCCTGACTCAGATGAATTGACATTTCATTTCCACCAACATTAAGGGGAGAGGGAAATACCAATTCTAACCAAACTCTTTCTGAAACAGAGGAGAAAGAAAGACTTTCAAACAAATTTTATAACCCAAAACTAGAACGACCAGTTTTGTTCCAGTGAGTGAATAACAAACTGTGGTATATCAACAATATGGAATACCACTCACCAATAAAAAGGAACAAAATATTAACATAGGCAAAATGGATAAATGAGGGAGAGGAAACAGCAGAAAACCCATCATACTTTATGATACCATTTATATAAATTTCTAGAAAATCTATAGTGACAAAAAGTAGATAAATATATTTCTATGGTCGGGGTTGAGGAGGAAATCAAGAGATGGAAGGAAAAAAAATATGGTGATGGAAATATTATACTTTCTTACTTCAGTGGTGGTTACATGGCTATTTAAAAATACTAAAATTTGAGGTGCGTGGGTAGTTCGGTGGTTAGAATGCCCACCTTTCATGCGGTAGACCCGGCTTCAATTCCTGGATCATGCATCCCCCCAAAAAATAGGAAAAAATACTAAAATTCATCAACCTGAACACTTAAAATGGGTATATTCTATCGAGTATGAACTACAACATAAGAAAATCTTTTGAGGTCTCAGTGTCTTTTTGTTTGCTTATATGTTTTGGGTCCTAGATTTTTTATGTCCTAACACGAGTATCTTAGATGCTTTTGTCTTCTCAAAACCAAACTTTCTCTCACCCAATTGTGGAAGTGACTTTATCAACCTGGGGCTTCAACAATTACTCAAAAGTTATCTCCAAGACATAAGAGGGACATAATAATCTTAGCTTGGGTATATCTCCCAGCCATTAGAAAACCAGCATTTAAAAAACTGAAATCAACCCAACCACTCTGAGAGCTATGTTCCCCAGTATAGGTTTTTACAAAGGGTTATACTGATCATTTAAATACGCTTATAAAAACCAATGGCTCCCTGCAGTTTTCAGGATACAATCTCCATTCCTCCAATCACAGAGTACACATTTATGATTTGCCCTTGGCTTAGCTCTCATTTATCTACTTCAGTTACTCCCCACAGGGTCCCTTTGATTAGGGGTCAGACTACACAAATGCTTCATGGTGTGCATGAATGAAGCAGGTTTAAAAAAAATAACAGAAGTGCATTTATCAGTGTCACTAGCATAAGGGGCCCACAGGTGTGCTGATAAAATGATAGTGAAGGCCTCATCTAAGGACCTTAGGTGCTGTCCCTAAACCCCTCAGTCCACTGTTATTATCTGGGCCCCAAGCTTAATAATTGTGACTTTTCAATATTTCACTTTTATGTGAAAAATCTTGATAATTAAATTTTTGGAAACATTCCATACAAATTTAATACATTTTGAGGCTTCTGGGAAAGACTGCAAAGTAAGGAGTTCTGAGACTCAGCCTTTTCACCAACACAGCTGTTGAACAGGAACGAAGACAACTGTTCTGTGGATCAGGAGGCCAGAAGAACACAGTGCAGCATCCAAGGAAGAGGGTGATAAACTACGGTGAAAAACATTAAGTTGCTCTCTCTGCGTGATGGCGGTTGCCAGTGCCCATCCACCACACTCCACGTGGGCCACCAATCCCTAGCTAGCTCATAGGAGACAGAAAGATATATCAGAATCCTCTTCCCCAAGGGTGGGTATGGCCAACACTGATCATTGCTTGATTTGTGAACATAAATCATTGGGTTGAGGCACTGAGCTACTGTTGTAACCCAGATCAGACAGAGGCAGCAGCAGCCACAGTAACAACCTTGTCCCTAAAAGGACTAGATGTAGATTTAAAGATGCAGTACTATGCTCAGAGCCACAGGTGACAGTTAGCTAAACAGCTCCATTTTTCAGGGAAGGACATGAAACCACAGAGTTGGAAGCTATCAAGGAGGCTTTTGGCATCCTTCCTGATACCCTCTCCAGGATGCTTTGGAACCAATCTGCACCCCATTTGTGGGACTCTGGTCATTGTGGCAGGAAAATACTGACTAGGGAATGTCCTATCTAGGGTAAACCTCCTCCCAGTATTTGTGCTTCAGGAAAAAGGAGCTACAGACAATGAAAGGAGTGTAAAAAAAAATAGACACAAAACAAAGACAAACAGATGAGATAGAGATTTGTAGATAAGGAAGAAAGGAAGATTTCTCCTGGGGGTAAAAACAACTGTACAAAAAGTCTAATTTAAAAAAATGTGCTGCATGTCCAGGAGAAGCAGCAGATGAAGAATAACTAAAAAAAAAATATTTGATCGGTAAACATGGGTTAGTTTCAAAGCCTAGAATAAATTGAACCAAGTGTCAAAAAAGAGCCTTAATACAAAATTAGTCAACGATAAATTCCTAGGCAAGAGGGAGAATATAACTTTCAAAGTACGATCATCAAAGTAATCAGATGCCTAAACATCAGCAAAAAATGACAAGCCACACTAAAAAACAGGAAGATATGGCCCTGACAAGGGAACAAATGACAACTTCAGAGGAAACAAAAATTTAGGAACAACTTATCAAAGATGTCCCCAAAATTGCCTACATTAATTCAAGGAAATAAAGTAAAAGATGTCTAAACAAACAAAGGATCTTAAGGAGACAAACTGCAAGCATAAGGAAGAATTCGAAAGTACAAAAAGAAACATAACAGAAAATGCAGGGATGAAATGTACAATAGAAGCAATTAAAAACACACAAGAGGAAGAAACATGAGATTTTAACAGAAGAATCAGTGAAGTAGAGGACAGGATCATCGGAATCTTACAGACAGAAAAGTAGAGAGAGAAAAGAATGAAAAAAATAGGACAGGGTCTCAGGGTTTGAATTGAAAGCATGGAATGCAGAAATACATGGATTTCCCTGAAGGAAATGAGAGGGGAAAAGTGGAAGAAAGAATATTTGAGGACATAATGGCCTAAAATTTACCAATCTTCATGAAAGACAAAAATATACATGTCCAAGAAGTTGCAATATGTCAAACAGAAAAAAATGATAAAAACCTGCACAAAGACACACAATAATCAGAATGTCAAAGTCTAAACAAAAAGACAGAATTATGAAAGCACAAAAAGAACAGCAATTGATCACATACAAGGGCTGTACATTAGAACTAAGTTCGGATTGCTCCTGAAAAACTATGGAAGTGAGGGTGTGATAGTGGCTCAGTGGCAGAATTCTTGCCTGCCATGCTGGAGACCTGGGTTCGATTTTCAGTGCCTGACCATACCAAAAAAAAAAAAAAAAAAAAAAAAAATCTATGGAGGTGAGAAGGCAGTTGTATGATATATTTAAGGTACTGAAAGAGAGAAATTAGTAGCCAACAATTATTTGTCTGGAAATATTTTTCATCAAAAATGAGGGAATATTTTGAATACTTAAGAGATATACAGAAGCAATGAGAGTATGAAAAAATACTAAAGAAAATTTTACAGGCTTAAAAAATAAGACAGAAGAGAGTGGATTGATGTACTATAAAGAAATGAAGATTAACATTAACATTAAGGGCAAATAAAATGATAAAAAGAAAGATAAAACAATATTACATATAAAAACGAAAGAATAAAATGACTGAAGTGCAGCATTTATGGTAAAAATATTGACTATTAATGTATAATAATATTTGCATAGATGCAAAGACACAAATAGGTTGAAACTGAAAGGTTGGGGAGAGATATAGAATGCAAATAGTACCAAAAAAGAGGTGGGGCAGCTATACTAATATTGCACAAATTAACATATTAAGTCCACTGTTATAACAGACAAACACTCTATATTAACAAAAGTGTAAATCTACCAAGAAGAAATAACTATCATAAACATTCATGTACCTAATCATGGTGCCTCAAAATACATAAGGCAAATACTAGCAAAACTAAAGGGAGAAATAGACATCTCCACATTAATAGTTGGAGACTTTAATGCACCGTTGTCATCAATAAATAGAACGTGGAGACAGAAGATCAGTAAGGTAACAAGGAAATAGAATAAAATGATAAATGAACTGGACCTAACAAATACAGAACACTGTCCCCCCAAACAACAGGCTGTACATCCTTCTCAAGAACACAAGGATCATTCTTAAGGACTGACCATATGTTGATACGACAGAAATGTCACAATAAATTTAAAATGATTGAAAGTATACAAAGCATCTTTTGTGACCATAATGGAATGATGCTGGAAATCAGTAATAGGCAGGGAACTGGAAAATTCACAAATATATCGAAGGTAAATAGCACACTCTTCATCAATAAGTGAGTCTAAGAAGAAACTACAAGGGAAATCAATAAAAATCTCAATATGAATGAAAATGAGAACAGAACTTGTCAACACTTATGCAATGCAACAAAGACTATGTTGAAAGGGAAATTTATATCCCTAAATGCTTACATTAACAAAGAAGAGAGATCTAAGTCAAAGAGAAAACTGTACACATGAAGGTACTAGAAAAAGAACAATAAACCAATGCCCAAGCAAGTAAAAGGAAAGAGATAAATATTGAAGTTCAAATAAAAGAAATTGAGAATAAACAAACAAGTTTATTTGTAAACAAGACAAACAAATGTTGGTTCTCTGAGAAGATCAATAAAATTTACCAATCCTTAGCTAAATTGACAATGAAAAAAAGAAGACGCAAATAATTAAGATCAGAAATGAGAGGCAGAACATTTCAACCAACCTTACAGAGATTAAAAAAGGATCATAAGCACATACTATGACCAACTACATGCCAAGAAATTAGACAATTTAGATGAAATGGAAAAATTCCTAGAGTACCTCAACAGACCAACTACAAGAAAAAAAATTGAATCAGTCATCAAAAATCTTCCAAGCTTCACAGGTGAATTATACTAATCATTCCACATAGAATTAATACCAATCCTGCACAAATTCTTCCAAAAATTGAAGAGGACGGAACACAACCTAACTCATTCTATAAGTTAAATAGCACCCTACTACTAAAGCTCAATAAAAATACTACAAGAAAATTACAGACCCATTTCTTTTATGAATATAGATGCAAAAAATATTCAGCAACATATGTGCAAACCAAATCCAAAAGCACATTAAAAGAATTATACACTATGATAGAGTGTGTTCTATCCCAAGTATCCAAGGGAGGCTCAACACAAGTAAATAAATTAATGCAATATACCACATTAAGAAAAAGAAGGGAGAAAACTTCATGATATTCTTTATTGATTCAGAAACAGGGATCTGACAAAATTCAGCAACCTTAAGAAAAATGCTTTGAAATACAGACATGCAAGAAAACTTCCTCAACATGATAAAAGGTGTCTATGGACAAACTAAAGTGGACATCATACTCAATAGTAAAAGAGGGAAAACGTTCCCTCAAAGATCAGGAACAATACAAGGATGTCCACTGTCACTACTGTTATTCAACATTGTACTGCAAGTTCTAGCTAGAATTAGACAAGAGAAACAAATAAAAGGCATCCAAATGTAAAGGCTGATATGATGCTTTATATAAAAAGATCTGAAAACTCTACAGAAAGGCTACTAGAGGTAATAAACAAACTCAGCAAAGTGGCAGGATAAAAAATGAAAAAAAATGCAAAAATAAGCAGTATTGCTATATACTAGAAATGAACATTCTGAGATGTAGAAATCAAGAAAAAATTCCACTTACAACAGCACTCAAAAATAAACGTTTATGAAAAATTTAACAAATGATTTAAAGGACTTCTGCATAGAAAACTACAAAATACTGCTAAAAGAAATCAAAGAAGACCTAAATATATGGAAGGACAGTCCGTGTTCCTGGACTGGAATACTAAATACCTTTAAGAGGGCAACACAATCCTATACAAAATTCCAAAAGTCTACTTGGCAGGCATGGAAAAGCCAGTTATCAAATTTACTTAGAAGCCAAACGGGCCCTGGAGAGTCAAAACATCTTTAAAAAGAACAACATTGGAGGACTCAAACTTTCTCACTTTAAAGTATGTTACAGAGACAGCTTTGAAAGCAGAATGATACTGGCATAAGGATAGATATATTGACCAATGGAATTGAATAGAGATTTCAGAAATAAATCCTCACACCTAAGGCAAATTGATTTTTGCCAACGTTACCAAATCTACTCAACTGGGAACGAATAGTCACTTCAGCAAATAAGACGGGGGAACAAGATATTCATATGCACAGAATGAAAGACTACCTCCTATTCTCATACCATATATAAAAAATTAACTCAAAATGGATCAAAGACCTAAAATGTAAGAACCAGGACTATAAAATTCCTACAAGAAAATATAGGGGAATATCTTCCAGATTTTGTGGTAGGCAATACTTTCTTAAACTTTGCACACAGAATATTAGCTAAGAAACAAACAAAACTATGTAAATGAGACTTCCTTAAAACCAAAAACCTTTGTGTATCATAAGAATCTTTCAAGAAAGTAAAAGGACAACCTGTTACTCAATAGGAGAATATATTTGGGAACCACATATCCTATGGAGGCTTAATATCTAGAACATATAAGTAAACCCCTACAATTCCACAATAAAATGACAAACTACCCAATTAACAACGGGTAAAAATGAATACACATTTACACAAAGATGAAAAGCAAATGACAAAAAAGTACATGAAACGATGCTCAAACTCATTAGCTAACAGGGAAATGCAAATCAATACCCCAGTGAAGTACCATTTCACACCTACTACAATGGCCATGATGAAAAAAAAAAGTGTTAGAGATGATTTAGCAACATAGAAACACTTGTTCATTGCCTGTGGGAATGAAAATCATGCAGCTCCTATGGAAGACAGTTCCTCAGGAAACTAGGAAAAAAATTACCATATGACCAAGCAATGCCTCTACTAAGAATATACCCAAAAGAACAGATATCAGGGACATGAACAGATACTTATACACCAATGTTCACTGCAGCATTACTCACAACTGCCAAAAGTTAGAAGCAACTTAAGCATCCTTTAACCGACAAGTGGATAAACAGGAATGAAGTCTTAACACATGCAACCACACATATGAACCTTGAACACGGTAAGTTTAATGAAATAAGCCAGACATAAAAGGATGAATATTGCATGATTCCACTGTTATGAACTAATTATAATAAGCCATCTGACAGCATTAGATTCTAGAATATATAGGTTGCCAGATATAGACTGGGGTTAGGAAATGGGGAGTTGATGCTTAAATTGTAGAGAATTTCTACCTATGCTAATAGTAATGGCTTGAAAATGGATGGTGCTGGTGGTAGCACATTATTGGAGTGTATGTAACAGCACTGAAACATATAGATGAATAATAATTAAGAGGGGGAATTCTGGGTTGTTTATACTACTAGAATAAAAATTAAAAGATAAAAACATAGGATTTTATATCACAGGGAGCCCTGTTTTAGATAAGACTACAGTCAATATTACAAGTATATGACGCTTCTTTCTTGGATTATAATGAATGCATACTAATACAAGTTACTAATAATAGGGTGATAAAAGGGAAAAATACACTTAATATAAATAGCAGATGACAGAACTATTTGAATAGTCTTTCATCAACTGCAACAAAAGCAACTACTGTTTAGAAGATGTAGTACAATTTTTTTTAAAGGGCTATCACAAATCGTAATAAATGCTTCACACTAAGAAAAGGTGTTGGTGATGGGACAGTATACATGAATCCTGCCTGTATTTTACGTATGACTGTTTTGTAAGCTCACAATTTTTCCAATCAAATAATAATAATAATAAATTCAGTGATCCAAAGAACAACCCAGATTCTAGTTTATGAAGTCAGAATATCCAGCCCTTCTTTAACAAGGAGCTTCTTAGAAATTCTCTCAAATTTATCTCAGTCTTCGTCAACACTAAGAAAGCCTTCATTAATTTCCTCCCACTAAAAGTGCAAAAACATCAACAACAAACACTTTAAGAAGTGTTTTTATCTCAACACCCCCCCCCCCAATACAAGGTGATTTGGATGTACTTTATACTTCCAGGATAAACAGATGTAGCAATTATTGACTATTTACTCTGCCGACACTGTATAGTAGCTCAATCTACCCAGTAACAAAATTACACAATGCGGTATGTGCTTCAGTAATTGGTACTTTACATATGGTGTGCTATGGGATGTTTTTAGTGACAATCCTGTGCTTAGTGTATTGCTAAGGGACTACCTTACTTCCCTGAGAAACAACCATTGTTAGCATATGAAACGCCACAGAACAACTTCAAACCCACTATAAATCACTGCATAGAGACCACCTGGCACCAGAAGGCCTTTGAAACTAAGGTAAAGAAGACCATAGCTAAGAACAGCCACTTCACTGGGTCTCCCTGTAAGTCCTCCAGGGGAACTGGCCCCTCCCCCGGGGAACTGCCTGTCGCCCTTGGGATGCACTGTTTATTCACTTCTTGTGAGAACTGGCCTCTTTCCCAAAAACTGAAGTAAAACACCTGGTATTTGAAGATCATGTGTGTGTGCACGTAGCCTCTTTACTGGGCACTATAAAAGGGGACCTTTTATCATAATATTTATAATATTTGCTTACAATAAAGCGTTTATTAGAGTATATTGTGGTGAGTTACTTAATGGAGCTAGCACAACATGGTATCAATGGGCCACATACACATGGAGGGTTTCGTAACATTCCAAAGATAAAGCAGTAATAAATAATAGTCAGGATTCAAACCCAGGTAATAACAGAGCCCACATTCTTAATCGCCATATTTTAATGATTCTCAGAGATTTTATGACATAGTATTATAATAATTTGTATCTGTTCATGTTTCCTCTCTGGATCGTTAAATACTTAAAAATAGGCCTTATTTCTCTTCATTTCACCAAAGATCGCCCTAATTGAGTATCAAATCATCATTGGTTGAATGGATCAACACATGTACAAATGAACAAAGTGATGAACTACTGAAAATTTGCGATGTCGCTTCTATTACTATCCTACTTTTAGAAGGTTATATATAATCACTACCAAACAAAAATGGTAAAGATGTAAGTTATACATGACATAAATTAAACTTTCTTCATCCTTTCATTCACCCTTGCTGGCCCTGACCACTAACAGCAATACCCAGCAATGAACATTGGTAACATTTTCAGACCTTGTCATTCTTCAAGAAAATTTTAAGACTCCCTCTTATTAAAAAAACTGATAATGGAATCAATATAAGTGGTAAGTTAGGATCCATTTGAAAAAAAAATACTCAAAAATGTACACATCTTAGAAAGGACTAGAATAAAACTTCCATAGCTAAGTTACATTTTCTCCAAAATTAATAAAAAGTAATAATGTACTTGATAGGGCAATTATATGTAAGGAAAGTAAGTATGATTTTCCATTTTGTTATTACACATGTTAACAAATTTGAACTTGAATTTTCAACTGATTGGAGCAAAATAAATTAGTGTGAACACTGGTCTAGACCACTCAGAATCATATACTCTAGTGGCGTGCTTGGATAATCTGGCCACAGAGCTGTTGATGTTTAGCAAACTCCAACTGCCACTTAGATGGAGGAAGGAAGACTGATGAGCTTTAGTATACAAACACTTACAAGTAGGTGACCAGTATTCTATAGGTATGATCAGGATTCCAGCTGGCTTGATGAGAAGACTGAAATTGAGAAATAAAGAGTGACAAAGTTTCTGCAGGACTTTGCATAACTTCTTACCATATGATGTGATACAAAAAACTACTCACAGGGAAGATAAGCCGGCAAGGGTGTACTTCTGCTAAGCTGAATGACCAATCGAACCTCCAGATAAGAGCAAACATATCCTATACTCCTTTAGAGTGCTAGATCTGAAAATAGCAGGTCAAATTTCAACTGTGCCTAGGGCCTAAGGAAACACCTACACCTGTTTACCCATCAATCAAGTAATTCCTTTCCCCAAGTGTCCCCACCTCCCCACAGAGAAACAGTTTCAAATACGAGCAAGAATGTTGTCTTAGATCCCTTACTTTTCCAGACCGAATGCCAGTCCTACCTTGTGCATTCCTCAGACCGAAAGCACACTGCTCTCTTTCTAGTCAACAACACGAATAATCGGGGCTTTTTCTGTCAGGGATTTCAACCATAAACCGACAGAATCCAAAGCTTGCCAAAATCGTGTTGGCAGCATCTGTTAGTTGTTGGAGATATTTAAGTATTTATTAAGTGCCAATTAGGTACCTAAACACGTTGTGAGAAAGCATTATGCATTAGCAGGGCTATAAAAACTATGGGAAGAAAAAAAAATTCAGGGAAGAAAACAAAACCCACATTTTATTTTTTTCAGGAAAGACTAGGAGAATGAGAAAGGTTTGATCTATGTAAAAATGGCCAAGATAAGGTATAAATGATTTCCAATTGTGTAGAAAATTATTATTGTAGGAGATTTTACCTTGTTATTGGCTGATTTTACCAGAAAAATTAAAACAGTAGAATAGTAAATCTGCATTTGAGTGTTGATTCAATGCATAAAAAAATAGGAACAGAACAACAATGTATGACATGTTGATATTAGTAATAAAAAATGAATAAATGTGGGCGGGCCACGGTGGCTCAGCAGGCAAGAATGCTTGCCTGTCATGCCAGAGGACCCGGGTTCGATTCCCAGTGCCTGCCCATGTTAAAAAAAAAAATGAATAAACGTGATGTGGAAATAAGGAGAGATTTTTATTTATCTAAGAATTATCACTGAATGGTAACTGTGATAGATTAATCCATATACATTTTCAACTTTATCATGTAAGTAAAAATATTGTTCATTTTTACTATGCTTTATACTTTAATTTACATACAATTTACTTTTCTCCATACAGTTCTATGAGTTTTAACACAGGTATAGATTCTTTGACCCACCAATACAAACAGCATATGGAGCAATTTCATTATCCTCAAAACGCTCTTTTGTTCTGCCTAATTATATTCAAAAGCTCCCACCAACCTTAGCCCCTGGCAACTGCTCATCTAATCTCCATCCCTACACATCTGTATTTTCCAGAATGTCACACACATTGAACAATACAGTAGATAACTTTCTGAGACTGGCTTTTCTTCATTCAGTATAATGCTGAATTGCTCTGTGTATCAAGAATTTCATTCTCCTTACTGATGAGAAATACTCCATTGTCTTGATGTACCACTGTTCATTTATCTAGTCATTCTTTGAAGGACATTTAGATTATTTCCAGTTTTGGGCAATGTTGAATATAAATTCTATAAACAAAAAGATTTTATTTTTCTATGAATGGGATTGTTGGCTCATATGGTAAGGATATGTTTAAATTTATAAGAATCTGCCAAACTATTTTCCCAAGTAGCTATACCATTTTGCATTCCACCAGCCATGTATGAGCGTTCCACTTGCCTTCAATATTTTACAACAGTTGTTACTGTCATTTGTTAAGCCATTCTGATAGGTATATAGGGTTATCACATTGTGATTTTAATTTAAATTTCTCTAATGAGTGATGTTGAGCATCTTTGCAAGTATTTATTTGGCATCTATGTATCTCATACAGTGAAGTGTCTGTTCAGACCTCTTGGCATTTTTAAATTGTTTTTTTGCTTTTTACCATAGAGTTACGAGAATCCTTTGTATAACAGGCATTCAGACTGTCTGTTGGATATGTGACCTGCAAATATTTTCTTATTCTATAGCATGCTTCTAAATTCTCTTAACAGTTTCTTTCACAAAGAAAAATAATTAATTTTGATGAATTTGTTTCAATTTATTCTTTTTTCTAGGACTACCATATTTAGAACTCCTTGCCTAGTAAAAGGTCGTGAAGGATTTCTCCTTAATTTTCTTCTAAAAGTTTTATAGTTTCAACATTTTACATTTAGATCTATGATCCACTTTGATATGAGGTTTGACTTTAGGTCAATTATCATTGTTTAGTAAATGGTCATTCAAATGTTACAATACCATTTATTGAAAAGATGATTCTTTCTCCACTAAAAATCCCTTGCAACTTTTAGAAAAAACCAATAGACCATATGTGAATAGACTGGAGCCCATACAAATGCTTTTGTTCTGCAATGAATAACATGACTGATTTTCTTTAGTCTGCTAATATGATGGATAACACCTACTGGTTTTTGCATATTGAGCCATTCTGGCATTCCTAGGATAAAATCCAACTGGTTATGAATTATGTTCTATAGTATATTACCTACACATTACAGTTGTTGTTCTTTCATTCCTGATGTTCCAAATTTCCTTCTTACATCATTTACCCTCCACCTGAGGAAGTCCCTTTAACATTTCCTTTAGAACACATCTGCTCTCAATAAATTGTTTTTTTTTCACTTGAAAATATCTTTTTTTTTTTTGCTTTCATTCTGGAGAATGTTTTTCTGGATATAGAATATTGCATCGACAATTTTCTTTCAGCACTTAAATATATTGTTTTGCTGCTTTCAGTCCAAGTGTGTATTTGTCAATGAGAAATCTGCATTCAAAAATCATTGTTCCCATATACGATATTTGTATTATTAAGGCTGATTTCAAAATGTTCTCTATAATTTTCAAAACTTTGATTGTGATGTGTTTGGGTCTTGATTTCTTGGAAGTTACTTTGTTTCAGGTTTGCTGAATCTGTAAATGTAAACCTTTTGTCAAATTTGGGACTTCTGGGGGCAGTACGTCTTCAAACGTATTTTGTATACCATGCTTGTCTCCTGTCCTTTTAGAAATCTAATGATTTGGATTTTGAAACTTTGCGTATTATATTCTTACATTTGACCTATCTTCAAGTTCAGCGCCTCTTTCCTCTGTTATCTTACGTTAGAAGATTCAGGGTCTTGTATAAATCATATGCAATTATATTTTATACATGTTTTATAAAATCGTATATAAATAATAAAACATAATTAAAAGTTATATGGAAAAAATGTATTGTTTTCTATTTGTTTTAGCAGGCAATTTACAAGTATAGCTTCATGTGGCAAGTTTCAACTCACATTCTCTGCAATGTGGTTCTAATATCAATTTGGTTCTCAAAACATGTGCAGTACTGCTTGGTTTTTCCTGCCTGTGTACCCCCAGGGCCCAATCCTACAGGTGCTGGTGCCCTACCACATAGTTCAGTTTGCAAACTCTTTGGAAACAGTTCAGGATGCAATCCACATATACACATCCCACAGGTCATATGCAACCCTAAGGGATAACTTTCTTGAGTTCCATACACTCTACGATTTCTCTGATGTTTTATGATTCCCAGGGACCCCTCTTTCTAGGCAGCCAGAAATTAATTTCCTGACCCTGTGGCTTAAATCCCATTATAGCATCTGTCTGTGTGGAAAGCAATGAGATGACATAGAAGAGAAAAAAGGAGGAACAGGGAGTCCCCTCACAAACTCACACACCATAACACTTCTGTACAGAATGGATCTCCTGACTTAGGGCTTTGGACATGACATAAGCATTATCATTCCTGCCACTCTGTGCAATTTCTGGGATTCTGGGAAAGAGAAAACAAACAAAATAAGTGGATTACTCCCCATTATCTCTGACTCATAGGTGTCTTCTATTGTCACTGTCTGGACTGAAAACTGAGGGCTTATCTCCGGGCTCTTTTTCTGATACCAGGGCAAAGTCACAAGTTTCATGCTGCTTTTGTGTCCAGGCTGGGAGACACAAGAGAGTAATTAATCAAACAAAAACTTCACCATTCCATCTTACCTTTCCATTGTTTGGGTCAATTTTATTTTGTAAACAATGTTGCTAATGAAAATCATGCAATCAAATCATCAAACTCGTAACAAATATTCATTCACCAAGAGCTGGGCATCTATAACTCCTAAGTATTTCATCCACTTAATTATTTAATTCAAACACAATTATTGCCTAACTCTGTCAAAGTCATAGTTGCTGGGGGATTGAGATACACAAAGGCAATCTATGACATGCTCAGAAAGAGTACACATAGTCACTGGTCCAACTCTATTCTATTCCTTGATCCCTAAAACATGTTGCTACATAGTTGACTTTCTGTTAGACACCTTGTCTCCTACTTCTCTTACCAAGAACATTAAAGGCACACTACACGTGCTTTACAATTCTCTTGTAAATTTCAAAAATATTTAGTATTCCCTCCACCCATTCCTTTTTCTGCCTGCCTCAAAAAATAATATGCTCTTGTTTTTCTATTAGTCATTCTATTAGTTTTCTATTAGTCATCAATCTCATTTCCATCCACTTCTTCTAGAACCTTACTTAACCCTTTACTTTGCATGACCAAATTTCTTCTCCACAGAGAAGCATAAGCTCAAGAAAGTCATATAAAAATGAGTGTGCGTGCCCCCACACACAAATACACGCAAAGTCCAATCCCCTTGGACATCTTACTCTGTTTTCTTGCTTTTTGAAAGGGTACTGTCCTATCTCCAATTTCTTATGGAGAGTAGGTATTCACTTCTCTAGCTCTCTCAGTATAGTTTCTCCTCCTACTTTATTGAATTTTCTCTTGTCAATCTATTTGTGGTCATCTACCTCCCAACTTTCAATAGATTTTTCTATGATTTAGGTACCCATCCTCTATTATGAAGGGGCTGTCTCTTCCATATTATAATAAAGTTCTTCCCCTAAGATTCTGTTCTGTTTCCTCACGCCTTCTACTCCTCTCTCTTGATGACTTTATCCAATCACATAACTTTATCACATTTTGGAAGACTCCTAAGTCCACATCTTCAGAGTTGAACTCTCTCTCTCTCTCAAACTTTTCATATTTTCAACTACCTTCTAGATATGTCCAGGCAAATACCTACCACTCTCCCTGCCGAACCTCATATCAAGAATGTTTTCATTTCATACCACTTATGCTCACCCTCTGGTTTCTCTGTTTGTAATAAAGACCACACCATTCTTCCAACCTCTCACTCACATTTCCCCCAATTTTCTTTTGGAGTAATCTTTATCCCACTGCACAACAAAATCCTCTTACATGTTCTTGGGTCTCAGCCCAATTTAATACAAGTGTGTTATACTTAAATAATTAATTACATTTATGCTTCCACCTGGAAGCATTTTTTTTCTTTTATGAATTTTCATATACCTGTATCATCATATCACTTTCTACAATAACTTCATGAAAGTAATGTGTAAGTTTCTTGTGGACATTATATATATCCACCATTCTACCCCTGTCTCTACCTATCATACCTCAGGAGGGAATGATGAAACAAATATTCCCTTAAAAAGTAACACACCTCAATCTTAAACTACTGAATGCATTCACACATTCAACAAATATTTACTGCATAAATCTTATGTTCCAAGTACTTATGCTACATAAAGGGTATGGAGTAATTAAATATAAGCATAATCCTGTCTTCATACAATATGAATATCATAAATGGAGACAGAAATGCACAATAGTTGGAAGTGATATGTGTAAAAAAGGAGAAATACAAGTCAAGGATAAATAATAAAGAAAAGCTAAGATAATGTACTCATTTGGAAGCAGTCTTCTCTTTCATGAGGTGACACTGAAAATGGAGGCAGTCATATCTGGCAGAGTGAAAGTGAGTAGATAAGATTCTTTGAACTGTAAATTATTTCTTTAAAAAAATTTATAAAACCCCTGAAAATGAGGTCTAGCTTACATGCTCCAACAATGAAAACAAAAACAAAAACAAAAACAGAAAACAAAAAACACAGTAGACTCAGAAAGCATGAGAATTAAAAAAAAAAAAGATTCCTGCATCACTCTCCCTTCTTTCTTACCATTAGACCTTAGCACTTATGAAAATCTGTATAGATGTGAGATACTCAATATTGCTGCCAGCCAGTATTTCTTTCTCAGCCTAGTGATACAGATACTATAAAAACAGTGAATTGAAGAACTACAGAAATCAAGTATGTAATCTGCCATCTGCTGCCATTTGCAAGAGGACACACTGGCAGCACCTTCTTCCTACTGAATGATGTTTTCTTACATTTGGCTTAGCAATGCATGTGTACCATGCTGTTGGCATGTCCCTATATTGCACCGCGTGGAAGCAGTTTGTTTATAGACGTTATTTTGGCCAAAAGATAGGAAACTACATGAAGGTAGGGATTGGACTGTGATCATCTTTGCATGAACAAAGGCTGTGACTTGCAGAAAATTGTCACCTTTTGGACATTAGCTATCTCTAAAGAAATCTAGAGAGAGACAGAATGAATTCTACATGAAACAAACTTATTTTAAAAGAAGGTTTTTTGTTTTTGTTGTTGTTTTTTTTTTTTTTTTGGTAAGAAGGGAAAAACGGTACTCTGGAAATAGAGAATTTTATCTGTCTCTAAGCTTCATCATAAATACTAAACATTCCGTAACTGGGCCTTTCCCCTTTTATTTGCTTTTCTGCTACCATTTTGGCAAATATAAAATTTACAGCTGGTCTTTCTTATGCTGTCAGAGCGATTTAGCTTTTCTCTGTGGATTTGACAAGAGGGAATATTCTTGTCTTGATTGCCATTTATAGCAATGCTACACATGTACATCAACTATGAATGTATCCCAAATGCTTTAAATAGGTCTATGCAACAAAATGCAGGAAACAAAGGATGAAATGAAAGTGCTACCAAGGGGAAGGGAGCTGTTTATGCTATTATGTTCATAATAATCAACTGATAGTCAAGGTCTGCTAGGCTTAAAGAAAAGCCTAAAAAAAACATCTCATCCTCCGTGTATGAACTATTAACCGGCAATCACCTTGAGCCTGGCTTTTTTCTTTTTTTACACAAGAATTTAAAAAGACACAAGCCATGAAAACCTGCATGACTTCCTTTAAGAAAAACCAAATTTCTTCCATCGTTTAATATTCATAATTAACACATGAGTTAAAATGTATCTTTCTAACTTGACATTCCCTAGGATAATACAATGTCTTTTGACCAATGCTTAGCTTCTACTGTATTAATAGATCCCACCCAGACATCACATCTTTTGCAAATACAAAGACTGACAGTTAACATTTTTATTATGCACAGCAGCAGCATATTTAGAAAAGACATATTTGAATTTGATTGAAATAATATAAGTATTTTCCTCATCTGCTCATCAAGGATAGAAGACTCTGTTGGGACATGTATCTAGGTTAGGCAGTATATGTCACTCTTTCAAGCTAAAAAAAAAAAAACACCTCTTGGTTCTGGCACCAGTGAACCAGACCACTTCAATCTTGCCCTTAATCATTTTAGACAAGTTGAGCATATGTTAGATTTCAGCCAATGCTTTCTAGAATATGAAATCCTTTATTAAAGAATTTATTGTCACCTGACAGTACTTCTACCTCCCAGGTTATGTCAATTAACTTTTCTACTTCCCTCTCTGGCTCTGAAGTATTTTTCTAGAACTGGGAGCACCTAGAGACAATATGTCCTAGTTTTCAATAGCACAGGCTCATACTTACCAAAAGTTCATATCCTCTCTCTCTAAGCTGTGTTAGCAGGAATATTGACTTAATCACTCTACCGCAAAATTTATTCATATATAAATGGAGAAAATAGCAGTATGTACTTCATGATGCAATTGGGAGGACCTAGTAAGGTAACATATTAAGTGTTTGGCGTAAGGAATGGCAATTGTCATTCTATAACACAAAAGTTGAATGTCTTAACCAGAGGCTATATTTAGAATGAGTGTTTTAAGAATGTATAGTTAGATTATAACAAAAGATATCTATCCAGAAAATTAGGAAAGCAGTTTAAAAGAATCAGATTTGAAGTAATTTGCTTTTGTAAATATTGGTAAGTTCATAAATTAGAAGCATTTTATTCCAAAAGTTCATTTCTTATAGGAGACATATTTTGTCCCCCAATGATTCCTTTTAACCACACATTGCCAATGTTTAAAAATAATCAAAAAAATAATAATCCAGAATATTTTTGTAAAATAGTAATGTTTATCTATTGTCATTTCCATACAACCAAGCAGGTTTCCTCTCATCATCCATTATCATAAAATTCAAGTTTCATTTCAAATAAAAAATGTGGGGGCTTAAATTATGCTAAAAAAGAATAATGGAAATAAGAAAAATTAATTTCCTCTTTAAGATATATTTGAATTTATTTTCTAAAAGTGATATGGCAGTAAACATTAAATTAGGTAATATTATTCGAACTTTAGAAAATAAATTAGCTCTTGTTCATATGAAGGGAGTGATAAATATTTCTTAAAACTGGGATATATTTTACATGTTTGTTAATTTGTAAAATCCCTAGCAAGAAAAAATGATTAATCTTATTGCCAATGTTTAGCATATAAAAATGCAAGGAAGACACTAAACACACAATTCCTACTTTACGTGACTACTTTACCACCTATTTTTTTAAGCAATTGTCCCCATTTCTTTATTTTACTTTATTCTTAATGAAATGTCACAGTAGAAAATGATTTTCCATTTCTCATTGATAATGTGATGTCAAGGCGAAAATAAGACACAAGTCATATGACTTCCTAAGGGATGTCCAGCAATTCATACATTGTCATATTCAGTGCTCAACCTACTAGACCAGAAAATATCAAAATTTCCAAAGTAAGATGACAGGAATGGCAGTACATATTAGAAAGGCTAAAATGTACTGGTAGTTTGCTGTGGTTCATATGCTATTGGTGCATGGATACATGTCCTTGCTTGCTTCATAATATAACAGCTTTATAAGGAATAAGATTTTATTAATTCCATTTTACAGATGAGAAAATTAAAGCTTACAGAGATTAAGTAACTACACTTAAGTCATAAAGGTGTTAGTGGCAAAAGTGGAGTTTGAACCATGACTGTGAATCAATAAGATGTTAAGCATTTAACATCTAATTTCTTGCCTCCTATTACATGGTGGTTTCTACTTTTCTTAAACTTCACTGAATACTTTTAAAAAGTGATATTTGTGGAGCATATTTGGATAAGTTGGAGGTGAAGGATCTATATGGGATTTTGCAAAAACTGTCTTTACATTCCTTTCACAATATATGACAGTGAAATACAAGGCCAAATATTATGGAATATATTAAATTCTGAAACTATATAGAACACTATGTAGATATTTTCAAGATGCCTATTAAGAATTTTGAACTTATTAAAACATAACTTTTTAATATTAGGTTTCACAGTCAAAATAATCTCAATTTCTGATCATGATATTTTATTTCATCTTCAAATCCGTGGACGTCACCATGAAAGAAAACCATAGAAAATAGGCCAACATTTCCAAAAAATATTTTAATATATTTTAAATATATTAAATGTATTTTTAAATATTCACGGAAAAACTTAAATGGACCTAACAACATTTTTACTGAAAAATATAATGTTGAAATTGCAGTGACAATGGGAACAACTTTCAAATGCAATTTTGCCATATAAAATTCTTCAGCATGATGGAGACTCTAGTTTATGTAATGCACATGGATTTTTAAAAGAGCATCCTGGAACTAACTTGGATACCAACAAAAGGATACATTAGCTGCAAAGGAACACAAGTACCTGATACAAATGAAAATTAGCTTTGGGGCACTAATGGAAATAGCGTCCAATAGCAGTCCCCACCTAACATCCCCATATACTCCCCAATACTCTTTGTATACCCTGAACCTAAAACCTTTAGAGAGTCTACAGATTATTGTTGACAATGAGTAGAAGGGCACTCTGCAGCTCCTCCTGAAAATGAAAACATCCAGGTGGTGCTGTACTTTGTTGCCAATGCTTATCCCCTTGGGGAGAAAAGCAATGAGAGTTGTTTATTGCTTATTGTTTTTAAACACCAGAGGAACACTTCAGCATTCTCTTTGACTCTTCTCTGCACTCAGGCAACCCTTTAAGAAGCCAATAGAGAGGTTATTCCAAGCTGGAGATAACTCCAACCCCTAGTCTTGAGGGCTGAGGAATGAACATCTTATATTATGTCAATAACCCATAAATGATTTCCATGGTTCTCTGTGAGAAACTGGTTGGGCAGATTTGTTCTAACTTACAATACTTTACTACCATTGATCTACCAGAGAATTATGTTGACTATGCTAGCTTCATATAATCACATAATGAATTTGTTGTACTCTAGCAATTTTAAGACACCTTTTCTGAATATCTATAGCTCTTTCAAGCCACAATCCATCATGATTATATAGCACCATGCATTTTTTTTATATGTATTTGTCCCTTTTTAAAAAATAAACTATTATTCTTTAAAAGTTAGGCCTTGGGAGAGCAGGGCAAGATGACTGAGTAATATGATGTGGAATTTATTTCGTCCCTCAGACCTCTAGCATAGGTTCTGAATAAGTTGAACTGAATGTCAAAGGAAAGATAGAGAACAAAGCCAGCCAGCAAGAAAACCCTACGTAAAAGGGTGAAAACAACCTCCAGAATAAGCTAATTAAGGAAATCAAATGCCTAGATGACATCAAAAACTGAGTCACACTAGGAAAAGTCAAGATATGGCTCAGCCAAAGGAACAAACCAACACTCAAATGAGATATAGGAGCTGAAACAACAAATTCAGGATGTTTGAACAGATATGTGAAATGTTATCACCAATCAAACCAACGAGTTGAGTGGGATATAAAGAAGACAATGAGCCAACAAAAAGAAGAACTCAAAAGTTTGAAAATACAAATTACATGGCTTACAGGAATGAAATGGACAAAACAAGATATGAAGAAGACAATGGAAACTTTCAACCATCAATTTGAAGAGGCAGAAAAAAGGATTAGTGAACTTGAGGACTGGACATCTAAAATTTGACACAAAAAAGAAAATATAGGGAAAGAACAGAAAAAATATGATCAGGGTCTCGGAACTGATTGACAACATGAAGCGCATGAAAATACAGTTTGTAAGTGTCCCAGAAGGGGAAGAGAAGAGAAAAGGAGGAGAAAACATAAGAGAAGAAATAATCACAGAAAATTTATCATCTCTTATGACGGACATAAAATTAAAAACCCAAGAAGTGCACTGCTGCTCAAAAAGAATAAATCCAAATAGACATACTCCACGACACTTACTAATCAGATTGTCAAATGTCAAAGACAAAGAGAGAATGTTGAAAGCAGCAAGAGAAAAGCAAATGAAGCCCTATAAGAGTATCTGCTGATTTCCCAGCAGAAACCAAGGAGGAGACAAGGCAATTATACAATATAGTTAAGATTCTAAAAGAGAAAAACTGCCAAACAAGAAATCTATACCCGGAAAAACTGTCATTCAAAAATTAGGGTTAATTAGAATATTTTTAAACAATCACTAGAGAATGTGTGACCAAGAGACTGGCTCTGAAATAAATACTATACGGAGTACTACAGGCAGATAGGAAAAAGCAGGAGAGAGAGGTCTGGAGAAGAGTGTAGAAATGAAGACTATTAATAAAGGTTAAAAGAGCAAAAAAATAGATGTGACATATAAAATCAAAAGACAAAATGGTAGAAAGCAAGTACTGCTGTTACAGTAATAACATTAAATTTTAATAAATTAAACTCCCAAATCAAAAGACATAGACTGGCAGAATAGATTAAAATACAGGGCCCATCTATATGCTGTCTACAAGAGACTTACTTTAGACCCAAGGACAAAAATAGGTTGAAAGTGGAAGGTTGGAAATATCTATTTCTTGCCAACAACAATCAGAAAAGAGCAGGAGTAGCTATACTAATGTCAGGCAAATTAAACTTCAAATGTAAAACCAATTAAAAGAGAAAAACTATGTATTAATAAATGGAAAAATTCATCAAGAAGACATAACAATCATAAATATTTATGCATCAAGCCAGAGTGCTCCAAAACACATGAGGTAAAAAGTGACAACACTAAAGGGAGATGTAGACGCCTCTTCTGTAATAGTTGGAGACTTCAATTCCCTACTCTCATCAATGGACAGAACATCTAGACAGAGGATGATTAAGGAAACAGAGATTGTGAACAATATGATAAATGAACTAGACTTCACATACATTTACAGAAAATTACCCCTCAACAGCAGCAGGATGCACACTTTTCTGAAGTGCTCATAGAGCACTTTCAAGGATAGACCATATACTGGGTCACAAAGCCAAGTCTCAATAAACTTAAAAAAATTGAAATAATATAAAATACTTTCTCAGATCATGATGGTATGAAGTTGGAAATAAGAAACAGGCAGTGGGCCAGGAAATTCACAAAATATGGATGCTAAACAATACACTCTTATGAAAATAGTGGGTCAAGGAACAAATTACAATAGAAATCAGTAAACATCTCGAGGCAAATGAAAATTAAATTTCAACATATCAAAAGTAATGGGATGCAGCCAAGGCAGTGCTGAGAGGGAAATTTACTGCATTAAATGGGTGTATTAAAAGAGAAGAAAGAGCAAAAATTGAGGAATTAACTGTTCTGTGGAAGAACTAGAATAAGAACAGCAAACTAACCCTAAAGCAAATAAAAGGAAAAAATCACAAAGATTAGAGCACAAATAAATGAATTTGAGAATATGAAAACAATCAAGAAAATCAACAAAACCAGAAGCTGGTTCTTTCAGAAAAGCAATAAAATTAATGCACCCTTAGCAACATTGACAAAAAAAATGAAAAGACAGAGGATGCGAATAAAGAAAATCAGAAATGGAAGAGGAGATGAAACCACTGACTCCACAGTAACAAAGGAGGTAATGAGAGGACACTATGGGCAACTGCACGCTAATAAACTAGACAATGTAAATGCAACAACTTCCTAGAAAAGCATAAACAAACAATACTGACAGAAGAAGAAATGAATGACCTCAACAAACCAACCACAAGTAAAGCAACTGAATGTGTCAAAAAAGAGCACCCCCAAAAGAAAAGTCCAGTACCAGATGGCTTCACACATGAATTCTACCAAGTATTCAAGAAATAATTAGTACCAATCCTGCTCAACATCTTCAAAAATCGAAGAGGAGGGAAGGCTACCTAACTCATTCTATGAGGCCAATATCATCCTAATACCAAAGAGTTGTACACCAAGATCAAGTGGGCTTTATTCCAGGTATGCAAGGCCGGTTCAATAGAAGAAAATTATTTCTGTAATACACTAAATATCAGCAAATCAAAGCAGAAAAAACACATGATCATCTCGATTCATGCAGAAAATTCATTTGACAAAAATTCAACATCTTTTCTTGATGAAAACACTTCAAAGGATAGTAATAGAAGATAATGGCTAATGGCCTCAACATGATGAAGGGAATATATGAAAAACCCACAGCAAAGATCATCCTCAATGGGGAAAGACTGAAAGCTTTCCCATAAAATCAGAAATATGACAAGGATGCCCATTGTCACCATTGTTATTCAACATTCTGCTAGAAGTTCTAGCCAGAGCAATTAGGCAAGAAAAAGAAATAAAAGACATCCAAATTGGAAAGACAGAAGCAAAACTCTCACCGATTGCAGATGACATGAAAATTTTGAAAAATCTACAGCAAACCTACTACAGCTAGCTGGAGGGAAGTACCTGAAACAACTGAACTGTGTTGCAGTAACCTTGATTCTTGAAAATGATTGTATAACCATATACCTTTTACAATGTGACCAACTTGTGTCTGATGCTCCTTTTATCCAGGGTATGGAGAGATAAGTAAACAACATGGATAAAAAATAAACAAATAATGGGGGGATGGGTAAACTCTATTGGATAGATTGAAATACAAGTGGTCAATGAGAGCAAGGGTAAGGGATATGGGATCTATGAGTTTTTTCTTTTTCTGGAGTGATGCAAACATTCTAAAAATAAACATGTTGGTGAATACACATCTTTGTGATGATATTGTGAGCCACTGATTGTACACAATCTATGAAATGCATGTGTGAAGACTTCTCAATTAAAATAAAAAAAAAAAAAGAGTGAGGCCTTGGACCTCTAAATTTCTTTCAGATCCCTGGCCTAGCAGATCTTAATAATCATCTTTGTTGATTGTTCCTCAAGCCTATATTTCATGCTTTATCATTTGCAAGATGAGGTTAAAAAGTTAGGATTTTTTTAATAGTTGTCATGGTTAGGGACAGGTGTCAACTTGGTCAAGTTGTGGTACCTGTTCATCTGATTGGGCAAGCACCGGCCTGTCTGTTGCAATGAGGACATTTCATAGGATTAGGTCATGATCACATCAGCTACATCCACAGCTGATTCCATTTGTAATCAGCCAAAGGGGAGTGTCTTCTGCAATTAGTGATGCTAAATCCAATCATGGGAAGCCTTTTAAGGAGGACTCAGAGGAGACAGGTTCCATTCCTGCTTTGGCTGGTGAGCCTCTCCTGTGGAGTTCATCCAGGCCATCCATTGGAGTCATCGGCTTCACAACCTGCCCTGTGGATTTTGGACTCTGCGTTCCTACGGTCACGTGAGACACTTTCATAAATTTTATATTTGCAAGTGTTCCCTGTTGATTCTGTTTCTCTAGAGAACCCTAACTAACACATCTTGGTACCGGGAGTGGTTCTTAAGGAACAGAATCTTAAAAATGGGTTTTTATGAATGGTTTTCTACTCTGACTGGGCTCAGAGACACTAAGGACTCTGATTCCCATAATCAGAACAACACTCCCAATCCATGGACTGAGTTGGCAAAGGAGATAGTCAAAATATCATCATTCGATTCTCCTAATGCTTCGCTTATACGAAGCCAGACTCTGGGGGATAATGTTTTTGACAACTTTACAGAGTTTTGTAGAAATAAGAGTTATAGAGATGTTGGTTGGTTGTTGTTAGATACACTGTCTACATTAAAGGGTGAAAGGGATGGGCTTAAGGCTTCAAACAAGAAGCTTAAGTGCCGTCTGAAAGATGTAGAGGTTTCTATGAGTATCCTGAAGGAAAATTTTATTTCCTGTAGCCGTAGACTTGAGATCTCTGAAAATCAGACTCAGAATCTTATTGTTAGAGTAGCAACTTTACAATATAAACTGAAATCTCAGTCTTGCATGGTGTCTGCCGTTAAAGTGAGGGCATTGATTGGAAAGGAGTGGGACCCTGAAAAATGGGATGGTGACATATGGATTGATAATGATGTTGGGGGTGAGGTTGAAACCCTAGACCATGCTGAGACTTCTTTAGATAACCCTGTAATAGTCTGCCCTGAGGACATAGCCGCCCCACCTCCAGCCTGCCTTGAGGAATTGGCCACCCAACCCTCTCCTGAAGGGATTAGCCCTAGAGTTATTAATCCTGTTTCACCAGATGAAACTGCAAATGAAAGCCCTGAAGCAAATGGCTTGGAAAATATTTCTAATTCTTTTCATGACCCACCCCCACCACCCCTCATTTCTTCTAGACCTATAACTAGACTAAAGTCCCAACAGGCCCCTAAAGGTGAGGTACAAAGTATCACACATGAAGAGGTACATTATACTCCAAAAGAACTGTGTGAGTTTTCCAATTTATATAGACAGAAATCAGGGGAATATGTGTGGCAATGGATTTTAAGAGTGTGGGATAATGGTGGGAGGAATATAAGGCTGGATCAGGCTGAATTTATTGATATGGGCCCACTAAGCAGAGATTCTGCATTCAGTGTTATAGCTAGAGCAGTTAGAAAAGGTGTTAACAGCTTGTTTGGGTGGTTGGTTGAAACATGGATCAAAAGGTGGCCAACATTACCTGAGGTTGAAATGCCAGAACTGCCCTGGTATAATGTAGATGAGGGGATCCAGAGGCTTAGAGAGATTGGGATGTTAGAGTGGATTTATCATGCAAAGCCTGCTCTTACACCCCAGGAATGTCCAGAGGATGCACCTTTTACCAGAACAGTGAGAAATAAGTTTGTGAGACTAGCACCATCATCCCTGAAGAGCTCTGTGGTTGCACTTCTCTGTAGGTCAGATATTACTGTAGGAACTGCTGTCACTGAGCTGGAATCCTTAAACACAATGGGGATGACAGGATCCCGAGTTGGCAGAAGCCAGGTGGCAGCACTTAATCACCAAAGACAGGGTAGACGTGGGTATTATAATAGACAACAAACTCAAAGGAGGCATCAAAATTATATGACACGCAGAGATTTGTGGCATTGGCTAGTAAATCATGGGGTGCCTAGAAATACAATAGAAGGGCAGTCTACTAAATTCTTGTTGGAGCTGTATAAACAAAAGAGTTCTAGGTCAAGGGAACAGAAGTCTAACCTGAATTACAAAAACACAGAGTCACGACCCCTTAATCAATTTCCAGACTTGAAACAGTTTACAGACCCTGAGCCCCTTGAATGAAGGGGAGGCCAGGTCCCTATGGGGGAGAAACCTGTTACACTGCCACAGATTTATACTGTTAACCTTCCTGTAAGTCTTCCCCAAGGAGACCGACGGCCTTTTACCAGGGTAACTGTGCATTGGGGAAAAGGAAATGATCAGATATTTCGGGGATTATTAGACACTGGTTCAGAAGTGACATTAATTCCAGGGGACCCAAAACGTCACTCTGGACCACCAGTCAGAGTGGGGGCTTATGGAGGCCAGGTGATCAATGGAGTTTTAGCTCAGGTCCATCTCACAGTGGGTCCAGTGGGTCCAGTGGGTCCCCGGACCCATCCTGTAGTTATTTCCCCAGTTCCGGAATGTATAATTGGCATAGACATACTGAGCAACCGGCAGAATCCCCACATTGGTTCTCTAACTTGTGCAGTGAGGGCTATTATGGTGGGAAAGGCCAAGTGGAAGCCACTAGAACTGCCCCTACCAAGCAAAATAGTAAATCAAAAGCAATACCGTATTCCTGGAGGGATTGCAGAGATTACTGCCACTCTTAAGGACTTGAAAGAGGCAGGGGTGGTGATTCCCACCACATCCCCGTTCAACTCTCCTATTTGGCCTGTGCAGAAAACAGATGGGTCTTGGAGAATGATAGTGGATTATCGTAAACTCAACCAGGTGGTAACTCCAATTGCAGCTGCTGTTCCAGATGTAGTATCATTGCTTGAGCAAATCAATACATCCCCTGGTACCTGGTATGCAGCTATTGATCTGGCAAATGCTTTTTTCTCAATAGCTATTAGTAAGGAGGTTATGCATGGGCTCAGCAACATGGACTTCCACTCACCAAGGCTGACCTGGCTACAGCCACTGCTGAGTGCCCAATCTGCCAGCAGCAGAGACCCACACTCAGCCCCCGATATGGCACCATTCCCCGAGGTGACCAGCCAGCTACATGGTGGCAGGTTGATTACACTGGACCACTCCCTTCATGGGAGGGGCAGCGATTTGTTCTAACTGGAATAGACACATACTCTGGATATTGGTTTGCTTTCCCTGCACACAATGCTTCTGCCAAAACTACTATCCGTGGGCTTACAGAATGCCTTATCCATTGTCATGGTATTCCACATAGCATTGCTTCGGATCAAGAAACACACTTCACAGCAAATGAAGTGCGGGAATGGGCACATGCTCATGGAATTCTCTGGTCTTACCATGTTCCCCATCATCCAGAAGCAGCTGGATTGATAGAACGGTGGAATGGCCTTTTGAAAACTCAATTATGGTGCCAACTAGGTGGCAATACCTTGAAAGGCTGGGGGAATGTTCTCCAGGAAGCTGTGTATGCTCTGAATCAGCATCCGCTGTATGGTGCTGTTTCTCCCATAGCCAGGATCCATGGGTCCAGGAACCAAGGGGTGGAAATGGGTGTGGTGCCACTCACTATTACCCCTAGTGATCCACTAGGAAAATTTTTGCTTCCTGTCCCTGCTACCCTGAGTTCTGCTGGTCTACAGGTTTTAGTTCCAAAACAGGGTGTGCTTTCTCCAGGAGAAACAACAGTGATACCACTGAACTGGAAGTTAAGATTGCCACCTGGCCACTTTGGGCTACTTATGCCTCTGGATCAACACACCAAGAAGGGGATTACATTATTGTCTGGGATAATTGACCCTGACTATCAGAAGGAAGTAGGACTGCAACTACATAATGGAGGTAAAGAAGAGTTTTCTTGGAATATAGGAGATCCCCTGGGGCATCTATTAGTACTACCATGCCCTGTGATTAAAATCAATGGAAAACTGCAACAACACAATCCAGGCAGGACCACTAATGGCTCTGAGACTTCAGGAATGAAGGTTTGGGTCACCCCACCAGGCAAAGAACCACGGCCAGCTGAAGTGCTTGCTGAGGGGAAAGGGAACATGGAATGGGTAGTGGAAGAAGGTAGTGATAAATATGAACTTCGACCACGTGATCAGTTACAGAAATGAGGACTGTAATGCTGTTTTGTTCATCTTATACTATTTAAGTTGTAAGATATCAAGTTTAAGAATGAATGTTGCCCAAGGATTTGCACCCTATTCTGGAAAGATTTAATGTGTTTCCAGTTATATGCAGGACAGTTGAGTATTGTCAGGTAAAAGAAAAAATGTGTGCTTATTTGTTTTCATTTGGAAATTAAGTATGGTCTAAGGTGATATATATATATAGGTGCCAAGTTGACAAGGGTTGGACTGTCATGGTTAGGGACAGATGTCAACTTGGCCAAGTTGTGGTACCTGTTCATCTGATTGGGCAAACACCGGCCTGTCTGTTGCAATGAGGTCATTTCATAGGATTAGGTTATGATCACGTCAGCTACATCCACAGCTGATTCCATTTGTAATCAGCCAAAGGGGAGTGTCTTCTGCAATTAGTGATGCTAAATCCAATCATGGGAAGCCTTTTAAGGAGCATTCAGAGGAGACAGGTTACATTCCTGCTTTGGCTGGTGAGCCTCTCCTGTGGAGTTCATCCAGGCCATCCATTGGAGTCATCGGCTTCACAGCCTGCCCTGTGGATTTTGGACTCTGCGTTCCTACGGTCACATGAGACACTTTCATAAATTTTATATTTGCAAGTGTTCCCTGTTGATTCTGTTTCTCTAGAGAACCCTAACTAATACAATAGTGGAACATATTCATGCATAATTTTTTTGCCATGATCTTTTTTTATTAATTAAAAAAAATTAACAACAAACAAAATAATAAGATATCATTCCATTCTACATATATAATCAGTAATTCTTAATACATCACATAGTTGAATATTCATCATTTCTTAGAACATTATGCACAAATTTTTTAATGCAACATGCACTAATATGGTTCACGTTTTGAAAGTGTTGACTAGGTTATGGAATGGATTCCCTTATTGATTATATCAGGCCCACTCACCTACAAAAATTAATTCCCTACACTTGGATGTGCAAACGATTCCTAGGAGTTTAACACTATAGTTGATTAGCACTAGAGTTGGTACTAGAAGTAATGAAAAATGATCTCCTCTCATTGTAACCTAAAATAATCTCATTGCAGAACTCTATGACAAATTAAGAGAAACATAGCACACATACTGTAGCATAAACACATACAAATGCTGATTGATGAACTATGAAATGTCCACTTCATTTGAAATAAGGCAATACACACCTCCTTGACTATTTCTCTGAGACACTATAGTCAGTTTATAGTGCTGTCTCACACAACACATTTATTCAAAATGTATTTTGTCTCTTGTATGGTAGTACAATCACATCAGCTCGGAGCTGTCTACTGGAAGTCAAAAGCCATGCTCTATCATTTCATTGAACCACATTATATGGTGTCCCCAAAAGGAAGATCCAAATATTTTTCCATAATTCAATTTTGTTAAGGTTTAATTTTACTTACTTCTTAAAAGTCAGAGGTCTGCCAGCTATGTCCAGTTCTCCAAATCCATTCTCACTTTCTTTTTGGTAAATAAAATTTCATTTAAACACAGCCACATACATTACTTTGTGTATTGTCTTACTGCTGTGCTCATACTAAGATAGCCTTTCTGAGTAGTTTCAACAGTTAAATATGTGGTCTGCAAAGCCTAAAACATGTAATACCTGGCCTTTTAACAGAAAAAGTTTTAAAGAAAAGCCAACCACTGTCTTAAACAAGTACTTGGGCCACTGAAAAATAGCAATGTTCATTTTTTCCCTAATTTCCATATATACATCTCCAGAGAGCATCCGAAAAACTTATTTTTTCTAGTATGGAAAGGGTCTTATAAATACACAAAAACAACATCCATTCAAGATTCTTTGCGATGTGCTCCTTTATACAAAATACATAGCATTTATTCTAGGCTACTTATATATTAGGAAAAAAAAAATTACATCAAAACTAAACCAAAAAAAAAAGGGGGCCAAGATGGCGACTTAGTAAGGTACGCGCGTCTTAGTTCCTCCTCCAGAGCAACTTCTACATGACCAGAAACAGTGCAGAACAGCTCCCGGGGCCATGGCAGGGAATGGACACACAGTGTACCCCAGTCTGGACTGGCTAGACCATATGCGAGACTCCGCTGTGGTGAGGTCCCCAAGCGGTGCGTGCTTCCCCGGGCCGTGGTGGCTGGCGGCCAGTGCCCCTCCCTCCCTCCTTCTCGGACCGGCTGAGAGTCTCGGAGAGGCAAGTCTCCCAAGCTGCAGCAGCCGGCGCCCCTCTTTCGCGGGCGGCTTCCTGAACCAGCTACGATTCTCGGATCAGCGGGCTCCCCAAGCTGCGGCAGCCGGACTGGCGCCCCTCCCCCACAGGCGGCTGCCTGGAGGGAGAGGAGGGAGTTTCCGACAGTGGTAGGGACTGGGTCCAACCAAACACCAATAGTGGCATTAATAAAGGAGCCACAACATGTTTTGCTGGTGGGACCCGCAGACAGACAAGCGCCACCTACTGGGCAGGATTAAAAAAACAGAGTCCAGAGACTTCACAGGAAAATCTTTCAACCTGCTGGGTCTCACACTCAGGGAAGTCTGATTAAATGTCCAGATGCCAGCAAAAATTGAAGATATGGCCCAGTCAAAGGAGCAAACCAATAGTTCAAATGAGATACAGGAGCTGAGACAACTAATTCTGAATATACGAACAGAAATGGAAAACCTCTTCAAAAACCAAATCAATAAATTGAGGGAGGACATGAAGAAGGCAAGGGATGAACAAAAAGAAGAAATGGAAAGTCTGAAAAAACAAATCACAGAACTTATGGGAATGAAAGATACAGTAGAAGAGATGAAAAAAACAATGGAAACCTACAATGGTAGATTTCAAGAGACAGAGGTTAGAATCAGTGAACTGGAGGATGGAACATCTGAAATCCAAAAAGAAACAGAAACTATAGGGAAAAGAATGGGAAAATTTGAGCAGGGGCTCAGGGAACTGAACGATAATATGAAGCGCACAAATATATGTGTTGTGGGTGTCCCAGAAGGAGAAGAGAAGGGAAAAGGAGGAGAAAAACTAATGGAAGAAATTATCACTGAAAATTTCCCAACTCTTATGAAAGACCTAAAATTACAGATCCAAGAAGTGCAACGAACCCCAAAGAGAATAGATCCAAATAGGCGTTCTCCAAAACACTTACTAGTTAGAATGTCAGAGGTCAAAGAGAAAGAGAGGATCTTGAAAGCAGCAAGAGAAAAGCAATCCATCACATACAAGGGAAACCCAATAAGACTATGGGTTCCCTGAGGCGATGCTGAGCAATATGATGATAAAAACCGAGAAATGGAAGGACATGGGATTCAGTAAGTGCTTGAATTCACCCAGGTGTTCTGTAGTAAAAAAAAATTCCAAGTTGAAATCTCTATAACAGGCCTAGAATGTAGTAACTACAAATGGCTCTAAATTTTTTTTGATAAGACTGGAATGAATTCTGATAATAGCTACAGTGTGAATGACACGATGTAAGTTATTAGTGATGCAATGATACAGGCATTTTATTCGTACCCAGAATAAAGATCAAGACAGCCAATTAATTAAATCAGAGGGGGGTGTTGGGGAATGAATGAGAAAAGAATGGTTTAATTGTGAAGCAAACTATAATATGGAATCATTGACTTTGCTGAAAGGGAATCCATTTGACCTGAATGCTAAGAATGTTCTATGTGAAAGGAAACAAAGGTTATGAGACTGGATCTATGCAGACAAGATATAACCCTAGCATACTGCTTTACTATAACCTGAGCCATACTTACATAGGTAAGTTCATTTAACAAACTGCTTACATTCAAACTTTAAAATCAGCACATAAATAATACATGAAATATTTAAATAGGGTTACAAAAATGAAAGTAAACACTATTATCTCTGATTAATAAAAGTAAGGATAAAAGTGAGAGAAACTGGAGCGATACAAGATACCACAAGGTGATGGAAGGGTAGGCTCACCAATCTCCTTATTATCCATGGAGGTGAGCTAGGAATCATCATAAGAGTGATAGAATAAGAAATCAAAGACTCTGCTAACAAAAAATTAAATCAATAATGTATAGTGTATGAGGTAGAATGGGAGGTGAGAGACAGCGTGAATATTTTCTTTATCTCTGTAGCACAGAGTTAATAGATATTGCCTGAGTTAACAGTATAACAATTGTGGTAAGGGCCTACATTTGGAGATAGAAAGTTACTAACTAGAAGAAATAAAGCCAAAAATTAAAGTTGTGGGCGGGCCGCGGTGGCTCAGCGGGCAAAGTGCTTGCCTGCTATGCCGGAGGACCTCGGTTCGATTTCCGGCCCCAGCCCATGTAACAAAAACGGAGAAACAGAATACAATAAAACAAGAAAATGTTTAAAAATGTTTCCCTTTCTTCCTTCCTTCCTTCCTTCTCTCTGTCTTTCCTTTAAAAAAAAAAAAAAATTAAAGTTGTGGATTCTGGTATATGGAAATAAAGCTGGAGAGGTAAAGGCAGCATATCGAAGTCTTTTAAACCTGCATATATCATTGGATTTCTTATGTCATGCATATTTAACTTTGATAAAAATAAAAATACATAAAACCACTAAAAAGTATGTTTTTCTCTGTAACCTGCTAGAAAAAGGTGAAGTAAATGTACTCATCTTGATCCTCTACATTTTGAAGGTGTTTTACCCAAGTTTTATATCTGTACAAAGAAAACTACCTTCATAGGAGTAATCCCAATGTCAAAATTCCTACGTAATGTACTTCAAAATTTCTAAATGTTGCACATGTGTCTTCTTGGTACGCTATAAACACAACTGGTCAATTTCAATCAAGTGCTATGAAGAATTTAATTGTAACCCGTTCCCCTTTTGCACAGACTAATTTCTTCTTCGTCACTGGCAAATGTTGGCAAATGATGTCATCCATTATACTATTTTTCATCATTTAAAATAGCTAAATGTATCGCAGTACCAGGAAGATTTAAAATGTCCTTTTTTTCGAGAAAATCCCCTAGACTGGAATGATGGGAGAGAGGAAAGGTTAAGGGGTAAATCAAAAGAGTGTTATTGAGAAAAGTAGAACTTTTTCATTTGAGTTCTTTCTTTTCCTCAAAGTCTGCAAGTATAAAGCAGAATCATTCCCACATCTGTATCCCAATTCTAGACATGTATTCCTGACACAGTATACACTCATTGACTACACACGCATACAAACACACAAGCACACACAGTCATGCAGAATTCTCATTGATTGCTTTATACAGTAACAGGAATATCATGTATAGTAAAATAGAAAATATGCAACGAAAGGCTGGATTCTACCTTCAGGATAATGGATGTTACTGGAGGTTAGGTTGCCAAGAAAGAGCAGCAGCTCTATTTTTGGTGATTAATTTTTAAAGAACTGAAGCAAATACAATGAATGCAAATGTTTTTAAAGCTTGGTTGGTGAGTACATGCAAATGAGTCATATAATTTTAGGTATATTAAGTGTGCTTAAAATCTTTGCTAAAAATCAATCACATCATATTTAAAATATGCTTTTCTCAACAGCACTAGGAAACTATCTCCCCTTTCTTTTTTATTCAAAATAGAATTTCCTGAACTGAAATGTTAATGTGTAGTGAGAATTGAATATTAGCCAAATGTTTAAAGATTATTAGTCCTTCTGCAAAATTATTTTAATGGATTAAGCAGTAAGAGCTCAGTATTATATACTACAAGAGTTAGAATTTTTATTTTATGTTAATTATGGAATGACTACATATATAGTCACTGCAAAATATTAGATCTTTCTTTAAGTTCAAATGTGGATTTATCAGAGTTTGCCAATAAATCCCAGTTGTTATGACTGCAATAACTAATTCCAATAAACCAAAAATACTCACCAGCAAGAAGTAGTACATTTAGTAGGGAACCCCCATTTGAGCATGTTGCAGAATATATTGCTTTTATAAGAAAGCAATTTGTTATTTTCCCTCAGGAAAATGCTAAATCTTCAGAAAACTGGTATAAAATCAATGTCAGAAATATTGTTATGAATACTATATATTTCAGATAAGTGACATCTTTCTAAACACCACTTTTGCCCCTATATAAATAGAAATGAAAACCATTTTCTCAATGCATTTGATTTTCCTATTGTAAAATGTAACCTCATCAAGGGAAATAATCATAGCAGTATTATAATATCATAAACAAAATGAGTACTTAAAATGTTTTTATAAACAAATAAAATATACATTATGAACCTTTTAATTTAACCTAATTGGACATTGATGAATACTTCTCAAAATATGACACAGTTTTCTTCAATTTTGCTGAAATAGTATACGCTGTGCTACATCTTTTAAGATTATATATGACAATATCAACTTGGTCGTCACATTCATAGATTGACAATCTAGCCAGAGCATTTTTGAAAAACAGCCTTAAACAGTGAAAGAAGATTCTTGACATAGATAAACCAAAAATGATTAGTGTCATTAAATTTGCACCAAAACCCCTTTATGAACCAGGGAAACAACAATATATAGTAACAAGTCTTCTGGCCTGAAGTCCAGACAACCAAGTTTTTAGTTAAAATCTGACTTCCTATCCCTAGGTATGTTTGCTTCTCTTAAAATGGGGTCACCAATTTGCATAATTACTGATATTACCTATAAATGACCCAAAATTAATCTTTTGAAACTTTAAAGCCCTCATTCCTGTATCAAATCAATCACCTATCAATCTGTACTCTTAAAAAACTTACTTGTCTATCCCCTCAAGTCTTTCAACTCTACCTTTATCATTACCACCTTCACATAACAGACTCCCAACACTTTTGGTCTGGTATTACTGAAATTGCCTCTCCAAAGGGTTCTTTACTTATATTTTTTCCTCTTCCAGGTCCACCCTCCATTTTCCTACCAAGTATTCTCTGAAAGCAATCTGATGGTGTCACCTTCTCTCAAAATTCTTTGACAGCTCCTCTTCTGATCAAATCTTGTTGTATAACAAGATACCCAAACATCAGAAACATAAACACAATTTATTTTGCTGACCTTTCCTGGGCCAGGAATTTAGGCAGGGCTTAACTGGATGGTTCATCTCTAATCCAAGTTGCATCAACAGGGGCTGCAGCATCCACTGCCAATATGTCTTCTTGAACCATATCTCGTACCTCAGTGTTCCTTGATCTGTGTCTGTCTGTCTGCCTCTGTCTCTCTCTGTGGATTATCATCCCCCAAGTACCAACTACTTACTAATAGACTCGCTGGAGATATTGTTCATATGTGGCAGATGGATGACAAGAGTAAAGGATCCAGAAGACAGAAAAGTGGAAGCTTCGACTCTCTTAAAACCTGAACCCATAATCTAGCATAGTATCACGTATCTCCATAGTCACAGTGGCCTGTCTTCAAGACCTCAAATGTCAATGGAATAAATTTCAAAACAACTTTGCTCATCTTTAATCTACCACAACTACCTAATGTTTTCAATATAAAGTTCAATTTGCACACGACATTCATCAAGCCATGGCCGCTACTTTTTTTGGCATCAGTTCCAATGACACGCACCCACCGAAACCTAGACTCCTCATAATCATACAAGAACTCCACTACTGCTCTCTCCAATGGACTCTGCTCTCTCAAGTCCTTCCTACTTATTAAGAGTTCCCTATTTTGCTGAAGACAACAGCGAGCTAATAATAACCAACTTCATCGCAGGAGGCAAAGTGGTTTCCGAATGAACAATGTTCAATTTTCAACTTTAGCACCATATATCAAAAATTATTTTCTCTGTGTAAAAACACTTTAATGCCAATAAAGTTCAAGCTGTTAACATCAGCACCAAATATTCCAACTATTACAAAAGCCGAGACAAACTTAAAAAAGAAACACATGCAGTCCTCACATATGGATGTAATGTGTCTTTCTGGAGCCATTTTTTTTTTTTTTTTGCTCTGGTACCGCACATTTTTTTCCTTCAGCCATTGTGGACACTGGCATTCTCTGAACACCCAGCTATGCAGTACCAGAGCAAGTCATCTCGAAGCATTACCAAGAGGCAGAGAGAGATGCCCCCGGAGTTTCAAACTTGTAACTCAATGAGCTGTGAAGATGCTGGTAAGTTTCTAGAACACTGTGAACTCTGTCATTACCTGAGGTTAGTGTCCCTGAATAAGGAAACTTGCCATCTAGTCCACAGAATGGCATATACAAATTTTGGCCCATGTAATTATAGTATACCCTTACGGAGTGCTAAACTTCCTTGCTGTCCTTTGCCTTTGTCACTGTCTACACTGTATGAGAATAGAAAAGGCTCCTATACAACCTCAGTATATGTACAAGAAAAACTCAGTGGTAGAATAAAAAGATCCTGAAGACTGTAAAAACTTATGAGGTAGATTTATGATTTCAGATGAATGCTCATGCACTCCTAAGGGAAGTTAACCAGAACAACAAAAATCCTCTCCGGTGATGAGATTTCACGTTACATAAATTTTGCCACAAAGAGTTTCTCTCTTGTGTGAAAAAAAGCTGTATATCTACAACACACACACACACACACACACACACACACACACACACACACACACAGACAGTTGAATAGCAATTACCCATGTGTGGATTTTGTAGAAAAATCTGAACTCTCATCTGACCCAAGGTGCTCCAAATACTCTTGTCAAGATATCTGACTTCAGTGAAAGGGGACTGTGGCTCAAATTCATTTTTCCTTTTTCATTGTTTTTGTTTTGTTTTGTTTGTTTGTTTGTTTTTGAAGGGGTGCATGGGCTGGGAATCAAGGCTGTATCTCCTACATGGCAGGCAAGCATTCCACCACTGATCCACCAGAGCACCCCTCAAATTCCTATTTTACAAAATACGATTCTAAATTATCTGCATAAATTCAGACACAGATAATACAATTATAAATTGACATTCAAAGAAGGAGTAATTTCAGACATTATTAGTACTAACCCTAATATACCTCCTAAATATCTGCAAAGATTATTGGGTTCTTCCAACTACTTAATAGAAAAAGAAGGCCAGGCTGTCACTATTTTAATATGTTTCCCAGGTACATAACAATGTTGGAGAACTATACCTCTTGGAATTAAATTCTCAGGCCCTGGAGTCTGAACAGAATAAGCTCAAATACAACTTTGCCTATTACTTTCTAAGTGAAACCAGGCAGATTATTTCAGTTCTCTCTACCCCAGTCTCTCAACTCCAAAAGATAGCAATATTAACTCTTGATTTTTGCATTAAAAAAGATAATCCAGGAGACAGATTTTGGGCCGTTAGGGTGTCTGCTTTCCTGCTACATGTGTAGAAACAATAAACTTTCTCTCTTTGAAACTCTGATAACTCAGAAATTCAGCGCATCAGGCAGAAAGAATCCATGGCCAATAACAATTTGGTGACCCAGATGGGATGAATGCCAGAATCTCTGGAGCCCCAGAAGAGCAGCACTCCAGACACTTTTGGTGCCTTCAGAAAGCTTCAAAGAGAGAAAATGTTTCCAGGCCCACACAACTGACTAGGACTTCCGGAGAAGATGGCGGCTTAGTAAGACGCGCGGATCTTAGTTTCTCCTCCAGAACAGCTACTAGGGGAGTAGAAACGATACAGAACAGCCCCCAAAGCCACGACAGAGATAAAAAAGACAGCATACCCCATCCTGGAACGGCTGGCTAGCTGAGAGAACCCGCTCTGGTGAGATCGCCGAGGGGCGCGGGCTTCACCGGGCGGGGCGAGAAGTGGCCGGAGTCTCTCCCTTCCCCCTTCCCGGGCCGGCTGGGAGAATTGGACAGGCGGTCCCCTCAAACCGCGGCGGCTGGCGCCCACACCACGCACGGCCCCCAGGACCAACTGAGAGAATTGGATCGGAAATCCCCAGGCCACAGAGAACGGCGACGGGGGGGTGCCCCTTCCAAACCCATGTCTCCCGGGGAACGGTGCACTCTCCCGGGCGGGCCGCTGCGGCTGGCACCCTCCTGCCACGCGTGGCGCCCCGGGCCGACTAGGAAATTCGGACGGGCGCTTTCCCGGGCTGCGGCAGCCAGCGACCCTCCCCGCGTTCGGACCCCGGGCCGGCTGGCACTCTTCCAAGCTGCTTCGGCTAGGGAACCTCCCAGACGGCGAAACGTGTGCCACAAGCGCCACCTACTGGGCAGGATAAGAAAAACAGAACCCAGAGATTTCACAGAAAAATCTTTCAAACTTTTGGATCCAACACCCAGGGAAATCTGTCTAAATGCGCAGATGCCAGCAGAAGACAACGGATCACGCTCAAAAAATTGAAAATATGGCCCAGTCAAAGGAACAAACCAATAGCTCAAATGAGATACAGGAGCTGAGACAACTAATGCTGAATATACGCACAGAAATGGAAAACCTCTTCAAAAACGAAATCGATAAACTGAGGGAGGACATGAAGAAGACATGGGCTGAACATAAAGAAGAAATAGAAAAACTGAAAAAACAAATCACAGAACTTATGGAAGTGAAGGACAAAGTAGAAAAGATAGAAAAAACAATGGATATCTACAATGATAAATTCAAAGAGACAGAAGATAGAATTAGTGATTTGGAGGATGGAACATCTGAGTTCCAAAAAGAAACAGAAACTATCAGGAAAAGAATGGAAAAATTTGAAAAGGGTATCAGGGAACTCAAGGACAATATGAAGCGCACACATATACGTGTTGTGGGTGTCCCAGAAGGAGAAGAGAAGGGAAAAGGAGGATAAAAACTAATGGAAGAAACTATCACTGAAAATTTCCCAACTCTTACGAAAGACCTAAAATTACAGATCCAAGAAGTGCAGTGCACCCCAAAGAGATTAGACCCAAATAGGCATTCTCCAAGACACTTACTAGTTAGCATGTCAGAGGTCAAAGAGAAAGAGAGGATCTTGAAAGCAGCAGGAGAAAAACAATCCATCACATACAAGTGAAACCCAATAAGACTATGTGTAGATTTCTCAGCAGAAACCATGGAGGCTAGAAGACAGTGGGATGATATATTTAAATTACTAAAAGAGAAAAACTGCCAACCAACACTCCTATATCCAGCAAAATTGGCCTTCAAAAATGAGGGAGAAATTAAAACATTCTCAGACAAAAAGTCACTGAGAGAATTTGTGACCAAGAGACCAGCTCTGCAAGAAATACTAAAGGGAGCATGTGAGTCAGAAACAAAAAGACAGAAGAGAGAGGTATGGAGAAGAGTGTAGAAAGAAGGAAAGTCAGATATGATGTATATAATACAAAAGGCAAAATGTTAGAGGAAAATATTATCCAAACAGTAATAACACTAAATGTCAATGGACTGAATTCCCCAATCAAAAGACATAAACTGGCAGAATGGATTAAAAAACAGGATCCTTCTATATGCTGTCAACAGGAAACACATCTCAGACCCAAAGATAAACATAGGTTGAAAGTGAAAGGTTGGGAAAAGATATTTCATGCAAATAACAACCAGAAAAGAGCAGGAGTGGCTATACTAATATCCAACAAGTTAGACTTCAAATGTAAAACAGTTAAAAGAGACAAAGAAGGACACTATATACTAATAAAAGGAACAATTAAACAAGAAGACATAACAATCATAAATATTTACGCACCGAACCAGAATGCCCCAAAATACGTGAGGAATACACTGCAAACACTGAAAAGGGAAATAGACACAAATACCATAATAGTTGTAGACTTCAATTCCCCACTCTCATCAATGGACAGAACATCTAGACAGAGGATCAATAAAGAAATAGAGAATCTGAATATTACTATAAATGAGCTAGACTTAACAGACATTTATAGGACATCACATCCCACAACAGCAGGATACACCTTTTTCTCAAGTGCTCATGGATCATTCTCAAAGATAGACCATATGCTGGGTCACAAAGGAAGTCTTAACAAATTTAAAAAGATTTAAATCATACACAACACTTTCTTGGATCATAAAGGAATGAAGTTGGAAATCAATAATAGGCGGAGTGCCAGAAAATTCACAAATATGTGGAGGCTCAACAACACACTCTTAAACAACGAGTGGGTCAAAGAAGAAATTGCAAGAGAAATTAGTAAATACCTCGAGGCGAATGAAAATGAAAACACAACATATCAAAACTTATGAGATGCAGCAAAGGCAGGTCTAAGAGGGAAATTTATTGCCCTAAATGCCTATATCAGAAAAGAAGAAAAGGCAAAAATGCAGGAATTAACTGTTCACCTGGAAGAACTGGAGAAAGAACAGCAAACTAATCCCAAAGCAAGCAAAAGGAAAGAAATAACAAAGATCAGAGCAGAAATAAATGAAATTGAAAATATGAAAACAGTAGAGAAAATCAGTAAGACCAGAAGTTGGTTCTATGAGAAAATCAATAAGATTGATGGGCCCCTATCAAGATTGACAAAAAGAAGAAGAGAGAGGATGCAAATAAATAAGATCAGAAATGGAAGAGGAGACATAACTACTGACCTCACAGAAATAAAGGAGGTAATAACAGGATACTATGAACAACTTTACGCTAATAAATACAACAATTTAGAGGAAATGGACGGGTTCCTGGAAAGACATGAACAACCAACTTTGACTCAAGAAGAAATAGATGACCTCAACAAACCAATCACAAGTAAAGAAATTGAATCAGTCATTCAAAAGCTTCCTAAAAAGAAAAGTCCAGGACCAGATGGCTTCACATGTGAATTCTACCAAATATTCCAGAAAGAATTAGTACCAACTCTCCTCAAACTCTTCAAAAGAATCGAAGTGGAGGGAAAACTACCTAATTCATTCTATGAAGCCAACATCACCCTCATACCAAAACCAGGCAAAGATATTACAAAAAAAGAAAACTACAGACCAATCTCTCTAATGAATATAGATGCAAAAATCCTCAATAAAATTCTAGCAAATCGTATCCAACAACACATTAAAAGAATTATACATCATGATCAAGTAGGATTCATCCCAGGTATGCAAGGATGGTTCAACATAAGAAAATCAATTAATGTAATACACCAGATCAACAAATCAAAGCAGAAAAATCACATGATCATCTCAATTGATGCAGAGAAGGCATTTGACAAGATTCAACATCCTTTCCTGTTGAAAACACTTCAAAAGATAGGAATACAAGGGAACTTCCTTAAAATGATAGAGGGAATATATGAAAAACCCACAGCTAATATCATCCTCAATGGGGAAAAATTGAAAAATTTCCCCCTAAGATCAGGAACAAGACAAGGATGTCCACTATCACCACTATTATTCAACATTGTGTTGGAGGTTCTAGCCAGAGCAATTAGACAAGAAAAAGAAATACAAGGCATCAAAATTGGAAAGGAAGAAGTAAAACTATCACTGTTTGCAGACGATATGATACTATATGTCGAAAACCCGGAAAAATCCACAACAAAACTACTAGAGCTAATAAATGAGTACAGCAAAGTAGCAGGTTACAAGATCAACATTCAAAAATCTGTAGCATTTCTATACACTAGTAATGAACAAGCTGAGGGGGAAATCAAGAAATGAATCCCATTTACAATTGCAACTAAAAGAATAAAATACCTAGGAATAAATTTAACTAAAGAGACAAAAAAACCTATATAAAGAAAACTACAAAAAACTGTTAAAAGAAATCACAGAAGACCTAAATAGATGGAAGGGCATACCGTGTTCATGGATTGGAAGACTAAATATAGTTAAGATGTCAATCCTACCTAAATTGATTTACAGATTCAATTCAATACCAATCAAAATCCCAACAACTTATTTTTCAGAAATAGAAAAACCAATAAGCAAATTTATCTGGAAGGGCAGGGTGCCCCGAATTGCCAAAAACATCTTGAGGAGAAAAAACGAAGCTGGAGGTCTCGCGCTGCCTGACTTTAAGGCATATTATGAAGCCACAGTGGTTAAAACAGCATGGTATTGGCATAAAGATAGATATATCGACCAATGGAATCGAATACAGGGCTCAGATATAGACCCTCTCATCTATGGACATTTGATCTTTGATAAGGCAGTCAAGCCAACTCACCTGGGACAGAACAGTCTCTTCAAGAAATGGTGCCTAGAGAACTGGATATCCATATGCAAAAGAATGAAAGAAGACCCATGTCTCACACCCTACACAAAAGTTAACTCAAAATGGATCAAAGATCTAAACATTAGGTCTAAGATCATAAAACAGTTAGAGGAAAATGTTGGGAGATATCTTATGAATCTTACAACTGGAGGTGGTTTTATGAACCTTAAACCTAAAGCAAGAACACTGAAGAAGGAAATAAATAAATGGGAGCTCCTCAAAATTAAACACTTTTGTGCATCAAAGAACTTCATCAAGAAAGTAGAAAGACAGCCTACACAATGGGAGACAATATTTGGAAATGACATATCAGATAAAGGTCTAGTATCCAGAATTTATAAAGAGATTGTTCAACTCAACAATAAAAAGACAGCCAACCCAATTACAAAATGGGAAAAAGACTTGAACAGACACCTATCAGAAGAGGAAATACAAATGGCCAAAAGGCACATGAAGAGATGCTCAATGTCCCTGGCCATTAGAGAAATGCAAATCAAAACCACAATGAGATATCATCTCACACCCACCAGAATGGCCATTATCAACAAAACAGAAAATGACAAGTGCTGGAGAGGATGCGGAGAAAGAGGCACACTTATCCACTGTTGGTGGGAATGTCAAATGGTGCAACCACTGTGGAAGGCAGTTTGGCGGTTCCTCAAAAAGCTGAATATAGAATTGCTATACGACCCAGCAATACCATTGCTGGGAATCTACTCAAAGGACTTAAGGGCAAAGACACAAACGGACATTTGCACACCAATGTTTATAGCAGCGTTATTTACAATTGCAAAGAGATGGAAACAGCCAAAATCTCCATCAACAGAAGAGTGGCTAAACAAACTGTGGTATATATATACAATAGAATATTATGCAGCTTTAAGACAGGACAAACTTATGAAGCATGTAATAACATGGATGGACCTAGAGAACATTATGCTGAGCGAGTCTAGCCAAAAACTAAAGGACAAATACTGTATGGTCCCACTGATGTGAACGGCCATTCGAGAATAAATTTGGAATATGTCATTGGTAACAGAGTCCAGCAGGAGGTAGAAACAGGGTAAGATAATGGGCAATTGGAGCTGAAGGGATACAGACTGTGCAACAGGACTAGATACAAAAACTCAAAAATGGACAGCACAGTAATACCTAATTGTAAAGTAATCATGTTAAAACACTGAATGAAGCTGCATCTGAGCTATAGGTTTTTGTTTTGTTTTGTTTTGTTTTGTCTTTACTATTATTACTTTTATTTTTTTCTCTATATTAACATTCTATATCTTTTTCGGTTGTGTTGCTAGTTCTTCTAAACCGATGCAAATGTACTAAGAAACGATGATCGTGCATCTATGTGATGATGTTAAGAATTACTGATTGCATATGTAGAATGGTATGATTTCTAAATGTTGGGTTAATTTCTTTTTTTCCGTTAATTAAAAAAAAAAAGAGAAGGGGTAATTGGAGCTGAAGGGATACAGACTGTGCAACAGGACTGGATATAAAAACTCAGAAATGGACAGCACAATACTCCCTAATTGTAATGCAATTATGTTAAAACATAGAATGAAGCTGCATGTGAGGTATAGGGTTTTTTTTTCTCTCTATTATCATATTAATTCTTATTCTGTTGTCTTTTTATTTCTTTCTCTAAATCGATGCAAATGTACTAAGAAATGATGAATATGCAACTATGTGATGATATTAAGAATTACTGATTGTACATGTAGAATGGAATGATTTCTAAATGTTTTGTTAATTTTTTTTAATTAATAAAAAAAAAGATAATCCATTTAAAGCAGTCAGTACCTAAGACTCAATCAAGATTTACTATTTTTCTCAGTCTCTCTATAATTTATTCTTTAAAAATTATGTTTTAAATGTATAGATTTACTATATAAACAATCCAAATACATATTTTCTAACATGTTAATTTTTCTGAACAACAGAAAAAAGTTCATCCACTCCGAATTTATTGAGCACCTACTATGTGCAAGGTAATGAGGATGATTTTATACATAGCACAAAACTCCCTGTTCATAATGAGGTAATACCTAACAGGTGTGAGCTGATTTTCCAGAAAATGCTGTTTGGTTTTCTCATTTCCATCATGAGATACATTTTATTATTTTCATGATTACTATATAGATGAGGGAAAACCCACCTAGATTACTTGTTCACTATCTCATAACGAGTAAGTATCAGAAACTACATTTGCGTTATTATGGCTTCTCCCCATTTCATTCTACATTTCTGTTTTCCTTTCATAGAGGGGACATATTTAAGCTACTTCTCACAGCACTGTTGTGAGGAGGCTGTAGAACAAGGGATGTGGATTTACTCCCCTCTTAAGATTGGAAAGCATGACTCATGTGCCTTGTTCTGCTTGTTAAACTTTAGTGAAGTGATGCGTGTCATTCTTGAGCAAAGGGAAGCTGGAATCATCTCTGTACTCTTTCCCTTCAGTGGCCACCTTTAAGAGCATGTACAGGAAAGAAGCATTGTGGGTTGGAAGGGAAACAACTCCGTAAGAGACTGAACAAAGTCAAGGATGAGTAATAAAATCACTGCCTGAATTCTACTTGGGGCCATATTTTCTATGTCACTGATTTGAAAGGTATTGACATGCTTTGCCAGGGCTGCTGTAACAAAGCACCAGAGACTAGTTGGCACAAACACAATAAATTAATTGGCTCATAGTTACAGAGGTTAGAAGTCTGAAACTAAACTGTCTGCATGACTCTGCTTCCTCTTTAAAGGGCGAATCCCTTGAATACCTCTCTCCTGGCTTCTGGTGGGTAGCCAGCTATTCATGACATTCTTCAGCCTTTGACAGCACCACTCAATTTCAGCCTTGGCCACATGACTATCTCTATCTTTGGTCAGTTTCAAAATTTCTTCTTCTCATAAGGACACGTCATACTGTACTGAGGCCCAACCCTTTACAGTTTAGCCTTATCTTAATTAATCACATTTTCAAAGAACCTATTTCTAAATAATTTCACATTCACAGAACTGAGGCATAGGACTTGAACATGTCTTTTGGGGGGACATAATTCAATCCATAACAGTCTACCCTCAGACCCCAAAAGCCACATCCTTCCCACATACAAAATGCATCCAGTCCAACCCAATATCTAAAAATCTTTAGCCATTTCAATAACATCTTTACATTCAAAACCTCATCAAAACCACTTATCCAGGGGTAAAATTCCTCTCCCTAAGTATACCTGTGAAATCTAGACAACGAGTTACCTGCTTACAAAATACAGTGGTGGACATATAATATCAGACTTCAGTTAGAGATACAAACGAAGTGGCTCTAGTTGGGATTAAGGTAAATCAGAATACAGGATAAATGTTGATATTGTCTGTATTCTCATACTTTACCTTCTGTCTGAGACCAAAGGAAGAGATGTTTTATTTTCTCCAAAATTTAAATTTTCTATACCACATAATCTAACTTAACCTATCTGGCTGGTTCATTTGAACAACCTCAACACATGGAGGCAAGAATAGTAAATGAAAACTTGTTATTCTGATTACCTTAAGGTAATACCCTGATGCATTTCAGAGTATATTAGGCAGATAATAAAAAATCATTTGCAAAGTTCCTTGAGGACTGGAGAAAAAATATGGATCTATAAAACTTTCCCACCTGGGAAGGTCTTCATACTATCTCAAGCATGAGGGACTCCCAAGTTAATAGGCCAAGCCCTTGATGATCTTGAGGATTGCTCTTATGAAACTTATTTCTGTATCAGGGAAGCTAAGCTTACCTATAATCATGCCTAGGAGTCACTTCCACAGAACATCCTTTGTTGCTCAGATATGGTTTTTCTTTCTCTCTCTAAGCCGAATTTTGTAAGTAAACTCATTACCTTCCTCCCCTACAGGTGACATGATTTTCAAGGGTGAGCTTGGCCTTGGCATCATGGGATTGAAAATGGCTTCTTGAGAAAAGGGTAAAAAGAAACATAACAAAAATAGGCTTCAATTGCTAAGAGATTTCAAATAGAGTTGAGAGGCTCTTCTGAAAGTTACTCTTGTGGAAGCTTCAGCTAGATTTTGCTAATTGGCATGATATGCCAAGCTCCAACGAACAGAATTCCTGTAAACCCTAAAAAACACCCAGGGCTCTATCTGAGACTTCATAAAAGTTTCACTCACCAAATTTATTTATCAGAAACCTATAAACTGGCAGACAGTTTCTAGGACAGATAAGCCCTGAAACCCAGAGTTACAAGTCTCTCTAAGAGCATCAACCAGTTGCATCTCCCCAATTCCATAATGTCGACACCCTCTTTTCAACATGAGGAAGTTAGAATGGTCATTGCCCAAATATCCCTAAAGAGAGAATGATCAAAGGAGAAGGAGGAGTTGTATCAGAGAGGATAGGGTTTAACAAATGAGTATGACTACCGAATCAATATATTAGTATTTCTTTTTAGTGTCCAATATATTAGGGAAGCTAGAAGGAAATACCTGAGATGGTAGGACTATAATCCATACCATACTTTGAAGTTTGTTCTATGACTACTTGTTAAAATGTACACCAAAATATATCACTTTTTTGCATATATATCACATTAAAAATATTTAAGAAATAACTAGTGGAGTAGGCATTGGATACATATTCTCATTCCAAGAGAAAAGGGCAAAAAGGATCATGGATCCCAAGACATTATGAAACCAAGCAGAACAAATCCCACTAGATTTCAAGTCTTCATAGTAATCAACAGCTTAATGCTTTGTCCTCACGATCCTGTTGTAGCATGATGCCACCATCACTTCATACTGGGTTGGAATTCCACGATCAGGGAACATCAGGGTGGTGGCACCATCTTTTTCAAACCCTGGAATGAACACACCCTCCTAACTTGATTAATGTACCTTCACTGCTCTCTTCTTGGAACCACTGATCCTTCATTTCATCCCATTTCTCCACTTTTCAGTCAAGGTTGCTAATGTTTCTGCCAACATAAAATTCTCAAAAATATTGTCAGTTGTTTGTCAAACTCCTGGAAATACAAGCCATCAGACTAAAGGGGCTTCCACAAATCATTCCTGGATAATTGCACCTTAATCCTGATTTCTTCTGTGATTGATGACTAGATCCATAAATCATATGCCTAAACTTAGCAAATGGCTGTCCAGCCATACCCTGGGCTCTGTTTCCAGCCAAAGCTGTGAGGATAGGCTAAAAGGTATCCAAATCGTCAAGTGCAGTTCTTGTTTGTGGAACAGTTCATTCTTCAATGTATTTCTTTACTCGCATATTTTACTATAAGCAGGAAGGTGAAACCAGGCTGTGCCTTACTTACTGTTCTTAGAAGTCTCCTCAGCTAAATATCCAGGTATATCACAAACAAGTTCTTCTTTCCATGTGACATCAGATCACAATTCTACCCATTTGTTTGACACTCAACAAGGACTACCTTTCCTCCAAGTTACAATTTCACATTCATAAATTCTAAGTTCTAAACAAAAACACATTCAACATTCGTACTGCCAACAACACTGTTCAAGGCAATCTAGACTTTTACTATCAAACCCCTCAAAGTACTCCCAGCCTCTAGCCAGTACCCAATTCCAAAGCTACTTCCACAATTTGGGGTATATATTTTTAACAACAGCAGAACACTACTTTCTCAGTACCAAAAACTCTTCATTTGGCAGGGTTATTGTAACAAAACATCACAGACTAGTTGGCTTAAACAACAGAAATTTGTCTCATGATTAAGGAAAGTTGTCCGAAAACAACTTGTTGGCAGAGCCATACATCATCTACAAATGAATATATTCCCTCTCTTCTGGCTTCTGCTAGGTAGTTTGCAATCCATAACATTCTATGGCTTCTGGCAGCACAATTCAATCTCTACCTCCATCCTGTGGCTGGTCTGACATTGCTTCAAATTTTTTTCTCCTTATAAGGACACCAGTCATTGGATTAGGACATACCCTAATCCAGTTTGGCTTCATTTTAAACAATAACATCTTTAAAGATCCTATTTACAAATATGTTCACATTCGCAGGATTGGGTGATAGGAACTGAACATGACTTTTTCAGGGACACAATTCAGAGTATAATTTGGGGAGGGTTAGGAAACAAGAAAATAGCAAGAGAAGGTGATAAGCACTACAGCTTAGAGGCGGACAGAAGTAAACAGAGGGAGCACAGAAAAAGATGGTGAAGCCAGTCCGGTGGGATAGAAGAGTCTCTAAAAATATAGAAGGTATTTAACATGACCTATGAAGAATGAATAGCATTTTCCAAGTAAAGAAAGTAAATTAAGAACCAGCTTTCTCTTACTATTTTTTTTTAAAAGAGCTTATTCTGCTATTATGTGGCATTCCAAATTCTGCTTATGTCACTTTATTTGACCATTTTTCCAGTTACCTATTTTTTTTCCTGTTACCTCCCCAGAGAAACCATAAGCTACTTGGAGAAGGCCAAAGCCACAGTATCTCCTTCCTCTGTTGGGATCTGCTTCAATGTCTGCTAGTTATTCTGATGGGTATAATTGCATGTGCCTGTAGTTTCTGTACCTGAGATTTGTGTGCTGAAATGTATTTGTTTATCAATCACCATCACCACCAATGTGGCAGAGATTTCCACAAGCCAAAATACTGTGTGATTACTACTAGGAGAATAGTAGTAATGAAAAACTTCAGAAACAATAAGAGAAAATCAAGATTATTATAACACTCCGATTTTAAATAAGGCACAATGGGCAGCAAATTGACTATTTTTATTATAATCAATGGCAACAGATGTACCTACAATAATTAGTACATTACTACAATGCTTTGATATGAAGTTCAAATTAGAATTAACACTATTCATTTGTGGTAGGCAGAATAATGGCCTACTAAAGATGTCCCTATCTTAATCCCAGAACCTGTATGTATACAACTTTCAATAGCAAAAGGGATTTGCAGGTGTGAATAAATGATGGATCTTATTATGTTTTTTTACAATTTTTGTTTATTTTTCTTAAGAAACAAACCACCTGTTCCCATTCCCCCCCCCCTTCCCCTCTCAACCCCTGGAAATCCCTAATCTTTCTATCTCTGCAAATTTGCTATTTATCATCATCTCTTGGTAAATGGTATCAGACAACTTTTATCATTGTGTACCTTGCATATTTCACTGAGAATAATGTTTTCAAGGTTCTGCCAAGGAACACAATGTCTCATAACTTTATTCATTCTTACATACAGATAGGTAGATTTACATTAACACATGACAATCTCAAAGATCCATATATATGAATGGCAACTCCTTAACATTCATTTTCTCTTTGACAGTTCAAAAGGGGAAATAAATGAAAGCTGATAAGATTCTGGTGACAGTATTAACATTGTATAATGTAGGATTTAAGAACAATGGCTTTAGAGATGACAAGTTTTCTAACTTGACAACATATCAGAATTAACCTGGGATGCTGGTTAAAACACAGATTTCTGGGCCTCATCTCCAGAGTTTCCCAAGAATGTGATTTTTTTTTTTTTTATGTTCCTGGGAACTATACATGCTGCCCAAATTGGAATCCCAAGCTAAAATTTTGATTCTACTATTTAACAGTTGTCAGACTTTGGAAAAGTTCATCTACTTCTCAATACCTCAGTTTTCTCATCTGTAACTTAAAGTAGCAGACAAATTTGTTGTTTCATGCCTATCACCTCCACAACTCACCATTCCAAATCATGCTGACGGAGTCCTAGTGAGAGGACCTGCCACTCTCTCTACCCAAGGGGCTGTGTTAGATTCACCCAGAGGACCTGCCCAAAGACTAGCAAGTTAATGTGGCCAGAGCACCCCTCAGCCAACGGTAGATGAAAGGTGGAAAATCACACATGTATTGTAGGTACATCTGTTGCCATTGATTAAGAGCTTCTTGTCCCTCAGGTGGGACGACTCTGTAGCATGGTCTTATCAGGGACTCACAAAGCATGATCCTGCAACCAGTAGAACCAGCATCACTTGGAAGCTTTTTAGAACAGAACAAAGTTTCCAGATTCATGCCCAGACATAGTGAATCTGAAATTCTGGGGATGGTCCCCAGCATTCTGTTTCCACAAACCCTGCAAAAGATTTTGATGCAGATCAAATGTTGAGAACCATCTCCCAGATATCACCAGAGGAGTGAGTCCAAGATGTGCTGAGCAAGCTACATGCTTATTAAAACATGTATCATGTATTCACATTCTTTCATTGTCTGTCTTACTTCTGCACCTCCCCCTACTGGTGCTTTCCAGTATCAACTCTGCCACCACCACCCCCTTCCCCCCCTAAAAAACCAATAAAAAACAAACACAACCCCCAACCAAGACCATTCCAGCCAATCCTAAAGAACACCTGGAGCAATATATAAGCTTCCACAAGGGTTACATGCACTAGAGTAACTTTCCAGAAACCTACAAACTCCAAATGGGTTCCTGGTCCAGATAAGTCCTGAAACCTAGCCCAGCCTTTCCAACATCAGATAGTTCCATCTCCTTACTCCATATTAGTGACAGACCCTTCCAATATCAAAAATTTAGAATCACCATAGCCTAAACATCCCTAAAGAGAAGGATGGAAAGATCAAAGGTGATGGTGGAGTTACACAAAGAAGATAGGATTTAACAAATGAATATGAATGCTGAATCATTAAATTGATATTTCTTTTAGTCTCCAGTATTTTAGAGTAGCTAGAAGTAAAAACCTGAAATTGTGAAATTGTAATCCATGTTAAAATCTGAAATGTATGTTACAACTAACTGTGGTGCTGTGCTTGGAAATTTATTGCTTTTTTTGTATATATGTTATTGTTCACAAAAAAAGAAGGAAAAAGTCTATTGTGATGATAAAAAAATATTTAAACCCTCTAGCCTCCTATATTCTGGAGCAGCTAGAACGAAAAATATGAGAGGATCGGATGGTAACCCATGACAAACTCTGGGATCTGTCGTGTAACTACTTCTTGAAGTGTGCTTTGTAAACTCCTGCTTTTTTTATTTCTTTGCTTTGTACATATGTTATATACTGTACAATAAAAAAAGTTAAAAAGAAAAAGAATAGTAAAGTAACAATAAAAAATAAGCAAACACACACATATTCTAATCATCTCAGTATCTGTGCCTGGGAATCTGCTTTAAGATAATTAATATAAATATGCGTATAGCTCACAAGCCCATTGTAAAAATTAAATTAAATAATGCATTAAAAAGTGCTTAAAAACAGTACCTGGAACATGTTGAGATTGTGATTATGATTATTAACTGAAAGATGTTAATATACAAAAAATAGATTTAAAATTTGAATACTCTAGCATGAAAAATAAAATAAGCATTTCTTTCAATGTTAAAAGTTAGGGAGCCTCAGGCAGGTCATGGTGGCTCAGCAGGCAGAGTTCTCGCCTGCCATGCTGGAGACCTGGGTTTGATTCCTGGTGCCTGTCCATGTTAAAAAAAAAAAAAAAAAGTTAGGAAGCCTCTCAATTTTAACGTAGGACTTCTGGTGTATAAAATAGTTGTAGTTCAATTAACTCTATAGACTTTTGACACTGTCTGCCTTCTGTGATTAAATAATTGTTGCCACTCTCCTGGGGATGATCCTCTCTAAATATTCGTCCATAAAAACTTGAAAATCTGTGTCCATCAGAATGCATTTAAAAAACTACTTCAGTCATGAAATTCTCTCTTATATTACTGAGGAATTACTGAGAAATCAAGCCCAGGGCAATGTCACTGTGACTTCATAATACATCTGACATTTGGGTAATTTGACATGATAATGAACAATAATTACCTTGTAAGTGAGGTGCAAACTAGTCACATCTCTTTTCCTATGAGAAAGACACTTGCTTCTCATCTCTGGCTTAAACTTCCACAGACATTTGCCATAATGGACATTCACCACTGTGAAGAGTCTTCAGCAGGGATCTAGCCTCATTCCATAGCACATAGCATTCAAAGAAAATGTACCAACTTGGCCTAATTAGCACATGTTGAGGAATGAATTTATGAATTTGGCAGATTAAAGAATATGGGACATACAATTTTATTGGGGGTTATAAGAATACTACAGTGATATCATGTATACCTTTTATCTAAATTAATCAATTGTTGATGTTCTGTCAAATTTGATTCATCTCCCTTTCCCTTACTGAATACACACATTTACACGTGCAAATACAATTAATATTGCCAAGTCATTTGAGAGTTCAAGATAGCTGCAGGATCATTTACTTCCAAACTCTTCACCATTTATTTCCTAACACCAAGGGATACTTCTTTCACTTTTTAAGCAAATATTTTATGACACCTTTTGATACTATCATGAATTTCATATACAAAAACCCTGCATATACATAATTGCAAAAAAGCAAATTCATAAAGACTCAACCGTACTATTACAGAAAAATATGAGAGTGTCAGTTTGCCAGAACTACTATGACAAATACCACAAAACGGGTTGGCTTAACAATAAGCATTGTCTCAAGACTTTGAAGAACACCAGAAGGCCAAAGTCAAGATACCAGCAAGGTCATGCTTTCTCCCAGGGTTGGTAGCATTTCTGGTGATGGCAGTACTTTATCATATGGTCACTCTCTCTTCTCTGGCTTCTACTCATTTCTGGATTCTTCTGACTGAATATCTGCATAGCCTTTCTTTATAAGGCGTCGAGTTAGGGGCATTAAGGCACATCCTGATTCAATTTGGATAACATCTTAACTTATACTATCTTTTTCAAAGTGTCCTACCTACAAATGGGTTCTCACCCACAGGAACACAGATTAAGGTCTGACCCTGCCTTTTCTGGGGCAAATGATACAATCCCCAAAAGAGAATGAATATAACAAAAATAAAAAGACAGTCATCTACACTAGATGACTGAAGAAATCATACTTGGTTGTTCAAATACTCTAACTCATGTTGTCATCAATAGTTTCAAAATACTGAACTCCTGACAGCCTTCTAAACAAAGCAAAGCACAAACTTCCCTGAATGCACACAATCACTAAATCATTGGACATTCAAGGAATTCTAAAACAGTACAGAAGTGCTTTGTGTTGATACACATATATGCACAACACACACACATTCTTGGCCTTGCCAAATTTAATACTCTCCATAATTTCCCAGAATACCTCTTAGGGAAGTACTACCTTCATTGAGAATAAGCAATTGAAGCAGAGCAAAATAAATATAAAACATATTTAAAGCTATAAGGCATTTATGTTTTATTAAATTAATGTTTCCTGACATATATCATTTATATACCTTTTTATTCCACAACTCAAAACCAGAACTATATTCACTTGACAAAAAGCAAGTTCATTTGAGGCTTACAATCTACCTTTTCATGATCCTTCTAACACTGTCAGCTACAAGGATAATTTTTTTCCTAAGACTTTAAGTACCAGTGATGAACCTCCAGATGGAGCATTAATACAAAAGATTCAATAAACATAAATGATCCTTCCACTTACTTTGATTTGTTGCAGATCATATTACCCATTCCCACCAGCCAACAATAACTTTACAAAGTATTACTATAAAATGAATGTAGAGATATTTCCCTTTTTCATAAAACCCAAAGCCAAAATAATAATGCAGTCTTAAACAAATGCGTGCAATTATATACACAGTAGCTCAGGTAATTTATTACTACAATATTAAGTCAAGTGCATACTGGGCTTGCAGCAGCAACTACATTTCCAGTGCTCATAGGCTCAGTACATTGACAGAAAGCCAAACTTGTCAATTACCTGAAATTAAATTTGTTTAAATAATTATGATTCTATATAATGTTTCCGCTCAAAATACATTTTAAAAGCTAGTTCTGGAACACAAAATAATTCTATAGTAGCCTATTCTTGCATATGAATAGAAGTAAAAAATTGTAAGAATGCAACAGTTATGTTCCATAATATACTCTTATGTAAAAGTATTAAGGGAGTACTTTGTGAAAGATAACGTTAGAAATCCCTACCTTGATATTCAGCAACTAATAGCACAAATGGCTGGGAAACCTGAAAGAGGAATCTTAATTACAAAATGGTAAAAGGTGCCCCTCTAACCTGATTTGGGTGTACTGGGTAACACAAGTTATTCTCTGTATATAGCTTATATACTTTATCAAAAATCACATGCACACATAAGGATTCCAAGAGATTTTCAAAATGCTTTCAAGTAAAAAAAATATCAGTAGTATGTTTAGCCACTGACCTCTTTTCTTTCCTGGATATGATGGGGAAAAGAGATAATATTACAAAGCAATGCAGATCATCTTCCATTCAGGTTACTGGTTGAAATAAAACAAGCCTTGGTTTCATGGCCAGTACTACAATTTCCTTTATTTAAGACTCCTTTTTAAAAATAATATAAAAGTAAAATATATTATCTAGACCATAATTTTATAGTAGAAACACAGGAGATTTACACAAATACCTCCTTCAATTTTGGCACATTCTTTAAAACGTCATAGCTTCCAAACGTACATTGAATCTACTGATGTGAAACCCATCTATGCATCCTTTTTCTTACTCCTTACTATGAGTTTTTTCCAGTATTAATATATGAAGATATGATCATCCAATTTTAATACATATACATTCCTAAATTTCCTAGAATGGCAATCCTAGATGAACAAACTGACCAGAATAAGCGAATGGAACTCAGTTTCATTCATTTGACTGAGTTGGTTCCTTCAGCAATGTCAACTGTGATTACTTTTTCTGTCATGTTAACACTGGATAGTAGATTGAGTGCAACAGCTTTTAGAGTACAGGTTGAGATACACCTGTCAAGCATCAAGCAGAATCACATTTGAATTACAACCTAGAACTGAAAGGGCTTTTCTACTCTTTGAACCAAACATTGGAAGGAAAAGGTTTAGAAGCATTTGACTTTTGAGTGATCCATTTATGAGACCTTGTTAAAAGAAAATAGCTATAAATAAACAACATATTCCATGATGTGAATTTACACAGATTGAGATGTTAACAACAAACCTAATTTGTTTCTTCTCAGAGTTAATTCCTCAGTCTCTTTTCTCCATCTCCACCTCAACCTCCCCTCTCTCTCCCCTCACCCAGGCCCCCCAAAACCCATCTATCCTTCCTTTGACTTTCTTGCTCATAAATTGCTGTCTTTCCTTACTCCAGCAAGCAAGCACTCTCGCACTTCAAGTAAAGTTTGAATGCCATATTCAATCCTAAGAAAAAGCAGAAACACCGCATAATTTTATTGTAAGAAGTGGGAGACTAAACTTTAGTAGCTTCCAAACACCAACTTTAGAAGTCACTATTGGATTGTGGGAATGTTACATAAATTGAAAAAAATCATTGGAACAGCTCTATCCAACAGAACCGTCTGTTAAAGTGGACATGTTCTGTATCTCCCCTGCCAATAAGTTCTCCGCAAGACACATGTGACTACTGAGCAAGTGAATATTACTAGTGCCATTGAGGAAGTGAATTACTAAATTTATATAATTTTAGTTAATATGAACTTAAATTGCTATATCTGATTTGTGGCTACCATACTGAACAAGGCAGATCTAAAACATTCAACTTCACAATTACTTAAAGCCCTTGATTTAAATGAAGGAATTTAGTTAGAAGAAAAATACAGGATAAATTAAATATGAATATATAACTTTAACAGCTTTATTGAGATGTATTTTGCATATTAGAAAAAATTTATTAGACCTACTCTAAGTGTGTCTAAAGTGGTACCTCATTGTGGCCTTGTTTGGTAATTTCCTATGCGTACTGATATTGAGCATCTTTTTCAAGTTTTTAATGAAGAAAGATGTTCTTTGGAGAAACGTCCTTTCAAATCCTTTACCCATTTTTTAATTGGCTTATTGTTCTTGTTCTTATTGAGTTGTAAGTATTCTTTATATATTCTAGACATAAGTCCTTTATCAGACATATAATTTACAAACATTGTAAAAATTACCCCAATTCTTTGGATTGTCTTTCACTTTCGTGATGGTATCATTCACAGTACAAAAGATTTTCATTTAATGAAATCTGATTATTTTCTCATTTACCACATATATTTTTGGTGTCATATAGAAGAAACCACTGCTTAACAAAAGGGCATGATGATTTACTCATATGTTTCTGCCTAAGGACTTTACAGTTATAGCTCATATGTTTAAGAATAGTATGCATTCAGAATTACATTTCACCTGCAGTGTGAGGTAGAAATCTAATTTGATTTTTGTTCTAGTTTGCTAGCTGCCAGAATGCAACACACCAGAGACGGACTAGCTTTTAATAAAGGGGATTTATTTTGTTAGTTCTTCAGAGGAAAGGCAGTGAACTTTCATCTGAGGTTCTTTCTTATGTGGGAAGGCACAGGGTGATCTCTGCTGGCCTTCTCTCCAGGCCTCTGGGTTCCAATAACTTTCCCCAGCGTGATTCCTTTCTGCATTTCCAAAGGCCTGGGCTGAGCCACAAGTGCTAAGATGAGATGCTTGGGCCATGCTACATTGAACTCTGTCATTTAAGCACTAGCCAATTAAGTCAAACATCATTCATTGCAGCAGGCACGCCTCCTAGCCAACTGCAGATGTAATTAGCAACAGATGAGATTCAGATACCATTGGCTCATGTCCACAGCAACAAAACTAGGTGCCTTCACCTGGTCAAGTTTTGCATGTGGATATCCAGTTGTCTGAACTATTTTTGTAAAGGTTACTCTTTACCTCATTGAATTGCCTTAGAAACACTGTTGAAAATCAACTGATCATGAAATAGTGTTTATTTCTTGGATTCTCAATTCCATTTCATTGTTCTGTAGGCATATCCTTATGCTTGTACCACAGTCCATGATTACCAGAGTTTTCTGCCCATTTTGAAATCAGAAAATGTGAGGCTTTCAGCTTTATTTTTCTACTTCAAGATTGTTTGGAATAATTTGGGTCTCCTGCATTTTCATATGAATTTCAAGGACAATTTCTAATTTTTTGAAAACAAAGTCAACTAGCATTTTGGTAGAGACTGCATTAGATCTAAAAATCAGAGGAATAGTGTCATCCTAACAACATTAAATCTTCCAGTTCATGAACATGGTATATCTATTTATTTAGCTCTTCTTCAATTTCATATAGCCACATGTTGTCATATTCAGCGTATAAATCTTGTACTTCTTTTGTTAAACCATTACCCAAGTATTTGTAAACTTCTTGGTGCTATTGTAAATGGAACTGTTTCTTAGTTTATTTTTTAGGTTAATCATTGCTTTTATCTGTTGATTTTGTAACCTGCAACTTTGTTGAATTCATTGACAAGGTCTCACTTTTTGGGTCAATTTGTTACAAGTTGCTAGCCACAAAAAATCGAATTATCTTAAAGTGCAGATAGTTTTACTTCTTCCATTTTCATTTGAATGCCTTTCATCTCCTTTTCTTGCCAGATTACCATGGCTAGGACTTCCAAAACAACATCCTTACTTTAGTTCCAATTTTGGGGGGAACGCATCAAACCTTTCACGATTAAGAAAAATGTTAGCTGTGGGTTTTTGTAGATGCTTTTTGATCACGTTAAGTTCCTTTGCATTCCTAGTTCCATGAGTATTTTTATCAAGAAAGTGCACTATATTTTATCAAATGCTTTTTCTATATCTATTGAGATGATCTTGTGGTATTTGATCCTTTTATATTTTTAACATGGTACATTATATTGATAAATCTTGGGATGTAGACCCTAACTTTTGATTCCTTGGTTAATACCATCTGGTAAAGTGTATACTCTATACTCAATTCCTTTGCTAATATTTTCTTACGGAATTTTTTTTCATCTGCATTCCTATGTGATATTGGTCTGTAGTTTTCTATTCATTGTGATATCTATATCTGGTTTTGCTATCACGATCATAAAAACCTCATAGAAAAAGTTAGGAACTATACCTTTTATATTTTGGAGGTGATTTTATGAAATATTGTTGCTAACTCATTAAATGTTTAGAAGAATTTGCCTGTGATGCTATCAGAGCCTGGGAAGTTGCAGGAAGTTTCAAAATTGCTAATGCAATCTCTCTAAATCCCAATTTACTTCCAACGTCTCTACTTGGAAATTTTACTACTTCTTCAGTCAGTTTTAATAGTTTGTGTTTTGAGAAATTTAAACTTTTCACTTAAGTTTCCTAATGTTCATAATTTTTTCTTATAATCTTTTTTCATTTCTGTAATGTGGTAGTGATAAGCCCAGCTTTCATTCTTTTTTTAAAACTTTTTTTGTTGTATAGTGTAACATACGTATAAAGCAAAGAAGTAAAAAAGCAATAGTTTTCAAAGCACTCTTCAAAAAGTGGTTACAGGACAGATCAAAGAGTTTTTCATGAGCTACCATCCAATCCTGTCATATTTTTCCTTCTAGCTGCTCCAGAATATAGGAGGCTAGAGGGCTTAAATCTTTTTTATCATCACAATTGACTTTTCCCTTTTTTGTGAAGGATAGCATATATACAAAAAGCTATAAATTTCCAAGCACAGCACCACAATTTGTTGTAGAACATATTTCAGATTTTAACATGGGTTACAATTTCACAATTTTAGGCTTTTACTTCTAGCTGCTCTAAAATACTGCTGACTAAAAGAGATGTCAATTTAATGATTCAGCATTCATAGTAATTTGTTAAGTCCTATCTCCTATGTATAATTCCACCAACACCTTTGACCTTTCTATCCCTCTCTTTGGGGTTGTTTGGGCTATGGCAATTCTGAATTTTTGATATTGGAAGGGTCTGTCACTAATATGTGTTAGGGAGTTGAAACTGTCTGATATTCTGGAGAGGCTGGGCTAGGTTTCAGGACTTATCTGGACCAGGGACCTATTTGGAGGTTGTAGGTTTTTGGCCCATCTTTCATTCTTGATATCAGTTATTTAATTTTTCTCTGCTTTTTTCTTGATAAGTCTTAGTGTTGTTTAATGCATTTTGTAGCTATTTTCAAAGAACTTGATTATATTGATAATCTTTGTTTATTTTTCTATTCTGTATTTGACTTATTTCCACTATAATTCCTACTATTTAATTTGTCTGCTTTCATAGAGTTCAAGTTCTCCTCTTATTTTACACTTTTTCAAAAGAGTGGAGATTAGGTTGATTCGAAGTCTTTTTTTTATATATATAGAAAGAGGTTTATGGCTATAATTTTTCCTCTACACACTGCTTTGACTTCTTCTCAGTTTTGGTATGTTGTACTTTTATTTTCATTAGCCTGAAATGTTTGCTAATTTCTGTCATGATTTTTTGAATGATTAACATATTAGGTCTGTCATGTTTATTGTTCAAATATTTGTGGTTTTTCCAAATTTTCTTCAATTCTTCAATTCTAATTTAACCTGATTTTATTCAGATCTCTTACTTGATAAGATCTCTATCCTTTCAAGTTCATTAAGACTTCTGTTAAGGAACATCATATGGTCTATACTAAAATATATTCCACATGCGCTTGAGAAATAGGTGGTCCATTTTGTTCGTGGATGGAGTACAATACAGATGTTTTATGGTCCAGTTGGTATATAGTGTAGCTAAGTGTTCTATATGGTTCTGCCTAATATCCATTATGCAAAGTATGGTATTGAAATAAACATCTATTATTTTTGAATTGACTATTTCTCCTTTCAGTTCCAGTTTTGAGTCATATATTTTGGTGCTTAGTTATTACAGGCATACACCTTTATAATTCTTACAATGTCCTACAGACTGATCTTTTATCATTATAAAATAGACCTGTTTAATTCTAGTATTTTTATATTAAAGTCTACTTTACCTGTCTTTTTAATGTAGCTATTCAAGTTCTTATGTTTGCTGTTTCCATGGTGTATCTTTTACATCCTTTTATGTTTGACCTATTTTTATCTCTGAATTTATATTTTGTCTTTTTGTAAATAATAGTTATTTGATTATAAAACGAAAACACTCACCTCTTAATTAGATTGATTAACCCATTCACATTCTATGTTATTATTCATATGTTTGATTTATCTATAGCATCTTGCTTTTTGCATTCTATATGTGTCATATTTTTGTTTCTTTTTCTCCTTCTGTTTGTTAAGAGATAATATTCTAGTGTAATATTTAAAATCCTCTAAATTAATGGAATTTTTCAGTTATTTTCATAACGTGCTCCAGAGTTTACTCTGAGCAACTAAATTTACCAAAATCTAAGATTTTCACTCAATTCTGGTGATATATAGAACCTCATTCTCATATAACTCTATTTATTATTCCCCATTTGGGGATGTCATAGTTATTAATAGGTACATGTTACAAACCCAAAAATAAATTGTTATACTTATTACTTTATACAATTGTATTCTTTTATAGAAGCTGAGAGAACAAAGGAGAGCAAGTATATACTCACAGAGTTTCCTACATTGTTCTTATTACACATTTCTTGTTCTGTTCCTTTATTCTTTTGGATTCGAGTATCTACTGTTACCATTTCCCTATATCACATAGTTTCATTCCCACCTCCCTTTCTGCTTTTATTATAAAATATATTAAATTTCTATATGTTTTATATTCAATAACACAATCATGGGCATACCATTTATGTGACTGGTTTTAAATAAGTTAAGAGAAGGGAGGAATAGGTGTACGAAATTATACTTTTATATTTACCTACACTATTAGCATGCTAGCACTAGTTTTCATGTGTGTCCAAATTAATGTCTGGCATCTCTTGGTTAAGGCAGAATAGTTTCCTCATAAGGCAGGTCTGCTAGCAACATCTTCTGTCACTTTTATTTATCTAGCAATGTCCTTAATTTACATTTTTTAAAGTGTGTTTTGCAGTAATTAAAACTCTTCATTGACAGTGTTGTTTTGGGGTTGCTGTTGTTCGTTTTCTTTAAAACTCTTAAATATGCCACCCCCTGCATTCTGGCCTCAATTGTTACTGATGGGGAAATCAGCTATTAACTTTTACTGTTGAATACTTATACATAATGGGTTGTTTTTCTAATTCTACTTACAAGATTTTATTTTGTTTTTCTTTTCCAACATTTTGACAACGGCATAACTGGATATCGACTGTCTTGTGTTATCCTACTTGGAGTTTGTGGATCATCTTGGTCATTGAATGATTTTAACCAAATTGCAGATATTTTCAGTCATATCTTTGACTTTATTTTCTGCTCTTTTCTCTTTTGTGTTTCCTTCTGGTATTTCCATTACACATATGTTGGTGTATTTAATGTTGGTCCACATTTGTTTGAGGCACTTTTCATTTTTCTTCCTTCTTTCTGTTCTTCACATAGTATAAGCTCTACATTAGTTTCCTATTACTTCTGTAACAAAAAACCACAAACACAGTGGCTGAACACCACACAAATATTGTTATTTCATAATTCTGGAGATCAGAAGTGAAAATGGGTTTCACTGGGCTAGAATCAAGGTGTTAGATGCTGTATTCTTTCTGTAGCTCTGGTGGAGAATTTTTTTTCAGTTTTTCAAGTTTCTAAAGGCTGCCCACATTTCTTGGATGATGATCCCAAGGCAATCTGATCTTTGCTTTTATTATCATATTCATTTCCTTGATATTGAAACTCCTGTCTTCCTTTTATCAGGATCTTTGTGATCACATTTTGCCCACCCAGGTAATAAAGGATCATCTCCCCATCTCATGATTCCTAATTTAATTACATTTACAAACTCCCCTTTGCCATTTAAGCTAACATATTGTCAAGTACTATGGACAAGCAACATATTCTGTCACTTTTACTTATCTAGCAATGTCCCTAATTTACCTTTATTTTTTAAAGTGTGTTTTGCAGTGATTAAAACTCTTCATTGACAGTGTTGTTTTGGGGTTGCTGTTGTTTATTTTCTTTAAAACTCTTAAATATGCCACCCTCCCCAAACTTTGTAAATATACAAATTTGGGGGAGGTAGAATTCTACGTACTACATTTTCTATTGGTCTATCTTTAAGTTTCCTAATTGTTTGTTCTTCCAGCTGAAATCTCTTGCTGTGTCACTCTGTTTTGCTTTCTCATTTCAGCTAATATACTTTATAACTCCAGAAATTCCATTTGGTTCTCTCTTATGTTTGTATAATTTTATTGATATTCTTGATTTGAAGAGACAGTGGCATCATTTCTCTTTTTAATTCTTTTAAAGATATTCTTTTCATTTTGAACATATTTATTATTGCTAAGTTGAAAATCTCTGTTTGCTAATCCCATCATTGGGCCCTTCTCAAAGACAAATTCTAATGCCTGTGATTTTTTCCTGCACATGAATTATAAATCACTGGGATTGTTTTTTCTATGTGTGATGGTTTTTATGATTGTTGAAAATGGGAGATTTCAGAGAATATGCTTTATTAACTCAGAATATTTTGTCCCTCCCTCCCTTGGAGTGTGTTGTTGTTTGTTTCTTTACTTGTTTAGTAATTTGGAAAGACTAGTTCAATGAATTCAATTTTTCCCTGTAGTGTTTAAGCTCTGACTTTGCTCCTCAGAGAAACAGCTTTGGGTTTACACACTGTCTTCCTAACAATCAAGGATGATTGTGATTTCAACTGGATTCTATCGAACTTTCTCTTTCTATAATCATCCCATTAAGTTTTCTTTTTCTTACTTCTTATATAAAACCCAACTGACAGCCTCTACTAATTGCAGCTATACTCTTACAAAATATATTTCTTATGTAATAAGACTTGAAACTCAATATAACCCAACAATCCACAGGCTACAGAATGGATGCTGTGTTAGCAAGTGTTCTAGTGTGCTAAAGCTGGCAAAATGCAATATACCAGAAATGGGTTGGCTTTTGAAAAGGGGGTTTAGTAACATACAAGTTTACAATTCTAAGGCTGAGAAAATGTCCAAATCAAGCATTCAAAGGCAATGCTTTCTCTCTGAAGATTGGCTCTCACCAGTCCTCGGCATTTCTGGTCCATGTCCAGGCACATCTGCTGGCCTCTTCCTTCTCTTTAAAGTTTCAGTGCTTCGAGCTTCTGCTGGCTTCAGTGGTTTCCTTTCTGTTTCTGTAGTTTCTCTCTGTCTTCTGTATCTCCTTTCTCAGCTTCTGAAGCTTTTCTCTCTCAGCCACTCTTTTCTCTGTCAAAAAAAACTCCAGTAAAAGGATTAAGAACCACCTGAGGCATGCCTCAACAGAAATAACGTAATCAAAAGGTCCCACCCCGGTAGGTCAACACACACAGGAATGGATTAGCTTTAAGAAGATGACTTTTCAGGGCTTCATAAAGCCTCCAAACAAACAAAATAGGCATGCAGAAAACCAACAATCTCATTGCTCACCTCCATCATAGATCTTGTGTGGCCAGGGGCATTGTTAATAAGCAGTAATTTTTAAAAAGGAATCTTTTTTTCTGAGCAGATCTCAATAGTGGGCTTAAAATATTCAGGAAATCATGTTTTAAGCAGACATGCCATCATCCTGGATTGTTGTTCCAATTATAGAGAACAGGCAGAATAGCTTTTGCATAATTCTTAAGGGCCCTAGGATTTTTTTGAATGGTAAATGAACACTGACTTCAACTTAAAGTTCCCAGCTACATTCGCCTCTAACAAGGGAGGCAGCTATTGTTTGAAGCTTTGAAGCCAGACACTAACTTCTCCTTTGTAGCTATGAAACTGCTATAGAAGACCCTTTCATGTACATTGAAAACCTGTTGTTTAAGTTTAGACACCTTCATCAATTATCATAGCTAGATCTTCTGAGTAACTTGCTATAGCTTATACAGCAACACTTGCTACTTCAACCTTGCATTTCATGTTATAGAGAAGGCTTCTTTCCTTAAACCTGATAAACCAACTTCTGCTACCTTCTAACATTTCTAGCACAGTTTCCTCACCTCTCTCAGCTGTCACGGAATTGAAGAGAGTTAGGGCCTTGCTCTGGAACAGGTTTTGGCTAAAGGCAATGTTGTGACTGGTTTGATCAAGCCAGATCAGTAAAACTTCTTCCATATCACACAAAGCCTATTTCACTTTCTCATAATGTGTGTGTTCACTAGAGCAACATGTTTGATTTCCTTCAAGAACATTTCTTTTGCATTCACAAGGTGGCTAGCTGTTTGGCAAAACAGGGCAAACTTTCAGTCTGTCTGTACTTTTGACATGCCTTCCTCAGTAAGCTTAATCATTTCTAGCTTTTGATTTAGAGACACATAGGATGCCTCCTTTGACTTGAACACTCAGAGGCCATTGTAGGGTTAAATTGGCCTACTTTCAATATTTTTGTGTCTCATGGAATAAGGAGGCTGAAGAGGAGGGAGAGAGATTGGGAACAGCTGATCAGTAATGCAAACAGAACACACAGAACATTTATCAATTAAGTTTCCATCTTATATGAACACAGTTCATGGCAACCCAAAACAACGACCACAGTAACATCAAAAATCATTCATCACAGATGATGATAACAGACATAATAATGACAACTTTAAAATATTGCAAGAATCACCAAAATGTGACACAGAGACAAGAAGTGAGCAAATCTGTTGGGAAAGTGGTACTGATAGATTTGTTCAATGCAGAGTTGCCACAAATCTTGAACGTCTAAAAAAAAAAAAAAACGCAATCATCTGTGAATCACAATAAAATGACGCATTCCTGTGCTTCTAACAACTCTTTAAAATAGGTGTGATTCTCTATGTTTCATAGAGGAGAAAACTCCAATCGAGAAGAGTAAAATATACTGAACAAAGGACATGGATCTCGTGAGTAACAAAGCTATGATACTGCATGGTGGTTAGTGAAGCTCTAGCCACAACTCTCATTAATTGAAAATTTCTATGTCAGTTCTGTGCTAAGTATTTTATAAGTACTACATTCTGATGTTTTAGTCTCTCAACAATCTTCTAATTATAATTAGACCCATTTTTCAGATGAAAAAAACTGAGACTTAGAAATATTTACTAACTTGCCCAACTAAAGCATGTGTTGCCTTTAGGATTTGATAAATAGCAAAGCATTTCCTGCTTACAGGCTGAGGCCAGGAAAGGATGGTCTTTACTAAGGTTTATCTACCTTGCATGCTTCAATAATACAGATTAACTTCCCACATTAGGTAAACGAGGTAATAATATAATGTAGAAGTCATACTGGTTCATTAGCATTTCTTCACAGCATCTTAATAGCCTGAAGTGATTAGTGGAAAGCCTGGGAAATATTTGAATACTGTAAAAGAAACAACTTTGAAAATTTTGGCAAAGTGACTTTCAGGCTACAATGTGATTTATTTACTAGCGGCTTCAAGAGTCACTCTACTCTGCCAAGTTAAGGTATATGGAAAATAGGTTTCAAAGACATTTCTAAAACATCAAAAAAAAAAAAAAATGATGATTCCCGGTGCCTGCCCATGTAAAAAAAAAAAAAAAAAGATGATGATTTTTTATTTTGTAGCATAGTTTAAATTCTGATACAACTAGTTGATATCAAAAGTAAATGTTATTCAATAACCTCAATCTTGAAGAAGAATAAGTCCGAGAGTATAAGGTTGCAAAGGAAAGGGAGACTATGACACTAAGTATAAATGCCAACGGGGAAAAAACAGCACTAATAATTTAATTTGTTTCAGAAATATTTTACAATCCCAGATTTTCAACTCAGGATTAATATTATTTTCATTAGAATTCTGGTTACAATTTTCCTTAGGTTTTGAGTGGTTGCTCCCTAACTCTATTTTCCCAAAAAGCCCTGGTATGCTGAGCATGTGATTTTGCAGAACAGTAACACTATATGACACTATAGCAAAAACTCTGTTGCTCAAAACCTAAGATTTATGATTCTATGGCTTTGCTTAGATTGAACCCCACAGGCATGTATTAGCTTTACATGTCTTCATAGAGTGGTGTGACAATTATTTAAGGTTGAACTCTAAGGGTACAAAAATCACAGCACATATCAACTGGCATGAAGCAAAATATACATTTCAAAAGTTTAGGCTTCTTTTCTCTGATCCTACTAAAATATGTGCTTAAGTTTGAAGTGGAGTTTTGAGTTACTGCTGGTAAATGGCTGGCTTCTTGCCATTAGCTAGAACTGGTCCAAGAAAGCATTTATATTTGGGGATCAGGTTACAGCACAAAGTATCTTAAGCACAGTTAGTCTCCCAGCCTTTTCGGTATTTGAAGCTAGGTAAATGTGGGGAAATATGGACACAAGACCCAGAAACAGATTTTTCCCCTAGCTGCGTAGTGTTCTAAACAATGAAAATTATTTCATTTGCAGTTTTGTTTGTTTCTTTTGCTTTGTTTTACCATCTAGCCTAAGAGATCTGCCACATTTGAAAATGGAAACAGTTTCACAGCCATACAAAAAGTAGAATGTAGCTAACATTTTTGCTGGCTGCTTAAAAGATTTTCTATTCAAAATCATTCAAGAAACTGAATTTATGATATAGTCTGAGCTTGGGTAAGAAAAGGAAAAGGCATATAATAAACTTTCTCAACTTCATTTAAGCTAATTTAAGGACAACCCATGAAAGGTCCCTTACATTTGTTTGATAAAGAAGGCAAAATGGGAAGGGAAAATGCAACTGATGACAAACTTGCCCTCCCACTGAAAACAACAAAATAATTCAACAAAATTTATGAGGAAATTTTTCAGACACATGACAATAACAAGTGCATGACTGATCCTTCAGAAAATGGAAACACAAAGGGAGCAATTCTATCTTCCTGGATTTGTGCCTGGAAGCACTGTCCTTCTAGGGTAGTGCAATACACACGAAGCAGTTCTGGGTGTTGGTGAGGTGGAAAAGCAGAGACCAAACTCTAAGCTCTTGAAGATGATGCAATCTATTTGGCAGGGTAATAGAGAGAGGGAGCTATATAGAGAGAGACCCTCAGAAATCTATATGGGGTTCAGCATTGGTCCTTGGCCAAGGGAAAAGTTCTACACGAGCAATTCCCTAGGAGGCTTAGTCAAAAGCACCTGTTATTTTGTTCAGAGCTATGCAGTATTAAAAGACTGTGCAATACTAAGAGGCACTGGAGTTCTGACTAAACTAGAATGGAAAGACCTTACAGAACCTCTTGGGACGGACACATCCCTTAGAGTCCAGGAAGGTCTTTTCTTAGAAGTAAGCACATGTTCTAGAATGAGAGTGATGGTCTAAGGCCAAGTTCAAAACCAAAATACTATCAAGTTAATAAAGAAAAAAAAAACATATTAAAGTATCCAACAGAATCCACCTATCTGTTAATTAATTGCCTGAAGAGAACATAACACCATTTAAAGGAAGATGACTTTTTACAACAGATCATGCACAAAGTCAAGCACACAGTAAACAATAAATTCTAGGTTTCCTAAGAAGTAAGGAGACATGTGCCTCAATCAAGATCTCGAAGAAAATAATGTGCCTACCAGTGAAATAAGATACGCCTGTGTTTACACATGTAGAATTTCATGCCCCTCATCATACTTCTAGCTTTGTCTGCCATGTTCCTGGCCACTTTTTCAGTTTAGAGCAAATCAAAGCTATATACTTCCATGAAATGCATTTTTTTTGCTGCATCGTTGATAGTAAATGACCCATAGCATCCTAGAAAAATAATGTCACTTATGCACCAAATTTGAAAAACTGATTATCAAACCCTAAATTTAAGTTGCATTATATGAGGATAGTACTGTAACATTTTTCACCAATAGATTTTAGCATTCTGAGGAGTGCAGAAAAGAGGATGGTGGACTTCACGCTTCTAATTTTTTACTCTGCTATACGATTCCCAACAGGTACAATTTAATTGTCGTCATTGATCATTAACACAGCTGAGTGTACACTATTATCCATAAATCTAATATGTTCTAACAGTAGGGCATGTTTAACTTTTGTTTTCTTCCTGATTGTTTACCAGTCCTAGAATTTACTATGTAATATTCGATTATTATTTTCTCCAATATGCTGTCCCTTCAACCATATTTAACACATCCATGAGCACATAACAACTTTCTCTTCTATTTGCTAAGTCTATGTTTACTTTAGTTCCTTTATTCCAAGGAACACTAACTATATTCAGGACTTCAAAGCCTGTACATAGAACTCTAGCAATCAGGCAGTAAACCTAAAAGCTATTTAATAAACCATTCACTTGTTTTGATACTGTTCTTCCTACAACTGTGTGGACGAATATTCTGCTTCTTTCCTGTAGTAAACACGTGTAATTATTTTAAGTTATATCAGCAAGAACACCAGATAAAATCTACCTTTCTTTGACTGGGAGGTATATATTTCCACAATCTACAATCAAACATCTTTGCAAATGTCAGCTGATTCCCAAATGCTATGTGCTACCATAATATCGCCTACCTCATTACCAGGTTCTACTTCTGACTGCATCATTTTCACATAATGGCTCTCTAGGTTCCTGAGAATTTCAAGGCTCAACTCGAATCTCGTCTCTTTCTGGAAGCTTTCCCTTCTAACATATATCTCTCTCTGCCTGCTTTCTCTCCGTCCAAACTACAATGAACTCACCCTTACTTTTTAATGGCTAATTCGATATTTATAAACCTAAAATGTAAGTAAAATTCAATGCATGAACACTTCCAACAACTAGATGTACAGATCTTCTCTCTTCATATTTTTTCTGTCTGCTGCTGTCTGTAACGTGTCTTGTACCCAGTGTTTATCTGACTCTGTCTCCATCTCCCTGCCCAGTGCATACACACAAATAGCAAAGAAGTTTTAAATGAAGTTATGATATAAGCAAACTCTATGCTGAAGAACTTTTTAATTGTCCTCATGGAGATTTAAAATTACTTCCAAAGAAAACTAAGAATAGGAAATGAAACATTTTCTGATTCTTTGATTCACTACCTTCAATACTCACACCATGGAAATTACATATTTTAACACATTAACATATTTTTAAATTCATTTCCTCTCTTCCTTACCTCTACTTATTTTACAAATTGTTTCTTTTTATAACCAAAGACAAATTTAAAAATTCAAAATTACAGTAAGATGGTTAAAGCAGACCATAATTTGTCTCAATAAATTCTCTAAGTAGAACAGCTTTGTAATTCCAATGGTTTGCACTTTTTCTGCAGAGAAGCTTAAGGCTAGCTTGATAGTAGTAGTAAGATCAATAGAACCTGTACATACTAACTGATAAAACTGACAGCTTTGTGCTTGCTCCCTATTCAATTGCTTCTCATCAGAAAATATTTTGTCTGTAATCTCTGATATGTTGCATCTCAGTAGCCTCACCAGGTTTCAAATGTTCTTCACTGAGCACCAATTTTATTCAGTGTTCAGGGTTCTCTTATCTGATACTTAAAACTAACTTATTGAGTTGAATTGTTTTTCCTGGAAGAAGCCTATCAATAAATGGGGAGAATTTTATTTTATTTTTTTCTTTAGTTTCCCACTGGGGAGGTAAAACCAGTAATCTTTCTGCATAGCAGATAAAAACAGACAAATGTGGTCAGCCAGAAAAATACCCAGGAGAATTCAATTTGATGTACCATGAGAGAGATGGAAAGTAGATGCATGCATTCTCTCTGCTCAACAATTTAGATCCAATCAAGACAAATTGCTTATTTACATGAAAAGCCATGGTAGATAAAACAGGATATTTAGTTTGACTTTTCAGGCACTTCTGATGCAGGAATAACAGGGGTATTAGTCACAATCTATTTCAAAATATAATCCACTTAACAAACCCTTATGGTAACATGCTAAGGCCTCTCAAAAGGGATATTCTGCAGGTCTCTGAAAACAAAACTTAATCATGCCTTTCAGGTCGAACTTACTTCTATGTTCCTTAAAGTGCACAATCCATCATTAGCATTCACTATTAAATAATGATGAGTCCTGCACCTCATCCTACAATATCCCGTCTCCATCAACACTCAATGAACCGCAAGTTTAACCCAAGCAAAACGTTCGGCTAACTGGAGAAAAACAGACCTTTTATGTTTCTTTTATTTCACTTGTAAAGATCTGAAAACTGTTCATCTCCTCTGTGTTTCCTTTCAGTAAATTACCATAAAAGCCAAACCTGGATGAATCAATAGGCTTTACCCAAGATATCAGAAGTGCTGAAACAGAAACAAATAAAACAGCATCGCAAGTCATCAATAATACAGTACTTTGTCTGCAGCAATGACATCAGGCCAATGTGGAAAAGGACTTATTTCTGAGCTATTTAGCCTCTCTAGCATATAAAGAAGGTTCTGCTGATGAAAGATACAATTTCAGCACAATAAAATCCTTTCTATTCTCCTGCTCAAATTATTTCCCTCTTATTTTTATCAACTCGTTTTCAATAGAATAGTTCTAAGTTCTTTCTTCCTCTCAATTGGTTTAGGTACTTCTGAAAAAGAAACAGAATCATGATGTGATAGGAGGGTCATGACAGTTTCCTACAGGAATGTCCTCAAACACTAATTGAAATATAATTTGTTCTGAATAATATGCTTGAAATATCCATCTCTGACTTAGGAGTTCCTACAACTTGTTTAATAATTTTGAAATCAGTCTTCCAAGCACCACGCCCTGGCCACATTGCTTCTTCGAAATCTCAAATCTGCCCTAACTTCAGTGTTTCTTCTGTGCAGGCACAGAATTCATTTCCTTCTCCTTTGCTGTTAGCTAATCTTTTGTCAGAACGTTTCACCAATGTTTTCTTTAACACTCTGAGCAAAAGAGTTCGGCCTCTAACCTACCTTTCTGTGTAGGCATAGAATAAGCATATCACAGAGTTCTCTTCAGATCATACATCTTCACATACTTCACATCATTTCTGAAACAAGTGCCAAGTTTCTTAGGCTCTTACCTTCTCGTTATCGTCTCTACAAGTTTTTATTAGATATGCCTTCTGGATCCTATTTCCTTCTCCAGACATACTGAAAATGTAGAGGCTGTTTCTCCTACACTGCTCCACCCATCAAGTGGTGGTTTGGCTATACCTAAATTCTCAAATGTCTATTCTAGATAAAACCCTCATATAAAATACCCGTAAGAACTTGAACAAATGCATAACTCCTTCTCCATATTTTCATCTGTAAATCTCCTCATTACTTTATCTTCACCTGGGATTTGGGTTCCTCATCTGCAGCCTTTCTACAACCCCCTAATCCACCCATCAAAATAGATCATTTCAATATAAATTGTATTCATTATCTCTACTACCTCACATCTCATTCACTCCTCAATCCACCGAAATTGGTCACTCTGCCTACACTGCTCTTGTTAAAGCCTTAATTCCATGTTAAATGCTTAATGTGATATCTAACTTTTTTAGACCTTTTCTGATTCCACCTCCCAGCACCATGTGTACTACAGGCCATTCCAGGCATCTTGAAACTCTCCCAACTGAGATATGGCTTTTTGTTTTGTTTTGTTTTGGCTTATTATTTCCAAATACAGCTTCCCCTTTTTCAATCAATGCAAACAATTTCAAACAATACTTTTTGTTTTCACACAACATCAGTAGATGCAATAAACAATCACCTATATGCTTATTATGTACAACACACATCAGTAGTCTCCACCCATTTCCGAACCTCAAACATATTTAACCTACTTTTCAAAATGGCAGCTCAATTTGAAGGGCTCATGGGAATACAGAAATCAACATATTCAAAATTGAACTCATCTACCCTCAATACTATTTGGGTACAACTGCTTTGGAGTTGGAGGTTCACTGAACCATAACTTCCAGTCATGAAAGAACAAAAATATCTGTGGTGAAACTTTTGCGAAATTTAATTTAACAAGTACTATGTCTGCATTTTTTATCAATCAGTATGCTTAGTGAGCCTATCAAAAGGAAAGATAGTGAGTGTATTAGTTAGGGTTCTCTAGAGAAACAGAATCAACAGGGAACATTCACAAATATACAATTTATAAAAGTGTCTTACGTGACCACAGGAACGCAGAGTCCAAAATCCGCAGGGCAGGCTGTGAAGCCGACGATTCCAATATATTTAATATAATAATAATATATAATAAATAATAATAATATAATAACATTCAATAAATAATATATATCCTAGGGCTGGGAAGATGGTTAGTATTAAAAGACAGTAAACCTCAAGCACTGGGAGGGTGGTTATGAATATAGAAAAGGGATCACTAAGGTGACTCTAATAAAGGTGGAAAGGGATTACTGATTATATAGGAACAAACTATTTATCAGAGAATTTTTCCATAACATTATAGTGTGCCTCATAATTTCTCAAGTTCCACCTGCAAGGCTCACTGTGGAAGACCATGCCTTCTTCTGAACAAGACTGAATTAAATGACTTCAATTTTATCTCCTATATGGAAATTCTCTTTCAACACTGCATCAGTACTATTTTGCCACACCACTTAATACCAAATTTAAGCCAAAAAAATCAAAAAGATATAATCAATTGAAAATCTTTCCAAATATTTGAGATCTTCTTAAAGCTTTGTTTTCAACTTAGAAAATAATTTCGTCCAGACTAAACTTTAGATACACTTCAAAATACATCTCCACCTCACCAATACTTTATACCAGTCCCTAACTCAGAATTTGGCAATTCCTTCACTTTATTTGCAAAGGTAGACAAATAGCATCTAAAACAAACAGATAAACGAAGTGCCTTTGCCTCTAGTCATTCACTTCACCATCAATTCTAATATTTCATCAAAATCAATAGGTGAAACAGGATGCTCAAAGAAAGCCAGCTATTTCATCTGCTGCCTGTGTATGAAGGCAAAATTGGCTCATTCAACCACCATAGAGTCTGGAAAAAAAATTACAGCCCCACTTTGTGAAAACATTAACCATCTAGTGTCTTTCCTTTTTTAAAAATCCTGGATCAAGTTCTTAAGTTTTGTACTCCTTATACTATACTCTGACCAGAAAGCTGTTTTCATTTTATACATTATTTTTGTTTCCTACCTTTTCCGGCCATTAGTCCTCCTGATTGAAATGCTCATGTGTTCACTATCCACCTCCCCAAATTATGTATGCAAAGACACTTTATCCTTCGGCTTCCTCAGAGTAGTGTGTGCCAGTCCTAGCTGAGGTGAAATCCTTTGTTACAGGCTCTCACAGAACAGTGTGTCCTTTCTTTTCAAAGTTCTCATGTGAATGGTAACCATGTATCTAACGTTGGGATTCCTTGATGAGTGCCTGTTTCATTCACTGGCAAAGTTGCTCAACCTTGGCACTACTGGAATTTGAGTCTGGATAATTGTTGGGTGACCATCTCATGCGCTGGTCAGCAGCACCCCCGGTCTCACCTCTACCACTAGATGCTAGGAGCACGTTCCCTCTCGATGAGGCAACCAAAAAAAAACATCTCCAGACTTTCTCAAATATTCCTTGGGTGGCAAAATCATCCCCAGTTGAGAACTGCATCATCTGCCTCATAAAGTCTAGTGGACTAGTGTATATATTCCATTAACTCCATGACAGTAGAGGCCTGTAATGTTACACACTATTTTACCCCTTGGCTTAGCACAGTACTGGGTTTCAGTAGGTACTTCATAAATAAATGAAAAATCATTGTGCCATGGAGTGATTTCTATGGCAGAATGTCCAAAGATACATTCTCAAAATGGGAGAGCTGTGAGAAAAACACTGAATATTTTCAAAGCATTTTAATACTAAGGAAAACGTTCATTATTAAATGCACTTTTGAAAAAAAAGCACATTTAACTGTTTTAAGAGATTTCTAAGATGTCAAGGATTTCTAAAATTATAAAAGGTGCAAAATCTAAAGTTTCAAAAACATTCTTCCCTTTCAAATTACTGCACCAGTGTTTAAAAGAGGACCTATAGAAATACTCAGTTTGATAATGGTAAAATATTGTATGTAACTCCGACATATTCCTTAGCTCAATCTGATTTCAAAGCAATAAGCTGAAACTTATTTTCTACATGACTGGATACAGAGATTAAATTTGGGCTACTAAAATGAGTCACTTGTCATGCCACTGTTTAATGTTTTTAAATATTTAACCATTGAACAAAAGGATAAAGACTGAGATGGTATAGAGAATGCTTAGAGTGGGCAATGATTGTGATTAAATGTACAAATATAAAAACGTTTTTGCCTGAAGGAAAAAATATTTGTCAACATTGCAAAGGGTTGAAAATGGATGATATACAGGAAAAAGTATATCAATGCAAGTTAGGGTCCATAGACAACAGTAACATTGTAATATGCTTCCACTGAATGCCACAAAGGTATCATCCTGAAACTAAATGGCAACAGGTGGGGGCATGGGGGATGGGTATGGATTCTCTGTGGAAGAAAAGGAAATGTCTTCATATAGATTATGGTGTTAAAGGCATGTCTATTTACTTGGGTTGGATAGTATGATGTGTGAATAAAATTGTTTCCAAACAAAAAAAAAAAAGGGTGCTCTCCTGAAATTGAGAGAACTAGCAATTTTTTTTCTGGGTGTGTAACTGTGAGTTCAGAGGAAAGAACACAGAATATATATATTTTTTATCTTCCTACTCTGTCAGACTTTAATGCTTTTAGCATTTCTCTTGAAAGTTTTATTTATTTATTTTTCTTCTGTTAAAGGATGCTATCTAACTCCAGAAAAAATGACCCTTGATAAACCTCAAGAGGTGCATCCTGCCATTTCGAAATTAAAGTATAAGAGAACTGGGTCAAGGTGAGACCAAGAACTGCTCAGTAAACCCACTTGGTAGCTATGCTTCCGTAACATGCTAGGGTGGTCCCTAGCAAAATACGTACACTATTTCACTGCAGTTATTTTTACCAGGAAAGTAGAGTCATATTTTAATACTACATTTAGGTGATGAAATTAAGGAAATATTAAAAATATTAAAAATCACCATTAAAAACCCTTGAAACTGTAAGTTTACAAATCATTCCATAAGGTAAGGGCTGAATCTGAGCTAAATGCTTTTTCTTTGGTTTCCTAAAGTACAGAATTTAATAAGTTACAGGATGATAAAATACCGAGACTCTAAATTTACCGTATTTAATAAGAATCTTTTTTTTCTATACTTCCAATCTCTGCTTCTTCAAATGTATTCTGGAGAACATGCTATACTAAAAATTCCATCCAGTCCACTGTTCTTTTTCAGTAAATTTCATCTACTCTCCCCTACCTATAGGATCACCTCTAAACTATTCCTCCTGGAAGTTTGCTTCCACAAACTGATACACTACTACTTTTATATATGTACTAGCTAGGCTCTCTTCTCCTACTCGTCACCACACACAAAAAAATGTCATTTCCCTTCTTATACATTTACAATGTGCTTATCTTGTTACTAAGATCATGAAGGTTCTTGCTCTAGTTTGCTAGCTGCTGGAATGCAACACACCAGAGACGGATTGGCTTTCAATAAAAGGGGATTTATTTAGCTAACGTATAGTTCTTGAGAGGAAAGTCAGCTAACTTTCAACTGAGGTTCTTTCTTACATGGGAAGGCAAAGGGTGATCTCCACTGGCCTTCTCTCCAGGCCTCTGGGTTCCAACAACGTTCCCCAGGGTGATTCCTTTCTGCGACTCCAAAGGCCTGGGCTGAGCTTCGAGTGCTGAGATGAGGTATGCTGAACTGCTTGGGCTGTGCTATGTTGAGCTCTCTCATTTAAGCACCAGCCAATTAAGTCAAACATCATTCATTGCAGCAGGCACACCTCCTAACCGGCTGCAGATGTAATCAGCAACAGATGAGGTTCACATACCATTGACTCATGTCCACAGCAACAGAACTAGGTACCTTCACCTGGCCAAGTTGACAAGTGAATCTAACTACCACAGTTCTCCTCACTAATAATTGTGCATCTAAACCTCATCTACTCTTATTATACTTAATGTAAGTAATAAGCTAAATTATGTCATGAGACTTCCCCTTTCTTAGCTCTGGTAACTATTAAAAACCCCTTTATTTATTGAGTATCTATATTGCAGTTAGAGCCAACTGCTGTTTATATATTAATTTATTTACTCCGTTAAACAGTTCAATGTAAATATGGCTATTCTCTTCTCAAAAACCTGAAAACGTCGACTGAGAGGTTAAGTAATGTGCCCAAGGTCAAACCACTAGTGAAGAGGAACTGGGATGTCTGTGAACCAGAAACCCTTTGATCCCAATAATATGTTCTGTCCAATAATATGTACACCATGAGGTCAAGCCTGTGTTTTCCAGTTTCATTTATTAAATTGGTTTTGCTATTGTTATAAATACGTATTCTGTGAGTAATCTCATATCAACTAGATTTTTACTTAAGCAAGGGGCATTTCCTAAAGTTAGCCTATTATCAAGAGTGCTGCAAGTATTTCATATAACCGCTGGTACATCTGTTTCTAAAAACAACATAATGAGTTTGTATATCTATTATTTGCTTAGTTCTCTGATGCAACCAAACAGGAAACTGCAGCAATTCATTTAAAAATAGCAGAGAAGAAAAAATTCATATACAACTGCTTTAAAAACCTTTTTAAATTTTTTCTTCTGTATTCCTCAGTTTCCTTACCAGTGAAATGACCTTAATTCTAAAATAGTTTCTAGTTTTAAAATTCTGAGCTAAACTGCCAGGATTGGAAAACTGAAATTGGATAAATGTGAACAGTGGTTAAAATATGAAATTGTGGGGATGGCAAGGGCAGTTCAGTGGCAGAATTCTCACCTGCCATGCAGGAGACCCAGGTTTGATTCCAGGCCCATGGACTTCACTCAAAAATGTCAATCAAGAAATAGTGCTGCAATAACTGCACAGCCACATGGAAAAAGAATGAAATGGGGCCCCCACCATAAAGTATACAAAAAAAATCTATGAAAATGGCAGACAAATTTATTATTAATTGAGATTTCAGATAATAAAGAAATAGTCATTTGGTACATATACTAATAAGTGGAAGACAGAATCTGTTCAGTGGATCAATTTCTCAAATTGTGTCAGGCATTTTGGAAAACTTAAAGCTAATTCTGTAAAATACAAAATCGCAAATATATATTACAATCAAATTAAAAAGCTAAGTAAATGTTATGCAGTACATTTCTATAAACTTGAATTTCACATATTACAAAACACATTGCTAAATACTTGAAATATTTATGGTTTGCATCATTTTAAACACACAGTGCATGTGGCAGTTGAATCACTGACAACATAGTGACCTTTGACATTGCCAAATTAAGTTTTTGTATTTTTTTTTCCTGGTTTTTGTGTATTACTTACTTTGTAATAGATTCCATTGAGGAAACAATCTCCCATGTCTTCTTTGAGAACTAGAAATTCCCCCTTTGATTTTTGTACTTTGTTTATGAGAAAAAGAACTGCTTATGGAAATGCAGTATTTCATATTTCAGTAATCAATCAAAAGCAATAAACACAGCACAACCAGTATCTTAAGAATGCACTTAGGTACCTTTATCGATCCCCACAACATTAAACTTTTTACCAGCATTTATGATTATGTTCTGCTCTTGGATGCATATTCTTCCGAGTGACTCTACTTCATAAAGTACAGTGTTCATATAGGCAAGGGCAAAATTACACCTAAAAATGGACTTGGTAACTCCCTATGATGCATTTTAAGAACTTATGTTACTATCTTTGTGGGATATAGCACACACTCTATATTTCACTACAATGACCTAATGAATTTTTTTCAAGAATGAACAAATAATTAAAAACATTAATTCACTTTTACTAGTCCCTTTGGATATTGTTAACTATGACTAACATGAAATGTTTTATAAAAAGAGTAATGTTAACTTGTCTATATAGAGGCTTTGATATTTCCAATATTATAGAAGTATTAAATATGAGTTATTTGGAGTTCATATTTATACACAGGACTGCATTGAAAACGATATACACATATATGATATATTCTATAACATACATATATATATTAAAGCATACACATTCAGAGAATTCAATATCCATCAGTATTGGGGGTGGGAGAAGTTATAGTCAGGTCTGCTATAACCCTTATTTTGAAAACGCAAATTTGTTACAATGCAATTTGCATTTCAGGCAACAATTTGAGCATAACCCAAATCACATACTTTTATGCAATTCTGTTGGTGAGAAATAGTAGGCAGACTTAAAAAGCTGCACCCCACTAAATGGAAACACACTCGACAACACAGAACAACTGCCAATTACTTCAGTTTATCCCTATCTACATCTGATTTTTTTTTTACTTTTTTAAAATTTATTTATTAATTAAAAAATAAACAAAATAAAACATACATAATCAGTAATTCACAATATCATCACTTAGTTGCATATTCATCATTTCTTAGAACATTTGCATTAATTCAGAAAAAGAAATAAAAAGACAATAGAAAAAGAAATAAAACGAACACAGGAAAGAAAAAAAAAAGATTATACCTACCATACCCCTTACCCCTTGCTTTCATTGATCACTAGCATTTCAAACTAAATTTATTTTAGCATTTGTTCCCCCTATTATTTTTATTCCATATGTTCTACTCCTTTGTTGACAAGGTAGATTAAAGGAGCATCAGACACAAGGTTTTCACAATCACACAGTCACATTGTGACAGCTGTATCATTATTCAATCACCCTCAAGAAACATGGCTACTGGAACACAAGTCTACATTTTCAGGCAGTTCCCTCCAGCCTCTCCATTACATCTTGAATAACAAGATGATATCTACTTAATGCATAAGAATAACCTCCAGGATAATCTCTCAACTCTGTTTGAAATCTCTTAGCCACTGACACTTTGTCTCATTTCCCTCTTCCCCCTTTTGGTAGAGAAGGTTTTCTCAATCCCTTGATGCTAAATCTCAGCTCATTCTAGGATTTTTCTCAATCCCTTGATGCTGAGTCTCTGTTCATTCCAAGATCTCTGTCCCATGTTGCCAGGAAGGTACACACCCCTGGGAGTCATGTCCCATGTAGAGAGTGGTAGGGTGGTGAGACTGCTCATTTTGTTGGCTGGAGAGAGGGGCCACATCTGAGCAACAAAAGAGGTTCTCTTGGGGGTGACTCTTAGGCCTAAATTTTAAGTAGACTTGACCTATCCTTTGCGGGGTTAAGGTTCATATAAACAAACCCCAAGACTGGGGGCTCTGCCTATAGCTTTGGTTGTCCACACTGCTTGTGAGAATATCAAGAATTCAACTTGGGGAAGTTGAATTTCTCCTCATTCTCACCACGCCCCGAAGGGGACTTTGCAGATAATTTTCCACTCCCTGATCAAATCACTCTGGGATTCATAGGGGCATCACTCTGGACAAACCAGCAAAATCTCATGTCCTACCTGAGATTCCAAGTACTTCTGGTGTTCAATCAAACTATCTACATAAGTTATATTAGGAAATGCACTAGTCAAAATATAAATTTTGTAACTAATAAACATTTTTTGCTTTAGTCTCACACAGAAGGTGACATTTTAAAATATTAATTACCATCTATTTTCAGTACCCTACAATAATGACATTCCATTGTTCTTCCTCTGATGTTATTAATTTTAGTTATGATCTCAGATAACCCTATTACTTCATAGTAACTAACAAATGCGACCTCTCTGCAATACACTTCCACAAGGAAATGACAGTTCTTTTTCACAATAAAGTTCCTGATGCTAGTACATAACATGTATTAACAATTTATATGTGGCAGTGACAAAGTTTTTAGTGTTTTGTCTTAATCCCATTTGCCCAAAGCTCTGTGGTTTTAATTCCACAACTCCGCATAGTGCAAAGACTTTTAGGAATGCATTGGTCAAGCTACAGTAGGACTGGATGTGCTATAAAATAATCTATGAAGCAGTAATGTTTGAGGGCCTATGTTGATGTGAGTGGGACAATTATAAGTGCATGTAATTATTAGTTATCTAATATATGCAATTTGCACAAGTTGATACATAAGAATTCCTCAATACCCAGGATTTCAGGGAAGCATAGCTATAATATGAATGATGAAGAAGAAATGAAGATTTATATTTAAGCTATGTCATTTATGTTACATCAGTTATGTTACATTCACAAAATGCAAACATTTACTATATTAGTTTCTTAAAACATAGTAACGTCAAGATATTTAACCTCTAGATGAAATTATACTTTCTCTTTTCTGTGATCACAGATCTCCCACAGTCAATTTATTCAGGAAGCATTATATATCCCGATAGAAATTATTATTACACAAGTTAAAACCTGTATAAATCAAAATAAATGTTCTACTGAGCCAAGAGCTCTATTTTAATAACTTTGGTAAGGGTTAGATTGTTTTGAGTGCAAATATTTAGATCACAATTTAAACCAAAAAGACTATTACAGCAGAAAAATAAAATGAGTGAATTTCTTCCTAATTTAAATCTACGGCTGCTTCAAAAACAGACTTTTACAGCCCAAGAACTACATTATCACACATATAAAACTAATTCTATTACAGAATAATGGCCCGATAAAAAACATGGACAATATTTTGAATATTAACACAGAGCTTTCAATCATACCTTTCAACAAAAACCTATGAGAACTGAGTAGGAGCACATACCTCAGTTTCATCCTTTATAAAATAAAAATACTAACAATAACCTCATGGTACTTTTGTGAGGATTATATGTTTTATGAACACGAAGGGCTTAGCAGAAAGAAGTATTAGTATTATTACATATTTTTCAGAAATTTTCAGAGTTTCTACCTAATATACATATTCATTCTATCGCTGATATTACCATCCATTTTCAACACCACCATACATCTTCAGTCTTATTTATTAACTTATGCATGTATAATATAATGCCCTTCCTAAGAAATCAGGATTAATATTTCAGAATTAGTTTTTGCTTTAACTGCAGAAACCATAGGTTTACAGAAAAATCATGTAACAAGTACAGCATTCCCATACACCCCTATTATTGACACTTTACGTTAGTATGGAACTTCTATTACAAATGATGAAAGAATATTATCATTGTACAATCAACTGAAGTCCATAGCTTACATGAGCACGTGTTTCCCCAAATTTCAACGTGTCTTAACACCTTGCATTAGTGTGGTCCATGGGTTAAAATTGGTGAAACAACATTTTTATAATTATATATTAACTACAGCTCACCATTTGCTAAAGGGTTCACTGTGTTGCACAGTCATGTATTTTATCTTTTAATTTTGTTCTATCAACATAGGTAGGACCTAAAATTTCCCCTTTTAACATAAATAATTTAGTGGTGTTGGTTACCCTCAAAGTATTATGCTACCATCACCACCATCATTTCCAAAACTTCAGAATCAACCTAAAAAGAAATTCTGTACAAGTTAAGCACTAATTCCCCATTCTCTACCCTGACACAGGCCCTGGTAACCTATATTGAAGATTCCAACTTTATGATTTTGTTTATTCTAATTACTTCATATCAGTGAGATCATACACCATGTGCCCTTTTGTGATATTTCACAAAAATTTTTTTTGGCTTATTTCATTCAACATGATGTCTTCAAAGTTCATTCATGTTCTCACATGAACCAGAAATTCATTCCTTTTTACTGTTGAATAATATTCCATTGCTTTTCATATTATACCTATCCATTCATCAGTTGATGGGACACTTAGATGGCTTCCATGTTTTAGAGATTGTGAATACTGCCAGTATGAACATCAAGTCAACCACAGCATTTTGAAGCATATGCCAGACATTGTTCATATCCAACTCTGTTTACCAGGAAGCTTTCGGAACCTTCAAAAATCTTAAACCTGGTAATACCTCATCTTCTACCCACAAACTAACCCATGGTAGCCCATATTCTAGATTCTAAATCTATGAGTTAGCTTATTATAATTAGTTCCTATCAGTAAGCTAATACAATATGATCATACATTATGTATGTAAATGTACAACTTTCTAACTAAAAAATAATTCTTAAAAAATTAACCTAAGTGAAAAAAACCTGACACAAAGTAATACCTATTCTCTGATTCCATTTATATGAAATGTAAATATAAATAAATCTAAAGAGACAGAGAAAAATTACTTTTTTAACTCAAGTACATTTCTAGTTATCCTGGGAAAATCATTGCCATTCACTTGGAAAGAATACTTTACTCCTAATGTAATAGTTTAGTCAACGTACTAACGTTGTCTTATAGTTTAATAATCTACAACCCACTATTGACTGAATATCACTGACATGCAGTATTATAATTGTTTTGATTGATACGAAATGACTGTCTTACACATTTATTCAAGAAATGCTTACAAAGCCAGAAAAAATATAATAAAAACCTGAACACACCACTCTCCTATTTGAAACCATTTGATGACATCCCATTGCTCTGGAATAAAGTGTGGTTTCTTTTAAGAAGATCTACAAAGCCTGGGCCACATCTTCTGGTCCCCCGTCCTAACACCCAGCAGCCTAGCCATATGGGATTTCTCTTAGTTTCTCTAACACACTGGGTTCTTCTCTGCCTATAGCTGTCTACTATTGCTCTGGTTCTTTTATTATTAATTAGAGAAGTTGTAGGTTTAGAATATAATCATATAAAAAATACAGCATTCCCATATACTCCCCTATTGTTAACACTGCATTAGTGTGACACCTTTGTTACAATTGATAAAAGAATATTAAATTATTAACTAATAGTTCATAGTTTACATTAGGTGTATATTTTCCCATGTGCCACCATATTATTAAAATCTTGCCATAGTTTGATGCATTGTTATAACTGATGAACATTTTCTGCCCATGCGTTTACTATACTCTGATTTACAATAGGGTTCACTGTGTCATCCAGTCCTGTATAACAGGACATTTAACCAAGCTCAGATGAATATTGAGTGCTGTTAATTACACTCACACTATTGTGCTACCATTGCCACCATCCATTTCCAAAACTTTACAAGTGACCTAAATAGAAATTCCATACAAATCAAGCATAAACCCCCCATTCTCTATCCACGACACAGGCCAAGGTAACCAATATTCTAGATTCTAGCTCCATAAGTTTCCTCATTCTAAATAGTTCATGTCACAGAGATCATACAGTATTTGTCTTTTGAGTTTGGTTTATTAACTCATCATAATATCTTCAAGAACCATTCATGTTATCACTTATATCAGGGCTTCCTTCCTTTTGACAACTGAATGATATTCCATTGTATGTATATACCACATTTTGATTATTGATTCAATGGTTTGAGGACCCTGGGCTTGATTACATCTATTGGCAAATGTACATAATGCTACTATGAACATCACTGTGAAAATATCTTTTCAAGTCCCTGCTTTCAATTGTTTGGGCATATAACTAAAATAATAATTACTGGGTCATGTCGAAATTCTGTACTTAGCTTTCTGAAGAACTGCAAAACTATCTTAGACATCAGCTGAATCATTTTACATTGCCAGCAGTAATGAATGAGTGTTCCTATTTTTCCAACCCTCTGTAACGCTCGTAATTTTCTGTTTTGTTTTGTTTTGTTTTAAACAGCCATTCTAGTAGTGTGTAATGGTATCTCATTGTGGTTTTGATTTGCATTTCCAAAATAGCTAGTGATGTTAAACATATTTTCACGTAATTTTTAGTCATTTCTATATATCCTCTTTGGAGAAAGGTATATTCATGTCTTTTACAAATTTTTTAATTGAATTATATGTCTTTTTATTGTTGAGTTGTAGGTTATTTTTATATATTGTGGGTATTAAACCCTTATTGGATATGTGGTTTCCAAATATAGTTTCCCTTTGAGTAGGTTGTCTTTTCAATTTTGTGATGATGCCTGCAAGTTTTTAATTTTGAGGTCACTATTTTTTTCTTTTCTTGCTTGTGCTTTGAGAGAAAAATCAAAGAAATCACTGCCTAACACAAGGTCCTGAAGATGGTCATTTACATTATATTCTAGGATTTGGTTGCCTTTGTTCTTATATATAAGTCTTTGATTGAGTTTAGATTAATTTTTTATGTAGTGTGAGTTAGGGGGCTTCCTTCATTCTTTTGAATATGGCTGTCCAGCTCTCCAAGCAATATTTATTGAAAAGACTCTACATTCCCAAATGCATGAACTTTATAAGCTTGTCAAAAATCAATTGGGGGGCAGGCCATTGTGGCTCAGCAGGCAAGGATGTTCGCCTGCCATGCCAGCAGACCCAGGTTCGATTCCCGGTGCCTGCCCATGTAAAAAAAAAAAAAAATCAATTCGGGGCAGGCCACGTTGGATCAGCAGGCAGAGTTCTCGCCTGCTATGCCTGAGACCCGGGTTCAATTCCTGGTGCCTGCTCACGCCACAAAAAAACAAACAATTGGCTACACAAACCCCAACCAAAACCATTCCTGCCAATTCTAAAAATACCCAGGGCATTATAGAAGATTCTAAGAAACCTACAACCTCCAGATAAGTCCCTGAACCAGATAAGTCCTGAAATGCAGTGGGGCCAGTCTCTCCAGAACATCAACTAGTCCCATTTCCCTACCCGAAATTATCAACAGCCCCTTCTAACATGAAAATGTTAGAAAGGACATAGCCCAAATACCATCAAAGAGTGGGAGAAGGATCACAGGTGATGATGCAGTTATATAGAGAAGGTAGAGTTTAAGGAATGAGTATGATTGCTGAATCATTATCTTGATATTTCTTTAAGTCTCCAGTATCTTAGAGCAGCTAGAAGTAAAAACCTAAAATTGTGGAATTGTAACCCATACCAAACTCTGAAATGTATTCTACAACTAAATGTTTCAATGTGCTTTGAATTTTATTGTTTTTATGTATATATGTTATTTTTCACAAAAAAAGAAAAGGACGATTGTGATGGTAAATATACAGCTATATAATGACATTGTGAACAATTCATTGTACACTTTGGATGATTATATGCTATGGAATACATAATATACATTAATAAAATAATAAAGTTAAAAATAAAATTTTAAAAAATAAAGGAAAAAACAAAATGACTATAAATGTAAGAGTCTACTGCTGAAATCTGAATTTGATATCATTGCTCTTTATCTCTACCCTTGTGCCATTGCCATGGTGTTTTTAGAACTTCAGCTTTATAACATGCTTTAAAATCAGGAAGTCTGAGTCCTCCAAACTCGCACTTCTTTTTCAAGACAATTTTGGCTATTTGGGGCCCCTTATACTTACAAATAAATGATAATTGGCTTTTCTATTTCTGCAAATTAGGATGTTGGAATTTTGATTGGGATTGCATTGAATATATAAATCAACATGGGCATTTTAATGAAATTTACCCTTCTAACCCATGAGCATGGAACGTCCTTCCATTTATTTAGGTGTTCTTGGATTTTGTTCCAATGTTCTGTAGTTTTCTGTATACAAATCTTTACATCCTTGGTTAAATTTACTCTTATGTATTTGATTCTTTTAGCTGCTGTTGTAAATAGAATTGTTTTCTTAATTTCCACCTCAGATTATACAGAAACGCTACTGTGGTAGCGTTTGTTAGTTTGATTAGTTGGCTACTTTGTTAAGCTGCCAGAATGCAATATACCAGAAATAGAAAGGCTTTTATGAAATGAATTTAATAAGTTACAAATTTACAGTTCTAAGGCCGAGAAAATGTCCAAATTAAGGCACCACCAAGAGGTTACCTTCACTCAAGAAATACTGTGGTGTCTATAATACCTCTATCAGCTGGGAAGCCACATATCTTGCATTTACTGGTCCTTGTTCCCAGTTTCATTGCTGCCAGCTTCTGATGCCCTTGGTTTCCTCTCTAACCACCTGTGGTGTGGGCCTTCACTTAGCTTCTTTGGGCCACTACTCTGGGTTCTGCTTGCTTAGCATCTCATAGGAAAGCACATAGGTACATCTGCTGGACTCCAAGCATCTCCAAATATCCATGTCTCTATCAGCTCTGAAGCAACCATTCTCCAAGTGTCTGTGTCAGCTCTGAGCTCTAACATGTTTCCTCTTTAAAGGGACACTAGTAAACTGATCAGGACCCACTTTGAATGGGTGGAGCCATATCTCCATATAATCAAACGGTCATATACACAATTGGGTGTGTCACATTTCATCCACATGATCGGATTAGGATTAAAACGTGGCTTTTATGGGATAATAATAGCTTCAATCCTGCACAATCTTGTATCCTGCTACTTTATGAATTTATTTACTGGCTATAGTAGTTTTGTTGAAGAGTTTTCAGGGGATTCTATAAATATGATCTTACTTCTTCCTTTCCAATTTGGATGCATTTTTTTTTTCTTTTTCTTACCCAATTGTCTTGGCTAGAACTTCCAATACAATGTTGAATAAAAGTGTGACAGTGTGCATACTTGTCTTGTTCCAGATCTTAGAGGGAAAGATTTCAGTCTTTTACCACTGAGTATGCTATTTGCTGTGGTATTTTCATATATGTCCTTTATCACATTGAAGATGATTCCTATAATTTGAAGGGTTTTTATCAAGAAAGCATGCTAGATTTTGTCACATGCCTTCTACATCAATTGAGATGATAATGGGGTTTTGCCCTTTCCATTTCTTAATGTGGAATATTACATTAATTGATCTTATGTTAACCCTCCCTTGTATACTTGGGATAAAACCTGCTTCATCACTTTGTATAATTATTTTAATGGGTTGTTGTATTCTATTTGCCAGTATTTTGCTGTGGATTTTTGCTTTTATATTCATAAGAGAAATTGGTCTGTAATTTTTTTTTTTTGACATAGGCAGGCTCCAGGAAATGAACCTGGGTCTTTGGCATGGCAGGTGAGAATTCAGCAACTGAGCCACTGTTGTACCACCCTATAATTTTCTTTTTCCAGTATCTTTACCTGACTTTGATACTAGGGTAATATTGACATCATAGAATGAGTTAGAGAGTGTTTGTTTCCTCATCTTCAATTTTCTGGAAGAGTTTGAGGAAGAATGGTATTAAATCTTAGAATATTTGGTAGAATTTACCTATGAAGCCATCTGGCACTGGGCTTTTCCTTGTTGGGAGGTTTTTGATGACTGATTCAATGCCTTCACTTGTAATCCGTTGAGATTTTCTATTTCTTCTAGAGTCAGTGTAGATTTTTCATCTGTTACTAGGAATTTGTCCATTTCATCTAAGATGTCTAGTTTGTTGCCATAAACTGGTTCATAGTATCCACTTATGAAGTGTTTCTGTGGGTCAGTATTAATGTCCCGTTTCTCATTTCTCATTGTCTTCTCTGTCAGTCTAGCTAACGGTTTGTAAATTTTTTTTTATCTTCTCCAAGAATCAACTTTTGATTTTGCTAATCCTCTCTATTGTTTTTTTTTATTAACGGAAAGAAAAAAAGACAGAGAAATTAACACATTTAGAAATCATACCATTCTACATATGCACTCAGTAATTCTTAACATCATCACATAGATGCATGATCATTGTTTCTTAGTACATTTGCTTCGGTTTAGAGGAACTAGCAACACAACAGAAAGAGATATAAAATGTTAATATAAAGAAAAGAAATAAAAGTAGTAGTAATAGTAAAAAACAACAACAACAAACAAACCAACAAGCAAACAAAAACAAAAAAAACCCTATAGCTCAGATGCAGCTTCATTCAGTATTTTAACATGATTACTTTACAATTAGGTATTATTGTGCTGTCCATTTTTGAGTTTTTGTATCTAGTCCTGTTGCACAGTCTGTATCCCTTCAGCTTCAATTACCCATTGTCTTACCCTGTTTCTAACTCCTGCTGAACTCTGTTACCAATGACATATTTCAAGTTTATTCTCGAATGTCCGTTCACATCAGTGGGACCATACAGTATTTGTCCTTTAGTTTTTGGCTGGATTCACTCAGCATAATATTCTCTAGGTCCATCCATGTTATTACATGGTTCATAAGTTTATCTTGTCTTAAAGCTGCATAATATTCCATTGTATGTATATACCACAGTTTGTTTAGCCACTCTTCTGTTGATGGAGATTTTGGCTGTTTCCATCTCTTTGCAATTGTAAATAACGCTGCTATAAACATTGGTGTGCAAATGTCCGTTTGTGTCTTTGCCCTTACTCTCTATTGTTTTTTAATTCTCAACTACATTTCTTTCTTCTCTTTTTTTTTTTTTCCTTCTTCTTACTTTGGGATTAGTTTGCTGTTCTCATTCCAGTTCCTTCAGGTGTACAGTTAGGTCTTTGATTTTACTTCTGTTTTATAATGTAAGCATTCAGGGCTATAAATTTCCCTCTCAGTACTGCCTTCACTACCTCCCATAAGTTTTGATATGTGTAGTTCTTTTGGTTTCATTAGTTTCAAGATATTTACTAATTTCCCTTGCAACTTCTTTGTTGAACCCCTGATTGTTGTAAGGTTATATTATTTAACTTCCCTATATTTGTGGAATTTCTAGTTCTTGCCTATTATTGATTTACAGTTTCATTGCATTATGTTCAGAAGAGAAGATTTGTATAATTTCAATCATATTAAATTTATGAAACTTCTTTTGTGACCCAACACATAGTCAATCCTGGGGAATAATCCATATGCACTTGAGGAGAAAGCATATCCTGCTGTTTTGGGGGACAATATTTTATATACGTCTGTTAGGTCTAGTTCATTTACCAACTTATTCAAGTTCTCTGCTTCCTTATTTATCTGCAGTCTATATGTTCTATCTATCGATAAGAATGGTATATTGATAACCAGCTATTATTTTTCCTTCAGCATTGCCAGTGTTTGCCTCATATATTTGGTGACACTATGGTTAGGTACATAGATATTCATGATTGTTATTTCTTGTGAGTAGATTATCCCATTTATTAACATATAGTTTCCTTCTTTATCCTGTATAACTGCTTTTGCTTTACAGTCTACTTTGACCAATATCAGTATATCAGCCCCAGATCTTTTCCATTTACTATTTACATGGAATATCTTTTTCCAACCTTTCTCTTTCTACCTCTTTGTGTCTTAGGTCAAAAGTGAGTCTCTTGTAAACACCATAAAACTGGATCATGCTTTTCTATCCATTCTGCAAACTATATCTTTTTGACTGGGGATTTGACCCATTAATAACCAGTGTTATTACAGTACAAGCAGTACTTGAGTCATTTTGTCCTTTATTTCCTTTCTCTTTTCCTTTATTGCAACTTCCTTTTCTGTATGGATGATCTTTTTTTTTTTTTTTGCATTCAAGTTATCCCTTTCTCATATGTTTTTCTGTATATTTTTAAATACTTTCTTTGTGGTTGCCCTGGGGTTTATGTTATACAACCTATATCTATAAGTTACTCATATAAAAATATACCAACTTAGCTTCAGTAGCATGCATGTTCTCTGTTCCCATTCCCTGTTTTCCCTCATTATGTGATCTCTGTCCCACTTTAACTCTCTATAGTTCATGTTCATTATCAGGAAATATACCTTTCTCTTGTTCAATTGCATTCTGACTTTTACGGGAATTAAAGATGAGATTTGGATATCGAGGATGCAGTACTATTGGTTGTTGCATTTACCCTTTCAGTTATCCTTCCTGAAGATCTTCATTTCTTTAAAATACTACAAGTCTTTCACTTTTCACATGTCTTCCATTCAACTTACAGCACTCCCTTCAGTAATTCTTGCAGTATACATCTTTTGCTGAAGAACTCCTTCAGTTTCTCTTTATCTGTGAAAAAGTTTCCTCTTTGATGCTTGGTCAATTTATTCTGCTTCCTTAGAATATCCCAAATTTAACTGATCAGATTTTCTCAACTCTTCATCTCATTCTTGCACTGAATATGTGATATGGTTTTAAGATTATAATTTTGGTGCAATTTATCCTCCTATAGGAGGAAGTTTCCTTTCCTACGCTCCTTCCCTTGGAATCTTCTTCTGTTTCTTTTTTGGGCATAATTTTCTTCCCACCTCCTATGATCTGCTGAAATTCTCTCCCTCACTCAGTTTTCCCTTTTCTCTACACCTTTGAGTTCTGGGTTGCATCCTGTCTTACAGCAGTTAAAGCTTTTCTTCCTCTGGTTTCTTCTCCCTTATGGAGATACTACCCTGGGGAACCAAATCGGGTCAATCCAGAAAAGTCCATTTTGTGTTTATGTGGTCTAGCCAATGGACACTGAATTGAGTGCACGTACCCTCTTCCAACAGCACAGCCAAGTTCCAAGCCACCCTGCATAGGACCCGGGGTCGGGGAGGGCTTTTCATGCAGTACTCCTCAGTGGCCATTCTGCCTCTGCATGATTCTGAAGTCTCCCTGGACCAAGTGAAGGGGAGGGGTCCAAGACAGAAATTTTCGACCTAATTTTGGAGATTATTTTTCTTTTTCTTTGATTCAGCATTTATAAAGTCCTTCATCAGTCTCTCTCATCCTTGAGAATTCTAAACAAGTAGAATTTGCCCTTTATTAGATGATTCTGAGGGTTGATTTTTGAGGGTTGTCTTACATTGCCTCATTCATGACATCTAGGACTAGTATTTAAATCATATCATATCTCTGCCCTCAACTTTGTTACAGAAATTCTATACATGGGATATTAATGACAACTTTAGTTATATAATACATCCATATGAACAATTTTCAATCACTAAAACTGTAGAGATTTAAATTTTGCTTATATTTAGAACTTCATTCAGAATTAACTTCAGCACAGCTTCATAGAAAGGTATGATATTTTTACTTTACAATGGTAACTTTTGGTGTGTTATAAATAATTCCCAGATGATGAGTATGAAGTACTCCCCAAAACGCTCCTGGAAATTCTTCAAAAGTGCCAAGGCATTCCATGACCATAAAAAAAAAACTTAATACCAATCATATAAAATAGTAGAAAAAAGCTGAATAGTCCAATGAATTCATGATGCAGAAATCATAGTATCTTCAATCATGCCAATAAGTCCAAGGACATTAGAAGCAACAATAAAAGGGTTAAGGACATTCTAAAGATGAGAGAACAACCTGTGGGAAAATTTCCCCTTACTTTGAGTCACTAATTTTCATGTATAATAGCCACCTGTGAAGTAACACACCCTAAGTTTCATTCAATCTTCATACACACACAAAACTGGAATTGATCAAAGTGATAAATGACACCGAGATAGAGCTTGAAGCACTACTGGTAAATAGACGATACCCATTAATTCATCCATTTGCCCACCTGTTCTTTCATTTAACAGATTTTGTTAAGCACCTCGTATGCATGTGGTTTCAGGACACATATGATACCTTTGCTCATGGTGAGAGAACAGAAGATAAAGAACCACACAAGCAAACCCTAACAAAATAATTTTACTAAACCTAAATGCTCTGAAGAAAATAACCAGGGCCATATGGTAAAGAATAAAAGTGGGAGGTAGGCATATTTTAAATAAGCTTATAATGGGAGCTCTCCTTGGGGAACCTACAAGGAAAGTATCTGCACTTAGACTTGAAGGATAAGGAGTCAGCATTGGGCAGAGCTAGCGCATATTGCCAACACCTGTGTCCAGCATGCCCAGAGCATGGATCATAAATGAATCCCAGCATTTTTTATGAAAATCCTAGATGGAAACCCAGGATCTCTTACAACTATCTGCTTCCAATTCATAACTACATTTCTGCCAGCAGGCAAGATGAAAATTAATTTGCTTTCTGTGTCTGACTTTCTTATAACAATATCTTCTATTTACCAGAATTCCGAACTATCTTCATTTTCTTGTCAGGAAAGAAAATCCCTCTTAGGTAATCCCTCTGGTGAATTTTTTTGTGCACAGAGTTTTTCTATCAGCATTTAAGCACTTCTCCAGTTCATCTTTATAGAGCTGAGGGCCATCCATCTTGGGATACTTTTCTTAATTTTCATACTCATGTTCCTTTTCCAATCTCCCTGTTTTTTTTTTGTAATCAGCACTATCCCAGTGTCCCAGAATTGAGGGCCATGGCAAATGACACCAACTCAAACTGGCTGGTTAGCTGAGTTATATTTTTGAGTATTGTAAACTCATCCCTCTAAATTAGGTGACTTTTTCCAAACTTTTCAAAATCAAAATCTGAAATGTTGCTCTAGTATAAAGAGGGACTGAAGCTAAGGAACAGGCCCTTACTGGCTTTACCTTACCTTCATCTCTGGTGGTGGCCCCTGGGACGCCCCAGGCAACATTTACTTCTCTAAATACAGTTGTCAGCCACAGCACCATAGAAAAATATCCTTTTAAATGATAGGTACCATGATACAACTTCGTATTTCACAACTGGAAAATGCTTTTTGAAAAACATATTCCTGTACTGAAGGGACCTTAATAAGGCGCATTAGGTAGTATATCCCCCCACTGGTTTAATAAAATACTGGAAATCCTTATGAAATATCTCATTAGATTTATAAGAGGGATATTGTTGAGGCTTTATGGGTCTCCTCCTCTGTAACTTGAAGCTTAACAAAAAAGGCTTAGAAGGAATGTTTTCTGTCCCATTTAGGAAGAGCACCTTCCAATTCATTCATTCATTAAGAGTTGTCTGAGTGAATCTTCCTTTCCTTGTCATAAACCTGGAAATCAAAGTCTCAATCATGTACTTAAGTAGGCCTGCATGTATTATTTCTATTTTCTTTTTTCTCTTCTGAACTGCTTGAAGTTTGTCATTGAGGTTGCTAAAAAAAAAAAAGTGTTTATTGAGCACCTACTATGTTCCCGATATTTACCACTGAAACCAGGTTATGAGGAACATGATTTGTCTTTCCAGGACACCCTGAGCAACCATGAAAGAGGATGGCAGGTCAAATCAAACACAACAACCCTCAAGTACTATCTTCTGAATTTCAGAATGATTTGAATTCCTTCTCTGTCCACCCCTCTCCTCACTCTGCCCTTGACACCTCCACCAGTTACTAGACTGTCTGCCCCTCCTTGATAAAGGTGATATTTAACTCTGAATTCCAACTTATGAAGTTATCCGTGATTCTAGGGCTAGAGTTGTGATTTAGGAACCCAATGGGTCTACGATCTAAGCAGCTTTATTAAAACCAAACTGTTTCATATTACATCCTCCACCATCTCTACCAAAAACACATCTTGCAGAATAAACACAATGCTGTAAGTTGAGAACTTAAAAATAAGGAACACTCATAGATAGTAGTTTCTACTGAGTTTGACCAAGGGATTGTCTCAGGTCAGATAAAGCATCAGATTTCCTTCTATCCCAGGAATTATGTCAGTTACGGTTTGTTTCTCTTGTTCTGGAGAACTTCCCATAGAGAACTTGATGTTTTATAGGCACTCTACTGAATTTCTGTCCTTATGTCACGGGTTTCCTTGATCCTCATGTTGCCCATCACTGCAGAGCTTTCATGTGGCACTGAGTGACTTAATATTTCATTTTAAAACAAGGAATGCTGACAGGAAGACCAGCGACATGGTAAGAGAAGCTGTGTAGTCTACTTGGCAAAAAGGAAAGAATCTGTATGCTTGCAGGTGCATATACTTAAACTTGTTCAATCACAGGGATATTTTTAAATAGTCAAAACTATTATTTTTGTCTTAGGAAAACACCTCGTTTTGGTCTTTAAAGCAAAAAAGTCTCTAAAGTCCTGCTGGACATAGAAGCAGACGACAAGTTAAAGGTCTCTAAATTGTTCCTGACCCTTTTTTTGTATGACATAACTGAAAGGATGATGGCTAACTCTCTGGCTAGCTGGCTCCAACATGGCCCTGGCTGTAAGGAGATCGTACCAAAAAGAACGACTGAAGTGAGGTGGGCAGAGTTAAATTAAGCAACGATGATGGTGAAGCATGCAGGGACTAGCAAGGCTGGAAAGTCCCTATGACCCTTTGGTGTAAAGGGACAATGGAAAGGAATGTTTTTAGTGGAGCCCAGTGAGAGCTGAGCTTTAGGAGACAGGCAGCACAATGGGCCTCAGGGAGAAAATGTCGACACTGTTACCCCGTAGTTCATCAGGGAGAGAGCCAGCATAATAATTACCCACTTCTCCTCCACAGCTCTCCTTTCTTGCTAGTTATTTCCACTGGTTATACACAACCAGACACCAACATACTGAGCAGATGTTGATGGAAGACACAGAGATCAGTATCCTAGAGCGTTAAGCAGGTTGGGGGAAGATGGAGAGTAAAACTGGATGAGTAAGTGAAGACTACCCTGCATAGTACATCAACTCTGTTATCTGAGAAGTGGTTGGAATAATAATTCCCCGAGCTTTGTGCCTTGCAGGAACGATTTTAAACTAAAATGATATGCTTAGGATAACAATTTAGAAACTCTTAAGCAATTCACAATAATGAAGTGTCAAAAAATCTGCCTGTTGAAGAATTCAGAAAAGACTTGCCAAACAAAATCAGTTTCCTTATTAAAAATAAGTCTAACTTAGCTGTTTTTTTTTTAATAAAGAGGAGCTTTAGAAACTTTGTGAGACATTTTGAAATTCACTGTGCTAAAACATTCCCTGTTGTGAGACTATATAAATTGTTGCTTATTTTCATTTGTGTTAAGGAGGCAGTGATAAATACCTTGGTAACTTAATTTTGTTTCTATGATTTAAATTTTGGGGTTCCTGACACCTAATGTTAAATTCTTCCCAGAAGGGCCGCACTTATTTACACTCTTTACTTTGTAAATGAAACTTGTTTTATCAGCCATTCATGTTCTCAGGCAATTAAGCCAACTGCACACGCACACACACACTCACATGCACTGATTAGTTGTGTAGCCTTCCAATTATTAATTTACATCGTGTATCTTGTGCATTTATTAGTGCATCAGGATTGTGTTGCTCTTTATGGCCTTTTGAAACCATTTAACTAGAATGAGTATCAGAATAAATACTGTATTTGCCCTTAAAATTTACTTTTTATACACATTTCCCCCCATTTTAATTGTAAAATCTCTGTTCTTTCCATATTTATCCATGTGAAATTTATTTTGGTGTTAAAACAATGTCTAATATTTTTTTGAGTAGTTAAAACAACTTTCTTTTCATTGCCACTGAATAATATTTTACTTTGATTTTTGAGATATTCTTTATATTATAAAAGAATAAGACAATAAAGTATTATAATATAATGAAAGCATAATAAAATCATATAAAAGTTTGCATAACTAAAAAGATCTATACCATCTGCGGATTTCACAAAATGAGAAAACATTCTTATTTTGATTTATCTTGCAATCAACTACAATGCATTGTGATTTTTATGGATTGGTTCTTTATATCTTGAGCCAATGATAGTGTTGGACTTTTACAAATAACTTGATTGATTTTCTTTTCTCATTAAAGATATTCCTTCAATGTTTTCTGGTCCTCTGTACATCTTTTATTTGTTCTATTTAGATGTTACAGGCATTAAAACTTTTTAGATATCCCCATAATTCTTCAAAACTTTTATTTCAAACATATTTTTCAGCTCAATCTAATTTTTCTCTTTAACTGGTCATAGGTTTGTCTTGGTTAAACACTGCTGTACAGCAAAACATGCCCGTTCGATTTTTCCACGTTACTTTCATGTTTTTTTTTTTTTTCTGCACCGCAAAAGTTTAACTCTTCAATTCTATCCTCTTCAGAGTCAATTTTCTCTGTTGTTATTTTTGCCATAATCATCTCTGATAAAGTTTTTAAATCCATGATTATATTGTTAGCTGCCTTATAGTCTTTATTTTAGCTTAGTTTCTTTTACTGTCCATTTTCTATTTCATGTGACTGTTTGAAAGCTATGGTCTCTACAGAACTTTTTTTTTTTTCCATGTGGGCAGGCATCGGGAACTGAACCTGGGTCTCTGGCATGGCAGGCAAGAACTCTGCCACAGAGCCACCATTGCATTGCCCCAGAACATTTTACAATATACTCACAGAAACCAAACTTATATGTTATTTCTTTTATATATTCTCAAACATTTCCTTTCAATTTTATTTTTGAAACAAATATTTGTCATATTATTTTTTAAAACCTTTGAGACATTTTCACAGACACCAGACCATTTTCTTGCCTTCCCATTTGTGCTTCCCTATGGAACAACATATTCAGACACATTCTGTGCAAATCTTTGGGTAGCTCTTGGTATCACTCTCTGTCCAACAGGATGTTGATATAATATCGGTGTTAAATTTAAAGCTAAAGTAGGGCACACGGGTGGGTCAGTGGCAGAATGCTCACCTTCCACATGGGAGTCCCGGATTCGATTCCCAGATCATGCACAAAAAAAAAAAAAATTAAAGGTGAAATATAGACTGATGTGCACATCTTCTAGACCGATTTATGGTCTCAATCAGGGATTTATCACCATGCTATTGTGCTTTTGTGGGCCTAAGGAGGAACTGTCCTGATAGTTTTCTATGATAGTGGACCAGTTGTTTTTCACATTGTGCATTGTATATCATTACGAGTTAGTGGAGATGCTTTGAGCCACCCCAAAGAACAAGTGAGGGGCTCAATCAGTGTGATTTGGACAACCCAGCCTCTACTTCAAGTACAGGGGCTGTGCTGGTTCGAAATGATGCATGTACCCTAGAAAAGCCATGTTTTAATCCTAATCCCATTTTGTAAAGGCAGCCGTTTCTTCTAATCCCTATTCAGTACTGTATATTTGAAACTGTAATTAGATCATCTCCCTGGAGATGTGATTTAATCAAGAGTGGCTGTTAAACTGGATTAGCTGGAGGCATGTTTCCACCCATTTGAGTGGGTCTTGATTAGTTTCTGGAGTCCTATAAAAGAAGAAACATTTTGGAGAAAGGAGGAGATTCAGAGAGAGCAGAGCAGAACGACATAGCCATGAGAAGCAGAGTCCAACAGCCAGAAAACTTTGGAGATGAAGAAGGAAAATGCCTCCCGGGGAGCTTCATGAAACAGGAAGCCAGGAGAAGAAGCTAGCAGATGATGCTGTGTTCGCCATGTGCCCTTCCACTTGAGAGAGAAACCCTGAACTTCATCGGCCTTCTTGAACCAAGGAATCTTCCCCTGGATGCCTCAGATTGAACATTTCTATAGACTGGATTCAATTGGGACATTTTCTCAGCCTTAGAACTGTAAACTAGCAACTTATTAAATTTCCCTTTTTAAAAGTCTTTCCGTTTCTGGTATATTGCATTCCGGCAGCTACCAAACTAGAACAGGGGCTCTATTCTTTCCTTTTTTGCCAATTTTAAATATTTTTAAGACACTGCATTTTCCACTTACAATACAATACTAATAAAGTACAGTGTTATGTCCTTTCCCTGTGCACATATTCCATTCTATAGCTGAACTGCTATAGAATGTTCTGCAAATTTAGGCCCTTCAACTTTTTACTGAGGAACAATGCTAAGGTATGTGTGGTGACTGATTTATCAACCTCTTCAATGGTGGGTCCAGAAGAGGCTACCAAAAAGAGGTGTTCTACCACCAGAGAAGCCCCCAGGCATTCAGCCTGGCATGCCTTCTGCATTCTGGGCAGCTTGGTAATAATGGGGTTGCAGACTTTCTCCAGCTTCCTCTACTGATGTTCAAATTCTTTCTTCTCTGCAGTCTAACTCTTATGGAGTCAATTAATGATTTCATTATATTTGTCAAGAATCTTCTGTTTGTCTTCATCATTGATCTTGCTTGAAGTTTCTCAACCTCAACTATTGCCTTTATATTGAATGTATATGACTCAAGTGAATTCTTGGAAGATACTTTGCCCCCCTGCTCCTCATCTTCAGTCTTGTACTTTTTGGCTTCCTGGACCATTCACTCAATGTCTTCTTTGTCCAAATGACCCTTCTCATTAGTGATGATGATCTTGTTCTCTTTTCCTGTACTCTTATCCACAGCAGATACACTGAGGATGCCATTAGCATCAATGTCAAAAGTGACTTCAATCTGAGTAAACCATGGGAAGGAGGAGGTATCCCAGTGAGTTCAAACTTGCCAAGCAGATTGATATCCTTGGTTGTGGCATACTCACCTTCATAAATCTGAATGAGCACGCTCGGCTGGTTGTCAGAATAGGTAGTTAAGGTCTATGTCTTCTTAGTGGGAATAGGGTTACTGCACTTGATGAGGACAGTCATGACTCCACCATCAGTTTCAATACCAAGGGAAAGAGGAGTGACATCCTGAATGTTTTTAGCTTTGTCTCCAGATAAGATGGCTTCCTGGACAGCTGCACCATAAGTAACAGCCTCATTGGGGTTGATGCTCTTGTTTAGTTCTTTTCAACTGAAGAAGTCCTGGAGAAGTTTCTGGATTTGGGGAATACAAGTAGAACTGTCCACCAGGACAACATCATAGATCTGTGACTTGTCTAGCTCAATACCGGCCTGGGTGCTGGAAGAGAGGGTACACTTACCTAGTTCACAAGCAGTACAGAGGTGGCTGACAGCTCTCTTATTCACACTGATGTCTTTCTTATGCTTGCACTTGAACTCCACAATAAAATGGTTGACCTTTCGGTTGTCAAAGTCTTCTCCACCTACTTTCGTGTCTCCAGCTGTTGCCTTGACCTCAAAAAGTTCATCTTCAATGATAAGGATTGACACATCAAAAGTGCCATCTCCTAAGTCAAAGATCAACACATTTCTTTCAGCACCAACCTTTTTGTTAAAGCCATAAGCAATAGCAGCAGCAATTGGCTCACTGATGATTCTAAGTACAATGAGGCTAGGAATGGTACCAGAATCCTTGGTGGCCTGATGCTGAGAGTCATTCAAATAAGCTGGCACTGTGACAACAGCATTGGTAACAGTCTTCTCAGGATAGGCTTCTGCAATTTCCTTCATTTTTGTCAGAACCACAGGTGATACTTCCTCTGGATAGGAAACTTTTGGACTCACCCTTTTATTCAACTAGAACCTTAGGCCTGTCTGCATCATTCACCACCACAAAGGGTAAATGCTTCATATCAGACTGAACAACAGTATCATCAGATATATGTACAATCAGATGTTTGGCATCAAAAACTGTGTTGGTGGGGTTCATTGCAACCTGATTCTGTGAAGCATCACTGATCAATCGTTCGGTATCAGTAAAGGCAATAGTTTGAAACTGTCCGGTTCCCTTGATCATTGGCAATTATCTTCACTTTCCCATGCTGAAAGACACCCACAGATGAGTAGGTGGTGCCAAGATCAATGCCAACTGCAGGTCCCTTTGACATAGTTGCTTATCAGAGGTCTAGTTCATAAAAAGAAGAGTCCTGAAAGATAGTGCTGCTTTCAATGAGCCAGGTGCAATGAGCAATGCTCTATGAGATATGGTGTTTAATAGTAGAACCCTGTCCTTAAATACCACATATAAGCCAAATGCTTTTTTTTTTTGGCAACTTGTCACAGTTGTTGCTATTCATGGTCTTCTAATTGGACCTACTATGCTTGGGGAAGGTCATACATTATGAATTCCATCCCTTCGAGATTGAAGCAACAAATTATTTTTCACCCTCCATTGCTGCTAGAGCATGGATGGGCATGTGTTAGACTTCCCCAATCAGGTGAAGTACAAGGGCAAGAGTATTTTATCTAGAGAGTAAGTTGAGGGAAGGAGTGCCTTTTTCTAGTGAGTTTGGTGTCTTCAGGAGCAAACATAGTAGATCTTCAAGGAGGTGGCACCACTGGTACATTAGCATGTGTGCACAGATACTGGGCTCTATTCTGGATGAAAATATTCTTCCAGTGTAATACAGAGAGGTACAGATTGGGTATTATTCCACGCTGTATACCCTCCCAGTCTGACCCCTACCCTGGCCTTCACACCTTCAGATATTCTTCCAAAGAACTACCTGAGAAATACCTAGTATTGTTTAGTTGATCCCTTTTCCATTTCAACATGGCTTCTTTTGTGGGCAATTAACAACTCTGACTAATTACAGACTTCCCCCCCAATAAATATTTAATTAAAGCTCAAAGTTATTTTACTATATTAAATAATTACAATCTACTAAGATACAAAATATATACATATATTTTTGCCTAAGAAGGCACACCATGTTCATGGGAGAACACTGAATATAAAAAGTTCATCTCAATGCTCAGTTTTCCAAAACCTTTGAAAGATTTGAAATGTGAAAAGCAGCTGAAATTGTTTCTGATAGTAACAACAGGAAAATATTTAGATACAACTCCTTGTAGAAAAATCACATAAGTTTGGTTTATCCATCATTCTCTACACCTTTTTTCTGAAAAGGGAATTCTGTCTTGTTAAGGTCAGTAAGTCCAGGAAATGTAAAAACTTTCTTTTATGAAAATAATGATGGGTTCATCACTTCTAGTTTTGGTCTGCTTATTTTAAATAGCTAACATAAAGTACTGTAGATTGCTTTAAGATCAGCAGATTCCAAATACATCAATAACAACATTTCTAAAACAACTAAACTCATAATGATTTTATATATAAAATGCAATGGCATAGTAATTTAATGAGAAAACCAAGTCCTAAAAAATTTAATTTTCTCTGAAAATATCAAAATATTTTTTAGATCAATAAAAGCACAAACTATATTAGATATTATTTTCCTCAAAATGTCTTTCTTGTATTATTGCTAGGTTTCTCTCCTCCCCACAATGATAGGGAGGGTACATTTTTCCTTGCCTTCAGATCTTCTTGAAATTGTTTTATCTCCAGCCACAAATCAAAGGAATAGAGAGAATGGTAGACATAATTCTAAAATAATGGGAAATTATCTCTTGCAATGAAAAGGATGAAAAGTACTTATTCTCTTCACAGTTTATTCACCTCAAGCACACATTAATTTTTCCCTAAATCATGTGTAAGAAAATGAGGTGAAATAAAATTATAAAGATGCATCTAGTCTTCATTTTAAAGGTACTTAATTGGCTACTCAAGTCTTCTCCGCATCCCCAATGCTCCTTTGAATGTCTAAGAAAGATGTTACTTGGAACAAATTTCCTATGAAAAACATCACCTGTGTGGAGCTGACAATGATTTCTAGTCAAAAGCTAACACGCAACTGGACATTGCTCAAAGAATAAGAAAGAAATTACAGGACACTGTTAAATCATCTATGTGTTCTTTAGTACTATTTTTTCGTCAAGTGAACTAGGGGTTTTACATTTCAATTTAAACAAGAATTTCAGTTTATGTGCTAAATTATTTTCCATTTATTCTGAAATATACAAATACAATCTATTTTAATGAATTCCAAATTTTTCTTCCCAGTTTTATACAAGGAAGATGCAAAATATAAAAGTTTCATAAACTGTAGAGATGAATATCACACTTCCTATTCTGATATTTAACCACTCCTTTTCAGCAATACTTCTATGATGATATCTCCATATTGGTACTTTATAACGATGCTTCCTCTGTGGAGTCTATACATGGGTGACTCCATTGAAAGGTTCACGCCTACTGGACCCTCTGCAGGTCTCTCTCACAGAAGACAGGCATGGTTGAAGGTAAAAGTCTCTGTTCAGAAATATTCTCACCCAAATTAGCAGAGAAACTATAATCAACAAAATAGATTCAGAATTTGTTTCCATTGAGTTCAATCTCGGTCTTCAGTTCTCTAGAAATGGGATAGAAAATCACATGCCAGAAAGAAAAGAAATGTTAACAGAGAGTGCTCAGAGTGAAATATTATTTAGTTCTGTAAGTAGACATTTTAATGACTATTTTAGTCTTAACTCCTTCAACTGAAGGCACTTACACGTAAAAGATTGAGAACATATATTCTACTTCTTTGATTTGATTTTTACTGGGTGCTGAGTACCAAGAGGAGGCTCAATAAATGTTCACAAAATGTGTCCATGAAACTGTAATATACAGGATTACTGTTCACGGGAAGGGAAATAGAGGTATGTGCACATACATTTTCCAAGTAAGAAATCTCTGTGCCAAAATTCTTACAGAATAATGAGCCACTGACTATAAGAGTATGTAAGAATTTCTTAGTAATATTACCTAATATGGAGAAACAAACTACAAAATGGTCCAGTTAGAGGTAATTTTCCATGAATCTTTTATCTATTGGCGAAGATTGCCATAACTATGCTTTAGCTTGACTGAACTTTAGACGGCTCCCCCCAGACTCCAGGATCCTGACCTCTCCCCCTCACTGCTGCCCTTCTATCCTCTTGGACCTTACCAACTCCAGGTGGCCTAATTACTACAAAGGAAAACATTCTGAAACAAGTGGTAGTAAATGGTGTGTTAGTTAGATTCAGTTGTCAACTTGGCCAGGTGAGCATACCTAGTCTTGTTGCTGAGGACATAAGCCGACGGTACGTGAACCTCATCTGTTGCCAATTACATCTGCAGTCAGCTAGGAGGCGTATCTGCTGCAATGAGTGATGTTTGACTTAATTGGCTGGTGCTTAAATGAGAGAGCTCAAGGTAGCACTGCTAAGCAGCTTGGCATTCCTCATCTCAGCACTTGCAGCTCAGCCCAGGCCCTTGGAGATGCAGAAAGAAGTCACCCTGGGGAAAGTTGTTGGAACCCAGGGGCCTGGAGAGAAGACCAGCAGAGACCATCTTGTGCCTTCCACGTAAGAAAGAACCTCAGTGGAAAGTTAGCTGCCTTTCCTCTGAAGAACCAACAAAATAAATCCCCTTTTATTAAAAGCCAATCCGTCTCTGGTGTGTTGCATTCCAGCAGCTAGCAAACCAGAACAAATGTCAACCTCAGTATATAACTCACCCAAACCTGGTGTCAACCCCTGAGCTATATTCCAGTGCTTTTCCATTAATGAACCCCCAGCCCTTAAAAGTTTACTGTTCTTTATTTCAACAGAGCTCTATCCTCTCTCCTCTATCATGGTAGCCAAGCAAAATCATCCTTGCCTATTCCATGTTGTTCAGTGCAGTTTGACACTACTAAAGAACTTCCACTAATAGTTTAATGAGCTTATTTTAATTTACCTTTTTTAAAGATATGTCAGTAAAATATAGCAAGCAAAAGAAGCACTTTTTTTGTATTTTTAAAGGACTATTATTCCAAAAATGGATCAAAATTTTATATTAGTCAGCTAACTTCGCTAAACTCATATAACTATAAATAAGCTCAAATGTCATTTTTGCCAGAAGTATCTCCTGGTTTCCAATAGGTATGATTTCTCTCTTTCTCCCCCTCCCATTATAATTTGTAACTTTGATGACAAATTATATTCTCTCTTGTAACACAGTCACATTTGTATTAATGTTATTTCCCCATTAATCAATCAGATCCCTGAAGGCATGTCAGAAATCAGATTTTTTGACACATTTTTTGTTTTGCCAGATTGTGGTACATTTTACAGATGGCCAAGATTCTTCACCACCCCCTGTATCCACACTCTTTCACATATAACTTTGCAGTGTCCTCCAACTGTGGACAGGGTAAGCTACCTTACCTCTTGACTCAACTATGAGATTTGGTTTGACCAATGGGCTACTATCAGACATGATACAAACAGAGGCTTAAGATAAACTTGCACATGGAGCTTGTTAGCTCCTGTCTGTCTATGACTGACATGAAAACTTCCTCACAGGCTGCCTTGCTGGGGGCTGAGAGAGAAGTGACACAGAGCTGGGTCACCAAGTCCCCAATAGCACCTTAGTTTACCTAGTAGCCAACTGAGTGTCAGATTTGTCAGCAAGCTCAGCCAAGAAGAGCAGAACCCCACCCACCCACCCAAATGATCCCAACCTCAAAGAGCCAAACCCTGCAAAAAATCAAACGTAAATATTTCCCTGATGCTACAACGTTTTATTAGCAAATCTCATAGGCAAAAGAGATGCTAGTTTAATACGTTGCAAAGAGTCTATGCTACAAAAATATTGCAGAACTTAAAATCTTTTATTGTGAAAATTTATTTTAGAAAACAACATGCAAGCTATAGCTAAAACGGACCCAAACTCATCCCCAAATTTACCTGAGATTGCATTTTCTACCATTTGATAGTACTACATAAAATAGCGTGGCTCAGGCACCTTTAACCACAGGGACAAGTGTCCCACTCTGACCAGAGTACTTGACCTTGGATGCACTGACTGATTTATGGTGCTCTCATTTCATCATATGTAAATTGTCCCTCAATAAAGTAGATAAAAATCCCTTGGGTAGGGGAATAACTTTAAGTGAGTAAACATGACAAACACTACTCTCAGCCAGGTAATCAAGGTCAAACTGATAGTGACGAGTCATGTGGATAGTATTTACTCTTGACATGCTATGCTGAAAAATACACTTTACTTCTGTGATCTTCCCAAGAGCGATAACCCTGAGGGGATCAGGAGAGAAACATCAGGCAAATCCAATTTGAGGGACGTTCTATGAAATACCTGGATCACTACTCCTCAAAACTGTCAAGGGAATCCAAAAACAAGGAAATTTCAGTTACAGGCACACCTCATCATATTGTATTTTGCTTTATCATGCTTCACAGATACTGTGCTTTTTTTTTTTTATAAGGTTTGTGGCAACCCTGCATTTGTGCTCACTACTTGTCAGTGGGTCACATTTTAAATAATGGACTTTTGTTTTAATGATATTGCACTTAATAAACTACAGTATAATGTATGTACAACTTCTATATACACTGGGGAACCAAAAAATGTAGATGACGCCCTTTCTTGCAGTGGTCTAAAACTGAACCCACAACATCTCTGAGGTATGCCCATAAATGTAATAGGGGATCCTAGATGGGGTTGTGAAATAGAAAAAGGACACTAGGTAACAATGAAGAAAATGTCAATGAAAGTATGGACTTTAGCTAATAGTAATGTACCAAAATCAATTCATCATTTGTGATAAATAATGAATGTACCAAACCAATGTAATATGCTAATACTAGGAAATGGCTATCTGGTACATTGGAACGCTCTTTATTGTCTTTGCAACTTTCCTGGGAAATATATAACTATTCTAAAATGTAAAAGTACATGCAAAATACTTATACTGAGAGCTCAGAGGAGAGTGTGATCATCAACAGGGAAACAGGGTAAGCAAAAGTTTAGATAGGTAGCACATTTTCAGGTTGGCTTTGTAAGGACAGTTGGGACTTGCTAGGCATAGAAGGAACTTGCTGGATGTAGAAGGGAATTATAGGCCAAAAGAAGAGCAAGACATTCAGTGACAAGTGAGGACATAAGGTGCTCAGAAAAGGCAGACATTTTCCAGGTCACCAGATATATGAATACTGATAAAAAAGAAGCTTGGAGAAGTTTGTAGCTATAATCCAAAAGGCTTTGCATGTACCGTGATAAGCTTTCTGCAGGCTCAACAGAGATACTGAGGCAGGAATGGAGACCACATTTGGTTTATAAGAACAGTAACTCCCGAGGCACTGCTGAAGATGGTGGGAGGAGAATATGGAGGCTGGAATCCATTTATCAAGTTGCTAATGTCTTCTGAGTTAGAAATATAGAAAATCCCCACTATGGCAATATCAGTGGGATAGAGTTGGTAGAGGTTGCATTGATATCATTAATAAGATTTGGTGGCAGACTGGGTGTCCAAGATGAAGGAAGAGAAAAGGAAGATGAAGAGAATTATTAATTTCCCAGTTTGGTTTATGGTACTCCTATTATCTAGGGGAAAAGAAGAAGGATAATAATAACATAAGGCTATATTTAGTAGTAGGAACAGAGAAGAGATTGCAATGACCTCAACACTTATTCATTTGATGTATATTTCCATTTTTCACACTCATATTTGTGTGCCTCCATATTTGATTCTATTCTTTTCACTAACTAGTTTCCATAAGTAGAAAAAACCTTACCCTGCCAAAGAAAGTTTGGTCTTCCATGGAGATCAAGTACTATAGAATCTCTGTGGTATGTCTTACATGAGGATACCTTAATCACAAAACATTTCCCCAACCCAATGTACAGCCTACTTGACCTAAACAGAATTGTGGTTTAGAGTTGGGCTGTATTTGGCTGGGCTACTACCGTGCTACCTATCAGTTCTTTGTAATCTAGGGCAAGTTCTTCCAAATCTATCAGTGCCTCACTTTTCTCACCTGTTAAATATATTATGCCCCATGGGCTTTGGAGATGATTGATAGAATTACTGCACTATAAGAATTTCAACATTAACAACATACAAAATGCTCAATAAATATTAAGTACTACTAGTATTACTCTTCCTTGAAATGGCCTTAATTTGATAGAAAGAAAAACCATCAACAGTAAAAGAAGATTTAAAAACAGATTTTTGCATGCTTCATAATATAAAATGCACTTCCATATTCATTGACTTAATGCCTTTTCCAACAGCCATACTTGACATGTAAGCTGGGTTGTATTATCTCCAGCTTTTATTATAACTAAGGAAAATGTCAAAACACCTAAGCCAATATTCCAAGGTTACAAAGCTAGTAAGTCGCAAAGCCAGGTGGAAACCCTATGCCTTCTGAGTCCTGTTCTATCAAGCACTCTTTCCAGTCTAGAATTTTTAGTACTAATTAGTTCTAATTGAATGCATCAATGGCTCCTGTTGAGGCAGTTATTGTTTGAGATTTTTAACTCTGCTACCCATTACCTAGACGTCATTAGAAAAGATAGTTCTCAAAACTTCAAAAATTTCATCTCAAAAATATAATGACATTTGTTTTTGAAGGTATTTCAACATTAAGACAATGTATATAAAAGAGGTAAGAAGGGGCTGGCATGTACGAAGAACTCCTTATAATCTAATGGTTATTATTCTTGTATGGATCCTCCAAGAGAAGTTTCAGCCACCAGACAAGGACATTAACAGGTTTCCTGGGAAAGGAGTCAAGTAGTCCTAAAAGTATTGTTACCTCAGCACCAAACACACAAATATCCTTTATAAGATTCCTGACAGGTTCTTGAGTGGCCATCTAGGTATTCTGACTTCACTATGATAAATAATAATTGTTGTCACTATTTTTGCTATTATTATACACTAGAAAAATCATGGATAGCTACCTATATCCAGGAAAATCACCATGAACATTAAGATCAAATGCTGTACACTACATGGCTTCCAATTTTATACTTCAAATAAACAGCAAAAGTTAACTAAGTATTATCTTACTTATGCTGATTAATACAGGCTTTCAAACTATATGAGGGTCTTGTATAAAGTCACCTGACTTCTATATACCTTTTCCCATCAGTGTTACTCCCAGAGCTATGCTTTAACCAGCCTTTATTAATGACATCTTGTCATTACCCCCAAAGTCTGTGATATATCTGAGAATGAATATGTCTTTCAATCTTGTAAGTGTGTGGTATTTTTGGTATTTCTCTCAGAACAAGGTTCTTGAACAATTTCATTAAAACTTAATTTAAATATCGAAAAAAGCCCCTTTGGTTCATTAACCTCCCAGTTTGTATTACTGAACACTTGGCCACCTTCTCTTCCTAAATTAGTCTACCTGGAAGAGATGCAAACTTATAGTTGGCATTCTATGTATTATAGATATAGTTATTACAGGATAAAGTACACTATGTTTTTATCCAGAAAAGCTATGATCCACACAAGTGGGATTAATCTCATTCTTTGGCAACCTATTGCAAAGAATGCAAGTTAAAAACTTACACAAAGTAGCACAATACCACATACTATTGTTCTTTCCTCTTGATTTATGAATGATATATGGTAAGCACCTGTGCGGTTCGAAAATATTAGGTACCTCTGAAAAGCCATGTTTTAATCTTGACTCAATCTTGTGGAGGCAGCTGCTTCTTTTAATCTCGATTCAATACTGTAGGGCAGTAACTTTTGGTTAGGTTATCTCCATGGCGATATAACACGCCCAATTGTGGGTGTGACCTTTTAATTACATGGAGATGTGACTCCACACATTCCAAGTGGGTCATGATTAGTTTACTGGAATCCTTTAAAAGAGCAAACATTTTGGAGAGCTGACAGCAATGAAAGAGCCAACAGAAACTTCTGAGCAGAGCTAACACAGATGTTGACACTTGGAGAACAGAGACTCGGATGTCTGGAGATGCTCGGAGCCCAGCAGATGTTATCATGAGATGTTAAGCAAGCCAGAATCTGGAAAGAGCCAACGGAAACCAAGAGATGAAAATTAGCCCTGGAGAAGCAAATTGAAGAACTCCCACAGGAACAGAGGCTGAAAGCAATGAGCCCAGGAACAAGGGACCAGCAGATTCCAACCACATGACTAACCAGCTGGCCGGTATTCATGATGCATCAACCTTCCTTGAATTAAGGTATATTTCCCTGGATGCCTTAGTTTGGACAATTTTACAGGCTTAGAACTATAAACTTGCAACTTATTAAATTTCCCATTTTAAAAGCCATTCTAGTTCTGGTATACTGCATTCCAGCAGCTTACTAACTAATACAGCACCTCATAAATACCAACTATTTTGTTACATATAGTTTTCAAGATGTCCAAAACATGTTCCATATACCAAAGGGCTCAACCATCTAGGTGGGAGGGCAGAAAATGAGTAGAGTGTTTGGGTAACAAGACTGGAGATTAGAAAAATCAATTTGGTTTAGATAGAGTAAATGCCATGATAATGGATTTGAATGTATTAGAGGACTATGGGGTAGTTTGTGTTGTTTTGCTTTGAAACAGGAGAGGTTTTACATGACTTAGGTGACAAAATTACTTTCTCGTATTGTAAACAAAGTGTGTATTCTTATTTTGTGAGAATTCATCATGATACTAATAGCAACACATATTTGGGTGCTCAGTATGTTCCAGGCACTCTAATTCTTAGTGAATCATTATCTCACTGGATCTTTACAACAACCCTATGAGGTATGCATGCCTAGTACCCTCATGATACTGATGAGTAAACAAAAGATTAGATGGTCCAATAACTTGCTCAAAGTCATATAACTCAAAGGGTTGAGGTGTCAAGATTTTAAACCAAAGAGTGCAATTCCAACACTAAGAGGTCAATATTATGGTAGATAGGGAATCTCTTCCAGAATGGATGAAAATAAATTTAAGAAATTAAGCAGATCCCAAATGACATGCTTCATGAGATCACAGCTAATAATATAGGAGCCCATAGAGGGTAAGGGATATGGTTCTTCCCACTTCTCCTCCTTTCATCTATCCAAGTCTATTACGACAGGTAGGAGTAACATTTAGTCTGTATCACGTTCGTCTAACACCATAAGTCTTAAGGCCTGCATTCCTCATGAATCTTTCACAGAATACCAAAATTCCATGGGACATCTATTAGCATATGTAAAAATGTTTTAAGACCAGTTTGGAAAATATGGAGATATAACCAGTTAACAGGACACTTCTCATCCAGATTCCTCAGATTCTTTAATATACATACCATGCAATATTTTCTAAATTTAGTTAATGAAATAATTTTTATTTCTACATGGGCATTCAATGAGCCCAACATTCTATGGGGGCACGTGCAGGGTGGAAGAGACTGTGCTTGAAAGTTCAGTGTATTTTAAAACATGATAAAGTTCATAGCAAGTATTCACATTTCTTTCTTGGGTAAATCAGTGTCTTTCTATAGGCTTGTTGCTGAGCTACAAAGTAACCAGAAGAACTTAATGAATCATCTGAAAATCAAATTATCAATAAAATACATTATCACATTCTATTATCGGGATAGTCATTTGGCGTTTTCATATTAAGGAGAAAGAGTCATATTCACAACCTACAAGGTAATACAAGATGCCTGACTGCTTGATTAAATAAGCATTAGGGCACATTTTAGGATTCCTTTATTGTAAGTCATAGACTTAACAACTGTGTTACAGGATCTACACGAACCTTTCCTGGAAAAGTATCTCCCTAGGGGATCTCAAGTAGTTACTTACCCAAACACCAAATAGCATACATTTTCTGAAAGGAGAAAAAAAAGCTAGCAGCAGCTTATACTTTGCATGCAGGATATGAATTACTTGGCCCATTAACTTTTAAAAAATTTGTCAGCAATGTCTACCTTTTGAAGCATCTCTTATGGTTCCCATATATAGCATTCATCTTATCTTTTTGCTAGCTTAATTATCTCTCATCCTGCTTCCTACTGTAACTTCTTAGCTCAATACATGATACAGAATTGGTGCTTAATTAATCTTTATTGAAATAATATATTGATTTGTATTTTCCCAGAAGGGAGAAAACCTTTACTACTAACTACTGACCATTTGTATTTGTTCTTTTTTTTGGTGGGGGGGGGGGGTGGTACATGGTCTAGGAATTGAACCTGGGTCTCCTACCTGGAAGGCGAGCATTCTCCCACTGAGCCACCCATGCACCCTGTTCTTATTTTTTAGTCACACTACCACTTCCTAAATTCCCACACCCTTCAATGCCTAACAAAGTGATTTCTCCCTCTTTACATTTAGCTGAATCATTAATAATGGCTTTCAGCTTCTGCCTATACTCACCACTGTGACCAAATCACATTAAATACCAAGGCAAGTAAGGCAGTCTTATTCAGAACAAGCAAAAACTGGAAACAATCCAGTTGGTGAACGCATAAACAAGCTGAGGTATATCCATACAATTGGATACCATTTGGTAATAAAAGGAATGAAGTGCTGATACAGCATGGATGAAACTTTGAAACCATGTTAGGTGAAATAAAAACCATCCTCAGAAGACCACATATGGTACCATTCCATTAATAGGGTATGCCAAAAATAGCAAGTCCAGAGAGACAGAGATTAGTGGTTGCCTTGGATTAGGGATGGAATGGGGTTTATTAGTAAGTGGCATGAATGATCTTATTGTCGTGATAGAAGTGTGCTAAAACTAAATTGTGGTGATGGTTGCACAGTTTGCTATATTTACTAAAAGTCATTTAATTTTACACATAAAATGACTAAGTTTTATGGTATGTAAATTATACTTCAAAGCTATTTAAAAATTGCTAGTGACTACCAATGTACCCATTCAAAATGAAAGTACTTCGCATCACCATCAGCTTAGAAGCTAACATAACTCTGATGTAAAAGTTCTCTTTCTACAGATACAGTCTATATGTACTAGAAATATGTTTTATGCAATTATTATTATTCTAAGAACTATCTGAGATTTGTGGTAACTATTTTAGAAACACTCATTGAGAGGATATGCTTTTACCATCAGGAGATACACATTTAATTTCCAGTGTGGCTGACTGTATCTGCCTCGACCAATTCCTTTTTGCTTTTAAGTTTCTTTACTTGTGGAAAAAAAAGGATGCTCCCTGTTTATAAATTATTTAAATATTGCATACAAACATAATGTCTTCCAAACACCAAATATCCCTAATTAAGTTATTTAAATAATGTACTGAGCTGATTATTGCTCTAAGAAAGCTTTTTAGCAAAGTTTAGTTCCATTTGATTGTGCTCAAATGCATTGGAAATTGAAAGCTATATTGCCACATTATAAACATACCAAATCAAATCCTTTTATAAGACAGAAATAGATCTAAATGTATCATAAAACTAAGAAAGCAGGCACTATTTTATAATATTACATTCATCCACAAAGGCTTACTCAGGCATATTTGAAATGATAAATATTTTAAGAAATGAGGCAGTTCAAAGTTAAGTGTTTTTTCCTAAATATATATGAAAATAAACACTGCACTTGATATGTTTGCAGTAATATTCCTCACAGATATTGAAATACCTAATCTCCAAACCAAGTTTTGTAATTCAAAGAATCAGTTGATAATGCAAAGTGCTTTAAGTTATTATAAAACAACCACAAACTTATTTACATATCCTATTTTTTAGAAGTAGAATGTGAAATGGACACATTTTTTTCTAATCAGGAGGAGTTAAATGTGGCTGCCTTTTGGTATACATTATTTTCCAAAGCACCTTGTTTCCCATTTATTTCTTTCTGAATGACATTTTAACCTCCTCCTTCTAAATTTTTAACCAAATTAAAATACAATATTGCAACCATCTGGAGGCTTTTCTTGTAGAATCTGAATAGTTTTAAACAAAAGGGAAATTTTCAAAGTCAGCTTAGGTCTTAGAGAATAAATATCAAGGGACTTAGCTTTGAAACAGTAAATTCTAACCTGTGATTAACAAAGTCACAATGTACAAGGAGATCCTTTAGTTCTCTCATAGTACATTATTAGGCTGAATCATAATTTATCTTTTCTCCTTGATACTAACGAATCCTTGAATTAAAGTATATGTAAGAGTAAATTCCAAAAAATAAAGCAGTAAAATCGACTGGCTGAGAATATCAACTTGGAATCAACTTAGATATGTGAAATGACACCCCCCAACTTCTTGGCTATACGACCTTGAACAACTTCCTGTCATCCTTGAGTGCCAGGTCATATGAATAAAATTGGTTAGTAGAGTTTCACTAAGGATGGAATGAGATCACGGTTGTGAAATAATTTGAATGTTGCCTGATACATGAAAAGTATTCAATAAGTGAACAAGAAATTTAAAAATTCCTTGTCTAGTCATTCCCAATGAATTCCAACCTAGAATAATTGTGAAGGTACAATTTATTCTGTCTTTCTTATAATTTTCTACTTCAAATTGGACAAACAGGAAGAATGTTGAACTCTTTAAGTATTTCTAAACATTATTCTCAATATTTATCCAAGCTGTTTATTGGAAAATCATTGCTAAATGATTGCCATAAAAGGGTAACTAAAGTTAAGATTTTTCTGTTTCACAACTAAAAGGATGTCCTATAAACAGTCACTAGATCTCATGATTTTAACATTCCATCTTCTGCCTCTTGCTTACTCAAAGGAAGAGTCCAATCAATTCACATGCAGTGATTTTAGATATGGTAACTGACATCTAATGGCTGTATTTTGTCCCATCTTAGTTCACATCCTATCCCATGATTTAGCAATCTTATATCAATGCTGCATGAAACATATTAGACATATGCAGCCATCTATAAAAGCCTCAATTCCACATTCAACCTTTATTTCCCTGTAACTTAGGCACTTAATACATTCAAAAGACTCTCAAGCAACTACCAGTGAGTGAATGTCATGATGAAGTACTGTGGATCCGTTCTTCAGCCACTCATTCTATTGAATGATTAAGTTTATGCAAACGATATACCTGACAACCATAAAGAAATGAAAAACAGCACACTCTCAATTTATGACCTGTTATAATGTAGGTGGGATACACACATTTGCAGTAATATTTCATGCTAGGTGATATTTGCATGGTTTACAATGGTAAAGTTATTGGTCCAAAGTAATACATTGATCCAGAAAATCCAGCCATTGCTTTAAAGATCACATAATGAGCATTAATGATTTATCTGCCCTTTATTTCCAGAATTCAAGTCTTTACTTTTCTAATCAATTGGTTATGAGTTTGGTTAGGCAGTCCAAGTAAGTATGCATTGAAAACTTATGCGTCTAAATTTTCCAAGTATCTTGAAAGGATACAAATGAATATCCTTTAGACCTGTGCTTCTCAATTTATGTTTATCAAAGTTTCCTGGATACGTTGCGAAATTGGATGGATTTAAGGTGGGCTGTATTTTCCAGTGGGTAAAGATTCTTGATCCATTCTGAAAAATCTATGTAAAGAAGAATATAGTGTTGGGGATGAATCTGTAAACTTGGATAGGGACAAAAATTACTTCTTTATTTACATTAACCTTGAACATTTCCTTCAATTACAAAGTGGACAACTTTTTGTAATCGCAGCAGTGCATGTGATTTTGTCACGATAGATATTTTTATTACAATAAAAATGTATAATTTGTGACAGATCTCTTGAAGCATCTTGTATACTTATCACTACTTCAACATTATGATCCAGGAGCAGTTATATAATACAATAAAGGGTGTAAATATCACTATACCACAAGTTAGTTTTAAGATTCTGATAACTGAGATTACAAACCTTTGTATTTTATTTTATGCACTTCAAGACATTTTTCTTAGGAGACGTCCATAGGTATCATCACTGCCAAAGACATTCATGTCACAACAACCCGTTCATGTATCATCTGTCTGACTCCTCTTTATCCTTTTGGACTCCCATTAGATTATAACTTTCTGAGCACTAATATGTTGTTCCCTCAGTCCTTCCCAGGACCAGTTAATTTTCTGCCCTTGATATGCCTATAGACCCTCTGCATATCTGTATCATTACAATCTTTAATTTCCTTTTTTTTATTTTTACATTTTATTATAAAATGTGATATATATATAAAGCAATTCTTAAAATGAGAACAGGGCTCTTCTAATTTTTTTATTACATACTTTTAAAAATATTTTTATTGTAAGCAACAAACATACAAACATTCATGACATACAAATATTCTTCATATAGTTACAATCGATGGCTCACAATATCATCACATAGTTGTGTATTTATCACCATGATCATTTTTTGAACATTTGCATATCTCCAGCAAAAAGAATAAAAAAGAAGAAAGCTCACACATGCCATATCCCTTACCCCTCCCTCTCACTAGCCACTAGTATTTCAATCTACTCTATTTTAACCCTTGTTCCCCCTATTATTTGTTTATTTCTTATCCACACATTTACTCATCTGTCCATACCATAGATAGAAGGAGCATCCGACACAAGGTTTTCACAATCACATAGTCACATTGCAAAAGCTGTATCATTATACAATCATCTTCAAGAAACATAGCTACTGGAACACAGCTCTACAGTTTCAGGAACTTCCCTCCAGCTACTCCAATACACCATAAACTAAAAAGGGATATCTATATAATGCATAACAATAACCTCCAGGATAACCTCTCGACTGTGTTTGAAATCTCTCAGCCACTGACACTTTATTTTGCCTCATTTCTCTCTTCCCCCTTTTGGTCAAGAAGGTTTTCTCAATCCCTTGATGCTGAGTCCCCAGGTCATCCTAGGATTTCTGTCCTATGTTGCCAGGGAGATTTACACCTCTGGGAGTCATGTCCCATGTAGCGGGAGGAGGACAGTGAATTCGCTTCCTGGGTCAACTGAGAGAGAGAGAGAGGCCACATCTAAGCAACAAAAGAGGTTCTCTGTGAGGGGGGTGACTCTTAGGCCTAATTTTAAATTGGCTTAGCCCATACTTTGCAGGGAAAAGTTTCACAGAGGTAAACCCCAAGATTGAGAGCATCCCCTATTGTTTTGGTTGTTCCCCCCTGCTTGGGAAAATATCAGGAATTGTCCAAATGGGGAAGTTTAATTTTTTCCCCTTTCTCCCCATTCCCCCAAGGGGACTTTACAAATACTTCTTTATTCACTGTTCAAGTGACTCTGGGATCTACTGGGGCATCACACTAAACTGGACAAATCAACAAAATCTTATGCCCTAGTCAAGGTTCCATGTACTTACAGTGTTCAATTAAACTATCCATTTAAGTTGAATTAAGAAATGCACTACGCAAAACATAAATTTTGCACCAAAGAAACATTCCTTTCTTTAGTCTCACACAGAAGTTGAAGTTTTAAAATATGAATGACCATCTATTTTCAACACCCTGCAGTACTGACATTCCTTTAAGAGCACAGGTTATTAGGAGATAGAAATGGGGTAGGGGTGCTGAAGGGATACAGATTGTGCAACAGGACTGATTGTAAAAATTCAGAAATGGACAGCATAATACTACCTAGCTGTAATACAATTATGTTAAAACACTGAATGAAGCTGAATATGAGAATGATAGAGGGAGGAGGGCTGGGGGCACTTATGAAACCAGAAGGAAAGATACATGATATAAACTGAGATGGTAAAATTTAGTAACGGCTAGAGTGTACAATGATAGTGACTAAATATACAAATGAAAAAATGCTTTTGCATGAGGAAACAAAATGGGAATAATGGATCACATGGCAATTCTATACTTAGCTTCCTGAGGAACTGCCAGACTGTCTTTCACAGCGGTTGTACCATTTTATATTCCCATAAACAGTGACTAAGTGTGCCTCTTTCTCCACATCCTCTACAGCATTTGTCATTTTCTGCTTTTTTTTTCATAATGGCCATTTTAATGGGTGTCAGATGATATTTCATTGTGATTTTGATTTGCATTTCCCTAATAGGCAGTGAAGTTAAGCATCTTTCCATGTGCCTATTAGCCATCTGTATTTCCTCTTCTGAGAATAGTCTGTTCATGTCTTTTGCCCATTTTTTACATGGGCTGTTTGTCTTTTTATTGTTGATTTGTAGCTTCATAATGCCACATAAAGTTAAGTAGTGTGAGAAAACTGAGATCATTTTTCTTTCTCAAAGTACTTTTAGCTATTTGGGGCACACTGCCCTTCCACATAAATTTGGTTATTGGTTTTTCTATTTCTGAAAAGTAAGTTTTGGGGATTTTAATTGGTATTGCATTGAATTTATACGTCAATTTAGGTAGAATTAACATCTTAATTATATTTAGTCTTCTAATCCATAAGCATGGTATGCCCTTCTCTTTATTCACCTATGGGTTTTTCCTATATTCCCGTTATCAAGTTGAGGAAGATATTTTCTATTCCTATCATTTGAACTGTTTTAATCAACAAAGTTGTTGAATTTTGTCAAAAGCCTTTTCTGCATCAATTGAGATGATCATGTGGTTTTTCTGCTTTGATTTGTTGACATGGTGTATTGAATAAATTGATTTTCTTATGTTGAACCATCTTGCATATTTGGGATAAATCCCACTTTAGTCATGATATATAATTCTTTTTTTTGGGGGGGGGGGGGGGGTACATGCTCTGGGAATTGAACTTGGGTCTCCTGCATGGAAGGTGAGCATTCTATCACTGAATCACCCATGCACTCTGGTGCATAATTCCTTTAATGTGCTGCTGGATTTGATGTGAAAGAATTTTGTTGATAATTTTTCATTCTATATTACTTAGAGGGATTGTACTGTAATTTTCTTTTCTTGTAGTATCATTGTCTGGCATTGGTATGAGGGTGAGTTGGCTTCACAGAATGAGTTAGGTAAACTGCTGTCTTTAATTTTTTTGAGCAGGTTCAGTACTAATTCTTCCTTGAATGTTTGGTAGAATTCACATATGACACCATCTGATCCTGGAATTATCTTTTTTGGGGAGTTTCTTCATGACTGATTCAATTTCTTTACCTGTGATTGGTTTGTTGAGGTCATCTATTTCTTCTCGAGTCAATGTTGGTTGTTCATGCCTTTCTAGGAACTTGTCCATTTCATCTACATTGTCTAGTTTATTAGCATAAAGTTGCTCATAGTATCCTCTAATTACCTCCTTTATTTCTGCAGCGTCAGTGTTTATGTCTCCTCTTCCATTTCTGATTTCATTTATTTGCATCCCCTCTCTTTTTCTTTCGGTCAACCTTGCTAAGGTTCTATCAATTTTATTGATTTTCTCAAAGAACCAACTGCTTTTGTTGATTTTCTCAATTATTTTCACATTTTCAATTGGGGTTAGTTTGCTTTTCTTCCTCTAGTTCTTCCAAGTGAACAGTTAATTCAAGTTTTGCTCTTTCTGCTATTCTGATATAGGCATTTAAGGAAATAAATTTCCCTCCTTGCACTGCCTTTGCTGCATCACATAAATTTTGATGTTGTGTTTTCATTTCCATGTGCCTTGAGATATTTACTGATTTCTCCTGTAATTTCTTCCTTCACCCACTGGTTGTTTAACAGTGTGTTATTTAGCCTCCATATATTTTTGAATTTTCTGGCCCTCTGCCTGTTACTGATTTCCAACTTCGTTCCTTTATGATCTAAGAAAGTGTTTTGTATGATTTCAATTTTTTTAAATTTATAGAGACTTGCTTTGTGACCCAGCATATGGTCTATCCATGAGAATAATCCATGAGCACTTGAGAAAAAGGTGTATCCTGCTGCTGTGGAGTGTAATGTTCTATAAATGTGTCTTAAGTCTAGTTCATTTACTGTATTATCCAAATTCTCTGTTTCTTTATTGATACTCTGTCTAGATGTTCTGTCCATTGATACAAGTGGGGAATTGAAGTGTCCAACTATTATGGTAGCGGTATCTATTTCTCTTTCCAGTGTTTTCCTCATGAATTTTGGAGCATTCTGGCTTGGTGCATAAATATTTATGATTGCTATGCCTTCTTGTTGAATTGTTCCTTTTATTAATACATAGTTTCTTTTATCAATCCTTCTTTGTCTCTTTTAATTGTTTTACATTTGAAGTTTAATTTGTCAGATATTAGTATATCTACTCCTGCTCTTTTCTGATTATTGTTTGTATGAAATATCTTCTCCCAACGTTTGACTTAACTATGTTTGTTCTTGGGTCTAGCATGAATCTCCTGTAGACAGCATATAAATGGGTTCTGTTTTTTCATCCATTCCGCCAGTCTATGCCTTTTGATTGGGAAGTTTAATCCATTAACATTTAGTGTTATTAGGGTAAAGGCAGTTCTTTCTTCTACCACTTTGCCTTTTGGATTTTATATTTTATAGCTAATTTTTTCTCCTTTTACATTTACTGACAGTCTTCATTTCTACAGTCTTCTCTACACCTCTCTCTCCTGTCTTTTCCTATCTACCTCTATTGCTCCATTTAGTATTTCTTGCAGAGTCAGTCTCTTGGTCACAAATTCTCTCAGTGATTTTTTTTTGTATGGAAATGTTTTAATTTCCCCCTCATTTTTGAAGGGCAATTTTGCTGGACATAGAATTATTGTTGGCAGTTTTTCTCTTTCAGGATCTTAAATTTATCACGCCACTTCTCACCTCCATGGTTTCTGCTGAGAAATCTACACATAGTCTTATTTGGCTTCCCTTGTATGTGCTGGATTGCTTTTCTCTTGCTGCTTTCAAAATTCTCTCTTTCTCTTTGACATCTGACAGTCTAATTCATAAGTGTCTTGGAGTATGTCTATTTGTATCTATTCTGTTTGAAGTATGCTGTACTTCTTAGATCTGTACTTTGTCTTTCATAAGAGATAGGAAATTTTCAGTGATAATTTCTTCCATCAGTCTTTCTACTCCTTTACCGTTCTCTTCTTCAGGGACACCCACAACATGTATATTCATGTGCTTCATGTTGCCATTCAGTTCTCTGAGTCCCTGCTCATATTTCTCCATTCTTTTCTTCATATTTTCTTTTATGTGTTGGATTTCAGACTTCCAGCCTTCTAGTCCACTAATCCTTTATTCTGCCTCTTCCAACCTAACGTTGTAGGTTTCCACCATTTTTTTCATCTCTTCTACTGTGCCTTTCATTCTGATAAGTTCTGTGATTTGTTTTTTCAGCCTTTCAATTTCTTTTTTCATCCATTGTCTTCTTTATATCCTCCCTCAACTTGTTGACTTGATTTTTGTTGAGATTTTCCATGTCTGTTTGAACATCCTGAATTAGGTGTTTCAACTCCTGTATCTCATTTGAATTGTTAGTTTGTTCCTTTCACTGGGACATATCTTCAATTTTCCTAGTATGACTAGTTACATTTTGCTGGCATGTAGGCATTTGATTTCCTTAGACAGTTTATTCTGGAGATTGTTTTTACTCTTTTCCATAGGATTTTCTTGCTGAATGGCTTTGTTCTCTATGCATTCTTTCATATTCAGTTCAGCTTATTATAGACTTCTAGCACAGGTTTTAATTAATAGATCAGTATTTTTCAGTTGTGTTTTCGTTTCTTGCCATGCCTACATGGAGGCTTTTTTTTTTTAGGGTCTGCTGAGATATTATAGATCCCAGCCAGTGTTTCTCAGACTGGGCTGTCCTCCTAGCAGGAGTAAAGAGTCACCTGCATCAGTTTTCCCTGAGGGTGAGACCCAGCAGGTTGACAGACTTTCCTATGAAGCCTCTAGACTCTGTGTTTTCCCGATCTTGCCCAGTATGTGGTATTTTTTCTGCCTGCAGTTTCCCACCAGCATAAAGTGATGTGGTGCCTTTAACTTCAGCAGGCTCTCCCTGCTGGGGGCATGGGTGAGACAAAGGAGACGTTATAGGATGGCTTTAATTACTTCAATTTTCCTGTCCCTGTGGGCTGAATTTCTTGAGGGAGGGATTCCACCAGCTGGGCCCCACCCCTCTCCTGGGGAAGGCACAGCCTCCAGGAAATTCACCCCTTCCACCTGACTAGCCTCTTTGTCTCTCAGACAAGCTTAATTCTGTCCTTTCCTGGGGCAGTTGGAGCCTGAGAAGCCTACCTTGCAGTTCTATCTAATCAGTTGTTAAGTACTAGAAACAAAGCAAAAAAAAAAATCCTTTTCAGGACCCTGTTCATCTGGTTTGTTAATCAAGAGTTTATGTTGGTATGTTGCTCTACCTATTGCCAGGTTTATGTGCCCCTGCCCCCCCCCCCCCTTTTTTTAGGGTCCAGCTCCTTTCAAGTATTTTCTGCTCCCTGATCCAAAAAGCCTCTGGGTATTTTGTTTTTGTTTTTATACCCCGTCAGAACTGGCCCCTCTGTCCAGGGCAAACACTTTTAGTACCTTTAGCTCTTATTTGAGATTTCTCTGAGCTGGGGACCTATTTTCAGTAGTCAGAATTTGTTACTTAATTCCACAGTTGGAGCCTGGTTGAGCTAAGCCCCTGCTGCTAGTAAAGTCTTTTTCCTTTCCCCTCTGAGAACCAGTCTGTGGGGGAGGGGCACCAGCCTCAGCAGCTTAGGGGACTTGCATTTCTGTGTGGGATTGCAGCTGGTCCAGCTTGTCCAGCCTGGTGTACAGTGTGTGTCCAGTCATTGATATGGCCCCAGCAGTTGTTCTGTCCTGTTCCTAGCTATTAACTAGCTGCTCTAGAGGACTAAATTCCACAACTCACTATGCCACCATCTTGGAACCTCTCCCTTCAGTTTACTTTTTATACTATATGTCTTTATATGTATCTCCACCACACTCCATAAGATCCAAAAGACCATGAAGCATGACTTTTCTCTCTGTATCCTTCACATCAGAAGCAAAATAATTACCTTATATTTTAGTGCTGAATACCATAAAAAGGGAAGTAAAACTTGATTTCTATCTCAAAGGATGCATATGGATGAATGTGATGCAGGGGGAACCTTCCAGTGAAAAAGGATGTATCCAAGATAGCCTTTTAGAAGGAAAGGAGAATAGTGTCAAGACACATCTACTTGAGAGATCAATAATATGTTTGGAGAACATAATTGGAGAAGTGGCAGCAAGTTGGTCCATTTGAATATGAATGGACTTAATTGGGTCATGCAACCAATTTCCTGACCCTCAAGAGTTCCACAATCTTCATTGTTTCCTACCCAACAGATAAAGTACTGGAAGGAATTCCCTATGTGTCTACTCTATGAAAAACTGGAAATTTGTTGTTGAACCATTTGAGGCACACAAGGCTTCTTTAGCTTTGTATTTCCTATAGAAAGCTGATTAAATTCAACATTTCCAGTCTTGCAGAAAATGCAAGTGTTTAACTGGGATTTGCTTTATTGTATTAAATGAGTCATTAATTCTGGAAGACTTCCGGTATCTTAAACCATTGAGGGTTTATTCACAAACCTAGAAAATTACCAAATACTACCACATGCCAAACCAATGCTTTAAAGTACAGGTCCTTAAATTCTATAGGAATGATTGCCTTGAGCCACCACTAAAATTCATGCACTAGAAAAGTATATCCAGATTCCGAAAAATTTTCCCCAGCTCCACCATGAGTGCTTGCCTACCTTCTAAAGTAGCCTAAATGGTCCTTCCTGCTTCTTTTCTTTCCCTTTTATAGTCTTCTCTCAGCACAAGATCTAGAATTATTCATGAAAAGTGTAGGACTGACCGTGTCACTGCTTAACTCAAAACCTCCATTGGTTCCCACATCACTCAGAATACAACCCAAAATCTTTACAATGTCTACCTAAGATCCTTCATCACCTGTCTTGTCATTATGGGGTGAGTTCATCCCTTCTCCTTTCCCTGGTTCTTCACTCTTTTCTAAGTACGTGGAAGTTCTTACTGTTCCTTGAATCCACCAAGCTTGCTTTTGTCTTAGTGTCTTTTCTTTTGCTGTTCTCTCTCCATAGAGATCTCTTTTCCCAGATCTCAGCACAATTCTCTTTCACCACTTTCAGGTATTTGCTCAAAAGTCAATTTTACATTAAATTTCCTGAACCCTATTTTTATATACACTACCATCGTAATCCCTGAGATATCTTGTACACCATCATGCTTTATTTTCCTCTCTAGTATTTACCATTACTTGTGACATCATGTTTTATATATATCTGCCTTACCATGGTTCAATGTAAATTTCATAAGAGCATCAGTTTTTTTGTCATTTTTGTGTTTACTGCTATGTTCCAAATTCTAGACTAGTACTTGACATACAGTAAACATTTGGTAAATATTTTTTCACAGAAAGTAAGGAATAAAAGTAGGAAGGAAGAAAGAAGACTTCCATGTTTGAATCATTGTTACTTTCCATGACAGAGCAGGGAATGTTAGGGGCAAACCCCAATTTCTTTCCTGAGTTTTAGTTTATCACCTACCTCCCAGGCACAAGTCAGAAAGCTTGTGTGATAGTTAGCCTTGTCTATTAACTTGGCTAGTCTATATTACCCAGTTATTCAATCAAATGCAAATCTAGGTATTACTGCTGAAATATTCTGTAAAAGTTGTATTACCACTACCATCATTTGCTTTTACGTAAAGGAGATTATCCTTTATAAAGTGAATGGATTGTGTATGGGCTAAACCCAATCAGTTCATAGGCCTGAAGAACAAAACTGAGGCTTCCCTGAAGAAGAAGCCATCCCACCTGTGAGTTGAAGCATCAGCTCCAGCCCAGAAGGTTTCTAGATTTCAGATTTGCCTAGCTAGGGCCTACAACTGCAAAAACCAAAATATGCACACGTACGTGTACACACATGCAATCTCCCGCTTTATGTGATAAAATCCTGATTGATAAATATAGAACACCACTCAGTTCCCTCCCACACATTACTTTTCACACCAATCAGCTCCCACATTCTCAAGATACCGCCTCAGTAATAACTTCCATTTATCAACTCCATTCCATTCCTCCCACCACTGTTTAATCTTCCTGTTTGACTTTCCTAGGTGGCTTAACAACAAGAATTGACTGGCTCACAGTTCAGAAGTCAGAATTTTCTGGCTGACCAGTAATATTGGAAGTTGCTTGCTTTTCCATCCCATGGCAATACACATGGCAGTGTCTTTTCCTTTCTCTTCCATGTTCCACTGGAACACCAGCTTCTGGCTGCTTCCCACAGCAACTCTTTCTGTCTGAATTTAATTCTGCTTACACAGGACTCCAGTAATCCATATTAATGTTCAACCTGATTCAGTTAGGCAGCACTTTAACTGGAGTAACATCTCGAAGAGATCGTAATTAATAATGGGTCCACACACACCAACAGGACTAGAGATTGGGACCTGAGAATGCCTTTTGTGTGCGGTATGATTCAATCTCTAAAATAGGACTTCTTGTTCATGCCAGGATCACTATCTAAACTTCCAATCTAGCCTGTACTGTGTTGTGAAATTAACCTTTCTAAAAAATTAAATAGCTACCGGAGAAATTCAGGATAAAATATTTAGGGAATCATTCACTATTCCGCCCGTCTTCTGCCTCATTTATGATAATTCTGACCTAAATACCCCAACCCCACACACATTGCCCCAGATACACATAATTATATCTAGTTCCTTGAGTACATGCAGATGTTACAAATGCCCATGACTTCACATGTGGTGTTCCCTTTTCTTTTCACTTAGATCATTCTTATTTTTACATTATCAATTATTCTAGTAAGTCTTTTCAGAACTCCCTAAGCACTGCCATTACATCTACCAGAGCACTCACTGTTCTGAAGTCATTGATCTCGCATGTGCTAGACAGAAACACTTTCATTTTAATCACTCTGTTTCATTTGCTGGTGAATCCTACAACTCAGCCACAATACCCAGAAATAGAAAACTGTTGACGGTATTTGCTAAATGAATCAATAAAATGATTCCTTTTAGAATACCAGGCTATATTAATTCATACCTACAAGATAAACAGAGTTAGTACATGATAAGTATGGCACCTAATATCAGTGCAGAAGTAGGAATTATTCAATAAACATTATCTATTTGGAGAAAAATAGGCTGACCTAAAGTCATATGCAAAATAAAGTACATATTTTAACATTTTATGTAATAAATTCATAAAAATATCAGAATAAAGTTTGAAGTTTTTTTTAACCTTCTAGTAGGGAAAACTTTCATAAAACAGATACCAAAAGGATATCCATAAAGCAAAGGATGAAAAGATTTTACTATAAAACTGGTATGCATCAATATATATACAAACAAACAAAGGGTGCTCAGGTAGTTCAGTGGTAGAATGCTTGCCTTCCATGTGGGAGATCTGGGTTCGATTCCCAAACCGTGCACCTAAAAAACAAACAAATGAACAAAAACAAGAACCTGTTCTAGTTTATTAAGGTTGGTGGAATGCAATACCCCTGAGATGGACTGGATTTTATAATGGGATTTATTTAATTACAAATTTACTTATTTGGGAAGGCACATGGCAACATCTGCTAGGCTTTTCTCCTGACTTCTGGGTTCAAACAGCTTTCCCACGGTGCTTCCTTTCTGCATTTCTTAACATCTGGGTCTGTACTGGCTCCGAGCGTGTGGTGCTGGGTTATGCTGCACTCCTCAGAGCTCTGCTGAGTTCTCCTCTTTAGAACTCTTCTTTTAAGCCTTACTCATGGCAAAAAGCACTTCCCTTAGCCAAGCGCAGATGTAATCAGCCATAGACGAAATGCACATGCTGATAATTTAAATCCACAGCAACAGAACAACTGGACACCATCACACTGTCAAATGGAAACGTGAATCCAACTACTACAGTACCACATATAAAACAAACAAAAAGAAAAGGACTAGCAGGGGAAGATACATATATAAAATATAAGCCAATAGCATAATAATCTTATTATATAAAGATCACATACAAATCCATTTCAAAATATCCCAATAGAGACATGACATCCAGGAGTGAAAGTCTCCCTGGCAGTGTGGGAGATGACTCCCAGGCATGAGCCTGGCCCTGGCACCATGGAATCAACAATGCCAACCAAACAGAAAGGGGGAAATGAACAGGAACAAATAAGATATCTGTGGCTGAGAGAGTTTAAACAGAGTCAGGAGGGTGCTCTGAAGGTTGCTTTTTGGCAAGCTTCAGTTAGACATTGCTACCTGTCATAACTTGCCAAACTCCAACCAAAACCGTTCCTGCTAGTAATAAAGAATACCTAGGGCAATATATAAGATGCTACAAAGGTTCCATGCACTAGGGTAACTATTTAGAAACCTACAACCTCCAGATGAGTCCCTGGACCAGGTAAGTCCTGAAATGCAGAGGGGCCAGTCTCTCCAGAACATCAGCTAGATCCATCCCTCTAACCCATATTATTAACAGCCTGTTCCAACATGAAAAAGTAAGTATGGGCATAGCCCAAATGCCCCTAAATCGTGGGAGAAAGAGCAAGGGTGATGGTTGAAATTTGGTGATATTTTTTTCAAGTCTTAAAAATGTTATTGTTGTTGTTTTTCATCAATTCCAGACATATAAAATTATCCTAAGCATGAACACTTTATAATGGTGAAAATTTTATACAACTGAATTATCTAACATAGGATAGTAAAAAAATAGATTATGTTATAGCCACCTGATGAAGTAAGGCAGAGCATTGGTGGAGTCACTCAGCCTTAGACCTGACTCAAGCCTTGTCACTTACTAGCTGTGGGACCTTGCATACATTTCTTAATTTCCATTATCCCATCTATGAAATGGAAATAATACTAAGCTAGATGCATGGGCTGGATGTGCACATGAGAAAAAAAGAACATTCAACTTTTACTCACATAATAAGCAAAAATTAATTTAAAAGTATCACAGACCATAAAAGTTCTGTTGGAAAATGTAGGAAAAAATATTTTATGATGATGGATTATACAAATATTCCTCGGCTTTTGTATTTGAAACCATATGGTACAAAACCATAAAAAAGGATAGACCCTACAATAACTACAAATAACGGGTTCAAAATTTAAAACTTCTCCTTGTCAAAAGACACCATTACAAAAATTAAAAAGCAATGCCATTGAAAAACGGCAGTTTAAGAACTCTAAGTTTCACTCATCCAAAAACACAAATTTAAAAAGAACAAAAACTCTCATAATCAGCATTTTCATAATTCTGGAAATTCAAAAAGAAAGGTTTGCTTCAACCTGAGAAATGCTTATTCAACACAGACAAAATCCCTGGCTGATTTTGATAAACAGAACAAAATTTGTGGCATCTTAAAATACTTCAGTATCATCCCCTGCTCCCCACCTCAGCCACAGCCATGACAACAAGAGAACACATTTCCAAATAAGGAAGTAGAGTGGATCTCATTCACAAGAATTGCAATAATTATCTATCGGGATGGGGCTGGTGGCTCGCCAGATCATGAAAACAGGTTTTCTTTATTTTGCTTAACTCACTCTTAGCCTAATGTTAAAACTACTTCCCAGAAGTCATTTGTCAAAAGCGTTTATAGGCTAACATCTTAGTTTGTCACTATATAACGTGAGAAATACAGTTGGCACAAAAATAGGCAAAAATCAAAGATTGGGAGGAAAGTCTGGGAATGAAAATCCATTTCATCTAAGTTGTCTAGTTTGTTAGTATATGGTTATTCTCAGTATTCTCTTACGATGTTTTTTTATTTCTTCAGGATCCACTGTAACAATCCATCTCGCATTTCTGATTCTGCTGATTTGCATCTTCTTTTTCTTTGTTTACGCTAGCTGAGAGATCATGAGCAACAGAAGTTTAGGAAATTTACAGATATGCGGAAATTAAACTTCTAATCCTAAACACTCAATGTATCAAAGAAGAAATCATGAGGAAAATTGGAAAATAATTTCAGATGAATGAAAATAAAAATATAACATCAAAACATATGGGGTACAGCAAAAGCAGATCATAGAGGAACGTTTATAGCTGTAAATGCTATATTTAAAAACGTGAATGATCTAAAATCGAAAATCTAATCTTCCACCTTAAGAACCTGGAAAAAGAAGAGCAAAATGAACCCAAAGCCAGCAGAAACAAGGAAATTATAAAGATGTGGGAGGAAATCAATGAGATGGAGAATAAAAAAGCAATTGAAAAAAAATCAATAAAACCAAAAGTTGGTCCTTAAAAATATCAACAAAAGTGACAAACTTGTAGGTAGCCTGACCAAGAAAAAATGAGAAGACTCAAATCAGAAGTGAAAGAGGAGAAATTACCAATATAAATCCATCTGAAAAATAAGCTAAAGGAAGGAAATCAGATACAGAAAATGCATTATATAATTTCATTTAAATTACCCTATAAAGGCAAATCTATGCAACAGAAAGCAATCTAGTGATTGACTCAGGAGACAATTGATTGCATATAGGTACAAGAGAATTTTGGGTTTTTTTAGTCATTGAAATTTTCTAAGTTATAATTTTGTTGATGGCCTCATGACTCCATGTATTTATGAAAAAGTAAACTTTGTCCATGAATTTTGTGATATGTAAACTATTTCCCAATAAAACCATAAAAAATGTCATCAATAATTTCTTCATCCTTATAGGTACGCTCCTTGAAAATATGAGTTTGCCACTGTTTTTATCAAGACAGGGAAATGTATTTCTCCAACCTTTGGCTTGGTACTTGACCATGTGGCTTGCTTTTTACAATAGGACAATAGCAAATATAACAAGTTCAGGGGCTGGAAGAATACTGCTGCATTTGAAGTAACTGACTGCTGGGACTGCAGAGACAACCACATGAGGGTACCCAGACCACTCTACTGGGAGATGAGACCATGACCCCAGCTGAAACCTGAGTGGTGCTATCTTAGATCATCCAGCCTCAGGTGAGCCAGCCCAGACCTAAAGAATTACCTAGCCAAACCAAAGAGCCATAAAAAATAAATGCTTGCTGTTTTAAAGCATTAAGTGGTAGGGTGGGCTCTTTACACAACCAAGCTAAATGACTGAGTAAAATAGTGTTCTTATTCCCAGGGGTGTAAACCTCTCTGGCAATGTGGGACAGAAATCCTAGAATGAGCTGAGACTCAGCATCAAGGGATTGAGAAAACCTTCTCAACCAAAAGGGGAAGAGAGAAATGAGACAAAATAAAGTGTCAGTGGTTGAGCGATTTCAAATAGAGTCGAGAGGTTATCCTGGAGCTTATTCTTATGCATTATATATAGATATCCCTTTTTAGTTTATGGCGTATTAGAGTAGCTAGAGGGAAGTACCTGAAACTGTAGACCTGTGTTCCAGTAGCTGTGTTTTTGAAGATGATTGTATAATGATACAGCTTTTGAATTGTGACTATGTGATTATGGAAACCTTGTGTCTGATGCTTCTATTATCTACAGTATGCACAGATGAGTAAAACATAGGGATTAAAAATAAATAACACAGAAAAATGTTAAATTCAGTAGATTGAAATACTAGTGATCAATGAAAGGGAGTGGTAAGGGGTATAGAAAAAAAAATAGGGGAACAAAGGTTAAAATATATTGGGTAGGGCAGTGCGATAGTGGCTCAGTGGCACTTAAAAAAATCTGTTCTGGGTGGTGCAGCAGTGGTTCAGTGGCAGAATTCTCACCTGCCATGCCAGAGACCCGGGTTCCATTCCCTGTGCCTGCCCAGGCAGAAAAAAAAGATATATATATATATATATTGGGTAGATGGAAATAGTAGCGGTCAGTGAGAGGGAGGAGTAAGGGGTATGATATGTATATGTTTTTTTCTTTTTATTTCTTTTTCTGGAATGATTCAAATGTTCTACAAAATGATCATGGTGATGAATATACTACTATGTGATGATATTGTGAGCCATTGATTGTACACCATGTATGGAATGTTTGTATGTTAAGAGTGTCCATGTTTGCATGTTGTTTTGGTTTGTCAATTAAAAAAAGGTGGCCTTAGTAAGAATTCAGATTTCTTGGTAATACCCTAAACAGGTAACACCCTAAACAGGTAACTCCAACAGGTGGCAAAAATAGTACATTATACCTGAAATGCATACATTACTAATATTTCTGTCACAATGACCCATCTCTATATTAGGTGTCAAATACCCCTTAAGGGAATTTGAAGAAGGGAATATTCCACCAACCAGAAATGTCACTTGAAAATTGTGCACCTAATAATCTCATCATTCACATCATAGTACCTTTTAAATAAGCCTAAGAAAAGGGATTTAGACCAGGTTACTTCCTCCTTTTTTTTTTTTTAACTGGGGTATAATTTAAATTAAAATCCACACCTTTTCTTTGTACCATTCTATGAGTTTTGACAAAATGTATCCACTACAGCACTGTCTGTATTTTAGAACTTCACCAACTGTATGTGACCAAAGAAAGAGAAATTCATTTTGTTCAAAACCTAAATTTTCTATAGCATATAATCTAATTCAGCCTGTGCGGTTTTCTTAAACAACCCAAAGACATGGAGCCCAGAGTGGGAATGAGAGCTTGTAATTCTGTATAGCTTAATGTAATGTCCAGATGCATCCCAAAATATGCTAAGTAGATAATTAAGAAGTATTGACAAAGTCCCTTAGGGGATGGGAGAAAAAATATGGAACTATTAAACTTTACCACTGGGGAAATTCCTGACACTGTCTCAAACATTACGGACTCCCAAGCCAATAGGCCAAGCCCCTGATCTTAAGGCTTGCTCTTGTGAAGCTTATTTCTGTGGCAGAGAAGTTAAGCCTACCTACAACTATGCCTAATAGTTACTTCCAGAAAACTTTCTTTGTTGCTCAGATATGGCCTCTCTCTAAGCCCAACTCTGCAAGGAAAATCATCACCCTTCCCACTCCATGGGATATGACATCTAGGAGTGAAAGTCTCCCTGGCAACGTGGGACATGATTCCCAGGGATGAGCCCTGGCACCATGGGATCGGCAATGCCTTCCTGGACAAAAGTGGGAGAAGAAATGTAACAAAATCAGGTATTAGTAACTAAGAGAGTTCAAATAGAGTCGAGACACTATTCTGGAGGGTACTTCTTATGTAAATTTCAGCTAGATATTGCTAATTGCCACGGTTTGCCAAACCCCAGCCAACACGATTCCTATTAACCCTAAAGAACATCTAGGGTGCTACCAGAAACATTCTACAAAAGTTTCATGCACAAAGATTCTTTCCAGTAGCCTACAACATTCAGATGGTTCTCAGACAAGCTAAATCCTGAAATCCGGAAGGCCCAGTCTCTCCAAGAACATCAGCTAGTCCCATCCCCCTATCCCACATTTTTGACACCCCTTTCCAACATGAAAAAGTTAGAATGGGTATAGCCCAAATGCCCCTGAAGATTCAGAGAAGGATCAAAGGAGAAGAAGGAGTTATAACAGAAAGGATAGGATTTAACAAATGAGTATAACTTGTTGAATCATTATATTGATATTTCTTTTCGTCTCCAGTGTCTTAGAGTAGCTAGAATGAAAAAACTGAAATTAATGGAACTGTCACTCATACCAAACTCTGAAATCTGTTCTGTAACTACATGTTACAATATACTTCAAAATTTATTGCATATTTATATATATTTCATAATAAAAGATGTTTAAAAAATTAAGTGCCACTTTTTAAAAAATGCATTCAATCCTGTACTCTCCACTGAATTTAAGATATAGAATATTTCCATCTCTCTGAAAAGTTCTACTGTACCCCCACTATGATCATTATCCAATCCCACCCTAGGTCTTGAGCATCACTGATTTCAACTCTGTCCCTATAAATTTGCCTTTTTCCAAGAATGTTACATAATAAATAGAATCATACACTTTGGAGCTTTTCTTTAGTCTTGCTCCTTTCATGTAGCATAATGCCTTTGAGATTAATCTGCGTCCCTACTTGCATCATTAGTTCATTCTTTTTATTGCTACGTAGCAATAAAAAGAATTTACGTAGGTAAATTCTTATCAAATTTCATTGAAGTAAACACAAAAAATTACACAAATGTTGTATAACTCTGTGAGTTGGCACAAAGGCAAAAGACACATATAACCACCACTTCTTTTTTTGGGGGGGGAGAAACAAGTTTTATTTGGGAAGAGCTTCTAACTTTGTTAAAGTTGCAAGCATGTTCCTTTTACAATTACAGTTCTAATGATCTATTAGTTTCAGTAATCCCGGTGTTCAAAAGTATATTTCAAAACAAATAACACAAACAAATTCACAACAAAAGGACGGAGTTTTTAGATTGGTTTGGAATGTGCTGCCATCGATTTCAGCTGTTCTCAGAAACAGCCCAACCACTTCCTTAGACATCAGGTGGGAATGAATCAGAACCCACAGAAGGAAATGTCTTTCAGTAAGTTACCTACTTGGTAACTTAAAAAAAACACTCAGTCTTATTCCACACAAAGTCCATGTCTGGAAAGAGAGAGGAAACTGCTCAGGACTCCATCTCCCATCCACTTCCATTTCCACACAATATAAGACATGAGCCAGAGTATGTCCCCGCACAGCACCCCAGCCTATATCACTCATAGGGCAGTAAGTGAGATCCTTCTGAGGATACTTGACACGTGGTCCAAAGTTGATGGAAACCATGCAGCTCTTGAACAATGAGACGGCTGGAAAGTAAATCCCTTCAAAAATATCCTTGTAAGCCACACCTTGATTGACACCATTTTTATAAAATAGTATCTCTCTATGGGAAGTCTGCTTTAGGCTAATCACCACTTCTTAGGTCAAGAAATAGACAATTATCAGCTCAGCAGAAGCCCCAAAGGCGTATGGCATCTCAATCTAACCACCAAACTCCTCCCCAAAGTTAACCAGGATGCTGATATTTAAGATCATATTTTCCCTACTTTAAGTTTACATAAATTCAGTCATTTACATGATATACTTTGTTGTGACCTAAATATCTTACTCAGTATTGTTTCTACAGTTCAGTCATGTTGGTACATACAGCTGTAGTCCATTGACTTTCATGGCCATGTAATAGTCCACTCTGTGGATACAAGTGCTATGAACATATCCATTCTACTTCTGATGGAAATTTTCACTGTTTTCAGGCCCATTACACATAAAGCTGCCATGGGAAAAATATGTATCTTCCATCATCAGATAATATTCTACCTGCATCTGTCATCACAAATTGTAGACAAATGGAACAAATTTCCATAATAATTCTCAGTCATTTTTCAGAGCTTATTAAGCCAAAGGGGGAGCCATTCAAGAGCCATTTCTAGAGTATTTATAATACTTATTTTTCCCCAAAATATTGCATACAACATTCTGGCAAGTGGGTTCAAAGTTCAAGAGTGAGGAGATTTCACTGGGAGATTTAAGCAAAGTATTCCTTTTCCAAGATTCAGATGAGCACCAAACATCTAGGAGATATTAATCTAAATGTTATGACAAGAGAGATTTTCTAATGATATTTATTTTATCATTATGAAATAAAGAAGAGCTGGAATGTCTAATTCTCAAGTAGAAAAGTACAACTTGTAGAATTCTTCTGCATTTTGATTTCAAGTTTGATTTATGCAGGACATCTCACCAATGCAATCCTGTCAAATATATATATATATATATATATATATATATACAGACATAAATCTAATTACATTTCCTCTGGGTTGTTATAAAATTACTTCTCAACAAGCGAGAAAGTACCAACCTCTTAGAGAGCATTCCATTCACTTAAATTAGCTTTCGAAGTTGATTGCCTCCACTTTAGGCTAAATTTGCTTAGTTAACATTGGCATGTTTTTGCAAATCCTTCAGTAATAATGGTTCAGATAAGATCTGTTGACTTTCAGTTCTAAAGTTACTCACCTTGGAATCCCTGATCTGCCTGGAATCCATGGATACCGTACACCAGCCATAACATCTTTCCTCATCTGAGTAAATTCAAATGAATGAAGATAACTATAGCAACTGCCAATACAGCGAATTTTAACCAGAATAAATAAAGAAAAAGATAACTCCGCATGATACTTAAAAATCAAGATGGTAATTCATGTCATGTTAGAATTTCGTACAGTACTTAATACAGCACTAAATCTATGGAACACTAAGCTCATGGCTTTCCAGCATCAGTACAAGCAGATGAAAATCATTAAAGGTGAATGGCTAGGAAACAAGCTCTTATGATTCAAAAAGTAAAAAAAAATACTTTCACCTTTTCAAGTTGCATTGAAATTTATTTTCAATACAGGTATTACCTAACACTTTTATGTAAAATACAATAGATCTTGAAAAAGTTTCCACATGGAAGAAATTTAAATTGTCCACATATGATATCTCTGCATTCCCATAGTTATAGGATGAATTGCAATGGTTTTGTTATAATATGTGAAAAATATCTTGCTATTTATGGTTTTCCAGTGCTTAAAAAGATAGAATTGGAATCAACTGATCATCAGCAGGGGCACAACTGCTCAAATTGAAATTTAAGTAATTAAAGCAAGGACAATAAAGAACTTTGAGCCTTAATATAAAGTAATTATTAATTGGCTTCCCCAGTAATTTTCTTTCAAACACTAAATCTATCTATATGCATATTACTGCTGAAGATTGTATGATTTACCAACAAATATAAATTGCTAAGTAACTTTTATATTAAAACTATTCTGGCACACTTTTAGGCTTTATTACCTAATTATATCAGTTATTTATCAAACTTAGAAATTACGACCCCTAGAAAGTCCATAAAATAGCCTCACAAAGAACTCAATGTTGCTGACAAAAGGGAGTTAGTGATGGTAAAAGCATGTATCTTAGCAAATTCAACACTCACCAATTCAGCCAGTTCCCTCTGTAAGATACATCTCTTTTTTCTTTTCATGTCTTCTAACTTATAGTCACTGATTTGTCATTAAGAGGGTGGAGAAAAATATGTTATATAAAAATTTACATGACCGTAAACCTTGATGCTATTTGACCATTATTTACGATGTGAACAGGACTTGATGTAGAGGAATTTAATAGTGAAGAGTTCAAAGGCTATACAATCACTGATTATTCTACTCAATGAGCCAGGAAAAACCTTCCTTTTTCAAACTTTCCTTAGAGAGATGTTTTTTTTCCAGTCATTTCTATTACTATTAAGAAATCATAAAACATAAAATTATTATGTTAATGTTGTTGTCAAATGGATTTGAAAAATTCAGTGAATTCTGTTCACCTCTTGAAAATTAAAGCCTGTTAAGGGCTCTGAAAATGCCTATAATAAATATATGCAATTTTATTTAATATAGATATTGTTAAACTTCTATGATCTAAGATGCCTCTTTGATCAAATAGCTAGCTTCCTTTTGTAAAAGGCAGAGGAATGATATTCTAAGAGGCTACATTTTTTCCCAAAATTCTTGCCATTTTCTTAAAAATATTAAGACTGACTTAACTATTGCTAAGCAAAATTAAAGTCTACCTCAACACTCAGTGGAATAAAATAAGAACCATATGCAGGATAGCTAGACTTTGACCAATCATGGATGAGTTCAGATGAATGAGCTTTGCTCCACGTGTGTCTTTATCCTCCTTAGACTAGTGGGTTAGCTGAGGCATGTTCATTTACTGGTGATGAAAGAGACATAAGAGAGCAAGCAGAAATAACAAGGCATATTTAAAGCATAGGCTTGGAACTGGGACACTTTTAATACTGCTTCATTCTATTTCTAACACAAGTCACATGGCCAAGTGCAAAGTCAAGGGGCAGGTAATACACTCTGCTTTTATGGAAGAAACACTAAACTCACATGACAATGGTACAAGAAATCAGAAGGGGTGAAAAATACTGATCAATGATACAATCTACTACAGTCTTTTCCCTCATTTCAGGATGTCAGCTGTCAATTCATACTGGCGTCACTGGGCTTGTTTCTAATGCAGTTCTAATAGGATGTAGGCTGGAAAAATGAAGGAAAAAAGTAAGAATACACAAGTTCTCAGCAGAGCTGATATGCTTGTTCTCTTATGAGTAAGATTCATCACATGTAGTACAAAACATAATGTTGCAAACTTCTGAATGGTTACAGGTATTGCAAATTTCTACCTGGCTTCCTGCCCCCCATCCTATACATGAAAAGAGCATATTCCAGATTGCAGCTCTTCCTGCAATCTGGAACCTAGGATGAAAAGACTCCTGGGAAAGACACGCCCTGAACCCACTGTCTAAAGGGAGTTGAGCAGCAGTCATGCAACAAGAGAGAAAAGTAAATATCTGTCATGAGCTACCAAACTTTTCCAGTTGTTTGTTATGCTGTATAACCTAGCTGTTTCAAGTAAAGCAAGCAGCCAGGTAATAAGGCAGCCTTTCACCAAGCTGCAAGGGGTACGACAGAGCAGAGAACGACTTGGACAAGTCCAGCTTGGCAAACCGGGCTTACATGGGGTCCTTGTCCTCAGTGGTGGGAAGAAATACAACAAATCCTTACTGTGATGGTCTGCACTGATCATGGGGAAAGGCAAGGTTTTTTGTAGGCATAAACAAGAAAGGCACGAGGCCAAGAGGGTGCATGCAACCTGACCGCTAATCAAGTTAACTGTTCCTTTATGTTTGTCCCTCTGCACACAGCTTCCCAGGAAGTTAACCTTGGGGAAAGATAAGGATGGTGAAGAGCTGAGCGAATACATGCCGGGATGTGCATAATTGCTGAAAAAGTTGCAAGAGTTGGGGGATATTGGAAAACGTGAAGATATTGCTACAATCCACCAGTCCGACAACTCTTACAAAATTTCCACCAACTCTTCTGCATTCATCCCTGAGCATGGGAATGGGACGGTTCAGGTTTACAGCCTGTAATGTTGAGAAATGAGCCCAGAGCTACAATAAAAACAGCAACAAGATAGATAAATAATCATTACTATCAGTGTGCTTTAAGAAGAGTATAACTCCAATGCAAGGGTAGGGGAGCAAGCCAAGAGGAAAAGGAGTGTATAAACCCTAACTTCTGGATGTGGTTTATTGTGGGAAAATGGCCAAAGGTCAGAATGTTTCCATAATGCAGATAAAGGCGCAGACCTTGGAACACTGTCCTGGCAAACACATGATTGTTTGCAGAAGGAAATATTCTGAATTTTGTATGGCATCCCTGAGATGTTGATGTGGCAGCTCAGGCGAAAAACAACTTAATAACCATCATGAAAGATACTTTCTGTTTTGAAGCGTCACAATAAATACTATGGGGAACTCAGGGTCAAGGAACTCAGGGTCAAGGCTCTCAATCCTTGAGACTGTGAGTCCCCTGCTCCTATCTTTAACTACTCTCTAGTGTTACTGTTTCTTATGTTCTGGGTCACCTTCCATTCTGCCTCACCCTTTGCTGAGCTGGACTCAGCAGTTTATAGAATTTTGTAACTGTTCTAAGGCTCTGGTGACATCTGTATGTTCATCACATATATATGTTAGCAACAAGTGGTAAGTACCACCTTGAGTGACACTGAACATATCTAAGGCCACAGAATTTTGTAACACTACTTTTCTCATCTGGGTGCTTTCCTCATTTAAAATGCTTGTGCAAGAGGGCAGGGACAGTTGAGTGGCAGAATGCTTGCTGCCTTCCATACAGGAGACCCGGGTTCAGTTCCCAAATCATGCACCATCACCACCCTCAAAAAAAAAAAAAAAGGCTTATGCAATGTCTAGTATCATTAGGGCATATTGACTTAATGCGTCTAATGGTCCAGCACTAGGGAGAAAAATACTAAGTGGTCATTCTCCATTCTCACCAAGCTAAGGAGCACTTAACTCTTAGACCAAAGTGATCTTATAAAGCTGGGAAATTCTGTGGTCCACTTGGAAAAACTTTATGAATTTTCCATGACAGGAAAGGGTATCTTAGAGTATATCAACCTGTCCAACTACAGGAGAAATATGGCCAAAAGTATGTTCTACATAATCAAACAGCACATGGGAAGGCAACTATGCTCTGGCTCATTTAGGGTTGTTTTTGTTTTCCTATCCTTTCTTTCTGCCATACAGTGATGTTTTGATCACATTCCAATGTGGACAGCCATCCCACATGTCAGACGGCAGCTATATTAGAAGCAATATATATTTTAATACATAGAGGAGTTCTGGTGCTTAGGATGCCATACTCAGCAACCATCCAGGTCAAGTCAATCCAAACAGATGTCACAGATGGATGGTCCTTGTTTATTAGATGTTCTCTAATAATAGAAATAAAATGTTGAACAGAGAGAGAACAGAGTATTAGAATTAGGTAGCTGCAACCCTGGGGAACATGGGTGATTAACAGTTATTATCCAATTATTCCAGATTAACAGTTATTATCCAATTATTCCAGTTAACTAAAAACAGTAGAAGAATATTTCATGGGAGGCCAGAGCTACCTGAAGCTGGAACTTATCTGCATACCTAACAGTCAATCTGGTTGTGGAATGCCACTATGGCGGCACCGCAATGGACAAAGACAGATGAACTTAGATGAAGCAAGAAAAAAAGGCTAGGGGCTCAAACACATATGTATAGTGGACACCTGAATGGGAAGGTCTTCTCCTCTGAGTAAAATCATTGTAGAACATTCTCCCATAGGGCCTAGGATATTGGCCAATAATGGGCAGGTGTTAGGCTTACAATATGACACATGCTGTCCCCTCATAGAAGCAGGTCTTAGTGCCAGTTAGATCCTGTTAGATGCTATCTAACCACATCACTCTGGGAGGTATGTTCTTTGTACATTTGTTGCAGTGCAGCATTGGTCCCCTGGAAAACTGGGCAGTGGGCTCAAGCATGCCATTGGCCTGCTGCATACCGCACACCAGTACTATGAAACAGAGCCAATCAGGAGGTAAAGTCCATTGTAAAGGCAGAGAAATCAAGATGTTTCTAGTCTGCAGAGCTGTAGGTGGCTTCAGGGATGGTGTATTCCCATCCACTTTTGGGCATGTCCATGTGATCTGATACCATTAAATTTTAAGGACCATGGGAATGGGTCTAGCCAGTAACTCAAATGGAGAGATGACATATACATTACTAACAGCCTACTTTAACGTACAAGCATTTTAGTTAAAACAGAGGTCCATTTTACTAGGGTTATACTAGTTGTTGGGAAGAACATAATTTGACTTTACTTCTCATTTACAGTGCCCCCCTCCTTTTTTTTTGAAGATGAAACTTTGACTTGAAGTTGACCTTGAGCACTTTCAGAGAAGCCTTAGAGTACAACTATGTAACTGATAAGGAAAATTTGATGTTTCTGTGACATGTAATTTCTTTAAAATAATTAAAACCATGACTAGCAACACTGTATTGTTATCTAATATTATGCAGCTCAGCAACTAACAGAAGGTTAATTTTTATAACATTTTCTGAACGTTTTTTCTTCAACTTATATCAAATGCAATTAACCAATTTTAGCATTTCATTTTTTATAAGGTGAAGACCAAATCCTTTCCAAATGTTTGGAATAAAAAGATATTCTTTAGGGTTTGACCTTGAGAATGCAAAATGTTAAAAGTTGTCAGGTTTGAAATAATATTTGGTTTATTTAACTAAAGTTAAATAAAAGTCTTCGCTCTCTTAAAAGACTTGATATTTTTAAGCATCCAAGGACATGATCAAGTCAACATAAAGTACAAGAAATTATTCTGATAAAACTTAGATTTTCTGCATTTTACACTGATTATTCAAAAAAAAGGTTTATAACCTCTTACAAACAGACCAATAATCCAAAGAAACTTCATTACTTTGAAAGAGAGAAAACTAAATTTAGCTTGCATCAATATATTATTTGACACTAAGACTTTCAAAAATATTATAGATGTACTTAGTAAATCTTACCCAACTTTGAACACAAGAAAAAAATTTCCTTTTCTGCGAATCTTCTGTCTCTCTGCAGGTTTTGTCATTTTTTTTTTCTTTTTTATTCTGTAACAACCAGTCACTTAGGAACAAAATTACTCTCCATTTCCTTTAATTAAAACACCCTCTATACCTTGCACGGTTAAGTTACCAAATGATTCTGGAAACTGTTTTCAAGCAAGCAGCTTACAACATACAACTACCATTAAAATCAAACTTGTCAGAAAGAGCTTAAAACACCTTAGCATTACATTTTTGAAACAGCAATATACAGTCTTTAGCAAAAAAATTAATGGCACCTGTAGGTGACACATAGTCCCCTAAAAAAAAAAAAAACAGTAATTCCATTTTATGTGAATTTTGAAATGTATGAAGGTATTTTGTCTTTATAGTTTTGTTAAATCCTTTAGGAGCATATTAGCTTTATTTATATGTCCATTAAATATAGGGTAAAGCCAGAAGCAAGCTTCCTAATTTTGTATAGCAGTTATTAAATCAGAGTATTTCAGAAGGATTCCTAATGCTTTTACCATTTGCCACCCATAGCTGCTCCTTTATGCCCAACCTTTTTTTAATGTTATCACAAGGCAGCCACCTCAGCAGGCATGGTACATATTAGGTAGAAGGGGGCTAAAGCATCTGCTTCTTGGATACTAGAAGTTTTTCCCAATTTAATTAATTCTTCAGCAAAGTATTCCCTCACAACCATAGTTTCATTTATTGGCCAACCAGGGCTGTTAAAGGGACATTTGCGCTGGTGTGCCAATTTGCACTTTGCTAATTCTTTAATTATATTAGTTATTTCTTGATGTTCTTCCCAGGGATTCCAGATTTTTGGATCCCAATCCTTTTCAGCTAAGATAGCTCTAACCACTGCCTGAGTCTTATTGGCAACCACCTAATTTTAAAAACTGACAGGCCAGCACTTCTATATCATCATATCCCTTGTCTAATTGTTCTGAAAGCTCTATCACTGAAGTGGACGTAGAAGGACGCTTATCTCTTTCTAACTGTAACTCTTCCTTCAACTTGTGGATTTCTTTTTCTTGAGAAAGTCTGCTGTAACTGACTGTACCACACATAGTAATGGCCAGCTGACTGCTGCAGCACAGTGTCTGCTAATCTTTACTGAATTTAATAATCTTTCATGCTTCTAACGTGTGCTCTATTCCCTCAGGTGTTTTGAAGGGGTCCCCGTACGCAGGCGGAGGTCCTCAGCAGTGAAGCGAGTACTTGACTTCACACCCCACATCAAGGAAGCAACACCCTCCCCTCACGCCAAGCTTACTCCCATGGATTCCCCACCCCAGCTCACGCTTCATTCTGTCCTATCCTGCCAACTATCCCACAATTGCTCTAAGTAAGGCAAGAGAGGGTGTAATAAGACCGTCTTCCATCAAACTGCGAGGGGTACAAAAGAACAAAGAATGACTTGGATGAGTCCAGCTTGGCAAGTAAGAGCATTCTGGGGGGGGGGGGGGGCGGGGGGGGCTTACATGGGGTTCTTATCCTTGGTGGTGGGAAGAGAGACAGCAATTCCTTGCTCTGGTGGTCCAGAGTGAACAGAGGGGAAGGCAGAGTTTTACAGTAGGCACAGACAAAGAAGGCAAGAGAGTGCACGTACACTTAACACAAAGTTAACTGTGTCAAGGTTTGTCCCTCTGTGCACAACCTCCCAGGAAGCTAACCTTGGGGAAAGATAAGGAAGGCACACAGCTGAGAGAGAAATGTGCAGGGATGTGCATAATTGTTGACAAAGTTGGAAGAGTTGGAGGATATCAGAAAATGTGAAAACATTACTATGTTACATGAACTAGAGCAGAAAGACTAATACCTTAGATTAAAACAGGGGTATTTGGAAATCTTAACTTTGTAATTAAGTAGTGAAACAGCAATTGAGTGCAAAACAGAAAAAAAAAAATCTAGAAGACTAAAAGGAACATGTATCTCATCTTAACCTTCAGTTTTGCGCTCCTGGTTAGGCTTAGCTGTTTCCAGCATTTTTTTTGAAAACTGAAATATGAGCTAAACGGACCATGTATCTCCCCCTTCTGGGAAGTCTCATTTTTAATACCTTTGCATCATGACACAAACTCAATCTAAATATATCTTAGAAATTGCAATATTTTCACTTTAAAGTTTACGTCTTAATGACTTTCTCACAATTAGAAGCAGCCCATGATAATCGCCAGACTCAATTTCTGATTGAGTTAGAAAATTTTTTTTTATTTCTTAGGAAACTTTATATTTTTAAGAACTTTATCTTAAACCCATTCTACATTTGTAGTCTTCACCATTTGAATTAACTGAGCTCTCTGGCTTCAGTGTTCCCTGATCATAGAAAACAAGCAAATAAAAACAAATAACAGCAATGTTAAATGAACCTTCAACTGCACTATCTGAAGGAAAAACCCCAGAGTATGATGTTCAAAACTTGGCACTCCATGTGGTCTACACTACTTTTCAACTTTTTCACAATGTGAATCTTCCTGGGGCACTGCTAAGAAAAAATTCAGCTTTCTCATTTTTAATTAGACATTTTAATATTTAAAGCCCTATGTACATAGCTTAATATATTTTATGTTGTGTATCATCTTAATTGGTAGTAGTTTGTTAAGTGTCCTGCAGATTACTAGTTCTTGGGGGATTATCTCTTCCTTTACAAATACAAATACGCATACTCTGATCCCCAACAATGGACTAGGAGCAAGGTAAAAGTGATGTTGGAAAGAAGAAGGCAGGAAACTCCGTAAATCCCTTTTAAACTAGAGCTCAGTAGATACCCTGCAGATTACTTTCTGGATACGATGAATATTAGCAAACCTCAGCTGTATGTTACCCTATGCCCCTATCGAAATGTAGGTTATTTGACCTACTAGAATTCTCTTTCCAAATGAAGAAGAGAACATTTTAATTAAAAACACAAAGCCCCACTAATCCTTTATCTAAGCATAAACTCACCATTGCAGAGCACAGAAAATGACTAAGTTACCAACAATTTATGCTTGTGATGCTAGGCACCAAATTTCATGCCCTAATTCATTTTGTCTCTACTTGAACATACATCATTAGCCACTTCCACTATTTTCAACTGAATTATGAGATGATACTGTATTACTGCCCACATATCTTGAAATGTTTTCTGACTCATTATTATAATTTACATAAGAAAATACTAATTCTAGGTAGACTTATTATGAGTATAAAATGTTAATTTAAATAATTTAAACTATAAACGTGTTTATCAGTCAGGTTAAACAGAACCAACAAGATAAAAGCGTGTCTGTGTGTGAATGTATCTATACAAAGATTTATTTTAAAGAACTGGCTCATTCAGGAGATGTCTACCATGGGCCTCCCCATGAGATGTTAAGCAAGCCAGGATCTGGAGAGAGCCCAGGAAAGCCAAGAGATGGCATCCAGCCCCAGAGAAGCAAAGTGAGGAACCCTCATAGGAACTGAGGGTGAAAGCAACAGAGCCCAGGAGCAAGGGACCAGCAGATGCCAGCCATGTGCCTTCCATGACAGAGGTGTTCCGGAGGGCATTAGCACTTCTTGAATGAAAGTAACCCCTTGTTGGTGCCTTAATTTAGACATTTTCATGGCCTGAGAATTGTAAACTTGCAACTTAATAACCCCCCTTTACAAAAGCAGAAAAAGCAAAAAAAAAAAAAAAAGGCTCATGTAATTGTGGGGCTGGCACAACTGAGATTGGTAGGGGAGACCAGGAGGCTTGAAATTTTGAGGAAAACTGATGTTGTCATCTCAAGGCAGAATTGCTGTGTCTTCTTTGAACCCTCTGTTCTTTATTCTTAAGGTCTCCAACTAACTGGATGAGACCCAACCATATTATAAAGCCAACTCATTGCAGATGCTAATCACATTACAAAATACCTCCACAGCAAGATCAAGCCCAGTGTTTGATCAAACAGTTGGGCACCATAACCTAGCCAAGTTGATACATAAAATTAACTATTACAGAGGGCAACCATTTGTTGATAATCTCCAAGTGTAGATCCTCAAAATAAATTCTACAGCATTTTTATCCTTTGGAAACCAACATCTTAGAGTCAGAATCAGGGAGAATAAGTTGCCTGCAAACCAAAAGGATAAGGCTTCAAGCAACAGGTTCCAAAATAGGCAATGGAGCGTTTAAATTTTATACAGTCAAAATTACTTGTAAGTAAAGCATCTGTGTCCAAAATTAATATGTGCAATCCTGAATAGAAAATTAGCAATAAAACATATGCACTCAGAATGTTCACCTGAATGTAAATGGCAGCTTGCAGGGTAACAGCATGAATGCCCACTTTCTATTTCACCACACTAAGGGACATGAGATCTCACATAAGGTACTCTACTAGAATATGGAGATAAAGTCACAAAATGTCTACTGAAACCAAAAGGATGATTCCCTAACATAAAATGCACGAGATTCCTCACCAATGGGTGATGAAGATCTGTAATTGTGTTGCAAGTATCCGCCTGTAAAATCATGCCACAGGTAAAATTATGTTTCAAAAAATGGAATGACTGTAGTGTTAAAGGTACAGAAAAGATATGTCTAAGTTATAATCTCACTTTCAATACTGACTACGCTTTGAGACACAGGGTTATTTAATATCTGAGTGTCAGTTACTTTATCCAAAAAGTGGGAAAATAGCAACTTCGAGAACTTGTGTGAATGGCAAGTGTATACTCCAGTGTATACTCCAGAAAAAAGCCATGTTCTTTAACTCCAGAAAAAAGTCATGTTCTTTAACCCAGATTTAATATTGTACGGTGGGATCATTTTGATTAAGTTGTTCCCATGGAGATGTGACCCACCCAATTGTGGGTGGGGCCTTCTGATTAAGTGTTTTCCAAGGAGATGTCTGCGCCCATCCAAGGTGGGTCTTAATCTGCTTATTAGAGTCTTTCAAGAGGGAACCATTTTGGAAAAAGCTCAGAGCCAACACAGAGATATTTGGAGGGGCAGAAAGTAAATGTCTCTGGGGAAGCTGTTTGAAGCCCAAAACCTAAGGACCAGCAGATGCCAACTGTGCCTCCCCAGTTGACAGGGATGTTCCAGATGCCATCAGCCTTGCTTAAGTCAAGGTATCTTTCTATGGATGCCTTAGTTTGGACATTTTTATGGTCTTAGACCTGTAAAGTTGTAACTTAATAAATCCTCTTTATAAAAGCCCACCTATTTCTGGTATATTGTATTCTGGCAGCATTAGTAAACTAAAAACAGCAATTAACATGAGTCTTATCATAACATGGCAGCACCAACACTGTGTCACAGACATGATGTGCTAGGAAATCTGCTCTGGTCCAGTGTATGATATAGAGGTGGAGAGCACAGGTAGAGAAATTCAAGACTTTGCCTTAAATTTTGACACCTATAACACATCATTTGACTGGCTCCCCTTGGAGTCTTGAACATTTGCCTTATACACTGGTTTCTCCAAACCTGTGGTGCTACCTTCTGACATCCCCTGAAACAGAGATTTTAATACTAGGACTGAGTTTGCGACCCTGGCATTAGTTGCTAATAGCAGATTTGTAAATTCCCCTTCATATGCTCTAGCTACCTGACAGGATGACCTCCTGATCTACTTCTCTAACCTTTTCTAAGAATCTGTGTGGATTCCCTTCCTACACCACATATTCTCCTTCCTGAAAACTGTTCTATATTCTATCTAGCTTCTTGCTAATTATCTATTAGAAGATATGCCTGAGCATTCTTACCTCAAAAAGCAGTAGGGATTTCTAATCTCATGCCATCTGAGTACATTTACTTTAAAGGATTTTAATATTTATGCTGGTGTGCCTATGCAGCCATAATCATGGACAATGGGATTTGTTTTTAACTACTGCTTATAGATTGAAGACCTCAAGCTTGTTTAATTACCCATAATCTAAGGGTAAAAGCGATACATATTAAAATGATAGGATTAACTTTATTTTACATCCCAAACTGTATTATGTTATCCTATTCTGGCACATGTTGGTTGGTGCCTGGGAAAGTGGGTGAAAATAGGTAGGAACATGACTCTGATGATCACTTGTTCTATCAATGTAAAAAACAACAGCCAACAAATCTTCATTTCAATACTAGATCTGTAACTCACTAACTCAGTTTTCTTACATATAAAATAATGATTGTGACGTTTAACTGGTATTACCCATGTGAAAATAAGTAGCACAGAACCTAGTTAGTATAATTAGGAGATTTTTTAAAGCAAGATGGAATTTGGTCCTTACCTTGTGAAATGCTTAAAATCATTCTCTCATATTTGTAGAACACAAATCAACTGGATAAGAGTATAATTAATAAATAAGTGCTAGGTGGCAAGGTTCAGAATTCTGCAAGGAACAGCCACTCAGTCTCTCTTTGAGATAAGCACACATATTAGGCATTTAAATACAATGTAGAAAGTAGATGATGAAAAAAAATTGATGAACAGGATCTTATAAAGGGTAGTTAAGGAAGACATGGCACTAAAATATCAACAAATACATTATTTTCACTCCTGTTCCTTCTATCAGCATGAGTTGCTAAAAATTTATAAAAGAAAGGAACAATTTTAAAAGAAAGGAACAATTGCACATTAAGGACACTTAGAATGTTCTAAATAAATGACAAATGAAAATAATGAAGATGGTAACCAAAATATCAAGAAAGAGATAGCAATTTAGTTAGAACTCTAAGGAAGATACAGTAATCAAGTTAATTCTCATACAATAATTATCATTCCATCATCAAGTTCTGGATCCTAAGTTTTTGGCAAAAAATAGACCATTACATATGCATATATATATATATATATTCAACTATCAGCAACTATACAGAAATTATGTTATCATAGACCTCCAAGAATAGCTTCTTTGCTCTCTGTAGATTACCTTATTGGTAAAAAGGGAAAAATACTTAGTAATGTTCCAAAAAGAAAAAAAAAAACAACTATAGGTAGAATACAAATCACAGACTAAAAGATTTGTTTCCAAATTTTTCTGAATCTATGACATGGGAAAATCCTTCCAATCTTGAAAGCCCTGAAAACACCCTGCAATTACCTTGAGTGTTCTACGGTGACTTGCTTAAATAACTTACGGTTCATGCTGATTTGCCTACTCAGCTCTGATTTTACGCAACGAAGTTTCTTTCTAACTACTGCTCACTAATGACTCCATCGGTCTCATTTAACTATCCATGTCATTTACCTATGGTCACACATCTGCAAATATGAAAAGGTACAGGAGTATCCCGATTTTACTTTCAATGCTTTAATGTTATCTTCTTTAATATTCTGCATCAGAGAACTCTAAAGCCTTCAAGGAAACATTTCTTTTGAGCATAAACTAATTATATAATCAATGGACTAAACTGTCTTCAATCAGGTCTCTAATGTTCTTTTCAAGAGGAGAAGATATTACTAAATATTCTGAAGCTTTCTTTCTAAATCCATCTTTGTTCCATGCTTAATTGTTACTGATATTCCCGAGAAGGATCTTTATAAACTTTTTCATCTAAAGCAAAGATATGAATACATAAATGCACACACACACATCTGTACATAAACTTTTTCATTAAAACCCAAAATATGAATATATACATGCACACACATCTGTATCCCTACATGCCTCTTTCCACATATACATATCTAAATACCACAAAACAAGACTTCCATTATCTCCAGTTATTTTTTCCATAAAATCATATTTTCACAAAAGAAGTATTCCAACATGTCATAAACCTTTTCCATAGCTCCTAATTGTAGGGAAAACATTTCTGATTTGCATGAAACATGTCTGGAGCCTTTCAATGGAAACTCAGTGACACAGCTGCAACTTGTGATACTCCAGCAACAGAGGGCTTTATTTATCATCAATTCAAAATGTAAAAATGACATGAAAATGTATTAAGTTTGAATCTTAGGAAACTGTCAGTACTAGATGCTTGACAGAAAATAGCAATTTTATATGTTTTAACCTAAAGACATTTTAAAGAATACCAGCAGAAAAAAGGCCCATTAAATAAATTCTAGCCCACAATTTTCCAAAGTTCTCATAATAGTGTATGGTCTAGTGCAGATGTTGATATTTTCATACATTCAATAAGCTTTCAAAGCAGAGCTCCACAGGGGCAACAGAGAGAAAAGGGAGTCAGCATGATTTCCTGTTGGTCTTGAAGAAGTAAAGCTGCTATGCTGTGAAAGCTGAAGTCCCACCAGCCAAGGAAACTCAAACTTGGGTTAAATTTCTATCACAGGGATGCCCATCTAAAAAGCACTGCTGAACAAGTTATTTTCCTTATTTACCCATTCACTCACGGGAAAAAACAAAACAAAACAGGTCCCACCGCAGACAAGGTTTGTCTAAGATTCTGAATACTATGACCTTGACTTTGCTAACACAAGGCCTTCGCTGACACTGATTTTACTACATCTATATTCTTCTGAAAATCCCGTGGTGTCCTTGCGTAAACTAGAACACTGTCACCGGGTGATAGCTCTAAGATAGAAAGGAATCATTCTGCCCTCTTTAAAGTGACAACAGTTCACAGTACATCTATGTTACCAGAGTGTACACACACACACACACACACACACACACACACACTGTTCCCCATACCCAGTTCTAACAGTGCCAAACCTGGGAAAATTTAATCTCATCACCACCACTGATAGGCACAATTCTAAGATGACCCCCAGGAAGTCATACCCTGCCTCTTGAAAGGAAGGCAGAACCTGAGATTTGCTTTTACCCGATAGAATAGGGCGAAGGGGACAGGATAGTCACTCCCTTGATTATATGAGATTCCATCCTGACAGACTAGAGCAACAGAGGATTTCCTGTTGGCCTTGAATATAAGTAAGCTTCTATGCTGTGAAAGGGCCTCGGAAAAGGCCACAGATCAAAAAAATATAGAGGCCTCTGGTCAAAAACCTACAAGAAAGCAGGATCTCAGCCCTACAACCACAAAGAACTGAGTTTTGCCAATCACTACGAGAGTTTGGAGAGGATGCCAATGTCCAGATATGAACACAGGCTGACTGGCTCCTTGATTGCGGCCTTGTGAGAGCCTGAACAGACAACCCAGCTAAGCTATACGTGGACTCAACCTAGAGAAAGGGTGAGATAATATATATAGTTAATTTATTGTAATTTGTTACCCCAAAATAGAATAGCAACATAACTGTCAGTTTAGCTGTTTTTTCCATGCATTTCTGCCTCTACCAGTCACCTTTCTTCCATACTCCCTTTAATCTGTAATCTCTCCTACATGTTCAACCGTTAGTACAATACTCTTTCAGAACCTTAATATAAACATACTGAGCTCATTTCTGAAGATAATTATATCCTTCCAAAGATCTGTGAGTAGATTTGTCTTTCTTCAGTAGACACCAGAGGAAAAACTATAGGAATGCCTCTCTTGATTCCCTTCTGCTACACCCAGACCCCAATCATGTCAAAGTTCATATTCCTTTGAAGTTCGTATCAACATGCTATTCTACTTTACCCATTCTAGTTTCTTCAACTTTTCCAAGTCACTAGCATTTGAATGACAGTCATCCTCATCATCCCAGAACATGCCAAAATCTTATATTTCATGGTACTTTAATATAAAAAGCAAAATAAACTAGCCTTGAAATGACTGATCACCCTTAACTATAGTTTCCTCAATGTCAACTCCATTTCAAACCATCTTTGTGATTAGAATGCTTCTACCCTGAAAATCACATCCTATGACTCCACTCCATCTATCCCTTCTCTTTACATCATTCTTTTCCCTTTCATTGCACTGATTCTCCAACTTGACTGCTTATTTAAAATTTTAGAGAACACTTTAATAATCTTGATGTCCACACCTAGATTATCTACTCTCTCAGAGTAGGCCAAGACAGCCATAAATTAATTTGCTATAATTCAAAACTGAATAAAGTCACTTTCAACCTGAATCTATTCAATCTTCTCCTTAGCTAGAGAATAAAATTTGAACTTCATGACTTGTAATGCAGTCATATCAAAATACTTGCAGGTCCTGTTTCTTTTTTTCTTCTATGCCTTTCCTGCATATGCAGTTATATTTCTCACTGTATCCTTCTCTCCTTTATTTATCTTGTAGCACCAGTTTGTACTTCAATACTCACCTCCTCTAGAATGCCTTCCTTGAGCTCTCTTAGAGGAACAAAGGAAGAGCTTCCTCTTCTGTGGGATAACACATACTTGTCCATGCTAGGACAATACATATATATATATAATTGGCATGTATAACATTGATTATGTAAATACTTCCCCTTCTAGACTAACTCTCACTTTCCATAATTTTGGTGTCACTAATAAAAATAATGTAAGCTACTCTGGTAGTTTGGAGATTTAATCCATTCCAGTGGATGTAGACTTATTTGAGGTAAGAGTTTTTGATTAGATTATCTCAATTAATCCACCTCAATCCTCTTATTGGAGTCCTTTAAGAGGAAGGTAAAAGTCAAGAGAGAACCTCATGGAAAACATTCTATGAAGCTGAGAGACAAAGACATACCCACAGAAGATGAGAGAGTAAGCAACAACCTGGGAGAGAAGGTCCGACAGATGTTGCCATGTGCCTTGCTATCTCAGAGTAGATAGCTTGCCGGTAACCAGTTTTTAGACCTATGACTCACTTTGACCAATGGAAGTTCAACACAGACTTTAAATGTCTTGCACAATTTCATTATGTATCTTGTAATTCTGTCCTGTGTCATAAGAATCACACTCCCTGGGTAACTTTTATTTCCAAATAGAAGAATCACATGGATCAGAGGTAAACCCATACCCAGCCTGGAGTGAAGCCGAACCAAAATCAACTAGGGCATTGCTTTCTCATCCATTGGTTTTGTAGGTAGGCTATGTTTGTTGTTGCAAACCTCTGAGATCATTAGTTATTATTATTATACTGCATTATTGCAGCAAAAACCAGTTAATAAACTAAAGGTTGCACATAACTGCTTAAGTGTGCATAGCTAAAAAGTGATGACGCTAGGATATAAACCTAGAGATATATTACCTCTACACTTCTGCTATTAATCCCTAAATTACATAGTCTTGTAGGCATGGCAAAGTGCTTAGCACAGAAGACTGAATAACCATTTATTTTTAAAAAATAGTGAATGAGTAAAATTACCTTCAACTACAAAACAAGTAACATGTCTCCCAATTAGCATGGCCAACTTTCAATTGTTTGTTCTAAAACAAAACAGATGGCATTTAACTTTTACCTTAAGACATACGTACAGATTTTTTGTGATCACCAGATTTTTATTCCTAACATTTGCCCACTAAGGTTCATGTTAGTTATAGATCATGTACTTCCAAAAATCCATACATTGATAACAGTGTTTATTATGCTACCCAGATTTCTTGAATTTCCTATATATTACTTCAGTCACTACCTGAAGATGTATATTGCCAGATTTATTCATTGCCTTTTATCAAGCTCTTTTTAAAAGTGTAAAAACTTTTCAGTTACATGTTTTACTCTCAACAGCTATGTTTTTCCCATCCCAAAGGGCAGATAGGTATCAATTTTAAGATACAGAGTAATTAAAGACTAAAAAAAGTTTCAACATAGTGCATTAATTTAATGTTATGTTTTAATGTTTTGCTGATGTTTTAACTTTGAGAGGCTTCAACTACTACAGACATAAAATACGATGGATTATTATTATAATTATTTACCTATCAACAAACCCAGCAGGTAATGGATAATATAATTAAAGGATCAAGGAAACCACAGGAAAATGGAAAATTATTTGCTCAGCTTGAGTGAGAAGCTCCTAAACTTTGCTGGAATACAATGACTGAAGGTGCTTAAAATACAAAGGAGGATTAGATTACACACTTGACAAGTCAACTTTAAAAAGTTATTTGTGTCTTCACACAAACAATACCGAGAGGAGAGATAGTTCTGCTGTGCAGGTCATTGTTTAGGCCTTAGGTCAATGAAATTATTTCATTTTGTTCTAGGGAAAAAATTATGTTTGCTGACCAAACTCAACAGCAGATGCACATACTGGGCAGTGACTCCACTTACTACTTCTTACATAGTACTTAGTTATTTGTTTCCTTCGTACCAGATTGTAACCCATATAAGATTGGGAACTTGTCCTTTGGTTCAATGTTGCATACCATGTGCTGGAAAAGTGAAAGCAACATAACATCACAAAAGTGCAAAATACCGAATGACGAAAATGTAGCACTAGAAAGGAGGAAACTGAGGTATAGCAAGATAAGGACAGTGGTACGTAAACAGAATTGGTGTCAATCTGGGGAAATGTTAGGTTTCTTCAGTCTCAATCAATTCTTCTCTTCTGTATACTATGCTAAAATAATATGAAATGGGAAAACTATAAAACATAAAATGACAAAATTAGTTCTAGGACTTTTTTGGAAGATAAACACAAACATAATTTTTTAAAGATATTTGAAGTATGGCAAAATAGATTGTCATGAATTGATGAGACAGATATGAATACCTAACATCGATATAATGTCAAGAGTTTTTAATCTAAAATGTGATTTATGTGCAATTATATAATGAAAAAGTGCTGTTTTCTCATAAGGCTGATGCTCAAAATACTAAACAGATGAGGTTAATAAGTTCCGAAATATCAAATATACTGTATTAATTTATGAATAAACAATTAGTAATGCTACAGATCCCTACTGATGTGGAATCTGAAGGCACAGGACAACCAAAAATCTACCAGCAAAGGAAACTTAAAAACGAGTATGTAATGACAGCCTATAAAACTTATTGAATTCCCTTCTCATTAATATTTAAAGAAAGAATGTGCTATCTGCAAGCACTACATCTTCACAAGAAATATAGTCTTATAAAGGAGAATGAACAAATAAATATATGCTTACAGACAAGAGTAATGAGCATTATGTCAGAGCTATTTACAGGGTGCTAAAGAAAACATTTAAGAAACACATATCTCAGACTTGGAGGTGATAGGTATTTGGGAATGCTTCCTGGAAGGTAAGAAAGTTTAATTTTGTCTTGACAGAGAAGTAAACATTATCCCAGGATAAAAATAGGAAAAGGCATCTCAGAATCAGAAAGAGGAGGTAAAGGGCAGGCATGAGGGCATGAAATAAGTTGATCATATGCAAGGGATCTTCAAGTAGTTTGATATAGGGACGTGTGATTTGAGGGGCATAATGGTGAAACATGAGACTGGAGCAGAATGCTGGAAATAGACTGAACCATACACTATGAAAAGCAGTTTGGACATTGTCCACATTCCAATGGGAAGCCACTAAAACATTAAGCAGAAAATTGGCACAACCACATAAGCTTTTTACAAAGGTAAATTTACTGGATGTACGGTATATGGAGAGAAAGAATGGAGACAAAGAGTTCAACTAAGACATGAATCAAGGTAGTTGTAAAAAAAATAAAAATAAAAAACTGTAAGAGAGAACAGATTCAAAAAATACCAAAAGAAAAACATAGTAATAATGAAGTTAAAATCTTTGCTAAATAACTAGGAGTTAAGCATGAGTAAGACATCAAGAGATGACACACTGTTATCTTAAATAGACATCTAGGATAATGATGTTACTATCTGATTAACTATACAAAATATAGAAATATATAGAAAATTAACTATAGGAAAATGGGTTTGCAGAAAGGTTGAGCTATTTAGAACTATTCATGAAGTACAGAGTTTGTGATGCCTGCAGAGCATTCAACTTAAAACATTCAGTGGGCCATTAGAATTGCACGTGAGAAATGATGAACCAACTCTAGAATTAGAGATCATCAAGACAAAATTTGCAACCAAAATGGAAATCCAACTATGTGTATGGGAATGAGAAAGCCTGCTTTACCAAAAGGGAGAAGAGAGAAATTAGACAAACTCTCTCAGTGGCTGAGAAGTTTAAGAGTTGAGAGGTTTACCCTGGAGGTTATTCTTATGCATTATATAGATATCCCTTTTTAGTGTATCGTGTATTAGAGTGGCTAGAGGGAAGTACCTGAAGTGTGGAACTGTGGTCCAGTAACCCTGATTCTTGAAGAAGACCATGTAAATGTGACTATATGATTTTGAAAACTCTGTGTCTGACTCTCCTTTTATCCACGGTATGCACAGATGAGAAAAAAAATAAGGATAAAAAATAAATAATAGGAGGAGATAAAGGGTAAAAATTGGGTAGAATGAAATACTGTGGGTCAGTGAGAGGGAGGAGTAAGAGGGATTTGTATTTCTTTTTTCTTCTTTTTATTTCTTTTTCTAGAGTGATACAAATCATTTAAATTGATCATGGTGAAGAATACACAACTATGAGATAATATTGCTAGCCACTGAATTATAATATGGTTGGACTGAATGTGTGTGGATAGTTCTCAATAAAAATTTTTTTTTAGATAATGTAAGAAAAGTGGTAAGAATAGATTCTTGAAAAATGCTAGTATTTAAAGGTGAGGCAAAGGAATTATAGCCAAGGAATTAGACTAAGAAAGCAAACAAGAAGATGGAAGAAAACCAAGGGAGTACTTTTTCATAGAAGACAAGATATAAACAATTTTACAGAAGAACTGTGTTGGAAATAGGATTTCTGTCCCACGTTGCCAGGGAAACAAGGTGCTTTTGCCACCCAGAATTCATTTATCCCTCTTGTTCTAGTTTGCTAGCTGCCTGAATGCGATATACCAGAAATGGGATACCTTTTAAAAGGGGGGAATTTATTAAGTTACTAGTTTACATTTCTAAGGCCATGAAAATGTCCCAATCAGAGCAAGTCTATAGAAATATCCACATTAAGGCACCAACAAGAAGTTACCTTCATTCAAGAAAGGCCTATGAAGTTCAGGGTTTCTCTCTCAACTGGAATGGCATATGGTGAACATAGCGACGTCTGCTAGCTATCTCTCCAGGCTTTTTGTTTCATGACGCTCCCTAGGAGTTGTATTCCTTCTCCATCTCCAAAGGTCACTGTTTGGTGGACTCTCTAGTTCTTGCTGCTCTCATCATTTTTAACAAGGGACTCTCTCCAAAATGTTTCCTCTTTTAAAGGATTCTAGTAAAGTAATCAAGACCCACATGGAATGGGTGGAGTCACATCTTCCTCTATTCAAAAGTTCATATCCATGATCAGGTGAGTCACATCTCCATGGAGATAACCTAATCAAGTTTCCAACCTACATTATTGAATAAGGATTAAGAGAAACAGTTGCCCCCACAAGGATTAAAGGATTAGGATTAAAGCATGGCATTTCCAGGGTACATAATCCTTTCAAACAAGCACACCTCCCCCCTTGGGTAAAGAACAATTTCTTTGGAAAACTACCACTTCTTCCTGTTATGCCATGTTTGTGGATGGCACTGACTATACCTCTAACTCCAGGGTATGTATCTTATTTGCTTAACACTATTGGTGAAACCTATTCCTATCAGAAATAATGGTTCTTGAATAAATCACATGACAAAACCAAAGGCAATGATAATATTATAAGCCTATGAGTCTTCTCTATGATGGGTACTTCTGCTATTTTTATCCATAAGTAAAGAACCCACTGCTTCTAAGAACTACAAGATGGAGCCAAAATGGAGGAAAATAGAGCCAAAAGAAATGATGTCCTTATAATAATGCTTTATTATAGGAATCAGTGAATCCCAGTATTGTGACAGTTTGAGTTGGGCTTCTTTTTATTTTAGTGTCACTTGAAAAAGGAAGGCTCCTACATGATAATGGGAGTTTCAAGAAAAATCAGAAGATATGAAGACAAGGACATATTTATCAAAGGGTTTATTCACAAATTCTGCCAAAGACTACTGTGAAGGAAAACAAAGTGATGAAGTGCATTAAACCAATATAAATTGTTCTACCACAAAAAGATGAGAAAAAACAATTAAGGAAGCAATTTGTATAAGGAGGCAGGAGGTGATTGGATTCAAAGTTTATGCTTAGACATTTAGAGTCTCAGGACCATATTCCTCCTTATAAGAAATGTCCCATCAGGTATTATATCAACTTATAATATTCAGCCTTTTATCATCTGTGGGAGGTATTATTGTAAATGTGATAATTCCTATCCTGAAGTCACAAGATTATCTTTTCTATTCTACCATAAGAAATATATGTTTTTAAAAACTCCTAACAACTCAAGATTTTTCTATCTGCTATCATTGCTTATGAATTACAGTTTATTTTTTCATTTATATAATTAAATATCAGCAAAACAGTATACAGAGTTTATATTATATGGTATGGGAAGAAATGCATGTGATAACAAATACATTATGATATATATCATAGATCCTCTCTTTATACAGTGAACAATAAAGAATAGCATTAAATTCTCTAAGATACCCTAAAGAATAGATTATGATTCAATGAATAAAAAATAAATTGGGGGAGGTCACAATGACCCTGTCTCAGTTCAATCAGATTCCAAGGTGGTGGTCAGGCCACCTCTTCCAGGTATGCCAGGTAAAAAGAAGCTCAGAAGAGCTTCCAAAATGGAGAAATAGGGAGGGAGCAGCAAAACCTACTTCTCTATAAGCTGTTTTACAACAGACTCATTTTAAACCCAAAGATACAAATAGGTTGAAAGTGTAATGATGGCAAAAGATACTCCACGCAAGCAGTAATTAAAAAAAAAAGTTAGAGTAGCTAAACTAATATCAGAAAGAATAAATAAACTTTAAATGCAAAATATTATGAAACAAACAAGGTCATTATATATTAATAAAAGTGACAATTCACCAAGAAGAAATAGCAATCAAATATCTATGCATACAATCAAGATGCTCCAAACTACATGAGAGACAAAACAGTAGCACAACTGAAGGGAGTAATAGATGTCTTTATAAGAATACTGGGAGACTTCAATACATCATTCTCTTCAGTAGATAGAAGGTCTAAATAGAGGATCAATATTGAAACAGGGAGCCTAAATAATATGTTAAATGAACTAGACTTAGCAGACAGATATAGAATATTACACCCTAAGACAGCAGGATATACATTCTTCTCTAGTGCTCATCAAACATTCTTCAGGATAGACCACACACAGGGCACAAACCAGGTATCAGTACAAGTTAAAAACTGATATTATACCCAGCATGTTTTCTAATCTAATGGAACAAAGCTATAAATCAGTAACAGCCAGAGAACTAGAAAATTCACAAATATATGGAGGCTAACCAACATGCTATTCAACAATGAGTCAAAGAAAAATCTTCTAGAGAAATATCTCAAGATGAATGAAAAATGAGAATGCACCCTATCAAAACTATGGGATGCAGTGAAGGGAATGCTGAATGGGAAATTTATAAACCTAAATACCTATATTAAAAAGGGAGAAAGAGCTAATATCAAAGACCTAACTGAACTGGAGGAAGTCTTAGAGAAAGAAAAGAAATGTAATCCTAAAGCAAGCAAAATGAAATGACAAAGTTTGCAGCAGAAATATATGAAATTGAAAACAAAACAAAGCAAGAAACAATCAATAAAACCAAAGGATGGTTCTTTAAGATTAACAAAATTGACAAAACCTTAGTTAGGCTGACAAAGAAATAAAGAGAGAAGACACAAATAAATCAGAAAGTAGAATGGGGTGCTCTGATTTGAATATGTTATATACACCAGAAGATTATTTCTTTTAATCCACTCTTGCAGAGCTGTTGTGGGTGGGACCTTTTGATTAGGTTGTTTCTATGGAGATATACAAGGGAGCTCTTAATCCTTTCCTGGAGTCCTTTAAGAGAGCTCACAGAGAGGTCAGACAGAAATGACCCATGAGAAACAAGGAGGGACCCATAGAAGCCCAGAGACATTTTAGAGAAAATGATTAGCAGACATGGCCATGTACCTTCCCATGTGACAAAGGAACCCTGGATGTTGTCAGCCTTTTTTCAGTGAAGATATCACATAGTGTGGGAAAAGGCGGGGAGGGGATGGGAAGGTAAGTGGCAAGGGGACGGGCTTCCTTTCACAGTGGAAATTCTTGTTTCTTAAGTCGGGAGCCCTCGGCGGCTCCGGAACATGCAGAACGGAAAAGTACATCCCCCGGACGTGCTGTCTTCCCGCGGCAGCGAGGTTACCTGTGTCCCCCAGAAAGGTAGCGGATTTCTGGGGAAGCGCCACAGGGAGCGAAAGACATCTCTGTTGCTAAACCTGACAATGATATGAAATATGCACTGATTCTTGCGGTCTAGTTGGAAACTTTCAGACCTCAAACTTTTCTATCGAAGCAGTAAAAAAAAAATTTTTTTTTTTTAACATCTTTATGGCTAAAATCCTTTCCTCTCCTTGGCCCATTGAGGACCCTCATCATTCACTGAAACACGCCAGTGTAACGTACCTTGTTCAGCTTTTGGTCATAAAGTCTTCTGCAGCCTGTTTGTGTGGTCCTGGAGGGTCAGTGGCCAGCAGTTTCCAAAAGTGAGTCCCTCTCCCCCGCTATCGGAAAGTCCCTTTTCCGTATCAAAAGAAGCCCGGTGAAGCCACAGCAGAACCCAGGAAGCACAGCATCAGGAGAAAGTCTTTGGCTGAGGCTGGTTCAAGTCCCTGGTTCAACGGGCTGCTGGAAGTCAGGACTGGCGGCTCTCCAACCACCACCGTGCCCTCTTCCGCCTTCACCGGCTCCTCTGCCACCGTCCTCAACAGCCTTGCCATCCTCACCTTTCCTCCTCCAGAACAGCTACTGGGGGAGTAGAAACGATACAGAAAAGCTCCTGGAGCCACGACAGAGATAAAAAAACAGCGTACCCCATCCTGGAACGGCTGACTGGCTGGGAGAACCCGCTCCGGTGAGATCGCCTAGGGGCGCGGGCTTCCCTGGGTGGGACGGCAAGCGGCCAGAGTCCCTCCCCTTCTCCTTCCCGGGCCAGCTGGCAGAATTGGGCAGGCGGTCCCCTCAAGCCATGGCGGCTGGCGCCCCAACCAGGCGCGGCCCCCCGGACCAACTGAGAGAATTGGATCAGAAACCCCCAGGCCGCGGAGAACGGTGACCGGGGGGTTCCTTCCAAACAAGGGACTCCCCGGTCCGGCTGGGAATGGTACACTCTCCCGGGCCGCGGCGGCTGGAGCCCTCCCACCACGCTTGGTGCCCCGGGACGACTAGAAAATTCGGACGGGTGTTCTCCCGGGCTGCGGCGGCCAGCGACCCTGCCCGCGTTTGGGGCCCCCGGGCCGGCTGGCACTCTTCCAAGCTGCTTCGGCTGGCGAACCTCCCCCACGGCGAGAGTTTTCCAAAGTTAAAGGACCCACAGCACCTTTTACTGGTGGGACCCACAGACAAATGTGTGCCACGAGTGCCACCTACTGGACAGGATAAGAAAAACAGAACCCAGCGATTTCACAGAAAAATCTTTCAACCTGTTGGGTCCAACACCCAGGGAAATCTGACTAAATGCCCAGACGCCAGCAGAAGATAACGGATCATGCTCAGAAAATTGAAAATATGGCCCAGTCAAAGGAACAAACCAATAGTCCAAATGAGATACAGGAGCTGAGACAACTAATGCTGAATATACGAACAGAAATGGAAAACCTCTTCAAAAACGAAATTGATAAATTGAGGGAGGACATGAAGAAGACATGGGCTGAACAAAAAGAAGAAATAGAAAAACTGAAAAAACAAATCACAGAAGTTATGGAAGTGAAGGATAAAGTAGAAAAGATGGAAAAAACAAAAAGTACTCATGTTAAAACACTGAATGAAGCTGCATCTGAGCTATAGGTTTTTTTTTTTTTTTACTATTATTATTACTTTTTTTCTCTATATTAACATTCTATATCTTTTTCTGTTGTGTTGCTAGTTCTTCTAAACCAATGCAAATGTACTAAGAAACGATGATCATGCATCTATGTGATGATGTTAAGAATTACTGATTGCATATGTAGAATGGTATGATTTCTAAATGTTGGGTTAATTTCTTTTTTTCCGTTAATTAAAAAAAAAAATACTACTGTACACTTTTGCTTAGTAACATTTAGCTGTTACTATGTTAACAGTTGAAGCAATGAGAATATTTCATAAAACTGAGTTTCTTTATTAAACAAAAACATATTTGTTAAAAAAAATCTACAACAAACTACTGGAGCTAATAAATGAGTGCAGCAAAGAGGTGAATACAGAATCAATACACAAAAAGCAGTGGTGTTTCTATACAATGATAATGGGTTATCCAAGGAGGAAATCAATTTTAAAAAGCCATTTACAATAGCAATTAATAGAATCAAGTATTCAGAAATAAACTAAACCAAGGATGTAAAGGACCTATATTCAGAAAACTACAAAACATTACTAAAAGAAATCAAAGACGACCATGTTCATGGATTAGAAGCTACATGTCATTAACATACCAATGCTACCTAAATTGTACTAGATTCTATACAATACGAATAAAAATTCCAACAGCCTAATTTGAACAAAAATAATGGCTACTTATCAGATATATTTGTAAGGGTAAAGGGCCTCAAACAGACAAAAATATCTTGAAAAATAGAACACAGTTGGAGTTCTCTCTTTCTGATGATAAAGTATATCAGAAAGCTATCATGGTCAAAACCACATGGTACTGGCATAACAAATTGAGAATTCAGAAATAGACCCTCAGATCTATGGTCAATTGATTTTTGACAAGGCTGCCATGTCCACTCAACTAGGACAGTACAGTGTCTCCAATAAATGGTGCTGGGTTAACTGGATATCCATATCAAAAAGAAAGGAAGAGGACCCCTATGTCACACCTTATGCAAAAATTAACTCAAAATGGATCAAAGACCTAAATATAAGAGCCAGTACCATGAAACTCCTAGAAGAAAAAGTAGGGAAACATTTTAAAAATCTAATGATAGGCAGTGGTTTTCAAGCAACAAAAATTAGACAAATGGGAGCCCCTCTGAATTGAATAGTTCTGCGCTTCAAAGGACTTTGTCAAAAGGGTGAAAAGGCAGCTCACTTAATGGGAGAAAATATTTTGAAACCACATATCTGGTAAGAGTTTGATATCCAGAATATATATAAAGATATCCCACAACTAAATAATAAAAAGACAAACTCAATTTAAAAAATGGGCAAATGAAAGACATTTTTCAAGGAGGAAATACAAGTAGCTAAAAATCACATGAAAAGTTGCTGAATGTCACCAGCTATTAGGGAAATGCAAATCAAAGCCACAATGAAATAGTAATATTATGTCACATCTACTAGAATGGCCACTGTTAAACAAATAGAAAACTACAATTGTTGGAGAGAATACAGAGAAATAGGAACACTTATTTACTGCTGCTGGGAATGTAAAATGGTACAGCCACCATGGAAGACAGTTTGGCAGTTCCCTGGGAAGCTAAGTATAGAACTGTGATATGATCTGGCAATCCCACTGCTAAATATATGCCCAAAAGACCTGAAAGCAAGGGGGTGAACCATTACACACCAGTTATTCACATTTGCCAAGAGATGTCAACCACCCAAGTGTCCATCAACCAATAAATGTATAAGCAAAATGTGGTATATACATACTATGGAATATTATTCAGGAGTAAGAAGGAATGAAGTCCAGAGGTGCATGAAAACATGATGAACCTTGAGGATATTACGTTGAATGAAATAAATCAGACACAAAAGGACAAATATTGTATGACCTCACTAATTATAATACATAAACTCAGAGATAAAATTCAGAACATTTTATCTAGATAAGTATTCCAGATAAAATATTTATCAAGAATATTTTCTAGGAGATAGATAGAAAATAATATTCTAGAAGGTATTTTCTATCTCCTAGATAGAATGAGGCTACAGACTGGGAAGTGGATACTTAATACATTTAGCATTTTTAACTAGGTCAAATTTAAATGTTTAGAAATAGACAAGGTTGATGATAGCATATTATGGTGAGTGTAATTAACAGCACTGAGTTATGTGTGTGCTTGTGGTTAAAAAAGGAAAATTTAGAGTCATGTTTGTCACTAGAAGGAAAGCCAGAGGTTAAAACACAGGACTGTATAACACAGTAAACCCTGTGGTAGAAGTAACTGTGATTAATAGAATATTAAAAATTTCTTTCATGAACTAGAACAAATGTGTATCACTCTTATAGAGAGAAATAATGATACTTGGGGAAAATGCACCTATTTCAAACCATGGACCTTAATTAACAGCAATATTTAAATATTCTATCATCAGTAACAAATGCACTGCCACAACAATGCTAAGGGTAAATAATAGTGGGGGGATAAGGGGCATGCGATTTTTGTTTTAGAGTAATAAAAATCTTCAGAATTTGATTGTGGTGATGAATGAACAATTATGTGATTATGTACTTTAGATGGATTGCATGGTGTGTGAATGCATATAAACAAAATTATATTAAAAATGTTTTTAAAAGTGCATATTCCTATCATTTTTTTCATTCCTATGCAGGTCATTCATTATATTTAAAGGATGAATTACAAATTAAAGCATTCCCAAATTGACTTTAGACGTAGAATAGCTCCCATGTAATTTCTCTGGCTTGCTTATCAAAGTGGTACATGAGAACTTCCCACTTGCATTAGATTTATATTTTGAGTTCTCTCTCATATGCTCTGTCATCAGACCAACTACTAAGGGCTTTACTAGATAGACGGCATTCATATGGATTCTTTCCTGCACAAGTTTCCTTATATAAACTGAAATAGTACTGATAAGTAAAGGCACTGACATATTATTTACAAACGTGTTTCTCTATTATGTGTGTCTCTGGTGTGTTTAAAGCTATGGCTGAAATCTCTTCCCTGTTCCAAACGCATAGTATGAATTCTCTCATTCATCTACGGTCAGAATACTGATTGAGGTCTTCCCCACATGGATGAGATTCATGGGTTTCCTTTCAAGTTTGAGTAATTTCACATTGGCTAAGATTAGACAACTACCATTAGACTCCTACCATTTGACCCGCCAATGCAAATTTTAGATGTATACACCAAAGAACTGAAAGTTGGGTTGCAAACAGGTATTTGCACACTGTGGTTCACAGTGGCATTATTTACAATTGCCAAAAGATGGAAGCAACCCAAGTGTCAATCAGCAGATGAATGGATAAACAAAATATGCCATAGCCATACAGTCAAATATTATTCAGCTGTTAAAAAGCATGATGTGATACATGTGACAACATGGATGAACCTTGATGACATAATATTGAGTGAGATAAGCCAGGCACAAAAGAACAGATATTGTGAAGTCTCACCGAGATGAAATAATTAAAATATGCAAATTCATAGAGTCAAAAACTAGAAGACAGGTTACCAGGGCCTGGGGTCGGGTAAAGAATGGAGAGTTAATGCTTAATTCATAGAGTTTCTGTTTGGAGTGATGGAAAAATTCTAGTCACGTATGGTGGTGATGGTAGCACAACATTGTGAATGTAATTTAACACCACTGAATTGTATATTTGAAAGTGGTTAAAAGGAGAAATATTAGTTTGTATATATTTACCAGAACAATTTTTTTAAAAAAACCATAGAACTGTACAATACAGAGTAAAGAATGAACCCTAATGTAAACTATGAACTACTGCTAATAGTATAATTATATTATTTCATCACTTACAACAAAGGTACCACACTAATGCACAGTATAAATAATAGGGAAAGCTTGGGTGTGCAGTAAAGGAGCACTATATTTTCTGTACGGTTTTCTGTAAACCTACAACTGTTCTAATAAAAGAGGTGCACACCCTAAAATTGAGTTAAAAAATTGGGGAAATTTCTATTATAAAGCTATAAATTAGTGGCAAATGTTGACATTCATTTTAACTTGGAAAATACCTATAAAGTGTGCATATTTTTGTACTCAATCATGTTCAAAATAAATTAATCTATATTAAAAAGTTAACTGACACACTGAAATCTGTTAACTACTTATTCAAGTGTACTTTGAAAATCATTGCTTTTTCTTTCTTTCCTTTGTATATATGCTATATTTAACAATAAAAAACATTTAAAAGAAGTTAACTGGCACAACGAAACCTTTTAAAAATATTGGTATACTTTACGAGGATGAATTTTCAGCAATCTTGTTTCTGGGCTCCCTAAACCAGCTCTTACTTTGATGATTTAGGTACCACATGTGTGCCTGTAGTTATCTTTGACAATAAAGATAAACTACAAAAATTTCAAGGCTCTGGAGAAGGCACTCAAGGGTATAAGGTGGCAGGCATCTGTACCACTCTGAACAAAAATCATGTATTTTATAAAGTTTTATAATAAGCCTCAGGGAACTTATTTTAATAGAATCACATTACATACTCTAGCACACAAAAAAAGACTACAGAAGAACGTGGCTTTTACTTAAAGAGGAATAGAGAAATTCATACTTTACACAAGTTTCAAGAGAAAATAGAAAAAGACAATCGTTCAACTGATAAGACTAGAGCAAACAAAACTGAAAGAAAAGGAAATAAGGCCCATTTTATTCATCAACATATATATATGGAAATCCTAAATTAAACACTAGCTGAAAGAATCCAGAGTTGTATTAAAAGTATACCATATCAGCAGGAATATACACAGAACGCAAGGATGGCTAAATAATAGAAAATTAATACAATCTATCACATTAATGAAATGGGAAAGTAAATCACAGGACGATTTCAAAATATGAAGACTGATGGCATGTAGGTCACAAATTGCTAATTATATAAAAATAACTTTCAAAAACCAAAGGAAACTAGGAAGCTCCTTATTTTGATAAAGTCTGTATATGAAACCCTGCAACAAATATTTGAAAGGAAAGCTCAGGTGCATTTCCTTTAAGATTCACTAAAAATGCTACCCATTTTTACAAAGCTTTACAACATGGTACTAGAGGTTTTGGTCAATGTAATAAGAGAAAAGCAAGAACGATTTTAAGTATAAGAAGAGAAGAGATATGTTGTCATTACTAGGTAATAATTTTGTAAGTAAACAAAGGAATATTTTTCTGGCTGGGGATTTAAACACATGATATTTGAGTTATTTTTGTCAAGAATCAAGAAGTGCTCAAACTCGTATTTATCCTATTTGCTAGAAAGTTTAAAAATATCTTAGTTCAAGATTATCATGTTTTCAAATTCTTCATAACTGATTTTTTATGTTTAAATCTTTCGTTTCTTGCAGAAGTTTGCGAAGTTCTTCAGCTACAGTTGCTAATTACATTCATTTCTTTTTGAAGTTCTATCAATTGTGGTTGTATATGTTTATAAAATCATGTTGATAGGTATTTTAGATGATGTTCATTATAATTGACAAAAGGATTAAAATATTAGGCATTATCTAGTAGTTACCCTACTGCAAAATTCATGAAACCTTCACAGAAAATTGTTTAAAACCTGTTAAGTCATAAAGATATGACTGTGAATTTAACAAATTTACAAACGTTCAACATTTTGAAACATTTCTATCATCTTGATGTTTCAGCTTGTTACTTAGAGACACATAGTTGCATTTGTTTTTCCCTTTAAGTATAATTTAGCTAGAAATGGGGTTTCTTATCTAGTGCATTTTGTATCTAATTAAACTTTTCAATGTCAAGTTTTATTGTGAGGACATTCTTTGTAATTATTTTTGAAAGTATTTACTCCCAATCATATATTTCCCACATTATTTTGTGACCCAATTAATTTAGAGAACTTTATAACTCTACTTGTGTTCATCCCACAGTTTGGATGAAAATAATGCAAAAATTCTTTATCATATATGACTATCGTATTTTCACACAAGTATTCACAATTGGTTAATTTTTAAATACTCTGCTAGTTTCTGCCTCATGCTATCATCATCCTTCTTTAACCCTGAGAATATTCATAACATTTTTTTTTACATTCTTGCTCCATCCGGTTCACTAAATGTTTGTCTAATATAAGATGCTCCCTATGTTGTTGTTTTCTCCTTTGTTCTTTTTTGGGGGGGAGGGGAGGGGTGCACGATCTGGGAGTCAAACCCTGGGCTTCCACATGAAAGGCGAGCATTCTACCACTGAACCACCCATGCACCCTCCTTTGTTCTTTTTACTAATGCTGGCACTCCTCATGTACCTTGCTGTTTTCCTCTGTGGACTGATATTTCTCTAGATGTATCAATACCTTCGTTGATTATTTATATTCAGAAATAAGAGCTAAATCTTGTCCCAAGCTTGTGTACCTAAGTTTATTGAGCAGGCCTGAAGATTTATCTCAGGGCGAAATCAGTTTGGGGGTATCAACTCGGCTCAACCAGTGTCCATCTCTTACCTCTCAACAGCTGATGCTGTTTTTTTCAGGACATTTTCCATGAACACTCTTCTGAAGGGCTGTGCTGTGCGTTGGTGTGAGAGGGAAGAGGGATATCTAGGACCTGGCGAGGATAATTTATCCTATTATCTACTCCTGCTGCAAGCAGATTCAAGAGCTACTTTGACTCCCTGAGCAGCAGTAGACTAATTCAGGAAAAGAAGAGAAAAATGAAAAGAAGGTGGGCATAATCCAATTCAAATTTAACTATATAAAACGTTCCATTTCAATCTAACGCAAATTTCGAGCGTAGTCTAATTTTATACAATCAGTGAGTAAACTTCTAAGAAAATTTTACCAGCTGCAATAATCCTGAAATTCACTTTTTTCCCCACATGCTAAAGAAAAAAACATGTGAGTGATAAAACATGTACCTTTACATAAATAAATGAACAACCTAAATTTAAGGATACAGCCTTAAACTATCATTCAACTATCACAGCTGGGAAAGTCATTAAGAAGCAGCTGGTTGCTGAAATCGTGGCAACCTGAATCTATCATTCACAGTTTATGCTATATTAGTGGTAAAATTTAGTCTCCAATATATAGATTCTTAAAATATTGCTCAGTTTTTCCAACTTCTTGATGTTTAACAAATAATGGCAACTTACTGTCATACGTATGTCACAAAAGCTGCTATAACAAGAGAAAAAAAAAGATAAGTGGGGTTCCATCAAAATTTAAAAATTTGTGCAAATAACTTCATCCTGAAAGTAAAAAAGACAACCTACAAAGTGGGAGAAAATATTTGGGAACCACATATATGATAAGGGTTTAATATCCAGAATATATAAAGAAATCCTACAACTCAGCTAAAAGGCAAACCCAATGTAAGAATAGGCAAAAGACTTGAATAGACATTTTTCCATACAAAATAACCAAATCGGAAAAAAGCACTTGAAAAGGTGTTCAACATTATTAGCCACCAGGGAAAAAAATAAATCAAAATGACAGTAAGATCCCATATTTCATACCCACTAGAATGGCTGCTATTTTAAAAATTGAAAAATAAATATTAGAGATGATGCAGATAAATAGGAATATACCTTCATTTTTAGTGGTTATATAAAATGGTGCAGTGACTGTAGAAAACTAGTGTAGAGATCCTCAGAAAGTTAAGTATAAATCACCACACGACCCAGCAATCCCACTTCTAGATATATAACCCCAAAGACTTGAAAGCAGGGAATTGAACAGTTATTTGTAGTACAATGTTCACAGCAACATTATACACAATTGCCAAAAGATAGAAACAATCCAAGTGCCCATCAACAGGTGAATCGATAAACAAAATGTGGTATTTATACACACACACACACACACACACACAATGGAATACTATTCATCCAAAAAAAGAGAAGGAAGTTCTGATAATTGCAACAACATGGATGAACCTTGAAAACGTCATGTTGTGAGTGAAGTAGCAGTGACAATAGGTCAAATATTGTATGGTCTCACTGATATTAAATCATTAGAATAAGGCAATTCATTTAGTCAATAGCTATAATACAATCTACTAGCGGCCAGGGTAGGGGTAGGGTTTAGGGAGTTCCTATTTAACTGGTACAAAGTATCTTTCTGGGATGATGGACACGTTTTGGTGATGGATGATGGTAACAGTATAACATCATGAGTATAATTAACAGTAGTGGATTATATATTTGAATGTGGTTAAATGGGGAATTCTAGGTTGCATGCGTTACTAGAATAAATTTTATTTTTATATTGGATGGTGCAATGCAGTGAACCCTAATGTCATCTATGGGCTATAATTAATATTGTAGCTACACTATTAGTGTTTCATCCTTTATAACACAGGTACCAGAGTAATTTAAGGGCATAGGTGTGTAGGTAATAGAGAAAACTATATGGGGATGGGGAGTGGCTATACTGGAACTCTGTTTTCTGCATTACTGTTTTGTAAACCTACAACTTCTCTAATAAAAACGTAAACAAAAATAAATAAAACCTTCTGGAAAGGGTAGACTTATTCTGGGGCGTTGTTATAGCAAGACATCCATTTACAATTCCTAATAAAGACAATTAAATATAGCAGTGTAATAATTTGCCATTACAGGAGTAATTTTCATGTTTTACCTCTAAAAATTAGCTTTTAATATATATAAAGGAGGATGGGGGAAAGGCAGAATTCACAGCATATACGCTTCCCAGAAAACACTTTTCTTTTATAAAGATCATTTTAAGGTAAATTATACATCACTAATTCATAACCAAAAATGCAAACTGTTTCAGCATTTGCTCTTAGTAAGAATAGGTTATACTGTAGGTATAAACTGCATTAGCTCTTCCCAAATCAATTTGCTGCTCCTTAGAGAGGGAAAAGCTGAAAACCGTGTAAAGTAGAACATTTTTTCAATATACCAAAATGTTTGCTCTTTAGAGAACTATAGTATAATATACTACAGAATACCCACTGTATTATAATAAACTTGCTTTTTTGTGTTTGTTAGTTCTTCTCTTTAAATGTTAAAATTTTTAAAATCAAGCTATACATCTACGATACTATATTTAGATTTTCATAGTTGTTATAGGATTAACTATTTCAATTTTCATAATTAGCTACTTTGTACTGACGAAATTCCCTTCAAAATTAGAACATTATTCATATTTGATTACGAAACTTGGGGACTGAGGAATTGACACAGCATAGATTTTTTGCACATCTGTGGTTTATTAGTACTGTTTTCTTCTGCCACACTACTCACTTCTTAAGGATTTACTTGGAAACAATAACCTGGTTTCTTAAAGTATTAACACTTTCAAATATGGGGTTAATTACAAACAAAACAAGAACATTCAAACCCTAAATAATGATAAATTGACTCATGGGTTTGGCACAGTTAACTACTTCCCTACTTCACCTCAGAATTCTCCACCACTCACTCCCACCACAAAATATCATCTAAGTAGGTCAGGAAGACTCCTAGTCCTTCTTGTATAATACAAGAAGAGGTGAGTATCTTTTTAAATGCCTTGTTTATGAAGTCCAGTATGCTGGTTTTAAAAATGCTTTGGCTATTGAACCAGTTTAAACCATACATTTAAATCCATGGGCTCTGATGGCTACTGCATTGTGACATTTTTGTGAGACGTCCCTTTAAAAGAATAGAGAACACTGGAGGAATGCATTCATTAACTAAAATATTAACTTGGAACATTTGATAGGAAATTATATAGTCATCCCAGTTTTGCCAGTAGAATATATCCAGTACAGAGACAAGGGAGGACAGTATACTGAAACAGTTAAATGGCAGGCACTGGACAAAGACTGTCTGTGTTCAAGTTCATGATCTACCACTAATAAAGGGAAGTCAATTGCCACTCTGTGACTCAGTTTCTTAACCTGAAAAAGGGGCAAAACTTGTCTTGAGGATTAAATGAGCCAATACACAGAAAGCATTTAGAATGATACCTGTCTGGTAATTAGCAAACTGCTTAATTATTACTAATTATTTAATGAGATATAGTGTGGCATTTTTTTAAGTGTTGTCATGAAAGGCATGTGTATTGTAGTAATGCTGAATAAACTTACATGTATTATGTAAAATATATTCATGTATTGATAGGTCATTTCAAAGGTCATGGTTAAAGAAAAAATGTACATAGAAATAAATTATATTTGCGAAATAAGTACATCCTGAGATACTACCCAGTATATATTTATGTATTTAGGAGATCCACCAATGAGGAATTCATCTCTGCATTTCCCCACCTGCAGTGAATACAAAAAGGGAGATGGCAACTCTTCAAATTTCTATTTTCTTTGTTTTGTAGCTGACCAAGCTATTAAAAATCACCAAACAAACTAAACAAAAAAGGCATTTAAACTGAAAGCCTCAATCAAAGCATGATCAACCATCGCAACAATTCAATGTCTCACCACTTATTTTCCCATGCCTGTAGCTAAATACCTTATCTTACTAAAGAAGCTAGTAGCATTACAAGAATCTCATTCCCCTTGCAAATGAGGAACATTAATCTCAGGGTAAGTCATAGAATATTACCATTGTGCTTTCACAGGAAAGAATGAAAACTCATCAAAATACTCAAACAAAGCTAGTGTTCACCACAAATTCTGTTTCTCATTAAAATGATTTCAGGAATAAAATGCCAACTGAACGCTAAACGTTTCATATGAGATGTCAATGAAGCTGCTTCTGCATCTGAAGTACTAAAATGTGGCTTTTATTCCATAAATTTTAACCTAACGGATACTAAGTCTTCAATCTTCACAAGGTTATACAGTGTAATGGGCAGGTCAACTAAAGCAGACAGCAAGAGACCTGGGGTGGGGGTACCTTGCTCCACAACTCTGATTGCTCAAACTTGAGAAAATCATTTCAGGTGTCAGTACTGACTGCCAAACTCTCAGAAGAGTTCTTTTGTTTTGTTTTGGCATGGGCAGGAACCGGGAACTGAACCTGTGTCTCCAGCATGGCAGGCAAGAATTCTGCCACTGAGTCACCATTGCACTGCCCTCAGAATAGTTTTAAACATAAATGAGAACAATTTTCCAGTAGATGAGGAATCAAGGGCCATTTAAACCTGTGAATGCTCAGATATACATTAAAAGAATTAGGATATTGATCAATTCAATGGAAGAGTACAAACCAGGTTTTAATATTTGTTTTTAGGGAAGCCAGTATGTATTTCATTAAGATGGTATCAGCCACCAATAATCTGAATTAGGGTTTAAAATACTAATGATTGAATATATTATTTGAGAAGATATATTCACATAATAAACATTTAGGTGGTTTCAAAATATATAACAGAATAAGGAATCCAAGATTAGTAAGATTTTAGAGGCATCTTAACGAATTCAGAAAAATTTCCTACAAAATACTCAGTCAGAACCCAAAGATCTTAGGGTTAATTTTTAAATTAGAAATGTTGCACACTCCAAAAATTTCAAAAAAAAATGTGTTTCGGTTAGAGGAAAATTTAACTATTAGGTATTTTTTTCCTGAGATAAATATAAATTTAGTTTGCATATATGTACATCTTTAAAATATAATGAGCATATTCAAATTGAAGCTGCATCTTTGTAAAGAACATTGTTAAGTAAAGAATTTTCAAGGTTCAAAAATACACTTTCCTAGACAAAATCAACAACAAAATAGTTAACAGTAAGGGCTTCGTAACAAATAATCGCAATGAGTTAAGCAAAGGAAGAAATCGTCAAAGAAGCCTTGATAAGTAGTTGTTCATAAGTACATCAATGTTTATGCAGTTTGGACCTTGAACCCTTTTTCATTTGGCACTGATTGAACACATGCAGCACATGGTGACAGTTTAGAGTAGGAGTATAAACCATCGCACATGATTGCACACATATCTTTGGCTAAATTTCCAACTTATTTGGCCACAGACAGAGAACCTCAGCTGAAGTTGAGTAGCTACACAGGTCAACACCAGACCATGGCCTCACTCCATTGAGGACTCTAATGAAGGAACGCTGTTCATGGGATGCTTTCGTTGGATCTAAGAAGTTAGACTTAAGACTCAGGCCATGGGTCATAGCTCTAGGATTCATACCAATAGCCCATGTTTCTACTAATTCAGGGAATATTGGAATCTCAGTGTTTTCAAATCAACTCAAAATCTACCATGCCCATCCTCATCAAGAGAAAACACTGCTGAGGTAAGTTTAATCGAAAGTGAACTCAAAGCTAGCTCACTCTAGCTATCTACCACTATAAAAAGACCACTGCTCACAAAATAGTCTTCATAATTAATACTCTACAGGATGTATTTGGAGATTGCAGCTCTAATTCCTTTTAAGTTTAACGCTTTGGATTATGATTGAGTATCAGGGGGTTAATAAAACTTAAAACTCCTCAGGGAACCAGTTTCACTGTATTTCACCAAGAACTTGCTTGGTAAGAAATAGCCCTATATAATATTCTACTGTAATTGTTATAGGACTGTTGTTGAGTGGCATTGCACAACACATAGCATACCTTAGTCTTAGTACCTATAAAAGCTATGCTCCACATCTGAAATTATTTTTTAACCTCTTGGATACTGTATGTCTGTGTGTGTTTATATATATATATATGTATATATTAGCTGCTAGGAATCGCAAAGTCCAATTTATAGCTTGCATGTACATACTTTGTTGAATCTTATGCAAAATTTACCTCTGGATTTATCCATTTCCCTGTCTTTACTTTCTCGTCATACAAATTGCATTTTATTGAATAGATATTTTATGTTATGCCCAATATACATTGCATATATTTCCAAAGTGATCCTGGGTACATGTGAGTTGGTAAGAAAATATACTCATTTGTTTTAGCTGAACCATATAAATCACTAATCATATACATTTTACTATGTATATATATTAACATGATCGGGTTTTAGCCCAAAGAAAATAAGCACGATCATAAAGCCATCACTAAATTGATATGACTAAACTCCTATAATATAAAGACATTTGTTGAAAGAAAATAAACAAATCTAGATTTCGCTACTGAAGACCTTGGTTAGAAATCTTGCATGTAAATACCTATAAAACCTAGGAAGACTAAATTAGGTAACACAAAAATGTTTTTGAATTGTAGAACACTGTCTAAATTCACAAAATTAACAAAATCAATATAAATCAAACAAACAAACAAACAAACAAACATGAGTAGGGGAGAGGAGCTTCACTGGGAAGAAAAGGGCTTTCAGTTTGTCATTCTCCTGCCTTCCTCAGATTTGCCTGAAGCCATTTTTACTTTGATCAGGCCTCCTTAGTAAATTCCACTCCAGAAATATATTAGCTAGAAGTTAAAAAAGGGTCTTCCACAGCGTCTAGGTACTAATATTTTATTTAAGAAATTCTTTTTAGGATGAAAAATCTAGATTGTTTATTATAAATAATCCATTCAATTTAGGAATTTATGAACCACAATTGTGCTGGAGAATGGACATTAGTCATGAAGTCCTTCTTGTACAAAGCAGAGAGATCCTGGAGGTAAATAGATTCACTGGGCTTGCATATGCCTCACATAGCTGCCACTCGGCACTCACAAAGAAACAAAATTGTGTCTCAGAGCAGGAAGGAACACCACACGAATCTACATCTGATGGCTCACTGCCTCTCAAATGCTCAGTTGGTAACTGCTGATCCTTTTTAATATCCTTTCCTAATAATTAGTAAAGCTTGGCGCTGGAGTAAGTTATATAATGTACATTGTGTAAGCCTGAGAATTATGTACTTTTTTATATTGGGATGTTATTTTAAATACATTTTACATTTATAGATACCTTCTTATATGGTTTTATCAATAGTTACAGCTATTTCTAATTTCCAGGGAAAGCAGAAGATTTCTAAATTTACAAAAAGTATTTGAGAGGCTAAAAAAAAAAGAAAAATTCAATGTAATTTATGATTGAGAATATAATAAACAGAGAAAAAAATGCAATGCAGCCAGATAAACATGGGTTCAAAAACAGCTGCGTAAACTGTGGTAAGTTAGGCAGACTTCGTGAGATTAAATATTAACACTAGTTAAATAAGGAAATAAGATATTCACAGTATCATCAAAAGATTATATGATATGTAGATGAAACAAGTAGCACAATGTAGAAAATGGACAGTCAGTAAATGTTACATAGCACCAATGTAGCAAACAGAAAATATAAAGCACTCCCAGAAACTTGCACAAAATTAGTACAAGGTTAAGATCGGATACATTAGACGTTACAAAGTTTGGCTTTAGCTTCAATTATCAGCATACAATTTGCTGCAGCCATTTGACCTTGGCTTTTGGTTAGGAGGCTTTTTACCTAGTTCAAATACATTTCTGGAATCCCTGTGTTTCGGTTTGTTAAAGTTGCTAGGAATGCAATGTACCAGAAATGAACTGGCTTTTATAAAGGGGATTTAGTAGGTTACAGATTTACAATTCTATGGTGATAAAAATGTCCAAGTTAAGGCATCAGCAAGAGGATACCATCTTCACTCAAAAAAGACAGATCATGGCCATGGTTTCTCTTTCACATGGTGACATCTGCTGGCCCTTTGCTCCCGGGGTTTTGTTGCTTTCAGCTCTTGGTTCAAGTGGCCTCTACTCTCAGCTTCTGTGTCCAAGAATCTGAACTCTCTGCTGTGTCAAATCTGAGCTCTCTATATTTTCTGCCTTTTATTCTCTTCACACAGGACTCCAACTTGAACTGGGTGAGTCACATCACCATGGAAACAATTTAATCAAAAGGTCCCACCCACAATTGGGTGGGTCATATCTCCATAGAAACAACCAAATCCAAAGGTCCCATACAACAATAGGTCTGCACCCACAGGACTGGATAAAAACATGGCATTTCTGGGATACATAAGCATTTCAAACCAGGCATACCCTGACTGAACTGGTGAGTCATCATTGATGATATGATTAAATTGACAAACATCATCTCTATTCAGCATAACAATGTAGTTAATATGACAAAGCATGACACTGGATGCACAGTTGATATCTGTATAAACACTTTCAAATATAAATATTCTAGATGAAACTTGTAGATGGCCTAATGACAGCTGAAATATATAGTCTGAATAGTATAAATATGGCTACAATATATGCTGAAAAAATTAATGGTAGTTGTGAAACTTTATTTATATATAAAATGAATTCTTAATTTTAAGGAATCTTCAGTTAGCAGGAAAATGCATGTAAATTTGTAATTAATACAAGGAAGAGAATTGATTATGATGTTAACTTTGTGGATACCAGTGCTAGTATTCACGTTATTAAGAAACACATTTTGATGCCATGCCAGAAACCCAGGTTCGAATCCCGGTGCCTGCCCATGCAAAAAAAAAAAAAAAAAACACATTTCGAAGAATGGACTTCCTTTTTAATTAGTTTAATGCAATAGGCCAGGGTGCTCAAGAAAAAATCATATTTTAGAATTCTTCATTTCTTTTAAAGATGAATTAAAAGCAGACTGTCAACTTCACCACCTCAAAGCAAAGGAGGAAAATCTCCAAAATCATGCACCATGTCATGAAAAAGCAACTCTGATATACACATAAATACTACCAAAAAAATATTAAGACAAATACATCACAGAGAAATGAGGTAACCTCAAAATATCTTCTTCCTCCACTATGGGTTGAAAGTAAACATCAATTTGGTATTATAAACGTGAGTTACAGTATTTTAGGAGCAGCATAATTTCTTATGCCAACTTATGAAACTGACTTCTGAAATGTTAACTAAAATTATGTGATTAATATTTGATAAACATAAAAAAGCATATTTTAAGATAGAGAGTTATGTGGCTTTGACTTTTCCATAGAATATTGATGCCAATATTCAGCATTGAAAAAAATGTGAATTAGGTACATCTCTTAGGGGGACTTCAATGTGCATTTATGTCCGAGTAAAACTCCATTCTGCTAAGGTTGGAGCCTTTTATTAAGTCTTACATATATTGCTAAAAATCCAACTCAGAAGTTAAGGGAGACAACAGGAAAAATGTCTACTTTCAAATTAATTCTGATTTAAAACCATAAAGATGGATGGACAGCTTGAAAGTTATAGGAATTTTGGAAAACTGTGCAGTTAAGGAACAAAATGTTATGGGAAGGTATATACTAAAATGATTAAGAAAGTACATTACAGAGAAAGTCAGATAAAATATAAATTTGAATCAAAAAGTTAGAATTGCCATAGCTCAAACAACCCCAATGAGAGGTATGGAAAGATCAAAGGTGATGGTGAAATTTTTCATAGAAGATAGGAGTTAATAAATGAATATGAATGCTGAATCATTAAATTGATATCTCTTTTAGTCTCCAGTTTTTAGAGTAGCTAGAAGGAAAAACCTAAAATTGTGAAATTGTAACCCATGTCAAGGTTTGAAATATGTTCTGTAACTGTGGTGCTGTGCTTGAAAATTTATAGCTTTTTTGTATATATGTTATTGTTCACAAAAAGGGAAGGAAAAAAAGTCAATTGTGATGACAAAAAAAAAAGATTTAAGCCCTCTAGCCTCCTGTATTCTGTAGCAGCTACAAGGAAAAATCTGAGAGGATTATATGGTAGCCCATGACAAACTCTGGGATTTATCCTATAATCAGTTTTTGAAGAGTACTTTGAAGACTATTGTTTTTTTATTTCTTTGCTTTGTATGTATGTTATACTATACAATAAAAAAAGTTTTAAAAAATGTATATAAATTTGAAAGCATGGATAGACAAGTATGGTATTATTCATATATAGGAGTGTGAAATATATTTATTGATTTTAAAACACTCAAAAGGAATGTAAAATGCTAAAAGAGTTCATTTCTGCTACCATATTTGCTTCTATAGAGGGAAGGGAAGTAATAGACACGTATACAAACTATATAGCTATTCTTTGATTTTTTATTAGCTAAGATTTGAAGAGACACCTTCAAGGAGGAGGGACAAATGACCTAAAATAAAAGCAAATAAAAGTAGGGTAAATACGTAATAAAAATCATTATCAAGACATTAAAAGCATACAAAGTGATTGGGCAACCCAGGGCAGCATGACAAAAGGAAAGGAATGTTTTGCATGAGGCCAGGACATGAACAAGAAAGTACTGTATCAAATGCCCAGGAAAGACAGTTAAATTCTATTTAAGGGCAGAGAAAATGAGGAGTCCTCAATCCTTATTTGATTCACCTATTGTCTTCCAAGGAGAGTAAGCCTCAAACTCAAGAGGCTAGAACAAACAAAATTAAGTGGAAATGGATACTCAAGTTATTAAAGGAGCACTCATCCTCAATAAATAAGTCCAGCACTCCTGGTTTTCATTAACTAAATTTCAGGGCACAACAGAACTCTCCAACATTACTGTAAAATCATTATTGGTAATCTTTTAAGAAATCATGAAGCCTTTATATCAAGTTTGGAGATGAAATACATGATGTAACTTTTAAAGTAGGAAAAGACAGAGTAGGGTAATTTCTTTGAGTGTTTAGCAATATTTGGAACACATTATTTGAGTGGATTTAAAAAACAAGTCAAAGTAAATTGGTCTCACTTTCTTTTTTTGATGGGGATAGAGACAAATGAATCAAGGGAAATCTACATTTTTCTAATGCTCTAAAAGGATATTTTTATTCAAAAAAAAGTATAAAAAAGAACATTGTCATGATAACTTCACCTTCAAGAACATTTATGCACTTAATATCTTCAACCATTTATTGATCGATTTGAGGAAGAAGCACAACACAGTGTTCTGTGTTCTCAAAAGCACATGTCCTCAATTCAGACTGCCCAGATTTGATTCCTGCTTCAGGGAATCTTGGACAAATTAAACCCTCTCAGCCATATAGGAACAAGTGAAATGTCTCGGGCAAGCAGCCCTTGTTTAAAGGTCAGCTTTCATAATCTCATTTTACACACACATGCACACACTATAAAACATATCACATTCCCATTTTATAATGAAGGAAAACAGGGCATATAAAAGCTACAAAATACATTCTCAGCTATATTAGAACAGCTGATCTCATTTTAGGGGTCTTCCCATAATTTGGCAGCATATTACTTTTGCAGCATTAGCAAATTTGATATTAACTCTAATTATCCCGATTTTAGTACTGTCCGAGTCCCCAGATGTATATAACCATCTTTGCATTCCACTAAATAGTATCATTTGCTCAAAATTATAAAGAAATAACAACATTTTTTACCAGTGCTAGCCAAGAATATCTGAATACTTATATAACTTTGGTTCCTAAAACCATTAAAATGTGACTATACATTTACATACCAAACATAAATGAGCTATTTCCTCTTAATAGAGAAGACAAACTTGGTTTTTGCCACTGCTGTCGTTCTGCACCATTGACTGAAAGGGCACTGATGAGTATATAAACCATTACTCTTGTGGAAAACAAAGCACTTATATTTGGCTTTCATTAAAAATTTAAAGCAGTGTTTATGAGAAACATTTGATATAAAGTCCTGGCCATTCCCGAGAAACTTCTTTTCTTCCAGCCCACGTACAGACCTCTTCCACAACGAAAGCTCTGTGTTTCTGTGGTTGGGAGAGAGTGCTGAGCTCTGGAAAATCAGCAGTCCTCTGGGCCCTTCACAGCAACTTGAGAGTTAGCAGAGCAAATTCAGTTAAACACCTTCCCTCTCAATAAAACGTGTGCCTTATTTGATGGTACAAAATGTGTAGTAATGTAAATAGGCAATCTCAGACTTGAACGTTCCTCTGGTGGTTTTGAGGGACTATCATGCATTTGCTCAAATCCCAAAGGCACACAGGCCAAAGCCTTGAGAGGCACCTCCCAATGAGGGTAAGAATATGGGTTTTAGAGTCAGATCTGTCTTTGAAAACCCTTTTATTCACCTGTTTGGTGTTTGAATTTGTTCCGTCACCTGGGATTGGGTATATTTACTTGTCAAACAGTGGTGAAGAATAATGCCGTACACCTCAGAAAACCGTTGAACAAAAATCATATAAAATTAGAAATAGAGTCTGGAATATATAGGAAAGGACTCAGCACTAGCTAGTTTTCTTCCCTTTCCTTTCTCTCCTATGTCAGTTCCCTAAACATTTATCTTTTTATTTGAAATTTAAAACAATCAGACAATATATATCTGTATATATCCTATATATATATAAGGAAATCAGACAAAAACTATATCTAGAAAGGTAAAAGTTAAAATATGGGGCAAAACTGATATGATATTGGTCATAAGGAAACTGTATTTATGCTTAAAATGCACTGTGACAGGCAATGTGCTAAGTACTTTGCATGCATCATTGCATTTATCCTTCATGAGACGCCTAAGTTAACTAATGATACGAACTCAAGAATTAGATGTTATCGTCTTCAAGAGATTACAGATCACAGTGCCAGATAGCCAAGTCTGTCTACGTCCAAAGTTCATGCTCTTAACTTGAATATATTCATTAGCAAATGTAGCCCATGTGCACCTCAGTGCAAACACCTTCCCCCTGTTCAGGTCTTGGACTCTGCAAGGGCCTGGGAGCTACATAAAATAGCTGAACACGTTGGGTGTGGTCAACAGAAGAGCACAATGCAATCACAAACACTTAAAAGGCATTCTGCCTTCGCACCGAGAGACCATAGGCAGTGATGGGGATTTGGAAGAAACAAAACACTTTTGCCCAATCCAAATGGAGCTTCAGGTAGACAGCTCCAATCAAATCTTACAGATGAGAAGGTAAACTCAATGTTACCAGGTCTTGCAACTTGTCAAGAGGGGTGAGAAAACTTTTTATGGAAATGCATACAATTTTGTTATTTTGGCAAATAACATAATTTACATTGAGACCAAGCAAAATGTGTCTGTGGGCCAACCAGAAGCAGACGTTAAACCTGTATATACATACACACACACACACACACATTTCTGCAGTTCTTTCCCTCTGGCTTCACTCAAGGCTGCCCATTGTCGCACTGCTCCTACTGTCTTTCTTACTCCAAAGGTCCTGCATCCCATTTCTCAGAAGCAACATCAAACACTGAATCTTAAAATAAATACAGTAATATACAGAAAGAGGCAATTGAACTATATGCCACATAGACTTTAATCAAAACTTCTCAGAGACAATGATGCCTAGTATAGAGCAGTAGTTTCGTGTATTATGATTTGGGACATCTTTTTAATATCAAAGCATTCAGTTGTACTTATAATACTCATTTATTACAATGCATACACATGTATGATTACAAAAAAAGTTCAGTGGTTTTGACATGAGTTTGTATTTAGTATCATCATTCCTATACATTGAAAAGTATGTGTGTGCATAGATATAAATTTACACTATGATGTGTATATGTATACATGTACTATATAATATATGCCGTACATTATTTAATTAGTCAATAGACAATGCTTTGCTGTGCTGATGATACAGATTTACAGTTTCTTAGATTCCCCCACAGAATTTATGGCTCACTGCTAGGGATCTCTTGGTCCATCCATTAGTGACTCATGTTAAGAGAGGCAGGTAGAAGAAGTCATATTCATTTGTTATCTGACAGCATTTTCAACAGTATTCCAAGTAGCACTTACCTCGGAAGATTCATCTCCTGCCCCCAAGCATATTAGTGTTTTTTCAAAGAGTGGTCCAAAGAATACGTGTGCCCCAGTATCTCCAGGGATGCTTGTTAAAAATGCATATTCCTGGGCTTACTCATCAAATGTTCTGAAGAGGAGGTCAGAAAATGGCATTTTAACAAATAATTGTGGTGATTTGTGCATACTAAAAGTAGGGAGTTGCTGACATGAAGTAAAACTCTTTTCCACTACCACCACAGAGAGTAGTCATATGCAGAAACTATTTCACAAAGTATAGTAGGAGATCCTGCATTAAATTTTAAAGGAATCATTATGAGAAACATAGTTTCTGAGTTGCACATAAAACCTTGCAGTAGAGATGAGAAAGAGAAATATAAATGGCAGTAGCACTAGAAGGTCATTATAATATACAGAGGCAAAACTCCAAACCTGTAGCAAATGCGTAGAAAATTCTGCTTTTTTAGCCAGTGCAGATATAAGCTGAGAATTACATGCAACTATCATATCTGTAGACAGGAAGTTCAACTCTAGCAGACACTCTTGGAGGGCTACTGAGAAATTATACCTCCCTTCATATCTTCCTTGATGATATCCAGGTCTTTTATTTAGCTCTCAGCAGACTATTCTTAAGGAAAATCTGAGCTTTTCAGCCTTTTTGTAAATTGACTATTTTGGTTTGCTAATGCTGCCAGAATGCAATATACCAAAAATTGATTGGCTTTTACAAATGGGATTTATTAGATCACAAATTTATAGTTTTAAGGTTATAAAATATGCAAATCAAGGTATCAACAAGAGGATACCTTCATTCTCAGAAGAGTAGATCATGTCCGGGTTTCTCTGTCAGCTGGGAAGGCAAATGGCTGGCATCTCCTGGTCCTCTGTTCCTGGGTTGCACTGCTTTCAGCTTCTGATTCCGGTCACTTTGTATGTCTGCTCTCCAAGCATCTCCAAATGTCTGTGTCTAGGTGGCTGCCCTCTGTACTGGCTTTTTGAAGGACTTCAGTAGACTAATTAAGACTCACTTTGAATGGTCAGGGTCACATTTTCATGTAAATAATGTAACTACAAGGTCCGACTCACAACAGGTCTGTGCCCACAAGATTGGATTAGGAATAGAAGAGTGTGGCTCTTCTGGGGTACATAACAGTTTCAAACTAGCATATAGTCTAGTCTTCCTCTGATGAAGAACCCTAATATCTTGGATGCTGTCAGAGGGATGTCCCAGGCTAAAGATTAAATGAACTCAGAATCTGTGGAATTTTAAGGCATGGATCCCTTAAAAATATCACTTAACTCCAGGTCTAAAAAGAAGATATTTCATAGCCTAACCACTTCTCGCTGTGTAAGGGAACATGTAAACCTGATTTGATACCTCCTTAGTAGGGTGTATGGTCCCTGCAGCAGCAAGAACATGGGAAGCCACATAGGATGTCTAAGACTTCTATCTGATTCGTCTGATCCTCCTAATTGTCTATCTCTTTGAAATGATTAGTAATGCTGATACTGGCTATGACCCCTGGTTCAGGTGATTCTAATTTTACAGTCCTATTTTTTATGTGGGCTTATCCAAATAGATAAGATAAATTAAAATGTCACCCTCATTGTTCAAGCCATTTTGAATTGGGTCTTCTGCCTATCACTTGGGATGCTTCCAGCTCAAACTAATAGAACACAGACTAATGAAAGAAGCAAAGACCAAAATGAAACCACAAGTCCAAGAAAGTTAATAAAAGTAGCATAGAGAGAGCTGGAAAAGAAATTGCTAGAGTTAAGAATTTTATCAAATAGTAAGAAGAGGTTGTTAATTAGTACAATCGCCATGCTTAATCATACTGCATCTTGTTACAATTTACTATTAAGTTAGATGATCTTTGGGAATTCTGCCTAGCCAACAAGCCAGGAATTTATTCTTCTCCATTTCACACAGGTGGGTTCCCATTGCTTTGACCACAGATGACCAGACCATATCTGGTTACCCGACAAAAGGTAGAAAAGGTAGGCCAGATAGGGGGGTACAAGGGTAGTCAGTGGTAGAATTCTCGCCTGCCATGCGGAAGACCCAGGTTCAATTTCTGGTACCCTAAAAATAAACAAACAAGTAAAACAAACAAAAATCAAACAAACAAAAATTAAACAAATGGTGCTGCAATAATGGGATACTCACATGGAAAAATAATGAAATGTGACCCCATCATACAAAACAAAAAAAAGGTAGGCCAGATAGATACGTTTCTCCGTGAAACTGTATATGGGAACTAAGACAGAAATCAGTCTGTGTGTATTGCTAGACATGTAATATAACAACACTGAAGCTGAAGAAAGGGGTAGCATTTGCCCACTATGGGACTTAGAAAAAAATATACTACTGAATAAAAAGCAGGATGTCATGAAGAGAAATGACAGATGGACAGACAGCTCTGGCAGCTTTGAATTGTTTTGTTTTGTTTTTTTCCAATGATGCTCTCTAATATCGATATATACATTTAGGCACAACAACATATAAAACATGATGTAGTTCTTTCAGTTACTTTGGTGTGGTTCCAATTCCCCTCAACCAGACTTCTAGCTATTACTATTAAGCAGTGATTTTTTAAAAAACATCATTTCAAGAATTACATTGGAGGCCTGATTTGAGTTTACCACCCTGGCGACCCAAATAGGTTGACCGAATAATTTTTCCTTATAAGCAAGGACAATTCCCAGTTGTATGAACCACATACAGAGTGATTCTCACTCAGAATTCGAATGTACAAAAAGCAAGTACCATTCACATGGTGTACATAGAGCTTTGCATACATTTGCAAAGCATCAAAGGCAATAATATGGGGTTGGGATATAGGAAATATTAAGGAATAAAAGTCTTCTACATAAAAATTTTTTGACTATTTGCACATGCGTTCAAGAGAGATTTAAGTAGATCTTTAAGTGGGAAGAATAATGCTAGAAGCTGCAAACGGCAACAAGGAAATAATAGTGTAGTTGCTGCTAAGATCAAATATTGTTGTGCAAAGTTGGTTTATTACATTAAAATAGACTAGACTTACTGAAAATCAGGGAAGTAACAATGTCCTCTTCTCAGACCTTCATTCATCTGGTTGGTAGAAAAAATTACTTATGTGACTTGTTTGTTCTGGGTTTGCATAAATTTCCAACTTTATGGAAACACGCTGGAGCACCTGATCTACAAGTGAATGCCATCTCCTTAAAATAAGGACACAAGAAAATGCAAAAGTTAAAAATAAACACAAAATATTTGGGAGAAAAACTGTTAAATGAAATTGAGTAAAACAGAAAAATATAAAACCTAACAGAATGAATGGCAAAAAGAGGAGGAAAAATAACTAATGGATATGAAGATTAACCTGTTGTCCCTTTATTATATAGATTTTGAAATGCTAACTGCAACTGCAAGTATATCTATATTGTTTTTGCATGTATTTCTATTACCACATAAAGGTGATCAGCTCTATTTATCATTTCTATATTTTAGAAAAATATTCATAGAATACCCATCATATAATATCTCCATTATCTGCAGAATGGCACAACCATAGCTAATAGGAATCTTTTTTCATTTTGCTATATTACCTGACAATGATATAAGTAAAGAGTGGCATTAACCAGTGAGGGTAACATTAGACACTCCTTGGTAGGGTTTATTTGTATACCTTTTAGTTCTGCAAAATCTACGACAGAATGTGAGAACTAAATCTAAATTTAAGTTATATGATATTTGGGTAAACAGCCTGAATAATTTATGAACCCACCTTTAAGAGCTGAATGACTGCCCATATTGATGGCTCATGATCCCATATCAGCATACAAGCAGAAGGTGAACAGCTATTCTATAACAGGGATGCCTGAGCAAAACGTCTCACCACCCCTTGTTTCAATCTGTACCTATTCTAAATTTTACCTGAAACTTTCCTGGTTCTAAGTAACAATCACCTAATGATCATGCACACTTTTCAACATTTGATTTTAGGAGGCTAAGATTTTTTTATACAACCTGCTAGTGCCTGTATCCTTTTCAATTGTTAGTAACATCATGGGGGTCCCTAGAGTAATTTCTAGCAAGACAAAGACATGCTTTGGTTGCAAACACTTTGCAGATTGTGGAGGCCTGGACTCAGCCACAGGAAAGAGGTGTAGCCACAGTAGAAATGGCCTAACTATGGTCAAAACAAACAAGCAAACAAGAAAAAGGCTTTCTCCCTGCAGCCTATCTAAATTCCAGTCCAATTTCCACTACTTCCTACCATAGTATCTTAACCACCCACATATTAAGATATGGAAATTGGGAAGGAGAGACGTTATAGCAGGAGAAGCAGCACACCGGCTCAAACCAGAGCAATCTCTATTGTTCATCCTGGAGAAGTTTCTTTCCCTCTTCTGGTGGGTTCTAAGAATCTTAAGACACTTTGTCCATGGACTCCTAATGATGTAATCCAGTCTCTAACCTACATCTTAGGGTTTAGATTTCTCGTCCATCAATAGGTCAAATGAATTATTCTCACCTACCAACTAGGATCTGCTATGGTGAGAGGAGAAAATATACATAATGGTTAAAACCAAGGCTTGGGACTAGCTTTATGATAATAGCCATGGGACCTTAGATAAGTGGATTCACTTGCTTTGTGCCCCAATTCTTTACCTGTAAAATAGAAAATTAAAAAAAAATAGTATCTCCATCATATCATACATGAGGATTACATAAGGTAATAGCAGCAAAATGTTTGAAAATTACCTGAAAAATTATCAAGACGACAAATTTGAAAGTTATTTAATGGCAAGGAATGATATTCATCACTGAGTGGCTCTATTTGATTTGCATATAAAGAGCTTTCTCTTATTTGTAATATTTAATTTAATGGTAGATGTTTAAATCTGTCTTTGTCTTAAGAGAGATTCTTTCTCCTTTAGCCCAGAGCCATCTCTTTAATACCTCCAGGTAAGGCAGATCTTTAAGTTCAATTTCTATTGCCAACCCTGGGGAGGTTCTGGATAGTGCCAAAGTAACCTAATGAAGAACTGCTTCTGACTAGGAGCTAAGTACATTGGTAAAACAAAACAAAAGAATTAAACTGAATTGTTTCCATTTGTTAGTGCCAGGGAAAACATTTGTTTGGTTTCTGTATTTGCAGAAAGCTATGAGGAACTCCCAATCTGAAAGGGGTTAACAGGCATCAACCACAGAACAGTGAAGTGCAGACTAAGAAGAGAGCCCTTAGTGATGAGATATGCCTCGATGATTTTAGGAATAAAGCTCTCATATTTCACATGCACATACTCTTATCCTGTTTGACAAATCGTTTCAATTGTCCTTGAATTCTCGGCAAATGCTATATACTGGTATTAGCTAAATGAAAGGAGAGGCAGTATCCACATTTGAAGGAAAGCATTTTGGGGAGAAAAGAGCAGCAGTCAAGAAAGAAACAAGAAGGAAAAATGTGACTAACAGAGAAGCTTGGAGTCCAAACTGGGAAAAAAAATGTGATCAGAAAGAAGATAGTTTGATTTGTTACCCTAGTTGTGTCTCAGAATTACAAGGGAGAGTAATCTAATGAGAGCTAGAAAGGAGGTTTTTTGCAATTATGTGTTGAGGGTGGAGGAGGAGTCCTTTCAGTTTAAATTTTGAACACAGAAAGTTCCCCAACGCTGGAAAACTTGAGAACACTATGAGAAATGAACAAGGAAGTCAAATTGGAAGGTTAACACATTTAATCCTGTAGCAGTTGTGACTCCACAGCACTGGGGCCTAAGGGGCAGCAAGAACAACTCAAATGGAAGCCACCCTAATGCAAACTACCAAGGAATACAGTTCCAAAGGGCATCTACATTAAAAGGAAATCAGACTCTTTCTTCTTTTGTTTTAATGTAAGAATCAGACATTAGGATTGTATCATGGGGAAGAGAACTGCATTCCCAATGTATCATTCCTTGACTTTTTAGAGCTCCCAGCTGAGTGTGCCAAAGCACTACTGTTCTCCAAGAAGACATAAAATGTTGAGTACCAATTCCTGTACTCTTAAAATATTTAATGGAAAATTTGAAAAAAAACATAACCAAGGAAGATCAGAATAGGGGAAAATAATAAGATAATTTCCCCCCTACTCAGTAAAGTATATTTGTTAAATAAGATATAAATATATCCAGCAATAAGGAGTCAATGCTCCTTCTTCCCTCTTCAATCTTTCAAGAGCTTCACAGCAATAGTGAGAAATAAAAATAAAGGAATAAAACTAATTTAGTGAAATTGTATTAGCTAGGGTTGTCTAGAGAAACAGAATCAGCAGGAGATATCCGTAGATATAAAATTTATAAAAGTGTCTCATGTAACCATGGGAATGTAGAGTCCAAGGTCTGTAGGGAAGGCCACAAACTGGTAGCTCTGATGAAATCCACAACAAACTCTCAGGAGAGGCTGGCTGGACAACCATGGGAATGGAAGAGCTCAAATCCATAGGGCAGGCTGTGAAGCTGGTGACTCCAACAAAGGGTCTGGACGAACTCCACAGGAGATGCTCACTGGCTGAAGCAGGAAGAGTGACTGTCTCATCTGAATCCTCCTTAAAAGCCTACCTATGATTAAATTAAGCACCACTCCTTGCAGAAGACACTCCCCTTAACTGATTACAAACAATCAATTGTGGATACAGCTGTCATAATCATGATTTAAGTCCACAAAATGTCCTCATAGCGACAGACAGGCCAGCGCTTGCCTGACCAGATGACCAGAAACTACCTGGCCAAGTTGACACATGAACCTGACCATGACACTGATACAGGGCATTAATAGTAGGGTAGTATATGAGAATTCTCCATTTTATGCTCGATTTTTCTGTAAACCTACAATTTCTCTAATAAAAAAGGGTGGGGAAGGATTTTAGCATATACATATGTTACTAGAATAAATTTTTTTTTCATTCACTGGACTGTATAACACAAGTGAACCCTAACGTACACTATGGACTATAGTTAATAGCATAATTATGGTAATGTTTCACCAATTTTAACAAAGGTGCCACATTAAATGCAACAGTTTAATAATAGAGAAAATGGGGGGATATCTGGAAACCCTGTATTTTTCACATGATTTATGATTTTTCTATAAACCTACAGCTTCTCTAATAAATAAATATATATACATATATATTTATGATAAAGCAGTGGCAGACTTGACCTCAAGTCACTGGCCGTATGCTCAAAATCTTCGTTTATTTGTTTGTATACTTGTTTCTCTCTCCCCATTCCACAATCTCTTAGGATATTTTTCTGTGTGCACTCAAAGTAAATAAAAAGTCAATATTCAAAAAAATTACAAAAAAGTCAATATTGAAAAAAAAACCTAATTTACTAAATTCTGTAAATTACTAAAGATTTTCAAAGGCTATTTTAAGTTATTATTTACTCCTTCCATTTTATCCCCTACTAATTATATAATAAACAGATTTTGTACTATAATGTAGAATATGGAAAAGTTATTATGCAAAAAAGTATTGGCATATTTAATCCCGTTCGATATTTTCTGTATGTAACACATGGTCGAAAGTAACTTCTTGTCCTCTGGTATTTCTTATCAAATTGTTATTGAATATACATGACTAATAATAGAATATGCTATTTTCTAGTTACTCCTTTTTTAATGCATAACATGCTTCTTTACATGACTTTTTAATTTTTTACCCATTACAGCATAAATGTGCTCCATTTTACTGTAAACTTTTGTATATGTGATTTTAAAAGTTTAAAAAACTTCTAAAATTTATTTATTTTTAATAGCCACCCTGGTAGGTGTGAAGTGGTATCCAATTGTGGGTATTTATTTTTTCCCACCCAAACACTCTCCCTACCCCTTCACCTGGTAAACTCTAATTTACTTTCTGTCTCTGCTAATTTGCTATTTCTTGTCCTATTACCTGTAAGTAATAGCATGCAATACTTGTCTTATGTGTCTTGTTTATTTCACTGAGCATGTTTTCAAGGTTCTCTCATGTTGCAGTATATGTCACAATTTCATTCTTTCTTAGGGTCAAATAATATTCCATTGTGTGTATGTTCCACATTTTGTTTATCCATTTATTTGTTGATGGACATTTGGATTGTTTCCACCTTTGGGCTATTATGAATAATGTGGCTATAAACCCTGGCATACAAGTATCTGCTTTTCACCCTGTTTTCACTTTCTTTGGGTATATAGGTAGATGTGAGATTGCTGAGTCATATGGCATTTCTATGTTTAACTTTTTGAGGGACCACTATATTGTTTTTTACAGTGACTATGTATTTTACACTCCATATTTTCTGCTCTCGACGGATAAAACTATCAATGACCTAGACAATTTCTCACATGTCTTCAACTATTATTTTCTTGATAAATTTAAAACTTTTTTTTTCCCCATAATATCCATGTTTCCATTCTAGATGTCTGACATCATGTCCCAAGTCTTATTAACCATGGCTTATCTTCTAGTAGGAACACTTTACATATGACCATCAATTCTCATTCAACCACTAGAAGTAAACTCCATTGTAATCAATTCTTGGAAATCCTTTCCTCAAGTCTGTGAACATCATAAAGATCTACTTGTGCTTATTTTCCCATGGAGAAGACATTTTCCAAGACATGTCTTTAAGGCTGGTGTATTTTTTAAGAACTTGGGTGGTAATGTCATGCACAGGTAGTTAGACAGATTTTCATCCTTTGGCTCTTTTGTAAAAGTTTACTATCAGAAAATTTTTAAATCTTCACACCACACAAACCCATATCCATACATGGCAAAGGGTGCCCAATAACAAAGTTAATTATAGTAATGAAGAGAATGAAAGAACATTTAGAAATGCACCCAAATGGGATTGCATCACAGAGCAAAGAGTTTCGATTTTCCCATCATATACTTAATCTTCCAAAGTAAACACAAAAGAAAGTGAGCACCTGATTATCTCATGTAACTCTACTATTAAAATACTGAAAATACTATAAAACTCGGTTTTGATTTAAACCTGACCAATTAAATAACATGTTCAACAGCTTTTCCCAAACACAATTAAATTGGAAATAAAGGAATAAACAAGGTATATAACTCAGAATAACAAGGAGGAAGAACAAAGAGAGAGAGAAAATGTCAACAAAATCTTGAGAGCCAGAAAGCAATTGAATAAAATTCAATAGAATTACCAATGGGAAGTAGGAAAAAAATGTAATTCTGCATAATACAGCAAAGTGGCAGTATGAGGAGCTAAGAAAAGACAGCAAGAAGCAAGCTAATTTGTATCACAGAATCTTGATATGTTTTGGGAACTTGAGGAACTTTGTATTTGCTTCTGAAACCATACATATGAGTGGGTGGGGTTAAAAACAAGAACATGAGATGACTGTTTGGAAGTATGTATAAGGACCAGCTCTGTCTCAGACGCCATTTCCACTTCACACTACAATGATTTATCTACACCAGTAGAACACAGGAGGTAAATTCTCTGGAAATACTGGCCCATGTATCATCTAGTCCCAAGAAATGAGGCACAGTTGATAGGAAAGTACAGGTACTAGATTGAAAACAGGAAAATCATATGATTGATACTGAATAGTGAAATCCATTGTCTCCTTTCTTTCCCCATTTGACTCCTAGAGTTCTCACAGCCAGACATGTATCCACCACTACCATCCTCAAGAAGCAATCTAGATTTTGCTCTGAGAAAACAGGTATTCTAACAGAAAAGATGCAGACATTTGGGGACATCCTTAGGAAACAGCTTGGTCTCTACTCTAGACTAAAGCAGACATCTTGACAAGATCTGCCCCCACACTTGGAAACTATAGCCAGCATTTTATGCCTGTCTTAAGCATATTTTGACAGGCAAAGATAACCGTGTATTTCAGGGGAACCTCAACTTAAATGAAAAAAAAAAATCAAACAAACAGCAAATGAACTTGTAATAAGAAACCATAATGGAAAACTGGGAAAGTACATGAAAATTATATAGAATACAGAGAAATGAGAGATAACTGCTAACCTGCAAAAGAACATGAGATTATTAAAAGAAATCTTGAGGGGATGTGAGGGTTGTTCAGTGGTAGAATTCTCACCTGCCACGTAGAAGACGCAGGTTCAATGTCCGGACCATGCACGTCCCAAACAAAACAAAATAACCAACAAAAAATCAAACAAACAAAATTCAACAAGTGGTGCCAAAATAATGGGCCTACCCACATGGAAAAATAGTGAAATGTGACCCCGCCATATAGCATATAAAAAAAAAATTTTGAGAATGCTAAAAAATGTCTTGGCTATCAAATATACAATAGCAAACATTTTTTTAAAAAATCCATAAAAATGTTGAAAGATAAACTCAAGGAAGTCTCTCAGATCTCAGAATGTGAAATGCCTTCGTTTTGCTTGAGCTGCTATCACAACTGCCACGAACTGGTTCTCCATTAAACCAGGGGAATTTATTGTCTCACATATTCAGAAGCCGGATGGCTGGCTTTGGAGGTTGATAGCAATCTGGCCTGCAGGCAGTCCTTGTGTTGCCTTGGCTTCTCCCTTACATGGTGATGCCCTCTCATATTCTTTCCTGTGCCTTTCTCTAAAACTCTGCTTTCTGATTTTTCTCCCCTTACAAAGCCTCCAATAATCCAGATTAAGGAGCAAATTCATTCAGTTGGGCCACACCTTAACTAAAAATAATAACTTCAAGAGATCCCATTTTATTGGGTTCACACACACAGGAATGCAGATTTAAGTTACAAACATGTCTAAATTGGGGCATATAATTCAATCTGTGACCAATAAAAAGAGACAAAAAAGAGTAGAGAAAAAAAATTAGGCAGGCATAAAACATCCAAACAATGAAGCTTTCAGAATGAACAGAGGCTAGGGAAAAATCTGAGAGGATACTCTGGTAGCCCATGACCAACTCTAGGATCTGTCCTGTAACTATTTGATGAAGAGTGCTTTGAAAACTATTGCTTTTTTCTTTCTTTGCTTTGTATAAATGTTACATTATACAATAAAAAAAGTTAAAAAAAAAAAGGAGGGGGTCTAGAGAATCCAGAACTATAAACAGAAAATGAACCACACTAAAGCACAAAATCATGATATTTTAGGACAATTGAAATGAGTTGAAATGTTGCATGAAACAGGAACAAGGCTTCAAGCCTCCTGGAATGTTATACAGAAACAGAACAAACTGGGGCCTAGGCTCTGAAGTTTCAGGAAGTAGGTTTTTTATTGTCTATGGCCATAGGGCTCAGCCAAGTAGCCTCTGAAAGTCTGAGCCCCAAACAAAAGGTTAACATCAGTTTTAATAGACAGGATGACATGTTAAATATAAGGTAAATGATTGGCTGGTTGAAATTAAGAAGGGCGCAGAGCTGGGTTACACAAGTGTATGAGCCATTAAGGAAAGGGACCCTATCCCAGGAATGTGTCTTATCTTGCCTACTTGCAGTTTCACCCTGGAGGCTAGGGGAAGGGGGTTGGGGATTTTCCACAGAGGTGGCAGTTGAACAAGAAAAAGAAGGTGGGGTGGGTGGGCGAGAGGCCTGCCTGCTGCAAAGCCTGCTTGCTATAATAATCATAAAGTTATAATCATAAATCCAATTCCTTTTGATATTATGGCAACTGTCTGGCTTTTATTCTTCCTTACAAAAATCAAAGAATAAGCATAACTATTAAAAATATTTCTAAAATATTGCCTAGAGATAAATATAATATTTGTAACTTTAAGACTCCATAGACCTGCTACAACATAATTTATAATTATGTCGTCAACCCTCCTCAAAACAAAATAACTCTTGGGTGGGCCATGGTGGCTCAGCAGGTAAGAATGCTTGCCTGCCAAGCCCGAGGACCTGGGTTCAATTCCCAGTGCCTGCCCGTGTTAAAAAAAAAAAAAAAAAAAAAAAACGATAGAAAAAACAAAATAACTCTTAATGGTCTAAAACCATGGCAATACTTAAACCTCAATCCTTCTCCCTACCTGTTACTTTATGGCAAAACTGATACCAAAAACACATAAATAGTCTCAAATTTATTTTCCTGACTGGAAAAATCTGGCCTATTTAACCTGTCTTGCATTTTTTACTTGACAATCTTTGACGTCAAGATATGTATACTTTTTCTCCTGGTAAATGAGCATGAAATTCCCATATCTTAATTAGGGAGTTCAAATACTTAATTTTGCTCCTATCACTTTAAGAAAATCTTATTTGCCCTTCCCCTCAAGATTTTCAAAACTATTTTCTATTTTTCCAATATATGCCTGGGTTATAAGACCACTGATAATCAATTTATCACCACAGTATGCTTGTGGAGCTTTACTCTGTAGGCCAAAATTGACTTAGACTTAGGACAGCATGGCATGAAAACAATTGTCTACAGTAATTTGCAATTACTGAGCATTTCTTAAGCCACTATTTTGAACAAGGCACTGCAGGAAATTTCCTCATACCTCAGCTATAGAAAGCTTTTACTCAATTTTTTAAAAATAATGCAACAAGCACACAAGAATATGATGAAACAATTCTGTACACTAATATTTCACTGAACAGAAACACAAGTACCAAACCATCAGGTAAGTGAAAGATCTGTTTTATCAAAATAAAGTTTAAATAGAAGTGTTCAGGTACAAGAAACCTATTTGTTTTTAATCCCAAATCTAGATGCCTGGTCTGACAGTAGGAATGAACCCTGAAAACTGAATTTAGCCCAGCACATTTGAGAAGTGTAATTTCCCTATCTGTAGCTATAAAGCAAACTCACAGAGTATTTTCCAAATAAGTCGTTCTAATAGCGAAGATTTCAGCCAGTTGAGAAAGTGTGAAGGGAGCTAAGAAAAGAAAGATACACAGAACTCCTAGTTCAAGTAGTTTTCTTATCATAAGCTCCAGATGTCTTCATTCTTTGTCCTGGGACTTGCTCATCTTTTTGCTCTATCACATCAGGACAGGGATGGGAAACAAGTTTATACAGAAAAGGAGTGCCAGTGTAATGGCTTCGTAGCCCGATAATGCAGAGATAGCAAGGCATGTTCACAGTGCAAAAGGACAGGCGTTTTCTAAAATAGGAATTCTAATCCCACCGGGTTTCTCTGTGTGTGAATGTAACCTTTTGAATTAGAATTTTTGAACCCCTGGAAATGAACTAATGCTCTGTGTAAACTGCAGAAAACAGATGGGAGTGTGTTCCGGGCAGCATATTTAAATACAAAGACCATTTCTGTACCTGTAAATGCTGCCACGTTGTCTCAAAGGATAAATCTGAGTTTAACAAATCAAATGAAGCTACTCAACAACAGGGCTGAAATTCAGAGGCAACATGTATTTCTGTGATTCCCAAATATTCATGTTTAGTTCACATTTCATAGAAATGAGAAGGGTATTCTTGGTCTAACATAAGGAATAGCTTTTTTTTTCTTTCTAAAAGTATTCAACTGCATCTTCACAGTACTACAAAAAAAAAAAAACTTCAAGTGCTTCATCACCAGTGTAATTGCAGATTTTTGCAGTTTTCAGAGCTGATAATTAGCAATAAAAAGTAGATCGCTACTTCAAGTAGTATCTTGAGTTCAATAATTTTTATTGATTATTGTATATACAAGGCAAATTTTTATAGGTGAAAAATAATGCTGTATTGTGTTTAAACCCTAATTTTTAAATGCTTGTTTAATGGGGTTTATTTCCTAGAGAGAGAAGTAGGTATATCTTGAGACAAAGTTAGCAACCACCTATATGATGCAACTTAAAACTTCCCAATTTTTGTTAACAGCCAGACACGGAAATGGTGATCATCTTATTTACAGTGAGAACCACAGTGAAACTAGGCTAGCAGCAGAAAACAGGATGCAATTCCAAATGAGCAGGTTTTTATATTTTGGTACAACGATGAGATTCATGAATGAATGAAAGTAGACCTCCGTTAATTACCACAAAACATGGATCCCTGGAAAACATACACAACACTAAAACCTAAGCTATCAAAAAAAGGGTTAAAGACAGGAAAGGACAAAAAATATTAGTTTGTCCTACTAATAAACAGTAAATTTTACCCTTGCCTTTCTCTGGACAGCACGGATCACATACTGAAATGCAACAGAACTAAGAAGTGAAGTCATTTTGTACCTACACATATGCTGTGTTGATTTCCTTTATCAATCAACAACAAAAAAATCCATTTCTAATACAAAGATTTTCTGTATCTTAGGAAATCAAAGACAGGAGACATGCAAGGTTTAATTTCTAAATATTTTTTAAGGCTAAGTCTATGCTTTGAGTTAGAAATGTCTTCATTTTTACTATTACAAGTTTACGGTGTCCAAAGTCTAGCCTTTTTTCAAATTCATGGAACCATTTTAGTTAGTTGTAGAAGAGTTTTTTGCTCCGAAAAATTACAACTCATTCTCTGCTCCCCCCAGATACAAACTAAACATTGTAGCCCTAGTTTTAATTGCCCACTTGTGTTATTTTAGTAAAACCAAAAGCAGAGATTAGTGTAAAATATGTACAGTTGTTGCTGTCTTAAGAAAATCATCTGATTGATACTCTCTACTGTAATTCACCAGACATGCAAAAGGTCCAGAATTCCAAAATTTTAAGAATCAAAGCAAAGAAGTTATCAGAACTCCTGCATCGAGTTCAGTGTTTTAGTGCCAATAATTTAAGATTTAACAATGATAATAACTTTATGGACCACAGACTGAAACACGATAAAACTAAAAGCAGGCATTATAGGCTATGTGAAGTATGCATGAAAGGTTGCCACGTGGACTGGTGATTACCACTATGCTCTCTCCAGATTATTTTGTGTGTGTGTGTGAGTTGCGGCTGGTTCAGAGTTTCCAAATTCACAACCATTAAGGTTTGGGATCTGAGAATAAAAAAGAATCTCCATGAAATGTACATACACTCCTGAAATCTTGTTACTACTAACATACTTTCAACGCTCTTTATACTTTATAGTCATAATAGGGATTGTTCTAGTTTGCTAGCTGCCAGAATGCAATATACCAGAAATGGAATGGCTTTTAAAAAGAGGAATTTAATGAGTTGCTGGTTTACAGTCTAAGGCCAAGAAAATGCCCCAATTAAAACAAGTCTATAGAAATGTCCAATCAAAGGCATCCAGGGAAAGATACCTTGGTTCAAGAAGGCCAATGAAGTTCAGGGTTTCTCTCTCAAGTGAGAAGGCACATGGCAAACACAGTCATGGTTTCTCCCTCAGCTGGAAGGGCACATGGAGAGCCCAGCATCATCTACTAGCTTTCTCTCCTGGCTTCCTTTCATGAAGCTCCCTGGGAGGCATTTTCCTTTTTCATCTCCAAAGTGCTGGCTGATGGATTCTCTGCTTCATGGTGCTGCAGCATTCGCGGCATTCTCTGCACTCTCCGAATCTCCTTCATTCTCCAAAATGTTTCCTCTTTTATAGGACTCCAGAAACTTATCAAGACCCACCCAAATGGGTGGAGACATGTCATCACCTAATCCATCTTAACAACCACTCTTGATTAAATTGCATCTCCGGGAAGATGATCTGATTACAGTTTCAAACATACAGTATTGAATAGGGATTATTCAGCCTTTATGAAATGGGATTTTGGTTAAAACATGGCTTTTCTAGGGTCCATGCATCCTTTAAACCAACACAGGGATATATAAAACATAATCAATGATATTAAAATATTAAATTTGCAAAGGAATGTAGCCTATAGCGAGTATTAGAGCTTTAAAAAAATCAGCTCTCTCAGGAAGTATTCGATTAGCTGATATTCAGACTTCCTAAGGAGATCAGCACCACTTCACAGAATCATGTGTTGAAATTGGCAATTTGGAATCATTTTGGTTCCAAAGCTTATTTCTTGATACATCACTCATACTGTTTCTATAAAATGTACTATGCACATAAACACACACTTACAACACAGCAACAGCTGCCAGCTAGACTGACTAAATGGAGTGTGGCCATTCTATTACACATGCTCAGAAAAGTCAGGGACTTTGCATTCCCTGAGTCTTCATTTCCTGCTCTTGCTTAGTTTCCACTTGACGCCAATGGATTCTTTCAAACTTTTCTTCTCTCTATATTGCTTTTTAAGCTTTAATTTTCACAGGAGAATCATAATACCTTTTCCCTGTGTGACCAATATCCAAACTTCTCTCACAATTTGAGACTCAAATATATATATATACCAACATCGGGAGAAATATTAATTCCCACCCAGAAACACTACAGAGAACCTTTGTGACTTGTTGGAGAAGCTGTGTATTCCTCACCTCATCTGAGCTTAAGATCGGCTCTAAACATGGACTTACCGTCACTCTTAAAATGACTTCACTTTCATTCTCAAACACAAGCCTTTAGAAAGGAGGTCAATTTTGAAGTCTAAAACTTTTTAAAATTTCTGGAGTAGAAAAATATATATTTCTTTGAGAATTGAAACTATACACAGACTAGAGAAGAAATTGTTATTATCACACTTATAACCTCAATACCTATAGATTATCCATGATTATTTCAAGACATTCCTTCCCACACACATATACATTTGATGCACTCTACTCAGACACATGCCAAGGATGTTATACATGTTGATTTATCACCAATTTTGCCAATGAATTTAGAAATATATCACATTGCTTTCACAATAAAATTACATTCTATGTTATAAACACTGGAAATTGAATTATTGATTTATAGTCACGTTTTAAAATTTATCATTATAAAAAATCTGCCAGAAACCTTTTTGTGCCTGCAGCTTTTATAATTTGCACACCACTTTTCAACATTAGCTGATCCTGAAATGCAAGCTAATTTATCTAATACTTTTTAAGGAAGGAAAACTTAGTACTTCTTTGTATTCTCTTGATTTTTATTCATGCCCTAATTATGTTTGTTAATTGTTCCTCATATCAAATGCATCCGTTTTGTGGTGAGATTATTTTGTGTTATTTTAAATGTGACAATTTATGTATAAACATTAAAAAAGATCCCATTTGTAAAGAGCGGGATCATTTCAATTTTCAATTTACTTCATAAGTTTTTTTTTTTTTAGAAATATGCTAATATTTTACATCACATCAGATGTAGCAATGAGAATTAGCATCTAATGATGAGGCCATTTCTAACACTGATATTTCTATTTCTGGGTACTTTCATCATCCTATGTTCTTAGCATTCATTATTACAGAAGTATATGCCATGCAAGAACAACTTCACTATTATACAAAAGACAGAGGACCATATTTATATGAAACAACACAAACACAAACCATAAATTACCATATTTATTTGGGAAAGCAGGGCCAATGAAAGTTATTTATAACTATAGATTAATCAGTAATAACGTTTTTAAGATTCCTGAGCATATGCTTAATATCCCAGGTCTGGGTTCTCATGAAACTTTTATTGCCTATAAGAAATGCTAGTAGTTTTCTAGGATATAAACTTTTGCTTCCTAGAGAGTAGAGCACATTATGAACATATTTTTAATAGGTCTTCATTTTCTGATGATGGCAATAATACAGATGTGCGTTCCTACTTTTTCTGCCCTAGGCCAGACACCTTTGGATATTACAGATGTTTCATCCTAGAAAATTTTTCAACTGACTTTAAAAATAGATTATACCTAATTAAGATGCAGATCTTCTACTATTTAAAAAATGTTAAAGATAATGGTACATAACGGAACAAACAAATGCATTGGGAGGTGGGCTGGAAGAGACTGGAAAAGGAGGTAGTTTAAGAAGCCCCTAGAGAGTGCAATGTAGTCTCTCTATGTAGGCAGGGTCCTCTGATAAACAGAAACCTCTCAAACTAGGGAGCATTCAAAAGAAAATGTTTGGGAGATCCAAGAGTCAACCTTAGGTCAATAAAGAAGAATAAAGGCTAATGATCATGTGCATTACAGTATTAAACCTTACAAGTCTACCATTTCATCCAAGTCATAAAAGTGACACAACTGACAGCAGATGATACAATCTGATAAATCTGCTACAGAACACAAGAGTAAATTAAATTGTTTCAGTAAAGGCTTCCTCACGTATATGGGCTCAGGCTCAAAGTTTATGTAGTTTGGAATGCAAACTGATCTATTTTACTTTGCGCTTTCAGTGTCACAGGTGGGTTCAAAGGGAAGCCAACTCTGTGCCAGTGGTTATTACTCAGTACTCTTGGCCTCCACACATATAAAGAGAAGGCAAAAAGTTAAAAATGAGTGAGCAGAGTTGAAGTTCAATGCTTTATTGGCTCAACAGCAGCTTCCTCCTGCCAAGCCAATGGGAAGTTCTGTAGCTAGGAATGCTCTTCAGACAATCTCAAATTTGTCTGAGAAGAAAGGATATTCTTATTCCCTCAAGATCAGTCTTTCCATGAGAGCAACCCCAGAAAGCGTCAGGACCCAAGATAGTTCTCTGCAGCTGAGGCAATCCCTGAAAGCATTAATAGCTGAAACCTGTCTACCAACAGCACTTCCAGCAAGCTGGGAAAAATATCCTAGGAAGGGGGATCGAGTTAGTGCACTGCTGCGTATAGCGCATTTAGTTATTTTGTTCAAAATGGAAGATGTCTCCTAAGTCTCTTGATGGATAGCATTATTTCTGCTCAGAATGAGAATGTCAAAACTAATGTTAGCTGAAATTCATTTGTACTTTTCTGACACCACCCTATAGGATAAACAAAAGTTATTACTGACCTTTCTTTAAATCACATTGCCTGAAAGGAATTTGAAAATCATGTAAAAATTGTTTATTAATTCGTTTTTCTTAAATATGTACTTTTAATGGTAAAAGTTTTGAGTGCACATACCAAACATATTTTAATTTATATATTATATTTGCAATAAAACTACTTATATTACAAACATTAGTAAATAGGCAAAAATGAGATTTTTAAAATGGCAATTAAAATAAAGATAAAAAGGGTCCAAAAGTTTTTCCTGTCTCTACAGCACGAATCTCACTTTCCAAAATCATAAATCTGTACACCTAACTCTGCTTCCAAACAGACAAGCCCTTTAAACTACCTCAGAAAGGTAGTATTTCATTTTTCCAGAGCTCCTTAAAAAACCAACCAAACAAACAAACTCCAGGGCTCAGTCTTTAACCTGTTTCCCTGTCACATGATGCTACTGGCTGTGCTTTCCCAAGCTGGTATTTCCCATTCCTTCTCACAAAGGCACACATGACTATTCACTTTGAACAGCTCTTTCATCCTCTTCACCTATACCCATCAAACCCAGGTTCACCAAGATTATGTCTCATTTGGGGGCACACCATCAACTCAATTATAGCTGAAAATGTCACGATTCTAATGCTGGCTAAAAGCAACCAGAGTCAGGAAAGCAGCAGAATCAAATTAAGAGTTCCTATCTGCAAAGTGCCCTCCCCCTCCCCCCCACACCCCAATTCCTAGTTGGAATTACTTGTGTAACATTATATTACAAATCTGCTTGTCTCAGTTTGCGTAGAGGCATGCAGTTCATATTCAATAAGTGTCTTATTCATAGATGTTTTGAAGCAGAATGCACTGAAATCTTAGCCATTCTACTGCTATTCAGTTGACCTCTGAACTCTCATTAAATCAAATTCTACTATGAATCAAATAACATTTCAGTAGTATTTTAGTGTGGGTATGAGAAAGCAATGAGTACATGACAAGAACAAGAAGAGGAAAAGAAAGCATGGGATTCACAGCAAAAGACAAGTGACAAAAGGTATTTTTCCCCCAAGGGATGTGGGGAGAAACTGCATTTCTTCCTGGGGTTTTGGTGACAATAGGAGGGAAGACTTGGTAGTTCCCTAGTAAACTGATATCATTGGGTTTATTTAACCTATTCAGCATACCAACTGGAACTCCAAGAGAGATATAAGCATGTAACAGAATGTTCATGTAATGTAGGCAAGCCACAATTTACCCTGCATCCAGGTTTAAGGAGGAAAAAAATTGAAAGCCTTTGGTCTACCTTAAAAAATTAATAGTCTTGATAGAAAAAGGTCCTGCTTCAATTGAAATAAGATGCCCAGACTAAAAACTCATTTGATAGTAAATTTAGTGTGCTTTAGGGTGGATATTTCAGAGGATACTTATGTGTTCATTTAGTTATATATACCATGAACACTAACAAAATTATAGCTATCAGTAAATACGACTTTCACAGAATAATCTGATGTAATTAAAACCGAAAGTTTCTGGTCCTTTTCTCAGAACTCCCACAGACATCTTGAACACAATTTCTTCCTTGATTTTAATGTAAACGTTGCCTAATACTGTGAGATGAAAAATTGGGGAAAACAGCAAGAGAATAAATTAGAGACACTGATTTATTTCATCTTTAAAAATAATTGCCACTGCCAAGTAGCAGTTAAATTTCTGGTTTTCAAGAAAGGGAAAAAATATGAAACAAAAGCATGATTTTGCCCATATATTTAGCATAATCTGACTTGCCTTTCTATCTCCAAATAAATATAATCCAAAATACACATTTTTCATTGCTTTTTAAACCTGACTTGTTCAAATATCCAGGAATATCTTTCAATAAAGCTATAGTGTCATAGTTTTGAATCAATGAGTAATTTTAAATGAGCTTCCTATCTAGAACCTTAATCCAAATCTATAGGAAATACGTCTGTAATATGACCATTACTCTAAACCAAAGTATAATTAATTTCAACTGTTAGAGATTATAATAACTACTCTATTTTGAAATATGGTATTTCTAAGAAATGAAAAAGCATTTCTCACATTTAAGTAGCTATAATTAATAATGTATTTTCTCATGGGGATCATTTTAGAAATGTCCTTGATAAGAGATTTCCATTTTTAATTCACAATCCGTCCATTTCCCAAACTAGAGTTATGACTTTAGCAATTAGCTATGCATAAATCTGAGAGAAAATGATATTTATATATTTTATGGTCATTAATATGTTAACTAATAATTCAATGTAGTTTGCATAAAATCACTTAGGACAAGCCAAAGATTGACTAATTCTGCCTCAATTTTAAATAAACCTCTAATGTCATAACACATACACGGGAAAACAAATTTAGTAAAACTATTATAGCAGGAGCAAGAAAGCAATGAGGGTACATAAAAGATTTTTCATATTTTAGCTAAGTTTTCATCTTCCTATTGCTTATGGCCAGCTTATTAAAATCCGTGAAATGGCCAAAACATCCTTCAGTCCAAATCACTCGACACAGTCTATCGCCATTCTCTGTCAGTTCAGCCCACGCACCATTACATCTGCACCATCATTCAATGCCTCTTCCAATTAAATGACTTGGTCAATAAAACTGAACTACTTCCCCTTAATTTTCTGCCTTTCTGGTGACATATGCCGAGGCTGGTATGTATTCCTTTTTCTTATTCTCTAGGTTTCTTCTGGACCTAATTTAGAGCTATTCGGTCTCTCTTAATGTATTTTAGAATACCGAGAAACAAAGAGTAAAAGAGTAAAAACCATATTTATGAGACATTTTATTAAGAGATATTTTATAAAAAACATATTTTCATGGGCAGATGTGAGATCTCACCTTCGACTTTCCCCACAATAGTTACTGCATCTAGTTTCAAAGGTTCACTTTGGTGAATCTCCTATGCCACCCACAACTTGTTAAATTACTATTCAAAAAGAATAATTTACTTATGTGTGATGTGTTCGTATTATACTGATTATTAAAATAATCAATTCACTAAATGGTATGCACAGCATATTTATATTTACATACGCTTGCACTTTCTTACACATCACATATTGTTTATAAATGCAAATCATTTATCCTGCTTATATGGTATGCATATACACCATGGTATTGCATTATATATTGTCTCTATACATATGTGTGCATATGTGCATATTTATATATATACACATGCATGTGCACACATCGTAATGGTAAGTTTACATTTCAGAACACACTCTGTAAATCATTAAAAATATTGTATGCTACTTTTAAAAAGCAGAATAGCCTTCATGACCAAGATGAGGATCGTCAGCATCGCGTTGAGGGCCATATGGCTTATTAGAAAATGATAACTTTGAGTGGAAAGGTATCACAAATCAGCTGGAAGAAACCAATGGATCAGGTTTATATATTCTAATTCATGCATGCCTACACACTTTCTACTTTCCATTTCCCAAATTGAGATCCATGAAGCAGTCCACAAAATGCTTCTTAAAAAAAATAATAAATTGGGAAAACTCCTATATTTTCATGCACTTTTATATAATAAAATTTTTCAGAAATGATGCACGAAAGAAATTTGTTAATCTTGTTTAAACCACATGTCCAATACTCATTCTATCATTAAATAGTATTAACCCATGGGATAAATGTCCCATAAAGCACATATGCTGGGAAACTCTCCTCTAATTCAATAGTAGAAGGCAATAAAGAAGAATTTAAGGAGACTGTTTTGACATATTATGATAGGCAAATATTAGTTAAAATAATTGTGATGTGATGCCTCTTTTGAAGAATTTAGGACTTGTTAGAAATATATATTCTATATGCTATAGCCCTCTACTTTAATGGCTCAGTGTGTTTGGGGGGTACTAGGTATGGGGGTGCTACGCTATGGCAGAGCAGAATAGCAAGGGAAAACAAAACAACTAAGAACCTGGGTTCTTAGTAATATCTGTGTTATCACAGGTTCATCTGGTATTATCAGTCACACACACAACATATAAAATCAGTGGCACTTGATTTAATTAAAAACCAATTTAGGGTGGGTCATGGTGACTCAGCAAGCAGAGTCCTCGCCTGCCATGCTGGAGACCCGAGTTTGATTCCCAGTGCCTACCCAAGCAAAAAGAAAAACTTAAAAGATATACTTATGATAAAGTACCAATTACTAAGTAATAATGACAGTCATTTCAACTACCTTGGTTTTCTTTCAATGCACAGATAGGAGGTGTGGTAGTTAGATTCAGTTGTCAACTTGGCCAGGTGAAAGCACCTAGTTCTGTTGCTGTGGACATGAGCCAATGGTAGGTGAATCTCATCTGTTGCTAATTACATCTGCAGTTGGCTAGGAGGCGTGTCTGCTGCAATGAGTGACGTTTACCTTAATTGGCTTGTGCGTAAATGAGAGAATGCAATGTAGCACAGCCTAGCAGCTTGGCATTCCTCATCTCAGCACTTGCAGCTCAGCCCAGGCCCTTGGAGATGGAGAAAGAAATCACCCCGGGGAAAGTTGTTGGAACCCAGGGGCCTGGAGAGAAGACCAGCAGAGACCATCCTGTGCCTTCCACGTAAGAAAGAACCTCAGTGGAAAGTTAGCTGCCTTTCCTCTGAAGAACCAACAAAATAAATCCCCTTTTATTAAAAGCCAATCCGTCTCTGGTGTGTTGCATTCCAGCAGCTAGCAAACTAGAACAGGAGGTAAGCCAGAAAGGACTAAGGAACCACCCATATTAATGTCACAGCAACATATGCTAGTAGCAATTCCATCTCCAAAGCTCTGAACAGTCTCATATCATTCTTTATTTCCCGGAACCAGTGATCCTTCACTAAGTCCTTCCAAATTTTTTTTTACTAGAGCTGTGGCTCTCAACTAGTAGGACCCACATCACTTGGAAACTTTGGAGAAACAAAAATTCTCAGGCTCTACTCTATACCTACTGAGTCGTAAACCAGAGAGCCCCAGCAATCTATGTTTTATCAAGCCCTTCAAAATGAGCACTCCAGTTTGAGAACCACTGCAGGAGAGGAATAAGGTTTACCTCTGCCCAGGCTGTTTCTAATCACCATATCAGATGGTCTGTCCCTGGAGCAAGTCACCAACCTAGCTTGTCAATGAACTTGTTTTTAAACATAGCATTTATGTTGTAAAATACCTTGCAGATTTCTTCAAGATTTATCTAAAAATTGAATTGAAGGCTGGCATATTGAAACTTGGACCGTATTTCCTCATGGGCTTCGTGTTACAAAATTGTGGCAAGGGATCCAAGCCATTCCAAAGAAGTCCATTTATACTGTAATGCAATTGTACAACAGTGCTAATACCATTAACTTGAGTTCCAAGAGGAGTGGCAATGGGGTTCAAGAAGGAATAAGGGGTGCACGAATAGTTCAGAGGTAGAATGCTTGCCTGCCACGTGAGAGACCCGGGTTTGATTCTTGGCCCCTGCACCCAAAAAAAGAAAGTAAGAAAAACAGGAAACGAGAAGGTTAAGAAGGAAAAGAATAAAAGGAGGAAGGAGAAAGAGTTACTTACCTCCTTTTTTAATTTTTTGGTGCAGGGATAACTACAGGTACAATTTTTTTAAAAAAGAAAAATATATTTTCTTCGACTTCCTTACCTGTTACATATCAACATCCTAACTTTTATCCCCTTTTCCATACATCATTGTTGTTCCCCCAAATATCCTGCATCATTACATTAAGGTAGAGTGTGTAGGCTTTGTTTCCAAGGTCTGAAACTGGTACAACAAAAAAGGCCTTCTGGGTTCAGACAGGAGATATGAATTAGGTAATATAATAAGAAGTAGTGTTATTATATATTGTGCTAATATAACAAGGAGAATCAGGGCTTTAAAGAGTTCAAGTTGTTTTTTGTTTGAGGGTCGATAAGGACAAGGAATTCCTTTAGAGCCAGAATGAGAAGTCTACATTTCAGAACACCTCTCTTTCACCTGCCCCCCAACCAAAATCCCCAATAGGAGTATAGCAGATTATCTCAGATGGCTGTTCAAAAGAAAGCAGCTGAAGTTAATTATTTCCCATTTAGGTATGAGTGCCTAACAGGCTATTCACTGTCTGGCAGGTTCAGGCAATTGTTCCTGATTTTCAGATTATATTCTGCTCTTCTTCCATATCACAGATCCTTGTATTTCCAACTATTATCACAATAGGTATCATAGATACTGGGTGGTATTTTGTAAGAGTCTAGAAAAGGACATAGACAACCTTTGTAAGCATAAATCATTGAGGAGCTTGTGAAATGATTACTTCCATTAATCCTTCACACATCCGCTAATCATGGGTGAAGAGAAAATAAAACAAAAACAGGACTCTTCAATCTTCACCACAGAGCAAACCATCTATGCAGGTTCTTGTGAGGGTTTAAAACCAAAAGACAGAGCTTTGCAAAGCAGGCTACTTATCAGAATGCCCTGAGGAGACTTACCCCTAGACAAGTGCAACCCCTACTCAAAAATAAGCCATAGGCTCGGAGAAAGTGGCACAAGCATTCATTTCCAAAAACTGCCAGGTAATTACAATGCTTACAGTAAAGAATTATCACCAGAAGAAGAATTACTCCAGCCTCTGAATCTTGTCATGCACAAAAGTGAATTCCTACTTAACCTCAGACATCCAGTGCCTCCCTCACCAGGTCAAACCTAGGTGCCCCCTTTGTCCTTAATAAACTCATACCATGGAATGAATCCTCTTGACTATTTGATTTGAGTCAGAACTTAAGTACATTCGTGTACAATTATTTTTGGACTATACTCGAGCCACAAAATAGTATGTGGCCTCTTTCCCTGATTTCTCATCATGTCTGTGATGATTTGATAAGTTAAAGACAATTCTTCAGGACAGAAATATGATGATAATAGAACTCTTCAACCTTCAACGCAAATTCAGAGTTGATGGTTCATTCTTCATACTTCAGATGATGTTACAAGAAGGAGCAGTGAGAGCAGAGTAGTTTGAAGGAGGAACAAGGCAGATTAGGGTATTTTTCAGTAAAAATAATCTCTCAAGTGGATCTGTTTGCAGGTACTACACTGACAGACAGGCCCTCGAAGTATTTACACATGGTCATTCCAGTCAGCTTTCTTAGATTAAAATACAGCCCCTAAATATTCCATAGTGATGGTCATATTGTAGTTATCTTTGGCCATGCCTGGAATGTGGTCATATGATGGAATGAAATTATGTCGTCTCAAAATAGCATATCAGTCAATTTCAAGGGGTAAGACAGGGCAAGCTTCACTGGAAGAGAACATTCAAAGGGTGACTTAATATCCCTAAATCAGAGACACAAAGACACCTAATTCTCCCAGGCACTATAATGGACTTCACCTGTTTTAAGGTAAAAGTGCCTTGAGAACTCATGGCACAAGCCTAACTTAAATTTGTGATTGCATTGACTAGAACAATGAAAGTATTTAAGCAACACTATATTCTTTACCACAACCCAAGGCTCAGCAGTTAAGAGATAAACCATTTCATACAGCTATCCTGACACCATTTCCATTTCCTAACCCCTCTTCTCCCTTACCAAAATTCACAGAGGCCATAAGAGCCAAATATTCACCATCACAGCATCTCTTTCAACTAAAGATGGCCACATAGCACAGTTCTTGTCAATGCGTCATAAGCAGGGGCCTGCTGGAGGGAGTCTGGAAAAGATGCCACTAGTGGTTTTCTATCCCTTTCTTCTGGCCTTGAATGGCACCTGAAACATGGCTGTCGACTTGTGATAAGGAAAGGACAAGAGAATCATGGAGACACCACCCTGACATCACTGAAATGCCAAACGCATGCAAAATGCTGCCTACCTCCAGATTTCTCATGATGTTAATATGTCAAGGGTTGTTCTGTCAGTTGCGGTGGAAAGCATACTAACTGACATGCAGCCGCAATGTAATGAAATTGTTTTTTTTAAGTTTGTATTTAGCTCATCATTAATATTTCCAGTGTTGTGCTGCTAAATATAACAATCAGCTCTCTGGGAAAAAGACAAAAAGAGAGGGAGGGAGGGAAAAGTCCTGATTTGTAGGATGTGCTGATTTTCTTGGTGTAATTCCACTATGGTAATTTCAAGATACCAATATGATGCCACCAAATGTGAAGTTAGGAAGAGGTGCCCACAACTGGCTCTCAGGAGCCAGTGCACACCACTGGATTAGTTTCCAAATAACTACATTTTCCCTAGAGTTCATTCATGCTACTTTCAATTTTACTAAAGTAGAGTTTCTACAGAGAGGAACATAGCGCACAGAATTACTCAATGCCAAGATAAGTTGGCTAAATTTATTAAATCAGAAACAGCTCTGCAGAATTTTAGTACACACTTAAAAGTTGTCCTCAGTCTCAAGCCAAATGTAGTTATTAATCCTATATGTAAAATTTCCAAGTCATTCGAGTGTCTCCTTGCAAGACAAGGATGGAATCTAATGCTCTATCATATCACAGAAGTTTTAATACATAGATTTGAAAACAACATTGGTCTAATATTAAGTAACTTTCATGAGGCATATTTTAGGACCCATAAATCTCTATGGCTGTACCTATAATCCGGAATGAGAAGGGAAGATTTTCCAGTCTTGACTTTGGGTCTATTTTACAAGAGGGCTGCTGTCATAGCAAATTACCTGAACAGAGTAAAACTTACAATGCCATGCAACTTACTTTAATAGCTGTTATCTATGAGAATTATTCCCTACAGTTTCCTTAGCAAGAGACCTTGCTAAGGAGATATACATTCTTATGTATTAAAGCAAGGCAAAACCTTAACACTCAAGTTTTGTGTGTGAATTTTTGTTTGTTTGTTTTAAGCACCAAAACAGGCCCTCTACAAGCAGGCACAATGAACTATTTTACTCCTTCAGGATGACATGAGCCTATAATTTTCCGAGGTGGATAAGTACAGGCTTCACTTCTAGAGTGATTGTTGAGGTATTAAACTGCTTGGTAAGAAAATATTTCCAACTGAAATAACTGGCAGTTCTGAAAGAATGGTTTATTCAAACTATTGTATTTTTTACTAACATTTTCCCTTGTAAAATCCCTAGTACCTTTGTCTAATTTGATGCTTGGTTTATTCTAACAGTAATTATTAGTGGCATAGTACTATAGGGGTATAATTTAAGAGCACTAGCTCGAACTGTGAAAACAATTTCAATTACATTTCAATTCTTGCTTTTAGGAAGAATAGTTGAAATATGAAAGAAATAAGTACTAGTGTGTCTTAAAAGAAGCATTTGGTGTAACTTGTCTATGTTAGTCTTTACAATAGGCTATTTATAATCACTAGGTAAGGGCAGAATAAAACAGGTCAAAATTTTGATATAACAATCTTCTATAGTTGGAATCTGGAATAAAACATTGAGTTATCAATGCGAAATTGATCACAAAAAAAAATCTTACAGTTGGCTTCAAAATTAAACTAAGAATTGTCTTTTTATTCCTTTTCAAGGAAAATCTACTGAGTTGACTTTCTTGTGAAGAACATACCTGAATTTACTTCAATTTTAGACTGGTTAAAAATCCTTTGTACCACAAATCCATAGGTACACTTTATTCAATTATTCATGTATTAATCTGTGCCAGCAAAACATCTGAAAATGTGCCAGGAGATGCCAAATAAAAACAAACCATTTTAAGAATGCTGTAAAAGAAATCAGGGCCAGTTAAATTTACATGTGGTTTGAAAAGAACAGTTCATGTTACACAGGGCTATTTCTAATTACAGGAAAGCAGACCCAACCAATAGATCAAATGACTGTATCTTGGAATCCAAACAAGAAGAGACCATTTTAAATACATGAGATTTTACCTTTCAGATATCCAAAATTTAGGACTCTAAGAGTTAATATTGTGCTTTGGGATAGTTATTCATTTTATAACACCAAGCTATCATCCAAGGTATAGGGCTTCTCAAAGGAGGAAACTCACATCATACTGAGATGATGTATGTAAATCATAATCACTTAAAATTATGATCCCTTGTGGAAATGAGTTAAGATATGCGATTCTGATGGGAAATAAACAGTAATAAGTGATAAAGTAACATACTGTCATGACTTCTAACCAAACGATGAACCACGACCATCGTATAAAATCCATTTGATAAAGAATATTGCATTATAAATTCATATAATTCCAGCTTTGCATCTTCAATTCAAAACTGAATTTTCTTATTATAACGTAAGGAACAATTTTCAATAGTGCCACTAAGACTATAATTAAGAATCTTATGCAAAGCATTTTTTATGACCTTCTAGGTACTGAATAAACTCTCAAGTTTTCTTTGCTGTTTAAATCGGTCTAAAGACAAACCAGAATAGAAAAGAGGGGACATAAAGTAGATACTGCCAATGTAATAGGAAGTTCTTAGGCATCCTCTTTTGACATCATTAGGTCCACCACATTGATTTTTGCCATGCATATCTATTGACTACAAAAAGCATTTATTAAGAGCAGCTACCCCATAAGCTTCAAAATAAGCAAAATAAAATTAAAAAAATAAAAGGAAACATCTGTTGTCATCAAGGTAAACAAACTAAAATATTCAACACAAATGTTCATTTATATTTTAGTTGGGGGTCTCTAAATTCTTAAAGGGCCAACTGAAAAGACCAAGGGAGACTTTGAAAATGAGATAAACTATTGTACTTATCACTCACGCAACCTGACATCCTTAGTTTTCTAATAAAAAATTAATTTCACAAATGGAAAACAATTAAATCACTGCATTTTAAAAGTGACTCTCGAAAACAGCATCTAATATGGAATCCAAAAAGATAGATGGACTTTTCTTTAGAAATGGAGTATAAACACACACAAACCAATATTATTCAGAACATATTTTGTGGATCCTTTTCTCTCTCCCCCATTTACTAGCAAGTGTAGAAATAGCATAATTATAAATAGATACACTTTGTAGAATTAATACTTAAATTAATACACTGATTTTCTAAAAAGAAAATAATATTCAAAGTAGATATTCTTCTGCATATTTCAGATGATTACAGTGGCAAAGTTACCATCCAATAAAATGTATAAACGACAGGGAGTTTTAAAGCTATGTAGGAAATTATGCAAGTATTTTTTCTGTTATTATTTTAAGGTAACGACTTAAAGCCAATTCTATTAATCTAGATGCTCAATGCTAAGGCATACAACTCAGGAAAGTTCACCATCCTTTTAAAATCTGAGAAGTATGTTGGATTATTAATGGGGTGAAGAAAGGAAGCTAAGTGTGGTTTTAAAAATTGAGATCATAATTGATTTATTTCTCCCAGAGTTTTCACCGATACCATTGTTTTTTTGGGGGGGTGGGGGGTGTTTTGTTTTGTTTTTATTTATAGGTATCATGACCATCTTGTCCGGCTCATTACAGCAAGGCCTTACTCAAGTTCTGCTCAACCATCTCCTGAACTCTTTGCTGGTCTTTAATTTGCACAGCTCCCATTTCCTATTCTTTTTTTTTCTCTCTCTCTCTCTCCTGTGTTCTTTCATTTAACCTCACTTCAGAAATACGCTTGGACAGTGAGTTCATACATCTGTTCTCCTCAGCATCTAGCAATGTAAATAAAGAAATCTGGAACAGTCCTGATTTTTTTGCTGTCCACAATTTGGCGCAGCTCCAAGACCTGGAGAAGAGGGTTGAGGCAGCTGAAACTTCATCCTTTGGGAAGGCTTAACAGCTGCTTCCTTTTACAGCTTTAAAGACCTATCCTGGTTTACAAGCTTTTGCATATGTACGCCAGACTACCAAACACCAGAAGATTTATTACAAATGAAATCTACGCGTCCCCGCGGGGAGGGGAAAGGGGACAGTTCACTATGGAAGCGCGCTGCGCACAACCTTCTAATGACTTCTCAGTCCTGCTGCTTTATCGGTTTTTAACTCATATTCTTCTGCTCCAGACAGTCAAATCTTAACGTCTACACCTCTGACATTTTCCTTCACCGCAGATATGAAGGGCAGTGGAACTTCTTAAACGTCCTAACTCTTCCCATGGCCACACCCTGACAAGGCACTCCCTCTCACATCGCCCCAGCCCTCTCTCCCCCAAAGGCCACCACAATTTTTCCCCCCTCAATCTGCTCATTCCTCTATATCTAGTTTTTTAAAACAAGTGGCCATCTTACAATAAAACAGATATCCGATGTCTTCTCTTAAAAAACAAAAAAAATCCCCTACAGATCTTTACTTGGCCCAAAAGGAAAACTTGAGCTTGTGTTTTCCCTGACAGCAGCACACACACACACACACACCCCTCCTCCCTAGGGCGCTGCTCCCCTCCGTCCCCACTCGCGAAAGCGCGGTGACAGCTCCCTGCTGCTCCTCCGCTCGGCGCCGCGACAACTTTCCACAACCCTCTGCCAACTTCCAGGCATTTCCCTTTCTCTGCGGGAAATGACGGCGACCACCCCTACAGCAAAAGACAAGATAACCGGGTCCTACCAGCGCGGCTCTTGATGATATCGATGAATCCGTCCCCAGCGGCATCTTTCCGGGTCTCCTCTGGGTCCCCAGGCTGAGCCATAGCCGCGCGCCACGTGTCTGCGCGTCCCGGCTCCCCCCACGCACCAAACTTTGGGAAGCAGGTGGGTGCGCGTGGTCCGCCTGACGCTCTTTAAAGCAGGCGGCTTGTTAGGAACCTGGCGTGTCCGAGGGCGGGTTTCCCTCCTCCCCAGACCACCGACACAGGGATGCGGGGTGGAGGGAAAGGGAGGGGGGGTGGTGAGGTGGGGGAGTTGAGCTGGACAACTCTGAGGCGAGGACACCTTAGCGTGGGTTGGTTGAAAGAGGGCGCCGTCAAAATGCCCAGCCCATCCCTGGAGAAGAGGAAACAGGTGCTGTTCCCAGCTCCTGGTTCTAAAATAGAGTGGGCGCGGTCTGGTAGGTGAAAGCTGAGGAAGGACTCCCGGTGGTCAATCAATCCACAGGCAAGTTGGAGGCTCGCTTTTCCGCGCTGCTCGGAATCGATGCAGAAAACAGGAGCAATTAGGGAGCTGCTTGCCAAACGCAGCACATGAGGTCATGAATGATTTAGCATTGCCTCTTATACGAGGACTCCACCGAGGAGAGGGGTCACTGGCTTCAGTTATCTGCGTCGCTCACATGTGCATGCCCCGCCCTCCCATCAAACTTGGATGCACTGACCAGCCCTGGGGAATATAGGCTGAGGACAATCAGTTTCCTTAGGAGAGATTTCACCAACGCCACCCACCCTTCTTTTAGTGTGTATATTCACTCTGCCTCCTGCATCCCTTCCCTTCCTCCCACCACTGAGGCTAGAATTAGATTGGACTATAAACAGTTCATATGACTTTATTTTCTAAAAATTTCAGAAGTGACTTTTGTTTGGTTGGTAGCCTTACTCCTCCCCACATACACACGCATAACTCATCCTGCACTAGGGGAGTCACCCTAGATCCTGTCCATCATCTGCCAAAGGAAAATTAACTTTAGGAGAGGAACTTGGCCAGGAACCTAGCAACAGCTAAAGATTTTCTTACTCGTTCTCTTCTGCATTTCTCACGCAGAGTAGATTCTGATCGACTCCTAAAACACTGGCTGTCTGCTACGGCTAGACACTGGAATCATCTGGGAAGGTTTGGAGAGCATTAATCCCCACCCACCCCACCTGCACCGCCACCCCCAGATTCTGATGAATTGTTCTGAGCTCTCAGCTGAGCCTTAGGCGTTTAAAGTCTCAGATGAGTCCAATGGGCAATCAAGTTTGAAAAACATTGTGAAAAAGGGCCTATAAATATAATGTGGTGCCTTCAAGAAGATGATATGACCAATAACCCTCCCCATGAAAATGACTTAGAGCAAAAATATAATATGCTGACAGTCCTGTTTTCCATTGCCTGGTTGACCTTTTGCACGGCAGCGGATAATTTATTTTGACAAAAATGTAGTAGTTAGGCTTACCCTCCAGGATTCTTTTAGGTTGAACCCACAGAGACAGTCAGATGAACTCTCAACAAGGTATATCTCAATTACACTCATCCTGAAAGTTCTGCCTATTGAAAATCTCTTTGTTGCTTTTTACACTCACATGTCTTGGGTTTACCTAGGCGACCATTCTCTTTAGATATATCCGTTCTCTTCCTTATGCACTGAAGTGGGAACTATTCAGAGAACTGTAGCACAGCTACTGGTTTTTTTTGTTTTTTGTTTTTTGGGTTTTTTTTTTTTTGCCTGTGCAAGCACCGGGAATCAAACTCAGGTCTCCTGCATGGCAGGCAAGAACTCTGCCTGCTGAGCCACTGTGATTCGCCCATAGCTACTGTTTAGGAGAATAAAAATGTGAGAATTGTCCAGAAATTATTTTAAAAGATCAGACAGTCATGGCATACTACATTTGATACTATCATGCTACTTTATCAGGTGCATTATGGTATTGGCATAGTAATAGACAAAACAGCAGAAGAGGATAGAGTCCAGAAACAGATCTAGCCACCGGGAATACACTAAGTATGACATTTCAATTTTGGCATTAAAAAGTGGAATACATAATGATGGTGTTTCCTTTGAGTTAGACCTCCCTAACTTAAACTATGTAAAAATAAATTCCAGATAGATTACAAATCAAAACATACAAAATAATGTGAAATCTACAACAGTTTGACTCATGGGAACATTCTTTTATTACAGAATAAACCCAGAAGACTGAGGAGAAAATTGGCACATACAGATACAAAAGACATGAAAATTTTTATAAAACCAAAGATATTATAATAAAGTGAAAAGAAAAGAAATTGAGAGAAAAATATTGAAAATATCCATCACAAACAAAACCTTAATATCACTACTCTAATAAAATTCTAAGCATTGATTTTAAAACGAGAATCCATTGGGAGAAAGTGAACAGAAAGTTCACAAGAGGACATGCAAACACCAATTAACTTATGAAAAGGTAGTAACCCTTCTCATAGGCAGTAAAAGGCAAAAGGAGATAACATTTCTAGCCCATCACATAGAAGAAAAATCAAACAAAAGGAATAACATTCAGTGCTGATAAGGGTATGAGGACAAAAAAGGCATTCATATTCCCTACTAATGAAGTATTAATTGATGCAACATTTTAAGATTGTAACCTGCAAATAGCCATTAAAATGTACATAACCTGGTGCCCATCAAAACCACCTTAAGAATCTATCTTATAGAAAATAATCGCCTGAATGTAAGAATATATGTAAGGTTGTTTACTGAAGGTTTATTTATAAGAGCACACTGAATGAAGAAAAGAAAAAACTAAATGTCTTTCAATTAGAAACTCATGGGATCAATTATATTATATATCAAACAGTGGGATACTGCACAGCTATTAAAAATAGTATGATTTGTGCCCTGAAGAAATTATCAAATCAAACCAGTGATATATTAAAAGAACATATATCACAACAAAGTTGGTTTTATTTTGACAAGGAAGGTTTTGTTTTCATGTTTGAAAATCAATCAGTATGATTCACCACATTAAAGACATGTAGGATAAAATAAATATAGAAAAACTGTTGGGAGAAAAATCAAGTCCCACCCACAAAAACAAACAAAAGCACCATGGAAGTTAGGAACAGAAGAGAACTGTCTTAATCTGATATGATGTATCTATAGATAATCTACAGCAAACTTCACATTTAATGGTGAAATATTGCAAAATTTCTCCCCAAGACTGGAAATGAGACATGGATGTCTGCTATCATCATTTCTACTCATCATTGTTTTGAAAAAGCTAGTCAGTATAATAAGACAAGAAAGATAATTAAAGATGTAAGGTTTGGAAAAGGAGAGATGAAACTGCTATTGTTTGCAGACTACATATTCATAGAAAATGCAAAGAATCCTCAAAACACTATTAGAATTAATAAGCGAATTCAACAAATTTCTGGATACCGTGTCGATATCCAAAATTCATTTTTGTCCTTCTCAGAAATAAACAATTAGAAAATGATATTTTAAAGATGCCATCAGTAAGTACCAAATGCATATGAATAAATATATGAGATACATTCAAGGCCTCTAAACAGAAACAAAAAATATTAATAAGAGGAATTAAAGGTAACCTACATAAATGGTGGAACAAACCATACTCATGAATTGACAGACTCAATGTTATAAGACATAAACTCCCTCAAATTGATATAGAGTCAATGAAGTCCTAATAAAATCCCATTATGTATTTATATGTGAAAACTTGTATGGACATGCAAAGGGCCAAAATAGCCAACACAATCTTAAAGAAGAACAAAATTGAAAAATTTACACTAGTATATTATCAAAAACACATTGTAATTCAAACAGTACAGTGTTGACCTGAGAATAGGCAAATAGGCCACCAAAGGAACAGAACGAAGGTATATAAAAAGGCACATGCATATATGACAACTGCAGTTGTTCCTGCAGTATAGTAGTGAGTAGATAGTGTTTTCAATGAATGGTGTGGGGTCAATTGGAAATTCGATTTTTACTTGAATGTGAATGTGAAAGGCAAAACAATAAATCTTCTAAAAGAGAATATAAGAGAATGGCTTCATGACCTTGGAATGGATAGACATTTTTAAAAACCAAACATATTGTGTATTTGTAGTTGGCAAATATGTGATCTTCTACAAAATACTTAGACTTCTCACTACTTTGTAAGCACCATCTTATTTCCAACTGCTATGGATTCAATGAAATGACTTATATTACTTCGAGTGTATAATTACTAAAAATAAAAAAACATAAAAGGACTAAGTTTTAAGAAAGGGATTATGATATTTGACTTCATTAAGAGTCTCTTCATCAGAAGATCCCACTAAGAGACTGAAAAGAAACATCACAGAGTGGAAGATGATATGTGGTTATATGTAAAAATCTACTGATATTAAGAATATATAAAGAACCCTATGCAAATCAATAAAAAGAAAACCCAATTAAAAAAAAAAAGGAACAGGGCAGTGCAATGGTGGCTCAGTGGCAGAATTCTCGCCTGCCATGCTGAAGACCTGGGTTTGATTCTCAGAGCCTGCCCATCCCAAGAAAAAGGGAACAAAAGCCTCGAATACACAGTTCTCAAATGATGTAATCAAATGACTAATAAAAATATGAAAAGATATTTACCATTCTAAAGGAATCAAGGAAATTCAAATTAAAACCACAAAGACAAACAACTACATATCAATTGAAATAGCAACAATAAAAAAACTGAATATACCAAACATTAATGAAAATATGATGTGATTTGAACCTTCATACAATGCTTATCAGAGTGACAATCATCACAATCGCTTTGAAAACCTGACAACAGAATCTCCTAACCATAATATTATTACTACTTCATGCAATAATATCCATGGAATTCACAGACATAATTCCAGTGAAAGAATCTGAACATTAAAGGGGCATACTGTATAATTCTATTGACATAAAGTTGAAAAGCAGATAATATCTACTTATAATAATATAGGCAGAAAAACAGTTACCTGAAAAGGGAAGTAATGATTGGGACCAGGAAATAGGGAGGCTTCTAGGATTCTGGTAATGCCCATTATCTTGATTTGAGTGGTAGTAATAATGGTGTGTTCATTTTGCAAAACTTAATTAAGCTGAACATTTATGATCCATGCATTTTCCTTCATAAATATTTCCATGTAAAATTCCACTTTAAAAAATAAGCCTGGCCTATTTCTTTAGTGGAGAAACTAACCCTACCTACAGTTACGCCTAAGAGTAACTTCCAGAACACCTCTTTTATTGCTTAGATGTGGCCTCTCTTCTCAAAGCCCAACTCTGCAAGGCAAATCATCCCCCCTCTGCATGGGACACGACATCCAGGAGTGAAAGTCTCCCTGGCAACATGGGACATGATTCCCAGGGATGAGCCTGGCCCTGGCACAGTGGGATTGACAGTGCCTTCCTGAGCAAAAGGAGGAAAAGAAATGAAACAAAATATTTTTTGAGTGGTGTGTTAGGGTTCTCTAGAGAAACAGAATTAACAGGGAACACTCGCAAATATAATATTTATAAAAGTGTCTCACATGACTGGGGGGACGCAGAGTCCAAAATCTGCAGGGCAGGCTGTGAAGCCAACTATTCCAATGGAGGGTCTGGACGAACTCCACAGGAGAGGCTCGCTGGCTGAAGCAGGAAGAGAGCCTGTCGCTTCTGAATCCTCCTTAAAAGGCTTCCAGTGATTAGATTAAGCATCACTCATTGCAGAAGACACGCCCCTTGGCTGATTACAAATGGAATCAGCTGTGGATGCAACTGATGCGCTCATGATCTAATTCTATGAAATGTCCTCATTGCAACAGACAGGCCAGCACCTGCCCAACCAGACAAACAGGTACCACAACTTGGTCAAGTTGACACATGAACCTGACCATGACAAGTGGGTAAGAGAGTTCAAAAAGAGTCAAGAGTCTGTTCTGGAGGCAATTCTTATATAAACTTCAGCTAGATATTGCTGATTACCACAGTTTGCCAAACCCCAACCAACACCATTCCTGTGAATCCTAAAGTACACCTAGAGCTTCATCTGATATTCTACAAAAGTTTCATGCACTGAGATTACTTTCTAGAAGCCTACAACCTCCAGACAGTTCCTAGGCCAGATAAGTCCTGAAACCAGAGAGGGCAGCCTCTCCAAGAACATCAACTAGCTCCATCCCCATATCCCGTATTGTCAACACCCCTCCCCAACATGAAAAAGTTAGAACGGGTATAGCCCAAATACCCCTGAAGATTGAGAGAAGGATCAAAGAAGTAGGAGGAGTTATAACAGAGAAGATAGGATTTAACAAATGAGTATGGCCTACTGAATCATTCTATTGATATTTCTTTAATTTCCAGTATCTTAGAGCAGGTAGAAGGAAAAACCTGAAATTTTGGGACTGTAACTCATACGAAACTCCAAAATGAATTTGATAACAACTTCTTACAGTGTACTTTGAAATTTATTGCTTTTTTGTATATATGTTATATTTCACAATTTAAAAATGTTTGAATTAAGAAAATAATAAGCTTGTGTTAAATTTGTATGAACAGATATTTAGATCTATCTTGCTATAATGCTGTAGGAAGTAAGAATTGTGCTTTAATATTTATTGTATCTCACTGAAAAGAAAGATCAACCCCTATATGAGTGTATACATGTTTGTGTAAGCAAGCATAGGAAAATAGTACACGCTGTGGTGGTTTGAAGTTTATGTACTCCAGCAAAGCATGTTCTTCAGTCTAATCCATTCTTGTGAGTGTAAGCCCATTGTAAGTAGGATCCTTTGATTAGGCTAATTTAGTTAAGGTGTGACTCATCTCATTCAGGATAGGACTTAATCCTATTACTGGAGTCCTTTATAAACAGAATGAATACACAGAGAAAGAAACAAACAAACAAAAAAGCCACAGAAGCCAGAAGCTGAAACTACAGAGCCCAGAAGTGAAGGGAGAGACCTGCAGATGCTGCCATGTGCTTTGCCCTGTGGCAGAGGAACCAAAGGATGGCTGCCAGCCTGTCTTTGGGAAGAAAGCATTGTCTTGATGATGCCTTGATTTGGATATTTTCTTGGGTTCAAAACTTTAATAAATTCCCATTGTTCAAGCTAAATCATTTTCTGGTATTTGCTTTAAGCCACTTAGAAAACTAAACACACACATACATGCACACACAAAGGGAAACTATGACATTTTAAAAACACATATATGCATCAAAAAACAGGAACAGTAATGTTCAGAGCAACCTTAAAAATGAAGCAAGATTTTGCAAGCCTCTGAGCTGCTTACTTGTGAAGGCTGAAAGAGTAGATACTTAGAAATTTTGTTTCATTATTTTCTTCTATTAACATCTTCAAAAGTTAGTCTGTGGGAAGTGTGTAGTGAAGACAGTCAATGAAAAAGGAAACCATTAAATCTTCCTTACCACAAATTCAACAAATGTAAAAGATGGACTTAGCAATTTTTGTTCCAAATCTTTGAGGTTAGAGAGATTAGAATACTGCTCTCTAGCTGAGCCAGTTACATCTAGATGGCTGCTTAACTGGATCATAAAAATTTCAGATAATGTTCATCAGGGTATGGTCCCAAGTAAAGGAGTTCCATGCACTCCTGCTGAACTTTCAGTTACTCTACACGAGAAATCATTTGCAACTAGGAAGATAAAAGACATTTGAATATTACCATGTCAAAGGGTTTCAGATTGCTAGCTGAAACCATTTATTTCATGAAATGACCAACTAGAATATGAACAACAAGGTATGATTGATGAGAACGCCATCACTTTAATTGTGAATAGATCATTGCATTCTAGAAGCTCTCAAATGTGACACATCTCTATTACACTAAAAATGAGCCTTCCATGAAGCTTTATGTAGTTTCCTTTAGCAGATAATGCTGAAACACCTTTTAGATATATGTTTTATGTACTGTCATCACTTTTATATAGAAATGTCCATTGATTGTAGCAGAGAAACTTCATGAATCAACATGGCTATTAGTTGGTTTTCTCCTAACAGAGATAGTTCAGAAAACAGAGTTAGAAATAAATGTATTTTAGGGATGCAGAGAAAGCATTTTTTTCCCTTAGGAGAGTGGAAGTTTAGTTGATATTTTTAAATTCCTGCTGTGGGTTCTGCAAATTTTTCTAAGAAACATTTTCTACACAATCAAGGGTAATTTGAATCGTCACATTCTTTCAAAACTTTATTTTTCAAGGATATGTGAAATTTTTGGATACTAGAATGATCCAAATTTAAACATTCTCTTTTCTTCTGGTGTGTCCCCAAACTGGGTGTTTTTTAGTAGAATACGTCATGTTGCCTTGGTATTGAGGACGTACTGAGACTAGAGCTGAAAAGGAAGTATTAGATTTTCCTGTTAACTCTCTGAAATGTTTCAACATGCCATGCTGCTCAGGATCCATTTTCTAAGTTGTATCTTGTCATGAGACTAATTTTCCTGTCCCAGTTGTTACCATCGTGCTGAGTCCCAGAGATGGAGACCTTCATGAGCCTTTAGAAGTCTATATACCAGAAGCAGATACCATTTTTTTTGTACATATATACCCACATACATTCACATGTACTACAAGGATTATATACCCAGGTTTTCCATCAACTCTCTAATCATAAATATTCAATTTGAAAGCAGCTAGTGGATTTCTTCATATATTTGTGCAGCTCAGCAGAAAATGAGCCACAGAATAAGATGCCCACCCCACTTTAGGCATGCCCCCTATATCTACCAGTGATTCTATGGCAGTTCCCAACACCCCACTTCCAATTTGGTTGGACCATCTCTTCGGTGGTCCTGAGGAAACACAATTTTCTTTTGGATTAAAACACTTGTGTACTTCATGACTGCTTTGTACAAAGAGTGGTTTTGGCACAGTTCTTCTTACTAGGAGAATTAGGTAAATACATATAAGAGAAAGAGGGATAAAAACATGGTAAAATGATAACAACTGCAGCAGAGACTGTTGGGGCCCCACATTTTCCCTTAGCACGTACCATTCCCATATGTACCTGCAGCCTTTTACTGGAAACATCTGCAACTTTCAGTCTGATGTCTTTCTCTATCTGGTCTTTGGAGTGTTCTTGTTCCATATTTAAAGCAGGCCATAAACACCAGTGAGAAAACACCCATGGAGCAGCCTGTCACCAATGACAGAAAGGAGATGGTAGATACTCTGACTTACTTCTTGGCCTAAGATAGGATAAATCTGAGGCAAATGTTCTTCACCATCTTCCAAATGTGCCCACTAAGATTGAAATCCAGGTATCCACGGCAGAAACCTCTTCTTTCACATGCATTGAATTTGAAAGCAAGTGGTATCAACTCCAAAATTAATCGCTTGCTTTCAAATTCTCATCTCAGGATCTGCTTTCAGGGGAAAATCAGATGAAGACAATAAGTCATAACTCTGCTACTAATTTCCTATGTGTCTTAGAGAAACTTCTGGATGCCAGTCTCTTTATCTATTAAAAAAACCAGCATAGACTGCTTAATACCTAATGTTACGAGCAGCTTTAAAATCATAACTGATGGGAAACCCAGTTTTTGCCAAAATTTTTCAAATGCGTATCCATGCCTGCTTAAATAACCAAGGAGGAGTAAACCCTTAATTTCTGAGGCATAGTTATAGCACAGCTGTTTCCAGAAGTCCATAATGTCAAGTAAAAGGCCACTCGAGCATGCAACAGAAGGAAGCAAAATAGTCTCTGAGTGAATATTTCAGGCCTAATTAAAAATCTAAAAGCTAGAGTTGCCGATAGCAGTGGTTTCTTCAAAACGGTTTATACAAATAAGAAAAGAATTTGACATGGACCAAATCTAGAAAGAACTGTTCAACATATATTTTTATCTCAGAAGGAAGCTTCTTGTACAAATGGATTCATTTTGCAAAATATGCCTGAGTTCTTGCCCAAATCTGCCTCTTACCAGCAAGTCACTTAACCACACACTGAAGCTCTTTTTTTTTTTGCTTTGTGTGTGTGGCAGATTGTATTTCCAAAATTGGCCACGGTAATTATTTTCGGTTCCAAATGCTTTTCTAGAACTCTGGAACTTTCCCATCAGGAAGGATAGTCTATTTTTCCTTGCCTGTAGATTGGAAGATCTTGGTGAATGCCTCAAGGAACTTAAATTTAATGTGGCTGAACTGATACTGGGTGGCTTACAAAGCTAGATTAATAAAGGTGATAAAGCTTCTACCTGTCTTTTTCTCTGGGGACGCTCACCCTTGGAACACAGTCACATGGCAAGCCATGCATCGGTGTTCTGTCCAAGACTCCAGCAAACGTCCCAACCAACAGCCAGTATCAACCACAAAACATATCAGTGATGATGGGATGAACTTTTAGATGATTCTAGCCTTGAGCCTCAAACACTGATACCACGTGGAAGAGAGATCATCTGTTCTTATCAAGCCTTGACAAAATTTGCAGATTCCTGAACAATATAAATGTTGTCACTGTGTTAAGCTAGTATATTTTGAGGTGGTTTTTTATAAAGCAAAAGATTGCCATAGCAATCAGTAAAGTGAAAACATTATTAGTTTACTTACCAGAGATGTGAGGATTAATAAAATACGGTAGGTGAGAACAATTTGTCAGTGTGAAATCATAAAGGGATTGTCCTTTAGTTATTGCCTCTAGGACCTTACAATACATAGGACAGATATGGTGGGCACATAAATATGGGATAAATGCCCTAACAGTAGTTTAAAAATGTGCTGTAAGTAAAAATGGGGGGAAATAATTTCTGTACATGACAAATAGGAAGTATAAGAGTTTATGCACTGGACATATATTTTGCTGCAGTAAATACATCTATTTGGATTTCTAAATACTCTAGCTACACATGATCCAAACTGAGCAAAGTTTATGTCTGAAAAGAAGGGAAGTACTTCAGACATAGTGAAAGTACCCTCTGTTAACCCATAGATGCTTCATCAAATCCCATGGTTTTAAGTACACTTATTTCCCAGCTTCAATATTTCCCCTGAAATCTAGATTTGTGATTGAACTGCCTCCTCCATTTGCCCATTTAGACATCTGAATTCAAGCTCTTAACTCTCCACTTGCTCCACAATATGCTCTCTGCCATCTATTAATGGCTCTCTCAATCAACAATTTCCCTAGGCCTAAAACCTAGGTATCATCTATTTTTCTGTTCTACCTCTATCAATCCTCCTTTGCTCATATTCCACATCAATCTACCAGCAAATCATAAGAGCTTTAACTTCAAAATATATCTCATTTGTGAATTATCATAACATCCCTCACTCTACTCAAAGTTACCTTCTTCTATATCTGACCGCTGCATTAGCCTCAGAATTGTTCCCCTTGCTTTCACTCATGCTCCACTATAGACAAGCTTCAGGTAATATAACCGGAGCTATCTTTTAAAAATATTTATTAGTTCATAGAACTCTCCTCAGTTACTCCGATGGGTTTTTCATTAATAATTAGATTGAAATCCTAGTTCTCTGAGCTTATTTCACACTACCCTGTTATCTTACTCATTTTGCTTCCACCATACCCATACCTCATAGCATGCCATCCTCAGAGATTGTAGATCTTGCCTTTCAATGACCTAAACCATCAGATATAGAAAAGGATGATATGCCACATTGAAACTGAGGCTAATTTTATCAATATCTCATTCCACAACTGCTCACTCCCATTATATGTGTGTTTGGGGTATATGTGTATAATAAGCAAATATACACACATACTTATATATATACACACAACTATGTATATATGTATACATCTGTAAATGCATATATACAATACATAATTACTACAGTATATTGCATATTGCAATGTATATATGTGCAATGCGTATTTATTGAGCATCTGTGGTGGTTTAGAGCTATGTGTATCCCAGAAAATGCATGTCCTTAAACTTAATCCATTCCTGTGGGTGTGAATCCATTGAAAGTAGGACTTTTTTTCTTTTTTTTTCATGGGTAGGCACCAGGAATTGAACCCAGGTCTCTGGCATGGCAGGTGAGAATTCTGCCACTGAACCACCAACACACTGCCCTAAGTAGGACTTTTTGATGAGGTTACTTCAGTTAAAGTGTGGCCCATCTCAATCAGCATGGGTCTTAATCCTATTACTGGAATCCTTTATAAGCAGAATGAAACTCAGACAGATAGAGAAAAAGCCACAGGGAGCCACCAGAAGCTGAAATTCAACTGAATCAGGAAGATAAGGGAGAGGCAGGAGAGGCCATCATGTGCATTGCAATGTGACAGAGGAACCAAGGACCAGGGATCATTGGATAAGCCAGGCCCAGAATGTCAGTCTTCACAAAGAAAATTTCTCCTTGAGGTCTCCTTGATTTGGGTTTTCTTCTAGCCTCAAAACTGTGAGGCAATACATTCCCATTGTTTAAGCCAACCCATTCCATGGGCTTTGCTTGAGCACCAAAAAGAAACGAAAACAGCATCTAATATATCCTGGACACTGCATTAGATGCTGGAAATATAATGGTAAATTAACTTCTTGGTCTTAATGGAATTAACGGTCTTTTGGGGAGGTAAGAAACCATTGATCAAATAATCCCACACACCATTATAGAATCACAGCTTGTCAAGGAAAGATCCATGTTAGTGCAGTGCCTATTACAGCATTGTTTGGCTTCTTTGTGGAGGTCAGGGAGTGTTCCACTGAGAAAGAGATGTTTTATTTGAGATCTGCAGATAAACACTAACTAACTGAAGGAGCTCTCTTGAAGTTGTGTCTGATATGGTCAATGGCCTACTCATGGCATTTCTCTGAATTTTAAATGCACATTCCAAACTTAGTGTGTCCAAAATATAGCTCCTGGATGGTGCGACAGTGGCTCAGTGGCAGAATTCTTGCTTGCCATTCCAGAGATCTGGTTCATTCCCGGTGCCTGCCCACGCCAATATATATATATATATAGCTTCCCACCTATCTCCAACAGATCTACTTTTCTGAGGGCCTTTTCCAGCACTGTGAATGGCAACACCAATATTCCTGTTTCCCAGGTAACAACAATTGATAAATCCTCACTTTTCCTCTCACATCTTACCTTCAAAATGGATCCAACATCTTACCACACCTACCCACCTCCATAGCCACTTCCCTGATTCGAACAATTACTGCCACTCTCATGAATTATTGCAAAATCTTCCTACCTGTTTTTCACTGGGTTGTAACCCATTAGTGAGTCATAAAATCAATTTAGTGCCATGTAAACAGCAGTAAAACGACAGAGAAAATAACAGGATAGGAAATATTAAAGTACGTCATATGTATAAAGAGTAAATATTATCTTGTGAAACCCTCATTTCACTTTTATTTATGCATATATATGACATATTTCCATATATGTCTATCTGTATATGTACCAATATGCGTTTGTGTGGACCCTGAATCTCAATTTAATATATTATTATTACTGTGCATCTTAGTTTCCTAGATCAGCCATAACAAAGTACCACAAAATGCGTGGCTTGAAATAACAGAAATATTTTGTCTCATGGTTCTGGAGGCTAGAATTCTGAAATGAAGTTGTCAGCAGAGCCGTGCTTCCTCTGTAATCTGTAGTGTTCTAGTGATAGCTCATCAGAATTCCATGGTGTTTATTTCAGTTTGTTAATGCCACCAGAAATGCAATATACCAGAAATGGGGTGGCTTTTGTAAAGGGAATTTATTAAGTTACAAGTTTACAGTTCCAAGACTATAAAAATGTCCAAAATAAGGCATCTGGAAAAAGATACCTTGACTCAAGAAAGCCCAATTTGGGAAGACACATGGCTGGCATCTGCTGGTCCTTTGGCTTCTAGTTTCAAACGGCTTCCCCAGGGGTGTTTTCTTTCTGCATCTCCAAATGTCTCTCTCTGTGTCAGATCTGAGCTTTTTCCAATATGGTTCCCTCTTAAAGGACCCTAGTAAGCAGATAAATGGGCAGAGATACATATCCATGGAAACCAACTAATCAAAAGTTTCTACCCAAAATTGTGTGGGTCATATCTCCATGGAAACAACCTAACCAAAAAGATCCCACCCAAAAATAGGTCTGGCCCCACAAGATTAGATTAGGAAAAGAATATGGCTTTTCTGGGGTACATAACAGTTTCAAACTGGCACAGTGTTCTTTGTTTTGTGGCATAACTCAATCTCTGTCTCTGTCACATGGCTTATTTCTCTTTGTGTCTGACTGCTGTGTACAAATTTCCTCTCCTTATAAGACACCAAACATATTGGTTTGGGACCCATTCTAATTCAGTTTGGCCTCTTAATTTCCAAATAGGATCCTATTTCCAAATAGGATCCCATTCATGATACAGGGGATTAGGATATGGACATATATTTTGTGGGGACAAAATTCAATCCATAACATTATGCATCAGTTCAAAGATTTTGAAAGATATTTTGGAGTCTTGCAGCTTTGACTTTTAACCCTACTATAGACTATTCTCGAAACAGCAAGAAGGATGGATTAAAAATATGAGGTACATAAGATACTCCTCTGCTCAAAATGTTTAATGGTCTTGCATTCCACTCTAAATGAGAGTCTCCTAAGACTTTGCAGTGGTCCTATAAAGGTCACATATACTATCCTTGCCTTTTCTCTTTTTTGCTAACCTCCTACTACTCTTATTCTTGCTTACTCAGCCCAGTCAAACTGGCCTTCATGCTGTTTTAAAACACTTCCCTACATACCAACCTCAGGGCTTTTGCACTTGCTATTTTTTTGTCTGGAAAATGTTTCCCTTAAAATGAGTTTATCGCTCTTCTCACCTCTGTCAGATGTTGGCTCACTTTCTCATTGGGACCTTCCCTGACCAATAGATTTAAAATTCCTAGCACCCATCCTCACTATCTAACATTTCCTGTCACCTCTTCCTATTTTATGCTCTCCATAACACATACGACCTCTGACATACTACAAATGTTACTTATCTGGTATTTTTGTCTCCCCTTACCCATGCTAAAATGTGAGTTCCATGTAAGTAAAGATTCTTTGTCCATTCTATACTCTACATAATCCCCAGTGTCTATAGTAATTCCTATATTAAAGAAGGTAATCAATAAATACTTTTATAGTTGGTTGGATGGATGGATGGATGGATGGAAGAATGAGAGAAAGAAAAAGTATTCCAGGGAGTAGGAATGATACACACAGTCTTGCTAGCTGTCCTGGATTGTGGCCATAAAAAGAAATAAAAGCTATTGTCGTTGGAAAGTAGGGAATGAGATAAGGATTGGGGTGGAGGGAAATATGAGCAGAAAGTTATGGAGGAGCCAACCAAAGGAGTCAAACCACATCGCTTAGGGGATTTATCTTCATCCTAAAAGCACTTGGAAAGCATTGAAGGCTTTTAAATTTGGGAAAGGGGCTGAGGGGCCAAAAAGAAAGGATGATGCCATGATTTGATTTGCAATTTTAAAAAAGTAAGGAAGAAGAATGATTAATGTATAAGCTTCATTTAGTGATAGCAACTACATCTTTCATTAATTTTACCTAAGCATCTTATCCTTCTTTGGATCTAAAGTGTTTCTAATCACATTTCTAGATTGGTCTTTCTCTGAGGTTTATAATTCATCATCATTTGAGGAACCCCTCAAATTAATGTTTCCAGAAACCTTAGGAGTATACAGATAATGGCGCTCTTCCAAGAAGGCATGTAGTGTCACTTTGAGGTTTACTTTTATACACTTTATCAAACAAGATAAGATCCAGATGCTATGATCTTCAGTTTTAAGATTTTCCTAGATATTATGAAAATTTATAGCATACTCTAACCACAGACTTTGGTCTCAGTTTTAATTTCTTTATCTTAAGAAATTGTTATGTAAGAATGAAATACTTAGTCTTTTGTTAACAGTTAAGTGCTTAAATTTAGAAAATTGAAATAAATCATTGAATTTTTGATAAAAAAACAACGGTAAATTTAACACACCAATTTAGTCTGCTGAGGTGAAAATAGGGTAAGTAAAAGATAAGCTATGCTATTTTTTCTTTATTGTATAAATGCAGTAATGATATAAAATGAATCTGAAAATAATTTTAGTTATAAAATTGCTCTTCATTAAAAGAGAATGCAATAGATAGACTATTCAATGAGTCTCTTGATATATATTTTTTCGTAACACACTAGTTCTAATAATATCCTTCAGATTTTTCAAGTTACACTATGAACTTGCAGTTGCTTTAAAATATTTTTGACTATGACCTATAGTACTAAATATATTTTACTTCATACACAAGTACAAGCAACACAAACATATACAAACATTTGTATAAAATTGAATTAAAAATCCAGCAACAATTACCCTTTCCTTTATAAGGCATGCTAATGTTTCCTCTTCTATTAGGTTCTATCCTATTCTATTTCATTGAAAAAGATACTGAATGCAAAATACCAAAATTATTTTATAATCAATTAATGCACTTACCAAAATGATTTTATAATCAATTAATGCACTGCAATTCGTAATTTGTAAAACTTCTTCTATCCAGTAATGGGTGCATTGGGGAGCTATCAATAAACTCCATGCATCAAATATTGAAATAAAAATATGAAAATATTTAATTGCTTGATTTTCTCATACAATGTGTGATATTCAGGCAGCTATTATTTATATAGATAGTATTTATATTGCCACATAAATAGATGCATAAGTTATTTAAGTTAACCTCATGCTAAGGATCATTCATGTTGAATTGCAAGGAGATTTTGAGGAACTTTCTTTTCACATTTCATTTGGAGGTATATGAATGAAGCTCTGATGTCTATCTTAACTTCAGAAATCCTTTAAATTTTGATCATCATTAAAAAAACTATTCATAACTCTCTTATGGGCAATTAATCAGACAGATCTCAAGTACTAATTCTAAGCATGCACCATTACAGGACTGAATAACTGTGTATATGAATCATGTGACTGCCCTTGTGTATCTATGGTTACTGCAGTTTCCTCTTATGTTGTACTTTGTAAAAAATATTCAAGAGAAAGTGTTTATAAATTGTAGGGTGTAATTGTGACAGGTGGGTGAGTGGGTACAGGGCAAGTAAGCTAATAGGATATAAAATAATCTGCCTCAACTGCAAACACCTGGGTGCACCCACAATGAGTCTAGGTAAGACAAAGGGATCATGGGGAGCTACAGCCAGGAAGGCAGAAGAATTCACAAAATAGATCCCTGAAACCCACGTTTTATCTTTGGGTAATAAAGAATACCTATAGCTTCTGTTGCATTAATGGTGAGTATTAGACATAAGTGTGTAACCTACACATTATTTTAGGTCACGACCCACTGGGGTAATCCTTCTATCTGTTCACAGTGTGAAATTCTACTATAAGGCCATGGTGGTGGTGTTTTCTTCAACCTTTCTTGGTGGAAGAAAATTGCCATTTCAAAGCTGCAATGGGTTCTCTGGGTCACACGAATTGGAGGATGATGGTTTCGTTGTTTTGGTAAAAATATGAAAACCTGAAAGGAGCTTTTAATTTCACAAATGTAATACCAGACCCTCTTCAGAAATAGGAAGATTTGAAATGCTGTGATTTTTCCAAGGTCACAAAGGCAAAAATCACGTTTCCTTTGGAGAAATGGTTATTGGTGCTGCATGATGTAAAGCTTACTGTATGTGAAATGTTGCTTGTCCTCACGGGTTCTATGTAGCTTTGTATGAGCTATTTATTTGCAGGAGACATGGAGCTGAGAAGCAGGGGGGCTGCTAGAAGACTTATGGACAGAATCCTCATCTCACACAGTAGCAAATGGCAAGTATTAACAGTATCAGCTGTTAATGATCTGACGTTTGTATTAACAGCGGTGGGAATCTAGGAAGGATGGCTATCCTGAGAAAGCAATCATCTAATGCAAACCAGCGGAAGCAAGGCAGCAGTGTGGTGGACCAGAATTAACTAGAGGATAATTGGAGTGGAGAGGAGGGATGAATTCCTGCATGAACTTGTCTTAAGATAAAAATAAATCAATTTGTATACTTTAATGGAAGTCTGATTTATTTATTCTCTCATTCTGCTGAGGCCTGGATATGCCATATAAATGGGTGTTCAATAATAGAATCTATACTCATTGATTCTCAGTGAGAACTCACCAAAGAATTGGGTAGCAATGGTTGAATGAGAAGTGAATACATATCAAACGACATCCATATGAAATAGTCAGCTTCCTTGTTTGATTTAGGAAATGACTTGGGAAAAGAAAGCTTTGTATTTTGAAACCTCCAAAGTACCACCATTCAGTTAAGTTATGTTTATTTTCAAGACTATAGAATAGCAGGTTTACCTTCATATGAAAAAAAAGTATATATATCAAAGATAAAATGTTAAATGTCCTCTTGCAGGTAATACCAACAATAGAAATATATCACTAGTGATTTTGTTCCAAAATACTTAACATACTTCACACTGTGAAGTACTTATTGAAATGCCATATGTCCGTGGCGCAGTGTCATGCAATATTTTGCCCTTGGGAGCTTGACACAAAAGATCATTACTTTCTCTTAAAGAAGGCAATGTTTGGCAGAGAAGTAAAGTGAAGGTTACAAATTCAGTATCAAAGTTGAGTCTAAAACGTATCACTAGTTCAAACATTGTTTTCATACTGTAATAATGGTTTTAATATTTTAATAATTGTTGGACCTTATTTCACATAAATCATCAAGATGCTTCATAAATTAGTCTCCATATTTACATAATTGAAATCAAAATAATATTACAGTATTTATGCTATATATACTCAATATTTACAGTATTTAATAACACAATATTTATAAAAATTGTGTTGTATTGACAGGTATCATTGACTTTATTTTAAATGAGGCTTAATTGACAATTATCATATTCAGATTAAAGTAATAATGTATTTTGTGATTTTTATGGTACTCACATAACTTGTTAAACTTTGAATAGGAATTTGATGGGCTATTCTTACTGCTGATGTCCCCTCTGTCCAAGAATTCCTCACAGATTAATGTCCACCAATGAGGATGAGAATGATTATAATTTCAATAAATACTTTTTTAAAAAATGTTACTACAGTATTAATAGTGAGGTAACAACTCCATGACCTTAGAACATTTATACAGCTCTGGTAATATGCGTTGGAACATTGGCCTTAAGCTTAGATACCTAAGTAAGCTTCCTGCCAAACCACCATCTCCCACCTTGCAATGGGATTATATAAATATGTGTTTATATATCTATGCATGTATTGTATATAGTGGACCCCCAACTCTATCAACTAACAATGAGAAAAAGCATGAGTGCAAGGACAACAACTCAGTTCACTCTTTAGGATAGCTTGGAACCAGCACGTTCTCGAGGCAGCAGGTGACAAAATGGCTCATAGTCTAAGCTGATTTATAAAAGCTACCTGTGAGGGTTTTTAAAATGTGGCTTCAAATTCTTCAATATACTTTTCATTAAGAGGTAGGATCTGTGTATCATTCGCTCGAACCTGATTTGGCATGTGAGGCTTCAACTAATATAGTAGGGTGGGAGTGAATCTGTGTGATGTCTGAGGCCGGCTCATAAAAGGCCATGCAATGTCACCCTTGCGTTTGCTGGAATACTTGCTCTTGGAGCCCAGAGCCACCATATATGAAGTTTGAATACCCAGATGTTGCCATGCTGAAGAAGCCATACCTATTGCTCCAGTTGACAGAATCAATTCTGAAGCCAGCCTCCTAGCCATGTCCATCTAAGGACAAACTTATGAGTGAAGCCAGCTTGGCATCATCTTTCAAGCGAATACCACTCAGAGACATCTGTAAATACCATTGGTAATGAAGAGTAACCCAGCTGGACCCCGCTTGCCCTAACATACAAATGTGTGAAATATACTAACATGATTATTGTTTTAATACACTAAGTTTTGATGTAATTTCTTATGTAGCAATAGATAACTGAAACACCATCACTTCAGGAAAATGGGATCTTCTTCTCCCATCAGTGAATTATTTTTCATTAGTGTATACATTTAGCAAGTATTTATTGAGTGTCTGCTATGTGCACATATCTGTTCTGGGTTATATGGATATAATGGTAAAGAAAAAAAACAAAAGATCCTATTTTTATAGAGCTTACATTTGATACAGGAAAGACAAAAATATAATACATATAATACAAAAATATGCTACATGTCAAGTGGTGGTAATTGCTAAAGAGTAAGCAAAATAAAGCAGGATAACATATTGGAGAGTGCTCGAGGTGAGTTACTGTTTTATATACTATGGTCACAAATGGCTTCTTTGATAAGTTGTTATTTAAGCAGAGAACTGAATGAAGTGAGGGGTGTGAATCATGTGAGTATCTGGGAAAGACCATTACAGGTAGAGCGAACAGCCAGTGAAAAGTCTCTGAGGTGAGGATGTTGTTGGCATGTTTGAAGAAGGACACAATAAGGCCAGTATGACTTGAGTATGGTGATCTATAAAAAAAAAGAGTTGGAAGTAACCCCAGATAGATAACAAGGTATTAATTCCTGTAGAAACTTGTAAGCCATGGTACAGCCTGCGAATTGTATGCTTAATGAGAAGAGAAGTCCCTAGAGAGTCTCGACCAGAGGAGTGATGTGTCAGGATTTAAATTAAAAAGGGGGCTCTCTGGGTGCTGGAGAGAGAATAAAGTATAGGACTCTTTGGACATGAAAATGAAAACTTGTAATTTCTGCGATAGTCCAGGTAAGAGATGATGAAGTAGACTAATGCGGCCCTTATGGAAGTGATGAAAGTGGTAAAAAGTATATTTAGGACATATATCAAAGACAGAATTGACAGGGATGCACTCCATGCAGCAATGCATTCTGGGAGGAAAGGTTGAGAACTTGCCATATGACATTTAGCCCATTTAGATGTCTACAAGATTAGAGAAAGAAATGTTTACTGGACTTAAGAAGTTGCTAGGCATACAGACTCCTCACATTGCCTTTTGTTTACATCCCCAACACCATCTCTCTAGAGAGATCAAAAGAATCAAAAGAGATCAAAGATTAGTCTATTCTTCAAATTTCCATGTCTGGGTGCACGGGTGATTCAGTGGTAGAATGCTTGTCTGCCACGCAGGACACCTGAGTTCGATTCCAGGCCTGTGCACAAAAAAAAAGAAAAGAAAAAAGAAAGTTCTCTATCTCCCCCAAGCAACTCTCCAATTTAGAACTAAAGATCTGGCCTCTTTGTCCCTACTTACTATCAACCTCATCGTCATTTGCATTTTCTCATTATAATATGAATAAAATGCTAGGCTGTAGTCATGGAGACTGTGAGCTGAGAAAACATAGTTTAGTCTTTGTTGAGAGCATCATTCTACTTGTCTAAATTCTAGTCTTGTCCTTGGCTCATCTTCAAAACAATTGATTCTTCTTTATCTCATTTCTATCGGTCACCCATATACATTTATTACATTTATATACTGACCAGGACATTATTGGCACAACAATTAACACTCTCCAAATACTCCACATAATCATCTGTACCCTCTTTATGGGCTGCTTTATCAATATATTTACATATATTGCACTTTATATGTTTGCTCCTATTCTATAATAATGTATTTCTTCTCTTTATCAGATCTTAACAACCCTGACTCCAATAAAACCATGGTCTATTCAACACCTCAGACTCTGAGGAGTCTGCCTAATATCATGGTTTGGATACATGCATGAGTATGTGGGAACATGGGAAATTACTAGGAAATGGAATACGAACAGTTTTCCTTTTTTTTTGTAGGTGATTAATGGAACACAACTGAAGGGATAATTATTTACATCTTGTGCTGGTTTGAAAGGATGTATGGACCCTAGAAAAGCCATGTTTTAATAAAAATCCTATTTCATAAAGGCAGAATAATCCCTATCCAATACTGTATGTTTGGATCTGTAATTTGATCATCTCCCTGGAGATGTAGCCCAATCAAGGGTGGTTGTTAAACTGGATTAGGTGACGACATGTCTCCACCCATTTGGGTGGGTTTTGATAAGTTTCTGTAGTCCTATAAAAGAGGAAACATTTTGGAGAATGAAGGAGATTCAGAGAGAGCAGAACAGAACGGCATAGCCATGAGAAGCAAAGAAGCCACAAGTCAGCGACCTTTGGAGATGTAGAAGGAAAACGCCTCCCGGGGAGCTTCATGAAATAGGAAGCCAGGAGAGAAAGCTAGCAGATGACACCTTGCTTGTCATGTGCCCATCCAGCCGAGAAAGAAACTGTGACTGTGTTCGCCATGTGCCTTCTCACTTGAGAGAGAAACCCTGAACTTCATCAGCCTTCTTGAATCAAGGTATCTTTCCCTGGATGCTTTTGATTGAACATTTCCATAGACTTGCTTTAACTGGGACATTTTCTCAGTCTTAGAACTGTAAACTAGCAACCTATTAAATTCCTCTTTTTAAAAGCCATTCCATTTCTGGTATATTGCATTCTGGCAGCTAGCAAACTAGAACACATCTCTTCTCAACACTTATAAGCATGGTACTAGATATATTTCCCTGTTCCTAAGAAATGATATAATACTAATAGTTAATTCCTGTATTAATATTTAAAACATAGTCTAGAAATCAAGAAACCAAGAAGATATAAGATTACAGTGAGAATAAATTTTATTTACATTCATCCTTTATTTATTCATATATCCATTCATATGTACATCTACAAAGTGCTAAACTCTTTGCTACTAGTTCCCATAAATTGGTAACTAATTAGTAGTAAAGAGGGAATACTATTATCTAGTGTGATAGGGTTAGATAATATAGATAAGCAAAGAAAATCCAAGTGTGAAGGGGTACTGTGTCAGAGAAAAGGCTATGTGTTCACCAAATGTTATGTTTCCTCATCCTGAAAAGATCATATTTCCAAGTCCCCTAAGTACTTAAGTTGGGGTCAAGTGTCACTTCCAGGCCTGGCCATAAAACTGCCTGTACAAATCATCTACATTCTCTCTTTGTCCTTCCATGGCAATCTTGAAAGTCATGTGCTTTAAGGTTTGGCCACATGATGGAAGGAACTTGGATCCCTAAATTACCTCTTGAAGTACCGCACAGGTGAGTCACTCTACTCATATTGAAGGGTGACATGAGGAAGGAATAAATCTTTTCTTATTAAACCACTGAGATTTCATGGTTTATTTGTTACTGTAGCAAAACCTAGCTGTATTCTATTGGAAAGAATGAAGGAAGGAAAGAAGGAAGGTTGAAGGAAAGGAAGGAAAGAAAGGGCAGGGCAAGAAAGAGGGAGAGAGGATGTAGGGAAGATATTTTCTTGACCCAAAGGGTACATGTATTAGATACATTACATTCTCTCATTCTAATCAAACAACCCCCAAAGCAAAGAATTTCCCCATTTCTACATGTTGAGATGAAGATTATACATGTTTGTTGACTTCACATTGATTTCCTCAAATTAAGCAAATCAATTCCCAATTGCCACAGTGTAACTTTATTTGTCGATAGCTTTTGATTTTAGTTATTTCCCAACAATTTCTCATTGGTCAAACTCATACTTTAATGAGTCTCAGTAGCATCTTCTTTAGCCAGGAAACTTATACGTGCCTCATTTCAAGTCAATACACACTGGCAGCTGAGGAAAGGCAGCTGTTATCCAGCCTCTATAAATGTGCTGTGGAGGCTGAACTTCAGAATCACCAAGATTCTTGGTGATTTTGAACCAGCTGTGTTTAAACACTTGCATTTTGATGAGCCTCTCCTTTTGCTGCCTTCCATTATATAGATATATAAACATGGTGACAAATCAGATGTCTAGATTCAATTCAGGACAAAGGCAGCTTGTATAAATGAGACATGCTTCCTGGTGAAATGACCAGATCCTTACCTTTGAAAACAGTGAAGAAATCACATTTACTCTCCCAAATGTCTCAAAACACTTGTCCTAACCATCATAAGTATTGATTTCATGCTGATTCCTCATATGCAAAGCATCACTTTTTGTTTTTACTGAACAAATCAGTGATGCTCCTTACCCTTCCTTCAGCTGTAATATATCCTTCCCTTATTTCAACTCTTCAGGACTTAAGATAGCATCTACAAATATCTGATGTGTCCTAATAGAAGAAGGGTAAAGAACAACTGTAATATACCTACTTTCTTTCTTTTTTTTTTTTTTTTTGTATGCTATATGGCGGGGTCACATTTCATTAGTTTTCCATGTGAGTATCCTATTATTGCAGCACCATGTGTCGAATTTTTTTTGCTTGTTTATTTGTTTTGGGAAATGCATGGACTGGGAATCAAACCTGGGTCTCCCACATGGCAGGTGAGAATTCTACCAGTGAACTACCCTCACATGTTAGTGTGTTTATCATTTTATTGTATGACCCACTACTGACTTTTATGTATAGGTATCTGTACTGATTGGTTCTTCTCATGCCACTTCTCTCACTGAGTCTAGCTGATATTCTGTGAACCAACATGTTTAACGAGTCTTGCTGGTACTGTGATGGAGAAAGAAGCTCAGAACTCACCACATTACTTCTAGATCTCAAAAGGAAAATGAGATTGAGTATGATTTCACATCTTGGAAAAATAAGGTAAATGGTCCTTTAGTTAAGCATTCCTCTATGGCCAGGTCACTGTTCACGAATACCAGAAATAAAACAACTTCAGTGGCTAAAGGCAATTTATGCAGCAAATCCAAGTTCCTTGGCCTTGTCTAATGTTGGTTGCATTCATCACATGGACTTACAATTTGATGGCACTCTCATGTTAATCCATTAGTGCATTTTAGTGGATGATAAAAGATGTTATAGGTAATCATAAAAGTATGTATTTGAGAGATGTGTCTCATTGAAGTAAGAAATTTAATTTTCTGTCGAAAAAAGCCAAAGGAGACCCCGCTGTGACAGAATGAAATTAATTTATTAGGAAAACAGATGAAATGTTGACAAGACTGGCAATTCAAGAATCATAAGAAAAGTAAAGTTTAGGGAGAAGTGATTAAAATTGAGAGTGAAGGCATTTGAGAAGTGAAAAGTGATCTAGGTCCCAAGAATTACAAACCGTGTGTAATGCATTTGACCAAAGTTAAAGTAACATGTTCTTTCTCCTTGTGATTAATCACTACAGTAGCCCTTGAGCACACAAAGTAAAGTGAGACATAAATCAAATTGACCCAAAACACCACTCAGTAACTCTAACAACATAAACAAGCAGTCAGCCTTTACCAACACCTCACTGCATTTGACAGTCCTATATTGCGACTCTGTGTATGGAAACAACACAGCAAACCACAAAAGAAATTGTAATACAGGATTCCGGTTTTAGAGCCCTCACTAGTTTACTGTATTAGGCAAACTGTGAATATTGCAGCCCTCCAGTTCCCCCTACATAAGGAAAATAAGAGGACCCATTCTTCCTTAAAAGAAATGTTTCTGGAGAAATTTGTTTGGATGCATAGCAATGGATGGTTCTTCCTGGGGAAGACAACTGCTAGACATCAATTGCAATCTCATATCTATAGATTTCAGGTAAATCCAAGCCAGGTTTTAATAATAAAAAGAACTCAAATGAATCATGTAGGCTATGCATAAGGTGATGATTCAATTTAATTGATTATGAATGTAGGTCCACATCTGTGACCCTCAGTAGACTCTAATCAGCCTTCATTAAGACACTGGGACTTAATACTGGTTTCCATGTTTTATAAAGAACTTGAAGAAACTGAGCAGAGCCAAGGGTATGAAAAAACTGATGAAGCACAATTATATAAGGGAAACTAGGTGGAGGAATTGAGCAATATAGAAAGCCAAAGGTTTTCAAGTACTAGGTAGTTATTAAAGGGAGGTCAGTGACAGTTCTTGTTAGCCATTGCATATATATTTTTTTGTATGCTGTATGGTGGGGTCACTTTTCATTTTTTTTCCATGCAAGTATCCTGTTATTGCAGCACCATTTGTGGAATTTTTTTGTTTGTTTGGTTGGGTTTTGTTTGTTTTTCGGGGGAAATGCATGGACCAGGAATCAAACCTGGGTCTCCCACATGGCAGGCGAGAATTCTACCACTGAACTACCTTTGCACCCCCTAGTCATTTTATTTTAACCAACCACATATACAGATGCAATTCTGTGGTCAAAACTATTGTATTAGACAGATTTAACTACAACAAAACCAAATGCAAATTTAAATAAAATGGCTTGCCAAGCAGCCATGCAGGATTTTGCCATCAAAGTGAAAAGAAATGGACAATCGCCATCAAAGCAGTTAAGCAGCCATGCTTCCTTTGTATATATCAGTGTAGTCCAGTGATCCTGGATTCCTGTCATGTGGCAAGGCACATGGTGGCATCTGCTGGTCCCTCCCTTCTCTTCCAGATGTTCTTGCCTTCAGCTTCTTCTTGCTTCCATGGCTTTCTCTCTCTCTCTCTCTGTGTGTGTGTGTGTGTGTGTGTGTGTATTCATCTCATTTGTAAAGGACTTGGGTAAGAAGATTAAGACCCATTCTAAATGAGGTGGTATGCTGGTTTGAAACTGTTGTGTGCCCCAGAAAAACCATGTTCTTTAATACTGATTCAATATTGTTGGATGGGATCTTTTTGATTCAGTTGTTTCTATAGGAGATGTGGCCCACCCAATTGTGGGTGGAACCTTTTGATTAGGTGGTTTCCATGGAGATTTCTCTCCACCCATTAAAGGTGGGATTGCTTACTGGAGTCCGTTTTGGAAAGAGCTGACAGAGTTCTTTCTATATCTTGGAGATACAGAAAGAAAATACCCCTGGGGAAGCTATTTGAAATCAAAAGCCAAAGGACCAGCAGATGCCAGCCATGTGCCTTCCCAGCTGACAGAGGTGTTCTGGACCCATCTGCCTTTCCTAAGTCAAGGTAAATTTACTTGAATGCCTTAGTTTGGACATTTTTACAGCCTTAGAACTGTAAACTTGCAACTTAATAAATTCCCTTTATGAAAGCCAACCATTTCTAATATATTGCATTCTGGCAGCTTTAACAAACCAAAACTGGTGAGCCCTGCCTTAACTGAAGTAGCCCCTTTAAAAGATCCTGCTTACAATGGGTCCATACACACAGGAATGGATTAACTTTAAGAACATGCTTTTCGGCTTCCGGAGAAGATGGCGGCTTAGTAAGACGCGCGGGTCTTAGTTCCTCCTCCGGAAAAGCAACTAAAGAAACAGAAACAATACGAAACAGATCCCGGAGCCATGACAGAGACCAAAAAGACAGCGTACCCCATTCTGGAACGGCTGAACGGGCAGGGAGAATCCGCTGCGGTGAGATACCCGAGGGGCGCGCGTTTTCCCAGCCGGGGCGGCTGGCGACTGGGGTCCCCTCCACGCACGTGGCTCCCCGGTCTGACTGGGAACGTTGGATAGCGGGGCCCTCCCGCCACGCTTGGCGTCTCGGGCCAGCTGGGCAATTTGGACCAGTACTCCCCCAAGCCGCGGCGGCCGGCGACCCCCCCCCACGCGTGTTTTCCCAGGCCCACTGTGAGATTCGGATTGGCAAGTTAAAGGAGCCACAGCATCTTTTACTGGTGGGACCCGCAGACAGACGAGTGCCACGAGCGCCACCTACTGGGCAGGAAAAGAAAAACAGAGCCCAGAGATTTCACAGAAAAACCTTTCAACCAGCCGGGTCCCACACCCAGGGAAATCTGATCAAATGCCCAGACACCAGCAGAAAATAATGGATCACGCTCGGAAAATTGAAGATATGGCCCAGTCAAAGGAACAAACCAATAGTTCGAATGAGATACAGGAGCTGAGACAACTAATGCTGAATATACGAACAGAAATGGAAAAACTCTTCAAAAACCAATCAATAAATTGAGGGAGGACATGAAGAAGACATGGGCTGAACAAAAAGAAGAAATAGAAAATCTGAAAAAACAAATCACAGAACTTATGGGAGTGAAGGACAAAGAAGAAAAAATGGAAAAAACAATGGATACCTACAATGGTAGATCTAAAGAGACAGAAGCTACAATTAGTGAACTGGAGGATGGAACATCTGAATTCCAAAAAGAAACAGAAACTATAGGGAAAAGAATGGAAAAACTTGAGCAGGGGATCAGGGAACTGAATGACAATATGAAGCACACAAATATACGTGTTGTGGGTGTCCCAGAAGGAGAAGAGAAGGGAAAAGGAGGAGAAAAACTAATGGAAGAAATTATCACTGAAAATTTCCCAACTTTTATGAAAGACCTAAAATTACAGATCCAAGAAGTGCAGCGCACCCCAAAGAGAATAGACCCAAATAGGCGTTCTCCAAGACACTTACTAGTTAGAATGTCAGAGGTCAAAGAGAAAGAGAGGATCTTGAAAGCAGCAAGAGAAAAACAATCTGTCACATACAAGGGAAACCCAATAAGACTATGTGTAGATTTCTCAGCAGAAACCATGGAAGCTAGAAGACAGTGGGATGATATATTTAAATTACTAAAAGAGAAAAACTGCCAACCAAGACTCCTATATCCAGCAAAATTGTCCTTCAAAAATGAAGGAGAAATTAAAACATTTATAGACAAAAAGTCACTGAGAGAATTTGTGACCAAGAGACCAGCTCTGCAAGAAATACTAAAGGGAGCACTAGAGTCAGATACGAAAAGACAGAAGAGAGAGGTATGGAGTAAAGTGTAGAAAGAAGGAAAATCAGATATGATATATATAATACAAAAGCCAAAATGGTAGAGCAAAATATTATCCAAACAGTAATAACACTAAAAGTTAATGGACTGAATTTCCCAATCAAAAGACATAGAATGGCAGAATGGATTACGACCCAGCAATATCACTGCTAGGTATCTACTCGAAGGACTTAAGGGCAAAGACACAGACAGACATTTGCACACCAGTGTTTATAGCAGCATTATCTACAATTGCAAAGAGATGGAAACAGCCAAAATGTCCATCAACAGACGAGTGGCTAAACAAACTGTGACGTATACCTACGATGGAATATTATGCAGCTTTAAGACAGACTAAACTTATGAAGCATGTAATAACATGGATGGACCTAGAGAACATTATGCTGAGTGAGTCTAGCCCAAAACTAAAGGACAAATACTGTATGGTCCCACTGATATGAACTGACATTGGAGAATCAGCTTGGAATATATCATTGGTAACAGAGACCATCAGGAGTTAGAAACAGGGTAAGATAATGGGTAATTGGAGCTGAAGGGATACAGACTGTGCAGCAGGACTAGATACAAAAACTCAAAAATGGACAGCACAATAATACCTAAGTGTAATGTAACTATGTTGGAACACTGAATGAAGCTGCACCTGAAATATGGTTTTTTGTTTGTTTGTTTGTTTGTATCTTTTATTTTTGTTTTTTTCTTTTTCCTTTATATATATATATATTTTTATTAGTATTATCTTAATTCTCTTCTCTATATTAACATTCTATATCTTTTTCTGCTGTTTTGCTAGTTCTTTTCCTAAATCGATGCAAATGCACTAAGAAATGATGATCATACATCTATGTGATGATACTAAGAATTACTGAGTGCATGTGTAGAATGGAATGATTTCTAAATGTTGTGTTAATTTCTTTTCTTTTTTTTGATTAATAAAAAAAATAATTAAAAAAAAAAAGAACATGCTTTTCTGGGATACATACAGTTTCAATCCACCACAACATACTTTACATATAAATTCTTCAATGTATAGAAAATAGCTGTCTCTGGTAAAACTACTCATTTAAAAATTAATTTTCTCAATAATTTGTTTTAAAGTTATTTTAAAACTATATTCCAAAATGTGCTGATTTTTATAAACCCATGCATTTTAGGAAAGTATTATGTATCAGAAGACAGAAGTATCCAAATAAAGTTGCAGGTTGTGTGTTTTTTTTTTTTTTTGGTAATGATTAAGCAAACATTTGATTTATCATTGTATTCAGCTGAAGTATCTTCAGAGGGTCGAGTATATGTAAGCAATTCCCTGAAGCAGCCAAGATGGTTTAAGTTTGGGGTTTAGAGCATCACACAATATTGCAGGAATGATGGAGTCACTCATTTTCAGAGCTAAATAATTGAAATTTTGTTTCTACTCATGATTGGAAGGCATAAACTTATGAGAAGACAAGCCAGAAGCCCCTCTTTAGCTCTATTAGACTGCATAATGATGGTGTACTTGTATTTGAAGGATTCATTCAGAAATACTCCAATGATAACTAGACAAATAGTTTCTATCATCATGTAGAAAGCAGAGAAAATCCTTGAGTAGAAAGTAGGGAAAAAAAACTTCCACTTGGGCTTTTGATGCTAACCACAGCTGAAGCATCCTCAAACGAGTAATTCTCAGGCTTTACTGATTATAGGTTTGACATGGCAGATTCCTTGTTAAAATGCATATTCCTATTCAGTAGGTCCTGGGGATGGCCCAAGATTCTGCATTTCTAAAAAACTCCCAGGTAATGCTGATGTTTGTTACAATTTGACTAGCAAGACTAATATACTATGAGCTTTTTAAGGGTAGGAACATCATTTTACTTACGTTTGCTCTTAAGTACAGCCGTTTACTTGCTTGCTTTTATCCCTTTGTTTATCTATCTATCTAATCTATCTCACTGTTAAAGAAGTAATTTACTATGACTTATAGGGATATATTCAGTATTTAAGAATAGGTTGAATTCAATACTCATAGCACAGACATGCACACACACATACACACTCATACATATATGGGAATCAGGGCAAAAGGAAAAGGAATAAGAAAGAGGAAGTAGTTATATTTAGGTTCCTACTAGATGTGTGCTTAAAATTTGGCTCTCAAATATTTCCTTTTCATGGGAGGTGTCCTGGTTTATTCCTATTGTAATTGTTATTATTATTTTGCATGGGCAGGCACCGGAAGTTGAACCCGGGTCTCCAGCACGGCAGGTGAGAACTCTGCCTGCTGAGCCGCCATGGCCCACCCCTATTTTAATTATTAAAAGTGCTTCCTATTCTGGATTATATGAGAAAGTATATGAGCACCCTACAGTTAACCCTATTAAATGGCTGGTTTTTATTAGAGAAGTTGTAGATTTACACAAAAATCATGCAGAAATACAGGGTTCCCATATGCCACTCCTCACACACACAATAGTCTCTATTATTAAAAATTTAAATTACTTTACTACAACTGATGAAGCAATACTATTATAATTACATGATTAACTATACTCGATAGTGGCATTTGAAGTCACTGTTTTTGTTGTGCAGCCCTACGTTATTGGGGTCCTTAAAAATTTTTATTCTAGTAAAATATATACAACCTAAAATTTCCCATTTTGACCACATTCACATGTATAGTTCGGTGCTTTAATTATATACACAATATTGTGCTACCATCACCATGATGCATTACAAAAGCTTTTCCATCACCCCAAATAGAAACTCTGTACCAATTAAGCATTAACTCCCATTTCCTACCCTCATTATGCCTCCTGGTAACCTGTATTCTAGTTCCTGAGTTTATAAATTTGTTTATTCTAATTATTTCATATCGATGAGATCAAACATATTTATACTTTTGTATCTGGCTTATTTCACTCAAAATGATTTCTTCAAGGTTCATCCATGCTGTTGCAAGTATCAGAACTTCATTCCTTTTCACAGCTGAATAATATTCCATTGTGTGTACATACCACATTTTATTTATCTATTCATCTGTTGATGGACAGTAGGGTTTTGTCCATCTTGTGGCAATTGTGAGTAATCCTGCTATGAACATCAGGGTGCAAATGTCTATTTGAGTCCCTGCTTTCAATTCTTTTGGGCACTATTTTAATGTTCTTATTGCTAAAGCAAATACCCTACAATGGGTTGGCTTAAACAATGGGAATTTATTGGCTCACAATTTTGAGACTAGGAGAGGTCCAAATCAAATCATCATTAAGGCAATGCTTTCCTCCCAAAGACTGTCATTCTGGGGCTGGCTGCCAGGATCATTGTTCCTTGACTTCTCTGTCACATAGCACATAGTGGCCTTTCCTTGCCTCTCCCTTCTCTTCCAGGTTCCACTGATTTTCAGCTTCTTGCTTCCTGTCCCAATTTCATTCTGCTTATAAAGGACTCTAGTAATTAGATTAAGACTCTTACTGACTAAAGTGGGCTATACCATAACGGAGTAACTTCATCAAATGCTCATACTTACAATGGGCTCACACCCACAAGAATGGATTAAGTTTAAGTTCATGTTTTGCTAGGGTACATAGCACCCAACCACCACAGGTATATACCTAGAAATGGTATTGCTGGGTCATTTGGTAATTGTATACTTAACATTCTAAGGAACCAAAAACCATTTTCAACGGTAGCTGCACCATTTTACATTCCCAATAACTATGAATCAGTTTTCCTAATTCTCCATGTCCTATCCAACACTTATTTTCCAGTTTTTTGAGTAGTAGTCATTCTAGTGGATATGAAATGGTATCTCATAGTGGTTTTGATTTGTATTTCCCTAATGGCTAATGTTGTTAAGCATCTCTTCAAATGCTTATTGACCATTTGTAGATCATCTTTGGAGAAATGTCCATTCATGTATTTTGCCAGTTTTTAATTTTGCCAATTTTCAGGGTTAATTGTTTGCCTTTTTTATTGTTGACTTGTAGAATTTCTTTATATATTCTGGATATTAAACCTTCATCAGATATGTAGTTTCCACATATTTTCTCTCATCCATAGGTTATCTTTTTACTTTTATGATGAAATTCTTTGATGCCCAAAGGCATTTAATTTTGATGAGGTCTCATTTATCTGTTTTTTTCTTTTGTTGCAGCTGCTTCATTGCGGCCTTTAAGAATTCCACCATTTATAGGAATTCTAATACACCCTCAACTCCCTATGGAATGGAGCTTCTTCCCCTTTCAGGTGCTCTATTGTGTGACTTAAAGCAGTAATTCTTTGCCCCAGGCCAGTTTGAATTGTTTCTTACCCTCCTTTAACTGTCCACAAGCTACTTCTGTCTGCAGGACAATTTCTGAGGGGGCAAGCCAGAGATGAGTTTCCTAATCCAGACTTTCTTGTTGCCACCTGAGAGACTGCACTGAGATAAAGGCATAATTCACATAGGGGTTACTCTGCTCCCTTGGTGTGGGCCAGGGATCTACAATAGTAGCATAGACCGGGGAATGTGTAGGGTAGGAGCCAGCAATGGTTCCATGAACTTCTACCAATTTTCAAAGCTGCATTTTATTGATTCAGCACTCACCCAGTTACTGCAACCCTTTAATTGTTTGCAGGAGTTCTAAGGAAGATGGATCAGCCAGTTTTTGCTGGTTATTCAAAGATTCTGTAGGAAACGATGCTTTGGAACATTTTAAGCCACCATCTTGGTTAACTGCCTAAACAGTTAACCTGGAATAATATAACGCTCACAATGAATTTTTTTTAATTCAATTTCATTGAGAGATATATTCACCTACCATATAATCATACAACTTGTACAATCAGTGGTTCACAGTATCATCATATAACTGAGCATTTGTCATCACAGTAGATTTTTGAACATTTTCATTACTCCAAAAAAAAATAAATAAAAGTAAAAAAGAGCACCCCAAATATCCTATAGTCCCCCTCCTCCTCCCATTGTTTATTTATTTTTTGTCTTTTCTTTCTCTTACTCATCTGTCAATACACTGAATAAAGGAAGTGTCAGTCACAAGGTTTTCACAATCACATGGTCACACCTTAAAAGCTCATAGTTATTGAATCATCATCAAGAATCAAGGCTATTGGATTCCAGTTCAATAGTTTCAGGTATTTCCCTCTAGCTACTCCAATATACCAAAAACCTAAAAGGGATATCTATATAATGCATAAGAATAACCTCCAAAATAACCTCTTGGCTCTACTTGAAATCTCTCAGCCACTGAAACTTTATTTTGTTTCATTTTTCTTCTCTCTTTTAGGCAAGAGCACTTTCTCATTCCCACATTGCCAGAACCAGGCTCATCCCCAGGAGTCATATCCCACATTGCCAGTGCGATTTATCCTCCTAAGAGTCATGTCCCATATAGGGGGCAGTAAGTTCACCTGCCAAATTGCCTTAGAGAGAGAGGCCACATCTGAGCAACTAAAGAGGTTCTATGGGGGTGACTCTTAGGCATAATCATAAGTCGACTTAGCTTCTCCTTTACAGAAATAAGTTTTGTATGGACCCAAGATTGAGAGCCCGGCCCATCAAATTGGCAGTCACCAATGCTTAAGAAAATTTCAATTCTTCCCCTGGTGGGGAAGTTTAATATTTCCACCTTTTTCCCCAGTCCCTCAAGGGGACTGTGCAAGTACTTTTTAATCTTCTTCCCAGCTTACTCTTGGATATATTGGGGCATCACACCAACCTGTACAAACTAACAAGATTTCATTCCCTATTCAAGGTTCCATGTAGTTATAGTGTTCAAATAAGCTGACCGCACAAGTTAAATTACATAATGTGCTACTGAAAATATAAATTTTGCACCAAATAAACATCTCTTCCTTTGGGCTCATGCAGAAGTTGAAGTTTTAAAATATAATCAATATCCCATGGTAAAGGTAAAATCGGATGCTTATAATGCAGGATATAGGGGACTTAGAGGTATATAAAAGCTAGAGATGGATGAATGGTTAGCTATTGAGATTGAACTCAAATGTAAAGTAATAGGTAGAAGTTCTCTAGTGGGTCTATAAGTAATATTATCATATTGAAGGTGAACATGATTGAAAGGGGTTGTATAAACCTATGTGTCCCACTGATTAATACTAGAAATATAAGCAAATTTTTGCAAGAACTACTTCAAAGGCATGCTTCATGTACAAAGGGTGTTTAAATCTAGGGTACAGTGAGAAAACTGCTATTGCATGCTGTAGTCTATGTTTAACAAGAAAACATTAGCAGTACCACAGCGACAGCAGGGGTCAATAATGGGGAGAGGGAGAAGAGTTAAAGGGAGGTTTAGATTTCCTATTTGGTGAGGGTGTGTTTATTGATTTATCTTTCTCTCAGGAACCATGAAATTATCTAAACTTGAGAATGTTGATGGACTGGGGACTTTGGGCATTATAAGTGATAGCTAATGAATGCAGGAGGCTGAAGGATACACCAACTGAGAAGTAGATTGGTGAGTGATGGAATAAACGTATAATCAAATATTGTGCTGCTGCAAAAAGGAAAGAAGTTATGAGACACGCAACAACGTGAATGAACCTGTGGGACATTTGGTAAGGCAAATTAAGCCAGAAATGAAAGAACAATTATTGTATGGTCTCTTTTGTAAAATGCTTATAAGAAAACAGGGCCCTAGACTGTAAGCACTTATAGCAGACACATTTACTCTAGAGTGGTAATTATTATTTCCAGATTTTGAGAGGATGTTTTACATATGTATAACCTGGTATTTACAGATAAGAATGAAGCCAATCATGTCGGGATTAAGATAACACAGTGGTAAGGAAGACACTGTCTATATTTTAGAACCGTACTTACTCTTTGGACCAAAGGAAGGAAGGATAATTTTGTCTGGAACCTAAATTTTCTGTAGCACATAATCTAACTTAACCAGTCTGGATAGATCATTTGAACAACTGAACTACATGGAGCACAAAATAAGAATGAAGGCCTTTAATCTTGTATAGCTTAATGTAATGCCTGGCTACATCCTGGAATATACTAAGCAGATAATCAAAAAGTATTGGCAACATCCCCTGAGGGATGGGAGAAAAAATATGGAACTATTAAACTTTACCATCAGGGAATCCCCTGATACTGTGTCAAGTATTAGGGACACCCAAATCAATAGGCCAAGCCCTTGATCTTAAGGTTTACTCTTGTGAAGCTTATTAGGTAGCTGAGAAGTTTAGCTTGCCTATAGGTATGCCTAAGAGTTACTTCTGGAGAACCTCTTTTGTTGCTCAGATGTGGCTTCACTATCTCTAAGCCCAGCTCTGTAAGTGAAATCAGTGCCCTCCCCCTTTCATGGGACATGACATCCAGGGTGAAAGTCTCCCTGGTGACATGGGAGATGACTCCTAGGGATGAGTCCAGCCCTGGCACTGTGGGAGTAACAATTGTATCCTGACCAAAAGCAGGGAAAAAAGAGTAACTAAGAAAGTATCAGTGGCTGAGAGAGTTCAAATAGAGTTGAGAGGTTACTCTGGAGATCACTCTAACGCAAGATTCAGTTAGACATTGCTACCTATCATAACTTGCCAAACCCCAGCCAAAACTATTCCAGCCAATCCCAAAGAACACCTAAGGCAATTATTAGATTCTATAAAGGTTCTAACTTTCCAGAAACCTACAACCTCCAGATGGGTTCCTGGACCAGATAAGTCCTGCAATGCAGAGGAGCCAGCCTCTCCAGAACATCAGCTGGTTCCATCTCCCTACTCTATATTATTGCCAGCCCCATCTAATATGAAAAACTTGGAATAGGCATAGCCCTAATACCCCTGAAGAGTGGGATAGAAAAATCAAAGGTGATGGTGGAGTTATACAGAAAAGATAGGATTTAACAAATGAATATGAATGCTGAATCATTAAATCAGTATCTCCTTTAGTCTCCAGTATCTTAGAGCAGCTAGAAGTAAAAAACCTAAAATGGTAGAATTATAACTCATACCAAACTCTGAAATCTGTTCTACACCTAATTTTTTGGCTGTACTTTTAAATTTATTCATTTTTTGTGTATACGTTATTTTTCAAAAAAAAAAGAAAGAAAGAAAAAAGAGTCAATTGTGATGATAAAAAGATTTATTCCTTCTAGCTTCCTATTTTCTGGAGCAGCTAAAAGGCAAAATCTGAGATGATGGTATGGTAGCCCAGGACAAACTCTGGGTTCTGTCCTATAACTTCTTGTTGAAGAGTGCTTTGAAAACTATTGCTTTTTTCTTTCTTTGCTTTGTATATATGTTATACTATACAAAAAAAAAGTTAAAAAGTATATATAGTCAATATTATCCTTTATTGTTTATTCTGATTTACCTTAGACCTACCCAAATCAACTTCATTCATATCTCTAGTTGAAGTCTGTTCTAATTTGCAAACTGCCAGAATGCCATATTCCAGAAATAGAATGGCTTTTAAAAAGGGGGGATTTTTAAGTTGTCAGTTTACAGGTGTAAGACTGTGAAAATGTCCAAATTAAAGCAAAGCTATAGATATGCCCAATATATTGCATCCAGGGAAAGATACCTTGGTTCAAGAAGGCCAACGAAGTTCAGAGTTTCTCTCTCAACTGGAAAGGTACAGGGCAAACATGGCAATGTCTGGTAGATTTCTTTCCAGGCTTCTTGTTTCATGAAGCTCCCCTGGAGGTGTATTCATTCTTCATCTCCAAAGGTCTCTGACCTGGTAGGCTCTCATGGTTCTCATGGCTCTTGAGGTTTTCCAAAAAATGTTTCCTCATTTAAATGATTCCAGTGAACTAATCAAGATCCCCCTGGAATGGGCAGAGTCACATCTCCCTCTAATCAAAAGTTAATATCTACAATTGGGTGTGTCAAATCGTCCTGGAGATAATCTAATCAAGTTTCCACCCTACAATACTGAATAGGGATTAAAAGAAATGGCTGCTTTAGGCAGTGGACTGTGGCTCAGTGGCAGAATTCCCACCTGCCATGCCCTAGACCTGGGTTTGATTTCCGGTACCTTCCCAGGAAAAAAAAAAAAATTAAGAAACGGCTGCCTCCAGGAAATGGATCAGGATTAAAGCATGGCTTTTTCAGGGTACATAATCCTTTCAATCCAGCACAAAGTCATCACTTTTTCAGTGTTTTTAACTGCTGCTGTATGGGGTAATGCTGAACTTCATAGCTGCAGAATTCTACTTCTGATTCTCAGGTGTCACCCACATACCTGGCTTTCCAGGGAATGATCAGGTTATATACAAAGAGCTGAGCATCTCAGAATTTAGAAATCACAGTTACAACTCCGGAATAAATGTGACTGCTTTAAGAGCTTACAATCTAGGAACATCTACAATAGGCCTTCACCTGATACCAATACTCTCAAATTTAATTCTCAGAGTTTGCACATTATAGTTAGTCCATATTAGTGTGTCATGATAATATTTGTTTTTTCGTTTCTGGCTTATTTCATTCAACACACTGTCTTCAAGGTTCATCCTAGTTGCATGCCTCACAACTTCATTCCTTCTTGCATCTGCTCAATCGTCCATTGTATGTTAGCACCATAGTTCCCTTTTCCATTTCTCAGTAGATGTACCCTTAGGCCACCTCCATCCATTGCAAAAATGTTAACTCTCCCATCATAAGCACCAGTTTGCAAATGTCTATTATTGTCCCTACTCTCAGTCCTTCCAATTATACACCTAACTACAGGGTTCCAGGATCATATGGCAATCCAACCCCTCACCCCCTGTGGAGCCACCACACTCCAGAGGAGTTGCACCAATCTACTTCCCTACCACACACTGATTTTTGATCTTCTCAATGCATGGGTAGAAAGAGTTTTAAGTAAATTCTCAGATGAGGGAAAGGTAAAATAATTATAACATCCTTAAAAGTTTTATTCATTTCAGCACTATGACTGTCGATAATATGGGATGGGGCTGAAACTAGTTGATTATCTTGGATAGGCTGGCCTTTCTGGGTTTCAGGATTTATCTGGCCTTAGAACCCATCAGGAGGTTGTACATTTCTAGAAAGCACTCATAATGCATGGAACCTTTGTAGAAATTTAGATAGAGCCCTTGGTGTTTTTTAGGGTTGGCAGTAATAGTTCTGGTTGGGGTTTGGCAAATTATGAGAGATAGCAATGTCTAACTGAAGCTTGCATAAGAGTACCTCCAGAGTAGCCTCTCAACTCTACTTGATCTCTCTCAGGCACTGAGACCTTATTTTGTTACTTTTCTTTTACCCCTTTTTGTCAGGAAGGCATTGTCAGTTGAATGATTCTTTAATTCTTTTATACTATGTCCTTCTTTTAGAATTACTTTCATGTTTTATGTAAATGTGTGCCTTCCCTACCAAACTATTCATTATATGAAAGTAGATAATGTGTTTATCTTTCTGATCTTTATGATATCTAGCACCTAGCATGATACCTTAGATATAATAAAGGCTCAATAAATATTTATTAGTTAGACAATTAAAAAAATGAAAAGAAATATATATGAGGCAAAAGTTGATAAAGCTTTAGATATTATATTTGGAGAAAAAATTCAAAATGTTGTTTAACTTTCCTGAATCAGAAAGTGGTAGATGCGAACAAATTTCTTAACTGTCTAATTTGGACTTATAAAAAGTATTAAAATAATCATAAGTTTTATGATGCCTGCACTGCAAATGTAAGATTACTTTAGTCTATTTCACTATGTTATTCTCTGTTCCTTGCAATTTCCCAGACTTATATATTTTTTTCCTTTCATTGTTAATATTCTTTCTTCAAGTTTCAACTCAAATGTCATGTCCTCAGAGAGGCCATCCTGACTAATGTACATAAAAATATCTATATGTGACTTCTCTGTATTTCAACATCCCATTTATTTCCTTGGAAAACTGCAGTCATCTCATTTATTGGTTATATCTATTTCACTGCCATTTAAATTCCATTAAGTTTGCAGGGACCTTGCCAATTTTCACCACTATATCTTCAGCATCTAGCAGAATGAGTGAATCAGTTAATAAATAAGAATTAATATGCTATACAGGTATATATCAAAGGAAGTGCAATTAAACATACGTGTTCATGAAAATATGGAAAAGGTGAATAAATGAGATGGAACTATTCTATTTCTCATTAAGTAATTCCTGATATATTTTCATTCTTGGGCATATGGGCTTGAGTCTGAAACTATTCAAATCTATTCTGAGTAATTTGGGCTCAAATACTATTTTAAAGTTAAATGTTTTTAAAATCTATTCTGATTTGAGTGTAGTTTAGGCAATAAGACTTTTTTTTTTTTTACATGGGCGCCTGCCCTGGGAATCAAACCCGTGTCCTCTGGCATGGCAGGTGAGCATTCTTGCCTGCTGAGCCACCATGGCCCGCCCTAGGTACTAAGACTTTGATGCCTTAGATAGTATTTGTGCTAGTCATGGTTCTCTAGAGAAACAGAAACAACAGGAGAGATCTGTAAATATGAGATTTATAAAGGCGTCTCACACAACCATGGGAAAGGAAGAGTCCAAAATCCATAGGATAGGATGAGAAGCTACTGGCGCTGACGAAGGGTCTGGAAAAACTCCATAGGAAAGACTTGCTAGCTGAAGAAGCAGTGAAAGAGTCTCTCTTCTTCCTTAAAAGCCACCAGCTGATTGGATTATCCCTTTGTGGGAGACGCGCCTTAGCTGATCTCATATGTAATCAGCCACAGATGCAATCAACTGACTGATGATTTAATCAACCAGCCAGAAAACATCCTTGCAGCAACGGTCAGGCCAGTGCTTGCCTGACCAGACAACTGGGCATGATCATTTGGCCAAGTTGACACCAGAACCTAACCATCACACTACTACTTGCTAAAAAAAGAAATTTATCATTTCACCTCTTACTTCTTTAGCAACTAATTATAAATAAGCACAGTTCCTGTGTTGGTTTTAAGAACTAAGGAATAATATTTATACATATTTGAGATTATGTAATTTGGCATGACAGTTTAAAATTTCCAAGGAAAAGTATTACATCTGAAACAATTACTCTAAATTGGATAATTGCTATTCTTTATATTTTCTATAATGTCATGTATTCACAGGACTTTAATAGGTAATCAGAGTCTCAATGTAAGAGCACTCATTTAAGATGATAATGTTTGCCCATTGTGTGTACTATTTCATATAAGCAGGATTATTTTTAGGGAGATGACAAGAAACAAATGGGTAATAAAGGAAAGCTTAATAAAAATGGACTAATGTCAAAGTTGTGGACAGGGTTAGGGGACCGGCAAGAGATAGTATAGGATGAGAGGCAGGCAACAAGAATCAGTCATGGACCCCGCAGAGGTCAGCCTTCCAGGACAGAGCAATGCCGATAGAAATAAAGAATGGGGCAGAATAACTAAATGGAAAAATTGGAACACAAGTCAAGATAATGCATATGTGACAGTTCTGGAAATGCTTGATTTTGATAACAAAATCTTTATAAAACTTCAGAAAAGATCAGTAATTTTTTAAATGTCTTCTCTGTCTGTCTTTTTTTAAACAAGGAAAATGTTTTACATCTAAAAGGATAGTTAATTTGAAAAAAAATCAAGTGTTCCCCTACACATCTGTTCCTGCTCATATCATTAATTTTGGGGCATATTAAATATAACACTGTAGATTTATTTCAAAAATTACTGTCTGCTGTCCTGTAGTAAAATTAAATATATTACTTAGCCTGGTTCCACAGTAAAAATAGCACAAATAAAATGCTAACAAGGGTTTGAAAACTTTTACTACCTGAAAATAATATAACTTAAAAGGGCCTCTTTCCTACAGAAGTTTCCAGATTCACTTTTTTCTTAGAATGTTAAATATGTAATTTGGGGGGGGTGTTTGGTGTGCATTTGAGGAGCTGTAACCTAGTGATACAGTACAAGGATGCAGAGGAATTCAGAGGAATTATATAATATTATATTATAATTGTGCTGGTTTGAAAGTATTATGCACTCCCAAAAAGCCATGTCCTTTAATCCTGATTCAATATTGTAGGGTAGAAACCTTTGATTAGATTTTTTTCCATGGAGATTTTCCCACTCAGCTGTGGGTGTAACCATTTGATTAGATTACTGCATGGAGATTTGGCTTGCATAATTATAGGTGTGGCCTTTTGATTAGATGGAGATGTGACTCCACCCATTCTAGGTGGGTCTTGATTGGTTTATTGGAGTACTTTAAAAGGGGAAATATTTTGGAGGAAATACAGTTGCTTCAGAGCCGAAAGAGACACAAACATCTGGAGTGCTTGGGGAACGCCAACAGAGAGTGTAGATACCTAGACACAGGCGTTTGGAAATGCAAAACCCAGCAGACATCACTATGTGCCTTCCCATGAGATGTTAAGCAAGCCAGAACCTATAACTGTATCCCTGAGGAGCTAAGTGATGGCTCACAGATGCTTAGAGAGGAAACCACTGCATCAGAAACTGGACGCAACGGAACCAGGAACAAGGACAGCAGTCACGTACCTTCCATGTGATAGACATTGGACTTTCTTGAGTCAAGGTATTTCCATGGATGCCTTAGTTTGGATATTTTTATGGCCTTAAAACTGTAAACTTGTAACTTAAGAAGTTCCCTCTTTAAAAGCTATTGCATTCCACTAGCATTTAACAAACTAAAACAACACTCGATTATGTAATTGAGTGCCTTAAACTCAGAGTGGTTTCAAGGTAATTCATAGACCAGCATATCCAGGTTACCACAATTATTCTGTTCCCTTTCACCTAGGACTGAGTGGCTGATAAAGATGCTTTCTCCATGATGAATTTCTAAATCTGAATATAGCAAGAATTTATATGCACCACAGACTGGTTGCAACTCCTAAACCAAAATTAGTGAGAGAAACCAGGGAAAGGCCATGACCATTGTTTGAAACAGATGGTTTCATTTGTAGAGTCACATATGGATAGAATCAGTAAAAGAAACTGTCTTTTAGAGCATTTCTTATCTCTCTGTTTGAAAGCACTGAGGTTGCTTTCAGAGAGGAAAGCCTAATTCCAGCAGCAAGAACTCTCTGATGATTACCAATGTTTAGGGTAGATTTGTATGTATGAAGGAGAGAGAAAAATTTAATGATTACTTGAAAGGTTATAGGAAGCTAGAAAACTGGTCAGGATAGAGCTGATCTCAGCGAGGGACTGTCTTCACCCCCTAACCTGAAATCAGAAAATAGATTATACAATGACTCTTGGGAAAATCAGGGTCGAGTAGGAATTATATTGATGTGGAAGTTGCTACTTACTGTTGTTTTGGACAGAAGCAGCTGCACATGACCGGATGATGGCAGCCCTACTTAAGGTTCATCTTCATATGAGAAAAACAGTTCAATATTTATGATTAGATATGTTATAGACACTTATTTTTAGACTACAATTAATTTTTCCACCCAAGTATAGTGAATTAACTTGTAACCCACAATATTTTTCATCAGTATTTTCATTTATCCCTATCTGGCACTTTTTTTCATATTTTCTCTTACTATACACTATCAGCCTTTGTCTCAGTTTTGAAGGCCAGTGTTTGAAAAAAGATGAGATGTGGTATTACCCCTGGAAATATGACCCAAATTTAAAAGTCTCCAAAGAATGCCACAGTCTTTGGGAGAAAGCATCTGCTTGATAACCCCTTGATTTTGGACTTCTGCTAGCCTCAAAACTGTGAACCAATAAATTCTCACTTTCTCAGTCAACCCATTGCATAGTACTTTTATTCTGTAGTCAGAAAACTAAAACAAATATTGTAGCTTTGAGAATTAATTTTTACTGGTTGAACTTCTAGCATTATAAACATTGTCTTTATATTCCATTTCAGGGGCTGCTGTTTTTGAATAAATTTGGTCCTGCTGAATGTATCATACTGCCTTTACCCCTCATAAACATACCTCCTTAACTCCTCATTTGTCAAGTAAAATAAAAGCCACAGATTTTATTAAAGAGCACTAGGATTTTAACATTTTAATAAAGCATAGATATTAAATTAAGCACACTAGGAAATTGATATTATCTGAAAGTTAGGCTATTTGGGTCAAGATATATATATAAAATGAGAATCTTTTGAAAATGAAAATTAGGTTATAATGAATCCATTCCTTTTCTTGAAGTAGCAAATAGATGCTATGTGGCACTAGATTAAAGAAATTGAATACCTGTGCAGATGACCAGTACTCTTATCTGATGAAGTTTAACTGGTAAAATTCACTCACAGATTCAGAAAGTTATGATTATAAAGAATGTTAGAGATCATCTAATTTATTGCACTTTTTTTTGTTTTGTTTTGTTTTCCATTCATCTTTTCCCAAAGCATGTGGTTCTCATTGAGCTATGGATTACAATAAATTGCCCCTTGATCATTTGAGCAGCCACACGACCCAGGCTTGGCCAACAGCATTTGTCCAAATGAATGCCAAGAAAGAGAGAAAGAATGAGTCCCAATGAAACAGTTTTAGTTTGTTTAATTTCCCAGACAAACTTCTTCAAGTTCTATGTACTAATAAATTATCTTCTTTGCATGAGTTAGCATCCGTTTATTTTCTATCCTGTGAAACTGAAAGAATTCTGAGTAATGAGCAATGTTAGTATTCTTCATTTTACGGAAGATAAAACAGATAAGGAAATTACCCAATACTGCTTTACTAGTTAAAAAGCCAAGAATAGTCAGAAATTCTAGTATGTAGTCTTCCTTTTTTAAACTCATCTTTTAAACTTCCCTGATTCTTTTCTTGTCTCTGCTATTTCTTTTTACTTTGTGAAACCATCTACTTTTGTACTATTTATGTGTTAGGCTACATATACTATTGGGCCCTTTCGGTTAAGCACAACTTCTGTCAGTTCTGCAACTTCATGACTACTTAGTGGATTCGATAACATCAAATGGCTCCAACCATCTGTTTGCAGCTTATTACAGAAATGGGATTAATTTGCCTTAGGGGATACATAATGAGCTCCAGAAAACTCTAAATGTCCTCTCCATGTTGAGCTGTCTTACTAATTCTCAAATTTCTATTTCCTATCTTTTTTCTCATTGGATTAAAAAGCCCACAGTCATCACCAACCACTACTTTGTCGCTCTTCTTTTTCTCTACTTCATTTTTTTCTACTTTATTTTAATAATACATTTTTTTCAGGAAAAAATCCATAGATATTTTTTACCCGGCTGTGATACAGACTGCCACTGGCTAATAAAATCCATTCCCTTTTCCATAGTGGACAGCTGTAATTGAAAAGTAGGTGACAAGACTAAGTATGTATTTTGTGCCCCATCCCATTTTTAACTTTGACTAGATCACCTCAATGGAATTTAAGTGAAAATGAGTACCAACTCTGGGTCAATGCTTTGAAGAAAGAACTGTGTCTCTCCTTGCCCCTTTTTCCTTCCACTGGCTGGATATTTAAAATGGTAAAGCCTTAGAACTGCATTGTCCTATACAGCAGCCATTAGCCATAGTAACTATTTACATTTAAATTTAAATAATTAAACATTAAATAAAATTGAAAATTAAGTTTCTTGTTCAAACTAGACACCTTCAAAAGTTCAACAACCACCGTCTCATCATTTGCAGAACATACTATCAAGCAGCATTGGCTTAGAAGATGGTAGAGTCACATGTTGGAAGGAGCCTTGTTCTTGTTCACTGAACCTTAGTGTAAAGGAGGTTACTTACCCATTGGATATGTATAAGAATGTGAAATAAACTTCTACTGTGTTTAGTCAACTACACATTTATATGTTCTGAGGTCTATACTTCATAGCATTTTTAACTTATTCTAGTTGATACAGTAGACATCTATCTAGAAGGTCACCTACCTCCTTTTGCATTTTATTTGTTTTTTTTTTACATTTCAAAACAAAAAAAATAGAACATGTGTTTTAAAGGTGAAGGGTTTAAGAAGTAGTATTCTCAAGGAAATAGTCTAAAAGTTGTTTCTCACAGAAATGCATTCACAGTGTAGTATCAGTGATGGAATTTCAGGTTTCTGGTAACTCCTTCTTGCCTTAGAAGATAATATCCTTAAAAGTATGGGATCGTGAAGTTGGATCAGTTTTTGGGCTCAGTGTCTTTGGGTTTGAGTTCTGATTCCACCACTTGGTATCTGTAACATTTGAAGTTTTGTTGGTATCCATAAATAACAAAAATTAAGTGAGTCAAGAGAGTTAGGGAGATGGAGATCAATGTATCAGCATAATCACTGATGACAGCTGGGTTGCAGAATAAGGATGAGATGTGTGGCAGTAATATTTTCATGATACTGCTGTCCAGTCTAGGCCTTGGCATGGCCCACTCAAAGGAAAGTTTGGGTCTACGTGGGAGACTCACTCAGGTTGGTTGCCTGCCACCAGTGGGGGTGAAAGAGAGAGAAAAAAGAGTGCGAATTCCGAAAGTTTGGGAACTGTGATAGATTAGCACCACCCTTAGACAAAGGTCTATCTTTCCCAACCTTATAACCTATTCCCCATTGTGGAGAGGCAAAAGAATAGCAGAAAGCCAGAAGGATATAGGGGAAATTTCTCTTCAAGAAATAGAGGGAAACAAGGGAGAAGATTATGGAATGGTGAGCGTCTGTTTCTTCCTATGGAAAACAGAGATGGGAATAGTACTTGGGATTGCTATGAACATTAAATGAGAATCTGTGTGAAGCATTTAACCTAATGCCTTATAAATAGTAAGCTCTAATGAATGCTATCCTTAGTAATAATGATAGTTGTAACCCTATTTTTGTTATTAATTGCCTGATATCCCCAAATTGGGGATTCCTTATTTGGTAAATATTACTGGAAATGTATGATTTTTTATTTAGTCAATTATATCTCATTTTGTATGAAACGAAGTTTATTTTTCTTTTTAATGGAGCTGGTTGGAAAGAGTGAATTATGCTAGATTCCTAATGGAGGGCAATAACCAAAGAAAATTTTATAGAAACTCTAGGAACTTTGATTGCTTTGTCTTCTTGACAAATTTGTCTGGGTCTGGGCAGCACTTAAGATATTCGCTTGCAAAAGCATGAGCAGAAAATAATATATTTTAATCAAAACTGAAGGAACAAAGTGCTGATTCTCTGAAATAAAAGTGATGTAAAAGACAAACGTTCTTATAATTAACATTTTTAATAGGAAAATATTATGGAACATTGAGATTTAACAAAAATTGAATCATTCATCCATTTACTGATTTGGTGCCGGCCTAGTGAACACTTCTTTAGTGTCTACTGTGTACCTGACCATGTACTATGGATCTGTTGGGAATTTAAATGAGTTCAACATTTATTCTAGCTTCAAAAACATATAGACTAATGTATTTCATATATTATGTGCCTACATATAATCCTGTGTAGAAAGTAGTATGTTCCATAATAAAAAGCAAAAAATTAAGCCTTTGGGAGTTCAGAGGAAAGATATTTTCAGCTGCAGAGTTCAGAGGAAAGATTATTTTCAGCTGTGGGGTAGTTATGGTGGGGAAGAAAGCAACAGTGTAAGCATCAGGGAAGGAGACAGCATATGGACTGGGTAGCTTTTGGACAGAAGTCATGGCAGCAGGGTTTTCCATGCCGACAAAACAGGTGGTGTAAAAATTATGACACACAGACTGTTTCCTTTTGGATAAAGAGAGGGTACATGAAGAAATCAGGAGCAGTAAACAAACTTGTAATGAGAATAAATGATTTGCAAAATAATTTATAGTTTTTACTTGGTAAAATTTTCAAAGAAAAACTGAAACTCATGTTAATACCTCCAGATATTAACAAAGCCATTGCCTATTTACTTTTGCAAAATAAAATGTTTAGGATTGACTTGAACTTTTAAAGTTTTGAATTGGTTGTGAAACAAAGAAAAGATAAAAGTATATCACCTTGGGTGGTTTAGTGGTAGAATGCTTGAGAGACCCAGGTTCGAGTCCTGACCCATAACCCCTCCCCCAAAAAAAAATATTTGACACCTAGGTTAGGCCCCTCTCAGTTTGGTTGAAAGCAAAAAATTGGAAACCACCTGAACTGCAAAATGATTTGATAACTAGTCATTAGTAATATTAGCCTTATTAACATAAACACCAATAATGCAGTGTTCCATTGATAAGCCTAGAGAGATTTATACCATTGGACAATCCGAACTAAAGCAAAGCCTTTCTTTTATAAAGTACAAGGGCAAAGTGAAGAGGAGGTAGGGAACTAAGTTAATGCCTTACCCTGATGTTCATTCCCAGTCACGTACATAACTTTTTAGACAGATTACATGCAGTAGTTGAGTATGTGGAAATAGCTTCGCTTAAAACTATTTTGTACTCCTGTATCCTTTTGAAAGTTCTCAGGTACTTCTGGATAAAATTTCTCTAATTCTTTTTTCCATTATTAACCTGTTTTTCCTCCTCACCTTCTTCTGATAGCAATGGGGATAAGAGGACCTGGAAGCAATAAGATCAGACGGAGGCACTTAAATATCAGAAGCCAAATGGGTGTGATTATCATATGAGTAGCAGAGCTGGAGTGACAACCATGGAAGTCTGACCTCAGAGATGGTAAATCCTAAGGGAAATATATATATGGGCATCCAACAAGGGTATTATTCACCTTGCATGGAGAAAAGAAATAAAATATCAAGATACATTGCCAAGATCCCATACATGAGCTAATATTCAGACTTGAGTTCCCTTGACTTGAAAGGAGTTGTACCCAGGAAGAAAAATACAAATCTTCAATACCTTTGTGTTCAAACTTGCTAGCTGTTGGAATGCAGTATACCAGAAATAGGGTGGCTTTTAAAAGGGGGGATTTAATAAGTTGCATTGATCCACTCTGTTATTTTGTCAATAAGTCTAGATGAACAAGAAAGGCTACCATGCCAAAAGCCTTGATAAAATGCATGCACTCAAGAGGGCAAAAGATATACCCTATGTTTAGCATGATTTATTTTAGCAGCATGATTGGGCAAAGTAAAAGAAAAATCATTCAATCTAAACCTCCTGCCATGCAGAATGAAGTGCCACACTGGTAAGCATCTTAGGTTTCTAGAGGCAGCTTCTTCCACACTTATGGATACTTCTTTAGACTTTGCACTGGGGTCACAAAAGTTTGAGAACAGCCCAGAGTATGTAAAGCACTGCAGCAGATCCAAGCTATGATGTCAACAGACCTGCCTCTTGTACAACATGGTGCACTCTGCAGTATTAGAATTATTGTTTGGGAAAAACAATGCTGTGCACGGATGATAATAAACCCTAGTGGTAGATAGGCTATACAGGCTCTCAGGGTTCTAAAGAAAGCCATGCCACGTACATTGGAAAGTTTCACACTTTTGTAACAGAACTCCTGGAATGCTACTGGTCAGTTAAGACAAGATCAGAGGGTAGAGGTAAGTGGATGGACTTAATAATTGAGAGGTTTATAGTCGATGTGTATGGGGCACACACGGTATGTACCCCAGAAGAGCAAGTTCTTAAAATCAATCCATTCCTGTGGGTGTGAACCCAGTATAAATAGGACCTTTAGATGAGGCTACTTCCATTAAGGTGTGTCCGACCTCAATTGGGGTGGATCTTAATTCTATGACTGGAGTCCTTTATAAAAAAATCAAATTCGGACAGAGAGAAAGCCATAGAAGCAAAAAGCTGAAAGCAGGAAGGGAAGAACCAGAAGACACCACCACATGCCTTGTCATGTGATAGAGGAGTCAAGGATCACCAGGAGATAGTGTTCAGGAAGAATGCCTTGATGATGCCTTGATTTGGACATCTTCCTAGCCTCAAAACTGTGAGCAAGTAAATTCCCATTGTTTAATCCAAATAATTTCATGGTATGTGGTTTCAGCAGCCTAGGAAACTAAAACCCAGTGATCCACTGGGTTTTGAATTTGGCTTCTTGTTACTGCAAGTTGGGATCTGCACAGGAAAATGTTTTGGTCCCCAAAGTAAGCACACTTTCTCAAAGATATACAGCAAAATTCACAAGAGCCATAAACTGTGACATCCACCTGTGTAACTAGGGTAACTTGTATCCAGGGTGCAGCAGGCAACTAGGAAAGTTACCCTCTTGCCCAGAGTGATGCTTTGATTATCTGGTTAGGTAGGGCTGCTGTTACACAAGTGGAGCAGTGAGAAAAATACATAGTACTTAGATAATCCACTTGGGTATCACTTGTTTCTTCTTTTCCTAATGGTTACTGTATTAGCTAGCATTCTTTAGAGAAACAGAATCTGCAGGAAATATCTGTAGATATAAAATTAATAAATGTCTCAAGTACCCATGGGAACGTAGAGTCAAAAATCTGTAGGGCAGGCTGTGAAGCTGAAGACTCTTGATGAAGGGTCTGGATGAACTCCACAGGAGAGGCTCACCAGCTGAAGCAGGAAGAGACACTGTCTCTTCTGAATCCTTCTTAAAAGCCTTCCAGTGATTAGATTAAGTGTCACCCATTGCAGAAGATATGCCCCTTGGCTGATTACTAATGCAAGCAGCTGTGGATGCAGCTGATGTGATCATGATTTAATTCTATGAAATGTCCTCATAGCAACAGATAGACCAGCACTTGCCCAACCAGACAAATGGTCACCACCACCTGGCCAAGTTGACACATGAGCCTGACCATGATAGTAACTGTGAACAAGAAAAATCATACTGGCCTGAGAAGGGCAGGGTGATCAGAGGCTCAGAACATTCAGGACTGAAGTCTGGGTCAAGTCACCAGATCAGCCACATAGATCAACAGAAATGTTAGTTGATCATAAAGGGAAATGAAAATGAATAGTATTATAGAGAGGGATGAGTACTCATTCCAGACCTGAGACCAGCTGCAAAGGTGGAGGATATAGTCTTTCCTGTGTGTCTTCCACTTTCTGAGTTTTCCTCAGAAAAATAGGCACTCTGGAATCCTGGAGGAGCTGGATTAACATGGAGCTGTGCAGTGCAATAATTGGCCTGTTGTGAACATGTAGATGCACTCCCCACACATGTCCCCCTCAGCTTCTTCAAGTTCTGCCTCAACCTCAGAGAACCTCTTCACCCAAGGTCACACCACTACCATGGTGACCCACATTTAATGGCTGATTACTGCAAGATTAGAAAGGCCAGGCCATTCCAGCCTATTGTGGCACAACTCTAATAGGTAAGTACATTTCAGAGCTCCTGTGCTAGAATGAAACTGTTATGTAACCCAGAAAAGCCATGCTCTTTTCCTAGTCCAATCTTGTGGGGCTAGACTGACTGTTTAGGGTGGAACATTTTGATTAGGTGGTTTCCATGGAGATGTTACCCACCCAATTGTGGGTGGAAGCTTTTAATTAGGTGGTTTCCGTGGAGATATATCACTGCCCATTCAAGATGGGTCTTTATCTGCTTACTGAAGTCCTTTAAGAGGGAATTATTTTGTAAAAAGCTCAGAGCTGATACAATCAGAGGTGTTTGGAGATGCAGAAAGAAAATGCCCCTGGGGAAGCTGTTTGAAACCAGAAGCCAAAGGACCAGCAGACACCAGCCACATGCCTTCCCAGCCAACAGAGGTGTTCTGGACGCCATCAGTCTTTCTTGAGTCAAGGAATCTTTATCTGGATGCCTTAGTTTGGACATTTTTATGGACTTAGAACTATAAACTTGTAATTTAATAAATTCCCTTTATAAAAGTCAACCCATTTCCTCATTTCCTGGTCTGTGCATTTCCCACACACACCCCCAACAAAAAATCAATCCATTTCTGCTATATTGAATTCCAGCAGCATTTGCAAAACCCATCCCCATGAGGATGGCCAAAATTTTGTTTGGGCTGAATCTCAGTTCAATTTCTCCCTCTGCCCAATCCTGCTTCCTCCCCTCTCTCTTCCATTGGAGTTGATCCTTCATAAATGTCATTCACCCTAAATACTATCTCAGGGCCTGCTTCCAGATAATCCAACCTGTAGCAGAAGGCAAAGATATATAGTTTCCTCTGTGCCTAGGGAGAAAAGAAAATGGTTTTATGGACATGAAACATAAGCTCTACCACACCAAGAGGTTCTTTCCCCTTCTGAACCTTTCAGCTCCCCCTTCCTCCCATTTTATAGAAGAGGATAATGAACATATTGAGGTTAAGTAGTTTGCCTAAAGTCACACAATTACCAATCCAAGAGTTGGAATTTGATTTCAGGTAGTATGGCAAAAGAGTCAATGCAAATGTTTCAAGTATTTGGAAGCATCTATTCATCATTATCTCATTTTGCTCTATACTAGATGTTACCTCTATTCCTTCCTTCAAAAACCATTAATCAAACATATCTAGAATTATCAGAGTTTTACTGAATGTTTTTTGAGTAATACAGGGTTATTACTTACATGATGAATACAAATGTAAAACACAATGTTAGTGGGAAAAGAAATGAAGCAAAATAAAATTCCATTGGCTAAGAGATTTCAAGTAGAGTCAAGAAGTCATTCTGAAGGTTACTCTTATGCAAGCTTCAGCTGGACAATGCAGATTGTCACAGTATGCCAGGCCCCAACCAAAAGTATTCCTGAAAACACTAAAGAGTACCCTAAGCTCTATCTAAAACTCTATAAAAGTTTTACTTAGTAAGTTTATTTTTTTGGAAACTTAAGGTCTCCAGACTGATCCTATGCCAAATAAGCCCTGAAACCCAGAGGCACCAGTCTCTCCAAGATCATAAACCAGTTTCATTCCTCTATCCCATAAGTAGACACCCTTTTACAGCAGAAAGAAGTCAAAATGGTCATTACCCAGATATCCCTCAAGATTGAGAGAATGATTAAATTAGAGGGAGGAGGTGTAATTGAGAAGTTAGGATTTAACAAATGATTACGACTGCTGATTCCTTATGTAGATATTTCCTTTTGGTTTCTAGTGTATCAGAATAGCCAGAAGGAAATACCTAAAATTGTTGAACTGTAATCCAATAGCCTTGACCTTTGATGATGTTTGCATAACTATATAGCTTTTATCATGTGTCTGTGTGATTGTAAAAACCTTGTGACTGACACTCCCTTTGTCCAGTGTATGGATAGACAAGTAATAAAATAAAGACATGTATGGAAAAAAAAAATACATCAGGAATACAGAGGGAAAAAATATGCCCCTTACGTAAAATATGGACAATAGTTATAGTACTACTTCAATAATCTTTCATCAATTGCAACAAATGTAACTACTGTTAAAAATAGTATAATTACAAGAAAAGTGTTATCATAATTGTAACAAATTTTTCATACCAATGCAAGTGTTGGTGGTGGGGTGGCATATCGGAATCCTGTATTTTATGCATGATTGTTCTATAAACCCACAACTTTTCTAATAAAAAAAAGTTTTTAATTAAAGAAACACAATGTTAATCTTCATCTTTCAAAGACATTTATCAGCCTTTACTGAAGTTTCTCTTTGGCTGTGATCTTCCTACATCCCTAGGTTTCTGCTGTGATCTAAGATCCTCTTCTCTCACTATAAGTCAACCATACTGATATCATTACTCTCCATTTATGAGCTGCTTTCTCCCAAGTCTCAAGAAACAATTCTCAAATTCCTGCCGTTTTCTAAAATATCCTGCTACAACCCTTTCTTCCTTTTGCTCTCTTTTTTTATACAATATGCCATGGCAGGCTGAGAAGAAGAGGGATTACTCTTTCTCATAGAAAAAGTATTAGAAAAGAAACAAACAAAAAAAATATTAGCACAGACTAAAGAAAAATTAACTCTCCCCCAGGAATACAGTTCTCATTCTTTAAGAAGTTTGAGAGGCTTAAATTCAGTAATTATCAAAAAAAACAGTTTTCTCACACTCCATGTAGTAAATATGCATATATAAAATATCACTCATTTAAGTTTTTTGTCTTTTCATTATGAGTTATTTACCTTGTTGCTAATTCTTTCAGTCCTAAAGAAACATTTTAATTATTTTAACTTTGCAATGTGTTTGAGTTATTTAAAGAGAGCACTTTTCTCACTTTTCTTTTCCTAAATGACTATAGTTTTCTTAACCATTTATTCTGCCATGCAAATTTAGAATCATTTGTTAAGTTAAAAAAAACGTTGGGGCTTTCATAGGAATAGCTTAAAATTAACGAATCAATTCAGAGAAAACAGACATTATGAAGAGACATAGTTTCATACGGCCTTTTCCACAATTTATACTGTGAAATATTCTGTACATAACAGAGAAATATATAAAGAACTTTTTGACCAATAGAGTTGTTAAGACTATGATTTCTATAAGCAAATAGCCAGGGTTCAAATCACATTTGACCACTCATTAATTATATTACCTTATGCAAATTACTTATCCTTAATGAGTCTTAGTTTCTCATCTGTAAAATAGACTAAATTAAGCCATGTAGTGATTTGAAAAGGCTTTTGTTTCTAATTGCAGAATATAGATTCAAATGGACAGAAAGTCTATGAGAAGAGCTCTTAAATAGATTTTGACTTAGTTTTCCTGACGGCAGCATCAGCCAAGCCAAAAAGTTTGGAAGAAGTCCCTTTGTAAAGTTACATCTTAAATATCAAATTTCCTAGGTCCAGATTCATTTCAATTTTAAGGCATCTCAGTTCTCTGCCTTTGCTAATATTATCTTGAGTGACATTCCTGTCTAAAACTGGCATCAATGGCATCTAATTTTATTTGCTTCTAGGTGAGTCCTTGGATAAAGTGCATTCCTGTGGTTTCTAGGGGACTAATCTGAACTCACCAGAATTTATTAAGAAATCCATGATTTGAAGTAGATGACACATTAGTTTAATGCTATAGTTGGTTATTTGAGAAGTATTGAGTATCATAACCCAAAAACCCCACCTTGTAGGAAAACAAAACTCTCCCAGAATTAATATGGTATTTCCAGTAAATGCTTCATTTTATGGGGTTTGACACAGAAATGCATTGCTCTTCAATTTCCATGATCCAATTAGACCATGATTTACATGCCGGGCTGCTTTTTTGTTGCTAGGGGATCCTGGTAGGCTATTATCTCACTGCTAATGTTAGCCTTAGCAGCTTTCCAGGGTGTTCCTTCCAAAGTTTCCAGGCCATTGTTTAAAAAATATGTTTAGGTCCTTTGCAACAAATGTTTGTTAGAGTACAGGAAACACGGAACACCACGATCTATACTGGGGGAGACCCATTTCAGTAGACGCTTTACTATTAGCAAAAAAGGATCTTAACGTTTTCACAGAAAATTTAGCCCCTTTTACTCAACTTGCAGTGTGCGTGGTTAGAAGCATCTATATAGGATAGAGTCCTGTATTTGAAAGAATTAAAGGAAGTTATCTGTGGGTTTAGAAATGGTACTTACGTGTATATGATGTGCGTTTTCACTTGTTATACATATACAGAATTTTAAAAAATGATGCATCCTCTTTGCTGTATCCCATTCAAATCTTTATTCCTTTGTGGTTAATTGCAGTTACAGATATGAATCTATAGCTTAGACAGTTTTAAAAATAGAAGAGTAATGTCTTGATGATTTTTAAAAATACAGCAGAAATATTAGATCGTGTAGAGGTATATTTAAAATGCATTATTGACTTAGTTAAAAATTCCATATGAGTAAATTCCTGTGACCTAATATAGGTGTCATTTTTCTTTGCATGCTTTTGCATGGCGGGGTCACATTTCATTCTTTTTCCTTGTGAGTATCCCGTTATTGCAACACCATTTGTTGAACTTTTGTTTGGTTGGTTTTTTTTGTTTTGTACGTTTCCTTGTTTGTTTGTTTGGGAAGTGCATGGACCAGGAATCAAACCTGGGTGTCCTGCTTGGCAGGTAAGAATTCTACCACTGATCTACCTTTGTACCCTCTAGTACCTTTGTAATTATCACCACAAAATACTTTGAATTATTTTGCATCCTATCTATAAGGATTCCAAAGAGGATTCTGGTAACTAGAGATAGATAAATCATGATTTTATATGGGGCAACAAATTCAGAAGAAAATGTATAAATAATGACATCATTGATAACTTAAACACATGTCACAATCTACCTATGATTTACTATTTATTTACTTACTTATTTTTTATCAATTGCTTGTTGTGTGTTGGGCACTGAGAATACATAAGAACAAAGAAAAATTATTGGAGATTTTGATGTCAAGAAAACCAAAGAAAGAGTGATTCATGAAGGAAGCATTGGCAAATGGTACCAAAGACTGCTGTCATGTCAAGATTTCAAAAGAAGTAGTCTGAAATATGTCCAGTATTTGCATCATTAAGAAGTCATTAATAACCTGGTGAAAGCAGTGGGTTGAAGGGCTTATAACAGTAAAGAAAATGTAGACCACACTTTCTTACAACTTGCTTAAGAAACGTAGCTCTAAAGTGGAAAGAGGGATGGGACATTGGCTGGAAGTCCCAGGGGAAAGCATACTTACTATCTTAAGGACTTGAGAAGCTTGTAGAATGATGGGAGCCACAGAAGAGGATAGATTAGCTTTGGTCTAGTGCAAGGATACCTTACCCACTCTAGCAGGAGAAAATGCTGAGAGATACCTCAGTGGATTCCCACATTTCAGATATCATGACTCCATGCCCTCATTACATATTAGGTCCTAGTGGTAATCAAGGTTAATTACCTCAGTCAGTACAGTAAATCTTTTCTTGTGTCTGGTGGTTAGTTAGCTTGAAAAGCCCAAAATGCTCAGCTATTAGTCGTGGATTCCAGTATACTACAAATCCCCTGAATCATATATCAGTCTTGCTGTTTTATAAAATAACTTGTCTCAGTAATCTCAACATGAAGTAAGTCATGGCTCTATTTAAAGACACAACTAGTTCCAATTGGTTATAACTAGTTCTTATTTTATATTTATTTATTTAGATGTTGAACTTGTCACTATTTATACAAGGACAAGTTTTTCAGCTGACATTAATATATTTAGCATATAAGCATGATAAGAAATGGTGGTCCTTGTTGACTTTTTTTTTTTTGCATGGGCAGGCATCGGGAATCGAGCCTGGGTCTCCAGCATGGCAGGCAAGAATTCTGCCACTGAGCCACCGTTGCACTGCCCCCTCATTGACTTTTATAAGATGCAAAGGTATGGTAGACTTTTTTTTAAAGACAAAATAAGAGGGAAAAAAGTCCTTAGCTCAAGGTAATTCCCCCAAATGCTCAATGTCCCACACCATAATCTTTCCAGACAGTTCTTCAGAAGACTATTTTAACCTGGTGAAATAGTTTGATATAAGGGTCAGAATCACTGCACTATTCTTGTAATAATGCAAAACGTTTGTAACATGTTACAAAACCTCATTTCAGATTATGTTTCACAACCCAATTTCAGAGTTTTCCCCGACTTTACTATGGAAGGAGTATCTTCTTTAGTACTATAGAACAAACCCTTGGTTAGGGATTAATTACCAAGGTAACCAGGTCAATGCCTCTAAGCTGTCCAGCTCTATCCTATTCATTTCAAAAAGCATCCAGGCTTTCTGGCCCATATTGATGTTTTGGCACATATTGATTCCCCCTGCCCCTAGAAACAGCACCAGCTAGGTCCCAAAGAGTCTTTTTCATTATAGCAAATCTAGTGAAAGAAAAAATACTGTATGCTAGTGGTGCTCAATAGATGATTTCACATGAACTTGCTGCCAGAAAAAACAAATGTAGGGCCACTTTAATGGTTGTGTGGTAGCCCTTTAAAATCGCTCTCAGTATGACATTTTCATTTAATACTAACTAGCTATACTAAAGTTTTTTCTTATTTTTTTACATGAAAGCTTTAACCCATTCATTTTCTTTCTTGGCTACCAGACTGCTGCTTCTTTGTCTGATGTGGCAGTGAAGTGAGCTCCACAGCCTATTCAAAAAAGTCTGCTAGGATCTAGGTTTCATTCACCCGTACTCTTCCTTTTGTGCCAATCCAAACACTGAATGTCTCTGAGGCTTGGGGATACTTTTTTCCTCTTTGCATCAGCCCATACATTGATTCCCTTTAATCGAAAAGAGGTAGTGATTTCAGGATACCAGTAAACAGAGACTCGTTAAAAGCTTTTACAGACCCTTTATTTCTTTCATGGATTCAGTTAAATCATGAAACGCAATATCCAGGTATTGCCTGTCTTCCACAAATATGTACGTAAAGGTGGGAATCCTTAATACTTGAACCAATCTTGACCCTCAGAGCTGCTTTGCTCACTGAGTGAGCAGGTATAGGAAATGAAAAGCTCTGGCCCATAGCAAACTTTATGTAAAGATGTCACAGGAATGTTTCACCAGATGGTGGGAGCATTCTAAGTCCTTTTTCTTACTTCCCCTGAGGCAGAAATCATGAATCTACGATGAAACAATTTCTTTTACTGTATTTGAGATGCAAAAAGACACATCTCCTTGATCCCTCTATGGAGCTATTTCTATCGTAAGTAAAAGGATCTAGATTCCTAAACTAAGCAAATAATTTGAAAATGTCAATTATTTTCACTCAATGTCAATAGTTGATATGCAACTTCTTGAGAAAGGGCCTAGCAAATGTTATTAAGAAAAATGGTTCTCATTTATTAGTCTCATCTGTTCTCACCAAAAAAAAAAAAAGCTTTACATGGCAATTCCAGGTGTCACAAGACATGTTTAGAGAATACATTTGGGGGTTTCCTGTAAGAGAAATGCATGTTAGACAGGTATAGCAGTTTATAAGTTTTAGTCAGTTATTTTTTCCCTATAAAAATCATCTCATTTGATTGCTAAGAGCTAAGATATGCATAAAAAAACTATGTTTAAACTTGTTTAAGAAAAATTTTAGAATTTTTAAAATTTTCTAAGTATTTTCTTAAACTTTTGACAATTTAATCTAAAATCTACTTATACTATGTAATTTTTTTTTTCAGATTTACTTACCTGTAAAGTTAATTTCTTTAAAAAATTATGAGATTTATTTGTGGCTTCAGGAAGGCCTTTAAAGGGTTTTGTCAACTTGATGTCAAAAGTCCTTGGAAACTTAAAAATAAAAAATGACAGAGTTTGTCATTTTAAACCTTTTAACATGTGTAATTCAGTGAGTGACATTAATTATATTATATTAATTATATTCACATTGTTGTAGTTGTCTGCATAGTCTATACACTAGACCATTATCAGGTATATGATTTGCAACTATTTTCTCCCATTTTATAGGTTTTCTTTTCATTTTCTAGATAATGTCTTTAGATAAGCAGGTGTTTTTAATTTTTATAAAGTCAAATTTATATACTTTAACTTTTGATGTTAAATTAATCTCCATTGTTTCTATAAAGAATATATCAGAGAATATTCATGGAGACAGAAATTAGATTACAGATTGACAGGAGCAGGGGGTAGGGGGAAGAGCAACTTAATGCAGTATGGGCATAGGGTTTCTGATTAGGAAGATGGAAAAAGTTTTAGTAATCAGAGGTGGTGAAAGTATTACAAAATTGTGAATGTGATTAATCACGTTAGGAGTGTTTGAGATGGGAAAATTTACATTGTATGTATATTGCCATAACTTAAAAAAAATAGCAAGAGAACAACTAAAAAGACAATGACAAATAATGGAATATGTGGTCCTGGATGAGATCTAACAAGGAACGAGAAAAGACTCTAAAAAACATTATTGAGACATATAAAATTATTGAAATACAGACTGTAAGCTTGATATCAATGCCAAATTTTTTGACATCAAAAATTAAGGGCGGGCCGCGGTGGCTTAGCGGGCAAGAGTGCTTGCCTGCCGTGCCGGAGGACCCCGGTTCGATTCCCGGCCCCAGCCCATGTAAAAAACAAACAAACAAACAAAATATAATAAAACAAGAAAATGTTTAAAAATGTTTCCCCTTCTTCCTCCCTTCCTTCCTTCTCTGTCTTTCTTTCCTTTCCTCCCTCTCTCTTTAAAAAAAAAAAAAAAAAAAAAAAAAAAAAAAAATTAATGACAGGACTTCTGGAGAAGATGGCAGCTAAGTAAGACGCGCGGGTCTTAGTTCCTCCTCCAGAACAGCTACTAAAGAAATAGAAACGGTACAGAACAGCTCCCAGAGCCACGACAGAGACCAAAAAGACAGCATACCCCATTCTGGAACGGCTGAACCGGCAGGGAGAATCCACAGCGGTGAGATCACCAAGGGGCGCACGCTTCCCCGGGCCAGGGCAACTGACGGCCGGAGTCCCTCCCTCCCTCCTTCCCGGACCAGCTGGGAGAATTGGACAGGCGATCTCCTCAAGCCACGGCGGCTGGCGCCCCCCTCCCATGTGCGGCCCCCCGGACCGGCTGGGAGAATTGGATCGGAGGTCCCCCAAGCCGCGGAGACTGGCGACTGGGGTCCCTTCCACACATGTGGCTTCCCGGTTCAGCTGGGAACGTTGGATAGGCACTCCCCAATCCACGGCGGCCAGCACCCCCCCGCCATGATTGGCATCCCGGGCCGGCTGGGAGATTTGGACCGGCACTCCCCCAAGCCACGGAGGCCGGCGACCCTCCCCACGCGCGGATTCCCGGGCCGGCTGGGAGATTCGGATCGGCACTACCCCAAGCCACTTCGGCTGGTGACCCTCCCCCACAGCGAGAGTTTTCCAAAGTTAAAGGAGCCACAGCATCTTTTACTGGTGGGACCCGCACACAGACGAGCGCCACGAGCACCAACTACTGTGCAGGATAAGAAAAACAGAGCCCAGAGATTTCACAGAAAAATCTTTCAACCTGCTGGGTCCCACAGCCAGGGAAATCTGATTAAATGCCCACACACCAGCAGAAAATAACAGATCACACTCGGAAAATTGAAGATATGGCCCAGTCAAAGGAACAAACAAATAGTTCAAATGAGATACAGGAGCTGAGACAACTAATGCTGAATATACAAAGAGAAATGGAAAACCTCTTCAAAAACCAAATCAATAAATTGAGGGAGGACATGAAGAAGACATGGGCTGAACAAAAAGAAGAAATAGAAAATCTGAAAAAACAAATCATACAACTTATGGGAGTGAAGGACAAAGTAGAAAAGATGGAAAAAGCAATGGATACCTACAATGATAGATTTAAAGAGACAGAAGCTAGAATTAGTGAACTGGAGGATGGAACATCTGAATTCCAAAAAGAAACAGAAACTATCGGGAAAAGAATGGAAAAATTTGAGCAGGGGATCAGGGAACTCAAGGACAATATGAAGCGCACAAATATACGTGTTGTGGGTGTCCCAGAAGGAGAAGAGAAGGGAAAAGGAGGAGAAAAACTAAAGGAAGAAATTATCACTGAAAATTTCCCAACCCTTATAAAAGACCTAAAATTACAGATCCAAGAAGTGCAGCACACCCCAAAGAGAATAGACCCAAATAGGCGCTCTCCAAGACACTTACTAGTTAGAATGTCAGAGGTCAAAGAGAAAGAGAGGATCTTGAAAGCAGCAAGAGAAAAACAATCCATCACATACAAGGGAAACCCAATAAGACTATGTGTACATTCTCAGCAGAAACCATGGAAACTAGAAGACAGTGGGATGATATATTTAAATTACTAAAAGAGAAAAACTGCCAACCAAGACTCCTATATCCAGCAAAATTGTCCTTCAAAAATGAGGGAGAAATCAAAACATTCTCAGACAAAAAGTCACTGACAGAATTTGTGACCAAGAGACCAGCTCTGCAAGAAATACTAAAGGAAGCACTAGAGTCAGATACGAAAAGACAGAAGAGAGAGGTATGGAGAAGAGTGTAGAAAGAAGGAAAATCAGATATGATATATATAATACAAAAGGCAAAATGGTAGAGGAAAATATTATCCAAACAGTAATAACACTAAATGCTAATGGACTGAATTCCCCAATCAAAAGGCATAGTCTGGCAGAATGGATTAAAAAACAGGATCCTTCTATATGCTGTCTACAGGAAACACATCTTATGCCCAAAGATAAACATAGGTTGAAAGTGAAAGGTTGGGAAAAGATATTTCATGCAAATAACAACCAGAAAAGAGCAGGAGTAGCTATACTAATATCCAAAAAATTAGACTTCAAATGTAAAACAGTTAAAAGAGACAAAGAAGGACACTATATACTAATAAAAGGAACAATTAAACAAGAAGACACAACAATCATAAATATTTATGCACCGAACCAGAATGCCCCAAAATACGTGAGGAATACACTGCAAACACTGAAAAGGGAAATAGACACATATACCATAATAGTTGGAGACTTCAATTCACCACTCTCATCAATGGACAGAACATCTAGACAGAGGATCAATAAAGAAATAGAGAATCTGAATATTACTATAAATGAGCTAGACTTAACAGACATTTATAGGACATTACATCCCACAACAGCAGGATACACCTTTTTCTCAAGTGCTCATGGATCATTCTCAAAGATAGACCATATGCTGGGTCACAAAGCAAGTCTTAACAAATTTAAAAAGATTGAAATCATACACAACACTTTCTCGGATCATAAAGGAATGAAGTCGGAAATCAATAATAGGCAGAGTGCCAGAAAATTCACAAATACGTGGAGGCTCAACAACACACTCTTAAATAACGAGTGGGTCAAAGAAGAAATTGCAAGAGAAATTAGTAAATACCTTGAGGCGAATGAAAACGAAAACACAACATATCAAAACTTATGGGACGCAGCAAAGGCAGTGCTAAGAGGGAAATTTATTGTCCTAAATGCCTTTATCAGAAAAGAAGAAAAGGCAAAAATGCAGGAATTAACTGTCCACTTGGAAGAACTGGAGAAAGAACAGCAAACGAATCCCAAAGCAAGCAAAAGGAAAGAAATAACAAAGATTAGAGCAGAAATAAATGAAATTGAAAACATGAAAACAATAGAGAAAATCAATAAGATCAGAAGTTGGTTCTATGATAAAATCAATAAGATTGATGGGCCCTTAGCAAGATTGACAAAAAGAAGAAGAGAGAGGATGCAAATAAATAAGATCAGAAATGGAAGAGGAGACATAACTACTGACCTCACAGAAATAAAGCAGGTAATAACAGGATACTATGAACAACTTTACACTAATAAATACAACAATCTAGATGAAATGGACGGGTTCCTGGAAAGACATGAACAACCAACTTTGACTCAAGAAGAAATAGATGACCTCAACAAACCAATCACAAGTAAAGAAATTGAATCAGCCATTCAAAAGCTTCCTAAAAAGAAAAGTCCAGGACCAGACGGCTTCACATGTGAATTCTATCAAACATTCCAGAAAGAATTAGTACCAACTCTCCTCAAACTCTTCAAAAAAATCGAAGTGGAGGGAAAACTACCTAATTCATTCTATGAAGCCAACATCACCCTCATACCAAAAACAGGCAAAGATATTACAAAAAAAGAAAACTACAGACCAATCTCTCTAATGAACATAGATGCAAAAATCCTCAATAAAATTCTAACAAATCATATCCAACAACACATTAAAAGAATTATACATCGTGACCTAGTAGGATTCATCCCAGGTATGCAAGGATGGTTCAACATAAGAAAATCAATTAATGTAATACACCATATCAACAAATCAAAGCAGAAAAATCACATGATCATCTCAATTGATGCAGAGAAGGCATTTGACAAGATTCAACATCCTTTCCTGTTGAAAACACTTCAAAAGATAGGAATACAAGGTGTATTAGTTAGGGTTCTCTAGAGAAACAGAATCAACAGGGAACACTTGCAAATATAAAATTTATGAAAGTGTCTCACGTGAACGTAGGAATGCAGAGTCCAAAATCCACAGGGCAGGCTGCTAAGCCGAGGACTCCAATGGATGGCCTGGATGAACTCCACAGGAGAGGCTCACCAGCCAAAGCAGGAATGCAACCTGTCTCCTCTGAGTCCTCCTTAAAAGGTTTCCCATGATTGGATTTAGCATCACTAATTGCAGAAGACACTCCCCTTTGGCTGATTACAAATGGAATCAGCTGTGGATGTAGCTGACGTGATCATGACCTAATCCTATGAAATGTCCTCATTGCAACAGACAGGCCAGCACTTGCCCAATCAGATGAACAGGTACCACAACTTGGCCAAGTTGACACCTGTCCCTAACCACGACACAAAGGAACTTCTTTAAAATGATAGAGGGAATATATGAAAAACCCACAGCTAATATCATCCTCAATGGGGAAAAATTGAAAACTTTCCCCCTAAGATCAGGAACAAGACAAGGATGTCCACTATCACCACTATTATTCAACATTGTGTTGGAGGTTCTAGCCAGAGCAATTAGACAAGAAAAAGAAATACAAGGCATCAAAATTGGAAAGGAAGAAGTAAAACTATCACTGTTTGCAGACGATATGATATTATATGTCGAAAACCCAGAAAAATCCACAACAAAACTACTAGAGCTAATAAATGAGTACAGCAATGTAGCAGGTTACAAGATCAACATTCAAAAATCTGTATCATTTCTATACACTAGTAATGAACAAGCTGAGGGGGAAATCAAAAAACGAATCCCATTTACAATTGCAACTAAAAGAATGAAATACCTAGGAATAAATTTAACTAAAGAGACAAAAAACCTATATAAACAAAACTACAAAGAACTGCTAAAAGAAATCACAGAAGACCTAAATAGATGGAAGGGCATACCGTGTTCATGGATTGGAAGACTAAATATAGTTAAGATATCAATCCTACCTAAATTGATCTACAGATTCAATGCAATACCAATCAAAATCCCAACAACTTATTTTTCAGAAATAGAAAAACCAATAAGCAAATTTATCTGGAAGGGCAGGGTGCCCCAAATTGCTAAAAACATCTTGAGGAAAAAAAACGAAACTGGAGGTCTCGCGCTGCCTGACTTTAAGGCATATTATGAAGTCACAGTGGTCAAAACAGCATGGTGTTGGCATAAAGATAGATATATCAACCAATGGAATCAAATAGAGTGCTCAGATATAGACCCTCTCATCTATGGACATTTGATCTTTGATAAGGCAGTCAAGCCAACTCACCTGGGACAGAACAGTCTCTTCAATAAATGGTGCCTAGAGAACTGGATATCCATATGCAAAAGAATGAAAGAAGACCCGTATCTCACACCCTATACAAAAGTTAACTCAAAATGGATGAAAGATCTAAACATTAGGTCTAAGCCCATAAAAGAGTTAGAGGAAAATGTAGGGAGTTATCTTATGAAACTTACAATTGGAGGCAGTTTTATGGACCTTAAACCTAAAGCAAGAGCACTGAGAAAGGAAATAAATAAATGGGAGCTCCTCAAAATTAAACACTTTTGTGCATCAAAGAACTTCATCAAGAAAGTAGAAAGACAGCCTACACAGTAGGAGACAATATTTGGAAATGACATATCAGATAAAGGTCTAGTATCCAGAATTTATAAAGAGATTGTCTAACTCAACAACAAAAAGACAGCCAACCCAATTACAAAATGGGAAAAAGTCTTGAACAGACACCTCTCAGAAGAGGAAATACAAATGGCCAAAAGGCACATGAAGAGATGCTCAATGTCCCTGGCCATTAGAGAAACGCAAATCAAAACCACAATGAGATATCATCTCACACCCACCAGAATGGCCATTATCAACAAAACAGAAAATGACAAGTGCTGGAGAGGATGCAGAGAAAGAGGCACACTGTCCTGAGGCAAAATCTCCTCTGGTTCTTGACCTGTAAAACTCAGAACACATTATCTGCTGCCAACATACAAAGGAGGGACAGTCATAAGCTACATATTCCCATTTCCATAGGGAAAAATTGGAAGGAACACAAGGATCACTGGACCCAAGCAGTTTTGAAAACCTGATTTCAAAGTCTGAGGGTCACTTATCACCAGGGCTTTAGAAAACAACAGTCCCACCCTTTCCAAGGGCCTCCACAGAGGCCTGCCTCTCTTGGAATGCAACTATGGGGGACATTGGGGAAACCACCTTTTTCTCGACTTCACCCTCTCCAAGCATTCTATTTAAGACTTTATCAAGGTATCTCTAGAGTCCACAATTCTACCAACAATCTCTTCAAAACATTCTAAGCCTTCTCTATCAAGCTCCTAACAACTCTTCTAGCATCTTCCCTTTATCTATTTAAAAAGCCATTCCAACATGTTTGGTATTTGCAAACTGCAGCAGCACCCCACTTTTCTGGTACCGTAATCTGTTCTAGTTAGAAAGCTGCAAGAAGGTAATATACCAGAAACAGAATGACTTTTTAAAAGGACAGTTTATTAAGTTGCAAATTTACCAGACATCCATGAATTGACTGATCTCCCACAACATTCTATGGAGGAGCTCCGTGAGCGGCCTTCTACATGCAGTGCAAGTTTCGGGATGCCACACTTAAAGACAAATAGCCTGATTCAGTCCCTCAAGTTTTCACCAGACAGATTGGGCCAGTTATACATACTCCTAATTTGTGCACAAGGGTTACTGTACTCCCTCTAAAACCAGGAGCAGTGATCTTCACTTGGAGAGCAAGCCAGCTCCACATCTAGTTGGTGAGGGGGGGGTGGGACCAGCCAGGAAAAGTTGTCTTTTTCTTGATTTAGTTTTTACACTCATACTGTAATCCTTTAACAATTTCTGGGGCTTTACAAAAGTTGTTTCTGACAGTTCTTGCTGGCTACTCAAATCTTTTATGGGGAGATGGAACCCTGAAGTTTCCCACTCTACCATCTTTACTGGGGTTATGTGCCCAGGCAGTTTTAAGAGAAATATAAAATAATTTAACTGTTTGCCTCTCATGACTACTCTCAAATTAACATAGGTAGTTTTAAAGAGATTTGGAAAGATATAGTAAAAGAAAAAAACAGGTAAAATTGAAAGAGTATTCTTTCTTTGATGACTTTGTTAATAAGAAAAGGCTCGCTGCCTGATGCACACAGAGGCCGCTACAACATCAGGATTTTGAGAAAAGAAAGAAATTTATTGCAAGATTGGCAAGGAGACAGGAGGCAAAGCTTAAATCTGTCTCTCTGATCTGAGAGCTAAGGTAAATATTATGGGAATGGAAGGTGCGAGGTAGGGACAGAACTAGGGAGTTTTGACTTGTCATCATGCGATTGGTTAATTATACAGTTGTCCACATGTGTTAGTGTGGATTTTAAGCTGGATCTTCCTTACTGAAGGACCTCCCATACTTGATTTGCTTCTGATATGTCCTTGCCCTTAGTTTTAGTTTGTTAATACTGCTGGAAATGTAATATACCAGAAATAGGTTGGCTTTTATAAAGGGAATTTATTAAGTTACAAGTTTACAGTTATAAGGCTATAAAATTGTTGAAACTAACTCATCCAGAGAAAGATCTCTTGACTCAAGAAAGGGTTTCTCTATCAGCTGGGAAGGCACATGGCAATGTCTGCTAGCTTTCTCTTCCAGCATCTCACTTCAAACAGCTCCCCCAGGGGCATTTTCCTCCTGCATCTTCAAATAGCTCTGTCTTTGTCAGCTCTGAAGCTTTTTCCAAAATGGTTCCCTCATAAAGGACTCCAGTAAGGGACCCACCTTGAATGCATGGAGATGCATCTCCATGGAAGCCACCTAATCAAAGGTCCCCACATCTCCATGGAAACAATTTAAAAAGATCCCACCCAACAATACTGAATCAGGATTAAAGAACATGACTTTTCTGGGGTACGTCACAGTTTCAAACTGGCACACCCTCTTAATCTTGGGTCCAAGTGAAGTGAGCATTGTCTAGTTAACTGCAGATCTTATCACCTCAGCATTCGCAGAAACAGACTGTTGTCCTTTAGAAGACTTTTGAAACGCTAGACAATGCTTTCAAGATAAAAGTGTAATATCCCTAACATAACTGTTTAGCTGGCAGGTTTCTAAAACTTTGGCATTAGTTTATCCTCAGGACATTACCACTAGGCCTATTTCCACCTTTGCATAGGAAGTATTCTTAGATATATCTTTGACATCTTTGTATCAGATAACCTTTAATTCTCTAGAGATTAGAGCAATTGACAATCAGATTGTGTTGTCCCAAACATACTCACATAAAAGACATTTAAATAAGCTTCATAGTGGTTTGCCCAAGAGAAAAGGTTTCCCTGTAATTAGGAAGAACACTTACCATACTACCATCTGTGCCTTCTGTCAGGTTTTTAAGCATACTGCTTTCAGATATGCATCTTCCATTTCGAATTTAATTTGTCCATTTTTATTGAACCCAGATTTTATCACACTCAGTGAATATTATCCACATTTTAGATAAAGATAGCATTTTAACATCTTGTTTGTTTTTATTAAAAATAATTCTAAACAGTTGTCGTTTTAAAAAATCTGGCAGATGCAGAAGCATGAGTTGTTTACTGCACAAGAAATAGTCCCTTTTTCTTCAAAAATAGATATATATGACAGAGTAAGAGGACATTTTCAGCATCTTTCAAGCCATTTCAAGTTTTTATTGTGCTTTACAATATGAACAAAAGTTATTTTAATGCAAGTGACAGTATGACAGATTTTATTGTTTGGGAAGTAATTCAGGTTTATTTAATAGCCTTGAACCCTATTTTGATGCTTTATCATTTAAAAATGCTAACTGCCTAGTTCAAAATAGTTTGTAAATTCTATTTGGTTTTGAGATGCATGTTTTGTTTTGTTTTTTCCAAATATGGTCCCTCAGGCTGCAAACCCTGATATATGATCTTCCTGAAACAGGGATTTCTGGGCCCATCTTTTATGCAAAATTACCACTCATTGAAAAAAGAAGCTACAAATATAAACACCGACATTTTATTTTTATTAATTAATTGTTTCAACTTGGGAGCACAAATAGATACCTCTACAGTACCTTCAGATATACCTGAATTTGAACCTAATCTTCTGAAAAGTCATATTTAGTCTTTTAATTGTAATCAATGCAATTTCTTTAAAATGTCCTTTATGAAATAATGGATGGCCCAGAAATAAGTTGTCACATATATAGAAACTTGATATTGACATACTGGATACTGCAAATCATTAAAGATGTGACATACTATGCCATAAATGATGCTGAAACAACTGGATATCATAAAGACCCAGGGCCCAGGCTGTGCCCCTCCTACATTTTGAAAGCAAGTCACACAGCCACCTATATGACTCTGCCAAATCTTGCGGAAGTCTATTTTAACCAAAACTCAGGAGAGTCTTCTGAACGTTACAAGCACACCCACCTTCTCCCACCCCCCACCCCAACCTGGCATGCCCTTTCTCTTGGTTTTGGGTGGAGTGCAGGTTTCCATTGCCCAACCAGCCACCATTGGGATGAATTATTCTCCTGTCCGTTCTTGGGTCTCGGGCTTGTGCTGGGCTGGAACAGTTATTTACAGGAAAACAAATGTAATTGATTCTTGACTTTACACCACATACAACACTCAATTCCAGGAATATTAATGATTAAGTAACACTTTAAAATGTTTAGTATAAAATGCCAAAGAATATCTTTTGACCAACGTGTGTACGAGGATTTCTTATCCAAAGAACAAAAAGGGTGAGGATGTGTGTGCATGTACATATGTGTATGTTTATATTTATTCTTATTTGTATGTATAGAGAGACTGTTAAGGATTTTTTTTAGTGTTCTTATATGTGTTTTTCTAAAAGTATGAGTCATTTTCACACAAATTCATGCACACTATTATTAAAGGTAAATCCATTTTTTAACTTTTTTATTGTATACTGTAACATATATACAAGGTAAAGAAATAAAATAAGCAATAGATTTCAAAGCACTCTTCAACAAGTAGTTACAGGAGAGATTCCAGAGTTTGTCATGGGCTACCATACAATCATCTCAGATTTTTCCTTCTAGCTGCTCTAGAATATAGGAGGCTAGAAGGCTTAAATATTTTATCGTCACTACAGTCGATTCTTTCTTTCTTTTTTGTGAAAAATAAGACATATACAAAAAAGCAATAAATTTCCAAGCACAGCACCACAATTAGTTGTAGAACAGATTTCAGAGTCTGATGTGGGTTACAATTCTACAATTTTAGGTTTTTATTTCTAGCTGCTCTAAGATACTGGAGACTAAAAGAGATATCAATTTAATGGTTCAGCAATTATATTCATTTGTTAAATTCTATGTTCTCTGTTTCAAATATTATATTTTCAGTTTTAAAAATACAAGCCAAGGACTTGAAAAAGAGATTCTCAATATATGTGATCAACATGGAATTAATCTGGAAAATACCAAAGATCTTCTAGAAATCAAAAAGAGAAATACAAACAACTAAATGGAAAAATGCACAATAGAGATGAATTGGTAAGTCATAGAGTAGGCTAAGGAAAAGAGGGACAAACATGTAGGAAAAGTTGTTTCACCTCTCCAATAACCAGAAAAATGCACATTGAATACAGTGAGAGATCCTTTCACACCAGTCAAATAGCAAAATTTAAAAAGTCTGACAATACCAAGTTTTGGCAAGGATGTGGAATAGGACGTTTTATTAATGATTGGCTGTAATGTAAATTGGAATATCCACTTTGGAAAATAATGACATCACCTAGTAGATGTAATGCCAAGAATTTCAAACCCAGACATGTGCCTTAAAGAGACTCTCATATATATATGAAGCATGTGTGCATGACTATTCATGACAATATCATTTGTCTTAGCAAAACATTAGAATCATTCCAAATGTCCAACAATAGGGAAGTAGATAAATTTTGGCTTATGAACTTAAGACTAACAACTTGGATAATGTCCACAAACCTGATCTTGTTGTTTTGTTTTCTTTTTAAAGCATATTACAGAAGATTACATACTTTATGACACCAATTATATAAAGCCTTAAGCCGTGCAAAACAAGAGAAAATCCATATGTGTGTGTTCATGTATGTAATGTGTGTTTGTGCACATATGTTTTGTATAAATATAGAGAGAGATAGATTCAAGAATGAAGACATGCATGAGAATGAAAAATTAAAAACACCAACTTCAGGTTAATAATAGCTAGCACTTATAGTGTTGATTTGGTATGAACCTTAGTCTGAGTACTTTCTATAAAATAATCTATTAAACCTTACTCCAACTCTATGAATTAAGAATCATTATTATTTGCATTGTAGATGAGGAAATTGATGCATGTAAGAGATTACTAAGGTCATCGAAACAGTGGTGTTAGAACTAGCATTTGAGCCCAGGCAGGCTAACTCCACACCGCCCTTGTAGCCCTGTAGTAAACTGCCTTGGGTGGGGAGAAAGGCCAACTAGAAAACAAATCAGGGGAGATCTGACAGGAAGTACTGTGATGTGGTTGAAATTCCATAAATCTTAAGTGTAGGGTTTTCCATTGTTTATAAATACCACAATGTATTTACCCATTCAGTATTGATGAGTACCTGGATAATTTCCAATTCTGAGCTACTATGAATAGTGTTGCCATGTACATTTTTGTGCATTTCTTTTGGTTAATGTATGCTCACTGTTAGGGATAGAGAGACGAGTGGGACTGTGAGTTAGAGGGTGTGCATCTATTCAACTTAAAGCAAATATCATCAGCTTTCCAAATTCCTTGTGCCAATCTCAGTTCCCACCAGCAGCAGATGAGCGTTCTGGTTGCTCCACATCCTTACTAACATTTGGCAATTTTTGTCTTTTTTATTTACCAGTAATCATGCCTTCGTGTCTTAATGTACTTTGAATGTCAAAACTGTAACATCTTAAAAAAAAAAAAAGGAAAAGCCTAATAAAGCTGCTGAATTAGTGATTTTTATACTTACATTCTTTGCCATTTCTTATTTTTAGCAAAGAGAAGAAGTGACATATCAACCCATGCCCAATCGTTGTCATCCTCATGCTGCTCCCCCCACCAACCCCCAAAATTTAGGTACCAACTTTTAAAATTGGATGGAAATTATTCAAATTGTGAGATCATTCTCCAATTCCTAGAGATGGAAATTGCTAGATGCTAGCAAGACTAAGGGGCCATGTCTCCATGGAGGAGCTGTTTTTCATTTATTTAGTGCAACAATTTCTAAATGTACAGCTCTTGGCCTAGTCCTCTAACTGCCTTCTCAGCAACTGCACACTGATAGTCTACCAACACTTAAAGCCGATTAGTGTAGGATGGAAAGAGCATTGCACTGGGAATCTAGGGATGGTGTTGATTTATCTCTGCCTCTAAATAGAATTGAACTTTTAACCAAGTTATTTAACCTTTTATTTTGTAGCATCCTGGAAATGTTCCAATCTTAGAGACTTTGCAATGTGGTTCCCTCTTTTTCATGGCTCACATCCACACATTCTTCAGGTCTTGCTCGAACGCCACATAATTAAGAGGAATTTCTTGTTCTTTCCTCTTACCCCACCCCACCCCAACATTTCTGGCATTGTCATTTAGCATTTATCACCATTCAACATCTATAAATAGTAAAACCATTTTATAGTCTCTACAATTATTAGAATGGATTCAATAATCAATAAAATATTGTCTTTGCCTAAAATTTTGACTGTTTGACTGTAACAGAACTTACAGTCTTCTCCAGCATCATGGCTCCCCTCCTACAACAGAAAGGATTCTCTTTATTGCCTAAGTGTGAAATCTCAGATTCATTTGTACTTCGTCCATCTTTTCTATCTTCCTAAGCTCCATTATCAATATTTCTCCCCAGCTATTCTTCATTTTAAAATGACTTACATTTCTTTTGTTTTCCCACTCTGTCCATCTTATCCCATCATACTAAATCCATCTTGCACATCACTATAGTAGATGTGCATATTTTTTCATACTAAATCCATTTTGCACATCACTGTAAAAGAATTCTACTAAAAGATGGCCCCTCCAACCAATTTTGTCTGTATTATGTCAGCATTCCACATATGTTCCATTATTTTAAGAAACATTGGGAAAAATAAAAATTAATTTCCTATATCTCTCATTGTGGCACTGAATTTTAGACTGTTTTTATTACTACTTACTGTGTATGTGTGCGTGTGTGTGTGTGTGTGTGTATGTAATATATCTTCAATATTATATATCTCTCAAAATTGCAAAAAAAGGTGGAAAAAGTATCTGGCATTTTGAATGTCTCTCTTACTGGCATAGTGAATACATTTCATGTACAAATTTCATAGCACACAACTCAGGTGAGCATATTTTCTTTTTGTTTCTAAAATGTATAGTGAGTGATCTCTCTACTGAGTTCCTCTTCAGCCCAGAAGGGCAGCCCCCATTAACTCAACTTTTTTTTTCTGGTTTGTCATTCAATTCAGAATATTCTACATTATGAAAGGGTTTATGTTCCCTCTCCTTTACCTTAAAGTGGTACTTAATTAGGGGTGTAAATGGGAAGCTTCTATAGAACAATGGCTGTGCTGGTGAGGGATGGTCTCTAGTTTGTCAACTGTCCGTCCTACATATCCTTTAGAATATATATTATCAACTCTTCTTTCCAGATGTAATACTTTCCATCCTGGTATCAACTACAGTAGTCTTGCCCCCTTTGAACTCCTGTCATAAGAATTTTCTGCTTTACTATTCCCTTATCTCAACAATGAGACCCATAGGAACTGCCAGCTAACTCTCTTGCTTTTTGCCAATCTCTCTTTCTTAGCTCACTTTTGAGCCTTCTCTAGGAGTGGAGGAATCTCTGTCTTTTCTCCCTTGACATTTTGCAGTCACAGAAAGCTGTATGAAATATCAGGCTAGACTGGTCTGCCTAGTCATATCTCACTTTCTTGTCTAACTTACCTGGTGTCACACCATGCTGAGGTGTATAAAATGTGGGATTCCTGAAGATGTCTGGGTCATATGACCAAAAGAAGTAGGGTTTCTGGCTACTTTTCAGTTTATTCTTTGTTTGGGGGTTCTATTTCCCTCCTACCATCCCCAAAATGTGCCATGCCTTAAGTGAGGCAAAGTAGAAGTTCCCACTCAGAGACTCACCTCCAGCATCTAAACTGGTGCTTTCTTTATATTTTTGCTTCCTCTTACCAGCAAAATAGTTTCTAGCTAATTTTTTGCTTTGACCTCACTTCCCTTGTGCAAGAACAGTCTAAATATAGTTTGAAAAGTGATCAAACCTATTGCTGCAGGGAGATGCACACACACACACACACACACACACACACACACACACACACGCATACCAATAAGGAAATGTTTCAAAACATTACTAACCCTAATCAGCTAACCCTATTCTGATTTTACCTATAGAACCTACACCATTAATACATGCTATAAGCTCAGTATATTTGTGAACTTAAAACGTATTGGCTCTATTATTTGCAAGACAGAGATTATTATATATTTTCTTAGTTTGCCAGGTTGCTATGACAAATACCACATGACGGGTTATCTTAAACAAAAAGAAGCTGTTGAATCATACTTTGGGGGGCTGCAAGTCCAGAATAAAGCATTAGCAAGGCAAAGATTTCTCCCCCAAGTCTGCAGTGCTCTTCTGCTGCCTTGCCACAATCCTTGGGGTACTTTGGCTTGCTTCTCTGCCTCTTGTAAATGTGGCGAGGTCTTTCTCCTTGTGTTTGCTCTTCTAGTTTCTGCTGACTTCTGGCTTCTTCCTATGGTCTTCTCTGATTCTGAATTTCTTCTGCTTATAAAGGACTCCAGTAATATGGATTCAGGTAGGCCATACCTTAACTAAAAATAACATATTCAAAAGGTCTTACTTGCATATGGAGGCTAAGCAACACACAGGTAAACAACCAATGGGTCAAGAAAGAAATGATAAGAGAAATCAGTAAATATCTTGAGGCAAATGAAAATGCAACATAACAAAATTATTTATGAGATGCAACAAAGATAGTGCTGAGAGGGAAATTTATTGTCTTAAGTACCTATATTAAAAATGAAGGAAGAGTAAAAACCAAGGAATTGAGTGTTCACTTAGAAGAACTATAGAAAGAAAAACAAACTAACCCCAAAGCAAACAAAAGGCAAAAATGGGGGAGAACAAATGAATGTCAACATTGCAAGGGGTTGAAAATGGGATGGTATACAGGAAAAGGTACAATCAATGCAAGCTAGGGTTGATAGTCAACAGTAGCATTGTAATATGCTTCCACTGAATGTAACAAAGGCATTATGTCAAAGCTAAATGTCAACAGGTGGGGGGAGGGGGAGGGGTATGGATTCTATGTGGAAGGAAAGGTAATGTCTTCATATAGATTATGATGGTGAAGGCATGTCTATTTACTTAGGTTGAATTGTATGATGTGCGAATAAAATTGGTTAAAAATGAACACAGAGAAGCAAGTGCTAGAGAAAATGTGGAGAAAGATATATACCTATTCACTATTAGTAAGGAAGCTGAGAGGTGCAGGCCTTTGGAGGCAGTATGGTTGTTCCACAGAAGACTAAGTATAGGGTTGCCATATGACCCTGCAACCCCATTGCTAGGTTTATACCTGGAAGAACTTCTAGGTATATACCTATCATATAGAGAGTGGGGACACGAATGGTCATTTGTGCACTCGTGTTTACGGCAGCAGTGTTCAAGATTCACAACTGATTCTCAAAGCATAAGGTTACAATGACTGAGGAATGGAAGGGGGAACTATAGTGTATACATATAAGGTACTACTGTGTGGCTGCAAGAAGGAATGGAGTTGTGAGGCATGAAACTAGGTGAATGAACCTTAAGGGCAGGATGTTGAATGAAATGTCAGAAACAGAAAGACAAATATTACCATGCATCACTCATATGGACTATCTAAGATGTACAAACTCAGAGAATTGAAGTCAAGAGCATGGGTTATTAGGTAGGGGCCTATTCTAAAGGTTCCTAGATTGTAAGGTCTTACAGAAGTCACATGTATTGTGTTCTAGTTTGCTAGCTGCCAGAATGCAGCACACCAAGAGACAGATTGATTTTTAATAAAAGGGGATTTATTTTATTAGTTCTTCAGAGGAAAGGCAGCTAACTTTCATCTGAGGTTCTTTCTTACATGGGAAGGCTCAGGGTAATCTATGCTGGCCTTCTCTCCAGGCCTCTGGGTTCCAACAACTTTCCCCAGGGTGATTCCTTTCTGCATCTCCAAAGGCCTGGGCTGAGCTACGAGTGCTGAGATGAGGTATGCCGAGCTGCTTGGGCTGTGCTACGTTGCGCTCTTCATTTAAGTGCCAGCCAATTAAGTCAACATTCATTGCAGCAGGCATGCCTCCTAGCCAACTGCAGATGTAATTAGCAACAGATGAGGTTCACATACCATTGGCTCATGTCTGCAGCAACAAAACTAGGTGCCTTCACCTGGCCAAGTTGACAACTGAATCTAACTACCACATATTGTAACTGATATTTCTAAATTCTGAGATACTGAGCTATTTGTATATAACTTGGTGATTTCCTGAGACTCAGAGTTAGAGCACTGAAGCTATGAAATTCAGCATTATCCCATTTAGCAACTGTTTTAAAAGCTGAAAAAGTGACCAGATTTCATCTAGAGATATAAATGAAGCTGATCTGGATAGGACTAAGATAAATCAGAATACTAGGCGAAGGATGATTTGGCCCATATTTTCAAACTTTAACCTCTGAGTGAGATGAAAAGGGGAGATGTTTATTTGATGCAAAATTTATATTTTGGGGATCACATTATCCAATTTAATGTGTATGGTCAATTTACTTGAACATCATAATTACATGGAATCTTGAGTAAGGCGTGAGACCTTGTTGGTTTGTACAGGCTAATATGATACCCTGATATATCCCAGAGTAATTTGGGCAGAGATATAAAAAATTATTTGCAAAGTCCCCTTGGGGGACTTGGAAGAAAGAAGGAAATATTAAACTTCCCCAACTTGGGAAATCCTGATATTCTCACAAGCAGTGGGGACAACCAACTTAATAGGCTGAGCTCTCAATCGTGAGTCTCACCCCTATGAAGCTATTTCTGCAAAGGAGAGGCTAAGCCTACTGATAATTATGCCTAAGAGTCACCCCCAGAGACCCCTCTTTTCTTACTCAGATGTGGCCTCTCTCTTTCTAAGCCAATTGGCAAGTGAGCTCACTGCCCTCCCCTCTACATGGGACATGATTCATATGGGGTATAAATCTCCCTGGCAATGTGGGAAAGAACTCCCAGGGATGAGCTGGGACCCAATATCATTGGAATGCAAAAGCCTTCTTGACCAAAGGGGGAAGAAAGAAATGAGAAAAAATAAAGTCTCAGCGGTGGAGAGATTTCAAACAGAATTGAGAGGTTATCCTGGAGGTTATTTTCATGTGTTCTATAGATATGCCTTTTTAGTTTATGGTGTTTTGGAGTGGCTAGAGTGAAGTACCTTAAACTGTAGAACTGTGTTCCAATAGCCTGTATTCTTGAAGAAGTCTATATAACTATATAACTTTTACAATGTGACTTTTTTTTTTTTTTTTTTTTTTTAAAGGAAAGACAGAGAGAAGGAAGGAAGGATAGAAGGAAGAAAGGGAAACATTTTTAAACATTTTCTTGTTTTATTGTATTCTGTTTCTCTGTTTTTGTTACATGGGCTGGGGCCGGGAATCGAACCGAGGTCCTCCGGCATAGCAGGCAAGCACTTTGCCCGCTGAGCCACCGCGGCCCGCCCACAATGTGACTTTTTTGATTGTGAAAACCTTTTGCCTGATGCTCCTTTTATCTAGGGTATGGACAGATGAGTAAAAAAAATAAAGATAAAGAATAAATAAATAATATGGGGAGATGAAGTGTAAAAATTGGATAGATTGAAATACTGTGGGTCAATGAGAGAGGGGTAAAGAGTATGGAATGTATGAATTCTTATTTTTTTATTTTTATTTCTTTTGCTGAAATGATGCAAATGTTCTAAAAATATCATACTTAAGGCGAGCAATGGTGGCTTAGTGGCAGAGTTCTTGCCTGCAGTGCCAGAGACCTGGATTCGATTCCCTGTGCCTGCCCACGAAAAAAATAAAAAATAAAAAATCATTCTTCAGAATACACAATTATGTGATGATATTGTGAGCCATTGATTGCATAATATGGGTGGACTATATGTGTGTAGATATTTCTCAATAAAAATATTTTTGTAATAAAAGGTCCAATTTGCAAATAAATTATAGCCATGGGAATGTGGATTAAGATTAAGAAATATTTGTTTTGTCTAGGTATTAATTCAACCCACCACGTGTATTCATGCATGTAAGTTTAGTTTTGCATTAACTTGCTATGGATTAAAAATAAAACAAACAATGTATGCCAGACAAATGCTCAACATCTTGAGGGACACTGAGATGAATTTGGACATAAAATCTGTCCTCAAAAAGTTTGTATGCCAATAGAAAGAGAAATATTTGTTCACAAATAACTGTAACACAAAGCAGAATGTGTTATAAAAACAAGTATGATTACAGGTATAGTTTATTGAGCTTTAATATCTGCCAAGCCCTAGCCTTGCTACTTTACACACTTCAACTCATTTATTGCATACAACCAGTAATGTAGTTGTTGTTCTTTAAATAGATGAAGAAATATCATGGGGGTGAAGCCATTTGTTCTTAGTTGCTTCATTTTATAAGAACCCAGAGAAAAGTGAGATGAATGTCAGTAGAGTTGAATTCAAAACCTGCCTCACGAAGAAAGAAACATTTGAACTGAGTCTTCTTGAAATGGTTTTACATACATATTTGGAAATCTTGTTATTGAAATCAAACTAAAAAAGTTTTTTGAGTAGGGGAGTAAAATGATTAGGACTAGATTTTGATGACAGGTCTGACAAAAGTATGAAGTAAAGACTGGTGAGTAAATATTGGAGAATAAATGCATTATAATGAATGACTAATTCACACCTTAACTAAGAATTGTGTATTTTAATAACTCTCTAAATCCGTACAATTTTAGCCTGTCTACAGAACCAGAGTCCAGTTGCACATTAGGATTCAAATACACAATGAACTTAAACACCAATGTCAAGTATTTGGTCTTTAAAATAAACCTGATCCACAAATGTCTATTGTTATTACACACATACAATTTTTTTTTTAAACATGAGCAGGCGCTGGGAATCTAACCCAGGTCTCTGGCATGGCAGGTGAGAATTCTGACTGCTGAGCCACCATTGCACCACTACATACAAACTTTCTTTTTTTCTGTGCATGGTCCGGGAATCAAACCTGGCTCTTCTGCATGGAAGGTGAGCATTCTACCACTGAACCACCCATGCACCCCCATACAAAATTTTTAAGATGTCATCTGAGAACTGACTTTTATCCATCTATTAATGAATATTTTAGGAATATTTTTCAATTGTGGAAGAAAGATAAACAGCTAAAATCATCTTGCTGATGGGAGAAACTTATTCAGTTTTAAGGAACTGCTAAAGTTGTGAGAAGAATCCATCATTAGCAATTCAATCTAACAGTGATTTATTGATGTAATAAAAGGGACCTTTCTGTTGCACCAATAATACAAATATTTATAGTCTTTGATGGAATGTGTGTAGACACTAATTTCGTTACCTCAATATTATATTAGCATGTGGTAATCAGTAGATCAAAATGTCAAAAACATCACACATTTTGGAGGACTAAGGGACAGATTTTGATTTCAGTAAAAGATCAAATCAAAGGAATCTTTAATGCAATGGAGCCAATAGATTTAATAATTAATCACTAATGTCTCAGAAGTTTTGTTTGATTGGTAAGATTATATGGCTAATGAAACCAAGATCACAACTTTGATAATTGTGTAGGTCAGTTAGTTTCCCACTGGTAACAGATCATATTTTTCATTGCTATTGAAGAGGATTATGTTCACCAGAACACTGATTTCACTGGATATCAATAGAAGTTATGTGAGAAAAAGTTTCTCTGGTCAAATTAGTTTGAGAAATACAAACTTCAAATGAAGACAAACTTTTTGTTTTGTACTGTTTTTCCTATAAAATCTCTCTTTCTTTTTTTATTAATTTCTAATTTTTTAAATACCAAAAACACCAAACAAATGCAAACATTCATAACTTTTGATCATTCCATTCTTCATATATAATCAGTAATTCACAATGTCATCACATAGTTGCATATTCATCATCATGATCATTTCTTGGAACATTTGCATCTATTCAGAAAAAGAAAAAAAGAGAAAACAGAAAAAAATTCATACATACCAAACCCCTTACCCCTCCCTTTCATTGATCACTAGCATTTCAAACTAAATTTATTTTAACATTTGTTCCCCCATCATTTATTTTTATTCCATATGTTTTACTCATCTTCTGATAAGGTAGATAAAAGGAGCATCAGACACAAGGTTTTCACAATCACACAGTCACATTGTGAAAGCTATATCATTATACAATCATCTTCAAGAAACATGGCTATTGGAACAGAGCTCTACATTTTCAGGCACAGATTGTGCAACAGGACTGAATGTAAAAACTCAGAAATGGACAGCACAATACTACCTAACTGTAATACAATTATGTTAAAACACTGAATGAAGCTGAGTGTGAGAATGATAGCAAGAGGAGGGCTGGGGGCACAAATGAAATCAGAAAGAAAGATAGGTGATAAAGTCTGAGATGGTATAATCTAGGAATACCTAGAGTGTGTAATGATAGTGACTAAATGTACAAATTTTAAAAATGTTTTTGTATGAGGAAGAACAAAGGAATGTCATTACTGCAGGGTGCTGAAAATAGATGGTTATCCATATTTTAAAATTTTAACTTATGTGTGAGCCTAAAACAAAAAAATGTTTATTTGGTACAAAATTTATATTTTGACTAGTGCATTTCCTAATATAACTTATGTAGACAGCTTATTTGAACACCATAAGTACATGGAACCTTGAGTGGGACATGAGGTTTTGTTGGTTTGTCCAGAGTGATGCTCTCTTTCTTTTTAATGTGGTCATATGCACTGAATCTATAGGAGAAGAAAATAATACATAGTATTTCTGAAAATTATATGATCACTGAATCCTTTATTACCTAAATATTTCATATACTTTGCTCATTCTGCCACATGCTGCATAACAAACTTCTTGTAATACAATATTGGTTATATGTTCATATTCAAATGACCATGATACATGAGCAAAAATATAGGATTACTTGATATATGCATAACTGGTTTAATACTATAATGAAATAATCTTTAGATGTATGCTAATAAGACACACTGAATTAACATAATATATATTTTGTGCATGTTAATTGCTTAAGTTTGGATTTCCTGAAAAACAAAGATCTGTGTATGAGTTGTTGATTTGGAAGGGACAGGGAATGTCAGAGGGGCCATATGGATGGGGTAGAGGGAAGGAAAGGCAGCTGATAATACATGTATTCTCAAATCAGTAACCATAGTAGACAACTAGAGATTGATCCCTCAAGGTAACCCCGGAAAACCTTAGAAACCACATGCCTCAATATTATCCCAGCTACAGGATTATGAAGCTGGGATATAATTATCCCCACACCAGTTAGTCATTTCTAAAGGGCAACCAAGGTGGGTTTGGATTAGGATGGGGTTGGTGAGAGGCATTACTTCCTAGGCACTTTTGGTCAAAGTGGGTTCTGGCAATACTACCCAACACATTATCTTCTGTTAGAAAATGTTGACTCATTACGGACAAAACTTACCAAAATGGAAGGGGGTGTAGACTTGTAAATAAATTTCACAAAAACATCTAATAGAATAATGGGCTTGAGAACAAGATGGCTAACTAAGCATGCATTGACAACTTTCCACTCAGATGAATTCTCAAGAAAGGGGGGGAAAATACATCGCTGGAGAAAAATTACTAAAGCACTGGAAAATAAAGAAAATATCACCAGTGGTCCAGAAATGTTGATAGATTTCTAAAAGGGGGGGAAAATACATCGCTGGAGAAAAATTACTAAAGCACTGGAAAATAAAGAAAATATCACTAGTGGTCCAGAAGTGTTGATAGATTTCTAAAAGGTAGAAGGGTAGATAAAGTGGCATTGACTGAGAAAATCAGATCTCAATATGTATAAAGAGGCAGCTTAGAGTCCACTAGTTCTATGGAAGCTCCAGGTTTAGAATTAGTTCATACTGTATGGTTAATGCTTTAAGTGTTATCTTAACACGGTAAGCAAACTGAATTTGAGCTTTAGTCTCACAGAGGAGCAATGTGTAAGGTGTGCACTCAGATATGAATAGGCTTTCATCTATCACCCCAGATTTGGAGGCACTGTGCCCCAGGTATGAGGATGTAAATCCGAAAGGAAATAATAAATAACTGAGATAAGGAACTAATGACGCCTCCAGACCCCCGTTACTTGTTACCCAGAATGATCATCTTTGTCTCTAACATGTATAAAAGCCAAGTGGAAAATCACATAGAGGAAAGTAGATTTGGGAAGTTTCCCCTGCCCTTCTGTTAGTGTAGAAACCCTGTTTTCCTTCACAGTCCATTTGGTGTGTCTGTGTATTAAGCCACATGCCAAATGGTGAACTCAGATTTGGGGGTGATTCATCTACAATACAAGGAATGGAAGAGGGTCCTGAAGTGTACATAAATATGATTAATTAGAGAACTTTGTATGGGACATCTATGCTTATTGTTCCCTCTTCCTCCTCTTTTATTTACTCCCATCACCTGTCAAAAGGCCACAGACTAAAGCAGTGAGTGTGAATACTGAAACTAGAGAGGCAAGGCAGAACTTCGATTGCCCTTAGATCCCCAGGAAAGGCAGGGAATCTCAGACAGAAGACACCCCCATCAGGGCATCTTCACTTTCTCTTCATTCAGCCAGGGCCCAGTATGATTAGGCAGAAGAGAGATATTAAAAAAACAAAACAAAACCAAAAACAAACCACGCTGAGCAGACAAATGCAAGTTATATGTGTATTCGAGGTAATATTTGAGGGAAACAAACAACATAAAAAGGTGAAATGCTAAAATCAAGCAAGAGTAAATTTACTCCCCACCTCTACCAAAAGGGGGGAAAACAATGAATATTGCATGGTTGTAGAGTAGAATAGACTTTACTATAATGTACGGTTTGAATGTGATATTTATCCACCTGGGAGGTTGGAGGGGGGCAGATTGGGGCTGCCATTGAGAATTTCTGTTTTGGTATGCATTTGGGGCTGGTAGTTCCTGGTTTCCAAGTTTACGGTCTGGCGGGCCTCTTCATTAGACTTAACATCTCCCCCAGGTTGTGGAAGGGCACACAATAGAGGAGTTAGAGGTGGCAGAAGGCCAGAGGATGGCCTCTTAGCCTGTGTTTGTGAGTTCCCCAGGGAAGCAGGTAAGGGGAGGTGAGGGCTGGGTGATGGCCCCTTAACAGGTGTCCATGACTTCACTTACAACTAGGCTAGAATTCAGGTCCTTTGTTTCTCAGATTATGCTATTCTGAGGGAAAATGGATGCAAACTTTGAATAGAGGAGTTTTCATTGTTAGAGAGAAGCAACCACCAGGAAATTTGGAAGGAAAAATAACAAGAGTGCTGTTACAAATATAACTTTGTAAACATTGAAAAGCAGACTGAAGTCTGAGAGCAAAACAACAACAATACAGTTCTATCAAAAGGTAATGCAGTTCACATTTCAAGTTTGTAGCCTGAGAAAACACTAATGTTTGTATAAACAATACAATATATATTACATTCCACATACACACCCACAGAGTTGTACTCAAAACAAGAAAGGGAAATGGAAAGGCATGTCTATAAACACTTGCAACAAAATAACAAAGCAATAAAGAAACCAAAGCAGTTACAAAGCCACAATATAAACAGAGATTGATGTCTTCCTGCAAAATAGACCCATATGCATTCCATGAGGCTGGATCTGATGCTAATAGCATGGTTTGAAGACAATTACAACGCAGGATGCATACAAAGGGCAGGGGAAAGAACTCTAAATGCTTAATCCAGAATCCAATTATCCAATAATCCAATAATCAAGGAAACACCCCAACAAATGATACTATTTATACTGAGGCACTAGAAATTTTCAAGTAATCTGTAAAGACCTAAAAAGTAAGTATATTTAATAACCTCACAACCAAGGAAATCATGCCCATCACATTAGTCAGAAATTATGAGAGGGTAAGAGTCAGGGAACACATAACAGGAAACACAGTTATGAAGAAAAACCAATTTGACGTTTTGAAAAAAATTAGCGCTGAATAAAGTAAAAGCCTGGACACAGGTTTTTCCCTAATGAACGCAGCTCAAGATTTTTAAAAAGATTTTTAAAAAGTAGATTTTTTAAAAAGTAATACAAATATAAAATGAAAGCCATGAAAGAAAAAGGCTAGAGACATAAAATGATCCAGGTGCTCCAAACTTTCTCTGTTAGGGTCTCTGCATGAGAAGGTGGAAGAATGATGGCTCAGACACACTTGAAGAAATCATGAATGAAAGTTCCCAGAATTGAAAGGAGACGTGAGTCCTGCTACATTATGTAGAGGAGGAGAAATGGTGAAATGAAATTAGCCTAGAATTTTTCAGTTTAAATTCAGAATCAAGGATAAGGAGAAAATTCTACAACTGAATAGTGGTAAAGATTCTTCAATTACCCAGGAGAATGGTTAAAAAATATCAAGAAATGTATCAATACTTTTACAATGCCCAACCTAAGAAACAAGCATTGGATTTAGAATATGTGTGACAGCGGGTGCATTTTTTTTCTTTCAGAATAAAAGTAATATTTGAACACATTAATCATATTTAGATTTCTTTTGACTCACCTTAAAATTGCTGGAGCAATTAAAATATGATTTACCGTTCTAGATCTTATGTCAAAGATTTGAAAATTACTGCTATAAGAGATCAGCAGTAATTCCTTTTAATGACTAGGGAGCATTGTCTAAGTATATTCTGAAATCTTGCAGTCTTGCTGCTCAGTTATATTAAATTATATGAGTTATTGATGGGAGAAAAATTTCATTAGTAAACAGGAAAACCAGGACAATGTTCCCATTAGAGCTCAGATACTCTTTTTCTCCTTGCTATAAAATGCATTCAGCTTGGTAAAGTGTTCTACATTTATCTGCTTTATGAAACAACTATCTATCCATTTATCCTTCCATCTATATATCTTCTATCTATATGGTTGAATATAGATCTGTTTGATCTATTTTCTATGTTTAAATTTGAATATATAAAACTCATCTCCATAGTTACTTTTTAATATAATAGTCCTCCTTTTATTTCATGTGTTAAATTTTCTTGTCTAAAGTTTCAAACATTTGATATTATGACATTGAATTTCAAATTCTAAAGAAAATGTAATGGAATATCAAAACATATCAATGGGATGACCTATTTATAAAAATTCACTTAAACCAAGTATGATATACTTGGTTTTTATGTGGGACTATTTCCATTAGAAAATTGTTTCACATATGGGATTATTTCCATTAGAATTCATGTGCTTTCAAAGGTAACTAACATGAATTTTCTTTACTTAAAATTGTATTTTCTTTGTAAGATAACTTTACCATATATTTAATCACTCAAAATGAAGGAGGAAAAGATGTGTCAACATATAAGCCCAGTGTATAAAATAAAACACCACTTTTGTCTGTAAACTTAAAACTGAACAAAATCAATTGAAGACATGGATACTGATTAAATCATTTTTCTTTACTTCCTCCATATGAGAACATCCAGCCCATTTATTTACTATGAGAATTCCTGCTGGTTTTTTTTTAATGTATGAAAGATTGATGTTAAGGTTTTTAAAAAAGTTAACTAACAACACAAATAGCAAAAATGAATTGCACATCTCCTTCTCAGACTGTGAGTGGAGGAGATATATTATGTCCTACAGCTAAAAACATACTTACACACTTCTGTATATAGCCATGTTATCCTCAAGTACAGTAACCATGTCGTATTTAAATCTTTACCCGTGATGCCTATCATGTAGTAGACATACCATAAAATTGGCACAGTTGTGCAAACTGCCTATATAAACCAAGGCTTAAAGGAAAGTTCACAAATACTAAATTAATAGAATTGATAGTAAACATCCAAATAAAATGTTATGACCTGGTTTCCTATAATTTTCTATTCTAGAGTAGTGGATTAAAAGACATGAGGGATATTCTACAAGATTCTTAGTCTGCCAACTTCAAAAAATGCCAAGGTCATGAGAGACAAAAAAAAAAATCAGAGCAAGACGGAGGAGCTCTTCTCAATTAAAAGAGACTAAAGAAACATAACTGCATGTGATACTAGATAGGATCCTGAACCAGAAAATAAAAGAATTTTTTGCCTTTTTTTAATTTTTTTTTTTTGGCTATAAAGGACATTAGGACAATAGGCATAATTTGGAAAAGCTTATAATATTAAACAATAGCACTGTATCAATGATAATTTTATGATTTTGATTATTGTACTATGGTAATGTAAGAAAATGTCTTTTTTTTTTTTTAGAAAATACTGAAATATGTAGAAATAAAGAAGCATCATGTCCTTAAAGTAAGAGCACGTGAGAGAGATGTAGTAATATGCATTAACATTTGAGGAATCCAGGTGAAGAATGTACAAGAATTCTTTGTACTATTGAAGCATGTCTGTAAATCTGAAATTATTTTTAAAGTGAATTAAAACAATGATCTTGTTGAGTCATTTTATTATTTTGACAGTCTTGAAAAAATACAGACATGACAGTGACTCAGTAAGATATTCAGTGTTATTTTAAAGGATTGCCTGAAGCAATCAGATTTTCAGCAGGTAAAGAGGGAAGATACACAAAAGTAAAATTTGATGATGTTTACATATATAATCACAAAAAAACAATAATTTAGCAGAAAGCAATGGTAGTTTTGAGGTATGGATTTCTCACTTTTTTAGCTCCAATAACAGGAAAAATCTTTATTAGTTTTAGGATGAGAAACATCCTACTACTAATCTCAAAGAATAAATGCCCTGATGGGATGAATTAAGGCATAGACTAAAAATAGAGTTCCAAAATAGCAATAATTTATAGGTGAGCTCAATAAATTGGGGAGGAAGGAAATTACAGAAAAAAAGCGATTGGAAGATTTTGAACATTAACGGTCTGCTATACAACAAACCTGCAGTTGCTGCTTTCCCTTCAATGCTTCAGGGTTGTTTTTAGTGGGGCTTCAAAGGGAAGAAGTGGCTGCTTACCATTTTCGGAGTTTTCATCCAGCTGTTCACACAGTTAAAAGCCTTAAGTTGTAAAGCCTGCCGTGCAGTCTGCCTGTGAGATGCAGGTAACATCTTACTGGACTATTTATGAATTTATATAAAATGGCAGTCATTAGTATTGATAGAAACGAAAGAAAAACGATGTTCTTGCTTAACTAAAAAATAATCAATAAACCACATATCTGAGTGTTGTCTTTTCCGCTACCTTTTTTTTTCTCATTGCTACAATTCCCTGAATGCTCAAAACTTAGAATAAACAAAGTAGAAAAGCATTAGGCAAATTTACCGATTGTTTTAAAGTACAAAATAACAGCTTTACACAGTAAATTTGCATAGGTATTGCATAGCCCCTATAGATTAACTGACTTCCCATCTTTTAAAACCAATAAGCAATAAGGATAAATTAGAATCTGTAAAGCACATTTAAGTCTTTCAAGCTCTTGGAACCAAATTGTTCATTAGCAATATCTTAATGATAAAAATTCAGGGCAATGTAAGAATGTATTCAAAAGTACGCAAACAAACAGGAACACTTAAAAGTTATTTTACTGTTTTGTGTGGAAGCTTATATTTGAATTATATTAATAGTGAGAAAGTACATTTCCTTTATAATTCTAAATAGAAATTAAAAAGCCACTGCAACTAGTTCTCTGGATTCCCAGCTTTGATGATAGAAATACTGTGTTCATCTTTGTAAAAGACTCCTGAAATTAATTTCCTTAGTCCCCAGAGGAGGTAATAACACTATGCTGTTATCTTTTACCTCTCCCAGCTCTGCTGACTTTTCTGATAAAGGGAGGATCAATCAACTTGAATAGTAAACAGACTTCCAGGCCTTGATCAAATGTTTAGCCCTCTGCATTTTAGTTACATTTTAGCAACACCTAATAGGAAACTAGATTGCCCTCTCCTAAACTTTTTTTTTTTCATCATGGACGCAAGAAGGCAGTGATATGTTAAGATCCTGAACAAGAAAGGCTTCCAGCTAAGAATTCTTTTTTTTTTACTTTTTAAATTGTGTAATATAACATATATACAAAGCAAAGAAAGAAAAAAGCAATAATTTTCAGAGCACCCTTTAATAAGTAGTTACAGGACAGATCCCAGAGTTTGTCATGCGCTACCATACCATCCTCTCAGATTTTTCCCTTTAGCTGCTCCAAAATATGGTCTCCTAAACTTTTTTTTTTTTTGAATACCGTATGGCAGGGGTCACATTTCATTCTTTTTCCATGTGAGTATCCCATTATTGCAGCACCATTTGCTGAATTTTTGTTTGTTTGTTTGCTTATTTGTTTGGGAAGTACATGGACTGGGAATCGAACCCGGGTCTCCTGCATGGCAGGCAAGAATTCTACCACTGAACTACCCTTGCACCTCTAACTCCTACACTTTTGATTACATTCTCTAACTTCTCTCATTTCCCTAAGAATCCATAAATGTCATCTCCCTGATTTACCTTTGTTCCTCCTAAATTCTCCTTGATCCAAATAATGCATGTAAACCTGATTTTTTTGCAGTCCTTCAGACAGGCAGATCTTAGGCTTAGAGCCTCTGCTGGCTGTTAAATCACTTTCCTTTGCTACCAAACTGGTGTGATGTATCAATTCAACTGTGCCGGGTAAGGGCCCCAAAGATCCATAGGGTCCCCTTCAGATATATTAGTCATATTTGAGCATGATTGTGGCCCATTTGTTTTAGAGACTTGTTTCATTATTTAACATGCAAATAGTCTATGAATTTGAAAAAGTAAAATAAGCTAAGTCATGACATTGTGATGTACTTAACATGGCATATCAATACTTAAAATATGTACTTTTTAGTCACAAAGACAGCATGTAAGGCATACCCCATGTTCTTCAAGAGAAGAGAAATGGAAAAGTCATGCTTGGAGAAGCACATCTCACCTACCCTTGTTCTCCATTGTCTAAAGTTTTTCAACAGGTAAACAAACAAACAAGCAAACAAAAACTCCTCAAATCTCATGTTATGCATAAATTTGGCAATGGCTCTGATGAATTAAAACTTAGACAACCCTAAAAGATCATCTGTACTATATATTACCTGAAATATTCCAGAGTAAAATTATTTTGAAGATATAAAGCAGTCTCAAAATGTGATTGTAAAGCTAAATAACATAAAAAACCAGTTCTCTTAAATGTTGAAGGTACTCTCGATTAAGATTAGGACTCACTGGAACTCATGGATTTTTATGAGCATGCGATCTATTGCCAAGAATAGACTAGACAATAAACTAATTTAGCTCTGCATCATTTTGGTGTTACCAGACAAATGGCATGGATTCTTTTACCCAATGAGCTCAATAACCAATTCCTGAGACACCCGGGTTTCAAAGGAAGAAAGAGTTTATTACTGGGCACATATTAGGAGAGCAGATGGCCAAGTAGCCCCAAATCTGTCTTCCCAGTTTAGTGGGTTCAAGGTTTTTAAGGATTTTAGCAAGGGGAGATGAGGTGATTTCGAATAGTAAGTTCAAAGCAGAAAAGGAGACAGTGTTATCTTCATTATTTCAATAGGAGAACATAAGATGAAAGGAGCAGAGGCAGAGTTAGCACTTCAGTCCTAAAGGTGTAAGTCAAAAGGAAGGGAGACAAGTTATCTTTCAATACCAGAATCTAGTTGATAGATTTGCAAATCTCTGGGGGCTAAAGCTAGTTAATGGCTGACTTCATTAGCATTAGAGTCTTTGCCCTACAAGAAAATAACCAGATAAAGGGCATAACAGCTCTCACAGTCACAAAGGCACAAGGTAAGGGCTTTTACACTCATTTCAGATATCAGGGCAGCGGAATTATAGGTTAGGGCTTTCAGGTATTTCCCTGTTGACTCCAATATCGCAGAAAGCAAAAAGAAATATGATTCAGTAATAAAAATAATCCCTTAAATCCTAATTTCTTGGTTACATTGGGGGGACTTCATCCCAAAGAGGTGGAGGTTAATATTATTTGTAGCAATACTGTTACAACCCATCTGAGTTTACAGGCTGCCACAGCAGATACCACACAATAGGTTGGTTTAAACGACAGGAATTTATTGGCTCACAGTTTCAGAGGCCAGAAGAAGGGTTGCTTCCTTTTGGGGTGCATACCTTCTGTCTGACCAGCAATGTTTATATTCCTTGACTTTTCCATCACATGATAAAGTCCTCTCCTTTCTAGACTGAGTTGGGACTACTACCTGCTTTTGGCTCCTGCCCGTGGCTTTCTCTTTCCAAAGTCTCCACTAATAGGATTAAACTCATCCTTATACATTTGGCCACATTTTAGCTAAAAATAACAACTTCAAAAGGTCCTATTTACAATGGGTTTACATCTATAAGAGATTAAGAGTTTTTTTTTTTTCCTGGGGTACGTAATTCAATCTACCACTCCAATTCCTTTTGTACTCCATGTATATATGATCAGTATCCCCATTTAAAGGAAAGCTGCACATTCAAGCACATCATATTATGTTTCACCATATTTCATTGTGTATCTGAATGCAATGAGATAAAGAATTTAAAATAAGGTTCCTATGGGTATCAATGTTTCTACAATAAGGGTAAAAGTGATGAGAGATTTTTTTTTGATGGTATTAATATGAAGACCTTCCTAAACATGTATATTACGTATATATACATGTATATTATTTTGTAAACATTTCATTGAAGGACCAAAAGCTAAATTATAACTAAATCATTGCTTTTTCAGAATATTTAACACCACCATCAACAAATCTGTGGTATGTGTATTTTCATCTTCTACTGCATTGGCAATTGTAAATCTAAAAAAGAAAAGAAGAATTTAATATAAGACTATAGAGATAAACAATTTAACACCTGAGGTTTTTATTTATTTGAATAGTTATTGACCTATGATGACTTCCTGATCTTAACCTTTTATGTCTTTTTTTGTTATTGTAACTGAGAAATTAGTATTTAAGGGATGATTCTGATTACTGAATTATTATGTAGATATTCTTTTTTGCTTTCTGACATATTGGAATTTAGCAAGCAGGCCCTTGCAGCAGGTGGGCCCCTTCCCCTCCTTGCACATTTTAACTACCACCTCTTTAAAAATTCCCCAAATCATTCTGAGCAGTCAGAACTACATGTAAACAGGATGCCTGCCCCAAGAACAGGTAAAACTGCATGTAGGCAAGATAAGACAAATTCTTATAAAGAAACCCCTCCTCTAACTGCTCATCTGCTTCTGCAAACCCAGCTTTGTGCTCTTCCCAATTTAAACCAGCCAATCATTTATCTTGTCTTCAGTGTGTCAACCTGTCTACAAAAACTGATGTTAACGTTTTGTTCGGGGCTCAGAATTTCAGAGGCTACTCGGCTGAGCCTTATGGCCATGGATGAATATAAACCTACTTCCTGAAATTTTGGTGCCTTGGCCCTGGTTTGTTCTGTTTCTGTATGACATTCCTGGAGGCTTGCAGCGTTGTCCCTGATTTCGCACATTTGTGGGGACTCGTGTGGAATCAAGAGACCAGTGATATTTTCACTTCCTTTGCCCGTGATGGTGGCATTGCCCGGACTAGAGACCCTACAGAATCTAGTGCCAGGAATGGGGCTTTTCCCCATCTTTCGGATTCCTAATATCCCCGACTGGGGCACTTGTCACTGCCAGAGTGGTGATGGATCTGGGACAGTTTCTGGAACCAGGTTTCTGGGAGCACTGCCCATCTGACTGGTAAGCGCCTGGGTGCATCAGTTTTGCCCATTCGTAAAAGGCTAGGGGAGCCTGAGTGGAAGGGGAGCCTGACCACCTCCCAGAGACTCTCTGAGTACCGGTCTCCAGTTGGAGGATCAGGGGAAATGGAAGTCTTCAGGTTTGGTTTCAGGAAGGGTGGTGTGGGAGGGGTGTTGGCATGTGTGTGTGTGATTGTGTGAGTGAAAGGAAGTCCTGGGCCACAGAAGCCATGTCCCAGGCCATGAGTGAGTTCGTATTCTGTGAGTTTGTGGCGATCCTTATATGGCTCAGGGTGGGCAAGCCCAAAAGGGAGGCCGGCCGGGGGTTTATACTGGACCACCAAAGCCAAGAGGTACCAACATCCCCACTAGGGAAGTGACCAGACCGAATGAAGCAACAGTTTGTTCAAAACTCTTTGTTGTTTGTCTGTAAGCCCTCTTCCTAATGGTTGGTGTCACAGATATGGGAGGGGAAGTCAGTAAGGCATCTTTGTGATGCATGATGGCCCACTTTAAGAAAGCTTTTACTGATGACCGGAGAGCCAAGCTGACCCCTGGCTGACTTAGGAAACTGTGTGAATTAAAGCGAACCATTTTTAGGGAGGATAAAAAGAAATTCTCTTGTATTACAGCTTATCATTACTCTGTCTTATAAATTAAAATTTTCACATTTCAGAGTAAGAGGGGAACATCTGTGTAGGGGTTTTAAAATTTACCTCATTAAGAAAGTCTGTTCTGTACAACTGATGCTGCCATTGTGTGACCTTGGTAAGAAACGGTTGAAATGTGTGCTCTAGCTGAAGGGATTGGCTATCCTCCCAGAAGAAGGTGTACTTTAATAAAAATATCTAGGTCCCAGGAAACTCCTCCTGGTCCCTAGCCAGTTCCCAGAGGACCAAACTGGGCCCAATAACATAAGCTAATGGGAATTTGGCCACTATTGTGTAAAGATATCATTAAAAAAAAAAAAACTACATGCAAGCAGTTAGAGAAAGAAAAAGGAGAAACTTAGGAAAAGAAAAAGGGAGAGAAAAAACTTATGAAAGAGGGAGAGAGCCTCATCAAAATCTTATGCTCTGCGATGGATCTGAACTAAGGAGACTCTGAATGCTGTCTCCAAGTTTGCTGTGGATTTTTACTAATGACAATTGTAATGCTGCTTCTGAAACTCTCCAGCACTTCTCTACAAGTGTTGGTGTCATCTTATCTGGTGATTAACTATGCTTTATTTTTGAAGACTCTTTTAATTATTCTCTTTAATTACTTTCCTAATAAGATCTGTTTTTATATCACTGAAGTCTGTGTTGTCTGCAAATCTATACCTATAAATTAAATGGCCACAAATATCATGTTGCCTTTCATGTGACAAAATTGGCACTGTGAACAGGATTCTCATTTCAGCACAGCTTCATAATGGTAAAGGTCAGTAAGACAAGCTTTAGAAAATTTGTTCAGAAAATATGGACTGTGTTCTTCTGAATATTGTAATGCCTTATTAAGACCATTCTTGATAAATTTGAAGTTGCCAGTTTCTTGTCCTTTTTGTATGCAGAATGTTTTGGATTTAAATGCTTTGTCTCCCTGGTTTGTACTTTCTAATGCTATAAGACATTTGGGAGTTTTTAAGTCAGTAACCTCTCTTTAAGATTTACTTGAGATAGATTAATAGTGGGCCATAAGCTTTGGACATAGATTAGGAGATAATGGCATTTTTGAAAAAGTTCTCTAAGCTCAAAGTAATGAACCAAAAAATCCCAGGATGGGATGATTTACCTTACTCCTACTCACTTGCAAAGCAATTGGCAAAAATACATAGGACCCTGTGAAGATTGGGGAAATAGAATCAAACAGGAAAAGCCTATTCAGGTTACTCTGTGTCTAGAAAACATTCCAATAGAAAAGGGCAAATAAATGATTGGAGTGTGTAAGAGAGGATGGGCTTTGTTAATGGAGTGCAGAGAAAATGTGTGTCATGGTCAGGTTCATGTGTCAGCTTGGCCAGGTGGTGGTACCTGTTCTTCTGGTTGGGCAAGTGCTGGCCTGTCTGCTGTGATGAGGACATTTCATAGAATTAAATCATGATCACGTCAGCTGCATCCACAGATGATTCCATTTGTAATCAGCCAAGGGAAGTGTCTTCTGCAATGAGTGATGCTTAATCTAATCACTGGAAGCCTTCTAAGGGGGATTCAGAAGAGACAGACTCTCTTCCTGCTTTGGCTGGTGAACCTCTCCTGTGGAGCTTGTCCAGACCCTCCATTGGAACTGTTGGCTTCACAGCCTGCCCTGTGGATTTCGGACTCTGTATTCCCACTGTCACGTGAGACATTTTTATAAATTTTATACTTGTGAGTGTACCTTGTTGATTCTGTTTCTCTAGAGAATCCTAACTAATACAAGGTGTGACTAGAAAGATAGAGCAATCTCTGAAAAAAAAAAGAATTATGAAAAGGAATTGGCAGAATTACAGGAAAAACTGTCCATACTGAAGAATCAAAATTTTGTTTTGAAACATCAAATTTGTGATTATCAGTCAGTAGCTGAGAGGGCCACAGTCCATGTAGCCCAATATAAATATAAAAAGAGATGAGGTAAAGTAAACAAAGGGAAATTATATATGGTAATAGCCACTGCCACTGCTAATTGGGACCCTGATAAGTGGGATGGTGATCTGTGGGATGAGGTAGATGATGAAAAAAATAGCAATATTTTAGATGAGAAAGTTTGTCAGAAAAAAAAAAGTAAATATCCTCCAAAAATAAGAGCTGGCCCAATACGAAGGCAAAAAAAAAAAAAAAGAGCGAAACAGGGCAATCAGGTTACTTTCAAAACCAATATAAAAGAACAAAAAATAACTGACATTGTTATGTATTTTACTCAAAAAACTAGTGAGCCATTAATTACCTGGATGGTCAGAATTGCTAATGCAGGGGCTAGAGAAGTAGTGCTGGACTATGCTGATTGCATAAAACTTGTAGGAATTAGCACTAATCCCTTTATACAGACTGCTTTTCAGAAGTTTATTTGGCAGCATGGAAAAAGTTCTAACTTGCTGGCATTGTTGCACAAAGGTATATAAGCAATGCCCTGCTGACACTATGTGGCCACAAAATAATCGACCCTGGTACACTTTGTGAGATGCTATGCAGAAATTAAAAAAGGAAGTTATGAAGTCAGCAATTGTATTGGAAGAGGCTGACACATACCACCTCCTCCCTGTCAATGCTTCACAGAGAAATGCTATCATTAAGGCAGCACCTCCAGCCTATAAACACTTGATAATGATGATAATGACTTTCTGATTAGGAGAAATAGGCAATCCACTTAACAGTGTCTTAAATGAAATGGCAGAGCTGGGAGACATGGGAGACTGGGATACAAGGGAAGGAAAGGCCAAAAGATATAATGAGAACTAGTTCCCCAATACCAGTACAGGATTTCCCACAGAGACATGTTCCAAGCCCTGCTGGAAGCTGGGGCCAACTGAAAAATTATTAACATTTTGTCAAACAATGAAATAAAGAGAATGTATGAAGAAAAATGTAAACCAAGTTATAATCATAATGTGTATAGTGCTCCTACTCCTGGCAAGGCAGAAGACCTGCATTCAACTCCCTTGGCACCTCTGTACCCTCATTTAATCCCTTTGTTCCAGACAAAGGGATTAGGCCAAACCCCATTATCTTTGATTCCAAATCTGTGGCTCCCCTTTGGTTTCATGTTTCATATTGTAAATTCGGGAAGCTGTTTAATATTGAGAAACTCTTTGCTTGCAAGTTTTATCCTTAAAGTTTGTTGAAAAACTCGTGATGTGTGCCATTAATTCTTATTAAAAAATTGTATACTGATGTTTCAAAAATGCATTGACTAAAGCATTTCAAATATTTAATGTTATTCTGACAAATTCAATTTTGATGGTAATTGTATGTGGTGAAATGTTCGTTTATAGTAATGACTTAAGTATGAAGGATATAAAGGATGTATTTTTACTAAAAGGAAAAAAAAGTAGTTTTGTGCTAAGATAAAATAAATGGCTGTTACAAAATGAGGAAAATGTAAGACAAAGACTGAACAAATATAGTAAGTTGCTGAAGGTTTGTAGAAAAGGAAATTATGGTCAAAGTTAGGAAAAGTTTTAGGTGAACTAAAGAGAAAGTTGTTGGAAGCAGTACCCGAACTCTTTAACATCTACCCTCCTTTACGTAAGGCTGAGCCAGGGGACGTGGTGTAGGTAAAAGACCGGAGAAAAAAAAAACAGGCTCCCTCCAGCCTCAATGGAGAGGTCCTTACCATGTTGTTTTAGTAACCCCAACAGCTGTCAGAGTTGCAGAGATCATCCTGTGAATTCACCACTCTCAGGTCAAGAAGGTCACAGCAGACGACTCCTGATCCTGAACACCTGACAAGCATCATTCTCCAGAAGACACTGCACCCTTCTCCATCACAGCTGAGATCAGCTGACCAGCTAATCTCGTGACAGACCTAAATGACCATCGTTGCTTTACTCTAGCTCGCTGGAAGCAGCTAGTCAATGCACAGCTGAAGCCTGAGGAGACCTCCAAGCCCTGCCTCAGTCACTCCAGAAGCTGACTGATCTATGCATGGTCGAAGGTTAAGGAATTGATGCATGGACATCTTGGCCTGCCAGGTGTGTGGACTAATCATTTTTTCTTGTTCTTTGTGTTTGCCTTTTGTTTAGCAGTTTTAGCCCTCCTGGAAATAGGTCACCTGAAGCTCTTCCTAAAAACCAAATTTAACTTGGTGGGATCCCTCTTAACCCAGGTAACTTCCCCTTTCCTAGCCACTGCCCAGAGTATGTGTCTCCATTCCTTCCCTGAGGCTAGTTGTACATTCATGTGGTGACTCTCCCCATAGCCAGCACCATGCGCCTCACTCCTCTATTTCTGCTTGGCATGGCCATAAGCCCTTTCAAGGGGAATGATACATGCCAGGCATGCCTCAAGACCACCTATGTTGGGAAAAAGGTGAAAACTGTAACCAGTTTTCATGCCAGGGCAGTTCTCAGACCTGCATTATTCTGTATGCACCCTAAAGGAAGGTCCCCCAGTATGCTATAATCCCACCTTGCCAGGTTCAGTAGTGCTGTTTTCACTACTCTAGGATGGCAACGCTATCACCATAACCCCTAGAAAGGGAAACAATTCCCAATTCCCCCTGGCCTTCAACACATGTGCAGTTTCCCCCCCCTCCCCCACCGAATCTGACACCATTCCCAGTGTGGTCCTACTGGTAATGCAATGTGTAGGAGATGAGGGGGAGCTCTTGGCTATGCTGAGGTGGAGGCCTCCTGGGAGCTGATGCCATGCAGTTTGCCTCTTTCCCAAAGCTCTGAGCTGGGACCTCACTGGAGAAAAAAAACTGGGTTCCCCAAAAGATGTGACCAGTGCCGGGACCCCACCAGTAGATGAGGGATAGCAGGTGCTGGGCATGGATGACAGGGGGCAGAGGCTGTCAAGGAGACAGATCGGACCCTCTCAGGGGGGCGTTGCCCCTCCCACACTTGCACGCCTCACATCACCCTGCTTAGCCCTGGAGGATGGCTGGTAGCCAAAGACGGGTAAGATTCCTCAGGGAGCAGGAACAACCTAAGACAGGCACAGTTGCAAACGGGCCATCAGGAGAAAACTTGGGGCCAACAGAGGAGGGGCACAGACCCTCATCCCTCCCCCCAACTTTGCAGGGGCCTAAATCATGCATGGCTACCTTATTTCCCATGCCCAGCACAAATCGGGACATACCAACACCTGCAACAAGAAAAGGACGAAATATAGTTGATGCTATAAGTCGAGGTAAGCATCAAATGGGGGAAATGTAACAAGCTGGCCCCTTGCAGCAGGCGGGCCCCTCACCCCTCTTTGCACATTTAAACTACATCCTCTTTAAAAATCCCCCAAATTTCTCTGAGCAGTCAGAACTACACGTAAACAGGATGCTTGCCCTGAAAATGGGTAAAACTGCATGTAGGTAAGATAAGACAAATTCCTGTAAAGAAACCCCTCCCCTAACTGCTCATCTGCTTCGTCAAGCCCAGCTTTGTGCCCTTCCTGATTTAAACCAGCCAATCATTTACCTTGTCTTTAATGTGTCATCCTGTCTATAAAAACTGATGTTAACCTTTTGTTCGGGGCTCAGACTTTCAGAGGCTGCTCGGCTGAGCCTTATGGCCATGGATGAATAGAAACCTACTTCCTGAAACTTGGGCGCCTCAGCCCTGGTTTGTTCTGTTTCTGCATAACGTTCCTGGATGCTTGCAGCCTTGCCCCTGGTTTCGTGCAACAGAAATAGACAGAAGGAATATCTGATATCTCTAAATTGTAATCCAGCTGCCTTGGTCTCTGATAATGATTGTAGAGCCTTTATTTTCTGCCCCTGTGATTTTAGAAACCTTGCAACTAACCTTCATTTGTACCTATTTATCCGGTTGTTCAACTTTAGAGTCTTGTAATCACTAAAGACAGCCCTTAATGTTTATTACTGAAGAGTTTTGGGTCAGCCCAGGACTAACCCAAGTCAAGTCCAGAGTTATCTAGATAACCGAGACTGACTCTAACCAAAATGGACCCCCCTGACATGCAGTAGCTTAGACTTCAACCTATAATCACCTACACCTCATTATAATACTAAAAATCATGTCCATCATCATTTTAAGTTCAACATTTTCTTACATATGTTCTGTGGCTAAGCATCTAATCAATCTGCACATGTTCAATAATTAGATAACCTCTAATTACATCATCTGGGGCCATAGTGTTCTTTATTTCAAACTTGCCCATCTTTTAATTCTATAAAATTATCAGAATTACTGCAGTTTGGGGAGACAGATTTTGGGCTGACAGTCCATCATCTGATCTCCTGCTATATGCCTAGTAATAAACATTTGCTCTCTTTGAAACCACAGTGTCTCAGGAATTGGTCATTGGGCAAAAGAATCTACCACCTTTGTCTGATAACGTTATTATTCTTCCGTTCAAATAGGGGTTCTTAATATGTTCACTGATTGTACAGTAGAGGTACTTCATGTTGACCTAGTTTCTAAGTAGCATTGATAATTGGGCCTGTGTCATGAAATGCATGGGATCTTTAATAACTAAACGTCCCTGACACCTTTTAAACAAGGCTGGGCTTAGTAACTGACCAACTCTGGGGTGGGAGGTGGCTCAGGTGCATTAAAACATTATCAAAAATGTCTCTCCTCAGAGATTTAGGATGGATTCTTGCAGATGGTGCTAAAAATATAGAGCACAAGACAACTTTTCTAAATTAAAATTTTATTTTTGAGACACTCTTATTTGTGTAACTATCAATACCTGTAAGCTTTCCTTTTGTAGAAATAATTGTTTTATGTAGCAGAGTATTTAAATTTTGTTTTTAGCTAAAAAACAAAAAGAAAAAAGGGTTATTTGAGAATTCACATATTTATACATGTGGTCTTCTATAGGTCGTACTTGTTCTGATCACTATAATTCAATTAAAAATATTTTATCATAGACTGTATTATAGTATGCACTCACTAATTAGTTCAGGGTTTAGTGCTGTGGACAATCATTTCTCCTGATGGAAAACTGAACCTCCAGTATGGCCTAGCTGACCTTTTATCAGAAAAGTCTCACTCCAGAGGTAACTACCAAGCAATTCTGTTAGCTATATAGTGATCAACCTTAGCCATTTGCTGTATTCCCTTCTGAATTTAAAATGGGTTTTCAGACTTTTAAAAATATAATCTTAAAATTGTAAGCAAGTTGGAAATTGTAAAGCAGACTTGGAATGTAACGTTTAAAATAGCCTTTGAATACAACTTTAAGCTAGAAGCAGGCTGTCAATGGGAGGTCTTGGTCTTACAAAGAACAATATGTAAATGTAAAGGCAGCAGCAGTGTGTAAATGTAAGTCTGCACCCAGATCTGAATAAGCTTATTGCCCCTGACCTCCCAGATATGAACAAGTGTTTTATCTATCTCCCTAATTTTGGAGGCACCTTTCCCAGGTGTCCCAGGATCTCAATCCTGAAGGAAATAGGAAATAACTAAGATAAACTATTGAACTTCTCCTGACCTCTGTTACTTGTTGTTCCGGTTTGTTAGTTGTTGGAATGCAATATTCCAGAAACAGAAACAGAACGGCTTTTAAAAAGGGAAATTTAACTGCAAGTTTACAGTTCTAAGCCTGTGAAAATGTCCAAATTGAAGCAAGGCTATAGCAATGTCCACTCTAAGGCATCCAGGGAAAGACACCTTGGTTCAAAGTCGATGACATTCAGGGTTTCTCTCTCAACTAGGAAGGCACATGGCAAATATGGCGATGTCTGCTAGCTTTCTCTCCAGGCTTCTTGTTTCATGAAGCTCCCCCAAGGTCGTATTCCTTCTTCGTCTCCAAAGGTTTCTGGCTTCGTGGGCTCTTGTGATTCTCATGGCTCTCTTGTTCTCAAGCTTTTGCCAAAATGCTTCCTCTTTTAAAGGATTCCAGTAAACTAATCAACACTCACCTGGAATGGGCAGACCCACATTTCCCTCTAATCATAGGATAATACACAACGGGCTTTGTCACATCTCCTTGGAGATGATCTAATCAAGTTTCCAACCCACACTGCTGAATAGGGATTAAAAGAAATCCTGCCTCCATAAGATGAATCAGAATTAAAATATGGCTTTTCTAGAGTACATAATTCTTCCAAACAAGCCCACCTATTAAGTAAGATGATTATCTCTTTTGTTTCTGATGGCTATAAAAGACAATTGAACAATTTTCCCCAGCCCTTCCTCCAGAGAAAATAAATACCTTTTTCCTCCTCACCCAGTAGTTTGGTGTGACTTTTGTTAGCTGTGTTGGGCAAGGAACCCAGATTTGGGGAGTGCCCCTTCTACAGGAAACCACCCTCCAGAATGGTCTAGCTGATATTTGATCAGAAAATCCTCACTTCAAAGGTGACTACCATAAGCACTTCTGTTACCCATATTATGATCAACCTCAGGCATTTTGCTATATTTCATTCTGAATTTCAAAATGGGCTTTCACTGGCAAAATTAAAGCCTTGATAATTAACCTGATGACTATTTCACTGGCAAAATGACAAATATTCATGAAATGTGGTTTGGTGAAAATATTTTAGAGAGCACCCCACTGTTAACATGAATAGAGCAGAAGAATGGAGCGACATCCATAACTATAACAAATGGTTCCTGAGACAATCCTCAAATGGCCCTGTTTCAAAGAGGACTGTGGTTACCTATGAAATCCTGCCTCTGAAATTTTAGGTGTATTTGCTTCAAATGACCTCTTCATGTAAGGAATGGCTGCAATACCTGAGGGTTCAAGCTCTCAGAATAGACTAAGTTATTAAACAAATTTAATATTTTCCTTCCTATCTGTGTATATATATATATTTACTGGCTGAAATATTTATTGCTACCTAGTAGAGAGTTCTGAAAGAGGAACAACCCCTACCAACCTCCAACTTCTTTGGTGGCTACTTTTATCTACTGAGTGCTAACGTGACCAAATTGGTTTAGATCAGCTTGCAGCAAATAGAAACTCTAAATTTATCTGTGCCATCAGATATCCTGGGCCTGCCTGAGAGATGTTTTCTTCTACTTCTTAAAATCAAATGTAGACTGGTTGCTGTGTATTGATATGACGTTAATGATCTTGAATCCCCAAAATATTGTAATCATGTTGACCACAATTTGAATTTGAACAAATTAAGAAAAACATGCTTCTATACCAAGTGGGAATCAGACATTTGTGCAAGGATATGACATGGACTGTCTTGATGCCAGCCAGAGGAATATTCCCTTGATAAGGACATTAAACACCAGACCTCTGATATAAAAACCCAGTGCAGATGCCACTCTGGAAAGCATCAGGTACAGAGCCGCAGAGCAACCCAGTTGCTCTGACTCCAGGCTGTTATTTTTCTAGCACATATTCTTGATTTATTTTGTCCCTAGGATTAAAAATCACCAGAATATCTCAAAAGAGCTGTGTCTTTGTTACATGAAAAGGAGAACAGTGAGTGTATAGGCATGTGTGCATGTGCGGTGTATGTGTGTGTGTGTTTGAGTGTGTTTAGGAGATACCTGTGAAGCTGTTCTGTGGCCTACTTTCTAGATGAAAAGTGAACACTTGATCAGTAACCTCTGGAAGAAACAATAAAAGCTGAAGTACGGAATAGAAGTTCTAAGATCATAAATAGGCTACTGGAATTTAGAATAGAATAAAATAGAAAAATAAACACAATGAACAGGTTCTGACAAGAAATCACAACCCCTAAATATTTGATTCATGACCTTTTCCATTCTTTTTGCTCAGCGCTCACTGAGGTCCTGAAGCTTAGAAGAGTGGTGCAAAGCAGGGAGGTGGGACCCTTGATTTCACAGTGAGGCGTTCAACAGTGAAATATCAGATTTGGGGCACCCCTGTTTGAAACTGAATATTTTTCTTCCCATTCAAGTACTACTTTAACTGGAATTTAGTTCTTATAGTCTGTGAAATAGCATTGGGAGAACTGTCTTAAAAACATATGCCCAGTGGGTGCACGGGTGGTTCAGTGGTAGGATGCTCGCCTTCCATGCGGGAGACATGGGTTTGATTCCTGGACCGTGTACCCCCCCAAACAAACAAACGAACAAACAAACATATGCCTATTTGTATCAACTAGTTTTTTCTGAGGGAAAATGCAGGCTGAGTTTAAAGAAACTGAGTTGTCTATGAAGATTGTCTTTAAAAGCATGAACTCTTTGTATTACCTAGTTTTCTGGGGGGAAAATGCAGGCAGAGTTAAAGCAAACTGATTTGTCTATGAACTTGAAAATTAAAGGAACAAACCAACAAAACCCAACAGCTTACATGCACATATCTGTCTGTTTCTTCTTAGGTCCTTAATCTTGCTTTCTATAGTTCTCACGACACATAGCTATAGTTAGTCACAAAAAGACAAAGACTATTTTGGGTACCTTAAGTAACATCGTGATTTACAGCATGAAAATGTTCCACTACTGTGTATGAGATACTTGTGTATTTCCAATAATCTGAATGCTTCCTTGCAAAAAATAAACAATGACATATTATTTAGTTTCCAAGTCTTTGACTTTGGCCATTATGAGCTTTGGTGCACAACTTTCAAGGCAAAAGTTTTGAAAACCAAACATAGCAATGACAAAAGCCCTCAACATGATCATGGGCATTCAATAAATCTTAAAATAAAAGAAATGTCTTGTAGATGCTTTTTAAAAATTGTGCTACAGGTTCAAGTATTACTACTATGCTATGCTTACTGGGACAAAGTAGGAACACAATCAAGGTATGACAACGTGAGATATGATTTAAGTTAAAATAGATCAGCATGCTTATATTTAGGATCAATAAGACTTCTTAAGTATAGGGTGTAATAAATTTCACAAACAACATATAAGCATAGAGTATAAACTTGAAAAACTAGCTAAGATTTATCAGCTTCAGATGGGAGGCACTCAGCAGTTGAATCTCTACTGGTACAATTAAGTCAAGAATTGCCACAGTTCCTCAGTGTGTACTGATGACACAGAAGCACTTAAAGGATCACAGAAGGAATTTGGAAGGCTTGGATTATTCCGAGCAGCATTGGCCAATACAACATAATGTAAGTCACATATGAAATTTTAAATAAAATATAGTGTAAGTCACATTAAAAAAGGTAAAAGGAAGCAGGTGAAATTTATTGCAATAATACATTTTAATACATTACACCCAAAATATTCATATGAACATTTAGTTAGTACTAACATTTATTAATGAAACATATTCCATTATCCTTTCCATGCTAATTCTTTGAAATCTATTGTGTATATTACATTTACAGTACATCTCACCTAGGACAAGACACATTTCAAGTGCTCAATAGCTACACGTGGCTAGAGGTTACTCTCTTGGACAGTACAGATGTAGAGCCAAGGTTCTCAAATTTTAGCATGCATCCAAATGAACTGAAGGGTTTCTTAAAACATAAATTGCTTGCCCCCACTCTAGAGTTTCTGATTCAGTAGATCCGGGATAGGGCCTGAGGATTTGAATTTCTAAACGAGTTCCCAGGTGATGCGGGTGGTAGGGACTATATTTTGAGAACCACTAATCTGGAGAATTTACAGAGCTTTTCACATTCTCTATTCATGGAAATCTAATCACAATAAATTCTTTACCTGTTTGGGAAAACGGGCCTCAGGCTGAAGAAAGAGACAAGAACAGCTACTCCCATACCTTCCATATTTTTGAGCATTGTGGTTTAGGAAGCTACTAATGTCTCCTTTCTTTTTTTTTTCTGTATGCTGTATGGCAGGGTCTCATTTCATTCTTTTACCATGTGAGTATCCAGTTTTTGCAGCACCGTTTGTTGAATTTTGCTTGTTTGTTTGTTTTTTTGTGGAAGTGCATGGACTGGGAATCGAACACGGTGATCCCACATGGCAGTTGAGAGTTTTACCACTGAGCTACCCTTGCAGCCCCAGTAATGTCTCCTTTTATGTGAAATAGGTGGTCATCAGTGTCATGTGACTTTAGAAGAAAGAGATCCCCAGAAGACATGCATAGAACATGCCTTTACAACAGCTACTTCCAAGTATTTCACATTATCCATTTGCTCATGTGTAAACTTACATTAACAGATGCCAAATTTTCATCTACAATTTCATTTGCACTTAGGTAAAGTCTTAAAATTAAAATGTATCTGTAAGAGAATTAATAAAAACATCCTTTCACTGATTTCCTAAATTTTCTAAGGATTATTTCTGCTCGTAAATGTTACTGAACTGAGTTCGCTGCCTAGTGCACATAAAAGCCCATCTATGACTCTGGTGATTCAAAGAGAGAAAGAGCTTTTTTACAGAGTGCTGTATAAGGAAACAGTAGGCAAAAAAACCTCAGATCTGTATCCCCAAGTCAAAGGAAGGCGGAGATAGTGATTTTGGCAGATATTGATTGATTGGTTATGGTTAATTGGATGTGTTAAGTATTAGGTTAGGGTTTACAGCAGTGTTGTAAATAGTTTGATTAAATACGTCTAAGAAGTCTTTGAAGATCCAGGTTAAGCATTATCTTCCAGTTTAGAGCAGTGTTGTACCAAAGGAGGGTTCCCTAAAGGGAAATGGGCTAATTGGCAACAACAGCTGCTACAAGGTTACATAAAGATTTATAGTTAACTACCACATGATAAGAAAATCAGCCTGGAAAAAAAAAAGAAGAAAGAAAAGAAAATCAGCCTGAACTCCAGTAAGCTTAATTAAAATCTAGGCCTATTTAAAAGAGTAGAAAATGGTTGAAAAGACCCAACAACTCTAGTTTTAAAGAAATGAATATTTGAGTATAATGCATATTTTAAGCAAATTAGTTTAGCATCTTATTTTAAATATTTGTTTTCTTACCTGTGAACACTTTGTTATTACACCAACAGGTAATATCCACACAAATATCAACCAACACTAATTATAATTACTTCAACAGACACTAACACTGTCAATCCCATCTTCAGAAAAACTACCAACAGGAGATCTGACAGAGATGATAGTGATAGAGATAGAAAGAAGCAGAAAGAGATTTGTTGAAAGGAATAGGCTCAGGGGATCGTGAATTCTAGTAAATCCAAATTCCCTAGGGCAAGCTGCAGGCTAGAATTTCCAGAAAGGTAGTTTGAATTCCTTAGGGGAAGCTGACAGGCTGGACATTTTGGTAAGAGTTGATGCTGAAGTCTTGAGGCAGATTTTTTTTCTGACCTCTGGAACCCTCAGTTATTGCTGTTAAAGCCTCCAACTGATTAAATGAGGCCCACCCTTACTAAGAAGGGGCAATTTCCTTTACTTTAGGTCAACTGATTGTAAATGCTATTATCTCCAAGAGAACTAGGCTGACATTTGACCAAAGAACTGATACTATAACCTAGCCAAGCTGGTACATACAATTAACCATCACAAATACTGAAGAAGGAACACAAAGTAAACTAAAGAAGTATTGTTTATTGGGATGAAAATGGATGTCAAAATTATCTATGTTTTCAAAAGAAATTAACATAGGTCCTAGGGGTGCTGGGGACTACAATAAGTACATGAGCCAAATATATTATAGCATATATTTTGGTTTTGACCGAGTTTCTTTTAAGTTATTTTAAAAGAGAAAGAACTCAAAGATCTCAAAGTTTGAAACTCCAGCTTGAGACTTCAATGAAGGAGTACAGAATGTTTATAGATAGTATGTCTCTAAGCACCAGCTAGTAACAGCATTTCCATTTGTATTTCAATTACAAAGAGGTTCTTGAACTGGAATTTCCAGAGAAGTATGGAAGAGAATTATTCCGAAGCAATTTTTCATAATTTTTAATATGCATTGTATATTAGATATATCCACTTCCTTCCTCTCGTTTCTTTCTTTAACAAAGAAAAAAATTTAGGTTATCATTCTGAGGACCAATTGCCTTTGAAGTTCCATTATTTAGCCAGATTAATTTTCTGTCAGTAAGAGAACACGAAATGAGTCATTTGACTAACTAGCATTAATGTAATGGTTCTAGAAATCTAATTCTGTACACTTCTGAGATTCAAGGAAAAAAAGCATTTTGAGGGGTCTTCCTGTGGCTTTTTTTCTCTTTTTAGTTATTTGATTCAGGAAAATTACCTCTGATATTTAGATTGGGGAGGGAGAAGTCATAATATATCTGCAGTCTTCCTTTACTTGCAACTACTTCAGGACTGAAAGTCTATCCATTTTTACCAAACCTATCATGTATTGAAATAAGATTCACTTCAAATATCATTTTCCAAATTCCTGCTCAAGTTTAAGTACTAGACAATGTTTTTTTTTCTAAAATGAGTATAATTCTTATTATAACTAATTTTCTACTAGAGATTTTCTTGACATTACAAGGTACAACCCTCTAATGATTTTTTGCCCCTAAAATGTACTGGATAAATAAGGTAAACTTACTTTTGTTGTAGAGGAAATGCAAACTGTCTCCAGTAAATGCTATGTTTACTTTCTTTAAACAGCTGATAATGTCGTACTATTTAGCACCCAATTCCAGGAGAAAATTTGGGGAAACAAATAAATTCTATATCAATATAAAAAATTCATCCTTAATTTAAATTTGCATAGAGTATTATTGAAACAACACTATAAATCAAACTTTATCTTGAAGATAGATAAAGTCACATACGTAACTTGCTTCCCAACTAGTGATATGTTCAGAAAAGGAAATCTTTTAATTTAAAAAAAAACTAGTTTATTAGACCAATTAATACTATACATGAACCTAAAGTTGTCACATTCTATTGGCCTCCACGCTTACCTTCCTTGCACACACACTAACACAAACACATTCAAACACCACTTATTTCTATCAAGCCTTTTTTTTTTCTAATTTGCTCTATATTTAAATCATATATATATGATTTAGAAACATTCTTGGATGATATTTCTCTTTTAAAAATGACTTCTGTCTTATTTAAACAATGAAATTTTATCTTGTAGTCTAAGTCTTACTAGATTTGAAAGATGGATCCTTGGCCAGACCCTATTAATTGGTGCTACCCTGAAATTCCAAAACGTATAATTTCTTATTTCTCTTCTTTCTTATTTCCTCTTACTTCTATGCCACTTTAAGTAGATGTTCGATGTGCAACACCAAGCAGCAACTGTTAATATTTATTTTTATCCTTAGACTTCCCCGTAATAACCTTTCCCAAATTACAGAAGTAATGGCAGTCACTTTTTTCATAAGCAACAGGGTGTCTGAAACATTGATTATCAAGTGGTTCTGAAATTCCCACTGTTCACACTTTGTTCGCACAAGACTTTGAGCTTATAAACTAACTAAGATATTCATCATCAAGGGAAGGAGCCACTTTTTCCCCTTAAAGAATCCCAAATCACCATTTCTGTGTCTGTTTCTGCCACAATCAGGGTGCACAGCAGTATGATTTAGAGTCATTCTAAACAACCACTTTCTTTTTGGACATAAAAAAGCTACAAATCAAACAAAGTTGAGCCAAAAAATAATAATAAGCAAAAGTATTCCAGTTAGCCATTTTATGCTTTCACCCTGACTTGAAAATTCGTTCCAACTGGGAATGAGCTGTTTTCTGTCTTCAACCTTTTGAATGTTTATATAAGATGAAAACAGTAAATATAAATTTTTATTCTTTGAATGTTCACATTACTTTTGAACTCATGTATGGCATCTATTTAATTTTTGATGCAATTTTTACTGAGATATATTCACACATCATGAAAAAACATCCAAAGTATATAGTCACTGATACACAGTATTATCAAATATTTATGCATACATCCCCATGATTAAAGTTAGAACATTTTCATTACTCCAACAAAGAAGTAAAAATAAAAATGAAAACCCAAGTCCACCTCCCTATTATTGACCCACAGTATTGGTGTGATATATTTCCTATTGTTGATGAAAGAATATTAAAATGTTATTATTTAATATTGTCCATAGTTTGCAATAGGTACATTTTTCCCATATACCTCTCAGTTATTAACACTTTGTTACGGTATTATATGTTTGTTTAAGTTCATAACAGAACTTTTTTTATATTTGTACGGTTGATCACAGACATTGTCTACCACAAGATTCACTGTGTTTTACACTCCCATATTTTAACCTCCAACTTTCCTTCTGGTGACATAAATGACTCTAAACTTCCCCTTTCTAACACATTCACACATGGTTCAGTACTGTTAATTATCCTCACAATAACATGCTACTGTTATCTTTATCCATTTCCAAGTTGAACATTCTGCACATGTTAAGCAATTTCTCTCCATTCTTTACTTTCATTCTATGCCCTGGTAACCTATATTCTAGGCTTCTTATGTCTATAACTTTCCATACTATAATTAGTTCATATCAAAGAGGTCATACCATATTTGTCTTTTTGTGTCTGACTTATTTCACTTAACATAATGTCCTTAAGGTTCATCCATGTTGTTGCATGCTTCAGGACTTCATTCCTTCTTACTGCTGAATAATATTCCATTATATGATAAACCACATTTTGTTTATCCATTCAGCTGCTGATGGACATTTGGATTGTTTCCATCTTTTGGCAATTGTGAGTAATGCTGCTATGAACATCGGTGTGCAAGTGTCATTTGTGTCCCTGCTTTCATATTGTCTGGGTGTTTCTCAAGTAGTGGGATTGCCAGATCGTAAGGCAACTGTATACTTGGTTTTCTGAGGCTGAACTGCCTTCCACAGCAGCTGAACCTTTGTACTGTATCTGTAAGAGAATTAATAAAACATCCCTTCACTGATTTCCCGAAGTTTCTAAGGATTATTTCTGGTCATAAATGTTGCTGAACCGAGTTCGTTGCCTAGCACACATAAAAGCCCACCAGCAGTGAGTAAGTGTTCCAAATTCTCCACATCCTCTCACTTGTAGTTTACTATTTGTTTAATAGCAGCCATTCTAGTAGCTATGAGACAATATCTCATTGTGCTTTTGATTTGTATTTCCCTAATAGCTAGGGAAGCCAAGCATCATTTCATGTGCTTTTTAGCCATCCATATTTCCACTATGGAAAAATGTCTATTATGTCTTTTGCCCATTTTAATTGGGTTGTCTTTTTATTGTTGAGTTTTTAATAAATTTTGGATGTCAAACCCTTACCAGATAAGTGGTTTTCAAATATTTTCTCCCATTGAGTCTGTTGCCTTTTCACCCTTGACACTGTCCTTTGAAGCACTGAAGTATTCAATTTGGAGCAGTTCCCAATTTCTATTTTTCCTTCCTTGCTCTGCATTGGATGTAAAGTCTAAGATACTACTGCCTATCACTAGATCTTGAAGATGTTCCCGTACATTTTCTTCTAGGAGCTTTATGATACGGGTTTTATGTTTTATGTCTTCGATCCACCTTGAGTTAATTTTTGTATAGGGTGTGAGATAGAGAGTCCTCTTTCATTCTTTTGGTTATGGATAACCAGTTCTCCCCACACCATTTATTGAAGAGATTGTTCTGTCCCAGTTCAGTGTACTTGGGAGCCTAAAATCAATTAACCACCTTAAAAACAATAACTGGTGTATCACTCCAATACTAGGGGTCAATAGTAGGAGGAGATAAGGGATATAAGATGTTTTGGGTTTCCTTTTTTTGAGTCTATCTAATAATTTTCTTTCTGGAGTAATAAAAATGATCTAAAAGTGAGTGTGATGATGATTGCACAACTAAGTGATGATACTCTGACAGAATCTATGATAAACGAATATATATCAATAAAATCTGAAAAACGTCATCATGTGACAAAATTAAAAGAGACATTATCAAAGATTTCTTAGAAATAAATGAGGTAAATTTCAACAGAAATACTTTTTTTTTAAAGCTCCTCAACAGCAGGAAGTAATGAGGGGGCATTAGCGAGTTATTTTTGGCATACCCATTTTTAGCATGATCCGACTCCCTAAACAAGTTGCATGGCATATTTAATAAAAATAAACATTGGTTTAAAAAACATTTTAATAAAAATTAAAACCCATGGCAGCTATTTGTAATAAGGCCAGAAAGAAGAAAGAAATAGAAATTAACACTTGATTTGGATGAGCGTCTTTAATACTGGGGAGATTCCTATAGAGTTGAAAGGAAGGACAACTTTGGGGAAGCTGAAAGATTTAGACTAAGACAATGAGCTCTTCCTTCTTTAAGAGTTATTTGCTATGAAAAGAAGATCTTGACAACATATTCACAGGCTTCTCCTTCTTCCCTGCCTCTCTGCCTTTCCCTATCTATATCTATTGTGCTGAATGAATCCAGACCTAAGAGGTTATTGAAACAAGATAACACATTGAAGTAGCTCTTTTCAGTGGTTTCACAGATTTGAAGAGCCTTGAATTCTTGGAGTAGTTACAGTAGTTCATGGACCACAAAACTTTATTTTGCTTAGGAAAAGAAATCTTTGATTCATCACATGTTTTGATTATATTTTAGCTTCGTTCATTTCCTTTGAAAATATTATAATACTCTCCTGCCTTCACATCATTTTTCCTTCTAGAGAGGTAGAACATTCCACTTGGCTTGCAGCTCCTTGTCAATTATTCTACATCCTCAATTTGATCTTTTCCCTCAACGTTTATTATTTCCCACCCAAGCTCTATATAGAAACATGATTTGGGAACATTAAGACTAATTTATGTCAAGGGAATTGTGAGAAATGGAGAAAAGTTAGGTAGTTAAGGCTTTAACAATGTACCCAAAGTAATAGAGGGATGACAGGTTTAAAAGAAAAGGAAAAATAAGATGGGAGGAAATGAAATGAAAGGCATAAGAAAAATTCTGGGAAAAATGGTTCTACTTCAACAGAAGAAACAATTTGTATGTTTAGCAGTTTTACTAGTCCTATTTCAAAGCAATAAAATACATTTATTTTACTAATTCATTTATATCCATTTCAGGACTACCTGTCTCTCCACATTTTGTAGCTTATTCCTCACACCATTTGGCAATTCTAACTACATAAATATCTAATGAAGCTTAACAAAACCTGAGGGCTAAATGAAAATATTATAATACTCTCCTGCCTTCACATCATTTTTCCTTCTAGAGAGGTAGAACATTCCACAGATAACTTTCTCATTTGTTTACCAAGTAGCTCTAAGAAAGCACTAGAAGACTGTGTACCCTTAGTTATGTGAATTGCCAGGGAAGAGCCCAAATTCCAGACTTTCAGTTCTGGACTTTTCCCACTGAACTTTGCTGCCTCTCAATACCTAATGATACTTTTCAAACTGTGACTCCATCTGACTGATTGTTTATCTCCCTGATTCCTAATATTCCAAGGAATCTCTCAATGGAAAACTCCCTCTAAAGTGACTTCATTGCATTCATCATCCCTTTTGGGTACAGTTTCTCATTCAATTCACATTAATTTAATTCTACCATCTTTTAGCTATAGTTCCTCATATTAACTATAAGAATACTATAAAGGAACTTATAAAAAACCTTGCTGAAATAAAGCTACACTACCCATTATATTTCCATGTTAACTGAATGACTCAACCTATAAGATAAGTAAAGGAAGACTCAAGCAGAACTTGTTCTCAGAGAATCCAAGCTCATTCACTGTTTTAACTCTTGCTTTTTAAATACTCACAAACTGCTGGTTAAAAAAAAATTGTGCTATACATTCTCCAGGTTTTGGCTTAAAAATCAAACACTTTATACTTCTCAAAATTCCTTTTTTCTCATTTTTGACAATCACTACATTCCTCTACCTCCAACCATTTGAGAACATTCCTCTTCTTGATTTCACAAAAGGCAAGAAAATCAAGAAAAGGCTTCCTGATCACATTTGCAGGTTCTTCTAGAGCCCTTGGATGGAAATTGTCCGGGCTTGATGACTTTAGCTCATGTTCAGGACTAGGTGGTGTCTTCAATTCTTCTCATGTACCTTGGGCTTTAATTCCCATTTAGAGATATTTAACCTCTTCCAAGAAAGCAAGACAAGAGCGTGGCAAACAAAGAGATTTGGGCTGTTGTCTTAAACACTGATTCAAGTACTTCCAGTATTCCATGCTTTGTGAATGTGAAAATAATTTATTTGTGCTTTCAAATTGCCTACCAATAAAATTGGAGTCTTGTTTTAAAAGTCAGTTGATCAGGACAGTGTGATGGTGGCTCAGTGCGGGAATTCTCACCTGCCATGCTGGAGGCCTGGGTTCGATTCCTGATGCCTGCCCATGCAAAAAAAAAAAAAAAAGAAAGAAAGAAAATCAATTGATCAGGGAGTGCAAGAGTAGTTCAGTGGTAGAATTCTCATCTGCCGTGTGGGAGACCCAGCTCTGATTCCTGGCCCAAGCGCTTCCCAAACAAACAAAAATTCAGCAAATGGTACTTCAATAAGGGGATACTCACAGGGAAAAAGAATAAAATGTGACCTACATCACAGCATAAAAAATCATTTGATGATAGATTTAAGGATCTATTTCTGAATTCTCAATGTGATTCTGATCAATATGTCTATGTTTATGTCAGTATCATACTGTTTGACCACTGCAGCTTTATAATATGATTTAAAGTCAGGAAGCATGATACTTTCCACTCCATTCCTCTTTTCCATGAGCTTTTTGGCTATTTGAGGTCCCATACCCTTCCAAATAAAATTAGTAATTAGCTTTTCCATTTCTGCAAATAGGCTGTTGGAATTTTGATTGGTGTTGCATTGAATCTGTAGATCAATTTGGGTAGACAACATCTTAACAACATTTAGCATTCCAATCCATGAACATGGCATGTCTTTCCATTTATTTAGGTCTTCTTTGATTTCTTTTAGCAATGTTTTACAGTTTTCAGGATACAAGTCCTTCACATCTTTGGTTAATTTTTTTCCTAGGTAGTTACTATTTTAGTTGTTATTGTAAATAGATTTTTTTTCTTTATTTCTTCCTCAGATAGTTCATTACTTGTATATAGAATCACCACTGATTTGTTTTTGCATGTTGATCTTATACGCTGCCTCTTTGCTGAACTCATTTATTCACTCAAGTGGCTTTGTTGTTTTTTCAGTATTTTAAAAATATAGCATCATCTACAAATAGTGACAGGTTTACTTCTTTCTTTCCAATTTGGATGTCTTATTTCTTTTTCTTGCCTAATTACTCTAGCTAGAATTTCTAGCACAATGTTGAATAACAGTGGTGACAGTGGGTATCCCTGTCTTGCTCCCCATCTTAGAGAGAAAGCATTCAATCTCTCACGATTGGGTATAATGTTAGCTGTGGATTTTTCATATATACCCTTTATTATGTTGAGGATTCCTTCAATTTTTACCTTTTGAAGTGGTTTTTATCATGAAAGGAGGCTGAATTTTGTCAAATTCCTTTTCTTCTACAGTTGAGATGATCATGTCATTTTTAGTTTTGGATTTCTTAACATGGTATATTACATAAATTGATTTTCTTGTGTTTAACCACCCTTGCATACCTGGAATACAACCCACTTGGTCCTGGTATTGAAGTCTTTTAAATATGTTGTTGAATTCCATTTGCAAGTATTTTGTTGGGGATTTTTGCATCTATATCCATTAGAGAGATTGCTCTGAAGTTTTTCTTTTTTTTCTTATAGCATTTTTATCCGGCTTTTGTATTATTTTTGTTGCTTTCATAGAATGAGTCAGGTAGTGTTCCCAGTTCTTCAATTTTGGGGGAAGTTTTAAGCAGGAATGGTATTAATTTTTCTTAGAAAGCTTTGTAAAATTCATCTGTAAAATCACCTGGTCCTGGGATTTTCTTTATTGGTAGTCTTTCTTTCAGCTTTTTTGTTGTATAGTATAACGTATATAAAAGGCAAAGAAATAAAAAAGCAGTAGTTTTCAAAGCACTCTTCAACAAGTAGTTACAGGACAGATCCCAGAGTTTGTCACGGGCTACCATACAATCCTCTCAGATTTTTCCTTCTAGCTGCTCTAGAATATAGGAGGCTAGAAGATTTAAATATTTCTTTATCATCATATTTTTTGTGTGAAAAATAAGTTATATACAAAAAGCCACAAATTTCTAAGCACAGAAACACAATTAGTTGTAGAATATATTTCAGAGTTTGACATGGGTTACAGTTCCACAATTTTAGGTTTTTACTTCTAGCTGCTCTAAGATACTGAAGACTAAAAGAGATATTAATTTAATGATTCAGCAATCATATCCATTTGTTAAATTCTACCTGTTTTGTAAAACACCATCACCTTTAATCTTTTTATCCTTCTCTTTAGGGGTGTTTGGGCTATGGTCATTCTAAATTTTTCACGTTAGGTCTGTCACTAATATAGGGAAAGGAGATGGAATTACCTGATGTTCTGGAGAGGCTGGGCCCTCTAGGTTTCAGGACTTATCTGGTCCAGGGACCCGTCTGAAGGTTACAGGTTTCTGGAAATTTACTTTAGTGCATGGAACTGTTGTGGAATTTTACATATTGCTCTAGGTGTTCTTTACGATTTGCTGGAGTGGTCCTTGGAGTTTGGCAGGTTATGATAGGTGGCAATGTCTAATTGAAGGTTGTGTGAGAGCAACCTCCAAAGTAGCCTCTCCACTCTATTTGAACTCTCTCTGCCACTGATGTTGGTAGTATTTTGATGATTGATTCAATCTCTTTACTTGTGATTGGTTTGTTGAGGTATTTTCATTCTTTTATAATCAGTGTGTGTTGTTCATGTGTTTCTAGGAAGTTGTCCATACCATCTAAGTTGTCTAGTGTGTTGGCATACAGTTGTTCATAGTAAACTATTAGCAACCGTTTTATTTCTTTGGGGTCCACAATAATGCTCCCCTCTCATGTCTGAATTTATTTATTTGCATCGTCTCTCTTTTTGTCTTTGTCTGTCTAGTGAAAGGTTTGTTGATTCTGTTGATCTTCTCAAAGAACCCATTTTTATTTTATTGGTCCTCTCTATTGTCTTTTTCTCTATTTCCTTAATTTCTGCTCTAATCTTGGTTATTTATTTCCTTCTGCTTGCTTTAGGATTAGTTTGCTGTTCTTTCTCTAGTTTCTTCAGTTGTTGGCTTTGGCTCTTTCTTCCTTTTTAATGTAAGCATTTCAGGTGATAAATTTCCCTCTCAGCACTGCATACACTGCATCCCATAAGTTTTGATATGTTGTATTCTCATTTCCATCTATCTCAAGATATTTACTGTTTCTCTAGCAATTTCTTCTTTGACCGACTCACTGTTTAAAAGTATGTTGATTAACCTCCATTTATTTGCAGATTTTCCAGATCTCCATTTGTTGTTGATGCCCAGCTTCATTCCATTATGATCAGAGAAAATATTTTATATAATTTTAATATTTTTAAATTTATTAGAACCTGTTTTGTGCCCTAGCATTTGGTCTATCTTGGAGAATGTTCTATGAGCACTTGAGAAAAATGTATATCCTGGGGGTTCAATGTTCTACAAATGTCTGTTAGGTCTAGTTCATTTATCATATTATTTAGGTTCTCTGTTTCCTTATTGATCTGCTCTTTAGATGTTCTACCTATCAGAGAGAGTCAAGTACTGAAGTCTCCCACTACTGTGGTAGAGTTGTCTATGACTCTCTTTAGTTTTGTCAGTGTTTGCCTCACGTACTTTGGTGCACCTCAATTAGGAGCATAGATATTTATCATTGTTATTTCTTCTTGGTGAATTATTACTTTTATTAATATACAGTGTCCTTTTTTATCTCATAACATTTTTGCATTTAAAGTCTATTTTGCCTGATGGTAGTTTAGCTACCTCAGCTTGTTTTTGGTTACTGATTGCAAGGAATATCTTTTGTCATCCTTTCACTTTCAACGAATTTGTATCTTTCATTCTAAAATGCATCACTTGTAAACAGTATATATATATATTTCATGTTTTTAAATCCATTCTGCCAATCTGTGTTTTTTTTTGATTGGAGAGTCTAATCCATTAATGTTCATAGCTATTGCTTTAGGGGCAGTTCTTATTTCAACCATCTTATTCTTTGGTTTATATTAGTCAGAACTATTTTTTCTCTCTTTTTATCTTTTTAGTTGCCCTTACCAGTACTGTTCAATTCTGTACCCTCCTCCAGACTTCTCTCTCCTGTCTTTTTTTTCAGCCAGCACAACTCCATTTAATAGTTTTCATAGGGCTGTTCTCATATTAATAAACTCTCTCAAGTTCTGTTTCTCTATGAATATTTAAAACTGTCCCTCATTTTTGAAGGACAGGTTTGCTGGACAGAGAATTCTTGAATGGCTATTTTTCTATTTTAGTAAGTTTATCATGCAGTTGGCTTCTCACCTCCATGGTGTCTGATGAGAAATAAGTACTTTGTCTTATTTGGCTTCACTTGGATGTGGTGAATTACTTTTCTCTTACTGCTTTCAGAATTTTCTCCTTCTCTTCAGCATTTGACAGTCTGATTAGTATGTGTCTTTGACTGAGACTATTCAGATTTGTTCTGGTTTTAGTACATTGGGCTTCTTGTATTTGTACATTTATCTGTTTTATAATGGCTGGGAAATTTTTAGCCATTATTTCTTCCAATATTTTCCTGACCCTTTTCTCTTCTCTTCACATTTGGAGATACCCATGATGTTTATGCTTATGTGCTTTGTATTGTCAATCATTTCCCTAAGACCCTGCTCAAATTTTTCCCTTTTTTTCTCCATTTTTCTTTGTCTATTCCAATTCAATTCTGTGTTCTAGCACACTGATCTGATTCCTTCTTATACCTCTTTAAATATGCTATTGTATGTCTCCAGTGTCTATGTGTGTGTGTGTGTGTGTGTGTGTGTGTGTGTTTATTTTATTTTTTTGCATGGGCAGGCACTGGCAATCCAACCTGGGTCTCCAGTATGGCAGGCAAGAACTCTGCCACTGAGCCACTATGGCCCATCCTCCAGTACATTTTTAATTTCATCCACAGTGTCTTTATTTCCATAATGTCTGTTATTTTTCTATGTATTCTTTCAAATTCTTCTTTATGCTCTTCTAGTTTCTTCTTAATGTCCTTTATCTCTTTGTATACATGCTGTGGTTTGCTAAACCTGCTGGAATGCAATATACCAGAAATGGATTGGCTTCTGCAAAGGGGATTTATTTAGGTACAAGTCTACAGTTCAAAGGTCATGAAAATGTCCAAACTAAGGCATCCAGATAAAGATATCTTGACTCTGAATAACAGCCAATGTCTGTCCCATGGGAACACACATGGCTGGCATCACCTGGTCCTGGTTCTATTGCTTCCAAATTCTGATTCAAGTGGCTTCCTCTCTAAGTGTCTATGGGCCCTCACTTAGCTGTTTTGGGGCAAAGCTTTGTGCTTCATCTCTTGGCTTAGCATCTCCCAGGGCCAGGGATTTTTTCATTCAGTTTCTATTCCTTGCTTAGCACCTGGGTATTTTCTGTCTTGATCTCTAAATGTCTGCATCTGAGCTCTGTGTTGGGTCTTTTAAGGACTCCGGTAAACTATCAAGACCCACCTTAAATGGGTGGAGTCACATCTCCATGTAATCCGAAGGTCCCACCCACAATTGGCTGTGTCACATCTCCATGGAAATAACCTAATCGAGAAGTCCTACCCTACACTACTGCATCAAGATTGAAAGAACATGGCTGCCCCCACAAGATTTGCTTAAGAATGAAAAGAACGTGGCTTTTCTGGGGTGCATAACAGTTTCAAACCAGCACAACACATCTTCCTTCATTTCTTTGAATTGATTCAGGAGATTTGTTTGAACATCTTTGATTAGATTTTTCAGATTCTGTGTCTTCTCTAAATTTTTTATTAGTTCCTTTGATTTGGTTGGTATCTTTTTAGTTTTAGTATGCCTTGTGATTTTTCACTGATATCTGGTCATTGGCTTATCTTGATGGGTCTATTCTGAATATCAGTTTCTCTCTTTTGTCTAGGATTTAGTTGTTGCCTGGGTTTGTATTAAGGCACTGCTTTGACAGTATTTCTCAGCCAAAACAGGGCCATGTTCCCATGCATGTGGTGTAGACCAGCTCTGACGTGCCTGGGATAGCATCTGAAAAGCCCTGCAGTTCACCTGCATTTTCCAGCCTTCCCAGTAGATGGTGCTCTTTGATTACTTAATTGTCCTCAGAATTTGTTTGACTCATAGAACCCTATAGTGCCTGACTGGGCAGGGCTGAAACTATGGGGTTCCTGTGCCCTCACTTTCCTGGCCAAAATCTGGTTCACTGTGGAGCTGTGTTCCCCCCCCCCCCATTTTACTTGTGACACAGCATTCCCCCCCAGCTGTCCACAGCTATCCCACAGGCAAGTATCGGGCACCCAGAGCAATTTCTCTCACAAGTAGAGTATGAGCACCAAGACCCAGGTTGAAATTATTGTCTCTGCCCATTTTTACTCAGACTCTTCATCCCTTACTGACCTGGGCCTTAAAATATCTTATCCTGTTCCCCTGGGTCTCCATAGATTTGATTTAGACAGTCTTCTGCCTGCCTACTTACTGCCTTTGGGAAAGAAGTAGATTTTACCATTCCTTCCCTAATTTTGGAAACTCCTCCTTGCTGCCATTTTATATGCCACCCTCCCCAGTAACTTAAGTCCTTCTGTGGGTACCTGTGGCTTTGGGTCTCTGTGTCTGGATATAGGTGGGAATCTGTTTTACTTCAGTGAGAGATTTCATAGTCTGTGTTCCTAGTGGGAGATGGGAGGGGTCCTGGCTGCTGCATCTTGGCACTTCCCGAGCTGTGTGGGACTGAGTGGCAGAGAGGAGAGAGGACCAGTTAATCCTGGATGGAAGTTTCCTACCTGATATTTTTCTCTTTCTTTGACTGAGCATTTGCAGGATCTTTCTCCAGTCTTTACCATCCCCCAGAACTTTGAACAAGTGTGAATTTTCCTTTTTTTCACTGGATATCTGGGGTGTGATTTGCAGTAGCTGTCTTGTGTCACCATGTTGATGACATCATCCCTATATTAAAAGTTTTTTAATTTTTTAAAAATATTTTAATTCATTTTTATTTTATATTATTTTTAATGGAAATGTTTGTTTATCTGACTTCCTAATTTTATTAGTTTGTGTGTGTATGTTTTTTCTTTTTAGTTTCTATCTATCCCCTAAAGCACTGAAGATATTGAATGATGAATAAAATGTTCTCAATAGAAATGTCTGTTGACTTGAATCCTTGCCCTTAAAGAATGAAAATCTAAGGAGAGAAGATCTTGGATTAAAGGACAGCATTTTATGACAACTCAATAAAAAAACGTACAGAGGTGTTTAACAAGCTTAAACTACAGATGAAATTGATGTCGGGTTGAGTTGGTTAGGGAAAGTTTCTTGAGAAATCTAGATTGACTGAACATCTCTCCTATCAAGAGAAACAAAGTGGGAAAAAAGCAAGGTCAGAGGCCAGGAACAGAGATCCAGAAGACAACCCACTCCTTTTGTTGAGGACTGTCAGGGAGTGCAGCTGCATATGTACGGAGGGCAAAAGGCACAAGAGAAGACCCTAGAATGCCAAATTGTTCACAAGTATCTGAAAAACAACTGGTGTTTCTAGGCAGGGGAAGTGAGTGAGAATAGAGAACTAATGTTTATTCAATAGTTATTATAAATCAGGCACTATGATAGCTGTATATGTCATCTCTTTAATCATAACAGTACTCCAGGAATTAATATTATTTCTATTTTATAGAAAAATAAACCATTATCCAGAGAAATTAAAGCCCTATGAGAAGTAAAATGGATTTAAGCCTAGGACTGCCGGATTCTTATGTGTGTGTACTTTTTCTATGACATTAGGAGTCTGAGGCCTCACTCAGCACTTAAAATATTCCCAAGTGAACTATGATTTTGTGGCATAGTATGAAAGATTTCTGAACTTATTCTACATGTGAAATTATTGAACACTGGGATTGTTAATTCTCCTTTAGCAGTCCCTTTTAAATCAGGTAACAAATTCTTGATTTTTTAACTTGATGCAATGGCTATATAAAACTATTATAATCATTTTGATTATTTCTTCCGTGCACTGAATCTGCACATGGAAGTGCATAGATATTATGCCATGCATTCTGCATCACTTATATTGATCTTAAATTTTGGAAGATTATATTTTTTGCTGAGTACATTTTTCTTAACAGTGGAGGTTTTCTAATTTGTATATATCTCAAGATCTAATCATTGCATTTAATTCTCATATTAAAGGAAGTAATGAGCTCCATATTACTAGAAGTTTTCAAATTTGAATTGTATATCTTTATTTAGATAAAATAATCTCTAAAATTTGAAGATCTGATATTATTATTTATTAGTATCTATGAGCACATTTTAAACTCCAAAATAATTAAAGAACTGGAAATGAAAAAGAAAATAAACTTCACATTCCAAATAATCAAATTATAAATTTAAAAAAAATTATAATAGTCATTACTGTTGGGACCCTGATAATGTAGACAGTTTGTTCCAACCTTGGAGGTTCTAGCCATGAGACTGAAGAAAATAGCAGGCACCGACTGCATCATTAAGTTTGTTGAGAACTTGCTTAAGCTAAGGACAGTAGCCCAGATTGCAGCAAGTCAGAGAATCATAAAAACAGTACCTCAGGAGAAAATCACAAGGGCTAGATATAGGGGCCTGAGACAAAGACATTTCATTGCATATAAGAGTATATACTTAGAAAGAGTCTCATCACATATGGGATAAATTCTTCCTAATCATTCTATGTGTGGAAGGGGTAACAGATTAACTGAGGAATCCCAAAAAAGTGTGTGATAACATCTTATTTCTCCAGAAAGGCAAACAGGGTAAAGAATGACATCAAACTATCAAGGTGTCTGGCATTTGTTCAAAGAACCATTTGTATATTTTTTCCTCCCGAGGGAGGCAAGCTTAAAGATTAACCGGTTCCTTTGGTTACACAGGCAGCTGTGGGGTGAGACCAAGTTAAGGTTTCAGTTCCCACACAGTTGTATACACTGTAGCAGGTAATATATAAAATATAAACTTTTCTAGAAATCCATAGCCTGTACTACAAAAAATATTCATAGCCAGTGAGGAATCAATGTCTAGACCTAAAGAAATGAACATACATACAGACAAAATTTCCAAAGCATGATTATTTGATTGCAGCATTACTTGTAATAATTTTTTAATGCAAACACAGTGATCAAAATAAAAGAACAGCCAATACATGTTTCTCAATAAAGTGGAACACTATGTAACAACAAAAGTTGTATTTTAGAAATGCTTAAATTACTTAAAATATCTACAATATAGTATTTGTGAAAATACATAATGTAGTTAAGACAATGTATAAAAATAAAACTACCAGGAAGAAATTCTTCAAGATATTAACTGTAGTTATCTCAGAAATGATGGGTAATGGATGATTTTTAGTTTTTTATTCATAATTTTGGAGCTCTCTAGAATGTGCAAATGTTGCTTTTACAACAGCAATAAAGTTTGCTCATTGCCAATCATGCAAGCCATGTTTCCTATAATTCTTATAGACATGAAAGATTGATTGATTTGTATACTGTTTTCCAGATACCATCCTTTTGATTTCTCTTAGAATTTTGAACTTGGCACCTATTATTTCCAACCAGTGGAAAAAATTAAGTTGTAATAGGATGGATTCCACTCTGTGCTGGTTTGAAATGATATATGGGCCCTAGAAAAGCCATGTTTTAATCAAAATCCCATTTCATAAAGGCGGAATAATCCCTATTCAATACTGTATGTTTGAAACTGTAATCAGATCATCTCCCTGGAGATGTGATTTAATCAAGAGTGGTTGTTAAACTGGATTAGGTGATGACATGTCTCCACCCATTTGGGTGGGTCTTGGTAAGTTTCTGGAGTTCTATAGAAGAGGAAATGAGCCACCAGAAGCAGAGTCCACCAGCCCACGACTTTGTAGATGAAGAAGGAAAGTGCCTCCCGCGGAGTTTCATGAACCAGGAAGCCAGGAGAAGAAGCTAGCAGATGACACTGTGTTCGCCATGTGCCCTTCCAGATGAGAGAGGAACTCTGACTGTGCTCACCATGTGCCTTTCCAAATGAGAGAGAAACACTGACTGTGTTTACCATGTCCCTTCTCACTTGAGAGAGAGAGAGACCCTGAACTTCATCGGCCTTCTTGAACCAAGGTATCTTTCCCTGGATGGATGCCTTTGATTGAATATTTTTTCAGCCTTAGAACTGTAAACTAGCAATTTATTGAATTCCCCTTTTTAAAAGCTATTTCATTTCTGGTATATTGCATTCTGGCAACTAACAAACTAGAACACACTCAATCTTGGTTTGGTGGCAATAATTTTTTCATTTGTATGCCATCTTAAAAATTAGCCTTTACTGATGTATAATTTACATACAACAAATTTCACCAATTGTAAGTGTGCAATTTGGTGAGTTTTGTCAAATTATATGGCATTTTATTTCCATTTGATATTTTTTATGCACCAATTTAAAATTAGGTATGAATAACACCCTCCCTCACCTCCAATTACAATACTGAAACCATTAGAATCCCACTTTAGAAAGAGGTGTGCCTCCTTGACTCCTCCACTCTCCTCCCAACTTACTTGGAATGTTTAAGAATCCCCCTATACTTTCCAATATTAATCAAAGAGCAAGTGCTGTGTTCCCCTCAATCATTCTTAGAGCTATAAATTGAGAAACCCACTCTCTACCTTGAAGCTGAGCACCCTAGATGTGACCATAATTTAGCTTTGTAAAGGTTCAGGGTTGGGTTGCTTCTCAAAAACATAGGATCTATTGTGAGGCTCAGGGGCATTTGTGTTAGTGGTACCTCCCAAGAGCCATCTGCAATATTCATTTATTTTGAGGTTCTAGAATGTAAGTCCTTCATCTAACCAGTATCTACACAACCATCCTTTAATCCTCATACAATCTTTTTGGGTAGTCCAGTCTGGAGGGCAAAAGCAGGTTCAGGGTGTAGTCAAAGGAAAACCTGCCCTAGGGAAGATGAAACAGGCCAGCATGACTTTATTCCTGGCTATCTTGTTAGGGGAGAGTGCGTAGAACTCAACCCCCCTGAAGCAGGAAGCTGTTTAGGGGCTGGGAGTGGGTTAATGGAAAAGCACTGAAAGATAATGAGGTAGTTCATAAATTTAGTCTCAGTATTGCTGCTGTATAACTCCATGAATTTATGTATTTTACTTTGTGCATATCACCTTATAGATTTACGTATGAAATTATGTACTCCTGAAGTATGTAGAAAGCAGGAAGTAAAACAAAATGTCTGCAGTGTCTTCTTGCCCTTAGTCATGTCCACAGACCCTGCTCCTGGTCATGTCTGCAGACCCTGATAGTGGTCATGTCAATGGAAGAAGGGTCCTGTGAACATGTACCGTCTCAGACAAAAGAAATTCCGAATCTTTCCAGTGTTTACTGCCCATTCCCATAGTAATTCCTGCCTTGTTTACTAGCCTATGTAATCTGGATACAAAGAATATTTGTGGTTCAGACTTTGGAAGGCAGTCCTCTGAGACGACATGTCATCAATAAAAGTTTTGTCCACTTCTCAGAGGCTCCAGTGCTTTCTTGGGTGTTGTTTGGAGTTTGCCACTGCTGCAATATTAGTTATGTTCTGGAACTGGATCCTCTGCAAATGCACATATAAACCAATCCATGACACTGGAAAAAAAAAGTTTTATTACAAAGTGTGCTGTGTAGGAAAATAGGAGGTAAAGTAGACTCAGATCTCTGTCTCCCCAAGTCATAAGGATTTGGGTTTTTATAGGATTAGACAAAGCCAAGGAGAGAACAATGGTACTCACAGATATTGATTGATTATGGCTAATTGGAACAGTGTTAAAGGCAGGCTTGAAGACTGAGAAGAGCTGGAATTTACAGAATTAACAAGTCTAAGAGGGTTTTTGAAGAGCTGTGAGAATCATTAGCTTACAGTTTACAGCAGTATTGAAATTAGTTAAATTAATATAAGTCTAAGAAGTTCTTTGAAGAGCTAGGCATGAGCATTAGGTTACAGTTTACAGTCACAATGTATATAGTTAAATTAACATAAGATAACAAGTAACAAGTTATCGAGTGCTGACAAAACAAGACTCCCTGGGGCAAACAGATTGTTACCAGTTAGAGCAGTATTGAGAGACATAAGATAACAAGTAAGGGAGAGGAAGTAAACTACAATTATATTTATAATTAAAATCTTGTAAAGGGAAGGGCTACAGGGTTATAGTAAGGGGGTTGATCCCTGGGGTGGGTGAGTGATTTACTGAGGTTATGATTAGAACCACTTGGTTCAGAAAACTTTCCAATTCCAGAATATCTTAAGGAGGGTTTGGGGCTTGCAGGAAGCATAGAATGGGGAATTGAAACAATTTTACCAAGATAACAAGAGGTATTGGGACTTGGGAAATGGGCCCTTTAGCAGCCTATTTGTGCAGAGACCTAGAGGGAGAGTTATATAAGTATTTTTCTGAGATTTTCAAAAGTAAAACCATGGTGTTGAAGGTGCAACACACAATGATTGAAGCAATAAATAAATAGAAAAATAAATAAATAACAAAATCCTGGATAGAAACTTTAAGAAGACTTACAGTTTGCATAACAAAAGTTCCAAAAAGAATTGGATTCAGCACAAGTCACAGGGTTTCCTGAGTTTCACAAGATAAATCAGAAGAAAAAAAGGGTGATAGGGTGGATTAGGGCCAATAAAACAGAATTATTTTTAAATCCAAATTCTTAAAGAAATTGTTTTTATAAAGGTTTTTATTACAATATATTTCACGTAATATCTTTGTGTAACCCCTAAACTCCTATTTTATGAGACCTTGAACTTCCCCAAGCATTGCATTGTAATCTATGCTACTTTTCAGGAATATTACCACCATTGTTAGTGAGTAAACACTAAGCTTTTTCAGTAGTTTTCCTTTGTACATTTCTCTCCACTCTTCCTGCCCTTTACCTGTTTCTTTTTTTTTATTATTAATTAAAAAAAATTAACAAAACATTTAGAAATCATTCCATTCTACATGTACAATCAGTAATTCTTAATATCATCACATAGTTGCATATTCATCATTTCTTAGTACATTTGCATCGATTTAGAAAAAGAAATAAAAAGACAACAGAATAAGAATTAAAACAATAATAGAGAGAAAAAAAAACCTATACCTCACATGCAGCTTCATTCAATGTTTTAACATAATTGCATTACAATTAGGTAGTATTGTGCTGTCCATTTCTGAGTTTTTATATCCAGTCCTGTTGCACAGTCTGTATTCCTTCAGCTCCAATTACCCCTTCTCTTTTTTTTCTTTTTAATTAACGGAGAAAAAGAAATTAACCCAACATTTAGAAATCATACCATTCTACATATGCAATCAGTAATTCTTAACATCATCACATAGATGCATGATCATCGCTTCTTAGTACATTTGCATCGGTTTAGAAGAACTAGCAACACAACCGAAAAAGATATAGAATGTTAATATAGAGAAAAAAATAAAAGTAATAATAGTAAAAACAAAACAAAACAAAACAAAAACCTATAGCTCAGATGCAGCTTCATTCAGTGTTTTAACATGATTACTTTACAATTAGGTATTACTGTGCTGTCCATTTTTGAGTTTTTGTATCTAGTCCTGTTGCACAGTCTGTATCCCTTCAGCTCCAATTGCCCATTGTCTTACCCTGTTTCTACCTCCTGCTGGACTCTGTTACCAATGACATATTCCAAATTTATTCTCGAATGTCCGTTCACATCAGTGGGACCATACAGTATTTGTCCTTTAGTTTTTGGCTAGACTCACTCAGCATAATGTTCTCTAGGTCCATCCATGTTATTACATGCTTCATAAGTTTATCCTGTCTTAAAGCTGCATAATATTCCATCGTATGTATATACCACAGTTTGTTTAGCCACTCTTCTGTTGATGGAGATTTTGGCTGTTTCCATCTCTTTGCAATTGTAAATAACGCTGCTATAAACATTGGTGTGCAAATGTCCGTTTGTGTCTTTGCCCTTAAGTCCTTTGAGTAGATTCCCAGCAATGGTATTGCTGGGTCGTATGGCAATTCTATATTCAGCTTTTTGAGGAACCGCCAAACTGCCTTCCACAGTGGTTGCACCATTTGATATTCCCACCAACAGTGGATAAGTGTGCCTCTTTCTCCACATCCTCTCCAGCACTTGTCATTTTCTGTTTTGTTGATAATGGCCATTCTGGTGGGTGTGAGATGATATCCCATTGTGGTTTTGATTTGCATTTCTCTAATGGCCAGGGACATTGAGCATCTCTTCATGTGCCTTTTGGCCATTTGTATTTCCTCTTCTGATAGGTGTCTGTTCAAGTCTTTTTCCCATTTTGTAATTGGGTTGGCTGTCTTTTTGTTGTTGAGTTGAACAATCTCTTTATAAATTCTGGATACTAGACCTTTATCTGATATGTCATTTCCAAATATTGTCTCCTACTGTGTAGGCTGTCTTTCTACTTTCTTGATGAAGTTCTTTGATGCACAAAAGTGTTTAATTTTGAGGAGCTCCCATTTATTTATTTCCTTCTTCAGTGTTCTTGTTTTAGGTTTAAGGTCCATAAAACCGCCTCCAGTTGTAAGATTCATAAGATATCTCCCAACATTTTCCTCTAACTGTTTTATGGTCTTAGACCTAATGCTTAGATCTTTGATCCATTTTGAGTTAACTTTTGTATAGGGTGTGAGACATGGGTCTTCTTTCATTCTTTTGCATATGGATATCCATTTCTCTAGGCACCATTTATTGAAGAGACTTTTCTGTCCCAGGTGAGTTGGCTTGACTGCCTTATCAAAGATCAAATGTCCATAGATGAGAGGGTCTAGATCTGAGCACTCTATTCGATTCCATTGGTCGATAGATCTATCTTTATGCCAATACCATGCTGTTTTGACCACTGTGGCTTCATAATATGCCTTAAAGTCAGGCAGCGCGAGACCGCCAGCTTCGTTTTTTTTCCTGAAGATGTTTTTAGCAATTCGGGGCACCCTGCCCTTCCAGATAAATTTGCTTATTGGTTTTTCTATTTCTGAAAAATAAGTTGTTGGGATTTTGATTGGTATTGCATTGAATCTGTAAATCAATTTAGGTAGGATTGACATCTTAACTATATTTAGTCTTCCAATCCATGAACACAGTATGCCCTTCCATCTATTTAGGTCTTCTGTGATTTCTTTTAACAGTTTTTTGTAGCTTTCTTTATATAGGTTTTTTTGTCTCTTAAGTTAAATTTATTCCTAGGTATTTTATTCTTTTAGTTGCAACTGTAAATGGGATTCGTTTCTTGATTTCCCCCTCAGCTTGTTCATTACTAGTGTATAGAAATGATACAGATTTTTGAATGTTGATCTTGTAACCTGCTACTTTGCTGTACTCATTTATTACCTCTAGTAGTTTTGTTCTGGGTTTTTCTGGGTTTTCGACGTATAGTATCATATCGTCTGCAAGCAGTGATAGTTTTACTTCTTCCTTTCCAATTTTGATGCCTTGTATTTCTTTTTCTTGTCTAATTGCTCTGGCTAGAACCTCCAACACAATGTTGAATAATAGTGGTGATAGTGGACATCCTTGTTTTGTTCCTGATCTTAGGGGGGAAGTTTTCAATTTTTCCCCATTGAGGATGATATTAGCTGTGGGTTTTTCATATATTCCCTCTATCATTTTAAGGAAGTTCCCTTGTATTCCTATCTTTTGAAGTGTTTTCAACAGGAAAGGATGTTGAATCTTGTCAAATGCCTTCTCTGCATCAATTGAGATGATCATGTGATTTTTCTGCTTTGATTTGTTGATATGGTGTATTACATTAATTGATTTTCTTATGTTGAACCATCGTTGCATACCTGGGATGAATCCTACTTGGTCATGATGTATAATTCTTTTAATGTGTTGTTGGATACGATTTGCTAGAATTTTATTGAGGATCTTTGCATCTATATTCATTAGAGAGATTGGTCTATAGTTTTCTTTTTTTGTAATATCTTTGCCTGGTTTTGGTATGAGGGTGATGTTGGCTTCATAGAATGAATTAGGTAGTTTTCCCTCCACTTCAATTTTTTTGAAGAGTTTGAGGAGAGTTGGTACTAATTCTTTCTGGAATGTTTGGTAGAATTCACATGTAAAGCCATCTGGTCCTGGATTTTTCTTTTTAGAAAGCTTTTGAATGACTAATTCAATTTCTTTACTTGTGATTGGTTTGTTGAGGTCATCTGTTTCTTCTTGAGTCAAAGTTGGTTGTTCATGTCTTTCCAGGAACCCATCCATTTCATCTAAATTGTTGTATTTATTAGCGTAAAGTTGTTCATAGTATCCTGTTATTACCTCCTTTATTTCTGTGAGGTCAGTAGTTATGTCTCCTCTTCCATTTCTGATCTTATTTATTTGCATCCTCTCTCTTTTTCTTTTTGTCAATCTTGCTAAGGGCCCATCAATCTTATTGATTTTTTCATAGAACCAACTTCTGGTCTTATTGATTTTCTCTATTGTTTTCATGTTTTCAATTTCATTTATTTCTGCTCTGATCTTTGTTATTTCTTTCCTTTTGCTTGCTTTGGGATTAGTTTGCTGTTCTTTCTCCGGTTCTTCCAAGTGAACAGTTATTTCCTGCATTTTTGCCTTTTCTTCTTTTCTGATATAGGCATTTAGGGCAATAAATTTCCCTCTTAGCACTGCCTTTGCTGCGTCCCATAAGTTTTGATATGTTGTGCTTTCATTTTCATTTGCCTCGAGGTATTTACTAATTTCTCTTGCAATTTCTTCTTTCACCCACTCGTTGTTTAAGAGTGTGTTGTTGAGCCTCCACGTATTTGTGAATTTTCTGGCACTCCACCTATTATTGATTTCCAACTTCATTCCTTTATGATCCGAGAAAGTGTTGTGCATGATTTCAATCTTTTTAAATTTGTTAAGACTTGCTTTGTGACCCAGCATATGGTCTATCTTTGAGAATGATCCATGAGCACTTGAGAAAAAGGTGTATCCTGCTGTTGTGGGATGTAATGTCCTGTAAATGTCTGTTAAGTCTAGCTCATTTATAGTAATATTCAGATTCTCTATTTCTTTATTGATCCTCTGTCTAGATGTTCTGTCCATTGATGAGAGTGGGGAATTGAAGTCTCCAACTATTATGATATTTGTGTCTATTTCCCTTTTCAGTGTTTGCAGTGTATTCCTCACGTATTTTGGTGCATTCTGGTTCGGTGCATAAATATTCATGATTGTTATGTCTTCTTGTTTAATTGTTCCTTTTATTAGTATATAGTGTCCTTCTTTGTCTCTTTTAACGGTTTTACATTTGAAGTCTAACTTGTTGGATATTAGTATAGCCACTCCTGCTATTTTCTGGTTTTATTTGCATGAAATATCTTTTCCCAACCTTTCACTTTCAACCTATGTTTATCTTTGGGTCTAAGATGTGTTTCCTGCAGACAGCATATAGAAGGATCCTGTTTTTTAATCCATTCTGCCAGTCTATGTCTTTTGATTGGGGAATTCAGTCCATTAACATTTAGTGTTATTACTGTTTGGATAATATTTTCCTCTACCATTTTCCTTTTGGTATTATATATATCATATCTGACTTTCCTTCTTTCTACACTCTTCTCCATACCTCTCTCTTCTGTCTTTTCATTTCGGACTCTAGTGCTCCCTTTAGTATTTCTTGCAGAGCTGGTCTCTTGGTCACAAATTCTCTCAGTGACTTTTTGTCTGAGAATGTTTTAATTTCTCCCTCATTTTTGAAGGACAATTTTGCTGGATATAGGAGTCTTGATTGGCAGTTTTTCTCTTTTCGTAATTTAAATATATCATCCCACTGTCTTCTAGCCTCCATGGTTTCTGCTGAGAAATCTACACATAGTCTTATTGGGTTTCCCTTGTATGTGATGGATTGTTTTTCTCTTGCTACTTTCAAGATCCTCTCTTTCTCTTTGACCTCTGACATTCTAACTAGTAAGTGTCTTGGAAACGCCTATTTGGGTCTAATCTCTTTGGGGTGCGCTGCACTTCTTGGATCTGTAATTTTAGGTCTTTCATAAGAGTTGGGAAATTTTCAGTGATAATTTCTTCCATTAGTTTTTCTCCTCCTTTTCCCTTCTCTCCTCCTTCTGGGACATCCACAACACGTATATTTGTGCGCTTCATATTGTCCTTGAGTTCCCTGATACCCTGTTCAAATTTTTCCATTCTTTTCCCGATAGTTTCTGTTTGTTTTTGGAATTCAGATGTTCCATCCTCCAAATCACTAATTCTATCTTCTCTCTGTTTGAATCTATCATTGTAGGTATCCATTGTTTTTTCCATCTTTTCTACTTTGTCCTTCACTTCCATAAGTTCTGTGATTTGTTTTTTCAGTTTTTCTATTTCTTCTTTTTGTTCAGCCCATGTCTTCTTCATGTTCCCCCTCAATTTATCGATTTCGTTTTTGAAGAGTTTTTCCATTTCTGTTCGTATATTCAGCATTAGTTGTCTCAGCTCCTGTATCTCATTTGAACTATTGGTTTGTTCCTTTGACTGGGCCATATTTTCAATTTTTTGAGCATGATCCGTTATCTTCTGCTGGCGTCTGCGCATTTAGACAGATTTCCCTGGGTGTTGGATCCAAAAGTTTGGAAGATTTTTCTGTGAAATCTCTGGATTCTGTTTTTCTTATCCTGCCCAGTAGGTGGCGCTCATGGCACACGTTTGTCTGCGGGTCCCACCAGTAAAAGGTGCTGTGGGTCATTTAACTTTGGAAAACTCTCGCCCTCCGGGAGGTTCACTAGCCGAAGCGGCTTGGAAGTGTGCCAGCCGGCCCGGGGTCAGAACGCGGGGAGGGTTGCTGGCTGCTGCAGCCCGGGAAAGCGCCCATCCGAATTTCCTAGTCGGCCCAGGGTGCCAAGCGTGACGGGAGGGCGCCAGCCGCAGCCGCCCGCCCGGGAGAGTGCACTGTTCCCGGGGAGTCACGGGTTTGGAAGGGCCCCCCCCCCCGTCACCATTCTCCGCGGCCTGGGGATTTCCAATCCAATTCTCTCAGTTGGTCCGGGGGGCCGCGTGTGGTGTGGGCGCCAGCCGCCATGGTTTGAGGGGACTGCCTGTCCAATTCTCCCAGCCGGCCCGGGAAGGGTGAAGGGAGTGACTCCGGCCGCTTGCTGCCCCGCCCGGTGAAGCCCGAACCCCTCAGCGATCTCACCAGAGCGGGTTCTGTCAGCCAGCCAGCCATTCCAGGATGGGGTACGCTGTCTTTTTTTATCTCTGTCGTGGCTTTGGGGGCTGTTCTGTATCGTTTCTACTCCCCTAGTAGCTGTTCTGGAGGAGAAACTAAGATCCGCGCGTCTTTCTAAGCCGCCATCTTCTCCGGAAGTCCTACCTGTTTCTTAACTTCATAAAATTATAGTTAAGGGATCACAAACTCAAAGACTATCAGGGTGAAACAGGTAAAATGATTATTTCACAAAACGGGGTAGATGGACTGCAGACAGATAGTGTGTACACATTACACACACACACACACACAAATGAATCCAGGCCAAGGGGTACTGGTTTGTATCTCCAGGTGTAATGGTAGCATAACTGAGGAATCAGGATTTAAGGGATGATTTTGATTACTAGATCATTATACAGATATTCCTTTTTGCTTTCTGGTATATTGGAACAGACAGAGGGAAATACCTCAAGTCTCTAAATTGTAAACCGGCTGCCTTGATCTCTGATAATGATTGTATAGCCCTTATCTTCTGCCCCTGTGATTGTGAAAACCTGTGACTAACTTTCATTTGTACTCAGTTATGTAGTTTTTCAACTTTAGAGTCTCGTAATCACTAAAGACAGCCCCTAATGTTTATTTATGAAGGGTCTTGGGTCCGCCCTGAAACAACCCATCCCAAGTCCAAAGTTATCTTCATAACCAAAACTGGATCTAGCCAAAGTGGGCCCACCTGACATGCGTAGTAGCTTAGAGTTTACCATTTTCTTGCAAACGTTCTGTGACTTAGCACATAATCAATCTGTGCATGCGCAATAATTAACTCACCTCTAATCACATCATCTGGGGCCACTGTGCTCATTATCATAAACCCTGCCCTTCTTTTCTCTAATAAAACTATCAGAATTACTGCAGTTCAGGGAGACAGATTTTGGGCCGCTAGACCACCTTCTCTCCTACCACAAACTTTGTAATAAACTCTTTCTGTCTTTGCTAAATCAAGAATTGATTATTGAGCATGTTGGGCAAAAGAATCCATGATCTTTGTCTGGTAACAGTAGAGACAATGACATCTGGAGTAAGATGCCCTACATGTACTAGAAAGGTTGCCTTGAGTAATTTATGTGACCTCCATAAGCCTCAATTTCCTCTTCTGTAAAATGGAAATAATAAAATCATTTGCCATAGAGGATTTTTGTGAGGCTTTAATGCATGTAAATCACTTGTCACAAGTGTCTGAGAGATTAAGAGCTTAAAAAGGAATACAATCTCAGTGTTGCTACTATTGTTTTTGTTATTACTTTTAATGACCTCCTTTGGCAGTAAAAGCCTCCTTAGAGACTTTCATTAGGAAATTCATTATCTGTGGATGGCAAAGAGTTAAAGTGACAGCTAATGTTTCTTCCAGTAGCAAGTGGAGATCAACCCTTTCTGTCTCTCTCTTTCTTTTGTCTTCTCTTCTAATGTGCTGAGATCTCTGTATAGGAAAATTAAGTTTAGCTTTCACGCAAAATGGCACAGGAAAGGGCTTCAAGACAGCTCAAACCGGTCTTGCAGGCAGGAAAGGAGAGCACCTCTGACATAAGCCTAGAATTGGTACCAAATAGGTAGAAACAAGTTTCAATAAGTAATGGCCAGGGTCATTGAAATATAAAGTGTATTCAAAAGTGGGAACCTTCCACTGGAAGTTTGAATTGGTTAAACTATCCGGATAGGCTGTAGCCTCTGAAGTATCCAATCTGTGGAGAAACAGGGGAGGGACATGAGGGTTAAGCTTAGGAAATAAATATCACTACTTTCAGTTACTCAGCACACCAGCCACCATTTTTCGATTAAGTGCCCATTCTTGCAAGATCGTAAATAAATTATTTTATTCTCCACAGTTGGGTGAGCATTTATTCTCTTTCAAGTATGGTGTTCTTTCTAACACCTGGCTTTCGTCATGGATCCAAGAATGTTAGATCTGGCATACAACTTAAAAATAATCCAGGTCCAAACCAGAACCTAAAAAAAACAGAAAACCTATTCCAGAATGTGTAAGTGGGTGATCAGTTAGTAGCAGATTTAAGATGTAGGGAAAACAAAGATCTAAACAAAATTCCACTCTCAGGAACGAACTGCAATACCCCCTTACCCAGACAACAAGATAATATATACTTTGATTCAAGGACATCAATAGCTTTGAAGAAATTTTGGTGCCTACAAATAAGGAGGCAGCCTTTAGGAGCTTTATTTTCTTAACATAAAAAGTTCTCATCCCCACACCTGAAGCTACAAAGGACAGGAAATCCTAAATATAAAATCCACCTTTCCAACACTTTTTAAATAATTTCCCCCTCTTTTCTTTGCTTTCTGTTTTCTCCCAGTTATCAGGCATACACTTGAAGGGGACCCTGCAGGTCTTTTGGGTACTTGCCTGGCACAGTGGAAGTGACATGTCATACTGGTTTGGTTGCAAAGGAAAATGATTTAATAGCCTGCAGAGACAGTGACCTCATGGTCTACGATCTGTCTCCACTAAGGACTGCAAGAATCAGGTTTATATGCATCATTTGGTTCAAAGACTTGGGGAGGAACAAAGGAAAATCAGGGAGTTGACATTTATGTATTCCTCAGAACATGAGAAAAGTTATAGAGTGTAATCAAGAGTTTAGGGGATGTAGGGCAGATTTTAATAAATTAATGACTAAAGAGTACAGAATGTTCAAATAAAGTTCAATGCAAAGGTTCCTAAATTATAAGCTCTTGTAGCAGTCCCATCTATTCCTGAGTTTTAACTTTCGTTTCTACATTCTGAGATGCTGTGCTCTTTGTGTATAACCTTGTACTTCCCTGGAACTTTGGATATCTGTGTGATACCTGAGACTCAGAATTAGAGTCCTGCAGCTCTAAAAGTCAACATTAATTGACACAGTGATGATTAAAGCAGTTGAAAAAGAGATCAAACTCAATTAGGGATACAAATGAAATGAACCTGGTTAGGACCAAGGCAAATCAGAATATAGGGTAAAAGATGAAATTGTCCATATTTTAAAACTTCAGTTTCTGTGTGAGACAAAGGGAAGAGATTACGATTTGGCCCAAAATTTAAATTTTCTGTAGCATACTATCTAATTTGACTTTTTTGTTCTGCTTATTTACACAACCTAATTACATGGAATCTAGAATAGGAAATGAGATCTTATTATTCTGTACAGGTTAACATAATACCCAGATAAATTCTAGAGTATTGTGGGCAGAAAATGAAAAAGTATTTAGAAAGTCTTCTTGTAGGCCTGTGGAAAACTATGGAATTCCAGATACTCTCTCAAGCATTAGAGACTCCCAGTTCAATAAACCAAGTTGTTGATCTTGAGGCTTGCCCTTATGAAATATATTTCTGCAATGGTGAAGCTAGGCCTGCTTATTATTATGCCAAGAGTCACCTCCAGAGAGTCTCTTTTGTTGCTCAGATGTGGCCTCTTTTATTAAGCCTACTCTGCAAATAAACTCACTACACATCCTACTATGTGGGACATGACTCCCAGGCATATAAATCTGCTTGGCAACATGCAACATGACTCCCAGGGATGAGACTGACTGTGGCATTTTGGGATTGAGAAAGCCTTCTTGACCAAAAAGGGAAAAAGAAATGGAACAAAATAAAGTTTCCATGGCTAAGAGATTCCAAATAGAGCCAAGAGGTTATTCTGGAGGTTAATCTTATGCAAGCTTTAGCCAAATATACCAAACTACAACAGGATGCCAAACCCCAACCAACACTATTCTTGAAAACCCTAGGGAGTGTCCTAGGCTCTATTTAAATCTCTATAAAAGTTTTCTTACTAAGTTTATTTTTTCAGAAACCTAAAGCCTACAGATTATTCCTATGCCAGGTAGCCCCTGAAATCCAGAAGTACCAGTCTCTCCAAGAACATCAATCAGTCTCTTTCCTCTATCCCATAAGGTCAGCACCCCTTTCCAGCACAAAGAAGTTAAAATGATCATTGCCCAGTTATCCCTGAAGATTGAGAAAATGATGAAATGAGAGGGAGGAGATACAATTGAGAAATTAGACTTTAGCAAATGACTGTGAAAACTGACTCATTATATAGATATTTCTTTTTAGTGTCTAGTGTTTTAGAATAGCCAGAAGGAAATACCTGAAGTTGTTGAACTACAATACACTAGCACTGGTCTTTGATAATGATTGTATAAATATAATGCAAAAAAAAAAGCCTGTTGCCCATTTCTGTGTGGATCTACTGCTGGATGTTTTGTTCTGTTTCACTGATACATATGCACAATACTACACTAACTTAACCTACCCCCATTGCAAGTCTTAAAATGGGTAGAATTTAATACTAGTGGTCAGTAAGAGGATGGGGTAAGGGGTATGGAATGTCTGGGGTTTTCTTTTACTTTCTTTATCTGGAGTAATGCAAATGTTCTAGAAATGATCATGGTGATGAATGCACCACTATGTGATGATACTGTGAACGATAGATTGCATAGTTCGGATGGATTGTATGGCATATGACCATATCTCAAAAAATCACATTAAAAACAGAGTTTAAGGGATGTAATCAAAAGTCTAGGTAGGGGAATATAGTTTCATAACTGGGTTTATTAAAACATAACTAAGATGCATAGGGCTAAACATTTGGTCAGTGGACCTTGGATCAAGGTCTGGAAGTCTGTTTATTATTCAAGTTGATTAATCCTCTCTTTGTCAGAAAAGTCAGCACAGCTGAGGGAGGTAAAAGATAACAGTATAGAGTTATTACTTCCTCTGGGGATAAGGGAGCTTAATTACTGGGGCTTTTACAAAGATGAACACAGTTTTCTTATCATCAAAGCTGAGAATCCAGAGACCTAGTTGCATGGTCTTTTTCACTCTGACATTAATACTTAAGTGGTGCTCTGTATATATATACATATATATATGTATATATATATATACACACACACAGATATATATGCATATATGTATATTTACATATGCATATATATATATATGCATATATGTATATTTACATATGCATATATATATATATATAAATGTTTATTACATGTTTCACGCACATTTTGTTAAAAAGAAATATTGAAAACACATTTCTCTCTTCAGTCTTACTCCACATCATTTGACTAGATTATTTGTATTGAATGAGTAATTTATTTTTTTATTTAAAAAATAATAATATTAACATTTAAAAAAATACAATTTCAGTTAATAAGGATTTTAAACATATAAACCATTTGATGTTTTAACACAGTTCATGTTCTTCTTGCATTTTATGTTCCTAATGATAATTTTTACAAAAGGAGAGTGACCCCTAACACCATTTTGACTTGATGACTTAGCACAGTAGAAGTGACCAAGAGGCTTTACCAAAAGCACCGTTTCTATGGAAACAGCTTCTCCCATTTCAGACCTCCCAGTTAGTCATGTTTTTTAATCCTAATTTAATATTATAGGGTGAGATCTTTTTGAGTAAGTTGTTTCCATGGAGATGTGATCCAACCAATTGTGGGGGGACATTTTGGTTAGGTGGTCTACATAGAAATGTCTCTCCATCATTCAAGGTAGGTTTTAATCCACTTACTGGATTTCTTTAAGAGGGAACCATTTTGGTAAAAGCTCAGAGTTGACACAGAGATGTTTGGAGATTCAGAAAGAAACTCCCCTGGGGAAGCTGTTTGAAACCAGAAACCAAAGAATGAGCAGACTCCAGCCACATGCCTTCCTAGCCAACAGATGTGTTCTGGATGCCATCGGCCTTTTTTGAGTCAAGGGATCTTTCTGTGAATGGCTTAGTTTGGATATTTTTATGGCCTTAGAACTGTAAAGTTAATAAATTCCCTTTATAAAAGCCAACCTATTTCTGCTATGTTGCATTCTGGCAGATGTAGCAAACTAAAACAGGCTGTGAAATGGGCTTCCCCACAACTGACCTTGAGGCTTGAGGGGATAGTAATCACTGAATGAAGAAAAGGATATAATGAAAATATAAGTGATATAAATGAAAACACTAAAAAACCTCTTAAATAGACTTTACATTTTCTTGGTATTGATACTGAACAAATGCAGAGTTCTTTGCTGAATGTGCATCAACAGCCAATCCATGACACAGAGCTTTCAAAGGGAAAAAGAGCTCACTGCTACATGTGAAGCAGGAGATGGGATAGCCTATCAGTCTAAAAAACTGTCCTCCTTGAGCCTAAGGGGTTCAGGGTTTTTATGGATTCAAACAAAGGGAGTTGAAGTTGTTACCATTATAATGTCAATTATAAACAGGACTGAGACTAGCCATTACAATTGTAAATATATACAGGGCTGAGGCTAGCTCAGTTTCAGTAATTTCAGGTATTAACTTCTGCTTATTCTACAATATAGAAAGAAGAAACATCTATATAATGCCTTAGTAGTCATAATCATTTATTAATTCTTAATTTCTCAACTACAGTATAAGTATTTTTTAAATACTAGTATTTGCTATTGAAAAATAGATTCTGGGGTGTGAATTTCTGATTTTGCATAAGGAACCAGGGTCTGGGCCCTGCCCCCTCCATTTTGAGAGCAACACACATAGCCACCTACATGACAAGGACAGATGTTAAAGGTCAAAAAATGTAAATCCCCTTGTGCTGGTTTGGAAGGATGTATGTCCCTTAGAAAAGTCATGTTTTAATCTAAATCCCATTTCATAAATGCAGAATAATTCCTATTCAAATCTATATGTTTGAAACTGTAATCAGATCATCTCCCTGGAGATGTGATTTAATCAAGAGTGGTTCTTAAGCTGAATTAGGTAATGACATGTCTCCACCCATTTGGGTGGGTCTTGATTAGTTTCTGAAGTCCTGTAAAAGAGGAAACATTTTGGAGGATGAAAGAAATTCGTAGAGAGCAGAGAATGCTGCAGCACCACTAAGCACCGAGTCCATGGGCCAGCAACCTTTGGAGATGAAGAAGGAAAATGCCTCCTGGGGAGCTTCATGAAACCGGAAGCCAGGAGAAGAAGCTAGCAGATGATGCCATGTTCACCATGTGCACTTCCAGATGAGAGAGGAATCCTGACCATGTTCACCATGTGCCTTTCTAGATGAGAGAGAAACTCTGTGTTTGCCATGTGCCTTTCCACTTGAGAGAGAAAGCATGAGCTTCATCGGCCTTCTTGAACCACCGTAACTTTCCCTGGATGGCTTAGATTGAACATTTCAATAGACTTGTTTTAATTTGGACATTTTCTTGGCCTTAGAACTGTAAACTAGCAACTTATTAAATTCCCCTTTTTAATAGCCATTTTGTTTCTGATATATTGTATTCCAGCAGCTAGCAAACTAGAACACCCCTCTCCCCTAATAACCAAATCTCACGAGAGTCTGCTGAAACTCCATTCTAACCAAATCTCAGGAGACTGTTAACATTTATAAGGCTTTCCCGGGGCATACTCTCTTTTTTCTCTTGGCTGTGGGCAGAGTGCAGACTTTCATATCCAAACTGGCCACCATTTGGGAAGATCTTCCTCCTGTCCGTAAGTCCCCAATTAAAGCCTTGGGTAATCTTCTGTCTAGCATGCTCTTTGGTCTCAGGGATGTTTTGGTCTGGAATATTTGGCATGCTAACTTGGAGACCAAAGAGCCACTGGCCATAGACAGCATGAGTATGGGGAACAGGGTCTCTGCAGGGGTAATCCTAGGGCACCTTGCTTCCCTGGTACAGGGAGGGGTCACCTACTTGTCTGACTGTGCTGTAGTCATTGGCTATTGTATGCAGTGTGTTATGGCAGACTGTCTCAAGGAAGACAGAGAAATCTGCAAGTCCAAGGGGGCTGTGGTAGTGAACCGTTTCAGAAAGAAAGAGAAATCAGCAGATTTGGAGGATGTATTGAAGGCTATGCCTTCTGGATAAGAGTCTAGAAATATTAGCATGTCGGTATGCTACTGTGAGAGGGTATATGCTGGTTTCCCCTGACTGGGATACAAAGGCTTGGTGTCACATAGATTGTTTATCTGATAATGAAAAGGAGGAAAAAGAAAAAAAATGGAAGGCAAAAGGTGGGGTGATGCTGTATTTGTATGCAGCGTTTCCAAAAGTTGCCTCTTTACTACAAGGAATTAACACTCAATGATTTAGTATTCCCTTAAATAGGGCCAATCAAACCATGTTCACCCTCACCTGGTGTTCTAGTTTGCTAGCTGCAAGAATGCAAAATACCAGAAATAGAATGGCTTTTAAAAAGGGGAATTTAATAAGTTGCTAGTTCACACTTCTAAGGCCGAGGAAATGCCCCAATCAAAACAAGTCTATAGAAATGTCCAATCAAAGGCATCCAGGGAAAGATACCTTGGTTCAAGAAGGCTGATGAAGTTCAGGGTCTCTCTCTCAAGTGGAAAGGCACATGGTAAACACAGCATCATCTGCTAGCTTTCTCTCCTGGCTTCCTTTCATGAAGTTCCCCAGGAGGCATTTTCCTTCTTCATTTCCAAAGGTCACTGGCTGGTGGACTCTCTGCTTCTCATGGCTATTGTCATTCTGCTCTCTCAGAATCTTCCTCATTCTCCAAAATATTTCCTCTTTTATAGAATTCCACCCATTCGTATTGGTGGAGACACATCTCTACCTAATCCAGTTTAACAACCACTCTTGATTGAGTCACATCTCCAAGGAGATAATCTAATTACAGATTCAAACATACAGTACTGAATAAGGATTAGAAGAAATGGTTGCCTTTACAAAATGGGATTAAGATTAAAACATGGCTTTTCTGGGGTACATACATCCTTTCAAACCAGCACACCTGGATAGAAGAACAAAGGATTTTCATCCTGCTCCCAAGAGGCTATTTACCACATAACCTGACCATCTGCCCTTGGCTCATAGCAAAGGATTTGGCTACATGGAAAAATGTGACTCTACTTTATTATATCAATGATGTCATGTTGACCAGTAATTCTTTTTCAGAAATTAAAAAAGCCTCAGGATTGTTACTATTTCAGTTTAACAACCGGGATGGACAATTGATTGTGGTTGACTACAATGCCTTGACTGCCCTGTCAAATTCTTGGATATTGCATGGTTGGAAAAGGCAACATTTATTCCTTTTGTAGTAATTAATAATGTACAGTTTCCCTATGCTGCATACATCAAAATAACTAAAGGCTTTCTTGGAATTGTTGGGATATTAGAAACCTTTTGTTCCTCACTCAGCCCAAATGTTAAAACCCATGTATGTTTTGATTAGGATAAACTATCCCTAGGAATGGGATACCTACCAGCAGACTGCTTTTGAAAAAGCCAGATGGGCCATCACACTGGCTCAGGCTTTATGGGGGGTGGACACAGATGTGACTTATGAATTAAGTACAGCCAGTTCTGATATTGGCTTTGGGTGGGGCCTGTGGCAAAGGCAACAGGCAAAGCAAATTCCTATTGGCTTTTGGTTTCAGTTCTGAAAAGGAGCCAATCTTGTGGTACAATCCCTTAGAAAATTAACCGTGTGCTGCACAGCTGTGTCAACAAGAGACCCTTCGGTGCAGAAATGTATAATATCCTGAGGCCAGTTTCCTTTGTGGAAGAACAATGTTTGCTCCTCCCTGCTGATCCTCCTGAGGTGGCTGTCTCTGTGCCTACCACTGGTGAATGTGGCAGTATATCTGAGTCTGCCTGGTATACTGATGGAACAGCATGTGGGCAGCTCACCACCTGGACAGCAGTAGCTGTGCAACCTAGTACAGAACAACCCACAATATGGTGGGTGTTCTAGTTTGTTAGCTACCAGAAATGGAATGGCTTTTAAAAAGGGGGACTTAATGTTTTCTAGTTTCTAGTCCTAAGGTCAAAATAATGTCCCAATTAAAGCAAGTGTATAGAAATGTCCAATCAAAGGTATGCAGGTAATTATACCTTGGTTCAAGAAGGCCGATGAAGTTCAGGGTCTCTCTCTCAAGTGAGACGGCACATGGCGAACACAGTCAGGGCTTCTCTCTCAGCTGGAAGGGCACATGGTGAACACGGCGTCATCTGCTAGCTTTCTCTCTTGGCTTCCGATTTCATGAAACTCCCCAGGAGGCGTTTTCCTTCTTCATCTCCAAAGGTCGCTGACTCGTGGTCTCTCCGCTTCATGAATCTCCCATTCTCCAAAATGCTTCCTCTTTTATAGGACTTCAGAAACTAATCAAGACCCACTCAAATGGGTTGGGACATGCCTCTACCTAATCCAGGTTAACAACCACTCTTGATAAAATCACATCTCTGGAGAGATGATCTAATTACAGTTTCAAACATACAATACTGAACAGGAATTAGAAGAAACAGCTGCCTTTACAAAATGGGAGTAGGATTAAAACATGGGTTTTCTAGGGTACATACATCATTTCAAACCAGCACAGTGGGAAACTAGGACTATGCAAAGCATCCAATGGACTGAATTAAGAGCTGTATGGATGGTCATTGTTCATAAACTAGGAGATGCATTAATTATTTTTGCTAACAACTGGGCAAGGTACCAGGGCCTGCTGGTATGGATGGTCATGTGAAAGGAAGAGCAATGGACTTTTTTGTCTGCCACTCCTTATGGGGAAAAGAAATGGGAGAAGATATCTGGACTACCTGTCACAAGCAAAAGGTAACCATGCTTTATGTCTCTACCCATAACACTGATTCTTTACCTGCCCATATTAAAGCAGATGCTTTAGCAAACATTCATAGTCTAAAGCCAACATTGCACAAGGCTTCTGAATGGTTATATAGAAAAATAAGACACCACCAGTACTAGGCTCTGGAGACTGGCACAGCAATTCCAGGTGCCCATCATCAGACAACAACTGAAAGAAGTTGTGGATGCCTGCCCCTGCACTTCACTGCAGTGCCCAAGGGCTCATCAACTCAGTCACATCAGCCACAAACAGATTTTGGTTGCCAGGTGGCAGGTAAATTATATGAGGCCTTTTCCCTTATCTGGAGGTGCAAATATGCTTTTACAGACTTATGTATGACCACTGTATTTTTGCTGGCCTTCTCAGTAGAGAACACTAACCAAAGAGTTATAATAAATGGCTTAAAAAAGCTTAGTGCATTCTTCAGAGTTCCCACACATGTGGACAGTAATGGGGGCCCCCCACTACCAGACAACTAACCCAAGCCCAGGCTACTGAACATGTTGTCTTATGAACATTTCATTTGCCTTACAACCCCCACAGCAGTGGGGGATGAATGGATTTTTTTAAAGCATTTTTTATTGTGAAATACAACATATGTAGAGAAAATCAATAAATTTCAAAATACATTGTAACAAGTAGTTATAGAACAGATTTCAGAATTTGGTATGGGTTACAGTTCCACAATTCAGGTTTATCCTTCTAGCTGCTCCAAGACACTGGAGACTAAAAGAAATATTGATATAATGATTCAGCAGTCATATTCATTTATTAAATCTTATCTTCTCTGTTATAACTCCTCCTTCTCCTTTGATCCTTTTCCAAATCTTTACAGGTATTTAAGCTATGTCCATTATAACTTTTTCATGTTGGAAAGGGGTATCAACAATATGGGATGGGGGATGAACTAGTTGATGTTCTTGCAGAGACTGTTCCCTCTGGCTTTCAGGACTTCTCTGGCCTAGGAACCATCTGGAGGTTGTAGGTTTCTGGAAAGTAATCTTAGTGCATGAAACTTTTGTAGAATCTCAGATAGTGCTCTAGATGTTCTTTAGGTTAACAGGAATAATGTTGATTGAGGTTTGGCAAACCATATTATATTAATATTAGCAATATCTAACATAAGAGTAGTCTCCAGAAGAGCCTCTCTACTCTACTTGAACTCTCTTCATCACTGATACCTTATTTTGTTACTTTTCTTTTCCCCCTTTTGTATGGGAAGGCATTGTTGATTCCACAGTGCCCAGGCCAAGCTCATCCTGGGGAATCATGTACCATGTTACCAGGGAGATTTTCACCCCTGGATGTCAAGCCCCATGTAGAGGGGAGGGTAATATGTCTCGTAGAGTTGGGTTTAGAGAGAGAGAGACCACATCTGAGCAACAAAAGAGGGTTTCTGGAATCAACTCTTAGGCATAAATCTAGGTAAGTTTAGCTTCTCTGCTACAGAAATAAGCATCATAAAAGCAGCCTCAAGATCAAGGCTTGGCCTACTGACTTGGGAGTCCCTAATGTTTGAGACAATATCACTGATTTCACTGGTAGTAAACTTTAATATTTCCATATTCTTTCTTTATCCTCTCAAGGGACTTTGCCATTACTTTGTGATTATCTGCCTAACATACTCCAGGATGTATATGGATATTACATTAAGCTATACAGAATTACAACCTTCATTCCTATTCTGGCTCCACGTGTTTGGATTTTTTAAATGATAAATCCAGATAGGTTGAATTACATTATGTGATACAGAAAATTTATATTTTGGACAAAATGAATGAATGGGCTTTTAAAAGAGCAATTAAAAGGTGATAATCTCTGCAGCAGGGCATATGCAGGTTGTATACAGCCCTTCCCAGCCTCAATTTGTGGCCCCAAGGTGCTGCCTCTACCCTTGTTGAATTAGTAATGGTGGGACCCATGCTGGTGCTGCCAACTCAGGTAAAAAAGACCAGTAACACTAAAGCCACAATGTGGTAGTGAAAATAACTTGCTCTTTCCTGTGCCACAAGCATTAGAAAATGGGGTGAAAAAGTTTGACTGGCTGTGGTCCTGGCCAATGGAGACATGTTGGATGGGACTCCTAGGTCTCTGGGGTATTGGGGTTGCCCAAAATTTAAGTCTTAGACCATAGCTTATATACAAAGCCATAAGTTGTATATGTAACTAACCAAGGAGTCCCCCAATACCTCAAAGCACAGTATATATGACTCTTTGAATACTTATGCCTAGGCTAACTGAATTTCATCCAGAAAGCTCCCTGCAATTGCAGGGTGAAGTTTGATATCTGTCTACTAATAGAAATTTAGCTTGTACTACTTTTGCCCTTAGCCTCATAGCAAATACCTTCTGTAATAGGCCTCTGTGGTAACCTATGTGCCAACAGATCTCCATGCTGAGTGTGCACTGAACTGCCACTGTTGGGTGCCATTGGCCTGCCTTGGACTGCGACACCTGTGAACTGGACTGCATAGAATACACTGCAGGCCTGGCAGAATTCAGCACACTGGAAAAGTCTGGAAGTCTTCTCATTTAAGTCTGAAATCACATGTTTTATCAATTATAAGTAGAATGGTTTAATTCCCTTCTTTGGCCGTAACAGCATCACTTTGTAGAGCTGTTACCTTATGAACTCTTTATATTCTAGTGTCTCTGATACTGTTAATGAATGCAATGTCTGTCCTATGGTCAACATAGTTTGTGGGGGTGGATTGTAAGAATCTAGGATCCGGGCTCTGCCCCCTCTTCCATTTTGAGAGCAAGTCACATAGCCACCTACATGACCAGGACATGTTAAAGGTCAAAGAACATGAACCCCCACTCCCCTAATAACCAAATCTCATGAGCGTCTGCTGAAACTCCATTGTAACCAAATTTCACAAGATTCTTAAACTTTAAAAGCCTTTCCATGAGCATGCTCTCTGTTTTTTCTCTTAGCTTTGGGTGGAGTTCAGACTTTCATCATCCAACTGGACACCATTTGGGAAGATCTTCCTCCTGCCCATAAACCCCTAATTAAAGTCATGGGTAATCTTCTGTCTAGCATGTTCTTTGGTCTTGGGGTGGTATTGGGCTAGAACATTCTGCATCAGCAAATTCTCAGAAAGAGACTCTCATTAGTGTTGAGTTGAGACCAGCTCTTCCTCACAGCCCGCCTGACACCCCACCCCCAACCAGTAATGCTGAATAATGCTGAAGGTAACTAAGATAACTTTAGATGAGTCTTTATACTTTAGAAAATGGCTATAAGTGTTTTAGAAATTAATATTGATTGCTTAGTAGTGGCAGATTTGAATCAGGGCCCAAGTGATTACTAATTCCCCGTTTTAACTGAAAATATTGAGTATAAATAAAGTAAATATATGAATCAATTAGGTAGATGTTCAAACCAGTGCTAACATACACACACACAAATTCACAGACACTCACTCAAACTATCTTGAAATCTTTTTTAGATCATTCTGCATCTTAACATAAGGGACCAATATCAATATATACAAGAAATCCCAATAAATGAATGATACATAATCTTAAGATTTCTATCTAAGGTTTTTCAAAACAGAAATACTTTCTCTTTAAATTCAAAATGTAGTATTTACATTTTACTTTCAACTTGAACTTTCTTGATAGTAAATATACTGACAAAGATTTCATCTCTATTACATTTTCAGGATAGCATAACTGCTGTTTAAAAAATCAGTAATGTAACAAAATAGCGGTTTAATCCTGACTCACAGAACAACCCAACATAGGTGTTTATGACCAGGTGACTCAGGGATCCTGGCTGAAATGACATCTGGAGGAATAAAGAAGGTGGAGAAAGCATAGTTACTCTTTGTTCAATGTGTCAGTGTTAAAATGACATGACATTTTTGCTCTCAGTCTTTTGATGAGAACTAAACACATGGTCTTGCCTAGTTGCAAGTGGCTGGGAGTTATAGTCTAGCTGTATGTCCTGGAAGACTGGGAGAACCTGGTAGTAATTAAGATAGTCTGTGCTACACTCACAAGGAAAGAAATGGAGTTCAAGTAGTTAATTTTTTCATTTTGTCATTTTATGCTCATTAAAGCACGAAACATGCTTGATATTAAGAGAAATGTGACAATAAAAACAAAGCATTACAAACAAGTATGATAGTTGTCAGGCATGACAATATTTTCCTCTATAATTATAACACTCATACTGCAAGGTATGAAATTCATCTTCTGAAATTAAGTGATCCTGTTTGTATGGCAGGCATAAGGTTTATCAGAATAGATATCTGGGCATTTGGGACTGAATTAAATAGTTGGCCTTGAACTCAATTCCGAAAAAACAAATGAAAGCACCATATGAAGTAGTGTTTGAGAATGTTGGCTCTGCTCTTTAATACATTCAGCTCCCTACTTCCCAGTTGCCCTCCTCATGTTAGGCAGCATAGAGTCATGTAGGATGTGTTCTTCCAGCTTCATTCAGCTTACATTATGTTATACAAAATACCCAAAAATGTCTTTCTTTTATAATTATATGGGACCTTCGCATTTTCCTGAAAGACTTTCTTCTTCTTTTGTAGCAGTCTCCTCTGCCCTTGAGGCCTCCTGAACTCTCTAATGGCTGGAAAGTCATTGCTTCAGTTCTAAGGGCTGGGTGTGGAGGGATGGTTCTTATTCATGTAAGGCATTATTGAAGTATTGTTCTTTGAGCTGATAACGCATTTCAAGAATCTCAGATAACTTGTGCATGGGTGAGAGCTGAATAGCAAACTGGTAGACTAAGCTCAGATCAGATCATGGAATAAATGGGTCACGTAGAAGCGATGTTTGTCAAAATTTTTGGAGGATCCATTGAAGCACACAAATAGAAAAGAAAATTACATAGTGTAGTATATAAAAAGAAAGTACACCTTTTGTTTAAATTGAGAGGGCATTCAAGAGAAGACAAGAGAGGCATATTTGAAGAGGTCAACATCATCTGAATTTAAATAAGAATCAGCAACCTATTTACAATGCTTCACAAATAATAATTCAAGCAGAGGGAACAGTATGTACCATAATCCTGAAATGGAAAAGAGCTTACCATGTTCAAGAGATAATTGTGAATAATATGCTTGAAGTATATTGAGCCAGGTGATAATGGTATGAGATGTGTTTGGGGATGCAGGATGGAATCAGATTATACAATAAAATTATGAAATATTTGCCATTTCAGTCTGAGTTAATGAGTAGGCACTAAGATTAATTATGGGAATGTCATATTTGATATTTGTTTTAAGATATTATGTCTGTTTTATGGAGAATTAATGGAATTGGAGCAAGTGTAGCTCAAGTGTTAGACAATGGTAGCCAGGACATGTGAGATGGCAGTGGAGACACAGAGAAGAGGATGAATCTAAAATGCCTTTTGGAGATAAAATTCATGGGACTTTCTGACGAATTGGATGTGAAATGCAAGGGGTGAGGAATGACAATCAATGAATAATGTAATGCCTAGTATTTTATGTATGTTTGATTTTGTTGTTGTCTTTTGCAATGGGTTAGATTTTTGTACCACTTATTATGATTATGGAAAATAAGAGGGAAATGTTTGGGGTGGAATGTGTATCACAAGCTCTGTTTACAACATGCTTTAAGAGGTATATTAAGCATCAAAGGTGACATATTCATTAGGTCATTTGATGTCCATCTGGCACCGAAAAGAGAGGCCTATACAAGATAAACATTTGGGAGTCAGAAGAATGTAGATGGCATTTAAAGGATCGAGTTTGGGAAAGATCACTTAGGTTGAGAGAGTACATGGAGAGGAGAAGTTAGAGAATGCCTGGGGGAACTATATCAATATTTAAAGTTTGGATAGAGGAAGCAAAAATGATGTAGAGCAAGCCCTGATCAGTGGTATACAAGTGGATGTGGTGACAAAAATTCCAAGAGGGAAGCTGTGAATTGTGACAATTTCAGCTGAGAGATGCGATAAGATCAGAACAGAGAATAGAGAAGAAACCATTAGATATAGGTAACAAGGAGAATTTTGGTTACTTGTCCCAGAGCAGCTTCAGTGAAGTAGAAGTATTATAAGCCATATTATAATGGGCTGACAACAAGGTGAATGACCCTCGGGGACATTAAGTGGTGCAAAATAAGACAGAAACAAAAGAACAGATACCGTATGGTCTCATCAGAAAAATACTTAAAACTGGTGCCTAGATTGTATGCTCTTATAAGCATCACAATTTAGTCCAGAGCTGTAAATGTCATTTCTAGACTTTGAGAAGGCAGGATTTAACAAATGAGTATGACTGCTGAATCATTATATCAATATTTCTTTTAGTCTCCAGTGTCTTGGAGCAGCTAGAAGGATAAACCTGAATTGTGGAACTGTAACCCATATCAAACTCTGAAATCTGTTCTATAACTACTTGTTACAATGTATGTTGAAATTTATTGATTTTCTGTATATATATTTCACAATAAAAAATAAAAATAAAGTGGGTTGACTGATGAATGGGATTTAATACCTTACAAAATGTATATAAATAACTTCCAGTTGGACTAAAGTTTTGCCCCTAAAATCAACGAAAAAAAGAAATAGCAGAGGATACAGTAAATTGCATAGATCTATCAAGACACATAATAAATTTTCTTGGAAATAACATAAAAGGATGGATATGTGCCTTTTCAGTAACTCATTGGAGCACAGTGTAATGGCACACTCTCCTTTACCCCTAGGTATTATTTAATTCTCTATGGAAATATGATCTCTTTGACAGAAATTATTATTGTTTGGGCACAGACTCCAAAAAATTAAACAATAATTTATAGATTTTCATCTAGTAAAGATGCTCTCTTTGGTAGAAACAACTTCAAAAGTTATGATTTACTTGTCCTGTGAGACATTAACTAGTTTTGTATCTAATCAAGCAATCTTATTTGAAGGGTTTCTTCAGTGTTGATAAACACTTCCTCAAATGTTCTTTTTTTTTTTTTTAACTTTTTTTATTAATTAAAAAATTAACAAACAAAACATTAAGAGATCATTCCATTCTACATATACAATCGGTAAATATTAATATCATCACATAGTTGCATAGTCATCATTTCTTAGAACATTTGCATCAATTTAGAAAAAGAAATAAAAAGACAACATAAAAAGAAATAAAATGATAACAGAGAAAAAAAAGATTATACATACCATACCTCTTACCCCTCGCTTTCATTTACCACTAGCATTTCAAACTAAATTTATTTTAACATTTGTTTTCCCTATTATTTATTTTTATTCCATATGTTCTACTCTTCTGCTGATATAGTAGCTAAAAGGAGCATCAGACACAAGGTTTTCACATTCGCAGAGTCTCATTGTGAAAGCTATATCATTGTTCAATCATCATCAAGAAACATGGCTACTGGAACACAGCTCTACATTTTCAGGCAGTTCCCTCCAGCCTCTCCACTACATCTTGAACAACAAGGTGATATCTACTTAATGCATAAGAATAACCTCCAGGATAACCTCTCAACTCTGTTTGGAATCTCTCAGCCATTGACACTTAGTCTCATTTCACTCTTCCCCCTTTGGTCGAGAAGTTTCTCTCAATCCCTTGATGTTAATTCTCAGCTCATTCTAGGGTTTTTTCTCAGTCCCTTGATGCTGAGTCTCACCTCATTCCAGGATCTCTGTCCCACGTTGCCAGGAAGGTCCACACCCCTGGGAGTCATGTCCCACGCAGAGAGGGGAAGGGTGGTGAGCCTGCTCGTTGTGTTGGCTGGAGAGAGAGGCCACATCTGAGCAACAAAAGAGGCTCTCTTGGGGGTGACTTAGGCCTAAATTTTAAGTAGACTTGACCTATCCTTTGTGGGGTTAAGTTTCATGTGAACAAACCCCAAGACTGGGGGCTCAGCCTATAGCTTTGGTTGTCCACACTGCTTGTGAGAATATCAAGAATTCAACTTGGGGAAGTTGAATTTCTCCCCACTCTCACCATTCCCCAAAGGGGGCTTGCAAATACTTTTCCAGTCTCTGATCAAATCACTCTGGGAGTCATCGGGGCATCACTCTGGACAAACCAACAAAATCTCATGTCCTACCTGAGATTCCAAGTACTTATGACATTCAATCAAACTATCTACATGAGTTATATTAGGAAATACTCTAGTCAAAATATAAATTTTGTAACAAATAAACATTTTTTGCTTTAGTCTCACACATAAGGTGACATTTTAAAGTATTAATTATCATCTATTTTCAACACCCTGCAATAATGACATTCCTTTGTTCTTCCTCAGGCAAAAACATTTCTTAAATTTGTACATTGTACATTTCACTATTATTATATACTCTAGGCATTCCTAGATTATACCATCTCGATCTTTACCATCTATCTTTCTTTCTGATTTCATTTATGTACCCAGTCCTCCTCCCTCTATCATTCTCACATGCAGGTTTATTCAATGTCAAATGTTCTTTTGAACCACAATTATCATCCTGCCAATCTGCTCTTTAATGAGTTAATTAAATTTGTGATGTATTTATGTTCAATTTACTTTTGCATGAGAATGTGTTTTTAACTTTTTGCAAATTATAACTTGATAGTTTTAGCTATCCCACAAATAATTATTTGATATGTTCATCTCCATTCCAAATTTTAAAAATTAAACTCCAAGATCAACTATTTCAAAACTTATGTTGCCCACGTTTTAGCAGATATACGCAAAATGAAATTTTGATGCAGGTTGGGTTTTCTGCGAGGTAGACACTGAGATGAAGTGTGAAAATGTTCACTATGGAGTAACAGCTGGGAGAAGAAAAAGGAGGAAACAGGATTGAAAAGGAAGAGCTGTCAGAATATGATTCAGACCTGATAAAGCTACTGAATGCTCAACTGAAAGATCTAAAGCAAAGATTCCTCAGTTAGGAGATACTCATTGAACAGATTGCTAGGTCCTGGAATCTTTCTCAGCATTAGCCAGCTACCCCAGAAAAGCACATGCTCAGATCAAAAGCTAATTGGTAGAGGCTGTCAATGAATCACAATCCTTGCACCTGGGCAGCAACTTCTTTCTTGAAGGAAGATTTGAGTGGTATATTTCTCTGTTTACCATAAAGTTTAAATCATAAACATTTAATATGGCATTTTGCATATGAAAAAGGACAAAAATATAAACCAATTACCTAAGTAATGTTAATGAACATTTTGATCACTTATTATGTTACAGACACTATTTAGCACATCATAGTATTATCTATATTTTCCCCATCTTCCTTAGCACACAGAAGAAGTAAAGATAAAATTTTACAAAATGAATCTTATTCTAAAATAATCTTATTCTCATTTAGTTTATTCTCTAATCCAAGAAATATTAAATTTCAAACAAACTACAATGCTCAGAAAAGAAAATCACATTTTATTGAAGCATATGCTGATTTGAAAAGATTTAGTCATGAAGGGAGTATAATTTATTTAGAATAATATACTAGCATAAAAATAGTACAAAATAATAAAAGTAATTTAATGCATGCCATTGAATAATCTCCCCAAGCCAAATTTATTGAAGGATATGCATGTTTAGATGGAATGTATAATACTAAGTATTGGGCTAAAAAGTTACCCTTTTACATCTATTAATTGTTGGATTTTTATAAATTTCAAATAAATTAAAATCAAAACCTCACATGTTTTAGGTTGAGTGACATTTGCAACATGTTCAGAGCATAAATTTCCATTTTTAAACTTTATGATTTTATATCCAACTCTAATTTCTTAAAGTAAATATGCAAGAACAAAATAGAGGAGTTATGTGAAAAAAATATTTTGTTAGTAACTAGATCCATGTCCATAGAACTGAGAACAATCTATGAAAAGTGGTTAAATCAACAGTGCATAGAATCTACACTGAACAGTATACAATCTAAAGCTGATCATCATCTTAAAAGTTTATAATTTAAAATTTCATAGGTCTGCTTGTGTGCTTAAAAATAATTTTCAAGGGCAAACAACAGCGGCTCAGTGGCAGAGTTCTCGACTGCCATGCCAGAGACCCAGGTTCATTTCCCGGTGCCTGCCCATGAAAAAAAGAAACAATAACTTTCAAAAGAAGATGGTTGGTGCAAATATAAACTACAATTAAATACCATTTCACACTCATTAGAACAGATAATATTAAAAAAGTAAAAATTTACAAATGTTGCATAAGATATGGAGAAATAATAACACTCATTCATTGCTGGTGAGAATGTAAAATGGTGCCACCATTGTGGAAGACAGTTTTACTGTTACTCGGAAATTAAGAATAAATTACCATATGACACAGCAATCCTATTTCTAGGTATACACAGAGAAGAATTGAAAGCAGAGACTCAGACAGGCATCGACACACCAGTGTACACTGCAGCATTATTCACAATTGTCAAAAGATGGAAGAAACCCAAGTGTTCAACAAGCAATGAATGGATAAACAAAAAGTGGTATACACACAGAATGGAATATTATTCAGCCATAAAAAGGAATGGAGTTCTGATACATGCAACTACATGGATGAGCCTTGTGGACATAAGGTTGAGTGAAATAAGTCACACACAAAAGGACAAATATTGTTGAGTCTCATTGATATGAAATAATTATAATAAGCAATTCACAGATTCTTACCATCTAGATTATATGTTATAGGGGGGCAGGGTGGAAATAAGGAATGGAGAGTTAATTCTTAAATGGTACAGAGTTTCTATTTGGTTTGATCGTAGATGCTTGGTAATGGATGGTGGTAATAGCAGTACAATATTGTAAGTGTAATTAACAGCACTGAATTATATATTTGAATGTGACTAAAAGTGGAAATTGTAGGCTGTATGTATGTTACTAGAATAAAAATTTTAAAAATAATAACATATTATTATACAACACAAAGAGTGAATCCCACTGTAAATGATGGACTATAGTTAATGACACAATTATAAAAATGTTCATTCATGAATTGTAACAAATGTACCATGATAATGCAAGATGTTAATAATAGGGTGGTATACTGGAACTCTGTATTTTATGTATGATTTCCCTGTAAACCTACAACTTCTCTAATAGAAAATAAAAATAGTAGGAGAAGCTGGAGGTGAACTTACTGGCTCCTTCCCATCACCTACCTAGAGCAATGTGGAGCCAGACTGTGCTTCCATTATAGGTGCCTGGTCCTGTTCTGGAGGGGGTAGAGTCATTCCCATGTGCATATGGGGGTGCTTGTATATAGGTATAAATCCAGCAGGCAGCAGCCTGAAAGACTGAACCAAGAAACCTCTCTTTTGGTTGGTGTCCCAGAACTTACCCTCAAGACAGAAGCAGCTTGTGGACAGCTAGAGCAGTATAACAAACAAAGCAGCCTGAGGCAAAGGACTACCTTCTTCTAGACATACAACAGAGCACTGAAGGACTGAAATGGATTATAGTCTATAAGTAGGAGAGGAGACATTAAGATTCCAATAATTGGGGGGCATTCTTAAGGCCACAGGCTAGCAGAAGCCCAGCACAAGACTCAGGTACATAAAGACAGAGAGGACCCTGCACTTCAATTTTGCCTTGGGTGATCTTCATGATAGGAGGGCTAAACTCTGAAAGACACTGTCAACCAATGCGGGCTAATATGCAAAGACTGGGAAATGTGTTTGTGTGTGTGTGTGTGTGTGTGTTTTGTTTTTTTTTTTGGTTTTTTTTGCATGAGCAGGAACCAGGAATTGAACCCAGGTCTGTGGCATGGCAGGCAAGAATTCTGCCTCTGAGCCACCACTGCACTGCCTTGTTTGGTTTGTTTTTGCTTGACCTTCAAGGAAATCTCTGCTATATCATAGGATGCACACATAATTAAGGAACAGATAGTTCAGGGACCAAATCCTAAAGTAACACATTAGAATATTAAAAATACAGTGTGCAATAATACATTAAAAGACCAAGGAAAAACAGGATATGATGGTCCATCCAAAGGAAGATGATAAAAATGCAGAAACCAGCATGAAGAAGGCCAGGCTTTGGATATACTACACAAAGACTTAAAAAAAAAAAGAAGCTCCAACATGCTCAAGGAGATAAAGGAAAACATGGATGAAAAACTAAAGAACATTAAGAAAGCAATGAAAGAAAAATATGAGAATCTCAATAAATGGTTAGAAATTTTGAAAAGGAACCAAATACAAATGCTGGAGTTGAAGACCACAGTAACTGAAATGAAAAATTCCCTAGGGGGATTTCAACTGCAGATTGGAGCTGGCACAAGAAAGAACCAGTGAATGTGAAGGAAACACAATTGAAATGATTCAGACAAAAGAGCAAACTGGCAAAGGAATGGAACAGAGCTTAAGAAATCTGTGGGACATTATTAAGCATACCAACATATGGATTGCAAGAGTTCCAGAAGAAGAAAGAGAAAGGGGCAGAAGGAATAGTAAAGGAAATAATGGCAGAACACTTAACTAATTTAACAAAAGAAATGAATATGCACATCCAAGACCAGTGAATCCCAAACAGGCTAAACTCAAAGAGAACTATGTTTAGACACATAGGAGACACACTGTCCAATGCCAAGGGCAAGGTGATAATTCTGAAATTTCCAGAGAAATGTTATGTACAAGTGAGTCCCAATAAGATTGTGTTGATTTCTCATAAGAAATGGATGCAGAAAGGCAATGTGACAAGATATTTAAAGTGCTGAAAGAAAACAATTGCTAACTCTGATGGAATGAATTGTGTACTCCATTTTGGAAATGTTCTTGGTCTTGGTGTGCATTCTGGTGATTGTGGACCCATTGCAAATAAAATTTCTTCAGTATGTTCTTCACTTAAGGTGTGGTCCCACTGAATCAGGTTGGGCTTTAATACAGATTCCTGGAGTCCTTTATAGACAGAATGAAAGTTACATGGAGAGAGAATCCAGGAGAGGCTGTCAGTGCAATGTCATGTGATAGAAAAGCCTAGGACCAAGGTTCATGGGCAGCCTGCTTCAGAATGCCGTAGTCTTCAGGAAGAAAGCATTGCTTTGCTTGATGCCTTAGCTTTGGACTTCTAGCTTCAAAACCACAAGCCAGTAAATCCCTATTGTTTAAACCAACTCATTGTATGGTATTTGCTTTATAAGGCAGGAAACTAAAACACCAGGCAAGAGTTTTATATCTAGCAAGTTGATCCTTTAAAAATGAGGGAGAGATTGACATTGCCAGATAAACAAACCTCAGGGAAACAGTCACCATTAGATTTGATCAACAAGCAATATTAAAGGGAGTTCTTCAGGTTGAAAGGAAAGGACACTACACAGTGGGTTGAAACAGCATGAAAAATAAAGACCTCCAGTAAAGGTAACCATAGGTTAATTATAAGTACCAATACTATTATATTATATTTTTGGTATATAGCTCCACTTTTCACTTCCTACAAATAGTAAACTGCAAATGGATTAAAAGTACTAAAAATATATGATGCTGGGCATGCAATATATAAAGATATTATTTATAACAACTAAAACAGAAAAAATTGGAGGACAGAGGGGTATAGCAACAGTGATTTTATATGCTGTTGAAGTTAGATTGTCAAAATAAAATGTGATTGTTATTGACTTAAGATGTGAAATATATGCTCTAGGGCAACCACAAATAAAATATCTGGAAAAGATATACAGAAGGAAATGAGAAAGGACTCAAAATGATAAGCTACAAAAATCAAATAAATATGAAAACAAGCATTAAAAGAAGAATTGAGGAAGAAAATTGTACTAATACCCATAAAGATCAAATAGCAAAATGGCAGAGAAAGTCCTGCATCATCCATAGTTACTTTAAATGTAAATGCTTTAAACTTTTAAGTCAAAATGCAGAGATTGGCAAAATGGATTTAAAAAAAAGCATGACCAAACTATATGCTGTTTACAAGACACTTGCCTAAAATTCAAAAATAGAAGTGATTGAAAGTAAAATGATGGAAAAAATAACTATGCAAATAGTAACCAAAAAAGAGTAGGAGTAGCTGTATTAATATCAGTAATATAAACTTTAAGTGTAAAACTACTATGAAAGACAAAGAAGGTCACTATATTCTGATGAAGGGGTAATTCAATAAGGAGAGAAAACAATGATACATATATACATACACACCTACAAGAAGAGCCCTAAAATATAAAAGCCAACTACTGAAAGATTTTAAGGGAGTAATAGACACTTCTACATAAACAGTAGGAGACTTCAATATGCCACTTTTAATCATGGATAGAATATACAGAAGAAAGATCAATAAAGAAACAGAAGACTCGAATTATATTATAAATCAAGTGGGCCTAAGATAAATATCTAGAACACTTCAATCAACAACCATAGAAAACACATTCTTTAGTGCATATCTCTCATCATCCAGCAGAGATCATGTATTAGGTCACAAAACAGTCAATAAATTTTAAAATATTGATGTCATAGTAAGTATTTTCTCTGACCATAATGGAATGAAGCTAGATATCAATAAGAAGGAGAACTGGAAAATTCACAAATAAGTGGAATTTAAACAACACATTCTTAAACAGCCAATAGGTCAAAGGGGAAATTAGTACATTTCTTGATGAAAATGAATACAAACCCACAATGTACCAAAACTTATAAAATGCAGAAAAGGCAGTGCTGAGAGGGACATTTATAGCTCTAGATGTTTACATTAAGAAAGAACAAAGATTTCAAATCAGAGACCTATCTTCACAACCGGAGGATCTAGAAAAAGAACAAATTAAACCAAAAGCAATCAGATAGAAGGAAATGACAAACATTAGAGCAGAGATAAATGAAATAGAGTATAAACAAACAGTAGAGAAAATAAACTAAATCAAAATTTCTTCTTTGAAAAGACTAATCAAGTTGACAAATTTTGGCTAGACTGACAAAGAACAAAGAAAGGATGCAAATAATTGAATCAGAAATGAAGGGGAGATATTACTCCTGATCTCACACAAATAAAAAGGATTATAAGGTGATATTATGAACGATTGCAAAGCAAAAAATAAGATGAACTAGATAAAATGGAGAAATTCCTAGGAACACACAAACTACCTACACTGACTCAAGATGAGACCAAAGATCTCACTGGATGAATAGCAGGTAAATAGATTGAATCTGTAATCAAAACCTCCTCAAAAGCCCAGGACTAGATGTCTCACTGGTGAATTTTACCTAACAATTCAATAAGTATCATCATCAACCCTGCTTAAAGTGTTCCAAAATTGAAGAGTGGACATTTTGCAACTTAATCTGTGAGGCAATATCATCCTAACACCAATGCCACAAGATACCATAAGCATCCAAAATTATAGGCCAGTAGCCCTTAGGAGTATAAATGCAAAATATAGTACTAGCAAATGAGTTCCAACTTTAGAGAATTATACTCCATGGTCAAATGGGATTTATCCTATGTATGCAAGCATGGTTCAACATAAAGTAATCAATTAATGTAATACTCCACATTAATAAAACAAAGGAAAAAACTCATGATCATCTCTATTGATGTAGAAAAGGCATTTGACAAAATCCAGCGTGCTTTCTTGCTAAGAAAAAATCAGAAGACTAGGAATAGAAGGAAATTTCCTCAACACAATAAACAGTATATATGAAAAACTTACAGTTATCACTATAGTCAGTGGTGAAAGCCTAAAACTTTCCCTCAAAGATTAGGAAGAGACAGAGTTGCCCTCTGTCTCTGCTATTATTCAACATTGTATTGGAAGTTCTTGCCAGAGCAATTAGGCAAGAAAAATAAAAAAGGGGCATCAACATTGAAAAGGAAGAAGTAAACTCCTCTATTTACAGATGACGTGAGTCTGTCCATACAAAATCCAGAAATATCCACAAGAAACCTACTTGAGTTAATAAACAAATTCAGCAAAGTGGCTGGGTATAAGATCAATGTGCAATATATCAATATCATTGCTGTACACTGTTAATGAACAATCTGAAGAGGAAATCAAGAAGACAATTCAATTTACGTTAACAATTAAAAAAATCAAATATCTACAAATAAATTTAACCAAGGATGAAAAAGACTTTGTTTTAACTTCCCAGCTGCTAAAATAAGTACCATGAAAACAGGAATTTATTGGCTCAGAGTTTCACAAGCTAAAAGACTTGTTTCTTTCTGTGGTCAGTATCTTATGGCAGGTCAGCAATCTTTGGGGTTACTTGGTGCTTCTGTCACATGGCAAAGCACAAGATGGTGCTTTCTCCTTTATCTTCCAGGTTCCACTGACATGGTAGATTGAAGCTCTGTACCCCAGGAAAACATCTTCTTAAACTTAATACATTCCTGTGGGTATGAGTTCTTGTAAATAGGACCTTTTGATGTGATCACTGCAGTTAAGGTGCAGCTCAACTCAGTCAGGATGGATCTTAATCCTATTACTGAAGGCTTTACAAGGACAGATAAAGCCAAAGAAGGAGCAGCCTGAAGCTGAATTTATATCAAGGGAACTTGGAAGAGGAGAGAGAAGCCAAGAGAGGCTGCCATGTGCATTTCCATGTGACAAAAAAGCTAAGGGTGAAGTATTTCCAGCAGCTAGCCCCAGAACACCAGTCTTCTGAAAGAAAGCACTATCTCAATGCTTGGATTTGGACCTTTTGTAGCCTGAAAACTGTATGTAAAATAGTACAGCTACTGTAGAGGACAGTTTGATGGTTCCTCAGAAAGCAAAGAATAAAGTTGCCTTGTGACCCAGCAATCCCACTACTCAGCATATAACCATAAGATCTAAAAGCAGGATGCAGACAAACACTTGCACACTGATGTTCATAGCGGCATTATTCATAATTGCAATAAAATGGAAACAACCCAAATGTCTATCAACTAATGAATGGAAAAACAAAATGTGGTATATACGTATGATGGAATATTATTCAGCAGTAAGAAAGAATGAAATCCTGAGTATGCAACAACATGGATGAACCCTGAGGACATTATGTTGAGTGACATATCACACTCAAAAGGACAACTATTGTGAGAGCTCACTGATAAAAACTAATTGTAATACGTAAACTCATAGCCATAAAACATAGAATACAGGTTACCAAGAGATAGAATGAAACTAAAGAATGAGGATTTTGCTTAATATGTGCAGAATCTTAAACTAGGTTGAACATGAATGGAAATGCATAGAGGTGACAGTAGCATGTTATTGTAAGATAATTAACAGTACTGAATCATGTGTGAATGTGGTGGAAAGGGGAAGTTTAGAGTAATTTATGTCACCAGAAGGAAAGCTGGAGGTTAAGACTGGGAATTCATAACAAAGTAAAACTTGTGGTGGACAATGACTGAGATTAACAGTACCAATACAAAACAGTTATTTTATAAACTAGAAGAAATGTATGACACTATTACAAGGAGTAAATAATAGAGCAGTATATGGGAAAAATGTACCTATTACAAACTATGAACTATAGCTAGTTAACAATAAGATTTAATATTCTTACATCAACAGCAACAAATGTACCACAACAATATTAGGGGTCAATAATAGGGGAGGATAATGGGTATGAGATGTTTTGGGTTTTCTTTTCGGAGTAATGAAAATGTCCTAAAATTGATTATGAAGATGAAAGGACAAATATGTGATGATACTGTGAGCTATTGATTGTATACTTTGGATGGATTGTATGGTGTATGAATATATCTCAATAAAATTGCATTCAAAAAGATGAAGGGATAAAGAAAATGTGGGATGTGTGTGTATATATATATATAATGGAATATTATTCCGCCACAAAAGGAATGAATGAAATTCTTATACATGCTACAATATGGATGACCCTTGAAGACACAGTGTTGAGAGAAATAAGCCAAACACAATAAACAACTATTGTAGAATCTCACTGGTATGAAATAATTAGAATAAGCAGAAGCTAGAATACAGGTTACCAGGCCTCAGGTTGGGGTAGGGAACGGGTGTTAATGCTTCACTGGTACATAATTTCTGTTTAGAGTGGTGCAAAAGTTTTGGTAATGGAAGTTTGTGATGGTAGCACATTGTGAATGTGATTTATATACTTGAATGCCATTAAAAGGGGAAGCTTTAGGATATATATATGTTAGTAGAATATTTTTTAAAGTAGATTGCTGATGTCTAGACTCCATCTCAGTAAACATAATTAATAAAGGTAAAATTTGATCAGGATGGAGAATAAACCATAATAACAAAGCAGTAGTTCTATTTTGGCAAAATTTAAGCTTACATTCTACCTTAATACTTCCAAAACTGCTTTATCTTGGTTTAAAAAGTTAGTCCTTCCTTTTGTCAAATGATTTTCTTGGAGAATTTCATTTGAAACAATGAATATGTATTAATGGAAAATTTTCCTGTTTAGAAAAATCTGTCTTATATTGTATAGAATATCCCTTTTCTCTCCTTTTGCTAAATTGTAGCTCTGGTAAGGTTTTGAAATTAGAGTGGTATATTCACTGGCAACTTGTCTTCAGCTATCTTTTTAATTAGTCTCTAGAGTGAAAAAATTTCCAGAATGTTCATATGCCTTTCCAAACACATCAAAATTTAAGCAGAGCTTTCTCCTGATATTAATTTCTTTTTTTCTTAGCACAGTATTCACTCAAAAACTTTGCTCAAATACAAATTAAGTATGTTTTGTAGCCCTAATGTTTGAAAACAGTATATTGTCTTAATTCTGCTGGAGCCCTAAGCATCACTGAGCAAGAAATAATATTAAACTCTTTTTATCTGCCTTCCATATTATTCCCCAAGTAATATAACTCAAAAATTTTCCTAATTTTAACCCTCTTATATTCTCAAGCACTCACTCGAGCACATACAGCAAAAATTCCATAAAATTTCAGCTTTAGTGCCCCAGCTGCTAGAACAATATCATACAATGGGTTAACTTAAACAGGAATTTATTGGCTCATAATTTTGAGGCAAAGAGCAGTCCAAAGTTGAGTCTTCAGCATGGTGATGGTTTTTTCCCAAAAGGTTAGTGTTCTGGGGCTGGTTGCCAGCAATCCTTGGTCCTTTGCTTTTCTGTCACATGGCAATACACATGGTGATATCTTCTCCTTTCTCCCCCAGTTGCACTGAGTTCTGGTTTCTTTCCCCTCCCATGGCTTCTGCTCTGTGTCTGATATCCTTTGCTTATAAAAACTTCAGCAAGCAAACTGTGTGCAAGAACTGCTTTGGAAACAGGTTATCCAGCCCCAGCTAAGCCTTCAGATGACTGCATGCCAGCTGCAGTCTTAACTGCAAACCCCTGAGTGACCCTGAGCTAGAACTATATAGCTTGGGTGCTTCAAAATTCCTGACTCACTGAAACTGTATGAAATCATAAATGTTTACTGCTGTTTTAAGCCATTCAATTTTAGTGTAATTCATTACATCACAGTTATAGCATTTTCATCCAAAATATATGCATCATTATATGAAACAAAAAAGGAACTTCAGCCAGGTTGGATTAAGGCCCACCCCCATTTAGTTTTGGCACACCTTAACTAATAACATCTTCAAAGTTCTTACTGACAACTGAGTTCACACCCACAGGACTAGAGGTAGGAACTTGAACATACCTTTTTGGGGGAACATCATTCAATCCCCAACATCCCAGATTACCTAAGGTACAGTAAAATGTCTGTACTCCTAGCACGGCTTCTATGGTTATAAGTCCTGGTCTCTGCTTTTCTTTCCAGACTTATTGCTCAACACTTCTGTCTCAGAATTTAAGCTCTACAAGAGAAATGGTAACTTCTCTTTTCCAAGTAGCCATTTCTGATTTACCCTCCTTCACTCTTTTCTAAGGACAAGTGCCACTCTTATTCTCCCTACAGCATTTTATGCATGCTTTTTTATTGCATTCTTACTTTATTGTGATTATCGATCCCCATACAATAATTTGCTTCCAAAGAGCCTTTGTTGTAGACATCTTTGCACCTGAAACTCCAAGCTTTGATAATTCACTTAGGCAAAAATTTTCTTCCAAATCCACAACATTTTTGGGGAATTCATGTGTATTTTTTCATGTATATATACGCAGCCTAATATACTGATATCAGAGTGCCCAGAATATCCAATGAGTAGAACCATAGCAAATACATCAAATTGAAACAATTTCTGTTTATTTTTCTTTTGCATAAGGCAACATTCTCACTCTGCTGAAAAAGAGAGAGAAAGAAAATGAGGAAGGTGAGAGCGCAAGAGCTAGAGCACACTGCCTCTAATGAAAAGGAAAAGAAAAATTCAGTATCTTTTCTCCCCATTAACCTCCTGCTGGTGGTTGGCACTGTGTGTACAATATATTTACTCCCTCCGTTTTTCTAATGCTGGGCTTCACCTACCAGAGCTTTTTAGAATTCGTATTAAATAGCGATTCTATTTACTTCTACTAGCAACCTAATATATCTTATCTTGTCATGTGCTGAGCATAGTGTAGGTTGTATTTCTAAACATATTGCTATTGAGTTCCAGTTTCTTTGAGAATTTCCTCTAATACTCTAACTCTGCCTGATTGGATTGGTCTTTATTTTTGCTTACACCTTTGTGTTAGAGCTGGACCCTCATTTAGCTTTCTTCTACCAGGCTTCTTTTCTGTGCTAAAGCTGATCTTAACTTTAGTAACTTAGAGAAAAATACCATAAAGCTAGGTTTACAACTTTTCATTTATAAAGTCATCCTATTTATATTAGAACAGTTTGATTCTACTATGTTTTGACTGACAGTTATAGATCGGTGAGAACAGCTGGATCAGGTAGATTTGCTACATGAAAAACCAACCTAAGCTCAATGATTTAAAACAATCATCATTTATTATTAGAGCATTCTCTGAGGGTCAGTTAATTTAGGTTGGACTCAGCTGGGTGGCTGTGCAGTTGGACTCCTTTATGTGTCTGTAGGTTAGCTGAAAACTACTTTAGGCTGGGACCAAGAAGCTTAGCTGGGGAAGCTCTGTTTGATGTGCCTTAAATCCATGAACTTTCAGAAACATTAGTCCATTGCACCCCAACAGACTAACTGAATACTGTGCCAATTTGCATCATCTCAGAAACAGACAATAAAATCAAATCAGAGATGCAAAAGAATTACCAGGAGAAATGTCTTTGAAGGTTAAAGGGAAGCATGAATAGGGGTAGACAGGAAAGTCTTCAGACTTCAATGTAGGTATGGCATCTGGGAAAGAGTAAAAAGGAATAAAGAGAATTTGGTAGAAAGAGCCTCAGAGTGTAGTGCAGCTTTGAGAAAGTCTTGGCGAGATTGATGGAGATCCCAGAGCAAAGACTGACTTTTAAAAGAGTCTCCTGTTTGTGAAATAGGGGTGTCCTGTGAAATAGGGGTGGCCTATTTCTTGTATACCCACTGTGATCAGTCACTGGCTGGGACAGGCCTGGGAAGAGCCTGGGCTCAATAGGAACCTTGAGATGGATCCCAAGGGTGCGATAGCTGGAGGCTGTTAGCTAACTATCTTCCCCTTTTCAGGTTCTCTCTGGAAGGAAGATCGGATGCCACAACTACATGGTTGCTACTAAGACTCTTTCAAGATCAGTGAACATTAGGACTTCTTTTAACCAATCAAGTATAGATTAGTGGACTTATTCTGTCCTAAACAGATTGTAAGCTTCCACCTCCTGAATAATATAATGATAAGAGAAAGAAAATAAAATTTTTTTCCTTGGAAAATCACCCGGTAAATTTCTTGACTGTATGTGCTCTTGACTGGTCAGTTAAAAACAACCTAACAAACTAGAATAGCCTAAACAATGCAGAAAAAGATGAACAACATTGAAGGACTGACACTACCCAACTTATTTTTAACTTACTATAAAACTACAGTAAACAAGACAGTATGGCATTGGCAAAAAGATAGAGAAATAGATCAACAGAACAGGAGAGAAAGGCCAGAAATAGACCCACACAAATATAGTCAATTAATCTTTGAAAAAGGAACAAAGGCAATTCAATGGAAAAGGATAGTCCTTCCAACAAATGATGCTGGAGTGACTAAATATCCACATGCAAAAAAAAAAAAAAAAGAAAAGAAAAAGAATGTAGATGTAGAACTTTCTCAAAATGAATCATAGACCTAAACGTAAAATTAAAAAAAAAAGGAAAACTTTTAGAAAATAAAATCTCACTAAATTTTAGTGAGAAAATTTAGGTGACATTGGTTTTGGCAATGAATGTTTACATAAAACACCAAAAGTATGATCCATGAAATTAAAAATGTATAAATTGGATGTCATTAAAATTTAAAAACTATGCTCTGCAAAAGACACCGTTAAGCAAATGAAGACAAGCCACAGACTGGGTGAAAACATTTGCGAAACACACAACTGATAAAGGAGTTGTATACAAAAGATACAAAAATTCTTAAAGCTCAACAAGAAGAAAACAAAAAGCTCAATGAAGACATGGGAAAAAGACCTGAACAGATATCTCATCAAAGAAGACATACAGATAGCAAATAAGCACACGAAAAGATATTCTACACCGTATTTCATTAGGGAATTGCAAATAAAAATAACCATGGGATATAACTACACATCTATTGGAACAGTTAAAATCCAAAACACTGACAATACAAAATGCAGGCAAGTATGTGGAGCAATAAGAACTTTCATTCATTGCTGGTGGGAATGCAAAATTATGCAGCCACTTTGGAAGACAGTTTTGGGAGTTTCTTACAAAGGTCAACACAGGTTTACCGTATGATCCAGCAATCATGCTCCAACATATTTACCCATTTGAGTTGAAAAATTATGCCCACACAGAAACCTGACCATGGACAATTACATTACCTTTAAACTTAATCACCCAAAACTGGAAACAACCAATATGTCTTTCAATAAGCAAATGGATAAGCAAACTGTGGTGCATACATACAATGGAATATTATTCAGGATTAAAAAGAAATGAGTTATCAAGTCACGAAAAGAAATGGAGGAACTTCAAATGCATGTTGCAAGTGAAAGAATTCTGCTTGAAAAGGCTATATGATTCCAATAATATGATATTCTGGATAAGACACAACCATGGAGCAGTGAAAAGATCAGTGCATGCCATGAGTTCAGGGAGGTTTAAGGATGAATAAATGAAGCACACAGGACTTTTAAGGTGGTGAAACTATTATGTATGATATTGAAATGGTGGATACATGGCATTATGCATTTGTCAAAACCCATAGAACTGTACAACACAAACAGTAAACTTAAATGTAAACTAAGGACTTAAGTTTAAAATAATGTATAAAATTTGGTTCAATTGTAACTCATATACCACACTAATGCAAGCTGTTAATAATAGGGGGAAATGTAGGGGGATGGGAATATGGGTATATGGGAGCTCTTTCTACTATCTACTCAAATTTTTCTCTGAACCTGAAACTGCTTTAATATATTAAATTAAGTAATAAAAAACAAACAATCTCAGAATGAATTTTCTCATGGAATAGTGGTCTTTGTCTCTTCTTTGACAGGTTTTAGAAAGACGTAAATTGACTTTTTAATTCTGCCTCTTTCTAATGATATGACCTTAGCATTTCTCTGGACCTCAGTTTTCTGATCTGTGAAATAGGGTTAGTAATACCTAACACACAATATGATGCAATAATTATCTGAAAGACATCTGCATGGGATTCCCAATACATGTCACTTCCTTCCTCCTTTTTCAGATACCCTTTCTCTGATTACTAAATGGGAACAATCTGATCCAAACATCTTTCTCATGATTTTTCCTTGTATCATGTTTATATTATCACATACTCCCCTTCTCCCAAAATCAGTCTAACTGTTCTATATTCTTCCCTTTCCTATTTCTTCACATTCCAGTGCACTTCTTAGAGAAAAGCTAGAGGGTTCACAAGCAGGTAGTGGTGTGTTGTTCAACAATATAATAATAAATTCTTTTTGTTGAATTGTAGATATAAGGACTATACCCTAGCCATAGTACCAAGAGAGGTCCTAAAAGTAATCATGAATAAAATATGATTTCTACCTTTAAATAACTCACAGCCAGAAAGAGATGCATGTGGAAATAAAAAAACATACTGATACAGTCATCAGCACTTCAGTGTGAATTCCTTTTAGATACTTAGAATAATTTGAAGGGAGAGGTAGTCCCATCACAGGAATGGGAGGAGGAAGTGCCTGAGGCAGGGCAAGATGACTTCATAGTGAGATGTGGAATTTAGTTTGTCCTCCAGAGCAGCTAGTAAACAGCTAGGAACTGAACAGAACAACTTTTGGGGGGACATAGGTGGCTGGACATACATCGTACAGCAGTCTGGAATGGTGGAACAGCTGAGATTCCACACAAATCTGTACATCCCCCAAATCATGGAGGCTGGTATATCTCCCCCATGGGCACAGTAGACTGTTCTTTGAGGGGGAAGGAAACGACTTTACAAGCAGCAAGGGCTTAGCTCCACCACAAGCTCCAATTTTGGAATTAATTAAAACAAATTCTAACTACTGAAAATACGCCCCCAGCACAGATAAATATGGAACAAGCACTAAAGGACCTAGGAGTTTTTGTCCGGGAAGAGAGGAGTGGGACTAATGAGAAAACAAACAAACAAACAAACAAAAAAACAGGCTTTTTTTGAGTTGGAAAGCACAGAATATTGGAAAAGGGCTGGACCCAAAGAAAAGGGGCCATGTAGAGCCTGGAGGTACACAGAGCCACATACCAACTCCAGCTCTTAATTGGCAAACCTGAGGAGCAGGAGTCCAGCTCTGAAAGTTCTTTTTTTTTTTTTTTTTACTTCTTAAGCTCATTAATAGAACTGCAAGTATTCTCAGACTCTAGCACTGCCCCAGGCAAAGGTGGAACTAAGGCATGTCTGAGATACAAAGTAGGGGATAATCCCCTAAAGGGCATACCTTGGCAAGAAAAAGAGGGGCAGGACCCAGTTCAAGTGGAATCCCTAGGAGCTAGGAAACAAAAGCAATCAAAGCCAGTCTACTATTGCAGCCACTGTCTCAACCAGTCCCTTGGCAGGAAGTCTACTGAAATTAAAGGCACTGCATCTCTTTATGCTGGTAGGAAGCGGTGGGCAGACAAGCACCACAAGCTGGGCAGGATAGGAAAATAACAGAGTTTAGAGGCTTCATAGAAAAGGCTGACAACCTGCTGGGTCTCACCCTCAGGGAAAACTGATGCTGGCTACTCTCTCCTCCTGAGACAAGGGCCTGTCTGGTCTGGGAAAATCTGACTGGGGTTGATCATATTTGAGGAGACCTTCCTCAAAAAAAAATGCTCCCTATAGGCAGGGCAAGAAACAGATAAACAAGAACTGAAAATTTCTGATCAGTTAAACAAAACCTATGCTAGAGGTCTAGAACAAGTTGAACTGAATGTCAAAGAACAAATAGAGAACAAAACCATCCAGAAAGAAAACCCTAGCTAAGAGTGAAAACAATCTCCAGAATAAACTTAATAAGGAAATCAAATATCTACAAGCCAGCAAAAAATAATGAATCATAGTAGGAAAATCAAAGATATGGCTCAGTCGAAGGAACAAACCAACACTTCAAATGAGTTACAGGTGTTGAAATAACTAATTCAGGATAATCAAACAGACATACAAAATCTCATCAACACTCAAATCCATGAGTTGAGGAAGAATGTAAAGACATTGAGTGAACATAAAGAACTCAGAAGTTTGTAAAAACAAATTGCAGAACTTACAGGAATGAAAGGCACAATAGAAAACATGGAGAAAAGACAATGGAAACCTACAACAATAGATTTGAAGAGGCAGAAGAAAGCATTAGTGAACCAGAGGGCTGGATATCTGAAATCCAACACACAAAAAAAAATAAAGGGAAAATAATGGAAAACTATGAGCAGAGCTCCAAGGAATTGAATGCCAACACAAAGCGCACAAATAGACATGTTGTGTGTGTCCCGGAAGGAGAAGAGAAGGGGAGAAAGACTAACAGAGGAAATAATCAGTGAAAATTTCCCATCTCTTATGAAAGACATAAAATTACATATACAAGAAGTCTGGTGTACCCCAAACAGAATAGATCCAAACAGACTGTTTGGAGAACTGGATACCCATATGCAAAAGATGGAAAGAAGATCCATATCTCACACCTTACACAAAAATTAAGTCAAAATGGATCAAAGACCTAGCTATTATAGGTAGGACCATAAAACTTTTAGAAGAAAATGTAGGGAAATATCTTACAAATTTTGTAATAAGAGGTTGTTTCCTAGACCTTATACCCAAAGCACAAGCATTATAAAAAGAAACAGATAAATGGTTTCCTCAAAATCAAACACTTTTCTGCATCAAAGAAATTTGTCATGAATGTAAAAAGGCAGTCTACAAAATGGGAGACCATATTTGGGAACCATATATCAGATAAGGGTTTAGCTGAAAATATAGACTCAACAATAAAAAGACAACAACTCAACAATAAAAAGACAAACAATCCAATTAAAAAATGGGCAAAAGACATGAACAGACACTTCTCAGAAGAGGAAAGAGGAATGGCTAAAAGGTATGTGAAAAGATGATCAACTTCACTGGAAATTAGAGAAATGCAAATCAAAGCCTCAATGAGATATCATCTCACACCTAATAGAATGGACATTATCATAAAACAGAAAATGACAAGTACTGGAGAGAATGTGGAGAAAGAGACACGCTTATCCACTGTTGGTGAGAATGTAAAATGGTACAACCACTCTGGAAGGTATTTTGGTAGTTCCTCAGGAAGCTTAGTATAGAATTGGCATATGATCCAGCAATCCCATTACTAGGTATATATTCAGAGGAACTCAAGATAAAGACACAAATGAACATTTTCACACCGATGTTTATAGGAGGATTATTTATGATTGCCAAGAGATGGAAACAGTCCAAATGTCCATCAACAGATGAGTGCCTAAACAAGCTGTGATATATACACACAATGGAATATTACACAGATGTAAGACAGAATGAAGTCATCAAGCATGTAACAACGCAGATGAACCTGGAGGATGTTCTGCTGAGTGAGATTAGCTAGAAACAAAAGGACAAATTCTGTATGGTCTCACTGATATGAACTGAGATTAATGAGTGAACATTGAGAGTTGAAGTTAAGAACACAGGTTGCCAGGAAATAGAAATAGGGTAGAGATTGGGCATTTGGTGCTGAAGGAATACAGATTATGCAACAGGACTCATTGTAAAAATTCAGGAATGAACAGCAAAATACTACCTAATAATAGCACAATAATAAAAGTACAGTGAATGAAGCTGAATGTGAGTATGTTTGAGGGAGAAAGGCTGGGGGCACATATGAAAACCAAAGTAAAGATAGAGGATGAAGACAGATGGTATAACTTAAGAATGCCTAGAGTGGACAATGATGGTGATTAAATGTACAAGTATAAAAATGTGGGGCAGTGCAATGGTGGCTCAGTGGCAGAATTCTCACCTGCCATGCCAGAGACACAGGTTTGATTCCCAGAACCTGCCCATGTTAAAAAAAGAAAAAATAATGTGTTTCCATGAGGGAGAAAAATGAATGTCAACATTGCAAGGGGTTGAAAATGGATGGTATACAGGAAAAGTTACCATCAATACAAGCTAGGGTCTATAGTCAACAGTAACATTGTAATATGCATCCACTAAATGTAACAAAGGCATTATGTCAAAACTAAATATCAACAAGTGTTGGGGGGGCATGGGGGAAGGGTGTAGATTCTATGAGGAAGAAAAGATAATGTCTTCATACAGATTATGGTGGCAAAGGCATTTCTATTTATTTAGGTTGGATTGTATGATGTGTGAATAAAGTAAACAGAGAAATGAGTGCTAGAGAAAATGTGGAGAAAGATAAGTACATATTCACTGTTAGTAGGGAATCTGAGAGGTGCAACCCTTCTGGAGGGCAGTATGATGTTGCTTCCTATGAAACAGAGCTTGAAGGATATTAAGGAATGATGAGAAAAAAAGAAAGAAAGAAAGAAAGGAAGGAAGACACAGATGGACTCAGGGGGTCTGAAGCTTGAGTTTACATCAGGCAGACTTCAGACAACTTTATTCTTATCCAGATCCTGCTTAAATACTGCAGGGTGACAAAAGGCATGCATGCATTTCTTGAAAGAACAGAGAGCTTATTTTTCAGTGCTCTCTTCCTTCATACTTCACATAACCATTTGGGGTAAACATTCTCTTCCTCCAAGACTGCTCTACATAACAATCTCCACAGTTTACTGCCTCCACCACCCTAATGCCATCTACTCCCAAGTAGTTCTGCGGGTCTTAGTTAATCCTATCTCCTACATTTCCCCCTTTTTATTTTATAAGCCGAGGTGAATGTGCCTGTCTTAGGTTGCCCTTAGGCTCTGAAGGAAGGGTCTTACCCATCATTGGCTACCAGTCAAGCTCTCTGACTTTGATTATTTGTTGTTAAACAGAGCTGAGCAGGAAGAGAAAAAGTATAAACAGCCCCAAACTTAACAATGCAGTTCCAGTGACCACAGCCACTGTGATAATTCCAATGATTCCAATGACGGCTATAATAATGAGTCCAATTAGTCTCTTAGTCCTTTTCAGATATTCTTTTGCCAAATGGATCAGGACTTGTGTTTCTGGAGAGGATTACCAGGATCTTGACATCTGCACTGGCAGTCAAATACCTCTTCTTCTTGCTGCTACAATCGTCTCATTTTCCTGCAACATAAATGCTTGGAGACAAGTGAATAGAGAATAATTCTCACAATTAAAATTTTGATTTCCTATATGTATATAGTGTTTATGGCAGCTATTTAGAGAGAAGTTATAGTTACTAGAATATGCTATAAAAATTGGTCCCAGTCCTAGGAAAATTTCCCATAAATTTCTCTGACTAATGTATTTATCATCCCAAATTTTGGCAGAAATCATCCTCTATGTATTAAACTCTGGTTTATCTTGCCTGTCCATATAATCTCAGTTATCTTCAAGTTAGAGATGGGAGACCCCACAGGGGCCGCATCTCTTACAATTCCATAGGAATCATTAATTATGATAACTGCTCAATCCATATGACATAACTGCCATCCATTCCAACTTTCTTTCCCATCTAACAGGCAAGTATCATTTGTTTCCATAGAATTATGCATACAGGTCCTCCTAAAAATGGAAGAGTTAAATTTGACACCATTTTTCTTCTTCCTTAAGTATTTTTGGAAGCCTAGAATCTACTGGACCTGGGAATTCTAAACTAGTAGTCAGATATTTTGGTAAAGTTGGATTGGCCCATGTTAGGGTCCACAGCAGAGGTGGGTTAGGAATATAAACCCAATAAGTATAATTATGTCCCTGTCCTTCAGCAAATAAAGTTATATGTCCTATAATATACATTACCCGTTTTGTTATTTTCATCCTGGTTGACATGTCTGGGTTTTATTCTCTTCGAGGGAATCCAAACCGAGGTTCCGTCATCTGCAATGACAAGAGCAAAACCCCTACCCCACACCTTTACCATTCCTGGTTTCCATAAATCATCTTTAATATCTTTCCAATAGATTGGCTACAGCTGCAGTTCTGTTTGGGTTGTATCATTTTTCTTTTCCAAATTACTAAAATGTTGTTCTGCAGGAGTCTGTGATGAATTATCATAAATGTTTAAAAATTTAAAGTAAACAGTTGTTTTGCTAATTGATGTTTTGGTGTACATATTTTCATAACATCATCCTCCTGATCTCCCCCTTTTTGTTTTATGAGCATAGACTTTAGCGTCTGGTTTGCTCATTCAATAATTCCTTTCCCAGAGGGATTATGTGGAATTTTTTGTGATATGAATAATAGGAAAAGTAGTATAAAATTTACAAAATTGCTTTCCTGTATCAGCAGGACCATTTTCCATTTTATTAGATAGAAGGCATCCCATAACAGCAAAAGCATTAAGTAAATGTGATCGAACATGGCAAAAAAGTTCTCCATACTGTGAGGTAGCCCAGATGAGATGAGAACAAGTGTCTATGATACTGCATTTTACCAAAATGTGAAATATGAGTAACGTCCATTTGCCATAATTCATTTGCTTTTTGACCTCAAAGATTAACCTCTGATGCAAATGGGAGTGCATTTAAAGGTCCACAGATTTGAGAAGTCCTAACAATGTCCTGAGCTTGCTATTTATATAAAGATGGAAATTTCTTTCTCAGCCCTTTGCTTTTGATATGAGTCAATTTGTGAAGTGTTGTGGGATCTTGAATTAAACTCACAAGACTATCTGCCTGTTGATTTTGTAATGACAAAGGACCCAGAAGATTGGTATGAGCTCTTATATGCATGATAAAAACAGGATTAATTTGACTTCTGACTAATGTTTGTAAATGTAAAAACATTCCAGACAGTTCATCTCTTTCAAACAAAGCTGTCTCAATGTGAGTAACTGTTTGGCAAACATATTCAGAATCAGAAACAATATTAAGAGATTGTGGAAAACTTTGCAATACTTGAATTACAGCTGCTAATTCAGTATGCTGGGCTGAGATATAAGGCATTTTCTAACTTGTTTTTCACTGGGGTGACATATGCAGCCTGCCCATTAATATTATCATCAGTAAAGACAGTAATAGCTAGCAGGGAAGCCCAAACTATTTTAGGCAAAATCCATTGCATTCCTTTTTAAAAATTGTAAAAGTTTTGACATAGCAAATGATTATTCATTTGTCTTTTAAAGTCACTTAATGCTATTTGCCAAGAGGTATTGAAAATATATAGACTTTGAACCTCTTTCTTTGTGAGATTACACACTATGTGATTAGGATTATGACCTCTTAATTGATAATATCTTTGATGACCTTTGGCTATGAAAGAAATAATCTTTTGCAAATATGTATTTAAACATTTTTGTCAATCGTTTGGTAAAAAAATCCATTTTAAAACACCATCTTGCTAAAATAGGCCTGTGGGAGATTGCAAGGTAAAGAAAATAAAAAAATCAACAGGCTTTTCTAGATCTATTTGAACAAGCTGTCCTTCTTGAATGCATTGTTCAATTAATTGTAACTCTCATTCAGCTGCAGCTGTTAACTGCCTTTTGCTTAATAAATCAGAATCTCCTTGTAAAATATCAAACAAGTTCTGTAACATATAATTAGAAATCCCTAAAGTGGCAGGTAGCAAAAATGAAAGCAGTGTGTCAATAGTGATGTATACCCATAGTAAATGACCAGATTTTTTTTAATTGAATTCATTGGATTGATTGAAAAGGAATGCAGGAATGTGGATTCTTTATAATTGGTTGTGCGTTTTTGCTAATTTTAAATTTATTGCATGCAGTTTTTATGATATTTTCTCACAATAGTGGCCAAATTCCGATTTGCTTACATGACCTGGCCCAGTTGGGTACTCTGGGAACTGGCTAGGGACCAAGAGGAGCTTCCTGGGACCTAGATATCTTTATTAAAGTACATCTCCTTCTGGGGGAATAGCCAGTCCTCCCAGCTAGAGTGTACATTTTAACTATTTCTTACCAAGGTCATGTGATAGCAACATCAGTTGCATGTAATGGCAACATCAGGTGAACAAAAGACTCCACAAGTATATTTTTTCCTTGCATTCAGCCCTCAAATCTGATCTGCTCCCAAAATAAGCCATGGTTATTTTAGGATAAATTTAGTTTATACATACGTAGTTTATATAAAGACTGGACAAAGGCTTTAGATATTTTGGCCTAAAGGAATATAGGTATTTATATGATTTGAATATGATCTAGCCAGTAATAGATTCATTTATAGTAATAGTACTTAGATTAATAGATTAAGCTACCTGGTTTAGGGCAAGAAAAGAGGCAGTTTTTGCCAGTATAATGATACCCAGGAGAAAATCAGTATTTTTTTATACAGATAATGACATGATAAAAGTTAATGTAAGTTATTTTGATATAATGCAGACTATTTGCTTTTTACAGTGATTATCTAGAAAAAAAATTTACATCTTTTCATTAGAACACACTAAGAGTCCAAGAAAATGTTGTCATTTTAGACTCATAATTTCCATTTTTACAAACTCTTAACAATTACTATATTAGTTTAGGTTTTGTCCTATATTTGTCATTTAGTAACACTTATTCATTTTAGGATAAAACTATTCTGTTTTCCTATTAATAAAGATACGTCTTTCATATTTTTCATACTTAAATCATTATTTTGAACAAATATTTTACCACATATAATTACCATCAAAATAAAATTTGTTAGAATAATGTTAAATACTTAAAATACTTTGTTTCAAATATGCATTAACTATAATATATAGTTTTTAACAAGAATTTTTAGTTTTAAAGTTCTTAAAATATATTTCCTTTTAAAATACGAATAGGAGCTAAACTCATGGCCAGTTTCCAAACTGCTGTTTGTTGAGAATCTAAGTTAACAAAAGGAGATGGGGTTACCATTACCATTCCTTATCACAAGATTTGTAGCATAGGTACAAATTCAGTAGAATAATTATTTAGATTAAACCAAGGTAACTTAACAGAACACTTTGAGTCAGAACTACAATCCTGAATTGCATACCCCTTAGGATACCGATCTATTATAATTCTACAGGAACCTAATTAGTACTGACTTTTGTTCGGTATGGCATTGTTCCTGTTGAATATTTTGTCTCAGGTGTATATGAATTTTTATATAAAGGCAGCTCACATTGATGTAAAATTTTTATAATTATGCATCCCATCTTAAGTTATTTATTTGCTGTCCTTTTCCCTTGCCTCAGGTTCACACTTCTGTATTTCTATTTTGAAGATTTCTTCGAATCTTTTAACATAGTCTCCATATCCTCATTTTGTTTGTCCTTTCTCTCCTTTAATTACCCCAAATATTCTCTCAAATATTCTTTTTTTTTTTTTTCAGAAATAGCTTCTTTTTTGAAGAAGCTTTTTTAAACTCTTTTTCCCAACTACAGTTACCTTGTCCCTGGCTATTATTTCCTGGCTGTGTCATCCTTATGCTATTAACTATTTCCCTTTACTATTTTCTTCCTAACAACAAGAACCTAGTTTCTTTATTTTTCCTAAACTCCCTTCTGTTATTGCCTCATGTGGCCTCACTGTATTATTATGAAAAAATGTCAATTCAGAACTTTCTTCACTTGTTTTCCCTCAATGTCTCCCATCTCATTATGGGGAGTCTGCTTTAGACTCTTCTCTGCTTTATCCACAAAGTCTTTTTCTTTAAAATACAAATAACTCTTATACTTTATTAGAATCTTATTTTAGTAATGGCACCCTAATGATGTTTTCAACACACAAACATACATATATACATACATACTCCATACTCCTCCAGCCGCCTATTGTGGTTACCCATTACCCTGATGTTCCAAGAAAAGTGCTTACTTACCAATATGACTCGAGTCCTCATCTACTGGCTAGACACACATGCCTCTAATGAGACTTTTCCTTGGTTCCTTAATATTGATTTGGAGTCTTCTTCTTCGAGCCCCACGTTGGGCACCATATGTTGCTTCCTATGAAACGGAGCTCGAAGGATATTAAGGAATGATGAGAAAAAAAGAAAGGAAGAAAGGAAGGAAGAAAGGGAAGGAAGGAAGGAAGGAAGGAAGGAAGGAAGGAAGGAAGGAAGGAAGGAAGGAAGAAAAAAAGAAAGAAAAAAAGAAAGAAAGAAAGAAAGAAAGAAAAAGAAAGAAAGAAAGAAAGACACAGATGGGCTCAGGGGGTCTGAAGCTTGAGTTTACATCAGACAGACTTCAGACAACTTTATTCTTATCCAGATCCTGCTTAAATACTGCAGGGTGACAAAAGGCATGCATGCATTTCTTGAAAGAACAGAGAGCTTATTTTTCAGTGCTCTCTTCCTTCATACTTCACATAACCATTTGGGGTAAACATTCTCTTCCTCCCAGACTGCTCTACATAACAATCTCCACAGTTTACTGCCTCTACCACCTTAATGCCATCTACTCCCAAGTAGTTCTGCAGGTCTTATGTTAATCCTATCTCCTACAGTATGATGGTTCCACAGGAGGCTAGGGGTGGAGTTCTCATGTGATCTTGCAATCTCGTTGCTAGACATATACCTGGAGAAACTTAAAGTAGGTTCATGAATGGACATTTGCACACTGGTGTTTATGGCAGCAGTGTTCACGATTCGCAATGGATGGAGATGGCCTAAAGGTACAAAGACTAAGGAATGGATGGAGAAACTGTGGTGTATTCATACACTGAACTACTGCGCGGCTGCAAGAGGGAATGAAGTTGTGAGGCATGAAACTGGGTGAATGAACCTTAAGGACAGTTTTGATAAAATGTCAAAAATAAAAAGACAAATATTATCATGCCATACTTATATAGATTATAAACTCAGAAAATCGAGGTTGAGAGCATGGGTTATCAGACTGGGCCTACTGTAAAGATTCCTAAATTGTAAGCTCTTACAGCAGTCACTTTATTTAGGAGTTGTAACTGATCTAAATTCTGAGGTACTGAGCTATTTGTGTATAACTTGGTCATTCCCTGAAACTTCAGGTATTTATCTGAAACCTGAAACTCAGGGGAAGAGCACTAAAGCTATGAAAGTCAGCATTACCCCATTCAGCAAGTGTTGAAAAGGCTGAAAAAGAGATCAGAGTTTGTCTAGAGATATGAATGAAGCTGATCTGTATAGGACTAAGCTAAATCAGAATACTGGGTAAAGGATGTTATGGCCCATATATTCATACTTCAACCTTTGTGTAAGACCAAAGGGAGAGATGTTTATTTGGTACTAAATTTATATTTTGGGAAGCACATTACTTAATTTAACTTATATGGTCAGTTTACTTGAACAACATGATTACATGGACTCTTGAATAGGGTGTGACATCTTGCTGGTTTTTACAGGTTAGTGTGATGCCCTGATATATCCCAGAGTAATTCTGGCAGATAATTAAAAAATATTCACAAAGTCCCCTTGGGGGACAGGGAGAAAGGAAGTTACTCACTTCCTATCATTTTGAGTGTTTTCACACTCTCCCTTCAATGACACTCCCTATTCCTTCCCCCCACCTTATTATTTTAATAGCCATTATTACAATATAACATAGTAAATGTTCATATTCAGATGTTTGTGTGCTGTCTTCTACTGAGGCAGGATAGAATAGGATATCTGGTCCTGGAAGAGTTCAAAGTTTCACTGCCATCTTCCCAGGAGGAATTAAAACATGACTTTAACCCCAGCTCCTGCTGTGAATCTTGCAAAGCAGGTTTCCCACTGGACCAACAGGAAAAACTCTTTTGAGTCAATGTAATAAGTGAATGACAGGAAAGCCATCAGTGCAGATAAGAATCAATATTTTTTGGAAACAATGTGAACACCTGACAATCACTGGCCAAAAATGTACCAAATTGCTTTAGGCTAATGCCCCTATAAAACCAACTAAACCTACACTCTCTAATGTTTGGCTCTCTTTTCAGCATGCCTGTGCTAATTTCTTTAGCATGTACGTTTGCTTCAGTAAGTCTTGCTATTTGTCCTTATTTGCTTTCTTGTTCCTGAATTCTTTCTCGCAGTGAGACTCTGAGCCTGAAACAGAGCTTGGCTCCAGGGTTGGTGGAGCTCCAGTAACACTGCTAGAATAGAAGTGCCAGAATGGGCAGTGAATCTTTTTTATTCCTGGATCACTAGGGCCTTACATAGTAATGGTACTTATCAAGCACCCTAAAAGTTAGGTTTAAAACTTTTTAAAGTTAGATTTAAGAATTAAAAGATTAGAATCATACACTTTCACACTGAAGGAATGTGTGATAGTTAGAAGGGGTTCAGAAAGGAAAAGAGAACATGAATAAACTGAGGGAGAATCTAAATTTTAAAAAAAATGTGAATTTATATTTTCACAATGACAATGAAGCTTTGCCATCATTTAACTAGATACATTATAGAAATATCAGGAATAAAGAGTAAAATGTGTGAGAATTAAAAGGAAATGGCACTTAAAATAGATGAACTTAAAATATGACAAGTTAATATCTCTGTTTTTATTAGAATTGTTGATATAAAGCCAGTAAAGAGAAATGTAAAATAGAAGAAGCAATGAGAAATGTATGAAGATAAAATTTTCATTATTAATTAAATATTATTTTGACCTTGTTTTATCACCTATCATTTCCCCATTCATAATGCTGTTTCTATATCTTTTGTGTGTATATGAAATCATAAATAAATCTGGCAGAAGTTAAGACCAAGGGAATATACACTACATTATTAACACACCATCTGCAGAAAATAAGTATTTTTTAAAAAAATGAGAATTGCTTTTAAAATAATTTTCTCAAAGGAAGTAGAACCTTACCATTAAAAAGTAAAACACTGAACTCAGTGAACTGATATTGTTTCCATGTCTGATGTCTAAGATTCTGTTTTTGGTATTTCTAGGTCTTTGCTTTATAATATTTCATTGATAAGCAGGTATATTAGAAACAGATTCTACCAGGAATTTAGGATAAATATGAATGATCACAAAAGATATTACCTCATTATTCTTATATTTTCCAGGTATTAAGACAAATTCATAGCACTAAATAGTTCCCAATTTCCCTCTCTTTCTTCCTCCCTTTTATTCTCTCTTCGAATGAATATTTATTACATGCTTATAATGTACTAATACATCGGGAACGAAAAGTAAAAAATAATTCCTGCCCTTAAGATAGAGCAGCCTGCCTTTACTTTTTTCTATTTCCCTCCTTTTCTCCCTTCCTTTTTGCTTCAGTTCCTATAAATTATACAAGTAATCCAGGAGTACACACTTTCTCCCCTTTCTTCTTTCTCCCTTCCCTCCCTCTTTTCTTTCCTTCTTTTCTTCCTTCCTTCCTTCCTTCTTTCTTTCCTCCCTTCCTCCCTTTCTCCCTCCCTCCTTCCCTCCCTCTCTTCATTCCTTCCTTTTCCCCTTTTAAACTACATTGATAATACAGGAACACGTTTATGTTGTCAAGCATCCAAATGATACACGAAGTGTAAAGAGTGAAATATAAATGCCTCTCTTCTCCCCACTCCCCTTCTTGTATTCTACTTCTCAGAGAATCATCTTTGTCCAGCAGTTTGGTGGGCATTTATGTAGTTAACTTTCTATCTATTTACTTGTACATGGATATACAGATAGTCATATATTGTAAAGACTGTTCTATAAATATTTTTATTCCCTTAACAATATACACTCCATCTTTTTAAATACTACAAAGTAGTACATAGAGTGACTATAACCTGAGTTATTTAACTAGTCTCTATCTGATGGCTGTTTTGAATTTATTTGTTTGTTTATGTTAGACAGTAGATGCTGCAATAAATATCTTGGATTCTGATTACTGGACACATATGTAGGATTTATATAAAATAATCTCTTAGATATGTATTTGTTTTGTCATTTAAATTTTTGATAGATTCTTGTAAATTACCTTTCAAAACTGTTTAACAAAGTTACTTCATTAAATATATGTGCCCATTTTCTCACACTCTCACTGACACCAAATCATATTAATATTGTTTTACTATGATAAGGAAAAATTATATTTTGCAATATTTTAACTTGTTTTCTGATAATTTTAAAGAGCTTGTGAATATTTTCTTATGCTTATTGGACATTTGTATTTTGTATTTTTTACTTGCCTCTTCGCATTTTCTTTCCCAATTTCATTGGGTTGTTTGTTAATTTTTATTGATCTGTAGGAAATTCTTGTTTTATTTGGATGCTAATCTCTGTTTATAAAATTAGTTACAAATATTTTTCTCCTAATTTCTCCTTTGTCATCTGATATTCTTTATGATATAATTTTGTGGCATAGTAGTTTATCTTTTATATATAAAAATCTGTTAACATTTTCATTTATGTTTTCTTTTGTGGTTTCAGGAAGGTCTTCCCCACACTGAGATTTTTTTTAACAACTGTTACACACACACACACACACACACTATTGTCTAGGCCTTTAGTTAAGCTAGAACTTATTTCTATGTTTAGTGTGAAGTAGATCTATATTAATTTTTTTTAATGGAGAGCAAATTGTACTAGCTCCATTTACTCTTTTAAGAGAATAGTCTACTCTCCACTACTGATTAGAAATGTACAATCAGTTCCTACATCACAGTCACTAAAATAAATAGGGGTTACTCCCCTTTGGCATGGGACATTTATATTTTTTGATTTCTAGATTGATTTTCCTTCTATCTTCCATTTGAGCCTATTTGTCTAGATTTCACAATTTGCTTGATGATCATTTTAACTTAAGTTTGATCTGGAAAAGTTTAGTAATTACAGACATATGCATTTTTTTCCCTTTAGAATATTTCTGGTTTAAAAATCACACCACTATGGTGCAAGTGTAGTTTAGTGGTAGAATTCTCACCCGCCAATCGGGAGACCCGAGTTCAATTCCTAACCTATGCACTTCTCCAAAACAAAACAAAAGAAACAAGCAAATAAAAATTCAACAAATGGTGCTGCAATAAAGGGATACTCACATGAAAAAACAATGAAATGTGACCCCTACCATTCAGCATACAAAAAAAATATCACAGTACTATTTATTTTAGCACTATTGATTCTAGTTCATTCTTCATAGCGATATATTGATTTGATTTTTTTTTTAGAGTACTAAATATTTTCAGGGTGAAAAACTCATTCTGCACTATACTCTGAAATGTTACTTTGCAAATATTGCAAAGGCTTTTGCTCAAAGTATGGTATATCTGACCTGAAAATTACTATTTTTCAAACTAACATTGCTTTAGTTCTTTAAGAATGAACTAAAAGTAACATTTTACTATAAGAAAGATTAAATCTGCCAAGGCAATTATATTAATTGAACAACTGACTATAATGTACGGAAACATTTTCTTAAAAAATATAAATTGATAGGGGTTTATCTATTGCTTTGTTTTCCAAATATTTTAGATCTTTTTTGAAGATGACTTTTAACCATTTCCTTTAATACCGCTAGTAAAATATGAGAATATTATGTACCCAAAATGCATAAAATGCTTATATTACTGGGTAAATGGTGATATAGTTGATGTTGTAAGAAAATTATGAATATAGAATCACAATCTCTAGTTTAATTACCACTCTGTATTTCCATGTTATGAAATACATTAGATTCTCTTGGTATCTATAAAGAATTAGTTGCAATCTACTTTACAAGGTGATTATAGTGGATTATATGTTGATGATAGTATAATATATCTTTCTTTATAGTTTATAAGACACTGCAGATCTTGTAAGACTTCCTAAACCCTATTCCTTAGCAACAAGAAAGTTACAGGGAGTGGATTGGATTAGTTTATTAAAATCTCACTTATGCAGTAGTCAACCTCCTTGTTTCTAAATTCTTTTATTGTCAGAAAAAGGAAATAGGACAACAAATATTTCAGAAATGTGACTAAAAATTAGTCAGTTTGGAATTTAAAATGAAGCATTTTTCATTTTTCTGTGCTTCCTTCTTTAGAAATAATGTTCCTTTGTAAAATTACAAGTGAAATATGTTCATTTGAGAAATTAGATAGTAGAGATATACATTAAGTATAACTTTCATGCTTTTTCTATGCATGTCATACACAAATGTATAAGCATATAGCTTGTTTTCACTAAGACACTAGTAGAGTTTATATTATTCTTAAAATAATATAGCCCATGTTCTTCTCCCTAGAATATATCAATGCTATCTTGCATGATAAAAGGGACTTTGCTTTGCAGATGTCATAACGTTATGGGGGAAGATTACCTTAGATTTTCCTGGTGAATGTAATCTAATCAAGATGAAGCCTTAAGAGCAGAGAACTTTCTCTGTCTGGAGGGAGAAGAGAGATGAAGATGAAGGGCAAGTCAGAGAGAGTCTATGTGTAAGAAGGAGCATAAGTGTTCTTAGTGTCTTTGATTAGAGCTATGGATTTTCAGGTAGATGCATCACATCTGTGGAGAGAAGATGGGTTCCTTTTCTCACTGTTAGAAATTCCACTTCAGGTTTTTGGGTTTTTCAATGTTATAAATAAAACATGATTTCTATTTTCTAGTATTCAGAGAAGTTTTGCCATCAAGAATTAAGTGGGTATAATGCCTACGCTATTGGTTGTGATGAGAGGAATTATCTATAGGCCATAGTTAATTGACATATAGGAGATGTTCTGTATGATTATTATTATTGTTAGTACTAATTTTCATGTGACTATACAATTAAGAAAATGACACCACACTTACTACTGATGATATTAATGAACATTTTAGCTATACGTAAACATAAATAATCTAAATTTATTCCTGTGATGAAATTAGCCTCAAGTTTCCTGAAGTGGAAACTATAAAAGCCTCGTCCCACAGTCCGTTAACTGGTCTTTAGTCTCAAAAAGCTTTCTCTGATGAAATGTGTTCGGGAAACAACCTTAATAGTTTTCTTTTCTGTCTTTTCTATGGTATTATTAAATAGGAATATCCAAGTTGGGTTATAATATAGTACAACAGTAGTATTTCACAAACTTATTTGGGCATTTTGAACACTTTTTTACATTATAGTGTTTGTATTTCCTAGATCGATTTTGAAAAATGCCCAGTTAAACCATTAACTTATATGACATTAAGCTAGCCTCTTGAAGAACTGACTTTAAAAAAAATGTGCTTTAATGTCACATGCTCAGATTCTCTCCAATGTAATGATCAGAAAGTTTCCTATAGCAAATACCTTTCACTTTTGCTATAAAATGTTATTGTAGCCATGTACTCTCTATCATAAAATCTTTGGTAGATGAACTGCTAACGTGAAATTTTGTAAGACTTTATTTCCCAGAATACTTAAGACTCCTCTCATCACTGGTATCCTTCCACATGCTGACAATGAGAGCTATGTCACTATATAATACTTGGTCTTTATTGCCTAAGAGTTAAAACTTAAATTTTACGTACAATAACAACAAATCTAAAAAGCTCTCATTGTTTGTATATTTTAATTATTTATATATTTGAAAGATACTCAGAGTCTAAGAGAGTCTATTCTGTATTATTGTTGTATATGAGATTTACTTGAAGCCCCATCAAACCACTAGGAGATGTGGCATAGAGGTAAACTTTACAAATGGAATTCACTCTCTTATCCATTTTTCATGCTACTTCTAAAATATCTGTAATTATGCCCAGGCTTCAGTTACTGTTTTTTTTTTTCATCTTGAGTCTCAGCAGAAGTCTTTTTTTTTTCTCATCAAGAAACCTTGCCACTTGAATAGGAAAATGCAGCTTTTCTAGGGAAAAAGCAGAAAAACACCCCTCTCCTGTTTGCATGAGAGAAATTTCCAGAGGCAGAAAGTCTTCTACATCAACATTGTTAGAAACAAAATTTGTAATTACAGGGATTTGCCACTTTACTGAATTTCTATAGGGGCTATGTGACCTTTTCTCAGATTAACTGTAGTTTTCATCTATAATTTCTTGGTATTTTTTGTTGAATGTCTGCCCCAAGCAATTTGTTAAAAAGATTGGACCTATCTTCTGTTTACTCTCAGATACATTCCTGTCCTTCCCTGCTCTGCCCTGAGTAACCAAGGATTGACCACTGAAGACTGACTATAGTTCCCAGGTACCCTTGCAGAAAGGATTCCTGTTAGGTTTGACCAATAACAAGCCCTAGCAGGATGTAAAAAGGGAGGAAGGAAGAAGCCATAGTATTCCCACCCTCTTTCTCTGATTAAACAGTAACTCGGGTAGTGGCTGCATGATCAAGAAGTTTGTTTTGTGATTCCAGTTTTCAAGGTAAAGTCTCACCATTTATGGCTTTAGCTCATACTTGTTAGCCCCAGCTGTGCAGCTTTAACTACACCTCTTCCCCTTAGCCTCTTTATTTTTTTCCAGCCCTAAGAGGAGTAAGAGCTTCCTGATTACATCAGGAAGAAGCTCCAGATTGTGTTGCACTTTTGTCTTTCTATCTCTCTGACAATCTTGAATTTTACCTGAACCCTGAGATCCTGGAAAAAGCATAGGTTAAGAAAACCTCATCCATTGTGTTATTGACCAAGATGGCCTTAACATCTCCTTAGGTTGACTAAACTCGACAGGTTTCTCCTTGACCTTAAACTTGGCCCTTAAAAATCCAGATAGGACATATTCCACCTGGCTTCCATAGTGAACTCAGGAGATAACATCATGTTATGGACATACCGCATTGCTTAACCTTCCTCTCCAGTACTTTCCCTGTAGTTCATCCTAATACTAAACATTCTCCTGCCCTCTGCTTCAGGGGAGTTGAGCCCTCTCTTTCTCTCTCTCCCCTCTTGTGATAGCCTTCTAATCTCCTTCTCTATCACAGTAGCCTTCTGGTCACTCACTTCTCTATTGCATATAGCTTTGAATGAAGTCATCTTTGCCTATTTCACATTGTCTGGTGAAATGTTTCTTTGACACTTCCAATACATTTAAACATTTGCTATTGAACCACCTAGGGAAAGCTTTTTTTCCTGCCTACAACCAGACTGGCATGAGGATGTAAATATTATTTTAATTTTTCCTAGCTTTATTAAATCCTTGGCAAACTTAAAATATTCAGATTTTTGGATAAAAAATAGAATTATATTTTAAAATGTTCACACAATATGGTAACATATCTATATACATCTATCTACCTTTCTACCTATCTACTCATCTATAAGCATTAGTACATTTGCAAAATTATATTTACTAACAAATCATGACAACCCCCTTTGTAATATATAAGTTTTGGTTTGATTTTGAATTCAAACCAAAGTCATGCAAGGAATATATTTTCAAGACAAATCCTGTATCAAAATGGTAGGTGCCTCTGTTTCATTGCATTGACTTCGAGAATTGACAGGAGTAGAAAAATGCAAACATTTCATGCAGTAATAGCTAACCATGGCTGGCAATAGTTAAGCACGGTTGGTAACAATTTTACATTATGGTTAAGAATCATATATGAAATAGGCAATCTATAATGTTTGCTGCTGACGTATAAGTAATTTTGTTCTATTGCTGCTGGTAATTAGCTTTATTTCACATGCTACATGCATATTTTCTATTTCATTTGGATAAATACTTAAGTATGCAATGGAATTACCAATTATAATTTTCATTTCTCATACTAGACTGAGCAATCACTTCATGGTTCTTATAGGTGGTTTGTCATGCAAGATTTTTCTTCTCTTTGCTTTTGAACTAACATGCTTGTGAAAGAATAGGGCAAGTTTAAAATTTAGTTGCACTTAAGGAATGAAAATGGGCACTCTGAGTAGTATGAAAGTATCATTGATTTTTCTCAGCATGATGACTGGTACAGAATCTATTCTAGAGTTTCTTTTTCATCAAAAAGGACTTAAGGTGGACTTAGATTACATTACAGTGTTAAGAGTAGCTTCCATTGGGAGAAAGACATTAGAACATAAATTTTCTCACTGTAATTAAATATACTTATGTCAAGTAAGCAATGGGACTTATATTTGGGAGGATTTCTTTTTAATTTTGAGTTCCAATCAGTGGTTGTATTTTCATTTTTTTTTCTAAAATATTAGTTAAGAAGGTTAAAAGAAAGACTGATGATACCAGGAAATGTAAGAGTAAGGGTGAGAAATAAGGAAGAGGAGACTTCAAACACCACTCAAGGCAAATTGATTAGATTTCCTTCATTTAACTTATTTATTAATAAGAAAATGAGCCAGCCTCTCTTACCTGTTCCTATCACTTTACAGCGTAGTCATGAAAGACGTTCTCAAAACTGCCTTTTTAGAGTTTAAATGAACAACATATACTGCAGCATTGACATATTTACACTTTTGAAAAATTCTGTTTCTGGAAAATGAATTTATTTTTCTATCAATTAAAGTGTAGTTTGGGCTGGTCTCTGCACATAAAATTGCTGGGAGAGCTGGATTGTTTCAAGCACCCTGAAATGCTGAAGTCAATTCAGTTGGAATATGTCCAGCCATCTGTAAACTGTATGCTCACAATTTATGACTAAAATACCTATAAGAACAAAGTAAAAACAAAAAGGAATTAGGTCATTTATCTAGTGCAAAAATCCAGGAGAAATGTCCCTAAAATCAAGGACTGTGAAACAAATAGTGAAAGAAGAGATAAGGCGCTACATAGGCCTTTCTTTACACTGTTTTCCTTGGCTTTAATGAAAATCTCACCAAACACTTCCTAGTTCAGGAAGCCAGATTATGGAAGTGGACTGGTGATGGCCAAGAACTTTCTAGGAAGTGCAGTTTTCCACAAATGCAGTGCTCATGGTAAAGGTATAATTAGGAAAAGTTCTGGTAGGAGGGGTACTCTCCACAAGTTTGGACTATTAGGAAGCAGAAAACATCTAATTTCAAATAATTCATCACCATTTTTAACAAGTAACTGCTGGGCATGTTAATTGAAATAACCTCTGGGTATACTAATTTGCGTTAAATTTTCATCTGAGATAGTGATTCTTTCAGCTCCAAAACTTGCAACAGCAGATGAGAAAAAGAAATGAAATGACAGGAATTTATGGAAATAAAAATTTTCTCTGAAGCCTTAGACTAAGAGTATATTTCTATGCTATGTTTTTACTAAAAGACACAGGGAAAGATTTGAAGACATCTGCTCAGTGTTCTTGAAAAATTGGAAGGGTACACGGCCTCTAAAAAGCTAAAACAAGAAATCAACAAGCAAAAACTGAATGTGGTTAAGGCAAATAGAAGAAACAAACACCATCGCAGCATGATTAGGTTTCATTGCTTTTCTTAAAGTTTCTCTACCCTATGGAAATTATTTGTAAGTTTTCTCTTCATGTAACTAACTTGGTTATTGATCATTTCAATAATATGTCACATTATTTACTACAATTTTATTCAGATCTACTCACACACCATACAATCCAACCAAAGTATATAATCAGTGGCTCACACAGTATCATCATAACGTTGTGCATTCATCACCACGATCAATTTTAGAACATTTTCTTTATTCCAGAAAAATAATTAAACGTAAAAAATAAAACCCAAAACATCCCATACCCCTTAACCATCCCATTATTGACCCCCTATTATTGGTGTGGCACCTTTGTTAAAGTTGATGAAAGAATATTAAGATATTACCGTCAATGATAGTCCATAGCTTGCAGTAGGTACATTTTTCCCATATACCCCTCGATTATTAACTCCTTGTAATAGTGTCATACATGTGTTATAGTTCATGAAAGAATTTTTTTATATTTGCAGAGCTGATCACAGTCATTGTCCACCACAAGATTCACTGTATTAGATAGTCCCATGTCTTAACCTCCAGCTTTCCTTCTGGTGACAAGACTCTAAACTCCCCCTTTCCACCACATTCCTTCACAATTTGGCACTATTAATTTTATGCACAATAATGTGCTACTATCACCAGTATCCATTTCCAAAGGTTTAAATTTGACCTAGTTAAAAATTCTGCCATGTGAAGCAACTGCTCCCCAGTCTCCAGACTCATTCTATCTCCTGGTAACCTACATTTTAGATATTATGGCTATGATATTATATCCTAATTCATATTAGTGAAGTCATATAATATTTTGTCCTTTTGTGTCTGACTTATTTCAGTTAACATAATGTTCTCAAGTTTCAACTATGTTGTCATGTGCTTCAGGACTTCATTCCTTCCTACTGCTGAATAATATTCCATCATATGTATATACCACATTTTGTTTATTCATTCATCAGTTTATGGAAATCTGGGTTGTTTCCATTTTATGGCAATTGTGAATAATGCCGCTATGAACACTGGTGTGCAAATGTCTCTTTGTGTCCCTGCTTTCAGGTCTTCTGGGTTTATCACAAGTAGCAGGATTGCTAGGTCATAAGACAACTCTATACTTAGATTCCTGAGGAACTGCCAGCTGTCCTCCACAGTAACTGTACAATTTTACATTCTCACAGCAAAGAATGAGTGTTCTTATTTTTCCATATTGTCTCCAACACTTATAGTTTCCTGTTTGTTTTATAGCAGTCATTCTAGTAGGTGTGAAATGATATCTCATTGTGGTTTTGATTTGCATTTTCCTCATAGCTAGTTACGCTGAACATCTCTTCATGTCCTTTTTAACCATTTGTATTTTTTCTTTGGAGAAATGTCTGTTCATATCTTTTGCCCATTTTTAAACTGGGTTGTTTGTGCTTTTATTGTTGGATTATAGGATTTCTTTAAATATTCTGGATATCAAGCCCTAACCAGATATGTGGTTCCCAAATATTGACTCTCGTTGTGTCACCTGCCTTTCATCCTTTTGACAAGGTCCTTTGAAACACAGAAGTATTCAATTTGAGAAGGTCCCATTTATCTATGTTTCTCTTTCTTTGCTTGTGTTTTGGGTTTAAAATCTAAGAAACTACTTCCTATCACTAGATCTCAAAAATGTTCCCTACATTTTCTTTCAGGAATTTTATGGTAGTGGTTACTGTTGCATTTTTGAAGTTTAATAATAAATAAAAAGTGTCCTATTATCACTAAGAATAATTTCCCTTTTTCCCCTCTATAGGGACCTGATTATGTAATCTGTGGTAAACAAACAAACAAACAAACAAACAAAAACATAAACACGGTTAAACCATTGTTCAAATTATCAAGACCAAAAAAACATATTCTCAAAAGTGTGGTGATACAAAATATCATGCTCCTGAACCTTTTTTTTTTAATTTTAAATTAAGACCTCAAAAATTCTCTTTTTGTTTGACACCAGTTTGGGATAGAAATATCTGGATTAAATATGGCTAGAAATTTGATTACAAAAAGCAAAAGCAAAAATCTCAAAAGGCAAAAGTTATATGATGATAAAATTACATAATAATAAACTGGATAAAATTCAAAGTTAAATTATCAAAGCATGGTTCCTGGCTAGAGGATGGCAGGGAAACAGTAGTATGTTGAATTTTTTATCATGTGTTGGGGGAATCAGATTTTCACATAATTTTTGAATATATCTCTTGCCACTTAAGGTGTTCAATATATATTGTGGATTAAATAAACATATGATCAAAGTGAAGAAAAAAGAAAATGGCAAGGAAAAACTGAACCATAAAGAGAGCATAAACAATTATTAAAATAATGTTAATAGATTAAACTAAGGGATACAAATATGATAGGTTATATTCCCCTATGTGACGGAGGAGGCAACTTAAAACTATTATAAAAAAAAACATGTTGCAAACAGAACAAATACACATACAGATATACATACACAGAGACATTTAGATAGAAAAAGATGAATGATGATTGTGTTGGTTTAAAAGGATGTATTCCCACTAGAAAAGCCATGTTTTAATATAAATCCCATTTCATAAAGGTAGAATAATCTCTATTCAATACTGTATGTTTGAAACTGTAATCAGATCATCTCCCTGGATAATGTGATTTAGTCAAGAGTGGTTGTTAAACTGGATTAGGTGATGACATGTCTCCACCCATTTGGGTGGGTCTTGATTGGTTTCTTGGAGTCCTATAAAAGAGGAAAGATTTGGAAAATGGGAGATTCAGAAAGAGCAGAGAATGCTGCAGCACCACGAAGCAGATAGTGCACGAGCCAGCAATGTTTGGAGATGAAGAAGAAAAACACCTCTCAGGGAGCTTCATGAAACCGGAAGCCAGGAGAGAAAGCTAGCAGATGACACCGTGTTCACCATGTGCCCTTCCTGCTGAGAGAGAAGCCCTGACTGTGTTCGCCATGTGCCTTCTCACTTGAGAGAGAAACCCTGAACTTCATCGGCCTTCTTGAACCAAGGTATCTTTCCCTGGATGCCTTAGATTGGACATTTCTATAGACTTGTTTTAATTGGGACATTTTCTCAGCCTTAGAACTATAAACTAGCAACTCATTAAATTCCCCCTTTTAAAAGCCATTCTGTTTGTGGTATATTGCATTCCGGCAGCTAGCAAACTAGAACAATGATATACACTGAAAACAAAGAGAAATCAGTTGTAGTGCAATATCAATATCAACAACATAAATTTTGAACAACATTAAATAAGAAAACAGTGATCATTTTCTCTTCTTCAGCAGCCCCATCAAGAATGATGACAGTACACTAAATGAGTCATTGGGCACATTTTGAAACAGAAATATAATAAAAACAGAAACAAAACAAACCTAGGAGTCACTAGCATATACACATTTTCAAGGGAATTTCTAACACCTCTCTCAACATTTTACATGTCTAAAAGACCATAAAAGTGGCATGAACATTTTAATAACTATGGGATACTAATAGGTTTATTTAAAAGGAAACTCTAAAGATAACGAAACTATTTTAAGATTTCTTGGAACATTTATAGAAACATCATATAAACTAAAAATTGCCAAGCCATAATCTCATACCACAATGCTTTAGAATGATAAATTTCAAATAAATGTAAAACATTAATCAGCAATGAAAAAAATCTTGGGTACTGGAAAAGAAAACATTTTTTCTGCATTTTTAGAAAAAGTTATGAGACTACAGCCTGTAGAAAATGGAAAATACTTCATTTAAAAACTTGTTATATATCAACAAATAAGCAAAAGAAAACAATATTTAAATTAAGTTGATAAAAATTAGCCTAGGGAAATCTGGAGAAAGGAAAACAAAGAAGTAAGAACTTATATTCTTTTTCTGCTTATGCAAAAAGTAATAGGTTATGAATTAATGAAGATATAACTAATGAACTAATTTTTTACAATATGGCTGTTTTCAAATAAGAAAAAACAAAAACAGAATAATGTCTAAGAAGTCTAAACAAGAATAAAGAGTGATCATGAACATAATTTGAAATGAGGAATAATATAACATGAAAATATTGATAAAATGGATGATTTTCCAGAAAACAGAATTAAGTGAAGAAAAAATTAAAAAAACATGAAAAGAATGATTACCATGAAAGAAATGGGAAAATAGTTATCAAATAAATACCTTTAAATCTAACTATTTGATGGATGCTTTCTTTCAAAATTTTATAGAAAAAAAGTACCATTCTTCAAAAATATTTAAGATGTATAGAAAAACATGATACTTTTTATGACTTTGCAAAGCTGAGAATCATAAAACAAATGAGTATTACTAGCCAAGTATATTCACAAATATAGATGGAAATAACATCAGTAAATTATTGCAAGTATAAAAATAAATGTCATACTTCATTATAAGCAAGGAGATGGTATTATAGGAATAAAAAAGATATTAGTGTATTTTTAAATTCTGATGTGATATTAGTACATTTCCTAGAAAGAGAAATGCTTTCCAAAGATAATAATTGCATTTGAGAAAATCCAACATCTACTTGTACATTCGAAAAAATAATAATCTAAAAATGATTATGACCTTCTATGTTCAAGTATTAGTTGACATTAAAATTAAAACTAGAAAATGCAAAGATGACTGCCATTACTAATTTGGTAAATGTTAATAGGGAAGTTTGGTCCAAAGCAATAATATTTAAGTAGCCATCAAAAGCATGAATACTGGGGGTGCAAGGGTAGTTCAGTGGTAGAATTCTCGCCTACCATGCAGAAGACCTGGATTCGATTCCCAGCCCATGCACTTCCCCAAAAAAGAAACAAACAAGCAAACAAACAAACAAAAAACAAAGCAATGAAACAAAAGTTAAACAAAATGGTGCTGCAATAATGGGATACTCACATGAGAAAAGAATAAAATGTGACCTCTGTCATACAGCATACAAAAAAAGCATGAATACTATATTGACAAAAATAGAATTATCATTGTTGCTACATATGTTTTGAATTTCTGACAAATGAGTATGAGTATGAGTGCTGAATCATTATACTGATATTTCTTTTAGCCTCCAGTACCTTAGAGCAGCTAGAAATAAGAACCTAAAATTGTGGAATTGTAACCCTTACAAAACTCTGAAATCTGTTGTACAACTAATTGTTGTGATGTGCTTTGAAATTTATTGCTTTTATGTGTGTATGTTAAAGAGAAGGAGAAGTATAACAGAGAAGATAGTATTTAACAAATGAGTATGACTGTTGAATCATTATATTGCTATTTTTGTTGGTCTCCAGTGTCTTGGAGCAGCTAGAAGAAAAAATGAAAAATTGTGGAACTGTGGCCCATACCAAACTTACAAATCTGTTCCATAACTACATTTTAAAATGTACTTGGAAATTTATTGCTTTTTAGGTATATATGTTATCTTTCACAACAACAAAAAAATCATCAGGAAAAAAGTTAGAAAAAGATAAGGATTGGAAAGGAAGAAATAAAACCCTCATTACTTGTAGGTGTAATGATCATCTACATAGAAAACACACACAAAAAAGTAGGCCAAAAAATTTTTCTTTTTCACCATCATAGGGAAGTGGCAGAGTAGCTTGTCTATCTCCATTTGGGCCTTGGATACAGGTTAGTGGGGGCTGGACATTTTCCCATTAAAATTTTAATCATAAGCCCACCTACATTAGGATCTGGAGTTCATTTTTTCACAATTTTATTAATTCCAGAACCCCCAATCCAAAAAAAATAACAGAATAAGTGGTTCTAGGCTATTGATAATCTTGAGGCACCAGGATAAAGCAAACACAGAACTTTTAAGAGAAATTTGCTTTCAGCCCAAATCATTAAAATTTAGAAGCAAGAATGAAATTTGTTAACCTGAATAAAAGTCAAGAACACAATGTTGCGTGAAAAACAATAGCTGTGGAAAATTACAAAAGTAAATAATTTATGTCCAGATTGAAAGCAAATCAATCGCTTGGGGATGAATATCTTCATAATCATAGCATAAGATCAAGCCTGGGATTTTTTTTATAGCTAATTCCCAATGGTGGTTTATTTTGAGGAGGGAAGAAGGAGGGAGAAATGTGAGTTTGGAGAGGGCTATGGAGGAGTCTTCAACTCTATCATGTTTTATTTCTGTAAATAATTCTGCCTATGCTTTGCTTTGAATCTTCTTTTTTTTCCATTTGGGGGTACTTAATGGAAAACACATCTTTCAGTGATAGAAAAATTCTCATTATTTCCTTGAAAATTGTCTTTTCACTTTTTTCTGGAGCCCCAATTAAGGATAGGGAGAGATTGAAATAATAGACAGAAAGGTCTCTGAACTGAAGAAAAATTAAGTTTTCCTGTTGAAAGTACTCTACAAGTCCTAAAGTGAGGGAAAACCTTAGAAACTTACAGATAGTCGGTTGTTTTTTACAAAGATATATCAAGAACATAGAAATAGCAGGGGGGTGGAAATTTCTGTATCAGAAAGAGTGAAATTAAAAGCTGAATGCATCAAATATCACAGAAAATATAAATTGGCACCAGAAAACAAGATGATGTACAAATTATATATGATGGCCATAAACTTTTATTTTTATTTGACAAAGGACGTAATTGTGAAATAAACAAGAAAGCCTTGTCCTAGAAATACAAGCAGTAATTGGCAAATCTCAGTTTTGGTTGTGGCCTTTATTATGCTCCTTATAAAATGTGATCGATCAAGTTTACAAAATGTAAACAATGACACCAAGTACATGAATGTGATAAACAAAGTCAGCTGAATATTTATTCATTCAATAGATATATATTGAGTACCTACTGTGAGGCATGGGGAATATCTCAGTGCAGAAATCTGATGAGGTCTATGACCTCATGGGGCTTATACTCCAATTGGGGAGACAGAAAATGAAAAAGAAATAAAAAAAGATATGTAAAGTTTGTTGTAAGGCCTATGATAAAACTGTTCAGGGTGGTACAAAAGAGAGTAACAAAGACTCTGAGGTAGAAACTGGAATGAAAGACAACACGTGGGGAAAACAAAAAATCAGGGGGTTGAAGAGACTGATTGTTGCTGTCGTTGTTGAGGTAGCCTGATGGACAAGGAGGTGCAGTATCCTGATCCCCCTTCAAAGACGGACTTGTTGCCCCAACTGCTGAGAGTTCAGTCAGAAGACAGATAGCCTTTAGTTCTCAGCTACTTCAGGGATCATCTCACCTACAAAGAGCTGCCTTCCCCAATTCATGTGTCTTCTTAAGGTGCCTCCACTTCTTATGACTGATGAAGATGGGGGTATAAAGTTCCAGCCACTTTGATTCAAGGCTGAACAACTCTGATGGGAAATATGCTCTCTAGAATACTCCATGTGTTTGGCTGAGCTGTCAGTCTACATCAGAGCACTATTTCTCCCTGTGCTCAATCTTTGCTTTTTTTTGGTTGTTGTTGTTCCTTTCTATAGGTGATAATCCAAAGGGCATTCCCTAAAAAACATCATGCACCCTAAATTTTGTGTTAGTCTGCATTCAAAAGAACACAACCTGGGAGGTCAGCAGGAGGCTGAGACTTCACTAGGCTACTTCAACAAGTTTGGTTTCATCCATACTACAAGGAATTCAATGGAGAACTTTAAGCATACTTTTCACATGCCCATGAAATATTAAACCAATATTGATCATATGTGTGACCATAAAGAATATGTAAATAAGTTTCAATAAAGTAAATTTCGTTCAGGCCACATTCTCTTTTTTTAATCCTATAAGTGCCTGGGTGGATGGTGGACTGCCTGGAGAATATCACTGGAGCCCCCATGCCTCCATCTCTGTCATATTTTTAAATTTGTCAACCTTTTCACATCCATGCCATCATTCCAGATTTAGGAGTGTCCTTTACTTTGGATTAGTGAATGTTTGTCTCATGGAATTTCTTGATTCATATCTAGGCCTTTATTCAAGAAGGATATGTTTAGTATCTTTTATGTTCTATACAATTTGCTGGGGGATGGGATCCAATGATGAAGATGGCAGTGTTGGGCTCGCTGTCTAGGTGAAGAGAATGAAACACAATCTAAAAATTTCCCTCTCTCTCTCTCCTTCCCTCCCTCCCTTCTTCTCTTGCTACAAATCTATTCCTGAAATCCCATTCAATTCAACAAATATTTATGGACTGCCTTTTAAGTGCTAGGAGGCAATGGCCTATGTGTTGAAAATAAAAGATTGGTCTTATACCTTTAGAAAGAGCTGTTTACTCTGAAAATTCCAGAAGTTTTCCTACATCTGGCCTGTGGAATCTTTCCATTGGCCTAAGGGATTTTCTGTGTGCTCTTTCAAGACGAAACTGAGCTCTATTGATTTTGCTCTTGTTTTGACTTCTTCTCTGGGAGGCAATGCTTCTGCACCTGGTTTGTTGTGGCCACCTCCTTCCAGAGGAACACCCTAAGCAGGTACTACATTATGCCTGCTTGCTGGGAGTGTGTATGTATATATATCCACTGGCCTTATACTAGCTATCAGTCCTGTGATATTAATAAAATCCTTTTAGGTTTTCTATGGTTTGGTACTATATACCAGACAAACATGTTCTTAAACTTAATCCACTGCTGTGGTTGTAGACCCATTGTAAATAAGATCTCTTCAAGATGTTACTTCAGTTAAAGTGTAGCCCAAATGAATGAATTTGGGCTTTAATCTGGATTACTGTAGTCCTTTATAAGCAGACTGAAAGTCAGACACAAAAAGAGACAACAGCCAGAAGCTGAAAGTCAGCAGAACCAGAGGAGAAGGGAGGGGCCTGGAGAGGTACCATGTGCATTGCCATATGACAGAGACAAGGACCAAAAATCGCTGGCAGCCAGCTCCAGAACTTCACTCTTTGGGGAGAAAGCATTGCCTTGATAACATCTTGATTTGGACTTCTCCTAGCCTGAAAACTGGGAGCCAATAAATTTTTATTTTTAAGCCAACCCATTGCATGGTATTTGCGTTAATGATAAGGTAACTAAACAGTCTCTTTCACTATTCTTGGGCTTTGAAATGAAAATAAAATTTTAATACAAACATTAGGATATAAATAATAAAGCAATAAATAAATAATAAGGCAAGCAAAACCTCATAAATTGCACTAGGTTGATTTAAAATGGAAATTCTTGCCATTTTCTAATATCTACTCAATTATCAACTTTATGAAGTATTTCTTGATTCCATAAGTAGGTTGAAATCTCCACCTTCTTGGAATATGTACTTATTTATGAATGAAACAGGGTGTTTTTGCAAAATCTAAGGCTTTAATGCTGTTGATGATTTAAATTGTCATCCCATGCCTGTATATATGTATGTGTGTACATATTATATGAATAGTAGTCCTAGATGCCCTACGATGGCTGACAGTATATGTTTTCACCCACAAATTTACATAGATGAAGAATAGGGATTAGAACAATATTTTTCAAACTTTTCTGCATAATAGCATCACCTGGATACCTTTAAAAAAATACTGAGGCCTTGTTCCTACTTCTAAACTTTCTGATTTAATTTGTCTTGGATGTGACCTAGCCACACCTCAATAAACAACTGAATTAGGGTCATGACCTTCCTTCCTCAAGTGAGATATAAAGATAATTAAATGTGTCTGCTAAATTGGGTGATACCCTTCAAAAACTGCATATAGATAGGGACAGTGATCACTTCTAAGAAGAAATTTACTACAAAAGAGAGGACCAGGAGCTACTTTTAGTGTGGCGTTCTACTGGAGAATTCTTTCTGGATCCTGTCCTGGCCCAGATACTTTCATGCTTCATGTGAACTCTACAAAAAATGTGTGGAACTGAATGATCGCCAAAAGAGTTTTACAACTAAAGAACTGTATCAACTGAGGCCCAGTCAGTTTTGCTCTGGGGCCCTGCTGATTGTGCCTAACTGAGCATGTTCTATTGTCATTAGTCAAATCACATCAGTTCTGGAAAATGGGTAGAGATATGTCCTAGTGACAACTATGTGGATGCGAATGGGATAAGTGGATGTGCAGTATGGGTGACTTAGTCAGGACCTCATCTTTGTGGAGTGATCAGGGCTTCAGCAATGTGATAAGTGACTGTAATTTCCCAACACCAAAATTCATGCAGCAGCCCAGACAATGGAAATCTATAGGTAGGATTCCTCAGGAGATCAGTTGCTGCAGAATCCAATCTCAAACACCATGTCAAGATGCTACGCTTCAGGCAGACAGACATAGGTGCATGAAAAAGGGTGAATGAGTAGACAAGTGCAAGCAAACCTAAGGAATCTATAAAACATTTGAGCAGGGGCACCCTGGTAAATGTCTGTGCTCCCTGCTGAATTTGCATGTCAACATTTGGCCTATTTATTCTCAATATTTGATACTGATATGATGTTATTTGAAAGCCAGATTTGTTTCTAAATAAACTAGTGTTTTGTACTTATCATCTTGTACTGTAGGTCTTTTTCTTATTCATTTGCTATTCTTTTCAGTTTGTAAACCAAAAATTAAGAGCATTTAAAAGTGCTGGCTCTGGCAGCCTAGATTCTAATCTTGGGTCAGGCCCTTAAAATAGGTGTGATTTTAGGTTTCTTAACCTGACTATAAAATAAAAAGTATAGTACCTGCTTAATAGGGCTGTTAAAAGAGTCATTTGAAATATTATAGGTAATTCACTTTTTATTGCTCCTGATACATAGTAAATCATCTATTATTAGCTTTTATTTATTTCATTTTTATATTTCCTGTAATGGACAGTTCAATGTCTTGCATATGATAGGTATTTAATAAGTACTTCATTTTGAGAAGTACTATACTATGATTCATTAATCGGAGGGATTTATTAGTTCTAGTATAGGTATGTATTCTGAAAGGAGAATCTGTTTAGACACAAATTCTTTTTATTCTAAGTAGATTTTTTTCCAGAAATTTTTGAGACAGCTTGATATTAGAAAGAAAATGCTGATACGTGTAGCTGAGAAAACATACAACTGCTTCAAAATGGCCTGCAAACTTATCAAACCTTACATTGGAACTAAGCTGACCAGCAGGCAGAGACAATATATTTATATGTATCTCCAATACAGACATCCTGGTATCCCTTGAAACTTTAATAGATTTTTTTTCCCCTTTTAGTATTTGATAGTTTGGAGGAAAAAGAAAATAATGCCACAGTGCCATTTTATATTTTTTTGCTTAGGTATATCATTTGACTTCTTCAGGCTCAGCTTCCAAAGTTCTGTTCCTCTAAATCAGCCTTATGCTTTACTTATCTCTAATCCTCTCAAATCATGTTCCACTGATGACATAAAGCAGTGATCTTACTTTAAATGTACTTAACCTTCCATTTCAGAAGTTACAATGTAATTTTCATTTTATTCTGCTCGGGCAATCACAAATTTTAAGTTTCTCTGAGTTTACTCTTCAGTGGAAGCCTTCAGAATGCACTTACAAAAATTCAATACAAGAGTGGGAAGCAAATAGGACACATTTCCTCAGTGTTTATGAGTTGATATCTTGTGGCTTGTTCACCTTGGTGACCCAGTCATGGCATTGAATTTTTTTTAATTACTCATCACTTGGATTGTGACCATCATGCACTTTTGGCTTATATTTTCCCTTTCAAATGTATGTATACATAACTCATGAATTTTTATCAACTCACACATCAGTTTTAAACCCTCTGTTTTCTTAGAAATCTCTCAATCAGAATTTAGCTGATTAATAAGTGAGTTGAATAAATTGCTGTAATTAATTTTGTTCTTGAATGTTTAATTTTATGGAACTATAAGCACCACATAAAATAACGTAAAAAGGACATATGTATTGAAAATATCTATTGTACTTCTAGGTACCCCATGATCTACTAGCCAGTGCCACAGGTCTCTGAGAGTCAGAGTATTTTGACTCCTGCTTTGAAGCTGCTATCCATTATGGTACCCAGATTCAGCTGGTCTTTGGAGATTAAGTGCCACCATCTGGTTTCTGCCAACTTGGGATCTGATCCTCCCCATTGTGTTTAAGGATTCAAGATCATTGACAGCAGTTTCCACAGTAATATCTGACATACAGAGAAAGGTGGCTACTGAGCTCTTCAGGGATGATGGAACTAGACTCACATATTTATTTCTCAAGGTTCTGGTAAAAGGTGTGTCCTCTGGACATTCCTGGGGTGTTTGAGCAGGACTTCCATGATAAATCCATTAAAATATCCCAATCTCTCTAAGCCTTTGGATCCCCTCATCTACATTATACCAGGGCAGTTCTGGCATTTCAATCTTAGGTAATGTCAGCCACCTTTGGATCCACGTTTTAGCCAACCATAAAAACAAACCATCAATGTTCTTTCTGACACTTTGAGCCAGAACATTCAATGCAGAATCTCTGCCTAGTAGGCCTGTATCAATAAATTCAGCCTGATCTAGCTTTATATTCCTTCCACCACTATCCCAGACACTTAATATCCATTTCCACACATATTCCCCTGATTTCTGGTCTATATAAATTGGAAAACTCATGCAGTTCTTTTGTAGTACACTTTGTACCTTACCTTTGGGGCCTGTTGGGACTTTAGTTATAGGTGTGAAAGGAAAGAGGGGTAGTGGGGGTGGGTCATGAAAAGAATTACAAGTATCTTTCAAGACAATTACCTCAGGGCATTCCTTTACAGCTCCATCTGATGAACTAGGATTAATCACTTCAGACAGAGGAGCAAGGGTTGTTTCCCCATGGGAAGTAGTTAAATACCTCACAGGCACTGAAGGATTTATCTCTTCAGGTGGGGGTTGGATGGCTGACTCCTCAGGGTGGACTGGAGGTCAGAAAATCATTTCTTCTAGGCAGGCTGGACTTTGGGTAGCTCTTTCCACAGGGCAGGCTGGAAGTTGGGTGTCTATGTCCTCAGGGCAGATCATTACAGGTTTATCTAGAAAAAACTTAGCACAATGTAGGGTTTCAATTGCTCCACAGTGGTAATTATCACTCCATATGTAGCCATGACATTTTTCAGGATACCATTCCTTTCCAATCAATGCCCTCACTTTAATAGTAGACACCCTGCAAGGTTAAGATTTCTGTTTACATAGTAAATATGCTACGCTAACAATGAGACTCTGGGTCTCATTTTCAGAGATCTCAAGTCTGTGGCTACATAAAATAAGATTTCCCTTCAGGGCACTCAAAGGAACTTTTACATCTTTCATACAGCATTTAAGCTGCAAATTTGAAGTTTTCAGTTCGTCCCTTTCTTTTATAACTTTATCCAGCATATCTAGGAACAAACAGCCAATGTCATTATACTTTTTAACTCCACAAAACTGTTAAAGTGTCAAAAACATTCCCACCCAGAACCTTGTCTCATATAAGCATGCAATTAGCAGAATCAAATGGTGATATTTTGAGTATCTCTCTTGCCAACTCACCCCATGGACTATCAGTGCCATCTTCATTATTGGAAACAGAGTCATTAGTGCATTTGAGTCTAAACAGAGTAGAAAACCAACCGCAAAGACTCACTTTTAAGATTCTATTTCTCAAGAACCACTCCAGTACCAAGCTGTATTAGTCAGGGTTCTCTAGGAAAGAAAACCAACAGGAGATATCCATAAATATGAGATTTATAAAAGTGTCTCATGCAACTGTGTGGATGTAAGAGTCCAAAATCTGTAGGGCAGGCCATGAGCTGGCAGCTCTAATGAAGGTCCTCATCAAACTCCCAAGAGAGGCTGGCTAGCTGAAGTGGAAAGACAGTTTCTCTTCTGAAAGCTCCTTAAAAGCCTTCCAGTGATTAGATTAAGCAACACTCATTGCGGAAGACATTGCCCTTAGCCAACTGCAGATGTAATCAGTGGCGGATACAACCAACATGCTCATGATTTAAGTCTGTAAAATGTCCTCACAGCAACAGATAGGCCAGTGATTTGCTTGACCAGACAGGTGGGCATCATTGGCTGGGCAAGTTGACACATGAACCTGACCATCACAATATGAAATGGACTTAATGAACTTATACACTGGTTGAGGAAGTGTCCAAGGTGAAAGTTGAAAGCAAAGCTGATTGCCACTAATTGAGTATGATAAGGCATTATTAGAAAGAGATGAGCTAGTTTGCAAACAGAAAAAGACACATTATCACACAGCTTCAGAACACTGTAAGATAATGGCCATAAGATAGAAGCTAATGTGTCCAGTGTATTCATTCACAAATAAATCTTGGAAGACAGGCCTAAGCGTGTGGCTTTAGAATATGGGGTTGCCGTATTCTAAAGCCAATACACAAAAAAATCCAAATGAGGCACAGGCTTTGAGTAAAAAGATCAACTGTTGAACATCCAAATTGCTACTGGCAGACAATAGACTAAAGAACCTAGGTCAAGTCAACGGACTGGAGAGACGTAACCTGTGACTATTTAAAGAATATTCTCTTTCTCCAGGTAGAATGATTTAGCAATTTTGACTTAAAGAGGTTTCAAAATTCTTATAGAATATCTAATGTTATATGAATCCTATTCTTCCCAGCGAGAATGGGAGTACATTTGGATTACCTCAACCTTGTTTCCTTAGTACATATAAGGGTATTGTCTTTTTAGATTTTAGGCCTCTGGATCCACAGGAGACCTGGAGAGTAGGCCTGAATCTAATTTGAGGTCTAGAGTAGAGTTCAGCCAAACACAGCAGATATGATGATCCCCAGAAAACACTACAGGACATAAGTGAAATATAAATGCTTATTTTTGTAATCCACTGACATTTGGGTTAGTTTGCTTTATAGAAATATTAAGGACATATAATACTGATAGAAGTATCATTGCTAGACTAAATTTTGACAAACCAGAAGCAAAATGCTGGATTTCAAACTGCGTATTTTCAAATACATTTTAAAAAATAAAATTTTGTTTGTAGAATATGTAATCAACATAAAATAAAAGTTAAAGAAAATACTTGTTTACTTTTATAAATCCTATTGTAATTCCTTTTGACAGTAACATTGTGAATCTGCTGCCAAATATTATGTGACATTTGAAGTTTACTTTGAATTAAGTATAATATAGATTTTTCCAATCTTTCCTTTTTTTCTTTTTTTTGCATGGGCAGGCACCAGGAAATGAACCCGGGTCTCAGGCATGGCAGGCAAGAATTCTGCCTGCTGACCCACCACCGCACAGCCTTTTCCAATCTTTCTTTTTTTTTTTTTTGCATGAATGTACTATTCTTTATTTAACAATTCTCCTGTTGTTGCTCTTTTAGGATTTTTTTTTAATATGTATTATATATTCACATACGATGTAAATATCCAAAGCGTACAGTCAGTGATTCATGTCATCATAGCTGTACATTTATCATTACAATCAACATTTTTGTGTTTCAAAAATTGCATATATAAAAAAGCAATAAATTTCAAAACTCATCAGAACAATTAGTTGTAGAACAAATTTCAGAATTTTATACTGCATTTTTTTAATCTACTCATCCATTGATGGATGCTTGGGTTGCATTTTCCTTTTTGCTATCATGACCAATCTTTCTTAATACCAAAGTTAGAAATCTGTCAGACAATAAATAGAATTTAATAAGTTTGCAAAAATATTGCATTTTTCTACATTTATTTATTCTGTTTTATTATTTATTTTATACTCTTTTAAAAGCTAGTATAAAATAATAGCAGTGTACTAGACATGTTCTCTAATCTTTCATAAACAAATCTGCCTTTAGTAATTTGGAGGAATGTTTTTAAAACTTCTCACTACTATTGTTAGAATTTTAATCACCTTGCAAATTGCGTGTTGATATACAGACAAAAAAAAAGAAACTGATAACTTTTTATTCCTGGAAATGCTTTTTGAACATTGGCAATTGAGTGTAAAATTAGCTTGGAGGATACAGATTTGTTACTTAGATAGTTGCACCAAGCATTTTCTTAATTTGAAAGCACTTGATCCGAAGCACGTGTCTGGCTAAGAAATGACAGCAATAAAAAAACAAATAATAAAAAGCATATGTATGGTTCTAATGTATGTAGAGCCAATTTGGGATAGTAGGGCTATTTAAACTTTCCACAAAGTTGGCTCCCTTTTGAAAAGTATCCAAAAATCTTACTTTAAGAACCAGTAAAGAGGATAGTCAAAATGAGTTTAGTTTCTTTCAATTATAAGCTTAAAATGGTCAATTATAGTGGAAGTTATTTATGACATTACTGATGGATTTTCGATGTATTATTCCTTTTGTGCAATTACTGTCTATTTGTTTGGATGCAAACATGATTATTATCAAACATTTTATCTTCATTTAATTCTGCAAAGGCCCATCTAAAAATAAGTTATGTGGTTTGACCTGGCAAATGTTTCCTGATGATAATTATCTGTCTGTACTCCTGGCGCTGAACCCTAGCATTAATGGGGTCTCGTAAATGGCCCAGCTACAGGTAAGTCCTGTCCAAACATGTAAGTGCAGGAAGGGGTTTAAAGACACCACTTGAAATGAGAGTCACAATAACAGGCCTCAACCAATGCATTAAGTCATCGAAATGAAGTGTTTAACTAGATCTCTAGTTATGGAAATGTTGAAAGCAACTAAGTGGATATTTTCACGTTCAGGCTTTTTGGTGATGAACACAATGCATGTTTATTATGATATTCCAATGAAAAGAGTTGTCTTGTTTATGCAAAGGGAGTCATTATTTATTTGGTTAAATGCTTTATAACATATCTAAGCAACTCATCAGTTAGTGAGAACTTTTGCAATAATAATTTTAGTGCCATTTTTTCCCTGCTCTTCCAGATAAGCTACTTACCTCCTACTTAGAAAAAAAATCATGTTGCACTGAGGAAAATTAAGACTGCCATAACAATGTTCAATTTTTGCTTTCCAAAATAAACCTACAAGGGCAATCACAGTTTTGGTAGCCAATACTTCAACACTCAAAGGCAGAGGTTTGTTAAGATAAAAGACACTTGATGATCAAAAATCTGGTATGTGAAAAGTCTTCAGTTTATGCAATTTCAAAAGATTAGAGAGAGAATCAACAAAAAAAGAGCAACTGATCTTTAGGGAAAGATTGGAGGAGGGTAACTTCTAGGGAAGAGAAGACTTCTAGTTGATGCAGTAAGACTAAATAGAATGCAGGAACTGGAAAGAAAGGGATCAGATCTGGTGAAGAAAGGGTAGGGAGGAGATTCAGCTGAGAAAGAGTACTGAGCACTGTTGTTTATAGCACCAAAGAGCTACACAAGCATGAGCTGATGCTTGAATGCTTAGAGTTCACATATACCATGTGCCTTTGAGTGAGACTCCCTATGTTGAGGAGCCTCATTCACAGTTCTTTTCACTGTTGAGAGTGATACATGACATCTCTGCATCACTTAAAGACTTGTCAGCTGAAATCAGGACTACCTGTAATAGACTTGCTGATGCCTGTTTTATCTCCCCATTATGAACAAATCTGTTTCAGTAAGACATCATAGTTGTGAGGCTCCCAAAACAGTACCCCACTGGACATTCAGACTAGGTATGGTGGTGTTGGTTATGACTGTTAAAAAAGGTAAAATTCTTCTAGATCTCCCTGCCCTCATACTTGTATGAGACTAAAGCATTGGTCGTACTTTTTTTTTCTGTAAGCATTATGCCTATCCCTTTTTAAAAACACTTTTTCCTTATTAGAGAAGTTGGGTTTATAAAACAATCACATATAAAATATAGGATTCCCATACACCACCCCATCAACAACAACTTGCATTGGTGTGGAATATTTGCTACAATTGATGATAGCCCAATTTTATAATTGTACTCTTAATTAAAGTCCATAGTTTAACTTGGGGTTCACTGTGTAGTACAGTTCCATAAATTTCTTTTTATTCTTTTACAATATATAAAATCTAACATTTCCCCTTTTTAATCATATTCAAATATATATTTTAGTGCCATTAATTGTATTTAAAATGGTGTGCTACGATCAGCACTATCCATTAAAAAGACATTTCCATCATTCCAAATAGGAACCCTTTAAATTTTAAACCTAAACTTATTAAGAATTAGTCATAATTTAATACCACTCCAATTGTAGTTAGTTGTTTTAAGTGTTTCCATAGAGGTAAAGGGTTCATATCGTAACTAGGGAGCATAGTAGAAAGGGTGGACACTCATTTGTGATATTTAAGAAGACTGTTTTCAGGTGGAGTCCTGAGTCTTGGATGATGAGTAGGAATTTTCCAGGCTTGGGGTAGGATATTGGTGTCGGTGTGTATGCTGAACAGAAATAAAAAAGATATTTAAAGCATCAATATTCTAGAAACACAAGACTCATTATGGATGAATTGAAAGATCAATGATGAGGGCATATAGAAAGAAGAAAGACTAGAGAATGTGAATTTCTTTATCATCAAGGTACTTGTGTCATTCTAAGTCTATTAGATTTGATCTAATAGCCTCAAGGGATGACACTGAAGAACTACAAAGAGGTGAATGAAATGATGAAATTTGCATTTTATGATGATCATTCTGTGGCAAGGTCAAGGATGTTTAGACAGAAAGGAGACCTTTGAAATGTTGTCACTCCTGAGTCATGGTGGAATTTTAAGTATAAACAAGAGATGTGTGTTTTCAATATACTTGTAACCAATTCAGAAATTTCTACAGTAAATATTTTAATATTTTGATATAATTTATTATCAGTTTTGTTTTTCTCAAAATCACTTTTTTCATTAGGGATTTTGGTCTTCTTTTTGTCATCCTCTAGATCTTGTGAACCACAAAGACATAATTGTAAGGCCTGTCCCGGTAGCCTCTGGCTGGATGGCCCCCACCCAAACTAAAACCGTGAACATCCGGGCATACAGCTGTTCAAACTCAGCCAATCAGGACCTGCCCTGACAAACAAAGGACCCCCACTGTGCACGGCCCATAGCTATACCCCTGGCCCTAAAGCCCAAAAAACTCCTAACCTGCCACAGGAGGCCACGTAGGCATCGTAAGCACCCCCACTAGCTAGCCTACATCTAACCCCGCTGCTCCTAAGGGGGATGCAACTTCCCCGGCCCACATCCTGAGCACCCGGACTCGGGAACCTCGCCCCGAGACAATAAAATTTTAAACTCGGACTCAGTTTCTCTGATTTCTCAGTCGGCTAACTGTCTAAAACCTGACAATAATATTCCATCTAGTATATACCTAGTTGTGGTGCCGACAGGCAGAAGAATAGGATCATATTTATTAACCACTTACTATTTAATAAGTATTCTGCTAGATGCTTTTGATATGTAGCTACATAAATGATAATGGTTTTCGAATAAACAGGAACAAAAGTTCAGCTGGTATAGCCAAGGAAAATGGTTACTAGTTTTGTAGAGAATCTATGGTGGTGTTTGCTTTTCAAACTGAAAGATTTATATAGTCCATGTTGAACCCCAATATTAAAAAGATTAAAAAAAATCCTTCAGTTGGTACAGCACATGAAGAATGGTTTTTGTTCTAGTGAACTAGCGAAAATAAAACATGTACATACAACAGCAAGTTCTTAAAATAGAAAGAGATTTATGGAACCACAAAAACAGAACAGTCATATCAGGAATAATCACTTGTCAGCAGAGGGCAGAACAAGATGGGCTAATAACCTCCTTGAAGAACACTCATTAACTGAACATGAAAAGACAAGGAAAAAGTAATCAAGACGGTATTGTATCAGGCCAAGGATTTTTACTTGTTTCTTCGTGAAGGATAATGATAAAACTCAATGAAACTAAGGAAGGAGAGTGATATCATCACCCTGGAAATGTAAGCCACCCCCCGAAAAAACACCCTGGAGAGTCAGCAAATAAAAGGACAAATTCCACTTGCTTAGAACTCTGAAGGATGGTAGAGACTGGAGAAGGACTCTACAAATGCTGAATTGAAGGAAGAGAAAAATATCGGTAGGAAACTGCCAGCCCAGCCCCACTGGTCCTCTTCCCTCTCCCTCACTTGGTCTCTTGTATCTTGGGAGTTGCTCAGAGACAGCAGCCTGTATCCCTCCCACCTCTCACTGGAGATGCAGACTCTGAAGACACTCATAGAAGTGAGTTAGAAAAGTGCATATGTCAAGGCCTAGAGGCTCAAGTCCACAGAGATTCAGGGAGGAACACAAGCCACTGAGGAGTATGGAATACAAAAGGGTCCCTGGGGGCAGAGGGAGAGACAATGGTGGAATGGTAGCTGCTGCCAAGTGGTGCTTTCCAGTTACTGTTGGGTGGACCACCTAAATGCAAAACAGAGTCTTCTGGAGTAACTGACCTTTTTGGATTGACCCCATCTGGCCTCCTGGGGCAGGATTCCCTAAGCAGGGAGAAACCACAGGAGAAAAGCCCCACAGAATAAGAGAGAGAGAGAGAAAAGGGAGGGGATGTTAAACTGAAGTGCTTCAAGACATGAAGCACTTCAAAAAATGAAAAGTTTAAGGAAAACAGGGCACTGTGGGAGGGAATGTAAAGAAATCATAGAAGCTGGGGAGAAAATTCTCACAAAAAAAATAAACAAAATAGATAAAAATTCTTGGAAAAGAAAAAGGGCAAATGAAGATTTCACCTGGGGTGAAACAACTACAAAAAAAGTGCAGTCTTAAAAAATGTACCATATATCCAGGCCAAGAATCAGATGAAGAAGAGCTGAGAAAATCAGGCTATTCTAAAGGTCCAGAATAAGTTGGATGAAGTGTCAAAGAAGAGCCTTAACACAGAGCAATCAACAGTAAAAGAATAGAAGAAAGGGAGAAACTGACTTTCAGAGTTAGCTCATCAAGATAATCATAGCCTAGTTATCAGCAAAAAATTATAAGCCACATTAAGAAACAGGAAGATGTAGGCCAGTCAAGGGAACAACTTAAAATTTCAGAGGAGCACAAAATTTGCAACAACTAATTAAAGAAGTTCAAGGAAATCCCCTATATCAATCCAAGGACTCAAAAAAAAAATCCACAAAGAGATAACGGATATTAAAAAGGCAATGTGTGAGCATAAAGAAGAATTTGAAAGTTTATAAAGAAGCATAACAGAAATTATAGGGATGAAAGGCAAAATAATGCAGATTAAAAATGCACTAGAGGCATACAACAGCAGATATGAACAGGCAGAAGAAAGAATTTTAGAAGATAGGACAATCAAAATCATACAATCAGAAGAACAGAGAGATAAAATAATAGAAAAAAATAAGCAAGTTCTGAGAGATTTGAGTAATAGTACAAAGCATACAACCATACACATTATAGGTGTTCCAGAAGGAGAACAGAATGGAAAAGGGGCAGAAAAAATATTTGAGGAAATAAGGGCTTAAAATTTCACAATACATGTGAAAGACAAAAGTATACATATCCAAAAAATATAATGTACTTCAAATAGAATAAATACTAATAAACCTACTGTCATACAAATAGATCTACCATCAGGTTCATGTGTCAGCTTGGCCAGGTGGTGGTGCCTGGTTGCCTGGTTGGGCAAGTGGTGGCCTGTCTATTGCTATGAGGACATTTCATGAACCTAAATCATGACCACATTGGCAGCATCCACACCTGACTGGGAATCAGCTAAGGGGAGTGTCTTCTGTAATGAGTGACACTTAATCTAATCACCAGTAGGCTTTTAAGGAGGATTCAGAAGAGACAATCACTTCTTCCTGCTTTAGCCAATGAGCCTCTCCTGAGAGTTTGCTGCGGGCCTTCATTGGAGCTGCCAGCTCGCAGCCTACCCAACAGACCTTGGAATCTACATCCCCATGGTTATGTGAGACACTTTTATAAATTTTATATTTACAGATATCTCCTGCTGATTCTGTTTCTCTAGAGAAACCTAGTAAATGAACTTACTCTGAGGCATACTAATCAGAATGTCATATCCTAAAGATAAAGTGAGAATTCTGAAAGCAGCAAGAGAAAAGTGATTCATCACAAGCAGGAGATCTTCAATAAGACTAACTTCAGATTTCTTATCAGAAACCATGGAAGCAAGAAGGCAGTGGTATATATCTAAGGTAATGAAAGAGAAAAACTGTAAGTCAAAAATTCTTTACCTGGCAAAACCATCCTTGAAAACTAGGGAGAGTTTAAAATATTCACAGATAAACACAAACTGAGAGAGTGGGTCAACAAAAGATCTGTCCTGCAAGAATTACTAAAGGGAGTTCTGCAGGTTGAAAGGAAAAGAGAGGAGAGAATGGCTTGGAGTAGTGTGAAGAAATGAAGAGTAATTTAAAGGGTAAATGCAAAAACCAATAGTACTGTATCCTCAATATACAACTCTACTCTTTAATTCCTGTAAAAATCAGAATGCAATTTAACATGAAAGAGGCAAATTTCCTGGTAATGAACATGCCAACTATAAAGTGGTAAAATTGAGAAAAAACAACATAAAGCAGGGAAGCGCAGAGAAAGTATATGCTATGAAGCTAAGCTGGCATCTTTACAAATTAGTAGGTTATAGATGTAGGTTGTGTTATATAAACCTTGGGGACCAACAAAGAAAATATTTTTAAATATACAGAAAGAGAAGTGAGAAAGGGTTCAGTCAGATACATAACAAAAGGTAAACTATTTAGAAAAAGAGGTTGCAATAAAAGAAATGAGTAAAAAAAAAAAAGATATGACGTATAAAAACCAAAGGACAAAATGGCTGAAGTAAGTATAGACTTTATAGTAATAACACCAAATGTTAATGCATTTAGCCCTCCAATAAAAGACACAGATTGAAGAATAAATTAAAACACTTGGGGTGGTGCAGTGATGGCTCAGTGGCAGATTTCTCGCCTGCCATGCTGGAGACCCGGATTCGATGCCCAGTGCCTACCCATGCAAAAAAAACAAAAAACAAAAAACAAAGAAAAAAAATGATTCAACTATATGTTGTTTACAAGAGACCCACTTTAGACCCAAAACACAAATTGGTTGAAAGTGAAAGGTTAGAATAAGATAATCCATACCAAGAGTAACCAAAAGAAAGCTGGGGTAGCCACACAAACATTGGATAAAATAGACTTTAAGTCAAAAACTCTTATAAGAGACAAAGAAGGGCTGTATTAAGTGGCAATTTACCAAGAATAAATAACAATCATAAATATTTATGCACCTAATCATAGTGCATAAATCATACATGAAGCAAACACTGGCAAAACTGAAGGGAGAAATAAATACATCTACAATAATAGTAGGGGTCTTCAATATGCCACTCATATCAATAGAGAGAACATCTAGACAGAAGATCAGTAAGGAAACAGAGAACCTGAATAATATGATAAATGAACCAGACCTGGAATATATATACAGAATACTGTACCACAACACAGCAGCATATAAATTTTTCTCAAGTGCACATGGACCATTTTCCTGGAGAAACCACATGCTAAGTCACAAAACAAGTCTCAATAAACTTTAAAGGGTTTGAAGTTATAAAAAGCATCTTCTCTGATCATAAAGGAATGAAGCTGGGAATCAGTAAAAGGCAGAGAACTAGAAAATCCACAAATACATGGAAGTAAAATAACACACTCTGAAACAATCAGTGGATCAAAGAAAACATTGCAAGGAAAATCAGTAAATATCTCAAGACAAATGAAAATGAGAATACAACACATTAAAACTTATGGGAAGTAGTGAAGGGAGTGCTGAGCAGGAAATTTAGAGCCCTGAAATGCCAATATCAAAAAAGAAGAAAGAGCTAAAATAAATGTGCAGGTTCCTGCATACCTGGAGGAACTAGAAACAAAACAAAACAGCAAGTAATCCCAAAGCAAGCAGAAGAAAAGAAATAATAATGATTAGAGTAGAAATAAGTGAAATTGAGAATGAGATGTAGTGTTTGAAGAGATGTGCCAAAATACACTGATTTCCTAGAAATTAAAGTAGGCAGATCTTGATGACATAGCAAGACATAACATTTTAAATATTTCCTTTAATGAATACTTTCTACTTTCAGAGTACATAATCATTCCCAGTTCTCTGCTAGTATACTGTAATGCATTATTAGATTAATCTTGAAAACTTAGACAAAATTAATCTCCAAGTAAATCAAGAAACAACTTTTGTTTTCAATACATAAAGTGACATCATGAAGGAAGCCAGATTTCCTAAGCTAATGAAGTAGAGTATTTGGTGGTTTTCCAAAATTCTTATCTTTTTTTTCAACATTTTTTTTTTCATAATGAGTCAATCTGCCTTTTTTCCCCTTTAATATTTTACAAGGGAAGTTTTCAATCATAGAGAAAAACCTGAAATAATCATACAATGAGTACCCATATACACTATACCTAGATTGTTTACGATTTTGCTCTACATGCTTTAACACATATCTATGCATGCCTCTATCCATCCATCATACCATCTTATTTTTATGATGAGATTCCAGGGAAGCTGCAGATGTAAGTACATCTTACAATAAGCTCCTTAGCATGCATATCATTAATGTGAGATCAATATTTAATTATGTTCTTTTTCTTACAACTTTACTGGGTGTATTTATATAAATACAGTGATCATATTTCAAGCACACAATTTGGTATGTTTTGACATTTTTATATACTTGGGAGTTCATTACTGCAACCATACTGAAAATTCTTACCCCCCAAAGTTTTCTCATGCCACTTTGTAATCTACCCCTCTCTCTACTTTTATCCCTAGGCAACTGCTGATCTGCTTTTTTTTCCCATGTAGATTATTTTGTATTTTCTAGGATTGCACATAAATTTAATCATACTTATATACCATTTTGTAGGCTGCTTTCAGCAAACAATGCTTTTGAAATTCATCCATGTTGTTACGTTATCAATAGTTTGTTCCTTTATATTGCTGGGAAGTATTTCACTGAACAAATATACCACAGTTTGTTTATCCATGCTCCTGTGAGGGATAATTGGATTTTTCCAGCTGTGGGACTAATATGAATAAAACTGTTTTCATTTCCTTGGGTAAATATGTAGAAAGGTGTGTTTCACTCACAGGTAGGTATCTGTTAAGTTTTAGAAACTGACAGAATTTTGTCAAAGTGAGTGTACCATTTTACACTCTCAAAGATAGCATTTGAAAGTTTTGATTGCCCCATATCTTCACCAGCATTTGTTATTGCCTATCTTTTTAATTTTAGTAACCTTGGTAGATGTGTTGGGTATCTCATTTTGGTTTTAATTTGCATTTCCCTTATGATTAATGATGATTAACATCTTCTCAAGTGAACATTGGTCATTCATGTATCTTATTTTGTCAAGTGTCAGTTCAAATTTTTTGCCCAATTTAAATTGAATTGTCTGTCTTTTTATTATTGATCTGAAGTTCTTTATATGTTCTGGCTGCTAGTGCTTTAACAGATATTTACTTGCTGAGTATTTTCACCTAGTCTGTTAATTTCCTATTCATTTCTTTTTGATAAGATGTTTTTAATTTTCCAATTAAATAAAAACAAAGATCATAATTTATTATTATTTTAATTTTATGGTTATTTCTTTCCGTGGCTTAAGCAACCTTTACCAGTCCCCAAATGAAGATATTATCCTATATTTTATCATAAAAGTTTTATATTGTAACTATTATTTTTAGGGATATGATCAATCTTATATTAACTTGGGGGTAAGATATGAGGAAGAGGTTAAGAATGATTTTTTAAATATATATATATATATATATTTATAGATGTCCAGACGTTCCAGCAAGATCTCTTTCACTGTTGAATGGCTTTTGGTGCTTTTTAAAAAATGTTAAATAACCACATAAATGTGGGTTTTTTTCTGTGGTCTCTATTCTGTCCCAGTGATCTCTTTCTATCCTTATGTGGTACCATGCTGTTCTGATTAGTATAGCATTATAGCATATATCTTGAAGTAAATTAGTTTAAGTTCTGCAAATATTCTTTTAAAGATTGTTTCTGGTAGTTTCCTAAACTTTTAACCTCTAGTATGCAAAATCATTTATTAGAAGTGTGTAAAGCAGTTACTGACACTTTAAAAAGTTTTTTAAAATGTAACTGTACAAATCGTATTTTAAATTTTGAAAGCAAAAGACCTGAGAGGCATAATTGTTGATTTTATTCATTATGATTAATGCCAGAGTTCAAAATGTCACTTCTGCTATTCTTGTTAATGCCTATCTTCATTTTTACATTGTTTATTTCATTTCTGCTTTATTTCCTGACCTCTTCTAATCCTATTACAAATTAAATCCTTATTTTTAAACTTAATCCTCCAGCAATGCCATTCCTCTAAATGGGACATCTTTCTTCTTAATAGGAATTCTGTTTGTTTTTTCTACTAACGTTTTCTTTCTCAAATCTTAATTTTTCTGATAAATCACTACATAGTTGCATGTCCTTTTATATACCATTTCAATCTACTCTTTTTGTGCTTTACAATGTAAGTTAATTTATTTCGGTATCCAATCTATTGTGTTCTTAGGATTGCAAAGTCACAGAGTATATTCTATCGTGCTTGGGAAATAGTTCAATTTATTTTTATATGACAATTTAATAGCTAAATGATATAATTGATTTTATGGAAATACAATGCAAAAAGAATTTAAGCATTCAGATCATCTATGAAAGGTTAATAGTGTAATTTCTCAGGAACCTTAGTCAGCCATGCCATATAGATTTTGTAAAAGTTAAGCAAATGTATCATAAATAATGAACTTTTACTTTTTAGATACTGTCATTCTGTCTCTTGGATGGAATTAAAGGACATTCAAATTTTTATCATGAATTTCACTCAGTATATTTAGGTACCAGTATAATTAAGAGCTTATTGTTCCCTCATAATCTGAGCATCACTGACATTTAAAATCTTGGATCTAGATGAGATTGCTATAATTCTGAAATATTTTCCTTCACATTACAAAAATTCAAGTTGATGCTTATTTTTGCAACAGTGAGAACTGAAAAGCAACAAACAAATTTAAGGATATATATGTAGTTTTATTTTTCTGTTGAATATCACCATTTATCGTATGATTTTCAGAATGCATGCTCCTGGGAATCAACTTTGTTGGTTATTATATTTTAGTATTGATTCATTAAACTTTTCAAAAACAATTTCGGTATTTCTAGTGGGCTAAGGATTGGCTGCCAATACCACCATATAAATGTGTGTACAAACAGATATTAATATCATTAGCTCAGGGCACCATCTTTTCTAGAATTGAGGCAGCCACACAGAGTAGGAATTAAAGAGCAATTTATTGCAGCTTCCCTTAGTTCCTAAAATCTTAAAAATGGCATTTGACTGTGTGGGATTATGACCCCATACGGTTATGTTCCACTTAAGCTGAGCAGCTATTCTTTTGCTATATCATTCATAAAGAAATGGCACAAATACCCTTATTATAAACAGATTTTGGAACCTGTGACCTTCCTGGTTCTACAGACAAACTAAATATCAGCTAGACTACATTTCTCTAAGAAGAAGGCAGACAGTGAAATGTTCAGATGTACAGAGATATTGGCTAGTGAAGTGTGAGGTGATATTGTCCAGAAGTTACTATTCTAGTTTGCTAGCTACCAGAATGCAACACACCAGAGATGGATTGGCTTTCAATAAAAGGGGATTTATTTTGTTAGTTCTTCAGAGGAAAGGCAGCTAACTTTCCACTGACGTTCTTTCTTACGTGGGAAGGCACAGGATGGTCTCTGCTGGCCTTCTCTCCAGGCCCCTGGGTTCCAACAACTTTCCCCCGGGTGATTTCTTTCTGCATCTCCAAAGGCCTGGGCTGAGCTGTGAGTGCTGACATGAGGAATGCTGAGCTGCTTAGGCTGTGCTACGTTGTGCTCTCTCATTTAAGCACCAGCAAATTAAGTCAAACGTCATTCATTGCAGCAGGCACGCCTCATAGCCCACTGCAGATGTAATTAGCAACAGATGAGGTTCACATACCATTGCCTCATGTCCACAGCAACAGAACTAGGTGCCTTCACCTGGCCAAGTTGACAACTGAATCTAACTACCACAGTTACCCAACAATATTTTTATCTCCATGAGTCAAACAGTCCAGAGATATCCACCCGATATCTAATGCTATAACAATATACAAGTATATTTCCTCATTGCGTCTTAGGGTGACATCAAAACATGAATTATTTGCAAAAATACGAGCATTATTTTATAAGAGCAGGAAGTCCTGACTGAGATTTCAGAACTAATATTTGAACTGTGCACTAGATTCAGGGAAAGAAGGTTTCCTGAAGGTTTCCTAACAACTCTCTCAAGCACATTCATTATGTAAGTGAATGTGTCAGGATTAAAATAATATCTCTTTTTAAATTGTATATTGTGGTGGTTTGAAAAACATATCCAAAATTTTTTGAAACTCCTCCCTTCAAGAGGTGGAGGAGCCTAATTACCCACTTCTTGGGTTTGGGCTCGCGTAGTAACTCTGTTCTAAGGAATAGAAATCTTCAGAAGTGATTGTATGTCACTTCTGAGTTTAACTTCTTAAAACACCACAGCTGTCATCTTTGGTTCTCTCCCTCTCGCTCTCTCCCTCTCTCTCATCACCTGCCCTGGGAGAAACAAGCTGCCGTTTATGGAGAGACTGCATGGCAAATAATTGAGGTATCCAGTGAACGGCCAATGAGGAGCTGGGCACTGCCAACAACAATCTGAGCGAGGTTGGAATGAGAAATTTTATATATTATTTTATATACTATTTTTGGCAAATAAAATTTGCACATTAATTAAGATGGAAGAATGTCTTTGACAAAGTAAATTCTAAAAATACAATATGGAATAATACTTATGTCTGTTTGATCCAGTTGGTAAGAGGCCATTGTGAAAACAGTGTACCTATTACATAAATATCCCCAACGAGCAACCCACAATTCTATAATAAAATCATTCCATATAGCTACTTATGAAAGATGTTTCATAGATGAACTATACAACTGGAAAAGGTGAAATTCACATAATCATAATATCCTGTGTCTTAGAAAGCATATAGTTCAATGACTCATTTTTTTTTTTTTTAATCAGGCGAGGAAATTAAGAAACATTCATGGCTTCCCTCTGAGCAACTCACTAGTTACCTAAGTTTGGACTAAGTGGGTAACAACTCTCTCAAGAACATTCAAAACACCTTTCTAGTCTATTTCTAGGTTAACCCATGGAAAGAAGTCAAGAACATTTCCATGTTAAAGAAAATACAAATAAATACCTTAAATGTGAGATACACCAAAATATACTTGTCATTTAATGTTTTATATTTTTAAAAAGGCCGGATTTTTATAATAATATAAATGTCAGAATTTTGTCTAGGCAAAATAAGAATGATGTGAAATAGATTTATTATAATTTCATTGAAATATGTTGAACTATATAATAGGTGTGAAAATTTCAGCAAAGTTATGATGAGGAAACAAGTATTATAAAAAGTCCGTATTGGGGGTGCAAGGGTAGTTCAGGGGTAGAATTCTCGCCTGCCATGAGGGAGACTGGGTTTGATTCCTGGTCCATGCACTTCCCAAAAAACAAACAAACAAAACAAACAAAGAACAAACTGAAACAACAACAAAAATTCAACAAATGGTGCTGCAATAACAAGATACTCACATGAATAAATAATGAAATGTGACCCCACCATATAGAATACATTTGAAAAAGGCCAAATTGCTTCAACTGCCTTAGTCTTTAAAATATTTTTAATGACTCGTGTTGCTTCTTCACTTTTGTAGCTCTACCTCATAAAGACCTATAGCTCTCTTGTTCCTACAGTTAGCCATGCTCTTGAGCATTTCTACTGATGCCCAGAAAGATCTATGTGATTATTTATTTACATGTTTATACTTAGATTTATGTTTTGTGCCTGAATTAATTAGTATTTCAACTCTCGTTGTAAAAAAAAAAACATAATCTTGGAACCTGATTTGTGAGCTGCTATTTTTTTTAACTTTTAAAATTGTCTTTTTAACTTTTTAAAATGTCTCAAAGAGCAGGTGAGGTTCTAAAATATACACAATGTCTTCCTTACCCTGTGTTTTGTATTACCTTAATCCCGACCTGATCAGCTTTGTTCTTATCTCTGAATACCAGGTTATACTCATATAAAACAGCCTCTCAAAATCCAGAAGTCATAATTAGCACTCTGGACTAAATGTGACTACTATAAGAATTTACAATCTAGGGTAGGCCCCTGTTTTCTTATACGCATTTTGTAAATGAGACCATATAATAATTGCTCTTTTGTTTCTGGCTTATTTTGCCTCACCAAATGTCCCACAGGTTCATTTACAATGCTGCATGTCTCACAACTTCATTCCTTCTTGTAGCAGCTCAATATTCAATCATATGTACAACATCGTTTGCCAGTCTACTTCTCAATCAGTGCATCCTTCAGCTACCTGCATTCATTGGGCATCATGTATAATGTCCAAAGTCCGCAGTCCATCGACACTCTCAATTTTATATAAATTCATTGTTCCCAAGAGAAAGATAACCAATAAACACACCCTCACCAAATAAAAAATCTAAACCTCCCTTTAACTCTCGTCTGTCCCCCCATTATTTACCTCTGGTGTTGCTGTGGTACTACTGACGTTTTCCTGTTAAACATATCCTATCACATGCAATAGCAGTTTTTCCCCTATACCCTGAACTTAAACACTCTTTGTACAAGAATCATACCTTTGAAGTAGTTCATAGAAGAACTTATCTATATTTGGAGTGTTAATCAGTGGGACACACAGGTCTATACAACCTCTTTCAATCATGTTTACCTTCAATATGATAGTATTACTTATAGACCCACTAGTGAAACACTTCTATCTATTCCCTTACATTTGAGTTCAACCTCATTAGCTAACCATTCACCCATCTCTAGCTTCTATGTATCTCTAAGTCCCCTATATTCTGCATTATAAGCCTCCAACTTTACCCTTACCATGGTCATAAAAGCAGAGTTATACAGTATCTATCCTTTTGTGTCTGGCTTATTTCACTCAGCATTATGTCCTCAAGGCTCATCCATCTTGTCATGTGTGTCAGGATGTCATTTCGTCTTACTATTACATAATATTCCATCGTACGTATATACCACATTTTGTTAATCCACTCATCTGTTGATGGACACTTGGATTGTTTCCATCTTTTTGTGATTGTGAATCACTGAGCTGCTAACTTTTAATTATTGCCATGCCCATTGCACACACCAGATATGGGAAGTCCTGAAAATATATATGAATAACCCCAATAAACTTGTATGGTCCAAGGCATAAAAAGACAGCTTTTGCTGATAAGGAATATTCATACAATTTGCAAATACAAGGATTAATAGTGTCATAGTGATGCATCTCATTGCAAAGTAGCAATTGCCTGTTTTATTAACAAGATATTGACTCATTTTCTATTTGTAATACCTGAACATTGTATAACAGCTTGCTTTTCATTAAAGTCTATCTGATGAATAAATTACAAGGCTTTAAAAAATAAGGCATACACTGATATATCTTGTCACTTTCTAAGTTACTTCACATTTTGCATAAATATATAATTAAGAAATTAACAAACAAGTAACCTTTATTGAAATTCCACAAAGAGAAACTCTATTGTTATCATGATGGCTTATCATTGCAATTGGCTGATCCTCTTTATTTGGCAAACCATAAATTTGATAGACACTAATTGTTTCAAAATAGATTTTATGGTTTATCATGTCATTAAGAGTTAACACATTTCTAATAATGAACTAGAATCCCAGTTAAAAGGGACATTAATTACATTTGGTGATGATAACAATTTGAAGCACAGAACCAATACTAGTGATTACAGAGAATTACAACACAGACTTAGCAGTTTTAGAACGCAGCAGTTTTACAAATTTTTTGGCACTATATTTACCTATGGCTTTGATTTTCCTCCTTTGAAGAGTGTAGTTTAATTTTATTTGAGTGAAAAGCACAATCATTAACTTTATCAAGTATGTGGAAATCGATGAATTTGAGGAAATTCCTCACTTTGAAATTCTTTTCCACTTTCTAATCATTCCTTTACTGATAAGTTCCCTGAATGTTCCTTTTGTCCTATCTCGGGATTTCACTTATTTCCATCTTACTACCAAGAATGCAGGCATCTTATAAAAGATATTTGCATCTCTCTCCTGTTGGGAAGGTCTTTCCAGACTCAGACTCCTGATTACTAATGCCCCTCCCATTTCTATCATATTGTGTCATTCTAGTTTCTATAAAGTGGTTTTGAGCCTTCATATTGGTGTGTAAAGTGGATTTTCTTCCCTAATTTTCTTTGCAATTTTGTCCCAGATACTACCTGTCCATTCATTTGCTCATTTCAGTCCTTTTCTTTAAAAATCAATTAACATCTATTTATTGATCTACATTGTGTGTCACATACTGTAAAAGCCAAGAAGATTAACATCAATGAACAGGGAAAAAGCAATCATTATCTTCATGGCACTTTCACAAGAAAGAGTCATTTTTATAAGAATCTTTAATTTCAATTATAAAGTGTGCTATGAAGGTAAACAGCAGAGGGAACTAAGATTATAATATTGGGGAATTATGCAAGTCTACAAGGACAGAAAAATCTTCACTACAAAAACAGTATTTATGCAATAAAATTAATACATAATGGAAACTAGCTACAAGTAAGAAGTAAGCAGAGGGGAGAAATCTAGGCATACGTAATAACACATGTGAAAGCCCTGACAGTAACAAGCCTGTTCAAGAAACTAAACACTGTCAGTGTGTCTGGAGCACAGCTAATGATGGAGAAAGAGCAAGAGATGAAGTTGAAGAGTTAGAGTAGATATTATGTAGGGCTTCGTATGCCATGTTACAAATTTTGGATTTATTCGAAGTGCATTTAGTTGGTAAAAGCTGGAACAGTCAAAATCATCTAGTTGGTCATCTTGTTTAGCTCTCTTTCATTCTCTGCTTTGAAGCTGTGATCTCAGGAACCTGCAGTGGCCACAAGGCCTTTAGCTATAAAACTAGCTAAGTGGCTGTCAGGATCTAAGCTCAAGTCAGTTGCTCTGGTACTAATTTGTTAGAAAATAAATACCAAATATTCATTAAATAAGCTTTAAGCAAGTTTGATGGGTGCACAACTAATATGAACATTTCAGTGAATTTTTTAAAGTTACCATTCGCAATAGTATATAAAATTAAATAACTGTGAATAAAGGTTTTAATAAGCATGCAAGACTTGTACAGAAAATTATTATGTATTTAACAAGATAAAAATAAGTGGAGGTATGCCAGCCTTTCCAGAACATCAACTAGTTCCATCCCCATATCCCATATTATTAACAGCCTTTTCCAACATGAAAAAGTTAGAATGGACATAGCCCAAATACCCCTAAAGAATGGGAGAAGGATCAAATGAGAAGGTGGAGTTATAACAGAGAAGATAGGATTTAACAAATGAGTATGACTGCTGAATCATTATACTGATATTTCTTTTAGTATCTAACGTCTTGGAGGAGCTGAAAGTAAAAACCTAAAATTGTGGAACTGAAACCCATACCAAACTCTGAAACCTGTTCTAAAACTAATTGTTGAGGTGTGCTTTGAAGTTTACTACTTTTCTATATATATGTTATTTTTCACAATAAAAAAGTAAAGGGCAAAAACAAAACAAACAAAACAAAATTTAATGTTAATGTCCCCACCCTTTTGCAGTGATTGCATCCTTGGTGATTGAGCCCATGGAAACAGAAGCAGTAGCATGTAAGAATATGTGTACCTGGGTGATGGTAGTGGAAGTGACATCATAAAGTGAAAGGCCATCCTACAGGAAGAGTGGCAGGCAATGCAGCCACATCATAGGCTCCTGTGTAACCACAAAGGAGAAGTAGGTTATTCAGTGACATGGAGAATTCCTGTGACACGTGACATGAGAATAGTCAAAAGCAGAGAAGTTTGCATGATATGCTTCCATTGTCAAAAAGACAACATTGTTGTGTGTGTGTGTGTGTTTGTTAAATCCGTATATGCATTTGTTAAAACAGTATATGCATGAGGACTTTGTCCATGATTGCAGGAGCCTGGAAAAATTTGGCTATCACTGATTACCTGGGAAGGAGGGAGGAGAGATGTAGGAAAAAATATACTAAAAAAGAAGAAGGTAAAGGAGCTCACAATAAAAAACAAGGTGTTTACGATGATTCCATTTATGTACTTGGGGGTAAACAGGGCCTAGAGGAATGTGTGAAAGAATGATTTCCAAAATGTGCATGGAGTGATGCTAAAGTAGTAAGATTTCATGCAATTTTATTTTTTTCTTTATACTTTTCTGTAATGTTTGAAATTTATACAATAACCATGTATTTGTAATAAGATAAAAAATAAAGCTAATTCATTGTGGAAAAGCCTTAAAAAAATAAGTGGAGGTATATATTATGCTTATAGATCGGAAGAATCAGTAACGTGAAGATATCAATTCTTACAAATTCATGTATAGTTTCAGTGAAATTCAGACTAAATTTGCAAGAACGTTTTATTTGTAATTGAAAAGGTGATTCTGATCTTTATACGGAAATGCAAGGGAACAAGCATAACCAAAAAAGTGTGGGTGAAGAATAAAATGGGAGTACTGACTTTACAGGATTACATAAAATAAGTTATGAAGCCTCAGTGATCAATACAGTGTGTTCTAGGCCCAATGATAGAGCAACCTACCAATTGGGATAGAATAGAGAGGCAAGAAACAAACACAAACATGTGGACAGTGGCTTCATGACAAAGATTTATGAAGAACAATGGTAAAAAGGTATTTGTTTTTTGTTTTTTGTAATCGTGTTTTTAAATAAATGGCACTGGGTTAGTTGAGTGCTCATACAGAAAAAAGTAATAAATTTGTCTCCTACATTACATCACTTACAAACTCGATATTGGATGGATCGTAGATTTAAATATAAACTGTAAAACAACAAATATTACAGGAGAAAAAGTGTATAAGGATATCTACATTCTTTGGAAATAGAAAGGATTTCTGAAATAGCACACCAAAAGTTTTTATGTATAGGACTACATTAAAATGAAGAATATCTGTTCTTCTGAATAAGATAGTGAAAAGATAGGTAACAGAATGGAAAAAGATATTTTCAATGCATCTAACCAACACAGGACTTATGTTCAAAATATATAAGTAGCCTTGCAAGGCAATTAAAAAAAAGCAGACAACCCAACATAAAAATGCTCATGAGCCTTGAATGGGTACTTCACAAATCAGAACAATCAAATGGCCAATAAATATATGAAAAGGTGATTAATGTGCTTGGTTATCAGTGAAACCCAAATTGAAAACATTGTCATCCTTTTTCACTTCAGCTCTCCTAGTGGAAGGTTAGTGCATCATAGTTCAAACTCTGGCCCCAGAAGATTCGTGTCTGACACACATGCAGAATACATTTATCCCATCTGAAGGTCTCCAAAAGTCTCATCCTATCGCAGCATCAACTCAATGCCCCAAATTTTATGTAAATTTTATTTGTCCCATAATATAAATCATCTAAATTAAGTAGGAGTCAGGCTTTGGTAATCATCCATCTTGGAGTACAATTCCTTTCCATGTGTGGCCCTGTGAGACTAAAGAAATGAGTTACCTTCTTCTAAATCACAATGGCAAGATAGACGTGATAGGCATAAGACAACAGTTAAAGACATTTCAGTTGAAAGCAGGATAAAATGGGTGTAGAAAAGGAGCCATGAGTTCTAAGCAATTTCAAAATTTAGCTGTGCAAACTCCACTAGATTTCAAGGACTGGGAATTATTCCCTGTGGTTCTTGACTCTAACCTTGGGGCTAAAATCTTGGCTCTCTGGGCTTGTCCAAAGATCCTTCCCAAAAAACATGCATCTATATTTTTTGATTTTGCTGAGATGGCTGAGGGAAAACACCCCCAAGTTTCTTAGAGTCTCTCTGCTTTGACTGAAGGGTTCTGTGAGTTGTACCATTAATATCCTTAAAGAACTGTTTGTGTGACTGAATAGTATATACATTGTGCCCTTTAGATATTTCTGAGTTATTAGCAAAAGGTTGTCCAGTCACACCTTTGGCTTTTTTTTCTAGAACATGCTTCTAAAATCTTCTGATTTTAGTGTCTTTGGCAATCTGGACAGGCTGAGGCTTTCCCAAATCATCAAGGGCTAGTTTCTTTTTGCTTAACAATTCTCCCCTCAATGTATGTCTTGCCTCTCACATTTAAATAAGTGGCAAAGCTGCACCATCAACACTTACTTGGAAATCTCCTCAGCTCAGCCTCTAAATTCATGATTTATTATTTCTGATTTCCACATAACTGCAGGACACAATTCTGCTAAGCTTTTTGCCACTATACAACAAGAATCCCCTTTCTTACAGTTTCCAGTAATGAATTCTTCACTTACTTCTGAGCCTGTGTAGCATTCTCCAAGGCCATATTTCTACAAGTAGTCTGGGAGCCCTCACCTGCAGTGGCCTTAAAGTTCAGATTACTAATAATAGTCTGTTCAATGCAATCCAGGCTTTTTCTATCATGTTCCTCAACATTCATCCAGCTTCCGTCCACTCTCAATTCTAAAGCCATTTCAACACTTTTAGGATTTGTTCCAGCAGCACCCCACATCAGGTACTAAAACCTGAGTTCGTTTCCTATTGCTGCTATAAAAAATTGCCACAAATTTAGCACCTCAACAAACGCAAACTTATTTTGTTATTGTTTGTAGGTTGGGATTTCAGTACAGGTTTCACCGGGCTAGAGTCAACTTTCAACGCAGCTACATTTCTTTCTGGAGGCTCTAAGAGAATTTATTTACCTGCTCATTCAGGTTGCTCGCAGAATTAAATTTCTTGCAGTATTTTCTGTTTCCTTGCTGCCTGTTAATTTCTGGGTTCTAGAGGTTATCTGCAAATTCAAAAATGGAAGATCAATACTTTTTGTTTGTTTTTTTGTATGCTGTATGGTGGGGGTCACATTTCATTCATTTTTCCATGTGAGTATCCCCTTATTGCAGCATCATTTGTTGAATTTTTTTTTTTTTTCGTTTGTTTGCATGGGCCAGAAATTGAAACCGGGTATCCTGCATGGCAGGTGAGAATTCTACCACTGAACTACCCTTGCACCCCCAATTCTTTTTTATGCTTTGATTCTCTCCTGTCTCATTTGCATCAACACATCTCCCTGGCAGACTCTTTCACCTATCTCTTTCACTTTTAGAAGCCCAGGTGACTGCATTGGGCCAACCTAATAATTCAGGATAATCTCCCTATCTTCACGTCTGCTGATTAGTAACCTTAACTTCATGTGCAACCATCATTTCCTTTTGCCATCCAGTATTAACTATCCACAGGTATAATGTCAGGGATTAGGAAGTAGGCGTCTTTTGGGAGCCATCGTTCTGTCTTTCACTTCAAAATAGTTTAAAGAATGAGATTCAGTTTCTCAAAGACTGTCACGTTTTCATTTATGGAATCATAAACCCTTAACTGACCTTAGCCAGAATTAGTTTGAAAGCAGCTGTGAAGTGTTAAGGCTTTACAATTTTAGCACTGATCTTTTCACCTTTGTATTTGGTCACTGTCCAGTAGCATTTCTTGGAGACACAGAAGTTACACTTAAAGATTTCTCTCTTTTCTTGGCTTAACACTTCCGTCTCACTCTGGTTTGGTCCAATTCAACTGAAAGAACTGAGGTCTGAGTTTCTGGTACTGCTACAAAATTACTGACCACTTACTATTACCCTGGCCTTCTTTTTCCATCAGGTGAGAGTAGACCAGAAGAAGCTAAGTTTTTGACTTGCAGGGAATGAGGACAATGCCTGTCAGGTTCCTGGCCTACTACTTGCCAATGGAGGCACAGAGGTAGCCTTCACATACAGTGCATTCCCTGAGGACTCTGCTAAGATTTATGAAATATCTTAATTAAATTAATAATTTTAATTGTTTATGATCATCATCACAATTATTATTTGTGTCAAAATAAGCCAGGGTGGGTACAGTAGAACTCCACCTCAACTTCTGTCTTGTTCTTGTCTAGTAATGTGTAAGGCAGTTGTATACTGATTAGAAAACTCTAAAAAGGGGTTAAATCTAAATAAGGATCAAAATTGCCAGCGTCTTACAGAGGCGATGAAACTAATCCCTCCCTGTCAATGACAGCACTTAAGGTGCTCACTAATAAAACTGTGGAGGTTTGAAGCTGTATGTACCCCCCAAAAACATGTTCTTAATCTTAATCCACTCTTGTGGGTGTGAATCATTGTAAGTAGGATCTTTTGATGGGGTTACTTCAGTTAAGGTATGACCCACCTCAATCAGGATGGGTCTTAATTCTATTACTGGAGTCCTTTATAAGTAGAACGAAACTCAGACAAAGAGAGAAAGCCAGAGGGAGCAGCCAGAAGCTGAACATCAGTGGAAATTGGAAGAGAAAGGAGAGACCAGGAGAAGCCACCACGTGCCTTGCCATGTGACAAGCTAAGGACCAAGGATCACAGATGATACCTTGATTGGGACGTTCTTTTAGCCTCAAAACAGTGAGCAAATAAATTCCTATTGTTTAAACAGAAAGATTGCACGATATTTGCTTGAGCAGCCCAGGAAACTAAATAAAAAATGAAGCGTGTTCTGTCACTAGTAGTAAGGGAAAGCTAATTTAGCATCATTTTATGGGGGTTTGTGGTTATTTGAAGCCATGAACCCTTTGGCCTCCAAGATGCAAGAATCAACCAGGGCATCCGTTAGTATGGTTGGGGGGAAACATAGAAGAATGCAAGTTAAATTTGGTGGAAATTTATATATGTATGAAAAATGGTAATTAATCAATTCTATGACAGAGCATGTAAAAATTAGAGTGAATGGTATTCCTCCAAAGGTTTCAATCATTTATGTCATAGTATCAATTGACAAGTTATACATACTGTTGGTAATCTCATTTATTACAAAATGTTTCTGAAACTGGACTTTTAAAAAGTTTGATTTTAATAAAATAATAAATATTGAATATATTTCTCAAGAGACTTAATGAAGAAAGAGTAACTTGCACAGAATTGTGTTGACATTAATAAACCTCTAAGGGGGCTAGAAAGATATCACTGAGAACACAGGAAACAGAAGATATATGAAAACCAGAAGGAGGAGCAGTATCTACTTTAAATGTTGGTAGTTATTTTAAGAAAATATTCCCTGTGAACAATAATTCAATGTGCAGTTATGGAAGGTACAATTACATACACCTCTGTGAAGCATGTTTTCACTTTAATCAGATGTTTGTCCTTCTAAATTCATTTGACTCATATTTTATTCCAAGTTGGTTTGTACACATAAGAAATGAAGTGGTAGCTGTTAGTGGGTTGGTACCATTATCAGAAGTATCATCACATACTGCAAATAGGAAGTCAGTTAAATTCATTCCCATAGTAGTGAATTTTTTCCTTCAACTCATGGGATCAAAGTTAAGCTTTTGGAAGTTCATTTTTTTATTATATCCATTTTTATTTAAACAGTTTTCTTCACATATCATACAATCCATCAAAGTATACAATCAATGGCTTTTGGTATAGTCACATAGTTATGAATTAACCAGACAGTTAATATGAAAACATTCTCATTTCTTCTGAAAAAAAAAATCCCATAGACTTATATCCCCCTATTATTGACATTGAGCTTTGGTATAGTGCCTTTGTTACAATTAATGAAAGAATATTATGATGTTACTGTTAACTATAGAATAGCTTTGCATTAATTGTATTTTTTCCATATACCACCCTATTCCTAACAACTTGTAATAGTGACATATGTTTGTCCTAGTTCATGTAAGAACTTTTTTATATTTGAACAATTAACCACCTTCTAGGTTTTGCTAAGTTATACAGTCCTAGTCTTTATCCTCTGGCTTTTCTTCTAGTGACACTGACAGTTTCTTGTATTGAAGGTGAAATATCTAATATTATCATGAATACTTCTTTAAATACAGTTAAATTAAAATTGAACAATAAAGTCAGTAATAGTTTCTGAGAGGGGATAATATGTCATATAAACTTATAAAATGGAGATACACTTGGAATTGGAGATACATTTGGAATAAACTTAATTATTAATTGTGTCCAAAAAGATACAGTATTCTACTGATCAAAATAGTCTTCAGTTGTTCAAATTTAGGAATATTTGTATATAAATGCTTAAATTACTTCAATACTTTTTATGATGAAATTGCTTATTGAATACTCAAAAATTTTCAGCATGGCAATATTATCTATCTTTGCTTCATATTATTAATAGTAATTTAGTAATGATTGCATTTTTAAAATAACTAATTTTTAAATCAACTTAAGTATCCTACAATTATTGTGGAACTTATTTGTAAACATATTCTTTAATTTTACATGTCTTTTGTTCAAAATAAATTGGAAGCCCTTAATCAAGAGTATTCAGTGGATGGAGCACAAAGGTATCATATTTCAAAGGTATAAACATAATACAATTGTTGAAAACACAGCTTACAAGCTTGAGACATTGATTCCCATGCAAAGCAAGATAGGACCTGAAGAAATAAAATGACAAAGGTGCAAGTGTTTTCTAAGAGTTAATTCCGATATTCTGAATGCTGCTTTGAAATATCACTACCTGTGGGTAGAATCCTTTGATTAACAACATATTTTTAAGCAGTTATTTTATATTCTGTATCATAATGGAAGAAAATCAGAAGGGGGTGTAGTATCTAAATCTGGAAATATTCAAGTATAATGTCAAATAAAGGGAATTTATTTGAGAAGTTTGACTTGTTTATTAGCTAGGGTTCTCTAGAGAAACAAAATCAGCAGGAGATCTCTGTAAATATAAGATTTATAAAAGTGTCTCACGTAACCATGGGGATGTAAGAGTCCAAGATCTGTAGAGCAGGCTGCAAGCTGGCAGCTCCAATGAAGGTCCTCAATGAACTCTCAGGAGAGGCTGGCTGGTTGAAGCAGAAAGAGATCAAGACGATCTGAATCTTCTTTAAAAGCCTTTCAGTGATTAAATTAAGCATCACTCATTGTAGAAGACACTCCGTGTAGCTGATTGCAGATGTAATCAGTGGTGGATATAGCCAATGTGCTCATGATTTAAGTCCATGTAATGTCCTCACAGCAACAGATAGGCCAGTGCTTGCTTGAGCAGACAACTGGGCACTATGACCTGGACAAGCTGACACATGAACCTGACCCTCACAACTTGTAATCATATTTTTTAAAGGAAATAACTCTGAATTGAGGCAAAAATCCAGTTACTGTGAGAATATTGGGGCTGAAAAGTTTATAAATATACTATATATATATGTATTTAAATATAAAAATAGAATTGTGAATACCTCCTATTTAGCAGAATGTTCTCTTAGCTTACTAGATACCTCATCACCTAGATTAAAAATATTTTCTTGTTAAGAAAATGATGGCCACAGAGAAGACTCAATTGAAAATGTCTAAAAAATTCAAATTTGTTAACCATAAAATGTAACTTTGAAGAATATTACAAGACATGTTAAGAAAAAATCAAAACTATAAGACCATAAATGGTGATGTGGAGCTATATGAAAAACATGTTCTTAAACTAAATCCATCCTTATGGGTGTGAACCCATCATAAGGACATTTTGATGAGGTTACTTCAGTTAAGATGTAGCCCAGTTCAATCAGGATGGGTCCTTTATAAGCAGACTGAAGTTCAGAAAAAGAGGAAGCTACAGAGAGTGCAGCCAGAAGCTGAATTCCATGGAACCGGGAAGAGAAGGGAAAGACCAGGAGAGGCTGCCATGTGCCTTGCCAAGTGCTGGAGCAGCCCAAGACTAAAGATAACCGGCAACCAACTCCTGATTGCCAGTCTTCAGGAAGAAAGCTTTTACAAGGGACATCCCCATATCTGAGTTTGTTGCTTGGTGCAGCCAAAACAAAAGTCACATTGAAAAGGGCTGAGGAGGAAAAAGGGTTTATTTACACAGGTGGGAGAACAAGGGAGTCTTTCGAAATCTGTCCCTCTAAAGTGATTTTTCAATTGGATTTTATGCAGGTCAGAGACAATGAAAGTCATCTTCGTTAACAGGTAACAGAGGTCTGGAGAATTTCAGTAGTACATCTTAGTTATTTCCTATTTCCTACAGGAATTACATCCTGTGACACCTAGGAAATGTGCCTCCAGTCTAAAGAGATAGATGAAAAGCTATATTCGTATCTGGGCATTCTGGGACCACAGATGAAAGCTTATCCAAATCTGGGTGCAGACTTTACATTTATATATCACTCCTTTGTGAGACTGAGAGCTCCCATTAACAGCCTGCTTCCAGCTTCAAAGTTACATTCAAATGCTGTTTTAAAGGTTACATTCTGAGTCTATAATTTCTAGCTTGCTTACAGTTTTAAGATTATATTTAAATGTTACTGTTGCGAAGCATCCCATTGATGACACCTTGATTTGGACTTTCTCTTTTCCTTAAAACAATGAGCTACCTGGGAGCTGTCATCAAGTTGAAATTTGAAACCCTGCAGGGTATACTCCATTAGATTTTAAGTTCTGAAAGTCATCTTTGGAATGATATTTGTCCTCCAGGCCTGATGGAGCAGCAGCCTATCCTTTCCAAATGCTTGCATGGAGGCCATGCTCTCCCTGAACACTGGGGTGAATGTGTCACATTCTTCAAGCACTGCTCTGACGTCCAGGCTTTCTGCAATCCCTGGAGAATAGGCTCCACCCTATGAAAAAATTGGCATGGTTGCCACACTCTCTGCAATCTGCAGGGAATATGCACCACCCTCTCTGAAGCCTGGGGTGGCAGCACTCTTCTTGAACAATGGGTGGAAGGTCCGCCCTCTCTAAGTGCTGGGGCATACTGACCCTTTCCATAGCCACGGGCAGATTTGTTTTCTGGCCTCAGAAGATATCTTTAGTCCAGATCTCAGCTTCCATGTTTCTGCCTTTGAAGTGATTTTTCCCTCAATTTGTCTCTTTCCTATCCCTTTTAGTCCAGGCTGGTATTGGCTCCCATCATAAAGAATTCATGGCAGTTTTACACATAGTACACAGCTCCAATCTTATTGCACTGAGATGGTTAACCTGATCCATGTTCAGTTAACCCCTCATACGGTGTGGTATTCTATGGGGACTCAGCTTCTGGAAACTCAGGTTCTTCCATGTCATCAATTTCTGGTTTATTTGTGCGCAAGAGTTTAGTTCTCGACTTATCCCTTTCTTCTTGCATTTTACTATAAGCTACAAGGCTTCACTTTCCACATTTAGCTTGGCTATCTCCTTAGACATATATCTGTGTTCATTGCTCTCAAATTCTGCCTTCCATCCAACATCAGAACTCAATTTTGCCAAGTTCTCTGCCACTTTAAAAAAGGATAGCCTTTCTTCCAGTTTCCAATGACACATCATCATTTCTGTCTAAGCCTCATCAGAAATACCTTTAGCATCTATATTTCTACCAACAGTCTCTTCAAAGCAATCTAGACCTCCCAATTCTTCCAGCTTCTAGCCAGCATCCAATTACAACATTTTTTGTACATTTTTGTTATTTGTGATAGCAGCACACTACTCTCAGTACCAGACTCTGTTTTAATTTTCTAAGCTGCTTAAAGCAAATAACATGGAATGCTTTGACTTTAACAATGAGAATTTATTAGCTTATGGTTTGAAAGCTGCTGGCAATCTTTGGCTCCTCTGCCATATGGCAAGGCACATGGCGGCATCTGCTGGTTTCTCCCTTCTCTTCTAAATTTCATTGATGTCAGATTATTGGTTTTGTGGCTTTCTTTCTCTGTATTCATTCTGTATATAAAGGACTCCAGTAAGAGTATTAATACCTATCTTAAATAAAATGGTTCATTTCTTAACTAAAGTAGCCTCATCAAAATGTCTGACTTACAATGGGTCCACACCCACAGGAACATGTCTTTCTAGGGTACACAGAGCTTCAAACCACCACAAGTATCCTGTTATATTTCATTGATGATAATAAGTCAGGGTTCTCTAGGGAAACAGAACCAACAGGAGATAACTGGAAATATAAAATTTTATAAAAATGTCTCACACAACTATGGGGATGCATGATTCTAAATCCTTTAGGGCAGGTTATGAGCTGGTAACTCCAATGAAGGTCTTTGATAGATTCTCCAGGAAAGGCTAGCTGACTGAATTGGAGAGACTGACTTATCCTTTAAAGCCTTCAACTGGTTAGATTTAATGTCACTCATTGCAGAATGCAATCCCCTTAGCTGAATGCAGATGTAATCAGCCATAGATGTAATCAATGTGCTGATGATGTGAGTGCATAAAGTGTCCTCATAGCAACAGATAGGCCAGTGCTTGCTTGGCCAGACAACTGGGCACCATCACCTGGCCAAGTTGACCTACGAACCTAACCATCACACCATCTAATGATAAATTTAAATATTTATTCAAATTGCTGAGGTTTGTCTTTTTTCTTGGTTTAAAGCAAGATTTAATTTGTAATTACTTACTATTTTAGTAGCATATATATTTACCTTTTTGATAAACAGAATAGGCTTAAGTTTCATTTATTTTATTTTTTACACACTGATATCTGACCACGCTATTGGATGCTTGAAGAGAACACTCAATTCTTGCAAAAAATATTTTAGTTTATTTTATCAGTTGACACACAGCTTTGAGTAGTAAGTTCAGTGTTCTGTGAAGGGAATGTGGTGCACATAATAGCCATGGGAAAGCAGTTTGTTCCTTTTCTACAAGTGTATTTTAGAAGCAGCAATCAATGTTACATGTAGGTGATTTAAACAAAAGTGAAATTTTCTTTGATAACAATAATTGTCAAGAAAAAATATTCACTGATCTATGATGTCTGCCATTCCTATTGATCTTAATTGATAATAACAGATAACTAAGTCTGTTTAGAGTTATTAAAACCAACAGTTTGGGGATGATTAGGTTAAAAGTAAAGTTTAAATTATTTAAACATTTTGTTTTTCTCGTGTAATTGGTTGCAATAAAATTTCTTGATCATTACAAGTGAATTTTTACCTGCATAATGTTTTGGAATGTCATTCAGAAATAATATGCTACATATCTGTATTTATTTGGCAGTTTATAACTTTTGTTATTGGCATTACAGTATGATTCCTTAGAACAACTGTCATGTAAAACACTTTCAATTTTTTCAAGGCTCACAGTGCTACACAGTAGGAGGTCTGAAACAACTAATGAAATTGAAAAGCCAATATTTGAATTAGAAAAAAAAATAATTAAAATAAAGAATAAAATTAAAGCACTGAAAATAAGACAATCACACAGCATGAACTTCAGGGTAGAGTACACTTTAATATATATATAGCTTCTGGTTTTCAAAGATGGGATAAAATAGAGAATATACAATTTCTAAATCTTAAATCAAGGAAAAACAAGGCAATTTCCATTGATTTAGGAGTGGCTTTTCCTTTTTTGTTTTGAATTGTGTGTTCAGATATCTTTGCAAAACAATGGTATAAGCAGTTTGAATAATACAGTTAGCAAAACCTAATTGAAAATTGAATTTTACCCAAGTTAATAGGGTAAAAGATTCATTGAATTCAGGAAATTCTTGGGTCTGTTGCCCACAAAGTATGGAAACACAGGATCATAATTGTGTAATTTAAGGTCATAAAAGGCATCTGGTCTTAATCTCTGCATATGAAATGATTCAATTTGTTAATTGAAGAGAAAGTTGCACTCTTACTGCCTTGGAAATTTCTCATCTGCTTTGCAATTAAAGCTAAATAATACATCTTTTTTTGTGGAAGAAATCAATATTTTATTAAAAGTCTATAAAATGGCATGCATTATTTTCCAAGTAAACAGTTATTAAATTACTAAGAATATGTGTTTTTGAAAAATAGATCATTTAGGAAATTATAGTTTATTTAAATACCATCCTCCTGGAAGTGAAGTAATTTAACTACTTAAAGCAATTTTTAAATATTAAAAAGACATGATTTATTTCATTATCACTGAAATATATGATATGCTACTTTATTTATTAATTTTTTTTGCATGGGCAGGCACCAGGAATCGAACCTGGGTCCCCAGTATGGCAGGCAAGAACTCTGCCTGCTGAGCCACCGTGGCCAGCAATACTTTAATTTTTAAAAAATATTAAGTATAATTATTTTGAATTCTAGGTTTTTCTTGCTATGGAAAAAGGGATAATTTTTATAGAAATATAAAATACATACAAATAGATCATTGAGATAAGTTGGATAATCAAAGAGAGGGAAATAAACAAACATCAATTAAAACAAGTAGACAAATAAAAAGCCAACCACACTTTTCCTGAATTCTTTTTTCATCCTGACTATTATAAAGTATAATCCTAAAGACATAAAGCACATATTTCCACATATATACCAATATTTACAAATAAAAATGTGCTGTACTACAAAAGGGCCATCTTAGACAGCTCTGTACCACTACCACTTTCAAAGATAATTCTCAATTTAAAATATTTTATAAAAAATTATTTCAAAATGTCCTCTAAATCAGTGACATATGCTAACTTTGTCTTTCTCATTTTCAAAAGGCAAAACTTTCTATGAACTTAGGTAATTTCTAAGTGGCAGATTCACTTCAATAAATGAGTTAGTGACAATTGAACACCTTCTGAAGAATGAACAATGTCAGATGGAAAGAAACCCATTGAGTGTCAAAGAGAAAAAAGAAAAACCAGAAATTTTAATTAAATTTAGTAAAACTCAAGAATATCTGAGACAAAGAAAAATTTGTAAAGATATGCATTAACTATGGCAATTAATCGGGCATATGATCAACACAGGGGAAATAATAGTTATAAAAATATTGGAATTAAATGGCTGCTTCTGGGGTCTATAGATATTTTGAAAAGACACAATACATGGCTGAGAGTGATTAATCACAATCAAAGGATATGTGTGAAACCATGGGGGTTTCATTAGCAGAATAGAAATGTCTTTCATTTCCTGCTAGAAGAATGGAGAACAATGAGTATGAAACCTATGTCTAAGAGTAGCAGAGCTCTAGACATCTGCAATGTTGGAATTCTCAGCTTAAGCATGTCTTCTATGCTAGGGTCAGGTCAGTGTTTGAGAAGAGCTGGACTCTGAATAAGATATGAAGGGTATCCAAGTTTATGCACTCAAAAATCTTTAATTTCCATATTTTCTTGAATCCTTTGGGTCTACAAAAGATGCCCACTCTTTCCTGTTAAAGTTATCATTCACACTTTGCTTAAAAATGATGCAGAGACCTCCACCTTGCAAGCAACAGATGTCCCCTTCAGGATCTGTCCTCATCACTCAGGACCATTAGATCAATAATTTAATGAAAGGTATATTTCCTAGATGCAGGACTTAATACTCTGGGGAGGACCCTGGAAAAGGGGCTACTTTGCTGCTAACACAGCTTCTAGACGTTTGGACAAAGTGATGGCTCACATTAAGTAAAGCAGAAAAGCCAGAACTGCCATGGCAGACAGTAGAAGAAGTTATAAAAAGACAGGGGTATGCTAGAATGGTATACTATGTGGGAATGGAAAATCACTAGATAATTTTGTTCTATGGGAAAGACCAGTAAAAGCTCTGTTTAACAAAGTGACAAGGATTGTTCTAGTTAAGAGGGATAACTGTATCACTGAGAAGCTCAATGGTTGCTGTCCTCTGTAGGCTGAGGCTGATGTCAGGAGATTCTGTTACTGAAATGAGATCTCTGATAACAATGTGGATAATAGCATTCCAAAATAAGAACCCTTTTGGCAGTACTTAAACATCAGAGGTAAGATTGGCACAATGATTGTAATAAACAGCAAAGTCAGAGTGAGCCAGGGTGGCCTGACCCACAGAGATTTATCAAGGAGTTAGTGGAATATGACATCCTTAAAGGCAAGGTATATGGGCAGCCAATAAGGACCTTTATCAATCTTTAAAATTAGAAGAAATAAAAGATGATCAAGAGGCAGAGGACTGTCAACCTACTAAAAGGTCCTCCTTGCCCAGTTCCTGGACCAGGACCTATTTTCAGACCCAAAATACACTGACTAAAGAACAGCTTGACTCCCCAGGGGGAAGCATTCTTTAACACTGTTACAAAAGAATGCAGTAATTTTTCTTCTAGTTCTTCCCCATAAGGACCTTCTGCCATCTATTTAGGTAACAACATTGGGAAAATAGCAACACTTAAATAACTCAAGGACTCTTGGACTTGGGATTTCAGTGTTCATGATACGTAGGGATCCAAAATATCATCATGATAGAGAAGGGGCATAGGCTTAGAATGTGCCCACTGGATTTGAGACCCATTCAATGCTTATTTCCCCATTACGTAAACATATAATTTAATTGGACATACTTGGGGATTGTCATAAATGCCATTATTTTTATCCTGGTGATTAAGATTTACTGTAGTAGAGGAGGGGGCTTTGAAAGTTGTTCCATCCCTCTCTCCTCCTTCTAGTCATTTAGACAGTATGTATATTCACTTCCAGGAGAAATGCAAGTGATCAGTGCCACTTATAATTACCTAATGGTTGCAACTGTTGTGGTTCATATCATGTTTCCAGTCTGGACCCTCAAAACCCAGAAGGATTTTGGAGGATGCATCAATGGACTGCTCCACACTCAACTATGTGTTAGCCCCAACTGCAGCTGCTCAAACAGATGTGCCATCTATGAGGAAGCAGATTAGCATGGTCTCAATACATGTGGCCATTAATCTGGAGAATATATTTTCTTTTATCCCTATCAGAAAATTGATTTCTCATGAGCTGATTTCTGATAGACCAACCAAGTTATACATTTTGGTGGACCCTGCAGCAAATAATTGTAAGATGAAAGTGATACATCTGGTATTGGTCCCAAGCAGAATCGGAGGGAATAAATAAACTGCATGTGAGCAAATGGCCCAGATCCACACAGTTTTCAACATTATCACACTAGTCCCTCTATGTCATATCAAACATATATGAAGCAGAGTGCATCTTTTCTAATAAGCTGTCAGAGTAGCAAAAAGGCTGAGCTTGGTCTGCGAATGAATTGACTAGTTAGGTGGGTGCAATGTACCGTGGCTGCTTTACAGCCTTACTGAAAGACAGTCATAAGGAGAAAACCTCCCAATGGGTGGAGCTTTGGTGTGGTTCACCAGGACATCCACACTGTGTGGAAGCAGTGGCTTGAAAAGAGTTTGAAAGATCCAGACAGGGAATCTGCTGGGAGAAGCACGTGGAACAGTAGCTACAATCTGAATCACCACCTAATTAAAAGGAATAATGTACTCTACTTTCATTCTTCCAAACTCATGTCTTCTGCACAGGACAAACTGATGGGTGAGATGAGGATGTGATAGGGATTATTGCCACTGAGATTTTCTTTGGTTATGTATGCGGTAGTACAATTGATTAGAATTTTGGTGGTGATGGTCAGAAAGGGCAGGGGTGGGGGATACATGAGCTTCTCTACGTGGCTACTCCTACCATAAGAGCCCTCATCCATCAGTCACTGGGAATTCTGCCAGTTGTTGAATTTATCTATTTAATCTACATATGTATGTAATAGAGAAGTAGGCATTGGATTGCTTTATAGGCACACTGGACCCAATATGAGGTGGTTTAGGTCAAAACCCCCTTAAGACCACTATGATCATTATACTCTAAAGGCATCCTGTATCTTCAGGGATAAAGCTCAAAACTAGTATCCAATAATTATCAAAAGATATGCATACTTTCCTTTCCAAAGGGTACTGTTTTCTAGACAAACTGGCCACAGTTACCTTTGGGAAAGGCTAGTGGAAAGACTAGGAGTTGTGTGAGAATTGTGCAAGAATTGTCATTCTCTGTCATGGTTGACTCAAGTGACGACTCTATTTTCCTAGAATTGTAGGTCATATAACAAGTAAAAAAAATTGCAATAGTAATAAAAAAAAGTTACTCATGAAGAAAAGCCTAGGCCCAGAAATCTTCTCTGCTGAATTCTACCAAACATCTAAAGAAGAATTAATGGTAATTCTTCACAAAGTCTTCCAAAAAACAGAAGAGGAAGGGACATTTCTCACTCATTCTATGAGGTCAATATTTCCTGAGTTCAAAACCAGGCAAAGACATAGCAAGCAAAGAAGCCAAAAACTTATATAACTTATGAACATGGACACAAATAACCACATCAAATTTCTAGCAAACTGAATCTGCAACATATAAAAAGAATTACATACCATGACCAAGTGGGATTTTTGCAAGTAATTTTCAATAAATAAAATCAATTTAATACACTATATCAATTTAAAAAATCAAGAACCACATGATCAGGGAATTGTAAGAAAATGGCAGAATAGGAAGCTTGAGGAATCAGTCACTCCACCAGAACAATGAGGAAACAGGCAAGAACTATCTGAATCAACTATTTTGAAACTCTGGAGTACATTAGACCACAATAGAATGAAGCTCAAAATCAATAAGAGACGAAAATGGAAAGTTCATAAATTTGTGAAAAGTAAACATTCTCTTAACCAATTGGTGAAAGAGAAAATCACAAGGGAAGTTAGGAATTAACTTGAGGTGAATGAAAATGAAAATACAACATACCACAATTTATGGATGTAGCAAAGGCAGTGCTGAGAGAGAAATTTATAGCTCTAAATGCTTACATTAAAAAAGAGGACAGAATTCAAAACAGAGGCCCAACCTCAAAATAGGAAGTACTAGTAAAAGAAGAGCAAACTAAGCCCAAAGTGAGCAGAAGGAAGGAAAGAGCAAATATTAGAGGAGAAACCAAAAGTGGGGTTTTTTAAAAGATCAATAAAATTAACAAACCTTTAGCTAGGGTGACAAAGAATAAAGAGAGAAGATGCAAGTACCTAAAATCAGAAATGAAAAAGGGGTCATTACTAGCAACCCCAATGAAATAAAAAGGACTATAAGAGGATATTATTAAAAAATGCACACCAACAAACTAGATGAAAGGGACAAATTCCTAATAATACACAAACTACATACACTGACTCAAGAAGAAATAGATCTTGATGATCAATAACTAGTAGAAAGATTGAATCATTAATCAAATACAAAGAAAAGCCTAGGATCAGATCGCTTCACAAGGGAGTTTTACCAAACAATCCAAGAAGAATTAATATGAATTCTGCTGAAACTCTTCCAAAAAGTTGAGGAGGGAAAACTCCCTAATTCATTCTACATGGCCAGTGTTATGCTTATTACAAAGCCAGATAAAGATACCATAAGAAAAGAAAATTACCTATCATTAACTCTTATGAACATAGATGCAAAAATCCTCAGCAAAATATTAGCAAACTGACTCCAATAGCACTTCCAAAAAATTATAAAATATGAAGTGGGATTTATTGCAAGTATGCAAGGGTGATTAATTAATCAATTAATGTAATACACCATGTTAACAGAATGAAGGAGAAAAACCACAGGATCACCTCAATTCATGAAGAAAGGGGATTTGACAAAATCCAGTTCTCTTTCTTGACAGAAACACTTAGAAAACTAAGAACAGAAGGAAACTTCCTCAACATAATAAAGGGCATATATGGAAAAAAAAAGGGCCAACATCATGTTTAATGGTGAAAGACTGAAGGCTTTCCCTCCAAGATCAGGAACAAGACAAAGATGCCTATTGTCACCAGTATTATTTAACATTGTACTGGAAGTTCTAGCCAAAGAAATTAGGCAAGAAAAATATTAAAAGGCATCCAGTTTGGAAAGAAAGAAGTAAAACTATCTCTCCACAGGAGATATAATTTTGTATATAAAGAATCCTAAGGAATCCACTAAAAACCTTTAGAACAAATAAAGAAGTTCAAAAAATTAAAGAATATAAGATTAATTTACAATATCAATAGCATGTCTATACAGCTGAAATGAAAAATTTGCTAATGATACTATAATCATTAATGATTTACAATCACATCAAAAATATAACATAGGAACAATTTTGACAAAAGAAGTATAAAACTTAGACTCTGAAGACTAAAAAGCACTGTTGAAATAAAATTTCAGATACTTAAATACATGGAAAACTATCCTGTTTATGGATCAAAGAATTTTATATTGTTAAGACAGAAATATCAAAACTGATTTACAAATTCAATATGATCACTGCTTCTGTTTGTGAAAGCTGCCAGAATGCAATATACCAGAACTGGATTTTATAAAGGGGATTTATTAGGTTACAAATTTTTAGTTCTAAGGCCAGGAAAACATCAAAATTAAGGCACCAACAAGTGCCTTACTTCACTCAACAAGTAAGGCCAATCATGTCCAGGGTTTCTCTGTTACATGGGAAGGTGCATGGTGACATCTGCTATCCTTCTCTCCTGATTTCTGGTTTCAAATGGCTCTCTCAGCTTTTGGTGTCTCCTGGGGCACATTTCCAAGGTCTGTGTCTGAGCTTTTTCCATAATGTTCCTCTCTTGAAGGACTCCAGTAAGCAGTTAAAGAGACATCTTGAATGGGTGAAATCACATTTCATTGAAATAACCTAATCAAAAGGTCCCACCCACAAATGGGTGGGTCACATTTCCATGGATACAGTCTAATCAAAAGGTCCCACACACAATTGGTCTGAACCCACAAGACTGGATTTGAAGAACATGGCATTTCTGGGTTAACATAACAGTTTCAAAGCAGCACAATCATTAATAGAATCTCAGCTGACATCTTTGTAGAAATTGACGAGCTGATTCTAAATAGAATTATAAGTAACCCACAATAGCCAAAACAAGCTTGAAAAAGAATAACAAAGTAAATGAATGGACACTACACAATTTAACAACTTACTACAAAGCAGGGTAATTAAGACAATATAGTACTGGATAAGGATAGATATTTAGATCAACAGAACAGAATCAGAGTCCAGAATTAAACACATATGTTTATGATCAAATGATTGTGACAAGCACTGCAACACTATTTGATGCGGGAAAGAATAGTCTTTTCAACAAGTAGTATTGTAACAATCGAATAGAAACATGCAATAAATGAAATTAGACCCTAATGAATGCCATATGAAAAATTTATCTCACAATGGGCCAAAGACATAGATGTAAGAACTAAATATATAAAACATGTCAAAGAAAATATACAGATAATCCTTCATTATCTTGGAATTGAGAATGAGTTCTTAGATATAACACCAAAAGCACAAGTAACCAAATAGAAAACAAATCTATAAATTGGATTTCATCAAGTTAAGAACATCTGTGCATTGAACGAAGTTGTGAGGCATGCAACATTGTGAATAAACCTGTGGAACATTTGGTGAGGCAAAATAAGCCAGAAACAAAAGAGAAATTATTTTATGACCTCATTTAGAAAATACTTATAAGAGAACGGGCTTAGATTGAAAGCTCTTACAGCAGTCACATGTAGCCCAGGGTAGTAATTATTATTTCTGGCATTTGCGAGGCTGTTTTATACATGTATAACCTGGTATTAAGGTAATTCAGAATACAGGGGTAAGGAAGACATCATTTATATTTTACAACCTCATCTACTCTTTCAGACAAAAGGAAAAAAGTTTTATTTTGTATAGAACTTAAAGTTTCTGTGGCACATAATGTAACTCGACCTGTGTGGATAGATCATTTAACCCATCCAAACACAGGGAGCCCAGAAGAAGAATGAGGGCCTTTAACCCTGTATAGCTTAGTGTAATGCTTGGATACATCCTAGAATATATTAAGCAGTAAAACAAAAAGTATTGGCAAAGTTCCTTGAGGGATGGGAGAAAAAAAAATATGGAACTATTAAACTTTACCACCAGGGAAACCCTTGACACGTTAGAGACACTCAAATCAATAGGCCAAGTCCTTGATCTTGAGGCTTGCTCTTGTGAAGCTTATGTATGTAGCGGAGAAGCTTAGCCCACTTATAGCTATACCTAAGAGATTCTTTTGGAGGACCTCTTTTGTTGCTTAGACATGGCCTCTCTCTCTCTAAGCCCAACTCTGCAAGTGATATCATTGCCCTCCCCACTACATGGGACATGATATCCAGGACTGAAATTCTCTCTGGCAACATGAGAGATGATTCCCAGGGATGAGTCTGGCCCTGGCACCATGTGATCAGCAATGCGATCCTGACACAAAGAGGGAGAAGAAGTGTAACAAATAAGGTTTCAGTGGCTAAGAGTGTTCAAACAGAGTCAAAATGCTACTCTGGAGGTCACTCCCATGCAAGCTTCAATTAGACATTGCTACCTACCATAACTTGCCAACCCCCAACCAAAACCATTCTGGCCAATCCTAAAGAATACGTAGGGCATTATATAAGATTCTACAAAGGTTCCATGAGCTAGGGTAATATTCCAGAAACCTACAACCTCCAAATGGGTCCCTGGAACAGATAAGTCCTGAAATGCAGAGGGGCCAGCCTCTCCAGAACATCAACTAGTTCCATCTCCCTATTCCATATTATTGATAGCCCCCTTCAACATGAAAAAGTTAGAATCGGCATAGCCCAAATAACCCTAAAGAGTGGGAAAAAAATCAAAGGTGATGGTGTAGTTATATAGAGAAGGTAGTGTTTAACAAATGAGTGTAATTGCTAAATTATTATATTGATATTTCTTTTAGTTTCCAGTATCTTAAAGCAGCTAGGAGTAAAAACCTAAAATTGTGGAATTGTAACCCATACCAAACTCTGAAATCTGTTCCACAACTAATTGTTGCTATGTACTTTGAAACTTATTGCTTTTTTGTCTATATGTTATTTTTCACATAAAATAAAAACAAACAATATATATTTCTTCTATCATCCAGTGTTTTAGAGCAGCTAGATGGAAAAATATGAAATAGTGGAATGTGTAACCCATAACAAACTCTGAAATCTGTTTTGCATCTACTTGTTGAAGTGTACTTTGAAAACCACTGCTTTTTCTTTCTTTTCTTTTATATATGTTACCTTTAACATTTAAAAAAACACTAAAAAAATTTGTGCATCAAAGGACACTATCAAGAAAGGGAAAAGATGGACAAAGTTTCCAAATAGACATTTCATCAAAGAAAATATACAAATGACCAATCAGTACATGAAAAGGTATTCAAAATCATTAGTTATTTAGGAAATGCAAATCAAAATCACAATGCAATGCCACTTCATACTCACTAGGATTCCTATAATTAAAAAGATAGACAATAACATGTTTTGAGAAGGATGTGGTGAAATTGGGTTCCTCATACATTGTGATTAGAAACATTAAATGATGCAGTTGCATTGGAACACTGGTAATTCCTCAAAATGTTGCACACACAGTTATCATATGACAAGCAATTCAAATTCTCTCTTTACACCCAAGAGACCTGAAAGCATATATTTATGCAAAAAGTTGTTCATAGAAGAATTATTCATAATAGTCAAAAATGGACATAACCTAAATGTCCATCAGTTGATGAATCAATAAAGAAAGGTGATATATTTATACAGTGGGATATTATTCAGCCATCAAAAGGACTGGAGTACTGTCACATGTTATAACATGAGTATGCCTTGAAAATATACTAAGTGAAAGAAGAAAGGCACAAAAGCCAATAAGTTGTATGATTCCATTTACATGAAATGTCAGAATAGGCAATTCCATATAGACAGAATGTCAATTAGTTATTGGCTGCGTGCTGGGCAGAGGGAAGATGGAGCAGTGACAGCTAATGTGTGTGGGATTTCTGTTGGGGGGGTATGAAAACGTGCCAGAATTAGATAGTGGTGATGGTTGCTTAACTTTGTGAGCTTACTAAAAGCCCCTGAACTGCACACTTTAAAAGAATGAATTTTATGGTTTATGAATTGTACATTTAAAAAGGTGTTTTTTTTAAAGAAATTAAACAACAATCTACAGAATGGGAGAAAATATGTGCAATCCATATATGTTAAAGGCGTGTTTATATAGGATATATAAAGAACTCATACAACTCAATAAAATGAAAGCTATCCCAATTTAAAAATGGGCAAATGACTTATATAGGCATTTCCTCGAAGAAGATATACAGGTTGTCAAGAAGCACATAGAAAGATGCTCGATATAATTAATCACCAGGAAAATGCAAATCAAAATCATGAGATACTACTTTACACCAAGTATGATGTCTAGACTTTTTCTTTCTTTGCTTTTTTCTTTGTATGCTGTGTGGTGGGGATCACATTTTATTCTTTTCCATGTGAATATCCTGTTATTGCAGCACCATTTGTTGCTTTTTTTTTTTTTTTAAGAGTGCTTGGGCTGGGTGTTGAACCAGGACTCCTGCATGGCAGGCAACAATTTTATCACTTAACTACCCATGCACTCAATGACTAGAATTTTTCTTAAATTAAAAAGCAGAAAATAATAAATGTTGGTAACAATGGAGAGAAATTAGAACGCTTATACACTACTAGTAGGAATGTACAATGTTGCAGTCACGTTAGAAAGCATTTTGGGAATTTCTCAAAATGTAAGCATAGAATTACCAAACGACCCAGCAATTCCACTCCTACATATATATACTGAAAAGAATGAAAGCATGTCATATAAAAACTTGTACATGAACCTTTATTAACAGCATTACTCATAATAGCCAAAAGATGAAACAACCCTAATGTCCTTGGGTTGAATGGATAAACAAAAGTTGGTGTAATCATACAAGGGAATATTATTTGGACAGAAAAAATGAATGAAGTATTGATACATTCTATAATATGGGTGAAACTTGTAAATATTATGCTAAATAAAAGAATCCAGTCAAGAAAAATAAACATATTATATGACTCTGTTTAAATGAAAGATCAATTATAGGCAAATCTAGGGACAGAAAGTAGATTAGTGGTTTTTTAAGGTTGGGGATAAGGGTGGGGAATAGGCCAATAGTCGGATCATAGCTAAAGGATACAGTGTTTCTTTTTGACATGGTGAAAATGTACTAAAATTGATTGTGGTGATGGTTGCACACTGGATTTACTAAAAACCATCAAAATATACAGTTTAAATGTGTGAATTTTGCAATATTTGAAGCAAATCTGAATAAAGTTAATAAAAAACACTGGAAAAGCCTCATCTCACAGTGACAACAAGAATGCTACCACCAGCAAGGGAGGCTAAGTGAGGTCTGCGGTACTCAAGAACTTTTGAATCCTCCCATATATAACCATCTTGTTTCTTAGGGTACTTTTTCATTTTCACATCTTACATGTAAGAAATTGAGTGAGGCTGTAAAATCAATGTATGCTTTAGTTCAATAACCCATTGAAACACATGTTTTTTTATTTTGTTAGTCTGAACACTTTCAGGGTTAAGAACTTTTGAGTAGTAATTATAATGGTGCAATTTGCGCAGAGTTAAAAATTCTGTATGTGTAATTTTCTTTCTTGAAGGTCTTTATTACAATTAGAAGCAGTCAGTGCCACCCTCCACCCTGGGCCAACACTGTACTTGTATTCCTTGAACTTTTCATCAAGATCCATCACAAAATCCATTTGGTCAACCAAATTTAATAGACAAAGAGAGAACTGGCACTCAAAATGCTAGATAATTAAGATTGCATATTAGATTCAAAGTATTAAATTCAAAGTAAACACAGATTTAAATAAAAAATATCAGCACATACTGAGGCCTTTTTGAAACTAAAACAGGCAATTTCTCTGCTTTGTTTGCATAACTGCTCCATGTAGCACCCTACTAAACCTTAGTGAACCTCTACAACTTATATATTGGTTTCTAATTGTATTGATCACCAAAACACTTAGATAACCTTGTTTTTGTAAAAAAAAATATATACACACCTAAAGGCAATATTTATGTGAACAAATGTAAAGGGGCTCTCATTGACCCCATATATGCAACATTTCAGCATTCAAAAAAATACCATGGTTAACTTTGTTAAATATGTAATACAGACATATTTCATTTTATTGTGCTTCACTTCATTGCACGTCATAGATAGTGTGTTTTTACGAATTGAAGGTTTGTGGCAACCCTACAAGAAGGAAGTCTATTAGCATCATTTTTCAAAAAGCATGTGCTCATTTTGTGCCTCTGTGTCACATTTTGGAAATTCTCACAATACTTCAAACATTTTCATCATTATTACATCTGTTATGGTGATCTGTGATCAGGGATCTTTGATGTTTATATATTTAGTCATTGGAGATTATATACATACATTATATTATACATACTTATATACATATTGCATATGTGCATATGCATATGTACTAATGGGGTATCCTCTGAATACAACACTGTTTTCTAGCAAATTTGATTATTATTTGTCCCTTTGGGAATCTTTATGAAAATATTATATAAATGCAGGCATACTTCAGAGATATTGCAGGTCTGATTCCAGACCACTGCAGTAAAGCAAACACCACAATAAAGGAAGTCACATGAATGTTTTGGCTTCCTGGTCCATATATAAATTATGTTTACATTATACTGTTATCTACTAACTATGCAATAGCATTGTGTCTAAATAAAATGTACGTACCTTAATTAAAAAGTACTTTTTTGCTAAAAAATTACTAACCATCATCTGAGCCTTGGAGAGTCATAATTTGTTTTGCTGGTAGAGGATCTTACCTCCTTGTTGATGGCTGTTAACTGATCAGGGTAGTGGTTGCTGAAGGTTGGAGTGGCTATGGAATTTCCTAAAATAAGACATTGAAGTTTGCCACATTAATTGACTCTTCCTTTCATGAAAGACTTCTCTGTAACATGCGATGCTGTCTGATAGCATTTTCCTCACAGAACTTTCAAAATCGGAGTCAATCCTTTCAAACACTGCTGCTCCTTTATCATCTAAGTTAATGTAACATTCTAAATTCTGCATTGTCACTCCAACAATGTTCACAGCATCTTCACTAGGAGTAGACTGAAGAAATAACTTTCTCAAGAAACATCAAGAAACAACTTTCTTTGCTCATCCATAAAAAGCAATTAGTCATCCATCCAAGTTTTATCGCGAGATTGCAACAATTCATTCACATCTTCAGTGTTCTCTTCTAGTTCTCGTTCTCGTTCTCTTGCTATTTCCATCATATCTGTGGTTGCAGCCTCCACTGAAGTCTTAAATCCGTCCAAGGCAGCCAGGAGGGTTGGGACTAACTTCTTTCAACCTCCTGTTCATGTTGATATTTTGATCCTCTCCCATAAATCACAGATATTCTTAATGGCATCAAAAGATTAGAAAGAAAACTGCCCAAAGACCATTGAATAGTCCAGGGTGTGAGGAATAAAGCTCTTTTTAATACCTGAAAGCTGGGAGTAGAAATACTCTCAAGGAAATCTACTTTCTTCCTTTAGGAAGGGACATTGCTTTTCTGATGCTGAATTTAATGCAAGAACAAGGAGAGCACAAAGATAACAAAAATTTCCTTAAACAGAATGTTTAAATTGTTGGTACAAGTTATTCCTGTGTGGTGACTCAAGTCCATAGTCAAAAGGGACAGTTTGGCAGCAAGAATTGATCTTATCTTGCACAATCCATGTCACTACCATCTGGCTTCCTCTTGTTAGGCACTCTGGGGACTAAGATAAGCTATGCTGAGAATTACTACATCTGCTTCTGCCCTAAGCTGCCACTTCACATCTAAAATTTTGTACCTTTAACAAAATAAATTGGCACGTTAACATGGACTTTTATTGTGCGAGAGTGCATGAACTTGCTTCTCACCAGTCGATAACACATCTGATACCCTGATCCTAAAATTTCATGTATTACCCACTGCAGTGCTTACTCAGAACTTTGTGCATATTAACTTAAACTGAATTTTCATATATCCATTCACAATGAGTTCAAGCAAACATTTATAATTGCATGCCTTTTGTAGACAGTCAAATGTCCCTCTTTGCCAGCTGTTAACCTCAGGCCAGGCCAATATAATTAGTTTTGGTAATTACTTCCAGTTCTTCAGGAAAAATCGAAATTATTGCATCCTTCTTCACTCTAGAATTAAACAGCTGGATTATTCTTGTGGGAAAACTTATTACTTTCAAATCTATCTACACAATATTTTCCATAACTAATAAAGTAACTTATCTCAAAACTTCATTCTCTATAAAACAAAAATTGAAACACTTCAAAGCACGCTTAACTCAATGACATTCAAGTATATTAATCACACTGTGATCATTAGTTTTAAATATTTCTGGTTTTATAGGTTTTTAATTGTCTGCTGGGATAGTTTCTACTTCCTACAGATGCGAACATTGGTTTAAGCAATGCATGGACAGTGATGGATGGTCCTAAGAACCTGAATTTTTGTCAAGGTCTCTCAGTGTCAGTGAATGTGTTCTCACGCAAACAATTAAAATAGTTTAAACTTCAAATATGCCCACAAATCAGTTAAGTGCATAATCAGCATTTAACCATAGATTCATTTCATTTTTTCCTCATTATTCTTGGAATTGTATATGGAAGTATTTAATAACTTTGACTTTGGAGTCAGATGTAACTGAGTTTTCTAGTCTCTCCCACATATTTGCTCTATTGCCTTGGGTTAGTTACTTAATCTTGAAGCCAGTGATTTTGCATTGGCATAATTGAAATAATCCTTTATATCACTGTTTATTGACCAGAGAATGTTATATTTAAGTATATGTATAAAAAGTATTTATATTTATGTATATAACATATATATATATAGTTAATATATAATTTGATTATTTAAGTTTTCCAGAGTTGCTGTGACAAATATCCCAAAATGGGTTGGCTTAAACAATCAAAATGGATTAGCTAATGGTTTTAGAGGCCAGAATTCCTGAATTAAATAATTGTCAAAGCCATGCTTTCGCTCTGTGTCTGTAGTGTTCTGGTGATGGATTGCCACAATCTTTGGGGTTCTCTGACTTTTCTCTCTGCCTCCATCACATGGCTATATCTTTATTCTTTCCTTTTGTGTAAGATCTTCTGATTTCCACTGAATTCTGGCTTCCCGCTTCTTCCTGTGGCTTTCTCTGACTTCTGGCTTCTATGTCCTATGATTTCTCTAACTGTGTTCAAATTTCCTCTATTTATAAAGCCTCCAGTAGTATGGATTAAGACAAACCCTGATTCAATTTGGCCAGTCCTTAACTAATATCTTCAAAAGGTCATGTTTACAAATGGGTTGACACCACAGGAATGCAGATTAAGATTAAAAACATGTCTTTTGTGGGCCACATGATTCAATCCCCAACATTCATAGACTAAACATTGAAAGCATCCTGGATAACCTAACAATTCAAGAACAATTATGAGCATAACTTACAGAAAATTAAACCATAATAACTGAACAATGTTTGGCTCCATTGTGCAATGCTTGGAAAATGAATAATCTATCCACAGGATTCTCAATTTGGCAATGTCAATGAGACCCAATTTATGTAATTAATATAGGCAGTGTGAATTATAACAATTACCTTAATATCACAGGTAGTTGCTTTGAAAGTATACTAGATATGAGGTGTTTTCTTCCCCCCAACAACTGTTCGCTTTCCTAAGTAGCACATACCTTTAAATGTTTAATGGCCAGGGTAAGTAATGCACACACACACACACATATAAAAAAATCATTGGGTTAATGAAGTTAACACAGCAATTCTATGGAAATATATGAGTATTTGATCTGGAAAAGATCAAGCACTGATATTTGGCGAAAATTATGTTCTAGTGTAATAATAACTATTATCATTAAAAATCAGAGTTGTTGGTGAACTGAGATCAAACAATTCAAGTGTACCACAAATACCTCTTTAACTTGAAAAAGGAAGCTGCGTATTTTATAAATAAGCTAAATTATAGCTATTGTGTTTGCTTCAAGAAAACCCATTGAAATAATTCATATACATTTATTTATTAATTTTTAGACTACCACTACCATTATGGAAGTAGAAATAGAAAACCACTCTTTTATAGCAGGGAATGCTTACTGGGGAAAAAAGGTGTCTATTAAATGAAAATACTATGCCATTTTCATTGTGAAAGCACTCAATATTGTAAGAAAGACAATTCTTTCCTAATTAACCTCTAAATCAAATGTAATTTCATAAAAACATTTCAACAAGAAATTTATGGAACCTGATACATGGGATCTAAACTATATAAGTAGAAAACAAATGTCCACAAGTAGCTACAGCAAATTTTTTTGAAGAAGAATAAGGAATGGGACTAACACACTTTTTGGTAATAATAGTTATACAGTTACAAAAATTAAAATGATGAGCCATTGTCACAGGGATTAAAACATTCAAACACTAGAACAGAATAAAGGGCTGGTATACAAACCCAACAAGTGATATAGGAACCAGAATACGACAAAAGTCACATGGTAATCACTGGAAAACAACAGATACTTCAACAACTGATGGTGGTAAAATTAGTTGTACAAATGAAGGAATAATAGAGGTTTACCTGCCACTGTATCCAAAAATAAATTCCAGAAGCTTTAATGCCTTAAATGAGGAAAAACTCATTTTTTAAACCCAAAATGTATGCCAGATGAGAAATAAGATTTGGGGTAAAATTTTAACTCTGTATTTAGCAACAGTGAAATTTTGTCAAATTTTTCAACTCACTGAGTTTAATTAATGGGAAAATATATTTACTCTAGGTTTTAAATTAAATGTGATTTGTGTAACTATATTTGCCAATTGTACCATGAGTTTAAAGCTTCCAACTCAATGGCACATTTTAAAGAGAGAAATCACACGGGGGAAGTCAATTGCTATATGATAAATAGCCTTAGCCACTTCTAATATGCTACAAAGCTTTCATATTGTTTTTTATAGTAGCTTTATTGAGAATAATACTTTACTGTAACGGATACATCACATTTTATTTATCCATTCATCAGTTGATGGATACTTGGGTTGCTTCCACTTTTTGGATATTATAAATGATGTTTCTGTGAACACTTGTATACATGTTTTGGAGTGGACATATGTTTTAATTTCTCTTGGGTATATATTTTAGAGTAAATTGTTAGGTTACATGGTATTTTGTATGTCTAACCTTTTGAGGAACTACCAATTTGTATTCCAAAGTGGCTAAATCATTTTACATCCTCTCTACCACAAGGTTATAAGAGTTCCAATTTCTCCACAGTCTCATCAACATTTATTATCTGTCTTTTTGATTATAGCTACCTCAATGGGAGTGAAGTGTTATTTTGTTTTGATTTGCATTTCCCTGAGGGTTAATGATGTTGAGCATCCTTGCATCTGACTGCTGGTCATTTGTTCTACTGGTTTTTGTTCCTTCCAAAAACTACCGACACATTCAGAAACATTTTAAAAATTCAGGGTATATTTTTCCACTGCTAAGGCAATTTTTCTTATGCTATCTATGACACGCCACACTCTATGTTTTGATATATTTGCCAAAGTACCGCACATATAAACAGGTTCACTTGGCTTTGGGCTGCCAATCATTAAGTGAAAGTTCAACAAGCACATGAAGGTTTAGAAAATCCTTCTAAATAATGCTACGGTTAAAATTTTCGTAAAGCAAGTGTTTTTACTAACTCCTTAAGCTGCTTGTTGCCTTGAGTAATCATCGTCCCAACTGTATCCTCTTCAGTGGCACTTTGTTTTTTCAAATTCTTTCCTTGACCTCTCCTTCAGGTATTTGCAATCAAAATACTTTGGAATTCTTCTGTACAGAAGAAGAGCTTGCTTTCTTCTTATGAACTGTACAGGGGAGGGGAAATGACAATTACAACCGCACAATCGCCAAGTTGGAGAGGTCTACTTTAGCAAACAAAGCGTCCAGAGAGCCTCTTTTTGGTCCCCAATTTTGAAAAAGACAACGAAAAACATATTTTAAAAACTTACAAACAAAACTGAAAGAAGATGGCTTACTTTGTTTGGTTACTCTGTCAAATTTAAGAAACTTTCAAATCAAGAAATTTGGCTAGTTGAATCAGGCAGAAAAGAGGATGCCAGTCTTCTAGAAGCTGTAAGCACAGTAGAAGCATTTTTCTAAATTAAAGCAGTTCAAATACTTGGGCAATCTCACTTGTTCCTTACCGTAGTTCTGTACCACAGGCAGCATGGACTTGGTTAGTTGAGAAACTCAGGCTCCAACAGGTCAAGAATCTCCACTCGACATCACACACTCCCGCGACAGGTCAGAGTACCACCAGAGTCTTCCCATCAGTCCCAGGGAGGGAAGTCCCGCCCACCCCAAGGCTCGGACCCTATCAAAGAAGAAGCCGGGCAGCGTCTGGATTCCAGGGCCCACCTTATTTGCATCTGAGACCTATGCTGTGGATAAAAGGTGGTGTGAGAGGTGAAGAATCCAGGAGCTTGCATTCGGGAGATTTCCTGCAAGGCGGGAGAGAATTTTTGGCACCTGCTTTCAAGTTAGCAACTCCGGGGTAAGCAGGAAGCGGCCATGCCCGCCAGACAGTGCATCCAATTATTTAAAATTTCTTGAAGCAAATGTAATGACTGTTTAAAGACAAGAAATATCTACTAGTAATTACAAACATTTAGATACCGTTTTTAATATAAAAAAGTGAGGCCCAAGCCTAAATTTCTTGCATTACCATGATTTTCATTTTCCTCTTTTTAATCGCTCATTATATATGTATATGTGTATGTAAAATGCATGCATATCTATGTATTCAAATTTACAGAAATATTATAAGAATAAATACAGGGATTTTGTCGATGTTCTATATTCAAATTTACAATTTTAAAAAATATTTTTGCCCATTTGCTTTATGCTGTCTCTCTATAAACATGCACTCAGATACATTTTCTCTGAAAACTTTAAAGTAATTTTGAAATATTTTCTCTTTACTCATAAATACTTCAACAATATTTCATAAGAAAAGACTCATTCATACATTCAATCACTGATTCATGTAGTTTTATCAGTATGGATTCATTTAAAAAAACTGTTATTCAATGGATTATCAATTTTACAACCATAATTCATTTTGATGCTAATTTTCCCTCAGATTTGGGCAGTGGGAGTCTCTGTAAGTTAGTTTCTTATGAGCTTTAAGTCCTTATTTTCTGAAGCAAAAATAAATACTCCAGTTTTAGAATCAGCCATTTTCCCAAGTATCCCTGATACCTTTTGGAACAAGATATTGAGAAACAATGAGGTATGCTCATTATTAATGGCATGCTATTGATACTAGACCATCTCAGTGGGTAGAGCTAAGCAATATGCATTTATATTTCTATATTTATCTATCCATCTATATATAACAAAAATGAATAGATTCTGATCCCTCCAACAGCATCTCACAGCACAGGGAACATTCTAGCCTTCCTCCTTTACACTTTGCTAACAATGAGAAAACCATCTCTCATTACGTTATATGTATTTATGAATTCCTCAAGCCTAAAATACACATAAAGGACTATCAGAATAGATAACTCAAGCTGCTGTGAAAAGCACACCTAGTAAATAGAAGAAAATTCTTTTTAACCATTTTAAGGTAAAATTAATATTCAGAGCAATGAACATATATTCAATATATAATCTGATGGGTTTTGACAAATTTACGTAGCTATTTATGATCCCAGAAAATTTCCATTATACTTCTTTGCATTTATTGTGTCTAGAAGGCGACCATTCTTCTGATTTTTTCACCACAGATTACTTTTGATTATTTTAAAATTTCATAAAAATGGAAGCACGGAATATGAGCTTTTTGTGTCCAGCTTCATTTGCTCAGCATAATGTCTGCTATATTCATGAACATCAACTTTTAACGCTGAGTAGAGCTTATTACTTTTCTTGTTAATGGCCATTTGGTTTGATTTCAGTTTAGGGCTATTATGAATAAAGCTTCTATGAACATGTGAATATAATTCTTTTTGTGGACATATGTTTTGGGCTCTCAGATAAATAACTGCATGAATTCTTATGGAGTAATAATGTAGGTGTATGCTGAAATTGTTTTTATTAAAACGCATATAACATGAAATTCTACATTTAAGCAGTTTTAAAGTGTACAATTAATTGGCTTTTAGTGCATTCACAACATTGTGTGACCATCACCACTAATTGCAGAACATTTCATCACTCCAAAAAGAAGACCAGTGTCCATTAAGCAGTTCCTCACCATCTACCCTTTCTCCAACCCCTGGCAACCACAAACCTTCTTTCTGTCTCTATTATATTCTATTTGACATAAATAGAAACATACCATATGTGGCCTTTTGTGAATGTCTTCTTTCATTTAATATAATGCTTTCTCAGCCCATCCATTTTGTAGCATGTATCAGTACTTCTTTCCTTTTTATGACAGTAATATTCCAAATGCATATGAAATATCTATAATAAGCTAGTTCATAGAGTTAGAAAGTTGGCTAGAGATTTCCAAAGTCTTGAGGAAGGAGGAAATGTGAATTATTGCTTAATGGGTACAGAATTCTGTTTGGGGTGATGAAAAGGTTTTGGTAATGGATAGGATGATAGTACTGCAACATTTAAAATGTAATTAATGCCTCTATGTTGTACACTTAAAACATGGTTGCAATGGCAAATATTGTTTTTTTATATATATGAGATTTAACACAATAAAATGAGATTTAAAATGTTTAAAAGTGAATAGAATAAACCTTTTCATCCCTGAGATAGAAGATGAAACTAAATCTTTGAGTTTAAAGGATTGAGGGTATGGAGATTGGGTGTGGACTTCCATGAGGCATATAGAGAGAAGTTTGGAATGCAAGAGGATCTGTGCTGAACCTAGTCACAGCAACCCAGGATGTGGTAAATTATCTTACGTGATAATGTGTGAATGTCTGAGATCTGAATAACTAGTATATGGGAATCCTCAAGAAGAAATTCCCATAGACAAGTTTGGCCAAGGCAGAGCACAGCTACCTGTCATAGAGCAGATAGATGATGATGGCTTAGACAAATTTTCTAAGAATAACCATGTTAGGTTGAACATGAGATGCACTTCTCCCTCCACGTTTTTTTTTTTTTTAAGTTTTATTTGTATTGTTTTATATTGTTCAAGCCCTCCACAACTTGACTCCTGTGTGCTACCAGTGGATTCTAGATTTATCTAATTCACAAAACTGAAAGCATGTAACGTTTATTGTCCTGGAATGTATTAAAAAGCAACATCATAGTCACATGTGTTTGTGTCCCGATTTACCAGTTAGCTGTTTGTTTTACAAGCTTATTTTAGTCCCTTTTCCCTTTGGTCTGATCAGCTTTTGAAGTCAATAAGCAGGGAGCTTCTCTTGTTGAGAGGAATGAGACAGAGCTTCTGAGTGTCCACAACTATCACCTCTCTTGAGTGAACTCCGTAAACTCTTTAGTATTCCAAATAGACTAGTTTAAAATACAGCACAGTAACCAGATTTTACCTCCCTCCAATAAAAAACATGACAATGTGGGTATTTTGTGATTTTTTTTCCCCTTCAGTAAGAATCAGTGCATCTTCTGGTTACATTATTTTTTAATGTGATTCTACTCAGTTTTTTTTAGTAAAGAACATAAGCTTCACAGTTTTAGTTAGTGAACTCCTAGTACTGCTTTTGTGCAAATGATTAATGAGTAGTTTATTACTCCTGAACTGAAGTTTGAGAAAAAGAAACACTTTTGACCCCATTAAATCTACCAGAATGAAACTATAATGCTTGTATTCATTTTTCACAAATATTTATTTAGTAACTACTATTAAATACAAGTAAAATGTAGAATAGTTTATTTTTCTATATGGGAAATATTATTTTATATTAATTTAGATTATTTTAGAAACATTAAAAGTACTATATTTGATAGCTTGATCTTAATTTGTTCATCTGAATTCTTTTTACTTTCAATAATTTGGAAAAATGTACTTAGAAAAAATATATGTTTTAAATTAAAATACAGAAAAAATTAGAATAGAGGTGATTAAAGTATGATAAAACCGTTATTTTTGTACAATGCATTAAAACAAGAAAATAAATATATTCACCCCCTAGCAAGTCCATAAATTACACACGTACATGCGTACACAAACACACATCAGATATGGAGTCTGAAAACAGCAAAATGTTTTAAAATTTTTGTGTTTTCTTATTTCAGACTTTTCATCCAAATGACTATTAATTTTTGCTACGTTCTGCTTGCTTTATAAAAATTCTTCTAAATAAGCCTGTATTTCCTTTGGAGGTATTTTTAAAACTTTGGAAGTGATAAGCCCACGGGATTGGTGAAGATTTAGAATCATAATGTACCCAGAAGCCTTTTAATTTCTCCCTAAGTACTCATGAAGCATTTTATGAAAAGCACTGTTATCTAACATACCTTCATCAAATATAGGAAATAAGACACTAATTGTTCAATAGGCAAGTTCTCCAGCGTCTTTCCTCTTTGCTTGATTTGATTAATTTTAAAAGTAATTTAAAATATCTTGAGCAATATTAGAAGGGATGTCTTATAATAGATTTCCTTAGTTTATTTTATTCATTGTCAATTTGCTTCATTCTATTTTAAATGTAGCTTTATCCCTTTTTAATGCAAGTAATGAGTATTTAATGTCACGATAGCATTTAAACATCCAGTATAGCCATTTTATTTTAATTTATCCAGTTATGGGAACATGGGCAATAGGATATTCATCACAATCAAGACAAACCAAACCATATGACTTAAGGGCAATTCTGCAGAGATGCATTTCTCTTGGTAAATTGAGGTAAACTCATTGTGCTTTTCTGTTGGTAAAAAAGCAAGTCTAATACTAAGCAATTCATAATGGAGGACTTCCTGTGGTGACAAAAGTTTATGCTTTTTTTTAACTGAAGGACAGATATTTTAAAGCATTTTGCATGAGCACATTTTTGCTATCACTATAAAATATAATACAATTATGAAGTTTTAACGATTTAATGGCTGAACTAAACTCCTTTAAATCAGGTTTTAACATTTTACTTTCTTAATTTCTGAAGATGATGTTGTTAATTGGTATTTATATATTAGTGTTACTTATGAAAATAAATATATGATAAGGTAAACAAGTATAACACGTAAAAATGGAAGCAAAACCTGGTCTATGAAAAGTATCAATAAAACCATATCTCACTAATTAGCTTATCATATTAAGAGGAGCTTTAGAAATAAATTATCTCTGGATAATGTTGGAATATACTTAGTCAAGTGATTTATCTATAATATAATTTCTTTATCGTGTATATAAACAGTATGGAAGGAATAAAAACAATATTTATGGTGACATACAACAGCATGGTATAAGAATATTTGTTTTTAAATATGGTTTGATTATTATTTTCTCTTCTTTTTATTTGAGTTCCTTGATCTATTTAGAGTATTGTGGAAGCAATTGTGACATAGTTATAAAGGATAGAAAATCAGTCTATTTAAACTTATATTTAAGTGAAATTATGAATATATTTTATCATTATATCTATATAAATGCTCTCTAATTTTTATGTCATTTTACCAAGGAAAAAGTAATGCTTTTTCATATGAACTTTCATGTATATTAAAATGCTGCTTGAGCAGCATGAAAATTGTCCAAAAAAATAAACATGGAAACCAGCCAGTTGTACAGTATAATACATGTTTAAGAATTCTGAATATTTTATATAAAAATAAAGTATGGTCTTGCCTATAAACATGCTCCCTATATGAGTGCCCTAACATAACTGGACGTAAAAATTAGCATCAAACTCATCTTGTATTTATTTTGTGAACTGTGCCAGGCAATCTAGCCTGCCCAGAACAGCTGGAATTCAATTTGTGAAATGGCCACCCTTTTGAGCAAATTTGTTTCATGTGGCACTCTCAGGAGTAGGTAAATGCTGGTGCAAGGCTTAAGACTCAAAAGTAATTATGTTATCCAGCAGATGCAGAAAAGTTTTCCTGGGCTCCTCAAATTGTATTTTAGAGGCACCCAAAGGGCTCTCCTTTGAGAAATGAAAAGACTTTCTCCCACAGACCTCCCAGTTACTAGTATCTTTGAACCTGGAACCGTTATCAAACATCCCCATGTAAATTTTGTATACTTTTTATTAAAATGTATTCAGTCAGGTAGGCAATGCTATTTAACCAATATGTCCAGTTAAGTCTGCAGAAGGAACTCTAAAATATTGGAGATAATTAAATGGTCAGGTTTCAGAAACATACAGAAAAATGTTTCTTTGATGATAGGCAAATAGTTAAAGCTCTGCAACAGTGAAGCAGGTTGTTTTGAGAGATTGTTAAGCAGTAATCTTGTCACTTTATGCACTCAAGCAGAGCCAGGATGGTTGTCTGTCAGATACCATTGATTGGTATCTTACATTGTTTTCAATTGTATGATTATTTAACTAGATAGTAAGGTAGTTTATATGCAGAATTTACTTTTATGGATTAAAATATAAATCCTGAATTTTAAAATGGTTATGTCTTTATTTTAGTGATAAGTAAACACAAGGCAATCACTATTATTCTGGGAAGGATGTTCTTTTTACTTATTTCAGCAGGATTGTGGCTTATTATGATACTTTAAAAATATCAAGGAAATTTATTTGAAAAAAAAAATCATTCCACTTTCTTAAAAGTTTTTCTTTTGGTAATATGAAGCCCAAACCATGTGTTTTGTCATTTTTTTTTTCACCTTTTGATCTACTTTCCGTATGAGAAAATGTAGATGATGAGTATTGATCCTTAGAATCAGGCATATTTTAACTCAGCAGTATTTTGCTGGTTATTTGAACCTGTGGAGAAAAGAAACATGATGTTGGCAGAGCTTGAATTTCACATGGGAAACAAAAATTTTTGACTGGGATTGTGTTGAATCTTTAAATTAATTTGGGTAAAATTGACGTCTTAACAGTACTTAGTCTTCCAATCCATGAGCATGGAATGCCCTTCCATTTATTTAGGTCTTCTTTGATTTCTTTTAGCAATGTTTTGTAGTTTTCTATGTACAAGTCCTTTACATCCTTGGTTAAACTTAATCCTAGATAGTTGATTTTTTTAGTTGCTAGCATTCATGGATTTTTTAAATTGATTTCTTCTTCAGATTGTTCATTACTAGTGTATAGAAACACTACTGATTTTTGCATGTTAATCTTTTATCATGCCACTTTGCTGAACTTGTATACCTGCTTAGTAGCTTGCTTGTAGATTTTTAGGGAGGTTCTAAATATAGGAGCATGTCATTTGCAAATAGTGAGTTTTACTTCTTCCTTTCCAAATTGGATCCATTTTATTTCTTTTTCTTGCCTAACTGCTCTAGTTAGAACTTCTAGTATAGTGTTGAATAAAGTGGTGACAGTGGGCATCTTTGTCTTGTTCTAAATCTTAGAGGGAAAGTTTTCAGTCTTTCACCATTGAGTACAATTCTAGCTGTGGGTTTTTCATAGGTCCTTTATCATGTTGGGGAAGTTTTCTTCTGTTCCTATCTTTTGAAGTGTTTTTGCTCAGGAAAGGATGCTGGATTTTGTCAAATGCCTTTTCTGTGTCAGTTGAGGTGAAAATGTGTTTTTTTCCCTTCAGTTTGTTATTGTGGTATATTACATTAACTGATTTTCTTATTTTGAACCCTTGCATACCTGGGATAAAACCACTTAATCATGGATATTATTCTTTTCATGTACCCTTGATTCAATTTGCAAGTATTTTGTTGACAATTTTTACATCTATATTCATAAGAGAAAAAGGTCTGTAGTTTTTTTTGCTTGTAATATGTTTATCTGGCTTTGGTGTAAAGATGATGTTGGCCTCATAGAATGAGGTGGGTATTGTTCCCTTCTCTTCAATGTTTTGGAGGAGTTTTAGCAGGATTGATATTAATTCTTCTTGGACTCCTGAGCCAAATTCACCTGTGAAGCCATCTCGTTCTGGGCTTTTCTTTGCTAGGAGGTTTTGATGACTGGTTTAATCTCTTTACTTGTAATTCATCTATCGAGGGTCTTTATTTCTCTGTGTGTCATCTAAGTCATCTAATTTGTTGACATGCAGTTGTTCACAGTATCCTCTTAGGATCCTTTTTCTTTTTGTGGGGTCAGTAGTAATGTCTTCCCTCTCATTTCTGATTTTATTTATTTGCATCTTCTCTCTTTTTCTCTTTGTCTATCTAGCTAAGGGTCTGTCAATTTTGTCGATCTCAAAGAACCAACTTTTGGTTTTGTTAATGTTCTCTATTGCTTTTTTTAAAAAAAATCACGGTGTAATTTATTTCTGTTCTAATTTGTTATTTCTCTCTTTCTGCTTGTTTCAGGCTTAGTTTGCTGTTCTTTTTCTAGTTCCTCCAGGTGTACAGTTAGGGCTTTGATTTTATCTCTTTATTTTATTTTTTTTTTCCTTTCCCCAATCTTTTCCATTTCAGCTGCTCTTTCTTTTATTTTAATGTAGGCATTTAGGACTAAATTTCTTTGTCAACACTGCCTTCACTGCATCCCATATTTTTGATATGTTTTATTCTCATTTTCATTTATCTCAAGATATTTACTGATTTCTCTTGCAGTATCTTCTTTGATCCATCTATTGTTTAAGAATGTATTAACGTCCATATAGTTGTGAATTTTCCAGTTCTCTGCCTATTATTTCCATCTGCATTCAATTATGACAAGAGAAAATGCTTTGTATAATTTTAATCATTCTAAATTTATTGAGATTTGTTTTGCAGCTCAATATGTGGTCTATCCCAGAGAACAATCCCTGTGCATTTGAGAATGGATATTCTGCTCTTTTGGGGTTCATTGTTCTGTGTGTGTGTGTTAGGTCTAGTTCAGTCATCACATTATTCAAGTTCTCTGTTTTCTTATTGATCTTCTGTCTTGATGTTCTATCTGTTGATGAGAGCGGTGTATTGAAGTCTGTAGTTATTATTGTAGAGATGTCTGTTTTCAGTTTTGCCAGTGTTTGCCTCATGTATTTTTGGGTACCATGGTTTGGCACATAAATATTTATGATTGCTATTTTTTTTTCTTGGTGGATTGCACCTTTTATTAATATATAGTGTCCCTTTTGTCTCTTATAGCAGTTTTGCATTTGAAGTCTATTTTGTCTGATGTTAGTATAGCTACTCCTGCTCATTTTTGGATAGTGTTTGCATGGAATATCTTTTTCCAAGCTTTCATTTTCAACCTATTTTTATCTTTGGGTCTAAGATGAGTCTCTTATAGACAGCAGATAGATGGATCACACTTTTTTATCCATTCTGCCAATCCTTGTCTTTGGATTTGGGAGTTTAATCCATTTAATATCAAATGTTATTACTGAAAAGGCAGTACTTACTTCAACCATTTTATCCTGTGGCTTTTACCTGTTGTATTTTTTCATTGTCTTTAGCACTAATCTTCATTTCTACACTCTATTCTAAGTTTTTCCCTCCTGTTGTTTCCTTTCAGCCTGTAGAATTCTCTTTAGTGTTTCATGTAGGGTAGGTCTCTTGTGGACGGACTGTCTTAATTTGTGCTTATCTGTGAATATTTTAATCTCTCTCTCATTTTTTTGTTTGCTATATGGCACGGGTCACATTTCACTCTTTTTCCATCTGTGTATCCTCTTATTGCAGCACTATTTGCTGAATTTTTGTTTGTTTGTTTGTTTGTGTGTTTGTTTAGGAAGTACATGGTCTGGGAATTGAACCCAGGTCTCCATCATAACAGGCGAGAATTCTACCACTGAGCTACTCTTGTACCCCTCTCCCTCATTTTTGAAGGACACTTTTGCCAGATAAAGAATTCTTGGCTGGAAGTTTTACTCTTTCAATTCCTTAAATATGCCATACCACTGTCTTTTTTCCATCATTGTTTCTGATGAGAAATTGGTACTTGGTCTTATTGTGGTTTCCTTGTGACAAATTTATTTTCTCTTGCTGCTTTCAGTATTCTCTCTTTATCTTTGGCATATGACGTTTTGATTAGTATATGTCTTAGAGTAAGCTTATTAGGGTTTAATCTGTTTTGAGTATGTTGTGCTTATTGGGCATGTATATTTATGACTTTCATAAGAGTTGGGAAATTTTATACTTCTCTCTCTATCTCTCTCCCCCTCTTGTGTATGCGATCTGTACTTTAGCCACCCTAAAACAATATATAAAAATTAGAAATGACCAATCTGCGTGGATGACTAAGGAAGGTCACATAGAAATAGATATAGCTGAGGGAAACCCAAACTATTCCAGTCCCCATATGTTCTTCTCAACCTAGACACGTTATTGGAGGTTCCTTCCAATGTCTCCAGCCACAGCTGCTATCTGACTTCAGCTTCATCAGACACCCTGAACATGAACCACCCTGTTGTGCTGCTCTTTAATTCTTTTAATTCATTGTTGTTTTAAACCACTAAGTTTTGTGGTGATTTGCTATGCGGCATTAGATAACTGGAACAACTGCCTTCACAAATCTTCCTCAGATGCCTCCATTACTATATGGTATTTTCCTACTCAGATAGCATTCTTCCTACATTTGTTTCCTAGGGAAGACAATGCAGCTTGGAAACACTTATGTGAGCCTCATGTTACTAGATGTGCATATAAGGCTGATGGATATAAAAACAGAATTGATGGACAGATTATAGCTTAGAGAGGTGCTATAGCTACAGAGTTCTTGGTTAAGCATAATGATTAATGCTTGCTATGGCATTGTATGAAGGAATTTGATGAGATTATTTTAGGGAATGCTTACACTCTAAGGGCTAACTAGGATACTTATAAAAGAGAGAGATTAGATAAAGAGATCATTTGGAACAAATCCCAAAAATCCAATGAATCAGTTCCACTTGGTACCAAGGTAGAGTTCATTTTTTTATGGTCACAAATAACTGAGAGAACAGTTCTAGCCTAAGATTCTGGAGTAAGAAATGGAAATAGAAATAACCATAAAAGCCTGAATCTTTCTTTTGGTAACTTCTAATTCAAAATAATAGGCTACCAGGAACAGAGGAGACCTTTTACACATGAGAAAATTGGAGTTCACAGATATTAACTAAATTGCTTGAGGTACTGTAGGAGCTGATCCTTCTGTATGTGAACTATTAGATTCTATTTCTGGGTCCTGACTCCTAGGCTGGGTAGTACCTTTGAGAAACTGACTTAGTAGGTTGCTTTTCTGAGTTAGCCTGAACTAGGAATAAAGCCTTATGAATGACTTGGGCCAAAGGCTTGAGGGGGAAGTTACTTTTAAATGACAAAGTTCCAGTTTTAATGTCAAATCTAGAAGAAGGGGAGAGAATAATTCATGAAAGGCTATCCTGAGATTAAGAAACTGGATTGGAGTTGAAATAGAGTGTGATCCAGAAATGAGGTTGATGCCGTAAACCCATGGAAGTGCTCCAAGCTCATGTGTACATGTTGATAAATATGTAGTATTATGTTATATCAGCTGACAGAAAAATTCAAGATAGTCAACTAAATAACTAGAGGCAAAGCTGAAGCTGGAGTCCAGCTTTCCCAACTTAGAATGTAGGATTATGGATAATTATAAGACCTAAGACAAAGAGTGCAGACTTTATGTTTATAAATCTTTGTGATTAAGTTCTCTTTGCTTTATATTTTATTATTTTCGTGGATCCCATGTTAAATTGTTCCCCATACGTAGCTCGTCTTTGAAAAGAAAGGATTTATAAAGACCTGTGCATAAACAAAGAATGAATGAACCTGAGGAAGATAGAACATTAAATTTAAGGATCTACATTTACATATGGCTCAGCAATTGCAATCCTGAGCATTTATACTACAGAAATGAAAATTTACATCCACACAAAAAACTGTACGCAAATATTCATAAAAATTTATTTGTAAAAACCCCAAACTGGAAACAGTCAGAATGCCCTAAAGTATGTGAATGGTTAACCAAGTATGGTAGATCTATACCATGGAATACTTTCAGCAATAAAAGTGAATGAAACACAGCCATTTTGAGTATTTCATATAAGTGGAATTATGCAATGTATAGCCTTTTAGGATTACTTTTTTTCACTAAGTCTAATGTTAATGCCCTCAAGATCCATTACATATATCAATAGTTTGCTCCTTTTTATTTCTGAGCAGTATTCCATGATAAAGATGTACCTGAGTTTGTTTAACCCCTTTACTCACTGAAAGACATTTTTTTTGTTGTTGTTGTTTTTTCCAGCTTTGGGCTATTATGAATAAAGCTGCTCTGAACATTCATGTACAAAAAAGTGAATGAAACTTTCATACATAAAATGGACAGATCACAAGGGTGTTTTGCTGAGTAAAAAAAAGACAATATCAAAAGGTCACAGACTATGGTTCATTCATAAAACATTCAGAAAATGATGAAATTATGGAGCTGGAAGACAGATTAGTGGTTCCCAATAGTTAGAGGAGTGGAAGGGAGAGGGGAGTGTTTGACTATAAAGGGATAGCATGAGGAAGATCTTTATGGTGATAGAATAATATTTCTATACCTTGACTGCAATGGTGATTATACAAATCTACGCACATGACAAAATGGCATAGAACTATACACATGTAGTATACCAATGTCAATTTCCTGGTTTTGATACTGTACTATAGTTTTGTAAGATGTAAACATTGGAGGAAACGGGTCCTCTCTACTGTTTTTGCAAGTGCCTGTGAATCTGTAATTATTTCTTTAAAAAGTTTGGTAAAAAGGTTGAAATAATGTTTGTTATGAATAGCACATGAATTATGTAAATGAGAGGGCAGAGTCTTTAATGCAAAATTAATTCTTCATCAGACTAAAAGCTAAGTATACCAGGTAGGGTAATTGTGTTTGATCTATACTTACAGCTACTTTTTACTATGTTGTATTTTAGAAGAGTTAATAAGTGTTACACAATAGCTGGGAATAAAAATAAAAGATGAAGTTAGGAAAAAAATAAATGGTCAGAATACCAATTCCATGATGACTCCTTGATTGTAGTGAAATTAACTTTAAGTGTTGCTAAAACCTAAGTTCACCAGTGATGCATCTACATGAGGCAAATAAATATAAAAACTAAGCACTACCTGGTTCACAAGGCCTATGATGCTCAGTGTTTGAGTAATTGCTCATAAACAGAGAGGAATGGAAGTGGGATTATGGTAAAGTAGTAAACTAAAATAATATAAAATAAAATAAAATGAAGAAGGTAACTTGCAAAGAAGGATGATAGCTTATATAAGGAACTGAAGCATATGCTTATGTCAACTGTGCATTTAAAGTCCAAAGGGGGGGGGGGCGGTCAGAGAAGAAAGTGAAAGCATTTGGAGTAGATGTGTAATCTTTGCATTGTTTCTTAATAAATCAGTCTATTATTTGTCAAAATTCAATGATTTGACCATTTCATTAGATCTTAGGGCCATAAAGAAAATAAAAGGGACAGTGTCCGAGTTTTCCAGGGCTGCTTTGACATTTTAATACCACACAGTGGTTTCGCTTACACAATGAGTATTTATTGGCTCAGTTTAGAGGTGAGAGGTCTAAAATCAAGATGTCAGCAAGGCCATGCCTTCTCCCAGAGCCGGAGGTAGCCCTTCATAGTGTGGCGATCTCTCTCTCTTCTTGAGCTTTATCTGACTTCTGGCTTCTACGACTGACTGAGGCTGGATTTCTGGTCTTTTTAAGGTCTCCATTCACACAGATTAAGATACACTTTGATTCAACAGATTAAGATCCATACTGATTGAATTTGGCCACACCTTAACTGATAATATCTTCAAAGGTCCTTTTTATAAATGGGTTCATGCCCACAAGGCCAGGTGTAGGACTTGAACGTGTCTTTTGTGGGGGGCATGATTAAATCCCCAACAGACAACGACAGGACAGAGGAGCATAATCAAGCTTTTTTTTTTGGCCTGGGTAAGAAAATCTGAAGTTGAAAAAAAAAAAAAGACAAAGTGGAAAACCTAAAATGAGGTAACAGAAAAAGAAATCATCCAGTTTTAATGCTTTATGTGTCAGTATGTAACAGGAAAAGCAAATGGAAACTGCACATATGGAACAAATTTGTTTAAACGAGTCCCTTTTGCAAAATTGATTCTATTGCTCTATTCATTGCATACAATTTAAATCCAGGCACATTAGTTTCCCCTTTGTAATGATTTTGTCTCCATGACATCAGAACTTTACCCAGTTTAGTGAAAAGCAATCAGAACAACTAAGTGAGGGTCATTAAGATCAAATAGCCATTTCTTTGAATATACAAATGTGTATCATGTGTGTATTTGTCCTTGACCATACGTTTTAAACTTGCACTGCTAAACCCAGTATATTTTTCTGTTTGTCTTTGATGCCATGCAACACCCACAAAGAATCTCATGAATGATTTGTGACTTTTTGAATACAATTTAAATTAAATTTTTAAGTCTTTGTTAACTGATAGCTCAAACTTGCATTCTCCTCTGACCAGCTTTGCCATTAAAGCATCAATTTGAAAAGAAATTTTTCACTTGTTATCTCTGTTGATAATAGACAATCAAACATCCCAGTGAGTCGAAACCTTTTATGCTTTTAGGATTAATTTTGTTGACATCATTGTCTTCTTCCTGAATACAATATGGTCCAAAGTAAGCAGCTGAGAAACTAAATGTACTCTTCAATCAATTTATCAATAAAAACACAAAGGTGACTTTGCAGGCAAAAGTTGTCCATATAATGTTGCAACTTGTATTCCTCAAATACTAAGATACATTATATTTTTTAGAGCATTATAAAGCTAGATAATGTTTTTACAATGGTATATGCTCTGTGTACAGTTTAGCAGAGTTACACATAAAAAGTATATTTAAACATTCTGTTCTGATTAAATTACTACTATAAGGAAAATATTTGCCTCTAAAGATTATTTGTTTGAATTTGTTGACAATACTCCTTAAGCTTCAATCTTTTTCCTCTGCTATATATTTCTTGATTTACCATTTTCCCTCCTCTCTTTCAACACTTTTTATGTTGCTGAATGTACATTTATTTCACTTCAATTAAACACTGAATAGTATGCACTCATTTTATTTTTTCTTTCCCTGGAGATGAACACTTAGTTTTCACACTGTTTATCACTACCATCAAATGAATAATGAGTATTTGCATATATGTCCTTTTATTAATCAATGCTCCTTTTTTTCTCAGGTATATGCAGGATGGGATTGATGTAATAAGTTGGGTGTCTATGAATCTCAGTTTATCTGAGATAACCCATGTTTATGCCAGTTATTCTAGGATAATTATGAACATGTCAGAGTTAGGATGACAAACTATAAAATCATCCTAGACATGTGTATGTGCACATTTAACTAACTACTTCCAAATGTTCTCCAAATTATCTCTAACATTTATATTCTTTCCTGCAGAAAATGAGGGTTTCAGTTTCTACACATTCTATCAAGATGTAGTCTTTGCTGACTTTCAGATTTTAGGAACTCTGATGAGTTTATGTGCTATTTTAATTTACATTTCCCCCTAATTGCTACTGAGATTTGATTGCACTTTTCTTTCCTTAATTTTTAAGCCTTTTAAGGTCCTCCATTTGTGAATTAACTAATTACATACTGTTGGATGTTCTCTCTTTTTTATATCTTAAATATTAATCACATTTCAGTTTTAGATATTATGAATACATTCTCTCATTCTGTTGCCCATCTGTTAACTTTGCATATGGTATCTTTTGTTGAATAAAAATCTGTAATCTTTAATTTGTTTGATAAGGTCTGTTGTGCTGGTTTGAAAGGATATATGTCCCCTAGAAAAGCCATGTTTTAATCTAAATTCCATTTCATAAAGGCAGACTAATCCCTATTCAATACTGTATGTTTGAAACTGTAATCAGATCATCTCCCTGGAGATGTGATTTAATCATGAGTGGTTGTTAAGCTGGATTAGATGGAGGCATGTCTCCAACCATTTGGGTGGGTTTTGATTAGTTTCTGAAATCCTATAAAAGAGGAAGCATTTTGGAGAATGGGAGATTTGGAGAGAGCAGAGAATACTGCAGCACCATGAAGCAGGGTCCACGAGCCGGTGGCCTTTGGAGATGAAGAAGGAAAACGCCTCCCAGATTGCTTCCTGAAACCAGAAGCCAGGAGAGAAAGCTAGCAGAAGACACTGTGCTCGCTATGTGCCCTTCCAGCTGAGAGAGAAGCCCTGACTGTGTTCTCCATGTGCCTTCTCACTTGAGAAACCCAGAGCTTCATCAGCCTTCTTGAACCAAGGTGTCTTTCCCTGGGTACCTTTTATTGGACAATTTCTATAGACTTGTTTTAATTGGGACATTTTCTCAGCCTTAGAACTGTAAACTAGCAACTTATTAAATTCCCCCTTTTAAAAGCCATTCTGTTTCTAGTATATTGCATTCTGGCAGCTAGCAAACTAGAACATCCATCAACATTTTGACCTATGTTTTCTCCTTTGGGGAAAGTTATTTAAGAAGTTCATCCCCCCACTCGATGTTTCAAAATTATTTTCTTATAATTTAGTCTGCTGGTTTTATATTTGGATCTTTAATCTGTCTGAAGTGCTCATTTGAATAATGGGGTATAAAGCAGAGAGCAACTTTATTTTTTCTCTATGTATTGATCCAAGTTTTCCACAACCACCAAATAAATAGTGCAAACATTTCCACACAAAGTTGTGGTTTCCTCTTAATCATGTATTAATTTCATATACATACATGGAGCTGTTTTTGTGCTTCCTGTTCTGTTCCATTGTTCTATTTATTCATTCCTATATCAATGTCACATTGTTTTGTTTTGTATTTTGCTATGGGTTAATCTTTTTAGATTGTGGTATTATATAAAATTGGAGTGATTCTGTTGTTTAAGTTTACGTTTTCTTGATTACAAGTATTAAACATAGGTTTAATGACATTTATATTTCTATTTCTGCAATCTTTGATTTTACAATATCTGTCCTTGTATTTCGAATGAATACGTTATAGAGAATGTCTTCCTGAGGCATTAAAATATGCAAACAGGATGTTTTAAAACATTACTCCATTCATAAAATCATTTCTGTAGATTTGCTATTCCTCTAAATCTCTGTATCTCTATGGGCAAGCTCTCTTTGTTGTGTATTTTATTTTTTTTATGGGGTCCTTGTTCATTTCTTTTCCCCTGAATCACTCATCCTTGAGTAAGAAAGGATTTATACATATCTAGTATACACTGCCCTCTTTTGCTTGTAGTATTTACTCTCAGATCCTAAACTGAGCAGTGAGTTGCCAACATTGAATTGTTATACAGTTAATGCAGTTCTGCTGAATTGTGCTGGGCTTGTTTCCTCTGCAGGGTAGCTGGTTCCCTGACTCTTTGAGAGGTGAAATACATAAAAATAAAATTGCTTTGCTGCACCAAACTCAAGAGATCTTCCTATCTTTTCTCTGGCCTCTAGTGTGTCACTTGTGGGAAAGGTTTTTCCCAAAAGACAGTGCATCATGGGAAATACCTTTTTTCTTCTACTTCTTTTTGTATTTGTAAATAAAGCTTCTCTATAATACCTTCTTTTAACCAAGGGACTTCCTAATAAGAAGTTCAGTGTTTTAGTAAGATTGTTCTTGATCTCTTTTGGATATTGTCACTCCTCCTAAAATATGGCTGATTTACTCTTAACATAACTTAATGAGGATATAACCAAAATAGATGGCATCGTGTTCATTAACCTTCTAAATAATAATCAACATAAATATATTCTCAACATTAATTTAGTGACAAGTCCAAGCATTGTGGAAGAAAAGAAAGAAGGAATACCTTGGAAGTATATTTCAGGTTTCTTCTAGTCTCCTCAGTAATTCTTTCCCCCAAATTTTCAAGAGTCACTTGAGAACAACAAAAGTAGTAGTATTGATGATAATTTACTTTCTGAAAAGTAATTTATTAATTATCATTTGTTCCTTGGACTTGCACATTAAAGTGGGGGGGCTTACCCTTTCTCAGCTTCTACCCTCAATGGTCTATCACAATATTCTGCCATATAGATCATCAGGTAAATGACATTTTCTCCATATCCTTACATTTTTAGCAATGTTTGAATGCTAGTAAAACACTGTCATCCAGAAACCCAAGCAACTATTCTACCACTTAGTCCACAGCTGCATATCCAAGCTATGAAATAAATATCAAAGCCAGCCAACAGCAGTCCATTACCTATTTCCATTAACCATATGCACTGGTTTGAAATGATGTATGTCCCCTAGAAAAGCCATGTTTTAATCACAATCCCATTTCGTAAAGGCAGAATAATCCCTATTCAATACTATATGTTTGAAACTGTAATCAGATCATCTCCCTGGAGATGTGATTTAATTAAGAGTGGTTGTTAAATTGGATTAGGTGATGACAGGTCTCCACCCTTTTTCTTGATAAGTTTCTGGAGTCTTATAAAAGAAGAAACATTTTGGAGAATGAAGGAGATTTGAAGAGAGCAGAGAATGCTGCAGCACCACGAAGCAGAGAGTCCACAGCCAGCGACCTTTGGAGATATAAAAGGAAAATGCCTCCTGGGGAGCTTCATGAAACAGGAAACCAGGAGAAGAAGCTAGCAGATGATGCTGTGTTCACCATGTACTCTTCCAGATGAGTGAGAAACTCTGTGTTCGCCATGTGCCCTTCCACTTGAGAGAGAGACCTTGAACTTCATCGGCCTCCTCAAACCAAGTTATCTTTCCCTGGATGCCTTTGATTGGACATTTCTATAGACTTGTTTTAATTGGGACATTTTCTCGACCTTAGAACTGTAAACTAGCAACTTATTACATTCCTCTTTTTAAAAGTCATTCCATTTCTGGTATATTGCATTCCGGCAGCTAGCAAACTAGAACACCATGCCAATAATTAAAAAAAAAAATAGAAGCAAAAATCTTGTTTCCAAATGAAATTGTATGTAAAATCAAAAAATGGAATATAGACAAAACAAGAAATAATTTGTTAGAATTTGCAGTGGGGTGGGGGAGGGTCACTCAATTGCCTATATTGAGATATGACCCCATATCTCAACCTTTCACTCTCTTCTTACCAAAAATAAGAGATATTGAGGGTCACTCAATTGCCTATATTGAGATATGACCCCATATCTCAACCTTTCACTCTCTTCTTACCAAAAATCACTTAAATATCCCAATTTAAGTGAAAGTATTTGTTTTACAATCTTCATACCTATAATAGGTTTTATTTATTTATGTATTTTTGACAGCTAAGAAATAGTTATTTAGTGGCACAATTCAGACAAGGCCAATATGGAATATATTTGATCCTACTACATTCAAGAATGAGGTAGTTCTCAGCTGCCATGTCACTGAATCATCAACCTTAAACTTGGTAAAGGCCCACTTTTTGGAGTTTTGGATCTTCTGGTGGTCAGGGAACTTGAATGAACATTGTCCTGCATAGAACCTCAATCACATGCTCCTTGTTTTGAATCTTGGTGTAGATGGACATGATAACTTGATTGATGTGAACCCTGGCTACCACGTGTCCTGAGGCTTTCCAGGGACACCTCACACACCAGCTGTTGACTGTCAGCCCCAACACAAAATGACATCTTGTTGATTTGTATGACATAGAAGTGGTAGACCCACACTCAGATGTAAAAGCCATTTTTGCCATGACTTTTTACCATGTACTATTTGGCATGAATGTGGACATTTCCCAAGGGATTCAGAGGAGAGCTGCTCATATTCGTTCTATACCATATAGAAATATTTTTTTATTGTGAAATATAACATATGTACCAAAAAGCAATACATTTCAAAGTACATTGTAACAAGTAGTTATAGAACAGATTTCACAGTTTCATATGGGTTACTATTCCATGACTTAGGTTTATCTTTCTAGCTTCTCCAAGACACTGGAGATTAAAACAATGTCAGTATGATTCAACAGTTAAACTCCTTTGTTAAATCCTAGCTTCTCTGTTATAACTCCTTCTTCTCCTTTGATCCTTCTCCCAATATTTAGGGGTATTTGAGATATCCCCTTTCTAACTTTTTCATGTTAGAAAATGGTGTTGATATTTGGGTTACAGGGATGAAACTAGTTGATGTTCTTTGAGAGTCTGGCCCCTCTGGGTTTCAGGACTTATCTGGCCTTGGATCACATCTGGAGGTTGTGTGTTACTGGAACGTAATCTTAGTATGGGAAACTTCTGTAGGGTCTCTGTTGGAGCCCAGGTGTTCTTTAGGAGCGGTTTTGATTGGAGTTTGGCAAACGTGGTAATTAGCAGTACCCAACTGAAGCTTGCATAAGAGTAGCCTTGAGAATAGACTCTCAACTCTAATTGAATTCTCTTAGCCACTGATACCTTATTTTGTCACATTTCTTTCCCCCACTTTAACCAGGAAGGTGCTATCCATCCCACGAACCAGGGCCAAGCTCATCCCTGGGAGTCATGTCCGATGTTGCCAGGGAGACTTTCACCCCTGGATGTCATGTCCCATGTAGTGGGGGAAGATAATGATTTTCCTTGCAGAGTTGTGTTTAGAGAGAGGGAGCTCATTTACTTTTGCTTTCTTATAACCCAAGTGAAAGATGCAGATCATGACATCATGAGGCAGTGCAGCAGCCCATAACAACACCAGAGTCTTCACACACACCAAAGAAAAGGAGCCCATCATAGGTTTGAACTGTACTCTCTGGTGCCAGTCTCTCCCCATTTTCACCCACTTTGTAAAATGTCACAGACAAATCCTTCCAAAGGACAGTTCTTGCTTCCTTTTCATAATCCATCTCTTCTGTCAAGTTGAATGCAAAATCTTCATTAATTTAACAGAGTATAAAAATGATTTTCCCAATTCTCAGCCAGGTTCACTACTTTTCGGCTGAAAATGTACACATATTTTCTTATGACCATATTTTTGCTCTTTCTATGTCATCTGATTGGCATGCCATTCTCTCTGTGGGAACGGTTAACATGTTATTTCCTATGTGTTTTTTTAAAGTATATATTAATTGATATGGCTCCTCTGAAATTTTTCCTTCTTTCCTATTGGAAGTACACATATTCTCTTCTTCAGTTATCCTCTAGTGGATGCCTGCTTATTTTCCTAGCCATGATGTCTTCTGCTGCTTAGAGAACCCCAGTTTATTATTGTATGCCATTTCTCCCCATTTGACTCTGTGCAGCTTAATAGTAGATTCCCAGATTGGTCAATGAAGGAATAATAAAATCCTAATTTATCTTCACTACTTCATGGATGTTATGGTGGCTTGAGTTATATATCCCAAATTTAGACATATTCTTTGTCTTAATTTGCATTCCTTTGGCTGTGGTCCATTTAAATAGGATCTTTTGAAGATGTTAGTTTTGGTTAAGGTGTGGCCCAAGTAAATGAGGTCAGATCTTAATCAGGATTATCATAGCGCTTTAAAGCCGAAGAAATTCAGTTAACAGTGAAAGAAATCCATGGAGATGAGCTGGAAGCCAGAAGTCATTGGAACTCAAAAGAAGAAGGAGAGGACATCACTAAGGAACAGGAAAGTCAAGAAACCCAAGGATTGCTGGCCAGCCCAAGTGCTACTGATCCCAGGAGCAAGCATGCCTTCTAGCTTCTGAAACTTTCAACCAATACATTTCTGTTGTTTAAGCCAACCCATTGTGTGGTAATTTTCATAGCAGCCTGGAAACTAAGACCTATGGGTACAGGAATTGAATAAATTGATCTCAAGTTTAAATTTAGGAATAAATATTAGGGAGAGAGAATCTCTGTTTCTGTCCAGGTTTCTCAGATTATAGGATATTAAATTTGTACTACCAACATCCATATTGTCCATCATGAGAAAAAGGTGAGACTTAGATGTGAATGAAAGGAATTAGCACAGAGGAAAACAGATCCTAGGATGGAGACCATGAGAACAAGTTCTGATAATATCATTCAAGCTTCAGTCATTCCTAAAATCAGCAGCGTTTTTGAATTTTCAGGTTAGTGGTTCATTAAATTTTGCCTTTTTCTTAATTCATTTTGGTTGGGTTTTCTGTCTCTAGCAGATGATAGCGTTCTCATTGATTTTCCCATATATCTCTTTATTTGTGGATATTTCTTGGGATCCTAATCTTCTTCTAATGTGCATCAAGTTTAATTAGCATGTATTTACTTTTCATTCCCTCATACTTCTACCCTCCCACTTTGGCCTCCATCCATCTAAACCTACTCTCTATGATGAGCTCCATATAGTATATTATTTGTATAATTCCCTATCAATATTGCAAAAATCCAAAAACATAATAGGCAATTAATTGATGCCTAAATTTAGAAGTTGCAGCTAACTCATATGCCCCTTAGAATGTGAAGACAGGATAAAATAGCACCCCCATTCTTAGTGAAGTATTTTCATTAGAATAAAAGGCATACTGATGCCATGAGGCCCATTTTTCTAGCTGCTTCACCTACAAAAGTATGACCTGGTAAAAATTATCTTTTTTTCCCTTAGAAGTCTTCTTGAACATTCACAATGGTGAATTAGCAGTGGGGGTGATGACTGAATCTTTAAAGAAAGTAAAATTAGGGTCCACTATCTCTTGGTGCTTTTGTCTCATAGAAATAATGCTTATTTCAGAATAACCACAGATTAAACATTAAATTGAAGTGATTGGGTAAAACACCTCCCACATTTCTCTGTTAGTAGAGTCAGGAAAATAATAAACAGTTTGCCATTTTTATGTGTAATAAGAGCAGTAATCATACTTTGTTTCACTTTCTGCTCTAGAATATAAAAGAAATTAAGGGAGAAGAATTTAATAGATTGACTCTTCAAAGGAAGAGAAATTCTTGTTGTTTTTTTTTTATAAGATGTTAATGAGGTCCTGATACTTCATTTGTGGAAAATAAAGCAGTTTGAACCTTTGCGAAAATAACTCCTGGTAGTTTGTGGCAGTATAATGATTCTACTCAGTTACAATTTAAAAATATATATATGTATATAGATGCCTTGCCACATGTGATCTGTATTGTTAATAAATAATACAAGTACTATATAACCTTGAACATTTTTAATGAAGAAAATAAGCATGCCATACTTCATTTCTCTATTGTGATTTGGCGTGGATTACATTCAAACATATTAACGAGAACTATGGAATTAAAGCAAAACCAAATGGTCCACAAATGAAAAAATGCCATTTTATTCTCTCATGTCCTTGCTTTCTGTTTATTACACACATCATAAGGCATGTGGCTTTCTTTCACAGTCAGACAGGCTCTTTCAAGAAAGTAGCCAACCAGAAAGTGGCTCTAAATATAACAGGAAAAATTCTCTATCTTGAAAACCAAAGGGAAATAATGTTTTAAAAAACAATGCCAAGAATTTAGCAGAGTGATCCTTTATACTTACAACATATTTCTAGTAAATTTCAGTTTTACAATACCTATAATACCGCACTGATACTCTGTATCTACCATTTCATCATTAGTTCTTGAACACTTACATGACCATTCTAGCCAAAATCCTATGATGATGAAACTATTAGATATTCAAGGTATTATCATTCTTTAAACTTGTTAGGATGAAATGATATCAATTCTAAGGTAGAAATTGCCAGTTGAATCTTTTGGTTTTTTTAAGTCAAATGGAACTAAGAGAAATAAAGTGCCAATATGTTGTAGATGAGAAATACACTTGGCATAAGATTTCCCAATATAATCAATTGATTAATTAGGTAAGAAATTTGCTATTTCTGGGTTTGAAATTATCATTAAGTGCTAGCTGAGTGAAGAAGAGGAATGGCAGTGCTGTTCTTTGCTGATTAGCTCTGGGAAACCAGGTCCATGAGGGTTTCAATTAGGAGATATATATAGTCAAGTACTTTACATTGGCCAAAGATTTAACACAAATGTACTTGGAAGACATCCATATCACCCGAAAGGACATTTCATTCTTCACCTCCTGTAAAATAACTGCACTGAGGATGTTTATTTCTCAAGGTCAAGATTCCAGGGTCCAAATCTTTATAGCAAACCTTGTAACAAATAGTAATCACTGGATAAATTGATTTTAGTTTCTAGTACTTCACAAGAAAAGTCACAGTGCATTACATTTCTATATAGAGATTTCAGGCCTTAAAAGTATGCCTGTTTGGAATGATATGAAGACTTTGGTTTATCTGATGCATATTCTAAAATGCTAGAACTTGCTCAGACAAGCTCAGGAATTTTAGTCACTTTTTGTTTTGAGACTTTCCCAATTTTAGTAATGAAACTAATGTATTCTGCCAACAAAAAACCATGAGCCTCTTTAAAATGCAGCATTCAGAAAGGCTGTTAGAAAATATGATATAAATGTATAATATATAAAATCACATCTTGTAACTCTGGATAGTATGTGGTATTTTATTCATAATCACATTCATTCCCATATACACACATAACTACACATAGTCAAGTATAATTATATATTATGCACATATACTATGTGTAATATAAATACACATATTCTATAGAACATATTTTTATTAAACTTACATGTCTTTGAGATAAGGCTGGTGAAGTAGTAAGTAAGCTTATAATTATTTTTCTTTTCAAAATATTTTTTATTGTGAAATATACATACAAAAAAGCAATAAATTTCAAAGTGCATTTTAAGAGGTAGTCATAGAATAGATTTCAGAGTTTTGTATGGGCTACTGTTCCAATTTTAGGTTTTACTTTCTAGCTACTCAAAGACATGGGACACTAAAAGAAATATCGATATAATGATTGAGCAGTAATGTTTACTTGTTAAATCCTATCTTCTCTGTTATAACTCCTCCTTCTCCTTTGACCTTTCTCCTAAAGGGGTATTTGGGATATGCCCTTTCTAACTTTTTCATGTTGGAAAGGGGTGTCGATAATATGGGATAGAGGAAAGGAACTAGTTGATGTTCTTGGAGAGGCTGGCCTCTCTGGGTTTTGGGATTTATCTGGCTTAGGAACCCATCTGGAGGTTGTAGGTTACTGGAAAGCAACCTGAGTATGGGAAACTTTTGTAGAATCTCAGATAGAGCCCTGGGTGTTCTTTAGGGTTAACAGGAAAGGTTTTGCTTAGGGGTTGACAAACCATGGCCATTAGCAATATCTAGCTGAAGCTTGCATAGGAATAGCCTCCAGAGTAGTCTCTTGACTCTATCTGAACTCTCTTAGCCACTGATAGCTTATTTTGTTACATTTCTTTTCCCCCTTTTGGTCAGGAAGGCATTGTCAATCCCATGGTGCCAGGACCAGACTTGTCTCTGGGAGGCATGTCTGATGTTGCCAGGGAGACTTTCACTCCTGAATGTCATGTTGCACTTAGTGGGAAGGGTAATAATTTTCTTTGCAGAGTTAATCTTAGAGAGAGAATGGCCACATCTGAGCCAACAAAGTAGGTTTTCTAGAAGTAACTCTTAAGCATAATTATAGATAGGCTCACGTTCTCTGCTACAGAAATATGCTTCACAAAAAGAAACCTCAAGATCAAGTGCTTGGCCTATTGACTAGGGAGTCCCTGTATTTGAAGCAATCTCAGGGCTTTCCTTAATAGTTCCATATTTTTCTCCAGTCTTTCAAGGGACTTTTCCAATACTTTTAAATTAAATGCCCAACATACTCTGGGATGTATCCAGGTATTACCTTAATCTATACAGAATTACAAGCCCTTATTCCCGCTCTGGGCTTCATGTGTTTGGGTTTTTTAAATGAGCTATCCAGACAGATTAAGTTAGATTATGTGCTCCAGAGCATTTAGGCTTTGGATAAAATAAACCTCTCTTACTTTGGTTGCATACAGTAGGTGAAGTTCTAAAATACGATGTCGTCCTTACCCCTGTATTCTGATTCATCTTAGTCCCGACCTAGTCGGCTTCATTCTTATGTCTAATTGAAGCTTGATCTCTTTCGGTTTCTTTAACAGTTGTTATATGTAGCAATGCTGACTTTCAGAGCTGCAGAACTCCTGCTCTGAGTCTTACATGTTGTACAGGTAGCCAAAGTTTTAGAGAGATACCAGGTTATATGTATATATGCATAGCATCTCAAAATCTATAACTAACATTAACAGGTCTGGACTAAATGTGAGTGTTATAAGAGCTTACAATCCAGACACCAATTTTCTTGTAAGTATTTTCTTAAAAGTATTTTCTCAAAGAGACCATATAATATTTTTTTCTTTTGTTTCTGACTTATTTTGCACCACATAATGTCCCCAAGGTTCATTCACCTCATTGCATACCTCATGACTGTGATCCTTTCTGTAGCTTCACAATATTCATCATATGTATACCCTACATTTTGCCATTCTGCTTTTCGGTCACTGTCTCCTTCAGCTGCCTCCATCCATTGTACATCATGTATAATGTCCAAAGTCAAAATCCGTGTCTCAGATTATCCTCACTTAGTTGTACAATCATCAGCACTCTCATTTTTAGACAATTTTCATTGCTCCAATGAGAAGTTTACCTGATAAACATACCCACATGGAATTGAAAGTCCAAACCTCCCTTTATCTCTTGTCCTTCCTCCCAATTATTTACCCCAGTATTGCTGTGGTACTATTGATTTCTTCCTATTAACTATAGACCATAGCATGCAATAGTAGTTTTCCCCATACCCCTCTATTATTGACTCTTTGTAGAAGATTTGTACTTTTGAAATATTTTGTGCAAGAACTTATTTATATTTGTAGTGTTAATTGGTGGGATACATGGCTCTATGCAACCCCTTTCAATCATGTTCAACTTCAGTATGGCAATATTTATAAACCCAGTAATGAAATGCTTTCACGTCTATCCATTCCCTTACATTTATGTTCAACATCATTAGCTATCTGTTCACCCATCTCTAGCTTTGTGTATTTCTAAGTCCCTTATATTCTATATTATAGGCCTCTAAGTATACCTTTACTAAGGACATAATACAAAATCTTACAGTGTTTACCTTTTTGTGTTGGGCTTATTTCATTCAGCATTATGTCCTCAAGTTTCATCCATGTTGTTATGTGCTTCAGGACCTCATTTCGCCTTACTACAGCATAATATTCCATTGTGTGTATATACTATATTTCATTTATCCACTCTTCTGTTGATGGGCAATTGGATTGTTTCTTTTGGCAATTGTGAATAATGCTGCTATGAATATCAGTATGAAAATGTTTGTGTCACTGCTTTCGGCTTTTCTGGGTATATAACAAGTAGTGGTATTGCCAGGTCTTAGGGTAACTCAATAATTAGTTTTCTAAGGAAATGCCAAACTGCCATCCATAGCAGCTGTATGATTATACATTCCTACCAGCAGTGCATAAATGTTCTATTTTCTGTACATTCTCTCCAACATTTGCAGTTTCCTGTTTATAAATAGCAGCTATTCTTCTAGGTGTGAGGTAGTATCTCATTGTAGTCTTGATTTGTGTTTCCCTTATAGCTAATGAAAATGAGCATCTTTTCAGTGCTTTTTAGCCATCTGTATTTGCTCTTCAGAAAAATGTCTGTTCATGTCTTTAGTCCATTTTATAATTGGGTTGTTTGTTCTTTTGTTGTTCAGTTATTTGATTTATTTATATATACAGGATATCAAACCTTTATCTGATACTGAATTCTAAGTATTTTCTCCCATTGAGTTGGCTGCCTCTTTATCTTTTTGAGAAAGACTTTTTAGGCACAGAAGCCTCAGTTTGAGGAGTCCCATTTATCTATTTTATTCTTTTGTTTCTTGTGCTTTGGGTGTAAAGTTTAGGAAGCTAGCTCCTATTACTAGGTCTTGAAGATGTTTCGCTAGATTTTCTTCTAGAAGTTTTATTGTACTGGCTCTTATATTTAGGTCTTTGATCCACTTTGAGTTTATTTTTATAGGGTGTAAGGTAAGGGTCCTCTTTTGTTGTTTTGGCTATTTGATATCCAGTTCTCCATGCCCATTAATTGAAAAGACTATTCTGTCCCAGTTCAGTGGATTTGGATACCTTGTCAAAGATCAACTGACCATAGATTTCGTGATCTATCTCCACATTCTTGATTAGATTCCACCGTTTAGTACTTCTATCTTTGTGCCAATACCAGGCTGTTTTGACCACTGTGGCTTTACATAAGCATTAAAATCCTGAACATTAGTTCTCCCACTTCATTCTTTTTTAGGATATTTTTAGCTATTCAAGGTTTCTTTCCCTTCCAAATGAGTTTGATAATTTGCTTTTCCAAGTCTTCAAAGTAGGTTGTTGAAATTTCATTTGGTATTGCATTGAATCTGTAGATCAGTTTGGGTAGAATGGACATCTTAACTAAATTTAACCTTTGTATCCATGAGCAGGGCATGTCTTTCCACCTATTTAGATCTTCTTTGATTTCTTTTAGCAATGTTTTGTAGTTTTCTATGTACAGGTTCTTTACATCCCTGGCTAAATTTATTCCCAGATATTTGATTCTTTTAGTGCTATTGTGAATGGATTTTTTTTTTCTTAATTGTCCCCTCAGGAGTTTCCAAGTATAGTATCATGTCATCTGCAAATAATGAAAGTTTTACTTCTTGCTTTCCTATTTTGATGCCTTTTATTTATTTTTCCTGTCTGATTACTCTAGCTAGAACTTCTAGTACAATGTTGAAAAATAGTGGTGACAGAGGGCATCCTTGTCTCATTCCCCATCTTAGGACGAAGGCATTCAGTCTCTACCCATTGAGTTCCATGCTGACCATGGGCTTTTCATCTATGTGCTTCATTATATTGAGGAATTTTCCTTTGATTTGTACCTTTTGAAGTGTTTTTATCAGAAAAATATGCTGAATTTTAGCGAAAGCTTTTTCAGTGTCAGTCGAGATAATCACGTGATTATTTTCCTTTTCGATTTGTTAATGTGCTGCATTACATTGATCTTTCATTCTTTTTTGATTTACCTCCAAACTTGTTACATTTTCATTATTTATCATATATTAATATGGCGATTCTCTAAATTATTGTAATGCTAAATGGTGTTTTGAGTGATTGTCATGTGAAAATATTTACTTGAAACTTTAACATTCCTGATGACAAAGCCAGGTCCACGTGTTCTCACTTCTCATAATGAACAGATTTGTGTGAATGGAAATATTTTATTATGGGCCAAATCATATTTACAAATTTTCCTCCAGGGCTGAAATTTCTCACTTCTTTTTCTTTTTATGAGAAGATAGTTATTAAAATAAAAATTAAAAAATATATTCTGATATGTGTTCATCACCTGGAAGCAAGTGATAATGAAAAGATGGTTGTGGCCTTTGAAACCAAGAAAAATTGTCTTTGACAATCATTCCAAAATATGTAAAACGTATCTATAAAAAAAACCCGTAAAATATTGTCATCTTATATTTAAAAACAATGTATGGAAGAGATGGAAAGAATAAAAAACTTCTGAAAAAATATTTTAAATCAAGAAAATTTTAGTAAAGCAAACGAATCCATGAAATCCAAGAGTATTTTGAATCTTTAATTTTCTTCCAACAATGCCCTCTACATTTCACTAAAGGTCGTAGACTGTGTAGGAACAACTTTAAGGATGAATATAGGAAAATCATTCCCTTTTTCAGTCATTCAATTCCAGTTTTGTATACTGCTGATGGAAAGTTCTTTTTGTATTGAACCAAAATCAGTCCACTAACAATTTCTGCCCTGTATTTTTAATTTCACCTTTAATATAGACATATTGATTTGTTTCAGCCCCCTTCATAGGTAGCTTACTTCAAAATTTGCCCTGGGTTGTTCATTTCCCTTTAAAATGTGGCACACAATTTCAATTGTGGAAATGACTGGACCGATTAAATAAAAATTATCACCCTCTCTCTTCTTGATTTCTAATTTCTCCTAATTCAGTATAAATATATTATTTAAAAGTTTGTGCACATTTCACACTAAACAAAATTTTTATGAAATAAAGAGAATTATTACTGCTGATATTTTTAAAGGTCTTTGAAAAATGAATTAACATAAAATAAATTTTGAAATTAAATCTTAGATTTATTGGTAGTATCCAAAGAAGATATTAATTTGATAATGATAGCAGTATTTAATTATGATCTTATAATAAATACAGGGCATTCTTCTTCTTATGAATGGTTACTCCTAAATGTAAAGTAATCTCATTAGGTAGATCCATGTAGAAATTTTAAAAGGGATAATTTTATTAATTGCTGATCCTCCAAAGTGAATTTGTTACTGTATAAACTGTAATTTCCCCTTCATTATTTTGAGTCCTATTCCTTTTTGCCTGCAGTGATTTATAGTAACATATTTTATCTTTCTTCCTTTTTTTTTTTTTTTTGCTATCATGGCATTCTCAATCTGCAAGACTGTTTATCAATGTATAGAACTGTTGAGTAAACATAGATCTAAGAATACGGAGGGGTCAGCCTCTCCTGAACATCAACTAGTTCCGTACCTGTATCCCAAATTATCGGCAGCCCCTTCCAACATGAAAAAGTTGGAATGGGCAAAACTCAAATACTCCTAAAGAATGAGAGAAAGATTAAAGGTGATGGTGGAGTTATACAGAGAAAGTAGGGTTTAACAAATGAGTATGACTACTGAATCATTATACTGATATTTCTTTTGTCTCCAGTATCTTAGAGCGGTAGAAGTAAAAACCTAAATTTGTGGAATTGTAACCCATACCAAACTCTGAAATCTGTTCTACAGTTAATTGTTGCAATGCTCTTTGAAATTTGCTTTTTTGTGCATGTTATTTTTCACACAAAAAAGAAAAAACGTCTTGTGAAAAAAAATTACATTGTCATACAAAAAAATGTAGATCTAAGAAGGAGAAAAGACAATCTGGATTTAGGTATTGCAGAAGCTCTTCAAGCAAAAAACAGAGAGTAATGGAACATTCTGGCTGAAAGAGAAACTCAATATCATTTCGCATTTGGCCAGAGACCTTTGTTCAGGGATATTGACAGAGTAATGAATATAATTAAAGAAAGCTTCCATTAAAATCATACGGAGACCCAGCTGCCCAGCCAACCAACCAGGTGTGCGAGTCTCACCAGATGCAGAAGAGGGGAAAGTTTGCAAACTTCTGGGGCAGTATCACCAGTTCTCCAAAGAAGGCTAGTTTGGGATGGCCAGACGAGCCAGGACACTAGCAATCTGGTAACTTTACTTCTTCCTAGACTTGGGCCTGTAGGCTAGGGAGGATGTTGCCTGGATTTGGGAAAGACTTGGTGTAGCCCAAAGGCGTCCCAAGTTTGCTCTCTCCCATTTAAATGTTGAAGGGCACAGGAAAAATTCAGGTCATGTGTTGGGACAGCTCCCATGAGTTGGTGTGTAGATTTTTGCAGTGAGGGGGCCAGAGAGGAAGCAAGGGTGCTAAGTCTGCAAAGAGCTGCTTTGTGTTAGGTATTTTTAGAAAACGGCTGAATGTGTATTTTAGTCAGGAATGCCACCACCCAGGCATAGGCTCATGACAATATCACATAGGAATTTGTGCAACACATTTGGCTTTCAGGCTATGTTTAGATGACCTCCTGGACATGTGGGGGGTTGGTAGTAGAGATTTGAGGGAATTAGGAAAATTGATGTTGGAGTAAATACTGTATAGCCTGGGCTCTGAAGCCATGAGAAAGCTTTTGTGGTAAATTTTCTGTGTTGGCATTTTCTTTTAACTCTTTTAATTGTAAGTATTACATATATACAAAGCAAAGGAATAAAAAAGCAATAGTTTTCAAAGCACTCTTCAAAAAGTGGTTGCAGGGTAGATCCCAGAGTTTGTCATGGATCCAAATGATCCATACGATCCTCTCATATTTTTCCTTCTAGCTCCTCCAGAATATAGGAGGCTAGAGGGCTTAAATACTTTTTTATCATCACAATTGACTTTTTTTTTCTTTTTTTTGTGAACAATAACATATATACAAAAAAGCTATAAATTTCAAAGCATAGCACCACAATTAGTTTTAGAATATGTTTCAGACTTTGACATGGGTTACAATTTCACAATTTTAGATTTTTACTTTTAGCTGCTCTCAAATACTGGAGACTAAAAGAGATATCAGTTTAATGATTACAGCATTCATATGTATTTGCTAAGTCCTATCTTCTGTGTATCATTCCATCATCACCTCTGATCTTTCTGTACTTGTCTTTGGGGTTGTTTGGGCTATGGCAATTCTAAATTTTTTGTATTGGGAGGGTCTGTCACTAATATGGGGTAGGGAGATGGAACTCTCTGATGTTCTGGAGAGGCTGGGCTAGGTGTCAGTACTTATCTGGACCAGAGACCCATCTGGAGGTTGTAGGTTTCCAGAAAGTTACTCTAGTGCATGGAACCCTTGTGGAATCTTATATATTGTCCTAGGTATTCTTTAGAATTTTCTGGAATGGTCCTCACTGGAGTTTGGCAGGTTATGATAGGTAGAAATGTCTAACTCAAGCTTGCATAGGAGCAACCTCCAGAGTAGCCTCTCGAAACTATTTGAACTCTCTCCACCACTGATACTTTATTAATTATACTTCTTTTCCCCCTTTTGGTCAGGATGTAATTGTTGATCCCGTGGTGCCAGGTCTGGATTCATCCCTGGGAGTCCTCTCCCACATTACCACGGGGACTTACATACCTGAATGTCATCTCCCACTTGAGGGGAAGGACAATGATTTCATTTGCAGAGTTGGCCTTAGAGAGAGTGAGGCCACATCTGAGCAACAACAGAGGTCCTCCAGAAGTAACTCTTAGGCATACCTATAGGTGGTCCAAGTTTCTCCGCTACCTACATTAGCTTCACAAGAGTAAGTCTCATGATCGAGGGCATGGCCTATTGATTTGGGTGTCCCAAAAGTTAGACACAATATCAGGGGATTCCCTGATGTTAAGGTTTAATAGTTCCATATTCTTTCTTCCCTCTCTCAGGGGACTTCGCCAATACTTTTTGATTATCTGCCTAATATACTCTAGGATGTTTCCAGGCATTATAATAATCTATACAGGATTAAAGGACCTGTTTCTTATTCTGTGCTTCCTGTGTTTCAATTATTCAAATGAACTATACCGATAGGTTGAATTAAATTATGCTCTATAGAAAATTTCAGTTCCAGATCAAATATACCTTTCTTCCATGCCAATACTTTTTGATTATCTGCTTAAAATACACTAGGATATTTCCAGGCATTACAATAATCTATACTGGATAAAAGGACCTCTTTCTTATTCTGTGCTTCCTGTGTTTCAATTATTCAAATGAGCTATACCGAGAGGTTGAATTAGATTATGCACTACAGAAAATTTCAGTTCCAGATGAAATAAACCTTTCTTCCATTGGTCTCAAAGAGTATGTGTGGTTCTAAAATATAGACACTGTTTTCCTTATGCCCATGATCTGAATTAATTTAACCCCAACCTATTCAGCTTCGTTCATATCTGTAAATATCAGGTTATATATAAAAAACAGCCTCTCAAAATCCAGAAGTAATAATCACCACTCCGGGCTTAATGTGTCTGCTCTAAAAATTTACAATCTAGGCCCCTGTTTTATTATCAGCATTTTCTAAAGGTAACCATAACCATTGTTTTTTGTTTGTTTGTTTGTTTGTTTCTGGCTTATTTTGTCTCACCAAATGTCCCACATGTCCATTCACATCGTTGCATGCCTCACGATATTGTTCCTTTTTGTAGCAGCACAGCCTTCGTTCATAAGTATATACCATCGTTTGCCAGTCTACTTCTTGGTCAGTGCATACTTCAGCCACCTGCATTCATGGGGCATCATGTAGAGGACTCAAAATCCACAGTTCATCAATACTCTCAATTTTAGATAATTTCATTGTTCCCAAGAGACAGAAAACAATAAGCACATCCTCACCAAATAGGGAGAATAAACCTCCTCTTAACTCTTGTCCCTCACCCCATTATTAACCCCTGCTGTTGCTGTGGTGGTGCCGATAATGTCCTTTTGAACATAGCTTATAACATGCAATAGCTGTTTTCCCCCAGACCCTGGACTTAAGCCTCTTTATACCAGAATCATATCTTTGAGTAATTTTTATGAGAACTCATTCATATTTCTAGTGTGAGTCAGGGGGACACATAGGTCTATATAACCCCTTTCAATCTTGTTCATCTTCAATATGACAAGATTACTTCTAGACCCACTGGAGAAATCTTCACTCCTATCTGTTCCCTTATTGGAGTTCAACCTCATTAGCTAACAGTTCACCCATCTCTAGCTTCTGTGTATCTCAAAGTCCTCTAAATTCTGTATTATAATCCTCTAATTATACCTTATGCTAATCATAGAAGTGGAATCATACAGTATCTGTCCTTTTGTGTCTGGCTAATTTCACTCAGCATTATGTCCTCAAGGCTCATCCATCTTGTCATGTGCTTCAAGACATAATTTGGTCTTACTGCTGCATAATATTCCATTGTATGTATATACCACATTTTGTTGATCCAGTTGTCTGTTGATGGGCATTTGGTTTGTTTCCATCGTTTGCCGATTGTGAAAAATACTGCTGTGAACAGTGGTGTGCTAATGTCTGTTTGTGTCATTGCTTTCAGCTCTTCTGTTTATATACCAAGTAGTACTATTGCTGGATCAAAGGGCAACTTGATATTTAGTTTCTTGAGGAACCACCAAACAGTCTTCCATAGTGGCTGCACCATTATACATTCCCACCAGCAGTGCATAAGTGTCCCAGTTTCCTCCACATCCTCTCCAACGTTTATAGTTTCCTGTTTGTTTAATAGCAGCCATTCTTATAGGTGTGAGGTGGTATCTCATTGTAGTCTTGACTGCATTTCCCTTATAGCCAATGTAAATGAGCAGCTCTTCATGTGCTTTGAGCCATCTGCATTTGCTCTTCAGAAAAATGCCTACTCAAATCTTTAGCCCATTTTATAATTGGGTTGTTTGTTCTTATGTTGTTGAGTTGTATGATTTTTTTGTATATACAGGAAATCAAACGTTTGTCCAACACGTGATTTCCAAATATTTTCTCCCATTGAGTTGGCTGCCACTTCACCTTGTTGACAAAGTTTTTTGAGGTGCAGAAGCATTTGATTTTGAGGAGTTTCCATTTATCTAGTCTTTCTTTTGTTGCTTGTGCTTTGGGTGTAAAGTTTAGGAAGCTACCTCCTATTACGAGGTCTTGAAGATGTTTCCCTACATTTTCTTCTAGAAGCTTTATGGTGCTACTTCTTATATTTTAGGTGTTTGATGGACTTTGAGTTAATTTTTGTGTAGGGTGTAAGATAGGGGTCCTCTTTCATTCTATTGTCTATTGATATCCAGTTCTTTCATGCTCAGTTATTGAAAAGACCATTTTGTCCGAGTTCAGAGGATTTGGAGGCTTTGTCAAAAATCATAGATTTGGTGGTCTATTTCTACACACTCGATTTGATTCCATTGGTCAATGCTTATGTCTTTTTGCCAGTACCATGCTGTTTTGACCACTGTTGCTTTTTAATGGGTTTTAAAGTCAGGGAATGTTAATAACCCCACTTTGTTCTTCTTTTTTAGGATGCTTTTAGCTGTTTGGGGTCTCTCCCTTACAGATGAATTTGGTAGTTAACTTTTCCAAATCTTCCAAGAAGGTTCTTGGAATTTTGATTGGTACTGTGTTGAATCTGTAGATCAATTTGGGGAGAATTGACATCTTAACTATATTTAGCCTTCCTATTCATTAGCAGGGAATGGATATTAAGATCTCCTTTGATTTCTTTTAGCAATGTTATGTAGTTTTCTGCATACAAGTGCATTACGTCCCTAGTTAAGTTCATTCCTTAGTATTTGATTCTTTTAGTTGCTATTTTGAATGGAATTTTCTCCTGCACTGACTCCTCAGCTAGGTCATTTCTTGTGTATAGAAATGCTACTGATTTTTGCACATTATTTTTATATCCCACCATCATGCTGAATTTGTTTATTAGCTCAAGTAACTTTGCTGTAGATTTCTCAGGATCTTCTGAGTATAGTATCATATAATCTACAAATAATGAGAGTTTTACTTCTTCCTTTCCAATTTGGATGCCTTTTATTTCTTTGTCCTGCCTGATTGCTCTAGCTAGAACTTCTAGCACGATGTTGAATAACAGTAGTGACAGTGAGCATCCTTGTCTTGTGCCTGATCTTAGGGGGAAGGCTTTCAATCTCTCTCCATTGAGTACAATGCTGGCTATCGTTTTTTCATATATTTCCTTTATCAGAGTGAGATAGTAACCCTTGATTCCTATCTTTTGGAGTGTTTTTATCAAAAAGGATGCTGAATTTTGTCAAATGGTTTTCAGCATCAATCGAGATGATCATGTGATTTTTCCCTTCTGATTTGTTAATGTGCTACATGATTTTCTTGTGTTGAACCATCCTTGCATTCCTGGTATAAACCCCATTTGGTAGTGGTGTATAATTCTTTTAATGTGCTTTTGGATTCGATTTGCTAATATTTTAATGAGAATTTTCGCATCTGTGTTCATTAGGGAGATGGGCCTGTAGTTTTCCTTTCTTATAGCATCTTTACCCAGTTTTTGTATTAAAATGATATTAGCTTCATAAAATGAGTTCAGTAGAGTTCCTTTTTTTCCTCAATTGTTTGGAAACATTTGAGCAGTATTGGTGTTAGTTCTTTCTGAAATGTTTGATAAAATTCCCCTGTGAAGCAATCTGGCCCTGGGCTTTTCTTATGGAAGATTTTTGATGACTGACTGAATCTCTTTACTTGTGATTGGTGTGTTGAGATCTTCTATTTCTTCCTGATTCAGTGTAGCTTGTTGTGTGTCTCCAGGAATTTGTCCATTTAATCTAAATTGTCTAGTTTGTTGATGTGTATTTGTTCTTAGAATCCTCTTATGATTTCTTTAGGGTCTGTGGTAATGCACCCTTCTCATTTCTGATTTTCTTTATTTGCATCATCTCTCTTTTTTTCTTTGTCAGTCTTGCTAGTGGCCCATCAATTTTATTGATTTTCTCAAAGAACCAACTTTTGGTTTTATTGATTCTTTCTATTGTTCTTTTATCTCCCATTCATTTATGGTTTAATCTTTGTTATCTCCTCTGCTGTTTGTTTTGGGGTTAGTTTGCAGTTCTTTCTCAGGTTCCTCCAGGTGTTTTGTTAAGTCCTTAATATTTGCTCTCTCTTGTTTTTTAATATTGGCATTTAAGGCAATAAATTTCCCTGTCAGCACAGCCTTTGCCACATCCCATGAGTTCTGATAAGTTGCATTATCTTTTTCATTCATCTCCAGATAGCAACTGATTTCTTTAACAATTTCTTGTTTGACCCCCCCCCTTGTTGTTTAAGAGTGTGTTATTTAATCTTCATATATTTGCAAATGTTCTTAACCTTTGGTGGTTTAAAGTTAAGGTATAAGATCCGGTTTTGTCCAATTTTGATTAGAGAAAATGCTTTGAATAATTTCAATATTTTAAAATTTACAAAAACTTGTTTTGTACCACAGCATATGATGTATCCTGGAGAATGTTCCATGAGCACTTGAGAAGAATGTGTAACCTTGTGCTTTCAGGTGCAATGACCTATGTATATGTCTGTTAGGTCTAACTCATTTATACAGTTATTTAATTTCTGTATTTCCTTGTTGATCTTCTGTCTGGTTGTTTTATCTATAGAGGAGAATGCTATATTGAAGTCTCCTAATACTATTGTTGAAACATCTATCACTTCCTTCAGTCTTGGCTAATGTCTGTCTCATGTACTTTGGAGTGCCTTGATTGGGAGCATAAACATTAATGATTGTTATATCTTCTTGATGAATTGACCTTTTAATTAGTATATAGTGTCCTTGTTTGTCTCTTATGATGTCTTTACATTTAAAGTCTATTTTGTCCGGTGTTGGTATAGCTACTCCTGCTTTCTTTTGGGTACTACTTGCATGGAAAATCTTTTTCCATCCTTTCACTTTCAATCTATTTGTATCCTTGTGTATAAGATGAGTCTCTGGCAAGTAGCATATAGCTGGATTATGTTTCTTAATCCATTCTGCCAATTTGTATCTTTCAATTGGTAAGTTTAGTCCGTTACCATTCAAAGTTATTATTGAAAATGCATTTCTTGATTCCACCATCTTATCTTTTTAATTTAATTTGCTACATCTGTATATTCTTTACCCTCTTTCTCTTTGTATTCTTTAAATTACCCTTAGTGGTACTCTTAAATTCTGTGCCCTCCCTCTTCTGTCTATTTTTTTCAGCCTGCAGAATGTCTTTTAGTATTTCTTGTAGTGCCCATCCCTTGTTGACAGATTCTTTTGGGACTTCTTTGTCGGTGAAGACTTTAATCTCTCCCTCAATTTTGAAGGATAATTTGGCTGGGTACAAAATTCTTGGCTGGAAGTCTTTCAGGATCTTGAATTTATCATACCACTGCCTTCTTGCCTCCAGCGTGCCAGTTGAGTAGTCTGAACTCAGTCTTATTTGATTTCCCTTGTATGTAGAAGATTGTTTTTCTGTTGCTGCTTTCAGGATGCTCTGCTTCTCTTCAGCATTTGACAGACTGATTAGTATGTGCCTTGGTGAATGCCTATTTGGATTTATTCTGTTTGGAGTTGTTTAGGCTTCTTTGAGTTGTACATGTACGTCCTTTATGAGGGTTGGGATGTTTTCTCCCATTGTATCCTAAACTACTCTTCCTAGCTCTTTACTCCTCTCTTCTTCTGGGACACCAATGATTCTTATATTTGTGCACTTTGTTTTTTCTATCATTTCTCTGAGTTCCCATTCAATTTTTTCCATCTTTTTTGCCATTTGCTTTTTTCAGTCTTCAAAGTTAATTATCCTGTCCTCTATAACACTTGTTCTTTCTTCTGTCTCTTCAAATCTGGTGTTGTGTGCCTCTAGTCTGTTTTTCATTTGGTCAACAGAGTCTTTAATCTCCATGATTTCCACTATTTTTCTATGTATTCTTTCAAATAACTCTTTATGCTGTTCTGTCTTTTTTATCTCCTTTATGTCATTTGCTATCCCACTTATTTTACTAAATAGAGTTGTATTTCTTTGATTAATTGTTCCAATGTCTGTGTCTCCTCTGGTGTTTTAATTTGGTCATTAGGTAGGACTATAAATGTTTGCATTGTTATATGCTTAGTTCTCTTCTGCTGTCTTCGCTGCATGTAAATATCTTGATAGATTTACTTTGGAAGTTGATTTCTTTCAGTACTCTAAGGCCCCTTGTTTGTGGGATGGTTGAAAGCAGGGAGCAGGGCACGGGGTGGAGCAATCAGTATAGTGATTTGTTTCAGGGTAGTTATGGGCATAGGTTGGGGATGTTATGCTAATGTTTGTGAACATGGGTGCCCAGCAGCCAGGGAGGATGTAGCTTTGCAGGTGCACAAGTCTCAGGGGGTGTAACCTTGGTGTGCACTGGTCTAAGGCATGGGGTCCTCTGTATGCATGTGTAGAGGTGTGGCAGCAGGTTGGCATTAAGCTTTCATTGATTGGGGGCAGATGTGACCCAGCTGTGCAGGTCGGCACTTTCTCAGAACTGGGGGAAGTGAGGCTGAGGGTTCTGTGTATGCACGGTTCTAGGATTGCTGTAGGGTGTGATTCCCAGAGCTGAATGACATGATTGGGGGCCCGTACGCATGCGTGGGCCTGGCAGTGATGTAAATGGATGCTCTGAGATCAAGGAGGGCGTGGCGATGCTGTGCAACACTTTGGGTGAGGGGTGGCAGTAGCCTAGGTATGGAGGTTAATGCCTGCCACCTTTATTTGCTGGCAGTATCATACAGGGAACAGGGAGGGGGAGGTAGTGCTCAGGACAGATGCAGGAAATTTGGGTTGGGCTGCACTTGGGGTGGGGGTTTGGGACAGGTATGTGCACTGGGGACTGGTGGGGTGGGGGTGCCTGGAGTGTGAGGAATGGGAGTGGGTGAGCGGTTTCAGGTGTGTGGGGTGTTTGGTTAATTGCTGGTCATGGGGCTGTGCTGGTGAGGGTAGCATGCCCAAGGAATGTGGTCTGGCTTACTTCCTAGTTCTGTGTTGCTGTCAGTGCACTCCCATGGGCTCCGCAGCTCCATACCTCTGCATCAGGCTCTAGCTTTCTGCCTGTCAGTTCCTTAGCCTCTGCATGCAGGTCTGTAGCATATGGTGCAGAAGGCTTTCCCAGGTCAGCTGTACTCCCGAATTGCCACCTCAGTTGCCCTCCTGTCCCTTTTCTAACTTTTTGTGGAGCTGGACTAATCTTGAGTTACTCTAGTCAGCCATCTTCCCAGAACTCCTGTGTTGGCATTTTGATTCCACTTTTCATGGCACATATTACCAATTTGGTTTGCGTTTTAAAACTTAGGCAAAACACTTAATCTAAGAATGGCACCTTTTAAATTTTAAAGTAACTGTAGTCAAGCCTATTTAAAAAGCCAGCATGTTTTCAACAGATGGTTTTGTAATAGCTTCTATTAGGCAAGTAGGCCAAGTTGAGCACAATGCAAAAAAAGTTGCTCTTTGTCCAGGATACAGATATGGCAACCCAGGTAATGGGATGGTCTTCTGGAGAAGGAGGACTATTCACTGGCAGCACCAACATTGTCATGGCCTTGCCTAATGATATTTATGATTTGCATCACTCCTCCAAAGTCAAACTGGCCACCCCTCAGCTTGTCATGCTGGCAAGTGTGCCCTTGACTGGGGAAGTTAATGGCACTTGTTGTAATGGTGCCTGGCTGGAAATGGTGCCAGCTGAGCCCTGTTCCAGGTTCAGAAGTCTTGTTGCTAAAAGAATTTAGACAAATGAGAGGGCCAATAGGAATAAGCAGTAAAGTTTATTAAAAGGAATGAGACAGAAACTACACATTAAAGAGATAATACAGACATGTTCAAGGGAGAAACACACTGAGTGGGAGTGGGTTAGCTTGTTTAATAGGAAGGGTTTTTTTAGTGGCATGTTTCCATAGTAACCTTTGAACACTAGGTCTTACATGGTTTATATTAACCAGGTGCTTACAGAGCTAGCATTATTTCAGGAAGAGATAACTATTGATGCTTGTGGTCAACCTGTCACATATCCAGAATTTGTCTTAGGGCAGATGTTTAACAATCTTTAGAACAACAGGCTTTGTGTTATTAACTGATTTTGCTTTGGGCCCAAGATTTTTCATGCTTTTATGGTTTGAGGAGGTTTTGATGGTTTCAGGAGTTTGGGGGGCTTTAGGGGAAATTTTTGTCCTGTCAAGTTTGCAGCTAAAGTTTTCAGTTTGCATTACTTCCCTTGGAGCTAGATAAGAAAAAAAGTACTTTCAGCTGTCCCTTAACTCTTTTAGAGGTAGGTGGGAAACTAAGAATTTGCAGTTGTCTGTTAACTTTTTCAGAGTTGGATTGGAAACCAGGAACTTGCAGTTGTCTCATTTTATCCTGCTTTACTGTGATTACCTGCTTGAGGAAGAAAGGCAGATGGCAGAATTGATGCCAGGTAGTGATGGGAAGGACTTGTAGAGTCTCCTGAAATAAAAGGTGAACCTAATGGAATTGAAAGCATGGAACTGGAAGTTTGAAACTCAGTGTTATAGAACTACAGCCTGTATTTGAGGTATCTGTTGCCCCAGAAATGTATAGCTCAAATTAAGATCTTCCTACTGGAACATCTGGAGCAGAGGACAAATGCAAGAATTTGAAGACAAAACCCTTTTGCTGTAAGCCATGCCAGTCTGAAGCAGGGTCTGAAGAACAATTTCTTCATCATATTAGAGTTCACAGTGCCAAGAAATTTTTTGTGGAAGAAAGTGCAGAGAAGCAAGCAAAAGCCAGGGAATTTGATTCTTCCGCTGCAGAAGAGGGAGGTGTCTCCATAGGCCCATTTGCTATAAGTGCTGTGGCTATACTGCCAACCAATATGATCACTAAATACTGTGCATCTGAAACACCCCACCAGAGAGCTGGGGATAATCAGTGAGTGTACCATAGCATTATTTACACAGTAAGTGAATATCACTTGAGTAAACACTTGAAAAATCATTTTCCTTGGAAAGTATACACATGTGGAAAAAGCAACTATTTTTCAAAGAGAAAATACAGTTATGTTCAGTGTGTTCGAACTCACACAGGAGAACACCATCATAAATGCTTTGTCCTTACTCAAGTTTTCAGAAGACTCATCTAACCAGACATATACATACTCATTCAGGTGAGAAGCCATTTAAATATGATCAGTGCAGTTGTGTGAACTCTAATCAACATGAGGTAACCCACCATGTGAGACAGGTTCACAGTGGACATAAACCTCTTGACTGCCCACACTGTGACTACAAAACAGCAGTTAGAAATAACTTCAAAAAATCGCCATAGAGGGCAATGGTGGCTTGGTGGCAGAGTTCTCACCTGCAATGCTGGAGACCTGGGTTCATTTCGTGGTGCCTGCCCATGTAAAAAAAAAGTAAAAAAAAACACACAGAGCTTTATGTTAACCCACAGTACTTCAGTTACCCTATTGGTGACTATGCATCTTCAAGAAGTGAAATCTGAAGTATCATTTCAAATCTAAGCATTCTACTTGTCCTAATAAAATGATGAATATTTCAAAACTGAAACTTAAAAGCACAAAAAGCAGGAGGATGACTTGCTCAATAACGATATTAGCAATGATAAAATAGAAACACAGCTGACAAAAATAAAGGGAGATGTGACCATGCACACCTCTCCCCCAAAAAAGTAAAATAAAAATAAAAGGCGATGTGTCTGGAAATAAATATGAGAAGCTTGTAAAAGTGGAAAAAAAGATAAGGTTTCAAAAGAGAAAAAGCCTTATAGTAATGCCTCAGTAGTTCAAGTGACTTCTAGAATTGGCAAATCTGCAACCGACCCTAAAGAGATGGATGTACATACAGGAAATGAATTCTATAAAGCAGAAAAACAAAAGGAAGATGGAAACTGAAGCCCATTTCTTTAATGATCCTATGCACGATAAAGAAGTTGTGACAAAAAAAAAAAAAGAAAAAGAAGGTGAAAAGCAGATCTAAAAACTGTCAGAAAGTACCAAAGCGTGGCTGCAAAGTGGAGGAGAATAAAAAGCAAAACACTGGCATGAAAAAAGGTACACAGGAGAAGACTCCAAAAAAACAAATCAAGTAAACAAAGCAGCAAGCCATCTCAAATGACTCCTGCTCAGAAGGGATGTGTTCAGTCTGGAGTTGCTCAGACAGAGCTTTCTCATACGGAGTCTGCTTAGAAGGGGACTGTTCCAATGGTGTCACCTTCTATAGTGTCTGCTCAGATGGAACCTCTTCCCATGGAGTCTGCTCAAATGATGCAGGCTCAGTTGGAGCCTCCTTTCATAGATTCTATTCAGATGGAATCACCTTCCATGGATTCTCTTCCTCCCATGGGAGCTTCCTTCTCAGATGGAGCGGATCCCCAGAGGGTCTCCTCATCCAAAAGATAGTTCAATGGAAACGTCTGGCAGGCAGAGTGAAATGGGACAGAACGAGGAAGTACTTATTGAAGTTGACTTAATGCCTGTTAACAAAGATAGACAGATCTTAAAGGAAAGCACATGTGTGTAGGATCTCCTACCACCATCACCAGCACTGCCAAAGGAAAACTGAAAAGAAGAGGAATCAAAAGACCAAAATTTAAGCTCTGTAGGGAAAGGAATTAAAGACGTCCTTCTTCAGAAAGTAGACGAGGCAGATAAAAATGTATAGCTGGTCCTGAATCTACCAGTATTTCAACCTCTGAACCAAACTTGAAAATTTCAGAGCATGAAATTTTAGTTGGTAAATGTCAGGCTGACACTACGCTTTGTGAAATGGAAACTGACACCAATGAGAATACAACAGAAAATCTTGCTGGTAAAGACTCGGCAGTTGAAGAGCCAGTTTCCCCAGTACTTCTTCCCCCACCAATAGAAAAAGGAGAAGCAATGTCCAAAACTGGTCTGGCATCACCTCCTGTTACCGCAGTAGTCAGTGAGTCTCGAGAAATTGCTGAAAGTGAAAGCATCCACAGTCATGATGAAAGTGACCTAAGTGACAACATGTCAGAGGGTAGTGATGATTCTGGATTGAAAGGGGCTTGGCCAGTTCCACAAGAAACTAGGAGAAAAAAATGAAAAAGAAGCCTTGGGAATCAAAGTAATTGAGGGATATTGTTTGTATATTTTTAATTTTTATTTTAGAAAGGAAAAATATTCCAACAAACACCTAAAACACCATTTGACTAATGCATATTTTCTTGAAAAAGCAGCTAAAGGGCAGCAGTAATTAAACTTTGGACTAGGCCATAGTTCTTACTTTTTTAAGCTCCATTACATTTTATATTCATTTACAGTAATAGACAACCTTTTATTTTTAAGATTGCTTTCATTAGTGCTGTGTTGGTTTTTCAGTGGTACTGTTTTCCATATAACTTTTTGCATACCATTTGATTGTAAAAGTTAGCAGATCTGAGAGACCTAGTGTACTAAAACTGTGGAAACCTGAATCTGTAAGTTTTTTTATTTAATTGAAATAAGAAAGCCAAGGTGGTATAATAGCAGTCTATTTTATCCAGCTACAATGCGTCAATTTGTTTTATTATTTCTATTTTACTGTTTCACTTTAGTTTACTGTTAGTTCTTTTTTTCAGCTCTATAAAAATTGACATACTTGATAGCAAATTATTTAAAGACTTTGCCTCCTTTATCTAAAGTTAGCACTTTAAAATTTTTTAGGGTTGAGAAGAGACATTTAAATTGAAGAAAAATTCCCCCAACAATTAACAGTGTATTGGTTCAGGTATTTACTTCCTGAGTTTTGATCAATATTTCTTATTTGTATATGTTAGTTGTCATAAAAACTGATTTTGGTGGGGTTTTTTTGTGTATGTGGTTTAATGGCTTAAGATGTTGCAATTTTTTTTAAACCTATGCAGCTAAGGATTTTTTAGAAATAGCATTTGTGTTTAACGGTAACACTTCATAAATATATATGCATGTTTATTTTGGCCTCCTTGGAGTGATGCTTTTAGGCTTGTTTGCAAAAGAGCAATTTATTTTTCTTTGCTGCAGTAGTTATTTTTGCAGAGTGTTAGTGTGTCCAAGTTTGTGAGCAAATGAAACATGCAGGTTCAGTCCAGTGGTTTGATTTTCACATACCTATGCTAGAATCTGTATTTCATGTAATTTATTTGTTTTGAATGGATGTAGTAAATTTGCAACTCTGAATTTTGATTTTGCAATAAATAAACCACTAGGCTCTATATTGAATAGTCTTTTTTTTTTGGAATGGGCTTTTTCTTTTCTTTTATACCAACCGTCAGTAATAATTTTTTTTTTTTTGCCTGTTAAGCAGCTCTTTCCTAACTGTACAGTGCTAAATCATATCTTTGAGGTAAACTGTTTTTCAAAATGGCTATTCAACTGAATAAAGAATTGCAGTGATATTTGAAAACTTCAATCCTGGAATTAGGAGACATAATTATTCCTTCAAGTTACAGAATATCACTTGTGAAATTCCAAAGCCGTAGCTATTTCATAGAGAGCCTTAGAGTAAGAGAATAGTATGAGCGTTGGCAGACCAGCTGCCATTTCCTGTGAATACAGTAAAAAAGGCTGGCTAAATTTAAAAGTACAGTCCAGATTAAAAAAAAAACACATTCTCAGGGTTCTCCACAATTTAGTGAGTGCCCTGGCTGTTCCTCTGGCAGCCTTTTTCTACAGGCAAGGCCTCAAATGAATTGCAACTATTTTGGTTCTCTAAGGAGCACTTTATATGAAAAAAGGCATGGACTCCTCAATTTTTTTCTAAGTTCTTAGGTCAGTCGCCAAAGAATATGAAAGACTGCATCGTAGGATTTTTGGCAGTTCTGACCATTCATTGGCATAAAATAAATTATGATTCCAATAGGGAATCTTGAATAATTCTAACCCCCCATGTCCTATTTTGGAATAGCTACATTAATATATCATTTATTTTCTTTTTATTTGATGTTATCTTTGAGGCAAGTTTCAGAGTTTGGTAGTACAACTTGAAAGATTAGGAAAAGCATTAATGAAGTATGGGTAAAAAATTTGTGAAACAACTGAAAATGATGTTTTACTTAAAAGATGGTTGAACTTCGTATGGGGGGTAAGATGGCCAATTACAGTAGCTCAAGCTTAGCTCTGCTCCACGGAAAAGTTAGAGAAGTGACAGGAGGGCAACTGAGGTGGCGGTTAGGGGGTTGACCTGGGAGAGCCTTTGCACCACATGCGGCGGCCCTGATTACAGAGGCTGAGGAACTGAGAGGCAGAAAGCTGGATCCTGGCGTGGAGCTGTGGAGCCACAGAGCCTGCAGGAGTGCACAGACAGCAGCTGGGGACTAGGAAGTAAGCCAGGCCATGGTCCTTGGGTGTGCTACCCTCACCAGCACAGCCCTGTGACCGACGACTCACCCCACACCCCATGCACCTGAACCCCGTCATCCACTCCCATTCCCCACGTTCTACATCCCCCCACCTCACCAGCCCCCAGTGCATGTACCTGCCCCCTACCCCCACCCCAAGTACAGCCCAACACACCTCTCCTGCACCCCTCCTGAGCACTACCTCCCCTTCTCTGTTCCCTGCAGGCTGTTGCCAGCACATAAAGGCTGCGGACACTAACTTCTATACCTAAGCTATCCCTGCCACCCCTTACCCCCCCATCCCACCCACACCATCCATAGTGTCTCATAGCCTCACTTAGCCCCACCTGAGCTCTGTGCATCCATTTACGGAACTCTCAAGCCCACGCATGCTCACGAGCTGCCAATCACGTTATTCAGCTGTGAGAACTGCACTTTACAGCAGTCCTAGAACCACACATGGGCAGGGCCCTCATCCACACTGCCCAACTCTGAGAAAGTGCTGACCTGCGCAGCCAGGTCACATCTGCCCCCAATCCATAAAGATATAATGGCGACCTGCTGCCCCAGCTCTACACATGCGCACAAAGGGTCCTGTGCCTTAGACCAGCACACAACAGGGTTATTCCCCCCAGACCAGTGCACCAGCACAGCTATGTTGTCCCTGGCCGCTGGGCACCCATGTTCACAAGCATCACGGTAACATCTCCAAACTGCACCTGTACCTGCCCTGAAACAAATCACCGCAGTGAGTGCCCACCTCTTGCCCTGCTCCCTGCTGTACAATCATCCCACAAACACAAGGCCTTAGACTCCTGAAAGAAATCAACTCCCAAATAAATCAATCAAGATATTTACATGCGATGAAGACAGCAGATGATCACCAAGCATATCACAATGCAGACAGATTAGCCCTGCCTAATGACCAAATTAAAACACCAGAGGAGACACAGACATTGGAACAACTAATCAAAGATGTTTAATCAAATCTACTTAATAAACAAGTGGGATAGCAAATGACATAAAGATCAAGAAGAGACTAGAAGAGCATAAAGAGGAATTTGAAAGAATAAATAGAAAAATAGCAGAAATCACAGAGATTAAAGACTCTGTTGACCAAATGAAAAACAGACTAGAGGCACACAACCATATTTGAAGAGACAGAAGAAAGAATAAGTGATATAGAGGACAGGATGACTGACTTTGAAGACTGAAAACAGCAAATGGCAAAAAAGATGGGAAAAAATGAATGGGAAATCAGGGAAATGATAGCCAAAACACAGTGCACAAATATAAGAATCATTGGTGTCCTAGAAGGAGAAGAGAGGAGTAAAGGGCTAGGAAGAGTAGTTTAGGATACAATGTGGGGAAAACTTCCCACCCTCATAAAGAACATAAATATGCAAGTCAAAGAATCCCAAAGAACTCCAAACAGAATAAATCCAGATAAGTCTTCAGCAAGGCACATACTAATCAGTCTGTCAAATGCTGAAGAGAAGCAGAATATCCTGAAAGCAGCAAGAGATAAACAATCTACTACATACAAGGGAAATCAAAGAAGACTGAATCCAGACTACTCAACTAGCACCCGGGAGGTGAGAAGTCAGTGGTATGATATATTCAGGATCCTGAAAGAGAAAGACTTCCAGCCAACAATTCTGTACCCAGCCAAAATGTCCTTCAAAATTGAGGGAGAGATTAAAGCTTTCACAGACAAAGAAGTCCTGAAAAAATTTGTAAATAAGAGACCAGCCCTACAAGAAATACTAAAAGGAGTTCTGCCTGGTGAAAAAAAAGCACAAGAGAGGGAGGTCTGTAGGAGGGCACAGAATTGAAGAGTACCACTAAGGGTAATCCAAAGACTACAAAGAGACAGAGGGAAAAGAATATGTAGATCTGACAAATTAAATAAAAAGATAAGATGGTGAAATCAAGAAACGCATTTTTAGTAATAACTTTGAATGTTAATGAACTAAATTTACCAATTAAATGATACAGATTGGCAGAATGGATTAAGAAACATAATCCAACTATATGCTGCTTACCAGAGACTCATGTTAGACACAAGAATACAGATAGATTGAAAGTGAAAAGAGGAAAAGAATTTCCATGCAAGTTGTAACCAAAGTCCCATTTAAAGTCTATTGGACAAAACAGACTTTAAATGGGAAGACATTATAAGAGACAAAGAAGGACACTATATACTAAGTAAAGTGTCAATTCACCAAGATATAACAATTTCATAAATGTTTATACTCCAATTCAAGGAGCTCCAGGTACATGAGACAGATATTGGCAAAACTGAAGGGAAGATAGATGTTTCAACAATAATAGTAGGAGACTATAATACACCACTCTCCTCTATAGATAGAAGAACCAGACAGAATATCAGCAAGGAAACGAAGTTAAATAACCTGATAAATGAGTTAGACCTAACAGATTTATAGATAGATAGATAGATAGATAGATAGATAGATAGATAGATCATTGCACCCAAAAGCACAAGGTTACAAGTTCTTTTCTAGTGCTCATGGAACATTCTCCAGGATAGATCAAATGCTGGGGAACAAAACAGATTTTTGTAAACTAAAAAAAATTGAAATTATTCAAAGCACTTTCTCTGATCACAATGGATGAAGCTGGATCTCAATAACCACCAAAGATCAAGAACATTCACAAATATATGGAGATTAAATAACACACTGTTAAAGAACCAGTGGGTAAAAGAAGAAATTGCTAGGGTAGCTATCTGGAGATGAATGAAAATGAAAATACAGCCTATCAGAACTTATGGGATGTGGCAAAGGCTGTGCTGACAGGGAAATTTCTTGCCCTAAATACCCATATTGAAAAACGAAGAAATCACAAAACTTGAGGGCTTAACAGAAAACCTGTAGGAATTTGAGAGAGAACAGCAAACTAACCTCAAAACAAATAGGAGAAGAGAAATAACAAAGTTAAAGCAGATATAAATGAATGGGAAAACAAAAGAACAATAGAAAGAATCAATAAAACCAAAAGTTGGTTCTCTGAGAAAATCATTAAAATTGATGGGCCACTAGCAAGACTGAGAAAGAAATAAAGAGAGACAATGCAAATAAAAAAATCAGAAAAGAGAAAGGTGCATCACCACAGACTCTGAAAAAATCATAAGAGGATACTATGAACAACTATACATCAACAAACTAGACAACTTAGATGAAATGGACAAATTCCTGGAGATGCAAAAACAAACTACACTGACTCAGGAAGAAATAGAAGATCTCGACACACCAATCACAAGTAAAGAGATTCAGTCAGTCATCAAAAATCTTCCATAAGAAAAGCCCAGCGCCAGATGGCTTCATAGGGGAATTTTACCAAACATTTCAGAAAGAACTATCACCAATCCTGCTTGAACGTTTCCAAACAATTGAGGAAAAAGGAACTCTACCTAACTCATTTTATGAAGCTAATATCATTTTAATACCAAAACCAGGTAAAGATGATATAAGAGAGGAAAACTACAGGCCCATTGCCTAATGAACATAGGTGCAAAAATTCTCATTGAAATATTAGCAAATCAAATCCAAAAGCACATTAAAAGAATTATACACCACTACCAAGTGGGGTTTATGCCAGGAATGCAAGAATGGTTCAACACAAGAAAATCAATTAATATAATACAGCACATTAACAAATCAGAAGGGAAAAATCACATGATCATCTTCATTGATGCTGAAAAACCATTTGACAAAATTCAGCATCCTTTTCTGATAAAAACACTGCAAAAGATAGGAATCAAGGGTTACTATCTCACTCTGATAACGGGAATATATGAAAAACTGATAGCCAGCATCGTACTCAATGGAGAGAGACTGAAAGCCTTCCCCCTAAGATCAGGTACAAGACAAGGGTGCCCACTGTCACCACTGTTATTCAACATTGTGCTAGAAGTTCTAGCTAGAGCAGTCATGCTGGACAAAGAAATAAAAGACATCCAAATTGGAAAGAAAGAAGTAAAACTCATTATTTCAGATGGTATGATACTATACTCAGAAGATCCTGAGAAATCTACAGCAAAGTTATTTGAGCTAATAAACAAATTCAGCAAGTTGGCTTGATATAAAATTAATGTGCAAAAATCAGTAGCATTTCTATACACAGGGAGTATGTGTGTGTATAGAAATGTGTGTGTATAGAAACTCCTCCTAGCTTAGGAGTCAGTTCAGGAAAAATTCCATTCAAAATAGCAACTAAAAGAATCAAATACTAAGGAATGAACTTAACTAGGGATGTAATGCACTTGTATGCAGAAAACAACATAACATTGCTAAAAGAAATCAAAGGAGATCTTAATATCCATTCCCTGCTAATGAATAGGAAGGCTAAATATAGTAAGATATCAATTCTCCCCAAATTGATCTATAGATTCAACACAGTACCAACCAAATTTCCAACAACCTATTTTGAAGATTTCAAAAAGCTAACTATCAAATTTATCTGTAAGAGAGATAGACCCTTAATAACTAAAAGCATCCTATAAAAGAAGAATGAAGTGGGTGAATTAACACTCCCTGACTTTAAAATCTATTAAAAAGCCACAGTGGTCAAAACAGCATGGTACTGGCACAAAGACAAAAAAATTGACCAATAGAATCTAATCACGAGTGCAGAAATAGACCACAAAATCTATGTTCAACTGATTTTTGACAAGGCCTCCAAATCCTTGAAAGTGGGACAAAATAGCCTTCTCAATAACTGGGCATGGAAGACCTGAATATCAATAGAGAAGAGAATGAAAAAGGACCCCTATCTTACACCCTACACAAAAATGAACTCAAAGTCCATCAAACACCTAAACATAAGAACTAGTACCATAAAGCTTCTAGAAGAAAATGTAGGGAAACATCTTCAAGACCTAGTAATAGGAGGTAGCTTCCTAAACTTTACACCCAAAGCACAAGCCACAAAAGAAAAAATAGATAAGTGGGAACTCCTCAAAATCAAATGCTTCTGCACCTCAAAAGACTTTGTCACAAGGTAAAGACAAAGCCAACTCAATGGGAGAAAATATTTGGAAATCACGTGTTGGACAAACGTTTGATTTCCTGTATATACAAAGAAATCATACAACTCAACAACCTAAAAACAAACAACCCAATTATAAAATGAGCTAAAGATATGAATAGGCATTTTCTGAAGATCAGATACAGATGGCTTAAAAGTATATGGAGAGTTGCTCATTTTCATTGGCTATAAAGGAAATGCAGATCAAGACTACAATGAGATACCACCTCACACCTATAAGAATGGCTGCTATTAAACAAAACAGAAAATTATAGATGTTGGAGAGGATGTGGAGAAACTGGGACACTTATGCACTGCTGGTGGGAATATATAATGGTGCAGCCACTATGGAAGACTGTTTAGCGATGCCTTAGGAAATTAAATATTGAGGTGCCCTATGACCAAGTAGAACAACTTGGTATGTACCCAGAAGAGCTGAAAGCAACAACACAAACAGACATTTGTACACCAATGTCTATGGCAGCATCATTCACAATTGCCAAAAAATGGAACCAAACCAAATACCCAACAATAGACAAGTGGATCAATAAAATGTGGTATATACATACGATGGAATATTATGCAATAGTAAGACAAAATGACATCCTAAAGCACATGACAAGGTGGGTGAGCCTTGAGGACATAATGCTGAGGAAAACTAGCCAGACATAAAAAGATAGATACTGTATGATTTCACTTTTATGACCAGCATAGTTATCATCAGATCTTATAATACAGAATATATGGGACTTATAGATACATAGAAGCTAGAGATAGGTGAACTGTTAGCTAATGTGGTTGAACTCCAATATAACGGAATAGATAGGAGTGAAGGTGATTCTACAGTGGATCTAGAAGTAATGCTACCATATTGAAGATGTACATGATTGAAAGGGGTTGTATAGACCTACATGTCCCACTGAGTCACACTAGAAATATGAATGAATTCTTGTAAGAATTACTTCAAAGATATGATTCTTGTATGAAGAGTGTTTAAGTCCAGGGTACAGGGGAAAACTGCTATTGCATGCTATGAGCTATGTTCAAAAGGAAACCATCAGCCCTACCACAGCAACAGCAGAGCTGGAACATGGGGTGAGGGACAGGGGTTAAGAGCAGGTTTGGATTTCCTATTTGGCTCGGCTGTGTTTGTTGTTTTCTTTCTCTTGGGAACAATGAAATTATGTGGAATTGAGGGTGTTGATGGATTCTGAACTTTGATCCTTCTTCTACATGATGCCTGATGAATGTAGGTGGCTGAAAGATAAACTAACAGAAAAGTAGATTGGCTAACAATGGGGTATATTTATGAATAAAAGTTGTGCTGCTACAAAAAGGAGCAAAGTCATGAGATATGCAACGATGTGAACAAACATGCAGAACATTTGGTGAGACAAAATAAGTCAGAAACAAAAAAACAACAATGGTAAGGTCACCTTTAGAGAATGCTTATAAGAAAACAGGGGCCTAGATTGTAAGCTTTTAGAACAGACACAAGTCCTGAGTGGTGATTATTATTTCTGGATTTTGAGAGGCTGTTTTTTATATGTATCTGATATTTAGAGATAGGAATGAAGCTGGCCAGGTTTGGGGTAAAGAAATTCAGAACATGGGGGAAAGGAAGACAATGTCTATACTTTAGAACCACACATACTGTTTGTGATCAATGGAAGAAAGTTTTATGTGATCTGGAACTGAAATTTTCTGTAGTGCATAATCTAATTTAGCCTATCTGTTTAGATCATTTGAACAGCTGAAACACAGGAAGCACAGAATAAGAAAGTGGTCCTTTAATCCTGTATAGATTATTGTAATGCCTAGAAACATCCTAGAGTATGTTAAGCAGATAACCAAAAAGTATTGGCAAAGTCCCCTCAGAGAGTGGAGAAAGACTATGAAACTATTAAACCTTACCGTCAGGGAATCCCCTGATACTGTGTCATCTTTAGGGACGCCCAAATCAATAGACCATGCCCTCGATCACGAAGCTTACTCTTGTGAAGCTTATGTAGGAGGCAGAAAAGCTTAGACTATCTATAGGCATGCCTAAGAGTTACTTCTGGGGGACCTGTGTTGTTGCTCAGATGTGGCCTCAGTCTCTCTAAGCCCAAATCTGCAAGTGAAATCATTGTCCTCCCCACTACGTGGGACCTGACATCCAGGGGTAAAAATCTCCCTGGCGAGGTGGGAGATGACTCCCAGGGATGAATCCAGACCTGGCGCTGTGTGATCAACAATTACATCCTGATCAAATGGGGGGAAAAGAAGTGTAATTAATAAAGTGTCAGTGGCAGAGAGAGTTCAAATAGAGTCGAGAGGCTACTCTGGAGTTTGCTCTTACACAAGCTTCAGGTAGATCTTGCTACCTATCATGACCTGACAATCCTAAACCAGGACCATTCCAGCCAATCCTAAAGAACACCAAAGGCAATTGATAAGATTCCACAAGGGTTCCATGTACTAGAGTAACTTCCCAGAAACCTACAACCTCCAGATGGGTCCCTGGTCCAGATAAGTCCTGAAACCTAGCCCAGCCTCTCCAGCACATCAGATAGTTCCATCTCCCTAACCCATATTATTAGCAGACCCTTCCCATGTAAAAAATTTAGAATTGCCATAGCCCAAAGAACCCTAAAGCAAGATATGGAAAGATCAAAAGTGACGGTGGAGTTATACATAGAAGATAAGATTTAACAAATGAATATGAATGCTGAATCATTAAATTGTATCTCTTTTGGTCTGTGGTATTCTAGAGCAGCTAGAAGTAAAAACCTAAAATTGTTAAATTGTAACCCATGTCAAAGTCTGAAATATTGTTCTACAACTAATTGTGGTGCTGTTCTTAGAAATTTATAGTTTTTTTGTATATGTTATTTTTCACAAAAAAGAAGGGTAAAAGTCTATTGTGTTGATAAAAAAAATATTTAAGCTCTCTAGCCTCTATATTCTGGAGGAGCTAGAAGGAAAAATAGAAGAAGATTGTATGGTAGCCCATGTCAAACTCTGGGGTCTATCCTGTAACCACTTGTTGAAGAGTGCTTTGAAAGCTATTGTTTTTTTATTTCTTTGCTTTGAATATATGTTATACTATACAGTAAAAAAAGGTTAAAAAAAGAATTAGGAGTATAAAAGAGAAGGTAGGACTTAAAAATGAATATGACTGCTGAATTATTATATTGATATTTCTGTTGGTCACTAGTGTCTTGGTGCAGTTAGAAGAAAGAACAAAAAATCTCAGAACTATAACCCATTACCAAGCTTTAAAATGTATCTACAACTACTTGTTAAAATATACTTGGAAATTTATTGCTTTTTTGTATCTATATTATATTTCACAATAAAAAAAAGTAAAAAAAAAAATAGATGGTTGAACATAATTGATTGGGCAGCCAAAGATTTAAGGGAATGGAAGATTCTCAAGGCATGAAGAATAAGTTGTATGATATGGTGTGTGTTTTGTGTGTATGAATGCGAATTAAATGATGTTGAGTTCTAAGCTCCAGCAGTCATTGTCCCAGAAGATCAAACTGTAGATATTTATGTTTTAGGCCACAAATTATAAAGCTAGTCAAATCTTTCTAACAACTAGTTTTAATGTTCATTGGTACATTTTATGTAAGTTACCTTTTATGGTATATATATAAAAGATTGATCATATGCATTAATTAGAGATAGGGAATCAGAGTTTGTCGAAAAAAATTTGAGGTTTATTTGCAGAAAACCTTGAAAAATAGGCTGTTGGGGAATGCTGAAGAATTCAACGTATTTCTAATCTAATTTTTAGACTAGAATGTTGAACACAAAAATAGCAGGTAACCAAAACCTTTATAATTGATCTGTAAAAACATTATTACTGGAAATTGAGGTGGGACTTGATGCCTTTTTTCCAGGATGTAAGAACTTGATTGTCAGGACTATAAAAGGTTCTGAATCTTAATGCTATGTATTTGTACTTAATAAAATATTATCAGTGAACAGTATGTTGGTAATATGAACTTTCTGGTCCAGTTGGGAGTTCTTCCATTTGAAAAATGTGACATTTGAATGGAAGTTTTAATTTTGTCAGTCCCCCTCCTATAGAATTCAAGCTAGCATTTTCCATTTGATAGAGGAGCAAAACATGAGCATGTTTCTTGTAAATTATTGTTTAGTGACTAATAGAGAACTTGAAATACTAGAATACATTATAAGCCTAATCCTTGGTAGTCTAATGAAAAGGTATCTCTTTTAATCTTTTGAGAATATATTCACACTGTTTTGCAAGATATTTTAAGTTCTATTTTTCTCTCCTTTTCAGAGCTGCTTTTTCTTTGGGGTTACTTTTTTTTTTTTTTCGGTGAAATTCACAAGGGGATAGGCATTTTTGATAAGGCTTGCTATAAGTAGGTGGATATTCTGCTGTAGTCTTCCAAGAAAGGCCCTTTTATTTTATTTATTTATTTTTTTTATTAATTAACAGAAAAAAGAAAAAAAAGAAATTAACCCAACATTTAGAAATCATACCATTCTACATATGCAATCAGTAATTCTTAACATCATCACATAGATGCATGATCATCGTTTCTTAGTACATTTGCATTGGTTTAGAAGAACTAGCAACACAACAGAAAAAGATATAGAATGTTAATATAGAGAAAAAAAATAAAAGTAATAATAATAGTAAAAACAAAACAAAACAAAAAAAAACAACCAGAGAGACAAAAACAAACAAAAAACAAAACAACAACAACAACAAAAAAAACTATAGCTCAGATACAGCTTCATTCAGTGTTTTAACATGATTACTTTACAATTAGGTATTATTGTGTTGTCCATTTTAGAGTTTTTATATCTAGTCCTGCTGCACAGTCTGTATCCCTTCAGCTCCAATTACCCATTATCTTACCCTGTTTCTAACTCCTGCTGGACTCTGTTACCAATGACATATTCCAAGTTTATTCTCGAATGTTGGTTCACATCAGTGGGACCATACAGTATTTGTCCTTTAGTTTTTGGCTAGACTCACTCAGCATAATGTTCTCTAGGTTCATCCATGTTATTACATGCTTCATAAGTTTATCCTGTCTTAAAGCTGCATAATATTCCATCGTATGAATATACCACAGTTTGTTTAGCCACTCGTCTGTTGATGGACATTTTGGCTGTTTCCATCTCCTTGCAATTGTAAATAACGCTGCTATAAACATTGGTGTGCAAATGTCCGTTTGTGTCTTTGCCCTTAAGTTCTTTGAGTAGATTCCCAGCAATGGTATTGCTGGGTCATATGGCAATTCTATATTCAGCTTTTTGAGGAACCGCCAAACTGCCTTCCACAGTGGTTGCACCATTTGACATTCCCACCAACAGTGGATAAGTGTGCCTCTTTCTCCGCATCCTCTCCAGCACTTGTCATTTTCTGTTTTGTTGATAATGGCCATTCTGGTGGGTGTGAGATGATATCTCATTGTGGTTTTGATTTGCATTTCTCTAATGGCCAGGGACATTGAACATCTCTTCATGTGCCTTTTGGCCATTTGTATTTCCTCTTCTGATAGGTGTCTGTTCAAGTCTTTTTCCCATTTTGTAATTGGGTTGGCTGTATTTTTGTTGTTGAGTTGAACAATCTCTTTATAAATTCTGGGTACTAGACCTTTATCTGATATGTCGTTTCCAAATATTGTCTCCCATTGAGTAGGCTGTCTTTCTACTTTCTTGATGAAGTTCTTTGATGCACAAAAGTGTTTAATTTTTGAGGAGCTCCCATTTCTTTCTTTCTTTCTTCAGTGCTCTTGCTTTAGGTTTAAGGTCCATAAAACCGCCTCCAATTGTAAGTTTCATAAGATATCTCCCTACATTTTCCTCTAACTGTTTTATGGTCTTAGACCTAATGTTTAGATCTTTGATCCATTTTGAGTTAACTTTTGTATAGGGTGTGAGATACAGGTCCTCTTTCATTCTTTTGCATATGGATATCCAGTTCTCTAGGCACCATTTATTGAAGAGACTTTTCTGTCCCAGGTGAGTTGGCTTGACTGCCTTATCAAAGATCAAATGTCCATAGATGAGAGGGTCTATATCTGAGCACTCTATTCGATTCCATTGGTCAATATATCTATCTTTATGCCAATACCATGCTGTTTTGACCACTGTGGCTTCATAATATGCCTTAAAGTCAGGCAGCGTGAGACCTCCAGCTTTGTTTTTTTTTACTCAAGATACTTTTAGCAATTCGGGGCACCCTGCCCTTCCAGATAAATTTGCTTATTGGTTTTTCTATTTCTTAAAAATAAGTTGTTGGTATTTTGGTTGGTATTGCATTGAATCTGTAAATCAATTTAGGTAGGATTGACATCTTAACTATACTTAGTCTTCCAATCCATGAACACTTCCATCTATTGCCCTTCCATCTATTTAGGTATTCTGTGATTTCTTTTATCAGTTTTTTTGTAGTTTTCTTTATATAGGTTGTTTGTCTCTTTAGTTAAATTTATTCCTAGGTATTTTATTCTTTTAGTTGCAATTGTAAATGGAATTCGTTTCTTGATTTCCCCCTCAGCTTGTTCATTGCTAGTGTATAGAAATGCTACAGATTTTTGAATGTTGATCTTGTAACCTGCTACTTTGCTGTACTCCTTTATTAGCTCTAGTAGTTTTGTTGTGGATTTTTCCGGGTTTTCAACATATGGTATCATATCGTCTGCAAACAGTGATAGTTTTACTTCTTCCTTTCCAATTTTGATGCCTTGTATTTCTTTTTCTTGTCTAATTGCTCTGGCTAGAACCTCCAACACGATGTTGAATAATAGTGGTGATAATGGACATCCTTGTCTTGTTCCTGATCTTAGGGGGATAGTTTTCAATTTTTCCCCATTGAGGATGATATTAGCTGTGGGTCTTTCATATATTCCCTCTATCATTTTAAGGAAGTTCCCTTGTATTCCTATCTTTTGAAGTGTTTTCAACAGGAAAGGATGTTGAATCTTGTCAAATGCCTTCTCTGCATCAATTGAGATGATCATGTGATTTTTCTGCTTTGATTTGTTGATATGGTGTATTACATTAATTGATTTTCTTATGTTGAACCATCCTTGCATACCTGGGATGAATCCTACTTGGTCATGATGTATAATTCTTTTAATGTGTTGTTGGATTCGATTTGCTACAATTTTATTGAGGATTTTTGCATCTATATTCATTAGAGAGATTGGTCTGTAGTTTTCTTTTTTTGTAATATCTTTGCCTGGTTTTGGTATGAGGGTGATGTTGGCTTCATAGAATGAATTAGGTAGCTTTCCCTCCACTTCAATTTTTTTGAAGAGTTTGAGGAGAGTTGGTACTAATTCTTTCTGGAATGTTTGGTAGAATTCACGTGTGAAGCCGTGTGGTCCTGGACTTTTGTTTTTGGGAAGCTTTTGAATGACTGATTCAATTTCTTTACTTGTGATTGGTTTGTTGAGGTCATCTATTTCTTCTTGAGTCAAAGTTGGTTGTTCATGCCTTTCCAGTGAAAACTATCACTGTTTTCATCTAAATTGTTGTATTTATTAGCGTAAAGTTGTTCATAGTATCCTGTCATTACCTCCTTTATTTCTGTGAGGTCAGTGGTTATGTCTCCTCTTCCATTTCTGATCTTATTTATTTGCGTCCTCTCTCTTCTTCTTTTTGTCAATCTTGCTAAGAGCCCATCAATCTTATTGATTTTCTCATAGAACCAACTTCTGGTCTTATTGATTTTCTGTATTGTTTTCATGTTTTCAATTTCAGTTATTTCTGCTCTAATCTTTGTTATTTCTTTCCTTTTGCTTGCTTTGGGGTTAGTTTGCTGTTCTTTCTCCAGTTCTTCCAAGTGGACAGTTAATTCCCGAATTTTTGCCTTTTCTTCTTTTCTGATATAGGCATTTAGGACAATAAACTTCCCTCTTAGCATTGCCTTTGCTGCGTCCCATAGGTTTTGATATGTTGTGTTTTTGTTTTCATTCGCCTCGAGATATTTACTAATTTCTCTTGCAATTTCTTCCTTGACCCACTCGTTGTTTAAGAGTGTGTTGTTGAGCCTCCACGTATTTGTGAATTTTCTGGCACTCCGCTGATTATTGATTTCTGACTTCATTCCTTTATTATCCAAGAAAGTTTTGTGCATGATTTCAATCTTTTTAAATTTGTTAAGACTTGCTTTGTGACCCAGCATATGGTCTGTCTTTGAGAATGATCCATGAGCATTTGAGAAAAAGGTGTATCCTGCTGTTGTGGGATGTAATATCCTATAAATGTCTGTTAAGTCTAGCTCATTTATTGTAATATTCAAATTCTCTATTTCTTTATTGATCCTCTGTCTAGATATTCTGTCCATTGATGAGAGTGGTGAATTGAAGTCTCCAACTATTATGGTATATGTGTCTATTTCCCTTTTCAGTGATTGCAGTGTATTCCTCACGTATTTTGGTGCATTCTGGTTCGGTGCATAAATATTTATGATTGTTATGTCTTCTTGTTGAATTGTTCCTTTTATTAGTAGATAGTGTCCTTCTTTGTCTCTTTTAACTGTTTTACATTTGAAGTCTAATTTTTGGATATTTGTATAGCTACTCCTGCTCTTTTCTGGTTGTTATTTGCATGAAATATCTTTTCCCAACCTTTCACTTTCAACCTATGTTTATCTTTGGGTGTAAGATGTGTTTCCTGTAGACAGCATATAGAAGGATCCTGTTTTTTAATCCATTCTGCCAGTCTATGTCTTTTGATTGGGGAATTCAGTCCATTGATGCCGCGGTCCAGCCGCAGCAGAGGGAACGGGCCTGAAGGTGTGGAGGGTCGTCGGCGCGAGAAGAACACCAGGAGACAGCTCAGAGTGCTCTGAGAAGAGTCACTTAAATTTATTTTTGCTTAACTGATTTTATACCCTTATTCTTGGCAAAAAAACAGGTATCACAGGATCATGTTTGCGTCATGGCTTACATTTTAGGTAAAGTTACAGGTTCAGGGAAGCAAAGCAAAAGTACACGTTCTGATTTTCTTAGGAACATGTACATAAGATTTCGATAGCAGCAAGATATTGGCTTAAGCCGCAGACATTGTGTTTGCAGTTTTTCTGAGTTTAGACTTTCTGTTCCTATTATTCTACAGGTGAGGCTATATGTCAAGACCTATTTTAATCTGGTTTATGATTAAAAGGTTACATTGTCTATTTAGATTTTTTATTGTTTCATTAGCATGGACCGGCGCCGTGGTGGGGGAGATTGGGTGGTGATAGGTATCAGTTTTTCTTATTCTTTTATTTCCTCTTGAAGTTTTCGGACAGGTTCCCTGAACCAGGGGCAGCATGTTAAACTCCATCTTGACTGTGATTTCACTAACTGTTGTAAAAGATCTCGTTTCGTTTTAGGCCCCAAAAAGACACCAAGGGGGGCTTACTCTTCTAAGTTTTTCTATAAATGATAAAGAGTTAAATCTAACATGCCTACCGTTGACATTTACAATTCTGTGGCCATCTTTATTGTAAACTCCTGTGTATGGTAATGGAGGGTCAGGGAATCTTTTCCCATTGACATCAGCTCCTTTAGGGGGTTCCCACCATCTGTCTCCAATTTTATATTTCACATTAGGTGATCCTTGCGTGGTGGGAAATAAATTTCTAGGGTGGCTCAATGCAGGGTTTTTTAATTGTAATTGTTTACTTTCTATAGGGTACTTTTCTATGACTTGTTCTAAAAGCACTTCTGCCTGCTGCATCTGCAGCATGACTTGCTTAATGGGGGTATCCTGACCTAATTTTTCCCAAACAGTCATTAACAAAGTTTTGCAATTTGTACAATTTGTATCATTTTTTCCAGTTCTTAATACAAAATTTTTGCTTTCTGATTCATTTTGATATAATTCTTGGAGCACAACCAGCAACAAGAAACATACAATTAGTGTCGTTAATCCCAGTATTTTTCTATTACACCATTTTATGCCTCGTCCTCTTTTGGGGCGTTGAAGGCCTTGCCACCGCCCTTCCTTCCAGGGAACCATGTCAAACCGGGGAGGAAAAAGAGGACGCGACACATTGACATTTAATGTTATTACTGTTTGGAGAATATTTTCCTCTACCATTTTGCCTTTTGTATTATATATATCATATCTGATTTTCCTTCTTTCTACACTCTTCTCCATAACTCTCTCTTCTGTCTTTTCATATCTGACTCTAGTGCTCCCTTTAGTATTTCTTGCAGAGCTGGTCTCTTGGTCACAGATTCTCTCAGTGACTTTTTGTCTGAGAATGTTTTAATTTCTCCCTCATTTTTGAAGGACAATTTTGCTGGATATAGAAGTCTTGCTTGGCAGTTTTTCTCTTTTAGTAATTTAAATATATCATCCCACTGTCTTCTAGCTTCCATGGTTTCTGCTGAGAAATCTGCACATAGTCTTATTGGGTTTCCCTTGTATGTGATGGATTGTTTTTCTCTTGCTGCTTTCAAGATCCTCTCTTTCTCTTTGACCTCTGACATTCTAACTAGTAAGTGTCTTGGAGAACGCCTATTTGGGTCTAATCTCTTTGGGGTGTGCTGCACTTCTTGGATCTGTAATTTTAGGTCTTTCATAAGAGTTGGGAAATTTTCAGTGATAATTTCTTCCATTAGTTTTTCTCCTCCTTTTCCCTTCTGTTCTCCTTCTGGGACACCCACAACACGTATATTTGTGCGCTTCATATTGTCCTTCAGTTCCCTGATCCCCTGTTCAAATTTTTCCATTCTTTTCCCTATAGTTTCTGTTTCTTTTTGGAATTCAGATGTTCCATCCTCCAGTTCACTAATTGTAGCTTCTGTCTCTTTAAATCTACCATTGTAGGTATCCATTGTTTTTTCCATCTTTTCTACTTTGTCCTTCACTCCCATAAGTTCTGTGATTTGTTTTTTCAGATTTTCTATTTCTTCTTTTTGTTCAGCCCATGTCTTCTTCATGTCCTCCCTCAATTTATTGATTTGGTTTTTGAAGAGGTTTTCCATTTCTGTTCGTATATTCAGAATGAGTTGTCTCAGCTCCTGTATCTCATTTGAACTATTGGTTTGTTCCTTTAACTGAGCCATATCTTCAATTTTCCTGGCATGATCTGTTATTTTTTGCTGGCATCTGCGCATTTAATCAGATTTCCCTGGGTGTGGGACCCAGCAGGTTAAAAGATTTTCCTGTGAAATCTCTGGGCTCTGTTTTTCTTATCCTGCCCAGTATGTGGTGCTCGTCTGTCTGCGGGTCCCACCAGTAAAAGATGCTGTGGCTCCTTTAACTTTGGAAGACTCTTGCTGTGGGGGAGGGTCGCCAGCTGAAGCGGCTTGGGGGAGTGCTGATCCGGATCTCCTAGCCGGCCTGGGAATCCGTGCTTGGGGGGGGGGCGCCGGCCGCCATGGCTTGAGGGGACCGCTTGTCCAAATCTCCCAAAGCTGGCCCAGGAAGGAGGGAGGGAGGGACTCTGGCCGCCAGCCGCCACTGCCCGGGGAAGCGCGCACCCCTCGGGAATCTCACCGCAGCGGTTTCTCCCCGCCGGTTCAGCCGTTCCAGAATGGGGTACGCTGTGTTTTTGGTCTCTGTCGTGGCTCTGGGAGCTGTTCTGTACCGTTTCTGTTTCTTTAGTAGCTGTTCTGGTGGAGGAACTAAGACCCGCGTGTCTTACTAAGCCGTCATCTTCTCCAGAAGTCGACTCACGGTTTTAAGGGTGTTGGTGCTGGCTACCTGGAATCCTTGGGGCTCCTTGGCTGTGCCTCTGCCTCCTGCCATGCGATGATGTCCTCTCCTTTCTGGCTTCTGTCAGACAAAACTTTTATATGTAGAAACTGCGAGTGGAAGAGGAAGGGGGATGCTGAAGACTTCTAAGGGAAGGTTTTAACAGTGACAGATCTTGCAATTAGGGGGCTTTTGTAGCAGGGGATGTTCCTTTGTGGTTAGGTTCATGGAGCTGGGGTTTGGGCTTGAGATGCAGTAAACAAGTTAAAATGAGGGAAATTAACATGAAGTTTAGGGCTTAGCTGTTTTAGTGAGACCAGCCTAAAGTTATATCAAGCACAATGTTTGCTCAGCCTTGTCAATCTCAGGTTTCAGGAATAAGAGAAATTTGTGGGAGAGGATGGCTGAATAAAATCCTTCTTAGTGTCAGGGTTTACTCATTATTCCTGGAGGACCAGTTGCACCATTTCTTGGGCATACTGCTTGGCTGAGAGCTGCTGGATCCTTTTGTTGACTAAACATTTGATCAAGGGAATGCCTACAGGAATAAAGAGAAGAAGAAGGGTTAGTGGATGGATGAGAGCAAAACCAGGAGTTCACATCAGGAGGCCACCAAATGGGTGCAGAAGGACCTCTGATCAGAGGTGTATGAGGATGCTGTGGTGATGAGATGAATGTTTATATTTGCGGTCTGAATATTTTTAGTGATGCCAGATGCATCAAAGAGTTTCTGGAGCATATAGATACAACAGTTGCTTCAGACCACTGTTTAAGTGGCCCCATGGGAAGCCAGAATCATTTCCAACATCAGACAGTAGTGAAGGACTGCTCATTAGAATTCCTGTAGTTCTCTTTTGATGATGTTGGTGGTGTTCATGAGATTTTCATGATCATGGTTATCACCTGGAACAAAGCATGGAAAATGGGGGAGTTTTGGTAAACTTCCTGGGTGGCCCACATGGTGGTGGGCCCAGGGATAAGGAGGCCCAACCATAATATGAGGTTGTAGTTAGACTTTTCAGATCTATACTTAAGTTTTTGCTTCTTTTGGAGATCTTCCTTAGAATCTAATGACAAAAGAAAGTCAAAATTGGGGATTGTAACCTCTTAGATTTTGTGGGTTTGTTTGTAGGCCACTGTAATAAAGTGAATATTGCACTAAAGTGACTTGACATGAATTTTTTAGCTTCCCAGTGTAAATAAAAGTTAAGCTTACACTATGCTGTAGTTTGTTAAATGTGCAATAGCATTTTGTCTAAAAAAATAATGTACATGCCTTAATTAAAATATGACACAGAGATATGAAGTGAGAGCAAGCTGTTGGAACAATGGCACTGTTAGATTTGCTTGATTCAATGTTGTCACAAACCTTCAATTTGTAAAAGATGAAAAATTTGTGAAGCACAATAAAGTGAAGTGCAATAAAACGAGGTTTGCCTGTATAACACATTTTGTCTCTTCTGGATATCTTAGATCACTGGGGGCCTAAAAATAATAAATTAGAGGTAATGGAAAGGATAAAATGAAAGAAAAAGGCTGTCTGGTTAAAGACCTGATAATGCTAACAAGTTTAGCTAGATAGGAAGATCTAGTCCAATCGGCAGAAAGTTTCCGGTAAGTGCAATTGACACAAGTGAAATGTTTTATTGTGGACAGTTCAGGGCTCATGGAAATAATTGTACTATGAGTTTGCATTTCTATTTTCATTCAGACTATTTAGATGGAGGTGTTAGTTAATCCAGTAGGAAAGAAGCCCTGAATTTATTCACAGGAAGGATATTTCCAAGCACATAAAATTCAGTTGGGTTAGGGTTAATTAAAGACTTACAATAAGGTATGAAATATATATTATGCATGCTCACAATGACAGTATAAGTGTTGTGGTGAAGAAGATGTCATTGTAGATACTCAGGCCTATGAAAGGACTCTCAATTTTATTGTGGCAGAAACATTGATTCCCTTTCTTGGAAACCATAGTGGATAATGGTGGTTCATTGTGGAGTGTAGAGACAAAACTTAGAGGACACTAAAGGAGAGTTTCAACTATGAGTATCCATCTGAAGGACATTTTAAAATTTGAAATAGATACAATGATCTCTGGGAAGCTGGTAACTTTCAAGTTAAAAGGATTGCACAATCTTAAGTTGATAAGATTCTGACACAATTTGGGTTAAAATGTGCCCAGACTATTGAGATCCTTGGAAATATCAAGGAGCTGTCAAAGGGGGGACAGCTTGAGTGAGAGGAAGAGGGAAAAGACAATGCAAGTAGAGAATTATTATAGAAGGCTGTGATTGCAATGGGGAAAATCAAGTTGCTAACAAGGATGATATTGGAAGGGATAGAGGGGAAGGAGGATGCAGCAAAGAAGTAGAATGGAAATAGTGAGGATAGGAATTAGACAAGGGAATCCTAGGGACTCTTGTTCTGGTGACTTTGGTGGAAGCTGACTACTTCATGATTTCATCTGCTTGTTCTAGTGTTCTCAGGAAGGCTGGTTGTGTTGTGATGTCGTCTGTTTCTGCAGACCCCTGAGAAAGTCTCAATTTAAGTATTCCACTTGTAGTGGATTTTAATTCATAGTAGTCTTATATTGATTTTTTTAAATTGATAAATATGAATCAAAGATTGGATTCCTTGAATTTGGCTACTGTGTTAGTGGTGAGAAGTTCCTTTCCATTTTGTTTCAAATTTGATCTTTCAGTGATGTATTTTCCATAGAACATGATCACTATTTGAATAGTGTGGAGGGGGTGAGAAAACACATCAGAATGGATGGCAGTCATAACATGTTGGCAATAAGCATGAGTACTTAAGTCTTTTATAGTATTTAAGGATATCTAGTTGTATTAAATTAGACTCTTCTAGTGTCCAGGAATAATAAGAAGTTTCCATGGAATTTCCAATTATTATTTCATAGGGGACTAATTGGTGTGAACCATTAGGGAAGGATCTAAGAGTCAAATGGGCTAAAAGAAAAACCTTTAGTCAGGCCAGTTTTTCTGATAATTTGTCTAATTTGAGCTTAAGAATTCTATAAAACAAATACTATTTTCCCCAAGGATTGGGGGTAATAGTAGCAGTGATGCTTCTGCGGAAAGGCATTTTGGGATTGATTCAAGTACCCACGAAATATTTGTTCAAGTCTTAATCTGTGTTCTTCTGTGTGTGGACCCATTTGTAAGTAGGACGTTTAAAGATATTGTTATTAGTTAAGCTGTAGACTCATATTCATGAATAGGATCTTTTCAAGATCTTGTTTAGATGAGGCCAATTTGAATCAGTGTGGGACTTAAGCAGTATGATTGGAGTACTTATAAACAAAGGAAATTAAGACACAGTCAGTAAATAGAAGCCAGGATTCAGAAGAAGCCAGAGAATGAAGCAGATCATTATGTGATGGGATGAGAGATGCAAGTCCAGGAACCAACCCCAAGGATTTTAGAATACCAGAACCAGAATGCTACAGAATCTAGGAGAAAGCATGGCCTGTGGAGACCATGATTTTGGACATCTAGCCTCTAAAACTATGAAACAATAAATTCCTGTTTTCAAGCTAACCAGTTTGTGGTATTTGCCCTAGGAGCCCTGGCAAACTAAGATAGGACAATTAATATTGGATATCCTCAATTATTTTGCTGTTGAAGTGAGTGTCCATATCACTGGGGAGGAAACATTGAATGTCCCAGGTAGAGAAGGTTTTCTAAAACATCTTTAGGCAGTGGATGGTTGTGGCCTGTTTACAAGGAAGGCTTTCAGACATCCAGAAAACAGGCATAATATGGTTAATTCGTATTTATATTCATGTTCAGTTCATCGTCAACACATTCATAAATTTGAGACTTGGGAAGTTGGATGAGATACATTTGCCAAAGTATGAAAGGCCCATCAGGAGTAGGTTTTTGCTCATCTCCTACTTTTACAATCTTTCTTGGGTTGTATTTTTGGCAAACGTGACTTTTCAAGGTGACCTACTTAAAAATGAAGTAAATTTCCCCAAAATTGTTTAGAAAAAAATACCCATGGGGGTATTAACTCCCATGGTGGGTCATTTTACAAAGGCTATGCATTAGATTTTGTGTGAGGGACAGTGAAGAGACCAAGTGGCTATCTTTGTGTCTCTGGAGTCCATCTGGGTGAATGAAACATGCAGCCTGCTTAGCCTTCTCTTTATCTAGTGCTAACATCTTTGTGTCTTTAGTTCCTTAAGTAAGTTTTCTGGTAGAATTTTAGCTACCATGAGAGCTGGTGAGGATTTATTAGTGTGTGACTTGTGCAGCAAGTTGTATAGGTTTGTCAGCCTGTGCATTATCCTTAGCTTCAATTGTCTGGTTTGGTATATGAGCCTTGATCTTAAAAGTAATACTAGTAGGAAAGCTGCTGCATGTGGATCACCTTTTTTAAAAAAAAATAAGAGTACCTTCAGTTGTCATAAATGTACTCTGTTTCTATAATATTCCAAAGTCATGGACAATTCCAAAGGTGTGTTTGTTGTCAGTGTAAATATTAAACCTTTTGTCTTGGGTAAGGGGCAGAGCAATTGTGTAAAAGCAATGAATTCAGTTATCTGAGCAGATTTGACTCCTGGTAAAGGGCCAGCTTTCTGTGTTTGAGTAAAGTCTTCATTAGCACAGACTTTCTGCAATGTACCTTCAGGTCTTTGGAAATAGACTCCATCTACCAATTACGCAAGGTCCAGATCAATTAGGGGTGTTTTAGAGATGTCTGGACAGGGAAGGGACAGATTAAGTAGTAGTCTTGCAGTTAGAAGGTGGTCTGTCTGTAGAAAGAGGTAAAGTAGCAGGGTTTAAGGTTTGGCCCATGAATAGTAATACTGGAAAGAGATGGCAACAGAATTTCATAGGAGGTAAGTTTGGAAGTAGAAAAATGTTGGGTATTTTCAGTGAGAATCAGGGTTTGGACAGCACAAGGCACATAAAAATCTGAAGGGTGCCCTAGAACCATGTCATATGTGGCTTTTACAGCTATGGTGACTACCTGTTGACAAGGAGTCCTAGGTCTAAAGTCAGGCTAAAGTATGTCATGGGGTCTTGGATTCCATTGTGTTTGGGGGCAAGCACAACAAAGGCATGTCCTTTGCTTTCATGTATGAATAGAAAAAAAAAGTTAGTGAGGAGTTAGATAGTTCTAAGTGGGGAGGGGTGCAGGGGGGCAGAGATGAGAGCAGTCTTAAGAGTTTGGAAAGCCATGAGGGTAGGCTCCCACTGAGGAGGCTGTGGGATATTTTCCCTTGTCATGTTGTACATGATAGAGGCAATAGAAGAAAAGAAATTTGGGATCCATATCTGACAGTATCCAGTTAATCCAAAAAATATAGACAGCACCAAATTTTCTTTTTGTTTCATATAGGGGAAATTCAAGAATAGAAGACACATGCTAGAGATAAGGTTTTGCCTTCGGAGAAAATGTCAAGCCTGAAGTAATGTGCCTGAGGAGTGCAAAGTTGGATCTTATCCCTAGATACCTTGTGACCCTTTTAGGCTAAGGTATAAAGTAAATATTGAGTGTTTATGAGGTAATTATCAAAGTTAGAGAAATACAAGAGTTCAGTCACATTTTAAATCATGATAGAGTTCCTAGGGACTTTTTGAAGTCCTTAAGATTTGCACTGAATGTATGAAAAATATAGGTACAGGCTCTAATGAAGTCATGACTATCCAGGTGCACTCTGATGAATTTTTCAGGTAAAAACAAACAGATATTGTAAGTATAAATGGATGAGGGTATTGAAAAATACAGAGCAAAGGTCTGTCACCCACAAATGAGTGGTGTCTAGAGGGAGGTGTGCTAAATTGGTTAGGGTAGGGAATCAGAGGGAATCTGGGTTCAACAATATTATACCTAGCCTGGAAATCTTGGATTAACCTATATCCCTTCCCATTTGCTTTTTGTTTTCTTTGATTGTTTGTTTGTTTATGGGGAGTATAGGTGTATTAGATGATCTAGATTAGGTTGGTATAAGTAGTCCTCTGATTAAAAGTCCTTAGTTGATAGGCTACAGTTCATTTATGGCCTCTGATTTTAAGAGGTATTGAATAATCTTGAGAGTGGCATCAACAAAGCGACACTTTTAACGTGTAAGGCTTCTGAATCCCAGATAAAGCCAGTATCAATAGGTCCAATGGCCCAAAGTACATATATGACAGGTGAAAGCATTTCAGTTATTTTTGAGTCATTGGGGGCCTTAAGAGATTTAATGGGTGTGAGAAAAGTGAGAGGATCTGAAACAACTGAAAGAGGGAAAATTTATACTGGGGAAAATGTAAAGTCCTTTAGGGAAAAAGTTTATGTGAATGTGCTGGTGTTTGAAAATTGCAGTCTCAGGTGGTTGGTCTGGGAGTCTGTGCTGGTTTGAAGATGTTATTTACCCCAGAAAACCTATGTTATTTTTTCTAATCCATTTTTGTGGGGGTGGACCTATTGTTTAGGGTGGAAACTTTGGATTGTTTTCATGGAGATGTGATACACCCAATTGTGGGTTGGACCTTTTGATTAGATGGAGATGTGACTCTGCCCATTCAAGGTGGGTCTTAATTCATTTACTGGAGTCTTTAAGAGAGCTTACAGGGAGGAAAAGAGCTCAGAGCCGACATAACTCAGCAGACATTTGGAGATGCTTGGAGACAGACAGACGCTCAGAGAGAAGGCCCCTGGAACCAGGAGGTGAAAGCAATGAAACCTGGGAGCACAGGGCCAGCAGATGTTGCCATGTGCCTTCCCGTGTACCAGAGAAACCCTGGACAGGAATCAGCCTTTCTTGAGTGAAGGTCCTCTTGTTGATGCCTTAATTTGGACATTTTCATGGCCTTAGAACTGTAAACTTATAACTTAACAAATCCCCTTTAAAAAAAGTGATTCCATTTCTGATATGTTGCGTGCTGGCAGCATTAACAAACAAAAACAGGGTCCTTGAGTTTCTTGAGAGCTCCAGTGGGAAAGAAGGGCCTAAAACTTGAGTGATTATAAGGAATTAGGTAGCTGGACTTGGAAAGGAAAGACATGGCAGGGGTGTTTAGTAGGGTGGAGGAGGTAGGAATGTTGAAAAGAGATAGACCAAAGGATTCAAGGCAGCTTAAGAAAAGGTTGAAGGGGGTAAAAATGGGTAGAAGTGGTGGTGGATAGGAAGAGTGAGATTTTAGAAGGCACTGGGGTAGGAAGATGGTTTTTGAGGTTAGCAATGACCTCTGAAACAATTTTGTGGGAGATATTCTTTCTTTTCTTTGTACCAAACAAAAATAAGCAGACGAGTGCTTGGATGAGATCTTGGAGCCATGGGACTCAAGAGCCCCTCTGAAATGAACCAGCTTGGGGAGATTCAGATTCCCCAAAGAGGTCATTGTAGTTCTAAGTTACCTTTAGTGAATTTTGTCATTTTTGGAAAAAGTGGATGGAATTAAAATTGTAATGACTATGTAGGTACCTCTTGGGAGAAGGGTCTGGTGGACAACAGTTCTATGGAGAGTTTCCAGTGAGAAGGAAACAAATGACAAAGGAGGACTTTAAATTGCCAGTGTAAGAGATCTTAGGGTTTTAACCAAAGATATGTTTTCTGGGAAAGTTTAAGAGACTTTAACCTCATTCAGAGAAACACAAGAAAAAAGACAAAAATAAGAGGAAATTAATGTCAAGTCCTTATCATACTACAACAGAAAAATGTCGAGAACATTGAATTAGGAGTTGTAACTTACCACCATGGGTCCAGATTTTCCAGCCAGGAGAGGACACAAAATATTCGAGAAGCTGGCATTAATCCTTGAGTAAATATAGTAGGGGCCCAGGGGCAGCCAGCACGCCTTCTGAGCCAAAGCACTAAACTGTCAAAGCAAAAGTGTGAGTCTAGACATTAGTAAGGAAAGATTTTGTTTATGGGGAATGTTGCAAAAAGGGTACCCTCAGAATCTAGGCCAGAAACATCTCAGGGAAAGGGTGAGTGAGAAAAGCTTTTATTTACAGAGACCATGTGACATAATGCTGTGGAAAAAGGAAGGGGGTAATAAAACCGGTACATTTTTTATTGAACTATATCAATTGCAGCAACAGGAAGGTCAAGGCAGGAAATATTCATTTGTGGTGAGTTGCACGGGGTGGAGTTTGGGTCTGAAGATGGACTATATAAGTTACAGAGTGGGAAGTTTGCCTAAAGTTTAGGGCCTAGCTGTCGTAAGTAAACCAGCTTGAAGTGATGTAAGCATTAAATTTGATCAGCCTCATCACTACCCAGTTATAGTAATTATTAGGGAACCAGAATCCTTTTGACATAACAGAACTTCCCTATAAGATTCATGACAAACAAGTGCAGAACTGCCTCTGGACAAGCCAAATAAGGAGGGAAAATAGAAGATCCCATGCATTATCTACCACCCTTGTCTCAAACTCAGTATTCAAAAAAGCATCACCCCATGGGAAGACTTGAGTGAAGGGCTAGAAAGAATTATGGTGTGTTATTCTACAGGAAGCAAACATCAATAGTGGGTGAACTTGTATCTGTGACTTAAGCCTTTGTAAGGAAGGAACAAGGGAAATTAATATCCTCATCGCTCTCTCTTTCTGCCTCTGCTATACTCCCAGTGCCATAACAACAGGAAAAAAAAGCAGTCAAGGGAACATAGATGATACAATTCAAAGAACTCATTTTCACAGGGAATAGAGCATGGCAGAAAAGGGAGAAGGGTGGCTCTGAAGGTGTTAATGGAGAAATGCTAACATGCTTAGAATAGTAAGCATACTAAGAATGGGGTCTTGTTTCCTCAGGTTGATTACCCCCTGAAGAGCTAGATTCTCTGAGCTCTAGCTTTGGTGCCTGTGGAAGGCAGATGGCATTCCTTAGTGTTTATCTCTAGAGTTGTTTATGTGATATCTGTAAATAGAAATGTGCTATGGTTTAGGAGTCCTTAGAGGTGTTTCACTTTTAAGAACTATGGTTATTCAAAGATTTCTGAAACTGGAAAGAGGTTGTAGCAGACGAACAAAGGGGCTAAAATGGGGGTTTATGACTCATTAACTAATGAGAAATCTTGGGCCCATTTAATATTTGCCATTTGAATCCTCAGTGTACATATTAACTATATAACTTATTATTCTGCTTTAAATTTCTTTTGAATACAGTGATAAGTGTCCAATTAAAGTTGGGTGCAAGTTTCTATACATAAACATGGGTGGGTGCCACACTACAGTTTGTCCTGCCATATTTGTTCACATTTCTAAATCAGACGGAGTGGCACGTCTCTAAAAATGTTCCTCCAAATTCCTAATTCCTGAAATCATGTTAGAACTAATTTGGTATATATAGCAAATGTTTGTTAATACAAGAAGGAAATTAATAGTGAAGAAGAATATGGAATTGGGCAGTATATTAAGTTGTAAGCACAAAGAAAAACTCTGAACTAATATATGCGTTTTGACTATGTAAATTTATTTGAATAAATTAACAATGCCTTTTTTTGTGTCACAGTCATTTACAGAAACCTTTATAAGTTCACAGATGCATTTGGATATGTATGATATGCTTCAATTTCCTATCCACCACAGGTCTAATATGATACTGTGGTATATATTGTCTTGACTGTTTTTTCATTTTGGTAGGGATGAGTTTTTTGTGTGTGTGTGTGGGGAAGGTGAGCTTTTAAAAACCATAAATTAAATACATTTATCATGGGAGCTTTTGTCTTTCAGAAACTTCAAGTGGTCAGCTATTTTTATGAATGCCATAATGGTAGCAAATAAGAATAATGTTGTTATGTAGCTCATTTCCTCTTAATCCCCATAATATCCCCATAACAACAACTAAGTCATTTGCATTTCAGTAAAATATTAGAAGAATAAATGCACTGTAATTGCCCAAGATTTTCTGATCCTACAAAAGAGGAAAACCTGGTAGCTAAACTTTGGGAGACTTATAGTCTGTCCCTTTTCCAATATGTGGGGAGTTAGGGGGTTGGCCACTTCAAAGTAATGAGGTAGGCAGGTGGAATCTACCTTTTAGCATTATTGAGGCACTTTTGGTTCAATTTGGGTGTGATTAAGTCTATAACCTACCAGTGACAACCAAGAATGGTCTCTATATTTGGCTGACATAAGAATAAATAGGGCTTACATGAGCCCAGATAGAGGCCATGAGAAAAATTCAGAAGTCCAAAGTAAGGTCAAGTTAGACATATGATACTTTTGACCTATAGCCAACTTAAGAATATACAATTTTATATCAGGCTCCTATATCAGTAAGTAGCAATCACAAAGACATATGATATTGTCACAGAATCCAGAGAAACCAAAAGATGCTACAAAGCTGCGAGCATCACTTATCTCTATGTATATGAGTCACATAAAGACGAAACTGTTTCCAAATACTTAGGCACTCCCTTGGAGAGAAGCAGGGGGTAAAATAGAAATTATCAGAAAATACACGTTTTATTCAAAGGAGAAATTTATGTTCCTGTGAACATAACGTGACTTTTTTATTCTATTAGCTCTTAAAATTTTCTCTTTGTCTTTGAATTCCAGCAGCTCTAGTCTGATGTGCCTAGGTGTGGTCTTTTCAGTTATCCTTCTTAGGTTTAATAGAATTTCTTGAACCTGTGGATTTGATATTTTCTTTCGTTTTGGAAAATTTTTTAGCAAGGATCTCATTTACTACTTCTGGGATGTCATATCCCTCATCTCCTCTGGGAGTCCAATTAATCATAAAATTGAAAATTTCATTATTTCCCATATATCTTTTCTGTTTTTTAAATGTGCCTAATCCTTTTTTTCTCTGTGCTTCTATAGCTATTTTCTTAACCTAAATTCCAATTCACTAGAATGTTCTAATCTGCCCTTAAACCCATTTTTGAGGTCTTCATATCAATTTTTGTTTCTTGAAGTTTTATGTTACCCTTTTTTTTTCTTAATAGATGTTCTCTAACATGTCTTTTAACTTCATGAACATTTGAATCATGGTTATTTAAAATTTTTAATTAGAAATCCCAATTTTCTGGATATCCTGTGAATCTCTATATTTTCTTTTTTTGGTCAAGTCGTGTCTTCTCATATATCTACATTATTTTTGATTGACTGCTGAATTTGCATATTAAAATGCATGAATCTAGTCTTACTATTCTTATCTTCATCCAGAGAAGATTTGCTTTTGCTTCTGGCATGCAGCTAGTCTAGAGGGACTAACAATTCTAAATTACTTTAGTCCACTCAGATTAATATAATTCAAAACTGAGTTTCAGTCCCTGTCTCTATTTTACCTTATTTATATAGTTTAGTGCACCAACCTAAAGGAATGTTTATTGAAGTATCTTCATCTTGAGGGGTTTTATATTTTCATTTCTGTCTTCCAAGTCCCATGAATTAGACAGAAATCCCTGCTGAGGATTTCAACTCCTAAGCTCCTGAGTTAGAAATCAGCAAATGCCTTGAGAAGATAATGACAGCATATTTTCCTTAATTTCCTTTCTCATATCATCATGGCTCAAAAAATCCTTTTATCTTGCTCTGTTTCTGATGTCCTCAAAATTTTAAAGACTTTTTTTTGCTTAATTTTTCTAGTAGGTCTCAGCTTGCTGATTAGTCTGATACAACGTATTCCATCATTGCCTTCAGATCAATTTTGGCAAAATAAACTAGCTATGTTTATTCTACACATGTGAGTGTAGAGTGGAGAAATCATGCAGTCCTGCCACAGCTATAGGGTATGGTGTTTGCAACAAGGAAACAAAAAAATCAAATCTGTGGGCTTAAAAGGATCATTTAGTTGACTATAGATTACATTGGAGATAAATTGGAGTCAGGAGACCAGGAAGTTGTACAAAAGATGATGAGTGTGAATTAGAACAATTGGAATGGAGTAAAGGTGATAGTGATTTCTTAAAAAATAGAATCGTCACCAAATTGTACTTTAAATGGTAAAATTTTATGGTATGTAAATTATATATCAATAAAATTATTAAAATTGTTAAAAAAAAATAGACTCCATGGGTTATTGGATAAGATGTGAGATTTTATGTCAGTTCTTACCTTATGGACATGACAAGATCATGAGTTGAAAAAATGAGCACGTGGTGATGCACTTGTCCAAGCCACAAAAATCAGTAGGAAAAGTATTCTTTATCTGGGAAGACAATGTGTTGGATTTTGAGCTTATTGAGCCTAAAATTAAGACTCTTCTGATAAGTGGAAAATTTTGGAGGTAGGGGGATAACTTAGTCAGCTATTGTAATATCCCAGACTCCAATTTTCCCAATGACCTTTTACAATTGAAACTCAATATAATGCACTGAACACTTATTAAGCACTTTTGTGCAAAATGTTGTACTAAATTCCATGAGATATACTTCATGTCTTCAAATTATTCTCCAATAAATGGATGTGTTTGGAGATTCATTTCAATAATGAATAACAATTCAATTCTGATTCCTAATGTAGTACTCTTCCCACTATACCATGAAATGCATTGATTGAAATATGTGGGGTGGACATAATAGACATTGTAGATGTAATATCAATAGGTTCAACTGCTGATAGAATATGGGAAACATGCTGGGGCCTGCTTAAAAAAGAGGAAAATTAAACAATAATACTAATTTTCAAGGTAATATGAATACATGGATCATGATGTCAACTAAAGAGGATATTAGAGAGGAAAGGGGTAGCATATTCAATTATAAACCAACAACTTTTGGAGATCTGATAAATCTCAATATGGAAACTAATCACAGAAAAAAAGGAAAAGAGATATATATCCAGAACACAGGAAACCCTGATTATCTTATAGAATGCATGATTCGGCAGACTGTATAGTACTAACTTATCTTGTTTTGTAAGCTATTACTATTTTGCAGTTTAATATTGCATATTTTGAAAAACGTAAGACAAAATAGAAAGTTGTTCCATTTTCAGGCAAATAAAACCACCGGACATCTTTTGGACAAGAAGCTTAGAAATTAATTCTTAAAATATTTTTGTTTGTGAGCATTGATTTTTTGCACCTGATGCAGAGCACATAACATCTTTTTTTCAATTTTTTTACATAATTCAAAAATTTTATGATCTTACTTCCATTAAAGGCAGGAAAATAAAAAAAATACATTAAATTTTGGTTTTGTGAGTAAATGACATAGTTAAAATTAAAACAATGTTGGGGGTTGTAATATTTGAACTTGTAAATTTTTGAGCATTTTTTTCAGCTACATTAGCATTGCAGGAAATGAACCATTAGAAAATTAATAAAAGTGTATATATAGGGCACAGTGCAATGGTGGCTCAGTGGCAGAATTCTCACCTGCTGTGCTGGAGACCCAGGTTCAATTCCCGGAGCCTGCCCATGCAAAAAAAAAAGTGTACACATAGGGATGCCACTTGCCCTTTTTCCTTGGACTCCCATATGGCTCAGCCAGGATTGGTCTGTCTCTAATTTATCTGACTGGAAGTTTCCAATATTCTGCATATTCATTTCCATATATTGTAGATGTTCTCCCCTTTTTCTGAATCTCTGTCAGGATGGTCTCCAGGTACAATCCTCAATGCATAAAAGGATCCTACAGCATGCCAGGATTTTGAGCAGCTGATTCCTTCAAAAACAGATACTCTTGTAAAATAAGTTTTGTTACAGTATTACAGAAGAAAGAATAAACCACATGGGAACAGTGCAGGGAAAGCAAGATTCAGTGCTCCCTATTTCAGAAAGAACTTCTTGGAAGAGCCTCCGGCAAAGGTCTCTCCTCAATACCAAGCATGAAGAGGTTTTTTACTCACTGCAGATGGGCAAGATATCCCAGAGCCAAGGGCAACTCTCCAGTGGGTCCCACTGGGACAAAACTTGATCCTCATTGTGGAGGCAGGGGCAGAGTCCAGGGAAGTAAACCCTGAGAAGTTTCCTGGGTGGTGTGAGTTATCATGGGTCAGAAAAGGCAGATTTGGGTGGCTGCTAGAGGGTACACCCCTTCCTGTTCCTCTGACTGAATCCCTGAGTCTAGGCTGAGATTCTTGAATTCCAGTGACCCAGCTGGGTGAAACAGACTAAAAAAATAAATAAATAAACAGGAAAGATGTCGGGAAGGGAGGATCCACAGATGGAACAGGAGTAGGGGTGTATCTGCTGCAGGTCCAGAATCCTCTCTCTAGTGAATTTGAAGTTGTTATTTTTTCACCAATGTGTTTCCTGTTTTTAATGATATCATAACATTATGCTTATAAATGCTTGATCAACCCTGCAGCCAAAAGTTAATTGATTTTTTAAACATGCCAAAACTCTTAACTCCATAATTTGAAATTAAAAGAATAAATGAAGAATTCTTCAAAGATGAGAGTGCATATTGTGGGTTGAATTGTGTCCCCCCAAAAGACACTGTCCAAGTCATATCCCTCAGTCCCATGAATATGATCTTGTTTGGAAATAAGATCTTTGAAGATGTGATTAGTTAAGATGAGGTCATACTGGATTAGGATGGAGCTTAATCCAATATGACTAATGTGTATACTTAAAAAAGCAGAGGGAAATTTGGACACTGACAAAGGCATATACCAGGAGAAGGCCATGTGAAGGTTTTGGGGACCAAGTTTGGTGTGATGAATCTACAAGCCAAGGAAAGCCAAAGATTGCCATCAAACATTAGAAACTAGAATAGGCAAAAATGTGTTCTCTCCTACAGGTTTCAGGTGGACAATGGCCCCGACAACAGTTTGATTTCAAAATTTTAGACTCCAGAACAGAGAGACAATAAATTTCTGTTGTTTTAAGCCTTCTAGCTTGTGGTACTTTATTTTTACAGCCTTAGCAAACTAAGACACAGCACATAATAGAATAATTTAAAAATAGATATTGAAAAAGTAGATAAATGAAACAAAGCTTTACTGGATGTAGAGAAGTAAATTTCCATTACAACATTAGGAAAACAGTGTCACATTTCTGGTGGGCGGAATGCCCTGCGTGCTAATTACTCTACATTTAGCCCAGTCACCATATGCTCACACATCACTAATGAAAGATGAGAGACTGTCTTTTGGACATTTTGTAACTTCATTAATTCTCTGGAGAGACTTACTTATACATTCTGTCAGTCAAGTATGAGACTGTTTCCTATTTACAAAAAGGGACGCAGAATGGCATTTCAATATAAACTAATATTCCTCCTCGTTTGCCACTGACTATGATGAAATGTTTCTCAAACACATGAATCATTGTAAAGATGCTTTATAAAGTTATTTCCTAAAGTCATCTCAATGTTAACATTATTCTAAGGTGACCTGCCACTAACATTGACTTGAGTGCATTAAATAGTCATTCATTTCTAGGAGAGGGAATGATAAGTTTCAGTAGTGTAGTTTAAAGAACTCCAATTGGTATTTTAGAAAAAAGCCACAGTGGATCTGATGTAGCAATCAGTGGTTGAGTTAAAGCTGGATTCCCAACTTCCTTTTTTATCTTGTGCAATTTAATTTGAATATAAAAATGAAAACTCCCAAATGCATACATATTTTAAATGTGAAACTGCATATTTAATTTGAAATGTTGTATTAAGAGACCATATAAAATGAATGAATCCATACTATTAAAGTTTGTAGACAATGGCATTTTGAAATTTTCATCAAAGAGAAAATAAAATAACTCTAGGGTTGAGTGTTAACAAAGAGAGTTTCAGATTGTGACTAGATTTTATCTTGCAACATGGGAAAGTGAGCTGTTCCTTCAGAAACGAGTAGGAAGGGAAAAAGTTCAAGCATTCTGGTACAAGTTCCTTAGAGAAGAAAGAAAAGTGTAAATTGACCTAAGAAAGGTAGGTGCTTTAGGAGATATGTTGATGACGTTTTGAGAGACAATCACGTTCCTGTTGATGTTTCACAGAGAAAGATGCAGACATCTAAACGTGTGAGAGAAGGAGAGCAAAATGGGGTAGGAAGATCAGACAGTGTCAGATGCAAAGTTAGACATACAAGAAGAATAAGAAAGACAGAGTCCACAAATAGACATGTAGACTGAGAATAGTAGTGAGATTAAAAAAAAGGGTTTGAACTCAATGTTAAACTAATCCCCTAGAAGAAAAAAATTAGATTTTTGATTCAGATTGGCTTGGTTTTAATTCTGCAATCCCAAACAAGTTAATAAACCTCTTAGCTTAAGTTCCCTCACATATAAAATGGTGTTACTGAAACCCATCTCCCAGAATTATTGTGAAGATCAAAATATATCAAGCAGTTATAAGTGCTTGGTACATGATAGATTCTTAATCATAGTGATAGAGTTAATGATTATCGTAGCGGTGACAATAATTGCTGTGGTGCCAGATTCTCTTAAAAATGATTTTCTGGAAATTACAATAGTGATTCCTAATTAGTAATTCCTAAGTTTTTGGTTTGTCCTTCCCTAGGGAATCTTGCCAGTTGTCTGAAGTTTCATCGTGAAACTTTCAAAACAAAATTAAGAGGAATTTGCTTCATATTTCTAATAGTAATAATGTGCATACTTGTACCTATAAAAATAAATATAGAGGCTGTGGTAGGGCTGGGCGTGGTTATAAAGAAGTAAAATGAGGGAGCCTTGCTGAGATGGAACAATTATGTATGTTGATTTTGGTGTTAGTACATATGAGATAAAAATACATAGAATTACTGTTTCAGTTTCCTTGGCTACTCAAACAAATACCATAAATGGGTCAGTTAAAAAATGGAAATTTAATGGCTCACAGTTTTGAAGTTAGGGAAAAAGCCCAAATGAAGGTGTCATGATGATGATGTTTTCTCTGTGAAGACTGGCATTCTGGCACTGATTGCTGGCGATCCTTGGTCCTGGGCTCCTCTGTCCCTTGGCAATGCACATGGCAGCCTCTCCTGGTCTCTCTGTTCTCTTCCAGGTCCTATTGATGTTCAACTTCTTGCTCTCCATGGCTTTTTCTCTGTGTATCTGAATTTTATTCTGCTTAAAAAGGATTGCAGTAATAGAATTAAGATCCATTCTGATTGGGGGGGGCCACACCTTAACTGACGTAACCTCATCAAATGTCCTACTTAAAATGGACTCATAGCCACAGGAATGGATTAAATCTAAGAACATGTTTTTTCTGGGATACTTAACTATCAAAATCTTAAGCTCTGTGTATTGAACTATAGCCATTTTCTCAGTTTCAATATTATATGATTTGTTAACATTGGGGGAGGCTGGGTAAAGGATGCATGAGACCTCCCTGCCCCTTTATTTACAGTATTATATGAACCTATAGTTATTTTGAAATAAAAAGTTTTTAAAGGAAAGTAATCTGAGTAGTGATAAACTGAACAAAGGAATATATTTTCCCCAGAAGCATAGGGATTTGTGGAGAATCTAATTCTTGGAGACAAATAGAGCAGTATAACTTTAAATTACAAGCAAACATATTTTACCTAACATCTATAGTGACAGAGCATCTCATACATTATTAAATGATGTGGTTAAAGATTTATTTCTATTTCCACCTCAAGTTCTGACTATATACCTGCATGATTCTAGATTCACCTCTAGGGTAATTTTGAGAGAGTCCGGTTGCCATTCTGCTACAGAGAGGTATAATTATAGCTAAAAACAATTATTGCCTCCTGGTAAAATTATGAGAATTATTCCCTAGAGTTTAATACTGGGGAAATGTTAGAAGATGATATAAATTATGGAGGCAGATTTCAGCTCCATATATGTAAAATTTATTTAAGAATTTGAATTAAAACATGAAATATGCCATTTGACCTAGTGAATGCCCATCACTGGACATCTTCAAACAAAAAATGGTACAATACCATATTTTGCTCACTGTTTTATCTCCATCACTTTACATATTGCTGGGGACTTAGTAAGGGTTTAAAATATTTCTAATAAAAAATAATGGATGGTCGACTGAATTACAATGAATAAATGAATTTGTGTAATGTACTCCTACAACGTGAAGACAATGACAAAAGATGGCTTCTATAGTCCTATATAACTGTGAGGTTCTATGAGTCAAAAAATGTTGGAAACCCATGTGCTAAATCTGGAAATAGGAATGTGAATTCCAAAGCAATGATGTTTATACTGAGAGATTCACAAAGGTAGCCTTAGACAGATTCTAAAATATTAGAAATACGGTAAAAAAAAAAAAAAAAACCCAAACAGTTGTGTGACAAGGATAGAAATGGAACTATCATAAAGATGACAAAAATTAGATAACTTGCCCCAGAGATTAATATTACTTTTGCCTTTGTCAACAACAAGATATCCAGTGCCATGCTGGGAAATGAAACTTAAAGCACTTCTGAAACAATGTCGGTGAAGCCAGTAGGGAATTTTCTATGTAACAGTTACCCTGTTGGATCTGGTTGAATAGTGCTTTCTTCCTCATAGAGAAAATTAATTTTAACAAGGAACTAAAGTTTGAAGTAAGATTGAACACTGGAAACTGCCAGATTCTTGTTCTAGATTCTTATTTTTCAGAAAGAAGGACTTTACTTGGGGATATGAACAAGGAAGGAACCTCACCTCTGCATGAAATGAACATTATATAAGCTGTCACTCTCTGATCACAGGTGTAGATGGACCTGAAAAATAATTGTATGAGAAATCCACTCACAGCAACCAATGTCACTTGGATAATCAGTCTAACATTCAAATGCTTTCTGCCTAAAGAGACCAAACAGCTAATCTGTTCACAATATCACTAAGATTTTTGGCAAAGGATACTTACTCCCCAACTAAAATCAGAATCTCTTTTTCACTGTAATGAAGTAAACAGATATGTTCCATATTTGGCAAACCTTAGCATTTCTAAATGTCTTTATTTCCCTGAACAAAACTGAAGGAAGTCAGTAATATTTTGAGAATATTCTGTTATATTCAAAATTAGATTCCACAAACCAGTCTCTAGTTCTCCGGTTATCTCAATTTTGAGAATCAGTAGGGCTTTGTTTTCAGAATTAAATTTTATTTCACATTATGCTCCTCTACTGATAAATATGATATATAATTTTATGTTCATAATAATCATGTGAGGTTATTCTGTGCATTTTACCTATGTGGAAACAGAAAAGGAATTACTGCTGAAGACCAAGTTGATAATAAATGACAGGAACTTCTAAGATAGATTAACAGGGACTAGATTTACTTTCCTGCCAGAAACAAATACATGTTGGACAAAATATACAAATAAACAATTTTCAGGACACTTTTCTCCAGGAAGTAAGGATACTGTTCCATTGAGATGGGAATCAAACCCAGTGAGTTTAGATTACTGCTTTGAGAGAGTTTCCAGGGCACAGCATAGGGAGGCAGATGTAGTCAGAGCTCAGCAGGTTCCCTAAGGTGTGGATATAGATAGAGATGAAGAGTCTGGGAAGTTCAAAGTGATCAGATTTCAGAGAGCATAGAAACAGGAGAGAGAACTGCATGGCTAGAGAATTTCAAGACTTGCAGTATTTGCTTATGAATACTCAGGTGAATACTCCCAAGTGAATACATGAGTATTCACCTGAGTACTGATCTGTACACACAAAGAAGAAAACTCTTTGAGATTAGGAAATTAGGAGTAGATGTAACAGTGCCTGGTGCTCATACAGGACTGGGAATGGTAATTTTTTCCCATAAGTCACCCAATAAACCCTCATGATTCCTGGAATATTGAGTGGGGTACACAGAGGGATCTTGCCTCAGTAGTGAGGACCACGTAGCCAAACACTGAGCAATACTGAACACATCTAGATATGATAAATGCAAAGCCTGATAGGATCAAACAGTTTCCAAGTCCCTTAACTGAGCCCCAGAACAAAGCTCAAGAATATTTATAGGAATACAAAAAATTCAGCACCCAAAAAGATGAAATTCAAAATGTCTTGAATCTAATAAAAATATTAGTCATACATAAAAAAAGCAGGAAAATACAACTCATTATGAGGAAGCAAATTGAGCAAAGTCAATCCATTATATATTTATATGAGTGAAAATGGCCGAGTAGGAGACCCCAACGGCCTGTGCCTTCACAGAAATCCTGAGAAAAGGAGCAAATGTGGTCGGAATCAACTTCTGTGGACCTCTGAAAATTAATCAAAGGTTTCCAGTAACCAGGTAACTACTTATTCAAGAAATAGTTGACAGAAGCATGGTAAGCGCACTGTGGCATTTTACTTACCCTTGGCCCCTCCCCCTCCCTGGCTCAGCAGTGACGTTGAAGATGGCAACGTCATCTGTGTTCACAGTGTGAGTCCCTGATTCTAGAAGGAGTAGAACAGAAATTGCTCTCAGTGATTATGTTTGCCTGTTTTGATCTGTTTGGGGGCTCATTTGAAGAATCTGTGTAAGGTGCTTGTTTTGTTTTACCTAAGTTAGAACTCTTTCTAGGTGGAAAAGTAGCTACATAGAGTGCATTGCTCAGAAACACTGAAAGGCAAGTGGAGATGTCATCTGAGATATGGCATAACAGTTGTATCAAAAAATGTGCACACAGAACTCCTGAGATATAAGCTGAGGATTGAGATATTTTGGGTATAAAAATTTGGAAAGCTCTAATTTACACCAAGGAATCTAGAATGCCATTCACATGCCTAGGACAGTATGTGTGCTCCTAAAAGACCATAGAGGACCTTGAGCTTTCACGTTTGCCTGATCTTTAGACTCAGTGCAATCCTAAAAGTGAAGGCCATGACAAGCTTGTAAATGCTTGCCTCGGCAGTAGTGGATTGCCCCAATACAGACCTAATCATCAAAGACCATGAACACTCTTATTTCTTCATTTTTCAGCTTTTTGGTTCCAGGTATTTAAGGAAATCTCTGTCACACCACTAGCTGAGCACTAAACTAAAAGAACAGTGACTTCAGAGACCACACAACACAGAATACATTCTTTATTAAAACAGTTTTGAAGGCACTCGGGTAACAAACAACTAAAACCTATAACAGCAGCAACCCTGGGGAGAGGGAAGAATCTGATCTCCAGAGTTACCAAATTATAATACTGAAAATATCCAGTTTTCAAAAACAACAACAACAACAAATACAAAGCATGCAAAGAATCGAGGCAGTATGTCTCATTCACTTTAAAGTTTCCTATTAAAATTAAATTAAGAAATTAATAGAAACTCTCCTTAGGAAGCCTAGACATTGGAATTACTAGACAAAGACTTTAATCAACTCTATCAAATATGCTCAAACAGCTAAAGTAAATAATATACAAAGGACTAAAGGAAACAATGAGGATGATATATCAACAAATAGAGAATATTAATAAAGAGACATAAATTATAAAAAGAAACCAAATAGAAATTCTGGAGTTGAAAAGTGAAGTAACGGAAATGAAAAATTCACTAGATGGTTCTGCCAGAAGGTGCACAGGCAGAAAAATTAATCTAAAAATCTAAAGATAGGACAGTGCCATGGTGGCTCAGTAGCAGAATTCTCGCCTGCCATGCTGGAGACCCAGGTTCAATTCTCAGTGCCTGCCCATGTAAAAAGCAAACAAATAAACAAAAAGACTTAAAGAAAGGTCAACCGAAAATTTACAGTCTGGGGAACAGAATAAGAAAAATTTACAAAAATGAACAAAGTCCAAGAGAACCGTGGTACATTATCAAGTATGCAAACATATGCATACTGGGAGTCTCAGGGAGAGGAGAGATGGGGGTGGGGCAGAAATAACTTTTAAAGAAATGGTAAAAACATCCCAAGTTTCATAAAAGACATGAGTCTACATGCCAGGTAGCTTATTAGTGAACTCCAAGTAGGATACAAAACATTCCACCCTGAAACACATTTTAATCAAGTTGTCAAAAGACAAAGACAGTCTTGAAAGCAGCAAGAGAGAACTGACTTGTTAACTACAAGAGTTCCTCACTCAAATTAACAGCTGATTTCTCATCCAAATTATTATAAAGAAAGAATAGGATCTATTCACAGATGACAGGATCTTGTATACATAGAAAAATCCTGAAGTATCCACATACAGAAAAATTATTAAGCTAAACTACTTCAATAGAGCTGTAGGGAACAAGATCAACATGAAAAGTTGGTGGTGTTTCTACACACTAGCAATAAATTCTGAAAAGGAAATTAAGACGGCAAACACTAGCAATGAATTCTGAAAAGGAAATTGAGACAATAATTCCACTTACAATAGCAACAAAAAGAATAAAATGTTTAGGGATAAATTTAATAAAGGTGGTGTAAAATATGTACACTGGCAACTATATAACTTTTGCTGAATGAAATTAAGCAAGATATAAATAAATGGAAAGACATTCATGCTCATGGATTGGAAGACATAATATTGTTCCATCAATAATACTTTCCAAAGCAATGTAGAAATACAATTGCTATCAAAATCCTAATACAGTCTTTTTTATATAAATTTGCAAGCTGGTTATAAAATTCTTATGTAATGGCAAGATTCTCCAAAGAGCCAATATAATCTTGGTAAATAAAACCAAAGTAGAAGGATGCACACTTCCCGATTTCAAAAATTACTGCCAAACTACAGTAAGAAATCAGTGTGACATAAGGATAGACATACTAATCAACAGAGTAAAATTGGAAGCCTAGAAGTAAACCCAAATATCTATGACATGGTGATTTTTTACAAGGGTACAAAGACCATTCTATGAGGAAAAAGAATAGTCTTTTCAACAATGGTGCTGGGACAACTGAAAACCCACTTGCAAAAGATTAAAATAGGATCTCACACTATAACCAAAAATTAACTCAAAATGGAACAAAGATATATGAGGTAAAACTAGAGAACTCTTAGGAGCATAGGAGTAAATATCTTGACATTGGATTTTGTAGTGGCTTAGATATAACACCCAAAGTAAAGGCAACAAAAAATATATAGATACATTGGACTTCATCATATAAGAAGTTTTGTGGGTCAGAGGACTCTATCAAGAAAGTAAAATGACAACCTACAGATTGGAAAAAAATGAAATGAGTAGTTTCCAGAACAGATAAATAACTCTTAACAACTCAAAAGCAAAAAGAGAAACACCCAACTAAAATATGGGCAAAGGACTTGAATAGATATTTCTGCAATGAAGATAGACAAAAGTCCAACAAGCACATGAAACAACACTCAACATCATTAGTCATTAGGGAAATGTAAACCAACACCACAATGAGATACCACTTCACACCTACTAGGATGGCTATAATAAAGAAAAAAAGGAAAATAACAAGTGTTGGCTAGTATGTAGAGAAATTGGAAATCACATACATAGGAATGTAAAATGTCACAGAAACTGTAGATAAGAGTTTTATAGTTCCTCAAAAAGTTAAACATATTAACATATGATTAATAATTCTACTCCTAGATTTATATCACCAAAGTATTTAACATAGGTTTTCAAACAAATACTTTTACACAATATTCATAGCAGCACCATTCACAAAAGGTGGACACAATCCAAATGTCCACCAACTGATGAATATATAAACAAAATAGAATATGTCTATGCAATGGAATATTATTCAGCCATAAAAAGGAATGAAGTATTGAAACATGCTAGAACTTGGATAAACCTTGAAAAAATCATGCTAAATGAAAGAAGGCAGATAGAAAGCATAGAAATACATCCAAGCACATATCACATGATTAAAAATCTGACATAGATACATCCAATTTATATGAAACATCTGGCATAGATATATCCATTGAGACAAGTAAGCAGGTTAGTATCAAGGGGTGAGGGTATGTAGGAATGGAAGTGACTGCTTAATGTATAAAGGGTTTCTTTTTGGGTAATGAAAATGTTCTGGATCTACGTAGAGAGGATGATTGCACAATATTTTCAGTGTGCTAAATACTACTAGATTTTACAGTTTAATGGTCAATTTTTTGTTATATAATTTTACCTCAATAAAAACATCCATTACTGACACAGATGTTAGCTGACAAGGACATTAAAATATTTATGAAAATAACTTTGCATTTTTTAAAAAGTTAAGTAGAGACATGCAAGACATACAAAAATGCTCAAAATCAGCCCTTTAGAATTTAAAACTAAAATGTGTGAAATGAAAAATACCCTGGATATGATTAACAACAAATTACATTTTGCACACGAAAAGATTAGTGAATTTGCATGCATAGCAATAAAACTATCCAAAATGAAATGCACAGAGAAAAGATAATCAAAATACATGAGCTGAGGAATTAGTGAGTTGTTGGACAATGCCATGCAATTTATTATAAATGTAATTGGAGTCCCTGAAGGAAAAGAGGGGAAGGGAGGCAGGAAAAATGTTTGAATAAATAATGGACAAAAATTTTCCAAATCCAAGCTCAATGAACCCCAAACATAAGAAAGAAAAAAGAAACTATGCCAAATCATATCATAATCAGTTTTCTCAAAACCAGTTATAAAGAGAAAATCTTAAGAGCGACCTCATCACCATATTTGGACAAATATATAGGATTTTTTCTTAATATTTGAATCTCTTTAAAATATAATTGATTGTTAAGAAAAAATAATACCTTGTGGCATTTATAATAAATTCATAGTTAAAATATATGGTAATATTACAAAGATTGATAAGAGAGAAATGGGTGATATAACATTATAAATTCCTTATGCTATATGTGAAGTATATATTATCACATTAATATCGACTGTGATAAGGTAAATATAATAAATGGCAAAGCTTTCATTTGATTCGATTTGAGCTGAGTTCAAACTATGTTTTCCTTCTTCTGTATTAGCGCTAACTCCAACTGAAGAGCCTTCCCACATCCCCTGTTGCCACATTCTTCTCTCTGATTAACTGCAATCTACAATCTCCAGTTTGTCAAATATCTGAGGAGGTATCAGTAGGAACCAGTTTGGTTTCTTCTTCCCTTGCTTAATGAGTGGCTCTAAATAACAATTTCCCACTGTACATGACTATTCAAACTATGCAGAAAAATCAGAAATCAGTCCCCACAAAGGCCAGACCGAGTGTACAATGTATAGGGAGGAAAGGCTATAATCCGATTCCTTCATGAGAAAGGGTAAGATTACATGTCATCCACCTTAGGTAGCTTTTGACTTTTATTCTAAAGGATGACTCTAGTGATGGAATGATTTGGCTGACACTGGGGAAAGGTAGGGCAACTAGTACTGCTCTTCGTGAGGCTTTTATTACTCCTCTAATCTCCCATTTTTACAGCATATGTAAATGTTACTGACACTAGAGGAGCACAACAGGAAATGCAAAGGAATATTAGTTTCAGTACACCCTTGACTTCCATTTTGCAGTACTCTGCAAAAGATTTCCTTTATAGACCCAAAGGCACAACAGTGCTTTGAAATTTCAAAACGTTACAATAAAAACCATGAGCAAAAATGAGGTTTTAGTCTTTATTTAAAAATGAATGTATATATATTTAAATATAATTATAATATAAAGTTATGTGTTCCCCTCAAGAAGGAATTTCTACTTGCATAGCAATAAGAAGAATCTGATGTATTTAATTTGAATGTTGTTTTTTACCTCTGCTCACTAAACCATTTCTGTGCTTTTTTTGTTTATTTGGTATACCTCCTGTCTTGCATTGCATTTTACTTTAATAAGATGCAGAAACTAGGTATATGTTTAAATGCCTGTACATAATCTTTATTATCAAGAGATTAATACCATTTATTGATTTTGTTTTCTGATTCAACCTTGACAGCTGTAAAGATGGGACCGATGATTGACTTCCATCATTGTGTTCGACTATAAAAGAGTTTGCTGCCTTCAATAATAGAGAAGTATGTCTACAGTTAAAACCTATTTGGAGGATTAGTCAGCACTGTCAGCCTAGGGAATATCTTGTAGTCTGATTTTACGATAGTTAACATGAACATTGATGACTTGGAAAACTAAAGAAAAGCTTTTGATTGCGTGTAAATGACAATTATAGGCAGGGTAAGACATAGAAATGTTCATCTCAGCCAAGTATTTTTCAGATACATGCCAAGTAAATATCTGGCTCCAAGCTTAGCTGGTACAGAATGGACATTTTAGACACAAGTTGAATGAAAAAAATGCTATGATATTAACAAAGTTTTCTCAACTGCATTAAGACATTGCCATCTCAACTATAGTAATATATTTATAGCAGAAGTTATATCAGCTCTATTAAAGGATATATCTTTTAGTGCTAGTGAAAAATACTGAGTGATTGAAACTTCTTCATAGTTCTAGATCTTTATGCACCAATTACATTCTTCATCGTCGTTTATCCATAGGTTATTATTGATCATATGATAATCCTATTTGTATGTCGTATATCAATCCATTGCTAATAAGCTTTCACTGTTTTGTCTCTTTCAATGTGAACCGCAATAAAATCTAAATTTAAGCTTTCAGCTTTCTTCTTGTTTTTGCTAAACATTGGTTTAACTTAGGACATCCATTTTGAAATTCAGTTCAGAAACCAATGTAGAAAGAATGTAACCTATATAGTTGATTTGTACACTGGAATCTCCTCCCTGAACATTAAATTCTGAGGCATATATTCTAAAATATAATTGTCTTTTTGTTTTTAATATAAGATATTTTAATTTTCAAATTTCAGTGTATCACTACCAGCCATTTTCTATTATATTCAAATAGAAATCTATTTACAGATTTTTACTTATGTTTTTTAAAACATTTTTTATTGTGAAATATATATACAAAAAAATGATATATTTCAAAGTACATTTTTTTTTAGTGCATGGTCCAGGAATCAGTCCTGGGTCTCCTGCATGGAAGGTGAGCATTCTACCACTGAACCACCTATGCACCCTCAAAGTACATTTTAACAAGTAGTTTTAGAACAAATTACAAAGTATGGTATGGGTAACAATTCCACCATTTCAGATGCTTCCTTCTAGTTCCTCTTAGTCACTGGAGACTAAAAAGAAATTTCAATGTAATGATTCAATAATCATAGTCATTTGTTAAATTCTATCTTCTCTGATACAGTTCCTTCTCCTTAAATCCTTTTCCCACTCTTTAGGGATATTTGGACAATGGTCATTCTAACTTCTTCATGTTGAGAAGGGGGGTTGACATTATGGCGTAGGGGGCTGCGATTGGTTGATGCTCTTGGAGAGACTGATAACTCTGGCCTAGGAACCATCTGGATGTTATAGGTTTCTGAAAAACAAACTTAGTGAGTGAAACTTTAATAGTCTTAGATAAAGCCCTGGGTATTCTTTACGGTTTTCAGGAATACTGTTGGGTAAGGCTTGGCATACCATGGCAATTAGCAATATCTAGCAGAAGCTTGCATAAGAGTAACCTCCAGAATCGCCTCTCTACTGTATTTGAAATCTATTAGCCACTGATACCTTATTTTGTTAAATTCCTTTTCCCTCTTTTGGTCAGGTAGGCATTGTTGATACCACAGTGCCAGAGCCAGACTCATCCCTGGAAATCATGTCCCATGTAGGAGACCTACCTTACTGGACATTATGTTCGCCGTAGTGGGGAGGGTAACGATTTTACTTGCAGAGTTTGGCTTAGACAGAGAGAGGCCACATTTGAACAACAAAACAGGCCCTCTGGAAGTAACTCTTAGGCATTATTATAGGTAGGCTTAGCTTCTCTGTTACAGATATAAGTTTCATAAGAGGAAGATTCAAGTCAAGGGTATGACCTAATAACTTGGGATTCCTTAATGTGTGAACAAGTATGAGGGATATCCTGGGTGGGAAAGTCTAATAGTTCCATATTTTTTCTTCAGTCCCTCAAGGGACCTTGTCAACACATTTTACTTATCTTCCCAACATACTATGGAATGTATCCGGGTACCACATTAAGCTATACAGAATTGCAAGACCTCGTCCCCAATTCTAGGCTCTATGAGTTTAGGTTGTTTAACTGAACTGGCTAGACAGGTTGAGTTAAATTGTGTGCCATGGAAAATTAGGTTTAGGGCAAAATAATCCTGTCTTCCTTTGGTCTCACACAGTAGGTAAAGTTCTAAAATGCAGGCAATATCATCCTCTACCCTGTATTCTGATTTACCTTAGTCCTAACCAGATTGGCTTCATTACTATCTCTGATTGAAGCTTGATATCTTCTCCAGCTTCTTTAGCAGTTGCTGTATGTAGGAACTCTGACTTTCAGAGCTTCAGAACTCTAGCTCCGAGTCTCAGGTGTCACACAGGTACCCAAAGGTCCAAGAAAATACCAGGTTATACAATATAGTACAGCATCTCAGAATTTAGAAATAACACCCAAAGCTCAGGAGTAAACGTGACTGCTGTAAGAGCTTACAATCTAGGCCCCAATTTTCTTATAAGTATTTTATAGAGGAGACCATACAACATTTGTTCTTTTGTTGCAAAACATAACATCCTCCTGTTCATTTACCTTGTTGCAGGCTGCATGACTTCATTCCTTTCTGTAGCCGTAGAATAGTCCATCATATGCATACACCACAGTTTGCCTGTCTGCTTCTCAGTCAACATACCCTTTGCTCACCTCCATCCATTGAGTAACATGAATAATGTTGCTGTAAACATCAGTGTGCAAACGTCTAGTCCCAGTAACGGGATTACCCAATCATACGGCAACCCTATATTTAGCCCCCTGTGAATCTACTACATTATCCTCCAGGGATCCTTTCCCCTACTGCTACCCTACCAATATTGAATAGGTATACCTGTCCTACCACATTTTCTCCAGGACTTGAATCTTTCTGTTTATTTATTTATTTAGAATCTGCAGACTTTGTTGAGATATAATTATATAGCATATATTCTATATAAATGAATATATATAAATAATCCATGTATATATAAATAATCTAGATAACCTGTTTCACAGTATCCTGACTTAGTTGTAGAATCATCATCACTCTCAATTTTAGAAAATTTTCATTGCTCAAAAGAGAAAAATAACAGTCACACCCGCACCAAAGAGAAAATTCAAAACTCCCCTTAAATCTTACTCCACCCCCAATTATTTACCCCAGTATTATTGTGGTACTAATGGTGTATGAATGCTAAATATAGACTGTAGCATGCAATAAATAGGTTTTCCCAAACACCCTTCTATTATTAACTCCATGTACAAGTGTTAGACTTTTGAAGTAGTTCATAAAAAAACTGATTTATATTTGTAGTGCTAATCAGTGAGGTACATGGCTCTAAATAATCCCTTTAAGTCATATTCACCTTCAGTGTGGCTCTATTATTTATGAACTTACTAAGGAAGTACCATCCTCTCTATCTATTCTCATTCTTTTAAGTTCAATCTCATTAACTAGTCTGTACATATTAGGTAACTGTTCCCCCTTCTCTAGCTCCTGTCTATCTCTAGGTCCCCTACATTTTACATTTTAAGACTCTGAGTTTACATTTTTGAGGGGGTTCATATTAGTGAAATCATACAGTATCTATCCTTTTGTTTCTGGCTTATTTGGCTGAGCGTTATGTCCTCTAGGTTCATCCATGTTGTCATATGCTTTATGACCTCATTTCATCTTACTGCTGCATATTCGCATTGTATGTATATTGCACATTTTGCTTATCCACTAGTCTGTTGATGGACACTTGGATTGTTTCCATCTTTTGGCAATTGTGAATAATGTCACTATGAACATCAGTGTGCAAGTGTTTGTTCATGACACTGCTTTCAGCTCTTCTGGGTATATACTGAGTGTTGGTATTGCTGGGTCATAGGGCAACTTGATATTTAGTTTTCTGAGGAAATAGCAAATTATCTTCTGCAGCGGCTATACCATTATACATTCTCACCAGTAGTGAATAAGTGTTCCAATTTCTCCATGTCCTTTCCAACAATTTGTAGTTTCCTGCTTGTTTAGTGGCAGCCATTCTTACAGGTTTTTGATGATATCTCATTTTGGTTTTGATTTGCATTTCCTTTATAGCTATTGAAGATGAACATCTTTTCATTTGCTTTTTAGCCATTTGTTTTTCCTTTTCATAAAAATGTAAATTCATATCTACTGCTTATTTTATAATTGGGTTGTTTGTTCTTTTTGTTTTTTCCCCCGCATGGGCAGGCACCAGGAATTGAACCCGGGTCTCCAGTACGACAGGCGAGAACTGTGCCACTAAGGCACCATTGCCTGCAGGTTGTTTGTTCTTTTATTGTTGAGCTGTATGATTTCTTTACATATACTAGGTATCAAACACAATAGATACATGGTTTCCAAATATTTTCTCCCATTGAGTTGGCTGCCTCTTCATCTTTTAGATAAAGTCCATTGAAGTGCACAAGCTTTTGATTTTGAGGGGTTCCCATATATCTATATTTTCTTTTGTTGTTTGTGCTTTGGGTGTAAGGTCTAAGAAGCCACCTTCTATTACTAGGTCTTAAAGATGTTTCCCTATATTTTCTTCTAGATGTTTCTATGATACTGGTTCTTATATTTAGGTCCTTAATTCACTGTGAGTTAAATTTTGTATAGGGTGTCTGGTAGTGGTCCTTTTTAATTTCTTTGGATACGGATATCCAGTTCTCCCAGCATTATTTATTGAAAAGACTACTCTGTCCTAATCCAATGGATTTGGAGGCCTTGTGGAAGATCAATTGACCATAGATCTGGGGGTCTATTTCTGAACTCTCAATTCAATTCCTTTGATTAATGTGTTTACCTTTGTGCCAATAAGATGCTGTTTTGACCCCATTATGGCTTTTAAAAAGCTTTAAAATCAGAAAGTGTAAGTCCTCCCACTTCAATATTTTTTTAAGTCAGTTTTTGGGAATTCAAGGTGCCTTTCCCTTCCAAATAAATTTGATAACTCACTTTTCCAAATCTTCAAAGTAGGTTGTTGGCATTTTAATTGGTATTGAATCTGTAGATCAGTTTGGGTAGAATGGACATCTTAATGATATTTAGCCTTCTGACCATGTATCTTTCTATCTATTTAGATCTTCTTTGATTTTTTTTTAGCAATGCTTTGTAGTTGTCTATGTGCAGGTCCTTTACATCCCTAGTTAAGTTTATTTCCAGATAATTGATTCTTTTAGAATTTTTTCTTCATTTTCTCCTTAGTTAGGTCATTATTTGTGTATTGAATTACTGATTTTCTTGTATCCTTCCACTTTGCTGAATTTATTAGCTCAAGTAGCTTTGTTGTAGATTTCTCAGGAATTTCCAAGTATAGTATCATATCATCTGCAAATAATGAAAGTTTTACTACTTCCTTTCCAATTTTAATGCCTTTTATTTTTGTCCTACCTGATTGCTCTAACTCTAATTTCTAGCATAGTATTGAATAATAGTGGTGACAGTGAGCATCCTTGTCTTGCTCCTAATCTTAGGGGGAATGCTTTCAATCTCTCACTGTTAAATATGATGTTGGCTGTGGATTTTTCATATATGCCCTGTTTGTTTTAGCTTGCTAGCTGCTGGAATGCAATATGCCAGAAATGGAATGGTTTTTAAAAAGGAGAATTTATTAAGTTGCTAGTTTACAGTTCTAAGGCTGAGAAAATGTCCCAATTAAAGCAAGTCTCTAAAAATGTCCAAATTAAGGCACCAACAAGAGGTTACCTTCACTCAAGAAAGACCGATTAACTTCAGGGTTTCTCTCTCAACTGGAAGGGCACATGGCAAACATGGCAATGTCTGCCAGCTTTCTCTTCAGGTTTCTTGTTTCATGAAGCGACCCTGGGGACATTTTCCTTCTTCACCTCTAAAGGTCTCTGGCTGCACAGCTCTCATGGTTCTCATGGCGCTCTTCAAAATGCTTTCTCTTTTAAAGGATTCCAATAAACTAATTAAGGCCCACCTGGAATGGGTGGGGTCACATCTCCCTCTAGTAAAAGGATAATACCCACAATTGAGTGAGTCACATCTCCATGGAGATAATCTAATGAAGTTTCCAACATACAGTACTGAATAGGGTTTAAAATAGATGGCTGATCCCACAAGACTGAATCAGGATTAAAACATAGCTTTTCTAGGACACATAATCCTTTCAAACTGGCACATGCCCTTTATCATATTCAGGATTTTTTCTTTGATTCCTACCTTTTGAAGTGTTTTTGTCAGAACAAGATGCTAAATTTTGTTGAATGCCTTTTCAACGTCAATTGAGATAATCATGTAGTTTTTCCCCTTTCAACTTAATATGTTTATAAACTTGATCGATTTCTTTTACAAATTTTGAGCATAATGTACACTAAGAAATTCTTTTGACAGTATTATTTTCATATACGCATGCATGCACGCACATTTATTTCTATAACTGAAGAAAACATTTTGTAAAATGATACTTCCTCTTATTAAATTAAGTCAAAAGAACTTATTAAAGAACTTTCAGAACACATTAAAAAGTCTTCCATTTGTAAAGCTCTGTTTAATACTTTTGAAAACAGACCAGAATAATAAAAATAATTAGCATGTGCAATGTATATAGATTATTTTTTAACCTTTTACAGAGGAAGTTCAGCATATTCTCACTAATTAAATCATCAGTGAAATTCCACTCCTTTTATTCATGGTATTCTCAACTGCTGTTGACATTCACTTGCATACTTCAGTGAAATATGGTCAGTAATGTACTTGTTGCTGAATTTCTCAGTGGTTTTAAGGTAAAGCAAATAGATACTGAGGTACTTCTGTTATATCTGGTTTTATGATAATTATCTAATGTCAGTGATAGAAAACTTACACTAAAACAATTTGGTTTCATGAGGGCTTGAAATATTTGACTGTTTTTCCTACTTTCTATGAGTTTACAGGACTCTGTGTCTGGGAATCATTCCGTATGAATTTGTGTCTGGTATTGAGTTGTTGGAAAGATACTATATTCAGTGTTTCTGAAAAGGCCGTAAATAGAACATCATAGCTAAACAGTTCTTATGTTTCTGTACATGCAGCTCTTGTAGATTACTGCATTATCTATCAACTATTGATTGATGGATCAACTAATCAACTGATCTGTTAAACTCCTTGTTTTCATATAAAATATAACTTCAATTTTAAAAATATATGTGAAGTAAATTTTAATTGAAAAATCTGATTACATAATTTCAGACTTTGTGATTCATTTTTTTCTGTTCTTTTTAAAAAGGATTCTAACAAAGATACTAATTTAGGGGTGGTGTTCTAGTTTGCTAGCTGCTGGAATGCAATATGCCAGAAATAGAATGGCTTTTAAAAAGGGGAATTTAATAAGTTGCTACTTTATAGTTCTAAGGCCGAGAAAATGTCCCAATTAAAACAAGTCAATAGAAATGTCCAATCAAAGGCATCCAGGGAAAGATACCTTGGTTCAAGAAGGCTAATGAAGTTCAGGGTTTCTCTCAAGTGAGAAGGCACATGGCGAACACAGTCAGAGTTTCTCTCTCAGTTGGAAGGGCACATGGCGAACAAGGCATCATCTGCTAGCTTTCTCTCCTGGTTTCCTATTTCATAAAGCTCCCCGGAAGGCATTTTCCTTCTTCATCTCCAAAGATCACTGGCTTGTGGGCGTTCTGCTTCTTGTGGCTGTGTCATTCTGCTCTGCTCTCTCTGAATCTCCCATTCTCCAAAATGTTTCCTCTTTTATAGGACTCCAGTAAACCAATCAAGACCCACTCAAATGGGTGGAGACATGTCATCCCCTAATCCAGTTTAACAACCACTCTTGACTAAATCACATCATCCAGGGAGATGATCTGAATACAGTTTCAAACATACAGTATTGAATAGGGATTATTCTACCTTTATGAAATGGGATTTTGATTAAAACATGGCTTTTCTAGGGTCCATGCATCTTTTAAACCAGCACAGGTGGGAAAGGAGAAGTGAAGTCAATCTTACAATGGATAAATTTAAATTGCAGCTCCATTTGAAGTTCGATATAGGAAAACATGAGGAGAAATTTCACTTTAGAACTTCTGGGTAACCAAGAAATCCTCACTTGCACCCTAATAAGATCAGCTGAATGCAGTTTATCATAATATGTGCTCTATCACCTTGGTCCCATCAGTCATGATCATTAGCTGTTTACTGACCCGCTCTGGCATATGGGAAAGCATTCAGAATACCTTTGATTTGTGATGTGTTGAAGTGCAGAAAAGATCTTGCTCTTTTTCCATGAAACACTGCCAATACATGTCTAGTCTTTGATTTACAACCATTCTTCACTTTCTTGTAGAATTATTGCTTTCTAGATATCCGTTACTACCCAAAATATTTACTAGTTTTATTAATGGTTTCCAAATCTCATCTCTTTACTTCTTTTCATGCAACATTGTTGTCCTCTGTGCCTAGTATGAAATTTTCATTTTATGTGCAAAAAACTATATTCACCTATAGGAAAGCCCCCAAAAGTCAGAAAGTTTTAGAATCAGAAATGTCTCAACAAAACTGTTAAATGCTTACTGTGTGTGAAGCTCTGTACTAGATGGTATGAAGAATCAGAGTTGAATAAGGCAAGCCGCTGCTCTCAAGTCTACAGTAATTCAAGTGCTAGTTTCCTATTTTCCTAGCTATGTGATCACAGTTGTGTTTTTCACATTATTGTTTGTGACTCAGTTGTATTTAGGAACGTCAGTTTGGTGGGTCACAACCAACTTAATAAAAGGACAGACACAGCTAGAAAAATAGAAAAAAAATCAGAATGCATTGCAGGTAGCAAGAGTAAATCTGCTTCGTGAAACTTTGTTTCAGTTACAGACACATATTTACATATGTACATATATATTTATGTATATGAGTGTATATGAATGTTTGGTTGTGAAACAAAATGTCTTTCACACTGCATCTCAGTCTAAAAGTTGTGGAAGTGTGAAAAACACTGCTTTGAATCATTTGCTTTTTCTTTCAGAACTTCGAGTCTTTTATTTACAAAGTTATAAACTTAAAACATATTAATAATAGAAAATAATGCTTGTGAACCAAACCGGGTTGCATTTTTCTTTTACAATAGTTCATTTAATCCTCACAAGAACAGAAGGTCTACCTATTTTACATCAGAGTTATGTAACTCTGCAAGGATCAAATTAAGTATTTGTGGGCCCAGAATTGGAAACAAATTGTGCCCCTTAGAGGAGGACCTAATTTACCAAAGTTAGGTAAATGGTAAATGAGTTGAAAAATGTAAGGCGCTATACAAATATAAGATGTTATTGTATAGATGATATAAGTGATACAAATTTGATTCAAGTCCTAGTATAAATTTAACATGATTTGACCCTTAGAATGATGCTGATATTTATACAACTTATTATCAATCTATTTTCTATATCAGGTTTTAAGTTTAGTTATCCCTTGTTCATTTTCTTGTGCAGACTACAACCTATTGATAACACCATTTCCATTAATTGGGAAATTTCATATCCATAATTGTCATTAGGTCTGTACATTCTCCTTCTAGTGTAAGAGTTCACAGTATTCACTGACTGTTTTTGGGGGGTGCAAGGGGCCGGAACTGAACCCAGGTCTCTTACATGGCAGGTGAGCATTCTACTGCTGAATCCCCTGTACACCACCAGTATACACGGACTTTTTAAATGATATTTGATCTTTCTAAAAGCAAGTTTCTTCTAATCAGTGCAGACAAATGTTACCAATTAACTTCCAAAATGGGCACAGATTGCCACATATTAACTACTTTTCATTTTGAGCCTCAAAGAACTAATGTGACATGTTTGAAAAATGATATAAATCTACTATCCAAAATTATTTTGACAATTAGTTATATTTTACATTTATTTTAAAGAGTATGTATTAATCTTGCTCAGATTTGAGAGTGAATGTCAAAACTGAAACAAGTGCTTTTCATTCCTAAACTGATTTACAATGATAAGAAGTCACAAGTGAACTTAGAAGTTGGCAGTATATTTTGGAGAAGATATAGGATTATAGAAAAATTAAGCAGAAAATAGAGTTCCAACATATACCCCATTCAAACTCACATTTTATGTATTATTAACTATTTGCCTTTGTGTAGTATTTTTGTTCCAATGGATAAAACAGAATTATTGCAATTGCACTGTTATAGTACATAGTTTAAATTAGGGTTCACTGTTTGTGCTGTGCAGACCTAGGGTTTTCAAAAATTGTATTCTACTAACACATAAACAACCTAAAATTTTCCATTTTAACTGCCTTCAAATATATAAGTCAATGGAGTTAATTGTATTCACAATGTTGTCCTACGATCCCCACCATCCATTATCAAAACATTTCCATCACTTCAAACAGAAACTCTGTTACCAATTAAGTATTAACCCTCAGCCTTCTCTACCCCAAGCCAAGCCCTGGTAACCACTATTCTAGTTTTTGATTCTATTAATTTGCTTTTTCTAATTATTCCTTATCAGTGAGATCATACAATATTTGCCTTTTTCTGTCTCATTTGTTTCATAAAACATGTTTTCTTCAAAGTTCATCCATGTTGTTGCATGTATCAGGACTTCATTCATTTTTAGAGTTGAATAATATTCCTTGTATGTGCATACCAAATTTTATTCATCCATTCATTAGTTGATGGAAAGTTCAGTTACTTCCATCTTTTGGCAATTGTGAATGATACCATTCTTAACATCAGCGTGCAAATACTTGTTCAAGTCCCTGCTTTCAGTTCTTATGAACATAAACCTAGTAGTGGGATTTCTGAGTTATTTGGCAGATGTATACGTAGCTTTCTGAGGAACAGCCAAAGCGTTTTCTGCAGTGGCTGCTATATTTTGCATTGCCTCCAGCAATGAATCAGTGTTCCTATTTCTCTTCATCCTCTCCATCACTTGTTATTTTCCATTTTTTTAGATTGTTGCCAATCTAATGGGTATGAAATGGTATTTCATTGTGGTTTTGATCTGCATATCCCTGATGGCTAATGATTTTGAGCATCCTTTCATGTGTTTCTTTGTCAATTCTGTATCTTCTTTGAGAGATATCTATTCAAGTCTTCTGACCATCTTTAAATTGTGTTGTCTTTTTGGTGTTAGTTTGAAGGATTTCTTTATGCATTCCTTATTTGATATGTGGTTTCTAAATATTTTTCCTGTTTTTTAGGTTTTCAATTGACTTTCATAATAAAGTCAAAAGATTTTCATTTTGATGAGGTCCCATTCATTTTTTTTTCTTTTGTTGCTTGTTCTTTGGATACAAAGTCTAAGAAACCATTGCCTAGCACCTAAAAGTCCTGAATATGCTTCCCTATGTTTTCTTCTAGGAGTTTGATAGTTATAGCTCTTATATTTGGGTCTTTGATCCATTCTGAGTGAATTTTTATATATGATGTGAGGTAATGGAGATCCATTTGTTGAAGAGATTGTTCTTTCCAAAATGAGTGGTCTTTGCCACCTTGTTAAAATCAGGTGGCCATAAGCATGAAGTTTGATTTCTGAGCTCTCAATTGGATTCCATTGCTGTATATGCCTGTCCTCATTCCAGTACCATGCTGTGTTTTGATTATTGTAGCTTTTTAGTAAGTTTTCTGTTTGAGATATGTGACTCTTGCAACTTTATCCTTCCTTTTCCATATGGCTGTTCGAGTTTACTAGCTACTAGAATGCAACATACCAGAGACGGACTGGTTTTCAACAAAAGGGGATTTATTTAGTTAATATATAGTTCTTCAGAGGAAAGGAAGTTAACTTTCATCTGAGATTATTTCTTACATGGGAAGGCACAGGGCAATCTCTGCTGGCCTTCTCTTCATGCCTATGGGTTCCAGCAACTTTCCCCGGGGTGATTCCTTTTTGCTTCTCCAAAGGCCTGGGCTGAGCTGCGAGTGCTGAGATAAAGTATGCTGAACTGCTTGGGCTGTGCTATGTTGAGCTCTCTCATTTAAGCACCAGCCAATTAAATCAAACATCATTCATTGCAGCAGGCATGCCTCCTAGGTGAATGCAGATATAATGAGCAACAGGTGAGGTTCACGTACCATTGGTTCATGTCCATAACAACAGAACTAGGCACTTTCACCTGGCCAAGTTGACACCTGAACCTAACTACCACAATGGCTCTATATATTCTGAGTCCTTTACCCTTCTATTTAAATTTGATGACTGGCTTTTCCATTTCTGAAAAGAAGGTTGTTGGAACTGTTATTGGGATTGTATTGAATTTATATATTGCTTTGGGTAGTATTGACATGTTAATGAAATTTACTCTTCTAATTCATGAATGTGAAGTATACTTCCATTTATTTAGGTCTTTTTTTTTTAAGCCAAATTTTGTAGTTTTCTATGTACAAGTCCTTTATATCCTTGCTTAGATTTATTCACAGATATCTTATTCTTTTAGTTGCTATTATAAATAGAATTGTTTGTTTTTATTTCTTCATTGGATTGTTCATTCCTTATGTACAAAAACACTACTGATTCTTGGGTATGGTGCTGGGTTTGAAACAGTTATGTACCCCAGAAAAGCTTTGTTCTTTTGATTTTGATTCAATATTGTAGGGTGGGATCTTTTGATTATTTTTTCCATGGTGAAGTGATATATCCAATTGGGGTGTGGCCTTTTGACTAGATGGATATGTGACTCCACCCATTCAAGGTGGGTCTTGATTAGTTTACTGGAGTCCTCAAGAGACCCAAAAGCGAAACATTTAGGAGAAAGTTTAGGCACAGATGTTTGGAAATGCAGATGCACCAGGAGAAGCGAGCAGCTGAGAGAGCCTACTGAAGCTAGACAAGAACCAGAGCCCAGCAGATATCACCATTTGCCTTTCTTTGAGATGCTAGGATAAGAGATGAAACCCAGACTTTAGTCCCAGTGTAGCTAAGTCAGGACCCACGTAAGGTTAATAAATCCTCTTTAGTGGAATGCAGAGGGGCCAGCCTCTCCAGAACATCAAATAGCTCCATCCCCCTTTCTCATATTATCAATAGCCACTTCCTACATGAAAATGTTAGAATGCCCATAGCCCAAACACCGCTAAAGAGTGGGAGAAGGCCACGGTGGCTCAGCAGGCAAGAATGCTCACCTGCCAATGCCAGAGGACCCGGGTTCGCTTCTCGGTGCCTGCCCATGTTAAAAGAAAAAAAAAAAAAGAGTGGGAGAAAGATTAAAAGTGATAGTGGAGTTATACAGAGATAGTAGGGTTTAATAAATGAGTATGAGTGCTGAATAATTATATTGATATTTCTTTTAGTCTCCAGTACCTTAGAGAAGCTAGAAGTAAAAACCTAAAGTTGTGGAATTGTAACCCATACCAAACTCTGATATCTTTTCTACAACTAATTGTTATGATGTAATTTGAAATTTATTGCTTTTTTGTATATATGCTATTTTTCACAAAAGAGGGAAAAAAGGAGAAGGAGGTGTATAACAGAGAAAATAGGATTTAACAAATGAATATGACTGCAAAATCATTATGTTGATACATCTTTTGGTCTCCCCTGTCTTGGAGCAGCTAGAAGAAAAAACAAAAAGTCATGGAACTGTAACCCATACCAAATTTTAAAATCTGTCTATAACTACTTGTTAAAATGTACTTGGAAATCTATTGCTTTTTTGTATATATGTTATATTTCACAATTTAAAAACTGTTACAAAAAAGAGAAGAGAGGACTTCCGGGAAGATGGCCTAATAGAGTAGCTCGAGATCAGCCCTGCTCAATGGAAAAATTAGAGAAGGGATGGGAGGGCGACTGAGATGGCGATTCAAGAGTGCAACTGACCTGGTAGAACCTTCTGCAACACATAGGGCAGCCCTGGTTGCAGAGGCCGAGGAACTGAGAAGCAGAAAGCTGGAGCCTGATGTGGAGGCACCGAGCCCATGGGAGTACACGGATGGGAGCCAGCATTAGAAAGAAAGTCAGGCCATGTTCCTTGAACACACTACCCTCACCAGTGCAGCCCTGTGACCAGTGGCTCACCTCACAGCCCATGCACCCGAACACTGTCACCTGATCCCATTCCCTGTGCTCTAAGTACCTGTTCCCCACTAACCCCCAGTGTGTGTACCTGGCCCACAGCCCTTCCTGAAGTGCAGCTTAACACACCTCTCCTGCACCCTTCCCGAGCACTACCTCCTCTTCCTTGTTCCCTGCAGGCTGTTGCCAGTGCATAAAGGCTATGGGTGCTAACTTTCATACTCAGGCTGCCCCCACCCCCACCCATAGTGCTGCACAGCCTCACCCCCACCCCTGAGCTCTGTACTTCAGTTTAGGGCACTCCTATTTCCATGCATGTGCACCTTCACCTGTGGGAACTTCAGTTTACTTATGACACTCCTAGACGTGCGCATGCGTGTGGGTCCCCAATCACATCCTTCAGCTCGGGAAACTACAGTTTATGGCAGTCCTAGAGCCACACATGCACATGGCCCTTAGACACACTTCCCAGCTCTGAGAAAGTGCTGATCAGTGCCACCGGGTCAGTCTTCCCCAAACCCATGAAGGCATAACATTGACCAGCTGCCACACTTCTACACATGCAGGCAAAGGGCCCCGTGCCCTAGACCAGTGCTCACCAGGGTTATCCACCCCCAGACTGGTGCACCTGCACAGTTACATCTTCCCTGGCCCCTGGTTACCCCGGTTCACAATCATCAGCATAACATCCCAACCTGTGCCTATACCTGCCCTAAAACAAATCACCGCACTGATGTGCCCTGCCCCGTACCCTGCTCCCTGCTGCACATCCATCCTGTAAACACAAGACCTTAGACTATGAAAGAAATCAACTCCCAAAGTAAATCAATCAAGATATTTACATACAATGAAAACAACAGAAGATCACTAAGCATATCAAATTGCAGGCAGATATAGCCCTGCCAAATCACCAAATTAAAACACCAGAGGAGAAACAGATGTTGAAACAACTAATCAAAGATGTTCATACAACTCTACTTAATAAATAAGTGGGATGGCAAATGATATACAGGAGATCAAGACAACTGTAGAAGAGCATAAAGAGGAATTTGAAAGAATAAATAGAAAAATAGCAGATATCACAGTGATAAAGACTCTGTTGACCAAATAAAAAACATACTAGAGGCACACAACACCAGATCTGAAGCGAGAGAAGAAAGAATAAGTGATATAGAGGACAGGATAACTGACTTTGAAGACTTAAAGCAAGAAATGGCAAAAAGATTGAAAAATTTGAATTGGATCTTAGGGAAATGATAGACAAAATAAAGCACGCAAATATAAGAATCACTGGTGTCCCAGAAGGAGAAGAGAGGAGTAAAGGGCTAGGAAGAGTAGTTTAGGATACAATGGGGGAAAACTTCCCACCACTTATAAAGGACATAAATATTCAAGTCAAAGAAGCCCAATGAACTCCAAACAGAATAAATCCAAATAGGCATCCCCCAAGATGCATACTAATCAGTCTGTCAAATGTTGAATAGAAGCAAAAAATTCTGAAAGTGGCAAGAGGAAAACAAGCTATTACATACAAAGGAAACCACATATGACTGAGTTCAGGCTACTCAACTAGCACCATGGAGACAAAAAGGCAATGGTATGATATATTTTAGATCCTGAAATAGAAAGACTTCCAGCCAAGAATTCTGTATCCAGCCAAATTGTCCTTCAAAACTGAAAGAGAGATTAAAGTTTTCAGAAACAAGTCCTGAATTTGTCAACAAGAGACTGGCCCTACAAGAAATACTGAAAGGAGTTCTGCCAGCTGAAAAAAGACAGGAGAGGGAGGTCTGGAAGAGGGAACAGAATTGAAGAGGACCAGTAAGGGTCATTTAAAGGATAAAAAGAGAAAGAGGGAAAAGAATATATAGATCTCACACATAAAACCAATAAGATATGATGGTGGATTCAAGAAATGCATTTTCAGTAATAACTTAGAATGTTAATGTACTAAACTTCCCAATTAAAAGATACAGATTGGCAGAATGGATTAAAAAACAATACAACTATATGATGCTTACAAGAGACTCATCTTAGACATAAGGATACAAATAGATTGAAAGGGAAAGGATGGAAAAAGATTTTCCATGAAAGTTGTAACCAAAATAAAGAAGGATTAGCTATACTAATATCAGACAAAATAGACTTTAAATGTAAAGACATCATAAAAGACAAAGAAGGGCACTATGTACTAATTAAAGTGTCAATTCAACAAGAAGATATAACAATCATAAAGTTTATGTTCCTAATCAAGGAACTCTAAAATACATGAGACAGACATTGGCAGAACTGAAGGGAGTGATAGATATTTCAACAATAATAGTAGGAGACTTCAATACACCACTCTCCTCTATAGGTAGAACAACCAGACAGAAGATCAACAGGGAAATAGAGAAGTTAAATAACTCCATAAATGAATTAGACCTAACAGGCATATATATATATATATATATATATATATGTAATTGCAACCCAAAATGCAAGGATATACATTCTTCTCTAGTGATCATAGAACACTCTACAGGATAGATTATATGCTTTATAAATTTAAAAGCATTCAAATTATTCAAAGCACTTTCTCTGATCGCAATGGGAATATACATTGCATGTATATTCATTAGGGAGATTGACCCGTAGGTTTCCTTATTTACAGCATCTTTACCTGGTTTGGATATTAAACTGATAGTAGCTTCATAAAATGCATTAGGCAGAGTTCCCTTTTCCTCAATTTTTTGGAGAATTTTGAGCAGGATCGGTGTTAGTTCTTTTGGAATATTTGATAAAATTGCCCTGTGAAGCAACCTGGTCCTGGAAGATTTTTGATGACTGACTGAATCTCTTTACTTGTGAATGATTTCTTGAGATTTTCTATTTCTTCTTGAGTCAGTGTAGCTTGTTTGTGTGTTTCCAGGAATTTGTCCATTTCATCTAAGTTGTCTAGTTTGTTGGTATGTAGTTGTTCATAGTATCCTCTTATGATTTCTTTTATTTCTTCAGGGATTGTGGTAATGCACCTCTTCCCATTTCTGATTTTGTTTATTTGTATTGTCATTCAGTTCCCTGATCCCCTGCTCAAAATTTTCCATTCTTTTCCCTATAGTTTCTGTTTCTTTTTGGAATTCAGATGTTCCATCCTCCAATTCACTAATTCTAGCTTCTCTCTCTTTAATTCTAACATTGTAGGTATCCATTGTTTTTTCCATCTTTTCTACTTTGTCCTTCACTCCCATAAGTTCTGTGATTTGTTTTTTCAGTTTTTCTATTTCTTCTTTTTGTTCAGCCCATGTCTTCTTCATGTCCTCCCTCAATTTATTGATTTGGTTTTTGAAGAGGTTTTCCATTTCTGTTTGTATATTCAGCATTAGTTTTCTCAGCTCCTGTATCTCATTTGAACTATTGGTTTGTTCCTTTGACTGAGCCATATCTTCAATTTTCCGACCGTGATCCGTTATTTTCTGCTGGCGTCTGGGCATTTAATCAGATTTCCCTGGCTGTGGGACCCAGCAGGTTGAAAGATTTTTCTGTGAAATCTCTGGACTCTGTTTTTCTTATCCTGCCCAGTAGGTGGCGCTCGTGGTGCTCGTCAGTCTGCGGGTCCCACCAGTAAAAGGTGTTGTGGATCCTTTAACTTTGGAAAACTCTCACTGTGGGGGAGGGTCACTAGCCGAAGCGGCTTGGGGGAGTCCCAATCCGAATCTCCCAGCCGTCCTGGGAATCCGCGCATGGGGAGGGTCGCCGGCCTCCGCAGCTTGGGGGAGTGCCTGTCCAAATTTCCCAGCCGGCCCGGGGCGCCAAGCATGGTGGTGGGGCACCGGCCTCCGTAGCTTGGGGGAGTGCCTGTCCAACGTTCTCAGGCGGCCCGGGGCCCCAAGCGTGGCGGTGGGCGCCGGCCACTGCGGCTTGGGGTAGTGCCTATCCACCATTCCCAGCCGGACCGGGAAGACACGTGTTTGGAAGGGACCCCGGTCGCCGTTATCCGCGGCTTGGGGATCTCCGATCCAATTCTCCCAGCTGGTCCGGGGGGCCGCGCGTGGGGGGGGGCGCCAGCCGCCGCGGCTTGAGGGGATCGCCTGTCCAATTCTCCCAGCCGGCCCGGGAAGGAGGGAGGGATTCCGGCCGCCTGCCGTCCCAGCCCGGGGAAGCCCGCGCCCCTCGGCGATCTCACCGCAGCAGGTTCTCTCAGCTAGTCAGCCATTCCAGAATGGGGTATGCTGTCTTCTTGGTCTCTGTCTTGGCTCCGCGAGCTGTTCTGTACCATTTCTACTTCCCTAGTAACTGTTCTTGAGGAGGAACTAAGACCCGCGTGTCTTACTAAGCCGACATCTTCTCCGGAAGTCCCCTAGGGTGTCTTTTAGTACTCTCATGACCTTTGAGTAGCTTCTCTTCTTCGAGAATATTTTGGGAGATTAATGCTATGTACTCTTCTTCTAAGAACCCAGACTTCCAGTTCTGTCTGGATGTAAGATCCCCAGTATGGGCCCAGAGTGAGCCGGAGAGCGAGAGCAGCACGAGAAGCACGCCAGAGCCCGCGGTCATCTTCCCCGCCGCGACCTGGCGCCTGCCCGGTGTCCGGTGCCAGGAGCCCACTCCCCGCCGCCGTCGCCGCTGGTGCCACTGTAGCGCAAAAACCAGGAATGAGGCCGCAGGCCTCCAGGAACATTCCACAAAGTGAGAACAGGCTGAGACTAAGACTCTCTTTCTTTTTTTTTAATATAGGCATTTAGGACAATAAATTTCCCTCTCAGCACAGCCTTTGCCACATCCCAAAAGTTCTGATAAGTTGTATTCTCATTTTCATTCATCTCAAGATAGCTACTGATTTCTCTAGTAATTTTTTCTTTGACCCACTGGTTGTTTAAGAGTGTGTTATTTAATCTCCATATATTTGTAAATGTTCTGTACACCATGACCAAATGGGATTTATATGAGGAATACAAGGATGGTTAAACACAAGAAAATCAATTAATGTAATACAGCACATTAACAAATTGAAAGGGAAAAATCGCATGATCATCTTGATTGATGCTGAAAAAAGCATTAGACAAAATTCAGCATCCTTTTCTGATAAAAGCACTCCAAAAGATAGGAATCAAAGTTAATTACCTGAATATGATAAACAGAATGTATGATAAACCAATAGCCTGCATCATACTCTATGGAGAGCGACTGAAAGCTTTCCCCCTAAGATCAGAAATGACACAAGGATGCCCAATGTCACCATTACTTTTCAACATTGTGCTAGAAGTTCCATCTAGAGGAATCAGGCAGGACAAAGATAAAAGGCATCCAAACTGGAAAGGAAGACGTAAAACTCTAATTTGCAGATGATATGATACTATACTTGGAAGATCCTGAGAGATCAACAGCAAATATTTTTAATTAATGAACAAATTCAGCAAGGTGACGGGATATAAAAATAATGTGCAAAAATCAGTAACATTTCTATACACAAACAATGAGCTAGTTGAGGAGTCAGTTAAGGAAAAAAATTCCATTTGAAATAGCAACTAAAAGAATCAAATATTTAGGAATGAACTTAACCAGCGACATAAAGGACTTGTACACAGAAAATTACATAACATTGCTCAAAGCTAAATAGGTAGAAAGGCATTCCCTGCTCATGGATAGAAAGACTAAATATAGTTAAGATGTCAGTTCTCCGTAAATTGATCTACAGATTCAACACAGTACCAATCAAAATTCCAACAACCTACTTTTTAGAGACTTGGAAAAGCTAGTTACCAAAAACATCTAGAAGGGAAAGACACCCCGAATAGCTAAAAGCATCCTAAAAAAGAAGAATGAAATGGGAGGATTAACACCCCCTGACTTTAAAACCTATTATAAATCCACAGTGGTCAAAACAACATGGTACTGGCACAAAGATGGAAGCATTGACCAATGGAATCAAGTCAAGAGTACAGAAAAAGACCACCAAATCTATGGTCAGCTTATTTTTGGCAAGGTCCCCAAATCCTCTGAACTGGGACAAAATAGTCTTTTCAATAATTTGCATGGAAGAACTGGATTTCAAAACCCAAAAGAATAAAAGAGGACACCTACATTACACCCTACACAAAAATTAAATGAAAGTCGATCAAACACCTAATTATAAGAACTAGCACCGTAAAGCTTCTAGAATAAAAGGCAGGGAAACCTCTTCAAAACCTAGTAATAGGAGGTAGCTTCCTAAACTTTACACCCAAAGCACAAGCAACAAAATAAAAAATAGATAAATGGGAACTCCTCAAAATCAATTGCTTCTGCATCTGAGAAGACTTTGTCAAAAAAGTGAAGAGGCAGCCAACTCAGTGGGAGAAAATATTTGGGAATCACATGTTGGACAAATGTTTGATTTCCTGTATATACAAAGAAATCATACAACTCAACAAGAAAAGAACAAACAACACAATTATAAATTGGGCTAAAGATATAAATAGGCATTTTTCTGAAGAGCAAATAAGATAGCTCAAAAGTGTATGAAGAGATGCTCATTTTCATTGGCTAGTAGGGAAATGCAGATCAAAAGTACAATGAGATACCACCTCATATATATAAAAATGGCCGCTATTAAACAAACAGGAAACTATAAATGCTGGAGAGGATGTGGAGAAACTGGGACACTTATGCACTGCTGATGGGAACATATAATTGTGCAGCCACTATGAGAGACTCTTTGGTGGTTCCTTAGGAAACTAAATATTGAGTTGCCCTGTGACCCTGCAATAGCACTGCTTGGCATATACACAGAAGAACTGAAAGCAATGACACAGACATTTGCACACCAATGTTAATAGTAGCATTTATTCACAATTGCCAAAAGATGAAAACAAACAAATGACCATCAACAGATGAGTGGATCAACAAAATGTGGTATATATATATGATGAAATATTATGCAGCAGTAAGACGAAATGATGTCCTGAAGCACATGACAAGATGTATGAGCCTTGAGGATATAATGCTGAGTGAAATAAGCCAGACACAAAAGGATAGATATTGTATGATTCCACTTTTATGACCAGCATAAAGGTATAATCAGAGGCTTATAATACAGAATATAGGGGACTTACAGATACATAGAAGCTAGAGATGGATGAACTGTTAGCCAATGGATTGAGCTCCAATGTAAGGGAATAGATAGGAGTGAAGGTGGTTCTCTAGTGGGCCTATAAGTAATATTACTATACTGAAGATGAACAAGATTGAAAGGGGTTTTATACCTATGTGTCCTACAGATTAACACTAGAAATATGAATTAGTTCTTGCGAGAATTACTTCAAAAATATGATTTGTGTACAAAGAGCATTTACGTCCAAGGTACAGACGGAAAACTGCTATTGTATGCTATGGGCTAAGTTCAAAATAAGTCATCAGCACTACCACAGCAACAGCAGAAGTAAATAATGGGGTGAGGGACAAGAGTTAAGAGGAGGGTTATATTTCCTATTTGGTGAGGATGTGTTTATTGGTTTTCTTTCTCATGGAAACAATGAAATTATCTAGATTGAAACTATTGAAAGACTGTGGACTTTGGGCCATATGCATGATGCCTGATGAATGCAGGTGGCTGAAGGATGCACTGAATGAGAAGTAGATTGGTGAATGATGGTGTATACTTATGAATGAAGCATAAATATATCACCTGATATTAAGATATAAGAATGAAGTTGATCAGGTTGGGGTTAAAGTACTTCAGAACGCAGGGATAAGGAAGATAGTGTCTATATTTTAGAACCACACATAATCTTTGAGACCAAAGGAAGAAAGGTTTATTTGGTATGGAACTGAAATTTTCTGTAGTGCATAATCTAACTCAACCTATCTGTTCAGCTCATTTGAACAATTGAAACACAGGGAGCCCAGAATAAGAAAGAGGTCCTTTAATCCTGTATAGATCATTTTAATGCCTGGATACATCCTATAGTACATTAAACAGATTATCATAAAGTATTGGCAAAATCCCCTGAGGGATGGGAGAAAGATTATGGAACTATTAAACCTTACCATCAGGGAATCCCCTGATACTGTGTAAAATTTTAAAGACACCCAAATCAATAGGCCATGCCCTCAATCCTGAGGCTTACTCTTGTGAAGCTTATGTAGGTAGCATAGAAGCTTAATCTACCTATAGGCATGCCTAAAAGTTACCTCTGGAGGATTTCTTTTGTTGCTGAGATGTGGCCTCATTCTCTCTAAGCCCAAGTTTGCGAGTGAAATCATTGCCCTCCCATGTGGGACAAGACATCTGGGGGTGAAGGCCCCTGGCAGTGTGGGAGATGACTCTCAGGGATGATTCTGGCCCTGGCACCATGGGATCAACAATTCCATCCTGACCAAAAGGGGGGAAAGAAGTGTATAACTAATAAAGTATCAGTGGCAGAGAGTTCATATCGAGTTGAGAGGCTGCTCTGGGGTTGCTCTTATGCAAGCTTCAGTTAGACCTTGCTACCTATCATAACCTGCCAACCCCCAACAGGATCATTACAGTCAATCCTAAACAACACCTAGGGCAACATATATATTCCACAAGGGTTCCCTGCATTAGAACAACTTTCCAGAAACCTACACAACTTCCAGATGGGTCCCTGGTCCAGATAAGTCATGAAACCTTGATGGCCCAGCCTCTCCATGACATAAGATAGTTCCATCTCCCTAACCCATATTAGTGACAGACCCTTCCAATATCAAGAATTTAGTATGGCCCTAGCCGAAACACCCCTAAAGAGAGGGATGGAAAGATCAAAGGTGATGGTGTAGTTATACAGAGAAGATAGGATTTAACAATTGAATATGAACACTGAGTCATTAAATTGATATCTCTTTTAGTCTCCAGTATCTTAGAGCAGCTGGAAGTAAACACCTAAAATTGTGGAATTGTAACCCATGTCAAACTCTGAAACATGTTCTACAACTAATTGTGGTGCTGTGCTTTGAAATTTATCACTTTTTTGCATATATGTTATTTTTCACTAAAAAGAAGTATAAAAGTCAATTGTGATGATAAAAAAAATATTTAAGCCTTCTAGCCTCCTATATTCTGGAGCAGCTAAAATGAAAATTATGAGAGGATCCTATGGTAGCCCATGACAAACTCTGGGAACTGTCGTGTAAGTACTTGTTGAAGAGTACTTTGAAAACTATTGCTTTCTTATTTCTTTGCTTTGTATATATGTTATACTATACAATAAAAAAGCTTATTTAAAAAAGTATAGGGAACTGTAATAATTTTTTAAAAAGGAGAAGTGAGAAGAAGGAAGGGAAGTGAGGAAAGAAGGAACCAAATAAAGGGCAGCTGCCTGGAGATGGGGTGGGAGGAGACCAGGAGCAAGCAGTAGATAGGAAAGCTTTTAACATTTAAGCTAAAAAACTAAAAATTCTTAAATATCCAGATAGACTTTTTCCATATTCTGAGGCAAAATCCAGAGTTTCCCTTTTGTGAAGAGTAGAGGAAATTGGAGAAGAATAAAAGTTGTCTAGTGAGAAGTGGTGGGGTAGAGAGGAGGCAAACCAGGTCAGCTCGTGCACCTAACAATATAACTTTCCACTGAGTTCAAGCTAAGGCAAAGGGTCCTTTGTTTTCAGTACCTTTTGATTTAATTAATTAAAATAAAATTTTGCCTAAGGGGAAAAAATAGGTTTCCAGTGGTTAAGAGAGTTAAAAAAAGAGTGAATAGGCTATCCTGGAGGCTACTGTTATACAAGATTCAAGTAGATGTTGCTAAATGCAAATATTTGTCAAATCCCAACCAACATCATTTCTTTTAACCCTAAAGAACATCCAGGGCTCTAGCTGAGATCCTACAAATGTTGTGTGCACTAAGTTTACCTTTTAGAAACTGAAAAACTTTAGATGGTTCCTAGGTCAGATAAGTCTTGAAACCCAGAGGTGCCAGCCTTTCCAAGAACATCATCCAGTTCCATCCCCCTATCCCATTTGTCGACACCCCTTTTTAACATGAAAAATGTTAGAATCGGCATAATGTAAATATCCCTAAAGATTGGGAGGAGGATGAAAGGAGGAGGAGTTATAACAGAGAAGTTAAGATTTAAGAAATGAGTATATCTAGTGAATCATTGTATTGATATTTCTTTTTATTCTCCAGTGTCTTGGGGCAACTAGAAGGAAAAACCTGAAATTATGGAACTGTAACCCATATCAAACTTTGAAATCTGTTCTATGACTACATGTTAAAATGTACTTTGAAATTTTTAAAAATCCAGTCTTTGCTGAAAAAAATAATCCCCTTTATAAAAGCCATTCCATTTCTGGTATACTGCGCTCTGGTAGCATTAGCAAACTAAAACAGGTGTCAATCTTGCATGCTACCATTTTGCCAAAGTCATTTATCAGCTCTAGGTGCTTTGTTGTAGTTTTTCAGGATTTTTTGTCTATAGGATCATATCACCTGCAAATAGGAAACGTTTTACTTCTTATTTAACAATGTGGATCTCTTTTTTTTTTTTCTTGTTCTTGCCAAATACTCTGGCAGAAACTTCCCAATACCATATTGAATAACCTGTGGTGACAGTGGGCATCCTTGTCTTGTTCCAGATCTTAGAGGGGAAAAGGTCACCATTAAGTAATGTGTTAGATGTGGGCTTTTCATATATTCCCTTTATCTTATTGAAGACATTTCTTACTATTGCTAGTATTCTAAGTATTTTTATTATGAACTAGTCTGGATTTTGTCAAATGCCTTTTCTGCAGCAATTGAGCTTATCAGTGTTTTTTTTGCTCCTTTCTATTAACCTGGTGTTTTACATTAATTGATTTCTTAGGTTGAACCAACTTTGCATTCCAGGGATAAATCCAACTTGATCATGGGGTATAATTTTTAAATATGCTGCTGGATTTGATTTGCTTGTATTTTATTGAGGATTTTTGCATCTATAGTTGTAAGAGATAATGGCCTTTACTTTTCTTTTCTTGTTGTATTTTTCTCTAGCTTTGGTATGAGGGTGATGTTGGCTTTGAGGAATGAGTTAGGGACCATTGCCTCCTCTTTAATTTTGGAAGAGTTTGAGCAGAATTGCAGTTAAGTCTTGGAATGTTCAGTAGAATTCCCCTGTGAATTCATCTGGTCCTTGGCTTTTCTTTGTTGGGAGGTTTATGATGACTGATTCAATCTCCTTAATAGTAATTGGTTTGTTGAAATCTTCTATTTCTTGTTGAGATCTTATATTTCTTCTTAAGTCAGTGTTTATAGTTTGTGCATTTCTAAGTACTTGTCCATTTCATCTAGGTTTTCTAATTTATTGGTATACAGTTGTTTATGGTATCCTCTCATAGTCCTTTTTATTTCAATGGGATCTGTAGTAATATCCCCATTTTCTTAATTTAATAGATTGCTTAATTTATTAGAAAGTGTCCTCTCTTTTTTACTTCGTCAGTCTTGTTAAAGGCTTATCAATTTTATCAATCTTTTCTAAGAACCAATTTTTGCTTTTGATGATTCTCTATTTAAAAAAAAATCCTATTTCATGTATCTCCATTTTTGTTATTTCCATCCTTCTGTTCACTTTGGATTTAGCTTGCTCTTCCTTTTCTAGTTCTTCCAGTTTTTTTGGTTAGGTCTCTCATTTGAAGTCTTTCTTCTTTTTTAATATAAGCATTTAGAATGTATAAATTTCCTTCTCAGCACCGCCTTTGTTGTATTTTGTAAGTTTTGGTATATTGTATTTTCATTTCCTTTTATCTCTGTATATTTCCTATTAACCTTTTGATTTCCTCTTTAACTTATTGATTATTCAAGATTATGTTGTTTAATATCTACATATTTGTGAATTTTCCATTTCTCCCTCTGTTATTGATTTCTGCCTTCATTTCATTGTGGTCAGAGAATGTACATCACATGATTTCACTATTTCGGACTTTATTCAGCTAGTTTTATGACCCAAATTATTGTCTAGCTTGTAGAATGATCCATGTATACTCAAGAAGAATGTGTATTCTCTTTTTGTTTGGTGCAGTGTTCTATATATACCTGTTAGCTTTAGCTGGTTTAGTGTATCATTCAAGCCTTGTACTTTGTTATTGATCTTTTGACTAGATGTTCTATTTCATAGTATAGTGTGTTAAATTTTCCCACTATTAATGTAGCACTGTCAGTTTCTGCGTCCAGTTCTGTCAATATTTGCTTCATATCTTTTGGGGCTCCACTGTTGGGTGTATATATATTTATCATTGTTACATCTTCGTGTTGAATTTCTCCCTATCAGTATATAAGGACCATCTTTGTCTCTCAACTGTTTTTGACTTAAAGTCTATTTTAGTCAACATTTGTATAGCCACCTATCTCTCTTTTGGTTACTATTGGCATGGCATATTTTTTTTTCCTTTCACCCTCGAACTACTTGTATCTTTGAATTTAAGGAGCATGTGTTACAGATAGCGTATCATTGGACCATACTTCTTTAGCCATTCTACCCAGTTTTAACTTTTGACTTGAGAGTTTAATCCATGTGCATGTAAAATTGATAATGTTAATATGAGACTTTCTTCTGCCATTTTGCTATTTAGCCTTTGTAAGTCTTATACCTTTTTTGCCCCTTGCTACTGCTGTTGCCTACTTTTATATTTGTTTGTTTTTTATATTGTACCATTGAGTGACTTTTTGTTTGTATCTGGATATATTTTCTATCTATTTTCTTTGTGGTTACCATCAGATTAGAATTTAACATGCTAAATATCCAACATGTTTGGTTTGATGCAAACTTAACTTCAGTAGCACACACATGTACTTTTCCTATATTTCTCTGACCACCACCGCCAGTTTTTGTACTTGTTACAACTTATATCTTTGTTCTTGTATGTCCAAAAACATATATTTATGATGACTTTTTATGCACTTGCTTTTAAGAGCCCAGAGGAAGTATGAAGTGGAGTTGCATACCAAATAATACAATAAAGTACTGGCATTCATAATTACTCAAATGGTTACCTTGACCATCAGTCTGTATTTCCTTATTTCACTTTGAACCACTGCCTCATGTCCTTTCCTTTCAGTCTGGAAAACTCCCTTTAGCTTTGCTTGTAGAACAGGTCTAATGGTGATGAACTTCCTCAGCTTTTGTTCATCTGGGAATGTCTTAATCTCTCCCTTATATTAAAATGTTTTTATGGTGAAATATAACTTACAAGCAAAAAGTAAAAAATAATTTTAAAAAAGGAGCAATAATTTTCAGAGTACATTTTAACATGTAGTTTCAGAACAGATTTCAAAGTTTTGTATGTGTTATCATTCCACAACTTTAGATTTTACTGTCTAGCTTCTCCAAAACACTGAAGGCTAAAAGAAACATCAACATAGTGATTCATCAATCATACTTGTCTATTAAAGTCTATCTTCTCTATTACAACTCCTCCTTCTCCTTTGATACTCATCCCAATCTATAAGGGTCTTCGGGGTAAGCTCATTTTAACTTTTTCGTGTTAAAAAGAGGCATCGACACATAAGATAGGGGGATGTAATTAGGTGATATTATTGGAGAGGCTGGCCCCTCTGGGTTTCAAATTTATCTGCCCTAGGAACTCATTGAAAGTTGTAAGTTTCAAGAAAATAAACTTAATGCATGAAACTTTTGTAGAGTTTCAGTTAGAGCCTTAGGTGTTCTTTAGGGCTAACAAGGGTATGTTTTGTGGGGTTTTGGCAAACCATGGCAATTAACAATATCTACCTGAAGCTTTCATAAGAGTAGCCTCCAGAGTAGCCTCTCAGCTCCATCTGAACTCTCTTAGCCACTGATATGTATTTTGTTACATTTCTTTTCCCACTTTTGGTCTGGAAGGCACTGTCAATCCCACAGTGCCAGGGCCAGGCTCATCCCTGGGAATCTTGTCCCATACTTTCAGGGAGACTTTCACCTCTGGATGGCATGTCACATGTACGGGGGAAGGGAATAATTTTCCTTGCCGTGTTGAGCTTAGAGTCAGAGAGGCCACATCTGAGCAACAAAAGAAGTTTCCTGGAAGCAATTCTTAGGCAAAATTATAAGTATCCTTAGCTTCTCCAGCACAGAAATGAGTTTTATATGGATAATCCTCCAAATCAAGGGCTTGGCCTATTTTCTTGGGAGTCCCTAATATTTGAGAGTACTAGGGGGTTCCCTGATAGGGAAATTTAATAGTTCCATGATTTTTCTCCAGTGCCACAAAAGACTCTACTAATACTTTTTAATTATCAGCCCACTATAGCATGGAATGTATCTGGGCATTACATTAAACTATACGGAATTACATGACCTTGTTCCCATTCTGGATTCCATGAGTTTAGGCTATTAAAATGAGCGATCCAGGAAGGTTGATGTAGATTGTGTGTTACATTAAATTAGGTACTAGACACAATAAAGCTCTTTGACTTTGGTCTAATATAATAAGGAAGCTCTAGAATACATACACTATCCCCTTTGCCCTATATTCTGATTTACCTTAGTCACTTCACTTTTATCTCTAATTGAAGCCTGATCTCTTTTTTGGTTACTTTAACAATTGCTGTAGATAGCATTGCTGACTTTCAGAGCTGCAGCATTCCAGCTCTGACTATTAGGTGTCACAGAAGTATCCAGAATTCCAGGGAAATACCAGTTTATACCAATATAGCATAGCATCTCAGAATCAAGAAATACACTTACAACTTTGGCCTAAGTGTGACTGGTATAAGAGCTTTCAACCCAGGCTCCACTAATCTTATAAGTATTTTCTAAAAGAGACCATGCTATATTTGATCTTTTGTTTCTGGCTTATTTTGCAGAGGACAATGTCCCCAAGGTGAATTCACTTTATTGCATACCTCACAATTTCATTGCTTTTTGTAGTCACACAATATTCCATCGTATGTACACATCACAGTTCACCATTCTGATTCTCAGGCATTGTGCCCTTCGGCACCCTCCATCTACTGGGCATCATGGATAATGATCAAAATAAACAATCTATGTCTCACAGAATCCTCATTCAGTTGTATGGTCATCCACATTCTCAATTCTGGTCAGTTTTCATTGGTCCAAAGAGACCAATGAACTGATAAATTAGGCCTCACCAAATATCAAATTTAAACCTCTCCCTATCTTTTGTCCCCTCCCCCCAATTACTAGCCCCTGATATTGCTGTGGTACTGTTGATGTCTTCCTGTTAACTGTAGGCCATAGCCTGTAATAGTAGTTTTTCCTTGTTCCCTCCATTACTGACTATTTGCACAAGATCAGTCTTTTGAAGTAGTTTATGTAAGAACTTATTTAAAATTGTAGAGTTACTCAGTGGGATACATAACTCTATACAACCCATTTCAATAATAGTCATCTTCAGTATGGCAGTGTTACTTATTACCACACTAATGAACTACCATCACTTATGTCTGTTCCCTTACATTGAAGTTCAGCCTCATTGGGTAACCATTCTCTGATCTCTAGCTTCTCTATGTATCTTAAGTCCCCTAAAATCTACTTTGTAAGCCTCAGAATTTACTTTTACCAGAGTCATAATAGCGAGATCATACAGTATCTATCCTTTTGTGTCTGGCTAATTTCACTCAGTATCATGAACTTGAAAACTTCATCCATGTTGCCATATGCTTTGTGACCTCATTTCATCTTACTATTGCATAATATTCCATCGTATGTAATATACCAAATTTTGTTCATCCAGTAATCTGTTGATGGGCACTTTTATTGTTTCATTCTTTTAGCAATTATAAATAGTGCTACTATGAACATCAGTGTGCAAATGTTTGTTTGTATCACTGCCTTCAGCTTTTCTGTGTATATACTGAGTGTTTAGTTTGCAAGCTGCTGGAATATTATATACCAGAAACAGAACAGCTTTTAAAAAGGGAAATTTATTAAGTTGCAAGTTTACAGTTCTAAGGACATGAAAATGTCCAAATAAAGGCACCAACAAGAGGTTACCTTCCCTTAAGAAAGACCAATTAAGTTTGGGGTTTCTCTCTCAGCTGGAAGGATACATGGCAAAGTGTGCTAGCTTTCTCTCTTGGCTTCTTGTTACATGAAGCTTCCCCAGGGGCATTTTCCTTCTTCATCTCCAGAGGTCTCTGACTGCGTGGACTCTGTTGGTTCTGTTGGTTCTAGTGGCTCTGAAACTTTTCCCAAAATGGTTCACTCTTAAAGGGCTCCAGTAAGCAACCCCACCTTGAATAGGTGGAAACATATCTGTATGGAACCCATCTAATCAAAGTTACCACCCACAATTGGATGGGTTGCAGCTCCATGGAAATAATAAAAATGATACCACCAAGCAATGTTGAATGAGGATTAAAGGACATGGCTTATCTGGTGTACATAATAGCTTCAAACTGGCACACTGAGTATTGGAATTGCCAGGTAATAGGGCATCTCAATATTTAGTTTTCTGAGGAGCTGCCAAACTGTCTTCCACAGTGACAGTACCATTTCACATTTGCACTAGCAGTGAATGAGTGTTCCAATTTCTTCACATCCTCTCTAACATTTGTAGCTTCTGTTTGTTTCATAGCAGCCATCCTTATAGGTATGAGGTAATATCTCATTGTAGTCTTGATTTGTATTTCCCTTATGCTAATGTAGATGAGCATCACTTCATGTGCTTTTTAGCTATTTGGATTTGCTCTTCAGAGAAATGTCTATTCATATGCGATTCCCATTTTATAATTGGATTGTTTGTTCTTTTGTTCTTGAGTTGTATAATTCTTTATGTACGCAGGATATCAAACCTTTATCTGATAGGAGATTTCCAAGTATTTTCTCCCATTGTTTTGGCTGCCTCTTCACCATTTTGACAAAGTCCTTTGAGGCACAGAAGCATTTGATTTTTTTTCACTATACTTACAATTATAGTTTTATTATAGCAAGAAAGGATATAAATCAAAAGAAGACAAAAGAATATCTCCCATGAACCAGGGACAAAGGCCAGGGCTTTATTACACTAATGCAGGCTGAAGGTTTCTGACCTTGTCTTTGGGACAAGAGTTGGATAAGCCCATATCAGGTCAGAGAATCTGTAGTATTCTTTTTTGATTTTTAAATTTTTTATAGATATATATTATATATTCACATACCATGTAATAATATAAAATGCACAATGGTTCACAGTATCATCATATAGTTGTGCATTTATCATCACAATTGATGTTTTTGTTTTCCTTTTTTGTGAAAAATAACATATACAAAAAAGCAATAAATTTCAAAATACATCGCAACAACTAGTTGTGGAGCAGATTTCTGAGTTTGGTATAAGTTACAATTCCACAATTTTAGATTTTACTTCTTGCTGCTCTAAGATACTGGGGACTAAAAGAAATATCAATATAATGATTCAGCAATCATACTCATTGTTAAACCCTACCTTCTCCGTATAACTCCACTATCACCTTTGATCTTTCTCCCACTCTTTAGGGGCTGTCAATGAAATGCAATAGGAGGATTGGACTAGTTGATGTTTTAGAGATGCTGGCCCTTCTGCATTGGACTTGTCTTGTCCAGAGATCCATCTGGAGGGTGTAGGTTTCTGGAAAGTTACCCTAGTGCATGGAACCTTTGTAGAATCTTATATTGCCCTAGGTATTCTTTAGGATTGGCAGGAATGGTTTTGGTTGGGGTTTTGCAAGCTATGATAGGTAGCAATGTCTAACTGAAGCTTGTGTAAGAGTGGCATTTGATTTTGAGGAGTTCCCATTTATCTATTTTTTCTTTCATTGCTTGTACTTTGGGTGTAAAGTTTAAGAAGCTACCTCCTATTGTTAGATTCTGAAGGTGTTTCCCTATATTTACCTTTAGAAGTTTCATAGTAGTGGCTTTTATATTTAGGTCTTTGATCCATTTTGAATTAATTTTGTATAGGTTGTAAGGTAGGAGTTATATTTCATTCTTTTGGCTATTGATATCCAGCTCTCCCTATTCCCATTTATTGAAAAGACTATTCTGTCCCAGTTTAGTGCATTTTGGGGCCTTGTCGAAGAACAGCTGACCGTGGATTTGGCGGGGAGGGGCGTCTGTCTTCCCAATCTTGATCCGGTTCCACTGATCAATACTTCTGTCTTTATGCCAAGACCATGCTGTTTTGACCACTGTGGTTTTATAGTAAGTTTTAACATCAGGAAGTGTTAATGCTTCCACTTCCCGCTTCTTTTTTAGGATACCTTTAGCTATTTCACATGTTTCTCTTCTGTATAAATTTGATAGCAAGCTTTTCCAAGTCTTCAGAGTAGGTTATTGGAATTGTGATTGGTATTACATTGAATCTGTAGATCAGTTTGGGTAGATTAACATCTTGGCAACATTCAATCTTCCTGTCCATGAGCATGGACTTTCTTTCCATCTATTTAGATCTTCTTTGATTTCTTTTAGGAATATTTTGTAGTTTTTTTGTGTACAGGTCCCTAACATCTCTAGTTAAGCTTATTCCTAGATATTTAATTCTTTTAGTTGTTATTTTTAATGGAAAACTTTTCTTGATTGTCTGTCTCCTCAGTTAGGTCATTACTTGTGTATATAAACATTACTGACTTTTGTATATTAATCTTATATCCCACCACTTTGCTGAATTTGTTTATTAGCTCAAATAGTTCTGTCATAGATTTCTCAGGATTTTCCAAGTGTAGGATCATGTCATCTACAAATAATGCAGATAATTTCTTTCCTATTTGGATGACTTTAATTCCTTTCTCCTGCCTAATCTCTCTAGCTAAGTTTTCTAGTACAATGTTAAATATAGCAATGATAATGGACATCCTTGTCTTGTTCTTGATCTTAGGGGTAACGTTTTCAATCCCTCATTGTTGAATATGATGCTGGTTATGGGATTTTCATGTATGCCCTTTATGATATTGAGGAATTTTCCTTCAATTCCTACCTTTTGAAGTGTTTTTATCAGAAAAGGAAGCTGAATTCTGTAGAATACTTTTTCAGCATCAATTGATATGATCATGTGATTTTTCCCTTTCGATTTGTTGATATAGTGTGTTACATTCATTGATTTTCTTATGTTGAACCACCCTTGAATTCATGGTATAAACCTCACTTTGTTGTGATGTATAATTCTTTTAATGTATTTTTGGATTCGATTTGCTAGTATTTTGTTGAGAATTTTTGCAGCTGTCTTCATTAGGGAGATTGGTCTGTATTTTTCCATTCCTGTAGCCTCTTCATCTGCTTTTGGTATTAGAGTGATGTTAGCTTCATAAAATGGGTTAGGTATCATTCCTTTGTCCTCAAATTTTTGAAAAACTGTATAGGATTGGTAGTAATTCTTTTTGGAATGTTTGCTGAAATTCCCATTTGAAGTCTTCTGGCCTTGGGCTTTTATTTGTAGGAAGAGTTTTGATGAATGATTGAATCTTTTTACTTTTAATTGTTTTGTTGAGATCTTTTATTTCCTCTTGAGTCATTCTAGGTAGTTTTTGTGTATCTAGGAATTTGTCCATTTCATCTATCTAATCTAGGTTGTTGGTGTATATTTGTTCATTTTATCCTCTTATGATTTCTAAAGTTTCTTTTGGATTCATGGTAACAACCCCCTTCTCTCTCTCTCTCTCTCTCTCTTTTTTTTTTTTGTTTATTGTGTCCTCTATCTTGTTTTAGTTTGTCAACCTAGCCAGGGGTCCAGTGATTTTATTGATTTTTCTCAAAGAACCAACTTTTGGTTTTGTTTATTCTTTCTATTGTTTTTTTCCTGCATACATTTATTTTGCTTTAATCTTTTTTATTTCCCCCTTTCTACTTGCTTTGGGGTTAATTTGCTGTTCTTTCTCTATTTCCCCTAGTAAGCAGTTAAGTCCTCAAGTTTTGCTCTTTTTTTAAATAAAGGCATTTAGGGCAATGAGTTTCTCTCTTAGCACTGCCTTTTCTACATCCCACAAATTCTGATATATTGTATTCTCATTTTCATTTGATTGCAGATATTTATGTATTTTTCTAGAAATTTCTTCTTTGATCCATTGATAGCTTAAGAGTGTGTTGTTTAATCTCCACATATTTGTGAGAGTTCTGATTCTTTGGTGGTTATCAATTTTCAGTTTCATTCCATTGTGGTCAGAGAAGGTGCTTTGAATAATTTAATTCTTACTAAATTTGTAAGACCTGCTTTGTGTCCCATCATATTATCTATTCCCCAAAGTGTTCCACAAGCAGTAGAGAAGAATGCATTTCCTGTTGTTTTTGTGTGTAGCAATCCATGTGTCTGTCAGGTCCAATTAATTTATCATACTATTTAAATTCTCTATGTCCTTGTTGATCCTCTCTCTGGTTATCCCATCTATATAGGAGAGTGGCGTATTGAAGTCTCCCACTATTATTGTTGAAATATCTATTGCTCCCTTCAGTTTTGCCAATCTTTTCTTCATGTACTTTGGAGCTTGATTGGGAGCATAAACATTTATGTCTATTATTTATTCTTGGTGAATCGTCCATTTTATTAATATGTAATGTTCTTCTTGTCTCTTATGACATCTTTACATTTAAAATCTATTTTATCTGATATTAGTGTAGCTACTTCTGCTTTATTTTGCTTACAGCTAACATAGAAGATATTTTTCTATCCTTTCACTTTCATCTATTTATATACTTGTGTTTAAGATGAGTTTCTTTTAAGCAGCATATAGATGGATCATATTTTTTAAACCATTCTGCCTATTGATATCTTTTAATTGGTGAGTTTAGTCTGTTAACAATCATAGTTATTACTGTAAAGGCAGTTCTTGAATCTATTGTCTTATCCTTTTAGGTTTTATTTGTCAGATCTGTATATTCTTTTCCTTCTCTCTCTTTGTATCCTTTAAGTTACCCTTATGGACACTCTTCAAATCTGTGTCTTCCTTAGACTTTCCTCTCCTGCCTTTTTTTCTCTTTTAACTGGCAGAACTCCCTTTAGAATTTCTTGTAGAGCAAGTCTCTTGTTGACAAATTCTCAGCCTTTGTTTGTCAGAGAAGATTTTAATCTATTCTTTTATTTTGAAGGACAACTTGGCCTGATAAAGAATTTTTGGCTGTTGCTTTTGTGTTGTCCATCATTTCCTTTAAATCCTGTTCCATTTTTTCCATCTTTCTTGCCATTTGTCCTTTTATGCATTCAAGTTCAGTAATCCTGTCTTCTAGTGAGGTCTGCTATTTTTCTCTTCATTGGTTATAAATTCTTCTTTAGGCACCTCCAGTATCTTCTTTATATCCTTTATGTCCTTATGAAAATCTTTGGTTAGTTGTTCCAAATTCTGTGCCTCCTCCAGTGTTTTCATTTGGACATTTGGCTAGGCCATTTCGCTGGAATCTTCACATGCTTTGTTATTTGCTGTTTTGTTCGGGACATTTGTTTATCTTGATAAGGCAAGTTGTTTTCCTTGACTCATCCAAGGTTTTGTATTTTCTTGGGTTTGCCTTTAAGTTTCCCTTTTGCACTTGGTTGTCAGTATTTACTTACCAAACCAAGGTCCAGCTCTCACGGAGGTGATGTGATTCTACTTGAGGCTTACCAACAGATGGTACTCTTGAGCCACCTCTTTCCCTCAGCCCCACCTGTTCCCCATTCCTGTGGCCAGCTGAGTAAGATGGCACCAGGCAGTGTGCTTATTTTCAGTGCCCACCAAGGTGGCTATTCTTGGTCCCCAGTAGGATGGCTATACACTGTGGCTATTCTCTGCACCTGTTAGGGTTGCTATTCTTGTGCTGATAGGGTGCCTATTATCAGTGCCCGAGGCGGGCAGCTATTCTTGGTAACCAGTGGGGCAGTTTTTCTCTGTGCCCATCGTGCTGGCTATTTTCTCACATGGTGGACCAGCTATTTGTGTTGCCCGGCAGAGTGGCTGGTCCTAGCAGAGAGAGTGGTACTTCTCATTCCCTCATGGAGCCAGCCTGCTCTATCCATAGGGAAAGGACATCAGCTTCCACTGCTTGGGAAACTTAAATTTCTATGTGGGATCTTAGCCATTCTACCATTCTAGACTGGTGTAGGAGTTTCCCATCACTGAGGTTCCCCAGAACACTGGTTCCGTACAGTTCCTAGCTATTTACTAGCTACCCTAGAGGACAAATTAAATTCTTTTCCTCACTATGCCACTATCTTGCCCCACCTCTCCTCTCCCTCACTATTTTTTTTTTTGGTAATTTATATAGATTTTATTACATACAATCTTTTTTTTAACTGTCCATGTTGCTGATTTTTTTTAACTTTTTTTATTGTATAGTACAACATATATACAAAGCAAAGAAATAAAAAAGCAATAGTTTTCAAAGCACTCTTCAAAAAGTGGTTACAGGATAGATCCCAGGGTTTGTCATGGGCTACCATACGATCATCTCAGATTTTTCCCTCTAGCTCCTCCAGAATATAGGAGGCTAGAGGGCTTAAATACTTTTTTATCATCACAATTGACTTTATTTCCTTCTTTTTTGTGAACAATAACATATATACAAAAAAGCTATACATTTCAAAGCACAGCACCACAATTAGTTGTAGAACGTATTTCAGAGTTTGACATGGGTTACAATTTCACAATTTTAGGTTTTTACTTCTAGCTGCCCTAAAATACTGAAGACTAAAAGAGATATCAATTTAGTGATTCAGCATTCATATTCATTTGTTAAGTCCTATGTTCTATGTATAATTCCACCATCACCTTTGATCTTTCTTTACCTCTCTTTGGGTTTGCATGGGCTATGACATCTCTAAATTTTTGATATTGGAAAGGTCTGTCAGTAATATGGGGTAGGGAGATGGAACTATCTGATGTTCTGGAGAGGCTGGGCTAGGTTTCAGGACTTATCTGGATCATCTACCTCACTTTTGATAGAAACTCTCACCAGATATAAAATTCTTGGCTGGCAGTTGTTTTATTTCAGTACTGTAAATAATTCAACCCTTACCCCTACCCCCCCAACACACACACACATGGGCCCTGACATCCAGGGATGAAAGCCTCACTGGCAATGTGGGACATGACTCCCAGTGATAAGCCTGGCCCTGGCACCATGGGATCAACAATACCTTCTGGGCTAAAAGGGGGAACAGAAAGGTAAAAAAATAAGGTATCAGTGGCTAAGAGCATTCAAATACAGAAGAGTGGTTATACTGGAGGCTACTCTTATGCAATCTTCAGCTAGAGATTGCTGATTACCAAAGTTTGCCAACCCCCAACAAAAACCGTTCTTGTTAACATTAAAGGACACCTTGGGCTTTATCTGAGATTCTACAAAGTTTCCCATACTAAGATTACTTTCTAGAAACCTACAACCTCTATATGGTTTCTAGGCCAGATAAGTCCTGAAACCCAGAGGGGCCAGCCACACCATGAACCTCAACTAGTATCATCATTCTATCCCATACTATGGACACTCCTTTCCAACATGAAAACGTTAAATGGACATAGTCCAAGTATCCCTAAAGATTGGGACAAGGATCAAAGGAGAAGGAGAAGTTATAACAGACAAGATAGGATTTAACAACTGAGTATGACTGCTGACTTATTATATTGATATTTCTTTTAGTCTCCAGTATCCTGGAACAGCTAGAAGGAAAAAACCTAAAGTTGTGGAACTATAACTCATACCAAACTCTGAAATCTGTTCCATAACTACTTCTTAAAATGTAGTTTAAAATATATTGCTTTTTTGTATGTATATTTCACAATATGAAATATAAAATATATATTTCAACATAATGTCTTCATACTTCCATGGTTTCTGATAAGAAATTGGAATTCAATCTAATTGGATTCCCTTGTATGTAATATGTTGCTTTTCTTTTGTAGCTTGCAGAACTCTCTCCTTGTCTTTTACATTTGATAATGTAGTCACTATAAAATGGGCTGTAGTTTTCTTCATGTGTCCTTATTGGTGTTTTCTGAGCTCCTTCGATGTGCATATCCATATGTTTTGTTAAGTTGGGGATGTTCTTTGTCATTATTTCTTTGAATAGTCCTTCTGCCTCTTTATCTATGTCTTCTCCTTTTAAACTCCCATAGTACAAATTATTGGTGTGCTTGATGATGTCTCAAAGGTCTCTCAGGCTATTTGTACTTTTAATATTTCTTTTTTTTTTTCTGTTATTCTTCCTGACTCATTTCAAGTGTCTTGTCTTCAAGTTTACTGATCCTTCTGCTAGCTCCAGTCTGCTTTTGAGATCAGTTACCGTGATCTTCAACTCCAGTAGTTCTATTTGGTTCCTTTAAAAAATTTCTATCTCTTTATGAAGTGTGCTAGTTCGAAGTTGTTATATACCCAAGAAAAGGCTATATTCTTTTAATCAATTCCTGTGGGTGCAAACCTGTTTTGGGTAAGATCTTCTGATTAAGTTATTTCAATTTGATAGGTGACCCACACCATTAAAGGTGGATCTTAATCCTTTTATTGGAGTCCCTAAAGGACAGAAAAAGCTGAGAGATCTTAGAGAGAACCCCACCCCCACCCCAAGGAGCTGAGAGAGGAAGCCACTGAAGCCAGAAGCTGAAAGCAATGGAAGCTGGAGAGAAGTATCAGCAGACACTGGCCATGTGCCTTCCCATGTGACAGAGGTGTCCCAGATTCTGGCAGTCTTTCTTCTGAGTTTAGGTATTATGCTGTTGATACCTTAATTTGGACATTTTCATGGCTTAAGAACTGTACATTGTAAGTTAATAAATCCCTAGCGTAAAAGTCAACCCATTTTTGGTATATTACATTCCAGCAGCTTTAGCAAACTGAAACACTAAGACTCTCATATTGCGTGCATATTATTTTTCTGTTATCTTTTAGTTCTTTCTTTGTATTTTCCTTCATCTCCTTAAGCATTTTTAATATTATTTTTTTTAAAGTCTTCAGTATGTCCACATTCTCGGCTTCTTCATTGGTGTTTTCTGGATTTTTATACTCTTCTTTTGGATGGGCCATGATTTCCTGTTTCCTTGTCATTTTGTGCTCTTTTGTTGCACAGTGTACATTTAAACATTTTAAAATATTATCTCTGAGATTTATTTCCTGTGATATCAGTTTTTTGGTGTTGTAAGCAGCTAGTTAGTAATAAGCTAGAGATTTTCTTGAACTTCAGATGGTCTACCCAAGGTGAATGTAGTGTGCAAGGTTTCCCTGTCTTTCTGGGCCCCTGTCTTGTCCTGGACTTTAGCTTGTTAGTTGTTTTACCGTTCTGTTTATATGTAGTTTGGTTGTTCCCTCTACTTTCCAGGAAACAGACCTCCCTCTCTTTGTTGTTTTACACCTGTAGGCCTTTGTCCTAAACTCTCCATCTCTATACCTTTTTAGACTCCTTTTGTTATCTCAAGCTACTTTTGCCTGCAGGGCAAACTCTGGGAGGAGACACAACAGAGAAGACTTTCCGATGTCAGTTTTTCCCAGCCAAAACAATCCAGATACCCACAGAAGGGTTCCAGATTAGCTCCAAAGTACCCTGGGGGTGGAATCAGGAAAGCTGCCAAGAGCTTCTCCAACAGCTCCACAATGCTAAGCTTTCCTGGCCTGTCCAACAAATGTAGCCCTTCTACTAACTGTCCCCAATAGGGCTGAGGGAACACAGCATCTTTAAGTTTCTACCACTAACACCCCTGTCCTGGGTGGGTTGAAACAATGGCTGTCTTCCCCTTTGTGCCAGGTGAATTGAAACAATAACTGCACTTAGAGCCTGGCCCTCAGCAATCTGAATTTGCTAATCAGAAACTGTAATGATTGATCAGCTGTGCCCAGTCCTGTTCTTGGGGAAGAGGATTTTTATGTCCCTTTCTGTAAATAGCAACTAGCCACAGGCTAGACTCCATGGCAGTCTGCTGTGATAGTAGGGGTCGGGTGCCAGTAGTTGCTGCATGAACAGAATGATTTATTGTTCTTTACTTCAGTTTATCAGCCTCTTCTTCCTGTTCCCCCCTAGATGCCATACCTTACTCTTCTGGCCTCTGTAATTTCAAAATAATTGTTTCAGACAGTTTCTGCCTATTTAATAGTTGTTTTGGCAGAAGAACTGAGTTCTGGAGCTCCCTACTCTGCCATCTCCCCACAATCCTCTCTCTCTCTCTCACCACTTTTACAGCTGCATAATCTTGATTCACATCTTGCCTATTTACTGCATCCCTTTAGCTCTTTTCTGTTGTTTTGAGGAAGATGGTTCTGCCAAATTTTGCATGTTGTTCAATAATTCTGTGTGGGGATGGCACCCTCTGGCATCTTATGCTGCCATCTTGGAATAGTTGACATTTAATGATATAGGTAACATTTAGGCAAACATGGTTTGATGAAAGAATGAATGCCAGATTCTTTAGTTTGAAGAAAAAATCATATGGAGACATTAAAATATTTTATGCTACCCTCAACAGGATATAATGATACTGATGAAACCTATAATTTAGAATCACAAATATTAATGCTATAAAATTATTTTTAGTAGATTTTCTTTTAAGTAACTGATCAATTTAGTTCTTTGGCTTTTAAACATTTAAACATTTAACATGTTCTTATCAGGCTTCCTCAAGTCTTTACACATGCTATATTCCATATTGTTTTTATGAAGGAAGTCCCACATATATATTGCCTATTTTTATGCAAGTTATATATAGGGAAATAAATAATCTGATATGCATTTTTAAAACATTAATGTGTCATCCATTTTGATATCACTTTATCTTGTGCCAGGTATTAAACATTCAGATAAGATTACTTGAGTTTTCAGTATCAAATTAATTGAAATTAAGTTCTCACAATAGACAATAAATCTGCTAGTCTCTGTACATTAAAATGCCATCATCTTAATTTTTTCATTTGACTTCACTAATAAGAAAAATACTCTCCTTAGAAGACCCTTTCAGGGAATTTGACAGAACACTTAATGACAAGTTTGTAAGTATAAATAAAGAGGGAAGAACTGCAGGTCAGTGTTCTTTTAAAGATGTATAACATATTCAATGAATGTCCCCATCAATGTTTTGACTTTTTATCAAGGTATTTTACACTTTCAAGTGTTTCCCAAAGTGTGGTCCACAAATCGTCTACATCATATTCACCTGCAGCACTTGTTAAAAATTGATTCCAAAGTTCCCCTTCAGTCCTTCTAAATCAGTCTCTTTGAAGGTTAGGACAGAAGTTTATGAACCATGGCTTTTTGTCCCAAGGAAAGAATTAGAATCTTGAGGAGTTGTATTTAAGGAAAGGATCTGTCTTCTAGAGAGAGGCTTGGAAATTTTCAGAAAAGTTTTTGTGGTCACTGTGATTGGGATGCACTTCTGGCATTGAGTACATAGATCTTCCCGAGATGTTAGATGCTTGTAATGTGCAGGGTAGTCCCTCACTAAGCATAACTCTCACATCTTGGATAAATTGGGAACATTCTACTCCGCATTCATTCAAATGAAAAATGTATGTATAATTACCTGATGATAAAATCCAATTCTGTTTTTCATGTAAACAAAACTTTTGCGTGGTTTTAATATACTGTACACTCCTAGAATTCCTACTATATAAATTGAAGAAAAGTTGTAAATTGCTTTGTCTGGAATTTTATCAAATTGTTTGTTACTTCAGAAGATCATATCGCTCATGGTGAAATCACTCATGTGTCTGAATTGCCAATACAACACACCTCTCTTAGTCTGTATTTGTAGCTGTTGCATTTATGCTGATTCTATGTATAGGTGAAAGCATCTAACTGCTTCCTGATGTCTTTTGGTATAATCAGGCCTGAGCATTTAAATATTGAAATACATATCATTTGTGTTATAAATTACTTTCCTCTTATTTATCATTTGTATTACAGTTAAAGCTTTTTACATTACAGTTTTGAATTTAAGATGGTAAAGAAGGAATTATAAAAATATTTTCCCTAAAAGGTTATATTGGATGTGAAAAAGCTGAAATACTGAAAAAGAAACCTTTTCCCAAACCAATCTGGTCAGAACTTTATTGCAAGTTGAATTTCACAACCTCCTCATGGGGAAGAATTTGAATTCCTGACAAAATGCTTGAGCGACTTTCTGATGGCTCTAAATGAAATTACAAATTTCTAGAACCTAAAATTACAATCTAGCTGGCTTACTAGCCCAATTATTTATTTCTCTTGTATATATATCCCAGGGCTTCTCAACTAGGAGAAGATTTGCACTCCCAAGGGAAATTTGGCAATCTCAAGATATCTTTGGTCGTCACAATTGTGGGGTACTTCTAGGTAGAGGCTGAATGGACTCCCACAACAAAGATTATTGGGTCTAAAGTGTCAGTAGTGCCAAGGCTGAGAAACCCTTCTTTATCTAACCATTCTCTTTTCTTATGATATGTTGACTCCAACAAAGAAACTTTGAAGTAGTCCACCTCAAGGGCATTTTCCCTTAATGCAAGCTTGAAATAATTTCAACATGAGTCTATTCATTATTTATCTGAAAAGTTATTTTTTTCATACTATGCAAAGTAACTACCCCTGAGAAAGCTAAATAAAAAGAAAAGATAAAGGATGTTGTAGACCTGTATAGCATCTAGTTATCCCCATGGTACTAGTTTTCATTTTAAAATTCTTTTTTATATTCATGGAGAGATAAGGAATCATTACAACATATTTGTAAGTAGTGCTCAGGCTCTAAAGGAGTTAATAAACAGGAAAATATATTTAACCAGGCAAGAAAAAGATAAGGCTTTGTAGGTGATGGAAATCAAGATATGTTTCCTTCCCACACAGAAGATAGTAGGTGATGGAAATCAAGATATATATATATATATACATACAGAAGAGATTGTAGAAGGAGAATTGTTTAAATTTCTTAACCTGTGCATATGGGAGCAGTTTAAAATAATGCTAAATACCAAGTCTTATTTTGGTGATAATAGTGCTAAAAGGTTAAAGAAGAAGGATTTGACTCTCTCCTCGGATTAAATTTAAATGATAATTGGTTACTTATAATACATAAAGTAACCACATTATGTATTATAAAATACATATAATACATAAAACGACTCATTTGCCCTCATTTTCAATAAGCATGCTTATATCTCCTCCTTGTTGCTAAACAGGACCAAAATTATTTAAAAGTTGACTTTTAGTGGGGAGGCCCACATCACACAAGCCTCTCAAGAGTGGTGATCCAAAGAAGGAAACATATTATAGCCTTTTACTGGGATTGTGAAAATATTCCTATGCTGCTCAACTGTAAAAAACAAGAGTCAGCCAACTTCAAAGAATAAATGAGAGTACAGCAAAGTATAAATTGGGAAATCACTTGGTCATTCTTATATGAAAATTACCTTCCTAAAGCTTCTTTCTAGTTTAGCTTACTCAGACATATAGGCATTCCTTACTAGTTGCAAATGTACATATTACAGTAGTGTACTCTCAACTTGCACACTAATTTTACTTTGAATCTTCACTGATTTCATCTGGCTTTAATATTGTGCAATTAGCATTTATGTTGGCATCTACTGGACCATAATTCCAATGTTTTTCAATAGTGAGAGATGGGTAATGCAGTTCAAATAATGAATCATCTCTTAATTCACAAGGATGCACAAACAATTTGCTATAATTTTCTAAATTGCTTGCTGATCATTCTGAAAAATGCATAGTCTTAATCGGTTTGAAAGTAGCACAGACAATATATAAACATTTTGAATATTTTCTCACATTTCAAAATCAAAACCTTTGGGCTTGATTATGTAATCCCTTATTGATGCTGCAAGGTAAATCGTGACACAGCAATTCAGGAGAAGTGGACATTTAATTTCAGGAAAGTTTAGAAGAAGATACTTTTTTAAGCTAAAGAAGATAAGACATGATAAGTGAATGCAATGCATGATCCTGGATTCAATCCTGGGTTGGAAAACAATTGCTGTAAATTACATTATTGGGACAATTTGAGGAAATTGATTATGTATTGTATATTTAATAATAATATGCACTTATATATGTACAATGTTATTTCTAACTTTGATCATCATGATAAGGTTATATAAGAGAAGCTCTTAAATTTTAGGAGATGCACACTAAAATATTTAGGGATAAAGCATCATGATATACCTCAACTAACTCTCAAATGATTTAGCAATAGTAATGATGATATTATTTTATACCATTATTACTACTAATAATATATGTAGTGGATACTGTGATGTTCCACCCAAGTATTGTCTTCAGGATCCAGGCATCCTTCCCCCAGCCGATAGGAAGAACGGCTGTGTAGTTCACTGGGGATTGTACTCAGCTGTAGGGAAATGCCCTGTTCAAGATTAGAGCACTGCTCAGGAAGCATCCCATGACCAATGAGTAGTTAATGTGATAAAACAGCCTGAATCACTCAATTTATGACAACACTGAAAGGGCCATTCAGTTCCAGAGATCCCCAGAGTAAAGGCTTTAGCTACAATGGCATAATGGCATTGTGGATGATACTGTCTCTCTCTCTACCTAGCCCTTCCTTCTTCACTTCCTTGCACTGATATCTTCCTAATAGTTATACTTCCCCTAGAGCATGCCCTAATAAATATTTTGCCCATAATTATCCATATCCCAGTCTGTTACATGGGAACTCTCTCTAAGACAATTAGTACTGGGTGTGGTCCTAGGAAGCAAACATTAAATTTGGTTTTGGGGGAAGTGTTATTCACTGGCTGGCAAGCAAACAAACAAAAAACCTGAATACTAGTAGTACTGAATCACGGTTATCCCCTGATATACTGAACCAGTACAATGGTTAAATTTTAACTAATTGTTAAAATTCTCATTGATGATAAACAGAAATGAAATACTGATGGAAAAGAGGTATAATGAAAAAATTCCATTAAAATCATGGAATTGAGTGGCTGTTGCTGAGCATCAATGCTTTCTGGAAAAGAGAAAACAAAAGGTTTATAGAGATTAACCACCAATTCAAGGGAAAATGTGAAAGCCAGAGGGCATTCTAGGCAGTATTTAAGGAAACTCTAAATTATTGCAGCCAAAGAAAAGACAGAACAGAGGACCAGGCTCGGGACTAAATTCTCTGAGTCTTGGAGCTTCAGAGAAGGTTGAATTCTCAACCTCAGAAGGTTCCTTATGCCAGGGTAAGCCCCTAATAGGAAAGATGTGGATACCAGCCTGACCTCAATTTGGTTCATTTCCTCCTGTTAGAAGTTAGTGTGTCCTCTCCTTAATTTAAGATCTTGCTATGGCCTCAAATGCTTGCCTTCCTCAGGCACCTCCCTTCCCATCTCCCTCCTTGGAAAGCATTGCAATAACAAGAGTAAAATTGTAGCATAGTTTGCCTTGGGTTGTGTTGGGTTTGCCTATAGAAGAGAGGAATTCTATGTTGAAGTAGCTGGCTGATACTTGAAGGAGCAGGGAGATTGTGCATAGAACTGGATGCTGAGGGTTCTAGGTCAAGGGGGTAGAACATAGAGTTGGATAATGGAAAATGTATAGATGTGTGTGCTCTCTGGTGATGTAGGAATTAATATTGTATTAATAACTTCTGGAGAATATGTTAACATGTTGCAGAGATGGCTACTGGAAGCTTGGAAAAAATGAAGGGCCACACTAATTTTACAGGACTGGCATGTTGGTGCTGAGTGTTTGTGGGAGGCCTCAATCCTTCCCTATATGGGCTTTTCCAAGGACTGCTTGAGTGTCCTTATAACATACTGGTTGACTTTACCCAGAATGAATGATCCGAGTGAACAAGGTAGAGGGGCAGTGTCTTTTATGACTCAGTCTCCGATTTTACATACCATCAGTTCCACTATATGTCATCTGTTAGAAGCGAGACCCCAATACCCTAGAGATTTATTTGCTAGGAAAAGATGTCATATGGAGTCTATGGCAAGCTCCACTAGAAGAATAACGAAGTAGATTCCTAAGTTTCTGGAGCCACGCCATGCCATCTGCAGTAGAGATCTTTACCTAACTCAAAAAGCAGATCCTAATATACTATTGAGCCCTGGTAGAGAGAGAGCCTCTGAATATTTAGCCATAACTGCCCACCAGGATTTGGGTTCTATCTGACCTAACAAGTCACATGGTCAGGTTTGGTCACATACAAACCATTAAAAGAGGCAAGTGGTTTATTTAGAGGAGGACAGAAATTCCCCCAGCCACACTAAACTGCAGAAACAGGTAGCACAGACCCTCGTGTCATCCACTACTTTTGCAGTGGCACCTCTCATTCAGTTCACATCAATGACCCCAGGAAAAGTCTCTTTTGAAGACTTATAAACTAAAGGGAAAGGGAAAACACTTTGGTTGATTCATGAATGGGTCAGTTTGGTACATTGTTCTGGGCAAAAAATGGATTGTTGCTATTACTACATCCCCCAGTAGAGGTGGCCTAGAAAAATAGCAATTAGCAGAAATGATCAGAGCCCTAGACAGTGCATAAGGTCATCAACTTTATGTGGAAAGAGAAGTGGCCCAAGAATAGAATATGTACAGGCTCAGTGGTAATGGCGAATGGTTTGGCTGTTTGATCAGGGATGTGGAAGGAGAAAGAGTAGATTACCAGGGATAAGGAGGTGTGGGGAATGGGTGTGTGGATGTGCGCATGAAAGTAGGCACAAAGTTTAAAGACATTTACAGTGCATATTAATGCTCACCAGGGAGCAACCACCATGAAAGAGAAAATAAACAACCAGTTAGACAGAATATCTTGGCCAGTTGGCATCAGCCAGATATTCAATGGCCACTTCGGTATCAGCACAATGGGCACAAAAATGGAGTAGCCAAGATGGCAGATATGAAGACAAAGAATGAGCTGAATAGTTTAGGTTTCCCCTTCACCAAGAATATTCTAGTTTCTGCTGCTGCCAAACAGCCAGCAACAGAGATGAACACAGAATTCCTGCATTCATCCTTCAAAGAGACCACTCAGCTATTTATAATCAAGTTGATTACATTGGACTACTTCCATACAGGAGAGGCCAGCAATTAATCTTGGTAGGGATATAGTTATACGTTCTTCAAGCATTGTTTCCTACCTGCACATCCTAGGCTACAACCACTATCTCTGGATTTTCAGAGTATTTAATTTCCAGACATGGGGTACCATATATTTTAACCTTGAACTAAGGAAGCCATTGAGATACAGCAGGGATCACATAACCATGGAATAATCCAGTGTTCCTATCATGTACTTCACTACCCAAGAACCACTGACCTAATAAAGTGGTGGAATGACCTCTTAAAGATAGATGCCAGAGGAGAAATAATACCCCAAGAGAATTGGGTGTCATCCTCAAGGACACTATATTCTCCCTTTTATCAAATGACTACTATGTGATGCTGTAACATCAGTAGGTAGAACACATGAATCTGGTAACCAATGGTATAGGTCAGAGTGTTCTCACTAATCATCAATCCCAGTGACCCACTTAAGGAGTTTGTGTCCCTTTTTCCCCACAGATGTAGGCACTGTCCCTCTGCAGGTCCTGGTTCCCAGAGTGTGAGTAATTCCAGTGGAAGATAAAATAAGAGTCTCAATGTACTTTTGGCTATGACTCCTGCCTGATCACTTCTGAGTCCTTGTTCTAAAAGACCAGTGGTCAGGGAAAATAGTTTTCATACTGGCAAGAGTAATTACTCTGATAATCAGGAGGAGTGAGGGTTGCTGCTACATATATGGACAAAGAAGAGTAAGTTGGGTGTTCAGATGATGCTCTGAAGGCCTCTTGGTCTTTCCATGGCCGGTTTTAACAGTAAATGGACAAGTAAAGCAGCCATGGCTTGAGCATGATAATCAGAGGCTCACTCCCCTCAGGAATAAGGGTTTAGGTCACCACATAACCAATCTTTTTCATTCAGTAGAATTGCTCCTTGAGGGTGAAAACAAATCTAGAATGGGTAGCAAGGAGAGAAGTGTGTTTTAGTTTGCTAATGCTGCCAGAATGCAATGCACCAGAAATCGACTGGCTTTTATAAAGGGGATTTATTTAGTTACAAATTAATATTTCTTGGGAGGAAAGGCAGCCAGCTTTCCTCTGGCTTTCTCTGTCACATGGGAAGGCACATAGTGATGTCTGCTGGCCTTCCCTCCTGGCTTCTGGGTTCAAATGGCTTTCCCTGGGGCGATTCTTTTCTGCATCTCCAAATGTCTGTGTCTGAGTTGCACTGAGCTTTTCTCTTCTGACTCCTCCTTTTAAGCCCCACTCCTTATAGAAGGCACTCCTCTTAGCCGACTGCAGTTATAATCAACCACAGATGAAATTCACACACTGATGCTTTAAATTCACAGCAACAGAACTGGGCACCATCACCTGACCAAGTTGCTTCCTGGACCTAACTACTACAGTGTCCACCCCTTGTCACCTTGGCAACTGTACACATCACCATAAACCATACTTAATCTCTAAAAAGAAGACAATAATAGACATATTTTTTATCCTAACACTACTCACCTGTCCTGCATACTGCACACTAAATCATCCCATATAGAAAATACATTCATTACATTACAATGTCACAAAAGCCTTAAATCATTTCAGTAACAATGCAAATACAATACCAGCTCAAAAATAAAACACAATCTTAAAGTCAGCTACAGCCATGGGCATGGTCTTCTTAAAGCATACTTCTCTGGCTGTTTCCCTGTGAAATTAGAGCAAGTAACAAAGAAGGAATAGTCATAGGATAAACAGGGGTCAGTGGACCTAAGAAATTCAGAGAATCTGCAGAGAAAACTACATTAGCTTTCTAAGTCTGAGAGTAATTAATCCCGGAGCTTTAGAAAGTGGCAGTCCCACCCTTTCCAAGGGCTTATACAGCAGCCCTGTTCTCTCCAAACACTGGGATGAGTGTTGCAACATTGGGGAAATCACCTTTTTTGGGGCCCCACTCTCCTCAAACATCTAGGTGTCACTCAGGTTCTCTGCCATCTCTGGGGCACACATTTAACCCCTTCAGAGCAATGGGGTGGAAGCCAGGCTCCACCCAGTCCCCAGGGGGATGGGCTCCACCCTCTCTGAGGCCTGGGGCAACAGAACTCTTCCTGAACATTTATGTGGAAGGCCCAGCCTCTGCTGCCAGGGCAAACTCACCTCTTCCAAATGCACAGGCATATCTGCTCTCATGGCCCAAGGTTCCGTGGCTTCAGACCTTAGCTTCAATGATTCTGCCTCAGATTATTATTCCTTTGAGCTGTCCATTTACTGTCTCTTCCATTCCAGACCAGCAGTGGTTCTGTTTATAAAGGCCTCAAAAAAATTGACTTGGCATGTAGCATACAGGGATCATAGCCATCAAACAATAGGAACTTCCAGAAATCCATCTCCAATCCTGGCTTTCCTTGTAATGGTTGAATCCTCATGTGGGGCACTATTCTCTGTGATCTCACTTTCTGGAAGCCCAGAATTTCCCAGACCGTCAATTTCTGGTTTCTTTGCACGCAAAAGTTCAGTCCTCAGCCTATCCCTTTCTTGTTGCATTTTATTATAAACTGCAAGGAGAAATCAGGCTGAGTCCTCCACATTTAGCTTGGAAATTCCCCCAGCCAAGTATCCCAGATCATCACATTCAAATTCTGTCTTCCATCCAGCATCAGGAATCAATTTTGCCAAATTTTATGCCACTTCAAAACAAGGGTCACCCTCCTTCCAATCTGCAATGGAAGTATCTTTAGAGTCAATATTTCTACCAATAGTCTCTTCAAAGCAATCTAGGTTTTCTATAGATTTCTTCACAATTCTAGGCTTTCTATAGATTTCTTAACAATCTAGGCTTTCTATAGATTTCTTCGCAATTCTTCCAGAATCCTCCCCTCATCCATTTAAAAAGTTGTTCCAACATGTTTGGTATTTGCAAATGCAGCACTCTTCTGGTACCAAAATCAATTTTAGTTTGCTAATGTTGCCGGACTGTAATACAATAGGAATGGACTGACTTTTATATAGGGTGTTTATTTAGTTACAAATTTACAGTTCTTTGGAGGAAGGGCAGCTGGCTTTCCTCGAGCTTTCTCTGTCACATAGGAAAGCACACTGCTAAAGCTGCTTGCCTTCCCTGCCAGCTTCTGAATTCAAATGGCTTTCCTCGGGGCAATTCCTTTCTGCATTTCCAAATGTTTGTTTCTGACCTGCTCTGAGCTCCTTTCTTCTGACTCCTCCTTTTAAGCATCCTCAACGTGGACGGCACCATGCCTTACCTGACCTCCTCTTAGCTCACTGTAGATGTAATCAGCCACAGATGAAATTCACATGCTTGTGAGTTAAGTCCACAGCAACAGAACTGGCCGAGTTGACACCTGAACCTAACTACCACAGGATGTATTAATTATGTCCTCAGAACCAACTACAGCAGTGGCATATGTAGTTCATCCCATTAACTGTCCTCTTATAACCCACCCCCCCCACTTCCAACCCCATCCCCAGGAATTGTGACTATAGAATTCTGGAAACCTGTGCCTGGATGGAGATGAAGTGAACTTGAATTGAGAAACAAATGGATCCATGCAGTGCAAATGGCAAGGGGTACAATATAGTAGACGTTATTGGTGCCCTGCCTGGATCCTCGTAACTAAACTGGTATGCCTCAGCTGCTGTGAGTGTTGGCTGTTACTGTCTCCCACTTACATCCTTCACCAGAGACTTGTCCTTGGCTGGTGGGAGATACATCCTCTGAAATGTAATGCTCCAACACACACCCCTCTCCTTTTTTCACTCAACCAATGACTCCCTGATACAGGAGAATATAAAGTGGGCCTTTTTGCAGGCAGAGCAATTCTCTGGTGTGGTTTACCTCTCAGGGCTCTCCTGAGACCTCAGCAGATTAGGATCACGCCAACCTTAGGTTTTAGGTGAGACTGCAATCTTGGTGGGCCATTTCTTCTTCACTTTTCTGCTGCTTTAAATCTTCTACAAGTTTTTCCTGAAGAGCTCATCCTCAAGAAAATGCATCCTTTTGAATCCCTATCTCAGTCTAAGCTTCTGAGGAATGCAAACTAAGATCCTGATGTTTGGTAGGCAATCAATATTTATGTTTCTTGGTTTATTTGTTTTGGGAAAATGCATGTACAAATGAGTGAATGAATTTGGCATATCACTAAAAAATGATGTGAAAGAGAACACAATGAAGGAAAACCTGGACTAGAAACTGCTTTCTTTTTAGCACTAGAAAAATGCACATAGGAACAGCTTCATTAAGTGATATCCCCAGGAAAAGTATAAAGATTTTTTAATCATGTTTGAAGAATCAGGACAGGAATTGGAATGGCAAAATTTTGAGAGTCTCGGAAATTAAGTTTTATTTAATTAGTGAAGAGTTAGGGGATAGCCTGTTTTATACTTCAATAGGGGACTGGGCACTATGACTACTTTATAAATATTAATCATAAGTCAGGGAAACCAAAGACATTTAAATAACTTATATGAAAGCTATAAATTTGATGAGGGTTTTATCACATTATTAGGTTTGAAGTAGCATAGGCAAGAGATTTACATTTTCTTATTAATTTGGATTATTTTCCTCAACTTTTTTCCTAAAACCATCAAATTTGGGGGCTGAAGGGGATCTTAAATGTTATCAAAATTGACCCCCCTCATTTGACAGATAGAGGAGAAAACCCTGGAAAGATAATTCACTAACTTTCTAAATCTGCATATATTTCTTATAAACTATCAATATTTGAACAAGTTGTTTCATATGATTAATATATGAAATATTTTTATTTTTATTTTTAAATTAATAGGCCTCCAAACTACACATTACCTATTCATAAGCATATGCTTATGTTGTGGAGGTATTTAGGTTTAGAATGGTGAAAATAATTACTCATTGATTTTTTTTTCCTCAAATTATTTACGAGGCGTAAATTTGAGAATAAATTTTTAGAAATTTTAACTTATAAAGATAAGAGACAAGCAATTGACTTGCTTATTTGGAGACAACAAATTGCATTTTCTCTATTTTTAATTAATCTTTTCTTGTATATGAGGCATTTAGACTGGCCTTAGAAAATGACACAAATATTGTTCTATAAATTCAGGCTGTTACAAATTTTACAGGAGCACTTGGTGCAACAGATAGGAGCATATTAAAAGCAGTGAACAGGTTGATGCAACTCTCCTATATTCAAAACAGAAAAGATTGAGAAAGAAGATAATCAAAGAGAAAATAAGATAAAAAGAAAGATCAGGTGTTGCATATATGATAAATAACAACAGTGTGTACTAGGTAAAACTTTTTCATATGCGTATTAGTTATCTATTGCTGTGTAGCAAATTACTACAAACTCAACAGCTTAAAACAATGCCCCATTTATTATCTCACAATTTCTGTAAATTAGAAGTCCAGGTACTGCTTAACTATGTTCTTTGCTCCTGTCTCACAAGCTCATTCCTATAATTGGAGGAACTCAGTTATTTGTGATTGTAGAGGTGAAGGTCCTGTATCCTTTTCAACTGGGGCCACTCTCTGACACTTGCACCTGGCCCCCTCCATTGTCAAAGCAGTAACAGCAAATCACATCCTTCTTGTGCTTGAAATCTCTGAGTTCCCCTTTGACATCCGTTGAAGGAAATTTTGCTTTTAAAGTACTCACCTGACTGGGTCAGGCCTAACTGGAAAGTCTCCATATCTTGAAGTCAAATGAGTCCAGTTATATCTGCAAAATCTCTTCTCAGCAGTACCTAGATTAGGGTTCAATTGAAAAACCCTGGGATAGAAATCTTGTGGGGTCCATTTTTAGAATTCTACCTATCATGATACCTTCACTTTTTAACAGAAATGTTTTGGTGTAGTTTTGTTTCCATCCTGCAGTCTTCTTCTAGGTAGTATCCTTTTAGTAACAAGTAGCAGATGACTCAAAAAATCATTGTTTGATTTTATTAGAAATGAATGTACTGGGATTACGGGTTAACATATTGGATTTATTGTCCAAGTCTGTGCAAGACTGGTGACTCCTATATTTGAACACATGATAGTTTTACTTATATGCCGTAGAAGGGCAGGACATAATTCTAGTTAAAGGAACTCAAAGGCAAATATGGTTAAGTTGTTCCTTACATCACTTTGCGTGTTGCCATTCACATGGCGGTATATGTGAATGACCTCTTCTAGATTTTTATAGGTCCCAACTTGCATAATTACATAGTGGCCTATGTGTTCAAGAGACAGAATTTGAAATTTTTCAGATAAGGCAAATAAAATTATAAATGCAATGGGCATGTTTTCCTAAGGAGAAAAGACAATCTATAAAGCAAAGTCTGAGAATAATTTGCTCTAGGTTACTAGAGTCATGCTTTGAATAACAAAATTGACTTTACTCATGAAAGTTCAGAACATTTAGAATAAGTAGACCATGAAGATAATAAAACATTCATTTAAAATGCATACAAAAATGCATGGAACAATTTGAGATATATGTCCAACCGAATTATTATGAAAGATTTAATAATTTTCCTACCTTTAACTTTATTGTGGTAGAAAATTATCCATTCCTACATTATAGTATTTGAGTTTTTTACTATTGTCAAACCTCTTGATTATTTGGCAAATTTTGTATTTATTGCAGATTTAAAATTAATGGAGAAGTAAAGCCATTGAGTGTTTGTTATCTAGTTTAATATTCTCAAAAGTGTTGTAAACCTGAAAGTATGGAAAAATAGCTTTCAATTTGAGGAATGAAGATCATTCTTGAGCTAAATCTTGACCTTGTTGAATGGGAATGCCTTAAAAATTCAGAGAAGAGAAGGGTCCAGGGCATTTTACACGGAGAAAAAGCAAAAACAAAGCCATACATGTCTGTATAAAGGATTGCTGAGTTTTGACAAATGAAAATATATGTATTTAATTGTGATGGTGATAGTTGGGGAAAAATTACAAAAAGTACGTGTTGATTTAAAAGCAGCTGTATTTTTTTTTCAGTTTCTCTATAGTTGGAAGTTCAACTACTCTTTAATTTTGTTAAAACACATATAGAAACAAATGCTTTAATAAATGTTTTGTTTAGGTAACATAGGTAAATCGGATGCTGCTCTGTATATGATGATGAATTGTCCAACTCTTACTAATTATGTTGAAAACTTTACTTAGTGGTCATCTTGCAAGCTCAGTGAAACAAAAGCTCAAGCTGAACTAAAATAAAAAGGAGTAACAGGAGAAACCACCCTAACTCTCTAGATCAATAGATTGAGTTTAGACAATCAATTCCCTCTGGAAGATTGAAAGACTCCAGGAGGGAGAGGATGGGAGGAGCTATAGGAACCCCAGAATGCAGGGCTGACAATGGCTAGTCCAAGGACTTTGGGGCATTGTTTTCTAAAATAAAGTTGATAAGAGCATGACTGATCGTATACCATATCTCCTAGCAAGGAGTAGGATTGAACAGGAAGGATGATCCTTGAGAAGACTGGCAGTTATCCGGTCACCTACACCCTTATGCTGAGCACATGAATCTTTTAAGAGACATATTGTACATTATGAGGACAGTGACACCTTAAAGAGCCAGTTCCAAGGCATAAACACATCCATTTAAAATCTGCCAGAAATAGGCAACTGATGAAGACTTGAAGGCCCTTTTATTGGGGAAGAATATTTTGTATGAACAAATGTAAGATAAATATCCTATTCTGAAATGTGAAGATCCATGCAAAAAAGATTCAGCTATTCTGCACAATAATCTGTAGTGGTTTTCAAATTTGGCATACGTGAGAATGACATACATAGTTTGTTAAGAATTCTAAATACCCTGGCACTCTGATTCATTAGATAGGGGTTGAGATGGGCTTGGAATTTTTAATGAATTATTCTAATGATTGAAGTTCATGTCAAAATTCAAGAAAAATCCAAGAAAACCTTGATCTTCATGATTTTCAAGGTAAATTTTTTCCAGGGCTCTTGAAGGTGTGTTTCCTTTATGAAAGATAAATATTTTTCCTTCTTTATTTTCCCCTGAGATTAGAACTGAAGACTACTCTTTCACATTGGGGAAGCAAGCTGGCTCAAACAGCGTGTTGTGAAAGCTAAAGCTAAATATAGAGAGATGCATTTAGGAAATGTGTAGTTCTTTTGCCTATGCTCATGGGAAGCATCATATATAATATGCAGTTTTAAGTCATCCCTGTGGTGGTAGTGGTTGTTTATTCCCAAGCCTTCAGTAAGATTTTACAGACTGTTAAATTTTAAAGCTTTGCTTTGGGAAATAAAATTCTGGACATGTATCTATAGATGGGTAAAATCAATGGGAGAGTTGTAATAACAGACGAGGGAATACCAGCATCTAGAAGGCAAGAGGGGACATGAAAAGTAGGGGTCTAGAAGCAGAGGTCCAAAAAACTAGGTAAGTGACAATCCACAATCAAGGCTCCTCTGTGTACCATGCAAGGATAACTTTTGGATTCCTAGAAAAATATTACAGAGAGATTCTGATAAAAATCTGGAATTCCCAAGTCAAGTGGCATGAGGACTCATGCTACTATCCGGGCATTTTACAGACCTGTTATTCTTGAAGCCTGGTGAAGTAAGGAAATCCTGTATAACATTTGTAGTGAATCAGAGTAATGCTAAGCAGTGATGTAGGAGATAAGTTGTGTAAAGAAGTAATATGAAAATGTTATAACTGAAGTCTAGGTCTCATCAGTCTTATAAGGAAGCAAAACTTGAATCTGTAGGAAGTGCATTGGCTTTTGGGATCATTATGTGAATGTGTTCTTGCATTCCTTCACCTGGCCATCAGCGATACAACTCCAGCTTGTTTCAGAGTTTGGGAGGTGAGATTTCAGATCAATGTTCACAGCAAAGGTATGGCAATAATTGGCTTATGTTCAAACAAGATGGGTAAATTTTCTTTTTCTCTTGAAATGCTGTCATGGGCTTTCTGCATTATATCATTGGAAGAAAATACAGGAAAATAGCTTTCTTTTCAGGGAGGTCCTGTTTAAATAAACAGCTTCAGAAAGGGCATTAAAAAAAGAGAAAAACAATTAGCTAATTTTTTGGTTTGCTAAAGCTGCCGGAATGCAACATGCCAGAATCGGATTGGCTTTTATAAATAATTTCAATCTCTATTTTATAAAGAATTTACAACTCTAAGGCTGTGAAAATGTCCAGATTAAGGCACTAACAAGAGGATACATTCTTGGAGGAAAGGCAGCACCCGCGCCTCTTTCACATGAGAAGACACTTGATGACGTCTGCTGGCCCTTCCCTCCTGTGTTGGTTTTAAAATGGCTCTCTCAGCTCCTGTGGATCCTTCTGCCAATTTAAGATGGAGCTTAATGAGATACAGAGAGCATACGCCTAGACACAGATATTTGAGATGCAGAAGGTAAGCTCTCAGGCATTTCAAACATCTGTGTCTAGACATATGCTCTCTGTATCAGATCTGAGCTCTTTCTCTCTCCGTAAACTTGTTTAAGGAATCCAGTAAACTAATTAAGCTCCACCTTGAATTGGCAGGGTCACAACTCCATGGTAGTAATCTAATCAAAAGGACACACCCACAATGAGGTGGATCACATCTCCATGGAAACAACTTTGTCAAAAGGTCCCACCTCACAATAGGTTTACCCCCACAAAATTGGATTAAGATTTAAAGAACATGGCTTTTCTGGGGTACATAATTTCAAATGAGCACAGCTATCTAGAGCAAAACAAATTAATGAGGTTATTGAAACACAGCCTCCTCATATTCATTCATTCATTTATCCATTCATTCTTTGAAGTAGTTATTTTTCCCTTGTCTGTGCTAGGCAGCATTCTAGGGTCTTAAAAAATAGATCAGCACGTGAAATAGACAAATATTCTTGTTTTCATATACTTTCTAGTGTGTGTATTTGGAGGAGTAGAGTAAATAAACAATTGTTATAATGAGTTTAAAGCATATTTCTTTTGAATGTAAAAACAACATCAGCAATAAAAACCAGTGATGCCACAGATTTTTATTTCTTAACCTTATGAAGATGTCTCTTACAATCAGATTAATGCACAGGCATTATTTTCTAAAATGCCACCCTAAAATAATCAACACTGAACATAATGTTTTCTATGTCACAAAATTTCCAATCTTCAAGCAGTTATCACCTATTTTAAGCAATATTCAGTGTGCTGCCAATATGCATACTTATTATGATTATTTCAGAATTAAGTTTTTGTGGTTGCTTCAACTTGTTATAATGAGATGCATTTCATATATTCCCTAGATTAAATGCACTGGGTTAATTGCAGTATATCTGAGGATTAGATTTCACTGGAACTTTTCTCCAATCGTACCCCCCACATACCAGAATGACTTTGGTGATGTTATCTAATCTCATGGTCTTAAAAACAATCTGTACCCTGATCTTAGATGTATACCTCCACTCTGGACTTCTCCCGTGAACGTAAGTCTCATATATTCAACTGGGTCTTCAACATTTGCACTAGAGTATCTAAGAGGCATCTCACACTCACCAAGTCCAAAATGGAACTCTGCTTTTCCCTTCTAAATGGCTCCACACACAGCCTTATTCATATCAGGTAAGGGCAACCTCATTTAGTTAGTCAGCCCTAAAATCTTGGGGTCATCCTTAACTCCTTTCTCTTATAGCACATTTCCAATCTGTCAGAAAACCATATCACCAATCCTGGGCTGAGCCATAATCAGTTTCCCCTAGTAGTGCTTATATGTATGTTGAATTCATTCAGCCAATCCCTATGATGATATAATATGTAAAATAGTTTTCACCACCAAATCAGTTGTCTACTATTTCATGCAATATTCAAATTATACATGTCCACATAAAAATTCAAGAATAAGAATTTAAACAGTTACATTTGCTTGCACTATTTTTCCTGTCCAATCTACTGTCAAGTTTTCTGATATAAACTTATCCATAGATTGTTATCTCTCTCAGATTAAAAGCTAAAATCCTTATAAGGGTTTATATGGCTCTCAGAGTTCAGATCTTGTGTCTTTGACCTAATTTTTTATGGCTCTCCCCCTTACTTCCCATCTCCAACCACATTAGTTTGCTGATCTCTTTCAAACCAGGTATGTTCTCACCTCTAGGCTTTTGTACTTTTGGATTTCTCTATCAAGAACTCTCTTCTTTTAGTTAAAAAGTGGTTGGCTCATTTATTTACTTTGAGATTTTGTTAAAATGCCACCTTCTCAGGTAGACTTCTCTGATTACTCCATTCTAAATTTAACCCCTCCCCATAGCTTCCTGTTTACTTTTTCGGTATAGAATTTATTATACTAACACAGTCTTATATTTTACTTATGTGCTTTGTCAACTGTCTATCCTCTGTTTCCACTTGAATGTAAGCCCCACATGGATTTGTGCCTATTTTGTTAACTACCTTAATTGTCTCTGACACATTTATTGCTCAATAAATATTTGTTGAATGATGAAGTCAATGAATGAATTCAAACTTGAGCATTATCTTTCTGTGTACCACTGTCTTCATTGCTGTAAAAAACCTAAGAAAAGAATCCTACTGCTGTTAGCTTCAAATGGAAGATGATCGTATCGGGTTTTGTTTCTTTCCTTTACTGTTTTTTTGTTTCCTCTCTTTTATATTTACAATTGGGTGACTCTAGGTTCTGTTTGTGATGGATGCTTTATTAACTAGAAACAAAATTCCTGCCACCAATTTCTTTTGGAAAGTAGACGTTATGAAGATGTACTATCAATTTTCTTTCCTATTTAGAATTTCCTTATCTCGTTACACAAACTTGTACAAATTGAAGCTGTTAAGAATTTTATAGAGATGTCTGGGCTTGTTTGAAGTGATTTTTCCCTCATCAGTCCTTGAATCTTATTTCACCGTTTAATTCACATGGCAAGTTGGACAAAAGAGCAGATGGAGTTACAACCTGTGGACGATTCATTAGTGTCTTCATTATTCCGGGGCGCTCATTTATAATCCTCCAGACAGAATCTTTGCTATGATCCATAGAAGATGGTTGGTTAAGTCTCATATGTTAATATGCTCAGAGCTTGTTATTTCTCCCGAACTTTGTTTTCTTACACTTAGGACAGTACTCTCTACATTTTAATTCTTGCTGTAAAGGCAGGGTGATAGGAGTAGGCAGAATATAACCACTTGTGTTCTGTACAACAGCAGCAGATATTTTTGCAGGTTTCAGTATTACAGAAATAGCATGTCAATCTACAATATCATTATGGCATCAAACCATTGATTCTACCATCTTTCATTTGTGCACGCTCAAAGTGGCTGTTGTTCAGACACTCCACCCATACCTGACCATTCACAATTATTTTCCATATTTCTGTTTACATATTCATTTTGACATTTCATTCCTTTAAATGTCTATATACATATAACATTTAAACTATTCACCTGAATTTTATAAAACAGAAATTTTTTTTTTTTTTTAAAATGAGGCAGATTATATTTCATTTCTTTAGAGATCATTAGGAAGTTTTGAATACTGCTTTTTGGTTTGAATTTTTCTTCACATTTTCTTACAAGTATAAAACTTACATTTTGTTGTACCTTATACATTTCTATGTTATCACTTAGCTAATCATTTTCATGTCTATCTCTTTTTGTTACCATTGTATCTCCTGTGCCTAGGACTGAGCCTTGTCTTAGAACCTACTATTGCAGGTTAATAAATGTTATTGTAGTGAATGAATATATGACAATTCTAATTTTTTATGGTTAAATGTGACATATGTACAAAGAAAAGAAAGAAAAAGCAATGATTTTAAAAAATACACTTTAACAAATAGTTACAGAACAGAATTCAGCATTTGTTATGGGTTACCATTTCACCATTTGAGATTTTTCCTTCTAGCTGCTCCAAATCACTGGAGGCTAGAAGAAATATATTTTTTTCTTTTTTGAGAAAAATAACATATGTACAAAAAAGCAATGAATTTCATTGCAACAATTAGTTGTACAACATATTTCAGAGTTTGGTATGGGTTACAATTCCACAATTTTAGGTTTTTACTTCTAGCTATTGTAAGAGACTAGAGACAAAAGAAATATCGGTATAATGTTTCGGCAGTCATACTCATTTGTTAAACCCTACCTTCCATGTATAATTCCAACATCACCTTTGATCTTTCTTCCACTCTTTAGGGGTATGTGGGCTATGGCCACTCTAACGTTTTCATGTTGGAAGGGGCTGTTGATAATATGGGATAGGAGGATGGAACTAATTGATGTTCTGGAGAGGCTGGGCCCTCTGCATTTCAGAACTTACCTGGTCCAGATACCCATCTGGAGGTTGTAGGTTTCTGGAAAGTTACCCTAGTGCATAGAACCTTTGTAGACTCTTATATAATGCTCTAGGTGTCCTTTAGAATTGGCAGGAATGCTATGATGATTATATTTTGTGCTAAATGGTTTTCCTAGTAAATCTTAGTTTAGGTTTTGTCATCCATAGAGTATTTTTGTTCTCAATGATACACTTATTTGCTTTATATTGTCTCCTTTGTTTCTAGACTCAAACTCTATATATTTTTTTTACCTGAAATGTGATATACACATCTGACCAAAATCTATTTTATTGGATTGGCCCACACAGGAGGTTTTGACTCATGCAATAAAATACATTTTTAAATTGTAATAAAAAACAAGATGTCAAACTTCTAGCAGGGAAAAACAGTTATAAATTTATACTTTTAGATATTTTCTTGGTTAAGAGTTATTACTATTTTTTTCTTGAGTTTAATGGCCTAAAAGAGAGACAGATTATGCCAAGTGCTTCATTTTGAGTTGTTATTTTTTTAACTTCATAAATGAGAAGAGACCAAAAATTTCTCACATAAGGTGAAGCACAAATTTGTTTTACATGCATTGTGGTAGTTAGATTCAGTTGTCACTTGGCCAGGTGAAGGTACCTAGTCCTGTTGCTGTGGACATGAGCCAATGGTACGTGAACCTCAACTGTTCCTGATTACATTTGCAGTAAGCTAGGAGGCGTGCCTGCTGCAATGAATGATGTTTGATTTGATTGGCTGGTGCTTAAATGAGAGAGCTCAACGTAGCACAGTTTAAGCAGCTCAGCATACCTCATCTCAGCACTCGCAGCTCAGTCCAGGCCTTTGGCGATACAGAAAGAAGTCACCCGGGGAAAGTTGTTGGAACCCAGAGGCCTGGAGAGAAGGCCAGGAGAGATCATCCTGTGCCTTCCCATGTAAGAAAGAACCTCAGATGAAAGTTAGCTGCCTTTCCTCTGAAGAACTAACGAAATAAATCCCCTTTTATTAAAAGCCAATGTGTCTCTGGCATGTTGCATTCCAGTAGCTAGCAAACTAGAATATGCATTATAATCTCTCATAATTCTGACTGGGAAGAAAATACACAGTATGCATTTATAAGTGCTGAAAGATCTGTAGCAACAGTATGCTTTAAGTCAGCAAGAGTGAATGAAAAGCAAATACTATGTTCTTTGTTAATATTCCAGTTACTGATGCCTATGTAAGTATATTCAGTAGGCCGAATGAGTTTAAAATTTGACTTTGGAAAAGAATAGAAATAGAACATTTAACTATATAGAGTTTAAAACTGGTAAAAAAAAATATGTCCGTGATTTTGTTTTTAAAAATAGAAATCATAATGAATTAACGATGCTATTATATAACATTACTCACTTAGCCACCCCTCCTCCAACATTCCTCAGAGAGGTAAAGAAAATGGCAAAGGAAAATAATATGCCACTTTTGTTGGCTGATCTTGGAACCTAAGCACAAATACAAAGAACTTGGGGTCAGGAGGAGTTAAAATCGCAAGTCTGTTTCCTCTGGATATATACATTCTCCCATTTCTATTTCTTTCTTCTGTTAATTGAAGTCACTTAACCACAAAGCTCACAAGCTCAGTTATGTGGTTTATTTAGGCCAGGGTGCCAAGGATTACAGACTAGATGGTAATTCTACTTCTTGCTCTGGATTTTCTAGAATTTTTGCATATATGTTTTTATCAAATGGTCAAACCCTGGGAATAGAGACAACATCACCCCCTACCCTTTTTTTCCTGACATGCTCCTGGTTTTAACATCTCTCTAGACTTTACATTGTGAGGTTTCTCATCTTGAGAAATAAGAACACAGGGATGCTTGGTTTGTTAAAGGTAACCTGCAGACCTATGGCTTGCTTACTGACAACTAGCTATGCAGAATCATTCCACAATGTTTCATGCCATTTCAACAAAATTCCAGACACATCAGAAACTAATTATGGTAGTTTCTATTAACTCTTTAGTAAATCTTATATTCTTTATAGCTAGCCATAGAGTCATAACTTCATTAATTTCCAAAGAATTTAACTCATAGCATGAGCCTCTCTCATCTAAAATTGTTCTGATACATTGAATCTCACCAAAGAATGCCTTAAATATCTCATTTTACCTTCAAATTTGTTTTGGTTCCGTCAATCCCATTATATAATCATGAAAAGGAAGAAGGTGTTCATTTTCTATATTTTTACTCCCCATTGTAAATTTCAATAATTGCTCTAATTTCCAGGTCTAGGGCATCTCTGTCTTTCTTGATTACACAGACTAGATCTTCAATAAACTTCTCTAACTTAATAATACATCCTTTTATCTTGTGGCAAAATATATATTTTTTCCCTGTATTATAAGTCTAAGCTGGCTGCTAAGACCAAAAAATAATCTTATGCAGAGAATGTGTTTTCTTCCTTCAGCTCACGTTATTTAGTAGTTTGCCTTTTCAGCTTCTAAAGAGAAATTGCCCTCTTCATTTAATATAGTTTACATTCTGTCTAGAGAAAAGACTTAACCTCCTTTCATGATACCCTTTCTAACTGGTACCTGACTATATTTTCCCATTATAGTCTCCCTTTAGTGATTTTCAGGAGAGTTTTATATTTTATTATTTTATTATAAAATTTTATCTCTATTTAAGAATTTTTATTTCCCATTTCAAATCCTCTCCCCCTTCATAGGAAATCTATATAGTGTGTTTCGTATATTTTTCTTTGTTTTCAAGACATGTTTCTGGTTTTAACATCTCTCTAGACTTTACATTGTGAAGTTTCTCATCTTGAGAAATAACACATGAATGCTTGGTTTGTTAAATTTTTTTATTAGAGAGGTTATAGGTTTCAGAAAATCATGCAGAAAATACAGAGTTCCCATATACCCCCCTATTTCAACTCTATCCCTTAGTGTGGTACCTTTGTTACAACTGATGAGAGAATATTATTACAATTTACTATTAACTGTAATACATAGTTTCTATTGGGGTTCACTATTGTGTTGTATAGTCTTTTTTGTAATTTTTTATATTCAATATATATAATATTATATATATAACACATATTCAATCTAAAATTTCTCTTCTAAGCACATTAGTACTTATGAATATTAATTGCATTCATAATGTTGTCCTATCATTGTCACCATAGTGACCATTTTTGTCCATCATTGCAATTTTTTAAATTCAAGGTTATTTTATCTGATATTAGTAGAACTATCCCACATCTCTTTTGGTTACTATTTGCATGGTATATTTTCTCCATCCTTTCACTTTCAACTTACTTATGTTTTTGAGTTTAAGGTGAGTCTGTGATAGAGAGCATATATTTGGGTCACGCGTTTTTATCCATTCTGCTAATCTCTACTTTTTGACTGGACGGTTTAATCAAATTACATTTAAAGTAACAATTGGTATTGTAAGAATTTCTTCTTCAATTTTACTATTTGGTGCTTGTGAATCTTATACCTTTTTTTTTCCTTCTCAATTCCCTTCTACAATACAAATGTTTGTATTGTAACATTTCGAGTCCCTTCTCATTTCTTTCTCTCCATATTTTTTTCAGGTATTTTCTTTGTGGTTATCATGGGGCTAAATTTTAAAACCTTCAACTTATAGCAATCATATTTGATTTAATGCCAACTTAACTTCAATAGTATGAACACACACTGTTCTTACACTCCTCCATCCCCCCAACATTTCCTTGTACTTATTACAAGTTATATCTTTACACATTGTATGTCGGAAACCATTTATTTATCATTACTTTTTATGCATTTGTATTTTAGAACCTATAAGAAGTAAAAAGTGATGATATACACACACACACACACGCACGCACACACACACACACACACACAGTACAATAGGACTGGCACTTATAATTATCCAAATGGTTACCTTTACCAAAGGTCTTTATTTCTGTTTGCCACTTTGATCCAAGGTCTGGTGTCCTTTCCTTTCAGTCTGAAGAACTGCCTTTTGCACTGCTTGTAGGGCAGGTCTATTGTAGCTGAGCTCCCTCAGCTTTTGTTTATCTGGGAATGTCTTCATCTCTCCCTCATTTTCAAAAGAGAGTCTCAATGAATACAACATTCTTGCTTGACAGTTGTTTTCTTTCAGCAGTGTAAATGGTTCATCTCATTGCTGTCTTGTCTCCATGATTTCTGATGAAAACCAGAACTTAATTTTACTGGGACTCTTTTGTATATAACACATTGTTCTCCTCTTGCACCTTTCAGAACTCACTCTTTTCCTTGGCATTTGGCATTTTGACTACTGCCTGAGCATGGTTCTCTTCAATTTTAAGCTATTTAGGTTTCATTGGTCTTCTTAAATGTGTATATTCATAAATGTGTATATTTCATAAAATTAGGAAAATTTTCTGGCATTATTTCTTTGAATATTACTGCTTCCATTTCCTCTCTTTCTTCTCCTGCTGGGACTTCTATAGTATGTAAGAGATTGATAGGTCTCTTAGGCACTGTTCATTTTTAAATTTTTAAAAGGGGACATTTGAATTCCAGTAAAAGGGAGAATTCCTAAGGCCATTAGAAAATGCAAGACAAGACAAGACAAGGCTCAGAAAAGGAGAGGGCCCTGAACTTTGCTTTTTTCTTTCTTCTCCTCAGTCTGACTCCCTTTAGTTTTCTTGTCTTTGAGTTCACTGACTCTTTCTTCTGCTAGCTCTAATTTCCTGTTGAAACCCTCTAGGGAATTTTTAGTTTAAGTTACTGTGGTCCTCAACCCCTGTATTTGTTTTGTTCCTTTCTAAGATTTCTGCCTCTTTATTGAGATTCATATTGTTTATTCCTTTTTTCTTGATATCCTTTACTTCTTTCTCTGCATTTTCCTTTATCTCCTTGACCATATTGAGGTTCATTTTAAAAAAACCTCTGGTAGGTACAAAGTCTGGATTTTTATGTTGATGGTTTCTGGATTTTTGTACTGTTCCTTTGGGTGGGCTATCATTTCCTTTTTCTTTGTTTGCCTTGTAATCTTTTGTTACATTTGTACATTTTAATATGTTGAAGTGTTAACTCTGGGATATAGTCTCTGCTCTGCGCTGTCCCAGCTAGTGATATGATAGAAACCCCTTGAATGCCAGGAGCTAACAAAATCTAACACACACACACACGCACACACACTTTCACAGTCTACAGATTGGCTCTGCACTGGTTGTTGTTCCCCTTCAGAGTTTAGCCCTCCTATTAAGAAGGTCATCCGGATGCTAAGGCAAAGTTCAGGGCCCTCTCCTTTTCTGAGCCTTGTCTTGTCTTGTCTTGCATTTTCTAATGGCCTTAGGAATTCTCCCTTTTACTGGAATTCAAATGTCCCCTCTATTCCCAATGAAATAGACTCCTCCCCCCCCATGTTCTATTGTATGATTTAACAAACAAAACTTACCAATCTGCTTTTTCAGAACTCCCATATTTACTATCATTTGCTGCATCCCTTAGATTTATATTTCATTTTATTTGAACACCGCCTCCAAATGGGCTTTTTATATTTTTTAATATTTTTATTGAGAAATATCCATACATGTGCAGTTCAACCATATTATACAATCAGTGGCTCACACTATCATCATATAGGTGTGTATTCTTCACCATGATAATTTTTAGAACATTCGCATCACGCCAGAAAAAGAAATAAAAAGAAAATAATAGAACTCATACTTCCCATAGCCTTTACCCCTCCCTCTCATTAACCCACAGTATTTCAATCTACCAAATTTTTACCCATATTTCCCCCTATTATTTATTTTTATCCTTATTATGATTTTTTACTCATCTATCCATATCCTAGAAAAAAAGGAACATCAGACACAAGGTTTTCACACTCACACAGTCACATTGTAAAAGCTATATAGTTATACAGTCTTCTTCAAGAATCAAGGCTACTGGAATACAGTTCAGCAGTTTCAAGTACTTCCTTCTAGCCACTCCAGTACACCATAAACAAAAAAGGGATATCTATATAATATGTAAGAATAACGTACAGGATAACCTCCCAATGCTTTTTAAAATTTCTCAGCCACTGAGACTTTATTTTGTCTCATTTCTCTCATCCCCCTTTTGGTCAAGAAGGTTTTCTCGTTCCAATGATGCTGAGTCCTGGCTCATCCCCAGGAGTCAGGGCCCAGATTGCCGGGGAGATGTACATCCCTGGGAGTGTGCATCTTTTAATATGGGTCTTTGTGTGAGCAAATTTTATGAGGCACCATTTACACCTGATCTTCATATTTGAATGAATCTGGCTGGATGTAAATTTCTATATTTGAATTCTTTTCCTTCAGTTCTTTAAAAAATATTATTCCATTGCCTGAACTATCTCACATTGTATTGACAATTTTTATTTTAATTTTGTGTTTTTGTAGGTGATCTTTTCTTTCTGTCTGAAAAGTTTAAACTTTTAATAATTAACAATTTTCTATTTCATATATGTCTAAAAAATCTTTCCTCTTTGACAGTCTATAACTTATTTCAATATGAATTAGTTAACTTTTCTTTATTCCTGAGAATTTTATTCTGATCATTATTTCTAAAATAACCTTCCTCCCCTTTTTATTTCCCTCTCGAAGACTATTATTATACTGCTATTGACAGTACTGTGCTCTTAAAATACAAGATGCTATAACCTTAACTGGGATTGTGTTGAAGCTACAGATCAACTTTTGGGAAGAATTACATCTGTACCACAGTGTATTCAAATTTATTAACCTGGTTTAGTCCTCCATTCATTTAGGTCATCTTATCTTATTTTGAATACCATTTCATACTTTTCATTGTATAGATATTGCAGATTTTTAAAAATTATTTGTAGGTATTGGCTTTTTTTTTTTTTTTTTTTTTTTGCATGGGCAGGCACCAGTAATTGAACCTGGGTCTCCAGCATGGCAGGCGAGAATTCTGCCACTGAGCCACCATTGCACCACCATTCATTTTTTTAATCATCACAATCAACTTTTTCTTTTTTGAAAAATAACATATATACAAAAAAGCAATTAATTCCAAAGCACATCACAACAATGAGTTGTAGAACAGATTTTGGAGTTTGGTATGGGTTACGATTCCACAATTTTAGGTTTTTACTTCTAGCTGCTCTAAGATACTGGAGACAAAAGAAATATCAATATAATAATTCCACAATCATACTCATTTGTTAAACCCTACCTTCTCTGTATAACTCCCCATCACCTTTGATCTCTCTCCCACTCTTAAGGGGTATTTGGGCTATGCCTATTCTAACTTTTTCATATTGGAAGGGGCTGTTGATAATAAGGGATATGGGGATGGAACTAGTTGATGTTCTGGAGAGGCTGGCTCTTCTGCATTTCAGGATTTATCTGGTCCAGGGATCCATCTGGAGGTTGTAGGTTTCTGGAAAGTTACCCTAGTGCATGCAACCTTCATAGAATCTAATATAATGCCCTAGGTGTCCTTAGGATTGGCAGAAATGGTTTTGGTTGGAGGTTGGCAAGCTATGATAAGTACTTACTGGGATTTTATTGAGGTTTTCCAAAGCTCATGTCCTTGAGTTTCTGGTACTAAACTTATTGTCATATGCTTTTAAGAGTTGCTTTAAGGCTTGTTTAGATCATCTGTGTTGAGTACATTGGGAAATCAATTATTTCTTTTCATAAAGTTCACGAGTCACTTGAAATCATTGGGTAGTGGAAAATGTAGAACTATTTCAAGATTTTTTATCTGGGGAACTTCAGAATCAAAGCACCAAAGTTATTCTTTGGTCCAAATCCTATTTCCCTAATTGCTAATTTTCCTAAATTCCCTCCAAATTCCTATCAACTGCCAGGTACAGAAAACAGGTAATTTTGGATTTGGGGTAAAGGTCCACTTCATTAAATATTATCACTGAAATTTCTATTGTTTCCTTTGGCTCTTCTGTTTCCAAGAGCTGATATCACTCAGAGGTGAGAGAGAAGTTATTTGGGGCACTGTTTAAAAGGCAAGCATGTCTCAGTTATTAAGTTAATAACAACACAAAAACTGTTAAAGATGTACCAAGTTCACTAGAACTGGAATTACAAGAGAGCAACTTTTTGCTGTCTCCAGCGAGAGAAGCTAAACGAGCACTTCCAGCTGGGTCAGAAGCAGTTTGGAATGACATCTGCGGTGGCTAAAAGCTACATCATGGAAACCCAGACCTTAAAGGGTCAGTGGCCTCTGTGGCAAATGATAGGATGCTCTTTGTCTTCATCTGACAAATGTCTTCCCCACCTATCTTTTGACTTGGTTTGTCAGGATTCCATGGGAAATTCTTCTAAGGTCTGGCTTCCCAGTAATCACAGTTTCATCTTTATTTTCTCCCTTTTGCATTTGTGCTAATGGCAAAGGTTTTTGTCTGAGGTTTCCTTTCTGGTGTCAGGCTGTATGTTAAGCAATGAAAAGTTCAACTTATGTTCAACCCATATCTTTCCTCATTCCTACTCCTAATCACAAACACTTTGTATCCCCTCCTATAGTAAATTTATAGCATTCATATGTCTCTTCAGTTGATTTTTCAAAAATAAATGCAATAAAGTTCAAAGACAATTTGACTTTTACTGTCAAAATTGTAAAAAGTCATCCTATTTAAAGTCTGGATATTGACTTTTTCTGAAGCAACTGCTCAAAAAATCTGAGTTGATTTTATGTTTTGTAGCTGTATGGATTTCGTACAAGTTCGGAATGATTTATTGGCATTTCTGACTGAACTTTTTTGTTTTTATAGGTGTGTAAATGGGTTATCGAAGATATTTTGGCATTTACCAAAGACTCAAATTTGCAGGTTTCAGTTAAAGAAAACTACCACTTTTTTTCCTCCTGCTTTCTCAAAAGAAAATAAATGGTTTACTTGTGAAGTGCTCTGGATTCTTGCACTAAGTCTTTCAGTGAATTTATGTTGCTTGAGGTTGTTTGCACCAAAAAGCTAAAATTCTCACACATGACAAGTTTTTTTCTCCCCTTACCGCCCCCTTACCCTCAACCCCATGAATTTTCTAGTATTTTATGTTATGTGAATGTTAACATTTCATCTCCATTTTTCCTGAAGTGCCATTTTTTTTTGTTTTTATTTTTATATTGGAGAAGTCGTGGGTATACAGAACAATCATGCATAAAATACTTGATTTCTATATATTACCCTATTATGAGCCCCTTGCTTTGGTGTGGTACAATTGTTACAACTGATGAAAACACATTTTTATAATTGTAATTTTAACTATAATCCACTGTTTAATTTAGGGAACCACATTAAGTTCACTTAATAATTCAAATATTTATAGACTGTTTTGAATTTTCTGCATTCACAATCAGGCCATTTGAATGTAAATAGTGGTATTTTTTCCCTTTCCACATGTTTAATATTTCCCCCTCTAAATATACTTAATAAGATCACCAGTAGTATGCTGAATAGAAAAAGTTGATTTAAGAAAAGCTCTTGCTTTTATTCTTACAGGAAAACTTTCAGCTTATCTTCAGTAACCAGGATGTGTTTTAGATTTTTCGTTGCTTTTTTTCAAGATAAGAATATTTTTTTTTATCCCCAGTTTGCTAATAGTTTTTGTTATGAATGGATATTGAATTTTATCAGATGCCTTTTTGGACACTATTATGATAATTGTAGGGTGTTCTTTTTATTTCTCTTTTAATATTTCCAATTTGTTCTTTATTTAGAATTTTACTTTCATAATCATTACAGAAATTGGCCTGCTATTTTCATTTCTTTCAATATCTTTGTCAGATTTTGTTATCTGGGTTATGTCAATCTCATACAATAAACTGAGATATGCCCCACTCCATTTTTGAATCTCTGGATGGGTTTGGACAATACCTGGTAATATTTTTCCATAACTGTTTCAGAGATGTAACCAGTAAGCCATTTGTTCTAGAATTTTCTTTGTTCTAAGGTCTTCAATTACAGACTAAAATGTAATATATATATATGAAACCATTCTGATTTTCTATTTTTTCCTTGTGCTAATTTTAGTAAGTTGAGTATTTTTGAGAATATTTCATTATCTAAATTTTCATATTCATTGACATAAATTTGTTTATAAATTTTTATTATATTTTTAAAATCAATAGAATCCTTATTTATTCCCCAATTTCATTCCCGTTATTGCCATTTGATCTTTCCACTTTTCTGTTTCTTAAAAAGAAAGCTCATTTTCATTCAATATTTTTATATTCTCTGGTTGTTTTTCCAATTTTTTCTTTAACATTGATTTTCAGTAGTTCTACTGTGATATGCCTACATATGGCTTTCTTTGTATTTACTCTGCCTTGGGTACATAGTTTCTTGAAATTGTACTTTGCTAACTTCAATCAATTTTGGAAAAATCTCAGCCATTATCTTTTGAAATATTGCCCTGTAGTTTTCTCTCCTATCTCTTTATGTCTCCAGATGCATAGTGCTATTGTATTGTACTCCAAATTTCTCTTATACTGTTTTCTGTATTTCCAACTAATCTTGACCCCTGTGCATCAGCCTGAATATTTATCAGATAATTTCAATAACTGTGATATCTGTTGGTTTGCTTCTATTATCTGTTTTATTTTTCTCCTGTTTCCGATTTTGGGTATATGTAAAAAATTATATTCAGTACCAGACATTGTACTAAGTCTGCTATATCTCTAGATAACAATATTTTCCTCTAGCGAATGTTTATCTACCATGCAAGGCATAGTGAAGGAGGGGCAAGATTAATTCAAACAGGGACTCATCTGTCCAAGACTTGGTTGCAATTGTGATAAGCTCGTTCTACTTCTTTTTTCCTTCCTCTGCTTCCTCTTTTCATGGTCTCAAATAAGAGTCTAGGGCATTTATTAGATACCTCTCTTCCTTGGTGTTTTCTGAATACCAGTTGGCTCCTCAGCACCAGAATATTATTAGAACATTCATTAGTTTGCTTTTAGCAGCTTTCAGCTTAGTTTTTCAGACTTTTGCCCTGCAGAACTTGATGGTTTAGCAAATGCCTTGAAATAAAATTTGACTGCAGCATTCAAGAAAATTCAGCATCCTTTTCTGATAAAAACACTCCAAAAGATAGGAATCAAAAGTAACTACCTTAATGTGATAAAGGGAATATATGAAAAACCAATAGCAAGCATCATACTGAATGGATAGAGACTGAACGCCTTCCCCCTAACATCAAGTACAAGACGAGGATGCCCACTGTCAGCACTATTATCCAACATCACGCCAAAAGTTCTAGCTAGAGCAATCAGGCAGGACAAAGAAATAAAAAGCATCCAAATTAGAAAGGAAGAAGTAAAACTCTTATTATTTGCAGATGATATTTTCCTATACTTGGAAGATCCTGAGAAATCTACAGCAAAGTTTTACTTGCACTAATAAAAAGATTCAGCAAGGTGGTAGAATATAAAATTACTGTGCAAAAATCAGTAACATTTCTATACACATGCAATGCCCTAACTGAGGAGTCAGTTAACAAAAAAAAAAATCCATTAAAAATAGCAACCAAAAGAATCAAGTACTTAGGACTGAACTTAACTAGGGATGGACTCATATGCAGAAAATTATATATGACTGGTAAAAGAAATCAAAAGAGATCTAAATAGGTGGAAAGACATTCCCTGCTCATGGATAGGAAGGGTAAATAGAGTTAAGATGCAGTTCTCCCCAAATTGACCTACAGATTCAACACAGTACCAATAAAATTTCCAACAACCTGCTTTGAAGATTTGGAAAAGCTAATTACCAAATTCATGTGGAAGGGAAAGAGACCTTGAATAGCTAAAAGCATCCTAATAAAAAAGAATGAAGTGGGAGGATTAACACTCCCTGACTTTAAAACCTATTATAAAGCCACAGTGGTCAAAACAGCATGGTACTGGCACAAAGACAGAAATATTGACCAATGGAATCAAATCGAGAGTGCAGAAATAGACCGCCAAATCTATGGTCAACTGATTTTTGACAAGCACCTAAATCCTCTGAACTGGGACAAGAGTCTTTTCAATAATTGAGCATAGAAGAACTAGTTATCAATAGCCAAGAGAATGAAAGAGGACCCCTATCTTACACCCTATACAAAAATTAACTCAAAGTGGATCAAACACCTAAATATAAGAACTAGCACCATAAAACTTCTGGAAGAAAATGTAGGGAAACATCTTCAAAACCTAGTAATAGAGGGTAGCTTCCTAAACTTTACACTCAAAGCACAAGAAACAAAAGAAAAAATAGATAAATGGGAACTTCTCAAAATCAAATGCTTCTATACCTCAAAAAACTTTGTGAAAAAGGTAAAGAGGCAACCAACTCAATGGGAGATAATATTTGGAAATCACATATCAGACTAAGGTTTGATTTCCTGTATATACAAAGAAATCATACAATTCAACAACAAAAGAACAAACAACCCAATTATAAAATGGACTAAAGATATGAATAGGCATTTTTCTGAAATGCAAATACAGTGGTTCAAAAGCACATGAAGAGATGCTCATTTTCACTGGCTGTGCTGGTTTGAAAGGATGTATGTACCCTAGAAAAGCCATGTTTTAATTCTAATCCCATTTTGTAAACGCAGCTGTTTCTTCTAATCCCTATTCACTATTGTATGTTTGAATCTGTAATTGGATTATCTCCCTGGAGATGTGACTTAATCAAGAGCAGTTGTTAAACTAGATTAGGTATAGATGTGTCTCCACCCATTTGGGTGGGTCTTGATTAGTTTCCGGAATCCTATAAAAGAGGAAACATTTTGGAGAATGAGAGATTCAGAGAGAGCAGAGAAGAACGGCATAGCCACGAGAAGCAGAGTCCATCAGCCAGTGTCCCTTGGAGATGAAGAAGGAAAATGCCTCCCAGGGAACTTCATGAAACAGGAAGCCAGGAGAAGAAGCTAGCAGATGATGCCGTGTTCGCCATGTGTCCTTCCAGCTGAGAAAGAAACTGTGACTGTGTTCGCCATGTGCCTTCTCACTTAAGAGAGAAACCCTGAACTTCGTCAGCCTTCTTGAACCAAGGTATCTTTCTCTGGATGCCTTTGATTGGACATTTCTATAGACTTGTTTTAATTGGGACATTTTCTCAGTCTTACAACTGTAAAGTAGAAATTTATTAAATTCTCCTTTTAAAAAGCCATTCTGTTCCTGGTATATTGCATTCCAGCAGCTAGCAAACTAGAACACTGGGTATAAGGGAAATGCAGATCAAGACTACAATGAGATACCACTTCACACTTATAAGAATGGCTGCTATTAAACAAACATAAAACTATAGATGTTGGAGAAGATGTGTAGAAGCTGGGACACTTGTGCACTGCTGGTGGGAATGTATAATGGTGCAGCCACTATGGAAGATTGTTTGGTGGTTCCTTAGGAAACTAAATATCGAGTTGCCCTATGACCCAGCAATAGCACTACTTGGTATATACCTGGAAGAGCTGAAAGCAACAACACAAAGACATTTGCACACCAATGTTCATAGCAGCATTATTCACAATTGCCAAAAGTTGGAAGCAAATCAAATGCCCATCAATTGACAGGTGAATCAACAAAATGTGGTATATACATATGATGCAATATTATGCAACAGTAAGACAAAATAACGTCCTGAAGCTCATGACAAGATGGATGAACCTTGAGGACATAATGCTGAGTGAAATTAGCTAGACACAAAAGGACAGATACTGTATGATTCCACTTTTATGACCAGCATAATGGTATAATCAGAGGCTTATAATACAGAATATAGGGGACTTATAGATACATAGAAACTAGAGATGGGTGAACTGTTAGCTAATGAGGTTGAACTCCAATGTAAGGGAATAGATAGGAGCGAAGGTGATTCTCTAGTGGGTCTAGAAGTCATATTACCATATTGAAGATGAACAAGATTGAAAGGGGTTGTATAGACCTACGTGTCCCACTGACTCACACTAGAAATATGAATGAGTTGTCATGAGAATTACTTCAAAGATATGATTCTTGTATAAAGAGTATTTAATTCCAGGGTACAGAGGGAAAACTGCTATTGCATGCTATGAGCTATGTTCAAAAGGAAACCATCAGCACTACCACAGCGACAGCAGAGGGAAATAATGGGGGGAGGGACACGAGTTAACAGGGGTTTAGATTTCCTATTTGTTGAGGGTGTGTTTATTGGTTTTCTGTCTCTTGGGAACAATGAAATTATCTAAAATTCAGAATGTTGATAGATTGTGGACTTTGGGCTCTCTCCGTGATGCCCGATGAATGCAGGTGGCTGAAGGATGCACTGACGGAGAAGTAGATTGGTGAATGATGGTGTATACTTATGAATGAAGGTTGTGCTGCTACAGAAAGGAACAATGTTGTGAGGCATGCAACAATGTGAATGAACATGTGGGACATTTAGTGAGACAAAATAAGTCAGAAACAAAGAAAAAACAATGGTATGGTCGCCTTTAGAAAATTTTTGTAAGAAAACAGGGGCCTAGATTGTAAGCTATCTTTTTTTTGGGGGGGGGGGTGCATGGTCTGGGAATTGAACCCAGGTCTCCCGCATGGAAGGTGGGTATTCTAACCACTGAACTACCCGTGATTGTAAGCTTTTTGAGCCGACACATTAAGTCCAGAGTGGTGATTATTGTTTCTGGATTTTGAGAGCCTGTTTTATATATATAACCTGATTTTTAGAGATAAGAGTGAAGCTGAACTGGTTCGGGTTAAAATAATTCAGATCATAGGGGTAAGGAAGACAGTGTCTATATTTTAGAACCATGCATACTCTTTGAGACCAATGGAAGAAAGTTTTATTTGGTCTGGAACTGAAATTTTCTGTAGTGCGTAATCTAACTCAACCTATCTGTATAGCTCATTTGGACAGATAAAACACAGGGAGCACAGAATAAGAAAGAGGTCCTTTAATCCTGTGTAGATTATTGTAATGCCTGGAAACATCCTAGAGTATATTAAGCAGATAATCAAAAAATATTGGCAAAGTCCCCTGAGGGAGGGGAGAAAAACTATGAAACTATTAAACCTTACCATCAGGGAATCCCCTGATACTGTGTCATCTTTAGGGACACCCAAATCAATAGACCATGCCCTCGATCATTAGGCTTACTCTCGTGAAACTTATGTAGAAGGCAGAGAAGCTTAGACTACCTATAGCCATAAAATAAAGTGACAAAATAATATATTATTTGCTAGGGTTACCCCTAAACATTAATGCATAAAATAGGAAAATGTGGATTTAACCAAGGTAGACTCCCTTTTCTTTGACTACATTGGCTTCAGATCAAAGCTGCAATTTTTTATAGGCCCACAATTTTTACTCAACTCATATAATAAATCAGAATCTAGAATCTTCCCAAACTATAACCACATGGATGAAAGTAGAAAAAAACAGTAGGATAGAAAACATTCCCACGTTTCCATTTTCCAACTATTAGGTGAACTATCAGTCTGTAATGATGTGACAGTGTTAATATCATCTACCTATAAAGACTTCTTCCACACCAATATTACTGTAAAATTTTCAGTCTTTATACTGACTGTTCTTGTTCTTCATCTATTTTGGTGTAAGGATTTATTTTGATGTTTGTATTTAAATTTAGTTTTTTCAAAATTTGAGTGTATGTAGGAAGGCCCCGCAAAATAATTTGTTCAATAAAGCATTTTCTCACTGTTTACAATGATAAATTTATAAAAATGGATATATTTGGAATAATTTCTTGACTCCCTTGTTCCATTTGATTGACTTTTTCCTTAGGCAGTGAAATGTTGATCTAATTACTCAAGCTTTGTATTATTTGTTAATATACGGTAGTGGTAACCTCTTTCAGTTTTGTACCTCAGGATTTTCATGACCGGTCCCATGCTTGTTCTTTCAAATAAATATCAGTATACTTTTGTCAATTTTGCATGGTAAAAATCCTATTTGGCTATTGATTGCTCTTAAGCTTAATTCAAAGATTAATTTAGGAAAAAGCAGCAAAGTTATAATATCAAGGTTTCCTATTTGTTTTGGTTTACTAAAGCTGATAAAATGCAATATCCCACAAATGGGTTGGTTTTACCAATAGTTCTTAGGCGGTGCAAAATGTACAAATTAAGGCATCAGCAGGATGGTTCTTTCTCTGAAGACTGTGTACTGACAAGCTTGAGCTCCTCTGTCAGATGCGAAGGCGTCTGCTGGTCCTTCTCTCCTGGTTTCACTGCTTTCAGCTTCCAGCTTCAGTGATTTCTCTCAGCTTCTCTGGAGTGTTTTCTGTGAACTTCTCTTCATTTCAGTTCTTAGCTTCTGTATGTGTTTTTTACTCTTATAAAGGAATCCAGTGAGGGAATTAAGACTTATGTTAGGGCAGGCCTCAACTGAAATAATGTAATCAAAAGTTCCACCTATAATAGGCCTGCATCCACAAGACTGGATTAAAAGAACATGATCCCTTCTGGGGTACGTACAACTTCCAAACACCCACACTATTCAAGAGTAAAATATATGAATCTATACATTCAAGTATTTTAAAAATATACCTTAATGGAGTTTTACAATTTCCTTCAAATGAGTCCTAAAATTTAACTTAAAATTTACTTCTAAGGCTTTATGGGTTTTGCTGTTTTTGTAGTTCTTTTTGATGTTATTTGGATATGAAAACTTCTAACATTGCATTTTATGATTGATTATATTTTGTATGGGGCAAAACTACTGAATTATATATACACACATACATATATATTTAATCATATTTAATATTTAATACTATTTAATTTCTTATCATAAATTTTCCAGGCATGTCTCTACAATTATAACATCATCTACAAATAATGACAATTTTTCCTGACCCATTGTAATATGTAGACATAATATTTATGACATAACGCAATGAATTGGTTGGCAATTCCTAAATAATGTTCAATAATAAAGAAGTTAATCAGCACCCACATTTTCTTATCTTTTGTAAGAACATTCCTAGTATTTCAGCATTAAACATGCTCATGTCTCTTTATTTCCATTATATATTCAAATCTTGTTAAGAGTATGGGAATTTACTCTTTAAAATCCATGTATATTTCTTTTTTTAAATACTATTTTATTGTCTATTGAGATGTTGTTTACCTTACATCAATTATGAGGATATATGTTGTTTTTTCTAAAATTCAATTATCCTTGCATTTCTAGCCTGAAGCATTTTTTGACCATGATCTATTGCTGTTCATTAAGGTTAATCTTGGTTAATGTAATCTAGATTTTATTAACGTTTATTCATCTAGTTTGATATCTTATTGATATTGTAAGAGTGGTTTCTAAGTCTCTGTGTTCATTTGACTATTGATTAGTTGATAAGAATAATTTGTTGTTAAGAACTACATAAATGATATGATGCTTCTAATGTTTACTCATAACACTTCTGTTGTAAATTTTTTTTTGTTCTATAGTTTTTATGATATATTTCTTTCCTTTCACAGTCATTGGTTTGTTTGATATTTCTGTTTTTCCTTGAGACAACGTTGGATAATTATGTGACCAGATATAAAGGAGAAATTCCTTGAAATTTATTGATCTTCACTTGTGGGCTACCACATGGATAATATTTGCAAATACTCTTTGGATGTTTGAATATAAAATACAACATATTTTAAATGTATGGAAATCGATACTCTTACTGGTTATATTTCAGATTTTGTAAATATCAATTTATATTCTGAGAGAAATCTGTTTCATACTTGACAGAAAGTTTATTGTGCTTATTAGGTTATAGTGGAGATACAGGGATAAATTAATTCAATAACAAGCATGAATAATACATTATTATTTTAAAAATAGGGCCTTAAGAGTGCCAAGTCTCATGACTTCTGCTTGACACATTTAATCTATGCTGAAAAAATAGTTGTCTAAGAACAAATATTATCCTTGGTTCAATATATTTAAGGTCCCCACTAAAACTGAATTCATGAAATGTCCGTTAATATAATTAAAATAATATTTTGTCTTTCCATCCTCTTGACAAGGTCTTTCGTAGAGCAAAATAATTTAATTTTGATAAAATCCAAGCATTGATTTTATTGCTGTTGTTGTTTGTAGATTGTGCTTTTCATTTCATATCTAAGAACTCTTCACTAACCCTTAGTGTAATGGCATAAAAGTAGTTATATTTGGTGCCCCCTTATCCTGCCTGGCCCATGATAAGTTTCCCTTTCAAGCAACCACCCCCAGGAGCCATGTCCTGGGCATAACTGCAATTAGCAAAGCCCACAACTCTATAGCTGCCTTCTACCCTTTGCATAATTTGTCAGCAGAGGAGGCACTCCCATATGGTTTGGATGTTAAGAAGCTGCCTTCAGCTTCTCCAAACAGTCCTTGCCACTTCTGTTTTTCTAGCTTTATGGTTTGAAACTTCCAGTCCCCAGTATCCATGAGAAAACCTTATCTCTTCCCTCTGTGTTACAGTAAAGGCTAGAGGGGTACCCACATGTAATTCTTCATCGCCCGCTCCACAGATGCTCCCAGGAGCCTAGGTTATGTAACACAGGGTCCCTCTGCAGCCCTCATTCTCTACTCTTCTTTTCCAGGCTTTTTGATCTAATAAAGCTATCTTTTCATGTGTTTTCTCCACTGGCTGTCTATCCATGTTTGTAGCTCATTACCCAATGAACTTTCATATGACATCCCAAACACTTAAATACTAAAAATTTTCTTCTGTTTTTGTCTAAAAGTTTTATGTTTTTACCATTTGCATTTAAATCTGTATTCCAGTTTGAGTTAAAATTTGTACAATGTGTGAGGTTCAGGTTGAGGTTCGTTTTTTTTTTCTATGCATGAACATAGAAAATGGATGCCTCATTTCTTGAAATGAGTATCCCTGTTCCATTAAATTGCTTATGCGCTTTTGTCAAAAATCAGTTAGCTATACTTGTGTATCGATACTTCTGTGTTTTCTAATCTGTTCAATTGATCTATGCTTTTAACCCTCTGCTAATACCACATTGTCTTGATTACTTTAACTGTGTATAGTAAGACATGAAAGCAGGTAGAGTGATTCCTCCTACTTTATCCTTCTTTCTAAAAATTATTTTAACCGTTCTAGTATCTTTGCCTTAACACATAAATTGTAGAATAATCTTCCCATTTTCTGCAAAAAAAAAAAAAAAATCTCGCTGGAGTTTCGTTAGGGATTCCATTAAGCCTGTATGTCAATTTGGGGAAAACTGACGTCTGTACTATGTTGAGATCTTTGTGGAAATGGAATAGGTCTGTGTCTTAATTGCAGTAGTGGTTGCCCAGAGCTACACAGGAGTTAAAATGTCATAGAAGCATCCATGCACATTGTACTAATATCACATTCCTGATTTTGATATTATACTGTTGTTATGTGAAATGCAACCATTGGGGGAAACAGGCTGAAGTATAAGTGAGACCTCTCGGCACTATTTTTGTATCTTTGAAACTCTCCTGACTATTTATTCAAAATCTGACCTACCAAGAAACCTACTTCAAATTAACATAAAAAAATTATCAAATTTGAACCCATATTGGCAATAAATAGAATAAATCAGATTTCAAAGGATTGAAATCATACAGTGAAAATTCTCAGAGCAAAGTGAAATTAAGCCAAAAATTCAATAACAAAAAGCAGAGATGATGCCCATATGTTTGTAAATTAGACTATAAACTTTAAAAAACGCATGGGTCAAGAAGTAATCACAGTGAAAATTAGAAAATATTAGGGATGGAATAATAAAAATAGAATTTCAAAGTTAATGGGATGTAACTAAAGCAGTGATTAGAGGGAAAGCTAAAGTTTAAATGAATATATTAGAAAAGAAAACACATATCTGAAAAGCAATGATCCAGGCACGCATTTCCAGAAGGAAGGAAAAAAAAAGGGAAATTGCAAGTAAAGTAAAATAGAAAGATGGAGGCAATAAAGCCAGAGCAAAGAATTCTCACCTGCCATGCTGGAGACCTGGGTTCGATTCCTGGTACCTGCCCATGCAAAAAAAAAAAACAGAGCAAAAAAGAGTGAAATTGAAAAAAATCATGAAACTTAATAGTCCCAAATTGATGCTTTAAAAAGAATGACAAATAAGATAAACTTGTGGCTAGAATGATATATACATTAAAGATAAAGCACACATAAATAATAACATGAAATAGGATATCATTGAAGAGTTTCCATGTAAGAATACTTTATGAACAACTTTATGCCAGTATTTTTGAAAATTAATATGAAATGAGAAATATCCTAGAAAAACACTGATAACACAAAAAGACAGTTTTACATCCGTTAATAAATTCATCTTTCAAACAAATTTATCACAAAGTATGCCCAATACCCAGGTGACTTTGTTAGTGAATTCTTCTGTATATTTAAGGCAGAAATATGCTCAATTTTATATAACTCTTTCAGACAAGCAAAAGAAAGAATACATATTATTTTATATGTGTAACATAATATTTATTTCAAAACATAACAGGGGCCATTGTAGGAAAGAAACATCTCAAGACGTTTTTTTTTCCACAAAGACGCGACAAATCTTAAAATAGTGAAAAAACTAATATGTAAAAACTAACACATCGATATCAAGCTGGTTTATTCCAAAAATCTATAATTCAATATATTATATGAGGAAAATTGAAAAACATCATATTATCATCTTGATATACATAGAAAATATTTTTCATAAATTTCAGCCTCCGCTCATGATTTAAAAACAAAGACAAGCCAACAAAAAAGAAAGAAGACAAATGTGTTAGGAATAGAATCAAATTTCTGTAATCATATGAACATTATCAAGCAACTACCTATAGCAATTATCATATTTAATGGCAAATTGTTGAAAATATTTCCTCTAAAATTTGGAATGGGACAGAATGTTCCCTATTCTACTAAGTAACATATTAAATCTGAGACAGTACAATGAAGAAAAAAGCCAAGAAGGATACTTGAAAATGAAGAAATAAAACATTGCTGTATCTGTAGAAAGTTGAAAATTTTCTACAGATAACCTCTTAGGATGAATAAATGAATTTAGCAGAGTTGCCGAGTATGGTCAATATTTGGAAGACCACTTCTATACCAAGATAAAACAGCCAGAAATTCAAACTTTTAAAAAATAAAATACCCAGTAATAAATAATAACAAGTAAAATCCTCTGCCCAAGGAAATATAAAGCATTCTTTTAGAGGAATTAAAGAAGGTGTATCTTAATAAGTACACAAAATCTTTGGATTGAAAGATTCTTTAAAAAATTTGTAAATATTTGAATTTTAAAACTAAGCAAAATAATGGAGACATATATATATATATGTCTGCACATACACACATTCACACACACACATATATATACACACATGTAACAAATGGCCAATGAACTTAAGTATCAGCAATCAATCTCATTATTCTTCAGAAAAAAGCAAATTAAAATCGTAATAAGAGTCTAATACACACCCATCAGAATGTGTAGAGAAGCATCTTCAAGATCATGTAACAGTCAGTGGTTTCTTTGACTACATCCAAAGCACAAGCAAAAAAGAAAAAAAAAATGGATAAATGGGACCTCATGAAAATTAAAAATCTTTGGTGCATCAAAGGATTTTGTCATGAAAGTAAAACCACAACCTATACAATGGGAGAACATATTTGGAAACCAGATTTCCGATAAAGGTTTAATATACAGAATATGTAAAGAAATCCTTCAACTTAATGACAGTAAGATAAATAACCCAATTAAAAATGGGCAAAAGACTTGAATTGACATCTCTCCAAAGATATACAGATAGCCAGGAAGCACATGAAAAGAACCTCAACATCATTAGCCATTAGGGAAATGCAAATTAAAACCTCAAATGCAAATCACATCCATTATAATTTCTGCTAATTAAATAACAGAAACTACCAAGTGGTAGGTAGAGAAAATGTGGAGAAATGGGTGGCAATGTAAAATGGTGCAGCTCCTGTGGAAAACAGTTTGGCAGTTTCTCACAAAGCTGAGTATAGAACTACCATATGACTTGGAAATCTGACTACAGGTATATACCCAAAAGAATTGAAAGCAAGGGCTCTAACAATTATTTGCACACCAGAGTTCATACCAGCATTCACAATTGCCAGAAGATGAAAGCAACTTAAGTTTCCATCAACCAATGGATGGATAAGTAAAGTGTAGTATACACATACAATGAACTATTATTCAGTCATAAAAAAGAACAAAATTCTGATACAAGTGACAACCTTGATGAACGTTGCAGGCATCATGTTGACTGAAATAAGCCAGATGCAAAGGACAAATATTGTGTGATCTCACTGATTTGAGATAATTAGAATATGCAAACTCAGAGTCAAAATCTAGAATATAGGGCAGGCTATGATAGCTCAGCAGTGGAGTTCTCGCCTGTCATGCCAGAGACCCAGGTTCGATTCTTGGTGCCTGCCCATGCAAAAAAACAAAAAAAACTAGAATATAGGTTACCAGGAGATGGGATAGGGACCAGTAATAGACTTATGCAGCAGTCCTGCTCTCTCCAAACACTGAGCTGAAGACTCCAATATTTGCCAGATTTGGGGCAATGGCCATGCTCTTGGCTTCCCCCTCCCCAAGCAACAGTGCAGCAGTCAGACTCAAGGCCCCAACTGCTTCAAGCATCGGGTTGGTGGCTGAACTTTCCACAGTCTCCAGGGCACAGGCTCCACCACCTTAGAACAGTGGGGTGGCAGTATTCTTGAACAATGGGGCAAACTCATCCTCTTCATATGCATGGGTATGTCCATTTTCCTGGTCTGAGGTGTTTTCACTCCAGACCTCAGCTTCCATGATTCTGCCTTCGTAGTCACTTTTCCTTCAATCTGTCCCTTGTTCTTTCCCTTTTATTCCAGGCTGGCAGTGGTTCCATTCATACAAATTGTGCAAAAAATTATCAGTTTCTTATGCAGTGCAAAAGGGTCCCAACCATCACTCAGTAGGACTTCCCACAGATCCTTTCTGGATAACTGCATTTCCAATGCTGACTTGCATTAAAATAGTTGGCTAAGAGGGACTTCTGGGAAGATGGCTGACTAGAGTAGCTCATTAGTCCTGCTCCATGGAAAAGTTAGAGAAGTGACAGGAAGGTGACTGAGGTGGTGATCTGGAAGGTAGGCTGACCTGGGAGAGCCTTCTGCACACATGCAGCAGCCCTGATCACAGAGGCTGAGGAACTGAGAGGCAGAAAGCTGGAGACTTATGTGGAGCTGCAGAGCATGTGGGAGTGCACTGACGGGAGCATGGGACTAGGAAGTAAGCCAGGCTGCGTTCCTTGGGTGCACTACCCTCACTGGTGCAGCCCCATGACAGGTGACTCACCCCACACCCCAGGCACCTGAACCCCATTTTGCAGGCTCCAGGCACCCCCACCCCAGCAGCCCTAGTGCACATACCTGCCCCCCACCCCCACCCCAAGTGCAGCCCAACCAACCTCTTCTGCACCCCTCCCAAGTGCTGCATCCCCCTCCCTGTCCCTGCAGGCTGTTGCCAGTGCAGAAAGGTTATGGGCACAAACCTCCATACTTAGACTACCCTCTCCCCCTGCCCATAGTGTTGTACAGCCTCACCACACCCTCCCTGAGCTCAGCACATCCATTTTATGGCACTCCCTGGCTCACACATGCGCACAGGCCCCAATCATGTCATTCAGCTCTGGGAACCACACTTTACAGCAGTCCTAGAACCACACATGCGCATAGCCCTCAGCCTCATTTCCCAGCTCTGAGAAAATGCTGACCTACACATCCGGGTCACATCTCCCCCAATCCATGAAGGTGTAATACTGACCTGCTGCCACAGCTCTACACATGCTCACAAAGGGTCCTATGCCTTAGACCAGCACACACCAGGGTTACACCCCCCAGACCAGTGCATCCACATAGCTACCTACTCCCTGACTGCTGGCCACTCACATTCATAAGTATCAGCATACCATCCCCAACCTGTACCCACACCTGTCCTGAAACAAATCGCCATTCTGAGTGTTTCCCCCATGCCCTGTTCCCCACTGTACAACCATTCTGCAAACACAAGGCCTTAGACTACTGAAAGAAATCAAGTCCCAAAGTAAATCAACCAAGATATTTACATACCATGAAGGCAGCAGAAGATCACTAAGCATATCACAATGCAGACAGATATAGCCCTGCCTAATGATCAAATTAAAACACCAGAGGAGACACAGATGTTGGAACAACTGATCAAAGATGTTCATACAACTCTACTTAATAAAATAAGTGGGATAGCAAATGATATAAAGGAGATCAAAAAGACAATAGAAGAGCATAAAGAGGAATTTGAAAGAATAAGTAGAAAAATAGCAGATATCATGGAGATGAAAGATTCCGTTGACCAAATAAAAAACATACGAGAGGCACACACACCAAATTTGAAGAGACAGAAGAGAGAATAAGTGATAAGAAGACAGGATAATTGACTTCGAAGACTCAAAACAGCAAATGGCAAAAAAAGATGGAAAAAATTGAATGGGAACTCAGGGAAATGATAGGCAAAACAAAGTGCACAAATATAAGAATCATTGGTGTCCCAAAAGGAGAAGAGAGGAGTAAAGAACTAGGAAGAGAAATTGAGGATGTAATGGGGGAAAACTTCCCCACCCTTATAAAGGATATAAATATGGAAATCAAAGAAGCCCAAAGAACTCCAAACAGGATAAATCCAAATGGGCCTTCCCCAAGGCACATGCTAATCAGTCTATCAAATACAGAAGAGAAGCAGAACATCCTGAAAGTGGCAAGAGAAAAAAAAACTACTATATGCAAGGGAAATCAAATAAGACTGAGTTCAGACTACTCAACTAGCACCCCAGAGGCTAGAAGGCAGTGGTATGATATATTCAGGATCCTGAAAGAGAAGGACTTTCAGCCAAGAATTCTGTACCCAACCAAATTGTCCTTCGAAATTGAGGGAGAGATTGAAGTTTTCACAGACAAAGAAGTCCTGAAAGAATTTGTCAACAAGAGACTGGCCCTATAAGAAACACTAAAAGGAGTTCTGCTGGCTGAAAAAAAAGACAGGAGAGAGAGGTCTGGAGGAGGACACAGATTTGAAGAGTACCACTAAGGGTAATTTAAAGAATACAAAGAAAAAGAGAGAAAAGAATATATAGATCTGACAAAATTAAAATTTTAATAGTGGAATCAAGAAACACCTTTTCAGTAATAACTTTGAATGTTAATAGACTAAACTTATCAATTAAAAGATACAGATTGGCAGAATGGATTAAGAAACATGATCCAGCTATATGCTGCTTACAAGATACTCATCTTAGATGCAAGGATACAAATAGATTGAAAGTAAAAGGATTGAAAAGGATTTTCCATGCAATTTGTAAACAAAAGAAAGGAAGAGTAGCTATATTAATATTGGACAAAATAGACTTTAAATGTATAGACATCATAAGAGACAAAGAAGGACACTATATACTAATTAAAGGGTCAAATCACCCAGAAGATATAATAATCATAAATGTTTATGCTCCCAATTAAGGAGCACTGAAGTACATGAGACAGACATTGGCAAAACTGAGGGGAGTGATAGATGTTTCAGCAATAATATTAGGAGACACCACTCTCCTCTATAGATAGAACAACCAGAGATAAGATCAACAAGAAAATAGAGAAGTTAAATGACTTGATAAATGCATTAGACCTAATAGACATATAAAGGTCATTACACCCCAAAGCAAAAGGATATACATTTTTCTCCAGTGCTCATGGAACATTCTCCAGGATACATAATATGCTGGGGCACAAGAAATGTATTTATAAATTTTAAAACATGAAAATGATTCAAACACTTTATCTGATCATAATAGGATGAAGCTGGATCTCAATAACCACCAAAGAATGAGAACATTCACAAATATTTGAAGATTAAATAACACACTCCTAAACAACCAGTGGGTCAAAGAAGAAATTGCTAGAGAAATCAGTAGTGTCCTGAAAATAAATGAAAAAGAGAATACAACTTATCAGAACTTATGGAATGCGGCAAAGGCTGTGCTGAGAGGGAAATTTATTGCCCTAAATGTCTATATTGAAAATTAAGAAAGAACAAAAATCAAGGACTTAGCACACCTGGAGGAACTTGAGAAAGAACAGCAAACTAACCACAAAGCAAATAGAAGAAGAGAAATAACAAAGATGAAAGCCGAGATAAATGAATGGGTGAACAAAAGAACAATAGAAAGAATCAATAAAACAAAAGTTGGTTCTTTAAGAAAATTAATAAAATTTATGGACCATTAACAAACAAAGAAAAAAAGAGAGAGGATGCAAATAAACAAAATCAGAAATGAGAAGGGGTGCATTACCACAGACCCTGAAGAAATAAAAAAAATCATAAGAGGATACTATGAACAACCATACACCAACAAACTAGACAACATAGATGACATGGACAAATTCCTGGAGACACACAAACAAGCTGCACTGACTCAGGAAGAAATAGATCTCAACAAACCAATCATGAGTAAAGAGATTCAATCAGTTATCAAAAGTCTTCCTACTTAGAAAATCCCAGGGTCAGATGGCTTCACAGGGAATTTTATCAAACATTCCAGAAAAAACTAACACCAATCCTGCTCAAATTTTTCCAAGAAATTGAGGAAAAAGGAATTCTACCTAACTCATTTTATGACACTAATATCATTTAATACCAAAACCGGGTAAAGATGCTATAAGAAAGGAAGACAACAGGCCAATCTCCCTAATGAACATAGGTGTGAAAATTCTCAATAAAATATTAGCAAATCAAATCCAACACACGTTAAAAGAATTATACACCATGACCAAGTGGGATTTATACCAAGCACACAAGGATGGTTCAACGCAAGAAAGTCAATTAATGTAATAGAGCACATTAACAAATCGAAAGGGAAAATCACATGATCATCTCAATTGATGCTGAAAAAGCATTGACCAATGAAATCGAATTGAGAGTGCAGAAATAGACCACCAAATCAATGGCTAACTGATTTTTGACAAGGCCCCCAAATCCTCTGAACTGGGACGAAATAGTCTTTTCAGTAATTGGGCATGGAGGACCTGGATATCAATAGCCAAAAGAATGAAAGAGGACCCAGATCTTACACCATACATAAAAATTAACTCCAAGTGGATCAAACACTTTATTTAGGTTTAGCGGATCTAAATATAGGAACTAGCACCATAGAGCTTCTCTAACAACATGCAGGGAAACATCTTCAAGACCTAGTAATAGGAGGTAGCTTTCTAAACTTTACACCCAAAGCACAAGCAACAAAAGAAAAAAAGTAGATAAATGGAAACTTCTCAAAATCAAATGCTTCTGCTCTTCAAAAGACCTTGTCAAAAAGGAGGAGAGGAAGCCAACTCAATGGGAGAAAATATTTGGAAATCATATGTTGGACAAAGGTTTGATTTCCTGTATATACAAAGAAATCATACAACTCACAACAAAAGATCAAACAATCCAATTATAAAATGAGCTAAAGATTTGAATAGGCATTTTTTTCTGAAAAGCAAATACAGATGCTCAAAAGCACATGAAGAGATGTTCATTTTCATTGGCTATAAGGAAAATGCAGATCAAGACTGCAATGAGATACCACCTGTTCTAGTTTGCTAGCTGCCGGAATGCAACACACCAGAGGTGGATTGGCTTTTAATAAAAGGGGATTTATTTTGTTGGTTCTTCAGAGGAAAGGCAGCTAACTTTCCACTGAGGCTCTTTTCTTACGTGGAAGGCACAGGATGGTCTCTGCTGGTGTTCTCTCCAGGCCCCTGGGTTCCAACAACTTTCCCCGGGGTGATTTCTTTCTCCATCTCCAAGGGCCCGGGCTGAGCTGCAAGTGCTGAGATGAGGAATGCCAAGCTGCTAGACTGTGCTACATTGCGTTCTCTCATTTAAGCACAAGCCAATTAAGTTAAACGTCACTCATTGCAGCAGACACGCCTCCTAGCCGACTGCGGATGTAATTAGCAACAGATGAGATTCACCTACCATTGGCTCATGTCCACAGCAACAGAACTAGGTGCTTTCACCTAGCCAAGTTGACAACTGAGTCTAACTACCACATGTCCACCCCTTGTCAACTTGGCAGCTACTCACATCACCTTAAACAGGTGCAAAATATTCTCTTCTGGCTGTGGACCTGTGAATCTCAAAATAAGTCCGGTGCCAATATGCAAAGGAGGATAGTTTCCATAGGGAGAAATTGGAAGGAAGATCTGCAGGCAAACACCATTGGATTTCCAAGTCTGAAAGTCATTTATCCTTCGGCTGTAGAAAGCGGCAGTCCCACCCCTTCCAAGGGTCTATGCAGTGGCTGGCCTCTTTCCAAATCAACCTCGGGGAACATCGAGGAGACCACCTCTGGGCTCCACTCTCTCCAGGCATCAGGGCCACCCCTGGGCTCTCTGCCATTTCTGGGGCGCACGCTCAACCCCTCCACATGGTGGCAGCCAGGCTCTCCCAGTCCCCCAAGGAGCGTGCTACGCCTTTTCCAAGGCCCGAGGCTGCACAACTATTCCACTGCAATGAGAGGGGAGACTCATCCTCGCCCTTCAGGGTAAACTCACCCTCTCCACACATACAGGTGGGTCCACTCTCCTGGCCGAGGTTTCTTGGCTTCAGACCCGAACTTCCACGGTTCTCACTCTGCAAACTCCAATCTCTCCCTTTTGTGTCCTCCTTTGTCAAGATTGGCGGTGGTTCCATTTACACCAACAGTCTCTTCAAGCCCTCCAGGACTTCTCCATCAATCTCTTCACAGTTCCTCCAAAGTCTTCCCCTTAGCCATCCAAAACACAGTTCCAACAGATCTGGCATTTGCAAACCACAGCAGCACCCCACTCCTGGTACCAACTCTGTTCTAGTTTGCTAGCTGCTGGAATGCAACACACCAGAGATGGATTGGCTTTTAATAAAAGGGGATTTATTTTGTTGGTTCTTCAGAGGAAAGGCAGCTAACTTTCCACTGAGGCTCTTTTCTTACGTGGAAGGCACAGGATGGTCTCTGCTGGTCTTCTCTCCAGGCCCCTGGGTTCCAACAACTTTCCCCGGGGTGATTTCTTTCTCCATCTCCAAGGGCCCGGGCTGAGCTGCAAGTGCTGAGATGAGGAATGCCAAGCTGCTAGACTGTGCTACATTGCGTTCTCTCATTTAAGCACAAGCCAATTAAGTTAAACGTCACTCATTGCAGCAGACACGCCTCCTAGCCGACTGCGGATGTAATTAGCAACAGATGAGATTCACCTACCATTGGCTCATGTCCACAGCAACAGAACTAGGTGCTTTCACCTAGCCAAGTTGACAACTGAATCTAACTACCACACCACCTCACACCTATAAGAATGGTTGGTATTAAACAAACAGGAAACTATAAATACTGGATGGGATGTGGAGAAACTGGGACACTTATGCACTGCTGGTGGGAATGTATAACGGTGCAGCCACTATGGAAGACTGTTTGGTGGGTCCTTAGGAAACTAAATATCGAGTTGCCTTATGACCCAGAAGTACACTACTTCGTATATACCCAGAATGGCTGGAAGCAATGACACAACAGGCATTTGCACACCGATGTTCATAGCAGCACTATCCACAATTGCCAAAAGATGAAAATAAACCAAATGCCCATCAACAGACAAGTGGATCAACAAAATGTGGTATATACATACGATGGAATATTATGCAGCAGTAAGACAAAATCACATCCTGAAGCACATGAGAAGATGGATGAGTTTGACCATAATACTGATTGAAGTTATCCCAACATAAAAGGATAGGTACTGTATGATTCCACTTTTATGGCTAGCATAAAGATATAATCAGAGGCTTATAATACAGAATATAGGGATTTAGAGATACATAGAAGCTAGCAATGGATGAACCATTAGCTAATGAGATTGAACTCCAGTGTAAGGGAATAGATAGGAGTGAAGGTGGTTCTCTATTGGGTCTATAAGTAATATTACCATATGGAAGATGAACAAGATTGAAGGGGGTTGTATAGACCTACGTATACCTTAACACCAGAAATGTGCATTCTCACAAGAATTACTTCAAAGATATGATAATAAAGAGTGTTAAGTTCAGGATATGAGGGAAAACTGCTATTGCATGCTATGAACTGTGTTCAAAAGGAAACCATCAGCACTACCACAGCAACAGCAGTGGTAAATAATTGGGGGAGCGACAAGAGTTAAGAGGAGGTTTAAATTTTCTATTTGGTGAGGGTGTGTTTATTGATTTTCTTTCTCTTGGGAACAATGAAATTATCTAAAATTGAGAATGTTGATAGACTGTGAACTTTGGGCCCTCTATGTGATGCCTGATGAATGCAGGTGGCTGAAGGATGCACTGACGGAGAAGTAGCTTGCAAACGCCACCATGTTCACCATGTGCTTTTCCAATTGAGAGAGAAACCCTGAACATCATCAGCCTTTTGAACCAAGTTATCTTTTCCCAGATGCCTTAGATTGGACATCGCTACAGCTTGCTTTATTTGGAACAATTTTATGGCCTTAGAACTGTGGACTTGCCACTTAATAAATTCCCCCTTTTAAAAGCTAAAAAATAAAATAAAAATAGCTGACTAGTTCCATATTCAATTAAATCCTCACATGGGATACCATTCTCTGAGTATTCACTTTCTGGAAGTTCAAAATTTTCTAAACCATCAGTTTCTGGTATCTTTGTGCCAATAGTTCTGTTCTTAACTTATCCCTTCCCTCCCTCATTTTACTATAAACTGTAAGAAGCCAGGCTCCACTTTCCATGTTTAATTTGGAAGTCTCCTAAGTTATATATCCAAGATCATGACTTTCAAATTCTGCCTTCATATGTTATCACTACTCAATTTTATCCAGCTCTCTGCTACTTTAAAACAAGGATTGCCTTTCTTCCAGTTTGTGGTAACACATTCATCATTTCTCTCTAAGGCCTCCTTGGATATACCTTTAGCATCCATATTTCTAACAACAGTCTCCTTTAAAAAATTTTTTTATTGAGAAATCTTTACACATATATAGTCTATACATGGTGTACACTCACTGGCTTACAATATCATCATATACTTGTGTATTCATCACCATGATCATTTTGAGAACATTTGCATCATTCCAGAAAAAGAAATAAAAAAAAAGACAAAACCCATACATCTGATATGCATTACCCCTCCCTCTTATTGACCACCAATATTTTATTTTACAGAATTTATTTTACCCCTTATCCCCAAAACATAGTCTCTTTAAAGCCATCCAGGCCTTTTCTCTCAAGCATCTTACCATTCTTCCAGAATTTTCCCCGTGCCCATTTATAAAGCCATTCCAGCATTTTTGGTATTTGCATCTCAGCACCCCATTCTCCAAATACCAAAATCTGTTTGGTTTGCTAAAGGTAGCAAAATGCAGTATACTAGAAATTGACTGGCTTTTAAAAATGGGGATTTATTATCTTACAAATGTACAGTTCTAAAGCCATGAAAATGTCCCAGTTAAGGCATCAACAGAATGATACCTTCTCTGAAGTTAGCAGTGATCATGGGCTCTTCTGTCAGATAGCAAGACACATGATGGTATCTGCTGGTTCTTCTCTCCCAGCTTTTGGTGCTTCAACTTCTGATTTCTCTATTGCTTTTTCTCTCAACTTCTCTGGGGCTTTTTCCATGAGCTTCTCTGAATTTTGTCTCTTTGTGTTTTATCTTCTTAAAAAGGAGTCCAATAAGAATATTAAGACCCACCTTGTATGAGGTGGGTCACATCTCAATGAAAATAACCTAATCAGAGTGTCCCACCCACAATAGGTCTGCACCCACAGGAATGGATGAAAGAGTATGAGTTTTTCTGGGGTATATAGAACTTAAAACTACCACAGATATTAAAGCTTAAAATGTGCAGGGTTCCTATTTGGAATGCTGAAATTGTTTTCAATAATGGCTGGTGGTGCTGGCAGCACAACATTGTGAATGTAATTAACAGCACTGAAACATGTAGCTGAATGTGATTAAAAGGGGAATTTTTAGATTGTATATATGGTAACAGAATTGATAGTAGCAGAACCAATTTTTAAAAATCTTTGGAACTTTACTACACAGAACCCTAAGTTAAACCATGGACTATAGTTAACATTACAATGATAAAAAGGGGCTATCATCCATTCTAATACATTTTCCACACCAATTCAAGGTGTTAGTAATAGGGTGGTATATGGGAATCCTTATTTTCTGCATGATTGTTCTGTAAACCCATAATTTCTCAAATAAATAAATAAATGGATAGATAAAAATAAACCTGGCAATATCAAATTTTGGCAGGGATGCAGTAAAAGTGGAATTCTCCTGCATTTTGGTTGAAGTGTAAGTAGATAAATAGGTAGAATCATTTTGGACATCTGGCATTTATTAAAGTTCAATATGAACATATGTCTCGTCTAGCAATTTCATCCGTACACACATACACAATAGAAATGCAGCCTATATTCACCAAAAGGCAGGCTTAGCAATGTTCATAGCGCCCTTATTCATAATGGCTCCAAATTGAAAACATCTTAAAAGTCCTTCAACAATGGAATGGATCAATATATAATGGAATATTCATACAATAGAATATCAAAGGGTAACACGAATTAACTTTAGAAGCAGAGAGGATTTACAAGAGACTGCTGAGAATAATGCTCATTCAGTGGGAGGAAAGAGAGGAATACATTAAGAGAGTAAGAAAGAAAGTAGTTTCTTAAAGTATGGTGAATATTTTTGTATTTTAAAAACTTTTTCCTACATACATTTTTTTAACCTGTAGAATTTGATAATGAAACCTCAGAAAATGAAGCTTCTGCTCAGTATTAAACAGTATAAAATAAATATATACCTAGAAAAAGTATTCTTCATGGTACTATAACCTCCCAGTACCAAATCCTTGAGTCAATCACTATCAATTGATTCTTCATAAAAATCTTCAAATGCTTAATTTGAAGGATGTGACAACACTAAAGACAATTTTAAAAAATAAAAAATAAAGCCAATTATGTTTCTAACAACTCAACACAATTTTCAGTTTTGCATATAAGCTTTAAGTTTTTTCTGTGTACCTGGATTTCTGCATAACTTTAGCCATAGTATATATGCCACATATAACTTCATTATTGCTATTTTAAAGTCCACATAGAAACAGGATTTAGTGGGAGATCAGAGTATGTATTACTCAGGAATGAGGAGAGATTTACCCCCATGCAAAATCATTTTCCTGGATCTATTTGACCAAAATCTATCATTGTCATATGTCATAATATGCTAAACCATATTCCTATTGATGGTTGTTTCCAGTTTTATGTAATTTAGACTATATTGTGTGATAGGTAGGAATAGTTTATGGCTGCTAGTACCAGAGTCCCAAATACAATATCTTAAATGTGAAAAAGAAGCCTGGGGTTGTCACTTGAGGGTTAATCTTGTTTCCCAAGAAGAAATCAGGGCTAGCTTCCTCTTATATTTCTGCTTTTTATCCTTTCTATATGATATTCAAACTCAAGACCCTAAGACAGCTGCAGGAACTTCAGCCATCATGCCTAATACCACAAAAAGAACAATCAACTGTTTCTTGGGAAAGTTTCCAGATTTCCATATCTATAACTGGTTAGTGTGTTTGTGTATGTAAAATTCAGTAATTATAGCTCTGGAAGGAAAAAATATATATATGAAAAGTTTATATATACATATATGTGCATAAATTTAACTATAAATTATGGAACTATAGCTCTAGCAGCACATATATATTAAAAGATATAATTGAAGGAGAAGTCTCAAGGAAGGTGGCCAGAAAGTGTGAATGTTTCCAATAATTCAATATTTTTAATTTCAGGTGCAAATTTGCCTGGAAAGACAAATATGTAGTTCAGTACTCCTATGCATCTGAAAAGAATTGGGGATGAGGCCTACCCCTGAAGCACCTGAAAAGATGCCGAGCCCCTCAACACTTGTAGGTGAAGTGAAGAAACCCAGTAATTGAGATTTTTGAATTTTGTTCAATGGGAAGCATTTATATTGAAGTTGTTTTTATGTTGGAAGGACAGTTAATCAGGCAATATGTGGAATGACCTTCAGGTAGTGAAGACCCATCAAAAATAACCAGCTAATAATCCATTGTGGTAATCCAGATATGGTATAATGTGGTCCATCACAAGGACAACGACAGAGGAAAAATAAAGGAAAGGACATAATTAAGAGGAGCTTTACAGAAAGATTCTCTCAAGTCTTAACAGTCTACATATAGGGAACAAACAAATAAGTAAAAAATGACTCCAAGATTTCTAGTGTTGATAGTCTGAGAAAAATAGCCCACTCCTGACTAATTACTTTAGAAAATTATTTGTTAAATGTAAAAGATTAGTAGACATTAATTTTGTACAGAGCCACAGGTTCTATATCTAATACATTTATGTTTAAAGTAATATTTAAATGTTAAGAAGTAATTGTGGTGGATTTAATTGTGTACCCCAGTTTGTGCATGTTCTTGGTCTTGGGCCATAATCTGGTGGGTGTGAACCCCTTGTAAATAAGATCTCTTCAAGATGTTATTTCAGTGAAGGTTGACCCAACTGAATCAGGTTGGGCTTTTAATCTAGATTACTGGAGTCCTTCACAAGCAGAGTGAAGGTCAGATGAAAAGGGAAGCTACAGGGAAAAGAGAGAAACTGAAAGTCAACAGAACCCAGAGGAGAAAGAAGATACCTCCATGTGCATTGCCATGGGATGGAAAAACCAAGGACCAAGAATCACTGGCAGCCTGCCCCAAAATGCCACAGTCTTATGGGAGTAAGGATTATCTTGCTGGTGCCTTGATTTTCGACTTCTCCTGGCCTGAAGATTGTGAGCCAATAAATTCCTGTTGTTTTAGCGAGTCCATTGTATGGTATTTGTTTTAGCAGCTAAGAATTAAAACAGTAATGAATCCCTAATGGTTTATACAACCAAACTGCTTTCAATTTCTTTTAGATTCTAATACATAGCTTGCCAGCTATTTTATTCTTTGCTGTGAGAACAACAACAACAACAAAAAAAACACATTTGGAAGTCTCTAAAGGACAAGCATGGATGTTTTAAGGCATTCAGATTTGAAAGTAGTGTCAAGGCTATTGTTCCTTATTCTTTTACCAAAAATAGCATCATGGTGAATGATTTCAAACCTCTAATTGATGATATTTCCTGTTATTTAGACATGAATGTTTTTTATGCAGTAAGTGAATTCCTCTAAAAGCCCATAGGAGTATCCAGCTTGCTTTGGCAATTTCATTTTATTCCATAAAATGAGTGATTTGTGAGTGAATTGAGAGAATTTTACAGAATCATTTTAAAAACTGTTGTATAAAAATACATCCATTGTGCAGATTATCACATGCCTTCAAAGAGCTCTTGGATACTTGGGAAATGACAGGTTTGGGGACAGGGGACAGTTTTATTACTATTTAAGTCTCTGACATACACAGTTAAAAATTATTGGTTTCTTGGTAATTAATAATTAGCATTTAGCAAAAAAATATGACTTTCCTCATTATAAGACATAAGAAATTTATCTAATAATTTCTGCTTTTTAGTTAAACTTCCTTGGATATTTCTAAAAGTGTGATTATCTCTCTTTAGGTAATGACTTGTTAGCTGTAAGTGTTTTATGTAATGCCTGCCACAGAAAAATAAGGCTATCATAACTAGATTAAGTGGAAATTTCCTATGCCATGTGAAAATATTGTATTAATATGTTTCTTATATAAGCAAAGACTATTTGTTCTAGTTTGCCAAAGCTGTGAGAATGTAACACACCAGAGATGGATTCGCTTTTAATAAAAGGGGATTTATTTAGTTAAAAACATGCAGTTCTTCAGAGGAAAGGCAGCCAACTGAGGTTCTCTCTTACATGGGAAGGCAAAGGGTGATCTCTGCTGGCCTTCTCTCCAGGCCTCTGGGTTCCAACAGCTTTGCCCGGGGTGCTTCCTTTCTGCATCTCCAAAGGTTTGGGCTGAGCTGTGAGTGCTGAGGTGAGGTATGCTGAGCTGCTTAGGCTGTGCTGCATTGTGCTCTCTCATTTAAGCATCCAACCATTTAAATCAAACATCGTTCATTGCAGCAGACACTCCCCGTAGCCGACCACAGATATAATCAGTGACAGATGAACTTCACATGCCATTGGCTCATGTCCACAGCAACAGAACTAGGCACCTTCACCTGGCCAAGTTGACACATGAACCTAACTACCGCACTGTTCAATCAAATGAAACTAGCAATCACTCAGAAAGGACAGGATTAATCATATACAGACTCTATAGTTACACAATTGAAATATGTAGCCTTAGAAAATCCAAGTGGAACTTCATTTTAACACAATGCATTTTTTATTATATAATTTTGTTCCTAATTTATTTATTTACTCTTTAATCCAAAAATTATTTCAATGACTGTTCATTCTTTTCAATTAGAGAAGGATTATTTTCAGGGGATTGTGTCATGTATTAATTTTTTTTGCTTTTGCTTTGACATTTGATTTTTTTATGATCTGAGAATATGGCCTGTTGAAATCTATCATTTGGGAATTTATTTAATTTTTTCTTTTTAGCTGTGTTCAAAATTTATATTTTTAAATTTTATACAAAAGAAATAGATTAGTACATATTCTCTTATAGAGGGTATAATCTTTCACTCTGTTTCTCTGCATGGGTGTGTCTCCCTCTGTCTCACTCTGTCTCTTTCTCCTTATCTCATAGAAAGTGTGTATTGCATTGTTTAACTCCAAGAAGTGTATTAAAGTATTCTACTATGATGATTCTGTTATTTTTGGAATTGTCTAGTTTTACCTTTATGTATTTTGTTGCATTTTTGTTTAGTGTGTAAAAATTGTGATGGCTTTATGTTCTTTAGATTATTAATTGTGTTATTATAGAAATCTGTATTTGTTTCTATTGCTGCAAGTTATGATAGGTAGCAATGTTTAATTTAAGCATGTGTAAGGGTGACCACCAGTGTAGCCTCTCAAATCTATTTGAATTCTCTCAGCCACTGATACTTTATTTGTTATACTTCTTATCCCCCTTTTTGTCAGGATGGCATTATTGATCCCACAAGGCCAGGGCCAGGCTCATCCCTGGGAGTCATCTCCCACACCAGCAGGGAGACTTTCATCCCTGGATGTCATGTCCCATTTAGGGGGGAGGGCAATGGTTTCACTTGCAGTGTTGGGGTTGGAGAGAGAAAGGCCACATCTGAGCAACAAAAGAGGTCCTCCGGCAGTGACCCTTAGGCGTATCTATAGGTAGGCTAAGCTTTTCTAAATACATAAGTTTCACAAGAGCAAGCCTCAAGATCAAGGGCTTGGCTTATTGATTTGGGTATCCCTGATGTTTGGCACAGTATCTGGGGTTTCCCCAGTCGTAAAGTTTAATAGTTCCTTAATTTTTCTCCCATCCCTCAAGAAACTTTGCCAATACTTTTTGATTATCTGCTTAATATACTTTGGAATGTATACAGGCATTTAATTAAGCTATACAGGATGGAAGGTGCTCATTCTTATTCTGGGCTTCCTGTGTTTGTATTGTTTAAATGATCTACCCAGATCAGTTGAGTCAGATTATGTGCTACAGAAAAGTTAGGTTCTGGATATAATAAAACTTTCTCCCTTTGGTCTCAAAGAGTAGGTGAAGTTCTAAAATACAGGCTGTGCCAATTTGAAAGGATGTGTGTGCCCTAGAAAAGCCATGTTTTAATCCTAATCCCATTTTATAAATCCAGCCATTTCTTCTAATCCCTATTCAGTACTGTATGTTTGAATCTCTAATGAGATCATCTCCCTGTAAATGTGACTCAATCAAGAGTGGTTGTTAAAATGAATTAGGTGGAGACATGTCTCCACCTGTTTATGTGGGTCTTGATTATTTTACTGGAATCCTGTAAAAGAGGAAACGTTTTGGAGAAAGCTGAAGATTCAGAGAGAGCAGAGAATGCTGCAGCACCATGAAGCAGAGAGTCCACCCGTCAGTGACCTTTGGAGATGAAGAAGGAAAATGCCTCCTGGGGAGCTTCATGAAAGGAAGCCAGGAGAGAAAGCTAACAGGTGACGCTGTGTTCACCATGTGCCCTTCCAGCTGAGAGAGAAACCCTGACTGTGTTCACCATGTGTCTTCTCACTTGAGAGAGAGACCCTGAACTTCATCGGCCTTCTTGAACCAAGGTATCTTTCCCTGGATGCCTTTGATTGGACATTTCTATAAACTTGTTTTAATTGGGACATTTTCTTGGCCTTAGAACTATAAACTAGAAACTTATTAAATTCCCCTTTTTAAAAACCATTCTGTTTCCGGTATATTGCGTTCTGGCAACTAGCAAATGAGAACACAGGCAATGTATTCCTTACCCCTGTGTTCTGAATTACTTTAATCCCCACACAATTGGCTTCATTTTAATCTCTAAATACCAGATTATAAATATATAAAAAGCCCCTCAAAATCCAGAAATAACAAGTTCCACTCCATATTAAATGTGACTGCTATAAGAGCTCACAGTCTAAGCCCCAGTTTTCTTTTAAGTATTTTCTAAATGAGATCATCCAATATTTTCTCTTTTGGTTCTGTCTTATTTTGCCTTAACAAATGTCCCACAGGTTCATTCACATCATTGCATGCCTCAGAACTTCATTCCTTTTTGTGGCAGCACCATGTTCGATCATCAAACCTTTACCCAATGTGTGATTTCCAAATATTTTCTCCCATTAAGTTGGCTGTCTCTTGACATTTTTCACAAGATCTTTTGAGACACAAAAGCATTTGATTTGGGGGAGTTCCCACTTATCTATTTTTTCTTTTGTTGCTTGTGCTTTGAATGTAAAGTTTTGGAAGCTACATCCTATTACTAGGTATGAAGATGTTTCCCTACATTTTCTTCTAGGAGCTTTATGGTATTGGCTCTTATATTTAGGTGTTTGATCCACTTTGAGTTAATTTTTATATTGAGTGTAAGGTAAGGGTCCTTTTTCATTCCTCTGGCACTGAGAGCCAGTTCTCCCATGCCCCTTTATTGAAATGATTATTTTGTCCCAGTTCTGTGGATTTGGGGGCCTTGTTGAAGAACATTTTACCATATATTTGGTGGTCTATTTCTGCACTTTCAATTTGATTCCATTGGTCAATACTTCTATCTTTGTGCCAGTACCATGCTGTTTTGACCACTGTGACTTTATAATATGTTTTTAAATTGGGTAGATGCTTTAAATTATTTGGGGTCTCTTTTCCTTCCAGGTGAATTTGGTAACTAGCTTTTCCAAGTCATCAAAGTAGGTTGTTGCAATTTTGATTGGTACTGCATTGAATCTGTAGATCAATTTGGGTAGAATTGACATCTCAACTATATTTAACCTTCCTATCCATGAGCATGGAATGTCTTTCCATCTATTTGTCTTTTTTTATTTCTTTTAACAATATTATGCAGTTCCCTTTACATCCCTAGGTAAGTTTATTCCTAGATACTTGATTCATTTGGTTGCTATTTTGAATGGATTGTTTTCCTTAATTGACTCTTTCATTAGGTCATTTTTGTGTATATAAATATTACTGATTTTTGTGCATTAATTTTATAACCTGCCACCTTGCTGAATGTGTTTATCAGTACAAGTAACTTTGTTGTAGATTTCTCAGGATTTTCTAAGTATAGTATTATGTCATCTGCAAATAATGAAAGTTTTAATTCTTCACTTCCAATTTGGTTGCCTTTTATTTCTTTTTCCTGTCTGATTGCTCTCACTAGAACTTCTAGTACAATGTTGAATAGTAATGGTGACAGAGGGCATCCTTGTCTTGTTCCTGATCTTTGGGGGAAAGCTTTCAGCCTATCACCATTGAATATTATACTGGTTCTGGGTTTTTCATATATGCCTTTTATCATGTTGAGGAAGTTACCTTTGATTCCTACATTTTAAAGGGTTTCTATCAGAAAAAGATGTTGAATTTTTTTTTTTTTTTTTTTTTAAGAGAGAGGGAGGAAGGGAAGGAAAGAAAGACAGACAGAGAAGGAAGGAAGGATGGAAGGAAGGAAGGGAGGAAGAAAGGGAAACATCTTTAAACATTTTCTTATTTTATTATATTTTGTTTGTTTGTTTGTTTTTTACATGGGCTGGGGCCGGGAATCGAACCGGGGTCCTCCGGCATGGCAGGCAAGCACTCTTGCCCGCTGAGCCACCGCGGCCCGCCCTGTTGAATTTTTTTGAATGCTTCTTAAGCATCAAGATAGTCATATGATTTTTCCCTTTTGATTTGTTAATGCACTGTATTACATTAACTGATTTTCTTGATTTGAACCATCCTTGCATTCTTGGTATAAACCCCACTTGGTCATGGTGAATAGTTCTTTTGATGTGCTATTGGATACAATTTGCTAATATTTAGTTGAGAATTTTTCATCTATGTTCATTAGGAAGATTGGTTTGTAGATTTATTTTCTTGTAGAAAAGAGAGGTGGACCACTGCATAGGCCCTTGGAAGGGTGGGACAGCCACTTTCTAAAGGCCTAAAGATAAATGACTCTTAGATTTTGAAATCTAATCAAGTTTACCCTGCAAGTTTTTGAAACTGTTTGGGTCTGTTGCGCCTGTGTTCCTTCCATATGTTTCTCCATATGGAAATGGTGGTATTTATCCTATGACTGTTCCTTCTTTGTATGTTGGCAGCAAATAACTTCTGAGTTTTACAGGTCAAGAACCAGGGGAGAATTTTACTTTAGGACAAATCATACCTGTATCTGACTTTGATGAGATTTTGGACTGTTTCTGACTTTGTATTGCATTTGTATTTTTACTGAAATGCTTTAAGGCTTTCTACTATTGTTATGGAATGAATGTATTTTGCATTTGGAAAGAACATGTCTTTTTGGGGTCCAGAGGGTGGAATGTGCTGGTTTGAATCTGTGGTGGACTCCAGAAAAGCCATGTCCTTTAATCCTCATTCAATATTGCTGGCTGGGAGATTTCTTATTGTTCCCATGGAGATGTGATCTGCCCATGTAATTTTGATTAGATGGCTTCCATGGTGTTGTGACTCCACCTATTCCAAGTTGGTCTTAATTAGTTTACTGGAATCCTTTAAAGGAGGAAACATGTTCTTGGGAAGAGTAGCCATGGGAACCACAGAGCCCATGCAGTCAGAGACCTTTGCAGATGAGGTAAAATTCCCCTGGGGGAGATTCATGAAACAAGGAGACTGGAGAGAAAGCTAGCAGATATTGCAATGTTCCCCATGTGTCTTTCCAGTTGAGAGGGAAACCTTGAACTTCATCGTCCTTTCTTGAGTGAAGGTAACCTATTGTTGCTGCCTTAATTTGGGCATTTTTATAGACTTGCTTTAATTAGGACATTTTCATGGCCTTAGAACTGTAAGCTTGCAACTTAATAAATTTTCCCTTTTTAAAAGGCACTCCATTTCTGGTGTATCACATTCCAGCAGCTAGCAAACTAGAACACTGGTAATTTTCAATTCTGTGCCCTCCTCCAGACCTCCATCTCTTGCCTTTTTTTTTTCACTTGGCAAAACACCCTTTAGTATTTCTTTAGAGCTTGTGTCTTGTTGACATATTCTCTCAGCCTTTGTTTGTCTGTGAAAATTTTAGTCTCTCCCTCAGTTTTGAAGGACAATTTGGCTGGGTACAGAATTCTTGGCTGGAAATCTTTCTCTTTCTGGATCTTAAATATATCATACCACTGCCTTCTCACCTTCATAGTGCCAGTTGAATAGTCCGAATTCCATCTTATTTGGTTTCTAGTGTATGTAGAACATTGTTTTTCTCTTGCCACTTTCAGGATTTTCTGTTTCTCTTCAACATTTGACAGACTGATTAGTATGTGTCTTGGGTAGGCTTCTTTGGATTTATTCTATTTGGAATTTGTTGGGCTTCTTTGATTTGCATATTCATGTCTTTTATAAAGGTTGGGAAGTTCCCCCCATTATATTCCTGCACTAATCTTCCTAGCCCTTTACTCTTCCCTTATCCTTCTGGGATACTGATGCTTCTTATATTTGTGCACTTTGCTTTGTCCATTATTTCCTTGAGATCCAATTCGAATTTGTCCATCTTTTTTGTCATTTGCTCTTTTGTGTTCAAAATCAGTTATCCTGTCCTCTAGTATACTTATTCTTTCTTCTGCCTCTTCAAATCTGCTGTTGTGTGTCTGTGGTATATTTTTGATTTGGTCTACAGCATTTATAATCTCTGTGATATCTGTCAAGTTTCTATTTATTCTTTCAAATTCCTCTTTATGCTTTTGTAGTGTCTTCTTGATCTCCCTCATGTCATTAGCCATCCCACTGACTTTATTTATTAAAATTATATGAACATCTTTGATTAGCTGTTCCAAAGTCTGTGTCTCCACAAGTGTTTTAATTTGGTCATTAGACTGGGCCATATCTATTTGCATCTTCATATGTTTAGTGATCTGTTGTCATTGAGGAATGTAAATATCTTGATAGGGTTACTTTGAATGTTGATTTCCTTCAGCACTCTAAAGCTTTGTATTTGTGGGATGGGTATGGAGCAGAATGCGGGGTATGGGGAAGGGCACAACAGTGTGGTGACAGGTTGTGGTACAGGTATATGCATGGGTGGGGATTCCACGCTGGCACCTGGGAGCATGGGGTGCGGGTCACAGGGTTGTGGACTTGTGGTGTGGGGGCTGTGGGGCAAGATGCAGCTCAGGTAGGCTTTGGAGCATAGGAACAGGGTTTGGTACAGAGGTAGGGCATGGCAGGAGGTGGATGGGGGGGGCTGACCAGATGTGCTGGGGCTGGTATGTGGGCAGGATATGGGTCGGTATGTGGAGTGTTTGGGTTATGAGTTTCAGGGTATGGGGTACAGGGCACAGAATTTGACACACAGGGTCGTTGGGGTGTGGATGTGTCCTTGTGCAGGGTGAGGGGTTCAAGGGGACTTGGATGCAGATGTGTTTGTGGGTAGGGGTGGGGCACAGGTCACAGAGGTTGTGGGACCTTTGTCAGGGGTGGGTGATGACAGGTGGGCAGGGCCCTGACGTGGGTTTACATGTGCAGGGGTGTGGTCATGTAGTACATGTACAGGGTGGAGGCTATGTGGCAGAGATGTGCCCAAGAGTACTTTCCAGGTATGGGAGAAGGGCACTTGTGCAGTGGGGTGAGGCAAGGGTGTGCACGTGTGCAGGGCAGGGTGGGATAGGATGCAGGGGTCAAGGGATCCATGCACAAATACATGGATGTTTAGCAAAGAAGATGTGGCTGTGTCAATGCATGGATCTGGGGGATAGGGCACTGGTGTGTCCTGCTCTTGGGGACAGAGCCCTGGTGCGCATGTGCACCGAGCTCATGGGCAGCAAGTTGGAACTGTGCCTTTGTGGGCTGGGGGTGAGTGTGGTCTGGATGCATAAATCAGTGCTTGCCCAGAGCCGAGGGGGTAAGGTGTGAGTGGGTACATGTGCATGCATGTGTCTGGGGGGCCAGATCCTGAGGTGCACCTGAGCAAAGCTCAGGGGGAGGGACTGGGTGGTGTTGAGCTGGAATGGGTGCTGGTGTGGCCCAGGTATGAGGGTGAGCACCTGCAGCCAGATGTGCAGGTGACTGCCTGTAGGCAGCAGGGTGGGGGAGGTGTGGGTTGAGGTGCTGGCCGCCGGTGTGTGGTTCTTGGGTCAGGCAGGGTGAGACTGTGTGGTTTCCCATCCTTTCATATTTCAACATTTCTTGGTTACTTTCTAATGTAAATTTTTGTGCTAAGTATTTGCCTGAATATATTTTAACTTGATCTTTAGTATTTGATGGGAGTGTGTGCGTCTATTCTCATTTATTGTGACAACAGATATATTTGATTTTATTTCCTCCTGCTTATGTTACGTGTACCATCAAACAATTTTTTGCTTTAGTAATATAAGGGAAAAACATTTACCTCCTGAGTGTCCTGACTAAGAGCAATTTAGTTCATTAGAATTTATTACTTTTTGGATTACTTACATTTTCATGATGGATGGCTTCTTCAAGGATTGCACATAGCAGGATACACTGCTAAGAAGCCCTTGCATATTGGAGCTTTGGGCCTCTGGGATAGCTTGGAATCTTGGCCCCAGGTTTTAAAAGAGATATGACTTTCTACAAACAATGAACTCCACGACTTAACTGTTTTTTAGAAAACCTTCCACAAGTGGATCTAAAGTTTCCTGCAAGTACAACCATGAAGTATATTTTAGTTGTTCAGACCCTCCAGCCAAGGAGTTGACAGGAACAACTATTCAAAACATAATATTCTCCAAATCCCTTTTCTGCATTCACTTTTCAATCAATCAAAGTCAGATTTCTGCCTCAATTTCTACCGCTAGATCCAATGGACATTTTCTTTACTTATGTTAATTAACTTTTTGGCTTGATTTTGAATTGTTAATTATTTCTACCTTCTTGAAACTCCTACTTCACTTATCTCTCACTAAGTCATATTTTTATTATTCTTTTCATACCTGTTTTTCTACATCTTCTCTATGTTCTTTTGTAGTTCCCCCATATGGCTATATTTTGCATATGAACATTTCTTAAACTTATGCCTAGAACTATTTCTTACTCCATATATATTTCTTGGTTGAACTGGTCTTCTCCCTTGTTTTGAATTCCAGATTTACACTGACTTGGGTGATTATCTGGATGTAGAGGTTGAAGAAATAGAGGAATGTGAGAAGACATCTGTGCTGGTTTGAAAAGATTATATATCCTAGAAAAGCCATGTTTTAATCCTGATCCAACCTTGGGGAGCAATGTTTCTTTTAATGCTTATTCAATAATGTATGTTGGAAACCTTTAATTAGATTATCTCCACAGAGATGTGACTCACCCGGTTGTGGGTAATAACTTGAATAGAGGGAGATGTGACTTTACCCATTCCACGTGGGTCTTGATTAGTTTACTGGAATCCTTTAAAAGAGGAAACATTTTGGTGAGAGTCCCTTTTTAGAATGATGAGAGTGCCATGAAGCCAAGAGCCCAGGCAGCCATAGACCTTGGAGATGAAGAAGGAAAATGCCCTTGGGGGAGCTTCATGAAACAAGAAGCCTGGAGAGAAAGATATCAGATGTTGCCATGTTTACCACTTGCCTTGTCGAGTTGAGAAAGAAAGCCTGAACTTTATCAGCCTTTTTTGAGGGAAGGTAACCTCTTGTTGGTGCCTTAATTTGGACATTTTTATAGCCACACTTTAATTGGGACATTTTCATGGCCTTAGAACTGTAAACTTGCAACTTAATAAATTCCCCTTTCAAAAGTCATTCTGTTTCTGGTATATTGCATTCCAGCAGCTAGCAAACTAGAAGAACATCTAAGTATTTTGTTTGGGAAGTTTAATTCATTTGTATTTAATTATCATGTTTAGAAATGACAGAAGAAACAGGTTTGTAGGAAATTAACTGCAAGTTTTGAACATAGTTAATTTGAGGTACCCATTATTTAAGTTTAAAGATATTCAGTAACCAGTTGGGAATACAACCCCAAATATCAGAAGATATTTGGTGACATATATGAAGCGTTTCGTGGGTAACTTAAACCATGAAACTGGAAGTACACCATAGAAGAATGTGGAGTATGAGAGAGAAGAGAGAACATTATCAGAGCTCTGAAAAACATTGGTATTTAAGAGTTAGGCAGAAGAAAGTCTTAAGATAGCTGAGTATGAGAAGTTAGAGAAATGTTAGAAAATTCAGGAGACTGTAATACAATGGGAAGGAAATTTGTGCTCAATTGACAGAGTTGGTTACTTAATAATCATTCCTCCTACATAATTTAATAGAATGTAAATTGAGTTCAGTCAGGAATATGTCCAAGCAAGGAGGGAAATGCCTTCAGAACCAGACAGTGCAATCATAATTGATCACAATAAAGCATGGTAATTTCGTACTCCTTTGTTGTTAATTACTTTATAGATAGGTTTGTGACAAAGTTCTGGACAATGAAAAGTCAAGGGAAGACTTCCAGGGGATTCTGAAAGGAAAAGCTCTGTGCTTTGTATGAGTAATTAAAAGTCTTTATTATGTAAACCACTGTTAGTAGCATTTGTTGTTATTTTTGGCCCAGAATTTCTTACTGGATGAATAACCTTGATTACTGAAACTTGAATAGTACAGAAAACTGTCTCTCAAATTTGGAATGTAGTTGAGTGAAGGGAGTCAGTTAGGGCAAGTAAGAACCCATTCATCTCAGGCTGGGAAATTTGTTAGCCTTTTATATGGAACAAAACGTAGAGTAACATTTTCTCTAATTATATTCAGAGGTGCAGAGTACATGCCAAATGATAATGTATTTTTAGAGAAAGTGGGAAAAATTTCAGGGCGGTTTCCTGTGTTGTTTCTTTCTCGTGGCCACCAGAAGTGAGAGTGGTCCTTAAGTTAAATATGGCTGGTCTGAAACAGAGAGTATAAAATAAGACTCGGTTAAGAGAGGTGTTTCTTTTTCTGATATCCAAAGTGGCCTAATTTGCAGTGTTGGAAAAGTGCCAAACTCAGGCTTACTTCTGAAAGGAAAAATTAAGAGCAGGAGACTGAGGAAAGACCAATATTAGGTACTTAGTTTTCTATCATACTCCTTTCCTTTAAACTTCCTCTCAGGCAAAAAGGCAAAGCCTACTCACAAAGATCTGATAAAGGGTAGTGCTGCCCAAACTAAAGCTACTGTTTCAAATTTCTTCAAGAAAAAGCTATGAGGGGGACTTCCCATTATTGCCCTGACATGTAAAGAGCCCGGAAGTTATCACTGCCATCCTCAAAAGAAGAAAAAAGCTGAAAAACTAAAAACCAACAACTCTTCTTAGATCCATCAAATAATTGAGGTCACAGGGCACATCACTGCTCTGAAAACCGGAGAGAAGGTGAATATAGAGAATCTTAGCTTACTGTGAGCAGAAACCGCTGGACACAGAAACTGGTAGGAGCATTTTAACTATAATTCACTAATTTCTGGGGACTAAGCATGGTCTAGCTTAAGAGTTAATAACTGCTAGGGGTCTAGTCTAAGGGGAGATCTCCATACTTCGGTGAGTTTTACCTCCAGGTGCCACACCAGATTCTTATGATAAAGAGCTGAGAAAAATCCCAGGTGCTTCCAGCACAGGGAGGGAAAAGTAATCGTTGTGAAATACTCCCAGAGGAAATTAGGGTAATTAGACAACTCAGCTCCCTCTGGCCTTCCTGACTCACGTAAAGGAAGAAAAAAAGGCTAATAAATTCTTCCAAAAATCACAGCTCAGGGACTGGAAAACTGAAGTTTAATCATAAGATCATAGACCACTAGAAAAATTGAAATTTCATTATAATATAGACCACTTCTCCCCCACAATACTTTACCACTGCATCAACAGGGCTTCAATAAAATACCAATGATTACAAATGAGAGAACTGAAAGATGCTCTATTTAAGAAGTTTCTAGGGAAAATCAAAGACAATAGTGGAGGTAAAGACAAGGACACTAGAGAAAATCAAAGACCCTGGCACCTAAAGCTACAGAGAGCAAGAAACACAGTTTAACTCCTAGCCTTATTAACATAAAAATCTCTCACACTAAAGGTGTATTTACTTCAATAGTTATTACCCAGTACATTGTGCTTAACTTTCCACAAAAAACTACAAGCCATTCTAAATGGCAAGAAAGATCATAGTCTGAAGATACAAGGCAGCCATCAGAACTAGACTCATATATGACAGAGAGTTTGGAATTATCAGACTGGGAATTTAAAAATACCTATGATTAATACACTAGGGACTGTAATGCAAAAAGCAGAAAACATGCAAGAAAAGATGTTTAATTTAAGAAGAGAAATGGGAACTTGAAGAAAAAATAAAAAATAAAATACTAGAAATAAAAAACACCATAATAGAGAAAAATGAAGAATGCTTATGATGGGCTTATTGGTAGACCAGACATGGCTAAGGAAAGAACCAGTGATTTTGAAGATCTGTCAATAGAAACTCCTCAAATTTAAAACCAAAGAGAAGGAGGAATAAAAAACTGAACAGAATATACAAGAACTGTTGGATGATTACAACTGTGGGAGCTACAACATTCACGTAATGGGAATAACAGAAAGAAATAAAAGAATGGAAGAAATATTTGAATCAATAATGGTTGAGAACTTTCTAAAATTAATGACACATGAAACATCATTAGTCATTAGTGAAATACAAATCAGAACCGCAATGAGATACCTTGTCACACCCACTAGGATGGTTATTACAAAACACATAGAAGATAATGCTCTTTTCACCATTTTTCCTTGCCACTATAATGGTGCACATGAACATCCTGGCCACCTTAAGAGCATCAGCAATGCCGAGAAGAGAGACAAATGCCAGGTTCCTATCAGGCTGTGCTCCAAAGTCCTTGTCCACTTTCTGTGATGATGAAGTATGGCTACATTGGTGAATGTGAAATTATCACTGATCACAGAGCTGGGAAAATTGTTGTGAACCTCACAGGTAGTTAAACAAGAGTGCAGTGATTAGTCCCAGATTTGACATGCAACTCAAAGATCTAGAAAAAATGGCAGAATAATCTGCTCCCATCCCATCCATTTGGTTTTATTGTGCTGATGACCTCAACTGGCATCATGGACCATGAGGAGGCAAGATGAAAACATACAGGAGGAAAAATCTTGGTATTCTTTTTCTAGGGATACAATACATACATGCAAATAAAATGCCTTTATGGACAAAAAAAAACATAGAAAATAAGAAGTTTTGGGGAAGATTGAGAGAAATTGGATTCCTCATATATAGCTGGTTTGAATATAAAATGGTTCTACTGCCGTGAAAAACATTTGGTAGTTCCTTAAACAGTTAAAGAGTGAATTACCATCTGACCCAGCTATTCCACTCCTAGTTGTATATATATACAAAATAATTGAAAACTGGTATTCAAAAAATACAATATTCACAATGGCTAAAAGGATGAGACAACACTAATATCCTTCAAAGGATATACATATAAACAAATTGTGGTATATCCATACAATGGAATGGATAAAAAGAAATGAAGTACTGCTAAGTGCTGCAATGTGGATGGACTTTGAAACATTATGCTAAGTGAAAGAAACCAGACTACATATTGTAGGATTCTATTTATATGAAATTTTTGAATAAATATATCCATATATACAGTGGAGATTGATGATTTTCAGAAACTGGGAAAAGAGGAGAATGGGTAGTAACTGATTAATGGCTGTGAGGTTTCTTTTGGGAGTTGTGAAAATATTTTAAAACTAGATAGAGATGGTGATGGTGCAACATTGTAAATGGACTAAATGCTGCAAAATTGCAAAATATAAAATGGGTAATTTTATTTTATGCCAATTTTAACTCAATAAAAAAAGACTTTCTTAGTGAAACAAAACCTGAGGGAAATTGTTTCCAGTAGACTGCTCTTGCAAGAAATGATAAAAGAAATCCTTTAGAGAGAAGAAAGTGATATAGGTCAGAAACTGGGATCTGCATATGAAAAGGAGAGCATTACAGGAGGAATAAATGACAGTAAAAGAAAAGCTTTTATTTTATTGAATTTATTTTATCTACTAGATAATTTTTTAAAATCATGTTAGCAGCCATATATTGGATTATTATAGTTTATGATTAAGTGAAATGAATTACAGAAATGTTATGAGTTACAAATATGGTAGATATCATTCCAACTATATCATTAATCTACTTAAAAAAGAATTATTTAACTGCACCAATTAAAAGGCAGAAACTGATGGAGGGAATAAAAAGAGAAGACCCAATTCTATGCTGTCCAAAAGAAACCCAACTTAAATATAAAGTCATCAATAAATTAAAAGGAAACAGATGGATCCCAGGAATGCAAGGGTGGTTCAGCATAAGTAAAACCAATCAATTTAATATACTGTATTAGTTAGGGTTCTCTAGAGAAACAGAATCAACAGGGAACAGTCACAAATAAAAATTTTATAAAAGTGTCTGATGTGACCGCGGGAACGCAGATTCCAAAATCTGCAGGGCAGGCTGTGAAGCCGACAATTCCGATGGAGAGTCTGGACAAACTCCACAGGAGAGGCTCATCAGCCCACGCAGGAAGAGAGCCTGTCTCTTCTGAATCCTCCTTAAAAGGCTTCCAGTGATTAGATTAAGCACCACTCATTGCAGAAGACACTCCCCTGGGCCTATTACAAATGGAATCAGCTGTAGACGCAGCTGACGTGATCGTGATTCAATTCTATGAAATGTCCTCATTGCAACCGACAGGCCAGCACTTGCCCAACCAGACAAACAGGTACCACCACTTGGCCAAGTTGACACATGAACCTGACCATGACATAAACCACATTAACATAATGAAGGGGAAAAATCACATGATCATCTCAATTGTTGCAGAAAATGCATTTAACAAAATTTATCCCCCTTTCATGATAAAAACACTCACAAATTAACATGATAGTGGACATATATGAGAAACGCACAGCTAACTTTATACTCCATGGTAAAAGACTGAAAACCTTTCCTTTAGGTCGGAAACAAGACAAGGATGCCTGCTCTCACTGTTGCTATTCAACATTGTACTGGAAATCCTTACCAGAGCAATTATGCACAAACAAATAAACAAACAAACAAAAATGCATCCTAATTGGAGGATGTAAAAGGAGGAAGTAAAATTATCTCTATTTACAGATGACATGATCATTTATATAGCAAACCACAAAGTATTCAAAAGAAACATTAATTCAGCAAAATTGCAGGATACAAGATGAACAAGCAAAAATAAGTTGCTTTAGTATACATCAGCGAAGAGTATTCTAAAATGGAAATTTTAAAAAATCCCATTCGCAATAGCTCCTAATAGAATAACATGCTAAAGAATAAATTTATCCACAGAAGTAAAAGAATTATGTACTGAAAATTACAAAGCATTGCTGGAAGAATTAAATAAGACCTAAATATATGGCAAGAACATCCTGTGTTCTTGCAGAAGACTTAATATAATACAATGTCAGTATTACCCCAAATGGTAGATTCAATGCAATACCTATCTGAATCCACTAATCCTTTTTTGCAAAAATGGAAAGCCAATCCTCAAATTCATATAGAATTGCAAGAGATTCCGAAGAAACAAATCAATGTTGCAAAGAAGAACAAAGTTGGAGGTCTCCCACTTCCAATTTCAAAATTTACTACAAAGTTAAAGTAATAAAAAAATTGATACAAGAATAATTATAGAAAGATAGACCAATGGAATAGATTTGAGAATTCAGAAGTAAATCCACACATTTCTGGTGAATTGATTTTTGCAAGGGTGACAAGTACATTAATGGGACAGAGAATATTCTTTCAACAAATGATGCTGGGAAAACTGCATATTCACTTGCAAGTTAGACCCTACCTCATACCATATACAAAAATTAACTGTAAATGAATCAAGGACCTAAATATAAGAGCTAAAATCATAAAACCTCTAGAAGAAAACATAGGGGAACCTTCATAACTTTGGGCCTGGTCGTGACTTCGTAGATATTACACAAAAAGCATGAGCAACAAAAGAAAAAATAGATAAAATTTTATCAAATTTTTAATCAAAATTAGAAACTTTTGTTCTTCAAAGGACACTGTCAAGATAATGAAAAGATGACCTACAGAATGGGTGAAAATAATTCTGAAACGTATTTATCTGAAAACAGTTGAATATCTAGAAAATGTAATGACAAATATCCCAATTTAAAAATGAACAAGGTCTTGAATAGATATTTATCTAAAGAAGATAGTCAAATGGGAAATAAGCACATGAAAATATGCACAAGATCAAGAAAATTCAAATAAAAATCACAATGAGATACCACTTCACATGCACTAAAATGCTATTATTATAAAGCAAAAACAAAATAAGAAGTGCTGGTGAAGATGTAGAGAAATAGAAAATATACATTGCTCGTGGCAATGTAGAATGATGCAGCCACTATGGAAGTCAATTTGGAGGTTTCTCAGAATATTGAAGATAGAATTACTGTATGATCTGGACATCCCACCTCTAGGTATATACCCCAAAGAATTGAAAGCAGGGACTCAAACAGATATTTGTACAACAATGTGCATAGCAATAGCCAAAAAGTAGAAGCAAACCAAGTGTTCATAGAAAGATGAATGGATAAACAAAATGTGGTATATAGATATGATGGGAATATTCTGCCATAGAAAGGAATGAAGTTCTGATGAATGCAAAAACATGGATGTACCCTGAAGAGAACATGTTGTGTGATATAAGCCAGACACAAAAGTAAAAATATATATATGATCTCAATTATATGAAAGACCTAGAAGAAGCAAACTTCATAGAGACAGATGGTAGATATAGTTTACCAGGGATGGGGTGAGGGGGTGGGGCAGAAAGAAAGAGTTGTAGCTTAATGAGTGAAAAGTTTCTGTTTGAGGGGGATGAAAATGTAGCCATAATGGATATCAATGATGGGAGCACCATAGTATGAATGTAATTAATATTATTGAATTCTACACTTGAATGTGGTTTAAATGGGAAATTTTGAGATGTATATTTGTTCCTACAATAAAAAGTTTTTTTTTAAAGGAAAAACATTTTTCCTTTTTTTAAAAAGGAAAATAACAATAAATCCATTTTAAGTGTTTCAAAGCAAAGTTTCTCATGCATTTCCAATTCTCCCTCCTCTTGATAAAACAATAGGTAAAGAGATGGAGAAATTTGGAGAAATTTGTCTGAAATTTATGTAGCCTCACAATTTTCTTTATTGTATACTGTCTTCATCATATAATTTTACTATCATTTTATTTTGAAATTTTCTTTTCCTTGTACTTAAGGTTTTTCTCCTTTAAGTGCAGCATACAATTAAAATTTTATATATCTGACAGGCTTGGAGGATTTAGACCTTTTGTATTTAACATATTTACTGATTTATTTGTGCTTAAATTTGGAAAACAGCTGTTTTTTATTTGTCTCATGTTTTCTGTGTTCCTTTTTGTTATTTTCTTGACTTCTTTATTTAATCATTATTTAATCATTCCATTCTATCTATAATTGATTGTTATTTTTCATCATTTTACTATTCTTTTAATGTTATGTTAATATTATACTAGGCTTTATTGATTAATTAAAATCAAACTTTTTTTTTATTTTAATAATTCCCAGGTAAGGCAAGTAAATTAGAACACTAAAGTATCATTTAGTCACCTTTCACATTTGCGGTATTATTTCTGAATATTAATTCTACATATTTTAAAACCTTGTATGACATTCTTACTATTGTTTTATATAGTTAATATACTTTTAGGTTTATCCACATATTTATCCTTTTATGACTATTCGTTCCTGCATTTCTGTGCTTTAATCTGGCATAATTCTTGATTGGTTATTGTCTGATGATGTTCCTTTGTAATTGCTTTTATATGATAATTACTGGAGAACCTTCACTTAGTATTTTTTTTCCTATTGACGTGTAAGCATCTTCATTTCACCTTCATTTTGGGGGGCATTTTTATTTGCTTTATATTCTAATTTGGAAATTATTCATAAGATGCCAATTTATTTTCTCTCTTCCTTTCTTTTTTTTAGATAATCAGATATGATCGAGTCCTATTCTTGCGCCTATGAACTTTTCTTCTTAGCTGGTCATGTGTTGGTTTTCTCTGCCTCTTATAAGAGTTTTTATTCATCTTTGGTTTTCTTTGGCTTTATTATAATGTGTTTAGGTTTAGAATCCTTGTGCCTGTTTTCCTTATCGTTTTCATATTGTTGAATCAGTGACTTGATGCATTCCCTCATCACTCATAGCTTTTCAAATACTGCTTATCCCTTGATCTTTCTCTTCTCTCCTAGTACTCTATTTTGTATATGTTACTATTCTTCGCTGTGGCTTACTATCCTCTCTTCTGTGTTTCCCATCTTGCAGTGTGCATATTTAATAGAGACCTCTTTTTTGTATATTTTACAATTTTGTGGCATTTAGTCCATTTGCAATATTGTACAACCATCATCTCTATCTAATTCTAAAATATTCTCATAACTCCCCAAATAAACCCATATCCATTAAGCAGTTACTACCAATTCTCCTCTCTCCCCAGCCTCTAGAAGCCATCAGTCTCCACTGTATATATTGACATACTTATTCTGGAAATTTTGCTTAAGTAGAATCCTACAATATTTAGCCTGGCATCTTTCATTTAGCATAATGTTTCGAAGTCCATCCAGATTTAGTGTGTATCAGTATTTCATCCTTCTGTTATGCCTAATCTGCTCTTCTGGTCATCTATTGAGTTCTTAATTATAATTATTATATTTTAAATCAAATAATTGATTATTGGATTATTTTAAATGAAAATAACTTTTCTCTTGTACTTTCCTATATCTGTCATAATAATTTTTATAATCCATATCTGATAATTCAGTAACTGAATCCCTCACAGGTCTGTTTCTTTTGTTTGCTTTCATTTTGGATTTCAGTCATTTGATCCTGCCATTGGCATGCCTAGTACTGTTTTATAAAATGAGGACAGTGTTTATGAAAACTATTGAGATAACGTGAGTCTCTTGTTGATGTTATTACCCCTCCAGACATAATTTGCTTTTGCTTTCCAGCAGGTAATTAGAATGGTGCATATCACTTTAATCTAATTTAAATTTGAGGCAGTTTGAAACAGCACAGATATCAGTCTCATCTGAATGTGCTCCCTTTCTTTCTGGAATCTGGGTTCCTCAAGTCCTGTGATTTTTTCTTGCTTTCCATATCGTACTTGGTGAGAAGGTTGATTTGGAATGACCTCTATGATATTAACAGGAGCAGAAAATGGACAGTTTAGTTTTCTAAATGATGTTTTAAGGATATTGAAACAAGGGATTTGACTGTATTGAGATATGTTTGAAAAGAGATTCTGTCTAGTCAAAACATAATAGGAAAGAAAGGGAAAAAGAGTAAAGAGAACATAGAGGCATCAAGGGCTTGGAAATCATGCTGAAGTTTAATAAGAGGGTTGTGTGAGAGTAACTGCGAAATAACAATGTGTTAGACAGTGTTAGTTTTAAAGTTAATGCTTCAGAGAGTAAAGAATTCCAGAATATTAGTATGTCTAGAGTGCAGTCTTAGGAGAAAGTAATTTGGATGGAAAGACATAGAATGTCACTGGACAGGTGGTGGTCAATAATTATAGAGGAAACTACAATTGGTGGCCAGTCCATGTGGATTCTGAAGTCAGAGTGATGGTGAGATTTGGGGTGGTACTGAGGTCTTAGAATATTGAAGGAAATAGATGTGATATCAGTTAATAACTGTAATGGAGTTATTCTAACAATAACTTGTTAGAAAAGCACTGCAGATTTTTTAAATGTGAAAAGCATATCTGTGTCAGTTTGAATCTGTCCTGTACCCCACAAAAGCCCTTTAGTCTTCATTTGATATTGCTAGGTGGGATCTTTTTTATTGTTTCCATGGATTTGTGACCCACCCAATTGTGGGCGGTAATATTTGATTAGGTAGCTTCCATGGAGCTGTGTCTCCACCCATTCAAGGTGGGGTTGCTTACTGAAACCCTTTAAGAGGGAACCATTTTGGAAAAAGCTCAGAACCAACAGAGTCCACAGTGTCAACAGAGCCCACACAGCCAACCTTTGGAGGTGAAAAAGGAAAACACCCCTGAGGGAGCTTCATGAAATAAGAAGCTGGGAGAGAAAGCTAACAGAAGTAACCATGCGTCTTTCCAGCTGAGAGAAAACCCCAAATGCCATCAGCCTTATTGAGCCAAAGTATCTTTCCCTGGATGCATTAGTTTGGACACTTTTATAGCCTTGCCTTAATTTGGGTATTTTTCATGGCCTTAGAATTGTAAATTTGCAACTTAATAAATTCCCTTTTGAAATGCTATTCCATTTTTGGTATTGCATTCCAGGAGTTTAGAAATTTAAACAATACCTTTTTGAAAACAGCACCAGGAAGATGAGCAGAGAACACAACCCTACTTCCTTGACACTATGATTTGTGGGTGAATATGTAATTTCTACTTTAAAATGTTGCTGGAAAAGTCGGTATCCATGGAATAGTAAAGTATTAGCTATGGCGAGCAAGTAAAGTAAGCTTTGGTGAAGACTAGAGATTTATGGGAATTGATTAGCTATAGGATGGAGGTTTCATAAGGCATGGTAGAAAGTTTTGAGTGGGATGATTCCTGTGGTTGGATTTTTAAAGAAGGAGAAGTCTTAAACTGTGTAAAGAAATAGTAAATTTTTACATTGCTAATATTTTATCGCTTCCCATGACATGGGGCAGAAATCCTTTATGAAGTTGTTGCTTTGTCACACAAATCCAGTTAAGAAGTTTAACAAATAAGACATGAGTAAGAAAAATTCAGTTGTGAATCTCATTTCTACTTCTTTCTTTTAGTTTTCCCGTAATTTGTTTTCCTAATTCATTTTCTAATGTGTTATTATCCCATTCTCCCTCTGTCTTTTCTCTGTTCATCTTTGTGCAGATATAGATATAGAAATACAGATTTCTCACAGAAAGGTAAAGATATCTGTATTGTCTGCATGTGGGAGGCTGTATGGTATGGGTAGATTAATAGGCAGTAGACTTGTATATGAATATGAATAAAAATAAAGATATGTATGTACAGCTAGATATCTTTTTCATATATATTCACTTACATTCATATGTATATTATTCATATGTACAGATAAAGATATTTTTCATATATAAACATATTCACTTATATTCATATACAAGCACACTGGTTCTCTGCTCCAAGAATAAGGCTATTTAATTCTGAAGTTCTGGACCATAACTGACAAACACTGTGTTCCCAGACAAATAGACTCATAATTGCTTCATAGGCTGAAGAGTCACATACTCTGTAATAAGATATGGGTTTAAGCTATATGACTCCTAAGGTTCCCATTTTTTTAAGAGATTTTTTAATATGGTGTTCTAGTTTGCTAGCTACCAGAATGCAACACACCAGAGATGGATTGGCTTTTAATAAAAGGGGATTTATTTCCTTAGTTCTTCAAAGGAAAGGCAGCTAACTTTCCACTGAGGTTCTTATGTGGGAAGACACAGGGCGATCTCTGCTGACCTTCTCTCCAGGCCTCTGGGTTCCAACAACTTTCCCCGGGGTGATTCCTTTCTGCATCTCCAAAGGCCTGGGCTGAGCTGTGAGTGCTGAGATGAGGTATGCGGAGCTGCTTGGGCTGTGCTACATTGTGCTCTCTCCTTTAAGCACCAGCCAATTAAATCAAACATCATTCATTGCAGCAGGCACGCCTCCTAGACGACTGCAGATGTAATCAGCAACAGATGAGGTTCACCTACCATTGGCTCATGTCCACAGCAACAGAACTAGGCACCGTCACCTAGCCAAGTTGACAACTGAATCTAACTACCACATATGGTAAAATTGACCTTTTAATGTTTTCTATGAATTTTAACATGTGTATACATTTCTGTAAATACTGCAACGAGCAAGATACAAACAGTTCCATCACCCCCTAAAACCAACTCATGTTATTCTTTATAGTCACACACACATATCCTCCCACCTCTGGCAACCTCTGATCTGTTCTCCATAACTACAGCTTGCATTTAGAGAACGACATATAATTGGAATAACTTAGTATGGAACATTTTGAGACTATCTTCTTTCACTCAGAATGATGTCTTTGAGATTTATATAAGTTGCTGTGTGTATCAGAAGTTTGTTGTTTTTATTCCTGAATAGTATCCCACTGTATGGCTGTACCAAAGTTTTAAAATACATTAATTCACTGAAGAACACTTGAATTGTTTTATGATTTTGGCAATAATTACAGAACTTCTATAATCATACATGTACATATTTTTCTGTGACCACATTTTCATTTCTGTAGGGTAAAAACCCAAGAATAGGATTCTTAGGTCATATGGTAAGTGTATGTTTAACTCTATAAGAAACTGAAAAACTGTTTTGCAGAGAAGTTTTATAATTTTACATTTAAATCTATGATCCATTTTGGGTTAATATTTGTATGTGGTTATATGTTGATGTCAAGGTCATTTTCATTTGCATATGGATGTCCAATTGCTCTAGCACCATTTATTCTGAATGTGCTATCCTTCTTACGCTGAACTGCTTTTGCATTCTTGTCAAAATCAATTGAGCATATCTGTGTGGATATATTTCTGGACTCTATTCTGTTCCATTTATCTATGTGCCTAACTTTTCACCATTGACACACTCTCTTGCTTAATGTAGCTTTATAGTCATTTTAAAATTGAGTAATGTAATCCTCATCGCCAATTTGGGGGCATTACAAATTCAGATCTTCTTCCCTGGTCTGCCTGCTATGATATACTTTTTGAGAACTCAAACAGCTGTCCTGTTCATTCTTTCCAAGTTTTACAGGTATGTGCAGTGTGAGAAACACGATGGAATGTGTTTACTGCATCTTATCCAGAATTGGGAGTTCTTAGGGTCTCTTTTATTTCAGGCATTCTATGATTCTCACTATGCTTTTCCCATTTTCTCTCCTTCCCACTTTCCCCTGTAAAACTTCTCTTCCCATTTCTCCATAATTTGAAAGAAAAAGACTGATACATAGACTAGCAGTGAAACTGGGCAGTGATAAGGAAGGGACACAAACTGTAATGTTGCAATGCCTTGTAGAATCAAAAACAGAAGAGGAAGGGACAGGGTAAAACATTTTAAATTTAAAAACACCAGAGTAGTAACCACTTTTATTCTTACTTTGAAATTTTTATTAGTATTTTGGCCTAGCCTGGCAGCTCCTTAAAATTTACCAGCAAGAAGGAATTCATACGGTGGAAATCTTAGCTTTGTATAACAAATCATGGCATAGTCGCCAAAAAGAGTATGGTAATTTAAAGCAGTGTGCATAGCATATATTCAACAAAGAGATACATTTTAGATGTTATTGTGAAATAGAGGTTTTGCATAGAACAGTAAGAAAAAGTAAGTGAGTAATAATCTTTAAAAAGTTTTGATAATTGAATTTTGTTATTTCTATGTTAATTTTCCATTCTGATATTCTGTAATAAACAAAAGTAATATTATTTAAAAAATATGTTAAAACATTTTATTTTCATTATAAAGTCAGTAAATGAAGGAAACCCTAAATTGAAATGTAGTCTACAAATGCACATAAAAAGAAAAGCCTAGTAAAGCCTAGCCCCATAGGACTTTGCATTTAAATAGAAATTGTTATAGAAAACATTATAAAAGCAGTTTAAAGGCACTGGGTGTGAAGGCAAGCCTGAAAGAACACCATTAGTAATATAGCAAGATTATTGCATATGTCTAAAAGCACATTAAAATGATAATGGAAATGAGGTCCATTTTTAATGAAGAATTTGTATTTCAACATCCTGGTCATCACTAGAAAACAATACAATGAATATTTACATTCTTTACTTTAAACTTGAAAATTCCACCGTGTTATTTTCAATTACTTTTGGCAAATTTCTCTCCTGCTTATTCTTGAAATCTTTGAAAAAAATGTTTTTGAAGCAATTTTTCTATGTGAGTTTGTGTCTGTGTATATGTCAGTAAAAGCACTTAGTATATTGATTAATTTAAATTGATGAATAATGATTTTGAGCAATTTTGACCCTATTGATTTGTACTGATATGTATACCAATATGATTTATAAATGTGGCAAGTATGTACAAACTAATATTGTTATGTGTGATCAGTGACTTTCTAATGGATATATATCAGAATTTTTATTATGGTCCAGGCAAGATATTTATCTCCCAAGACATATCAAATTGGGAAGTAGTAAGTTTAAAATTCTGATTCATACACTGTAATAATTTAATAATTTTAACAATATCAATGCACAAAAACATACACTTAAATTACGGGGAGGAGCTGTTTGAACAAATTGCTAATTTTCTGCAAGAAAATACTGTAGAATTATTTTAATCGTAATGCTTCCAAAAACATAGGCTTCTAGTGGAAGGGAATAGCATTGGACTTATCAACTCTGCTAAACCACATGGTGTATAAACCTGAAAGGATGTATAAAAATGGCAGATGAAGGCTTAAAGAAGGGGCTCATATTTTTCTTTTTAATCATTCTCCATGTTGCTTCATGGGAATGTATTTTCCACACTAGGAAATAAGAGAAACATAAAGAAAGACATTTATGGTCAATTTCTTACTTAATTAACAAATATACTTATTATTTTGAGGATGTCTCTCTGTGAATGGAATCCTGTCAAAAACGAAAGTGAAGGCAAGATAGCAGATACAAGGTATATATTTTACACAGTACAAATAAATGAGCAATAAAGGAAAGTCCTTTGGAAATTGAAATGATAAACAAATAGAGAGTTATTCAGAATAATAGTTATACACCAAACTGTAACCTCATATTGGATAATTTTAGGGTAAATAAAGCTGGAGCGAGTTTGGCAAATTATATGGATGAACACAGAAAGATATTCCTCTCAAAAAGCTGAATTTTATATGCAACTTTAATATTTTCACAAATGTCCCTACTTTATTTATGCTCAATTTGCATGCCAAATGCATGGCATTTTAGAAGTAGTATGAAAGAGTACTATATTCAATCCAATTCAACGGTATTCATTGAACCACTTATATATTCAAGGCACTGTAAAGAATACAGAAGAGACAATGAAAACTGCCCCAGCCCTCAAGGAACTTTTAAACTACTGGGCATGACACATGGCACCATTAAATAAGTAATTAACTAACTGCTAAAACAACTGGTGCAGAGAGTGGGTACAGTAGAATTTCAGGCTAGAGAGAAATAAAAAAAGACTGATCAAGAAGTCTTCAGGAAGGAGGATGGTATTTTTCTTGTCACTGATGTAAATTTTAAAGCAACTCTATTCACACCATCAGCATGTAAGACCTTGTGTGATGAGGCGCAGAACATATAACAAATTATTGAACATTGTCCTCAAAGATTTTATTCCCCAAGGAGATAATAAGACAAGTTCACAGGAGCCTGTGACAAAAGGCATACTATTTATGTTCCACATGAAACATTGTAAATAGTAAACATGTTTCAAAGTTCAGAGAATGAGTTATGATATGTAAAGATAAAGATTCTGCAAGACCATGGCATTTAAACATGGCATTTGAAATGGTTTTCAAAGGAAAGGTTAGTATTTTCGTCACATGAAACAGAGAGAAGTAGCTCTACTAGTATGAAACAATAGGAAAAAAAGCTCCGGAGGCATGAAAAGCACAGGGCGTATTTAGTATACAGAAAACAGTGGGGTACAAATGTGCAGAACAGGATGAAGTGTCATACAGAGTACTGGCCTGAAAGTCAATTTAACGCACTCTTCTTATTTCTCTAGTAGTGAGGAGTCTTTGAAGGTTTGAATAAGGGGCATACTTGATCAGGGCTGTGGTTTTTAAAGAGTACTGCGAAAGAAAGTTTTGAGGATGAAATGCAAAAGAGAAAGGCTGGAAATAGAGGGGATAAATAGCTTTTACAATGATTAGCCCAGGAAAGAAAATAGGACAACCTAAATTAGTGTGATATGGTAGGAACAGAGAGAACAATAAGGGTGATTTAGATAAAGGAGTGATAGACATCAGATATTTAAGCCTCTCATAATATGCAGAACATGAGAATGTGAGGAAATGCTATCTTAAGTATAACATAATGAGCTCAGCTCAGTTGTTTTAAGTTTGATGAAATACTCTTGCATATCAAATCTATACCAGAAATCTCCACATTGGTCTGTGTTGCTTGTTGTCTCCAAGATTCATCTCCAATAGATGTTCAAAATTTTGTATATGGATCAATTCTAAATCACTGGAAAACATCATACTCAAATTAAATAGAATTACCTTGAATCATACCCTAATGTTGTGCTCCAGACATACATTTAAAGAAGAGGAAACATTATTTATTTAGGGATTTTGTTGTCATTATGACATTACTTAGGAATATATGGATGTATAGCACAATGGTGTTTTAGTTTACTAATGCTGCTGGAATGCCATTTACCAGAAATGAGTTAGCTTTTATAAAGTGGGTTTATTAAGTTAAAAGTTTGTAGTTCTAAGGCTATAAAAATGTTCAAACTAAGGCATCCAGAAAAAGATACCTTGATTCAAGAAAGGCTAATGGCATCTGGAACACCTCTGTCAGCTGTGAAGGCACATGGCTTGCATTTACTGGTCCTTTAGCTTCTGGTTTCAAACAGCTTCTCCAGGGGCATTTTCTTTCTGCATCTCCAAACATCTCTTACTGTGTTGTCTCTGAAGCCACTATCCTTTCCTCAAAATAGTGCCTTCCTAAAAGACTTCAGTAAGTGGATTAAGACCCACCATGAATGGGTGGAGATGCATCTCCATGAAAACCACCTCATTAAAAAGTCCCACCCACAAATGAGTGGGTCACATCTCCTTGGAAAAAAGCTAATCAAAAGTACCCACCCTAAACAATAGATGTGCCCCCACAAGATTGGATTAGGAAAAGAGCATGGATTTTGTGATACATAACAGTTTCAAAATGGCACAAATGGCTTCTCTTAAGCAATGAGTAGAGTGTTTGTTGTTGTTTTTTGAATTATTATTTGTGTATCTTCCAACTACTGGCCACTCAAAACTTAGATGCAAATGTTGCAGATTTGCAGGTCATTTAAAATATGTATACATTCTTTTTTTCACAGTAATTTATTGATATAGTGCAGCTACAATAAAAAACCCAGTGGGGTGAGTTTTTTTTTAAAGGTTCTAAAATCTATTGAGAAAAGAAATAATGGGAAATTATTACATAAAATCTTAAAAATTTTGAAGATGACAAACTTTTCTATCAGATACTAATACAATTAAAAACAACACATTTAACTGTAGAGTGATATTGGTAAGAGAATAAATGATGACATTAATGCACGAAAACAGAACAGGAATAGTGCCTGTACAATTAAGACTTGTATCACAAGTTGCCCGAAAAATATAAAAGCCATGCTAGCATTATTGATAAAAAAAATTTCAGGGGAGGGGTAATGAATTTTTATTATATCAATGTATAATGAAATACATTTCAGAAGAACTAGAAAATGATCTGTGCAAATATTGTTAAATGTATAACAAAGTGAGGCGTGAAACTCTAAGCATAAATGTAATGGAAAATCATACAAAAAAAGAAAATTAGTAATGTCTTGGTTTCCTAAGGACTGCTGCAACTAAGTACCATAACTGGAAGGCTTAAAGCAACAGAAATTTATTGTTCATAGTTCTGGCAGCTAGAAGTGAGAAATCTTTGGGGAGAATTCTCTCTTACCTTTCCCTAGCTTCTGGTTGTTTCCTGGCAATTCTTGGGCTTCAAATCTATTTCTCAGTCATCATGGAACATTCTCCCTTGTGTTTCTCCCTCTGTGTCCAATTCTCCTCTTTTTATAAGGACATGAATCATATTGAATTAAGAACCCACCCTACTCCAGTATGACCTCATTTTAATTTCCATTTATAGTCACTCTTGTTCCAAATAAGGGCACATTCTGGAAAATCATACAGAAAAAGAAAATGAGTAATGTCTTAGTTTACTAAGGAATGCCATGACCAGGTACACACATGTAACTTATAAGCATATGAAAGGCCTTTGCTACTATTTTGGGTTTATATATGATTATGTATATATACATAAAATATATATATTACATGATATGAAATAGTAATTGCGTTCTTACAAGTCTGAGAAGTAAAATGAAATAAACTGCAAATGATCACGACACAATTAACTTTCATATGGGAAAAAGTAAAGTTATGACAATTTTAAAAACACGTTAAACTATGATAAAGCGGATGTGAGTTAACAGTACATTTTTGATGATTGAATATGAATGAACTATAGCTAACCTACCATTCTGCAGAAATCTGAAACCCAAGTGATTGCCTAGAAAGATATGATGAGCGAACGTGTGAAGGCTCAGAGATCGAAGACTCCAGAGACCTGGGGATGTGAGAATGATAAGTGTGGCTGAAATAGGGGTATTGGATGGGAACTATTATCAAAACAGCTAAAAATCCAAGTCATCACCAACAGCCAGTAAAGCCATGGAACTACCCCTTTGCTTATTACAAAGAATATTTATTTGGGGAGAAATTGAAACCAAAGTTCTCTGAACTGAAGGCTTTTAGTTTTGCGATAGAATTTGGTAAGGAAAATGTTGTTAAAATCTGCATATCGAATGGTAAGATGCCCAGACCCCTTTCCCAAGTAATAGTTCCTACAGTGCATACAACCAAAAACGAAAATAGAAATATTACCTTTGGAAAAATGTATTGGGCCCAGAAAAAAGACTGATGAATGGGTAATCACTTGTGGTAACACTAAAGCATCCTGCCCAGTAAGCCCTATTCATATGTTTAAGGCTTCAATTGGCTTTTCAATGCCTCATTCTTTTAAACCTTCAAACACTCTTAGGAAATACTTCAATATGTGAGAAAAGAGAGATATCTGAAGAAAAGAATCAGAGAAAAGGGAGTCAATGCAGACAGAACAGTGACTCTCAACTGGGAGTGATTTTGCTTCCCAGGAATATTTGGCAATATCTAGAGGCATTTTTGATATCACAATTAAGGAAGTGCTACTGGCATCTAGTGGATAGAGGTCAGGGACGCTGCTAAATATTTACAAATCATAGGCCATCTCCCGACAACAAATATCTATATCATCTATATCTGTATCTGTATCTATATCTATATCTATATCTATATCTATATCTATATCTATATCTATATCTATATCTATATCTATATCTATATCTATATCTATATCTATATCGCTATCTATCTGTCCAACCCAGAATATCTATAGGCCATGGTTGAGAAAACCTGTGGTAGAAGAAGAAAATACAATAATAATAACAACTAAAACTATTCTCAAAAAATAAAACACGATATATCTGTGAAATAATAACAGAAAACCATTGAAAGGACAAATTCAGTGAACATGAAATAATTATTGGAGTTTAAGAAGTGATGGAATTTTAAAAAGGTTGTTTCTTAAATATAAATAAATAAATAAATAAATAAATAAATAAGTGATAGAAGGTTTTAGGGAAATAACAATCAAAACAAGACAGAAAGATGGACAATAGAAACTAAATGTTATGAAATTTAAAATTTCAACCACAGAGGGTCAAAACAGGAAAATGGGAGTTTCAGAGAGGGAAAAAAAAAAACAGAAAATAAAGGATATATCATTTTCAAATGTCCAAGAACTAAGAGAAAATATTGCAGACTTTAATGAGACAGTCTCCAAATTGAATCGGTGTATATGGTACCCAGAATAATTGATGGAGAAAAACAAAACATAAGGTTCATTATTGTGAAATTTTAGAAGAAAGGATGAAGAGAGGATCCTAAAAGTATCCAGACATAGAAATTGTTGGAAATGACACATGCATTGCATTGGAGATTGAATTATGTACCCCCAGAAAAATATGTTTTTAATCTTAATCCATTCCTGTGGGTATGGACACATTGTAAATAGAACCTCTGAAGTCGATATTTTTAGTTAAGGTGTGGCCCACTGAATCATTTCAGGTTTTAGTCTGAATTACTGGAGTCCTTTATAAGCAGAAAGAAGTTCAGACATAGAGAAGCCACAGGGAGCAGTTGGAAGATAAAGAACCTAGAAGATAAAGGAGGGGATAACACCATGTGTATTGCCATACAATGGAAAAATAAAGCATATATGATGCAGACAGAAGTCTAGATGTTCAGTCTGATTAATCATCAAAGAAATGTCAATTAAAATATCAAAAAGGTACAATGCCAACCCCATATACAGCAAAAATTTCAAAACACCAGACATTGGCAATTGTTGGGAAATGCTTGGAAAAGTGAGAACTCTTATCAGTGATTCTGGAAATATTTATTGATAATGCCATTTTTCAAAAATATTTGGTGGAGAAAAGGTAGCTATGCAGATAGGAAAGACTGAAATATCTATGTAGGTGTGACCCTCATGTCCAAGATCAAGTGCTAAGTTGTACGCATGCAGGGCAAAACTCAGAGATTTTTAGCAGATGGTTACTGTTACATGACTGAAAACCAATACATTAGAGCTCAAAAAGTACTGTGAGATAACAGAATTCCTATACAGCTAGGGTGGAGAGACATTTCGAATCAACAACTTGCATATTCAGTTTAGAACCGGCTGATACGTCATACATTAAGGAACAAGCCCTAAGACTAAGAACAAAACTAAAATAGCCTATTCTAGCAAAGCATAAAAACAAGCCTGAAAAGATCAGAACAATCTGTTGGTAACTTAAATGCCTGTCAAATATAAAATCAACACCTTTAAAGGAAAAATATATAATCCAGGCCTACATTAATGTATCATTAAAAATGTCCAGGAATAAAAATACTAGACATGAGAAGCAGTAACAAAGTACAATCTATAGGCTAAAGATAAAGCATCAACAGAAATTGAAGCGGATATGATCCAGACAATACTTTAAAAACTGGTGAATACAGTTTCAACAATTTAAGTGGGCAGATGAATACAATGAATGCATTAGTGGGAAATCTCAGCAGAAAAGTAGAAACTATGAAAAATAACCAAATGGATGAAATTTGGAAAATTAACCAAATGAAATTGAAAAAGTATCAGAAATGAAGCATCATGGTATGGGCTTAACAGTGCTTTGGACACTATAGAATAAAGGGTCAGAGAACTTGAAATTGCAGCAATAGAAATTATCAAAAGATTAATAAAAGAAAAGAGGTCTACATATCAATGTACATTATCAACATAGATGCAAAACTCTTAAAATATTACACTATCAAATCTGCAAAATACATAAAGGATGATATATTATGAACAATTGGGTTCATGCCAGTAATGTATAATTTTTTTCATGCAAAAATAAATCATTGCTAATTCACCACATTAATAGAATAAAGTAGAAAATTGGTATGATACTAAGAAAAGCATTTGTCAAAATTTGGCATTCATTCATGATTAAAATTCTTAGAAAGCTAGCAAGAGAAAGACCTTCCTCAATTTAATAAAGGGCACCTACAATAATACCTCCAGCTGATATTATGCCTATGGTGAAAAATTGAACAATTCCTCCCTAAAATTTGAATATGCTAAGGATATCTGCTCAAACTACCTTTATTCAAGGTTATGTTGGAAATCCTAGCCAATGCAAAAGAAAAGAGAGAGACATGAATGGTGTAAAATGGGGATAAAAAGAAAACTCTTTTTATTACAGAGCACATTATTGTGGATATGGAAACCACTAAGAAACCTAGAAAAAAAATTCTGGAATAAGTGAATTCAGCAAAAACATAGACTAAAAGATCAATGGGCTAAACTTTTAGTTGTATTTAAATGTACTATTAAAAATTAATAAAAATTTAACTTTAGAAGTACCATTTCTATAGTATCAAAAATATAAAATGCTTTGAATAAATTTAAGAAAAGACATGTAGATACTCCATACTGGAAATTATAAGTGTTTCTATGATAAATTAAATATATCTAGAAATGGAGAGTTATACCATGACAATGAATAGGAGGATTCAGTAATTTTAGAGTTTAATTTTCCCTTGAATCTGTAGATTCAATATAAGCACAATCCAAACCTCTGTAGGATTTTTTTGTAAAATAGCAAGTTGAATAAAATGTTTTCTATGGGAAGTAATAGAACCTAGCATAGTTAAAACAATCTTGAAAAATTAGAACCAAGTTGGACAACTTACACTAGTTTATTTTAAGGCTTACTCCAAAGCCAAAGTAATCAAGACATTATGATGTCTTTAAAATACTCAGAAATATTAATGCAGAAAAGAAACTCTTTTCAACAAATGGTAAAGGAAGAACTGTAGAAATATATGAGGAATAAAAATAAATTTGGTTTATATACTATATGCAAAATTAATTCCATATTTCTAATGGACCTAAATTTAAATGCTAATAATATTTAATTTCTATGTTAAATCATAGGAAAATATCTTCACAATGTTGAGGTAGGCAAAGATTTCTTAGCATACTAACTCTAGAATTTAAAAAATGCAATAAATTATATTTCATCAAAATTTTGAATTTCTGCCATGAAAAACACTATTAATAATAAAAAAGGCAATCCTTAAAGTGATAGAGAAAAATTGTAATATATGGTTCTGACAATGGGACTTGTATCCAAATGTATTAAGAATTCCTAAAATCCAATAAACTAAAAACAATCTGATATAAAATTGGAAAATCTTAAAAAGATATTTTAAAAGGAAATTATGTGTATTCATATGCATATATGTACCAATGAGTACACAAAAAAGATATCTAACTTCAGGAAAGCAAAAATAGTACATGAAACTTTTGTAGAGTCTCAGTTAGAGCCATAAGTGTTCTTTAGGGTTAACAGAAATGTTGAATGGGATGTGGTAAGCCATGGCAATTAGTAATATCTAGCTGAAGCTTGCATAAGAGTAGCTTCTAGAATAGTCCCCAAATCCATTTGAACTCTCTTAGCTACTGATATCTTATTTCGTTGCACTTCTTTGCCGTCTTTTGTTCAGGAAGGCCTTGTGCATACCCTGGTTTCAGGGCCAAGCTCAAGGCTGTGAGTCATGTCCCCTGTTGTCAGGGAGACTTTCACCCCTGACTGTCATATCTCATGTAGTGGGGAGAGTAATAATTTTCCTTGCAGAGTTGAGCTTAGAGAGAGAGAGGCCACATCAAAGCCACAAAAGAGGTTTCCTGGAGGCATACCTCCAATAATTAGGTATAATTATACAAAGTCTTAGCTTCTCCGCTCCAGATAAAAATTTCATTAGGGCAAGCCTCAAAATGAAGGGCTTGGCTTATTTTCTTGGGAATTGCTAATGTTTGAGAGAGTACTGGGGGTTTCCTAGATGGGAAAATTTAATATTTCCAAATTTTTTCTCCAGTCCCTCCAGGGACTAAGTTTACTTTCCTGAAACCTATAAACTCCAGAAGGTTTCTAGGCCAGAGAAGTCCTGAAACCCAGAGGGGCCAACCTCTCCAACAATATCAAATAATTCCATCCTCCTAGGTGTTAAAATGACATGAGTGAAAATGTTTGACATATATCTAATATTAGTTGCAGAGAGTCATAAGAGAGAAAAAATGGGGAAGAATATGTATTCAAAAAGGTAATGAAGGAAATTTTCAGAATTATTTAAGAGAACGAAAGCTCTGATTTAGGAAGTATAGTGATACCAACAAAAACAGTAGGAAATCAAAGACAAAGACAAAGAGATCTCTAAAAGAACCAGATAGATTTCCATGAAAGAACAACAGTTAGGTTCAAAAGAAACAGTAAATTCTCAAAATCACCAAGGGATACCAAAAGACAATGATTTGTTGCTTTGTTTTTTTCAATCTGTTGAGGAAAAATAATTTCTTCACTTGGATTCTATACTAGGCATGAATTAACATTCAAAAGTGGTGTACAATAAAGGTATTTTAATACAAAATCCAAGAGAAATTGTCACAGATACTTGCTAAAAGAAACCACTTAAACCTTTACTTGACAAGGAAAGTTGGATTCTGAAGGAGTTGGAGTGGATACTAGAAGAAATGATGACTTGAGATGTGGGTAAGTGTGTGAAATGTAATCGAGCATAGGTTCTCAGAGATGAAACTATATTGAACCAAATTCCTGGGGAAAACAGCATATAAATTTGGATGGATTTAATAAGAACTAAAATATTTAAAACATTTTTATAATTTTAGAGAAGTGTAGAAATATCAGTAAACTGTAATTTCATTAAACGTGTATTTAAAAATCTTTGAGAGCTGGAAACCTGGGTTTGATTCCCAGTGCCTACCCATGCAAAAAAAAATCTTTGAGAAACAAAAATCTTAGACCAATCCAATTACAAGCAGAAAAGGAAAAAAAGGAAGCATCTTAACTTTTCTAATTAGGAGACATATTATTAAGAAATAGTACAATTAATTGCAAGTACATTAGTAATCACAGTGTATACATTATCCACCAGTAAATCAGCTAAGATTCTTGTATTGGATTTTTAAGAAATCCAAATCTACTCTCTTTTTAATAAAAGTAGACCTACTATATGGTTTCACAGAAAGTATAGTTTCTGATAATTACATACCAAATGAATATTAACATTAAGAATCTACTTGTAGCTATATTAGTATAAGATGAAATTGACTTTAAATGTAACATGACCTCCAGAATCACAAATAAGGAGTTTGGCAAATCTCACCCTTGGTAGAACAACAATTTAACTGGTAAAACATTCAGATATTAAAAAACACAATATTTTAAGTATCTAGATATTATACCAAGCGTATGCAGAAAATGGAGAAACAGTCAGTCGAGGAAATCTACTAAGTCTCGGTTTGGAACAATGAGATTCTGGGGCATTTGAGTTACTACCCATTTTATTGAAATTTCTCCCCAAGTGCACACCAGTCATGTGCAGCCACAAATATGAGGGCACCTACTTCCCTGAGTGCTAATTAGGACAGGCAAGAATGACTCCAAACATTGCTAAATGTCCAAAATTCAGATCAGCCCCAGTTGAGAATCACTGTGATAGATGATAGATTAGATAGGTAGGCAGGCAGGTAGGTAGGTAGGTAGATAGATAGATAGATAGATAGATAGATAGATAGATAGATAGATAGATAGATAGATGGGATGAATATATATATAGGTAGGTAGATTATATAAATATATATGTATATATACACAGAACAGATGCTTATGTGATAAAAGTTCCAAATAATGCATAAAAATGATAGTCACCAAATTCAGAACAGTGATTACCTATATGACAAGATATAAGGGAAAGGATGAAGTTTCTTTTTCATTTATATGGAATGGCTCATGTTTGTGTGTGAAAAGATGATCTGAAATGAATATATGAAATAGTAGCATCTCTTAAATCTGGCCAGTAGGTGCTTGAAGTTCTGCCAGGCTATTTTCTGTATGCATGAATTAATGATAAATAAATATTGAAATTAAAAAGTTTATCACCTGAGTTTGTAAATAATGAAAAGTTTATGCAAATAAAAGGAATTTTGAAATAAACTCCATTAAAGTATGACAAATTATCTCTAAGTGGTCAGGTTACAGTTTATTTTAATTCCCTTCCACATATATACTTCTGTATTTCTCAAATGTCATGCAGTTAATGCTTTCTTTTTCTTATTAAAAATAAGCTTTACATAAAAAGAATCAAGACATTTTTGAAATGGTATTATTACCTCAGGAGCAAGCGGTTAGTTATGGAAGGGCAGTGACTTGGAGTTTTGTGTTGTCAGCTTTTATGATTTTTTAAAACTTAAGTGTTTGGGAATGCAGGTAGCACAGCATAGTTTCTATTAAAATAAAAAGCAATTCTATTGAATGTTTGATTATCCATTATCCATTTCCATTTACCATTCACCATCTCAGTATATAAAATGTGAAAATTCTTACACTAATAGATGTAAGAGCTGGGAGGCTCTAAAGATCAACTAGTTCAAATCTCATTTTACAGATGATAAAATTGAATTCCAAGGAGATTAAATAAGTTACTAAAGGCCATAGAATTAATAATGGCAGAACTGTGACTAGAATTATGTTCAGGAGAGTACCTTTTATCAACTATATCATACTCACTCTGTACTTAACTATTTTCCCTTTGTTAATGGAAATTGCAACAGGAAAAAAAAAGAGGTGGTGAAGAATCCTGGCAGTAGGAACACTGGAAAAATACAAACAACCTAGGCCAGAAGGGGATAAAAGAAGCATTGATCATCAGAAAGAATTGTGGTTGCATCTGTAGCTGCAGCTTTAGAAATCATCCACCAAAAATCAGCTGTGACCTTCTTAAAAGCCATTGGCACACCAAAAGAGTGAGCATCAGAGGAATAAATACTATGGACACATTGACTTACCACACACCAATTTTCTGCCAAGACCTTTGATTGACTGAAACCAAGTGGAAGATAGAGGACAAGGGAAACCATCAATGTTATTTGTAAGGGTGCAATGAGTATGGTGGAGAGTACATCTGGAGGGACTAATGGATTACCCAGTACAACAAAGTACAAGGACAAGCAATAAGGAAGAACTGGGCATGGAGCAGAGGAGACTAAGAGCAAACTGGAAACTTCTGCATCTAGGAACTTCTGCATCCATCTATTACCATATTGAACCTTGATGATCTTCAGAGTAATAATTGCTTCTTCCCTTTGGTTTCCTTAATTTTCAGAAAGTTTATCTTTTGACCAACTCTGATCTGGAGCCATAGAGAAAAAAGGACCTCAGGCCTATAGTACCAAGCTTAACCAGTTTAACTATAGAAAAATCCAGCACAGATATGTTGAATTTGAAATACCTTCCAGATCTCCAAGTGACTATTACTTCAAATCTGAAGTCCAAGTAAAAGGTCCTTCTGGATACTTTGGAGATATCAATAACTGGATATTTTTTTATAAACCATAAGAACAATGAGTTCAGCAAGGAAGTGAGTATAGATGGACAAAAGAAGTACAAGAAAATCTGAGACACTCTGAAGTTAAGATGTAGGAAAATACGGGAAAACCAGGATAAAAGATTAAGAAGAAACAACCAATACATTAAGAGAAAAGTCAGGAGAGCATGGTGTCATGGAAACCAAGTGAAGAAAGTGCTTCATCTATGAGGGATTGAATATCTGGACCAAATAAGAAGACAAAGAATGTCATTGCTCTTGGCAAGGCACAGGTAATCTTGATGAATATTTTGTTGGAGTAATGGGGTCAAATGAAAAATTGGAGTGGATTCATTAGAAATTTGTGTAAGTGTACAGGAGCCAATAACTAACTCTTTCAAGTAATTTTGTGTCAAAGTAGAACAGAAAAATTGCAACGTAGCTACAATGGGAAATGAGGTCATTTATTTTAATGGGAGGAATTAGAGATTGTTAATATGTGAAAAGAACCAAATTGAAAGACAAAATGATGACGCAGGACACATTGTGGAGTAATATCCTTGAGTAAAAGAAAATGAATAGATCTAGTGCGCAGAAAGGGTTAAACCTGGATAGGATCATGTAGAATTCATAAAACACACAACAGAGAAGAGAGTATATATGGAAGTGCAGTTTAGTTGGTAGAAGGGGTAAGTGGAGACTGTGGAATTTATCATCTGATTAAATCTATGTTCTCGGTAGAAAAGGAAGCAAGGCCATCAGCTCAGAATGAAGTTAGAAATGGTGTTGGACATTTGAAGACAGAAGTCATAAAGTATTTATCTAGTAAAGTGGAAGAATAAATTGATTTGGGTAAAGCAGTGTGATTTGGGGGACAATGTTAATGTTTCACTTGAGGTTTCTAGTCATGAGCCTAAAATTCGCTTCTCATGGTTTTAGTTTTTTCCTCATTCATGTTCAACTGTAAGATTAGTAATCTAGAGAAGGTACAAGCTTAGCTTTATCCAGGATTGGGTTATTTCAAAGTAAGTATCATAAAATATGAAGAGTGCAGAAAGGTTAGAGATGTATGCAAAGATGCAATTATGATATGCCGTGGAATTTTAAATGAGTAGAGGCAAGCAAGGCATGTGGAGGGTGTAAGTCTGCAAAATTGTAAAAATGTGTTCATATTAATTGCTTGAAAGTCATTATGGATTGTTGCTTGAGTGAAACTAGAAAAAATAAGAGGCAATGGTAAGACAGTACAATAATGATAGATTCAAAGGAGATGGTAGAAAACTACAGAGATCCCATGGACTCTTCCCCCAATGGAATATTTTACATAACTACAGTAAAGTATCAAAACTAGCAAATTTATATTGATACACTGTGTGTGTATAGTAATGACATTTTACCTATGCCATTTTATCACAGTTGTAGATTAGTGTCAACTACACCACAGTCAAGATACAGCACTGCTCCCTCACCACAGGGATTTTCTTCATGCTACCCCTTTAGAGTCACACTCACCTCCTTTACCACCACTTTCCTTACACATGGCAACCACTAATATTTTCTCCATATCTATAATGGTGTCATCTCTAGAATATTGCTTTAATAGAGTCTAACTTCATTTTTTATGTTTGTTGAGAATTTTCAAACTCCAACCTTCTTGCCCCATGTCTGGTTAAGACAAATAAGAAAGCCCAGGAACTACCTGTTTGGCAACAACAGAGAGTTCAAACCATGCAAACTCCAGCCCACATGCAGGAATACTCACCTCAATCCTGCCAATTAACCACAACAAAAGCCAAATCAGTTTCATGCTACCCCTTTAGCAAGTTCATAGCAGCTTTATTTGTAATAGTCAGAGACTAGAAACAATCCAGATGCATGTCAAGGAGTGAATGGTTAAACATACTATGGTATATCTGTAACATGGAATAACTCATTAATATAAAGGAATAAACTATTGTTACAGGTAAAAATTCATATGGAGCAATCACAAACGCATCATGCTTGGGGAGAAAAAGCTAATCTCAAAAGGCCACGTACTGTATGTTTCCATTTATGTAACTGTTGTTGTCACTATGCAAAAGCAGTTGCTCCCCCCCCCACCAAAACAAACAAACAAACTTGTTTCTGATGTTGAGACTGATGATGCCACAAATGTAACCCGAGGGTATTAAAAGAGTTTATTACTCATGTAATGAAGATTTCTGGGGAGATCATGGCATGCTCCTGAGCAGATCTGGAAACGGATTGAGAGAACAGGGAGGGTTGAGTGGGCTTCTTTTATGTTTGGTTTTTAACAGTTCTAATAGGATGTGCTTATCTTTAAATTTGCCCTTTTTGTGGATTGTGGCAGTTCTTGAATCTGTCATTAATGTTTTCCAGCTTTGAAAGTTTCTCAGTCATCAGTTCATCAAATACTTCTGCTGCACTCTCTTTCGATTCTATCCCTCTGGAACTCTCAGTCCACATTTATCATACCTTTTTGTCATATCCTAAATCTCTCCTCCATTGATGTGTCTCTTATCTATACCATTTTTCTCTTAGTGCTGAGTTTAGAGATTTTATTTTGACTCAACCTCCAGGCTACAATTTTATCTTTAGCTGTCTAATCTGTTATTAAATCAATTCTCTGAGGTCTTCCATAAAATTATTAGATATTTCAGTTCTAAAATTTCCATGTTTTTAATTTAGTTTTCAGTTCTTTCCTAAAATTCTATACTTATTTAATTTCTTGAAATCATCCAAGCTCAGTGGGCAAATTTCAAACTGTCAGCTACTCAAGATTGTTAATAAATGATTATCTTGTGGTTCAGCTTCTAATGTCACTATTTTCTTTTAATTTTTTCATACATTTTTTTATGTCTGGTAATTTTTCATTGCATGCAGCATAGCATATGTAAAAAATGTAGATGTATTATCTGGCTTTGGTATTAGGACGATGTTGGCTTTATGGAACGAGTTAACTAGTGTTCTTTTCCTCTTCATTTTTTTGGAAGAGTTCGAGCAAAATTGGTATTAATTCATCTTGGAATGATTGGAAGAATTCACTTATGAAAACATCTGATCCTGAGATTTTCCTTGTTGAGAGGTTTTTGATGACTGATTCAATCTCTACACGTAATTGGTGTACTGAGGTCCTCAACTTCTGCTCAAGTCAGTGCGTGCTTGTTCATGTGTTTCTAGAAATTTGTCCATATCTTCTAAGTTGTCTAATTCGTTGGCATACAGTTGTTTATAGTATCCTCTTAACAATCCTTTTTACTTCTGTGGGGTCAGTAGTAAGCAGGCAGGTCCTGTTCATTTCATGTATTCATTATATTGGACAGTGTCTGCAAGCATTGGGGCAGGGTGGAGTGTATTTCTCTAGTAGTCCTTCTTGTCAGTGCTTTTCAAAAGATCATTTAGGCTCTCTAAACAAAATGATCAAGATATTTAAGTATAGTTGCTTGAAAGGACAACATATCTTGGCCTGAACTTCTTTGAACTGCTACAAACTAGACTTGGGAGCAACTCCTTTTGCATCTGAAACATATATACAGACCAGAGGGCAGAGGATTAATTTCAATCTCCATTTACTTTGGCATCATCCAGAAACAAAACAAAAGAGCTTTGAGGAAAGAATAATATTACTCCCCTCAGAGTAGCTATCAATACATTGAAAATGGAAGAGTGAACAGTGGATCTAAGACAGTGGTCAGGCAGTGAACAGGGTAGTTATTGCACACACCATGCTACCTTTCATAAAGAAATGTTGTGGTGATTATTTCTGAGTCTAAAATCCAGGAATGTGTCAAAACAACATACCCATATCAGATGAAAAGGCACAGAAGTTTGTTAACAAAAGATATACTCTCAAAGATTAAAGGTATTTTTAAAATCATGAAACATTTTTATTTCATAAATTGCTTTGAAGTATTTATTTAAAAGTCAATAAATTATACCCCTATTGAGATGGATTTTGTTATTTATTTTCTCAAAGGGTCAAAATTATTTTTCAGTTAACTGATTAGTTTTTAATTTCTTAACTGGAATTGAGAAAAAATTGAACATTACTGTGCTTATGTCTTCCCTTTATGTTCAACATCTATGTGGTGAAAAACTTGAGCTCTGTACTTTAAAAGACTGTTTTATTTTATGGTACTGTATATTGTCTTTTATGTTCAAACAGTGTTATTATAATAAAAAGCTTTCTGATGATTTATGAAATATAACTTATAAAAAAGACTTTTATGATTGTTATAATTCAAAATTTAGAATCTGCTAAACTTACAACTTGTAACTTTTGGGGGAGGAACTTTGTCCCAAAACAAAATCTAACCTTCTGAAATGACTAAAAATGTCTGTCTGGTAATTGTGATTCTTCACAGAGACTTTCTTAGGGCTTTTGAAATATAGTGTTTTGGTTTGCTAAAACTACCAGAATATGGTATATTGGAAGTGGGTTGGCTTTTGCAATGGGGATTTATTAACTTACAAACTACAGTTCGTAGGCTTTGAAAATGTTCAAATTAAGGCATCAACAGGCTGCTGTCTGGAATCTGAAGACAGATTCCTAACTTCCAGGACACCTCCATCACATGGGAAAGCACAAGGCCAGCATCTGCTGTTCCTTCTCTCCCCGATTTTGTTGCTCTCAGGTTCTGGCTTCAATAACTCTTTCAGCTTCTGTGGGTCATTGCATGCTTCCTCAGGATTTTTCTCTCTTGTAAGCTCAGTCTGGGTATTTCTCTTTGAGCTCTGGCGTTTTTCTTTTTTTATCCTCATGAAGAACTCCAGTAAAGGTTTAAAACCCACCTTGAATTGGGCGGGTCACAGCTCAATTGAAACAACCTAACCAAAGGTCCCATCCACAATAGGTCTGTAGCTATACAAATGAATTAATATAACATAGCATTTTCTGTGGCATGTAACACCTTCAAGCCAGCCTACCTTTGAGTGCCACAGGTAGTATTTAAACTACGTCTCAAACCAGCACATAGGGCTTCTGAAAAGCATTTCAGAATCTATCCTTTCTATACTGTCATTCATTATGATGGATCTGCTCTCTTATTCACTATTTGTTAATGTGTTATCAAATCTGTTGAATTCAAGGGAAGAATTTACTTTAAAATGAATTTAGGTGGATGATATGGTGCAGATTAATTTCAAACTACTCTCTGTATAACTGGATTGATTTTTTAAACATTTTTTATTGTGGAAAATAACATATATACAAGAAGCAATAAATTTCCAAGTACATTTTAACAAGTGGTTATGCAACAGATTTTAAAGTATGATATGGGTTACAGTTCCACGATTTTTCATTTTTTCTTCTAGTTGCTCCAAGACACTGGAGACCAAAAGAAATACCAATATATTGATTCAGCACTCATATTCTTTATTAAATCCTATCTGCTCTATTATACTCTTCCTTCTCTCATTTTTCTCCCTTTTGTGAAAAATAACATATATACAAAAAAAAAAAAAACAATGAATTTCAAAGTACATTGCAACAATGAGTTGTAGAACAGATTTTAGAGTTTGGTATGGGTTTCAATTCCACAATTTTAGGTTTTAATTTCTAGCTGCTCTAAGGTACTAGAGACTAAAATAAATATCAATATATTGATTCAACACTCATACTCATTTGTTAAACCTGACCTTCTCTGTATAACTCCACCATCACCTCTGATCATTCTGTTACTGTTTAGGGGTATTTGAGCTATGGCTATTCTAACTTTTTCATGTTGGAAGGGGCCGTCAATAATATGGGATAGGGGGATAAAACTAGTTGATGTTCCTGAAAGGCTGGCCCCTCTGCATTTCGGGACTAATCTGGTCCAGGGACCCATCTGGAGGTTGTAGGTTTCTGGAAAGTTACCCTATTACATGAAACCTTTAGAATTTTAAATAGTGCCTTAGGTATTCTTTAAGATTGGCAGGAATGGTTTTGGTTGAGATTTGGCAAGTTATGATAGTAGCAATGTCTAACTAAAGCTTGTGTAAGAGTTACCTCCAGAGTAGCCTCTCAACTCTATTTGAACCCTCTCAGTCACTGATATCTTGTTAGTTACACATCTTTTACCTCTTTGGTCAGGACAGTATTGTTGATCCCATGGTGCCAGGGCCAATCTCATTCCTGGGGGTCATCTCCACGTTGTTAGGGAGGCTTTCATCCCTGGATGTCATGTCTCATGTAGGGGGGAGGGCAATGATTTCACTTGCAGAGTTCAGCTTAGAGAGAGAGGCCACATCTGAGCAACGAAAGAGGTCCTCTGAGGTGATTCTTAGGCGTACCTATAGGTAGGTTAAGCTTCTCCACTAAATACAAAAGCCCTAAGGAAGTCTCTGTGAAGAATCACAATTACCAGACAGACATTTTTAGTCATTACAAAAGGTTAGATTTTGTGTTGGGACAAAGTTCCTCCCCAAGAAGTTACAAGTTGTAAGTTTAGCAGATTCCAAATTTTGAATTATAACAATCATAAAAGTCTTTTTTATAAGTTATATTTCATAAATCATCAGAAAACTTTTTATTATAATAACACTGTTTGAACATAAAAGACAATATAACAAGAGCAAGCCTCAAAATCAAGGGCTTGGCTTATTGATTTGGGTGTCCCTAATGTTTGACATGGGATCCAGGGTTTCCCCACTGGTAAAGTTTAATAGCTCCATATTGTTTCTCCCATCCTTCAAGGGACTTTGCCAATGCTTTTTGATTATCTGCGTAATATACTTTGGGATGTAACCAAGCATTATATTAAGCTATACAGGATTAAAGAGTCTCATTCTTATTCTGGGCTCCTGTGTTTGGATGGTTTAAATGATCTATCCAGACAGGTTGAGTTAGATTAAGTGCTTCAGAAAATTTATGTTCTGTACAAAATAAACCTTTCTTCCTTTGGTCTCAAAGAGTAGGTGAAGTTCTAAAATACAGGCAATTTCTTCCTTACCCCTGTATTCTGAATTACCTTAATTCTGACCTGATAGACTTTGTTCTTATCTCTCAATACCAGGTTTTACATACACAAAACAGACCCTCAAAATCCAGAAATAACATTTACCGCTCCAGATTAAATGCAACTGCTATAAGAGCTTACAGTCAAGGCCCCCGTTTTCTTATAAGTATTTTCTGAATGAGACCATACAATGTTTGCTCATTTGGTTTTGGCTTATTTTGCCGCACCAAGTATCCCACATGTTCATTCACATCATTGCATGCCTCAAAACTTCATTCTTTTTTGTAGCAGCACAATGTTCAATCATATGTGTACACCATCCTTCATCAATCTAATTCTCAGTCAGTGTGTCTTTCAGCCACCTCCATCTGCTGGGCCTCATGTATAATGTCCAAATTCAATAGTCCATCAATTTTAGATGATTTCATTGTTCCCAAGAGAAAGATAGCCAATAAACACACCCTCACCAAATAGAAAATCCAAACGTCTTGATAACTCTTGGCCCTCCCCCCATTATGTAACCCTGGTATTGCTGCAGTATTGTTGATGTTTTCCTGTTAAACATAGCCCATAGCATGCAATAGCATTTTTCCCTTTATACCTCTAAATTATACATTCTTTGTACAAGATTCATGCCTTGGTAGTAGTTCATGTAAGAACTTATTTATATTTGTAGTGTTAATCAGTGGGACACATGAGTCTATACAACCCCTTTCAATCATGTTCACCTTTAATATGGTAATATTACTTATAGACTCACTAGTGAACTGCCTTCGCTTCTATTTACTTACTATTACGTTCAACCTCATTAGCTAACTGTTCACCCATCTTAAGCTTCTGTATATCTCTAGATCCCCTATTTTCTCTATTATAAGCCTCTGATTTTACCTTTACCATAGTCATAAAAGTGAAATCATACAGAATCTATCCTTTCATGTCTAACTTATTTCATTCACTATTATGTCCTCAGGGTTCATCCATCTTGTCATGTGATTCAGTATGTCATATCATTTTACAGCTTTATAATATTCAATCATATGTATATACCACATTTTTTAATCCACTCATCTGTTCATGGGCACATGAATTGTTTCCATCTTTGGGCAATTGTGAATAATGCTTCTATGACCATCAGTGTGCAAATCTTGCATCACTGCTTTTAGCTTTTCTGGGTATATACCAAATAGTGATATTACTGGGTCATAGAGCAACTCAATATTTAGTTATCTGATGAACTGCCAAAATGTCTTCCATAGTAGCTATACCATTATACATTTCCACCAGCAGTGCATAAGTCTCCCAATTTCTCCACATCCTCTCCAACATTTGTAGCTTCCTGTTTGTTTAATAGCAGCCATTCTTATAGGTGTGAGGTGGTATCTCATTGTAGTCTTGATCTGCATTTCCCTTATAGCTAATGAGAATGAGCATCTCTCCATGTGCTTTTTAGCCATCTGTATTTGCTCTTCAGAAGAATGTCTAGCCATATTTTTAACCCAGTTTAAAATTGGGTTGCTTGTTTTTCTGTTTTTGAGTTGTATGATTTCTTTGTATACACAGATATCAAACCTTTGTCTGATATTGATTTCCAAATATTTCCTCCCATTGAGTTGGCTGCCTCTTCACCTTTTTGACAAAGTCTTTTGAGGCACAAAAGCATTTGATTTTGAGGAGCTCCCATTTATCTATTTTTTCTTTTGTTTCTTGTGTTTTGGGTGTAAAGTTTAAGGAAGCTACTTCCTACTACTAGGTATTGAAGATGTTCCCTACATTTTCTTCTATGAGCTTTATGGAACTTGTTCTCATATGTAGGTGTTTGATCCATTTTGAGTTAATTGTAGTGTAAGGTGTAAGGTGGTAAGGACCATCTTTCATTTTTTCAGTTATTGATATCTAAGTCTCCCATTCCCATTTATTGAAAAGACTAAATGGATTAATTTGAAAATCTGCATGAATATTTTGTAAATTTTATGAGTAGCCTGGATGAAGTTCACAAGGAGTTTTATGATGACTGATAATACTAGTATAGAGTCCTCAGTCTAGAAGCCAGAAGACCCAGGGTAACCATCCATTATTTCAGTCCTTCGTAAAGACTTGAGTAATTGGCCAATTGTGAAGCCCTTATACCTTGTCCTAGCCATTGAAAACCTCTCTCACAATTGACTCCTCATGCAAAGGGCCAGAAGCTAACCTCCTCTAGGCCTTTTAGCCATGGTCACTTGAACAATTTTTGTTATTTGGTTCTGGTTTTATAATACTCAATAAATGTTGAAGAGTCTACTCTGTGTTCTCAGAATTTTTGCCTTCAAATGGAACCCAATTTAGAAACACTGAACTACAGTACTGAAAGTACATTAGTAATCACCAATAGAGGATTTTTTAAACAACCACTTTTCTTTTTGTAAGTATCCAAACATAATTTCAAACCATAATTATATCAAAAAAAGTTTTAGAGAGAGTCACAATCTTTCTCAACAACAGCATATGGAAACCCATCTAATGTCTCTTGCGGCTTATTACACTAGTAGATTTTTCTCCCTGAGGACTGAAAGCAGAGTCTATAAATGTGTTTCCTCTTACAACATTCTTAAGTGATGCTATATGAAAAATGGCAAATAAAATAGAACCAATTTCATTACTTCACTAATGATTGGTTTACATAGCATAACATCAGTGTGAAAATCTATATGATGCTGAATAAGATCTACATATGAATACACAATTTGAATTAAGAATATTATAAAATGCAGTGTGTTATAAATTTTAGATATAATCAGCCCTCCCATATGCTCACCTCAGCCTTTGCCTTTCCTAGTTAACCATTTTATGTAGTTCACTCTCAAGAAAATATGTCCTTAATAATTACCAGAAATGACAACATTGTCAAGTTTCTATGCCACATGAACACACATCTTCTTGACATTACATTTCCCAACCACTCTATAACTGCCTTTACCCTTTAGTGTTAAGCTAACATAAATATTTTCTTTTAGGTTTTACCCATCTGATGTTTTCTAAATTGTTAAATAGTATAGTAGAAAGATTGCTGGGATTAGAGTGAGAATATACATGCCATTTTCTGCCCTTGCTAGGGTTTGAGAGAACATAGGAAATTCACTTATACTAAGAGTTTTGGTATCCTCATTCATAAAATGAAGATGGTATCTACTTCACAAAAGTGTTATGGCATTTTAATGCGACTTCATACATATAAGTAAATTGCATTGTTAATATATACTAAGAGGATATAAACATAACATTTTTCAGTTATAAATACTTCTGCAATCAAGATATGTTTTATAATCAATTTTTGAAAAGTAATTCTTGTATCAGGCCTTTGGTCTTTTGCCCAATAAAAGCTGTCATTATTTCTGTGACATCTTCTACCAACACAGGTGGCATAGAATTAAGGAATTATGATATATAGCAACTTTGGACAATGCATTTGAACTCACAGATTACCACAGACATGTTTGTGTGCTAAGAGCTTGGTATAATCTTACTCTCAGGTATATGGCTGTTGGTTAAAGAAAATATCATGATAGCCTGCTGTAACACAATGGAGGAAATCTTTAGGGTAATCCCAGGAAGCCATAAAGATAACTGATTTCTACCTGTATAATAAAGCATCAATTTTGAGCTGTCAAAATTGCCATGAAGTAGATAAAGTTGGTCTTCCATGTGTAGGAGGATGGCTTACATCAAAGGTGAGATACAAAGGAGAGATTGAGGATCAAGTGAGCAAGAACATGGTGCCAGAGATGAGGAAGAGCAATGGAGCTCCCCAAGCACCCTCAAAGCTGATATGGACACTTGATTTTATACTGTATGAAATGTTACAGGTTTTACTTCAGTCATAAAGTTCAAGGTGACTTTAGCAGGCTAAGGGACACAGGGCACCTTGGCAGTAAATACTTAAGTCACTTTGGAGTCTATCAGTAAGGAAATGTATCCATTTATTCCATTTCTATATACCATATTCAAATGGATACTAAGAAATATATGTTTAGGAGGGGTTTCCAGGTAATATGGCAGAATGGGGAGTTTCAAGATTCAGTTTATCTTTCAGCAGCTAGTAAACAGCCAAGAACTATCTGAAACACTTCTTAGGGGGCTTCAGAGAGCAGAAGAACAGTATACACCATCCAGGGAAGAGCAGAAGAAAAAGACTGATAAATTGTGGTGAAGATTTGTGAATAGAGCTTCCCATGCTGTAGAGACTGGTGCTTTTCTCTATTCTCATGGTAGGCCACTATGAGATCCAGTCCCTGGCTGGAAATATAAGTCCCCTTCCCCAAGAACAACCAAACATGGATCATGGCTTTTGTTTGGTGAAATCATTTCACTGGGACCCAGCTCTTGAGGGCAGCAATAGTTTCAACCCCATCACTGACGGGGTGAAATCAGGGGTGATTTAGAGACACAATGCCTTCTTGGGGCTGCAGGGAATAATGTGCTAAGGTATAACTCTTCCCCAAGAATGAAGGTGGGGGCATGGCTGAGCACGAATTCTGGCTTTTGAGTAGCAAATTCAGGTCCCTGGGCCTTGGCTCTGAGTTACAGGTTTCAACCCACTGCCTGGCTGGCAGCTTTTGTTTCATCTATGCCCAGATAGCGGCGAAGTCAGTTGAAACAACCACCTTAGGGCTGTGGGGAACAGTTTGCTGAAGGTCACCATCTTCTGGGCAGGTCAGGAAAGAACACAATTGGGGAGCCATCAAAGAAAAGTTTGGCGTTCTTCCGGGGGCTCTTCCCCAGGGCACTTTGGAACCGCTCTATGTCCCCTTTGTGGGTCTCTGGCCCTGTTTTGACTGGAAAATACTAACTTAGGAAAGTTATTTCCAGGGTGATCCTCCTCTCAGAATTTGCCCTCCAGGCAAAAGCAGCTAGAGACAATAAGAGGAGTGTTAAAAAACTGTAGATGCAGGTCAAAAACACACAGAACTGATCAACATTCTCGGGGAATAAATAAGGAAAAGGAAGTTTTCTCCTAGGGGTGAAACAATTGCACAAATAGTACAATCTCAAAAATTGTACTGTATATCCAGGGCAAGAATCAGATGAATAAAACATGGAAAAATATGATCACTTAAACACGCGATATATATAGAATAAGTAGAACCAAATTTCTAAGAAGAGCCTTAGCATGAAGCCAAGCAACAAGAAAACTCTAGGCAACAGAGAGAAACTGAACTCCCTAGTAAGTTCATCAAGATAATCAGATTTCTATACACAACAAAACCTTACAAGCCATACTAAGAAACAAGAATATATGACCCAGTCAAAGGAATAAATCGGAACTTCAGAGGAATCACAGAATTTGGAAACAACTAATCAAAGATGTTCAAACAAATCTCCTAACTTGGTTCAAGAGATGAAGGAAAATATGGCTAAATAGGTACAGTATATTAAGAAGACTGTGTGTGAGCACAAAGAAGAATTTGAAAATATAAAAAGGAACATAAATTATGGGAATGAAGAGACACAATAGAAGACATTTAAAATATACTAGAGGCATTTAACAGCAGATTTAAACAGGCAGAAGAAACATTCAAAGAACTAGAATACAGAACAATTGAAACCTTACAGACAGAAGAACAGATGGAGAAAATAATGGAAAAAAATTGAGCAGGGCCTCAGAGATTTGAATGACAGTACAGAGTGCACAAACATATACATCATGGGTGTCCCAGAAAGAAAAGAGAAGGAAAAGGGGGCAGAAAGAATTTGAGGAAATAATGGTCAAAAATTTCCCAACTCTTATGAAGGACAGAAATATACATGTTCAATAAATGCAACAGCCTCCAAACATACTAAACCCTAGTAGACCCACTCTGAGACAAATACCAATCAGAATGTCAAATGCCAAAAAATAAGGAGAGAATCCTATAAGCAGCAAGAAGAAAGTGATTCATTACATATAAGGGTATGATATGATCCAAATGAATGATATAGATTATTTATCAAATTTTGGCTAGGTGAATCTCCTGCCTTGTTTTAGTTCAGAAAACTCTAAATTCCACCTTTGGATACAGCAAGCCTTCCTGCTAGGCAGGGAAGAAAGGCCAAGAATTGCAGTTCAAACTAGCCAATTTAGAAAAAGAATACAAATGGAAAACAAGGTCGTATGTGTATTTTACTTTTAAAATGTCTGTTTCTCCAGCTGGGAAAATCAACTCTGTGAAAATAGGGATAACATTGTTTTTTTTTTTTTTTAACCACAGTTTCCACAGGATTTAATTACAGTGCCTGGTACATAATAATGTCTCAATATATCTCTGTTGAGTGAATGAATGAATGTTGTCTGAGCAAAAATTTTGAAGACAAAGCAAACATGACTAGCTTACTAGTCTGGAGAAGGTATTCATTGTGATGGAAACCAAATCCTACAAATGTTTTCACAGGGATATTTTAAAGCACAGAGGTAAAACACCTTAATGTGGTAGAGAATGCTTTTTGTAAATTGGGTTCCTGGGTGGCAGACTGTAAAATTCATATTTGGTGAATTAAGTTTATTGGGGAGTGGCATCTGGGTAAGTGAAGAAAGCAAATGGGGAAGAGGGTGAATGAAGCTTAACTGTGACGCAGTTGCATCAATGGCCTCAGCTCATCCTGAAGAGATCTCTGGAGCTGCAACTGTCCTTGAGAATAAGCTTAAATCAGTGAAGAGGAGATCTCAGTGGCATCTATTAAATGAGAAAGGAGTTGAGCTCCAAGAGCACGTCTAACAGCTAGGATATAAATTGTACCCTTGAATAATGACAAACTGATATTCTAGAGTCTTGTTTTACCTATATATACCCAGTTTCTCCAATGCTGTAAAAACTCTGACTAATTTGTGAAGTGGAGATAATGGAAACGTTTTAGAAATGAAGACCAAATTAGTGGTTGCCCGGGATGGAAGAGTCACCAGGTGGTGATCAAAGAGCAAAATATGAAGGATTATTGTGCTGATGGAAGCTTTAGTATCTTGACTGTGGCAGCAGATACAAAAACCTACATGCATGAAAAAGTTTTATAGCACGAAATACACACATACCTGTGCACAAACATACACATGAGTGTAAATAAAACTGAGGAACTCTATTGGTTAAGATGGGTGGATTGTATCAACACCAATATCCAAGTTGTGATATTGTACTACTGTTTTAGAAAATGTCAGCATGGTTGAAATTGGGTAAAGTGTACATGGAATGACTTTGCATTACTTCTTACAACTGCATGTAAATTTACAGTGCTATCAAGTAAACTTTCCACTTAAAATAAAAAAAAATATATGAATGGGTTATCAGTGGGTACTTTAAGTGGTAGAGTCCTCTTGAGAACTCAGATTATTGCTCGCTGTAAGAATTTAGATATGAGTCAAGATTAGTAACATTAGAAGTATCCCAGCACTATCTAGAAGGCTTCCTTATTTCTTGCCTATTTCTACAAAATATTCAACAAAGCAGACAACTTCCTATCTTCTGCCACCTTCTCTACAAGAAATTGAAGATGATCACTGACTTTGAGAAAGTCTGATGACTTTGATTAGAAAGCAGAATTTGCAGAGCAACCTATTAAAGTGTGGTAGAGAATGCAGGGTCTTTAAGAACAAAAGCAGAATTGGCCCTTAGATATTGAACACTTATCATGTGTCAGGCTCTGTACTTATTGTATGTTCTTTAACTCTTTTAATCTTTGTAACAGCACCATTAGGAAGATATTATTATTGCCATTTTACAGGGTAATTAATAAATTTCCCTAGTCATAGAGCTAATGAGAGGCAGAACTGTATTCATATTCAGAACTTATTTTTTTAATTTCAAAGCTTGAGGTCATAATCATGTCTTGGTTGCTTGAGCTTCTATCATAAGTACCAGACAATTGGTTGGCTTCAACAACAGGAGTTAATTAGTTCATGGTTTTGATGCTAGAAGATGTCAAAAATCAAGATATTGACAAGGCTTGTTTTCTCCCCTGAAGACAGTATCATTCTGGTGCTGGCTGCTGGCAATCCTTGGGGTTCCTTGGCTTTTAATTTTGCCCTTGTTCTTTGTGACTTCTGTGACTTCTGGGTCCTCTTTATAAAGCCTCCAGTAAAATCTGGATTAAGACCCATCTTCATTCAATTTGAGGCCCACCTCTACTAAAAACAATGTCTTCAAGAGGCTCTACTTACAATAAGTTCACACCCACAGGAATGTGGATTAGTATTATGTTTTTTTCTGGGATACTAACACAATCTACCACCACAACTATGGCATAATGTAAGCAAAATATAATTTAGTGAAGCTCAGAATCTGGAGTATTGGACAAAGAATGAAAGAACATATCTTAACTATGTATTTTGTGACTCCAGGTAGACATACTGAAGTGGAAAAAATATTTGGGGTAAGGGATCTAGGCAGTGATTCAGGGATCATTCACTCTCGCATTTCAAGCACGCTCCAAAAAGAGTGAGCATTGCTGTCGAATCTCCAGGAAAGGTGGAATGTAGCTATTTTTGAACAATATGTATTTTTCTTTTGGCAGGTTTCCTGTGTTGGAACTTTAAAGTAAATATATATTTTATCTGATCTAAATTATAGTTTATTGTAACTTGAGAGACTTGTGGAAACCTAGCTGGGGTTATCTTTGAAAAAGTCATTTTTTCTATTTTCTTCACAAAGAAGAGTTCACTATAAAAGTATAGTTCACTACACTGTAGATAATCTAATAAGAAAATTCAGACTGCAGGTGTAATGTGAGCAACGTGTGTTGATGCAGATGCAAAACCAGTATAAAGCATGCTTTCTTCTCTCTCTTCTCTTTTTAAAAATGTCTTTTTAGTCACATTTTCTCCCATAATCTGCCTCCTCTTTTTTCTTTTTCTCTCTTTTCCTGGGTTTGCCTTTTGTTCTATTCTGTGTTACCTAACAATATTGTCTGTTTTATCTACAAATGCAGTCACTTAATCCCTATCACTTTATCTTAAGAGGGGAATATGCTGTAAACCCACCCCCACATCCTCCTTCCCTTCTAAAAATGCATTCCCGTGTGTCCTGAGAATAAGCTACAACATCAGCCTAAACATTCTTATTTAGTACAATTTTATCATTATATAATAATAATAAGAGTTCCCGCACTTCTTAAATTGGTCTCTCATAGTATATATTCTTAAATTTGTGCATATCCAATTTCTATGCTGCACTTCATGATGCACATTTTATTTTACAGTGTGAGCTATTTTTGTTTGACAAAACTCAGATTTTTCTCCCTCCAAGCCATTCCTCAGTAATTGTACATTCTTCTCATGTGGGGCTAGCCAAACTCAGCCCAACAGAGGTCTGTGCTGCATACTATCCAAGAGGCACAGGCCAGCATCCTGCTGTGATGATTACAGATCTTCTTAGTTTTGATGAAAGGGGAAAGAAGCAAAAACACAGTTAGCTGTAAGTCCCAGTACACCTGCTTATCTTGATAGAAGTAAAATAACTAGGCAAGTATTCTAGAAATATCAGGCTGTAAAACTAGATCTCCCTGGATTTGCACTGGCCAATTTAGCTAAAGAAGTTATAATTTAGAGTCATTTTTCTTTCATATAAATATGGAATAAAAGCTGCTTTTTTTGTACTAATTAACTTTGATGTGTTTCTTTCTTGGTTTTTCCAGATGTACTTAAGTTGCTGCATCAGTTTATATTCCTCTCTCTTTGCAGATTTGTGGAATCTAGATAGAAATCTTTCTAAAGTACTTCAAAGCCCAAATTTATTCAGAAATATACTCTTCAGAATAATCAGAAACATATTAAAAGTGTATTCAAAAAAGAGAGATGTGATTGAAGGTTGCATTGAAACCAGTTTATAATTATTTATTTAAAGGTCATTTTCATTTCATTTCCCCAATGGCTAACAGGAAACAGAGCCCTTCAAATCTCAGCAATACTTAGAAAGAAGGACAAAGTGCACTAAAGTTCTTCATATTGGGCACTGTAGGGAAAAAATTTTGCCCTCAGAGACCCATTTTATTCCATACATGAGTTCAAAAAAGACTTTTTCAATTGATTTGAACTCATTTGAGTTGCCATTTTTAAATAGTCTTTCAGCTATATTCCAAAAGCCTAGGAATTTATTTCCCCTGATCTGGAATAATCGTGACAATCATTACTCATTATTTAGCAATTTCAAAGCCTCTGAGATACTAAGTATATTAAGTGGACTCATTTAATATATATTTCTGTTACAATAGACTCTTCCTAACCTCAAAAATACCCAGCCTATGTTCTTAAAGTAATTATAATGCTTAAACTTTTCTGTGCCAAATAAACCAATTAACTCCACAAAAATACTTACTGGGCAGAGGCCAAAAAAAAAAAAGCGTTATTAAATTGACAACAATGTGGGTGGAAGTAGTTAGAATTTTTCTAAACTCATAAAAGATCAAAGAAAAAAAATAATTACCAGAGAGCTGTATACCTAAAAGCACACTATTTACTTTGAGTTGAGTCTTGGAACCTTAGAGTTAGAAGGAAAGTTACAGCAAAGGTGCTCTAACCTCTTCAAGATTGAAGACTCTTTTGAACTTCTAATAAATGCTATGAACCTTTTCTTTAGAAAAATGTCTAAATTAAATACTCATAAAACTTTTGCTTAAAATTGCAGATAGTTCATAGGAATTCTGAAGATCTCTTAGAGATCTTATATCCCAGGTTAAAAGTCCCTGCCTTACATATAGCCAGTTCCTACCTTTTATTAAATACATTTATTGTCTTTGTAATCTATATAAGTGATGATCTGATCTTTCATGAACACCTCTAGTACCAGGAAAGTTACTACTTTATACAATGTTTGATTTTTGGTTAGCTACAGTTGTTCACAAAAAAGTCCTGCCTCATATTAAAACTGAACTCTAATTCTTTTTAAATTCTATTTAACCTTAGTTCTGAATTCTTTAGCTGCAAAAGTAAATCCCTTTTCATCTAATAACCTTGATATATAAAATAAAGCTATAATTGCCTTTTAAAATTTCTTCTTTTCAGGCCAAATGTCCCCCAAACCTTCAATCAGTCTCTTAAAACCTGGTTTTGAGGCCCCTCAGAGTCCAGATTGCTCTTGTCTGGTTGGACTCCAATTTGGAATGTCCTCCTTAAAATATGACAGTCAAAGATTGGGGCACATATTGTCTGATCAAATAAGAGCCCGTTTTCCCTTACTGTATGGGGTCAAAACATCAGAGGGTGATATTAGGCACATTCTCCCTGAAACTCCAATTCTTGGGGATAACATTATTAAGAATCAAACACAGTAAGTATTACTAGCACCACACTTATGAATTTATCAGGAAATTTGAGGCAAAAGGAGATGATATGAGCCTCTGAATCTCTCTTTAACATTTTATCCATGAATTCTCAGTAAATCGGGACAAGAATGTCACTGTCGCTAAGAAAAATGAAAATAAAAACAATTATATTGTACACTAAGTGGGTAAAGATTGTATTATTGAGGGTAATAGTCTTTATGGAATTCCAAAAAGAAAGTAAGCAATTCGCCACTTTTTATTCAGACATTGGATGTGGGGTTCAGGAACACTGTGCAAATGTCCTAGATGAAATGTCTCTTATCTGTCCTCTTCTTTTCCTGATTTGACACTCACAAAGACACTTTCTACTTATTTGTTATATTTCTCAAGGTCCCTTTTACTGGAAAGGAGAAGCCCTTCATAGAAAATGTAAGCATTCCAGTCACTGAAATGTAAACTTTATCCCTTTTCACCACCACTGTTATTTAATTCAGTCACAGCAGTGACTCATACTTGGTGTGAGTCCATTAAAAAACTGAATAATTTTACCTCTTTTATTAGGTCATGTTTTTTATATGTGTCATTTTTAGTTGAGTTTTGGATCTAAGGACAGAACATTACCATAAATTTGTGACTTAAGTTCTTCTGGAACAAACAACATCAATCAAGTTATTTGGATATAAACTCTGTTGTTCATTGGCTAGTAGTTCTATTGAAATAACAACAACAGCTAGTGGGATGAGGTTGATATGCTAGTTCTATTATCTAAAGTTTTTGCAAAACCCTCCCAGCTTTCATGATTTAAAAACTTAAATCTTATCCTCTATATACCTTTGAGAAGAATATTGGATAAGAAAAGACTAAGTACCACCAGTAGAGATATTGGTGAAATTTGATAGATTACTATTAGGTACCATTCACCTCTGCTTTCATTTGCTTAAGCTATTACAGTGAATTACCACAAACTTTGGCTTAAAAGAGAAATGTATTCTTGTGCAGTTCTGGAGTCTAAAAGTCCTAAATCTAACCTGGGATGCAGCCCTTCCTGGGGCTCTATGAGAGAATCCATTCCTTGCCTTCTCCAGGCTCAGGTGGTTGCCTTGGCATTTCTGGGCTTGTGGCTGCATCACTCCAATATCTGCTTCCATCTTCATATCATCTTCTCCTCTGTGTGTATATCTTCTCTTGTGTCTCTTATAAGGACACTTGTCACTGGATTAAGGGCCCACCCTGATAATCCAGTATGAATCCAGTTAGGATCAAGATACTGAATTAATCTGCAAAGACCCTATTCTAGTTTGCTAGCTGCCAGAATTCAATATACCACAAATAAAAAGGCTTTTAAAAAGGGGAATTTAATAAGTTGCTAGTTTGCAGCTCTAAGGCTGAGAAAATGTCCCAGTTAAAACAAATCTATAGAAATGTCCAATCTAAGGCATCCAGGGAAAAATACCTTGGTTCAAGAAGGCCGATGAAGTTCAGGATTTCTCTCTCAAGTGGAAGGGCACATGGTGAACACAGTCAGTTTCTCTCTCATCTGGAAAGGCACATGGTGAACACAGTCAGGGTTCCTTTCTCATCTGGAAGGGCACATGGTGAATAGTGTCATCTGCTAGCTTCTTCTCCTGGCTTCTTGTTTCATGAAGCTCCCCGGGAGGCATTTTCCTTCTTCATCTCCAACGACCGAGAGGCTTGTGGACTCTCTGCCTCTCGTGGTTATGTCATTCTCTGCTCTCTCAGAATTGCTCTCATTCTCCAAAATGTTTCCTCTTTTATAAGGCTTCAGAAACTAATCAAGACCCACCCAAATAGATGGAGACACGCCTCCGCTTATCCAGCTTAACAATCACTCCTGATTAAATCTCATCTCCAGGAAGATGATCTAATTGCAGTTTCCAAAACACAGTGCTGAACAGGGATTAGAAGAAGTGGCTGCCTTTACAACATGGTATTAGGATTAACACATGGCTTTTCTAGGGTACATGCATCATTTCAAAGCAGCACAGACCCTATTTCTAAATAAGGTAACATTCACAGATTCTGGGACTTAGGACATGGATGTATCTTTTTGTGGGCTACTGTTCAGCCCAGTATAGCATCCCAGTCACTCTTTGCCATACTACTTATTTTAATTTCATCATAGAACTTGAATGTGGAATGCTTTTGGACACAGTGACTCTATTCCTTAGTAAACAGAGTGTAATCAATGTCCTGGATTCTGATCAGTGACATGGCAATTCCTCCTCTCTCTTGGATAGCAGATTAGTTAGAAGACTGAGAGGTCTCTCATTTTCTAACTTTCTCTAACCAGCTGTCATACAGGACCTGAGACCTGCCAAAAGCCATGTGAGTGAACGATCATCTCCTAGTAATGTGTTCAGATGTAACTTAATTCCTGGCCAATATCTTTACTGTAACTTTATGAAAGATCTTGAGGCAGATGTATCGAGCTAAACCATGCCCAGATTCCTGACCAAAAAAACAAACAAACTGAGATAATAAATGTTAGTTGTTTAGAGCCCCTAAATTGTGGAGTTACACAATTCTAGATCACTAATACACTGCTACACTAAAATAATTAGTTTGAAGATTATTTTCAAACTTTGAAGTGCTTCTACGAATGGAAAATCTTACCCATTACACGTTGCTTTTATATTTATATTACCCATATTTTTTTATGGTAAGTGTCTTAATTTGCTGGAGCTGCTCTAACAACTTAACAGATACTATTTGGCTTAAACAAAAAGAATTTATTGTCTCGGTTTTGTAAGATAGAAGTCCCAAATCGAGGTGTCAGCATGCTTTCACTGAAGTCTGTAAAATTCTTGTGGTGGCTTGTCAGCCATCTAAAACTCAATCTCTACCTCCCATGGTCATATGTGTCCTTTGTCTCCTACTCACTTCTACTCTATTTCCAATTTTCCTCTGCTTATAAGGGCTCCAGTCATCTTGGATTAAGTGTCATCCTGACTCAGGCTGGCCACACCCTAATCAATTACATCTTCAAAGATTCTGTTTACAGATGGGTTCACCTCCACTAGATCTGGAGTTAGAACTTTAACATGTCTTGGTGGGAGACATGATTCAACCCATAAGAGTAAGTGAGAAATCCTCTATTCAGATTCTGAGGTATCATAATTCTACTGTCATGTACCAATAATATATTACATTTAATTTTGAATGTATCTAGTTTATCTACAACTAATATAAGTTCATTTAAAAATGTATTAAAAGCATCTTTGAATTTCAGTGGCATTTGTTTAGATTGTTAACGCTGCTGGAATGCAATATACCAGAAATGGAATGGTTTTTATAAAAGGGATTTATTAAGACACGAGTTTATACTCTAAGGCCTTAAAAATGTCCAAACTGAAGCATCCAGAAATAGATACCTTGACTCTGAAGAAAGGCTGAATGGAATCCAGGGTTTCTCTGTCACCTGGGAAGGTATGTGGCTGGCATCTGAGGTCCTTACTTAGCTTCTCCAGGGCAAAACTCTGGGTTCTGGCTTGCTTAGTATCTCATGGGAAGACACATGCAGTGTCTGCTGGCCCTTTGCTCCCAGGTTTCACTGCTTTCAGCTCCTAGTTATAGTGATCTCTTGTCTGAGCTTCTCCAAGCATCTCCAAATGTCAGTGTCTAATCTTTCTTCTACCTGTTTCCCTATGTCTGTTCTTTGAAAGACTCTAGTAAACTGATCAAAACTCACCTTGATTGGGCAGAGTCACATCTCCATTAATTAAAAGTTTGCACCCACATTTGGGTGTGTCATGTCTCCACGGAAGCAACCTAATCAAAAAGTCCTACCCTATAATATTGAATCAGGATTGCAAGAACAAGGCTTTTCTGGGGTACCTGACAGTTTCAACCCAGCACACTTGTCTAGTTGATTTCCCTTGATATACAAAACATTTAAAAATAAGCAAAATGTTTTTATGCTCATTGTAATTATTCTTTAAATATTGACAATCTGTTTAATTATCTGCAAATTTACACCTTAGGTTGATATCTAGCTTGTCAGCTATTATATTATTTTGCAGTTAAAAAGCTTGAATAGCTTTTGGCCATCTCTACACTTCTGATCTTTAGTGGCACAGGAGAGATTCATTTAATGCAGTCACATATATTTACAATCACATTGATTATCTTGGAAATCAATGCCCTCTTACTGGTATCCTAGGTATTCTTTTAAAGATAAGATTGGAACAAATAAGAACTCTGTATTTTAATCTCTTTTTTATTCCCTCAGACAATAAACCTAATTCGTCTTCAAATAGTGCTTTTTTTTTCTATAAACATAACTAAACCTAAGTCTATAAACATAACTGAAATAACTCTTCTGTTTTCATAGTATTTATCACAAACTTCAGTTCATTAGGTGTTTTAGGGGATCCTGAAATAATTCATGCTATATTTTCCTTTAGTTTTGTTTTTATAATCTTTCTTCCATTTTCATAAAGATCTTTCTTTATGGGCTACTAATACATGTGCTACTGTGCATCCAGTTGATTTCTGAATTCCCATCCCTAGCCTTATAGAAAAGATCATTTTTGACCAGGTTAATATGAATTTATTTATGAGGTACATTCTTCCCTGTATATTGTTCCTCATTAGTTGTAACATTAATTTTCCCTATTTTATGTTATCTAATTAAAACTTAAATAACTAGCATGGTATCTATCTTTCATTCCATTCCATTTCTTAAGCAAAGAATACAACACCAATGTCCTAACTCAAATTTCTTTCTGGTTCAGTACCTAAATATACAAGCATCTGTTGTTGACACATAGACAACAAACACACACACACATCAGCAAACACAAAAGCACAATTTAGTATTGCTGAGTAAATAGCCTCCAGATTATTTCCTGTCTTCCTTTTTTTCTTGCCGCAGGCACATCTACTTTGGTGTAGATTTTTTTAAGCAGCGCACCAATCCTGATATCCCTAGAGCATACTTAAGTCTCGAATTGTTTCTTCTTTCTTATTCCCAATGGGTTTTCTGCAAAATGTTTCTTCCTTCCATGGAGTTTATTTTATGGCCCCTGTCTGCATCCACACTTCTATTACTCAACATATTTGTCTCCACAATCCCTGTTTCCCTCCCTCCTGATCACCCCCCTAACTAAACCATTTCACTCTCATTAGTAATGCTTTCAAAGGCAAACATTTTAAGCTGAATTTCTACAGCTTTAGGTTCTTTCCATTCTGTTCTTTTACCATTACTGTGGCAATGAATTATTCTTCATAAATGATCTGTTATATACTGTGTATCTTTTGCCTACCTTATGTATTTTACTCTACTTTCTCCTTATCATCCTGTACAGGATCTATTTCCAACTCCAAATTCTGCCATTATTGATGATAACTAGCATGACAAATATTGTCATGGTAATTTTATAGTCCTTAATTATGGCACTTAAATACTGCCAAATTATGATGTGAAATAAATGCTTAGAGTAATATGTTAGCATGATAATTGGATCAACAACTTGGTCTGAAATGAAAAATTTACACTGAATACATTGATGGTTAGTTGAAAGGAAAAGTTACAAAATGATCTAAATCAACATGTCCCCTGTCAACTAGCAGCAGCTCACTCAGGAGGGTTTGCATTTAGGGGTCCTGATGAAATGTTCTTCCACCTGATATTATGTAATATTTTCATTAACAGTCTGGAATAGGGAATAACAACATTTAATTAATTTAATCAGACTTTGTGGTGATAGGCAATTGAGAAACTGTGTGGAAAACTGATGAGGACAAAAAATAATGTAAAGAAACCAAGCAAGGTTGCCAAAATGAGAGAATAATAAATGGTTGCTAATAAAAATAAGCACAAGCTCATAGATATGAAAATTAGGTCATTTTAAAAGGATTTATTCATTCATTTGACAATTGGAGGGGCAAGGTTCTGTAGTATTAAGATAAATGAGAAAGAGGATAGACCTGTCCTGAAGGGCATCATGTTATAGACTCCTTTAAACTAAAATGCTAATGATGCACTATTGCCAGCTGCTTAGATAGTGCTTGAGAGTCCACTATCCCACTTCAGGATATTAAAATTCAAGAGCTACATTTTTCACTAAAGAGCGACCATGGTAATTGGACCATTTCAGCTTTAATGCATGATTTTTCTATTGTGATTTGGAGTAGGGACAAATATCATAAAGGATGATTATGAATAAATACTCTCTGACTCAATGTCCTGTCCTTTTAATATCTCAAAGAATTTCAGATACTGTAAATCTGCCAATAAACTATGAGTGCATCTGTTATCCTTGTTGATTAGATAAAATATCTTTGTACAAAAGTTTCCCAGTCATATTTTCTGATGATGAAATGCAAAAGATCCTTTTTGAATTCCACATAAAATGAAACGTATTACACTTTCAGAATTGGTAAGTTAAATGTTCAGTATTATTTAAAATATTCAGTTCTCTTTTCTGGACTCTCCCTTCATTTAAGATTTTCTCTTGAATGATCTAACGCCATGAATGGCCATTTCATCATGCATGTACTAGCCAGGTGACCTGCAGATTAGGTTCAGAGCTGTACTGCAGCAGTCATGTCAGCCATGCCACCTTAGGAGGAAGGGAGGATCTAAGTAGAAATGAAATGATCAATCTAAATCATAAGCAATATTGAAATAATTGACTTTTTCAGGCTGAATAGGACATTAATGGTTTTCAGATGAATAGGCAATTTAAAATTAATTAATTTGAAAGCATTTCTAGATACCTTCCTTAATCTGAGCCTGGCGATCCAGTTATAGTGAACAAGACAGGCCCTTACTCTTGTTGATAGTTGGTATGCATTTCAAAATGTTTCCCCATGATTCTTATGCTATACCAACTGAAATGGGACTGTAATTCAAGAATTTCTCATTTTTCTTCAAACGCTTTTAGTTGTAAAGGGGACAGCTTCTTATATAAGCATCAGCTGACGTATTTGAAAAATACGATTCTATCAATTTGGATTATTAAAAAGAAAGAACAGTTTTAACACCATGTTATTGCGTGTGTGTGTGTGGCGGGGGCTGGGGGGCAATTCTGCAGACTGTGCCTCTATTTCCTTCAGAGATGTAGAGCCAACTGTTTACTGCCAAACATGTTAGAAACATACTGTCGCACAGACCCTCAGGTTTTGGTAAAACCTTCTTGGCATGACTGATTGGCAAGGAGTTTAGAATGGTCAAAGGACCAGACATGATTGACTGGCATGTAGGAAATACGGAAAATAATATTCAATATAAAAGATACTTGATGTATCAGTGTTCATAAAACATGACTTCGGTCTTAAAATGACAGTCTTAAATGTCTGCTGGAGCAGCAAAACGTTCAAGTTTTGAAATACCTGATAGGCGAGGTCTGAAAGATGAGGCTTTCTTTCAATATGTTAGCCTGGATAAGGGTGACATGGAGAATGGAATCAGCTATCTCTTGAGTAAGATCTTAAAACTCTTGCTGTGGAGAGCAGAATATTGTGATGCTCGAAAGGAAGTCCTGGGGCAGGCTCCACAGTCTGCTGCCAGAAATACAATATTAATGGCTAGCAAATGGAGATAAACAGGAAGAATTCAGAAAACGTGACAGTGGCTGGAGATTCCCTTGCTCTATTGGAAGAGGGTTATCAAATCAGCATTTCTCAAAAGTCAAGCAGGCAGTGAAAGTTACATTATAAATTTTATCACTAAATGAAATAATCCAGTCACTTGTGGAGGAGATGGAGGTTTGTATTCCATGGGAAGTGACCACTGACAAATAATTTGATTCTTTTTTGGAAGGCTTCTGTGTAGTCAAAAGACTGAAGAGATTTTAGATAAATTTAACTTCCCCTTTATTAAGATTTATTCCCCTGTTAAGTGATTGGCTTTTTATAAATGGCTAAATGTCAAGTCATGAAGAAATTTGATGATGCACATAAATCCAAGCTCAGTTGTGTAGTTACAAATACCACTTACAGCCTTCTAATGTGCATCCTTTATTAGGTCTTTACTGTTCTATTATTTCATGATGCAAGCTAGTTTAGTATCACTTAAACAAATTTCTCAAGGCTCTAAACTATTAATCTTTGAGAAAACTTGCTACAAAGATTTCTCTTTAGTTGATGGGAATGTTTAATATTTTCAACACACATTCAGCATTACTATAGAAGAGTATATCATAGCAGTTTTGAAGATTTGGATCAAACATCACAGATAAGCAATGGATCTATTTTGCACAGCAAGTCTAAAAGGAAATGTCATCTATGGGAGCTAAAAGTTGGTAGTGTTGATTTATGTTTCATTACAGATAAAATCGTGAAACCTTTTAAAATTTTCTTACTTAATTTTTTACCAAGGAATCATTTTCGATACAATTAACTTGTCTCTCTTAATTAAATTGTGTAAAAATTTTGTTAGTTTGGGTACTTCCAGAAGCAAATTCTGAGACAAAGACTTGAATATAAGTAATTTATTTGGGAGGTAATCTAAGGAAGCAAAATCAGGGATGAACCCATAGCAAAGAATTGGAAAATGGCATGGTAATGTGTGTCTCTCTGCTGTGAGTCACGGCGACTTAACTGAAGAAGAGATATCATGTACAATTTGTCTTGGGATTGTTTCACTGGAAGCTAGGGCAATGAGGGTAGCTCAGGCATTTATTCACTTATTCCCATCACTTAGTAATTGGGAGTTGTGGGAGGAGGGGTGTATGGGCTTAAATACCCCATATGCCCACCTCGTAACTCAGCAAGTCTCATGGTCCTGAAGAAATCAGGGCAAGATGTAAAACCTGGATTACCCAGTATTAGATATGTATTATTAAACAATTTACCCAGAATATCTGTGTCCATTTTTCATATCTAAAATGAGAATAATTAAGCCAAACTTCCAACATGATTTAAAAGAGAAGATGAAATAATGCCTATGATTCTGGGCATTTATGTTCAATAACTGATCATTATTAGTCCTAATTAGTTTATTTATTCAGCAGTGAGGACTGATGGACTCTTTCTGTAAATTATAACCCATAACTATTCTTATTTATTTTGATATTTACTCATTCCCAGACTTGGACTCGATGTCTTTTGGATATACCCATGCTTCCTTGAGTATTTTCTAGTTTCTGGTGCAGAAAGATGTTCCAGGAAGTACAGGGCTGTATTTTCTACCCCAGCCTGAAGAATCAGCAAATTTCTACAAGGAGCTCTGGTTCTTTTGGTGAAGAATGTTATTTGGAAAATAAGGTCTATTTGCTAGATATGCTCCTTGCTACTGGTATGTCGTTGATTATTGGTCTTCTCAGCAGACAGTTTAAGTTTAAATCTATACTTCCAATTTCAGCTCCGTTCTGCAAGGTCCATTCTAGTCTTAACCTTTTCATACCTGTAACCCCATTCTCTATAGCAAAAAACCTGTGCTCTTTTATCTTCAATGTATTTACTCAAGTCTGGAATACACAAAAGTAGTTTCAGAATTGTTAAACTCATGCCACTGTAAAAAGTAACCTGTTAATTATAGTTCAATATTTGTTTGACTTATTTTTAGTTAAATGTAAATGCAGTGAAATGCATAAATCTTCACTGTGTAAAGTAACTAGTTTTGGCAAATGCATACAATTATATACCTAGAAATCTATTAAGATAAGAGAATATTTATCACCCCAGAATTCCTATCACCCCATCACTTCATTCCCCTTCAACAGCTGCCCCTCCCCAGAAAGGACTCACTTAATGATTACTTTCAATGTGGATTAGATACTAGAACTTCATATAAATGGAATAATACAGTATGTACTATTTTAAAACTGTCTTCTCTTTTGCAGCATGATGTCTGTACCTATGGCTATAGGAAACAGTAATTTGTTCCTTTTTATTGCTGAATCTTATTTCTTTGTATCAATATACTACAATTAATTTATCCATTCTCATGTTGATGGACAATTGGATTGTTTTAAAGATTTTGGTAATTAGGAATAAAAGTGTGATGCACTTTCATGTACAATTCTTTGGTGGATATGTATTCTCTACACTCTTGGGTAAATACGTAAATTGAAATTGCTGGTGCATAGGATAGGCATATGTTCAGTTTTATAAGAAACTCTTAAACAGTTTACCAAAGTAGTTGTGCTATTCTACACTCACATTTTTAACATATAAAAATTCTGGTTGTTTCATACTTGCCAACATTTGTTGTCAGTCTTTTCAATTTTAGTGATTTTATTTATATTGTATTGAGATCTCAGTGTTATTTAATTTTTATTTCCCTGAAGGTGAATGATTTTTCGTTCTTTTTCGTGTGCTTATTGGCAGTTTGGTTTCTTCTTTGTGAAGTGTTTGTTCAAAGATTTTACTCATATGTGAGTGTTTTATTTTTTTATTGAGATATAGTGGTCCTTGATAGAATTCAAGCCTCTTACCAGATATATATTTGCAAATGTTTTTTTTTTTCATTCTATATATCTAAAGACATCTTTTGAGTAGAAGTTTTTAATTGTGATGAAATCTAATTTAACTTGTTTTTCATTTTTTGGCTATTGTTTTCTTTATCCTTTCTAAGACGTCTTTGCCTGACACCTGGGTAATGGAAATATTCTCTTGTGTCTTCTTCTAAAAACATTATAGTGTATCCTTTATGTTTACGCTTAGGATCTGTTTGAAATTCATTTTTATGTATGGTGTGATATGGGGTGGGGTCTATGTTTTTTCATATTGTCATCTATTCCAATACTATTGGTTGAAAAGATATTCCTTTCCCTCATTGAATTGAATTGCTTTGGAAATTTTGTTGCAAATTAATGACCATTTCCTAGATTCTTAATTCTATTCCATCATGCCAATACCACACTTTCTTTTTTACTGTGGCTTTACATTAAAACTTAGAATCAAGTAGTTTCAGGCATCTAAATTTTTCTTTATTTCAAACTTGTTTTGGCAATTCTAATACTAGAATTTCCATTTAAATTACAACATAAATGTGTCAATTTCTTCATTTACTATGAGGCTTTCCACATAGTATTGTTATTGACATTGAATTATATCCCATGCATCAATTTCATAGAAATTGACACCTTAAAAATAATGTTTTCCAAATTTTTAACATGATCCAGTACTCCATATATTTAAAACTTCAACAGTTTTCAGCAAAGTCAGTTTCTTTTTAGTTTTTGGTATAGCCATCTATTTGTAGCTATCATTGCTAAGTTCACTTTGTTCTAGTCGTTCCTTTTTTTTTTTTTAAATGTAGATAATCACATTGTTAATAGTCAGTTTTACATCGTCCAGTTGAGGTCTCAGATGTTTACTTGTTTGTCCTTGCCTTTATGTGCTGGCATAAACCTCCAGAAGAGTGTTAAATAGAAGTGGGTAGATTGAAGTGGTAGAATGCTTGCTTTCCATGGGGGAGACCCAGGTTCAATTCCTTAACCATGCACCCTGACCCCCCCCCAAAAAAAGAAGAGGGTAAATTGAATACCCCTGCTTTATTTCAGACCTTAGGAGGAATGTTTGTCAATATTTCATGACCCAATATAATTTTAGATGAAGAATTTTCATAGATATCTTATATCAGAGTGAGGAAGTTCTCATCTGTTCTTAGTTTTCTCTAAGTTTTATTATGAGTGTTTTTTAAAATTGTTTTCTATGTCTATGAAATGATCAAGATGTTTTCCTAATTGTATTGTGAAATATTATTTCTTGATTTTCAAATGTTAAACAAATATTGCTATCCTGGGATAAATCTCACTTGGTTATGAAATATAGTCCTTAGCATACAATACTAGATTGATTTCCTTATTTTTAAAGGATTTTTGCCTTAGGCTAGTGAGGGATAATCCTATATTATTTTTTCTTGTAGCATCTTTGTCCGGTTTTCTAAATAGTTATGCTGGTCTCATAAAATGAGTTGTGTTCCTGCTTTTTCTATTTCTAAAAAAATAGTTATATATGATTACTATTATTTCTTTTAAAAATGATTGGTAGAATTCTCCATCAAAATATCTGGACCTAGAATATTTTGTTTTTCATAATAAGTTCTATTTATTTAATAAATATACAAATATTCACATTTCTTATTTATTTTTCTTATGTTTGAAAAGCAGTTAAATTTATTTAACAAATATAGTTATGCATATTTTCTCCTAATTATTATATTACTTTTAATCAATTCTGACTTTGAGAAACTTGTCTTTTTAATCTAAGCTATCAAATTTATTATCATAAAGTTTTTCATAAGATTTCCTTATTATCCTTTTAATGCCTCTGTAGTAATACCACCTCTTGTATTTCTGCTATTGGCAGATTGTGTTGTCTTTTTTTTTCTCTCGATCATTCTTGCTAGCAATTTAATAAGTTGATTAATCTTTTAGAAGTACCAACATTTGATTTTATTGTATTCCTTCTATTTTTGTCAGTGTTGCATTTCATTCATTTTCACTCCTTAATAATTTCTTCCATTTTATTTCTTTTAAGTTTAATTTGCTGTCCTTTTTCTAGCTTCATAAATTGGTAATAAATTACTGGTTTTAATATTTTGTAAGCATTTAAAGCTTCAAATTTTTCTGTACTCTCAACTTTAACTGTATCTCATGCTACTGCAATGAAAAGTTTTTTTTTAAAAAAAGCAAATATGTTATATTTTTTATTGTCACTCAGCTTGCAATATTTTATTTCTTTTCTGATTTCTTCTTTTTCCCATGGGTAATTTAAAAATGTCTTGATCAATTTCAAAATATTTGGAGCTTTTACATTTATCTTTTTCTTATTTCTCTGAATTTAATTTCTTTGTGTCCAGGGATCGTACTCTATAATCTTTCAAAATTATGCAAGTTATTGAATTTTCCATGGAAACCTTAAAAGAATGTGTATTCTGAAATTACTGAGAGTGATGGAGTATTAATGTCAAATGGTCAAGTTGGCTGACAGTATTGTTTAGCTCATTTATATCCTTACTGACTTTTTTTTGTCTGGTTGTTTTATCAGTTGCTGATCAAGGCAAGCTAAACTCTAAATTTGATGGTGTGTGTGTCAACTGGTCCTTTTGATTCTGCCACTCATTTACTCCATGTATTTTGAAGCACTTTCATTAGGAGTATGCATGTGCAAATATGTAAAATTTTTTCGTTTTTATATTTTCCTCATGAATTGACTTTGAACATTATGAAATAACTTGCTCTATTTCTAGTATGACTCCTGTCAAACTATATTTTGTCTGATATGTATTTAGCTGCTGATGCTTTCTTAAATTTATGGCTTATATGCCACATATATTTTTCCATAATTTCTGTCTTAATCCATTTGTTTATGTTTAAATTAATCACCTTTAATTGATCCTGGCCTTTTTATTTATGCTACCAATTCTTGCCTTTTAATTAGAGCATTTAGTCCATTTCCATTTTATGTAATTATTAATGTATTTGGAATTGTCTATCATTATGTTATTTGTTTCCTATTTACCTTATCAGTTCTGTTTTTCTTTTCCCACTTAACTGCCCTCTTTTTTGATTATTTGATTATTTGTCCACATGCCATTAAAATTCATTTATTGGCCTTTTAGCAATTTTAGCAAAAATACATTTGCATTAGTATTTTTATTGTTTTTTCTCTATGGATTGAAATATTCATCCTTAAGTTATAACCATTCTCTCAAAGCCAAAAGTCTATCACTTCACATAAAATTCAAGACCATTTACCCCTTATTTGTTATGTTATTATTATAGTATATATTACATCTACATATATTTAAAACTCCACAATATTGTGTTTTTCCACCTGGAAGCAGTCACAGAACTTTCAATGAAATTGAAAAGAGGATAAACTAAATGTAATTGTACAGTGCTCCATATATTTACCTATTTCTTGTGCTCTTTATCCTTCTTGTATATTATATTTGCATCTGGTAACCTAAAGAACTTCCTTTGAAACTCTCATATTGCAGCTCCTAACAATCAATTTTCTCAGTTTCATTTATCTGAAAATGTGTTTATTGGTGGATATTTTCACTAAGTGTAGAATTATAGAATGACTTTTTTTTCTTTCATATGTTAAATAATATGTCATTCCTTCATTTTCGGGTCTCTGTTATTTTGGTTGAGAAGTCAGAAATACCATGATTCTTTTTTCCTTTGTGTGCAATATATTTACTTTCTCTGGTTTTATTCAAGATTTTATCATTGTTATTTAGTATCAGCATTTGGCTATGCTGTACCTAGTTCTGGTTTTCTTTTCTTATATCACTCTTAGGTTTGATGAGACTTTTGGATTTATAAGTATGTTTTTAAAAAAATTTGTTAAATTTTACCCATTAATTCTAATTACTTATCTGCCGGTTTCTTTCTTCTCTTCTTTGGCGACTGCAATTACATGTATGTTAAAATGTTTGATATACCTATACATCACTGAGGGAGTGTACATATTTTTTCAATCTTTTATCTTTCCTCCACATCATATTTTATCCTTTAAATCAATCAATCTTCACATTCACTGACCTTTTTTTCTGTCTTTTTTTTCCTGTTAATCACATCAAGTGATTTTTAAAGCATTATTCATTGTGAAATATAACATATATACAAAGAAAAAGCAATAATTTTCAAAGTACACTTCAACAAGTAGATACAGAATGGACTTCAAAGTTTGTTATGTGATACCATTCCACTATTTCAAATTTTTCCTTCTAGCTCCTCCAAAACACTGGAGGCCAGAAGAAATATCAGTATAGTGTCCCAGTAGTTGTACTCATTTGTTAAATCCTATTTTCTGTGTTATACCTCCTCCTTCTCCTGTGATCCTTCTCCCTATCTATAGGGATCCTTAGACAATGCCCATTCTGACATTTTCATTTTGAGAAGGTGTTGACACTAAAGGATAGGTGGATGTAATCAGTTGATAATCCTGGAGAGGCTGGTCCCTCTGGGTTTCAGGATTTATCTGGCCTAAGAATCTTGTGGAAATTATAGATTCCAGGAAAGCAAACTTAGTTTATAAAACTTATTAAGTCTCAATTTGAGCCCTAAGTGTTCTTAAGAGTTAACAAGAGTGATGTTGGTTAGGGTTTAGCAAGCCATGGCAGTTTTATATAGTAGTACTGATTGAAACTTGCAAAAGAGTAGCTTTCATAATAGCCTCTTGATTCTGTTGGTTCTCTGTTAGCCATTGACGCCTTATTTTATTACACTTCTTTCCCCCCTTTTGGTCAGGAAGGTGTTTGTTGATACCATGGTGCCAGGGCCAGACTCATCCACACAAGTCATGTCTCAGGTTGTCAGAGAGACACTCATCCCTGAATGTCATGTCCCTCATGGGGGGGTGGTGGTGGTAACGATTTTCCTTGCAGAGTTGGGTTTGGAGAAAGATGAGCCACATCTGAGCCAGAAAAGAGGTTTCTTGGAAGGAACTCTTAGGCCTCGTTTTAGGTATTCTTAGATTTTCCATTACAGAAAAAAGTTTCCCAAGGGCTTGACCTAATTCCTTTTGAGTCCACAGTGGTTAAGAGGGTACCAGGAGTTTCCCTGATGGGAAAGTTTAATAGTTCCATTTTTTTCCCTTCAGATCCTCAAGGGACTCTACCAATATTTATTATCAGCCCACGATAGTCTGAGAGGTATCCGGGTTTTATATTAAGCTATACAGAAGTACAAGACCTTGTTCCCATTCTGGACTCCAGCAGCTTGGGTTGTTTAAATGGGTATCCAGACTGATTGATTTAGATTGTGTGTTACAGAAAATTTAAGTTTTAGATGGAATAAACCTCTCTGCCTTTGGTCTCATACAGTAGGTGAAGCTCTAGAGTACAGACACTATTATCTTTTACCCTGTCTTCTAAAATCTTGGGCCCAGCCAGATTGGCTTCATTTTTATCTCTCATTGAAGGCTGATCTCTTTTTTGGTTACTTTAACTGCTATTGTATGTAGCTATGCTAACTTTCAGGGCTGCAGCACTCCATTTCTGGGTCTTAGGTGTCACAGTGTTACTCAAAGTTCCAGGAAAATACAAGCTGAAACACATATAGCTCAGTGTCTCAGCATCTAGAAATACACTTAGAAATTCAGACTAAGTGTGGCTGCTATAAGAGCTTACAATCTGGACTGCAATTTTCCCATCCAGTGATTTTAAAAATAAAAAATTTAGTTCTAGAATTGCTATTTACTTTTGTAGTTTTAATTTCTCTTGAGAGACTCTCCACCCATTCACTCATCTTAACTATTTTTCCTTATAATACCTAAGCATATTTATAATATTTGTATTAAAGTCCTAGTCTACTTATTCAAACATCTGAGTCATCTTAGAATCTGTCTCTTAACTGCTTTTACTCTTCAGTATGGGCCACATTTTCCCATGTCTTTACTTGACTTCTGGGTGTTTCATTGTAAAGTCTCTAATTCTCTTATCTTCTGCTGAAGAGTGTTGATTTTGACATTTCTTTTAACAGGCTATTGACTATTTCTTCTCTGTGGTGGGCAGAAGTTGAAATGTCCATTCAATTTTTGAGCCTTCTATTTCTTGTTTTCCTCGAGAATCCTATACACATTTTGGTGTTTGTCCCCATCACTTCCTAGATGCTCTGGCAGCCCTGACCTCCATTCTCTGACTCTTCATGACAATAAGATTGCAGCTTTCTTTTTGAGTTCTACTGACGCTCTGGTGTCCATGTTCTGCAATGTCCCTTTTGTGTAAAGCTCTGTAAAGGCAAATCCTACTCAGCATAAATCCCTTCTTTCAGGTGTGAATGTCTCTTGAGTTTCTGAATTTCCGCTTGACTTTGATTGCTTTCTAGTACCTTTGACTAGTTTTTTCATTTGTTTGTTTTATTTTGTTTTTATTTATTCGTTTGCTCTACTATTTTGCCCAGAGTGTATAGTTGTTATCTGTGGCAGGATTAATATGAAACAAGTTACTCCACCATTGATAAAAATGGGTCTTAATAATTTTTAAATAGTGTTATTGTGATATAATCACACACCATACAATCCATCTAAGGTATATAATCAGTGGTTCCCAGTATAATCACAGAGTTGTGCATTCATCACCACAGTCAATTCTAGAACATTTCATTACCTCAAAAAGAAAAACCACATACCCCTTAAACCGTCCTATTATTGACACTTAACATTGGTATGGTACCTTTTTTACAATTAATGAGTGCCCCAGAACAGTTGTTTCAGACAGTCTCTGCCTGCCCACTATATGTTTTTGGAGGATTGAGTCTTGTAGTTCTCTATTCTGCCATCTTCCCTGGAATTCTCTGTCCTAAAGTCTTCATTCATTTTTAAACAAATATTTACATATCATTTATTATTATTATTACTATTATTATTTTTATTTTTACATGGGCAGGCACCAGGAATCGAACCCAGGTCCTCTGGCATGGCAGGCAAGCATTCTTGCTTGCTGAGCCACGATGGCCTGCCCACATACCATTTATTATGTGCCAGATACTCTTTTTGCTTTACTTTCAAGAAATTGTGTATTTTGTTTTATAAATATTAAATATTATTAAATATAAATATTAAATCTATATTAAATTATTTTTTTATAAATATTCCTAATAATGCACAAGGTAGGTACTGCCATTTTCTTCTTTAACCAATGTTTTAGTTTGAAAGCTGCCAGAATGTGATATACCAGAGCTGGAATAGCTTTTAAAAAGGGGAATTTATTAATTTGCAAGTTTATAGTTCTAAAGCTATGAAAATGTCCAAACTAAGACACCAACAAGAGGTTATCTTCACTTAAGAAAGGCTGATGATGTTCAGGGTTTCCCTTTCAGTTGGGAGGTCACATGGCGGCATCTGCTAGATTTCTCTCTCAGCTTCTTGTTTTGTGAAGCTCCCCCAGGGGTGTTTTCCTTCTGCATCTCCAAAGGTCTCTTGCTGTGTGGATTCTGTTGGTTCTGGTTGGTCTTAAGCTTTTTCCAAAATGTTTCTCTCTTGAAGGGCTCCAGTAAGCAACCCCACCTTGAATGGGTAGAGACACATCTCCATGGAAACCATCTAATCAAAAGTTGCCACCCACAATTGGGTGGGTCATATCTCCATGGAAACAATCAAAAAAGATTCCACCCAGCAATACTGAAGGAGGATTAAAGGACATGGCTTTTCTGGAGTACACAACAGATTTAAACCAGAACAACCAATGAGTAAAATAAGCATACAATGTTTAGATAAGTTTCTCACATCCACACAGCTATTCAGTGTAGAGCTAGGATTTGACCTCTGACAGTTTAGTTTGTATAAAGCACTGAATTAAAAAAAGTCAACTGTTTGATTAAACAGAAACATCAGTTTCCAAAATTGCATGGATTTATAAACTTACACATAATGTGTCATACAGAAAAACAAGAAAACTATAAATAGAATGAATACATTGTCCTGAAAGGGTCCAGTGATTAAATGTATTGTTGCCTTTTTCCAATTTTCAATAGCAGTTCCAAAATAAATGTGTCCTATCCAAAGAAAGTAGATTTTTGATTTGTAAAATAATAAGTTATTTCTAACAAACATTGCTACCCAAGAGAATGGTTCAGAGTATGGCTGAAAAAAAGAAGGAGATATATGTTTGACATATTGAAAGATGACAGAAAAAAAGGCATAGTAGTCAAAGTGATGATAAATAAGTCCAATGAGAAGGCACTTTTAAGTTAGGATATATATGAGGAGAAAACATTCAAACAGGTTATTTTTATGTGTAAGTCTTTGAGAAATGTGTAATAATTGTGGAGACTTTTTAAGCTCTCTGGAGGAAACGTCTTATATAAGTTTATTTTATTTCTTGTTATGAAGCAGAATATTACTTGAAAAAATTTATTTTTGAAGGAGGGAGCTTTTCTGAATAGAACTTAGAATTAGCATTTCCTGTCAAACTCTCAATGAATAAGCTACTTAGAGAAAACAAAATCCAAAATCCCAGAATAAAAGTTATTAAATACTCAGTCTGCAAGTTTTATAGTTGTGAAAATAAAATATTTTATAGTTGTGAAAATAAAATATAAACATTTCCTCTCTTCTATAGGATAATGTACATAGTGTGAAATTTGAAATCTCTCTATTGAAAAGTAAAAATTCGTATTTTCTCTCTAAATAGAACATATCTATTCCATTTATGTTAAATTGATATTCTTGTGGACTTGCAATTACAGTGTAATTTACAGCTATGTTTATATATGATTATTATATATATATTTATTATATTGAAGGATTAGATTATAAAAGTAGTTCATAGAACTGCACCTTTGCCGAATACAAATAAGTTGTTATGAATATTTTACTGTATATACAATTTTATTCTACTAATTTTTATTTTTGTGAAATATTTCTCATGTTTGTAATTTAAAATTTTTAAGAGTTTATCATGTAGAGAGAGGATATGCCTCAGTTTAACCAGAAAATTTTTATGTCTGTTTCTTGTCCTTGAGGCTCCTCTAGTTTAGCATTTAAATCAAGTTTCCATTTTTAACGAAGTACAATTTTTAATGTTTTTTTTAAATATATTATGTTTTACAGAAAAGTTGCAAAATTGGCACAGAGAATATCTGAATGCCCCTCACCCCGCAATCCCAAATCTTATATTACTACAGTATCAGGAAGTTAACATTTATACAATGGTATTAATTAATCTAGGGAGTATATTCAATATTTTACCAATTTTTCCATTTGTGTCCCTTTTCTAGTCTAGATTCTAATTCAGGATCCTGCATGATTAATCTTCTCTAATCTGTGACAGTTCCTAAATCTTTCAAACTTTTGACGCTTTGAGGATAACTACTCAGTTATATTGTACAATATTCTTAAATTTTTATTAGATTGAAATTTATGCATTTTGGGCATGAATACAACAAACATATATATATTTGTTTTTTAATCCCCTTTATTATGTGTGATAGCAAACTATATATGCATTTTGATTTTCACACTTCCTAATGTACATTGGAAATTAATACATATCAGTTCATAGAGATCCACACAATTCATTTTTACAGTTTCGTAATACTAATTTATGCATGTGTACTATATTTATTCAATCAGTTCTCATGGGCATTGTTTCCAGTATTTTGCAGTTACAAAAATGTGCAATGAATAAACTTTGGCATATGTGTTTTCTGTTTTTGTAAGTTTATCTTCAAGGTAGACAACTAGAATTGAGATTGCTGGTTCAAAAGTTAGTGCATCTGTCATCTGGTTAAATGTTCACAAATTCCGCTCCAGAAGAGTTAAACGAATTTTGATTCTCAGGAGCAATGTAAGAGAGTGCCTGTTCCCTACAGCCTCGGCAACAAGATGTGTTTTCATACCTTTTAGTTCTTGCCAATTTGATACTGAAAAATGGTATCTAGTCTTGTCCTTTCTCCCATTTTTATCAGGTTTTGAGCCTTTCTTCCTTAATTTTTAAAAGTTCTTTATATATTGGGGACATTAGATGCTTGTTTGCAGTATATATTACAATTATTTTCCCTAGGTGTGTCAATTGTATTTTCATAGTGCTTTGTGCCATGCAAAAATTTTTTGTAGTCAAATGTATCAATCATTTCTTTTATTGCCTCTGGATTTTGAGTCATAGTTAGAAAGCCTTTTCCTGTGCTGAGGTTAAAGAGGAATTGAACCATGTTTACTTTTAGTACCACTATTGTTAAATTTTTACATCTAGATCTCATTATATTGAACAAAGTAATGCAATGATAATAGAGATAAATGGAGCTAAGAGATTGATTAAAATGTCCAAGTTTGACCAATAATAATTATTCCACGTAGATTATGAAGATACAGAAAGCAAATATAAAATGCTTCGATTATGCTTATATCCGTGATTTCATTTTAAAATTATTTTTGGAAATACTTTTTGAATAGAACTGTCTGAGCTTGACAGAGCTGCTGTACAAATACCGCACAATAAGTTGGCTTAACCAACAAGAATTTAATGTCTCACAGCTTGAAAGGCTAGAAGTCCAAAATCAAAATGTGGCAAGGCCATGCTTTTTCCGTGGGTCGGTGGCATTCTGGTGATGCCCGTCCACATGGTGAGCTCTTTCTCATCTGCGTCTTCTCCTGATTTCTGGCTTCTACATCTCTGATTGACTGTGTCTAAATTTCCTCTGGTTATAAGATCTCTAGCAATATGAACCAAGACCCATCCTGATTCAATTTGGCCACACCTTAACTAATAGTATCCTCTTCAAAAGGTCCTATTCACATTCACACCCAGAGAAGACCGATTAAGACGTGAATGTGTCTTTTGTGTGGCACATGATTCAATCCCCAACAAGAAATATTTTTGAAGCACCCATACACAAAAAGTAATCATGACTATTTATAAATTTGCATAATTTGCAGTATTTTAAGACTTCCTTTTGAGGTCAAAACCGTGCTGCTATGGTCAATTAATTTTATGATCTCTCTCTCTACTTATCTAAACCTCTTTCCTACATACGTACAAGATACAAAATAGCAAATGTATTGTAAGAAGACCCAAGATAATCTGATGAAAATATTTTACAAGCACCCTAATTTCGGTTTTGGGGGTAAAATATTTTCTTTCAGAATTCCACACTAGGTTGCCTTCAATGTATTTGAAATAGAAAAACAAGCAGTCAACCACAGAAGGAAAGTTAAAGCAATATTGAAAAGAAGATTAAATTTGAAATCAGAAAAAGAAATAGGCTTAACTTTGTTCTCCATTGCTAACTTGTATTAACTTTTCCTAGCGTGCTTTTTCTTACTTTTGAAATAGAGATAATGATACTTATCTCCCATAGCTACTCTGAAGATTAAAAAGATAGAATTACAAAGCTCCTTACATATAATAAACAATCAGTAGATATTGGGTCCCTTGACTCTTCTTGTTCCTTCAAGATGATGCTACGTTTTGTTTTTCATTTTAAACATAGTGTACTATTTACTTACTGTCGCAGGGGTCCCCAAGACTACACCCAGGCTCACCAAATCTCCAGAATGACTCACAGGACTCAGAAGGCGTGTTATAGTCATGGTTTATAACAGCAAAATTATTCAGATGAAAATCAGCAAAGAGAAAAGGTACATAAAGTAGAGCCCAAGAAAAACCATGATTGGACATCCAATTATACCGTCTTAGTGGACTTGCATATATAGTGTTTAATTCTCCCAGCAACAATGTCTAACAACACGTGCAAAGTGTTCCCAGCCGGGGGAGCTTATACAAGCCTTCGTGTCCAGGGCTATTATTGGGGGTTAATTATATAGGCATGCAATGCTCGCATGACTAATCTGAGCAACTCAGACTGTCAAACCCAGAAGTCAAACTGATGCAGCTTGACTCAAAGCCTTAGGAACACAAAAACAGGTTTTCACCTTAAATCACATTACTATCATAAACTATTTGACATGGCCCAAGGCCTTAGGCATACAAAGAAATTCTTAGGCAGTTTGCTGGGAAGTCAAGAACACACTCAGCCTCCATCTTCCAATCCTAACTCTCTCCTTTCTCCCTCTTGCTTGTTTGCATGCAGGTGTTCAGTATTTTCTATTTTGCGAGAGAACACAGGCAGCCTGGGGAGGTTGTTAAATCTTAACCAGCTCCAGCTGCTTGCCAGGGCAAAGGGATTGCTTGCTGAATGCTTTTTGTTCATTAGCAGGACTCGCTCCCCGTGTGGTGTATAAAAACCCAAACACCTTAGTAGCACAAGTGTTCCTCATCTTTGATGTGAAGCGGGGTGTGGGGAATTGCCATCCCTGACCTGAGCAGTTGGCTTCCTTGGGGACCAGCCATGATGGGATCTCTTCCCCTGCTTTTGTGGACCCTTTGAGCTGCATAAGTAATAAAATAGTCATTTGCTGAAAGTCTTTACTGTGTCTGTGCCTGAGTTCCCACAATGCACTATATAGCAACACACTCCACAGTAGGATACTCACAGGGCTCAGACAGAATCTCTCTCATAAATTTGCTCCATGAAGAAGTATCAGTTGAATAACTTTAGATATGACTGAATGAAGACCAGTAGCTAAAATGCAGGAAAGGTGTGGGTGCCTGCTAAATGGAATTGAAATGGTTGAGAAACATTAAACTTGCAAGGAAGAACTTCAGTTTGGCTATATAGAAAAATAATTTAGCTACTCGTTTTGAGATTTTTGTCTTCAGATATTTAGTTTAAGAAACCAAAATCATAAAACTCTAATCTCTTTTTTGTACTTAGAAAATCCATAGCTAACATGTTTAAGGCCTACAGAAGTACATAAATAAATGGCATGTAGGGAAAAAAAAAAAGGGTTTGCCCCAATCGGTATAATTTAGCTGGTCAGGTTTCATTTCAATGTATCCAGTATAAAAAGAAGGATTCGTTAACATCTGACACTTCATTAGTGTATATACAAAAGTTGCACTGATGTTATCAGAGAACTCTGTCATAAATCTAAGATTTTATTGGATTCTAAGTATTTTACAAATATTAGAAATGACACTCATTAGATACTACACTAGATTAAACATGAAAATTATTATCCTCATTTTAGTACAATTTTAAAGCTGTAAATGCCAAAAGGATTAACTAGATGTGTGAATAAGTCGCTGCTGGATGCCAATGCAGACAAAGGCTGCAAAGATTTTTGCAGATTACAATTAGATGCATCTCCAGATTTAAACTATATGACTGAATCCATGGGCATTCTCATTCCCTAGAGAGTGTGGATCAACCCAAACTTCTAATTTTATAAGAATTTTCCATATCTACAGCCATATATGAAGAGTAAAATTTCATTTTCTTTTTTAACATGGGCAGGCACCAGGAATCGAACCCGGGTCCTCTGGCATGGCAGGCGAGCATTCTTGCCTGCTGAGCCACCGTGGCCCACCCAGATTTCATTTTTTTATAAAATAAAACTAAGGATAATGAATTTTCCCTGGCACTGGCCCATTATCTCACACACACAGTAGGTTTCCAATAATTGTTTTCTCAATTGATTCCACTGAAAAGAGTGCTTATTACGATCCAAAATCTAGCAGTAATCTAATTTCATTACATTTTCTTTGTTCATTTTAACAAAAAAAGTTTGTTTTCAATTGTGACACTCCCCATGCAATTTTATCATCTCCGATTACTTCAAGTCTTTAAAAAGTCATTCCATTTATTTTTGCAATCTATGACATAAGGCAGTCTGTTGAATTAGGTTATGTACCTTATCTGTAAGTCTGACTATGGTAGCTCTTTTAGCAGAAATCAAAGCATTTCTTAATTCCTTCAACATTGTATACGCTTTCTCCTTACCCAGAAATCATGAATTTGAGTATTTTTATTTTCACATAAAACCTATTGTTTATACCAGAGATTCAAAATACAACAAGAAACAAATGGTATAAGTTAATATGTGTGTACGTTCTACATATTTGGAATACAACCAAAATCGAGCTCCTATTATGTGTGAAGCATTGTATTTAGGGACGAGGTAGATACAAAGTTGTATTTCCTTCATGGTTATAAATACTTGACAAATAGAGTCCAAATATTTTTATTTAACACCATTTTTCTTCTAAAAAGTGCAAAGTGGAACAGAGCAAGGGGGGTTTCTTCATGCATTATTTTGTCTCTAGTGTTATTAAAGCAACAATCCATTTCTTCAGAAATCTGATTTCTGCACCTACAAACACTGAAATGGAGTGCCCACACCAAGAATTGAGAAGAAAATGTCTCTGGTCACCAAAAATATTTGTGTAATATTCTAACAAGAAAACTGTAGGTCCCTTGAAGGGTAGTATAATGCGTTTATCAAGAGCTGGGCTACCTGTATTGAAATCCTGGCCTATGCAGTTTCAAACTCTATGGTAAAGTAGCTAAATCAATTTTCATGCCAAATTAAATAAATTAAACTTCCTTGCAAGTTTTAAGTTCCTCAACAATTTCAATTCTATTTACCATGCATCACCATCTTCCCTTGCATTATTGTTGTGACCCAAGACAAATTATTTACAATAAATAGATGTTATTCACTCAAAGTAGCAGGAACATATTTTTAGTCATTGTATTTAACTCTCAATTGACATGCTTTCTATTAAGCATTGCAACAAATAATAGCTTGATTTCAAAGTATGCCCATGCATTAACTCACACTTTTATTAACAATATATTTAAGTAATTCACAAAAAGCTCCCATTATCATTACTTGCCTGACAGCTAAAGGTTAGATTATGTGCAGCAAAAATTGAAGAAATCTTTAAAGACTGCTTCATGGACAGCCGACAACATGTTCTTCTACTGATAACATAAGAACCAGGGAAAAGAAAGACCAAAATATAACAAAACCCTCAAAACCAAGTGGAAAACTGCACTATGACTCACATATTCACATGAGAATTGAACAGATGTTCATAAGGGCAAAACTATTTTATATAAAGGGATGGAAAATATGAGGTACATGCACTGCCACTCCCCCCTTTTTCATCCATGAAATGCATAGCTGGTTGATATGGCAACATTCCACATTTTGCCTAGATGAGGGCATAGAATCATTCTCCCACATGCTGTTCCATGCATCTGCTTTAGGATATTGATGTTAAGAGCACAGAGTCTAGAACTACAGTCTCTGGTTTGAGCCCTTAGTTGCACTGTCACTTAACATGTCTGTGACTCAGTATTCTACTCTGTGAAATGGAAATAATGATAGTACCAAATTAAAGGGTTTTTTTGACCCTTAAATGAGTTGAGATAGCAAGAGCTATGAAAATGTCAGTCTTATTTAGTGTTATTATTTCCCAATTAATTGGATTTGACAAAAAAGTTAAAACATTTTTTCCTGCTGGTTTAAAATAAACTAAATTAAACTATTTTAGGGTGGGCCATGGTGGCTTAGCAGGCAGAGTTCTCGCCTGCCATGCCAGAGACCCGGGTTCGATTCCCGGTGCCTGCCCATGCGAAAAAAAAAAAAAAAAATTAGAAAAAATGACAACAAAAAGGTTGGCATGTATTTAACACATTAAAATTTGTTCGATGAAGAGTGGCAAACATCAAATGTACCTTTTCACTTAAGACATAAGCTTCAACTACATGGAAAAATCACTAAATTGAAACTGTTAAATGAGGTTTTTACTATGTTACCTTTCAAAGATGTAGTTAATATTCCTTTTCGCTATATTTTCTTTCAGGTAACAGGTAGATTATTTAGTAAATCACTATTGTGAAAGTCCATAGCTTTGGATTTTGTTTTAAATCTTCTATAGTGACTCCTGCCCACAGATTTCCTTGAAGCGCTAAGTCTGCTACTGCATTCTTATTATTTTGGATTCATCTCTTCTGGAAAGTTACATATAATGAGAGAAAGAAAGAATAAATTGTTGTTTTATCATAGAATTCCTTGTATTTTGGGGTCAATGTTTGGGCAGTAAGCCTCTGCTGAGAGAAAAAAAAGCAGGGCTCATACAAAATATTCTTTTCTAAGAATATGTTTAAAATTTTGCCATTTTAAAGGATTAAGATATGACTCTTGACCCTATTTCTAAACATGAACATCTTTGTTAATATTATATACTGTATCAGTTCAGTTTTAATTACCATGCATTTGCTGGCCATCAGTCAGCAAGTTGTTATGCTAATGATTTTATACCCAAGCAGTACACATATTTTAGTTTTTGTTGTTTCCATAATTTTCACACACTGTTGCATATCATTCCAATGGTCCAAATCTGAAAACAACAAAACAAAACAGTACAAAGTAATATAACTAAATAAAATTAACCTTCTATATCAGTAATCTATTTCTGCATTAAAACAAAACAAAACTTAGTGACTTAAAATAATACAACCTAGCATTGCTTATGAGTCTGTTGTTGAGTGGGCAGTTCTGTTAATCTGGGCTAGGTTTGACTGATATGGAATGGGTGCTCATGTATCTGTATTCAGCAGGTGACTTGGCCATAGGTTAATTGTTACAGGATGGTCTCACATATCTAGTAATTGGATGAATGAGTGTTGGCAGGAGCAAAAAGGCTAGGTGGGCTACATGTCTCACATCATTAAATGGATGTTTGATCACTTGATAATGGCAGATTGCCAAGAGAGTGAGTGGAAGCTTGTAAGACCTCTTGAAGCCTAAGCTCAAAACTGGCGGTGTCACTCTTGCTGCATTCTATTTGTCAAGAATATTATGAGACCACCCTACATCCACATAATGGAAAATAGACTTTTCTCTTGAAAGGATGAGCCAAAAATTCACTTTTCAAAAGGGCATAGGTAAAGGGAAAGGAATAATTGGAGCCAATATTTCAAACAACCCACAATACCTTCTTACAGTGTGCTGACTATTTTACCTTCATTTACTTATGAAAATTCTACAAAGAGTGAATATCAAGATACACCATTTGGATTTAGAAACTCAAAAGAACTGTCCTTCGGTAGAGAAAACGGTCTCATCATTATTTATAATTAAACTTCATTGTGGATCAGAATTTTATCACTTGAATTTAATTCCTAATTCCTAATTAATTAATGCCTTTTTATTACCAATTGTCTATTTAGGAATAATAGAACACAGAAAGAAACTAACTTTGTGATGAATACATGAGTAGGAGATAAATAAATAACTGCATTTTATCCAATTACCTTGTTTTCTTTCTTCTAATGTTATTGTATTCATTGATCTGAGCCTTCCCGGCTAATAGACTATATAGGTGCACTTAAACACTTTTGGAGGCTTCCTAAATTATGTTTCATGTCATTTCCATGTTCATATACTATTCTAAACATTTCAGTTAGTTGTGCTGATTTGAAAATTCACACTATTCAGACATTTCCCTATTTCACTTAATTATAATATATGGTATTTTATGAATAATAGTATTTTATAGCTACATGCAGTATATTAAATTATGTCTTACAAACATATTCTAAAGATCACCATAAACATTCCATAAGTGTAGAAGACATAGATAGCATAGGATAGGTTTTGCTGTTTTAACAGGCAGCCTCAGAATTTTAGTGGCTTCATCCAATAAAAGTGTCACTCAGGCAAAATTTGTGGCGTGTCCGGATGACAGTCTATTATCAGCTGTCCTCCATGTGTTGGCTCAGTTTTTCAGAAACTATGAATTTTATGGCACCTCCATGAATGTTGTGAAAAAGCAAAAAAGTGGATTGGAGAGTAAAATAGATTGGAGAGTCAATTATTTTCATCCAGAAGTGGTGCATACCACTTTCACTGACTTTTTATTAGCCAAAGTATGTTACATGGCCTCTGCCACCTCCAAGGGGTATGGGGACATTTAATACTTCAGTATGCCTGGAAGGAAAATATCAGTGAGCTGCATTAATATGTAACTATAACTGTTATTAATTTAAATGGAAAAAAACTCTTTTAAAATAATAAACCCACAGAGACACCCATGAATGTGAGAGAAAAATGAAATATGAATGATGTTCTTCTGACCTAGCAAAGAAAACAAGGGTATAGCTCTTAGACTTCAGAGATGCCAATTCAAACAGAATTACCAAGGCTGCAGTTCTTAAGATATCTGATCAAAATTACAGACTTTTTAAAGATTCAAGGGTACTTTTACAGGCAAGAGCAAACATCACTAATATCAGGGTCTTGACAAGGTGTATTTACATTCAGTTGTCAACTTGGCCAGGTGAGCATACCTAATCTTGTTGCTGCGGACATAAGCCAACTGTACGTGAACCTCATCTGTTGCTAATTACATCTGCAGTCGGCTAGGAGGCGTGTCTGCTGCAATGAGTGACGTTTGACTTAATTGGCTGGTGCTTAAATGAGAGATTGCAACATAGCACTGCTAAGCAGCTTGGCATTCCTCATCTCAGCACTCGCAGCTCAGCCCAGGCCTTTGGAGATGCAGAAAGAAGTTACCATGGGGAAAGTTGTTGGAACCCAGGGGCCTGGAGAGAAGACCAGCAGAGACCATCGTGTGCCTTCCACGTAAGAAAGAACCTCAGTGGAAAGTTAGCTGCCTTTCCTCGGAAGAACCAACAAAATAAATCCCCTTTTATTAAAAGCCAGTCCGTCTCTGGTGTGTTGCATTCTGGCAGCTAGCAAACTGAAACACAAGGAAAGATTTAATATGCAGACATATCTCATTTTTGTATCTGTAGAAAGAGAATATTTCATACTTATTTTGTGGCAATTTCATGGAAAAAACTAAAGCGTCTTTTGTTTTCATAGGCAAAGTGGTGGCTTTAGAAAGAAGGAAAACCAGCACTAGTTCAATCTCCTGCAATATAGAAAAAAAACAGGACTAAAGTAGAATTACTAACAAATGAAGTGTGGAGCATATTATTTTCTGCATTTATGGTAACTATATGGTGTATATTAAGGGTTACAATGGTCCCATTTTCCCCTTGGTCATCTCCTTCACTGGCCTGCAATAATGCCTAAATTCAGAAACATTATTTTCTGATATTGCACACAGGATTTCTATATGTAATGTCAGTCAACTTTAAGAGGTAACATGCTAATTCCTCAATACATATCAACAGATATGTTGATCAGATTAGCTGTTAATCTACTGTTAAGAAAAGAGTTGGCAAAATGGAAGGAAGAACAGCATATGAATGAATGGGAAAGGAACAATACAAGTCTGGTACTTGTTTGAGAATGTGTCATAGTGAAAGAAAGACCCATTTAGGGGGCTGTAGGGCCTCATTTGGTAGTCAAATGCCTGCAAAAGAAAAATAGTCATATGTGAGAAGAAATAAGAATGGTGATGAAGTGTAGATGGGGTTGCCATAGACATAAGACACAGATTTTAGCATGTGCTCAAAATGTGCCCTGATGAATTTATTTCAGATTCTCATATTTTATTCCCATCAAATTTTATAAGATTTAACAGCAACATGCCTTTTAAATATGAGAACATCAAGATGGGCAAAATTAGAATGTAACTATTTCATGTTTGGCAAATATAAAATTTTTTTCATTATCCATTGATGTTTACATTGCATTGTTAAAGTTGCAGAAGAGATATTGAAAGGATGTCTTCATTAATTATTTATTCTTTTGGCTCTGATCATTTGAAAATATCATATTTCATTTATTGTCATACTAAACTTTTCAAGCATACCTCACTGAAATGAACTTGTTTTAAAACAGAAAAATGTGTGTTTGTATCAGAAAATATTTACTTAATACTAGAATTGTAGACTTCATTGTCCTGTATTTTCTGTGATCTTATGGACTGATTTGGTGCTTTGGTGGAAAATTTCAATGAAAAACTTCTATAAGTACTGAGAGGCTTTGGAGAGCCAGAATACAACATCAGCCCACTTAGTCAATCTGACCCAATAATCAACAAACTTAAGTTTCCTATTCAGTGATGAGCTGATAGGCCAATATTGTCAGAGCTGTCATCACCTAATGAATTTATAAACTGAGGCTCTTACAACTTGAAGATATTAAGATATAATGCTGTATGGTGGGGTCACATTTCATTATTTTTCCATGTGAGTATCCCATTATTGCAGCGCCATTTTGTTGAATTTTTGTTTGTTTGTTTTGCTTGCTTTTTTTTTTTTTTTTGGAGCGGGGGTGGGTGGGGAGTTCATGGACCTGAATCAAACCTGGGTCTCCCACATGGGAAGAAAGAATTCTACCACTGAACTACCCATGCACTCCCAAGATACCAATATTTTTAACCCCAAATTATGTTGTAAGCCTTAGGGAAATCCATGTCATGTTCTGTTAGAAAAGTAACTATATTTAGTTGAATTTTGGCTCACATAGTTTCTCTGGATGAAGGATAAAAATGTTATATTAAAGCACAAAATAATCATCCAGAGTGTGTTGCTAATACTTAGCTTAAGCATATGTGTGCGTGAAAACTATTTAATATTCTACATTATTGCAATTAAACCATGTGACACATACTAATATCTGAGAATAAGAAGGAAGATTACACCAAAAGTCCAACTCTGTGACATTAGGAATCAAAGTCATTTTGTTGGAGTGATGACAGCAAAATGACAGAGTAAAGAGCTCCAGATGCCCATCCCTCTAAAGAAACATCACAAAACAAATAGAAACCCTTAGAACCAACTTTGTCAGAACACTGGAAAGTGGTTAAAGTTTTATAGCAACCAAGAAAATACTGAATCAAGAAAAGGGCAATTCTGAAATGGTTGGAAACTTTTGTGACAATTTTAGGAACTCTTGCCCCACTCCATTCCTGGTTTAGCAGTGATCTTGATGCTGTTCCTATTGTGGGTCCCTGGTCCTTAATCCAAGAGAGAGCAGAGCAGAACTTATTCTCAAATTATTATGTTTGCCTGTTCTAACCTGTCTGGTGTCACTTGATGGTCTGAGCCAAGGTACTCTTCTCTGTTTCACTTAACTTGGATCTCACTTATGGCAGAAAAGCTACTGATATCTTGAAAAGAATGTAAGGCTAAGGAAAAATCTGAAGCTTCCTGGGCCAAAAGGTTATGGTTGAGACCTAAAGCAAGTAAGAAGTGAAGTCTAAGGCCTAAGGCAAAGTTGTAAATGGCCTGTTCACAAAGACTGGGAAAGGTGTTTTTTTTAAGCTCCAGAAGGTCAAAAAAATTGCTGTCAAAACACCTGCTGAATATAAGATAAAGGAAGATAGAATTCACTGTCCATGTACAGCAATGAATGCAGTCCTTGCAAAAATATTTGAAAAAGTCATTAAACAAACTGACCATTATAGCCTTCATCCATCAAATACAGTAAACCCTGGGGGAAGGGAGAGGATCAATTTCCAAAGTTACTCCATTTTAATACTGAAATGTTCAGTTTTCAACAAAACACACACACACAAATCATACAAAGAAACAGTAAATTACAGTCCATTCTAAGGAAAAAAGTTAATTAATTAAAACCATCTCTGAGGAGACCCAGACATTGAACTTACTAGACAAAGACTTTAAATCAACTACCTCAAATATGTGTACAGAGCTAAAGAAAACCATGGGCAAAAACTAAAGGAAACCAGCAAAATGATGTATGAACAAAATGAGAGGATCAATAAAGAGATAGAAATGATATAAAAGAACCAAAATAGAAGTACTGAAACTTAAAATTACAATAACTGAAATGAAAAAAAAAAGTCACTAGAGAGGTTCAACAGCATATATGAGCAGCCAGAAGAAAGAATCAGCAAACTTAAGATAGAAAAATGGAAATGATCCAATTTGAGTAGCAGAAAGGAAAAACAATGAAGCAAAATGAATAAACACTAAATGACGTGTAGAGTACATTTGAGTATACTAATATAAGTGTTAAGGGAATCCCAGACAGATAACAAAGTGAGAAAAAGGGTCAAAAGAATATTTGAGGGTATAATGGCTGAAAACATCCCAAATTTGATGAAAGACATGAATCTACAAATCCAACAAGCTCAATGCCATCCAAGTTGGACAAAACCAGAGATTCTTCACTGAAACATACAAGGATCAACAATAAGAAGAACAATTGATTTCTCATCAGAAATCATGGAGGCCAGGAAACAGTGGATTGATATATTTAAAGTGCTGAAAGAGAAAACTGTCATATACTATACTTCAAATGTGAAATATAAATTAAAGTATTCCCTGATAAAGAAAAACTGAGGGAGTTGGTTGCCAGGATATCTGCCCTCCAGGCAATGCTAAAAAGAATCATTCAGGTTGAAATAAAAGGACACTAGACAGTGACTCAAAGCCATACAAAAATAAAAGATCTTTGATAAAGATAACTACATAGGTAAATATAAAAGTTGGTATTACTATATTTCTGCTTTGTAAATCCAATTTTTATATCCTACACAATTTAAAAGGGAAATGCATAAAATAATTATAAATCTATGTTTTTGGACACATGATATATAAAGATGTAATTTGCAACAACAATATGAAGGAGGTAGAAGAAACAGAGCTCTATAGAAGCAGAGATTTGGTATGCTATTAAACCTAAGTTGGTTTCGATTCAAACTATATTGTAATAAATTTAGGATAATTTCAATGTTCCTTGTGATTACCAAATTTTTAAAATGCACACAAAGAAATTAGAATGGAATGAATATGGTACACCTCAAAAATCAGTAAAGAGTTAAGTGCTGGCAGAAATGAAGGTCAAAAATATATGACATACAAAACTCAAAGAGCAAAGTACAGAAGTAAAGCCTTCCTTATCAATAAAATAATTTAAATGTAAATGGATTAAACTCTCCAATCAAAAGACAGATATTGGCATGATGGATTTAACAATGAATACTTCAATTATATGGTGTCAACAAGAGACTCACTTTAGATACAAAGACATAAATTGGTTGAAAGTTAAAGGAAGGAAAAGATATTCCATGCAAGTAGTAACCAAAATAGAGTTGAAGTAGCTATACTAACATCAGATAGAATACCCTATAATAAAATAAAAAATTATTGAGAGATAAAATAAGGACACTACATATTGAAAAAAGTGTCTATTCATCAAGAAGATATTACAAGTATAAACATGTATCCACCAAATAACAGAGCCCCCAAACATATAAAGCTAATATTGATAAAATTGAAGGGAGAGACTGTTCTAAAATAATGTTTGGGGACTTCAATACACTGCTCTCAATAATGGAGAGAATATCTAGACAGAAAAGCAATAAGGAAGCAAAGGATTTTAACAACACCCTAAATGAACTGGAACGAACAGACATGTATAGGGCACTCCAGGAGTTCTTTATTCTTAGATATGACACTAAAAATTAAAACATGAGGAACCAAAGGAAAAATAGATAAATTGGACTTCATCAAAATTAAAAATTTTGTGCATCAAATGATATTATCAAGGAAGTGAAAAGACAACTTAAAGAGTGGGATAAAATATTTGTAAATCATTTATCTGATCAGGTTGCAGTATTCAGAATATATAAAGAGCTTTTAGATCTCAACAACCAAAAACAAACAACCCAAGTAGAACTGGGCAAAGGACTTGAATAGACATTTCTCCAAAGAAGATATACAAAAGGCCAAAAACATGGGGAAAAAAAGTGCTTGACATCAGTCATTAGGGAAATGCAAATCAAAACCACAATGTAATGCCACTTTCTAACCACCAGGATGGCTGTAATCAAAACAGCAGATAATAATAAATATTGACAAGGATGTGGAGAAATTGAAACTCACCTACATGGCTTGTGGGAATGTAAAATGTTTCAGCTACTGTTAAAAACAATTTGGCACTTCCCCAAAAAGTTATACATAGAATTACCATGATGCAGCAATTCCACTCTTAGGTATGTACCCCAAAATATTGAAACTAGATACTAAAGTAAGTACATGCATGTTTGTAGCAGCACTGTTCACAATATCCAAAAGGTAGAATTCACCCAAGTGTCCATCAGTGGGTGAATGGATAAATGAATTGTGATACACACGCACAAAATGAAATTAAAAAGGAATGTAGTACTGACAAATGCTACGATGTGAATGACACTCCAAAACATTTTGCTAAGTGAAAGAAGACAAACACAAAAGTCACATATTGTATAATTCCCTTTATATGAAATGTACAGAGCAGATAAATCCTTAGGGCACTAAAGCAGATTGGTGTTAGCCATAGGCTGACATGAAGGAGTGATGGAGAATAATTGCTTATATTTTGGGGTGATGAAAATGTTTTAGAACTATGCAGAGGATGTGGTTGCACAACATTGCGAATGTACTAAGTGAGTTGTTCACTTTGAAGTGGCTTATTTGATGTTATATGCATTATACCTTAATAAATTAAGATTTTTAAGATTTATTTTGTCCTTTATTTTAATGTACTAAACTTCAGAACTTCATGCATTTTTCTGTTAAAAGTTATGCTGATGTCATGGTCTACAGTGCCAGAAATCCCAACCCATTATCCTTTCATTCACTTATGCCTGCTGAGTGTGCTTCTCACACTGCTGGCCTTTATGTAAACAGGCTTCATTAGTCACATAGGGACCTGAGAAGGCAATATAGATTGGTATTCATTGCATGTGCTGAAAAACTTGCTGAATATGCACATTTTAGTGTAAGCATCTGCAACACAATTTTGAAATAGGAAAAATGATATATTAGAAAGTCATAAAGAAGGATGCCTTCAAGCTTATTAATCAGTTTCCTCAATCACACTTATGGCACTAACTGCCATTTGAGTCTAAGGAGCTAGCTTTGTAAGTAACTACTGGGTCTGACCTTATACTGTACACGTTTGCAAAATGAATACTTTTTAACTTATATTATGTTAAAATACATTTTCTAAACTATGAACATAAAATGACCAGGCTTTATGTTATGCACTCGCAGTGAACAAGGCAGGTATAGTCAGGGAATGAATTCTTATTACAATATAATGCCTCTGAAAGATGGTTTATATCATGTTACACACGCACAAACACACACACCAATGTAGTTGGCATTAAACCACAAGGTAACTGCAACTGGTGAGTCCAAGTTCAGTCCTCACAGACATATAATATATTGGTAGTTTGAAATAAAAGACAACAAAGAACTTTACAAGTGAAGAAATTTGGATGATGGGGGAATGTACCTAGCTCTCAATCTGGAATGATATAAGTTTCAGAACGCAGTGAAATAAGTAAATGGGAAAAATGCTATGGATTTGCTGAACCAAAGCAGTGAAATAAAAACTGAGGCAGAAAAGATGCAATCTGAATCACTCACTAAAGGTTTTGCCAATTCACTAGTATAAAGGATCAGTAATTCACAACAGAAGGTCTTAAATCATCGTCAGCTATTCTTTGATATTTGTTTGTAATTGATCCAAGCCTAATACCCCTATTTTAATGGGAAACTCACTTCCCCCCCCCCAGACTTCTGCAGATATTCTAGAAACTTTATATTCATTATAAATTCTTGTTCCCAGTACTTGCCACCAGCATACACTTGATCTCACATTTTATTGCTATTGTCTTCCTTTTGCTAATTAATGTGCAAATGCATGGCTCCAACTATATTCTTTGATTACCAAAAGAAAACAACCCATAACATTTGTTTACATTTTTTTGTATGTAGCGTACTTTACAATTTACTAAACCATATCAAATATTTAGATAGTAAGCATTTCTGTTTGAAAAAAAATTAGACTCCTTCCACAGGTACTTTTCTCACTGACCACCTTTCTCATGATATAGTTTCTTAAAAAAATGAGTGTCTTTAAAGGAGAAGTAGGCATTGTATAAGCACCCTTTCTGGTTTTCTGATACTTTGCAGTCGCTATGCCTTTCATAGTCTTTGAACTATTTAAAAACCCTGTTACTTGTAGATAACTGATAGCAATACAAATGGTTCTTGCCCATAGACATGCAAATAAATTTTCTCAGTGGAAATGCAATTGATCTTCCCCCATAAACAAATGTTACATTTCTTATTAAATGTATTTCAGCATTACTTACAGCTTATATGTTTGAGTCTTTGAATTCTCCTTTGAACTAGATGTAACATTTTCTGGTTCCCTCATTAATTAATAAGTTAAATAATATCTTTGTCATGTTATATTTGTGGGAGTCATCATTATAAGCTCTTTGGAAATTTAACCTTTAACAGGCTTCAGAACAATTTGCTAAATTCTTATCTTCTTTCAAGATAACTCATCTCTCCCAGAAATCCTGTGAGCTTAGTCTCACAGACTCAATTACTCTCAGTCTACATTGCATGTGCAAGGACTCATTATTATGCATCCTTTAACAAAAGGTCACAATATCTTGGTTTCAACTTTCAGCATCAGAAAAAAATTGAAGAAATTGTAAAAGTTCATATGTATTTTTTCTTTTACCCACAGGTCTCTGTGATTTGAAAAGAACAGTATAGATTTTTACTTCATATTGATACAAATTATGCTAACTGTTAGAAATCAGGAGCAGTAAGCAAGCAGTATGATTTTTTTTTTAAGCAGCTGCATACATGCAGGGTATATTGAAGTTTAAGCTGTTAGATGATTATATAGGATGCATTTCATAGATTGCATTGAGAATGTCTTAACTAATTCCTTTTTCTACTTTTAAAAAATGATTTCTATAATTAAAAGAATCTCCATCTTATTCTTAAGTAGAAGTATGTTAACAAGGAGGCTCACAAATGTAGACCAACAATCAAAATGAAATAACACATCTTTCTTCATCTTGTTTTCTTTCAGCTTGTGGAATCCCTCTCTGGTATGACTCATGTCCAATCTGATTCCAAGTGTTAAGGAACACATTATGAAGTTTAGGTCTGTATCATTCTGAAAGTTATAAAAAATCATGTATTAAGTATAACTTTATAATGGGAACAGTATTCATCTGTGGTAAGAAGGTCAACCCCTATGGTTAGGAAATGTGCATCCTCAGAGAAGGAACAGCAACAGTATAGCTGAAATCCCATGTGAATTGAACCTTCTTTGTTTTGTGCAATTGTAATCATCTGTACACCTGAAACCACATCAATCTTCACTCTGGCCATACACACAGTAGCTGTATAACAGTAATGGAAAAATGTAGTTGAAAAATAGAAAATGGTAAAACTTATTCCAAAACCTTTATAGTTAGTTTCTTCATTTGAGTCACTGACTATTAAATAAAATGTGAAAGAATATAAAGATGTGAACTTGAAGCTAATGTTAAAAATAATAGTCTCTGAAGGCAAATGAGTATATATCCTCCTAGCTTCATCAAATATCATAAGAGGGAAGATATAATTTCTGTTGGCTCAAGAGAAACTTCAAAAAATATTTATCTAGTGGTCAAACAACAGGGAGAGGTGTCTTAAATCTTGAATTGGCATAAGCCGCAATGTTTTTAAAAAGCAGAGCTATTGCTTAGAGTCTGAGAAAAAAAAGTGATTCATTATAAATCTTATGATTATGCTTATCTTTTAAACTCTCACAAAGAAAATTGTCCTAATGCTAATGAAAATGAGAAATTGAGATTGAAATGTTAAATTGTTATAGTAAAAAATGAACCGCATATAAATTATACTGATTCAGGATTCTATTAATGCAAAAATATGTAATTGGGTCATTATTATTTATAAAATCCAAAACCAAATGAAACATTTAGCTTAAAATACTGCATCTCCACAGCATTCAGTGATGAGGGAATTAACTGTCCATTTCCTTCATAAATATAAATAGAAAAGACAAATAATATGGGATCCAAGGGAAAAAAATAAAACAGCACATGGACTGGATCAGCATATGTGCACTGTGACACAGCTAATTCCATATTTCCATCTTAAAAATGTGCACCGTTGGTCACAGCTGTACTAATCATGCAACAAACTCACAGATCATCAAGACAGCCAAAGTAATCCAGCGGGTCAGGAGGGTGGCCCATCCAGTTTACTTATGTGAATATGATCAAAATGAAAAGAAGTTGGCTTCAATTAAATAAATTACCTAAACCTGTTCATTGATGCAGATAATCAACATGGATAATTCAGACCTGAATACAGACACAGAATAGAGACTACGATTTCTCACAAAAGTACCAATTTTTACGATCTTCCATAAGTGTTTTATTGTACAGAAACATCTTAGAAGTTTCCAGAAAAACTGACTGTGAAAAAAACCCACATGATATCTCGCTCAGATCAGGTTTGAATATTTTAATTTTCTTTTAAATCATTAGAATAGAAAGTAATCGATATTCCTTTTCCTCAAAACCACACACACAGATACAGAGAGACACATGCAAACACGTAAACATGTATATAATATTCTTAACCTTTGGTGCTGTCATAGAGAAACAAAGTAATTCCAGAATGAGAAACATTCCTAATTTTATTATTCCAATATGTTCTTGTGAATTTCAAATTTTGAATTAAAAATTGATTTTTAATTAAAGCCATTTCCTCTGGGAAGCCATATTTACTAAAACGATATTTTTCTTTGTTGGGTCTGTGTGAAAATTAGTGTATTTTTTAATGAGATAAAATTTTCATTCAATAAAATGTACAGATCTTAGAGGAACAATTTGATGAGATTTGACAATAGCATATGTGGTTCTGACCCATACAACTATCAATATATTGACAATGTTGAATTTTATTCAAGCAGTATGATTCTGGTAAACAGTTACAATTAAAGAAATCCCTCTGACCTTTTATGTTCCAGGAAATGGCTTACTGCAAAGAAATGCCCTTTCACAAATGACATGTAAAACTCACAGATGCTTTCTTATTTACCTATAACAAGACTAGATACAAACCCTCCAAATTTCCAGTCTGTCTTTCATAAAAATTTAGCTGAATTGTTTTGTCCCCACAAATCAATCAGAACAAAATGCTTGTTAACCAAACTTTGGTTTAAGTTTCTCTCCTTCTTGCAGGCCCCTGAACTTTGACCCACTCTTAAACTGAGCCTGCGTATAACCTTTCCTTTAAGCGAGCCGTTTTGAAAGTAGGCTAACTGTGAGATAAAACATTTTCTGCTCCACGGTCTGACCATGCCACCCTCCCTCATTCCAATGTTGCCAGTCTGTTTTTTCTAGCCTTGTTGACTTCTCCCTCTAAAAGAAAAACCCTTTCCTGACAAACATACAAAATGCTTGCAGATCTTATGGTCTGTGCAGTCTCCCTATTGCAATAGTCACCCTAATTTAGCACAATAATCCTTTAAAAGTGTATCCTTTCCTAAGTTTGGATTTCTTTTTATTTGACAGTTTTTGGTGCCATAACAAGAAGCAACATTGGGTCTCACTTATAGATCCCCAACATATCTGCCTAGTTAATTGTCCTTGTGAGTCATTTGAACTGCTTTCCTATTTGGGTAATTCCAGGATCCTTTGATGATTTCAAGTCTGGAACCAGGGCTCTGGACATGATGTCTGTTGAAGCACGGTAAGGAGTTACTTTGATTCCTTTGGGCAAAGAAACTTTTCTTTGGTCTTTCTGCGAAGCCTCTTCTGCTATTTTCCTCCACTTTCCAGCTTGGGGATTGTATGAGGAATTTGGGGAATTGTATGAGGGAATTTCTTTGACACTCTGAACTTGGATTGTACAGGGAAATTCCTTTGGTTCTTCAAATGCGCACATTACCTGGGGAACTTCCTTCAGCTCTCTGACCTGGAGATTGTGCAACGAGATTAGTCAAGCAAATCTATTTCCAGGCCTCTCTAAGATCTTATCTTTGATTAGATCCTATGGGTAGTTCTTACGCTATTGGGTACCTCTCCTTCTCCCACTGATTATATGCTTCCCCATTACAGCATTACTTCAGTTAAATATATCCAAAAAATGGCACAATTTCGCTTAGGATAATTAGGAACTTCTGGAGATTGGAAGATTTCTGCAAACTTGTCCATATCAAGTCAGGCAAGGAGACAAATATGTCTCTAACTATAGGAACTGTTTGAAAATCGTCTGGAATGATTACACAGAATATACCTTAGTCAGCAGTTTTCTTTTAATCGATTGTGCTGAACCAAGAGATGCTCTTCGTAAACATTGTATTAATTGGCAAAATTCCTTTCTCTACAAGAAACAACAAGACTATAAACATATAAACCCTCACACTGTTCTTGGAATAGCCTCTATTCACAATCTCACTAGTAAACTCCAACAGGGCCCCGATACGTATATATTATATATATAAATCATCCTTAATCTTCTGTTTCATTTTATTTTTGTTTTGTTTTGTTTTTACTAGAGAAGTGAGTTTACAGGACAGTCATGCACAAAATACAGGATTCCCATTTACCCACCACCACCAACACCACTGCATTGCATTGGTGTGGTTCGCTTGTTAAAACATAAAATAGCCCTTGTTTATAATTCAACTGTTAATTAACGTCCATGGTTTAACTTAAAGGCTCATTATTTTTATAGTGTAGTTTCATGGAATTTTAAAAATTGTTATTCTGTTGCCATATATACAATCTAATATTTCCTCCTTTTAATCATGTTCAAATATATAATTCAATGCTGTTAATTACATTCACAAGGCTGTGCTACTATTACCACCATCCATTACCAAAACATTTCCATCATTCCAAATAGGAACTCGGTACATCTTAAGCCTTAACTTTCCATTCCCTTTATCCACTCAGTCCCCTTGTAAGCTGTATTCTAGATTCTGCTCTGAGTTTGCCTATTCTAATTGTTTCTAATCAATGAGATCATACAATATTTGTCCTTTTGTGTCTTGCTTATTTAACTCAACATGATGTCTTCAAGGTTCACCCGTGTTGTCACATGTATCAGGAATTCATTCATTTTTACAATTGAATAATATTCCATTGTGTGTATATATACCACATTTTATTTATCCATTCATCGGTTGATGGACACTAGGGTTGCTTCCATCTTTTGGCAATTGTGAATAATGCCACTATAAACATCAGTGTGAAAATATCTGTTTATGTCTCTGCTTTCAATTCTTTTCTGTATATACCTAGTAGTGGGAGTGCCAGCCCATACGATGGTTCTGTATTTAGCTTTCTGAGGAGCCCCCAAACTCTCTTCCACAGCAGCTGCGCCATTTTATATTGGCACTAGACAAACAGCAAAATTAATAAATGGGAAAAAGACTTGAATAGACATCTCTCCAAAGAATATATACAAATGGCCAGAAAGGACAAGAAAAGATGCTTGACCACATTAGCCATCAGGGAAGTGCAAATGAAAATCACAATGAGATACCATTTCACACTGAAAAACTGGTAAATAAGCGTTGGAGAAAATGTGGAGAAATAGGAGCACTCATTCAGTGCTTGTGGCACTGGAAAATGATACAGCTGCTCTCAATCTGTATTTTTACATATTTCTCAAAGTAAACTCCACATCTGTTTCAGTTCCCCAGTGAATTTCATAATTTCAGTAAAGAATAATATAAATCTTACAGAAAATCTTTCAAAAAATAGAGAAGGAAGTTATACTTCCAAACTTACTTTATGTTCCTGATCCTCAAACGAGAAAACTCACATGAAAAAAACAAACTACGGATTGATATCCTTCATGAAGGGAGATTCAAAATCCCCTAAAATGTTAGCAAATTAAATCCAGTAATATCCAAATACATAATACATTAATTAAAAAATTAAGTTTATGCAAATAATACAAGGTTGTTTTAACACTCAAAAATAAACCAATCAAAAGATAAACCAATCAACAGCATTCTCCACATATACAGGAATAGAAGATAAGAGATTTCCAGTAAGAGAAGAGAAAGCATTTGACAAAATTCAATACTCATTCAACATTTTAAAATTCTCATAAAATCAGAAATAGAAGGAAATTTTCTCAATCTGTTGAACTATGAAAAATGCATCAAACATTTTACTTAATGGTGAATTTTAAAAGCTTTACCAATAAGATTAGAAATGAAAAAGGGATTACCATTACCACTACTTGTATTCAACATTATGAGACAAGTCATAGCCAGTACAATAAGACAAGAGAAATATGTAGAAAGTATATAAATGAGAAAGGAAGAAATAAAACTTTGTTTCTTGCAAATAACATAATTATATACATAGAAGATATTAAGGAAGCTACCAAATAACTACTAAATCTAATAAGTAAATTTAGCAAGGTTGCAGGATCCATACTAAATTAAATATATAAAACATCAAGAGCATGTATATATTCTATCAGTGAAAATGGCAAACATCATATAAAATACCATTTATGATAGCAACAAAATTATAAAAACTTGAAGATTGATTAATGAATTAGAAGTCTCAACATTATTAAAATATAAATTATCTCCAAGTTGATCCATTGATTCAATGCAATTTCAGTAAAAAAATCTAGCACTTTGATTTCTTTTAGAAATTAGCCAGCTAATCCTAAAATTTACGTGGAAATGCAAAGGTATTAGAATAGCACAGACAATCATGGAAAATAATAAGAGAATTGGAGACTTATGCTACTTTGATTTCAATATTTACTATAAAACCACAGAAAACAATAAAGTGAGGTCTTTTCATAAAGACAGCCAATAGAAAAAATTCAGTTCAGAAAAAGACTCACACTTATCAAATTATTTCAGCTGAGACACTAAAGCATTTGATGGGAAAATGATATGCTCTCAACAAATGGTGACAGAAAAACTGAATATGCATAAGTCATACAAAAATATTATTTGATATGGATCATAGCCTGGAACATAAAACCTGATACTATGAAATTTCTGGAAGGAAAAATGTAGAAGGCAAAGCTCTCCAAAGCCTTAACCATAAAACTTAAAATGATCAAATGGTCTTCATCAAAAATAAAAGCTTTTGCTCAACATACTCACTCTGATAAAAAAGAGATTATACATGTATGATGTTTAATTTTGTGTGTCAACACGGATAGGTTATGATGTCCAGTTGTTTAAACACTGGCCTAGATGTTTCTGTGGAAGTATTTTGAAGACTGGGGGAGTCTTAAGATCAAAAAACTGAGGGTTAAAAAGATAAAGAAATTCTATCTCTTCTTAGCCATCTACTCCTGTCTGAATTTCCAGCCAGCTTACCTCCCTTATGAAATCAGGTGCAAGATTTCATTTATTCTTGCTGGAATTTCCAGCCTGCCAGCCTGCCTACAAATCTTGATTGGTCAGCCCCCACAATCACATGAGCTAATTCCTTAAAATAAAACTTTTAATGTATCCTATTTGTTCTGTTTATCTTGAGAACCCTAACTGATACAGCATGCTACAGACTGTGAAGGAATATTTGCAAAATATCTATTTGAAAGACTGTACACGTCAATAACATCAAGATAAAAAACAATTATTAAAGGTCAAAAGCCTTGAACATGCATTTCAATGAGGAAGACATACAAGTGACTAATAGGCATAAGAAAATGTGCTTGATACCATTAGTCTTCATGCAAGTACATCATTGCACATACTCTAGAAGACCGTTACTAAAAAGACCGACCACTCCACATGTTGATGTGAATGTGAGCGATTGAATTTATCATACTTTGATAGGGGTAAGGTAAAATGGTATGACCTATTTGGAAATTTGTGTAGCAGTTTCTCAGAAAGTTAATTATAACCCTTCCATATGACGTAGTGATTCAACTTTTTGATACTTACCCCAAATAAGCAAAGACATAAATACAGAAAAGTATATTCATAGCAGCTTTATTCAAAATACTCCATAAATGGATACAACCCATATGTCTATCAGAAGAAGAACAGATAAACTATGGTGTGTATATATATACATACAAATGTGCTGGTTTGAAAGGATTTATGTACCCTAGCAAAGCCATGTTTTAATCCTAATCAATCTCATGGGAGCAATGGTTTCTTCTGATCCCTATTCAGCACTATAGCTTGGAAGCCTGATTAGGTTATCCCCACGGAGATGTGACTCAATCAATTGTGGGTATTAAACTTGATTGGATGGAGACGTGACTCCATCCATTCATCATGGGTCTTGATTAGTTTATTCGAATCCTTTGAAAGAAGAAGCATTTTGGATAAAGTTTCAGAATGCTGCAGAACCACAAAGCAAAGAGTCTACCAGTCAGCAACTTTAGGAGATGAAGAAGGAAAATGCCTCCTGGGGAGCTTCATGAAGCAGGAAGCGTGGAGAGAAAGCTAGCAGACTGCCGCCATGTTTACCGTGTGCCCTTCCAGCTGAGAGAGAAACCCTGAACATCATCAGCCTTCTTAAGCCAAGGTATCTTTTGCTGGATGCCTTAGATGGGAGATTTCTATCGACTTGTCTTAATTAGGACATTTCCACGGCCTAACAACTGTAAACTTGCAACTTATTAAATTCCCTTTTTAAAAAACCATTCTGTTTCTGGTATATTGCATTCCAGCAGCTAGCAAACTAGAAATATATATATATATATATATGCATGCATATATAATGGAACACTACTCAACATTGAAAAAAATGAACTATTGATATACTAAATATTTATAGGCAAACTTCAAACATTATGCCAATAGTTGCCAACTTCTGGAGTATTCTTGGTCGTTGTGATGGTTTGAAGTGCTACTGGCATCTAGTAGGTAGGTCAAAGATTCTTCTAAACATTTCATAATGCAAAAGGCAGCTCCTTGCAACAAAGAATCATCTGCCCCCAAACAATAGCAGTGTTGGTATTGAGAAGATAAACACGAAAGTGTATACAATGTATTATATTACATTATAGAACAGGCAAAAATGATCTATGGCAAAAAAATCAAAGCAGAATTTGGCTTTTCAAAAGATGGCTCAGAGAAGGATATAAAGCATCCTTCTTTGATGATAAAAATATTCTATATTGTCAAATAAAAACAAATTCAAAATTAATTAAGGAGAGACTTTATTCAAAAAATGATGCAATAAGGGGAGGGGAACTATTGTAATAGGGAGACTGCTTGGCAATAAGATCTGCCAGTTTCTCAAGGATAGGCAGAAATGGTATTTGTTTTTAGGGGGAAGCAAAAAAGCTGGAAAGAACAGGGTATAGGAAAGTGGGATGAGCAAGAGTGGCATGCTCAGACTGTGGATTCAGAAAAAATTTTAACTTAAGGTCTGCTTATTCTTCTCTAAAAGAGGGTTTTGATTTAGGTTCAAAGGAGGATGGGTCAAAGTTCATAGGCCTGATAGGAGAGAAATAACCAGTTTGGTTAATAAGAATTTTGTTCCAATTTATCAGTAGGGACAAAACAATTCAGGCAGCAGGATCCAGTCTAATTAAGTAGATAAAAATAAACCTGTTTCCCACAAATAAATATTAATGAGACCCAAGGAGAATAGAAATAATTATGGAATAATGATACAATCTGTTGGACTTCTGGAGAGGCTGGATGGAGTGTTGCTACTTCTAAGGATGGGTCTGTAGATGTGGGTTTTGAGTAAAAGTTGTGTTGAATTGTAAATAAGCATAGAAATAGAGGGACGTGGTTTTACATTCTCTGAGGAATTGGCTGGAACCCAGGTGGATGGAGAACACTGAAAAAGGCAATAGACTCTGGTGCATGATAGCTGATTGAGCAATAATTCCATCCCACAAAAGGATAATTAGTGAAATTGTGAGAGAGACAAAGGTTTCCATGAAATAAAGAGAAAGGAATATTTAAAACATCAGTGCCCTTATTCACAATTGCCAAAAGATGGAAGCAACCCCCCAAGCGTCCATCAACCGATGAATGGATAAATAAAATGTGGTATATACATACAATGTAATATTATTCACCTGTAGAAAGGAAAGAAGTCCTGATATATGCGACAGAAACATTGATGAACCTTGAAGACATCATGTTGAGTTGAATAAATCAGGCACAAAAGGACAAATAATGCATCTCACTGATTAGAAATAGAATAAGCAAACTCATAGTGTTAGAATCTAGAATATAGGTCATGAGGGGATGAAATGGGTACAGGGAATGGGAAGTTAAGGTTTAAAATAGGCAGGGTTCTTATTTGGTGTAATGGAAATGTTTTGGTAATGGATGGTGGTGATGGTAACATGACATTGTGAATGTAATTAACTTCACTGAAACATATATCTGGATACGATTAAAAGGGGAAATGTTAGATTGTAAATATGGTAACATAAAAAAATGTTTAAAGTCATGGAACTACACTACACAAGTAGTGAACCCAAAGTCAAATCATGTGCTTTAATTATAAAAATGTGCTATCATGCATTGTAATAAATGAACCACAGCAATGCAAGGTGTTGGCGGTGGGGTGGTATATGGGAATTCTGTATTTTGTGCATGGTTGTTCTGCAAAACCACAACGTATCTAGTAAAAAAAAATTACAAATTCGGTTTATTCATTAGATACAGGGCTGTTCAGATTTTACATTTCTCCTTATGTCAATTTTGGTCATTTTTGTCTTTCAAAATGTGTCAAATTAATCTACATTGTTGAATCTAGTGCAAAAAAGTTATTAATAATATGAATTTATTGAGCCTTTAATGTCTGTTTTGATGTCTACCATTTCATTTCTGATATTAGTAGTTCCAATTTTTCATTTCTTGATGGTTCTTGATAACATTTTCCCTAACATAATATATTAAATATCCATATTTTGTTTTGTTTTTATCAAATTTATTCATTACTGTATATATATATATAATGGATATATTTTACTGTTTTTGTTATTTCTCATTTGCATGGTCTATCTTTTTCCACTCACAGTTCAATCTTCTTCTTAAATTGCTTAGTAGGTAACAGCTTGTGCCATTGATTTTTTATCTGTCTTCTACTCTAATATAGGCATATAAAACTTCCTTTAAGCACTGTTATAGTCATATCTCACAAATATTGTTAATGCTGACATTTCTCCAGGTTTGGAGTCATATTTTCCTGCTTCTTCATATATCTAGAAATTTTAATTATATATTGGACAGTTATGAAACATATTTGTGTGCCTAATTTTTTTCCTTCTTTCTTAATAGAGTGTTTAATATTATTTAGACAGGCAGTTAATTCATCTGTTGATCAGATTGATAATTTTGAGGTTTGATTTTGATAATAACTAGGGAAAATCAAGCTATCCTTTACTCCAGGGCTGTAGCAATCAAACTTTTAAGTGCTAGATTTTTTGAGATATTTACTGAGTACCATGAGTTTTCAACAAGGTCTCTCCAAACTGAATTTTCAAAATGCAATCATCTCCCAGTCCTCTGCAACCTGTAGTAGTTGCCAGGATGCAACTCCCTGAAAGTTCTTCATTCCCCAGTCGTGTTCTTTACCTGTTCCTCTGTATTTTCACCTTGTGCATGTGTAGCTTATTATTTGGCCTAATATTCAAGGACACCCTTTTGCAAATTTTTGGACCTCCTTCTCTGAATAATTTCCTTTTTTGATAGTATCCAGCCCCTCACATGAGGGCTGTTTCAATAGCTCTGAATCCTGATCTGTTTCTGCTCTGCTCTAGTGGATCATATTTCTTTATTTGGGCTTCACTTCTCTGAGTTGAAGTCAGAAATGTGCTTCCTGTTGGAAAGCTGAGGAGCTCACCAAATTCACCTTGTTTGTTTATTTTTGTCTCACAGGGATTATAGTCTTGATCTTTCTGTTGTCCAACATATAAAATCCTTATTTATTATTTTTTCAGCGGGAGGGCTTGTACAATACCATTCTCTCCTTCATAGACACGAAAAAATCTATTAACTTTTTAATTGCCTTTTTACCTTCCCTAATAAATCACCTCAGCACCTAAAAAGAAAGATATTGGGTAAATTGACTGCACCAGTGAAAGATGATTTTAAAACTTTTTTCAAAGTAATTTATATAATTTGGTTCATGTCTAAGATTTATAGGAGTAGGTTTCCATACTTAAAATACTTCTTAATTACTACGAATACAATTACATATTGATTCTTTTCCTTTTCAGTGTGATTAGTATTTATCTTTCTTTCTGGCTTTCTTATATTTTTCTCCTTAGCAGTTTTAACTTTACACCTTCCTACCTAATTTACCCATTTACCTTGTTCATTGTTTATCTCTTCCACTTGTACATAAGCACCAAAAGAATAGATTTTTATTCTTTTTGCTAACTAAACCTAGCAAATAATAGATGCTGGATAAATGAGTGAATGAATAGATAAGTGAAGTTATGCCACTTCCTTCTCCACGTATTGCCAATTGAGATTTTAACATATAGTTCAATTTATAATGTTATTATTTTGCGATTTTATCTTTAAAATTTTTGACGGATTCTCGTATTTTGGGAAGGCCCTTGCTCTGTAAAATCTTTAAAAGATGGACTACAAGTGGGCCACGATGGCTCGGCAGGCAGAGTTCTTGCCTACCATGCCCGAGACCCGGGTTTGATTCCCGGTGCCTGCCCATGCAAAAAAAAAAAAAAAAATGGGCTTACATTTTTAATCAACACAAGGTATAGATTATTTTTAAATAAGGAGGTATTATCACTTGAGAACAGAGAACCTCATGTAGGTTCTAGTCATGATCAAAGCCCAGATTTTCCCATTGGATCCAGATGGCAAAGTCCCATCGAAATTAAGGTGATGGTCTGACTCTCTGTGGACTAATACAACTATGAGTTTAATTAAACCATGTTGATTTGTGGATCTTATGATAAAATAAACCATCATGACACAGATGTCATTCAAAGAGAATGCTCTTAGACCTCTCTGGGAACCCAATTTCTACCTGAAATTCTCTCTAATCTAATATCCCAGAGCACCTAAATTCTTATTTTGGGACAAAGGTTCACCTTGACTTGAATCTTGCACTCCTCACTTTGACTACCTTAGTAGGCAACTTTCTGACTCAGTCCCTTAAAAAATTTCTTTCCATTATAACAGTAGTCAGTTGTCTCTGTTATGTTCCTTCACTGTGATGAAAGGTACATGGCAATACCTTCCATACTCTCTGTATATAAGTGTATGGAAAACCAGATGTTATACATTAGAGTGATTTTATGAAAAATATATTAATATCATCTTTGAACATTATTATCCAACGTTACATGATATGTGGGATGTCTGTTTGGAAATATTTTTTGTCAATCTTCCTAAACTGCCAATTAAGATTATATCTCCTTGTTAAATAGAGAATATTTTCCTACAAAAATTAGTTTATTAATGCTTTATGATAATGTGAATTTTAAAACCTTGTATTAAAATGTAAATTAATAAAAATATCATCTATGTTTCTTGATTTGTGGCATGATATGAATACTGGATTGTGTAAGCATTCAAGTGAGTTTGTGTACACGCAATGATTTTACATAGGTGAAGAAGCCACATAAAAATATCAGTATCATTGTTAAAGTAGTGCTCTGTTCAAATAGAAAGAAAACACACGTACACAATGTAAGAGCTTTGATGTTAAATTCTTATGTTTGGGAGCTCCCTTCAAGGTCCTAACTCAGTGTGGCGGGTGTCAGATTCAGCTTCCCCACATTGTCGGGAGTTCAGGGTCAGCTGCTGGAAGGCAGTGCTGATATTTGTGTTAGTTTGCTGGTCACAACTCCCGGTTCCAGGATTCAGCTTGCTGGGCTTTCTTTTCCTTTTTCATAAAGCAGCTTTAAAAAGGTATAACTGAGTGAGGTGTGAATTTAGTTACCCTCCAAAGCAGGTAGTAAATATCCTGGAACAGTACAGAACAACTGCTGGGGGAACATCAGTGCCTGGACACACAGCATACACCAGTCTGGAACAGCTGGAATGGCTGAGACACCACACAGAACTTGAAATCCCCCCAAGGGCATGGCAGGCTGGTTCCCCAAAGGGAAAGGAAACAGATTTTACTAGCAGAAAGGACTTAGCTCAACCAAGCTCCAAATGTGGAATTAATCAAAAAATTCTGACTACTGAATATAGCCCCCAGCACAAATAAACCTGGAATAAGCACAAAACATACTATGAGTTTTTGCTCCAGCAGGGAGGGGTGGGGCTGATGGAGAAAAAGGAAAAATACAGGCTTTTTGAGTCAGACAGCACAAAATACTAGAAAAGGGCTGGATGCTGGACCCCAAGGAAAGGGAGCACATAGAGCCTGGCGATACACAGAGCCACGTAATAATTTAAGCTCTTGATTGACAAACCCGAGGATCAGGGTCTGCCTCTGAAAACGGTTGCTTTTTTTTTTCTTTTTTTCTACTCCTTAGCATCTCATTAGATAGAACTGAAAGTACTCTCAGGCTCCAGGACTGTCCCAGGCAAGGGCGGAATTAAGCTTTTCGAAAAGAAAAAGTAATTAGTCAGTTGAAAGGATTTAATTCCCTAAGGGGTGTATTTTCCCCAAGAGGAAGGTGGGGCCCAGCTCAAATAGTATCTCTCCTTCAGGGGATTCAAGCTCCAGGGACTGGAAAACTGAAGCAATTAAAGTCATCATACAACTTCACCTCTGTCTCAATCATGCCCCAGGAGGGAGAGTCTGCTGAAATTAAAGGCACCACATCACTCTACACTGGTGGGAAGCTATGAGCAGACAAGTGTCACATGCTGGGCAGGATAGAAAAAGAGGCTTCATAGGAAAGTCTGTCAATCTGCTTGGTCTCACCCTCAGGGAAAACTGATGCTGGCTACTCTCTCCTCGTGAGATGTAGGTCTGTATGGTTAGGGAAAATCTGAATGGGGTGTATAATATATGAAAATACCCTTCTCAAAAAAAAAGGCCCCATATAGGCAGGGCAAGAGACAGAAAATCAAGAACTGAAAAATTCTGATCAGTTAAACAGAGCCTGTGCTAGAGGTCTAGAATATGTTGAACTGAATGCCAAAGAACAGATAGAGATTAAAGCCACCCAGCAAGAAAATCCTAGGTAAAATAGTGAAAACAACCTCCAGAATAGACTAATTAAGGAAATCAAATGCCTAGACGCCAACAAAAAAATGGGTCATATTAAGAACATTGAAGATATGGCCCAGACAAAGGATCAAGCCAACACTTCAAATGAGATACAGGAGTTGAAACAACTAATTCAAGATGTTTGAACAGACATGGAAAATCTCATTGAAAATCAGACCAGTGAGTTAAGGGAGGATATAAAGAAGACATTGGGCAAAAAGAAGAAATTGAAAGTTTGAAAAAACAAATCTCAGAACTTATGGGACTGAAACACACAATAGAAGAGATGGAAAAGAAAAACAATGGAGACATAAAATAATAGATTTGAAGAGGCAGAAGAAAGGATCAGTGAACTAGAAGACTGGAAATTGAAATTTGGCACACAAAAGATAATGTAGGAGAAGAATGGAAAAATATGAGCAGGGTCTCAGGGAATTAAATAACAACCTGAAACACAGGGATATATGTGCTGTGGGTGTCCCAGAAGGAGAAGAGAAGGGAAAAGGAGGAGAAAGACTAAGAGAGGAAATAATAACTGAAAATTTCCCATTTCTTCTGAAAGACGTAAAAATCCAAGAAGTGCAGCATACCCCAAACAGAATAGATGCAAATAGACAAACCCCAAGACACTTATTAATCAGACTGCCAGATGTCAAACAGAAAGACAGAATTTTGAAAGCAGCAAGAGAAAAGTCACATACAAGGGAAGCTCAATAAGACTATGTGTGGATTTCTCAGCAGAACCATGGAGATGAGAAGGCAATGGTATGATATATTTATGATTCTAAAAGTGAAAAACTACCAACCAAGAATTCTACATCCAGCAAAACTGTCCTTCAAAAATGAGGGGGAGATCAGAATTTTTACAGATAATCACCAAGAGAATTTGTGACTAAAGAGACTAGCAGTAAATACTAAAGGGAATGCTACAGGCAATAGGAAAAAGCAGGAGAGAGACGTCTGGAGGAGAGTGTAGAAATGAAGACTATCAGTAAAGGTAAAGAGAGAAAAAAATTAGATATGACATATAAAATTGAAAAGACAAATGTTAGAAGAAGGTAAGTCTTTAAAGTAATAACATTAAATTTTAATGGATTAAGTGCCCCAATCAAAGACACAGCCTAGCAGGCTGGATTAAAAAACAGGACTCAAATTTCAGGAAAGATGGCCAAATAAAGTAGTTTGGGATTAGCCCTGCTCCAGGGAAAAGGTTAGAGAAGGGACAGAGGGCGACTGGGGTGGCAATTTGGGAGTGTGGCTGACTTGGGAGAGCCTTCTGCACCACATAGGGCAGCCCTGGTTGCAGAAGCCGAGGAACTGAGAGCTGAAAGCTGGAGCCTGGTGCGGAGGTGCAGAGCCCACAGGAGTGCACAGACAGGAGCTGGGGAAGAGAAAGTAAGCCAGGCTATATCCCTTTGGTGCACTACCCTCACCAGCACAGCCAAGTGACCAGCAACTCACCCCACACCCTACACACCTGAGCACCATCACACACTACCATTCCCAGTGCTCCAGGTGCTGCCACCCCACCAGTCCCCAGTGCACATCTTGCCCCCCCACCCCCACCCTAAGTGCAGCCCAACCCACCTTTCTTACACCGCTCCTGAGCACTACCTCCCTCTCCCTGTTCTCTGCAAGCTGTTGCCAGTGCATAAAGGCTGCAGGTACTAACCTCCATACCCAGGCTACCCCTGCCCCCCTGCCCATAGTGTCACACGGCCTCACCCCACCCCCACCCCCAAGCTCTGTGCATCAGTTTACAGCACTCCTAGGCCCCTGCATGCGCACAGGCCCCCAATCACATCATTCAGCTACAGGAAACTCAATTTACAGCAGTCTTAGAACCATTCATGCACACGGGCCTCAGCCACATTTCCCAGCACTGAGAAAGTGCTGACCTGTGCAGCTGGTTCATCTGCCCCCTATCCATGAAGGCATAATGCCAGCCTGTGGCCCCAGCTCTACGCGCGTGCACAAAGGGCCCCATTCCTTAGAACAGCACACACAAAGATTATGACCCCCAGATTGGTGCACTCACACAGCTACAACCTCTCTGGCTGTGGGATGCCCCCATTCACATAAATCAGTGTAACATCCCCAAACTGTGCCTTTCCCTGCCCTGAAACTAATCACCGCACTGAGTGCCCCACCCTGTACCCTGCTCCCTGCTGTACAACCATCCCGCAAACATGAGGCCTTAGACTACTGAAAGAAATCAACTCCCAAATTAAGTCAATCAAGATATTTACATGCCACAAAGACAGCAGAAGATCAATAAGCATATCACAATGCAGACAGATACAGCCCTGCTTAATGTCCAAATTGAAACACCAGAGGAGAGACAGATGTTGGAACAACTAATCAAAAATGTTCATATAACTCTACTTAATAAAGTAAGTGCGACAGCAAATGACACAAGGGAGATCAATAAGACAGTGGAAGACCATACAGAGGATTTTGAAAGAATAAATAGAAAAATAGTGGATATCACAGAGATTAAAGACTGTTGACCAAATAAAAAACATACCAGAGGCACACAGCACCAGATTTGAAGAAACAGAGGACAGAATAAGTGATATAGAGGACAGGATAACTGACTTTGAAGACTCAAAACAACAAATGGTAAAAAAAGATGGAAATAATTGAATTGGAACTCAGGGAAATAATATGCAAAACAAAGCTCACAAACATAAGAGTCATTAGTGTCCCAGGGAAGAGAGGAGTAAAGAGCTAAGAAGAGTAGTTGAGGATATAATGGGGGAAAACTTCCCAACCCTCATAAAGGATATAAATATATACAAGTCAAAGAAGCCCAATGAACTCCAAACAGAATAAATCAAAGTAGGCCTTCCCCAAGACACATACTAATCAGTCTGTCAAAAGCTGAAGAGAAGCAGAAAATCCTGAAAGCAGCAAGAGAAAAACAATCTACTACATACACAGAAAACCAAATAAGACTGAGGTCATGGCTCAGCAGGTAGAGTTCTCGCCTGCCATGCCGGAAACCTGGGTTCGATTCCCAGTGCCTGCCCATGCCAAAAAAAAAAAGAAAAAAGACTGAAGTCAGACAACTCAACTAGGTCCCTGGAGGTGAGAAGGGAGTGGTATGATATATTCAAGATCCTGAAAGAGAAAGACTTCCAGCCAAGAATTGTGTACCCAGCCAAATTGTCCTTCAGAATTGAGGGTGAGATTAAACTTTTCACAGACAAAGTCCTGAAAGAATTTGTCAACAAGAGATTGGCCCTACAAGAAACACTAAAAGGAGTTCGCTGGCTGGAAAAAAAAAAAGGAGAGGGAGGTCTGGCAGAGGGCACAGAATTGAAGAGTACCACTAAGGGTAATTTAAAGAATGCAAAGAGAAAGAGGAAAAAGAATATATAGATCTGACAAACAAAATAAAAAATAAGATTGTGGAGTCAAGAAATACCTTTTCAGTAATAACTTTGAATGTTAACAGACTAAATTTACCAATAAAATATACAGATTGGCAGAATGGATTAAGAAACATAATCCAGCTATACGCTGCTTACAAGAGACTCATCTTAGACACAAGGATACAAATAGATTGAAAGTGAAAGGATAGAAAAAAGATCCTCCACACAAGTTGTAACCAAAAGAAAACAAGAATAGCTATACTAATATTGGAAAAAATAAACTTTAAATGTAAAGGCATCATAAGAAACAATGGAAGACACTATATAATAAAGAGTCAATTCACCAAGAAGATATAAGAATCATAAATGTTTATGCTCCCAATCAAGGAGCTCCAAAGTACATGAGACAGGCATTGGCAAAGCTGAAGGGAACAATAGATGTTTCAACAATAATATTAGGAGACTTCAATACACCACTCTCCTCTATAGATAAAATAACCATTTAGAAGATCAACAAGGAGATAGAGAAGTTAAATAACTTGTTAAATGTATTAGATCTAACAGATATGTATAGGTCATTGCATCCAAAAGCACAAAGATACACATTCTTCTCTAGTGCTCATGGACCATTCTCCAGGATACATAATATGCTGGGGCACAAAACAGGTCTTTATAAATTTAAAAATATTGAAATTATTCAAAGCACTTTTTCTGGTCATAATGGGATGAAGCTGGATCTCAGTAACCACCAAAGAATGATAACATTCACAAATACGTGGAGATTAAATAACACGCTCTTAAACAACCAGTGGGTCAAAGAAAAAATTGCTAGAGAAATCAGTAGCTATCTGGACACTAATGAAAGTGAGACTACAACTTATTAGAACTTATGGGAAGCAGCAAAGCCTATGCTGAGAGGGAAATTTAGTGTCCTAAATGCCTATATTAAAAAACAAGAAAGAGTAAAAATCATGGACTTAATAGCACACCTAGAGGAACTTGAGAACAAAGAGCAAGCTAACCCAAAAGCAAATAGAAGAAGAGAAATAATAAAGGTTAAAGCAGAGATAAATGAATGGGAGAACAAAAGAACAACAGAAAGAATTAAAAACCAAAAGTTGGTTCTTTGAGAAAATCAATAAAATTGATGGATCACTATCAAGACTGACAAAAATAAAAAAATAGAGAGGATGCGAGTAAGCAAAATCAGAAATAAGAAGGGTGCGTTATGAAAGACCCTGAAGAAATGGAAGAAATTATAAGAGGATACTCTGAACAACTATATGCCAACAAACTAGACAACTTAGATGAAATGGACAAAATCCTGGAGACACATAAACAAACTACACTGACTCAGGAAGAAAAAGAAGATCTCACCAAACCAATCACAAGTAAGGAGATTCAGTCAATCATCAGACATGTTCCTACAAAGAAAATCCCAGAGCCAGATGACTTCACAGGGGAATTTTATCAAACATTCCATAAAGAACTAACCAATCCTGCTCAAACTTTTCCAAAAAATTGAGGAAAAAGGAATTCTACTTAACTCATTTTATGAAGCTAATATCATTTTAATACCAAAACCAGGTAAAAATGCTATAAGAAAGGGAAACTACAGGTCAATCTCCCTAATGAACATAGATGCAAAAATTCTCAATAAAATATTAGCAAATCAAATCGAACAACACATTAAAAGAATTATTCACCATTACCAAGTGGGGTTTACACCAGGAATGCAAAGATGGTTCAATGCAAGAAAATCAATTAATGTCATACAGCACATTAACAAGTCGAAAGGGAAAAATCACATGATCATCTTGATTGATGCAGAAAAAACATTAGAAAAATTCAGCATCCTTTTCTGAGAAAAGCATGCCAAAAGATAGGAATCAAAGGTAACTACCTCAATATTATAAAGGGAATATATGAAAATCAATAGCCAGCATTGTGCTCAATGGAGAGAGCTGAAAGCTTTTCCCCTAAGATCAGGTACAAGACAATGATGCCCACTGCCACCACTATTAATCAACATTGTGCTAGAAGTTCTAGCTAGAGCAATCAGACAGGACAAAGAAATAAACAGCATCCAAATTGCAAACGAAGAAGTAAAACTCTTATTATTTGCAGATGATATGATACTATATTTGGAAGATCCTGAGAAATCTACAGCAAAATTACTTGAGCTAATAAACAAATTCAGTGAGGTGGTGGGATATAAAATAAATGCGCAAAAATCAGTAATGTTTCTTCCACAAGCAATGAGCTAGCTGAGAAGTCAGTTAAGGAAAAAATTCCATTCAAAATAGCAACTAAAAAAATCAAATACTTAGGACTGAACTTAACTAGGGATATAAAGGACTTGTACACAAAAAACTACATAAGACTGCTAAAAGAAATCAAAGGAGATCTAAATCGGTGGAAAGACATTCCTTGCTCATGGATAGGAAGGCTAAGTAGAGTTAAGATGTCAGTTCTCCCCAAGTTGACCCACAGATTCAACACAGTACCAATCAATATTCCAACAACCTTCTTTGAAGATTTGGAAAAGCTAATTACCAAATTCATCGGGAAGGGAAAGAGACCCTGAATAGCTAAAAGCATCCTAAAAAAGAAGAATGAAGTGGGAGGATTAACACTCCCTGACTTTAAAACCTACTATTAAGCCAGAGTGGTCAAAACACCATTGTACTGGTACAAAGGTAGAAGGACTGACCAATGGAATTGAATTGAGAGTGCAGAAATAGACCATCAAATCTGTGGTCAACTGATTTTTGACAAGGCCCCCATATCCTCTGAACTGGTACAAAAGAGTTTTTTTCAATAATTAGGCATGTAGGACCTAGATATCAATAGCCAAAAGAATGAAGGAGGATCCCTATCTTATACCCTATACAAAAATCAACTCCAAGTGGATCAAACACCTAAATATAGGAACTAGCACCATAAAGCTTCTAGAAGAAAACATAGGGAAACATCACACCTATTAATAGGTCTTGAACTTCCTAAACTTCCTAAAGCACAAGCAACAAAAGAAAAAAATGATAAATGGGACCTCCTCAAAAATCAAATGCTTCTGCACCTTAAAATACTGTACTGGATTGAAAGAATGTATGTCCCCTAGAAAAGCCATATTTTAATCTAATCCCATTTCATAAAGGCAGAATAATCCCTATTCAATACTGTGTGTTTGAAACTGTAATCAAATCCTCTCCCTGGAGATGTGATTTAATCAAGAGTGGTTGTTAAGCTGGATTAGGTGACAACATGTCTCCGCCCATTTGGGTGGGTCTTGATAAGTTTTTGGAGTTCTATAAAAAAGGAAACATTTTGGAGAAAGAGAGAGATCTGGAGAGAGCAGAGAATGCTGCAGCACCACGAAGCAGAGTCCATGAGCCAGTGACCTTTGGAGATGAAGAAGAAAACACCTCCTGGGGAGCTTCATGAAACCAGAAGCCAGGAGAAGAAGCTAGCAGATGATGCCATGTCTGCTATGTGCCCTTCCAGATGAGAGAGGAACCCTGACCGTGTTCACCATGTGCCTTTTCAGATGAGAGAGAAACTATGACTGTGTTCGCCATGTGCCTTCTCACTTGAGAGAGAACCCTAAACTTCATAGGCCCTCTTGAACCAAGGTACATTCCCTGGATGCCTTTGATTGGATGTTTCTATAGACTTGTAATTGGGACATTTTCTCGGCCTTAGAACTGTAAACTAGTAACTTATTAAATCCCCCCTTTTAAAAGTCATTCCATTTCTGGTATATTGCATTCTGGCAGCTAGTAAACTAGAACAAATACATTGTCAAAAAGTTGAAGAGGCAGCCAACTCAATGGGAGAAAATAGTTGGAAATCACACATCGGAAAAAGGTTTGATTTCTTGTATATACAAAGAAATCATGCAACTCAACAATAAAAAACAAACAACCCAATTATAGAAAGGGCTATGTAATGAATAGGCATTTTCCTAAAGAACAAATGCATATGGCTCAAAAACACATGAAGAGATGCTCATTTTCATTGGCTATAAGGGAGATGCAGATCAAGACTACAATGAGATCCCACCTCACACCTATAAGAATGGCTGATATTAAACAAACAGGAAGCTATAAATGCTGGAGAGGATGTGGAGAAACTGGGACACTTGTGCACTGCTGGTGGGAATGTGGAATTTTGCAGTCACTATGGAAGACTGTTTGGCGGTTCATTAGGAAACTAAATATCGAGTTGCCCTATGACCCAGCAATAGCCCTAATTGATATATACCCAGAAGAGCTAAAAGCAATGACACAGACATTTGCACAGTGATGTTCATAGCAGCATTATACACAATCGCCAAAAGTTGGAAACAAACCAAATGCCCATCAACAGACAAGTGGATCAACAAAACGTGGTATATACGTACGATGGCATATTATGCAGCAGTAAGACAAAATGACTTTCTGAAGCACATGACAGGATGGATGAGCCTTACAGACACAATGTTGAGTGAAATAAGCCAGACTCAAAAGAATAGATACTGTATGATTCCACTTTTATGACCAGCATAAAGGTATAAACAGAGGCTTCCAATACAGAATATAAGGGACTAAGAGATACATAGAAGCTAGAGATGGATGAACCATTAGGTAATGAGATTGAACTCCAATGTAAGGGAATAGATAGGAGTGAAGGTGGTTCTTTAGTGGGTCTATAAGTAATATTACCATGTTGAAGATGAACAAGATGGAAAGGGGTTGTATAGACCTACGTGTCCCACTCACTCATACTAGAAATATGAATGAGTTCTCACAACAACTGCTTCAAAGATATGATTCTTGTACAAAGAGAGTTTAAGTCCAGGGTAAAGAGGAAAAACTGCTATTGCATGCTATGAGCTATGTTCAAAAGGAAACCATCAGTAGTACCACAGCAATAGCAGAGGTAAATAATGAGGAGAGAGAAGAGTTAAGAGGCGGGTTAGATTTCCTATTTGGTGAGGGTGGGTTTGTTGGTTTTCTTTCTCTTGGGAACAATGAAATGATCTAAAATATTGAATGTTGATGTACTGTGGACTTTGGGCCCTGTACGTGATGCCTGATGAATGCAGGTTGCTGAAGGATGCACTGATGGAGAAGTAGATTGGGGAACAATGGTGTATACTTATGAATGAAGGTTGTGCTGCTACAAAAAGGAACAAAGTTGTGAGGTATGCAACGAAGTGAATGAACATGTGGGACATTTGGTGAGACAAAATAAACCAGAAACAAAAGAACAAGAATGACATGGTCACTTTTAAAAAATGATTATAAGAAAACAGGGGCTTAGATTGTAAGGTTTTAAAGCAGACACATTACATCCGTAGTGGTGGTTATTATTTCTGGATTTTGAGATGTTGTTTTATATATATAACCTTATATTTAGAGATAAGAATGAAGCCGAACTGGTTAGGGTTAAATTAATTCAGAACATAGGGGTAAGGAAGACAGTATGTATATTTTAGAGCCACATATACTCTTTGAGACCAATGGAAGAGGGTTTATTTGGTCTGGAGCTGAAATTTTCTGTAGTACATAATCTATTTCAACCTATCTATGAGCTCATTTGAACAACTGAAACAGGGAGCACAGACTAAGAAAGAGGTCCTTTAATACTGTATAGATTATTGTAATGCCTGGAAAAATCCTAGAGTATATTAAGTGGATAATCAGAAAATATTGGCAAAGTCCCCCGAGGGGTGGGAGAAAGAATATGGAACCATTAAACCTTACCATCAGGGAATTCCCTGATACTGTGTCAAACTTTAGGGATACCCAAATCAATAGGCCATGCCCTCGATCCTGAGGCTTACTCCTGTGACGCTTATGTAAGTAGCAGAGAAGCTTAGAGTATCCATAGGCATGCTTAAGAGTTACTTCTGGAGGACCTCTTTTCTTGCTCAGTTGTACCTCACTCTCTCTAAGCCCAACTCTGCAAGTGAAATAATTGCCCACCCCCCTACATGGGACATGACATTCAAGGGTGAAAGTCTCCCTGGTGACATGGGAGATGACTCCCAGGGATGAATCCAGACCTGGTACCATGGAATCAACAATTCCGTCCTGACCAAAAGGGGGAAAAGAAGTGTAACTAATCAAGTATCAGTGGCAGAGAGTTCAAATAGAGTCAAGAGGCTAACTCTTGCTCTTATGCAAGCTTCAGTTAGACCTTGCTACCTATCATAACCTGCCAACCCCCAACCAGGACCATTTCAGTCAATCCCAAAGAACATCTAGGGCAATATGTAAGATTCCACAAGTGTTTCATGCACTAGAGTAACTTTCCAGAAAGCTACAACCTCCATATGGGTCCCTGGTCCAGATAAGTCCTGAATCCTAGCCCAGCCTCTCCAGAACATCAGATAATTCCATCTCCCTACCCCATATTAGTGACAGACTCTTCCAATATGAAAAAGTTAGAATGGCCGTAGCCCAAACATCCCTAAAGAGAGGGCTGGAAAGGTCAACGGTGATGGTGGATTTATAAAGAGTGGATAGGATTTAACAAATGAATATGAATGCTGATTGATGAAATTGATATCTCTTTTAGTCTCCAGTATTTTAGAACAGCTAGAAGTAAAATCTAAAACTGTGGAATTGTAACCCATGTCAAACATTGACATATATTCTACAACTAATTGTGGTGTTGTGCTTTGAAAATTATAGCTTTTTTGTATATATGTTATTTTTCACAAAAGAAGGAAGAAAAGTTGGTTGTTATGATGAAAAATATTTAAGCCCTCTAGCCTCCTATATTCTGGAGCAGCTAGAAGGAAAGATATGAGAGGCTCATATGGTAGGCCATGAAAAACTCTGGGATCTGCTTGTAACTACTTGCTGAAGACTGCTTTGAAAACTATTGCTTTTTTATTTCTTTGTTTTGTATGTATGTTATACTACACAATAAAAAAGTTAAAAATAAAAAAAAAAACACAATTACAAAAAAAAAAAAAAACACCCTAGACAAATAGCTTTTTCCCATTGGTCTTCATAAATCTTTGTCATGAAGCATCTGTCCACATGTTTGTGTTTGTTTCTTGCCTCTCTATACTATCCCAATTGGAATGTTATTTATTTGCTTTGTATATATGCTATACTGTAAAATTAAAAAAATAAAAATAATAAAAACCTATGATGCTATGAATGACTGTACACTTTGGATAGTTATATTTCAATAAAAATATTCAAATAATAAAACAGGACATATATATATGCTGTCTGTAGGAAACTCATTTTAGACCCAATGTCAAAAATAAGTGTAAAATGAAAGGTTAGGAAAAGATATTTTATGCAAACAACAATTAGAAAAGATCAGGAGTAGCTATTCTAATATCTGACAAATTAGTCTTCAAATGTAAAACAATTAAAAGAGACAAAGAAGACACTATGTATTAATAAAAGGAACAATTCAACAGTAACAATCATAAATATTTATGCACTGAGCTGGAGTGCTCCAAAGTACATGAGGTAAACACTGACAGCATTGAAGGAAAAAATAGACACCTCTACCATGATAGTTAGAGACTTCAATTCCCTGCTCTCATCGATGGATAGGACATCTAGACAGAGGATCAATAAAGAAACAGAGAATTTGAATAACATAATAAATGAACTAGACTTAGCAGGCATTTACAGAACCTAAAATTACACCCCACAACAGCACATTTTTCTCAAGTCTCATGGATCATTCTCAAGGATAGACCATATGCTGGGTTACAAAGCAAGTCTCAATATTTTTTTTTTTTTGTATGCTGTATGGTGGGGTCACATTTCATTGTTTTTCCACGTGAGTATCCTGTTATTGCAGCACCATTTGTTGACTTTTTTGTTTTATTTGCTTGTATTTTTTTCTTTTGTTTGTTTGTTTGTTTTTTGGGAAGTGCATGAACCAGGAATTGAACCTGGGTCTCCTGCATGGCAGGCAAGAATTCTACCACTGAACTACCCTTGCACCCCCAAGTCTCAATAAATTTAAAAAGATTGAAATCATACGGAACACTTTCTTGGATCATAATGGAATGAAGTTGGAAATCAGTAACAGGCAAAGGGCCAGGAAATTCCCAAATACATGGAGACTAAACAACACTCTTAAACAACTAGTGTGTCAGGGTAGAAACTACAAGAGAAATCAGTAAATATCTTGAGGCAAATGAAAATGAAAGCACAACATGTCGAAATTTATAGGATGCAGCAAAGGCGGTGTTAAGAGGGAAACTTTTTGCCTTAAATGCCTATATTAAAAAAGAAGAGAGAACAAAAATTGCGAAATTGATATTCATTTGGAAGAACTACAGAAAGAACAGCAAACCCCAAAACAAACAAAAAGGAAACAAATAATTAAGATTATAGCAGAAATAAATGAAATTGAGAACCTGAAAACAATCGAGAAAATCAACAAAGCCAGAAGTTGGTTCTTTGAGATAATCAATAAAATTGATCGACCCTTAGCTACGTTAACCAAAAGAGAGAGAGAGAGAGAGAGAGAGAGAGAGAGAGAGAGAGAGAGAGAGAGAGAGAGAGAGAGAGAGAGAAAATGATGCAAATAAATAAAACCAGACATGGAAAGGGGGACCTAACCACTAACCCTGAAGAAATAAAAGTGATGATGAGAGGATACCATAAGTAACTATATGCTAACACACTAGACAAAGTATTGTTGAAATGTACAACTTTCTAGAAAGGCATGAATAACCAACATTGACTCAAGAAGAAATAGATGACCTCAACAAACCAATCACAAGTAAAGTGAGTGAATCAGGTATCAAAAAGTTCCCATAAAAGAAAACATCACCCGAATACCAAAGCCAGACAAAAATACTACAAGAAAAGAAAATTACAGACCAATCTCTCTAATGAATATGGATATAGGAATCCTCAACAAAACACTTGCAGCATATTAAAGGAATTATACACCATGACCAAGTGGGATTTATTCCAGTTATGCAAGACTGGTTCAACATAAGGAAATCAGTTAATGTAATACACCATATCAACAAATCAAAGCAGAAAAACCACGTGATCATATCAATTGATGCAGAAAAGACATCTGACAAAATTCAACATCCTTTCTTAATGAAAACCCTTCAAAAGATAGGGAAAAAAGGGAAATTCCTCAACATGATAAATGGAATATATGAAAACCCACAGCTAACATCATCCTCAATGGGGAAAGACTGAAAGCCTTCCCTTTAAGATCAGGAACAAGACAAGGATACCCACTGTCACCATTATTGTTCAGCATTGTGCTGGAAGTTCTAGCCAGAGCAATTAGACAAGAAAAAGAAATAAAAGGCATCCAAACTGGAAAAGAAGAAGTAAAACTCTCACTGTTTGCAGAGGATATGATACTATATGTCAAAAATCTCAAAAATCTACAGCAAAGCTACTAGAGGTAACAAAGCAGTACAACAATGTGGCTGAGTACAAGACGAACACCCCAAAATCAGTAGTGTTTCTATATACTCGTAATGAGCAATCTGAGGAGGACATCAAGAGAAAAAAATCCATTTACAGTAGAAACCAAAAGAATAAAATATTTAGGAATAAATTTAAGGGTACAAATGACCTATATACAGAAACTACCAGAACTTGCTTAAAGAAATCATGCAAGACCTAAATAAATGGAAAGGCATACTGTATTCACAGTTGGAAGACTAAATATGAAGCTACAGTGGTGGAAACGGCATGGTACTGACTTAAAGATAGATATACTGACCAATGGAATTACATAGAGTGTTCAGAAATAGACCCTCTTATCTATGGACAATTGATCTTTGATAGGGCAGTCAAGCCAACCACTTGAGACAGTGCAACCTCTTCAATAAATGGTGCTTGAAGAATTGGCTATCCATATGCAAAAGAGTGAAAGAGGATCCATCTCTCACATCACACACAAACATTAACTTAAAATGGATCAAAGACCTGAACATTAGAGCTAAGATCATAAAGCATTTAGAAGAAAATGTAGAGAATTATCTTATAAATCTTGTAATAGGAGGCAGATTCCTAAACCTTACACCCAAAGCACAAACATTGAAAAAAGAAACAGATAAATGAGAACTCCCCAATATTAAACACTTTTGTGCATCAAAGAACTTTGTCAAGAAAGTAAAAAGGCAGCCTACAAAATAGTAGACAATATTTGGAAACCACATATCAGATAAAGGTTTTAGTGTGCGGAATATATAAAGAGATTCTTCAACTCAACAACAAAAAGACTAATTAAAAAATGGACAAAAGACACGAATAGACACTCCTTAGCAGAGGAAGTACAAATGGCTAAGAGGCACAAGGAAAGATGCTCAATTTTACTGGCTATTAGGGAAATGCAAATCAAAACCACAATGAGAGATCATCTGACACCCACTAATGGTCATTATAAAAAAAAAAACAGAAAATGACAAATGCTGGAGAGGATGTGGAGAAAGAGGCACACCTATCCACTGTTGGTGGAAATGTAAAATGGTTCAACTGCTCTGGAAGGCAGTTTGGCGGTTCCTCAGGAAGCTAAGTACACAATTGCCATATGACCCAGGAATCCCATTACTAGTTATATATTCAGAGGACCTAAGGGCTAGGACAGAAATGGACATTTGCACACAGATGTTTATAGTAGCATTATTTATGATTTACAAGAGATGGAAATAGCCCCAATGTCCGTCAGTGGATGAGTGGCTAAACAAGCTGTGGTATATACATATAATAGAATATTACACAGCTGTAAGACAGAATAAAGTAATGAAACTTGTAACAATACTGATGAACCTTGAGGACATCACGCTGAGTGAAATTGGCCAGAAACGAAAGGACAAAAACAGTATGGTTTCTCTAACATGAATTAATATTGAGTAAACTTTGAGAATTGAAGTTAAGAACACAGCTTATCAGGATATAGACATGAGGTAGAGAATGGTCAATTGGTGCTGAAGGAATACAGATTGTGCAACAGCACTAATTGTAAAAATTCAGAAATGCATAGCATAATACCATTGATTGTAGCGCAATAAAATAATCACACTTAATAAAGCTGAATGTGAGCATGATTGAGGGAGAAGGGCTGGGAGCACATAGGAAACCAGAGGGAAATTTAGAAGTTTATGTTAGATCTCAGAAAGAAAATTGTAAGCGCAAAAGAAACTCTTGATGCAGAGCCCCCTCCTCAGTGTCCTTGGCAGGTCCAAGGATCCATATATTAATCTGTTACAAGCCGCCATCCAATCAGGAAACAATACACCACCTAGTAGGCGGCACCCTCCTCTTCCCGGTGTCACTGTCCCTTTAAAACACAGCTCCCAGAACAAAGAGCCAGAGCCGTATTCTCTTTCTTCCTGCTGGCTTCCCAAGTGGGAGCCAATTTCAGGCTCCTACCTGCTTTCTTCTTTTCGCTCTCCTACGTGCTTTCTCCCTACTTTAATCCTTCAATAAATTTGTTAATCCTTAATGACCCTCTGCCTGACAGTATAATTAAGGAATGCCTAGAGCAGACAATGATTAAATGTACAAATAAAAAACATTTTTGCATGAAGGAGAACAAATGAATGTCAACATTGCAGAGTATTGAAAATAGACGGGATATGGGAAAAAGTACAGTGATGCAAGCTAGGGTCTATAGTCAACAGTAAAATTGTAGTATGTTTCCACTTAATGTAACAAAGGCATTATGCCAAAACTAAATGTCAACCGGCAGGGGCATGGGTGAGGGGTATGGATTCTTTGTGGAAGAAAAGGAAATGTCTTCATATAGATTATGGTGGTGAAAACATATCTATATACTTAGGTTGGATTGAATGATGTGTGAATAAAACTTTAAAAATGAACAGAGAGAAACAAGTGCTAGAGAATATGCAGAGGAAGAGATATGCCTATTCACCTTGGAGGGCAGTGTGGTGGTTCCATAGGAGGCTAGGAATGGGGTTGCCATATGATCCTGAAATCCTATTGCTTAGTATATATCTGGAGGAACTGAGTGTGGGGACACAAATGGATATTTGCACACTGGTGTTTATGGGAGCAATGTTTGACCATCCACAACGGATGGAAGTAACCTAAAGGTACAATGACTGAGGAATGGAAGGCGGAACTTTGAAAGCAGCAGCAAGAAGGAATGAAGTTGTAAGGCATGCAACTAGGTGTATGAACCTTCAGAACAGTATGTTGAATGAAATTCCAGGGACAAAAAGACAAATATCATCATGCTTCAATTATATGGACTATCTATAATATAAAAACTCAGTGAACTGAAGTTGAGAACATGGATGACTAGGTTTGGCCCTGTTGTAAGGGTCCTAGATTGTAAGCTCTTACAGCTGTCACATATCTTCAGGAGCTGTAACTCTTATTTCTAAATTCTGAGATACTGAGCTGTTTTTTTTTTTTTTTTTTTATAATCTGGTTGTTTCCAGAAACTTCAGGTATTTATGTAACACCTAAGACGCAGAGTCAGAGCTCTGGAGTTATGAAACTCAGCATTACCAATACAGGAACTGTTTAAAAAGTTGAAAAAATGGTCAGACTTCATGTAGAGATATGAATGAAACTGATCTGGATAGAACTAAGGCAAATCAGAATAAAGGGTAAAAAAATATCATCCATATTTTAAAACTTCAACTTCTGTGTGAGATGTTTATATTTTGGGTAGTGCATGTCCTAATTTAACTTGTATGGTCAGTTTAGTTGAACACCATAAATACATGGAATCTTGAATAGGGTGTGAGATTTTGTTGGTTAATCCAGGTTAGTGTGATGCCCTCATATACTGAGAGTAATTTGGGTAGTGAATAAAGAAGTATTTGCAAAGTCCCCTTGGCAGGCTGTGGAGAAAGGAGGAAATATTCAACTTCCCCATTTGGAGAATGTCTAGTATTCTCACAAGTAGTTGAGACAACAAAATCAGTAGGCCAAGCCCTCAATCTTGGGCTTTGCGCCTATGAAATTTATTCCTGCAAAGGATAGGCTATGCCTACTTAAAGTTAAGCCTAAGAGTCACCCCCAGAGAACCTCTTTTGTTGCTCAGATGTGGCCACTCTCTCTAAGCCCACTTGGCAGGTGAATTTACTGCCCTCCCCCCTACATGGGACATGACTCCCAAGGATGTAAATCTCCCTGGCAATGTGGGACAGAAATCCCAGGATGAGCCAGGCACCACCATCAAGTGATTGAGAAAGCCTTCTCAACCAAAAGGGGGAAGAGAGAAATAAGAGAAAATAAAGTTTCACTGGCTAAGAGATTTCAGAGTCAAAAGATTATCCTGGACGTTATTCTTATGCATTATATAGGTATCTCTTTTTAGTTTATGGTGTATTGGAGTGGCTGGAGGGAAGATTCTGAAAGTGTTGAGCTGTGTTAGAGTAGCCTTGATTCTTGAAGACAATTGTATAGAGATATAACCTTTACAGTGTGACTGTGTGATTGTGAAAACCTTGCATCTGATGCTCCTTTTATCCAGAGTATGGACAGTGAGTAAAAAATATGGCTAAAAAAAAGTAAATAATAGGAGGGACAAAGAGTAAAATAAATTGAGTAGATGGAAATACTAGCGGTCAATGAGAGGGAGGGATAAGGTGTATGGTATATGTGAGTGTTCTAGTTTGCTAGCTGCCGGAATGCAACACACCAGAGACGGATTGGCTTTTAATAAAAGGGGATTTCTTTTGTTAGTTCTTCAGAGGAGAGGCAGCTAACTTTCCATTGAGGTTCTTTCTTACGTAGGAAGGCACAGGATGGTCTCTGCTGGCCTTCTCTCCAGGCCCCTGGGTTCCAACAACTTTCCCCAGGGTGACTTCTTTCTGCATTTCCAAAGGCCTGGGCTGAGCTGCGAGTGCTGAGATGAGGAATGCCAAGCTGCTTAGGCTGTGCTACATTGTGGTCTCTCATTTAAGCACCAGCCAACTAAGTCAAACATCCTTCACTGCAGCAAGTACGCCTCCTAGCTGACTGCAGATGTAAATCAGCAACAGATGAAGTTCATGTACCATTGGCTCCTGTCCACAGCAACAGAACAAGGCACCTTCCTTGGCCAAGTTGACAACTGAATCTAACTACCACAATGAGCTTTTTCTTTTTCTGGGGTGATGCAAATGCTACAAAAAATGATCATGGCAATTAATACATAGCTATATGATGACTTTGTGAGCCATTGTTTGTACGTCATGTATGGAAAGTATGTGTGTGAAGATTTTTCAATAATAATATTAAGAAAAAAAAACAAAAATTCTTATATTTGGTAATTCTAATGAAGTTAATAGCCTCTTGAGAATTTTGAATTGAAAAACGATCACATAATTTTGCATCATGAACATTAGAAACCCTGTCAATGCAAAGGAGATTACATAGTCAAATGTACCCTCACTAAATCATGGATCAGCATTTTTATCATAAGGAGGGCTACCACTTGCTAGACTTCATTTTCAGCAATATCCAAGGAACTGGAGTTGAGAAGGCAAGCAGCCTCCATTCTTGTGTATTGATGTTGCTACTTTATATATATTTAAAATAGACTGTGAACCAATGCAATAACAATGAAATCATGGATTCCAATAAAGCAGAAATGATGAGGTAGCCAAAAAAATTAGACTTTAAGCAACAAAAAATGAATTTTTAACCTTAATTTTATCCCACTTATTTACACTGAAATATCTTTTCTAAGTATTAAATGTAGCTATATAAAATTTAATATTTTATTAATTAATTGTATATATATAAATTAATACCGGAAATTATGTACTAATCCTATCATTGAGAGTGCCTTGAGTGAATGCAGATCATGTGATAAAATATAAATGAATATAAAAAATTATAATACTTTGAGAATATGGTAAATTTATATACAGAAAAGAAAAATATACTTATCATACATATTTCCACAAACAAATCAGCAAGAGAACATACTAGGGCTAGTTTCTTGTCAATATTTTTTACAGATTATGTATGTTTGATTCAATAGATAATTTGTGGTTTATGAAAACCTGAGTTTAAACTACAAATGAAATGATAAGATCATTTGGATAACTTATTATCAACCCCACAAACATTTTCCTTGTTATAATGCCATCTCAGATTTTCCAAAAGCAAACTCATTATTTCGTTCCCATATGTGTTCCTCTGCCCACAATTTTAAAAAAGATTGACCCATGCCTTTACCATATGCCTACTAGAGTTCAGACATAAAGGTGTGCCATAGAACACGAAGGTAGGGGCTACAGAAAGTCATTCAACTAAGCTTGATGGGTCATTAAAATGTAACATTCACTGCATTAGGGAGACATAAGATATTCCTGGAAGAGCCTCTCCTCAAAATCAGCTAATAAAAGGATAAATCCCACTTGCTTAAAATGCTGGAGAGCAATAGAGATGGGAAAAAGACTCCACAATTGCTGAATCAAAAAAAAAAAGAAAGACTCCAAGATCAGGTGGGGGTTTTCTGTCCTTTTGCCACCAGTATAGACTCCTCCACTTCACTCAGTCTTGTACAGCTTCTGAGTGGTTCAGAGGCAGCACAGACAGCCTGGTTCCTCCTGCCATACTATAGAGCCACTCACAGCAGTGAGTTAGAACCCCCATGTAAATCCAGGCATAGGTCCTAAGTCTGTAGAAACCCAGGGCAGAATACAAGCCACTGAGTCATATTGCATACTAATGGGCCCCCAGGAGAAATAAATAAAAAAAAAAAGAGAGAGAGAAAGACTGTAGGAGAACTATTGGCAAGAGGTACACACACTCGATCTAGTTTCTATTGGCTGGGCCACCTAAATGCAAGAGAGATTGTTCCGGAAATATTGAGACAAATTAAAGTGAGTACACAATATAACAAAACTTATGGGATGCAGTGAATGCACTGCTGAGAGGTAAGTTTATAGATCTAAATGCGTACATTAAAAAAGAACTAAAACCAAAGACCTAGCTGTACACCTGTAGGAACTAGGAAAAAAACAGGAAGCTAAACCCAAAGTAAGCAGAACAAAATAAAGAACAAACATTAGAGTGGAAGTAAATGAAGTAGAAAATAAAAAAGAAAAACAAACAATAGCATAGCATTAACAAAACCAAAAATTGGTTCTTTGAAAACATCAATAAAATTGACAAACCCTTAGCTAGACTGACAAAGAAAAAAAGAGAGTAGACACAAATAAAATCAGAAATGAGAGGAAGGACATTACTACTGACACCACAGATAAAAAGGATATTAAGAGGATACTATGAACAATCAAATGCCAACAAATTTAACAATGTAGATGAAATGGAAAAATTCCTAGCAACACATGAACAACTTATAATCATACCACGAGAAATAGAAGACCTCAACAGACAACTTATAACTAAAGAGATTGAATCAGTCACCAAAAACTTCCAAACAAAGAAAAGCCTGATCTCAGATGTCATCACAGGTGAATTCTACCAATCATTCCAAGAAGCATGCACAAACTCTTTCAAAAAATTAAACAGGAGAGAACACTACCTTTCTCATTCTATTAGGCCAGCATCACCCTAATACCAAGGACAGATAAAGTTATTACAAGAAAAGAAGATTACAGACCGATTTCTCTTATGAATTTAGATGCAAAATCCTCTACAAAATATTTGCAAATTGAATCCAACAGCACATAAAAATTATACTCCATGATCAAGTGGGCTTTATCCCAGGTATGCAATGAAATAAATTAATGTAATACACCATATTAACAAAAATGAAGGGAAAAAAATCACATAATCGTCTCAATTGATGCAGAAAAGGCATTTAACATAACCCAGCATCATTTTTTGATAAAAACACTTAGAAAAATAAGAATAGAAAGAAACTCCTTCAATATGAAATAGGGTATACATGAAAAGCCCATAGCTAACACACTTCGTGGCAAAGGACTGAAAGCTTTCCCTCTAAGATCTGGAACAAAACAAGCATGCTCACTGTCACCACTGTTATTCAACATTGTACTAGAAGTTCTATCCAGAGGAGTTAGGCAAGGAAAAGAAATCTAAGACATCCACATCAGAAAGGAAGACCTAAAAACTCTTGCTATTTGCAGATGACACGATCCTATAGGTTGAAAGTCATGAAAAATTTACAGCGAAGTGCCTAGAACTATAAAACGAATTCAGCAATGTCAGGGGTGTGGTGGGGTACAAGATCAACACACAAGAATCAGTAGCTTTTCTACATGCAATCTGAGGAGGAAATCAAGAAAAAATAAATTACAATAGCAACTAAATGAATAAAATATTAAGGAATAAACTAAACCAAGGATGCAGAGAATTTATATTCAGAAAAGTACAAAACATTGCTAAGAGAAATAAAAGCAGCCCTAAATAAAGGGAAGGCCATTCCATGTTCATGAATTGGAAGACTAAAAATCATTAAGATGTCAAGTCTACCTGAAAGAATTTACAGATTCAATATACTCTCAATAAAATTTCCAACAACCTACTACGCAGAAATGGAAAAACCAATCATCAAATTTATTTGGAAGGGTAAGTGGCCCTGAATAGCCAAAAACATCTTGAAAAAGAAGAATGAAGTTGGAGGATTCACACTTACTGACTTTAAAGCTTATTACAAAAGTACAGTGTTCAAAACAGCATGGTCCTGGCACAAAAATAGGTATATATACAAATGGAATCAGATTGTGAGTTCAGAAATAAACCCTCACATCTATGGCCAGTTGCTTTTTGACAAGGCTGCCAAGTCTACTCAATTAGGAAAGAATAGTCTTTTCAACAAATAGTGCTGGTAGAACTGGATATCCATACGCAAGAGAATGAAGGAGGTCTCTGATCTCACACCATGTACAAAAATTAACTCAAAGTGGATCAGATACCTAAATATAAGAGCCAGGACTATGAAACTCCTAGAAAATGTAGGGAAGTAAGTTCAGGATCTTGTGTTAGGCAATAGTTTCTTAGACTTACACCCAAGGCACAAGCAACAAAAGAAAAAAATAGATAACCAGACCCTCCTCAAAAGGTTTCCAGTATTCCAGAATACTTTTGGTCAACAAAGGACTTTATCACGAAAGTGGAAAGACAGTCTACTCAATGGGAGTGAATATTTGGAAACCACATATCTGATAATGGTTAAATTTTCAGACTATATTAAAAAAAATCCTACACCTCAACAATAAAAAGACAAACCAATTTAAAAACAGACAAAAGACTTAAATAGACATTTTTCCAAAGAGGATATAAAAATGGCTAAGAAGCATATAAAAAAATGCTGAACATCACTAGCTTTAGGGAAATGCAAATCAAAACTACAGTGAGATAGTGTTCGACACCACTAGAATGGCTACTATTAAACATAAAATTACAAGTGTTGGAAAGGCTGTGGAGAAATAGGAACACTCATTCATTGCTGGTAGGATTGTTAAATGATGCACCCACTATGGAAGACAATCTGACAGTTCCTCAGAAAACTATATTTGGAGTAACCACATGACTTAGCAATCCCTCTCTTGGGCATATACCCAAAGAATTGAAAGGAGAGACTTGGACAGATATTTGCACACTAATGTTCATAGTGACATTATTCACAATTGTCAAACTATGGAAGCAACCCAAGTGTCCACCAACTGATGAATGGATAAACAAAATGTGGTATATATACACATTGGAATAGTATTCAGTGTTAAAAAGAAAAGAAGTCCTGATACATGAGGTTAACATGGATGAACCTTGAAAACATTATGCTGAGTGAAATAAGCCAGAAACAAAAGGGCACATATCATATTATCTCATATATATGAAATAATTAGAATACGCGAACTCATAAGAGTTAGAATCTAAAATATAGGTTTCCAGAGTCTGGATTGGGAAGGAGAATGGGGAGTTAAGGCTTAATTTGTACAGAATTTCTATTTAGGTTGACTGTAAAGATTTGGAACTGGGTTGTGGTGATGGTAGCACAATATTGTGAGTGTAATTAACAACACTAAATTATATATGCCATTGTGGTTAAAAGGGGAAACTTTAGGTCACATAAATGTTACTAGAATAAAAATTAAAACATAAAACGTGGGGCTGTATAACACAGTGAACCCTATTGTAAACGATAAACTATAGTTAAATTTTACAAGAATAAAAATGATAGTGAAGGTCTTAATAATATGTTGGTATATTGGAAAAAATATACCTAATGTAATCTATGGACTATAGTTTATAGTACAATTTTAATATTCTTTTATCAATTGTAACAAAAGTAACACAATATGGAAAATTTTCAACAATAGTGGTATATATGGGAATCCTGTATTTTTTACACGATTTTTCTGTAAATCTACAACTTTTAAAATTAATCTTTAAAAAATGTAACCCCACCACAGGTACAGAAAATTGGACTTTTAGGGACCAGAAAGCCAGGGAAGCAATAATGAGCAATTATTCAGAAAAACGAGGGAGGAAAATAGCATATTGAATAGCGGGGGCTGGTAGTGTCCATGCTACGATTTTACAAGCTTAAATCTGGTAGAGTTTTTGAAAGGCCTTGCTTCTTGGGGATAATGTGAATATGCCTTCATTTAAATAATTACCAAATCCTGTTTATTCTATCTTCATAAAATCTGTTTAATCATTTTGCTTCTATACATTCCTACTATCAAAGCCTTATATCTCATTTTCTCCTGCTTGCTTGCAGTATTTTTCTACCAGGCTTCTGTTCTTTCAATCTTCTCCAATTTTATTGTAGACTACATACTGCTGAGATATAGGTTTTATGGATAATCCCCTTGTCATGAACTTTCAATGGCTTCACCAAGGCTGCAGAATAAAGTACAGAATAAAGACCGTATTCCTTAGCCTGGAAGCACATACTCTCTTCCATTTGAGGCCAAACTTCTTTTTCTGCTTCTTCCCTTTGCTCCTGCTGCATTACACTACTCACTAGTCCACAAACATGTCCAGAAGTGTGACACAATTTTCCCTTCTTTTGCCTTACTCCCGCTGTACCTTACTTACAATGAGTTCTCCTCAACCACACTTAAAAGTCATATTTATCCTTATATCCCTAACATTACCTAGTATTGTTTAGCTGGGAATTCAGTGAATTTATTTAAATAAAGTAGAATTTCCATTCTCAGTTCTTTGAAGAGTTGGATTTCCATGATGTGTTTCTTTAGAATAATGAATCTACGTTAAGTTACGTTCTAGCTTTATGTTCCCTGGAACTCCCCTCCAAGTGTAAACTGCATAGATAATCATTAATTTTTCAGGAAGATATATACAAACTTCTACCAGAGCCAGAGAGAGATCAGTTAGAAACACTGTCATCATATCCCCTGAGTCCTGATTGCGAATGTCAACTTATATCTCATCTGCATCTGAGAACTGACCTAGACTTCTTTAAAAAATATTTGAAGGGTTTAAATGCAGGGCTTCCTGAGGACCCTTGAGAAGTAAATAGAAGTTCTCATGGGATCTCTAAACTAAAAGAACCAGATTGGGGAACAGATGGATTTAGTAAGGAATAATGTAAATAGCTATTAGAGACAAGAGACAGAGCCTTTATAGAAACTAAAGCTCTGGCAGAGCAAAATACATAATTAATCATCCTAATAAAGGCAACAGGTCTTCATAACATTCAACAAGGAAAATGATTTTGAGAAAAAAATAGGTAAATTCTCAGAGCATGGAAATATGCAAGAAATACAAAGATATGACTATGCACACACAGCAGTGAGAAGCAAAATTATCTAAAATTAAATTGCAACCTTAATCTAAGAACACAATTTTTGCAAACAAATGCTTGACCACAGAAAATGGAAAAGTTTTATATGTTTGTACTATGTATGCATGAAGGGTTTCTGGTTTTGTATATATAAAAAATCAATAAGACACTGTCACCTACTGTGATAGATGTGTTGGAATCCAAATTAAGACTCTGTTGTTTGGGCATGATTCCAAGTTTCAGATTCGAAGCAGTTGCAATGGATTTTGGAAACACATTTATACAGACTAAGCAAGCAACTGAGTGCACACATTCAGTAAGAATACATGACAATGTCAAATATTTTCCAATGCTAATGCAGTCTTTGAGAAATATTATCAAGGAAATATTATCAGTTTCCATAGGTGGAAAAACCACCAAAACCACTAGCCATCTTTTCCTAAAATTCTAGTGACTGAAACCTTCTTAGGTTATATGCTGTGAATTCATTACAATTGATATAAAACTCTGAAAGACCAGTCTCTCCATTCTCCTCAAGATGCCATGGTTGACCAAGTGAGGATCAGTGCCAGAGAATGCTAAATTCTAATTTTTTTCTTAGCCTTATATACTTAATCAGCTATGCCTAGTGGTGTCCTCCAGCAAAAATATGACAGTTTTTCTTAGTGCCAGTAGTGTCTCATAGCAGTTGCTCCTAGATAAGGCACCTATTCCTCTCAGGAGTGACTCCTACAACCCTTCATCTTTAGAATGATCTCTGTTTACTAATGCCTTCTGCTAATGGATGTTCTCCAAAGCTATACCTGGAGGCTTCTCTATTCCTTACTTCTTCAGATAGTTTCTGGATTTCTCACTGGTGGATAATTTAGTATTTAGATACTAAATACTAGTATTCTCCCTCTGGAAGGAAACTCATAGCTACTCTCTAGCATTTTCTTGTGATGGGAAAGACTCTTGAAGCATCATGTTCTTAAGGGACATATTTAAGATCCTTTACAATAAGCATGGAAGAAGAGAACATGAGCTGCTGCCACTAGTGTTATATTCCTAAATTGCCCCAAATTACCTGGTGCCCTGATGCACTCTGAATCATGAAATAATGCTTACATTGTAGCTGTTTCTTTGTAGAAAATGAATTCATGTTTTGTAGATAATTCAGAAATTTTATAGAGGTTTAAAGAAGAAAATTAAAATGTAAACTATTACCATCCACTCATAACTATTGCCAAATTTCAGTATATTCCTTCCAGTCTGTTTTTCTTTATACACATGTAAATGTGTACTCATTTAACTGAGATCCCATCATATTTACAGAGTTCCTATCCTGATTTGTTTAATATATGTTTTATCATGGATTTTTTTTATCTCATTGCAGTTCTTTTAAAACATTTTAATGGTTGTTCAATACAGTTTTCAATACCATTGTTGTGAGAGAGCGTCAACTTTCCCCATTTAAATACTATTCATAAATTACTTCAAATATATCTTTGATTTTTTTCCATAGAAAATTTATTTTTCTTGCCATTTATACATTCAAACTATATTTACTGAACTTCTTCTGTATATCAAGTATTGTGCTGTAAGCACTGGGCATACAATAGTGAATGAACAAAGACACGGCCCCTATCCTCAGTAGAAGGGAAAGAGTTATAGATACTAACCTGGCATTAAATTAATAAACAAACTATTATATTGAGAAAATTTCTACAAGAAATTAACAGGGAGTTATGACAGAAGATCATGGGAGTGAGGAGAGTGGGGTAAACCAGCTTAGGAATTTCTTCCTATGTAATGATACAGCAATTAAGCTGAGAAATGAAGCACAGGAAAGAGCCATGCATGGCTGGAGAGAAGACATTTCCACAGAGAACACTCATGCACAGAGGCCCTGTCTTAAATCAGATTCCCAAGAAGCAGAGCCTAAGACAGGGATTTGGATGCGCATGATTTACTGAGAAAGTACACTTCAGGGAAAACTTGTAAGGGAGGGAGGGATGGGAGGAAAACTGAATGATGTGCTCTCAGGTTAAGTCTAGTGTTGGACCAATTCATGGGGGAAGGGCTCTGGAACACAAATCATATTGCAGAGCTCTTACCTCTATGAGGTAAGGGGCAGGCAATTTTTATGTCTCTATCAGTGTTCAAATCAGTTGTCTGAGGGCTGCCTTGTGGTGGGGGACAGACACGATTTCCCAAGAAAGAATTGACATGACAGCTCATGTCAGTCAAGATGAATTCTCTAAAGAAAGGAGGCACTTGGGAACCAATATTCACAGTTATTGGGGAATGGATGCCCAAGCAGCCACATCTACTGTAGGCTGTAGGGTGAGAAGGCCCTTTAAGAATTGAAATAATTCCAGTGAATATTACAGTTACTTTGTTGCTTGACAAACCAAGGCCAAATTTAGTGGTGTAAAACAATAACCATTTGATTACTCTTGTGGATTCTGTGAGTCAGGAATTCAGGTGGGCAGAGCAGAGATGGTTCATCTGGAGCCATAGTTGAAAAGATGTAAATGGCTTGGTGTAATTCAATTGACTAGAACCTGGACTTGCCAGGAGCCTTCTTTACTCACACATCTGGTGACCAGGCTGGATAATTTAAGGTTTTGCTCAGATTGAACTGTGAATGTGACAACCATCTCTCATGTAACTTCAGTTTCTGAGGAGCAGGGCAAATGAACTGTCAGAGTGAAATCCATGAGAAAATCTCCAGAAAGCAAACCTTGCAAGCTTCATAGCTTTTTCTAATCTTGCTTCAGAAGTTCATTGCATAATTTCTGCAATATCTTATTTTTTGACCAATTCATGGGGAAGGGTTGTAAAGCCCACCTTCAGGGAGAAGAGTGTCAAATAAGTTTCGGTCTATTGCAAGAACAAAAAATAAGAACAAAAACTGAGCAAAGGGTAAAGTGTTAGTGTCCTAACATTAATTTAAAGAGACAGAAGAGCAAGTGGTGGGGAGAGTGTTGCAAATTTAAAATTCCATTTTACCATTGCTAAGTTTAAATGTATTGAAATGCTTAAGAGGAAATCTCAAATAGGCCATTGGATGTATGTGAAAAGCTCAATTAAAAAGGTCTAATCAGGATGTACACGTGAATAGTTATATATTAACTGAAAATGTAAATACTTATTAAGCACATATAAATATTTTAGAGGTCTCTCAATGTGTATTTACTTAGTTGCTTTTCATAAATATGATATAAATCTATACCCGTACTAGAATAATAGAAGAATGCCAGATACAGATGTCTTGATTTTACTTTAGTTCAAGGTAAGCATTAATAGTCCTTAAGGTTAGCCATCCTGGGATTGTTGCTAAATGCATCAATCCTTCTTTCAATGTTCAAACTCATCTTTCTAGGCCACTATAGAAAGACCCAAATTACTCCTCTAATATTATTCCTGTAATACAGTAGCATATCTGTTCATATATAGTTTCAGATGTCTTTGTTATACTATAACTCCCTAAACTTCATATTTAGACTAAATCTTGATTTGCCATGGATCTCAGTGAGAGGTTTTGAAACAGGACAACAGTCACTTAAGGAACTAGAGATTAAAGGGTATTGAACAGCCATGAAGAACCTACATCTAGTAGAGGCTAATGTGCCAAGGACAGCAAGTAAATATTTGAAGGTTTAAAAATGTAGTTGTGAGACCACCAAAAATGTGGCTGATTCAAGGCAAGTAAAACACTCAAGTGATCCTGTATAGCCATGGTTCCTAACTGGGGTTGATTTTCCTCCAGGGGCCATGAGTATTGTCTGGTGATATTTTTGCTTATAACTACTTGGAGTATTGCCATTGGCATCTAATGCGTAGAGGTCAAGGATGATGTTAAACATTCTACAATGCACAGACCAAAAAGTTAAAAGTACCAGGTTTGAAAAAATAAGCTCTCTGTATTTTGACTCTGGAGGGCAAACTTTTTTCCTTGGTGGATCTTCCCTATCAATTCTTTTGATTGTTGATCCATGGTGAGAATGCAAATAAAGTCAACAACTTCAAGTTAGCAATGGAAGGAAACTAGAAACTCAGAACTGATGAGGGAAGACAGATTTTGAAATGTGAAATTGAGTCAGTCATTAATGACCAGGAATTAGAAGTGGGACTTGAAGACAACTATTATAGGAATATGTATTAGAGCATCAGAGTGGAAGAGACAAGAGGACAAAGATAATGAATCACTGTAATGGTAAATGAAATTAAAGAGGCTTCTGAAAGAGGAAGGACGGCACTGGTACATTAAGTATTAGATAGAAATTGGAACAAATAAAAGAGAAGACTCCAGTTGGGTACTGTAGTATGTCTGTGTATAAAACTACTTTTTTGTTTAGCACATTACAAAGGAAATTGTCTGTTAATCTTATTTTACATAATGTAAACAGTTCTGTTCAAAGAATAGACATAAGACAGCATTTTGGAGACAATGGCAATTCTCAAATTAAATGAAAGCATTCTTGGACTCAACTACAATTTTCCCATTATTTCACTATATTTGCACTGAAAGATGCATGCACACATACACTTTCAACACCTCTGCCTAAACCAGAGCGATAGGGATAATAAGAATGATATAACTGGGGAAACAGTTTGAGATAGGCATCAACATGATTGAAACAATTGATGTACTATGTAAATGTTAAAGAATCATTGGAAATGTAAACTAGAGGTGCTACCAGAAAGAAGAATGACCAACTGTTCAATGTCCATCAAATAATTTTACTGCACTGAAAAAGCTGACTGAGACATTCATAACAGGCAGGCATCAGAGACTCCAAACACTAGTAAAAAAGAAGCAGAAAGCTTTGGATCATTATTTATGCTTACCATTATATTCTGAAAACTCGAAAGTTAACCAAAACAATACCCAACAGTGTAATATTTTGATAAAATTCATGGTGAACCTTCTCAAAATTTCATGAAAAATTTTTCTCAATAATGAAAATTTCTTCCTTGGTAAATATAATTTCCTCTTATTTTTAAGATTTGGCTGGGCTGGTTGCTATCTTGTGAGTTGAGAAGTCTGTGTTTTGTGGTTAAATACCAATATAGCCTCATTAGGAGTAATGCAATATTGCTATCATATAAATTCTCTCAATGAAAATAACAAAGTGAGTTATACTGTACAGATATCTATAAAAATTTGGAAATCATAAAAACTAAGGCTCCACCAAAACTACTTGTATACTGACTAGTTGGGGCAGAGATGGCTATGATTAACACCTAACTTATTGCATATTGTTCACAATGTTAATTCCAGCTACCCTTTTCCTGTGGTCCCACATGTCTCTGATAGAGGCTAAGTTGCTTTGCTTGATGGCCTTTCACCCCAGTTCAAATTATCTAAGATCCAAATCCAGCTATCAACAGAAACAACCTTCTATTCTTTTATTCTTATATATATATACACACACACATATACACATACATACATATTCTATCTACTATTAATTCCATCACTATTCTGTTTCACAGACTTGAAACTCAAGTGTTCATTGACTTCTATATGTGAACATGCTTTATAAGCTTGAAATCCTGTACATATAATTAAATATACATAGAATACAAACTGACATGGGACTTGTCAGTTTTTACTTTTAGTATCTGATTGATTTGTTGTTTTAGGTTCATTTTCTCTGTTCTTCCCAAGTATGGGTATATACACTTTAGCCTGCAGCCTCCCAACATAGACTGCACATGCATACTTAATTAAAAAGTCCAGAAAATGATATATATTCATTCAATGCAGGTTGCAAGTAGAATGCTATACTGATCAGAGCAAATGCTGAACTTGCTATCACAGACATCAGAAATCATCAAAAGAAGATGTAAAGTTATTCAGTGAAATGGACAACGGCTTACAGCTAAGTAATTTGGGAAACAAATACGTTAATTTGTTTATTTGGTCCAGGGTCTGATAGTCTATAACTTCAGTTGTGAAACAAAATCCTCATTTACCAATTCTTCCTTCTTATAGTTCTCAAATATTTCCCGTGGGTCAATGCTAGCATTAACAAGTAATGGAATGGAAACAAGGGAGGAGATTTGTAGTTTGTATAGAATAAATATTTAGTTTGAAGTACAGAAAAGGGAGAGGGTAGATTTAATAATCCCAAAAGCTCTACACAGATTAATGAAAAGATATTTCGATATGCTCCCACAAGAGCCCTGATCCAAATCTCTTCTATAGACATGGAATTTACTGGATGTTGATAATTATGGATAAAAGAAGGAAGCATATTTGAAGATTACTGTAGAATCATTCTCTGCCTTAGTGTTATACCTGAGCCACTATCTGAAAGATCATTATCTTGCATATATCCAACCAAGCCGTAAGAAATGAACTTTTATTGTGTTAAGCCTCCTGATATAGGACATGTTTTACAGCTGCCAAATTATCCTCTATTTATTTCAGAAGGGGTAGAGATATAGCCAGGCAATTGGGTCTCTCTCTAATGGTTACAGTCTACTGCCCACCTCCTGAGCATCACACAGTGTCATCAACTAGTTGGTGTTCCAGGCCCTGAGTAATGTAGTGACCTAGGAGAGAACGTATGTGGCGTCGTGGACAGGTGTAGAACATTAATGCCTTAGCTGGAAGGGTACAGGAAGCTTTGGAGTAGCTCATCCATTTTCTCAAGAGAAGCAGAGTCATGGGCAAACTTTAATCTGTAGCACAGTAGTGTTACTGCACACCCGCACATAGGATACTGCTGATGTACCCTGGATGCCGGTGTTGATTAAACTCAGCTACAAAAAAATGTTTGCAGTCATTGAGTTATGCATTGTTTTAAGCAATTTTTTAATTACCAAACTGGCTCAAATGCAGCTATGATATACGTAAGTTGCTTTTTGTTCTTCCCAAAATTAGAGATGGAGCCCCTAATTAATTGGGCCAAATTATAAAACTATAAAGTGACAGCACTGAAATCTGAATGTAGGCGCCTGGACACTAGAAGCTACACCCTTAACTACTTTACAGTAGTGCCTTCTTCATGAAACATATATGCAGGTGGATATAGCTAATGAAAAATCCTACAGATCCCAGGGAAGTTTCTGTCAAGGTGCATATGGAGAAATGATACTCCATTGCCCCCAACCTCTCCAATCAAAGATCTAGGAACATGCCCTCCACTTGAGACAGAATTCTGCCACTACCTTTGTGCACGTGTTTCCCAGTTATCGCCTTCATCTACACGCCCCTTGCATTCCCAGACAAAAAGCCTTCCATTTGGATGAGTTCTCATATGGAGGTGGGAAAATGGATCACTAAATGTAATGATGTACAATACGCCTGATTTCCCACCTGCAAGCTCTCCATTAAAATGAATATATTTGTAAGCCTAAGGTTAAGACTTTCCACAACTACATAGACATCCAATTTCTGCTTCCCCATCATGGCTGGCAGATTTCATAAAGAAGAAATCTATAGAGATTCTCCTTCCATGAGTTCCTTGGTTACACTTTTCAGTTGTGTGTTTATATAAAAAGTTCCTCAAATATCTCACTTCCTATACCAATTCTGAGAAACCAAGCATTCATACAAATGAACCTCTTGGGGTTTAAAATATTACAGAGTTCCAGGTGGAAAAGAAAAATGGAAAGAAGCGTTCTAGATATATCCCTCAAACTATTTAATTTCTTGGGAAAGTCAGTTAAACTTACCAGAGCCCACTATCTCCCTAAGAGATGGATTCAAACATATGTAATCTCTTGAACTGGGGCCTCATCGTCTCTTCAGATTTGTGGTGTTCAGGAGCGCAGGTGCGTTTCAGCACCACCAGTTTACTATCAAGTTAATTCTGTTTTTGCTTAGTATTCAGAATATAGCATGCACTGTTACATCTGAGTTTATATTTGAAATGATTATAAAAATGCCATTGATTAGGATGGTTATAGTTCTGTATGGATATTTATTTTAAAAATCAGGTTCCCTCATGTATGCTCATATAAAATTATAAAAGATACTACACTACCTCAGCACACATTCATTGTATTTAATTAAATGTAAGGCAGTTCTCAGGAGAATCTTCTCAGTACCCATTTTTACCTGGGAATAACTCAGGTGTCTTCTACCAAGGCATAAAAGACTTGACAGTATCTCTTTATATGTATAATTTTCATACTTATTGGAAGTTGTGAGTGCTTCCTGACTAAAAAGTAAAATTTTGCAAAAATATAATTTTTATCTATAGCTACTGATTAAAGATACATTTTTAAATTCCCTGTCTTTTCTTTTAAAGATTTTGGATATATTAAATCAAGGAGTGCAGTATAGTTACAAAATGAGCCATTAAAATATTTATGTGAATTAAAGTAAATGTTGATGCTACTAAAGTTAATATTATTATCTGTAACATCCAATTTCAAATTGCTGTCTTTATAAGTACAGGCTCCGAACTCTATGGATTAGGTTGATAGTAAGTAATGGTTAGAGAGTTAGACTTATAAAATGTTTTATTCTGACAAAAAATCACCAAAATATAATATATATTATATATTATATATATATATATATACTACAGTTGAGTCCTCCTTAAATTCTTGCTTCAGGACTAGTTGTATACAAGTGCACACACAAAGGATATGTTCAAACCTTAATCCATATTACTGTAAGCATGAACCCATTCGTAAATATGACCTTTGAAGATCTTATTTAAATGAGGAAAAATTGAATTAAGATGAGCCTTTATCCATACGGCTGATGTCCTTATTTAAGGAGAGGAAATCTAACCATAGAAACAGATTATGGTGTAGGAGAAGCAGATGCTATATGATTGTAGTTAGCCAGCATCAGAATGCTACAGACTCCACGAGAAATCATGGCCTGTTGAGACCTTAATTTTAGACTGCTAGCCTCCCAAACCAATTAATTCCCATTGTTGAAGCCAACCTGTTGTGTGGTATTTGTCATAGCAACCCTGGTAACCTAAGATTCTATGTCTGTCTGTGTGTTTGCATGTATAAACACATATAGAGAGCAAGACACACATAAATCATAAATATATAAATCTATAGATCATTACTGATATAGAAATATATATATAGCTATGAAAAAAAAACAAGATGAAAATATCCTCATGCAATTACAGTACTGGGATTACGTAGGAATTCTATATGAATGATATTATTAGGATGCCCATCATTATCAACATGTGGGGAATTCTAGTACCATAAAGAATATGGCGACATATACCTGAAAACAGAGCCGCCAATTAGGTGAATCAAAAAAATTTAAAAATAATAAAATAATAGTAAAAAATTTGAAAATGAATTAATGGGAATGGGGAGGTAGTTATTGCTTAATGGGCACAGTGTTTCTGTTTGAGGTGATGAAAAATTGGGAGTAATGAGTATTAGTGATGGTAGTACAATATTGCAAATGTAATTAATACTACTGAATTGTAATAGAAGTACTTAAGGTAGTTAAAACAGGAAATTCTGAGTTATATATTATGTAAGGATAATAAATTTTTTTTAAATAACTGAATTCAAAGGAGAACTAGGCATTTCAACAATAATTGTTGGAGAGTTCCATGCCACACTTCCAATAATGGATAGAACAACAAAACAAAAGATCAAAAATGAAATAAGAAGACTTGAACAATGCTACGAACTAACTAGACTTAACTGTCATAAATAATATACTCCATCCAAAACCAGTAGATTACACATATTTTTCAAATGCTTCAAAGACCACCATCAAGAAAGTGAAATGCCAACCCACAGAATGGAAAATATGTGCACATCATATATTTGATAAAGGTATAGTGTACAGAATACATAAATAACTCTTACAGATCAACAATAAAAAGATGGATTACCCAATGAAAATATGGATAAAGGATGTGAATAGATATTTATCCAAAGAAGATATACAAATGGCCAATAAGTACATGAAAAGATACACAGCATCATTAGTTTTTAAGTAAATGCAAATCAAAACCATAATGAGATACCACTTCACATGCACAAGAGTGTGTATAATAAAAAAAGATAAATAATAGCAAGTGTTGGTGAGTGAGGATGTGGAGAAACTGAGACTCTCACGCTACTAGTGGAAATGTAAGATGGTGTAGCTGCTTTGGAAAACAATCTGGCAATTTCTCACAAGGTTAAGCATAAAATTATCACACGATACAGCAATTCCACTGCTAGTGCTCACCCCGAAGAAATCCAAACATATGTCCATGCAAAGAGTTGTACATGAGTGTTCATTGTATCTTTGTTTGCCACACAATGGGTTGACCTAAGCATCAGGCTTTCATTGCCTCATGGCTATGGAGGCTAGATGTTCCAAATCAAGATGTCCATTAGCTGGCATACTCAGGAAAATCAGGGTTCTTGAGGGGCAGCCCCACACCATTTTATGTATTTCTAAACCCAACTCCTAGCACTGAAGATGTTATGAAATGTACATACATTCATAAATAGAAAATTTTTAAAAAGAAGAAAAGTACCTAATCTCTAATGTGTAGCAGTTACATATTTACAAAATTATGGGCTCAAAAGAAATAGATGTTTGAACAGTGCTTTGTATATGAAAAATTACTTTATGTTTTAAAAAGTGATCAATGTTTTGATTGTTTTGAAAGGAAGAAAGACAATGGAATAATATACTCTCAAGTATGTTTTAAAAAATATATAGGGACATTTTGCTCCCTGCCTGCTTCATCAGGAAACTTGTACATTACATTTTTTGAATTAGCTTTTTAATGGTTCTCTCATAAACTAGGCTAAGACTTTTGTTCTCACGTTTAGTAGTGTGTATAGCTAAGCAAACCTTCCTCAGAGTAATTGCATTTCATTGCTGTTATATGCATTCTACATATTTGTTTGAATACATACCTGCATATGTATATCAAATATGCATGCATGTTCATGTTTGTGCATGTGTATGTGTGTGCACCCTGACATACAGCTTTCCATGCTGCCATTAACACTGAGTTATAGAAAACTCCTGATATCTAAAAATTGGGGCTGAAAGTAAAGCATCTGTTATTTGGGGGGTTTCAATGAGTTTTTTGTTTTTGTTGGTTTTTGTTTTCCTTTTATTTTGAGTTAAAGATGTCTAACTCTGAGATAAAAGAAAACTTTGTGGCTTTTAATGTTTTTCCTCATAGAATGTGATTGTCAAAAGAACATGCACTGGAAGTTGCTTTCAAAAGTGCACCACTTTGGGCGGGCCGCGGTGGCTCAGCGGGCAAAGTGCTTGCCTGCTATGCCGGAGGACCTCGGTTCGATTCCCGGCCCCAGCCCATGTAACGAAAACGGAGAAACAAAATACAATAAAACAAGAAAATGTTTAAAAGATGTTTCCCTTTCTTCCTCTCTTCCTTCCTTCTATCCTTCCTTCCTTCTCTCTGTCTTTCCTTTAAAAAAAAAAAAAAAAAAAAGTGCACCACTTTGTTGAATCTTAATAAGTTGCAATTTTTTTTCTTGGCTGTTCAAAATGAACGTGGTTTTATTTTTATTTTTTTAAAAGATGTCAGCATGGCCATGCTTTCTCTTAGGGTCGGTAGGTTTCTGGTGATGCAAATCGTCTTATGCATGGTTATCTCTCTCGCCCCTCTGGCTTCTTCTTACATCTAGATTCTTCTACTTTGGACTTCTTGTTTCTCCTGAGTTATTCTAAATTTCCTCTCTTTATGAGGCTTCCTGTCATACAGATTAATGCCCACCCTGATTCATTTTGGCCACACCTAAATAGAATCTTGAACAAGAGCTTATTCAAAATGAATCGACACCCTGACTCACCTTAACTTTTCCAAAGATACTATGAGTTCCCACCCACAGAAATTCAGATAAGATTTAGACATGTCTTTTGTGGGGTACTTCATTCAGTCCCCAATAGTAGCATTATTCATGATAGCCAGATAGTGGAAACAACCCATGTGTACATAAACAGATAAATGGATAATTAAAACTTGGTACCTCCACAGAGTGGAATATTATTCAGCCATAAAAAGAATGAAATAGCAAATTGCATTTGGAAAAATGATAAAATATAATAAAGAGTTTATGGCAATCTAAATTATGCATAATAATGTAAAATTATCAAATAGAATACAATGGAGATCAAAAAGCTAATATACATGGATAAATAGGTTTATTTCAGTAATGTAAGGACAGTCCAAGATTAAGTAATTTATATTTTTATTTTTATTTTTGTTTCATGGGCAGGCACCAGGAATCAAACCCAGGTCTCTGGCATGGCAGGTGAGAACTCTGCCTGCTGAGCCACCTTGGCCCACCCAAACATAATTGTCTAATTTAGTAATTTATTTTTATAAGTAAACATATTAATCCTTACCATAGATAGTGAAAAGGCATTTTAAAAATTCCCGCCATCACATTATTAGAAAGCAGAATTAAAGGCATTATCCACTTATATTAAAGAAACAAATTAGAAATATAAGAATTCGAAAGGAACAGGTAAAACAACCTTTATTTGCAAACGATGTTATCACAAATATAGAAAACCAAAAACAACAGAATGAAAATTACTATAAACAATAAAAAGTCAGTATAGTTTAGAATATAAAAAACAAAAACATCCAGTTAAAAATTATATTGGGAATGTAATATCAAATATAATTTTAGAGAGACAGAGGGAGATAGAGAAAGATAATAAGAATACAATTCTTTGGAGTAATAAAGAAAGTGTAAAATTTATATGAGGATATCTTTAAAACACTCCTGAAGGGCATAAAATTTAGACTGGAACAAATTGAGCTACCTGTCATGTTCTTTGATAGAAATATTCAATGTAATGAAGTTCTCAATACTCCCTCTGTTAATTTATAAATGTTACCCAATTCCAAAACAACAAAAAAAACAAAAAAGTTTTCTTATGGAACCAAAGAGATTGTTGCTAAAGCGTGTTGTGGAAAAATGAAGAATATAGAATACCAAGAAAACTCTGAGAAGTAACATATTGTGGGGGGAGGGGACAAATCCTATCAAATTCTAAAACAATGAAGACTCATAATTTAAAAAATATTTTGATGTATATATTAAAGCATCAACTGCATTTTTTAAAAATAATTGACTGCTGACAGCTTTAAAACCCCACCCCTCCCCTTTCGCCACTCACCCCACATCTGGTTAAGGTGCTAAGAGAGCCCACCCACTCCCTTTCTTGGCACTGAAGGGAAGTTTAAGCCACTCAAACCTCAAGAGCCCTCACCACCCCCTAATCATAATAAAACACAGAACCACTCACTTCTCTCTTCGAAAAGGACTTGATATGTCAGTCATAAACTTCTTCATACCTTCTTGGGGCCAGTGTGACGTCATATGATTCCCATTTGAACCAATTTTGGGGGAGGGGTCCCCCTTGCCTCCTCAAGGCAGCCACAGCAATGTACATATAGACAGAGAAATATGTTATTTTAAAAACAATAACAGCTTTATTGAGAAATAATTCAGATACCTTACAATTCACTTATGTAAGGTGTAGTATTCAATGGTTTTTAGTATTTTACAGAGTTGTCCAACCAGCACCACAGTCAATTTTAGAACACTTTATTCACCCCAAGAAGAAACTTCATACCCATCAGCAATCATTCCTCATTTTCCCCTAAAACCTCACCCCTAGACAAATACTTACAATTTCTATTACTGTAGATTTGCCTATACTGGACATTTCATATAAATGGGATACAATCTGTGTCCTTTTCCTACAATAATGTTTTGGAGGTTCATCTATGTTGTAGTATGTATCAGTATTGCATTTCTTTTAATGGCTGAGTAATATTCCACTTTATGTCTGTGTGCCAGTTTGAAAACGTTTATATACCCTAGAAAAGCCATATTTTAATCCTAATCCTATTTTGTGGGAGCAACAGTTTCTTCTAATCCTTATTCAGTACTGCATGTTAGAAACTTTAAGATTATCTCTGTGGAGATGTGACTCACTCAAGAGTGGGTGTTAGACTGGATTAGGTAGAGACGTGTCTCCACCCATTCCAGGTGGGTCTTGATTGATTTTATTAGAATCCTTTAAAAGAAGAAGCGCTTTGGAAAAAGCTGGAGAATGACAAGAGACAAAGCCATGAGATTCTGAGAGAGCAGAACGCCACAGAACCACGAAGCAGAGAGTCCACCAGCCAGCAACTTTTAGAGATGAAAAAAGAAAATGCCTCCTGGAGAGTTGGAGAGGAAGCTAAGAGATGATGCCGTGTTTGCCATGTACCTTTTTAGATGAGAGAAACCCTGACCATGTTCACCACATGCCTTTCCAGATGAGACAGAAACCCTGACTCTGTTTGCCACAAGCCTTTCCACTTGAGAGAGAAACCCTGAACTTCATCGGCCTTCTTGAATCAAGGTATCTTTTCCTTGGATGCCACAGATTGGACATTTCCATAGACTTGCTTTAATTGGGACATTTTCATGGCCTTAGAACTGTGAACTAGCAACCTATTAAATTTCCCTTTTTAAAAGCCATTCCGTTTCTGGTATATTGCATTCTGACAGCTAGCAAACTAGAATAATAATGTTTTGGAAATTCATCTGTGTTGTAGTATATATCAGTATTGCATTCCTTTTAATGACTGCATAATATTCCACTTTATTTTTGTATCACATTTTATCATGTACATATGTTTTCAGTTCTCTTATGTATATATCCAGGAGTGGAATTGCTCAGTCATATGGTAATTATGTGTTTAACCTCAGAAGAAATCACCAACATTTTTCCAAAGAAGCTGCACCATTATAACCTTCCAATCAGCAGGGTAAGAAGGTTCTAATTTCTCCACATACTCTTCACTCCTTGTTATTTTCTTTTAGTTATATTCATCCTAGTGGGTATGACGTGCTATTTCCTTGTGGAGTTGATTTGCATTTCCTTGATGGCTAATGATAGTCAGCATCTTTCCATATGCTTGTAGTCAATTTGTATAAAATCTCTGGAGAAATTTCTATTCAAATCCTTTGCCTGTTTTTAATGATCTAGATATGTCATTCATAAAATAAATGATTTGCAAGTATTTTCTCCCTTTCTGTTGATTCTCTTTTAACTTTCTTGATGATATTCTGTGAAGCACAAAAGCTTTTAATTTTTATGAAGCCCATTTTATCCATTCTTTTTTTATAGCATGTGTTTTGATGGTGTCCTATTTAAGAAGCTTCACCTAATCCAAGGTCACAAAGATTTGCTTCTATATTTTCTTCTAATTGTTATATAGTTTTAGCTTTGGCATCTATCTTTATAATCCATTTTGAATTAGTTTTTGTGATGGTGTGAGGAAGGGCTCCAGCTTTGCATTTTGGCATGGGAAGGTCTAGTTGCCCCAGCACAATTTCTTGAAAAGTCTATTCTTTCCCTCATGAATTGTCTTGGCACTCTTATTGAAAATCAATTGACTGTAAAAATGAGGGTTTATTCTAGAACATTCCCTCAATTTTTGTGTCTATCCTTATGCCAGTACCACACTTTCTTGATTTCCATTCCTTGTAGTAAGTTTTGAAATAGGTAAGTGCGTCCTCCAACTTTGATTTTCTTTTTCAAGATTGCTTTTGATATTCTGTGTCCTTTGAATTTCCATATAAATTGTAGGATTAGCTTGTCAACTGTATTCAAAGAAACCATCTAGGATTTTGATAGTGATTACATTGAATCTGTAGATCAATTTGGGGGAGTTTCTGCATCTTATCAATAGTCTTCTAATTAATGAAATTGCCTTCTGATTAATGAAATAGTATTCAGATTAATCAACCAAGGATGTCTTTCTATTTATTTGGATATTCTTTAATTTCCTTTGACGATGTTTTATAGATTTCAAAGGATATATTTTGCATTTCGTTTGTTAAATTTATTCCTAAGGATTTTATTTTTTAATGGTATTATAAATTGAATTGTTTTAATAATTTCACGTTTGGATGTTCATTGCTGGTGTATAGAAATATAATTGATTTTCAAATATGGATCTTGTATCCTGAAACCTTACTGAACTTGTTTATTAGTTCTAATATATTTTTAGTGGATTCCTCGAGATTTTCTGTATACAAGATCGTGTCATCTATTCAGGGGTGAAAGTCTCCCTGGCGGCATGAGAGATGATTCCCAGAGATGAGTCTGGCCCTGGCACCATGTGATCAACAATGCCATCCCGATCAAAAGGGGAAAAAGAGGTGTAACAAATAAGGAATCAGTGGCTGAGAGAGTTCAAATAGAGTTGAGAAGCTACTCTGTAGGTGCCTCTTACCCAAGATTCAGTTAGACATTGCTACCTACCATAACTTGCCAAATTCCAACCAAAACCATTCCTGCCAATCCTAAAAGACACCTAGGGCAATATATAAGATTCTACAAAATTTCCATGCACTAGGGTTGCTTTCCAGAAACCTACAACCTTCAGATGGGTCCCTGGACCAGGTAAGTCCTGAAATGCGGAGGGGCCAGCCTCTCCAGAACATCAACTAGTTCCATCCCCGTATCCCATATTATCAACAGCCCCTTCCAACATGAAAAAGTTAGAATGGGCATAGCCCAAATACCCCTAAATAACGGGAGAAAGCTCAAAGGTGATGTTGGAGTTATATAGAGAAGGTAGGGTTTAACAAATGAGTATGACTCCCAAATTATTACACTGATATTTCTTTTAGTCTCCAGTATCTTAGGACAGCTAGAAGTAAAAACCTAAAATTGTGGAACTGTAACCCATACCAAATTCTGAAATCTGTTCTATAACCAGTTGTTGTGATATCCTTTGAAATGTATTGCATTTTTTGTATATACATTATTTTTCACAAAAAAGAAAATATATTGCTTCTAGCCTCCAGTATTTTAGAGCAGCTAGAAGGAAAAAAATCTGAAATAGTGGAATGGCAATCCCATAACAAACTCTGAAATCTGTTCTATAACTCCTTGCTGAAGTGCACTTTGAAAACCATTGCTTTTTCTTTCTTTTCTTTGTATATATTTTATATTTAACAATAAAAAATGTTTAAAAAAGAACACTAGACATTACCCTAAAGAATGTTTATTTAGATGTATTATTAAGGGTTTTCTTGAGTGAATATTTATGACTCTTACATCACAAGAGACGATTTGGTGTTGTTAGTTAAAGAACATACACATCTACGCAATTACATATAACAATGAGAAAGTAATTTTCATGTAAATGAACAAGCTACTAACAATATCTCAGAACAATGAACAATGTAAATATAAAGAGAACAGTGCAGTGAGAAAAGAATGATGAAAAAACAATAAACATCAGATTTTACAAATATCATGTTTGATACAAATGAAATGCAAGAGAGTAAATTGTTGTGGAGAACACTTACAGAACTAAATACAGTAAGATGTAACCAGTTGGAAATAGAAGCATATAGGCATAAAATAGCACTGAATTAGGAGTGCCAGTATCTGGAAACAATAAGAAGCAAGAAGAAATGGAAGGAAGAACACTACAAATAAAAATTGACATTATATTGATAAGAAAGTTATGGTTTTCCCATTGAAATCATATACCGAGACTAAAATAGAAAACTACACAATCAGTTATGATATTACATACAGGCCAAAAAGAAAAGATAAAATGATGTTAAGGAGAAGATTTTAACTAGCAAAATATGAAATGGATATGAGGACCAAAATGTCACTTACACATTCTTTGGATACATGAATAAAACTACTATGAGAGATCCATCTCAAAATATCATTGAAGTTAGGAATTAGATTCGTAGATATATGTAAGTGGTATAGTATACCATTCAAAATAAGAAAAGGAGGTTAGGAAGATTTGGTAGGAAAAAATGGAAGTTGACATGATATGAGAATAAGTTCAAGAAACCAGATAATTCAAAAATAAAAAGAAATGGGCATGTATTCTATACATTATCTGATTAATAAAAAATATACTATTTCATGACCAAATTTCATTTTTCTCAGTAATATTTATACCAATAATTGTCTCAGTGACATTAGAAAAAATACACTAAGAAAAAGAAGATCATGTCATCTGCAAATATACATAGTTTTACTTATTTCTAAGCTGGATTACTTTTTTGTTGTTGTTTGTTTGTTTTGTTTTCCTGACTTTTCCAGGTTCTGGAGTCCACTTGCAATCCTGGACTCATGGCCTCCTTCCATCTTCAAAGCCATGACCAGCCAATACTTTGCAACATTACGTCTCTCTGACACATACTCTTTTGCTTCTCTCTTTCATATTTAAGGATCCCTGTGATTACATTGAGCCCACCCAGAAAATACAGGATAAATTCTTTACTTAATGTCAGCTGATTAACATCCTCATTCCACCTGCAACTCTCCTTTTCCGTGTAACATATTCACATTGCCCGGGAAAAAAATAGTACACATATTTGGGAAACTATTATTCAGCCTACCACAGCCATTAAGAATGATGCTTGTAATAACATGGATGGACCTAGAGAATATTATGCTGAGTGAGTCCAGCCAAAAACTAAAGGACAAATACTGTATGGTCCCACTGATGTGAACGGACATTCGAGAATAAACTTGAAATATGTCATTGGTAACAGAGTTCAGCAGGAGTTAGAAACAGGGTAAGACAATGGGTAATTGGAGCTGAAGGGATACAGACTGTGCAACAGGACTAGATACAAAAACCCAAAAATGGACAGCACAATAATACCTAATTGTAAAGTAACCATGTTAAAACACTGAATGAAGCTGCATCTGAGCTATAGGGTTTTTTTTTTTTTTTTTTACTATTATTACTGCTTTTATTTCTTTTCTCTATATTAACATTTTATATCTTTTTCTGTTGTGTTGCTAGTGCCTCTAAACCGATGCAAATGTACTAAGAAATGATGATCATGCATCTATGTGATGATGTTAAGAATTACTGAGTGCATATGTGGAATGGTATGATTTCTAAATGCTGTGTTAATTTCTTTTTTTTTCTTTCCGTTAATAAAAAAAAAAAAAGAATGATGCTAGTTGTGGGCAGACAAATTAAATGTTATGGAATGTTCAAAAATTGTCTGGAATACATTTGGAATTCATACTACAATTAAGAAAGCATATAAAAGTGAGAAATAGGGAAAGAAATATATACTATTTTCATAAATGAGCTTAGGAAAAGTGAATAGCCACTTGGCAAGAAAAAAAGATAAATTGGGTCCATATATCATACCATAAACAAGATCAATTTCAAATGTATAAAAGATTTAAATATAAAAAACATGTAAATGTTAAGAGAAATATGATTGACTTATCAATCTACCATGGGTAAAATGTTTCTAACTAAGACCCAACATCTGCAAGCCTAAAAGAAAAAAATATGAAAGACTTGGCTATAAAATTATCAGAAATTTTACTTGGCATAAAAGCTCTTTAGGCAAAGATTTTTTAATGGTAAACTGGGAGCAATATATATAACCTATGCCACATAAAAATATTATATAAATAGAGAGAGAGAGATGATAGTTAGGTTAAGTGTCCTAGAAATTGAGAATAAAACAACCAAAATTCCATTAAAAATGGGGAATAACATAAACAGAATTTACAGAAATAGAAATCCAAATTCCACTTAACCAAATGAAAAGATGAACAAAATTCTTTATTTAATATAAATCTGAATGAAGACTACAAAGAGATACCATTTTTTCATAAACCAAATAGGCAGAAATCCAAAAGTTTTATGACATTTTCTGTTGGAGAAGCTGTCGAAAAACAAGCATTCTCACACACTGTTGTTGGAAATGGCACACGTTATAAACTCTGTGAGAGAGGAAAAAAATCAATATTTGGCACAATAACTGAAACATTTACCTTTGTACCCAGCAGTCCCATTTTCAGATATCTGTCCTACAGATGCATTTGTACACTTTCAAAATGACAAATTTCTAAGAACCATTTGCAATAACAAGAGATTTTAAAAACCCAAGTGTTCTAGTTTACTAGCTGCTGGAGTGCAATATACCAGAAACAGAACGGCTTTTAAAAAGGGGAGTTTAATAAGTTGCTAGTTTACAGTTCTAAGGCTGAGAAAATGTCTCACATAAAACAAGTCTATAGAAATGTCCATTCGAAGGCATCCATCCAGGGAAAGATACCTTGGTTCAAGAAGGCCGGTGAAGTTCAGGGTTTCTCTCTCAATGAGAAGGCACGTGGCAAATACAGTCAGGGCTTCTCTCTCAGCTGGAAGGGCACAAAGTGAACACAACTTCATCTGCTACCTTTCTCTCCTGGCTTTTGGTTTCATGAAGCTCCCCAGGAGGCATTTTTCTTCTTCATCTCCAAAGGTCTCTGGCTCGTGGGCTCTGTGCTCCATGGTGCTGCAGCATTCTCTGCTCCCTCCAAAGCTCTTTCATTCTCCAAAATGTTTCCTCTTTTATAGGACTCCAGAAACTTCTCAAAACCCACTCAGATGGGTGGAGACATGTCGTTATCTAATCCAGCTTAACAACCACTCTTGATTAAATCACACCATCCAGGGAGATGATCTGATTACAGTTTCAAACATACAGTATTGAATAGGTCTTATTCTACCTTTATGAAATGGGATTTTGATTAAAACATGGCTTTTCTAGGGAACATACATCCTTTCAAACCAGCATACCAAGTATCCAACAGTAGGGGATTTGTTGAATAAACTATGATACAGGCAATGGAATATTATACAGCCATAAACAAGAATGAGGACATTTTCTATGTACTCGTATGAAAAATCTCCAGGATATATTTTCTAAGTTAACAAAGCAAGATAAAGAAGAATGTATATAGTATGCTATATTTATGTGAGTAAGGGAGAATGTAAGGATCTCTATGCATATGATTGTGTGAGCATTCATTTGCAAGAAGAAACAATGGTAGAAAAATAAGCTCATAAACCAATAAAAATTATTACCAGTGGTGCGGACGCACAGGTGGGGAATTGGATAAAGGGTATCAGTGAAAGGGAGTCTTCATTTTATCCATTGTGCACGTTTGAAATATCATGTATTCAAAATGTATTTTAAAAAATGTAAAATAAATTTAAAATTACAAAAAGAAGAAAAACCATTGGTAAAACAGTTTCTGGATCAGATTCAGTTTTGTCAGAACATCCTTTTGATGTGGTCCAAGGTTTCTGTCCTCTTGGGCTCCAAATTCTTACAGAAGCCAAGGATTTTTATTCTCAAATTTTTCATTCTAATTCCTTTAATAAATCAACTTAAGAATTGGAAGTCTTCACTTTTATGCATGCCAGAACTGGAAAAGCATTCCTACAACTAAAGAATATGTTCACTTCCAATCAAATTCCCCTGACTATCAAATAGATGTCTCCAACATCATTGGCCATGCTGTTTCAAGAGATAGAGATCATTCCATACAACTGATCTCTCCCATGTGCTTATTTTATAAAGATACTCTTCCTGACCCTATGTTTGAAATGGACCTACTGGTAATAATATCTGACTTTAGAGATGCAGAATCCCTAACTTTAATGTGCCCAGGATCTAGCGATAGTAAAGCCCAGCTTTACCATCTGAAGTTCTGAAACCAATCAGAAATTCAATCATTATGGATGATATGGGCATTATTTATAGAGGTACATAATTTTCACATGCAGTGCATTCCATGCAACTAAAACTGCTGAGCACATGGCATATATTTGTTAGAAGACCAAGGGAAAGTAGAATACCCTATTATGACAATTCTCCTAGCTGCAAATCATTACCATCTTTAATCCATAATTATAGCTCACCAAGTTAATCAAGCTGGCCACATTAAACAGTTCCCTTTACATAACAGTGTTTACCTAGAAAACTAGTCACCCAAGGAGGACTCAAAGATTTTAGAAAAAAATGTGAATATATATCACAGAATGGTATGTTTTCTCAGATAATGCATGCCTTCCATTCTGCAGCCACAGGAATTTCTTGTGGCCCTATGTTCTAGTTTGTAATCTGCCAGAATGCAGTATACCAGAAACAGAATGGCTTTTTAAAAGGGGAACTTATTACATTGCAAATTTACAATTCTAAGGCCATGAAAATGTCTAAATTAAGGCAAGGCTATGAAAATGTCCAAATTAAGGTGCCAACAAGAGGTTACCTTCACTCAAGAAAGGCCAATAAATTTCAGGGTTTCTCTCTCAGCCGGAAGGGCACATGGTGAAGTCTGCTAGCTTCCTCTCCCGGCTTCTTACTTCATGAAGCTTCCTAGGAGGCATTTTCCTTCTTCTTCTCCAAAGGTCTTTGGCTGTGTGGGCTCTCAAGCTTTTTCCAAAATGGTTCCCTCCTAAAGGGATCCAGTAAGCAAACCCCACCTTGAACGGGTGGAGACACATCTCCATGGAAACCACCTAATCAAAACTTACAAACCACAATTGGGTGGGTCACATCTCCATGGAAACCATCAAAATCTTCCACCCAGCAATATTGAATGAGGATTAAAGAACTTGGCTCTTCTGAGGTACACAACAGATTCAAACTGGCACACACTACTTTCCCTCTGTTAATATATTAAGTGAGTTGAGGGAAAAGACCATGTCATGGTCTCATGGCCACTGTTTCCCACTACCAAGGATGTATTGGTGCTCAGTAGATAAACTTTAGATGAATTAATTAATTAATGATGCCTTTGAGTCTTCTATGTGTGACATCTGCAGCTGGAAATCCTGAGCACTCCCTTGGGATGTGATTAGCTGGAGAATGATCGCAGAGCAGCTTGATAGCTGCAAATCATTCCTTTACTGGCCCTTCTTCCATGCAAGCCACACCTGCATATCCATCAAAAAGACTTCTCCCTTGTAAGCTGTACCTGTCCCCCATAATATCCTGGTTCTAAAGAATTTAATTTCCAATCTCTTCTTATCAATATCCACCAATAAACTCCATTGTACTAGGTCATATTAATGACCAAACAAAATGAAGGTCTCTTTTGAAGATGACATGACTCATCCATATTATATTATCTCTGAGGAACTTTTGTGTAACAATTTGCTGCTTGTCTTTATCCCAAATCCACAATTTCCTATGACATATGTCTTTCACTCCTGCCATTTTCCTGCAACACCAATATCAGTACTATCCCCCAGAACCAATCAGTAAATGGACTAGCTAATAAACACAAACCTTGTTCTAATAGACCTCAGTCACATGGAGAAATGCCCACAAGATATTTACATCATCCACCCCTTCCAATTCCTGAATGATGATTTAATGAATCATTCAAGTTGATAAAAGTAACCAACTATATCACACCGTTCCTCTAATTTCTGCCAACTATCCCTACCCATAGAATGCTACCTACCCTCCATTTTACATTTCTGTAGTCAAGACCAAAAACCTGACATAATAAGTGATAAAGGACAAATCCTCATATATAAAGATAAAATGAAATCTCACTGGATTTACAAACTAGTTCACTATATCAAACAATAGGGTAAGCTGTAGGTCAATGGAATGGTCAAGGTTGTCAATGGATGGATTACCTCTGGTCCTCTGATTAGACTGAAAGAATTTGAGGGAGTGATACTGGCTTCTTAAAGCCTTAAAATCCTTTCCTGTCTCAAGCATCTGCCAAGCATTCCAGCAGTCTTTCTCCTTCCTCCCTTTACTTTTGGACAATCCCTGTACAGATCTAAACTCCTGGCCCATTTATCTTGATCTCTTAGAAACCGTGTTCATTTTGAGTTCTTTGTTATCATGCCACTGGCATAACACAACATAGAGAAGAATGTATAGCACAGAAATTTAAAAAGAGGCTCTACTTCATTTTTCCCCCAGGAAAGATTTCTTTGACTATGCTCTTGAGTGCGAAGAAAGATATTGAGCAAAATAAATGTTTCATTTTTATCTGGTATGTTATTTTTCTATGTCCCTTATTACAACTGATATAAAAATGGAAACAAGAATGTGCAACTTAAATATAGTTCTCAGGACCAGATGCAAATACAGTTCACTATGCAAGTTTATTATTCAACATAAGCAATTGTTTCATTAGAATTTTCAATTTTATGAACTGAAATTTTAGCTTTACTTAGTTTAGTAAAAATTATATGAAATACACAAGTAATAAATGTAATAGAGTATTTTGAACACATACACACTGTATCAGTCAGGGTTCTCTAGAGAAACAGAATCAACAGGAAACACTCGCAAATATAAAATTTATAAAAGTGTCTCACGTGACCGTGGGAATGCAGAGTCCAAAATCCGCAGGGCAGGCTGTGAAGCCAACGATTCTGATGGAGGGTCTGGATGAACTCCACAGGAAAGGCTCGCTGGCAGAAGCAGGAAGAGGAGCCTGTCTCCTCTGAATCCTTCTTAAAAGGCTTCCAGTGATTAGATTGAGCATCAGTCATTGCAGAAGACACTCCCCCTAGCTGATTACAAATGGAATCAGCTGTGGATGCAGCTGACGTGGTCATGATCTAACTCTATGAACAGACAGGCCAGCACTTGCCCAACCAGACAAACAGGTACCACCACTGCCAAGTTGACACATGAACCTGACCATGACACACACGAACACGCAAACACTTAAAATAAAGGAGTAAATATTTCTAATATCTTTTGTAGTGTGAAGGTAGGATGCCACCACTGAATTGGTCTCACTGATTTCACTGGGGATGATGGTATTTCAGACTGACAAAGATCAAGTAAGAACGTGTAACAATTAGAGACAAGGTGATTGCATTTAAGAAAACAGGAAGCAGGAACAAAATGGTAATCACAGTATTTTGACCTACAGGGATCATTGGCAGGAGCTACAAATTTTTCCCTTTTTCTTTTTATTAAAGAATTTGCACATTTACTGAAAAATCAGGCAGACAATACAGAATTTCCGTATACCGCTACCCCCAAGCACAATTTTTCCTTTTATTAACATTTAGCATTGGTGGGCTAACTTTGTTACAATTGATAAAAGAATATCTTTATAATTGTACTATTAATTATAGTCTCTAGTTTTCAATAGCGTTCACTGTGTTGTACATTTAGGAGTTTTCAAAACAATTTTATTCTAGTAATTAATATAAAACCAAAAATTTCCCCTTTAAAGTAAATTCAAATATATAATTCAATTGTATTAATTACATTCACAATGTTGAGCTACAGCACCACCATCCATTACCAAAACTTTTCAATCACCCCAAGCAGAAATTCTGTACCAAATAAGCATTAACTCAGATTGCATACCTGCTCCCTGTCCCCTGGTAACCTATATTCTGGTTTCTGACTTTATAAATTTACTTATTCTAATGATTTCATATCAGTGAGATCATACAATATTTGTCCTTTTGTATCTAGCTTATTTCATAATGGTATCTCCAAAGTTCATCGAAGTTGTCACGTATGTATCAGAACTTTACTCCTTTATAAAGCTGAATAATTTTCCATTATATGTATATACCGCATTCTGTTTATCCATTCATCTGTTGATGGACAGTTGGATTGCTTCCATCTTCTGGCAATTGTGAATAATGCCGCATTGAACATTAGTGCTAAAAACATCTGTTTGAGTTGCTGCTTTCAATTCTTTGGGGCATATACTTAGAAATGAGATTGCCAGGTCATAGATTAATACTATATTGAACTTTCTGTAGAACTACTGAACTGTTTTCCAGAGAGGCTGCACCATTTTAATTTCCTGCCAACAACGAACGAATGTTTCCATTTCTCCACATCCTCTCTTCACTTGTTATTTTCCATTTTTAAAAATTGTAGCCATTCTAGTGGGTGTGGAATGGCGTATCATTGTGGTTTTGCTTTGTATTTTCATGTGACTAGTGATATTGAACATAGTTCATGTGTTTTTTTGGCCATTTTTATATGTTCTTTGGAGAAATATCTATTCAAGTCCCTTGCCCATTCTGAAGTTGGTTAGTTGTCTTTTTGTTAAGTTGAGGATTTTTTTAATATATTCTGGATATTAAATGCTTCTCAGATATATGGTTTTCAATTGGGTTTCCCATTCTGTAGGTTGTCCTTTAACACATAAAAGTTTTCAATTGAGATGAAGTCCCATTTATCTGTTTTTGTTTGTTGGTTGTGCTTTTGGTGGAAAGTCTAAGAAATTATAGTATAGCCTAACATGATGAACTAAACATACATCCTTATATTTTCTTTGGAAATTTCTTAGAAATGTTATGGTTTTTGTTCTTAAATTTAGGTCTTTAGTCCATTTTGAGTAATTTTTTTTAACAGTATGAGATAGGGGTCCACTTTCATTTTTTATATATGTTTATTAAGTTTTCCCATGACCATTTGTTGTAGTACTGTTCTTTCCCCATTAAGTAGACTTCGCAACCCTATGAAAATTAATTAGCCATAGATATGACAGTTTATCCTGAACTCTGTATTCGATTCCATTGGTCTGTATGTTTTCCCTTGTGCCAGTACCATACTGCTTTATATTACTATAGCTTTGAAATAAGTTTTAAAATTGGAAAATGTGAGTCCTTTAACTCTGTTCTCTTCTTTTCCAAAATGATTTTTGCTATTCAGGATTCCTTATTCTTCCTCAAAATTTTGATGACTGGCTTTCCCATTTTTTCAAAGAAAGCTATTGAAATTCATATTAGGATTGCATTGAATCTGCAAATCAGTTTGGCAAAATTGACATCTTAACAATACTTACTTTTTAGTGATGGTCGTTGAACATCTTACCATTTATTAAGTCTCCTTTGATTTCTTTTAGCCATATTTTGTACTTTTCCAGTATGTTACATCCCTGGTTAAATTTATTCCCAGATATTTGATTCTTTTAATACAATGTTAGCTGTGGCTTTTTTATTCTTTTAGTATGATGTTAGCTGTGGCTTTTTTCATTGATGTCCTTTTTCATGTTGTGGAAGTTTCTATTACTATGTTAATATTTGTTTCATATAGTTTGTATCTCTGCCTTAAAGTGTGTATATATTTATAATTGTTGTGTCTTCTTGTCCAATTGACCCCTTTAGAGGATAAAATGATCTTCTATATCTCTCCTAACAGTTTTTGTCTTAAAGTCTATATTAACTGGTATTAGAATTATGCCAGCTCTAATTTGATTTCTATTTGCATGGAATATTTTTTCCATCCTCTCACTTTCAACCTACTTATGTCTTTGAATTTAAGGTTAATGTGATAGGTTTATGTGTCAACTTGGCCAGGTGATTGTTCCCAGTTCTTTTGCCCCAGGCTTGAATCATTAGCATGTGAAATTCATCTAAGGCTGATTACATCTGTAGTTGGCTAAGGGAAGTTCCTTATGCAATGAGTGATGTTTAAATTAGTTGAAGGTTTAAAAGAGAGAAGTCAGAAGAGAGCTCAGTGCAGCACAGCCCAAGCAACTCCACATACCTCGAGCACTTGCAGCCCATCCCAGATGTTTGGAGATACAGAAAAGAATTGCCCTGGGGAAGGCCATTGGAACCTAGAAGCCAGGAGAGGCTGTATGCCTACCCATGTAACAGAGAACTTCAGATGAAAGTTATCTGCCTTTCCTCTGAACAACTATAAATTTTTAATTAAGTAAATTCCCTTTTATTAAAAGCCGACACATCTCTAGTGTGTTGCATTCTGGCAGCTTTGGCAGACAAAAACATTTAGTCACTTTTAAACGGTATACAGTTGGTCATGCTTTTTAAATCCATTCTGTCAATTTCTGTGTTTTGATTGAAAGTTTAATCCCTTTACATTTAAAGTAACTACTGATAATGCATGACTTTCTTCTGCCATTTTGCTATTTGGTCTTTCTAAATCTTATACCTTTTTTTGTCCCACAGTTCTTCTGTCAATGCCCACTTACATCTTTACTTGATTATTTGTATTTTATCATTTTTAAGTCCCTTCTCATTTCTTTTTTTAATATATGCTTCATACGTTTTCTTTGTTATTACCATGGGACTTAAATTTAATATCCTAAATTGATAAGAGTCATATTTGATTTGATAACAACTCTTAACATCAAGAGCATACACATACACTGTTCCTATACCCATCCATCCCCTACCTTTTTGTTGTTCTTGTTACAAATTAAATCTTTATACATTGTATGTCCAACATGATATTATCGTTACTTTTATGCATTTTCATTTTAGAACTGATGAGATGTAAAAATCAGGGTTATGCACTAGAAGTACAAGAGTCTTGTCATTTATAATTACCCATATGGCTACTTTACCAGAGGTCTTCATTTCTTTATGTCTCTTTAATCCACTGACTAGTGTCCTTTCTTTTCGGTCTGAAGAACTCCTGTTAGTATTGTTTGTAGGGCAGTTCTAGTGGTGATCTCCTTCAGTTTTTGTTTATTTGGGAATGTCTTAATAGCTCCCTTATTTATTTATTTACTTATTTATTTTGGGGGGTACATGGTCCAGGAATGGAGCCTGGATCTCCCTAATGGAAGATGAGCATTCTACCACTGAACCACCCATGCACCCTCTCCTTTATTTATTTATTTATTTTTCTCTCCCTATTTTTGAAAGGAAATCTTCTGGAAATAAAATTCTTGGTTAGTAATTGTTTTCTTTTAGCGTTTTAAATATTTCATCCCACTGCCTTCTTGCCTCCATGGTTTCTGATGAAAAGTCACCACTTAATCTTATTGGGACTCCCTTGCATGTAATACATGGCTTTTCTTCTGCAGCTCCCAGAATTCTCTCATCCTTGGCATTTTTTGATTTGATTATTATGTGTCTAGATATGATTCTCTTCTAATTTATACCATTTGACTTTCCTTGAGCTTCTTGAATGTGTATATACATGTCTGTTGTTAAATTTGGGAAGTTTTCTGTCATTATTTCTATAAATATTCCTTCTTCCCCTATCTCTACTCTCCTTTTGGATTCCCACCATGTGTATATTGGGAAACTTATTGGTGGTGCCCCACAAGTCTCTTAGGCTCTGTTTGCTTTTTAAGGCAAGTCTTTCTTTATGATCCTCAGCCTTAACCATTTCTGTTTTCTTGTCTTCATGTTCACTGATTCTTTCTTCTGTCAGCTCTAATCTGCTGTTGAAACTCTCCAGGGAATTTTTCATTTTGGTTATTGTGATCTTCAACTCCAACATTTCTGTTAACATTTCTATATCTCTATAGAGGTTCTCATACTGTTCTTTCATTGTTTTACTGATATCCTTTAGATCTCTTTGTGTTTTCCTTAATCTCCTTGAGCATATTAAGGATCATTTTTCTAAAGTCTTTGTCCAATATGTCCAAAGTTTGGTCTTCTATGCTGATGGTTTCTAGATTTTTATCTTGTTCCTTTGGATGGGCTATAATTCCTGTTCTTTGTTTGTCTGATAATCTTTTGTTATACCTTGTACATTTTAGTACTTTAAAGTGTTAACTCTGAGTTTTATTCCTCAAGCTGTTGTTCCTTAAATTTATAACCCGCTAGTGATATAATGTAGATTTTCCTTAAGTGCCAAGGGCTAACAAAATCAAATATGCCAATGCAAAAAACACCTTTCACAGTCCTTGAAAATTGATTCTGACTTAGCTGGTGGCCTCCTTCAGAGTTTAGCCCGCCTATCAAGAAGATCAGCCGGAGGCAAATGTGAAGTTTAATTTGTAGTGAGTAGAGGGGACATTTGAATTCTATGAACAGGGGAATTGCTAAATCCAGGCACAAGTACAAGCCCAGGAAAAGAATCAGACACAGAAAAGACAGAGAAGATCCTGTGCTTCACCCAAGCTGGTTTGAGCCCTCTAGTGGATAACTTAAAAGCAGATAATCCTTTGCCCCAGGCTGCTTTGACTTAATAGCTTCTTATACTACTTTAGCTGGCTACATTCTGCTTCAGCCTGCAGGCTAGTTCTGGGAGGATAAGCCCCAGAGAAGCTTCCTGGTTTTCAGATTGCCACCCGATAGAGTGGCATCAACATACAGGAACGCAGTATGTGCATCAGGATTACTCTGCTCCCTTCAAAACAGGGCAAGGGACCCACAATGGGAGAGCTGGCTGGCTCCTCACCATACCATGGATGCACTGGGGAAGGGATCATTACTGGTGCCATCAGCTTCTCCTACCATTTTAAAGCTGCATTGTCTTGATTCATCACTTTCCCAGTTAGTGCAACCCTTTAACTGTTTTCTGGCATTTTGAGGGAGACGGTCTTGCCAGGTTTTACTAGCTGTTCAGAAATTCTGTGGGGGAATGGCCCACCCTGGAGTGTCTTAAGATGCCATTTTTAGCTGACTGGGAGCCTAATAGTAGGTTATTAAACAAATAAGTTTACAGATTGGCAGATTATAAAATATTACTTCTATGGAATAGGAGAATGACTATATCTGATGACATAAAACCTGACTTCAGTTGCCAAAATTACTTAAGCCATATTCAGACCTAAGCCTGTTAACTTTTGGAGAAGCATGGCCTTCTTGAGGAAGAATTCTGCATAACTGTGAATCTTTCTTCAAGCTTTCCCCAAAGAAGCCTATATCCATTTACAAAGGTGACTGTACACTAGAAAATGGGAAATATCCAGATGTTTCAGGACTTACTAGACACTGGTCTAAATTTACGTTAATTCCTGGAGACTACAAATATCACTCTGGTCTAATTGTCAAATTACAAACATGGCAGTCAAGTGATAAAATTGGTTTTGACTCAAATCAGTCTCCTATAGACCAGCGGATCAAAAACCTTGTGCTGTGGTTATTTTTTTTCCAATTCTTAAATGTGTAATTGCTTACCCTGCACCCAAAAGTTAGAGGAAGAAGGGCTAAATAGAGTACTCCTGATTTCCTTTCCCCGCCAGAAAAACAAAACACAATCAATTCTGATTCTCAGAGGGAATTACTTAAATGAGTCCTATGATCAAAGATTTGAAAATGTGCATTCAACTCCACTCATTTGTGTGGCCTTTGCATAAGGTGATTGCATCTTGGAGGCTGACTGTGAGGTATCGTAAACATAATCAGGTAGTGATTTAATTACAGCTGCTGTCATTACAGCTGTGATATCTTTACTGGAACAAATTAACACAGCCCCAGCAAGGGTACATAACTGTTGATCTGCTGAACGCTTTTATCTCTATAACAGTTTGCAAGGAGCAGCAGCAGTTCACTTTCACAGCAGTGTCTCAGGTCTATGTAAATGTACATACTTTTGGCCACAAAGAAGTTGACAGAAATATTCATAGTGGCATGCCACAACAAAATCAAAGTAGTTCACTATACTGATAACATCAGGCTGATTTGGCTTTACTAACAGGAATTAGCAAGATTTTTTTTGGTAAAGTACCTGGGCATTTGGGACTCGACATTCTCTGAGGCAGTGGACAAATAAGGGGGTTACTGTAGGTAAAGTTGTGCCAGATAACCAAGAAAAAAAAAATGGATAGCTACTATATGATGGGGAAGGTTAGGCTATGTCTGTAATCCAAGGGGTTCTCTAGAGTTCCTTTTTACTTTCCTGTAAAATAGTAAATATTAATAGAAAAACATAGCAACCAAAATGCATAAGTAATAAAGATTCAGAGATTTGATTTATGAAAGTTTAGATCATCCTGCCTGGTAAAGAATCCACACTAATTAAAATGTTTGTTGAGGGCAAAGATGATGTGGAATGGTGTGGAAGAAGGAAAGTATAAATTGCAACCCTGATTTTATGATCAGTTATAGATATGACAAATGCATCAGACACGCATATTTTCTTCATTGGATTGTTACAGGTGTATATTGATATTTTTGTCCTTCCTTGTCCTTTCCATTAATATTATCCTTTTATGTAAGGATTTGGAGGGTGGTTTACTTTATGATTTAGTCCTTAGATTACAGAGCATTCAGATGAGATTGTGACTGAACTAGAAGAATTAATACTGCCCAGGGACAGATAATATGTCAGTTGGGACTTTATATGTCTTTGTTTTGGAAAGAGGATATGAGTGTCTTTGTACAAAGGATTGGCCCATCCTGTTAAGCAAGAGAATTAAGAATTTGTTACATGAAACATGTGTGGCTTGTAACTGAATGCTACACTGCCAAAGGGGGGACTGTGCCAATCATTTATCTATGGTCTATCACTACAGACTCACACTTTCATAATGTTCTGTGTGACACCAAAGATGGGATTGTGCCCAGCAAGGATGCCAGAGAAGATTGGAAGGCCGGAAGAGGAAAGAAAGGATGTCCTTCTTACTGTTCATTTGCCATTTCTGCCAATGTCCCATTATGCTGCCAAATGTCCCAGCATAAGTGTTTTGCACTGGCACCTGCAGTTGCTTCTGGCCTACACATGCTTTCTGCACTCCCAGAACAAATGGCATAGCAGCCTATGGGTGGTGTTCAATAACTGTAGTTGAAGAAAGTAATGAATAATTAAATTAATGACAGAATTGAAGGTAACTCAATATATTATTTGGTCCAACCCTTTTATTACACAGAAGTATCAAGAAATTTTTTTAAGTACATCAAATAACCATAAAATAAATTAACATGTTTAAGAAAAACAAAATTTAAGCATAATAAATATCAAACTCAAGACAGATCCTATTATTTTTCTTTAAATTCAACTTTAAATTATATATGTTTAATCTATTCTGTATGGAATATGCTTACCTCTTGGATATATATATTTATATCTTTCATAAAAGTTAAGAAATTTAGGGCCATTATTTCCTCAAATATTCTTTCTGCCCCTTTTCCCTTCTCTTTCTGGGACTCCCATGACATGAATGTTTGTGCACTTCATGCTGTAATTCAAATCCCTGAGACCCTGTTCAATTTTTTCCGTTCTTTTCTCTATCTGTTCTTCCATCTGAGTTCAGTTGTCTTCTAGTTCACTGATTCTTTCTTCTGCCTGTTCAAATCTGCCGTTGTATTCCTCTAATGCACTTTTAATCTCTTCCATTGTGTCTTTAATTCCCTAATATATGTTTATTCTACTTTGTGCTTGCACAGTGTCTTCTCAATGTCTTGTGTCTCTTTAGCCATATTTTCTTTTATCTCCTTGAATCAATTTAGGAGATGTCTTTGAACATCTTTGATTAATTATTCCAAATTCTGTGTCACCTGTGAAGTTTCACTTTGTTCCTTTGACTGGGTCATATCTTCTTGTTTCATAGAATGGCTTGTAAGTTTTTACTGGTGTCTAGAAATGTGATTATCCTGATGAGTTTACTCAAGGTCAGTTTCTCTCTCTCTTACAGTTTTCTTGTTGACTGGCTTTGTGGTAAGGCTCTTCTTTTACACTTGACTCAACATATTCAAGACCTTTGAATAGCCTGTGTTTAGCTGATCAGATTTTTCAGCTCTTTTCCAACTGATTCTTGTCCTGGATATGCAAAACAATTTTTAAGATTGCACTCTTTGTGCAATTGTTTCACCCTTATGAGAAAGCTTCCTTTCCCCTGATTTTTATCTGGAAATCCTTATCTATTATGCTTGTTTTTGCTTTGCCCCTATAGTTTCTGTTACACTCTTTTCATTATCTCTAGCTGCTTTTTCCTGGAGAACAAATTCTGGGAGGAGGGTCATGCCAGAGGGGACTTTCCCAAATCAATATTTCCCAGCTCAAACAGGAATAGGAGTCCATGAAAGGAGTGCAGACCAGTTCCAAAATGCTCTGGGGAGAGGGTCTGGAAAGACACCTAAAGCCTTTTTGATGGTTCCCCAAAGCTGCACTTTCTTGGCCTACCAGCAGATGCCACCCTTCAGCAAACTGTTCCTCACAGCTCTAAGGAGGCCCTGTGTCTTTAAACCTCCACCACTGTGGTAGTTAGATTCAGTTGTCAACTTGGCCAGGTGAGCATACCTAGTTTTGTTGCTACGGACATGAGCCAATGGCACGTGAACCTCATCTGTTGCTGATTTACATCTGCAGTCTGCTAGGAGGTGTGCCTGCTGCAATGAAGGACATTTGACTTAATTGGCTGATGCTTAAATGAGAGACTGCAATGAAGCACAGCCTAAGCAGCTCAGCATACCTCATCTCAGCACTCGCAGCTCAGCCCAGGCCTTTGGAGGGATGCAGAATGAAGTCACCCCGGGAAAAGTTGTTGGAACCCAGGGGCCTGGAGAGAAGGCGAGCAGAGACCATCCTGTGTCTTCCCATGTAAGAAAGAACCTCAGTGGAAAGTTAGCTGCCTTTCCTCTGAAGAACTAACAAAATAAATCCCCTTTCATTAAAAGCCAATCCGTCTCTGGTGTGTTGCATTCCAGCAGCTAGCAAACTAGAACAACCACCCTACCCCTTTTGGGGGCTGGGTTGAAACAACGGCTCCTACTGTCTTGCCTTTGTCCAGGGTGGGTTGAAACAGTAGCTCAGAGCCAGGATCAGAAATCTAAATTTGCTAACCAAAAGCCATGATCAGTACTCAGCCATACCCCTCCCCATTCTTGGGTAAGAGGATTTTTATGTTCCTTTCTGATAGCAGCAGATAGCCATGAACTGGATCCTGATATGGCCTACTGGGTGAATGGGGATGGGTGCCAGAAGCTGCCAAACAGAGAGAGTTACTCACAATCCTTTAGTGCAGTTTATCAGCCTCTTCTTCCTACTTTTTCCTGGATGCTGTACTGTGGTCTTCTGGTTTCCAGAGCCCCAGAACAGTTGTTTCAGACCAGTTCCTGTGTATTTACGAGCTATGTTTATGGAAGGAGTTAGTCCTGGAGCATGCTACTCCAACATCTTCCCCCAAAGTCCCTGTAATTACAGAAATTTTAAATTAATTTTAAAAGTGACAATTAGCATGACAATGTGCTACTAAAAATACCCAACATCACTACAGATGAGTACAAAATATTCACAACATTAGTACTTTACTGGAAAGGCCACTTCAGAAATATTTGCATTCACATGGAAGATTGCCTTAAAGTTTATTTCTTACCTATGATCAAAGACGTGCAGTACTTTTGATAGTTTTCAGTACACTCCCTTAAAGAATGATTATTTAAATTAGAGCATAGTGATTCCATTATGTTTTATGCAGGCTTTGAAAATGATTGTCATAAAACTGTGAAAAACTATTGACATTTCTGTGGCAAAGTGTTTAGTTAATAAAACTGAAGACATGTTTATCAATGATATTGTGACCTAATAAAACTTTTGTCATTGGATGGATACACGTTACCAATTTTTGTTTATTTTTCAATTGTGTAATCACTGGAAAACAGTTATAGAAAGTAGTCATTTCTCCCAATAATGTTATAATATTTGTATATGAAATAAGTATAAATTAAGTGAATGTATTATATGAAACATATGTAAAACATGATCTTAGTTTGGAAATATCAAACATTTTCAACTTCCAGTGTCTTTACTGAGAAAGCCTTTTGTGGTGTCCCTCTTATGAAGAGAAATTGTGAGAATTACAAGGGAAATATACATATTAGTCATTACCATAGTCAAGCTTTTTGAGAAAAAATGGAAAATAAAAGTGGGATTCTAGAAAGTAATTCAGTGTGTCATTTATAAAAGTAAATTATTTCGTTCTATTTAATGCAACAAACATGTTTAAACACTGTGCTTGGAATTAGGAAAAAGGTAAAACACAATCTTTTCACTCAAGTTCATTGAAGTGGAGAAAATAGACATAATATAATACATTGGGTAAAATAAGATTGATGTATAAAGGGCACAATTCCATTCCTTTGATTCTTGAATAAATTCTCTTAATATCTGCCCCATTACCTTTCTAATAACTAAATTGTCTTTCCTCATCTAAGACCTGGCTTTCCTTTCATCATATTTTCACAACATTTACATATTCAACCAAAAGATTCCCTTCTATAAAATGTGCCTCATTTGTCCATTGTGGCATTGTACTTATTTCCATTCTAGCAACGATGCTGTTCAAATGACTGTGACTGATTATGAGGCTTAATTAACTTGTCAAAGAAAAGATAGTATTCAGTCCATTTTTACTTTTCCATATGGACAAAAAAGAAAAGTTCATCTCCAACATTTATTCATACATACATTTACTACATTGTAAAATGATGTAAATTACCCAAACTTACTCCTGGAAATTAGAATGAGGTCTACAATTAAATAATAATGAATCTCAGAGTTCTATTTTGGTTTGCGTAGGGTTCATTATGTCAGTATTCAGTAGCAAGAATATGTAAAACTAGGTTATATATATGTTACAAGAATAAAAAAAAGAGCATAGAACTGTACCATAAAGGAGAGAGAATCCTAATGCAAAAAAGGGATATAGTTAAAAATACAATTATAATAATATTTCATCAATTGCAATAAAGTTACCACACTAATGCAAAATGTTAATAATAAGGAAAACTGGGTGTGTGAGGGAAATATAAGGGAACTCTACTATCTGCATGATTTTTCTGTAAATTTACAACTGCTCCAATAAAAAAAAAACATTCATCCAAATTTTTTCATATGGAATTCCTACTATGTGCTTGCAGCAATCCTGGTTGCTAGGAAAGCTTTAGTGACTAGAACAAACATGATCCAAATTCTCAGGGAGTTCAAGAGTATGTGAAATACAGGTAATCATCAATTACTATGTACAATTACTACACAGAACATCAATGAAAAAATAGATGTTGCCACAGAATACTGTGGCTCACTTAGAGCATCTAACACAGCTCTGGGTATTCAGCGGGACTCCTTGAGAGAAGAAGTATCTAAGCAGAGCCTGAAGGCAAAGTGGGAGTCAGCCAGGTGAAGACAAGGAGTGGGTTGCAGGCAGAGGGGGCAAGGGAGCAGCACCCATGGGGGCCCTGTGGCAGGAGAGGGACTGGCATGGTGGGTAAAAGAAAGTAGTTCGGTAGAATGAGTCAGGAGATGAGATTGGTAAGGTTTTCACATTTTAGTGTGCATAGTAACCATCTGGAGGGCTTGCTAAAGCACAGGCTGCTGGACCCACCCCCAGAGTCACTAATATAGTGGTACTGGAGTATTTGCATTCTGAACAAGCTCTCAGGTGATACTAGTGCATCTGGTCTGGGGACCACATGTTGAGAGTCAATGATATAAAGAATATATTGGAGTTGGGGATTGTTGGGGGTGGGGTGGGATTGGGGTTAGAACCTCAATTTCCCTTTCCTTCTTCCTAAGAGAGCGCCAATTCTGTTTAGGTTATCAAGTGAATAGCAAGCATCCGATATATCTTGGACAAAGCTGGACATACTCTCACGTTGATTGGTTTAAGGGTACCTCCATCTCCCTTGCCAATTTAGCTTCAGAAATGCACATGTAAAATGATTTGGAGCAATGAGACACAAGGGGAGATTTTGCTGAGGGATTCTTGGAAAAGCTCTTCTAAAACAGTACTCCCTTTTCTTTTTCTGTGGTCTTTTGTCGACCATAGGCCAGAACTTGAGTCAGCCATTTTGCTCCAAATATGTGAATGAAGCCAACCATTTGTGGAGTGTAAAGACTGGAGGTTCTTTGAGAAAGAGATCACAACTAGTTGTCAACACTGGAAACTGCTTGTGTGTTATGAGGCAGCATATTTTCTCATGTTTACAATAGGGCGGGTTGGACTTCTGTTGTTTGCTGCCAAAGGCATCAGTTCATTCATTCCACAAGTAATTACTGAGCAATTAGTATGAGTTAGGAGGTATTCTAAGTGTTAGAGGATACATGCAGTAGAAAAAAGAAAAAGAAACGAATGCCTTCATGGAGATTTCATTGTACTGGATTGTAATGGAATCATTCTGTCTGATGAACATTTGTGAGAGTTATTTTGAAAAGATTTATGATTTGAAATATAACTCAGGGTATATATGAACTCTAAGGTCTAAAACAAACTTTTCAACAATTTTATATGTGAAAGGAAGGGATACTATAGCAGAAACTGTTGCATCTCCTCAAGTGCACACGCATGTCTATGGATTCTTAAACCTGTCCTCTGTTTTAAATCAGAAGACAGAATAAAAGCCATTTCCATAACTTAAGAGTCTTCATAGTTTAAGAGTCTTTGTAGGACTTTTGCACTTCTATTACCAGCTAGGTCTTAGAAATACATGTATTTTCCTACCCTGTGTATTATAGCCCATGAAGTTTTAAAACATCTCAACTTGTTTATGTTTCCTGTATTTTGTTCTTCTTTTCTTCCTTTTTTCTTACTGGCATGTAGCTGGCATAAAAATTCACTGAAAATACTCACTAAATTAATTTTTTGACAGAAATCTTGACATTCTTTCCAGTTCTTTGAGGAAACTGTACACCACACAAATATTCTAGTAATTACAGGTTAAGCTAAATTTACAAGAAGTAATTCAACTATTCAGTGTTGAGAATAATGCTAGGATGTGTGTGTGTGTGTGTGTGTGTGCCCACGTGTCCATAAATGAGCTGAGTCATGTGTGTTAGGTGGAGAACATGAGATGAGCAGGGGGCTTCAGCCAACCATCTATAGTATTTGGATTAAGTTGGTTAACATTGAGATACAATCTCTCCCAATTGATCAAGGTAATCATGAATAAACTTTTTATGTCATTGATTTTGACCAAATTAGGTGCACTGTCCTTATTCCTGTAACTACTAGTCTATGCTATTTCCATTAAAAGAGTGAAGGTAAAGGACTTGAAGAGCTTCCAATTTCAAATTTATCGCTTTAACTAAGTTATTAGTGAGGGCCACCTATATACCATCTCTCTCTGTATAAATACGTAAAACACACACACAAGTACCTACATCTTCTAAATGGGCCTCACCTCCACACAGCCAAAATTAAGAGTCTAGGCCATGAAAATTTGGAAAGTTAGAGATACTCCTCTTTGAAATTGCATGAAGTGCATTGCCTGACCTAGGGAGAAACCAAGCGTAATAGAGATAAGAGTTATTGACTAACCTGGAGACTTCAATGGACTGACCAATGTAGTCTGTGCCTTTCAGGCAGGCCCACTTACCCAGGTGCTTGGAGCAAACCATACAGCTGAGTCTTGTTTACTGAGACCAAATTTGCAGGAAATTGTCCTTGTACTTTGTAGTTGTGATTCTTCCCTTATCTTTGCATCTTCTAGTTGTGTTCTGATCTTTGAGGCAATCACATGACATCTATTTTACCCCTTGAGATGCCACATTCTTTGATGGTATAGTTGTCTGAGATGCAGGTCTGGCTTAATAAACCACCTGCCAGAGAGATCAGAAAGATAACTATAAAAAACAAGAAAGAAGTACCCAGACATAATAGTCAAGTTTAGAGCAGGAAATAAAAATCCCCTCCCCTTAATGCAAGCCTCCAAACCTCAATGGATGATGGCAACATTATTGTATAAATGGATGCTCTTTAATGTCCAGTGCTCAGTTTTTACATATTTTGTCAATGAAGAAAAATGACAGCAGAGAAACCACCAAAGAGAAATTAAATTTGCTTGAACATCAGAGCAGGCTTTAAAAAGCAGGATGAAAGTTTTCAAAGCTATTGCTATTTCTCAGCTTCCCATATGACTGTGGAAAAATTGCTGGCAAATACCATGTCAAAAGGTCATTCAACTTTTTAGAAGATGCTTGTTTGAAAATTCTTATTTCTCTTCATCTCAATGGATTCCTTAATCTTAAATCTTTTTGTGTCTGCAGTGAATTTTCATATAAAAGAATGAATCTGTAGATGAAACAAGTCAAATATAAAATGGCCAATGAAATACCAAGGATTTTTTTCTTGGTTTTGATAATGTGAATAGAGCAAATAATATTTACATAAATCCAAATAATTTCAATTGTTAACAATATTCCACTTAAAACATAAGGTTGCTGTCATAACATATGTCCAAATATCTGATGTTTATTTAATCAAAATGAAGCACCCCTTTAACATTCCAAATAACTTTTATATTTAAATGCATTTTTAGTTCCAAAATAAAATTTAAAAAATTGATATAGTCAATTTCTATGAAATAATCTAATTAATTCTATAAGCATCTGGAATTTTCATTCATAGTGCAACTACTAGCACAGAATCTTTTTTTTATAACGCAACCCACAATTAATTGATATAGTTAATATCAGTGGTTTTATTAAATAGATAACCATTAACTCTCTGTTACAATGATGCCAAATGATCAGTTGCTCTGATCTGTTCATTTTCTATCAAGTGGTTTTAGATATGTATAAACTCGGCTAGAGATTTTATTTTGAATTCATTATCAATTTGATAATATTCTGCTGCAATAATTACTATTACCTCATTTAACTCATACGTATAATCTTTTAAAACTGTGTGATATCTGAATATAATGAGAATAGAACATTTTAGATGGTTTTGAATAATGAGTACAATTAGATGAGGCTTATTATTTGAATGCGACCGGCTTGAAATTAATCACCTGCAGTCGTAGCTGTAAATAAACTGAAGTGCTGAAAAACGCTTTAAAAATCATTTGACTTGATCTTTATACCTATGTATACTTTCCGATTTTCAACATACTCTAATCAGGGTTCTTCCCCAAACACATTCATGATATTGTTGGTTCTTTTTATACTCTCTTTATGCCATTTAGGCTCATCGTACTTGGACTCATTGTATGATATTTGACATAGTTCACTATGTTTTTTTCATATTGAAATCTTTCTTGATATTGGGAACACCATCCTTGTCTTCATTTACCTCAGACCACTCCTTTTTGTCCTCCATCATTGTTTCTGTATTATGGTATCTATTGCTGCATAGCAATATTACCACAAACTTAGCAGCTTGAAACAACACATATATTATTATCTGACTGTTTCTGTGGGTCAGGATATGAGCCAAGCTTAACTGGTTCTACTTCAAGGTTTCAAAAGGCTAAAGTGGGGATGTTAACCAGATCTGTTGTCTCATCTGAGGCTTGACTCACTTCCAAATTTGCACATTTGTTGGCAGAAAGGGTCTCTTAGCAAGGCCAGGCATTGTGATTTTATGTAACAATCATGTGTATGTAATCATCCAAGTCCGATTAACTTTAGTTAGAAGAAATGTCTAAGTCGTTTTAGAAATGTAAGACTCCCATACAATGTGAATAGCCCCACTCAACGCTGCTGCTTATCAACAAGTCAAAGCTCTGTGTCACTCCCTGGGATGGGCCTGGCCCTGGCAACATGGGATCAACAATGTCTTCCTGACCAAATGGGGGAAAACAATTGTTACAAAATAAGGATTCAGTGGCCGAGAGAGTTCAGATAGAATCAAAAGTCTACTCTTGAGGCTAATCTTATACGAGGTTCAGCTAGATACTGCTATTTACCTTGGTTTGCCAACCCTCAACCAAAACCATTCCTTCCAACCCTAAATGACACCTAGGGCTCTATGTGAGATTCTGCAAAGGTTCCATGCTCTATGATTACTTTCTAGAAACCTGCAACCTCCAGATGGGTTTCTAGGCCAGATAAGTGCTGAAACTCAGAGGGGCCAGCCTCTCCTGGACATCAACTAGTTTGATCCCCTTATCCCATATTATCAACTGCCCTTTCCAATGTGAAAAAGTAAGAATGGGAACAGCCCAAATATTCATAATGATTGGGAGAAAGGTCAAAGGAAAAGATGGGGAGGTAACAGAGAAGATAGGATTTAACAATCGAGCATGACTGCTGAATTATTATATTGATATTTCTTTTAGTCTCCAGTGTCTGTGAGCAACTAGAAGGAAAAAACTAAAGTTGTGGAACTGTAAACCATACCAAACTTTGAAATCTGTTCTATAACTAATTGTCACAGTGTGTTTTAAAGTTATTGCTTTTTTGTATATATGACATTTTTTGCAATAAAAGGAAAGAAGAAGCTCTGGTGTTGTACCCCTGAGGTCTGGGGGTTATGCCTGATAATCCTACCACCATCAGGCTAATGAAAACAAACATGAACCCCCATGAGGTTGATTGGTATGTGCTTTAGTTTGTAAGCTTCTGGAATGTGATATACCAGAAACAGAACAGCTTTTTAAAAAGGGAATTCATTAAGTTGCAAGTTTAGATTTCTAAGGCTGTGAGAATGTCCAAATTAAGGCAAGGCTATGTCCAAACTAAGGCATCCAGGAAAAGATACCTTGGCACAAGAAGGCCAATGATGTTCGGGGTTCTTTGTCAGCTAGAAAGGCACATGGTGCTGTCCACTAGCTTTCTTTCCAGGCTTCTCCAATGGTTTCCCCAAGGGGTGTTTTCCTTCTCCATCTACAAAAGTCTTTCACTGTGTGGGCTCTGTGGGTTCTAAGCTTTTTTCCAAAATGGTTCCCTCTTAAAGGCCTCCAGTAAGCAACCCCATCTTGAATGGGTGGAGACATATTTCCATGGAAACCATCTAATCAGAAGTTACCACCCACAATTGGGTGGGTCACATCTTCATGGAAGCAATAAAAAATATCCCACACAGAAATATTGAATGAGAATTAAAGGACATAGCTTTTCTGGCATACATAATAGCTTCAAACTGGCACAGTGCACCCTAGAGAGAGAGAGATAGTTGCCTCTAAGTCCAGTCAGCTGGAGCCACAAATCTTCCTCCATGTGTTAGGTCATGCAGGGCCCCAAAAGGGATCCCAAATTGGAAATTAAATCTCATAATTTTACTTGATTGGAAATTCAAACCATATTTAAAGATTTTGTTCAAGAGGACACAGAAAAAGGAGCAGATCTTTTGCTGAGCATCTTTAATATGAGTTCCTAGATGCCACTGTTATCCCAGAAAATGAGGATGGTATCACTAAAGACTCCAAGCTCCTCTCCTATTGACTTAAATATTTATGGCATAAAAAAGACACACTGATCCATAGTGGGTATCACCACCAAGGCACATGCCAACTGGCAAACAATTACTGAGGCCCAACTGTTTCTGAGAAAGATTGGCATGATGCAATGAGCATAGCATTTCTTTGAACATTCAGACAAAAGAAACCCTGAGTTCATCTCCAATCCTGAGAAGTCCTCCTTTAGCACCAAGTCATGGAAAATTTTCATACAGGGAACCCCTTCCTCCAAACTACCAGTCAGCTTTGCCCAAACTCATAGGCATGGCTCATATTATCCCTGAGGCTATGGACAGGCTGGAGTTATAACCAGGGCATAAAGTAGGTTTACATCAGGGTCACAGGTCCTGGCTTGCCAGGCCCAGGAGACCACCCTATAGGAGGCCACAGGGCCCCTCCCTTAGAGTGTCTTCAACCCCACCCCACATATGAAAGGCCACGTCCCCCACACCACCATGAGAATTGTGGCTATTGAAACAACTCTTCTTAAACACCATTGGCACCATTTGCTCTTACTTTCCCACTATAGGTACTGATGCTTCAATATGTCACCCAGAATAAGATCAAATCCTTGGCTCTCTTGGTGGGCTATGCCAAATGGGACACCATGGAAATGCCCCTGCCAGTCAAGGTATGAATGTCTCAGTATCCCCTGAAATAAGGTACATGGGGCTCTGGTATATAACCCAAGATCTCCTAAAGGATGGAGTGATTCTACCTACCATCTCCCTATACAATAGACCCATTAGCCAGTTCTTAAAGCCTCCACCAATGAGGAACAATTAACCATCAATTATACAACCTTAATGCCAAGTTCTGCCCATGAAAGCCCCTATTCTTCACACCACCTAATTAATAAAAGATATACACAGGGCGGTGCACAGGTGGTTCAGTGGTAGAATGCTCGCCTTCCAATTGGGAGTCTCAGGACCGATTTCCAGACTATACACCTAAAAATGTATATATACAGGAGCACAGGCAATTGCTTTGCCTTAACAGACTTAGCCAGCATGTTTTATTCAGTGCCAATACCTTAAAACGAAGAAAAGATTCAAATCATTGCTACCAGGGCATTAACAAATGATCTTGTAATAAATGCTTAAAACGGACACTGTACAGCTTACATGGGAACACTTCCTATCACAATTTCCAGGAAGTGGAAATTATTGTTCCCAACTCAAGCAATGGAATGGTCTGGGTCACCTTTACATGTGAAGGAAAGCTCCATCTGATGGGTGCCAGCCACATCAAAAATTGACATATTTTTATCCTGCCATGAGTGCTTATTACCCATACAAGGCACAACATATGACAAAAAAATGACATAGAGCCACCCCTGAGAAAAACATTATGCATTTTCTCAGAAAGGGAAAAACAACACCAAGTATAGTTATCATGATACAAGTACCTGTCCCAGAAGCTGGGTCTTGCTGTAACTGTTCACCCTGGCTATGGGTTTTAATACTTTTGCTGACTACATTGATCATAGACTTATTTATCAAGCCACAAAGCTTCACCATGTGGTTCCAAGAATTCTGAAACAATGTTCAGCTAATCCTAAAATTGTACCCAGATGTGAAAGAGGTGATTGTTAGAAGTAGTTCTTGAATTACCTGCAGAATTCCAGCATGCCACCAAGTATGGCTAATGACCAGAACTCTCTATCCCATATATCAAATGGGTTCGCTGGCACCAATGTGTAAAGAGGCATAACTTAAATAAGATTCTCATACAGCACCAATGTCCTCACAAGTCTCATCAAATTAAACCTGCATGGCTAATTGTCCTCTGCTCCAGCCTTCCAGACACTGTTTTAAGGCAAGAGTTTGGATTGCAAAGAGGGCCTACAAAGAATTAACACCCAATTGGCATATAACCATGGACAATATAACTTCTCCTTGTGAAGGGAAGTGTAGGGTCCATATAAGAACATGTAGCCAAAGCATTTGACACCTGACCCCTAACAGTCATGGAACTCTGTGACAACAACTGTTTTACCAAAACCAGCAGAGATATCATGACTAGAGCTGCCCATGCAGTGGTATTTAAAAACCCACAACAAAATTCACCATCCTTTATGGTTTGCTACATGGGAAGGACATCACCCCTGTTTTGGCCCCAGAGATCACCACTGGCTTCAGATTATATCGCCCTAGCCCACAATTTTGCCCATGGACATGATACTGAACGACATAACCATTTAGGGTCACCCAACACCACTCCTGTCACTCTGATGAACCAGAGCCACTTCTCTGGTCGAGTCAGCAAATAAACCCAGACGCTGCCTTGAGAAATGGGAGGGAAAACCGCGAGACTGCCTTTTCCTTATGCGATGCTTGTTCACCCAGAGTCATGGCCCCCCGGATTGTAAAGCTGCCTTGCATTCTGCTGCCTCCTATTGGCCCACTAACCTTTGTTTCTAAAATCAAACAGTGGGACCAACCCTCCATGTTAGCCCTCAGTTTCTTTGTCTAAGCTCCATCCTTCCATATGCTAATAATGGTTAATAAAACAACAAATAGTTCATTTCCCGGAACCTGCCCATGCGAAAAATAAGATTCCCTAGCCCAGGTAGTCTTGATTAATCATCTAGCCTTTAGACTACCTCTTGGCCAAACACAGGAGTGTCTGCTATAAGAAGCACCTCCTGCTGCATATATATCAACAATTCAGAGCAGGTCAAACTTAACTTACAAAAGATGCTCAAGACACTAAGGTAAGATAACCAAGGATTTTCCACACTTACCTCAGACCCTAAAAAACCTCCGACATTTTCCCTAGACATTCCCTGAAGGGTGGGGGAAATGGCTACCCAAGCCTTCCAGCTCTTGGTTTCACTATTTATTGGCATTTAAAAATAGTAACCAATATTTTCAAGCATCTTATGCACTGTATTAATAATGCTATTTCCTTGGCAGTAATTATATCAGGTACCCAAAATGCCACCATCCTCCAAATGAATAATGCCAAGGCATCAAGGGATGGATTGAAATAACTGTCAAATTTTTTTTTTTTTGCATGCTGCCTTGGCATCCATCTTATTTTGACTAAGTCATTAGCCTCAACACTGACTTTTGGCCTCATTAATAACAGCTTTCCCACCCTGGTGACAAAAAACTACCCCAGAGCCGAATCCTCCATCTGTGGCCACCACCCACACCACCCACACCACCCACACATCTGGTCTCAAATGAAAAACTCACCCTCCCCACTGCCCTCACCCCAGTCCCTTCACCTTTTCGTGCATGTTTACTTTAAACTGACCAATCCTTAGTCCCTGCGGAAAATCTATTAACCTTCAGCTTCTGGACCACAATAAAGGTTCAAGCCCATGGGCCCCTCTTGCTCTGCCTGGGTGTTCCCCACCTGCTGGTTCAGCCACCCAAGCCAATCATGCTTCACATCCACCCCTCATGTCACCCACTTCTCTTTCTGGGACCTGTGAGTAACAAGCTCTCTTTTCTCTTGCATATGGTCTCTTTTTCCCATTATGTCACACCTGGGCTTCATCAGGGCCTAAATTTAAAATCAAACAATTTGAAATAAGGAGGAATATCTCCAGAGGAATGTCCTGCCAAAGGATGGACATGCCGTTTATAAGGTTTGGGTTGCTACTGAGGGATTACAAGGGTATCAGATCTGGATTAGGAGAAATCCAGGGATTTACCCAGGGATTGGGTACTGTCATGAGGCAAGGGCAGTTTATCAACAACAGTACACCCTCAGTAATAGATGGGAAGAGAAAATGAATCTAGGGCATCATTGATAAGAAATCATTCAAAGAGGGAGCTGTTATGGAATTGTACTGCTGATGTGTGACCTTGGGTGTAAAAAATGACTTCTGTAAACTTTGCCCCTGGCTTTATGTCTGTCCTCTCAGACTGATCAGCTTCTGAGCTGCCTTTTCTTTCTTTCTTGATATATTTATTTTCTTTTTCAGTCCGATAAGGTTTTCACTCTTTCAGTCTGGACATGTTTTTACTCTTTCAACAGTCTTCAGATTGAAATGGAGGAAATATCACAGTCTTTGGAGTTTTAAACCTAAGTATTTCATTTGCTAGTTCTGAGACTTACAAAAATTACTTAAATTTTCTATACGCCAAATACCTCATATGCAAAAATTTGATGTTAACTTTTCCCTCAGAGAATTAATTTTAGGATAAATAATCTAAAATATTTAACGTATAATATACTGCTCCCACATAATAGATATTAAATATACCTTAGCTATTATTATTATTGTTGTTAGATTTCAAAATATCTGGCAGCAAAAATTAGGTTACAATTAGGCTCCCTTTTTTTTTTCTAAAGTAATTTTTTATTACAGTCAAAGAAATTTTGTAGCTGAGTATGAATAGGTAAAAGATTTGTGGGGGTCAGCAGCCAAGTAGGATAGAACTTTAAAGATCAGAACAAAAAGTTCAAATTCAATCTATGAGGTTGTTGTGAGATACGGAGAAATGTGTACTCTGGGAAAAGTTTCAAATATCACCTGAACTTGTGTGAGTGATGTGACCATTATATTTTTGTCAAAGTTGACGCCATCCACCTATCTTATATCAGAGCATTATCTGAGAAGAATAGGCTTTTCCAAAGTGCCAAGTCATCAAAATGTTTCAATACCCTTAAAAAAAAAAAAACAGGTTGTGTTTAGTTCCATGGTACATCTCTATCTGTGAAATAAGGCCCTTTAATGCCAAAAATTACATAGGAAAATGAAAGGAGGAAAAGGAGAATGTGTCTAAAGAAAAAAATAATTTCAACTATTCCAAGACTTGATGACACTTTTTGGATGCGCTTTTGAATATGCCACATTGAGTGTTTTTAAATTGATGCCATGAAATAATTGTTTCCCAAATCAAATGCCTAGGCTTCACCCAGTCCACAGTTCTTGTTAATCATTAGCTCTCTCTTCAGCATACATTACTCCTTTTTTCAAGTAATAAGACTTGAAATAGGAAAATATGAAATTTCTTGGAAAATGTAATGACCTTTTTGGGCTCTAATCCAACTTTCAAGATTTACCAAGATGTGATTCATAAAAATTGATGAAAGATACAGTGTCAAGTGTGACTGTTGGACCTCTGACCCCAAAGAAATTCACTTTTTTGGAGCTAACTCGATTTTATCTAGTCAGAAGCTTCCACTGAGCCTTCTTTTTTTCTGCTCTATTCAACCAACTACTGAACCTATTTATTACAGTGATAAGGGAATTATAGACTTTTCTTGTCAGTTAAAAAGACTGGTCAGTGACCTGTGAAATATGATCACAATTTATGGTGTGAATCTGTGAGCTTTAAATATTCTACCTGGAAGTAACATTTAAAGGTCAATAGGTCTTACAGAATTTAAATAACTCTTCTGAAGTTCAATTAAGGCTTTATTTATATAATATCATAAGCAAATCATTTAGTTATGTTTGACAATCAAAAATAATTTTCTCCATGAATTGTATACTGATTTCAGTGGAATTTGGTCTATGTTTGTAGCCCATATGGTAGTGAGGTGAAAAGGTTAAATTGAAAAAAAACCCACTTTACCAGGGCTGAGAAGGGGACCTTTATAATGGTGTCACGCAAAATATTTCTTAGTGTCCTTCTTTCTTTCCCAAAGGGAAATCAGTTTTCAGCTTGGACCCAGGTCAAGAAGAGACTAAATTTTGTGACAACAGGGAATTAAAATGAGCCCCTCAAACCAGAACAGAACACAGCACAAATGATATGCAGGACTCAAGCAGTTAGTGGCAGAGATGCAGAAAATGTAGGCATTTCCAGGGTTGGTAGGTATTTCGATTTACTAAAGCTGTCACAATGCAATATACCAGATATTGGCTGGCTTTTCCAATGGGGATTTATTAACTTACAATTTATAGTTCTTAGGCCATGAAAATGTTCAAAATAAGGTATCAAGAGTACAATACTTTTTCTGAAAAAGGACTGCTGGCATCCGGGGTTCCTCGGTGAGATAGCAAAACACATAGCCGACATCTGCTGGTCCTTTGCTCCCAGGTTTCATTGCTTTCAGCTCCTGGTTCCAGTGGTCTTGCCTCTGAGCTTCTGTGGGCCCTCTCTTAAGACCTCTGAGGCTTTTCTCTCTCAGCTCTCTCTAGCGACTTTTCCTCAAAGCTCTCTCCAAACTTCTCTGGGAGTTTCTCTCTCTGAGCTCTCTGGGTTTTTTGTGTCTTATATTCTCAAAAAGGACTCCAGTAAAGGATTAAGACCCACCTTGAATTGGGTGGGGCACATCTCCATGGAAACAACCTAATCAAAAGGTCCCACCCACAATAGGTCTGCACCCACAGGAATGGATTAAAAGAACATGGCCTTGTCTGGGGTACATAACAGCTTCAAACCAGTACAGTAAGAAAGGCAGGCAGGCAACAATTTTGAGTACATTGTTAGCAGTATATAAAGCCTCCTTAGTAATATCACAGATGAAGAAGGCACATAAAAGGAAAGAATAAAGCATGCTTGCAAATAAAACCCCTGAAATAATAACGTGATAATGTAGAACAGATAGAAAATTGAACAAGGAAGGAGAAATCTGGTCTATAGAAGATACTTTTGCTTTAGTGACACTGGTCAGAGGCTTTCATCATTTTATTTTGAGAGGAAGAACTAGAAAAATAATACTTGAATGTGTACACAACCATCTCCTTCAGAATTTTTGGCATATATATATATATATAAACATATATATATTCATTTTCATGTATGGGCTTAATCACTTTCCAAATGTTTCCTATCCTTGTGAAGTCTGATATCAAAAGTCAATTCACTTTTTTTTTTAAATTTATTTTAGTTAGAGACATGGAAAATTCAAATTGATGGTCTTCTCGTGATTTAGGGATGGCTAAAAAATATATTATTCTCAATACTAGTGCTGTGCCAGTCTGAATCTGTGGTGGACCCCAGAAAAGCCATGTCCTTTAATCCTCATTCAATATTGCTGGGTGGGAGCATTTTGATTGTTACCATGGAGATGTGACCCACCCACTTGTTGGTGGAAACTTTTGATTAGATGATTTCCATGAAGGTGTGTCTCCACCCACTAAAGGTGGAGTTGCTTACTGGAATCCTTTAAAAGAGGAAACGTTTTGGAGACAGTCCCTATTTTGTTGGGCCACAAGAAAGCCAGCAGATGCCACCATGCTCACCATGTGCCCTTCCAGCTGAGAGAAAAACATTGAATGTCATTGGCCTTCTTGAACCAAAATTTCTCTCCCCGGATGCCTTCAACTGGGCATTTATATAGACTCGTTTTAATTGGGACATCTTCTCAGCCTTAAAACTGTAAATTTATTAAATCCCCCTTTTAAAAAGCCATTCTGTTTCTGGTATATTGCATTCTGGCAGCTAGCAAACTAGAACAAGTGTATATAATCTAGAACATGTAATAGCAAACTTGTTAAGCAAAACTTGTATCTCTCAGGTTTTGCCTAACCGAATTATTATTTAAAAGTACAGATTAGGTCAAATTTCTATTCTGAAAAATATAGAGATATTTGAATTAAATCAGTACTTGTAATCCAGTTCTTATTTTTTAACCAATGAAATATTTGACTTTGAGTGATTAACCTAAGCTCTCTGTGCCCCCATTCCTTCATTTATAAGATAAGAATTTAATTCAGTCAAGACATATTAAGAACCACTTGCTTATAAAATATTACTCAAGATGAAAATATCTATACTTGCAAGTTTTGCTTCAATTTAATTACATAAGCTTCAATTTAATTATATAATGAAAGTTCTAAAATATTATTAAAATTTTGTACTGTTAAGCAAAGATACTTACCTGACATTATTTTAACCTCTATGAGATACAGTCATATATCACATCCACAATAAAGTATTTCCATATTTCAGATAGTGACATATTCTCTTTTGCCTTTCCACCCGCTCTTCCCTCTGTCTACTATACAGCTACCTCTATTCTCTGCCTGACTATCTCTTCTCATTCATTTATTTTTAACTTTTTTTATTGTATAGTATAACATATATACAAAGCAAAGAAATAAAAAAGCAAAAATTTTCAAAGTAATGTTCAACAAGTAGTTACAGGACAGATCCCAGAGTTTGTCATGGGCTACCATATCATCATCTCAGATTTTTCCTTCTAGCTGCTCCAGAATATAGGAGGCTAGAGGGCTTAAATACTTTTTATCATCACAATCGACTTTTTTTCCTTTTTTTGTGAAAAATAACATATATACAAAAAGCTATAAATTTCAAAGCACAGCACCACAATTAGTTGTAGAACATATTTCAGAGTTTGACATGGGTTACAATTTCACAGTTTTAGGTTTTTACTTCTAGCTGCTCTGAAATACTGGAGACTAAAAGAGATATCAATTTAATGATTCAGTATTCGTATTCATTTGTTAAATCCTATCGTATCTGTATAACTCCACCATCAACTTTAATCTTTCCATCTCTCCCGTTAGGGGTGTTTGGGTTCTGGCGATTCTAAATGTTTCATATTGGAAGGGTCTGTCACTAATATGGGGTAAGGAGATGGAACTATCTGATGTTCTGGAGAAGCTGGGCTAGGATTCAGGACTTATCTGGACCAGGGACCCATCTGGAGGTTGCAGGTTTCTGGAAAGTTACTCTAGTGCATGGAACCTTTGTGGAATCTTATATATTGCCCTAAGTGTTCTTTAGGATTGGCTGGAATGGTTCTGGTTGGGGGTTGGCAGGTTATGATTGGTAGCAAGGTCTACCTGCAACTTGCATAAGAGCAATCTCCAGAGTAGACTCTCAACTCTATTTGAACTATCTCTGCAACTGATACTTTATTAATTACACTTCTTTTCCCCCTTCTGGTCAGGATGGAATTGTTGATCCCATGGTGCCAGGTCTGGATTCGTCCCTGAAAGTCATCTCTCACATTGCCAGGGAGACTTTCATCCCTGGATGTCATGTTCCACGTAGGGGGTGTGTGTGCAATGATTTCACTTGCAGAGTTGGGCTTAAAGAGAGTGAGGCCACATCTGAGCAGCAAAAAAGGTCCTCCAAAAGTAACTCTTAGGGATGCCTATAAGTAGTCTAAGCTTCTCTGCTACCTACATAAGCTTCACAAGAGTAAGCCTGCTGATCGAGGGCATGGCCTATTGATTTGGGTATCACTAAAGTTTGACACAGATCAGTGAATTCCCTGATGGTAAGGTTTAATAGTTCCATATGCATTTTCCCATCCCTCATAGTACTTTGCCAACACTTTTGATTATCTGCTTAATATATTATAGGAATAATACAGGCATTACAATAATCTATACAGGATTAAAGAACTTCTTTCTTATTCTGTGTTCCCTGTGTTTCAATTGTTCAAATGAGCTATACAGATAGGTTGAATTAGATTATGCACTACAGAAAATTTCAGTTCCAGATCAAATAAACCTTTCTTCCATTAGTCTCAAAGAGTACGTGTGGTTCTAAAATAGAGACACTGTCTTCCTTACCCCTATGTTCTGACTTACTTTAACCCCAACCTGCTCGGCTTCATTCTTATCTCTAAATATCAGGTTATAAATACAAAACAGCCTCTCAAAATCCAGAAATAATAATCACCTCTTCGGAGTTAATGTGTGTGCTCTAAAAGCTTACAATCTAAGCCCCTGTTTTCTTATATGCATTTTCTAAAGGTGACCATACCATTCCTGTTCTTTTGTTTCTGGATTATGTTGTCTCACCAAATGTCTCACATGTTCATTCACATCATTGCATGCCTCAAGACTTTGTTTCTTTTTGTAGCAGCACAACCTTCCTTCATAAGTGTATACCATCATTCACCAATCTATTTCTCTTCCAGTGCAACCTTCAGCCACCTGCATTCATTGGACATCATGCAGAGGGCCCAAAGTCCACAGTCCATCAACATTCTCAATTTTAGATAATTTCATTGTTCTGAAGTGAAACAAAAACCAATAAATATACCCTCGCCAAATAGGAAATCTAAACTTCCTCTTAACTCTTGTTCCTACCCCCATTATTTACCTCTGCTGTTGCTGTGGTAGTGCTGATGGTTTCCTTTTGAACATAGCTCATAGTGTGCACTAGCAGTTCTCCCCCTGTACCCTGGACTTAAACACTCTTTATATAAGAATCCTATCTTTAAAGTAATTCTTGCTAGAACTAATTCATATGTCTAAGGTTAATCAGTGGGACACGTAGGTCTACACAACCCCTTTCAATCTTGTTCATCTTCAGTATGGTAATGTTACTTACAGACTTACTACAGAACCACCTTCACTCGAATCTATTCCTTTACGTTAGAGTTCATTCAACCTCATTAGCTAATGCTTCACCCATCTCTAGCTTCTATGCCTCTCTCAGTCCCCTATATTATGTATGATAACTTTCTGATGATACCTTTATGCTGGTCATAAAAGTGGAATCATACAGTATCTATCCTTTCTGTCTGGCTAACTTCACTCAGCATTATGTTCTCAAGGCTCATTCATGTTGTCATGTGCTTCAGGATGTCCTTTTGTCTTACTGCTGCATAATGTTCCATCGTATGTACATACCACATTTTGTTGATCCACTCATCTGTTGATGGAAATTTGGTTTGCTTTACATGTTTTCATGACTGTGAATAATGCTGCTATGAACATCGGTGTGCAAATGTCTGTTTGTGTCATTGCTTTCAGCTCTTCTGGGTATATACCAAGTAGTGCTATTGCTGGGTCATAAGGCAACTTTAAATTTAGTTTTATAAGGAACTGCCAAACAGTATTCCATAGTGGCTGCACCATTATACATTCCCACCAGCAGTGCATAAGTGTCCCAGTTTCTCCACATCCTCTCCAACATTTATACTTTCCTGTTTGTTTAATAGCAACCATTCTTATAGGTGTGAGGTGGTATCTCACTGTAGTCTTGATCTGCATTTCCCTTATAGCCAATGAAAATGAGCATCTCTTCATGTGCTTTTAAGCCATCTCTATTTGCTCTTTAGAAAAAAGCCTATTCATATCTTTAGCCATTTTATAATTGGGTTGTTTGTTGTTGAGTTTTAAGATTTCTTTGTATATACAGAAAATCAAACCTTTTTCTGATATGTGATTTCCAAATATTTTCTCCCGTTGAGTTGGCTGCCTCTTCACTTTTCTGACAAAGTCTGTTGAGGTGCAGAAGCATTCAATTTTGAGGAGTTCCAATTTATCTTTTTTTTTTTTTTTCTTTTGTTGCTTCTGCCTTGGGTGTAAAGTTTAGGAAACTACCTCATATTACTAGGTCTTGAATATGTTTACCTACATTTCCTTCTAGAAACTTTATGGTGCTAGTTCTTATATTTAGGTGTTTGATCCACTTTGACTTAATTTTTGTGTAGGGTTTAAGATAGGGGTTCTCTTTCATTCTCTTGGCTATTGATATCCAGTTCTTCCATGCCTATTTATTGAAAATACTATTTTGTCCCAGTTCAGAGGATATGGGGACCTTTTCAAAAATCAGTTAACCATAGATTTGGTGGTCTTTTTCTACACTCTAGATTCAATTTCATTGGTCAATGCTTATGTCTTTGGGCCAGAACCATGCTGTCTTGACCACTGTGGCTTTATAATAGGTTTTAAAGTCAGGGAGTGTTAATCCTCCCACTTTGTTCTTCTTTCTTAGTAAGCTTTTAGCTATTTGGGGTCTCTTTCCCTTCCAGATAAATTTGGTAATTAGCTTGTCCAAATCTTCAAAGTAGGTTTTTGGAAGTTTGATTAGTACTGGGTTGAATCTGTAGATTAATTTGGGGAGAATTGACATCTTAACTGTATTTACCCTTCCTATCCAGGAGCAGAGAATGTCTTTCCACCTATTTAGATCTCCTTTGATTTCTTTTAGAAAGGTTATACAGTTTTCTGTGTACAAGTCCCTTACATCCCTAGTTAAGTCCATTCCTAAGTACTTGATTCTTTAAGTTGCTAGTTTGAATGGAATTTTTCCCTTAACTGACTCCTCAGCTAGGTTATAGCTTGTGTATAGAAATGTTACTGATTTTTGCATGGTAATTTTATATCCCACTACCTTGCTGAATTTATTACCTCAAGCAACTTTGTAGATTTCTCAGGATCTTCCAAGTATAGGAAATATCATCTGCAAAGATGAGGGTTTACTTCCTCCTTTTCAAATTTAATGTCTTTTATTTCTTTGTCCTGCCTGATTGCTCTAGCTAGAACTTCTAGCACGATGTTGAATAATAATGGTGACAATGGGCATCTTTGTCTTGTACCTGGTCTTAGGGGCAAAGCTTTCAGTCTCTCTCAGTTGAGTACTATGCTGGCTATTGGTTTATCATTATTTCCCTTATCATATTGAGATGGCTACCTTTGATTCCTATGTTTTGGAGTTTTTTGTCAGAAAAGAATGCTGAATTTTGTTGAATGTTTTTTCAATCTCAATCGAAATGATCATGTGATTTTTCCCTTTCGGTTTGTTAATGTGCTGTATTAAATTAATTGATTTTCTTGCATTGAACCATCCTTGCATTCCTGGTATAAACCCCACTTGGTCATGGTGAATAATTCTTTTAATGTGTTATTGGAATTGAATTGCTAATATTTTATGAAGAATTTTTGCATCTATGTTCTTTAGGGAGATTGGCCTGTAGTTTGCCTTTCTTGTAGCACCTTTACCCTCTTTTAGTATTAAAATGATATTAGCTTCATAAAATGAATTAGATAGCGTTCCCTTTTCCTCAATTTTTTGGATAAGTTTTAGCAGGATTGGTGTTAATTCTTTCTGGAATGTTTGATAAAATTCCCCTGTGAAGCCATCTGGCCTTGGGCTTTTCTTTGTAGAAAGAGTTTTGATGACTGATTGAATCCCTTACTTGTGATTGGTTTGTTGAGATCGTCTAGTTCTTCCTGAGTCAGAGTAGCTTGTTCGTGTGTCTCCAGGAATTTGTCCATTTCACCTAAGTTGTCTCATTTCTTGGCATACAGTTATTCATAGTATCCTTTTAAGATTTCTTTTATTTTTTCAGGGCCTGTGGCAATGCACCCTTTCTCATTTCTGATTTTGTGTATTTGCATCCTCTCTCCTTTTTTTCTTAGTCAGTCTTGCTAGTGACCCATCAATTTTATTGATTTTCTCACAGAACCAACTTTGGTTTTATTGATTCTTTCTATTGTTCTCCCATTCATTTATCTCTCCTTAAATCCTTGTTATTTTTCTTCTTCTATTTGCTTTGGGGTTAGTTTGCTGTTTGTTCTCAAGTTCCTCTAGGTGTGCTATTAAGCCCTCAATTTTTGCTCTTTCTTCTTCCTTAATATAAGCATTTAGGCCAATAAATTTCCCTCTCAGCACAGCCTTTGCTGCATCCCATAAGTTCTGATAAATTGTATTCTCATTTTCATTTATCTCCAGATAGCTACTGATTTCTACAGCAATTTCTTCTTTGACCCACTGGTTGTTTAAGAGTGTGTTATTTAATCTCCACATATTTGTGAATGTCCTCATTATTTGGTGGTTATTGAGATTCAGCTTCATCCCATTGTGGTCATAGAAAGTGCTTTGAATAATTTCAGTATTTTTAAATTTATAAAGACCTGTTTTGTGCCCAAGCATATGATTTATCCTGGAGAATGTTCCATGAGCACTATAGAAGAATGTATATCCTTGTGCTTTGGGGTGCAATGACCTATATATGTCTGTTAGGTCTAATTTATTTCTCATGTTATTAAACTTCTCTATTTCCTTGTTGATCTTCTGTCTTGTTGTTCTGTCTATAGAGGGGAGTGGTGTATTGAAGTCTACTACTATTATTGTTGAAACATCTATTGCTCCCTTCAGTTTTGCCAATGTCTGTCTCATGTGATTTGGAGCTCCTTGATTGGGAGCTTAAACATTTATAATTGTTATATTTTCTGGGTGAATTGACACTTTAATTAGTATGTAGTGTCCTTCTTTGTCCCATGATATATTTACATTGAAAGTCTATTTTGTATGATATTAGTATAGCTACTCCTGCTTTCTTTTGGTTTTAACTTGCATGGGAAATATTTTTCCATCCTTTCACTTTCAATCTATTTATATCCTTGTGTCTAAGATGAGTCTCTTATAAACAGCATATACCTGGACTGCATTTCTTAATCCATTCTGCCAATCTGTACCTTGTAATTGGTAAATTTAGTCTGTTAACATTCAAAGTTACTACTGAAAAGTCGTTTCTTGATTCCACCATCTTATGTTTTTTAAATTTTATTTGTCATATCTATATATTCTTTTCCCTCTTTCTCTTTGTATTCTTTAAATTACCCTTAGAGGTACTCTTCAATTTTGTGCCCTCCTGCAGACCTCCTGCTCCTGTCATTTTTTTTTTTTTCTGCTAGCAGAACTCCTTTTAGTATTTATCGTAGAGTCAGTCTCTCATTGAGAAATTCTTTCAGGACTACTTTGTCTATGAAAACTTTAATCTCACCCTCAATTTTGAAGGACAGTTTGGCTGGGTACAGAATTCTTGGCTAGATGTCTTTCTTTTTCATGATCTTGAATATATCATACCACTGCCTTCTCACCTCCAGGGTGCTAGTTGGGTAGTCTGAACTCAGTCTTACTTGGTTTCCCTTGTATGTAGTAGATTGTTTTTCTCTTGCCACTTTCAGGATTTTCTGCTTCTCTTCAACATTTGACAGACTGATTAGTGTGTGCCTTGGGGAAGGCCTATTTGGATTTATTCTGTTTGGAGTTCATTGGGCTTCTTTGACTTGTATATTTATGTCCTTCATAAGGGTGGGAAGTTTTCCTCCCATTGTATCCTAAACTACTCCTCCTAGCCCTTTACTCGTCTCTTCTCCTTCTGAGGCACTTATAATTCTTATATTTGTACACTTTGTTTTGCGTATCATTTCCCTGAGTTCCAATTCAATTTTTTCCATCTTTTTTTGCCATTTGCTGTTTTGGGTCTTCTAAGACCATTATCCTGTCCTCTATATCACTTATTCTTTCTTCTGTCTCTTCAAATCTGGGGTTGTGTGCCTCTAGTATGTTTTTTTATTTGGTCAACAGTCTTTAATCTCTATGATATCTGCTATTTTTCTATTTATTCTTTCAAATTCTTCTTTATGCTCTTCTACTATCTTCTTAATCTCCTTTATGTCATTTGCTATTCCACTTATTAAGTAGAGTTTTATGAACATCTCTGATTAGTTGTTCCAACATCTGTATCTCCTCTGGTGTTTTAATTCGGTTATTAGGCAGGGCTATACCTGCCTGTGTTGTGATATGCTTAATGATTTTCTGCTGTCTTTGTGGTATGTAAATATCTCGATTGATTTGCTTTGGGAGTTGATTTATTTCAGTAGTCTAAGACCTCATGTTTGTGGGATGGTTGTACAGCAGGGAGCAGGGCACAGGGTGGGGCACTCAGTGTGGTGATTTGTTTCAGGGTAAGTATAAGCACAGCTTGGGGGTGTTATGCTGGTGCTTGTGAATGTGGGTGCCCAGCGGCCAGGGAGGATACAGCTGTGCGAATGCATGGGTCTGGGGGATGTAACCCTGTTGTGTGCTGGCTTAAGGCATGGGGCCCTTTGTGCACAGCGGGTTGGCATTCTGCCTTCATGGATTTGGGTCAGATGTGACCCGACTGAGCAGGTCATCGGCACTTTCTCAGAGCTGGGAAGTGAGGCTGAAGGCTGTGTGCATGTGCATTTCTAGGACTGCTGTAAAGTGCGGTTCCCAGAGCTGAATGACCTGATTAGGGGTCCATGCGCATGTGTGGGCCTGAGAATGCCATAAGTGGGTGCGCAGAGCTCAGGGAGGGTGGGATAAGGATGTGCAACACTTTGGGCAGGGGTCAGGGGTACCCTAAGTTTGGAGGGTAGTGCCCACAACATTTATGCGCTGGCAACAACCTGCAGGGAACAGGGAGAGGTAGGTAGTGCTCTGCAGGGGTGCTGGAGAGGTGGGTTGGGCTGCACTTGGGTTGTGGGTGTGGGGCAGCTACGTGCACTGGGGGCTGGTGCGGTGGCAGTGCCTGGAGCATGGGGAATGGAAGTGCGTAATGGGGTTCAGGTGCGTGGGGTGTGGGGTGAGTCGCCGGTCACGGGGCTGCGCTGGTGAGGGTAGCAAGCCCAAGGAACACAGCCTGGCTTTCTTCCTAGTCCCGAGCTCCCATCTGTGCAACTCCCGTGGGCTCCGCGGCTCGGCGCCAGGCTCCAGCTTTTTGTCTCTCAGTTCCTCGGCCTCTGCAACCAGGGCTGCCCCATATGGTGCAGAAGGCTCTCCCAGGTCAGCCACGCTCCCGAATCACCGCTTCAGTCCCCCTCCTGTCCCTTCTCTAACTTTTCTATGGAGCAGGGCTAATCTTGAGCTACTCTATTCAGCCATCTTTTCAGAAGTCTCTCATTCATATTTTTAGTTTGAAATCCCTTCTTCAAAAGAAGCCTTCCCTGGCCTCCTAAGCTGAATGTGACGATGAGACTGAGGTCTGAAACTGGCGGGGGCGGGGTGGAAGAGATCTATTGCATCCAGGAGTGGCACCTTAGGACCTCCCTCACTTTCCCTCTAACTGCTGGTTGAATGTTGACATCCAAGGTAGCACTGCAAGAAACATGTTGACTCTAGCAGAAACTTCATCAACCTGGGTCCCTGAATCAGTGCTTGAGCAGAGCAACTCCTCTCCACTCCTGCTTACCCTTTGGGCCTGTGTGAGTGGGTAAGAAATTTCTATTATGTTGAACTGCTTGGATTTGTGGGATTATCTGTTGTATAAGCCCATGTTACCGTGAGAAATACTGTACTGCTGCCCCTATTGCCCTATACTGTAGTTTCTTTATTCATCTGTACTGCCACTAGCCCATTAACTATTTTGGATTTGTTCAGTATAGAATCTTCAGTGTTTAACATGGAACTTAACCTATATTTGCTACAAAATTTATTCTTATTAAATAATTAATTAGGGACATATTATGATTTTATAAGCATCCCTGTTGCTATGGAATGTCTTATATCTAGGAACACCAACTACATTGAGCAAGACAATGTTATGTTCTCCCCATGCACCATATCTTGCAAGCACTCTTGGCACAGAATTATATTAAGCAATTTAATTAACAAAATGCCCAGTATCTAACAATATTAAGATTTTAGCTCATATATAAAACCGATGAGTTCTTTTCTGCTGGCACCAGGTTCCAAGTATTTTTCAACATGCTATTCATTGCTGAACAATGACTCTGATTGTGAGGACGTTTTCTGTTCTGACCCCAGCATATCTACATGGTCTCCTGACTAACCTTGCATAGTTCTGAGGGAGTCTGTGCCAGTGTGAATCTGTTATGGACCCCAGAAAAGCCAAGTTCTTTAATCCTCATTCAATATGGCTATGTGGGAGCTTTCAGATTGTTTCTGTGGAGATATGACCCACTCAATTGTGGGTGGTAACTTCTGATTAAATGGTTTCCATGGAGATGTGTCTACACCCATTCAAGGTGGGGTGGCTTACTGGAGCCCTTTAAGAGGGAACCATTTTGGAAAAAGCTTTAGAGCCCACACAACCAGAGACCTTTGGAGATGGAGAAGGAAAATGCCCCCGGGAGAGCTTCATGAAGCAAGAAGCTTGGAGAGAAAACTAGCAGATGTTGCCATGTTCACCATGCACCTTTCCAGCTGAGAGAGAATCCCTGAATTTCATCAGCCTTCTTGAACCAAGATATCTTTCCATGGATGCCTTAGATTGGACAATTCTAAAGCCTTGTTTAATTTGGGACATTTTCATAGCCTTAGAACATGTGAACTTGTTACTTAATAAATTCCCCTTTATAAAAGCCATTCGTTTCTGGTATATTGCATTCCTGCAGCTTGCAAACCAGAACAGGGTCTCTCTCTATTCTTGTATGGATTTTGATTTACCTTCTTTCAATTCTTTATCATGCGATCACATTTTCATTCATTCATCAAATCCTTTTTTGCACTTAATGTGTGCTGGCATTTTGCTATACATTGTGGATAAAACAGTGAAGTTGATGTTCATGATCCCTGCACTGATTACCATGCAATCAGGAAAGTAATCAAATATTTGTAATTTACTATGATAAGTGTTATATGAGAAGGTAAGTAAGCAGTTTAAAAATGCAAAGGAGTATAAAGCTTTCTGGGTAAACAGAAGCTCAACCATGTCTTTGTAGTCCTCTCCTCCAACTTCAATCAAACTCCCAACTGTCATTTACATATAGAATAGTTGCTGGAGCTCACAGGCAGGAGACCAGAGGGTGAGAAACAGTCTTCAGGCTTGATAGGGTCTGAATTGAGAGCTCGCAAAGGACTTTTTTCCTGTCTAGGAGGAGACTTAGGATACCAAAGTTACTGGACAGACTTTGGGTAATGTCTTTGGGTAAATGCCCAAGAGGAAGTGTGATGCTGGCTGCTGTGTTTCTGGCAAACCTAATGGTCTCCATGAATACTGAAAAGCATCTTAGAGGAACTGAGTGTCCCTACTGTCCCTGAAATTAGACAATCTTGGCCTTTGTAGCTGAAGAATAGACAGCAGAGATGCTTCCTCCTGGTGCTTCTGTAAGGGACTGATAATTTGTGACCTGGTATACTGAGAGCTCAGATGACCAGGGACTGCTTTAATCCCTAACCATTCTAGATTATGTCTCTGCTTGAGATATGCTGGATGTCAGATTTGACCCACACAGGTTAACAAAGCCAAGGGTAAAAAATTTTAAAAAAAGGAAAGAAGAATGACAAATAACAAAACCCAAAAGGGACACTAAAGCCAGAGAGAAGGAAAAAAAAAATAGGACAACCAGGACAGGAGGCAGAGATCTATGGTTGCTTAAAGGAGATTGAGTGGCAGCAAATAATCCTAGAACCAAAACAAAAACATTAAATTTTAAGAGTCAGCAAAGAATTTAGGGCAGAGAAAAGCTTCACATTTTAGGCATGAATTAGTGGTTCAGAAAATCAAGAGTGAAAACGTACATCAAAATAGAGATACCCCCCAAAATAGACTAATTATAGGAGAAAAAAAATACAAGCACTAGCTCTCAGATCTGCATACCTAAGATATGAATACAAAGAGTTCCAGAATGTGAGAGAACAGAAATGGAGGAGAGGGGATGATAAAACAAATAAGAGCAGCATAAGTCCCTACGATAAAAAAGGCTCAGGTATGAATGTTAAACAGGCTCACTAGGCATATCCTGGTAAAATTCCTGAACTCCAAGGATAAAAAGAAGAACTTTACAAAATCTGGCAGAGAGAGAGAAAAGAGAAAGGATTTTAAAAAGGAAAAGTATCAGGTAGGCATTAGATACCTGAAGCTTGATGAGTCACCTATAAGCTCCTGAGAGAAAAGGTAGCAACCCCAGAATTCCATATCCAAAGATATATCTCACCTGTCAAAATATTAAAAAGAAACTGGAGCATACAGCAGTCACACAATCTATATGAGGAGAATGCTCGTGTAACCAAATAGTTATTAAATGAAAACAGAGACCTCAAGAAAGTAGAAGATGAACAGAAGAAGAAACAGTAGGAGATAAAAACTTCCAACCGTTTTGATTCTATACATCTATATACGTATATATATAATACATATGTACACATATGTACATATAAATAATGCATGAAATAGTGAGCATAAGTGATAAAGAATATTTTAATTAAATAACTGTACTGTAAATTATACTAATAATTTGGATTTTAAATATTAAACAAAACCTAGTTGTTGGAAGGAAAACGGGTAAAAGTTTTTAAGGGCCTCTGGTACATAGATATTTATTTCTGCACTATTTATAGAACCAAAGAGATGGAAGTGAATATTAATAAACCATGGTATGTACACACCATGAACATTTGTAATGTTATGGCCATTAAAAATAAATAAATAAATAAAATAAATGAATGAATAAATTAAATAATGGCCATTAAAAATAATGAGTAGAAATTATCAGTGTTTTCTTGGATAGATTTCCACACTTTATAGCTTAGTCAAAACAGAAGATACAGAATTGCAAATATAAAATGAATCTTTTATATGTTTGTGTGTATATGTTTTTCTGTACTCTATTACAGCTGCCTTGGCAAGCCATGACACACACATATACACACACACACATAGATAGAGAGAGATCACAAAGCTATTTTCACAGTGAAATAAAACACAAAAAATTATTAGAGTGACCCCAATTGTTCTTTATCAAGGACATACATGGTGTCAGTAACTAGCCGAACAGCTTTATATATAGCATCATATTTAATTATCACAAAAATTCCCATAAAATAAATATCATTACCATTTGACAATTGAGGACTCTGAGATGAAGGAGAGCTCTCTCTCACCAAGATGATACAATGAGTCTGTCTACCCTAGAAGCCTTTCCTTGGAGTACTACGCAGCACTTGCTTATATCTGTCCTTCTTCCAATGCTCTCTAGAACCTTCTAGGCACTCTTGCCACTTCTCTTTGACATTTGCCTGTAAGGTGACTTTATTCCAAGAGGTTCTCTTTGCACAAGCAGTGCACTAACACCTCTCACTTCTACTTCCTGTGTAGTACAATGTTTGCTATTTGTGATAGGCTATGAATAAATATCACCTTAATGGGTCATTTCCTTTCTCAAGGATGTTTCACTGTTTTTTCCCTTTATATAATGTAGTTTCCTTAAATTTATCGGTGGAGAAGTGTCAATATGTGTGAATAAAGAATATAAACAAATGTCAATGTGATTTTTTTTTTCACTTATAGTAAGTCACATATGGTGAAACCTCTCAGAGGTTTCAAGATGTTTGAAAGTGACCTTGGAAACCTTAATAGTTACTGCACCTACCTCATTCATATCTAACATATCTAAACAGGTTGAGAAATTGCTTTTATTTGGGATGGGGGCAGTTCACAAAAGTCTTATTTTTTAAGTGTCAACCTTTCAATTATCAAATGGGGTTTTGAAAATTGTTTCCTTCTGTGAAACATCTGAAAACCGGACACTGCTTAAGTTCCTCCCCCAAAATTCATGTAATAATTATTAATACTCACTGATTGCTCACCGGGTTTGATATTGTACCAAGATAAATTCTTGTGGTGTTTTCAGCTTTAACTGTAGCATTAAAAACTTGACAGAAACCTGATAAAGAACATCATCTTCTTTCTTATGCCAGATGAGATAATAATTGCTTTTATTTATTTTGACTTGCTACCAGTAAAATACATTATTAGAGCACAAATAATGTATTTGTGCGAGAATGGAAGTTATGTTTGCTTGTTTGTAATACAATTGACTGTATATAGAAATGCACTTCAGTGAATAGTCTACGGCAGAGAATTTATGCTACTGGTAGTTGAAATATGCCCTGTCCTCATTGAAGAAAGATTATTATAGTTAGAAAGTTTAGGTCCATTGTTTTGGCTTGCTAAAGCTGCCAGAATGCAATATACCAGAAATTGGTTGGCTTTTTACAAAGGGGATATATTAGGTTACTAATTTATAGTTCCAAGACTATACACATGTCCAAATTAAGGTATCCAGAGAAAGACAGCTTGACTCTGAAGAAAGGCAGATGGTGTTCGAGGTTCCTCTGTCACATGGGAAGGCACATGGTGATGTCTGCTAGCCCTTTTCTCCTGGGTTGGTTCCACAATGGCTCTCTCAGCTCCTGTGTGGCTTCTCCTGGGATGTTTTCTTTCTTCAGATGTCTGTCCTTTCCTCTGTCCTCTGGTTTACATGCCAGCTACAATCTTAAAGGACTCCAGTGAGTGGATTAAGACCCACCTTGAATGGGCGGGCTCACATCTCCATGGAAACAATTTAATCAAAAGTTCCCACCCAATAGTAGACCTGCTCCCACAAGATTGGATTAAAAGAACATGGCTTTTGGGGGGTATATAACAGTTTTAAACCAGTACATCTGTGTATTCCATAGACCAACTCTTATTATCTAAATATTTCCTCTTATGAGTTGCATTTTTACCCAAAATTTAGTGCATGAAGTAAAAAAAAAAAATCTATGCTTAACTTGGGTAGGAACCCAGGAGAGACATGTAAAATGTGCTGCAGTTCCATTCCAGCTATTCTCCTGACAGGATCATTTATAGACTTCAAGTAGCTTGAAATGGTTGTGTATTATCATTTTCCTCTTCCTCACCTGTTACCTAAGCATTTAGCTAATATTTAATTATGGCAGAAGTCTGGGAACAATAAGATAACCCAGATGTAAATTAGATAGTGTGAAAGCAAAACAATGACTCTTCTAACTGCCAAGCATATATTCCCAACTGAATGTACACTATGCTTACAGCGTATAAACATATGTTTAAATAAGGCCACCCAATGACAACATCTGGAACAAGACAGAAAGTGGGCCACTTTGCAAACACAAAAGAAAGTAGACACCTCTTTTTTGTAATTCATACAAGTGACCACTCTTTACCAATGTCAACTAGAGTCCTGCTGTAATCTTTCCACCATATATAATATAGTGTCCAGCTGTTGAATAACTTAGGTTTCTTGATAACATCCAGTCCAGAATAGGGACCTACTTTCTTCCACTTTTCTGAAGTCAAAGAAGCCCCTCCCAAATCCCTATTACTGAGACACTACTAAGTTTCCCCAGTGGTACAGTCTCTCTTGCTTTTGCAAACATAAGAAGCCTAACTTTATTTGCCTGCATGGGTGTTTCGGGTGATATTTGGTCAGTTCATCTTTTTATATATTTTATTGCATTGTTTCTTTACCTTAGAGTATAGGTTTATTGAAATACAGAATAAAAATGTAATTTATATCCACTACTGTGAAGTATTGTGGCAAACTATTCATAAGCATGCCCTTTAATGAGTTTGTTAAATTAAATATTTAAAGAGTAGGGGTTATAACAGACTCCTATTGTAAAGAAGTCCTTGGTGGATTGTGTTATTTACAGAAATTTGTTGGTATGTCTGGATAAGAAGGGGAACACGTTATGTTTCCTATTTAAAATGCTATAGCACAAACCCCTACTCTCCAAATTTATACTACTCAAACATTTATAGGGACATACAAGAATCAAATTAGTAGAGATATTGAAATTAAGAGTAAGGGGTCCTCCTCCTCTTGCAACTTGCCTGATTGAAAAAAAAAAAAATAGGTCAGTTTCAAATGCCAGGCCTACTTACTTTTCTTTCTTGTATTTGAGCTCCTTACCTGGGACACTGGAGGGAAAATAAAGCATCATGAGATACATTTATGATATTTTCTTTACTTTGATTACCAACACAAACAGAAATTGTCTACCTTACCAGCCATGATATTCTGAATGAAAAATTATTTAAATGGATCAAGTGACAGGGGATAGGAGTAGAAAATAAATATTTTTATTTTGCTCTTATGTCACAGAAATGATCAAAACAAATGCCCTTACTCGGACTTTATAACAACACTAAAAGTAGGCATTGCTGTCCCATTTTACAGTCGGAAGTAAGAAAAAGTCTTCCAGTTCCAGAAGCTCTTTTATCTGCCATTACAACCCATTTTGATCACAGTTAATTAATTGAGGGTTTGCAACATGCTCTTCCAGTGTTATAGATTGTGATCACCTCAAATCAGAGGTGATCAAGATGTGAAAACCTTCAGGGATTGTACCTTAAATCTTACAGTATAAACATTATTCTCTGAAAACATTAGGAGAAGGTGAAAAAAGAAGTAGTAATTCTTGAAAATGAGACGTGCAGATGACTAAAATAAATACACTGATGAGTAAATGTGGTTGGGAGAAAGAAGTGGCTCAAAGCTTTATAGTTATTTGTTACCATGTTTGTTCCTCATGCTGTATATAAAAGAGCACTCCTGAAAGACAGAGTATTTGAATGCAAAGATATAGTTTAGTTATAGCTAGTTTTACTAAATGTCAGAGGCGCCTTTGATATCTGTTATTGGTTTTATGGTGCCCTCCAAAATGACATGTTCAAGCTCTAACCCCTAGTCTTGCAAATGTGACCTTATTTGGAAACAGGATTGTTGAAGTTATCAGTTAAGATGAGGTCAAACGAAAGTCGTGTGGGCCCTAATCCAATATGACTGGTGTTCTTTTATGAAAGGGAGAATTGGACACAGACAGACACAGGGGAGAACACCATGTGGTGACTGAGATAGAGATTGCAGTCCAAGGATTGTCAGTGAACCATCAGAGGTGAGAAAGAGGCAAAGAAGGATGATCCCCTACCTCAAAAACTGTGAGATAAAAATTTCAGTTGTTTTGAGTCATCTAGTTTATGTTAATTTGCTACAGCATCCCTAGGAAGCTAAGACAGTTTTTGATTCTGGGAAATGTGGTGGCGCTGTAACCCATACCTACAAACATGGAAGTGACTTTGGAATTGGGTAATGAGGAGAGACTAGAAGAATTCTGAGATGATTGACAGAAAAAAATGATCTTGGGTCATTTAGTCATGAGCAGAGTCTTCTGGCTAACCCACAACAAACATGCAACAAAAGTGAGAAAAAAACATTTCTTTTATGCAACTGTGATGTGAGGCTTATTCTTTCTGTAGCATAACCTAACCTAGCATGGCTGACACATGAGCCCATTTTAGCATAAATGCGCATAACACTACCAAGCCAAATGTAATGCACAGCTCCATGGGCAAAGAGCATAAGATAAAAAGCCTAAAGTATCCAGACTAGACAAAAACATCTCCCACTCAGCAGTAAATGCAAATGCACAAATGTGCAGAATACAAAGAGACAGAAGAAAGATATAATTTTACAACAGTAAAAGCAGCGGGAGGCATATTAAAGGCTATGAACTTTGTTCATTAGAAGCAGGACTTAAATAAATGCAGAGTAAGAGGAGCTTATGATGTGGTGGGAGCTGGGGAGTGATAGTTGTGAGGGTTGGGCTGGTCAGAAGCATAGGAACTTAATGAAAATCCTTTGGCAGCTTTCTGTGTACATCTCTTTTATGAATATTGGTTACATCATACTTTTGAATAGAGTGTGCTGAGATCCTTTTTACTCTGCTGAGGTCTGTAAGGTATGGTTACACCCCTGTGGGTAGAAACATACATTCCTAATGTGGCATGACATCCCTGATGCCAGTCATTCAAGAAAGACAATGGTTGTCAGACAGGATATAGGGATGCTATATTTGTTTCCTAGGGTTCCCATAACAGAGTATCACAGCTGTGGCCACTTGCCCTGCACCAGGAGATGTAATATGCTTCCCTTCCTCACACAGACCACTGGCAAAATTAGTTACATGGCCCCACTGACCAAAAGTGGGGCAGGCAATGCAATCTTATCTTGTTCCGGCAAAGCAGGGAGTTGAAAATAGTTCGCAAACATCACAGTGAATACTAAATTAAACATTTCTAAAGGAAAACATCAACAATTCTGAATTATCTACTGTTTTGTTTTATCTCTCTCATGAAAGTGTTTTATTGGGTCCTGGCAAGGAAAATAGGATTAATATTTATGAGTAAATACTATGTACTGTGCCTTCGTGTTTGGTTTACCTTCTAGCATCTTATTTAATTTATCATCATTCATTAGGAAGAATTACTTCAAGACTCAGGAATAGATAGACTTGGTACTGTAAAGGTAGGGAAATTGGCCCCAGGCACAGAGCATCTTTAAGTTTCCCCTTTGTTTTTAGTTTCCTTGGCTGCTCAAGAAAATACCATGCAATGGATCAGCTTTGACAATGAGAATTTATTTGCTTATGGTTTAAGACTGGGAAAAAGTCCAAATCAAGACATTACCAAGACAATGCTTTCTTTCCAAAGACTGTGGTTTTCTGGAGCTGGCTACTGGCGATTCTTGGGCCTTAGCTTATCACATTGCAAGGCACATGAAGGCATCTCCTGGTCTCTCCCTTCTCTTCCAGCTACTGTTGATGTTCAGCTGCTTGCTTCCTGTGGCTTTCTCTTTGTCTTAATTTCATTCTGCTTAAAAAGGACTCCAGTAATAGGATTAAGACCCATTTTGATTGAGGTTGTCACACCTTACCTGAATAACCTCATCAAAAGGTCTACAATGTGTTCACACCCACAGAAATGGATTAGATTTAAGAACATATATTTTTTGGATTACACACAGCTTCAAAACACAATACCTTTTATCTTTATATTACAGGTATAGTCCCATTGTGCAGTATCCCACCTGACTTTGTTTCCCTAAGTTTTTCCTCTGATACTTTGCTTTTGTCCCCAGTATTACCTCCTCCAACCTTATCAACTGGGTGTGGAATGAGTTGCTACACAGTTTGCAATGGTCACACTAGCTCAGACAATACATACAGTCTTAATAAATGACCACTTTATTGCTTACAGAGCACAAAGTTTCCAAAAGATCAGGGGAAGGGTCTGGTGGCTTGGAGCTATGTACCCTAGAAAAAACATGTTCTTAAACTTAACACTCCATTCCTGTGGGTGTGAACCCTTATAAAAAGGACCTTTGGATGAGGTTGCTTCAATTAAAGTGTGGCCCAGGTGGATCAAAATGGACCTTCATCCTCTTAAAGGCCTTTTAGGGAAGGTCATGGAGAAAGCCAAAGGGAGCAGCAAAAAATCTGAACATCAGAGAAGGGAGAAACCAGGAGAGGCTCCCATGTACACTGCTATGTGACAGAAAAGCCAAGGACCAAGTATCATTGGCAGCCAGCCCCAGAATGCCACAGTCTTCTGGAAGAAAGCTTTGCCTTGATGGTACCTTCATTTTGTAATCCTTACAGCCTCAAAACCTCAAAACCATGAACCAATACATTCCCATTCTTTAAGCCAACTCATTTCATGGTTCTGCTATAGCAATGAGGGAACTCAAACAGAAGGGGTCTTGCTGTGGCCAGTCCCCAGAAAGGCAAAATGTTCTGGCTAAGGTCGGTGGATGGTGGTTCTGCATGCCATGCTTCATGTCACAGATGAGGGACACCTGTGCTGCCTGAGTGTTGGGATTTTATACATCTCAGGGGGAACAGAAAGCCATGTGTCACACAACCATTGTGCAGGGTTTCCTCTCTAGCAAACAACTGGGGCTACTTGCTCCGAGTTTTGGTTTCAGGTATGGTTGGGCTGTTCCATTTATGAGTAACTTGTTTTTTCATGGTTGAGATCTAATGTCTCCCCAAGGCTGCTTGCAGTTTCTTTCAAAAAAAGAAACATACCATACCTCTGTGAAAACAAGCATGAAAGGAAATGCAGGGGGAGAGGGGAGGTGAGAGATGGGAGATAGCCTCTGAGTGTGTCCATAACTCCTTGGTAATCTTATTTATGGCAGTGGCAAGGGTCTAGATTAATCGTTAGATGTCACAGTACAAGATAATCTATATTAATCTTATACTGTTCACGTCCTCTTTCTGTACTCTTGCTTTATCTTGAAATCAAACTCTTGCCTTTTATGCCTCTTGATTCTTTTGTGCCTATATTGTCCGTGGTACCTGACTCCCTGTTTGGATTTTGCTAATCATTAAAATTTCTCTTAAATAGAAGACACATATTTTAGAGCCCCAGTCTCAGTGCTTCTAACCATGTTCATTAAGATGCCAATTGCCTAGATGCTCATGTATTGTCCTATTACCTGATTTTAGCAACTCTCCTCATTCTTGACTCTATTCATGTTGGTCCATTTGGTCTCAAATCCTAGAAGTCCCTGAACTGTTTTGTACAATAATGACAATAGGCAAAGTTTTCAAACACAGAGAAATCTATGTAGGGTCAGCAGTGAGTACTGTATCGCCATTAGCTTATTAATTGGCCCACAGAATGATCTTTAGCGTGCAAGTACAGGAAATAACAAGCCGTCACATATATTTCTTCACTGACTTATTAATGTCATAAATTATATTTATTGCTTATGGAACATTAAACAATCCTAGATTCCTTTTGGTTCAGGTTTTGATTATTAATTTATTGTATTGTTCATTTTGCAAGTTCCCCCCCTTAAGTTTTCCCCATCCATATGAAAGTAAAATCGGCCTCTATTTTTGTTTCTTTTGGTGATCGTTGTGACGTCTAGAGAGGTTTAGCCCAATGTATAGCTAGGAAGAGGAAAATCAGGCAGTGAGCCACTTCAAATTTAATCTTATTTAGCCTAAAAAGAAATTATGCAATGGAATTAGCTCGTAAAGTGTCTCTTACTCTGATGATTCTGGCACTAAGAAACAGAGAGAGCTGGAAAGAAAGTATGCTAAAGGGATCACAGCATTGAGAACCTGCCCTCCAAATCAGGCAGAAAGAAAATATCATGCACTGGCAGTGGTAAATAAAATGTTCTTAAAGTTGATCATGATGGTTAATTTTGTGTAAAACTTGACTACTTTATAGTATCCAGTTATTTAGTCAAACACTAGCCAAGATGTTGCAGTGATGGCATTTTGTGGATACCCTTCTTTTTACCTTTGAAAAGTGGGTAAGCCTCACACAATCACTTGAACACCTTAAGGGCAATTACAGAAGTTTAAAGAGAAAGGAGAAATTCTTCCTCAAGACTACATCACCTTCTCTCTCAGTTTCCAGTCTTTCCTTATGGATTTCCAATCCTCCCCTGTGGATTTTGAACTTGCCATCTCCCACAATCACATGAAATGAATTGTGTGAACCAATTCCTTTAAAAAATCATATAAACACATTTGTATATGTATATGTGCATCTCTAATTGCTTCAATTTCTCTGGAAAACTCTGAATGATACATTGACCAGTTATAAAAATCCTTGTATTATTTAAGGGTGCAGCAAATAAAGGACAAGAGAGAAGTCTTGGATTCCTCTAGATTTTGACCTACCACATTGTCATCCAAAAAAGCAGACATATTTCTTCAGAACCCAGAATATTGTAAATCACATCTTAGATACGCACCCCCATCAGCTGTTTTGAGCCTTTGTATTTCATGGGAGTGAATTTCAAGTTGGTCTCTCTGGACTCAGCTGGATTGCAGACTTGTTAATGGATGTCTCCTAGACCCAATCCTGTATCATACAGATTATGTGGGTTAAAACATGAATGGGTAGATATAAAATGTTTAATAACTCAGATGCAGTATGAATTTATTGCTTACTCTTGTAAACAGTTAACATCAGTTCTGTGGCAGTGGAATTAGGCACAGTAGCATGAGAAATGGTGGATGGTCTGCCCACACCGTTATCTGCGACCAGACTGACCAGGCTTTGCATCATCAACATCTGGCTTCTGCCTTGTTGTCGGACATTGGTATCTATCCAGAAGAAGGGAAAAGATCATAGGAAATTATTATGTGGGAGATGTTTATGGGCTAAGCCTGACCATGGCACATATTACACCTGTTCAAATATCATTGGCTGGAAAGAAAGGGGGAACTATAGTGTATACATGTAGGAGATAGGATTAACATAAGACTAGTTGGGAGCAGATGGCATTAGGGTGGTGTCACCAGTAAACTGTGGAGATTGTAATCTGCTTTATTTTGTCTGATTTATGTAAAGAGTCTAGGAGGAAGAGAATGTTTGTTTACCCCAAATGGTTATCTTAAATATGAAGGAAGAGCACTGAAAGATAACTACTCTGTTCCCTTAGGAAATGCATGCATGCCTTTTGTCATCCTGCAGTACATAAGCAGGATCTGGTTAAGAATAAAGTTGTCTGTTGTCTGTTATCACTAAGCTTCAGACCCCCGATCCCATCTGTCTTTCTCGTCATTCCTTCGCGCTCCATTTCATAGGAAGCAACATATACATATAATGGACTACTGAGCAGCCACAAGAAGGAATGAAGTTGTAAGGCATGTGACTAGGTGAATGCAACTTAAGGACTGAATGTTGAATTAAATGTCCAAAACAAAGGGACAAATATTATTGTGCCTCACTCATATGGACTAACTATAATATACAAACTCCATGAGTTGAAGTGGAGAGCATAGGTTATCAGGTTAAGGCCTACTGTAAAGAGTCCCAGATTGTAAACTCTTATAGCAGTCACATATATTCAGGAGTTGTAACTGTTAATTCTAAATTCTGAGATACTGAGCTGTTTGTATATAACCTGGTCGTTTCCAGAACCTTCGAGTATTTATGTGACACCTGAGATTCAGAGTCAGAGCTCTGAAGCTATGAATGTCAGCATTACCTCATACAGGAACTGTTTAAAAAGTTGAAAAAGTGTTGGGATTAAGGTAATTCAGAATACAGGGGAAAGAAGACATTTCCTATATCTTAGAACTTCACCTAATCTTTGAGACCAAAGTAAGAAAGGTTTATTTTGTACAAAACATAAATTTTCTGTAGCACATAATCTAACTGAACCTGTCTGGGATAGATCATTTAAACAAGCCAGACACAGGGAGCCCAGAATAAGAATGAGGGCTTTAAACCCTGTGTAGTTTACTGTAATGCCTAGATAATCCCCAAATATATTCAGAAGATAATCAAAAAGTGTTGGCAAAGTCCCTTGAAGAATGGGAGAGAAATATGGAACTATTAAACTTTACCACCGGGAAACTCTAGATACCATGTCAAACATTAGGGACATCCAAATCAATAGGCCAAGCCCTTAATCTTGAGGCTTGCTCTTGTGAAGTTTATATATGTAGCAGAGAAGTTTAGCCTACCTATAGATATGCCTAAGAGTTATTTCCAGAGGACCTTTTTTGTTGCTCAGATGTGGCCACTCTCTCTAAGCCCAACTCTACAAGTGAAATCATTGCCCTCCCCCCTAAATGGGACATGACATCCAGGGGAGAAAGTCTCCCTGGCAGTGTGGGAGGTGATTTCCAGGGATGAGCCTGGCCCTGGCACCATGGGATCAACAATGCCAACCTGACTAAAAGGGGGAAAAGAAGTGTAACAAATAAGGTATCAGTGGGTGAAAATGTTCAAATAGAGTCAAGAGGCTACTCTGGAGGTCATTCTTACTCAAAACTATTCCTGCCAATCTTAAAGATCACTTAGGGCATTATATATGATGCTATAACGGTTCCATTCACTAGGGGCACTTTCCAGAAACCTAGAAACTCCAGATGTGACTCTGGACTAGGTAATTCCTGAAATGCAGAGGGGCCAGTCTTCCAGAACATCAGCTAGTTCCATCCCACAATCCATTATTATCAACAGCCCCTTCCAAAATGAAAAAGTTAGAATGGTCATAGCCCAAATCCCTGTAAAGAGTGGAAGAAAGATCAAAGATGATCTTTGAAGGTTGGATTTAACAAATGAGTATGATTGCTGAATCATTATATAGAGATTTTATTTAATCTCCAGTGTCTTAGAGCAGCTAGTGGTTAAAACCTAAAAATGTGAAATTGTAACCCATACCAAACTCTGAAATTTATTCTACAACTAATTGCTGTGATGTGCTTTGAAACTTATGGCTTTTTTGTATATATGTTATTTTTCACAAAAAGTTTAAAAAGTCGATTGTGATGATAAATGCACAGCTATATGATGATATTGTGAATCATTGATTGTACACTTTGGATGATTACATGGTGTGTGAATATATACTATGTAACAAAAATAAATGAATAAGAGGGGTTCTGATGCAGAAATTGGCTTTACACTGTCTAGGTTTGTGTGATGCCTAGCTCCATTACTTATTAAATGTGTAACCTTGGACAAGTTATTTAATCACTTATTTTCTTGGTACCTCAATTTATGGCTATAAAAAGGAACAATAATAAAGACTAATAAAGTTGCAGTGAGGATTAAATTAGTTTATCTGTAAAATAAGCATAATAATATTACTTATCTTTTAGACTTTTAAAGAAATTAAATGAAATATATAAAACACTTAGAATTGTGCCTGGCACGTATGAAGGCTCAATAAATGTGAGCTATTACTATTAATTATCCTTTCTATGTCTTACTTCTCTCAACTTTAAGATGGAGATAATAATAACACCTCTCTCAAGGTTTATAAAGGATTAAATGAGAAGTATTTAGAACAATGCCTGGATAGAGTGAGCATTCTATTAGGGTTGGCCATTATGGGTTTGATGCTAATAATGATGATGATGATGATTATGTTACTATTGTGTCCTCCTTATTGCAACTTCCTTGGTGACAGATACTTTTTCTTACACAACTTTCTATCCTGCAGTGATTCAAGCAGTGCCTCATATATGAGTCCTTTAATAATAAATAGCTGTAAAGCAAAAAAAAAAAAAAGTGAAAAAGTGATCATATTGCCACTAGTGATGTGAATGAAGCTGATCTGGGTAGGACTAAGGTAAATCAGAATACAGGGCAAAGGATGATGTCATCGATATTTTAAAATGTCAACTACTGTGTGAGACCAAAGGGAGAGGTGTTTATTTGGTGCAAAATGTGTATTTTGGGTAGTGCATTACCTAATTTAACTTGTATGGTCAGTTTAGTTGAACACCATAAGTACATAGAATCTTGAATAGAGCATGAGACCTTCTTGGTTTGTACAGGTTAGTGTGATGCCCTGATATATCCTAGAGCAATTTGAGCAGTTAATAAAAAGTATTTGCAAAGTCTCCTTGGGAGACTGGGGAGAAAGGAGGAAATATTCAAGTTCCACATTTGAGGAATTCCTGACATTCTCGCAAGCAGTCAGGACAACCAAATCAATAGGTTGAGCCCTCAATCTTGAGGTTTGCCCCTATGAAACTTATTCCTTTTTCCAAAATGTTTCCTCTTTTAAAGGATTCTGCTAAACTTATCAAGGCCCACATGGAATGGGTGGAGTCATATCTCCCTCTAATCAGAGGTTAATACTTACAATTGGGTGCATCACATCTTCGTGGAGATAATCTAACCGAGTTTCCAACCTACAGTGCTGAATAGGAATTAAAAGAAATGGCTGACTCCCTAAGATGGATCAGGACTAAAATATGGCTTTTCTAGAGTATGTAATCCTTTCCTACTGGCACACCTCAGAGCACATGTTTATTCTAAGCCCTGTTTATTGCCCCATTACCATCATGTTCTATAACTGCATGTTCTTTAAACTTTTGTTTATACTTTCCCAGGTCATAAATTACTTTTTTTCCTACAAGGTTGGAGTTAAACACTACCCAAAAGATAAAGGCTATTTTGCCATTGTACTCACTTTTTTAGTGATTGTATGAAAACATACCCAAGTATTTTACAGGAAAGCTTGATAAAGATAAAAGTATTGGACTTCCGTGTGAAGGGGAAGGACTTGAATTACAGCCTGCCTTTGTAAACTGATATATGGATCTGAGTAACATCGCTCATGCTTTGTAACTGCTTTGAGATTCAGCATGTTGCTTCCGTAAAACAGAACTAATAGCGTATTTATCCTTTATAATCATTTATTAAGCTCAACAAGAGTTAAATGCCCTTAAAAGATTTGCCAATTTTATTTATTGAATTGTATCTGCATGTAGCATATAGCATATTCAATATGGCTTAGAAACAAGTTACTACAAATTTTTAAAAATTTAAAGAAGTTAGTGAGAAAGTTAGAATAAAGGGAAATATGATAAGAAAATAAATGTTTTTAGAGAATGTCTGCTCCTGGCTAAACTGGAGTAACAAGGACTGAATTTATCTCTTGGCCTGAAAAAAACCCCAAATAGGGTAATATATATGAAATGATGCTTTTCTTGAGACTGGATAGAAGCAAGGGTGGGTAGTGATCCCTGAGTGATGGGAACTAAATGAAGTGACCTGTAAGATTGCTCCAGATTACTGCCTTGAGAGAGTTTCCAGACTACAGTGTAGGGAAAGGGAACCCAGACAGAGCCTGGCAGACTCCCTGAGTTGAGGAGAGCTGAGGGAGTGGGATTAGAGCTGAGAGTTTGGGGAGATCAAAATGGATAGAATTCACCTGATAGAGAGGCAGGTCACATACATAAAGCAATCTAGAGATCCTTAGCCAGGTCTTTCTCGAATGTTCACCTGAGATCTGATCAGTACCTCTATTTGCAGAAATATTACAAATCTGAATAAAGAACCACCCAGAGGAATTAATAGGTATTCACACCCAAGATTCACACAGGGTTGGGAGTAGTGCCTGGTCTCACCAGACAGAATAGAAAACCTCAAGATACATGAATGGGTCATTGGCTAGACACAGAAGGGTCTTGCTACAGCGGTGGGAAAACAATCGGGTATAATTTCTCTAGGCAGATGTACTTTATTCTTTTGGGTCCATTTAAGGGACAGTTAATTCAATAGATATGTTGATTTGTTGAGGTATATAAATGTCTTGTTGCGGCGCTAAACTGTGTGCTTGTTGACTTCTGCTGCCACTGGCCCGTGTAAAGGACAACACCCCATACGGCCAATTGAATGTTTTTAGAAAGTCCAAATATGGATTGTGTGGCAGTAAGAATTAAAGAGTAACATCATCAGCTTGGCCTCATTTCTTCATCATTATCCAGAACCCCCTGCTGATCAACTGAAGATTCAGCCTGGACCTGGCTCTGAGACTGATCTGTTCAAATGGCATTAGCCTACTTTTTCTGCTGGAACGTTAGTGTTGTGTTTCTGGCACTCCAGTGCTCATCCTCAGGCATCTGTCTTGACTTACAGTGTCACCTTTCTCAAAGTTCATGACTTCCAGTTGCTTTAGTACTGGTTCTGGTATTGTTTTGATCCCTATTCTTGCAAGGTCTTCTCTCCACCCCTGAATCCAAATTTCTGATCTCTAAAACTGTCTCTGCAGCAGTGAATCTTATTGGAAAACATGTTGGTTAAAAACAACTCCTTCTCCCGGTTCCAGGACACCACCTGCTGAGATATGTCCTATGTGATGATTCACCATAGTTGTAAACCTCAGCAATGCATACTTTCTGAATCACAACTGAACTTTTGTACATTCAGAATGGCTTGCTCATTTGTTCAACTTCTCACATGGAAATACTGGTCATGCCTACTGGGCCCACTTGGTGAAGACCTGCTTTTCTTCTTCTCCCTGCTTATTCTTTGTGAGACCAAAAATTATCAATCTTTAAGTAGGAACAAAATTACTAAAAGCATCATGGTCTGGACCTGTAGCAGGGAGTCCCAGTAGACATATTGAACTATTTCTAAATTTTCAAATTAAAAATTAATGGGATTTTTTGTTGTTGTTTTGACCAATGACCAAAAGCATAGTCTAATTTCAATCTGCATTGTATTAATAACTTTTGACATTCTACCATGGTACGATTGATCTCTTCTTTCCAGAGACTCAAAATACCAACCCCACTATTTTTGGTATCATGTAGAGAATGATAATGTAGAGCAGTAAGCAATGACATGGTGCTTTGAAAAATGTTAGTAGAGTTAATAACAACTTTAAAGAATGACCCCTCTGCTTCAACACACAGGTGTTTCTCAGACTCTATAATAGCATTCCATATAATAACTGGTATTTCAAATATTATGAAATACATAATTTATATGTTTTATATATTTGTTGATATTTATAGATTAGATTCCTATGGACAAAGGAGACAGGAATGTTCTAAAGGAATAAAAAATATATGATATGTCACTGGGTTTGGCTCAAATGGGGCAAAAGGAATGAACAATTTTTTATTTCAAATTTTTTATTAGAGAAGTTGTAGTTTAACAGAAAAATCATGCATAAACTAGAGTTCCCATATACCACCCTATTACTAACACCTTGCATTAATGTACTGCATTTGTTACAATTGACAAAAGCACATTTTTATAACTGTACTATTAACGATACTCCATGTTTTCCATTAGGGATCACCATTTGTGTTGTACACGCCCATGGGTTTTTTTGTTGTTGTTGTTTTTACTGTTTAATTTTTATTCTAGTAACATATATACACCCTAAAAGTTCACCTTTTAATCCAATTCAAATATATAATTCAGTGCTGTTAATTATGTTCACAATGTTGTGCTACCATCACCACCATCCATTACCAAGACTTTTTAATCAACTCAAACAGAAACTCAGTATAATTTAATAATTAGCCCCCCATTCCTGATCCCCAACCCAGCCCTTGATAACCTATATTCTTGCTTCTGACTCTATGAGTTTGTTTATCCTAATTATTTCATATGAATGAGGCCATATGATTTTGTTCTTCAGTTTCTGGCTCATTTCACTCAACAGCATGTATCCAGAGTTCATCAATCTTGTCATGTGTATCAGATCTTCATTCTTTTTTATGGCTGAATAATATTCCATTGCATGTATGTACCACATTTTGTTTATTCCTTCATCAGTTGGTGAACACTTGGGTTGCTTCTATCTTTTGGAAATTGCGAATAATGCTGCTGTGAACATTGCTATGCAAATATCTGTCCAGTTCCTGCTCTCAGTTCTTTGGGTTATTTACCTAAATGTGGGATTGCTGGGTCATGTGGTGATTCTATACTTAGCTTTCTGAGGAATTGCCAAACTACCTTCCACAGTGGCTGCATCATTTTACATTCCCACCAAAAATAAATGACTGTTCGTAATTCTCCACATCCTTTCCAACACTTGTTATCTTCTGTTTTTATTTTAGTAGTATCCGTTCTAGTGGGTATGAAATGGTATCTCATTGTGATTTTGATTTGCACTTCCCTAATGGCTAATGGTGTTGTGTATCTTTCTGTGTGCTTTTTGGCCATTTGTATATATTCTTGGAGACATGTCTATTTAAGTCTTTTGCACGTTTTTAAATTGGGTTGTTTGTGTTTTTCTTGTTAACTTGTACGATGTTTTTATATATTCTGGGTATTAAACCCTTATTAGATATGTGTTTTCAAATATTTTCTCCCATTGTATAGGTTGTCTTTAAAATTTAATGATGAAGTCCTTTGATGCATAAAATTTTCTAATTTTGATGAAGTCAAATGCTATAGCAATATTCTAAAGGAATAAAATATATGCTGTGTCACTGGGTTTAGCTCAAAAGTGGCATAAGGAATGAGAAAATTTTCATTTAGTATTGTATTAGTGAGATTAAATAAGGTTGAGAACACAGCCCCATTTGAATAGATGCATGCTCATTCTACCTGATCTCTACCTTCCCATAAATAAGAGAGGTTCGATACTGAAATAACTGGAAATCATACTGGCATGCTATTTTGTAAGCAATATCTTATTGATGTAGACTGGTGTGAGAAGGAAAGAATAGCACAAGTGTGTGAAGGTGACTCATAATGCCATGTTCATATTATTTTCTATAAATAAGAACGATAACATGCATCATCATCAGTATAGCTAAGGGAATCAGTTTCTTATCCTAGTGCCAAGCTATATTATTTCACATTTATACCATTGTTATGAATATGAACTTTGAAGGCTCCAGTGGAGAGTCAGTGATTTTGAAGATATGCATCTTCTATACAAGACATTCAATTTTTCTTCCTTTAGTAGCTGTTGATGCTAAAATATAAAATTCAGCCTGATAAATATCTAACCCACTAAAATATGGTGCATTTATGCAGAATGATTTGGATGGAACTGCTTATTTTTTTAATGTGATATTTTCTTCAGGAAAGAAGAGAAATGCTGGCAGTGCATAGCATTTCATTTTCTATTGTATTTATTCAGTGAACTTATCTTCTTGCCATAAATATAAAATTTAAGTAACAGAAGTTGAAAGAATGGAGACCTAATATTTTTGTAATCTCTTCCTTAATTATCTGGGATTGAGGTGGCATCACAACCTGGCAACCTGCCATTACAGCAAGACCTTCATCAGCAAGAAAACTTATTCAGGATTGTGTTGAACAATGAACAAGCAGATTTTATGTAAAGACAGGAAGAATGACATTTCCCGTGTATTTTCCCTCTTCCTTAACCTTTAGGATATATTTTCTTATCTCGCCTTGACTGTTGTCATTGCTGGAGCCTCCCATCTCCATTCTCTGTTCTTCACATAGCAACTGGAGTAATCATAGAAAAATAGAAGTCAGACAGCTACTTAAAATATCTTAATTGTTTTCCATTTCATTTGAAAAAAAATCAGTCTTCTCACTGTCTCCTTCTGCTCTCTTTTTCCAATACTGTGTCCCCCATAATCAATTATTCAACTAGCCATATATCCCAGCTAGGTGGCCCCAAATTGGTGGACCATCCCAGCTGAGTTATTAGTATAACTAGGGACATATACTAATAAACTAGAATTTCCTCTAGTTCATTTGCTCATTTACAATTTATTACTCTATTATTTATTTTGATGCCAAAACTGTCCCCAATTTGCCCCCAAATATTTCCTTGAGTCTGGCTTCTTTGTCCTTTTAAAAAGACCCCAGCATTTTTTGAGCACTTCATTTTGTACCAAAGTACTATTACTTCATATTTTACTTTTTATTATCATTAGTTTCATTTAAATAATCCAGTACGTGTTTGGCAGACATTTCTTTGTACTTCTAGCCCCACCATGGTCTCATCTAATAATATGTGACGTACATGTGCAGTTAAAATAGTCCTCACATCCACATGTGATTAAATCTGAAAAAAGCCCAGCAAGAACCCACCTCTTTTTCACTGATTTTTTTTTGTAGTTTCAGTATAACTGACACCCACCTTTCAAAGACAGCGCGCAGAGCTCTCACGGACAACCTGAAATGAATGCAGACCAATGTAGGCAGTAACAGCTAATCATCTCCCATCTACAGCTGAGGTAGTGGAAATGTTGGCCACTGTTGCTGTGCCTGCTATTTGCATGCTTTGGCCCAAGTTGTGGCTTGGGGGATGCCAGAAACCACCAGGCATCCATTTGGCAGTGCAGTGGGACATTAGGAAAATTATAGGTTAAGTGTATGTGAATTTTGTGTAGAAACTAGACGCTTACAATTTTGCCATAGAGTGTATGAACGGTGGCCTGCATGTTCTTACTGTAGTGGTTTTATCATTTATCATACAGGATAAACGTACAATTACTCATTTATATTTGTTTGGTAACGTTCTTTCTTTCTTCCTTTCTTTTTTTTTTGCAATAAACCTTTTAGGAAGGAATGTTTCAAAAGGAAAAAAAAAAAACAAGGAAATTTAAAATGCATTGGAAAAATTCCTACTGAATTTCCAATTTTCAAGAGAGCTGATTTTGTTCATAGGTAGGTTTTACAAAATGTTCACTGGCAATAAGCATCCATGTGAATGATATCACTGAGCACATGAAAACCAGAAGTACAATATTGTTGAAGAACATCAGAATCTATTACAAATGTGAGAACTTATTTTAAGAAGACTTTGTCCAAAGAAAAGTATTTATTATCTGCAGTTGAAGAAAGTGAGATAACAGTACTGCGGAAAGTGATGTTCTATTTAGTACAATGATTGCTGATCTAAATTTCACTCATTTCCAATGCTAAATTTTCTCGTGCATGTACAAAAGAAAATTGCTATTAATGTGGTGGCTCTATAAGCGAGATAAATTTGCATGTGGTTAAATAATGCTGGCTTTATATGGGCATCTTCAGATGGTTCAAAAAATCATTAAATTCAAGCCAATAATTATCCAATTTGGCATCCAATTCATAAAATCAAAGTAAAACCTTGGAAGTTCATTTTGCCGAAAGTGAAACATTATACATTGTTGTGAATGCTATTGTAAATACAATTTTGTGGTTTAAGATTGACCATAAAGATCATTTTTGTGAATACATATTTGATAGAGAAAATTATTGTGACAAAAACAATGTGTGTAAATTAAGAAATCTATGAAACAAAAATATTGTTAGAATTGGTTGTGGTTCAGAGGTAATTCATAATCTACCAATGAAAAGAAAAGCTGTGTTCCTCAAAATTTACATATATCGTTAACAACTACAAAATGGGAAAAAGATAAGCCATGTCTTTTTCATAATCCAATCTTGTGGCAGAAGCCATGTTTCTTTTAATCCTGATCCAATCTTGTAGGGTGGAAACTCTTTGATTGGATTCTTATCATGGAGATGTGATACACCCCATTGTGGGTATGACCTTTTAAATAGATAAAGATGTGACTCTGCCCATTAAAGGTAGGTAAGTATTGATTAGTTTACTGGAGTCCTTTAAAAGAGGAAACGTTTGGAGAAACCTCAGTTGCAGTTGCAGTTGCAGTTGCAGTTGCAGTTGCAGACACAGGCATTTGGAAATGTGGAAGCCCTAGCAGAAGCCAGGAGCTGACAGAGCCAACAGAAGCTAAACAGAACCAGATCCAACAGAGACTCAGACATTTGGAGATGCTTGGAGTGCTTGCTGACAGAGAGCAGATTACTAGACACAGATGTTTGGAGATGCAGGGCCTAGCAGACATCTCCATGTGCCTTCCCATGAGATGCTAAGCAAGCCAGAACCCAGAGTTGTGTTCCAGAGGAGCTAAGTGAAAGCCCACATGCTTAGAGAGGAAACCACTGGCATCAGAAGCTGGAAGCAATGGAAGGGGGAACAAGGACCAGCAGATGCCAACCACATGCCTTCCCATGTGACAAACATCGGCCTTTCTTGAGTCAAGGTATGTTTCTCTGGATGCCTTAGTTTGGACATTTTTATGGTCTTAGAACTGTAAACATGTGACTTAATAAATTCCCTTTTTAAAAGTCACTTCATTTCTGGTATATTACATTCTGGCAGCATTAGCAAACCAAAACACATACCTTCTTTCTCTGTTGCCTATCTGCAATTGAATTTTAGAAATATTGTGACCTTTTGAAGAACTATGTGCCAGTTTGAAGCTATTGAAATTGTTATGACTCTGCCTTAATTTTGACATTTTCATGGCCTTAGAACTGTAAACTTGCAACTTAAAAAATTCTCCTTTTTATAAACTGTTCCAGTCTGGTATATTGTATTCCAGCAGCTTTTACTAACTAAAACAAACTATTTTGTAAATTAACATGTGTCCTATAATTTTATTCAACTTAATACACTTATTTTAAAAATTCACCTATATTTCGATTTCATTTTGTTCAAATTAAGTTGCATATTGTTAATAAAAGCGTTTTTAAAAGGTAGGGTGCTAAATCATCCTCCTTTTGAGATTTTGTTAAATAGCAATCATTGAAATCAAAGCTTACAAATAACAAAACATTAAAATTTATCCCTAGAGGAGAGGGAAGAATTGAAAAATATTAACTAATGAGAACTCAAGAGTGTACAAGATTTAACTTTAAGATTCTGTAATCACATTTTTGAATAACTTAACGCGTACCCTGGAGACTCAGGTGTTCTCCTTCTCTTACACTTGCGTATCTTCTCAGGGCTAGAACAATGGTTATTAGATTTCTGCTACCTGCAGCCCAAACTCACTGATGATGCCAAACCCATTTCTAACTGCTTCTTGTCATCAATGTTCTCCTAAGGTTTCACAACTCTCTCCTAACTCCTCCCTCTGCTAACTTTGCCTCCAAGTTAGTCTGTCCCTTCTCCAGGTCCTGGTTTCCCATCGCTATGCATGACTTAATCTTGACACAGCCACAGGCTGACTGGGAAACCATTTTAAAGCAGTAAGAAACTTCACTTGTTTACAGCTTCTTTATCCAGAGTGGTAGACTCAACTTACTTTCCCTAGCAGAGGGTTGATCCTGACATATTTGGGCTTTTGAGGTTGTTGTTTTGTTTTGTTTTAAACAGTTTTATTCACACACCATACAATCCATCCTAACTATACAATCAATGGCTCTTGGCAAAATCACCTAGTTATGTATTCACCACTACAATCCACATGAGAACATTCTCATTTCTTCTGAAGAGAAAAATCCCATACCCTTTATATCGTCCTATCATTGACATTTAGCTTTGGTATAATGCCTTTGTTACCATTAATGAAAGACTATTATAGCATTACTGTTAACTTTATGCCTTAGTTTACATTAATTGTATTTTCCCATATAACACCCTATAATTAGCACCTTGTGATACTGAGGGGCTTTTTTTCTAGATCATGTAAGAACTCTCATATTGCTACAATTAGCCACCATCATTGTCCATTCTGGGTTTCGTTAAGGTATACAGTCCCAGTTTTTATCCTCTAGCTTTCCTTCTGGTGATATATACAACTCTAGCCTTCCTCTTTCACCTATACCCACACTCTGCTTTGCTCATTACACTTGCAGTATTGTGCCTCCATCACACGGCTTATTGTACTATTCATTTCTAGACCTTTACAATGAACCTTATTGAACATTCTGTACTCCTTAATCATCAATTGCCCAATTTCTGCTCACTTTCTATCTCCTGGCAACCTATGCTCTCAAATTTAATTCTCAAAGTTTGCTCATTATGATTCGTTCAAATTAGTGAGACCGTACAATATTTGTACTCTTGTTTCTGGCTTATTTTGCTCCACAGAATGTCCTTAAGCTTCATTCACCTCACTGCATGCTTTACGATTTCATTCCTTTCTGCAGCCACACAACATTCCATTGTATCATACTTGTTTTTTGAAGTAAACTTTAGATCCATTATTGAGTTTTCTTATGGACATTTTATTTTGTGAGGTTGTTCTCCATTAGGCAGAAAACTTTGCTTTTAATTTTTATTCTGTCGCCTTCCAATGTACATGATATTGAGCGAACCAATTAGCATTGCTAAGTGTTTCATCCTCCTTCAGTAATATGGATTTTTTTGTGAGCATCAGATAAAATAATCTATGTGAACATCTTTGGAAAGTGCAAAGAACAATGTTTGTGTGGTATGAAATCTATTACTGTAATTGCTTTTGATCCGCAGGTGAGAAAAAAAACTCATCTCAGAAACTACTCTTAGGTAAATGCATACCCTTTGGATCCTACATTTCTCTGCTCTTTATGCATTAATGACAAAGAAGAGGAAGCTTTCACAGGCTACTGGTGTTTGAAAGTGGAACACTGCAGTATTCTATTGTTTTAATAATGCCTTTCTTGCCTGAAGCATTAAGAAAACAATTGGAATCTCCTAGTTGTTTTTTCCTATCAATCTATAGCTATCATGCCACCTAGTGTTAAAATTCTGAATAGCGTTGCTCTCCCAGTGTGCTTTAAATCAGGTAATTATCTCATTAATCGAAGTACAATTTCCTCCATGCTTCCATCAAGTCTCTGTTTCTTAAATGCTTTAATATCGCTTCAGATTAAAGACAGATTGAGAGGGTAGTCCAAATTTCATGGAGGTATTTGTCAATGTATTGCATATGGCTTTAGAAGTATCCGTTTAGCACTTTGATAATGCAGAACAAGAGGTAATAAGGAAGATATTCTAAATTGTTCCTGAAGAAATAGGAGGTTAGTAGGTATAAGACTTATAGCACCATTATTAAGATTTTCAAGAGCTTTTTGTGGGTATCAATTAAAGATCATTAAAGTCATTCTTGTGTTTACATTTTTACAATGTAAACACTTCCCAATATTGCCTCTTTTAAAAGTCTATGTAAATGTGGGAGACCGGGGTTCTATTACTGGACCATGCACCCCCCAAAATAAGGCTTTGTAAGTATGGCCATTAAATACTAAACCCAACAATCAGCTAATTTGTGAGATGGAGGGGTTTTACTTGAAGTCAAGAATTTCCTCTTAGGGAAATGGGAAACAATTGACTATAAAAGATAGGGGTGGAATAGAACAAAAGCGGAAAACAATAAAGTGTTAGGGCTGTAACAGTAATGAGAGTTGCCGGTAAAAGGCCAAAGAGTCAAGGCAAAGAGAAACAAAATCTTAGAGGAGGACAAAAACAGTTACATTAACATCTCTATTAATGTACTTTTTTGCCCCTGTGAGCACTTTCTTTATCAGAAGCAAAAATAATAGGGAAAGCATAGTACAACCAAACAGAAAACTCAAGGAACAAAATGTCATTAAATTCTAATTAAAATAGTATAAATTAGGCTGAACATGAGATACATTGTTATCCAGGGACTTAAAACATTGCATTTAAAGTCTGTAGGGAAGTTCTCACCCAATGCAAGAGAGGACTGAGAACAACACTTCATATTGATTTACTGTATTAATACTTATTAACACAGTATGTTGTAAGTTGTCTTATTATCTCCATTTTACAGATGAGGACTTTGCCTAAGATTTTCGCGCTTGGTTACTGGGAGTACCTGGAAATCAAACCTAGGCATTCTGATTCACAGCTACACTTAAATTTCATATCATTTGTCCCTGACTCCACCACGTGTGAGTGTGTGGGTGCATTTATTTAAATTTTGGCTTGATATATAATTTGTTATGTAGAAGGAGTGGAAGTAGAGGTGTTGAATTTGTGAATCTCCCCAGTTTTAGCTAGTGTCCTGGCCAATGCAATAAGCTTTAAGCATATTTTGTAATTCCATCACTAAATAATGGATAGCTTTCACAAACGTTTAATACTCAAAAATTGTTCATTGAGTGAATGAATGAATGTTTAGTAAAAGTAGTACTCTTTATTTTCAGCATCGATTCCCTAATCAAAGCCTTCATCTTCTTCACACCTGGAATCCAATTCTTTCTACATATCACTCACAACAAACACCCCTTAAGACGAATGCCCCTTAATATTATTATGATTTAAAAAAAGAAAATCAATGTTCTAGTTATCTATTCCTGTATAACAAACCACTCAAAACTTGTGTAAGCACTGACTTTAAAAATCAATGTATTATTTTTCATCAACGTTCTTGGATTTAACTGGGCTCAACTAGGTGGTTTTCGCTTGGGGCCTCTCATGTATTTGCAGGCTAGGTGCTAGGACTGAAGTAATCTGAAGTCTTAAGTAGGTTTAACAGCAGAAATGGCTCCCACAAAATGGCTGGTGGTTATTGTTAGCTGCCAGCTGAGAGTTCATATGATACTGTCAACTGCAGTATCTATGTGTGGCCTCTCCAGATGGCTTGGGCTTTTCATATATTGGTGACTGAGGTCTTAGAGTAAGTATACCAAGAGCAAACACTTTAAAAGACATGAAGTGTGGAAGAAGTTCTAGGTCTGTAAATTGGCACATCACAATTTCATCCATATTCTGCCAAAGCAGTCACAGAACCAGCCCAGATTCAAGGCAAAAGGAAATAAACTCCATCTCTTGGTGGGGGTGGGGGGTAAGTCAGAGAATCTATAGCCATCTTCATTTACCTAAAGCAACAACCATAAAATATTAGTAATGGACATCTTTGTCTTCTTTTTTCTCCTCCTCCTCCTCCTTCTTCTTCATGTCATATATCTCACTGATCCTCAAATCTTCACATAACCCTAAATCTTATTTTGTACATGAGGAAACTGAGGAGGAAGACAGTTATATAACTTAGTAAAGGTTGTACATTTAGTAGGGACTCAAACATAGATCTGCCTTTGCCATTTTATTTCATCAGCCTCTCACCCTACCATGAAATCTGCAATGATTCCTTGTGTCCTCCCACATGAAAGCTAAATTCCTCTGTATAGTTTCTACAACATCCATAGTCTGACCTATTACTACTTAGACAATCTTGTATATCCGTGCTTCCTACACTTTTCCCTCCTTCTCCTAATGCCACTACTGTCCAGTAGATATTCTTTCAGCTTTGTCTTTGTTCCTTTAATGCAGGCTGCCTAATTCCATTCCATCCAGTATAAAGACTGCCCACTATTCATACTCTTTTCAAAGATCACCCATCTTCCCTCTAAGTATCTCCTTAACTATAGCAGCTCATACTGATTTTCCTTCCTGTGGAGCTCAAGCATGCTTTCTTAAGGTAATGGTTTGTGGACTTGTACCATTGCTGTTTTCAAATGTGTTAGTTTTGTCTTTCCGACTGAATCATAAAAGTGTCATGGCTATGACCGATGTCACCAAATCTGGCATTCCTTCCGAATCCCTTGCAATGCCCACTCTTTAAGGCTGGTTCTCCAGACCATTGGCAATAAGCAGCACTATGGTTCTTTAATCACACTGGGATCAACTGAAGCCCTTCACAGAACACTCTTCCATGGAATGTTATTTGAACCACCTAGCTTGACCATAATGAAGTCAACCACAGTATGAAGATGATACAGTCATGAAAATGTTGTACTTTGTTCACCCCACAGCTTTCTCAGCAAAGTAGATGGAAAACCCTGCAGAGCATAGTGTGCCCAGCGCAGGACACAGTTGATGACTTCATTCGTAATTCCTGAATTTCCATTAAAGAGCATTTTCCTTTCTGCTAAGTGGAGACTGAAATGCTTTTGATAGGATAATTTATTGTACAATTAAGAATGAAGCTTAAGGCAAAAGTTCACTAAGAGATCCTTTTAGAAGATCCTTGCCGTAGCAGTTCTAATCTGTTTTATGAGGGGGAGTGAGATGAGAAGTTTCTGGGCATATTGCAGGGAAGCACATTTTTCAAGGAAGGACAAAGGTAAAATGAGGAGACCAGAATACCTGTTAATAGTTTGCCTCTAGTCACATCTGCTAATGTCTCTAACTTCCCAACAGAGAAAAAAAAAAAAAAAAAAAAAGGATGTCCTAGGGCAGAAATCCTCCAGGAGGGAAAAAGAAATTCACTTGATAGCCTGTGAAGTCTCAGCCATTGGATATTAGCTCCCCCCACACCCCCACACACTTATACATACATATAACCACTCTCTTCATATTGGAATCTTATAAAATGCTAGCTTGAAATGTTGGGAGAAGGATAAAGTGGGACAATATTTTACAGTATCTTTCCCTGCTCTACCTACTTTATCCCACACAATTATTAAGTGCTTCTCTGAGCCATATTTTCCAAGTCACGATGTAAATCAACCATGAGTCTTAAACAACAAAGTGAATTGATCAAGCTCTCTGTGGTGTTAAGTCCTCAGATAGAGATTTTAGAAAATAGCTTAGTGGACAGGCTAAAGAATATAGCCAACCAGCTTGTCTTACTATTAACTTTACTTCACATCCTATCAGGGACAGGTAATTTTGTTTGTCTGCCTGTTTAATCTTAATAAGCCAACATGAAACCCTAACAACAATGCTAAAATCTCATTTCTGAGAGTCAGATGATTTCTGGTTACCAGAGGCACAATTTTCTATCTCCAATTGGCCAGGCATTTGACATTGACTAGAATGAGAAAAATGACATTATGGTCGGGAACTCAACCAATGTTTGCAGTTTATTTCAATTGTCTTGAGGCTAATTATCAGTAGAATTTGCTTGCCCTATTGTGTCTCCCATATTGAAAAATTTATTTCAAAACTATCAAAAAAATATGCTATGGAGTAAGGCATTGTTCCTGCAAAGAAAATTACAGACTTTTAAAATAATCTTTCTTGGCATCCCTGTCTATTCCAATTCTAAAGTACTTTCAGAATTAATTGAAATAGTTTGAATATGTATAGACTATTTAAGGAATCCAGAATGTCTCACTGTTCCCAGAAAAATCATTTCCATGATCCTTGGGAATTCTTTGTTTTCATCCTTGCCCCACAACATGGCTGATAACATGTTATGCCTTGGCTAAGTTAGAGCAAAGCGAAGAGGATGATGATTTTTCCAACTTTAGCCTCAGTGGTGGAAAATAGACCCTTGAAATTCATGGTCGCCATGACAGTTCCCGGGCCCTTCTCTCTGCTTTGGCCACATTCTGTTTCTGCCCCTCTGAGAATTTGGCTTATACAGGAGTGGAATATCTGCAAATTTAGTGTCTACCGTCTGTTCAAGGAGGAGGCAGTGAGAATGACTGCTACTACAACATGTGCAGACTCTTTCCCCCACCGTACCTACAAATAGAGCTAGGCAGTAATTAAGGCTTCCATAGCTGCAAAGTTAGGGAAAGAGTGAATCAAATTATTTTCTTCCTCACCTATATCAAATACGGAACCAGCTGTCAATGAAAAGCAGTTCTTCTCTATGCCTGGATGATACATTCCCACCCATTTTTTTTTCAGGCAGTACACAGTAATACTAGAGGTAAATAATTGCAGGGGAGGGACAAGAGATTAGGGGAAGTTTTGATTTGATATTGGGTAAGGCTGTGTTTATCAGTTCTTTGTCTCTTCAGACCAATGAAAATTGTCTAAAATTGAGAGTGTTGCTGATTGTACCACCAAGTGAGGACACTGCAAGACATAGTTTGCTATTTTGGACATTATCCGTGATGCCCAATGAATGGAGGGGCCAAAGGGTGCAATGATTGAGAAGTCAAAAGACACACTGTGATATATATATTACAATACTCCATTTATATAGTGTGTATTGTGTGGCTACATAAAGGAAGTATGTCATGAGGCATGTAACAGACCGAATTAATTTTGGAAACAATGTGGTGTGCAAAAATAAGCCAGAAACAAAAGAACAAACATGTGATGGTCTCTTTCAAAAAATACTTATAAGCAAATTGAAGCCTAGATTGTAAGCTCTTATAGCAGCCATGCTTCATCTGAGGTTCTAAGTACATGTCTAGATTCTGAGACAGTGAGCTACATGTGTATAAGCTGGGCTTCCCTGGAACCTGGAGTAATTCTATGGCACTTAAGACCCAGAAATGGAATGCTGCAGCCCTGAAAGTTAGCATAGCTATGTAAAATAACAGTTAAAGTAACCGAAAAGGAGATCAGGCTGCAATTAGAGATAAAAACAAAGCTGATTTGGCTGGGACTAAGGTAAATCAGAATTCAGGGTAAAAGATGATAGTATATGCACTCTAGACCTCCACCTACTGTATGAGACCAGAGGCAAAGAGGTTTATTGGGTCTAGAACCTAAATTTTCTATAACACACAATCTAAATCAACCTGTCTAGATAGCTCATTTAAACAACTCAAAACTCATGGAGCCCAGAACAGGAAGGAGGCCTTGTAATTCTGTATAGCTTAATGTATTACCTGGATACATTTCAGACTATAGTGGGCTGATAAGTAAAAAGTATTGGTAGAATCCCTTGAGGGACCAAAGAAAAATATGGAACTATTAAACTTACTGATCTGGGAAACCCCTGGTACCCTCTCAAACATTGGGGACTTGAAAAGAAATAGGCCAAGTCCTTGATTGGCCTATTGAAGGTTGCCCTTATGAAACCTATTTCTGTAGTGGAGTAGCTAAGACTACCTATAATGAGGCCTTCCAGGAAACCTCTTATGTTGCTCAGATGTGGCCTCTCTCTCTCTAAGCCCAAATCTGCAAGGAGACTCATTACCCTCCCCTGTACTTGGGGCTTGACATCCAGGGGTGAAAATCTCCCTGACAATGTGGGAGATGACTCCCAGGGATGAGTTCTGGTCCTGACACAATGTCATCAACAATACCTTTCGGACAAAAGGAAGGAAAGGAATGTAATAAAATAAGGCATCAGTGGCTAAGAGCGTTCAAATAGTATCAGGAAGGTGTTCTGGAGGTTATGCTAATGCAAACTTCAGCTAGATATTGATAATTCCTATGGTTTGCCAAACCCCAACCAATAGCATTACTGTTAACTCTTAAGAACACCTAAGGATCTAACTGAGACTGTATGAAAGTTTCATACCCTAATTTTAATATTCTGAAGCCTGAAATCTTCAGAGGGTTCCTAGGACAGATAAATCCTGAAACCCAGAGGGACTAGCCTCTCCAAGATTATCAAATAATTACATTCCCCATCCCTTATTGTTGACACATCTTATCAACCTGAACAAGTTAGAATGGTCATTGCCCAAAGATCCTCATAGCTTAGGAGAAGGATCAGAGGAGAAGGGGGAGAAAATAGGATTTAACAGATAAGCATGACTGTTGAATCACTATACTGATACATATTTTAACCTCCAGTGTTTTGGAGCAACTAAAATGAATAATCTGAAATAGTGGAATGATAATCTGTAACAAACTCTGAAATAATGTGCTCTATAACTACGTGTTAAAATGTACCTTGAAAATTATTGTTCTTTATTTCCTTATATTTTAAGATGAAAAGACATTAAAAATAAAAACAAAGAGATTAAAAAAAAGTATTAGGACTTTGGGTGGGCTCTAGGCATAATACATCTGGGATGCTTTACACTTGTGTATGATTCCTTTGCTATCTCTTCCCCAATGTTTTGGCTCAGACTGTTAATAAGATGGCTGCAGTGTTTCCCAGCATCACATCCAGATATGACAACCTCCAAAAGACAAAGAGTCTCTGTTCCTATGACTCTTTCTTGGAAGTGAGAAAACCTTTAAAATTCTCCTAAATTCCTTTCTTGCCTCATTCACAAGAATCAGAGCTCACACCCATTTCTGAATGAGTCATGAAGAAGCAAATCACAGTTACCACGATTAGTTTATGTCAATCACTGGAAAGTCAAGCAAAATTTTGCAATGTTCTGTTACTTTGTTATCTTGCTGCCACTTTGTTATTTAAGTGGTTAATACCAGAAAAGTATGGGAAATTCCAAGTTTCCCGGACATATTTATATACCAAAGTCACCTGGATGCTTACACTTACCTTCTCCATAGGGTCGGAAAAATAAAACTTAAAGTTTAGGCCCTGCTTTAGAATTTGCAGTGGAAATTTAGAAGCAAAATAATGTAGCAAGTCTAACTTCTAAATAATCACTTAGTGACAGGTGTTATTTATTGATGTTTGAAATCCTCTGTGCTTATGGTTTTCCTTTTGTTTTTTCTTTTTAAGTGAGATATTGAAGAAATAAAAAGGCTGGATACTAAATTTAATGCCAAAGTGAAATGCATATGTAAAACAACAACAAAAATGTTCTTTATGCCATAGCTGAGTCTAGGAGAATGGGTGAAAGTCAGTGCACTCAGAATAAATATCCAAGAAAATAATATTAAATTTAAATATGTATTTAGTTTCTGAAAAGGAAAACCTACATGTGGGAGGAAAGCTAGTGGTTTTTAAGTCTAGTGCACATCTGGTGCCAAAATTAACTTCCTAGTTACTTTTATTTCTTTTCTAGAGTCTGGTTGTATCTTGATCCAATTATCTTACCCTAGATTATGTGAAAAAATCATCAAAACAGGGAGTTGGAATATGAAAAAATAATTTTAGAATTACTTCTCATATGATGTCAAGCCACTGTTTGAATGAATCTTATATGAATGACTAGATTTACTTGTGGAGAATGGGATAGTCTTAAAACATATTCTAAATGAAGAGTCAGTTTCAGACTGAGCTAGAAAAAGCCAGTTACTAAGGTCTGTCAGTAGCACCAGAATTTTTCCATCCTTAAGGTTTTAGAGCTTCATGCCAATAAGTCAATCACTTCATCAGTTGTTCTCTGTTTCTGTGGCTTTTGGAATCTCTAGGATAACATTTTAAAAGTGAGCAGAATGAGATATCAGAATGAGGCATATATTTTGCTATAGGACTTGAGAAAGCTGTTGAGCCTTACAGACCTAATTAGGAAGCAATATTTTAAAAATCTTAACTATTTATTTTTAGGAGTAATATTACCAATAAATGAACTGAAGACTCTATTGCAGAAATGCACAAGAAAGGAGGATTATTAAACCATACTTTATATATATATCTTTGACTCTTGTTGTTCTTAGACTACAATTCTTAATGTAAGGCATTAAAATGTTATGGTTAATTTAGAATCATATTAACATTTAAGTGCTGTATATTTGTGGTCTAAAATGTATTATTTGAAGTATTTATTTAAAGAACTTTTTATACATTCAAACATAGTTATTGCAGTAAAATGAATGGCAAAATTGGTTATCAATCCTTTTTAATACATTGTTATTTACCATCTTGAAAGTGGTGGTTTTGTAACACTCTTTACATTTTTGCACTTGAATTCTGCTTTAATCTCCTCTTCATATTTATTTCAAAATATATTCATTTAAACGTTAGCTAAAATGTACACACAGCCAATGTTAAAGCTCACTGGGGTTTTCTGAGTGCAGTAAGATAGCAAATCTCATTTTACTGAGGAGATTTGGGCTCCATTCAAAGGAGGAAAAGAAAACAATTCAGAAAATCTCAAGATTGATAGTATTAGAGTATAATACCAGGATTTAGATGAGCTTTTGTCAATAAATTATTTCTGAACTCTATGCTTACAATGAGTCTGAATTAAAATAGAATTGGTCAATAAAAGTGGCTAACTCGCGGGATGAGTCAAAAACTAAAATGATCAGGTATCTTAAAGTAGTATTTTAATCCCAATTTTTTTATCACATTATATATTCAAAAATCTCAAACCAAAATCTAAGTAAAAATAGAAAGTACCTAAATGGAAAAAAAAAGAAGTCAGGTTTTAAAATAACAGTTTTTCAAGCATTACCTAATGTTTCCATATTGGTGATGGGGAATAATTATTTCTTTTGAAATGTTTCAAAAACGGTGGTGTTTCTGAAAAACATTACTTAAATAAACCCTACTTTTCCTTGCTTTTTCTCTCTCTTCACGTTCCCCCTTTCATTTTATTTTTCTACTTCTTCCTCTCAGGAAGTTTGAAAAAACTGCAAGACTTGCAAAAGCAGTTCTGGAAAGAACTGTTCTGACAGTTGCCAGGAGGGGATTGCACCAGTGATCCTGAACAAGAGGCATGGAAAATTATTCCAACCATAAGTTTTGCTGTAAAGTTGAAAAAAATCTGTGTCCTATCACATAACCCCCTCTTCTCCTGGCCCGCAAGAACTCCAATCCTGCTTCTCTTTGGGGAGTTACTTGATCTTCAGGTGATCCTTGTTTCACATCAGCTGATAAAGCCTTTAACCTCTAGGTAAACTATTTTACTATTTACCATTACATTTCGCATTTGAGTTTTTGTGTTTTTTATTGTGACAAAGTGTACCCAACATAAAATTTCCCATTTTAACTATGTTCAGATATACAATTCTGTGGAGTTAATTACATTCACAGTATTGCACTGTCACTACCACCATTCATTACCAAAATGTTTGCATCACTCCAAACAGAAACTCTGTACTCTTAGGTAACAATTTCCCATTCCCTTCACTCCCAAATCCCTGGTAACCTGTAATCTACTTTTAATCATTAGAAATTTGAAATGTTCTAGTTTTTAATATAAGTGAAACCATACAATATCTGTCCTTTTATGTATGACTTATTTTGTTCAACATGATGTCTTCACGGTTCATCCATGTTGCATGTATCAGAACTCCATTCCTTTTTATGGCTGAATAACATTCCATTGTGCATATAGACCACGTACTGTTTATCCATGTATCTGTTGATGGATACTTGGGTTGCACCCACCTTTTGCTTATCATGAATTATGCTGCTGTGAACATTGGTGTACTAATATCTGTTTAAGTGCCTGTGTTTTAGTTTCTTGGGCTGCTTAAAGCAGATACCATGAAATGCATTGATTTAAACAATGAGAATTTATTAGCTTACAGTTTAAGACCATGAAAATGTCCAAATCAAGGCATCATCAAGGTGATACTTTCTTCCCAAAGACTAGCTGCTGGACACCCTTGGCTCCTATCTGCCACGTGTCAAGGCACATGGCAGCATCTGCTGGTCTCTCTCTTCTCTTCTGGGTTCCTTGCTTTCAGCTTCTTGTTTTCTTTGCTTTTTCTCCTTCTGTATTCTTTCCATTTAGAAAAGACTGCAGTAAGACCCATCCTGAATAAAGCAGGTCACACCTTAACTGAAATAGCCACATCAAAAGATCCTCTTTAAGGGTGGGCCACAGTGGCTCAGCAGGTGGAGTTCTCACCTGCCATGCTGAAGACCTGGGTTTGATTCCTGGTGCCTGCCCGTGTGAAAAAAAAAAAAAAAGATCCTATTTAAAATGGGTTTATACTCTCAGAAATGGATTGGCTTTTCAAAACATGATTTTCTGGGGGTACACACAATTTCAAACCACCACACTCCACCCTCTAGACCCCCCAAAAGACATGTTCTTTCCATATGCAAAATACATTCATTCCATCACATTATCTCAAGAGCCTTAAATAATTTCTCTAACAATAGTAACCATGAAGACTCGTCAGAATTGGTAGTAGGTGTCATCTGTCCTGGGGCACAATTTCCCTCAGTCTGTGGAACTTTGAAACCTGGAGAACAAGCTATCTGCTTCTAATATGCAAAGGAGGCGGCAGGCATAGGATAATCATTTCCATTCCTACAGGGAGAAACTGCAAGGAAAACAGGGGTCACAGGTCTCAAACAATTCCCAAACCTGCAGGGCATACTCCATTAGATTTCAAAGTCTGAGAGTCATCTAGGGAACAATGTTTTGTCCTCCAGGCCTGATGGAACAGCAGCCCCACACTTTCCAAGTGCTTGTGTATCCCCAGGTTTTCCAATGCTCTCCTCAAACACTAGGGTGAAGGCTCCACGCTCTTCAAGCATTGGGGTGATGCCCAAGCCCTCTGCAATCCCCAGGGCATATTCTCCATGCTCTGTGAAAACTGGGACAGCAGCACTCTTCCTGAACAACAGGGTGTAAGGCCCACCCTCTCTAAGCTCCAGGGTAGACTCGCTCTTGTTCACACACATGTGTGGGCTTGCTTTCTTGATCTGAGAAGATGCCTTTGGTGTAGACCTCAGCTTCCATGCTTCTGACATTGAAGTGAATTTTCCTTCAATCTGCCTCTTTTACTATCTCTTTAGTCCAGGATGGCAGTGGTTCCATTCACACAGATCCCAAAAATGCTCGTCGATTTTACATGTAGTACCCAGGGGCCCAAACCATCAGATAGGAGGACTTTTCCGCAGATGTTTCCTGATAAGTACACCGCCAATCCTGACTTGAACTGAAATAGCTGACTGATTCTGTGTTCAGTTAAACTCTCACATGGAGCACTATTCTCTGAGGACTCACTTTTAGAAAACTCAGAATTTTCAAAACCAACAATTTCTGGTTTCTTTGTGCCCAAGAGTTCAGTTATCACCTAATCCTTTTCCTCTTTCATTTTACTATAAGCTACAAGGAGAAACCAAGCTGCCCTTTCCACACTTAGCTTGGAAATCTCCTCAGCTAAATATTCAAGCTCATTGCTTTCAATTTTTGCCTTCCAACTGATATCAGAATTCGATTTTGCCAAATTCTCTGTCACTTTAAAAACAAGGGTGACCTTCCTTTCAGTTCCAAGCAATATGCTCATCATTTCAATCTAAGGCCTTGTCCTAGGTACTTTTAGCATACATATTTCTAGTAACAGTCTCTTCAAAGCAATCTAGGCCTTTTCTATCAAGCACCTCACAATTCTTTCATCCTCTACTCATGACCCAATTGCAAAACTGTCTCCACAATTTTGGTACTTGCAATAGCAGCATGCCACTCTCCTGGTACCAAAAATCTCTTTGAGTTTCCTGGGCTGCTTAAAGCAAGTACCCTAGAATATTTTGGCTTAAACAATGGGGTGTGATTAGCTTACAGTTGTTTTTTTTTAATTTATTTATTAATTAAAAAATTAACAAATGAACTAAAACATTAACATGTGATCATTCCATTCTACATATATAGCTTACAGTTTGATGCCATGAAAATGCCCAAATGAATACATCATCAGGATGGTGCTTTCTTCTGAAAGGCCATTTGCCAGAGATCTTTGGCTCCTCTGCCAGATGGTAAGGAACATGGCAGCATCTGCTGGTGTCTTCTTTCTCTTCTGGGTCTCCTTGCTTTCAGTTTCTTGCTTCTGTTGCTTTCTTTCTCTCTGAGCTCATTCAATTTATTAAAAAAAACAAACAAACTCCAGTAATCATGCTAGGTTCCATCCTGAATAAGGGGGGGTCATACCTTAATTGAAGTAGCCTCATCAAAAGATTCTACTTATAATGTGTTTACACCCACAGAAATGGATTAGCTTTCAAAACGTGATTTTTTTAGTACATATTGTGTCAAACCACTGTCACCTGCTTTCAATTATGTTGATTATATACCTAGAGAAGGGTTACCAGGTCATATGGTAATTCTATTTTTAAAATTTTGAGCAACCACCATATTGTTTTCCACAGCGGCTGTACCGTTTTATGTTCCCACCCACAATGTACAAGGATTCCTATTTCTATGCATCCTTACCAAAACTTGTTATTTTATGTTGTTTTTAAAAATCATAGTCATCCAAATGGATGTGAATTGGTATCTCATTGTGGTTTTGATTTTGTTTCTTTAATGACTAATATTGTTGGGCATCTTTCATGTGTTTACTGATCATTTTTATGATTTGTTTGATAAAATGTCTCTTCAACCCCTTTTGCCATTTTCTACTTGGGTTTTTTATCTTTTCTTGTGGTTGAACAGTAAGAGTTCTTTATAGATTCTGGATATTAAACCCTTTTTAATACATAGAATCCAAATAATTTCTCCCATTCTGTATGCTGTATTTTCACTTCCTTGATAATGTCCTTTGTGCACAAGAGTTTTTAATATTGATGAAAAATTCCAACTTACCTATTTTTCTTTTCTTGTTCATGCTTTTGATGTAAACTCTAAGAATTTATTTCCTAATAAGAGGTCCTGAAGAAATCCCTGATGTTTTCTTCTAAGGGTTTTGTAATTTTGTTCTTATATTTAGGCCATTAGTCCAATTTGAGTTACATTTTGTTTATGACATGAGGTTGGGGTCCAGTTTCATTCCTTACATTTGGATATACAATTATCTCAGTGCCATTTATTAAGAAGACTACTTGGCACCCCTGTAAAAAATCAATTGGGCATAGATGTATGGGCTTATTTCTGGACTCTAAATTCTATTCTATTGGCCTATATGCCTGTCCTTGTGTTATTACCACACTCTGTTGATTACTTTAGCTTTGGAATAAGATTTGGAATCAGAAAGTGTAATGCCTCCAACTTTGTTCTACTTTTTCAAGAAGGTTTTGGCTATTCTGGGCTTCTTGTGATTCCATAAGAATTTGATAATTGGTTTTTTTCATTTCTGCAAAGAAGGCTGTTGGAACTTTTATTGTAATTACATTGAGTCTGTAAGTTGACTGGGATAGTATTGACATCTTAATGGCATTAAATCTTCCAAACCATGAATATGGGATAGCTCTCATTTATTTAGGTCTTCCTTTTAATTTCTTTTAGTAAGTTTTTACAGTTTTCATTGTATAAATCTTTTACATCCTTGATTAAATTTATTTCTAGATATTTTATTCTTATGGTTGTTGTAAATGGAATAGTTTTCTTAATTTCCTTTCTGGATTGTTCATTGCTTGTATATAAAAACATCACTGATCTTTGTCTGTTGATCGTGTGTCCCACCACTTTGGGCTCTAGTGCTTTTATTTTAATTTTTTTTAAGATTTTCTAGATACAGAGTCATGCCATCTGTGAATAGGGATAATTTTACTTCTTATTTTCCAATTTAGATATCTTTTATTACTTTTTCTGGCCTATTTGTTCTGGCTAGAACTTCCTGTACAATGTTGAATAACAGTGGTGACAGTGGACATAGTTGTCTTGCACCTGATCTTGGAGGGAAAGCTTTCAGTCTTTCACCATTGAGCATGATGTTAGTTGTGGGTTTTTCATATTGGCCCTTTATTGTGTTGAGGAAGTTTCCTGCTGTTCCTGGGTTTTCGGGTGCTTTTATCAAGGAGAAGGGTGCTGGATTTTGTCGAATGCCTTTTCCGCATCCATTGAGATGATCGTGTGGGGTTTTTACCTCCATTCTATTACTGTGGTGTATTACATTGATTCCAAATATAAATATTTGAAACATTCAGTAATAATATAGTAACTCTCCTAATGCATATTCAGCCCCATTAGATGAATGAATATTAGCTGAAGAGGAAAGCATCATTAAGAAAGTGATTTAATACATGCCCTTTAATCTAATTGGTTATTTCACTGTCAAGTAACACGTTGGTTTTATTTTAAGTTAGCAAAATAAAGTAAATTATCTTGCTAAAACTTAAAAAAAAACATGACAAATAGTAGATGTACAATAAACTTTACTGCATGAATGAACAATAGTTTCTGATACTTCACGTATATTCTCAGAATAATCATGAAGGAGGAAAAGTTGATAGCTTTGGTGGGGAAGTTGGTAAAGGGCGGGAGACAATAGCCAAGAGTCTCATTTTCTACTCTTCGGGGTAGCTAATTGGAATTCCCTCTGAATCCCAATAAAAATTTTGCTACTAATTTATTCTTTCATTTATTCCACAAATACTTGAAAATCTACTGTATGCTGCACACTCTATTGGAACTGTGGAGAGTATAAACATGAAAAGGACATAGTTTTAACATAAGGACCTGACCTTGGTTCAGTTCTCCGGAAGGATACCCTTAGAAGGAGATTGTTGTGCAGGTGATTTATTGAAGATGTGCTTGCAGGAGGATCTGAAAAAGGAGTGGAGGAAGCACAATAAGGAAAATGAGGAAGCCAACAGTGAAATAATGGCAGACAAATCCTGGCAGAGAGTAGATCAAGATTCATACCACAGGGTGGTATGGAGTATAAATTAATCTCAAAATTATTCCCCATGACCTCCCAACAGCCAAAGAAGCTGGGATTCCAGAAGCCAAAATCTGTCAATCATTGATCAAGAATTGCTCCAGGAGCAGCAGGAGGCAAGTTATTACCCAAGCCCTTCCTTCTATCTGAACAAAGTCACTCCAGTAACATTCTTCCCCAACATGAGCTCGCATTAGAAGCGTGCTGCCTTCTACCCTTGCTTTCCAAAAGATGGGTCTAGATGGAGTGCCAAAATTTCCCATTATAGATACATACAGTCAAGTAACTGTGAGAAAAATGTAGAATAATGACAGAGATGAGTGTTGAAAGGACCATGAAAGAGTTACAGACAACTGGCTGTCAGGCTTCAGTGGAGGACAAAACCAGGGGGTTTCTGGAAAGACTGCATGGACAAGTTAATATTTGAGGTAGACTTTGAACATTGGGTATGCGTTGACATGGATGGGAACAGTTCTATGCACTGAGACCAGTATTAGTAGTCACAAAAAAGGGAACCATTATAAAGCATGTCTGACTAAAATTAGATCTGTCCAATTTAATTAGAGCACAGAGAATATGTAGAGAATGAATAGGAGACTGGGCGATAATAATAGTGTGTGGGCAGACCAAGCAGATTCTTGAAACCCAGGATTCAAAATGTGAACTATAAGTGGCAGGCATCAGGGAGAAGCTATTGAAGGTCTGAGTACAATGGCTGATTGAGTACAAGAATGATTCCCAGCTCTAATTGCACACTCTCTGTCTGTCTATTTCAGGGGAATATTTGAGAATTCTTAGCAAAAGCCAATTTCACTTTCTTTACTTTTAATTTTGCAAATAAATATTATTTCAGATGCCATATTCTTGCTACAACAATGAAGGGACACCTTCTCTGATGTAATTACAAATCCAAAGAGCATCACAACTCCAAAAAACAATTTTTTGATTCAATCACTGGAAGTTCTTATTTTTCACATTTGTTCAGAAGCCCAGAGGACTTCTGGGCTTCTAAACAAAATCCCTAAAATGAACCCGACATAAGCAGCCACAGGGCTGTTGGAAAAAGCAACAGAACAACCACGACATCTTGGCTCTCAGTCCACTGCTCCTTTTATTGGTGGTTAGCATTGTGTAGGGGATGGCTGCTCACTGCTATTGTAATTGACAGGTGAACAGCTTTCACTTTCACAGTGCACACGCTGCAGTTCGAGCATTCCCTGTTACCCAATAGGAACTTCCTTTGTTGGTGTCCTGGGAAGAGGACAGAGGCAACCATTTCATTCAGGCCTTGGTCGGAAAACTAAAGAAGATGAGTAATGTTGCCAAGAAATCTGTAGCTGTCATTCAATTTATTATGGGTTTGGTCTCTTAGGAATGTCAGTATAAAATAAATCCGGGAAAACAAAAGAGAGTGTATTACCGAAGGGAGCTGAAGAAGGTTTCAGATCATTCCATTAAATCAGGGGATAGCCTAGGGCCTTAGCATGGGCATCAACTTCCATAAGATGAATAATAAAAACAACTTAACATTATGGAGCATTTTATGTACCTGACAGCTATATATTATATTTATATCTATATAAATATGATCTATTTATTTTTCAGAGATGAAGAAACTGAAAAAAATAGTTCACAATCACAAACCTAGTAAAGTATTGGAGTCAGGATTTGAACCCATTCTCTCTTTCCAGAAACTGTGCTTAGATGTATTATTCAACATTATCTCCTAAGGGTATTTGAAAAGGCTTTCTGTTTCTATTTGAAGCTGTTTCTGGCATGACAGTAAGAAGATTCTCTATGGGCATTAAGTAGGGTACTTTGCATCTGTTGCATATTGCACTGTGCCCTACATACATCAAAGAGATTGTGGAATCCTTGTAGCTCCTATCCATCTCTCAGAGATATGGATTGTGTCCAAACAAGGAAAACATAGAGTAACTGCAAAGTGCCTGCAGTCTGTCTAAGCATAACTAATTTGAAGAGCAATTATCATTGAGTCCAAGGCTTTAGAAAGTGTGAATATAGATGTAAACTATTTGGCAGATAAAGACAAGAGGAGGGGAAGAGGGCAGTAGTAATCAAGCCAAGGGAGTAAGGTATGCAGAATCCTGGTAGGGCAAAGATGCTTTAGTTCTCAGCCACAGAGAGGTACAAAACAAACTTGGAGATTGTGGATCCTTGATGGAACATGAGTAGGTTTGGCAGAGGGATCAGGGAAAAAGAAAAGGGGCAGAGACTTTCATAATGGAAGGAGTAAAGACATAAAACCGCAGGGAAATCAAAATCCCACAGTGACTCCCCATTTCACTTAGAACAAAAGCCAGAGTCCTTACTATGACCTCTAAGGCCTTAAATATTACTGCTTGCCTCTTTTTCTCTCTGATCTGAGCTCATACCACTCTCCATCTTGCTCATTCCCTTCCAACCATGCTGACTTTAGTATCCACTGTACACACTGGGAAGATTTGGTCTAATAGTTTGCATTGACTGTTTCCTGTATGTGGGAAATGATGAAAATGACAGAAAGACAACTAGGGGATGTTTTCCTCCAGTCATATCCATGGCCATCACCTTTACTTCTCCTGTCTTTGATCAAATTATATTTTCCCCAAGATACCTACCCTTACCATCTCATTTAAAATTGTAACCTGTTCACATCAGCCTCCTCCAGTTCATTATCCTCACATTTTATTCATTACAGCAGTTAATGGAGATTCTAATTCTCTTTTACTCAGCTGCATGATAGGGCTGTACTTCACTACACTTATAAGTTTGGCTTTCCCAACTGATTTACTTTGTCTAATGAAATATGAACAGAAATGACATGTATCACTTCTAGCTGCAAGTCTTTAGGAGCCAACACTTAATTTTCCACTTTTCCTTCCCATTGCCATAGCAACCAACCACACTCCAGATGATGAAGTGAGAAATAAAATCATTGTTAAAGACATTAAGATTTGGGAGTAGTTACATTGGCAAAATGTAGTCTCCCCTGACAGATGTACTCCCTCCATTTCTTTTTTATCACAAAACGTATCACCTTCTAACATAGCCCATATAAGTTACTTCATTCTTACATCTATTATTCATTGGCTTTTGCCCTCAACATGAATATGCATTCCAGGATAAAAAGAGAACTTTTTCTATTTCACCTTGTATCTCAAGCTCTGAATACCATGTGCCTGGCATTTGGTAGGGGCTCAAGAAGTATTTTGGAGAATGACATGACCAATCAATCGTGTGGTTTTTCAAAGATCATTAGGAAAAATAGGGGATCAAATTATGGAAAAATGAGGATACATTAATAAGATGACAACCCTGGAATCATCAAAGAAAGGGTTTATTTTAACGGGAACGTTGGCTTCCGTATTTTAAACTACAAGCCTATGGATGTGGAAAAAACAGGAGCAGCAGGCCCTACAGATATGTGGGAGATTAAAATTTTAGATTGGGAACAGTATATGTAGAGGAACACTTGAATCAAATGGTTAGACTGTATGGAAATGATTAATTTATGGAGTCAATAAGAAGATTCCATTTGAAGCACAGATTGAACTGAATCAGTCCCACATAACTAAAAAATAATTTTTAAAAATGCAGTGTGCTCTTATATACAGAGTCTGCACAGGTCAAAAACTTGGTCTGAGAAAGGGTGAAGAAAATTGAAATTTCAATATATTTGTTAATAACTTGTATCACTTAGAGAGGAATGCTAGGATAGTGACCTTTTTTTAGCAAACACCATAATTAGATTATTTCTTATGCCAATGTTACCCCTTAGACTAGTCTAGGTTGCATGTTGAGAGATAAATTGCTTTATGGATCAAGTAATAGGCTGTAGAATATGTTTTTGCTAAGCTAAAGTCTCAGTTTTTGGGAAACGTTAGAACAGGCAGAAGAGAAGACAGACAGTTGTTGAAATACAGTTTAAGAAGAAAATACATTAAGATATAGCAGGTAGTAGAAATTGCCAGGAAACTTTAGAGAATAATGATTTCATACTTTTTTTTTTTTTTTTTAAACATGGGCAGGCACCGGGAATGGAACCCGGGTCCTCTAGCATGGCAGGCGAGCATTCTTGCCTGCTGAGCCACCATGGCCCGCCCAGATTTTGTACTTTTAATTGTAGTGGATTCTTATTCCATGCTGTTCTGACCACTCCATTACCCAAAGTGGATTCCACAAAACAACTTTATGTTCATGCTATTTGGGAGAAAGTAGGAGGCTAGTGAAGGTGAAATGTTGATGAACGTGAGTGGAAAGAGGTCAGCAGTGGCAGGAGAAGAAGCAGGAACCAAATCTTCCGGTTGAACAGACAGTCAGTGACCAGAATTTAAAGACCGTGGGAGTGTCCATGAGCATCCTGAGGAAGACTTTGCACTTTCAAATTCAGGGTAAAAAGATAAAAAATAAATAAATAAAAAGATAAAAGTGTATTGCTTAAATGCAATCTCTAGTAAATCAAGCAGATTAATAATGCATAAAAGCTGAAAGTAAGATGTAAGGAAAATAAAAACAGCAAACCCTCTTCCTTTCCCCCATTCAAATGGACCTCAATAGAGGTGAGCATTATTAACAAATAATAAGCGTTGCAAGTTGGGTCTTCTGGGAAGCACAGCCTTAAACAGAGACGCTGTGTAAAGAGGCTGGGCATTTCAACTCTGGCAGTGGTTATTTTGTGCAGGCCCAGTGATCTTGGGTGAAGCAGGTCTCTGTATTCAAAGACGATTTCCAGAGAAAGCTGACAGACAACAGCTGCCAGCAGGCTGTCCTTCCAGTACCCAGAGTGTGGGGAAAGTCCTTCAATTCTAAACAGGGCTCTGGGCAGCACACAGCAGTATCCATTATCATACCTTCCTAGACATCTCATCTATGCACTTCCTAGTATCATTTGACATATAATACAACATAAATGACAAAATATAAATTGGCATAATCATAAATACAATCATAACACTTGTTATTGTTCCACTTGCTTTTTATAAACTAAGTCTTAGAGCTCTCTTTATTTTACTGTATAAAACTCTTACCCATTCTTGTAAACGATAGCCTAGTATCCAATTTACTGTTTTCCCATAAATTCAATTAATACTTCTTGTAAGAATGAATCTTTTATGTTGTATTCTAAGGTTTTCTATTATAAAGCCACAGCGAACTTAATTATTTCAGTTTGTTCACATGTCGGGATTTTCCTTAGCATATATTTCTAGAAATGGCCTTTCTGGATCAAAAATACAGATAATTTAAGTTGAGACACATGAAGCCAAATTCCCTTTGAAAGCTGCTGAGCCAAGTCATGAGTCCTTGACTAGTACGAGAGAATGCGTATTTTCCCATAGCTTTGCCAAAACTGGTGCTGACAGTATTTCTTAGTTTTTGTCAACATGATGGAAAATAGTGTGTCATTGAAGAAGTATCGAAATTGGTTGTGTAATTGATTTAACTTCATATCATTGTCCATTACTATTTGTTTTTCCTCTGAATTACCTGCTCATATTGTTTGCTTGTCTTTTGAGTTGTTCACCTATTTTCTTCTTCATATGTAGGCTTGATTTAAATCCATTAACTAAATCTTTGGTTTTCTTTGGTCAATAGCTTATATATAATTTTTTGTTTATAGAATCAGAGGCCATGAGAAATTTTTAAAGGCACAATGACTAAATACCCTAGTGCAAAAAACACCAATGAATCAAAAAGGAGTAATGATAAATACTAACAAAATAATTTTTTCTCTTCCCCAAACATTGGGATGCATTGTCTAATAGGGTTGTTACAGCAGTCCGGAGTCTTAAGCAGGAAGGAAAGAAATCATGCTAGATATTTCAAACACAGGAGATTTAATATATGGAATTGTTTATAAACATATTGATTTAAGGTTTAAAATTTTCATTTGATGGTGAAAAAAATAAAGAAAATTTCAGAAAATAATAAATGGGTAGTTGCTTTCCTTGCCTCCTCCATATCTTCTGGCTCCCAATGCTGGGCCAATTCAAGGAAAAACTTTAATAAATTGGTTATCTTTACTTCCCTCTCAATCCCCCTTTTGTACCCACCATCCTACCTGTAGTATCAAAGTATTTTCTTTCCCTCAAACAATGCATGTCTCTAGAGCAGTCTTTCTGCCAGAAGCCCTCAGAAGGAAACAAGAACCCATTTATTTTATGAAGCTATTGGTCAATGAGTCAGCGGAACCACAGTAAAAGAAAATTACTGAACCCCCCAAATTCATTTCTTCTGGAAGATATTAGGAAACTGGGGGTGGTGTGGGGGTACACAGGACAGAGAACAAGTGTACATGTTAGGGAGAGCTGTGTTTCAAACCATCCCATGGCCATGTGTCATTGGCTGTGCCTACAGATATCTAAAACTCCAGAAATCAACCCACAAACTGTAGCCACTTTCCTTTTCTCTTGTGAATTGGAACATTAGGTAACAGCAGAGTGTTTAGAAGTTTTCAGGGATGAGGATAGAGTGATTTTGTCAGAGGAAAGCCCTATGAGTGTATTTAAGGTTAGAGATGGGAGTTAAAGGTTAAAATCAAAATCTTAAGTTCAACTGTCAATCCTCATGCTACCTTTTCTTTTTTTTTTTCTTGGCATGGGCAAGCTCGGGGAATCGAACCCGGGTCTCCGGCATGGCAGCAGAGAATTCTGCCACTGAGCCATCGTTGTACTGTCCCCTCATGCTACTTTGTGACTTTAAAAAGGATTCATACACCTTTTAAGCCACAGTATCTACATGGCTAAAATGTGAAGATTTGACAAGACAAACTCCAAGAAACCCTCTCTGATTTTATATTCTGAGGTTTATGATCCTGGCTTTCTCAGTCTCTAAGTAGTACAGATCCTCTACTAAGAAGGAGACAGCACGTCTTTCACTGCTTTAGAGGAATTAAAGGTATATCTGCTGAATGGGAAATATTCTGATAAGTAAATCTAGAATTTCGGACTGCATCACGTCATCCAGTGAGCTTGTAAAAATTCAGACATTTAGGCCCCTCTGTTGAATGTTCTGACCCGGGAAATTTTAATGTGATCCCCAATGCCTGCAATTTTATCAAGATTGCTAGGCAATTGTGATGCATTCCAAAATTTGAGAACCACTGACTTAAGAATTTGACATTTATATATAATTTCTGAATTACACATTGGTCTAATTTCCACGTCAAGGATTTAGAGAGACTTAAGTGGTTTTTCCCTCTGTAATTTTGCTCCCACACATTCTCCCTCTCACTGTAGAAATCTGTTTGTTAGGTAAACTTTGCACTTCTAGTAAATCATTCTTTTCAAGATGTAGACCCTTTGAAAATTGTTAGTTGCTCCGGTTATCATTTTGTGGTTTTAAAAACTTAAGTTGTGAAGCACACTTCGCAAGTCTTTCTGAGAATGGATGCTCCAAAGTTGGAAAGTGCTGTGTGGGAGGCTCTGAGCATAGAATGAGGTGTAGTCCACTGTATTCGTTATGTCGGCATAATGTTAGTGATTAACATTTATATTATGGGTTTTAAAACAGTTGAATTTAAGTTATACCACCCTTCCCTGATAAATTGCAAGCTGCAATTTTTATGCTAGTGTGGAATATAGTCTTAGTCTCATTTTCCCTCTGTTCACAAAGGGGCATCCCTCCTCCTGAATAAACACAAAGAGCCCCTTCTCTGCATTCGATCCCATTCAATCCTGAATCCCTAGGGCTTTGTCTCACTGCCTTATTCCAGGCGTTCTATTACATCCTATCTCGCTCTCATTTATGATAATCACTCTGTACCTTTAAATGTGCACCGATTTCCTCATCCTTTGGAAGAAAAAATAAGAAAGTATCACCTATATCTGCTGTCTTTTTAAATTAGTGTCTTATTTTTCTTCTTCTTATGACCAAATATTTCAAATGAAAGTCCATGAATTCCTTTTCTATTTCTTCATCACTTACTCATCCATAACAATGACTTATTATTTGCTTTTTCCCAGTACAAAATCTTGCTTTAACTACTAGCTTTCTCTGTGTGTGTAGATAGGAATTCTATAAAGTACAAGATGCATTCCCACTGCTCAGCTCTCCTCAAATGCAGAGACAGATTCCTGGTTTCAATCTGATAAATTGGTGTCATGAACCCAGAGGCTTTTCCCCCTGATCTATTTGACCACCAGTTGCATGATTAATCCATCTGAATCCAACCTTGCTCTCTGCACCCTGAGCCCTATTGTAACAATTCATGCAGGAGGACTAGAGGTGGTTCTAGCAGTCATGGACTCGATCATTTTACAGAAAGAGTAGCTCTGGTTCTTGATTGATCATTGCAGAGCTGCAGGTGAGGGAGCTGAACTCAAATTTGTGTTCACATTGCAAGCTGGCTTTTGGCACTCTAACGGGATTCCACCAGAAAAATCCAGTGAAATTTTAGCCTTTCCATTTCCACTTAAGGATAGATACACTTTTCAGAACAGTGGTTACATGGATAAAATTTACATGGCTAAAAATATAGTCCCTAAAGAATGTGTCACCAGCACATTGAAGTCTATAGAAATGGGTGCCTTAAAAATATAGCAAATTTTACAGACTGCATCATGCGTCATCTTGTTTCCTCCAGTCCTTTCTTTCTGCACTATGCTTACTTCTTCCTCATTGGCTCCTCTTTATTTCTCCCTATTTATTTCTGTTCTATGGTATTTCTTCAGACTCATGTTGTATTGCTAGTTCCTAGCTCCCAATTTTTGCCTACATCTCTCCTCTGGTCTAACACTTCCATGGTTGGCTTCACCAGTAATGACCGCCTTCTTTCAAAATTCTGGGATTTAATGGCTTGGGTACCGCCCCTACAGGAGGCTCCTCTTAGCACAATTCAGCCTTGTAGGCAAACAGTCAGACCAATTATAATCCTCATTAATCTTCCTTCATTCTGAGCATTACATGATGGTTTTATCATGCCACTAAACACTACGGCATAAACCTTCTGCCATTTTTTACTGCTGAGTCCTGTATTTTGATATTAAAAAGCATAAGTAAAACTTCTACCATATTTAATATTGTGCTGAAAGTTGCTTCTGTAGTATCTTAGCTTGCCAGGGTTGCTATAACAAATACCACAGACTGGTTGGCTTAAACAAGAGGAACTTATTGTCTCACAATTTTGGAGGCTGAAAGTCCAAAATGAAGGTATCAATAGGACCCTGCTTTCTCTGAAGTCTGTAGGGTTCAGGTGGTGGCTTGCTAGCAGTCCATTACTCAGTCTCACCTCTTTTACATGACTGCCTGTCTTCTGTCTCCTTTTCTTGTGTCCAAATTTCCTCTGCTTATAAGGACGCCAGTCATTTTGGATTAAGGTTACCCTGATTCAATTTGGCCTCATTTTAACTGATAGGATCTGCAGAGATTCTATTTACAAATGGGTTAATATCTAGAAGACCAGGGTGGGGGGGGAGTGTGCTAAGATATGATTTTGTGGGAGATATGATTCAATCCATAATATTTACTTTAAAATGTGGGAGGAACTGTGGTTAAATTTTAAGGACATGGTCATTAGTCTTAAAAACATCTGGATGGGTTGAAATTCCAGCTCCATCACTTACTAAAAGTGTGGTAGTTAGGTTCAGGTGTCAACTTGGCCAGGTGAAGGTGCCTAATTCTATTGCTGTGAACCAGAGTCAATGGCATATGAACCTTATCTGCTGCTGATTACATCTGCAGTTGGCTAGGAGGCGTGTCTGCTGAAATGAATGATGTTTGATTTAATTAGCTGGAAGCTTAAATGAGAGAGCTCAATGTACCACAGCCCAAGCAGCTCAGTATACCTCATCTCAGCACTCGTAGCTCAGCTCAGGCTTTTGGAGGTGCAGAAAGGAATCACCCTGGGGAAAGTTGTTGGAACCCAGAGGCCTGCAGAGAAGGCAAGCAGAGATTGCCCTGTGCCTTCCCATGTAAGAAAAAATCTCAGTTGAAAGTTAGCTGACTTTCCTCTGAATAACTGTACATTTTTAACTAAATAAATCCCCTTTTATTAAAAGTCAATCCATCTGGCAGCTTTGGCAGACTAAAACACTCAGTTTGTGCTTTAATTGCATCATCTGTGAAATTAGAATACTAAAACACACCTCACATGATTATTGTAACAATCTCATAAAAAATATTTGAAAATCACTGAGCATACAGTAAATGACTGACACACAGTAGGTGCTCAAAAACTGAAGGCAAATAACTCAAGTGAAGTTTCAATTCATTAAATAAATTGTTTAATTCCCTAAGGGGAGGAGACTCTCTGCCACTTATAACCTGTAAATCACTTCTTCTTACTGGAATATGGATGAATGTTGGTCTCTTTAACAGGGATGAAGTAGGGGAAATCAGTTGGAGGAACAGAAAATTGCTACATTTGATCATGGCCATCTGTCCAAATTGTACTACAGTGTAGTGAATCTTTATAACAGAAGTCATTTTGATCTTCTCCATGGGGCTTTGGCAAATGTAGTTTATTATTGTTTGAGCTTTACATTATGGACCCAAGTTATGAATGATGGGAAATAAATACTATTATAGCTTGACTCCACTTCTCAGGAAGGTGACTAGAGTATTGATGTCATTTTTGTCTGACTCACTGCTTAAATAGTTTAAAGGGGTAGAATTGTAAGAAAAAAATATATATGTAAAATCATGCATATACAATTTCATATATCTTTTTTTGTCCACAACAAACCTATTTTATTTTTGTAAAATAAATTCAGAATCCTTAATCTACCTAGAGAAATGCATTCTTATTCTATAGAACTGGATTTAAGAGACAGAATAAGAGCTTGGCTAAGTCGAGATTTACATTATATCTCTTTTTAAAATCTAGAAAATATTGTTATTGTTGTAAAGAAGATGGCACCTCAGATTGGTGCAGCCAAAGGAACTCACCTTCTCACAGTCTGGCATTTTCTGCTTCTGAGCCATCCTCCACCTGCTGGAATCCTTCTCCTCAGCACTCAGGTCCCCTGCCTGCCTCCACTAGTTCCAATCCTGTTTTAGGTCCTTTGCAGTGATAGCTACAGGCATTGGGATGGGTGTTGCAAAATAGTTACAGACGTGAATAGAAGAAGTACAAATGTGTCATTTGGGAGCTATCCAACATCAGGGATGCTTCCAACATTAGGGATATATGGTTAAAAAGAAAGAAAAAGAAGAAGCTGGGAAAAGCAGCCGGAGGAACAAAAAAAAAATCGATGTGACGGGTAAGAGAAACCTACCTCTATACCACTCTCACTCCTGTTTCCCTTTCCTATATTGTGACTTCTCTCTTCGCTATCCTGGTTTTACTTCCTCAGACACGTCTAATCCAGATTCCCTAACCGCTCACACATGAAGTCCCTAACTCCACCCATTCTCATCTCCGCCCATCCTTTTTACTGTCCTGCCATAAGTCCATTTCCGCAACCACCACCACCATCCACACATACAGGGGTTTATTAATCAGCGATGAATGATCAAGTTGGCAAAACTCAAAATGATAGAAAATACCCTTGCAGACTGAATATGTAAGACAATATATATATATATATTCCCTTACTACATGATATGACTAACCGGAGAAGATTGAGCTCTCCAAAATAATGATAGGGCACTATAAAAATGCATGACTTTATTATTACTATAACCACTGTTTTGCTTTCAAGTTGGGTAGGTCTAGGAAACAGCAGGTGTTTATATTCAACTAGCCAGCCTCATTTAGCTGCAAATGCCAGGATATTGAAAGTTCTAGAGGCAATTCTGAATATGGATAATATAGCATCATGTGGCAAACCATTTATTAATCTCTTTAAGCTAAAACTTGTACACATTATTTCTATAAGATCCTTTTGCCCAAGAGCCAATGTAAAAATTCATAAATTTTGAAGATTATAAAACCTAGAATTTCATAGTATATTCCAACTGCAGTAATGAGTGTTATCCATAAATCAGCAAAGCCACAGTACAGTTGGTTATTGATTCAATCATTCCATCATTCAATGTCGTTTCATGAAGTGTTTTTGTTTTCTGATAGTGCACTATACTAGTTCTTGTGAGGGAAACATGAATACATAAACAGCTATCTTTATATTCTGGAAATTTATGGTCTAGCAAGGGAAAATGGCATATAGTTAAATAAATAAACCAGAAAATGTATATTATAGAAATTCTAAAGGAAGACAAATCACTTTCAGAGGAAATGAGCAGAGAAGTTTAAATAGAGCTGACGGCTTTTCAGCTGGACATTGAGATAAGATTTTGCTTTTCAGAAAATTGAAGAGATGATTATAACAATAATGCCAATTTTAATATCAATGACACAAAAGTCACGATGATAGTTTTCATTTCCGTAGCACACTCTGTATACCAAGTACTATTCTGGACCCTTTCCCTGTCTTATCTCATTTAATTCTCAAAAAAAAAACCCAGTGAGACAGGTCTTATATACTTATTTGGGAAAAGAGGAAATTAGGGTTTAAGGAAGTAAAGCAATTGGTCAAGTCTACAGAGAAGTCTGTAACTTGAAAATAGGCTGTTGTACAACGTTCAAGCTAATGTACTGGTTCTGGCTTACTTTTTCTTGGATCCTTTCTTTGCCCCTCCCTAGCTCTGTTTTGTATCATGTGATGGCAGGGCCATGTACTTAGTTGATTTTAGCCACTTTCAACCAGTGAAAGGCACTGACAGGAGATAGGAGGATAAGAAAACAGCTAAGATTTCTTCCATTCTCTCTCTACTTTGGGAGGCTCCTCCAGGAGGAAATGTGTAAACACCATGGCTCTAGCTCATATGGAACAGAACTGGCTTTGATCTCAAATTGGGGAAATATTAGCTACATCTAGAAAGGTAATAGACTTGTTTTAGAAGAGAAAGGAATTCTGGAAGTGGAAGATAACTGTAATAGGTTTAAAAGGTGCAAGGCTGTAGAGGAGTGTTAATGGTGGACTTTCTGTAACAGGAATTATGAAGTTGTTGGAAGCTTTAGAAAGGTTAAGCTGAAAGTGGGCTTGGTGAAGTTAGGGAAACAAGTAGAAAGGTTCCTTTATAAGGGCATAATCTAGGGGAGTGGTAGAGAAACTGTACATGAGAGAAGAGATATTTCATAATATTTATCAGAAGATTCAAAAGGATTTGGCTGTTGGTTAGACAGGTCAGGAATAAGGGGAAAGGACAATACTGTTCTCAGAGGGATGTGACTTTAATAAAAATGACATAAATAGAAATGATTACCCAGTGGTATAAATTGAGACTGAATGGGATTCCCCAGCTGTAAATACTTCTTCATTGATTCCAGATATTACCTAGTCAAGGATTAATAAATCCATCAGCATTTATTAGATATTTTTCTGTCCGGGAATTGAGAAATATCAATTATTTCAACTTAGTCCTTGTTTTATTTGTATGGGATTAAAAAAAACACGTCAGGGACAACTAATGGAAGGAGAATATGTCACTGAAACATTAAAGTGAATGACCTAATTGCATCTTGTTTCTCTTTCTCAAAGAAAAGGAGAGAAAATAAAGATAAGGAGAAAATGAAGAGGCAGAAGGTGACGTGTATCCCCAAGCATTGTGGTAAGTGCTTTCATGTATTTATTTATCTAATTGAATCCTCAAACAACCATGAGACATGAGGGAAATGTTATTGACTCCATTTTTCAGATGAAACTCTGTACAGAAGGTAATATATCAACCAATTGCAGAGCTGGCATTTACATCTAAATTTACTGAACTGCAAAATCCAAGCTCTGGTTGCCAAAGAAGTGCTTGGCAGAAGTAGACTCTAGTGAGCAGCAAAATTGGAGCATGGATGCACTGATGATACGTTTTTGCTGACCCAGTAGCTCTGTCCAAGTTGTCTATATTCAAGGGCTCTTGCTGTATTAAAGCAGCAAATTACAGGTAGCTTCTCTTTTATATACCCAATATCCGCAGTGCTATTCAGAAGCTTCGAGTGATGGCATTTTCAGGGATTAACTGTAATTACTGTCTTTTCAAACTTTGGAAAGTTCCATGCTTTAGTCGGAGGCAATGATAAATGTTGCTGTGATTATGTACAATGATGCAACTTGGTCGCCCTCTGGAGGCTGTTCTGAGATCTGAGGAGCATATCTTAAATTTGCAAAAGTCAACCTTTAACAATTTAACAATTCATTTTAAAGGTAGGTACAATATGTACCTGTACTGTACATATATTATAGTTTAAAGATTAAAAAAAACATTGGTTTAAAATATTCAAAATATTCAAAACTGTTGATGTCAATGTTTAGTGGCAAAAAATATTATTGAATATTCCATTTGTGCTTTTCTCACCTTTGGAAAGAGCATCACTTACTTACCTTTCATCATGGAGAATTTATCTATGCTGGAATTAAAACAGTATTATTGCCTCCCCATTTTGAGTACATTGACCCTTCATGTCCTGTTGATATTTTTAGGCAATCAATAATTGAACAGAGTAGTTCCAAATATTGAATAATAAAATATATGATACAATACTACACATTTCAATTAGTACCTAGATCTTCAGTCTTTAGGTAAAGAAAACCATACCTAAATTTCCAAATTGTTTCACTTTTTTTCCTTTCTTTTGGAGGAAAAAAGTCAGAGCTTAGGATACTTAGAAACAGAATATCTCAAAGGATAAAAAGCATTGTGTTCCTCAGTTTCCTTTCCCTGTGGAAGGCATGTTATTCCAGTTAGTAAAAATTTATACAGGGAAAGTGTTTCCCATATATGGCGACAGCTGCAATGACTTAGCTATAACTCTTCCACACAAACTAAGCAGTTATGGGTTGCTGCTAAAAATCTAGTGATACTTTACTTAATTCAAATCAATTCAACCCTTGAAACAACCGAGCAGGTGAGGAATTCAACCTTATCCATCATCTGGGGTAATTATACAACCAGAGTTATACAGCGCTCCTATAACATGAAGGTGTGTGGAGGTGCCTTTGGTGTGCTAACACTTCTCACTGAGAAATGCTTTGGCACCCATAACGCCTTCAGCTTCCATTGCTAAATATTTCTATGCCACATTTGAGATGCTGAAATCATCAGTGAGACAGGTATCACATGCTTAATACTTAATTTCTCTAGGTTTCCTCTCAGCTATTTCCCTGCAATAACTTGCTATAGTCCCAGGACTTTATCCAGTAGCAGGGTGTAACAGCACTGTTTGTTGTACACATTGACCTCTTACCACACCTTGATGCTTCCCAATGGCACAGTTCCTGTAGCAATGATTTTTGAGTAGTCCTGGCTACTTGCCTGAAATGGGGAGAGGAGGATGGAGGAGCAGGAGGTGAAAACGTAGGAAAAGCAAATACAAATTGTTTCTATAAAGTTTACTGCCGTGAAGATTATAGGCACTAAGCAGAGCAATCATAGTCATTTAGATTTGTGCATTCACTTACCACTTCCAATGATGAGTAATTGTAGTTGGATAGAGAGGAGTGGACATATTATTGCTAGGTATCTGGCTTATGCGACTGGATGGATGGTGCCGCCATGCCTTAGGACAAAAAAAAATGAGGAGGTTGGGGGATCATGAGCATATTTCTTTTATGTGCATTTGAAATAAACAGGTTAAGATGTTAATCAGAAATCAAATTAGATGTCTCAGATACATGCTTGTCAAATTTTCCTGGATGTGGTAATTGAAGTTGTGGGTTTGTTTTTGAGTGAAAGATACAACGGCATGTCATAAAATTGAACTTTGAAGAATCTCAACATTTAAAGTCCGAGGAGAAAAAAAAAAATGTACCTGCAAAGGAGATGGAGAATGGGCAGCCAAAAAGATAAGTGGAAAACCAGAGGATTGGAGAAAGAGAAACCAAGGGAACTCGAATTTCAAAGAAAAAATCAAATCTACTTGCAGGTTAAATAAGTGGAAAATAAAATCTTCCATTGCATCTATGGACATGGAAATAACTGATACAGTGCTTTTTTACTGGGGTGATAGAATTCTGATCCTTTTGGGAGTAGGTTATAGACTGATAAAGAGGTAACAAAGTGAAAATAACAAATGTTTTGAAAATTTATTTTTAAAACTAGCTTTGAAGAAGAGAGGAGAGAGAGGGTAGAGGGTGGGTAGAGAAGTGGTGATTTGGGTGTTGTTTTTCTTTTTTGCTTTTCTCTTCTTTCTATTTTTTTCCAATTTTAAAAGATGTTGGACTATTTGAAAGCTAATGGAAAAGATCCAGATAAGAGTAAAAAATGGAACAACATTAGGATGCTGAGAGAGTAGAAGGGAATGTGATTGGAAGCAGGATTGTAGAACTTCCTATCAGTTGGTAAGGGCTTCTGTTGTGTTAAATGACCAAAGGAGATAAAGATGGGAGCAGATGTAATAAGTGTATATGTTTATTAACAGAAAATTTCCTGTCTGATGTCTTTTGTTTTATTTTCTGTAAAGTAGAAGAGATTATCTCCCCAGATTAAAGCAAATGATGGGGACATGGATATTTAACGATAGTGCAGAAGATCAGAAAACACACTGCAGAGGGTGGAATGCTGAACACTTGGTCCAGATTAATGTAGCAGGAGTACTAGAGAATCTGAAAGGATCTTTGAGGTCAGTGATCATGTATTTATCAAGGAAACAATCTGCTCTATTACATAATTTTATCTGCGAGCTCTTGAAAGCTAGAGATCAAGAACGGAGAAAATAGTGGTTTGGGTTCATTCAAGACTGGGTGTAATGAAAAGGCCCTGAAGCAGGGGATTTTAGATATGGACAAACATGCTATTGAAATAATTGACATTGGAATCTAGAAGAAGGAGAGTTGAAAAGGAAATATTAAGAGAAAATAAAGAGGTAAATACCTTATTTCAAAGTGTAGCGTGGTATGTGTTTGTTGCCAGGTGAGAGGTAGCTATGTTAATAATGAAACTGAAATGTGAGAAGTTTGAGGGATAGCATGCTTGTGTTAATATTTTTTGGAGGTGGAACAGTATGCTAGGTCATATTATTATTTATTTTAAAACCAGTTATTATCATTTTTTGGACTTTTGGCTAGGAGCAAGTATAAAATCCATTATCCATCTCTCTCCTGCTGGGAGCTTTATGGTAGAGGACTGACTCCTGAAAAGTATGTTTCCTGGGATCCCTTGGCAACTAGCTTACCCTTAGCTTTGAACAAAAGGAGGCGTGGGTGAGAGATTGGAAAGAGGGAGTAGTGGAGAAGTTTACAAGATGAAAATGATGAGTGAGGTCTTTAAATTCTCAGAACAAGGTATGGGGAGAGAAACAGAGAACCCCTATGAAGGCTTGAAAAGGCTCTTTATTTCTTGTATCCATAGGGCAGGCATTGCTGAGGCTCAACCTTCAAATTTAAATGTGTGGGCAGCAGAATTACAATGCAAGTTCAATACCCAACTTTGCTGAGTCTCATAGTTTAATATTAGGGCATTGATCAGGAAGAATTTATGTGAGTTTTAGAATAAGGACATGTAGACAGAATCAGATTCATATGAGAACTTTTATCCTAAATCTTCCTGAGATTTCCTGCTATTGGAAGCAAACTTTGATCACACTCCCCTTCTGAAGAAACTAAACTTCTCTTGGTTAAAATCGCTCTAAAGACTTCACTTTGAAGCAGCTAATTTTCAAGAAAATGCCTACTTTTCTCAAGACCCACCCACCTCAGCACTCATTGCCTGGTAACCTGTAAGTATAGTCATATTCTAGCAGGTCCTGGAAGAAAATTGCACTGTCTATTCTGGGAGGAGTTAGCATATACACCAAAAAGAATTGTAATGTTTTGCTGATTTGTATCAGCAGAAATCTGAAGAATGTTTTGCGTTGCCTAGATTTTATGACTATTAGACTGAAGAGGATGAAATATAAGATTGGAATGGGCTAAGTTGTTACGGAGAATTTACCTGAGATTTCAGACTGAAAGTTAATTTAGCTCTAGCAGCTGGAATTGTCTCTAATAGTTGTCGTTGTTGTTGTTTTTTTTTTTGACTGACTGCAATATGGATTTTATCGTTATCAAAATTCGATGAATGCAAAATGCCAGAACTTCTCTGACAGACTGTGGAGAAAAGAATCCAAGGTCTTAAGGAAATAGGAGTGTTGGAGTGGATTTATTATATACAACCCACTCAACTATTCCATAGATCTGTTCCTTCAGAAGTCCCAGGTGACAGTCTTCTTCAAGACATTTATACCTTCTTTGAGGAGGGGACTATAGGATCCTTGAAAACCTCTATGGTGTCTGTCTTCTATGGGCTAAAGATGACAGTGGGGAATTCCCTCACTGAAATGGTCTCCCTGCTTTTCATAGGAATGATGGCATTGCAGAGTGGCGAGGTAACATCAGAAACAAGGTGTCTGCAGTGACCGTGCAGGTCATCAGGGACAAGGGTGGCAGAGTTTCAGCCCACGGGGACTTGTGACATTGGCTAATCGATCACATTTCCACTGGGAATTAAACTGATGAGCAGGCTTGGTATACATAAATGGAAATAAATTGTAAGCACATTGAGAAGAACTTGGCTTTGACTGGCCGCAGTAGGAAATTACAGTCTCTCACCCAGACCTAAATTAGAGCTTAGGTGGCCAGAAGACCCTGAAAAAAACTTCCTGCAAAATATAGAGTGTACATTTTTCTACTGGTTTTCCCCAAAGAGGATTGCCACATTTTTCCATGGGGAATGTTCAGCAAAAAAGGGGGAAAAACTTAGACACTTTTAGACATTATTAAGCTGAGGTCTCAAAACATTGCTATGATCTTAAGGTCACGTGATAATCGGACAGTTGGTGCAGATTCACCTCCCTCTGGCCTCTATATGTTCAGGGACCTGCCTTATAGTGATCTCTCAATACCTTAATGTGTTTTTGAAATAAACATTCTTGGGAAAATGATAAAATTGTCACCTATGTAAGTGCTGTTAAGATAAGTAGAACCAAATGTTTCTACAATTAACATATGAAAATCTTCACCACCTAAAATGGATATCTTAATTAGCTTATCCTTAGGCATATTTAAATAAAATAGCTTAATAATCATTATAAATCCTGTTTGTGCAATGTTTCATAAACTCATTTAAAATTATAGCAAAGAAGGAAAAAAATCTACAGATACAGGTGTCGGAGTTTCTTAAATTCTAAATATTAAGCACTATCTTAAATACCATTTGATTAACTATCAAAGCTGTGTATGTTCTAAAAATATCAAGTAGAAAATTATTACAAATATCAACTTTGCTATAGTAATGACTTATGTTACTAAACATTGTCAAATTTTTGATTTCAGGAATTTATTTTATCTAATATTACTATAGCTGTCTATAGTTTTTTGTATCTTTTTTTTGTAAAATATATCATATGTATACAAAGCAAAGAAAGAAAAATGCATAATTTTCAAAGCATATTTCAACAAGCAGCTATAGAACAGCTCCCAAAGTTTGTCATGAGCTACTATTCCCTCATCTCAGGTTTTTCCTTCTAGCTGCTCCAAAACACTGGTGGCTTTATCAGAGTCATAACAATGAAATCATACAGTATCTGTTCTTTTGTGACTGACTTATTTCACTCAGTATTATGTCCTCCAGGTTCATCCACGTTGTCATATGTTTCACGATATAATTTTGTCTAACTGCCGCATACTATTCCATTGTATGTATATACCACATTTTGTTTATACACTTGCCTGTTGATGAGCGCACCTGGATTATTTCCATCTCTTGGCAATTGTGAATAGTGCTGCTATGAACATCGGTGTGCAAATGCCCGTTCATGTCACTACTCTCAATTCTTCTGGGTACATACCGAGTATTGGTATTGCTGGGTCGTAGGGCAACTCAATATTTAGTTTTCTGAGGAATCACCAAACTGACTTCCACAGCAGCTGAACCATTCCTACCAGCAGTGAATAAGTGTTCCAATTTTCCATAACCTCTCCAACATTTATAGTTTCCTATTTATTTAATCGCAGCCATTCTTATAGATGTGAAGGGATATCTCATGTTCATCTTAATTTGCATCTCCCTTATAGCCAAGAACAATGAGCAGCTATTCATGTGCTTTTTAGCCATCTATATTTGTTCTTCAGAAAAGTGTCTATTCATATCCTCTACCCATTTTAGAATTGGGTTGTTTGTTCTTGTGTGGTTGAGCTATATAATTTCTTTATGTACACAAGATATCAAGCCTTTATCTGATATGTGGTTTCCAAATATTTTCTCCCATTGAGTTGGCTGCCTCTTCACCTTTTCCACAAAGTCCTTTGAGGCACAGAAGCTCTTGATCTTAAGGGGCTCCCATTTGTCTATTTTTCCTTTTGCTGTTTGTGCTTTAGGTGTAAAGTTTAGGCAGCTACCTCCGTTTACTAGATGCCGAAGATCAGGAAAATGTTTAGTAACATAGGTCATTACTATGGCAACATTGATATTTGTAATAACTTTCTACCTGATATTTTGAGAGCATTCACAGTTTTGACAGCTGATCAAATAGTATTTAAGTTAGTGTTTTACCATTTAGAATTTAAGAAACTGTACTATCTGAATTTGTAGATTTTTTTCCTTGTTGCCTTAATTTTAAATTAGTTTATGATTATTTGGAAAATTTATTTAAATATGCCTGTGGATAAGCTAACTAAGATATCCGTTTTTGGTGGTTCTCAGTATATTGTTTCTTTTCTTAAATAAAAATGTTAAAAAAAAAAAACTAGGGCCAAGTGGAAGTTGCTGCAATTGCCCCTCCAATTGAAAACAATACCAAAAAATATATAACAATACCACATATTTGGAGAATTTGCAGAGTCCAGAATAACTATGGTTATCTCTATCATGTTCCCATTTAAGTAATCTTTTTTTTGAATTTTTTTATTAATTAAAGAAAAAAAGAAATTAACACAACATTTAGAAATCATTCCATTCTACATATGCAATCAGTAATTCTTAACATCATCACATAGATGCATGATCATCATTTCTTAGTACATTTCTAAGTAATCTTTTTAGCTTTTGAAAAAGATAAATGGATCATAGACCAAAAATGGTAAAATAATCAGTTGGTAATTCTAATCAAAGCTGCCAGGGGTGAGAGTCAGGGGTTATTTTCATTTTCGTTTTGCTCAAGAACAAATCAAAACAGCTATAGTGTAAATAAATAATAGGTAGATATAAAGGATAAAAATTGGGTAGATTGAAATACTGTGGGTCAATAAGAAGAAGGGGGTAAGGGGTATGGGATGTATGAATTCTTTTTTTTTCTTTTTATTTCTTTTTTCTGTAGTGATGTAAAATTTCCAAAAATGATCATGGTGAACAATACACAACTATCTGATGACACTGTGAGCCATTGATTGCATAATATGATTAGACTATATGTGTGTGGATATTTCTCACTATAATTATTTTTTTTAAAAGTTAACAAAAAACAGTTATAGCTTCTGATATACAGTTATTGATCTGGCAAATGCTGTTTTTCTCCACATCATTCACTAAGGATGACGAAAGGCAGTTCACTTTCACCTTAAACTTTGCCTGTCATACTTGAAGGCTATGCCAACTCTTCTTGTCTCTATAGCATTATAGTTCACAGGGACATTCATCATCTGGATGTCACAAAAACACTGTGATAATCCATTAGATTGATGGGATTTTGGTGATTGGACACGGGGAGCAGCAAGTAGCAAGTGACCTAGATGTGTCAGTAAGATACATTCATGTCAAAGGGTTGGAAATAAATTCCACGAAAATTCAGTGTCAAATATCATAGCCTAGGTGTGCTAATGAATGCAAACAGAAACTAAACTCCAGAATACACTGGAGATCAATGTTTACTTTTTTCTTAAGGTAGAGGCATCCCACTACACATGGCACATAGTCAATATTCCAGAATATTCTCTTTATACATTCTCCTTCCCAAAGTTCCATTCCTGATCAACGCTGTCCCTTCTAACTCCTCTATCATGTCTTCATCCTTCCCTTTTGGTTCACCATCCTTGTTACCTACTTGCCCTTCCTCATCCTTTCTCATCGAGACCATCCTGGGCTATTTATATCAGACTCTCTCTCTCCACTGTCAACCTCCTAATCCCCACAAAGTCCCTGTGCTAGTCAAGAAGATAAATTTCTCTACTCCTCAGTAGATTAGATGGTGAGAGAATGTGGACGAATACAAATACTGATAATTTAAATCTTCTCTATGCATCACATAAGTATATTACATCTTGAATAAATTCATAGTTGCAATAATAGAACAAATTGAAAATGTTCACAAGCTACCAGAGTGTCAGATTCTGCATCACATATAAAAATTACATACCCATAATATCTTCTTTCCAATTTATAATTAAAACAATGTGTTATCTTATCACGGGGTTTAAAACATAGCATTTCAATAACTAAAAAAGAAAAATTGTTAAATAAGACTTTGTCAAAATTTAAAACTTCTGCTCCTTATAATGTACCATTAAAAAATGAAAAGACAAGCCAAAGACTGGATAAAAAATTCATGAAACCTATATATCAGACAAAGGACTGCTACCAAGCTTATACAAAAAAATAACTCCTACAACTCAAGAATGCTGAAATATTTAAGGAGACATATACTGCCTTCTATAATTGACTTTGAAATGTATTAAACACCTAGAAAGGATTGATAGAAGGGTATAGTGATAGATGAATAAATATGTAATAAAACAAATATAGAAAAATGTTAATAGCACGTAAGTGATGAGTATATGGGTGTTCATCGTAAATTTCTTTCAACTTTACTATATGTTTGAAAATGCTCATTATAAATTGTTGGAAAATAGCTTTTTATTGAATTCACATGACTGGTTTTCATGCTCAACCTCCCAAAACTAAATTTTAAGCAGCAAGATGTTAGTCACTGTATTTGTGGTAGGTCGAGTTATGTATCCCAACAAACACATGTCCTCATCCTTAATCTGAGTTCCTCTGAATGTGAACCCATTGTTAAAAAGACCTTTTTAAATGCTATTTTTAGTTAACATGTGGCCCAACTGAATGAGGGTTGGCCTTAGTTCATATCACAGGAGGTTTTATAAAGGGGAACTAGAAGTCATAGGTGCCAGAAAGGACAGGACATCACGTCACCACGTAACTGGTGGCAGAGGTATAGGCCAAGGGTACCCATGAGTTGCCAGCAGCCAGCACCAGAATTCTGCAGACTCTGGGAGAAAACAAGCCTCGCTGGTATCTTAATTTTGGACTTCTAGCCTCAAAACTGTAAGCCAATAAATTCCTGTTGTTTAAGGCAAAACCAGTTTGGGGTATTTGTGATAGCAGCTCTGGCAAACTAAGAAAGTATCCTTAAAAAAATGGGTGAGTGACTCAGATTACCCAAAATACGCAATGAGCAGTCTCCCAGCTTCTGTAGATGGAGCAGATGCCCCCATGACCTCTATCTGACAGTTTGGTTGCACCTCTTCCCACCCCTGAAATAGCTGTGGGGGAGAACTTTGCCAACGCGCATCTTTTAAACAAAATTATCTACTTTCCCACCTCCTTTGAAAGAGTTCCAAGGCAAGTTTCAGACACCATGGAGATGATATTCCTACAAAGTATGTATCTTCTCTGTAGAGCAAAATAATATGAATCTTTAGTGGAGATAAATATAAGACGGTACACTTGTTTTCAAAGAAATTAATATTTGCTTCCTATATTCTGCAAACTAGATAAGACTGGAGATTTAAAGATGCAAGTATTTTTTTTCCTATCAAATTTTCCGTCTTCAGAAATGAAGAAAAGAAGACAGCAAGATTTGATCAGTGAATAATGTGTTTTTATGTTTGTATTGAAACTCAATATTTTTAGTGTGTTGAATGCCACAGTTCAGCCAAATTCTCATAAAACAAAATAAGAGAAGATGGGGAAAGAACCACACAGTGTAAAGTAGAACCAGGGGAAAATATAAAGGCAAGAGATGGAGTAAATGAACCAGAGGGAAGAAGGATAGATTTCTAGAATAAGACTGTATGGCCAGAGTCAGATCAGTGGCCTCTACAGGCGAATAAAAGACAGTTGTCTTGATTCTTCATCCATAATTGAGGCTGTTTGACAGAAAAATAATCTACCATGTCCTTTGAAACCTTTCCATTATATGTTAGTGATATTGTTGTTAACCCATTATGAGAAGTAATGCTTCCAACAGAGCTGCAAATCACTAGTTCAGAAAGCCCCAAGGAAAGAGGAAGGCATGTTCTTTTGGGAGATTGTTGTGGTTATGTACAGTGCCAGTGTCTGATGCCTGTCATTAGCCATTAGATGCTGGGGATGCTGATTTTCCTTGCTATCATGTCCACATTCATGTGGGTGAAAGCTGGTTAAAACAAACCTCAAAAGTCATCTTGCTGGGTAAGGGACAGCATGTGGACTGAGACTTCTGACTCCAAGTGGCAAAAGAAATGCTACCAGCTTTTCTGTAGTGATAGGGGTGGAGTTTGTCTTGCTGATAAACCTAGGAGATTTCTTATCTTGCATAAAACAAATTCCTGCCTTTTGGTCTTTGTGGGGGATTACTTACATTGTAGCAAAAGAAGAAAAAGGATTAACTGGTATTAGCATTCTCCCTGTCCTGAATCTCCATGGTATTCTTTAATGCAGACCACTAGAATGAATTAATGCATTCAAAAAATGGTTTCATAGCTAGTTAATATGTGTCAGGCACTGTTCTACCCACTCCAGAAATAAGGAAGTGATTGCTCAAGTCATAACCAAATTCAAGTGTCATTCCTAATATCATGGTCTATAGCCAATGGTGGCCTCTATGCAGTCCACAACTATACACTGTACATGGTAGCCCTGTTGGATACTAAGGATTGTGCAATGACCAACATAGTTTGGACAGAGGGAAAATAAATGAGTAAAATAAATAAGAGAGGGAGTGAAATGAGTAATCAAGCAAATAAAGTAGATTATCCATTATAAAGGGATATGAGTTGGGTGAAGGGGATAGTTATACTACAGATAATATGAGGAACATATATTTGAACTGAAACTGAATAAGGAGGAGCCAACCATTTGGAGCTCTAAATGAAGAGCAACCCAGACAGAGGAAACAACTGCCAAGGCCTTTGGAAGGGAAGGAGGTTGGGATATTCATATTCATATTCCAGGAATTGCTAGAAGATCAATGTGGTCAGCATGTAGTCAATGGGAGAAAATTTGCATACACTGAGAGTGGAGTATTTGAGAGATCCTACATTAAGTAGGTCTTGTGGTCCATGCTGAGGAATTTGGATTTTATTCTAATTATAATCAGATGACAGGCCTAATAGAGTGTTTGGGGTGAGAAGCTTAAGTATGGAAGATATATGATCTCCTTTGTGTTTTCCAAAGATTGCCTGTGGGTATTTGCTTGTAGACAGCCCAAAAGGTAGTCAAGGAATACAGTTAGAAGACTATTTTTATAGTCTAGACGAAAGATGGTAATAGCTTAGGTTATGTGGGAATATATTTTTAGGACCAAACTCCTATACATTTAGGGAATTCATCTGAAGTATGTTCTTTGAAAATGTAGTTTATTAGCAGACATCAGATCCCTGCAGGAAATGCTAAAATATTGATAAGTTCATAATCTGAGCAACAAAAAATTATTGAGTGGTGTGTGTGTGTGTGTGTATTTTTCAACAGTAATAGATTCAGGGAAAGGCAGATAGAAGCAAAACATTTGTGTTAGGCTACTGCCCTACAGAGATTAGAAGGGTCATACTCTTTTTCAAGTATATTTATTTAAAGAGAGCATAACATAATAGGAAAAATAAACTAGACTTGGAATCAGAAGACCTTAGTTGAAATCTCAGCTTGGTTTCTTAACAGTATGTTAAATCTGGGCAAATTAACTACATTTGATGGATTTCAGGTTCCTCATTTGTAAAAGTGTAGACTGAATTGAATGATAGATATCTACAATCCCTTCCTGCATTAGAATACAGACAGATACTATGTCTGTACTCTGATTAAACGGTAGTGAACATTATGTGTTTGGGCAAGAAGTTGCTTATTTATTCAGTTCATTTAAATCTAGATCAATAATAATGTAAGCCCCCATCCCATCACGCTATGAAAAAATTCTTTGCTAGTTTATCATCATTTGGGAACCCATCTCCTTCCTCAGGACACACAAGAGTTCTAAAGGATTAGTAAAGGCTCTGCATTCTGTCCCTTGGCAGACATATATATATATATTATTTTAACTGTTTTAACTGTATAATTTAACATATATACAAAGCAAAAACAATACAAAAGCAACAGGTTTCAAAGCACTCTTCAACAAGTAGTTACAGGACAGATCCCATAGTTTGTCATGGGCTACCATATGATCCGCTCAGATTTTTCCTTCTAGCTGTTCCAGAATATAGGAGGCTAGAGGGCTTAAATACTTTTTTATCATCGCAATCAACTTTTTTCCTTCCTTTTATGTCAAAAATAACATATACACAAAAAAGATATAAATTTTAAAGCACAGCACCACAATTAATTGTAGAACATATTTCAGAGTTTGACATTGGTTACAATTTCACAATTTTACGTTTTTACTTATAGCTGCTCTAAAATACTGGAGGCTAAAAGAGATATCAGTTTAATGATTCAGAATTCATATTCATTTTCTAAATCCTTTCTTCTCTGCATAACTTCACCATCACCTTTTATCTTTCCATCCTCTCTTTAAGGATGTTTGGGCTGTGGCAATTCTAAATTTTTGATATTGGAAGGGTCTATCACTAATACAGGGTAGGGAAATAGAACTATCTGATGTTCTGGAGAGGCTGGGCTAGGTTTCAGGACTTATCTGAACCAGGGACCCATCTGGAGGTTGCAGGTTTCTGTAAAGTTACTCTAGTGCATGGAACCCATGTGGAATCTTATATATTGCCCTAGGTGTTGTTTAGGATTGGCTGGAATGGTCCTCATTGGAGGTTGGCAGGTTATGATAGCTAGCAAGGTCTACCTGAAGCTTGCATAAAACAACCTCCAGAGTAGCCTCTTGACTGCATTTGAACTCTCTCTGCCACTGATACTTTATTAATTACACTTCTTTTCCCCCCTTTTGGTCAGGATGAAATTGCTGATCCCACAGTACAAGTCTGGATTCATCCCTGGGAGTCATCTCCCATGTCACCAAGGAAACTTTCACCCCTGTATATCATGTCCCCAATAGTGGGGAGGGCAATGACTTCACTTGAAGAGCCGGACTTAGAGAGATTGAGACCACATCTGAGCAACAAAAGAGATCCTCCAGAAATAACTCGTAGGCATGCCTATAGGTAGTGTAAGAGTCTCTGTTACCTACATAAGCTTCACAAGAGTAAGCCTCAGGATTGAGGGTATGGACTATTGATTTGGGTGTCACTAAAGGTTGACACAATATCAGGGTATTCCCTGATGGTAAGGTTTAATAGTTTCATAGTTTTTCTCCTATCCCTCAGGGGAGTGTGCCAATACTTTTGATTATCTGCTTAATATACTTTAGGATGTATCCAGGCTTTACATTAAGCTATACAGGATTAAAGGACCTCTTTCTTGTTCTGTGCTCCCTGTGTTTCAGTGTTCTAATGAGCTATGCAGGCAGGTTGAATTAGATTATGCACTACAGAAAATTTCAGTTCCAGACCAAATAAACCTTTCTGCCATCAGTCTCAGAGAGTGTGGTCCTAAAATATAGACACTGTGTTACTATGTCTATGTTCTGAATTACTTTAACCCCAACCTGTTCGGCTTCATTCTTATCTCTAAATATCAGACTATATATATAAAATAGCCTCTCAAAATCCAGAAATAATAATCAGCACTCCAGACTTAATGTGTCTGCTCTAAAAGCTTACAATCTAGGCCCCTGTTTTCTTATAAGCATTTGCTAAAGGTGACCATCCCATTCTTATCCTTTTGTTTCTGGTTTATTTTGTCTCACCAAATGCCCCACATGTTCATTCACATTGTTGCATGCCTCATGACTTTATTCCTTTTTGTAGCAGCACAACCTTCATTCATAAGTATATACCATCGTCCACCAATCTACTTCTCTGTCAGTGCATCCTTCAGCCACCAGCATTCATCAGACATCATGTAGAGCGCCCAAAGTCCACAGTATATCAACATTCTCAATTTTAGATAATTTCATCATTCCCAAGAGAAAGAAAACCAATAAACACACCCTCACCAAATAGGAAATCTAAATCTCCTCTTACCTCTTGTCCCTCTCCCTATTATTTATGTCTGCTGCTGCTGTGGTAGTACTGATGGTTTCCTTTTGAACATAGCTCATAGCAGTTTTAGCAGTTTCTCCCCCTGTACGCTGGACTTAAACACTTTGTACAAGAATCATATCTTTGAAGTAATTCTTGTGAGAACTAATTCATATTTCTAGTGTTAATCAGTGGTCATGTAGGTCCATGCAACCCCTTTCACTCTTGTTCATTTTCAACATGGTAGTATTACTTATAGACCCTCTAGAGAACCACCTTCACTCCTAGCTATTCCCTTACATTGGAGTTCAACCTCATTAGCATACAGTTCACCTATTTCTAGCTTCAATGTATCTCTAAGTCCAATCTATACTGTATTATAAGCCTCTGATTATTCCTTTATGCTAGTCATAAAATTGGAACCATATAGTATCTATCCTTTTGGGTCTAGCTAATTTCACTCAGCATTATGTCCTCAAGGCTCATCCATCTTGTCTTGTGTTTCAAGACATCTATTTTGTCTTACTGTTGTGTAATATTCCATCATATTATGTGGAACATTTTCTTGATCCACTCATCTGTTGATGGGCATTTGGTTTTTTCCCATCTTTTGGTGATTGTGAATAACGCTGCTATGAACATTGGTGTCAAATATCTGTTTATGTCATTGCTTTCAGCTCTTTTGGGTATTACCAAGTAGTGCTATTGCTGGGTCATAGGGCAACTCAATATTTAGTTTCCTAAGGAACCGCCAAACAGCCTTCCATAGTGGCTACACCATTACACATTTCCACCAGCAGTACATAAGTGTCCCAGTTTCTCCACATCCTCACCAACATTTGTAGTTTCCTGTTTGCTTAATAGCAGCCATTCTCATAGGTGTGAGGTGGTATCTCATTGTAGTCTTGATATGCATTTCTCTTATAGCCAAAGAAAATGAGCATCTCTTCATGTGCTTTTGGGCCACCTGTACTTGCTCTTCAGAGCAATGCCTATTCATATCTTTAGCCCATTTTATAATTGGGTTGTTTCTTCTTTTTTGTTGAGTTGTATGATTTCTTTGTATATACAGGAAATCAAACCTTTGTCTGATATGTGATTTCCAAATATTTTCTCCCATTGAGTTGGCTGTCTCTTCACCTTTTTAACAAAGTCTTTTGAGGTGCAGAAGCATTTGATTTTGAGGAGTTCCCATTTATCTATTTTTTCTTTTGTTGCTTGTGCTTTAGGTGTAAAGTTTAGGAAGCTACCTCCTATAACTAGGTCTTGAAGATGTTTCCCTACATTGTCTTCTAGAAGCTTTATGGTGCTATTTCTTATATTTAGGTGTTTGATCCACTTTGAGTTAATTTTTGTGTAGGGTGTAAGATAGGGGTCCTCTTTCATTCTTTTCGCTACTGATATCCAGTTCTTCCATGTCCAATTATTGAAAATACTATTTTGTCCCAGTTCAGAGGATATGGGGGCCTTGTCAAAAATCAGTTGACCATAGATTTGTTGGTCTATTTCTGCACTCTCAATTCAATTCCATTGGTCAATGCTTCTGTCTTTGTGTACCATGCTGTTTTGACCACTGTGGCTTTATAATAGGTTTTAAAGTCAGGGAATGTTAATCCTCCCACTTTGTTCCTCTTTCTTAGGAAACTTTTAACTATTCAGGGTCTCTTTCCCTTCCAGATAAATTTGGTAATTAGCTTGTCCAAATCTTCAAAGTAGGTTTTTGGGAGTTTGATTAGTACTGTGTTGAATCTGTAGATTAATTTGAGGAGAATTGACATCTTAACTGTATTTAGCCTACCTATCCAGAAGCAGGGAATGTCTTTCCACCTATTTAGATCTCATTTTATTTCTTTTAGCAGTGTTATATAGTTTTCTCTGTGCAAGTCCCTTACATCCCTAGTTAAGTTCATTCCTAAGTACTTGATTCTTTTAATTGCTAGTTTGAATGGAATTTTTTCCTTAACTGACTCCTCAGCTAGGTCATTGCTTGTGTATGGAAATGTTACTGATTTTTGCATATAAATTTTATGCCCCACCACCTTGCTAAATTCATTTATTAGCTCAAGTAACTTTGCTGAAATTTCTCAGGTCTTCCAAGTATGGTATCATATCACCTGCAAATAATGAGCGTTTTACTTTTTCCTTTCCAATTTGATGCCTTTTATTTCTTGTCCTGCCTGATTGCTCTAGCTAGAACTTCTAGCACAATGTTGAATAATAGTGGTAACAGTGGGCATCCTTGCTTGTTCCTGATCTTAGGAGAAAGTCTTTCAGTCTCTCTCCATTGAGTATGATGCTGGCTATTGGTTTTTCATATATTCCCTTTATCATATTGATGTAGTTACTTTTGATTCCTATCTTTTGGAGTGTTTTATTTTTTCCAGAAAAAAACGTGGAATTTTGTTGATTGCTTTTTCAGCATCAATCGCGATGATCATATGATTTTTTTCCCTCTTGATTTGTTAATGTGCTGTATTATATTAATTGACTTTCTAGTGTTGAACCATCTCGCATTCCTGGTATAAACCCCACTTGGTCATTGCATACCATTCTTTTAAGGTGTTATTGGTTTTGATTTGCTAATATTTTATTGAGAATTTTTGCGTCTATGTTCATTAGAGAGATTGGCCTGTAGTTTTCCTTTCTTATAGCATCTTTACCCAGTTTTGGTATTAAAATGATATTAGCTTCATAAAATGAGTTAAGTAGAATTCCTTTTTCCTCAATTTTTTGGAAAAGTTTGAGCAGGATTGGTGTTACTTAGTTCTTTCTGGAATGTTTGATAAAATTCCCCTGTGAAGTCATCTGGACTTGGGCTTTTCTTTGTAGGAAACTTTTTGATGACTGATTGAATCTCTTTATTTGTGATTAGTTTCTTGAAATCTTGTATTTCTTCCTGAGTCAGTGTAGCTCTCTCCCAGGTCAGTCGCACTCCCGAATCGCTGCCTCAGTCACCGTTCCGTCCTCTCTCCAACTCCCCCATGGAACAGGGCAAATCTCGAGCCATTCCACCCAGCCATCCTCCCAGAATTCCCAGGAATGCAGACTTTTCATTAAAAAAAAAAAACTTGCTATTTGGGAATATTCTAGATTTACAGAAAAGTTGAAAAAGTATTTCAGAGTTCCCAATGGCCCTCACCCAGTTTTCCCTAATGTTCTTATTTTATATAGTTGTGGTGCATTTGTCAAAACTGAGAAGCCAACATTGGTTCACTGAATTTTTTTAAATGTTTTTTTAACTGTATAGTATAATGTATATACAAAGCAAAGAAAGAAAAAAGTAATGATTTTCAAAATATACTTCAACAAGTAGTTACAGAAAAGATCTCAGAGTTTGTCATCATGAGCTACCATGCTGTCATCTCAGATTTTCCCTTCTAGCTGCTCCAAAACACTGGAGGTTAGAAGGAATACCAATATAGTGATTCAGCAGCTGTATTCATTTGCTAAATTTCATTTTCTCTGTTATAGCTCCTCCTTCTCCTTTAATTGTTCTCCTAATCTATAGGGATCTTTGGGCAATACCTGTTCTGACTTTTTCATGTTAACAAGAGGTGTCCATGTTAAAAGATAAGGAGATGTAATTAATTGATAATCCTGGAAAGACTGGTCCCTCTGAGTTTCAGGATTTATCTGACCTAGGAATTCACTTATTTTATACTACAAAAGTAACTAATAAGGTGGTGCGACAGTGGCTCAGCAGGCAGAGTTCTTGTCTGCCATGCTGGAGACCTGGGTTCGATTCCCAGTGCCTACCCATGCAAAGAAACAAAATAATAATAAGTAATTAATAAAATTAACTTTATTAAAATTTAAATTCAAATCTTCTCTAAAATTCAGTATTCTTTCATGATTTTAAATAAAGCAAAACCTCTTATCCAATCTTACCAGAGCAGAAATAGAAACATTTTTATTAATAAAAAAAGCTGTAAAAAATATCATCCAGAAACATCATACTAAATGTTGAGGTGTTTAAGCTTTCAGTTTGATATCAAGAGCAAAACAAGAATGCCCTGTACCATCACTTCTATGCATTATTTTACTGGAGATGTTAGCCAGTACAGTAAGTCAAGAAATGGAACCAAAATGTTTAAGGATTGGAAGTGAGGAACCACAACTCGTACTATCTGTACATAGTAATATTATGTACAGAGAAAATGCAAAATAATCTAAGGGAAATTGCTGAAATTAATAAAAGAGTTTAATAGGATTTCTGGATAAAAAATCAATGTAAATAAATTGAATTTTTATATAAAAGCAACAAATTGAAATTTAAAAGATGTAGCTCCTTTTAGAAAGCAACACGATGTTGAAGTAGAAATAAATCTATTATGTGCAGAGCATCTACAGATAATATATTTCTTCAAAGACCTTAAAGAAATTAGAAATAGAAATGCATTCTCTCCTTATAAATTGGGACATCTCAATATCGAAAAGATGTCAATTCTCTAAAAAACAATTTATAGAGCAAACATTATCTGAATGAAAATCCCAAAGTAATTGATTTTAATTTAAAAAGCTTATTCAAAACTTTATATGAAATTACAAAATTCCAAGAATAGCCACTATACCCTCGAAGAGTAAAATTGAGGTGGGAGGACTTGTATTGAATATTTAATTTTCTTTTAAAGCTATAGTAATTAAGACAGTGTGACATTGGTATAGACACAGACAAATGAACCGAAAGAAGAGAATAGAGACTCAACAAATATACCAAAATGTATATGGACATTTGTATAACAGAAATAAAAAAGATAATAGCATACTTTTTGATAAGTAGTGTTGAGCAGTAGGGTATCTTTAAGGAAAAAAATTAAATTTTGACCTCTACCTCATACCATAAGCAAAAATCATTTCCAGATGGATTAATGATCTAAATGAGAAAGGTTCACAGATATATTGTAAATGGCAACATGGAGGAGATCTTCAAGCTGTAGGATAGAAAAATATTATTTTAAGATACAAAAATTGCCATCTTTAAAGAAAAATATTGACATATTTAACTACATTAAAATTAAGAAATATTTTCCAATGAGAGGAAAACTTGAAGATAGTTAAAAGTCAAGCCGTGCCAGAGAATTTGAAAAGATAACTGCAATGCATAAAAAAAAAACCATTAAAGGGCTACTATACAAAATATGGGAACTGTTACAAAGTAAAAAGAAAAAGATTGACAACCCAATAGAAAAATGAGCAAAACATTTCGACAGACCCTTCAAAAAATAGCAGATACAAATAGTCAATAACTATATTTAAATGTCACAGCCTCTTTAGTAACCATGAAAATTAAAATTCAAACCATAATGCGCTACCCATTAGACAAGCAAATATTAAGACAACTGACATTAACTAGTATTGTCAAAGAATTTACATTAGAGACTCACCCACTCTTGTTGGCAGTGTAAATTGATTTGATCGTGCATAACATATTATGTGTTATCTTGTGATTTAAGGGTACGTTCTTCCTGTGAGCCAGCATTCCACTCTTGGGTATGCACCCTAGCAAAATATGTTCTCCTGTGCACCAGAATACATATATAAAAATGTTCATAGCATCATTGTTTATGACAACTGAAAGTTGAAAATAGCGCAAATTTCCAGCAACAGTATATTATAAGAATGCACACATGAATGATAAATCTACAAAGAAAAGCAATGAATGAATTAGCATAAAAGTTAAGGTTAGTGGCTATATATTAAGGAAGGATTTTGTGAGGATGCAAGGAATAGAGGAGCTTCTGAAAACACTGGCAATGTTCTGTTTCTTGACGTGTGTCATAATAACGTGAGTTTTTGCTTCATAATTATTCATTAAATGTGCATATATTTTATTCATTTTCTATGACACCTCACCAAACAAAACCACTATTGTGACTAGTACCTAGAGATCTAGGACACAGGAATGGTGCTATGGAAAAAAAAAAGTATGTCTCCACAGAGATGATTACTAACCCCAAGAGACAAAGCACCAGGATGATCATCATTCTTTATCTTCAACTTCACCAAGTCTCACATCAATGTATAGAGTTTGTGGAATCTCTTTCACATTAAGATTCAATGCTTAGGGTCTGGGAATTTTTTTATTATTATTATTATTATTATTATTATTATTATTATTATTATTATTTAGCTTTCTAGCCTCTGTAGTTGAGGCAGGCCCACTAGAAAGTAGCCCAAAATAGATGCTGAATACCAATCTCCTTATTCTACTCCAGGGGTAACCTTGGATAAATCAATAATAATATCTTCTGATTATCTTAGATTCTTTAATAAAGTTGGTAAGATGGTGCTTGCTAGTGAAACAAGCAAATGGATTTCCCTTTGTCAATAAAACTGTATGATATGCATATTGACTAATGTGAGAAACAACTCTCACCTGTTAAATGGCATTTTCAAACTGGCTTCCTTAAACCAACCTAGTGCTCAGAAAACTAACTTTTCTTGCTTTTTCTAAGCCCTTAAAACTCCAAGACTCAATTTTTTATCTACCTGCACCTACACTTCCAAATACTCCTACTCATAGACAATCTCTCCATTAATCACTAGAAGGAGTATGGGCTCAAGTGTTGACGTCAAGTATTTTCTCAAAGGAAAAGAAATCACTGGAAAAAAGAAGTTGCATTATCCTTAGCCTTAGTGCTCCTATGGGTGTCCAATAATATTCACTTCTTCCTTAAATCTTACAAGAAAATCCCTGGTCCCATGCCATGCCAGCTTCTTAATCATGAATTTGGGGCCTAGTGAATTGACAAATAATAGTTTGATTCCTCAAAGTACTATAATACACACAGCCACATACACTCTAATTTTCTGTTTTCTTAAATACCAACACAATTGAATAAGCTTGTTGACTTTGTTGTTAAGATATCATAATATGAGATTTCCTAGTTTGTTACCACTGATCGCTGATGTCTCATTCATTCTGGAAATCTCTGAAAAATGATAAGATCCTACAGTTTGAGCTTCTCTTTAACACAGCTCACACCCTGTTTATGGAGAAGGGAGATTTTCTGTTCATAACAGAAAATGTTATGCATTGTCCACTAAGTAATATCTTTATCAGTTTCTCTAAAGCGTCTTTGGTCAATTTTCCTTACCCTATGGTCCTCAATTAATTCTTCAATGTATTATTTGAAAAAGACAGAGAATCGTGATTGATAAACAATGCTTTTTTTTCCTCTTCAGTGATACCTGATAGCTTATCTTTTTACTGATTTCGAGCCAGGTTTCAAGTTTGGCCGGAATCAAATACAGTGCTGACTAAGGTCCCCCACCAATTTTGCCATATTATTCAGGGATCCTTTCTCTTTTTCCATAAGCAATCTAATCTCATTTTCATATGCTATTTTGGATGACGCAGATACACAAACCACATTCCCCAAATCTTCGTCCCTCTCTCCACACATTTCCCAAGAAAACCTAGAGAAAATTTCCTATGGGAAACTAATACATTCACACAAATAAGCATAACTGAGGCATTGTAGTTAAACCATGCATTCTCAAACTTGACACTCAGCCAGTACTTCCACGCCAAGATTACAGCTTTTCCTGTGTTGCCCTCCTGCTGAAAGAGTATTCATTACATTAATCTGCAAAAGATACAAGCATTCCCCCTTCCTCGGCGACAATCTGGTAAGTAGTTTAGATGAATAGTGAAATGTTTCTTGGCTGCTTTCTCTGTTATTTTTTGGTTGCAGTGCAGCCATATGTTATACCACAGGACAATAATCTCAGAAAAGCCCACAAATATGTTAAGTGGCTTCTACTGTCTAGAAGAGCATGAACGATTGCCAGTTACTAAAAGAATATCTTACTTTTAGACATTCGGAAATAGTGGATGGCACAAGACAATTCTTTTCATTTTTCCCCATCTAAACTCTTTGCAGGTTTTACCTTAAATGTGCATCTCTACCTAAATTTTTTCACCTTACGCAGTGACCCTGGTTTCTTTAGCCCTCTGCTTTCTCTGTAGGGTCTTGATTATCAATCAGAAGATACTGTTCTTTCTACCCAGTGACCTAGGTGTGTGGGTAGGCAGGCTGTGGGAGAGATTCATTGGCTTGAAAATTCTGTCTTGAGATATTTTAGTTAAATGTCTCTAAACACAATTTCTCTTGCAAACGTCGATGGCCTTTATTTGTTGTTTGATAATAGAATAATTCTCTTTTGTTTCTTATCTACCCTAAGCCATTCAAACACTATTTTCAAGGTAGCCCTGAAGCTAAGGAAAAAATATAGAGCTTTTCTCCAAAATCTAAAGCCAATTTAGCAACTGGAAGCAAAATATAAAGATTTTTGCTTCAAATAAATCAAATCCCTAGAGTCTTTAACTCTTCAACAATCCTTCATTTCCATTAGTATTCATTTACAAAGATGATATTTTGAAACAGCCAACTAGCTCTATTTTCCACATATATGTTCCAGTCAAATAAAAAGGCTAAGATCCTCAAATTTCTGTCATGTCTAACATTTTGTCATGTCTAACAAAACAATTTTGATAACCACAATGGCATATTAGTGATCAGATTATGTTTCCATTATATAATATATCATTGGAGGACTGGATTAATCATATATAGTTTGTTTGAGAAATTCCAATTCAATGAGATATAAATTATTTTTTTTCCTAGTACATCCTACTGGGGAAATTTAATGCCATTGCCAACTGAACTAAAAAATATTTCAATTACCTATAATTAAAAAAAAATGATTTAAGTAAATATACACACACTCCATGGAATTATAAGTATTTATTTTTATCATTGTTTCTGGTCATTTTTTCAAGCTGCCAACTCCAAGAAGCCACAAGGCTTCTCCTCTGCTCTCCTCCAAGTCCTTGCTCTATTTGACCATGAAATATTCATATTCAGCTGCTCATTGGTGGTGGCCATATGGCCGTGGCCTTGTCCTCTGATGTTAATGGCCTCTCCTAACGTGGGACTGGTTCCCTCAGTGACATCAGCCTGGGAAGAGTTCATGGTTCATCCTTATTCTCACATCTTTATCACGGAAAACCACCAAGGTTGAAGTCATATCCTATTTCAGCCATCACCATCAACACCCCCTCTAAACTGTTTTCCTAGGTTACTGTCCCATCATACTGAGTCTTCTTTTAAGCTCTCAAAAAGTAACTGTGAGCTGAGGGTTAGTATTTCTTTCTACTTCTTTCTTGTGTCTTACCCCAAAACACTAGATATGGCTTTTGCCATATCTAATCTGCTTCTAATCCCATCCAATATTGTTTAAATCCCATACACGGTAGTTTTCATCTCCAGAAGTTCAATTTAGTTTATTTTTTATTTCTTGCATATTATTAAACTATTTTCTAAAATATGAGTACCACTATAAATAGCTATTTTGATGTCCTTGATGTCTACCAGCTGTATCACTTTCAAGTGACTGATCATTCTCCTCATTATAGCTTATCTTTTCCTGACACTTTAAACACCTGATGATCTTTGACTGGATTCCAGAGATTGTGAACTTTGCCTTGTTGAGGTGCTGAATATTGTTGTATTCATATAACTAATATTGAATTTGGTCTGGGAAGCAGTTAAGTCATTTAGAAAAGTTTTGATCTTTTTGAGTCTTACCTTTAAGATTTGTGTTGTTCTCAACAACTCCTTTAGTTAGGTGTTTTTATATCCATTCCATAGATGATGAAAATAAGCTTCATAGAGATTATGTTTAAGTCATATATCTGGATTTGGTAGGTTCTCTAAAATTATCATTTAAGAATTTGAATTAATATCACTGATCTAAAAGACACCTAAAAAATCCCAAATATAAAATATCAATACTCTATTAAACTATGTCATATAATAAATTTTCATACTACTGACTCTGTTACAATTTACTTTTCTAACCCACTGTTTCCATTGAATACTAACCGTATGCTATAATATGTGAAGAATATACAATTGGAAGGTGTTTGAAAAAGCATCTGTTCTTACACGTGACATTATAGATAATTTTTCACTATGTCAGGAATATACAGGCATATTCTAAAATATTTATTAGTAATAATGTCTTAAATACATATTGCCATTAATCGTAAATAAAGCTAAGAGCTGACAACAGTTCTGATCCAGGAATAGCAAAATTTTGAGGTTCCTGCCTCAGAAATGATGTTAATTTTCATGTTTATATTTTATTTAATTCACGTTAGAAAAATTGCTTTCATTTGCCTCTTGCTAATTGTAAGAATCTCCATTTTATATTCAAAACAGTAACAGTAAAAAATAAAAGCCTAAAACGACAAGAGTTGTATGATCTGACTGTTAAGAAGTAATTAGAATAAGCAAATTCATAGATTTAGAAACTAGCATATAGATTACCAGGGGCCAGGGTGGGGGTAGGGGATGGGGAGTTAGTGCTTAATGGGTACAGAGTTTCTGTTTGAGGTGATGGACAACTTTTGGTAATAGATTGTAGTGATGGTAGCAGAATACTGAACATAATGAATAGCACTGAATTATATATTTGAATGTAGTCAAAAAGAGAAATTTTAAGTTGTATATATTTCATTTGAATAACAATTTTAAAAACAAAAGGCATAGAACTCTCCAACAGTGTGAACCCTTTTGTAAATGATGGGCTATAGTTAATAGGACAATTATAAAAGTGTTCCTTCATTAATTGTAACAAATGTACCACACTAATGTAAGGAGTTAATAATCGGCTGGTATATGGGAATTATGTATTTTATGCACGATTTTTCTGTAAACCTGCAGCTTATCTTTAAAAAGAGGGGGGTATTTAAGGGTGTATATATGTAGTAGAATAAAAATATACAAAAACAGAGGATTGTGCAACACAAATAGTGAAGCCTAATGTAACCTATGGATTACAGTTAATAGTATATGTATAATAATATTATTTCATCAATTGTAAAAAAGGAACCACATTAATACAAAATAATAGGGAAAACTGTGTGTGTGTGTGTGTGTGTGTGCAAGGAATATATGGGAACTTTCTATTTTTGCATGATTTTTCTGTAAACCTACAGCTTCTGTAATTTAAAAAAAGTAAAAAAGAAGACAAGGTCCTAATTTATTTAAAGCCCGAAATCATAAAATTATGATGATACACACAATATATATATATTTATACACACACACATACATTCAAAATGAAACTTGAAGGCTTCTTTACTTTTTCCAAAATATTTATTAGGTATACCAAGTTTGATTTCTGATTTTTACTACAATAAATGAGTATTTGTAGTTGGCTCCATTTTAAACAAAGATAGAGAAAATTATTTCTTACATGGTATGCTGGTTTGAAATGATGTATGGACCCTAGAAAAGCCATGTTTTAATCCTCATCCCATTTTGTAAAGGCGGCCATTTCTTCGAATCCCTATACAGTATTGTATGTTTGAAACTGTAATTAGATCATCTCCCAGGAGATGTGGTTTAATCAAGAGTGGTTGTTAAACTTGATTAGGTGATTACATGTCTCCACCCACTTGGGTGGGTCTTGATAAGTTTCTGGAGTCCTATAAAAGAGGAAACATTTTGGAGCATGAAGGAGATTCAGAGAGAGTGGAGCAGAATGACATAACCACGAGAAGCAGAAGTCCAATAGCCAGTGACCTTTGGAGATGAAGAAGGAAAATGTCTCCTGGGGAGCTTCATGAAACAGGAAGCAGGAGAAGAAGCTAGCAGATGGTGCTGTGTTCACCATGTGCCCTTCCAGATAGGAGAAGAACCCAGACTGTGTTCACCATGTGCCTTTCCAGATGAGAGAGAAACTCTTACTGTGTTCGCCACGTGCCCTTCCACTTGAGAGAGAAACCCTGAACTTCATTGGCCTTCTTGAACCAAGGAATCTTTCCCTGGATGCCTTACATTGGACATTTCTATGGACTTGCTTTAATTGGGAAATTTTCTTGGTCTTAGAACTGTAAACTAGCAACTTATTAAATTCCCCCTTTTAAAAGCCATTCTGTTTCTGGTATATTGCATTCCAGCAGCTAGCCAAGTAGAACACATGGTGTTTATTCAGGAATAAATTCTAATAGATTGTCTCATTCCTTGTTTTGGACAGCCAGCATATGGAGCCCATACATAAGTTATGGAAGTCCCCTTCCTTGTAAGTCCCTACAATCTCTCCCATTGTATAGGCTGAAAATGCATTTTTTTTCTGAACATTCCTTGAAACTATAGGCTAGCATATGACTTAGTCTTCACCAATCAGTTATATGCATTTTTTTTTTTGCTTTTACAAAGGGGATTTATTAGGTTACAAATTCACAGTTCTAGGGAAAATATCCAAACTAAGGCATCACCAAGAGGATACCTTCACTAAAGAAAGGCTGCTGGCATCCAGAGTTCCTCTGTCACATGGGAAGGCACATGGCAATGTCTGCTGGCCCTTCTCTCTTGAGTTGATTTCAAAACCACTCTCTCAGCTCTTGTGGGTCTCCTGGCTTATCCTGAGGCATTTTCTTTCTTAGGTTCTCTCCACTCTCTCCAAAAATGTCTCTGCCTTAATGGACTCTAGTAAGCTGATGAAGACACAACTTGAATGGGCAGAGTCATAACTCCATGGAAACAACCTAATCAAAAAGTCCCACCCAAAAATAGACCTCCACCCACAATATTGGATTAAAAGAACATAGCTTTTCTGGGGTATATAATAGCTTCAAACCAGCACAAGGATGAAGTGTCATGATCTCTGCACCCATATCATTATGACTCAGTTGTCTACAGTGTTTGTGCACGTGAGTTATATGCACTCTTGAAATTGAACTGGAAGCTACTGAGAAGAAGAAAAGACTCCTCAGAATCTGTTCTGAAAGTGGGAAGCAGAAACTACTTCCAGGATTCAGAAAAAACCTATCAGTGGTCCAAATGACAATATTTAGTGTCTCATATCATTGATGTTTATAGTTCCAGCTGCAGTGTCTCTGCCCAGTGACCCTTGCAGTGGATTGTTCTCTGGACAAAATCTAAGGTGAATCTTGAGCATAATTTTAAGTTGGTAAACACCAATCCTGGTTCTTGAACCTTTCAGAGAGTCTATAATTTGCTTGATATATTTCTAATCAGTTTATTGTTCTACATAACTAAGCTAGAATAAGACTTGATTGTCCACAAATAAAAATTCTGACTGATAGAAAAATTGATATCAGGAAAGATAAGAGGCAACATTTCATTAAGGAAATATGGAGAATAACCATCAGTTATCTAGCCTGATTGGGGCTGAAAGCAGCAGAACTCTAGCTAGCATTAAGGAATGAGACACTGCCATTCCATAGCACAGAATGATAAAGCAATTCATGAAATTATTCTTGAAATCTATAGTGATTTAGTGCCCATTATTGGACTAAGTAGGGGGAACCAAGTAGCAGCTATAATATAAAAACATAAAGATCATGAGTATTCCGAATTTGTAGGGTGGCATGATTGCTTCTAAAGGCAAAGGGATTTGCCAATACAATGAGAATGTCATGCTCAAACACTTAAATTCTTAGTTCAAGGCATTGTCCAAATATCATTTAGCTTTTGTAAATGGGGTAAAAGTCTCTTATGTTTTTCATCCACAAGGTTTAGATTTAAAAACAAGCACTCATTGTTTAATTTAAAGGTTTCCATATTATAACTAAAAAAAGAACTGGGCCCCTATGTAGTGGGATGGAGAAATAAGGGTAGATTATGATAAGGAGTAGCTTAATTCCAGACCTTCACTGAGTCATCTTTCTAAGGAGAAATAGTCCATTTTGTAATATGCATTGCAAATATTTTTGCCTTAATGGAGACATGTAATGACCTTGTCAGTGAGAGTTACCTAGAAAGTGAAAACCAATTCTTCTCATCCCCACTTCTCCAACTGACGTTGTTTTGATGCTTGAGACCTGGAATACCACCTGTTTTACGTTGTTAATGCTGCTGGAAATGCAATGTACCAGAAATGGGTTGTTTTTTATAAAGGGAATTTATTAAGTTACGAGTTTGCCGTTCTAAAGCCATGTCCAAAATAAGGCATCCAGAGAAAGATACCTTGACTCAAGGGAGGCCAATCTAGGAGTGTGTGACTGGCACCTACTGGTCCTTTGGCTTCTCATTTCAAACAGCATTCTCAAGGGCATTTTCTGTCTGCATCTCCAAATGTCTCTGTCTTTGTCAGCTCTGAAGTTTTTTCCGAAATGGTTCCCTCTTGAAGAACTCCAGTAAGCAACTCCACCTTGAATGGGTGGTGACACATTTCCATGGAAACCACCTAGTCAAAAGATCCCACCCATAATTGAGTGGCTCACATCTCCATGAAAACAACTTAATCGATATGATCCCACTCAACAATATTGAATCATGATTAAAGAACATGGCTTTTCTGGGGTACACAACAGTTTTGAACTGGCACATTCCAACCTGTGGAACCCCAAAAGACATGTTATTTCCATATACAAAATAATTCATTCCATTACATCATCACAAATCCTTAAACGATTTCAAAGACAATAATAATAAAAAAAATACAAAGTCAAAACTAGTACAAAATCTTATCAAGGTCAGTTATAAGCATGGTCTGTCCTGAGGCAAAATTCTCCTCTGGCTCTGGACCTGTAAAACTCAGAGCACATTATCTTCTGCCAATGTACAAAGGAGGAACAGTCATAGGACAGATGATCCCATTGCCATAGGGGGAGATTGAAAGGAAAACAGGGGTCACCAGACCCAAACAGTTCTGAAAACCTGCAGGACAAACTCCATTAGATTTCAAAATCTGAGAGTCATTCATCCTCAGGGCTTTAGAAAGTATAGTCCTACCCTTTCCAAGGGCCTATGCAGAGGCCCTGTTCTCTCCAAATGCTGGGGTGAGGGTTGCAACCTTGGGGAACTTTGGGGAGACCACCTTTTTCTCAGCTCCACCCTCTCCAATCCTAGGGGCAGCTCCTGAGCGCTCTGTCATCTGTGTGGGACACACTCAACCCCCTCAGAACAATGGGCCTCTCCCCAACTCCCAAGGAATGTACTCCACCCTCTCTGAGGCCTATGGTACCAAAACTGTTCCTGAACAGGCCCACTCTCTGCTTTCAAGACAAACTCACCCTCTCCAAGTACATGGGTGAGTCTGCTCTCCTGGCCCAAGGTTTCTTGGCTTCAGACCTTAGTTTCCATGGTTCTACATCTGAAGTCATTTTTCCTTCAATTTGTCCCTTTTCTGTCCCTTTTAGTCCAGACTTGCAGTGGTTCTATTTATACAGATCTCACAACACTCTTGTTGGTTTTCTATGCAGTATACTGGGATCATATCCATCAGACAAAAGGACATCTTCGAGGAAACAACTTAATCAAAAAGATCTCACTCAACAATATTGAATCAGGATTAAAGAACATGGGTTTTCTGGGGTACACAACAGTTTCAAACTGGCATACCACCACTACCTATTGGTCAGTGTGGGCACTTGTGACTATTAGGTGATAAATGGCACTCTTACTTAAGTCTTCCTCACAGTACATCTAGTAGGGCCCCCCAAATTTCATGAATACTTCACTAGTTTCTTACTATATCATTGAAATAGGAACACTCAACCAAAAAGTAAAATCACCATTTTGGCTGCATGGCCAAAGGAATAATGTTTCTTATTAGGAAAGGCCAAGTAAAAGCCCCAGGAGCTTCCTCTCTTTCTTAAAAGGGTACATCAAATCATCCTTGAGAGACTCACAGTGATTAGTTTTACCATTAAAGATGTGACATGTTCAGATGTGCTAATGATTCCTAAAACATTCCTTTTTAACTTTCTAGTTTGGTGTAGAAGAGGAAGTATTGAAAGAGCATGACGGAGGATTGTAATAGATTTGATTTGCTAGATAGAGCCAATTGAGGCTGCTGTTCTATAGGTTGACTCTTCCCTGGAACGGATCAATTAGACCTTAGAAACTGTGTTGTAGTTATTGATTAGGCATATGCTTATAATCCTTTAATCGCCACCCCTCCTCAAAAAAGAAGCCAGAGAACTCAAAGAAATTTGCATGCAGCTCACAAGGCAACAGTGTTCTTTTACTGTCTTGCCTCAGCGTCCATGCTCTTTGTCATAGTTAAACTTACAGCAATCTTGGCCTCTTGGCATAGACTCATGCTCATAGAACCAGGAAATCAGTAAATAGACATTATCTTAAATGTCTTGGCAAGACCCCTGTGTGCCAGAGGATCAGAGATAAATTGGACATACAGAAATTTCCCAGCTTGCTGAAGTGGATTGGAGAAATTATGTTAAGAATCTCCAAAGTTAAGGGCTAATTGTTGTAGCTTCTGTCTCCTGTCACAAAGACAGAGTTAACACATACGATTAGCCTGGGGATTTGTGGGACAGCATATTCCATATTATATGGTTGTTCCAATATATTAGCCAGTTACTGGGCCTAGAACAGGAGGACAAAAATCTGTGAACCTGAACTAAGCTGCAATATAAGCATTCTGTCAGCTTTTATGACCTGATGAATGCACTAATGCTCAAAGTGTCTGTGACAGATCGTGTGGGGATGGTAGAAAGCCTTAATAGGAGAACAGTAGTGAAAACACTGGGAATTTTGGAAAATAGCCATAAACTTTTGAAAAGGAAACAATTCTTGACTTGCTTTTAGGGACTGCCAGAGACAAAATTTCTGACTCTGGAGCATTAATTGATCACATGATCTGAAATGGCAACCATGAGCTTGGTGGTTTCTAATCAAATAGCCATAAAGTTAGAAACATATTTCTTTTCCCTCCATCAAGAAAAAATATGTTCTGGACAGGGTCTGAGCAGCAGTATCCCCAGTATAACTCCTTAGCTCTATTGTGACAAGTGCTAAAAGTTAAAGGAACCTGAGATTCTACTTAAAAAAAAGGAGCAACTACTTGATGAACAGTTGCAAAAACTAAGAATGTAACAAATATTCATATTTTGGTATACCTTGACTATGCAGTCATATCCTACAAAACATCTCACTAATTAACATTCTCAGAAAAATGCCACTTGGTTTTTAATATCCAAATTTCATATACCATAAAATCTCTTCCAAAATTTTTAACCCAATATTTATGTAGAAAAAATTATATGTATGCCTTCAAAATTCAACACATTAACAAAACAATGCGTGACAACAGTCTTGAGATACATTCCAAACAAAATTGGTAAGAAGCCGCAATCACGTCCAGCCATTGTGAACAACAGGCCAGTATTCAAGGGTATGTGCGTATCAGGTTTCTCCAACCCTAAAAGATGCCATTTTACACCATTTGTAGTGATGCCATAAGCATTTAATATCCTAACATGATAATGTTTGCTACTTTTATATAGTTGTTTCATTGCATATTAGTTGTGAATTATTTAGGGTTTGGGGGTTGACAATGGACACATTTAATTTTTTCTGATTCAAAATAAAAGAAAATAGTTTCCTGGTTATTATTTTCATGCAAAATGTCTGATTTTTAAGAACAGAGTCAGTGAGAGAGGGAACTTGAATTTTAATAGATTTCCCACTTCTTTTTCTCTTTACCCCCTCAATTTTATAGGGAGGTTAAGTGGTAGTTAAAATTTCAATTTGTACATAGGCTTTAGATTATATAAAAGGAATATATAACATAAATAGATGACATGTGTATATCACCTAGAGATCCTGGACTTGGAGCTGGGTTTGAAAATGATGAGCATTTCAGGTCTATTGCAGTAGTTCTCTACTGGGGACGATTGACCCCCAGGGAACAATTGACAATGTCTGAACACATTTTTGATTGTCACAATCAGGATGGAAGGAGCCGCTGCCACCTCTAATGGATAGGGACGAGGGATTCTGCTAAACATACTACAATGCACAGAAAGGTTTCCCACAACAAAGTACAATATTTTCTAGCCCAAGTGTCAATAGCGTTAAGGTTGAGAAATCCTGCTCTACCTCTTTAATCAAGGAGATGGACCATTTTCATTTAGGAGGGGGTAGTTGCAAATGATAGTATTCTTTACAAGAAATGGACAGTTAGAAAGCAGAAGTTGAGCGGTGATGTTGTTAGTGAGAAGGGGTAGATTCTAAATAACGTTTGCCATTTTGGCCATTCAGTATCTACAACCATTGCCTACTTCTTAGGATGCTTTCACTTTATGAGGTGATCCCACCTTCAACTATAGAAAGTGAACATCCCTAGTACTTGTTTTATCAGCATCCTTTGAAACCAGGGCAGTCATGCAGGCCACGGGTTCCATCGATTGCATGCGTGTGCCCCAGATTTGAAATTGGAAGACACCAGTGATATGAAAAAGAAGGGTAATTGCAGAATCTATTCTGGTCACACAAAAGAACAGTAGTGGCAGCAACATTCACTTTCCAGAAACAACAGCATCTAAAGTCCTGTGTCTATGAGCTCACCATGATAATCTGCAGAGTAATCAAGTCATCCAGCAGTAGTAACAGACATATCATCAAAAGATCAAATGGCAAAATGGGTTTAGGTGTTGTCCCTGTCTGGGGTTTAAGCCCGTAGATTTCAGACCCTCCAAATGATTCTGTGAGCTATCCAATGTCAAAATAATAAATTTATTTTCATCTTACAATTGTCAGAGTCAAATTTTGTTGCTGAAACCTAAGAATTGAGTGTCTGATATACTCATTTATAATTTCTTAAGATCCTTCAACTGACCTTGTCAGACCCCAGAGGAAGCTAGATGAATAGGACACAGACTCTGTTAGTGCACATGCTAGCGTGGGAAAAATGTGACGGCTGTTAGAGGAGACGCATGTACAAGAACCTATGTACAGAGTACATACATACGTATAGAAAATGGAGCTTGGAATAGGTCAGGAAAGCTTCACATAGAAAGTGATGTTTAAACTGAGGCTTTTAGATAAGTAGATAAATAATAGTTTTATTCTTTCCCTATTGTTGTAAGATTTTATTTCTGTTTCTATCATGATTGCATTGGCTAGAACCCCAGCATAATGCAGAATAGAAATGATAATGGGGCACATTCCTCTCTGATGTGCAATCTGAAAGAAAATTTTCACTATTTCCTCACAAAATATAGAATTCCTTATTTTAAAGCTATCCTATATCACATTAAGTTCCTTCTTATTTTTAGTTTAAGATATTTTAAAACTCATGAATGGATGTTGAAATATATCAATTATTTTTGCAACTATTAAAATGGATTTTTTACTTTAGTCTGTTTCTATAAACTTGACTGGTTTTCAAGTGTTAAAACAACCTTGCATTCTTAGCATAAATTGAAATTAGTCATGATGTATTAAAGGCTTATTTAAAATCTGTTCAGAATTTTTGTATCTAGTATCACAGAAAAAACTGGCCTGTAATGTTCCTTTCTTGTAATGCCTTTGTCAAGTTTTAGCTTAAGGAATGCTTCCTCATTAAATGTGTTGCAATGTGATTCTTCTTTTTCTTTTGTTCAGAAAAATTTGCATGATATTGGTCTTATTTCTATCTTAAATATTAGAAAGAATTCAATAGGAGTAGAACTTCCTCAGTGGAAAGTATTAAAATAATGGATTCAATTTTTTAAATAATGTAAGACTATTTGCATTTTCTATATCTTATCTATCAGTTTTGCTAGGTTGACTTTTTCTATGAATTTGTCCATTTTCAACAAGGGTGCCAAAGCCAATGAGAAAAGAATAAATTCTCTAATAAATGGTGTTAGAGCAACTGGATATCTACATGCAAAAGAATGAATTCGGAGCCCCTACCTTACACCATATAAAAAAAATTAACTCAAAATTGATCAACAACCTAAAAAACTAAAGCCATAAACTCTTAAAGCATAGAGGTAATCTTCATGACCTTGAATTTGGCAATGGATATGACACTAATAGTACAAGCAACAAAAGAAAAAAATGCAAAAGACTTTAACAACATTAAGAACTTCTCTGCATCAAAGGACATTATCAAGAATGTGAACAATCAGCCTACAGAACAGGAGAAAATATTTATAAATCATATATTTGTTGAGTCTAGTATCCAGAATATATAAAGAATTCTTGCAATCAACAAAATGACAACTTACCGAATTAAAAGAGATGCAAAGGACCTGAGAAGTCATTTTCCCCAAAGAAGTTGCATAAATAGCCAACATGCACATCAAAAAGTGTTCAATATTAGTCATACAAAAATGCAAATCAAAACCACAATGAGGTACCATTCCACAATCAATAGGATGACTTTAATTTATCTTTAAAAACAAGGAAAACAATAGGAGGTTGCCGAAAATATGTCAAGAGGCTGATGATCAAATACAAGCAATTAACACTGAATCCTCCTGAAGGAATTATGACATGCCCCTAAAAGGAAGAGAATTGTATGTGAATGGGAGGCATTGATCATGGGCCCAGAAGACACTTGTTTTGAGTCTGGTGTTTTTCCTGCTTGATTATCAGTTAAGCCTCCCAAAAGATGAAATTTACCTGTGAGATGTTTCATTCCAACATCTACCCCTAAGAAAGAGTCTGCATTTCCATTCTTCACTCCCTGGTGACAACTCTGTGGATTACAAGAGTGGACCTGAGAGGTGGAACCCAGCGCAGAGCATGGAGAGATCTTCCTGTTGGTGCTGGATGATCTAGAGAAGTTTTATAAAGTCGCCCAGCAGATTGTACAGAAGTCTCTGGGGCTCTGAAGTCCACACACCAACATGCGCACAACTGGGCAGACCCATACACCACCAACAGGTTTCCAGTGTTTGTCGTTGGGAATGATGAGTTACATTGATACTTTACCCTAGCACCACAAGATAGGCAGACTTGCAGGACATCATCTTTTTTTTGGCCCAACTTTCCCACCCCAAATAGGCTTCTCCGCTGAAATTATTATTTAATTGGAATAATGAGAGCCTAGTGCAGTTTTAAAGTATTCCTTGGAAGTTTCAGGTGGATTACCAATGATTCCTCTCCCGGCTGGAAAGATTAGGGGCCCAGCAGTTTTGGCCTCCTCCACCAGCGGTATCCTGGGGATTGTCTCCTTTTGCTGCTCGCTGGAGGGCGTTAACTGTGCCAAATTTGCAGTGGGTTAGAAGCAGTGTTGCTTTTTACAAAGAAATTGGTCCTTGTGGCAAAAGCCAACCAGCCAGGGCCAAGAGGCTCTGTGTTGGCCCCTCCTGTTTTCATCGTGTGCCCCTGAGACGTACATAGGTGTGTTCTGCTATTTCATATTTTATAAGCAGATGTTTTTCTTATAATCTAGTTAAATCTTCTTCATTTGTTGCATATTTACAAACCATCATCTTCAGAAATATTTTCCGGAAATAGACACCTTTTTAAAATGCGGATTAATGAAAAATGGATACGTAAAAGAAAGAAAAAAAAGAAGTTTACTGTTGGTCGTAAAGACCGATAGTTCTTTACTGATCACATTTGTCAAAGACTGAAGTTTATGTCCTAGTTACTCACGAGTTTTTGGGTAAGGCATATAAGAGGTGTGACATTTTAGTGAAGATTTCTTCTGCATCTGCAGGAGTTTTTCTTTTACAATCCCCAAACTGGGAAATTCTGTGGGTTTGCATATTGTGGTTGCACCAGGAACTTTAACTGTCAGGGCAGAATTGTTCTTTGCAATTCAGGTGGGGAGGGAATCTATCGTTAGCTGGTTATAGAGAGTGGCACATGTGGTCCCCAGGCCCACGTGGGGACAGAGCACTTTCCTGTGCTTTATGATTGTGATGAGGTCTGCATGCTCTGAACACTGCTAGCGTTGCAGCACAGTGCTGGGAAGCCACTCTAAACAATGACAGATCTGTACCTGCAGAATCAAGTATTTGTCCTGTTTCAAACAGGTTAAGTTTAAATAGGAATTTCTATTTTTGAAATAAGTGATGGTCTATGAGACAAACAATGGATTTACTTTGTTATCCTTTTTCCATCCCTTTTATAATGTATCCAGTGGACAAATTATCTATCTTGCTGAAACTTCACGCAAAATTTCATGGTGTTAACAATTACTGGTTACAGGGGACTTCGTATAGAGCTTCTATGGAAACCAGATTATTTCTTTCTCAGAAGGAAATTGTTTAGTATTTTAATCCAATAGAGTGACTTGTATTAGGAAGGAACTGGGAAAGAAGAGGTATTGTACGTAAGTAGTATTTACAGGCATATTAAACAAGATGTAGCCCTTTTTTTGTTTAAATAAAGAGTGAAAAAATGTTTTTTGCTGGTAGATAGGGCATGTGGGAATATATATTGCTGGGCTTTGGAGTGTTATAGCTGCATCAGGACACAGACCTCACAGGAGGGCATGCATTTATCCTACAGGCTTCTTTGAAATTTAGAAAACAAAAGGAAGCAGTCTCTGCAAATGAAGTATTTTCATTCCCTTGAATTTATTAAATGCTGTTTCAGTTTGCTAAAGATGCCAGAATGCAATATATCAAAATTGGATAGGCTTTTAGAAGGGGATTTATTAATTATAATTATAATTATTATAATTCTAAGGGCATGAAATGTCCACATTTAAGGCTCTCACAAGAGGATACCTTCTCTGAGGAAAGGCTGCTGGCATCCAGGGTTCCTCTGTCACATGGGAAGGTAACATCTGCTGGCCCTTCTCTCCTGGGTTGGTTTCAGCTCCTGTGGGTTCTTCTGGCTTCTCCTGGGGCATTTTCTTTCTTAGCTTTTCTAAACTCTCTCAGCTATCTTAATGGGCCCCAGCAAGCAGAATAAGACCCACCTTGAATGGGTGGGGTCACATCTCCAGGGAAACAACTTAATCAAAAGGTTCCCCCCAGCAATAGGTCTGCCCCACAAGATTGAATTAAAACAACATAGGCTTTCTGGGGTACTTAACAGATTGAAGGCAGCACACATGGAAAAAGAAAAGAAGCCAATGATGTCCTTATTCTGTAGTAGAATTTAAATTATATTGTTAAAAGTAATGTTATCCATTCCTCCCCTAAAAAAGCGGGGGTGGGGGAAGCAAGATGCATTGGCAAATGTTCTAGTTTGCTAGCTGCCAGAATGCAATATACCAGAAACGGAACAGCTTTTAAAAAGGGGAATTTAATAAGTTGCTAGTTTACACTTCTAAGGCCAAGAATATGTTCCAATTAAAACAAGTCTATAGGAATGTCCAATTTAAGGCATTCAGAGAAAGATACCTTGGTTCAAGAAGGCCGATGAAGTTCAGGGTTTCTCTCTCAGCTGGAAGGGCACATGGCGAACAAGGTGGCATCTGCTGGCTTTCTCCTGGCTCTACAAAAAGAACTCTCACCAAAATGTTTCCTCTTTTAAAGGATTCCAGCAAGCAACTCCACCTTCAGTGGGTGGAGACACACCTCCATGGATATCATCTAATCAAAAATTACCACCCGCAATTGGATGGGTCACATCTCCATGGGAACAATCAAAATGCTCCCACCCAGCAATATTGAATGAGGATTAAAGGACATGGCTTTTCTGGGCTCCACCACAGATTCAAATCAGCACAGCAAGGATGTGGTGAAATCGAGACACTCACGCTTTGCTGGAGGGAATGCAAAATGGTTCAGCTTCTGTGGAAAACATTCTGCAGTTCCTCAAAAGTTATATGTAACATTGCCATATAACCCAGCAATCCCACTACTAGGTATATGCCCCAAAGAATTGAAAACATATATTCAAACATTTGCATGTATGTTCATAGCAGGACTATTCACAATAACCAAAAGGTGGAAATAGTCCAAATGCCCATCAATAGATGAATAGATAAACAAATTGTGGTATAAACATAAAATGGCGTATCATTCAGCCATAAAAATGAAGTACTGATACATACTACAATATGGATGAACCTGCAAAATATTATGCCATGTGGAAGACACCAGACACAAAATGGCACGAACTGTATGATTCAATTTATATGAAATATCCAGAATAGGTAAATCCATACAGACGAATCAGAGATTGGTGATTGGCAGTAGAAGGAGGAAACAGGAGCAACTGCTTAAGGGGTACCAGATTTCCTTTTGCAATGATGAAAATGTTTTGTAACTAGATAGAAGTGGTGGTTGCACAACATGGTGAATGTACTAAATGCCACTGAATTGTTTACTGTAATATTATGTGAGTTTCACCTTAATAGAAAAAAGCTCCCCCTTCCCCCCTCAGAAAATTCAGGCATAAAGCTCTTTATAGTATCTTTTCACCATTCTTTCTTGATTGTGGGATATACAATGGTGGCTCTTTTTTCATTTATGGCAATGGTTATTTGTGCCTTCATTCACATTTCCTTGATGACACTTGCTAGGGTCTATCAATCGTTTTAGTCTTTTGAAGATTTAAGCTTTGGACTTGATTGATTCTATATGCTGTGTGTACTGTATCCTACAAGTTTGAGTACATTATTTTTTTTTATTATCATTCTTTCATATTCCTTCAAATTTCTTCCTTAATTTGTGGGTTATTTCTGTTTGCTTATTTGTTTATTTATTTAGTTTGTTTTTATTTTTATATATTGTTGTGGGTTATTTAAGTAAAATAATTCTTATACATTTGGAGATATTTTTGAATCCCCTTTTCTCTTACTTGTTTCTAATTCAATTCTCCACAGTCAAAAACGTTTTCTTTTATTTCAATCTTTGAAATATATTGAGGTTTTCTTTAAGTGCCATGATATAATGAATTTTAGAATATTTTATATATATGCTTGGAAAAACATAAGTTTTGACATTGTTGAGCATGGTGTTGTATATATATTAATTTGATCCATTTGCTCTTTATTTCATTTAAGTATTCTATGGACCTTTGGCTGGTGGTTCTACTACTGAGAAAGTTGTGTTAAAATTTCTCACTAGGATTTTAGATTTACATATTTATTCTTTTTTCATGTCTGTCTTTTTTATATGTACTTTTGAGGAACATTATTGTTTGTATTAAATTTTAGAACCATTACATTGTTTTGAAGGATCAACCCCATTAAGAAATGTTGGAAAAAATCTTTCAGGTAAGCCATTAGAATTAATCAGATAATTTAACATGGTTGTTCGATAGAAGGTCAATATAAAAAAATCACTTGGATTTCTATAGACCAATAGCAAATAGGAAAGGCCCTTGACATTTAAACATTTAAAAGGCATCAGAATACATCTAATTAAAGATATGAAGACCTTGATTCATAAAACTGTGAAATATTACTAAGAAAAATCAAATGCATAAAAATTAAATGATACTTTGCATTCATGGACTGAGGAACACAATTTAGTCATATCCTACGAGTTAATCTAAGTTGCAGTGTAATCTATCACTTCTCAGTAGTTTTGTTTTTGTTTTTGTTTTGCAGCTTGTTGGTGTGTTTGCCTATTTTTGTTTCTTTCTGGAAATTGAGTAGGATTTCTGAATCACGGGGAAGTCAGTCTAAAATTTCTACTCACCTCATCAATGCCTGAAATCTCACATTTTGATATTCATTCTCTAACTTTGCTTTCCTTTGCCTCTCCTAATTTTCACTCTGCCAAATTTCCTGGAGAGGTAGCACCTTTAAAGATTGTGAACCATTTATGTTTCAGTAGGAATAAGTTTGAGATAAGTTTCCCAGAAGAAATTTTAGTAAAAAGGACAGAACAGAGAGGCAAGAGGCACCTAAGAGGGTAAAGAAAGAGGAAATTGAAATCAGTAAAGACACCATTGGCTCCACAAAGTCAGGCCTTTTCCATTTCTCAATCTTGTCTAGAGTAACTCAGCTTACCAAAATTCCAAAAAACAAATGAACAGACTATTTCAGCTTATTGATTTATTTTTTCTTCCAGTGTAAGCCACTGCCAATCAGTTCACACCTATTTAGGCCGAATTTTTATTTAGACTTGTTCTCTTTGTTCTTACTTTTTCTTAAGTTATTCTGTCATCTGGATTCCAAAACATGGCATTCTATTCTCTTCGGGATATATACAAAGACACTTAGATGTTCATGGCTATATGATTAATTTCCCACATAGTGGAAAGAGCATTGGACTGGAACAAAAGGATTTTTAATACTGCATAATATTTAATATACTGTATTTAATATTTAATATTTATCATTGATAAATTGCTTAGCTCAGCAGGCTCATGTATTTTCTCATCAGTAAAGTGAAAGAACTGAACTATCTCATGAATTCATCCTCCCCTCGCCCCTTTAGGTATGCATGACTCTGAGTCAGATATTCATGTGATCATTAGGGAAATTCTTTCTAAGAATAAGATAGGATAATTTTAGATGGTGTCTATCTTCTAATGATTCTGATTATTTTTTTTCCAAAATGTACAGGTAGAGACAAATATTTTCTCACTAGAAATGGGATTACATAAAGTTTAAAGTTTCACTAAAGTTTAAAGAATTGAAAGTAAAAGGGCAAAATTGTTACTATCAATCTCTGATTTAGAAAATACTTTTTACATCTCACAGGTTCAGTACAGAAAAGAATAGTGTCTTCATCAGCCACAAATGCTCCAAGGACAAATCTTTTTTTTTTTTATCACAGTTATAACACAGTATCATGACTTCTTAAATATGGCTTCTCATTAAAATTCCTTCATTAACCCTGAAAAATTGATTTTCTTCCTTAGATCTAAATTAATTTACCAAAACAGATGTAAATTTTCTGTGCTAGATAATCTTTTAGAAATTAACTTTCTTTGGTGTCCAAATACTCTCACTTGAGACAGGCAAATTATGAATATGAATTCTTAAAATAACTCCTACTTTTACAATCTGATGCTTTTAGATATGATTTGACCAATCAACAAATACTTATGTAAAATGTTATTTGAGCCAATGTTTGTTTGTTTTTATAAATTATGTTCCTTGGAATTTGGGGATTTTTGTCAAGAAAACTTAGGTACTTATGGAAGAGGAGGGTATAAATAAAGCAGCACTGATTTTATTTTTTCTAAATATAGTGGAAGTACATGTAAAATTTTGTTTGCAGGACAAGGCATGATGTTTAAACATCTGGTTAACACTGACATGCATAAAGAATATTTTGAAGTGGCAATGTTACTAATGTGTTGAGCTAATAGTTGATACATATTGAGCATTTACTGAATGTCAGGCACCTTCTGACCACTAAGATGCACTAGTTCATTTCATCCCCCCCAGCAACCTGATAACCATTATCTTTGCTTTAAAGATATCAAAATCAAAGCATATAATAATTAAATAACCGTCTCAACAGGTAAATTAAGAAATGAAATGTAAATGAAGAAAACTCAATCTAACTCCAGCATGATCACTCTTACCCAGAAGATTGATTCACTTTTTTTTTCAGATCTCCTTAGGATAGGAGAATAGATCATCTTGAAAGCCAAACAAAAGAGATAAATCAGATTCGGGAGTTTCTGGTCAGAATAGCAGCATTACAAAAGTAGTATTTAAAGAGAGATTTGTTTAGTCATGAAAAGAGAACAAATTAATTAATAGTAGACCCTAGGTTTGGATATATAGGTTCCTTCCTTCCTTCCTTCATTCATTTAACAAATACTCATTGAGCTAGGTGCTGTCCTTTGTGCTTGGGCTGTATTAATGAACAAAGCATAAAAAGCCTCTGCTTTCTAGGACCTTATATGCTAATTAATAGACTCAGAGACTAAAGTAATTACTCAGACTTAGGGACTTGGCCTAAGAGGGTAGCAATGAGCCTGCAGAGTAAAGAATCAGTTGAAAAAAATATTCAAATAATATTATGTCTCTAAATGTTATCATAGAAGTAGAAGTATGAGAAAATTGAAAGGGGGAGTAGCTTTGGAGAAAAGTATGGTGTTGCAGAGCTCACTTTGAAGGAATACCAAAGTATCCATTTGTACTTATTTAGAAGGCAGTTAACAGCATAATGCTGGAGTTTTAGAGTAAACTATATGGATACCAGAGCCATTAGCTTTGAAGTAATATTAAAACCAATGGCAGATCTTAGCTGGAACCATACAATTGAATAAGCATTCTGATGGCAAAGGAGAACCAGCAGGCAAAATAATGAAGTTTGGTAAATTTCCAAAATAATGGGTTGGGACGAAGAAAAAGAAACTCTCAAGGTAACAGACTTTGTTGAATTTCTGAGACGAAGTAATAATGTACTCTATCATCGCACAGGTTAAAGGCAAAAAAATCAACTGTAGGTAGTAAAATATCAAAAGCAATCGATATTTCAAAGTAAATGAGAGAAGAAAACCCTTTGAAGTTCGGAATTAATAAAGAGATTGTTGATGTTCAAAATGAAAGCCGAGGTGGAATGGTGAATGAAAGCAGGGTGAAGAGGAAACAGAAAAGTACATATATTCCACTTGTTTTACAAAGATCACAAGCTAAGCAAGGGGAGAAGGTGAATGTCAGTAAGAAGGGCCTCTGACTTTCTTTGCAATGATGCCAAGAACACAAAAAGGATTTTGAAACCACAGGTTACAGTTGATGGTTAGAGAACTCCTTATTTAGCTCTTTAAAAGCTGTGCTTCGATTAGCTTACTGATAACTGGAATAAGTCCTTCGTTTTTACATATATGCTCCTTCCAAGAGAGGAGTAGAAGACCATCACATTTTTTTTTTAAACAATGCTTACTCATTTCCCTAGGGGTTTTCTCTTAATCTACAAGATTTCACTTCCTTTCCTTAGCCCTGATTTAACATTTTAATGCAGGGGAATATAACAATAGCACTGAACTCATTTATAATTCCATCTCGTCAAACACGTTTTCCCACATGAAATGCGGTTAGGATTAATGAAAACGAAAGCAGAGTGACAAATAAGAAAACTCTCTTTTAATATATATATGTAAAGCATGCAACTAGGTGAACTGACCTTGAGGACAGTATGTTGAGTGAAATAAGTCACTATAAAAATAAAAACATTATAAAGCCTCACTAATATGGACTAACTATAATGTGGAAGCTCTGAGAATTGAATTCGAGAGCATAGGTGATCAGAGGAAAGGCCTAATGTAAAGGTTCCTAGAGTGTAAGCTCTTACAGCAGTCACAGCTATTCCTGAGATGTAGCGGTTATTTCTAAATTCTGAGATGCTGAGTTCTTGGTGTATCACCTGGTCAGTCCCTGGAACTCTGGGTGTCTGTGTGACACCTGAGACTCAGAACTAGAGTTTTTCAGCTATGAAAAATCAGCATTACCCCATACAGTAACTGTTTAAAAAGCTGAAAAAGAGATCAGAGTTCATTAGAGATACGAATGAAGCAGATCTGGTTAGGACTAAGGTAAACCAAACTAAAGGGTAAAGGATGGTATTGACTGTTTTAAAACTTTACTTTCTGTGTGAGACTAAAGGAAGAGATGTTTATTTGGTACAAAAATTGTGTTTTCTGTAGCACATTATCTAATTTAACTTGTATGGTCAGTTTATTCAAACACCAAAATTAGTTGGAATCTTGAATACATAGTGAGATCTTGTTGATGGTACAAGTTAGTGTGATGCCCTGATACAGCCCATTGTAATTTGTGCAGAGAATTTAAAAAAGTATTTGCAAAGCTCCCTTGAGGGACTGGGGAAAAATGTGGAAATATTTAACTTCCCCAACTGGGGAATTCCTGATATTCTCGCAAGCATTGTGGTCTAGCAATTTAATTGGCCAAGCCCTCAATCTTGGGGCTGGCCCTCATGAAACTTATTCCTGCAAAGGAAAAGCTAAGCTTACTTATAGTTACGCCTAAGAGTCACCCCCAGAGAACCTCTTTTGTTGCTCAGATGTGGCCTCTCTCTTGAAGCCAACTCGGCAGGTGAACTCACTGCCCTCCCCTCTATGTGGGGCATGACTCCCAAGGGTGTAAATCTCCCCAGCAACGTAGGAAATGACTCTTGGGGATGAGCCCGGACCCAGCATTGTGGGAACGAGAATGCTTACTTGACAAAAGGAGGAAGAGAAATGAAATAAAATAAAGTTTCAGTGGCTGAGAGAGTTCAAATAGAGCTGACAGGTCATTCCGAAGGTCTTCTGCATTGTATAGCTATCCCTTTTTAGTTTTTAGTGTATTAGAATACCTGAGACTGTTGAACTGTATTCTATTAGGCTTAATTCTTGAAGTTGGATTGTATAATTATATAACTTTTACTGTGTGACTATGTGATTATGAAAACCATGTGGCTGATGCTCACTTTACCCAGTGTATAGACAGATGAGTAAAAAAATAAGGACAGTAAATAAATAAATAATAGGAGAGGGATAAGACGTATGGGACATTTTGGGTGTTCTATTCCATTTTTATTTTTATTCTTATTTTAGAGTAATGAAAATATTCAAAAATTGATTGTGGTCAGGAATGTACAACTATATGATGATACATGAACCATTGATTGTACACTTTGGATGATTATATTTTTTAAAAACCTTTCTTCTGAAAGACAGATATAAATCACTGACAATACACATTCAGGTATACTGAATCTAAATCAACTAGGTGAATTTTATGTAAGGAATCTTGGCTCCAGTATAATTGTGCCCCCTATAGTCTTATCAAGGGAATGAAGGTGACTTCAGATTGAAAGAAACCTGGTAAGTCTGATTCTTAGTCCACACTCTGATTTAGGCAAGAAAGCAATATTTTGGTTCTTTATCAAAATGGCATGACTTACTTAACTTGAAGACTTCTAAACTTTGCGGCATTTAGTAAGTGGACATGTTACTACTGGCTGGGTGTTAAACATAGGAAAACAACGTAAAGTTTTATGTAGAACTAATTTTTTCCTTCATTACTGAAGACTTTATTATTGACAACTGGTAGAAAGAAAGAAATAGTGCTGCATTTGAATGTATGTGATCATGGGGATCGAAAAACCTAAGTATTAAAGAATTTGATTCATTCAGTGAATTGTGAGTTTGAAAGAATGTATTGAGTCCACGTAGAGATGGGCATTTAAGCATATGCTACGTGCTAGGGTCTCCTCTACTAGACAACAATTAAACACGTCCCTTTTCACAAAAAGCACACAGGTTAGTGCAGAAGACCAACATATCTTCATGTGTTGAGTTCTTAGAAAGGTACACAAAATGTTACTCAAACACTTGATAGAGTCATTTACCATGAATGTCCAGGGTGGGTGGCAAGATAATGATGGGACAGAAGAAATTTTATAGTTAGGTGATATCTGAGAAGAGCGGTGAAGGTTGAATAGAACTTCATGAGATGAACAAGCTGTGAGGAGGCTGCATTTAGTATCAGAAACAAAATGATCATGAAAAAAAAGACCTTGAAAGACCATGGCTTGTTCCAGATAGTAGAAGTAGTTTGAATTCACTTCATTGTAGTGTACAGATATGAGAGAACTGAAGGGGAGCTGGAAAAATTAGCAGGTACAAAACAGACTTTTATAACTCTGCATGTTGGGCACCGTACTGTTCCAAGGGGAACCACTCACATTGATGTCAACGTGAATGGTGCTTCCTGGAGTTGTGGACAGCCACATGCACTAGCCTTGAGCAAGTACTAAAATAGCAGACTATTTTTATGCCAAGCACAGACATTAGGATATTTTTGGTAGCAAACAACAGAAACCAATCTGCCTGCCCTCTGCTTCAAGGGTGCTTATGGAAAGGACATCAGGGATTCATAGAACTGATTTGGACCTAGAGAATAAGGGCATTTTGTTAGATCATAGAACAGGTAGTTAGAGTAGTCATCTTTCAGCAGGAAAAGTTTGGCCAGAATACCACTGGCCAAGGTGAAGGATACTGCTAACATCACCATTGTGAAATGACTCCAATCCTCTGTCATTGTTGCATCATTTTTCTCCATATTCAGTCTTCTAAGTGAGGAGAGGAGTCTCTGGCCAAGCTTGAGTTGGGCTCGGTTTCCTGAACCAGAAGAGAGAATATCCTCAAAATAGGAAGGAAGAATTAAATATTGTAGATTCAAACATGACAAGTATCTTTTTTTTTAACAAGAAAAAATACGGTTTTACTGAGATATATTCACACACCATACAAACCATCCAAAGTATACAATCACTGGCTCGCAGCATCATCACAGAGTTGTGCATACAAACCCATGATCAATTTTAGAGCCTTTTCATTACTCCAGAAAAGAAATCAAAATAGGAAAGGGAACCCAAATCCTCCCATACCCCTAGTCTCCCCTTATCATTGAACCATAGTATCTGTGGAATCCATTTGTTACTGTTGATGAAAGAGTATTAAAATATTGCTGTTAACTATATAGCCCATAGTTTGCAATAGGTACATTTTCCCCCATATATTCCTTTGTTATTAATTCCTATAACCATCTATTAAAACAAGCTGGGGAGTTGGGATTTTATTTTCTAAGGCAGGGGTTGGCAAACATTTTCTTAAAGATAGTAAATATTGTAGGCTTGCCCTCCTAAAATATGATATCTGTTGCAATTACTCAACAATGCCATTGAAAGCAGCCATACACACTACTAAATGAGTGTATCTGTGTTCCAATAACAATTTATTTACCAAGATAAGCGGCCAGCCTATTGGTTAGAGTTTGTCAAAGACACTTGCTCTTAGGGATGAGAAGGTTTTGAAGGAGTTCAACGGCCTCATGAGTTACTGGTTTCCTCTATGAGACAGATGAGACGGCAGCTACAAAAAGAACAAAATTCATAGTTCCTGTCCTCAATGAAGTTAAAATGGAGTAGGTAAGGCCAAAATAAAGCATAAGATATTCATAATACATAATAGGACAAGATAAAGAATCAAATTGAAAGTGTCCCCACTTTACCAGCTTTCCCAAGAAAACCTTATTCTTCATCCAGTTTCTCCTCTCTTTTCCTTTTCTGAAATATGAATGAAATGTTTGGTAAGGTAGATATGAAATCTGTCTTCTTAATAATGGAAGGTTTAGGAGGAAAGAAGAAAGGAAAAGCCAAATAGTTAATAGTATTGGGAATAAATGGGGATTTCTATGTGAGAAACCCTGCAGTGCGGTGGAGTATATGCACATTAGGTAGAAGGAATGACCTTTTAAAAATGTTAATATTTTTATGAATTTCATTCTCTTTAATGTTTGTTTATGAGAAATGGTTAGAGAATTTGTATTCCTTTTTAAATTACATTTGGCTGGTTAACTGTGCTTTTTAAAATGCATCCCCATGCAAAGACTAAGCTACTTTTCCTCCCAAATTTATTACGGTTGCCTAAATAAACTAACCCTTCCTGAAACCCAGTGGTATATCTTCAAATTTAATTTCTGTAGAATTTAAAATATATAGGAAAATGTTTCAGAAACATTTTCAACAAGAAGATCACATTTAGGGAAATTTTGAAAGATGAGCAGCTATGGGGAGACCACCATATTTTAGCTGATGAACTAATGAAAATAGACAATGAAAATTTTCAAGGCATTTAATAGCCTTTTTTTCTACAGAAATCCTAAAGTATACTAGGTAAAAAAAAAACAAAACCCATAATAATCTTAAATGATGTTCTCTTCACTAAAATCCTCTTTTCCTCTCACCTATAATTGCTCCGTAACATTAATTCTTTCACAAATATAAGTTGTCAGTTATTTCATGTATTTATTGTACAAATATGTTGAACATCTACAATATATATCAGACACTTTTTCTTAAACTATGTCTTTATTGTTTTGTGTATGTGTGTGTGTGTGTACTTGTCACTAGAAATCACAGTGTTGGAAAATTCAATCCCTACATTCATGTTTCTCAAAGGCTAAAGAGGACTCAGGCAATTAAATTCACAGTTGAGAAAGGAAACTTCATAAAGAGCAGGATAACCTATTTCATTCTGGAAAAGCAAGGGCAAGTCAAGGATGGATTCCTAGAGGGAAGTGTCACCTGAGTAAAGGAGAACAAACAAAGTGACCAGGTGAAGAAAGGAGATTATGAAATTTGAAATTCTGCTCAATTTTCACCAAAAAAAAATTAAAAGAGAAAATTCCCCAATCAAGAAAGCATAAAGATGTATGATTCTCCAGGCTCCATAAACTCTCTGGTATCTACATTTGTGGCCAGAGATACATCTGCCACAATCATTTTCTAAATTAAGGGAATCTGCTTTGTAGGTTCAAGCATGTAGTGCAAGCTAATGTTAATAAAAATGGCCATTCAGACATACGCAGGGTGGAAACACAACGTGTAGAGGCTACATGTTCTCTAACACCTTTTCTCTAATACCCTCTCCTTGAGTTCCTTTCACCTACGCAAGCGCATCACCATGTGAGGCTACTACTGTTCCTCTGAGGACAGTGGAGTTCACAGTGTGGTTGTTGCAAAGTTGAGTGTCAGTAATAGGGGAATAGTAGAAATAGGGCTTGGCTTTTCTGCTGTGATAAAAAAGTGTCTAAAAGATGCAATCCATTCCGTTTCCATACATTTGAAAGCAAGTTGTTTTGAAGAGTAACTCCTGGGTCGTGTTATATGTGTGTGTGCATGTGTTCGCACATGCGTGTGCACACGCATATGGTTCTGTGTGCTTCAATTTAACCATTGTGGGGGAGGAACATGGTATAAGAGAAAGAGCCTTTGGCCCATAAATGCATAAGTTCAGTCTTGTTTCTGTTACTCCCTGGCCATGAGACTTTGAAAAAAAAAACTAATTTAACTACTCAGTTATTTTTTTTTAACATCTGAAAAAAAATAGATATAGATGAGGCCTTTTCCAACTTTATTGTTCTAAGACTATATGGCCATTTGTAATTTCAACTCCTTAAGGCTCCTTATCTTCTCTATTTCTAAACTCCCAAGAATACACTAATAGCTGATTACTTGTGATCTCTCACTGATGGGCCTTTCCACTCAAATAAAACAAGACTGCTTCACAATCTTGAAATTAGAAAAAAAAAATCCATTTTTGTTATGTGATGTTATCAAAATAATTTATGATAACATTTTATTGAGTTATCTAATAGTTGTTAACTTATACTATATATGTACGAATCAAAGTTGTCTGCCTCAGGTTTCAGCATCTAGAAGGCACACCTAAATGTCTATCCATTCATTGTGATGACATATATTTAATAAAATCCACTGAAATATTAATGACTATGAAGTCTTTAGACTCATGAACCTAAACATGTGGGTTAAAGAACTAAACTGTAGATTTTACTCTATGTTATTTACATGAACTTTTTTTTAATTAAACTAATTGCTAGAAAATATGTTTCTACTAATAGTATGTCCACTAGGCATCAAAAGTGAAAGTCAAAGTCAGGTTCCAGATGGTTAGTTGTCACTGACCAGTTTGTTTCCAATAAAATTAGAATTTTTACTGATATAGTCATGATACTTTCAATGCTCATTTTTTATATTGTGAAGCCACTATGAAGCTTTTTGTCAATATATGCATATGCATATTTGTGGAATTTTTTAAATATTTTTCTTCAGAAAATAACATACAAACGCAAACATTCTTAACATGCAAACATTCCATACATGGTGCACAATCAGTGGCTCACAATATCATCACATAACAGTAAATTCATCACCATGATCATTTTTGAGAACATGTGCATCACTCCAAAAAAAGAAATAAGAAAAAAGAAAAAACTCATTCATACCATACCCCTTACTCTAGATAAAAGTAAGTATTTACCTTTCTCATTGATCACTAGTATTTCCATCTACCCAATATATTTTAACCTTTTTCCTCCTATTATTTGTTTATTTTTATTCATATTTCTTACTCATCTGTCTATACCCTAGATAAAGGGAACATTAGACACAAGGGTTTCACAATCACACAGTCACATTTTAAACATTATAACTTTATACAATCATCTTCATAAAACATGGCTACTGGAGAACAGCTCTACAAATTTTGGGTACTTCCCTTTAGCCACTCAAATATACTATAAACTGAAAAGGGGTATCTACATAACGTGTAAGAATAACCCCTAGGATAAGCTCTCGACTTTGTTTGAAATCTCTCAGTCACTGACACTTTATTTTGTCTCATTTCTCTCTTCCCCCTTTTGGTCAAGAAGATTTTCTCAATCCCTTGATGCTGAGTCCCAGCTCCTTCTAGGATTTCTGTCCCACTTTGCCAGGGAGGTTTACACCCCTAAGACTCATGTCCCATGTAGAGAAGGGGAGGGCAGTGTGTTAGCTTGCCATGTTGGCTGAGAGAGAGAGAGGCCACATCTGAGAAACAAAAGGGATTCTTTGGGGGTGACTCTTAGGCCTAATATTAAGTATGCTTAGCCTATACTTTGTGGGGATAAGCTTCATAGGAACAAACCTCAAGATCAAGGGCTCGGCCTATTGAGTTGGTTATCCCCACTGCTTGCGAGAATATAGGAATTCTCCAAATGGGGAAGTTGAGTTTTCCCTCTTTCTCCCCATTCTCCCAAGGGGACTTTGCAAATGCTTCTTCAGTAACTGCTCAAATCACTATGGGATTTATCGGGGCATCCCAATAACCTAGACAAATTTACAAAAATCTCATGCCCCTTCAAGGTTCCATGTACTTATGGTGTTCAATTAAACTGCCCATATAAGTTAAATTAGGAAATGCACTAGTCAAAATTTAAATTTTGTACCAAATAAACATTTCTCACTTTGATCTTTTTGTGGATTATTTTAATGCATCATTCATAAACTGAAAGTCTGTTTCAAGTCCTATTTTCTGTTAAGAGGTCTTAACTCTTTAATAATAGGTGATAGGTAGTTTATTGTTATTTTGCAAGCCAGAAAGTGTTACCTTTGTGAAAGGAAATTGAGACCAGGAGAATTTCTTTTGCCACTCCATATACATACATATGTTTTAAAATAACCGTCTGTGTGTGTGTGTGTGTGTGTGTGTGTGTGTATCTATCCATTCATCTAGCTAGCTATCTTTCTACATATGTTACCCCTACACTGGTAAAATGGAATCATAGTTCTGCAGACATTTAGAGCTCAAGAGATACTTAGAAATCATTTTAAAAACAAAAAAAATTATTTCCAGAACTTGTAACTCTTCAAGACAGCATCATTAGTAAGAACTGCAGCTGGGCCCTAATCCACATGTCCTGATTATAAGTTCAGTTCGCATTCCACCACAGTACCCTAACTTTGAACGTTATTTGGCATAGAGAGAGTGAGAGATACTGAAAGTAAAAAATAGTGCCAGTGATTAAACTATTTTGAGGGCCAAATACCCTGTTGTCAGCAGAATTCTTTTTTGAGCTTTGAAATTTACTCTCAGTGGCATCTCCACCTCCTGCTTCTCCTCCTAGGCATTTTTACATGTAATCGATATGAGGATAACCTCCTGTCAGGTATCAGTCAGTTCTTTCAACCACAATTACGCATTAAAGTATTGTCTTTGAATCAGCGAAAATGGACGTTGGTGTCAAAGACAGCTTTGCTGACACCCACAAAAATTACAAATAGTGTTCAAATGCTCTAGCATCATGCTATATAACAACAAGATAAATGGAATATGGTTTCCGTCTACAATAATTTTTTACTATATTAAGATATATACACTAGCTGTTTCCTGCAGTACATGACTAATGTGACTCAATTTACATTAAAGTATTGATCACTAGCACAGCTGAAATTATTAGCAAGATTTTCATTCTCAAGTAGGAAATTCACCTTTTTTTCCAAGCAAAGAATACTTATTTCCCCTCATCCTTAACTGAATTAGTTCCATGATTTCCTTCTTGTCTCTCTTTCCTACTTATTTATTCCTCAAGGACAGGACAACTCTGAGGACCTTCTAATATCTACTCTTTTTTGTTTGGTTTACAAGGGGAATAAAATTTGCCTGTAATCACCTTGTACTCCGAAGGTGCTCTGAACTTTTTCTAAACTTCCCCAAAAATAAATTTACAAAGAAACTGTACAAATGATTCGCATGTGCATGGGGTGAAGACTATTAACTAGGAAACATGAAGATTTCCTGGAAAGCCCTAAAAGGATCCTGATTCATTTAGGATGTATGGAAATGGAATGAAGAATATGTACTAAAGTAGATGTCATTATCAATATAAAGCAACATATTTACATGATTGAATTGCATTTTAAAAATCCTAAAAATAATGTATGAATTTGAGCAGCAAAGTTTAAGTTACATTTAACTTTTTGTTTAGAATTACTTTCGGGATGGTAGGAAGTTAGAAAATAAAATTTATTAGGACCTATACTGTGCTTAGCAATGCATATATATGGAGATACACTCCCAAAATGTCTCCTGTTTATTGTTTTCCTATTAGAAGAGTTATTGGTTTAAGTACCTACTCTACAGAGAATGTAACTGCTTCTCAATAGAATGTTCTTCAGTCAATGATTATTAAGGGAACAAACAATTTATTTACATCCACAGACTCAAGATCACTTTTGTAATAGCACAATGGTTGGGAAAAATCCTGAGTTACATTTCAAACACAATTGGTAAAATTTCGGAACCATGTGTGGACATTTTTAAAAGCCTCCAAAGTGTAATAGAGAAAAATAATGCAACTCCAACATTACAGGAGCTAAGAGAGGCCATGTTATTGAAAACAAAATATCTAAATCATAACATGATAGGTTTTTTTGATGTGTTTTTTTTTTATTTCAGAAATTTGGGAGGGAATGTTGGATTCATAGATGGTACATGTTAACTTTTTCCATTAAATATAGTAGGAAATAGTTTCTGGTTAATTCTTAAATGTGAATTTCTGATTTTCACGAATGGAGTCCTTACCTTAAGGAGAAAATGCCTTGACATACAGTATCTCATTTACTTTATTTACTTTACAAAGATTATCATCTAATCATCACCACAGCCCATTGATTTAGTTATCATTGCCACTTTACAAATGAGGAAACTGAGGTTAAAGAAACTTACATAACTGTCTAAGTTCATATAGTTCATGAGTTGGGGAGCTGAGATTTAAATTAAGTCAATCCAATCTGAGAGCCCCCTGTCGTTTTCTGCTATAGAATGAGGCCATAGTTCAACCCATCAGACATTTATTGAGTTTCTATGGTGTGTAACATTTGGTGCTAGGCATAATGAGATCTGATTCTTTTATTACTTGAATTTCCAATCTAGTAGAAGGCAGGTGCACACATTGCACTATAAAAGTGTTTAAAAGGAGCAAAACAGAATGATGGAAGATGAAGAATGGCAAGTATTTATGCAAATGGGAGTTTTACAGTCCATCTTGATGGACATTATATTTAATGCAAGACTTGAAGGATGCAGATATTGTAAATGGGTTTATTATGTGTGAGGGCACAGATGAAAGAACATTGCAAGCACAGCCTACGAGGTGAAAAAGGCACAGAAGGAGTGACGGCTATTCAAGGGGGTATAGAGAGGGAAAGTCTGGGAAGGCTCTTCCTTCCTTTCTGAGTTCATTTTTTCTTTCCTTCCTTCCTTATTCTCTTCCTTCCTTCTTTTGCTCATCCAACATATTCTCATTTAGTACCTTCTATGTTTCAGGAACTGAATAAGCAAAAAACTGATTGAACTATAGAGACCGCTGTTGTCAAAGTATATATTTTATTGGACTAGAAGGTAGGGGTCTGTGATAGATGTTTAAACTGAGCGACATTTAAACTGAGACTTGAAAGATGAAAAAGCCTTTTTCATCTTTCGAAACTTTTGGAAAGTTAAGGTAATGTCAGGAAGGACTTACACATTTTAATTTCTTCTGTGTGCAGTAAGTTGTCAAAAGTGTTTAAACAAGGAGGTTAATTTCTAACAGAGATAGTGGAAACCTATATTTACCCTAAACATGCAAGAGCTTCCAGGAAATCTCACCATTATGGAACCCAGCTTCCCCTCCTGATGCGAATGCCAGTTTTTTACAAAACTATCTCCCTTTGGTTACCCTATCATGGAGGACTGTGGGCATTAAGATATAAGCAGGAGATGCAACTTGATTATAGTACAGTAGTTTGAATTTTAGCAAAATACTATGTTTGAAATGTGGGTGCCTTTTTATAATATAATGTGAAATTTGATGGATTTCTTTAGATGGACAACCCAGACTCTGAACACTCAATGACTTTTGTAAGAGCCACTACAACACCCACTTTTCACCATAAAAGGGGAAGTCCACATGGGAAAGATTTGAAATGACTGGTTACATGCACCAGACCCTGTGATTACTGTTATACCTGCTGGTGAAAATGCTGCTCCTCTCCTGGGTGAAAGAGGTAGCCCAGCTCCTCGTAACTGTAGGCTACTGAACAAAATTTACAACCTCCCTTCAATATGAGCATGTATAGTGATGGTCCTGGACAAGAACAGAAGTAAGTAACCATTTACTGTTTCTTGAGCTCAGTATCCTATCCTCTTCTCACTGGGTCTAAGGAAGGTAGAATGTTGCATTAAAACTTGCCTTCAGGGCCAACATATTCAGTTATACAACTGGTGCACTGCATATATCCAGGACTGTCATTCACTTTATTATTTATATGAGTGGTGCCCCCCGTGATTGTGTCATCACAGCACTGGTTAATCTGTTCATGGTAGCCCTGCTTGATTTGTTTTTACTCCTATTTTGTGAGCCTCTGTGTTGCTCATTCATTCTGAGAAATAAAAGCCTGGTATCAATTACTTCACTGGAGCCACTGTGTTAGTTAGATTCAGTTGTCAACTTGGCCAGGTGAGCATACCTAGTTTTGTTGCTGTGGACATGAGCCAATGGTACGTGAACCTCATCTGTTGCTCATTACATCTGCAGTCAGCTAGGAGGCGTGTCTGCTGCAATGAGTGACGTTTGACTTAATTGGCTGGGGCTTAAATGAGAGAACGCAATGTAGCGCAGCCTAAGCAGCTCGGCATTCCTCATCTCAGCACTTGCAGCTCAGCCCAGGCCTGTGGAGATGCAGAAAGAAGTCACCCCGGGGAAAGTTGTTGGAACCCAGGAGCCTGGAGAGAAGACCAGCAGAGACCATCCTGTGCCTTCCACGTAAGAAAGAATCTCAGTGGAAAGTCAGCTGCCTTTCCTCTGAAGAATTAACAAAATAAATCCCCTTTTATTAAAAGCCAATCCGTCTCTGGTGTGTTGCATTCCGGCAGCTAGCAAACCAGAACAGCCACAAAATTAGTTTTAAATTGTAACCATATATAGGTAACAAGCAAAATATTTTTCATGTATAATTTTATTTATTTTTCACATCAATACTAGGAGGTAAGGTTTTATAAATAATGACACTAATTTGCAAAGATGTGAAGTAACTTGCTTTTGAGCTGGATCATGGCTCAATGAACAGTGTAAGATGGCTCAAAAGTAGAGAAAGCCTGAAAGCAAAGCATCCACTCAGACAGAGCTCTTAGGGATCTAAACCTGGGCAGAGCCAGAAAGAAATCAGAGGAGTTATGAGACCTTGCAAAACAAACACATTTTTATTTTCATATTTAGTTGTAAGCTGAAGGAAGAGAAGATAATTATTTCCAAGTATCAAGCCTATGCAAGTGGAAGGGTTATGATGTCCGTTAATTAGAGTTCTACTTTTAGAATCAAAACAAGCGTTTGTATCTGAGAATCATTTCCAGTGGATACCATGAAACATGTATATTTATCTTTATTTTCTGCACCCGTGCTTTCAATCTTTTAACCTAAGCCTTCTGGTGGAAGAGAAAAAAAAAAAAAAAAAAAAAACTGAAATAACTTATCGAGCTAATTATGTCCAATCTTTAATTAAAAATGGCTCAAAGTTTTTCATTACTGGTTAAAACAAAGCTATTCTAGACTAACCCCAAAGCAGAACTGGAATGACGCACAAAACAGCACCTGGAATAAAATATTTCACTGAAAAGTGATAAAATGTCTCTCAAACATTTCTGTTAACTGAGATTTTTACTACCTCTGTGTGATGGTGTCTGAAATGATGTTTCCTTAAAAAATAGCAAAGTATATTAGAAAAAGCAAGAGCTATCATACAGGATATATTTGAATCTAAACATATTCTCGATCACTGTAATTCTGGGAAAATAATCTGTTTGGAACTCAGTGTCATAATCTGCAATATGGGAGTACTAACACTTATCTTGAATGGGACTTGACATTAAGTAAGTAAAGCACAAGCAGAATGTCCAATTATATTTTCTGAGTAAATAGTTATTATTGGTCTCCGATGCAGGAAAACTATTACATAATAAAATGATTCTTAAGCCAAGTCTTGGAAAATGGGCTAAATGCAAAGAACTTCAAACACTATGCCCCACTTTATTATTGGTACGCAGGGAGTATTATACTTCACATACTTTCTATCCAACTGAAAAACCATTTTCCTGAAGCTTTTTTATGGTACATCAACGATGGCCATAAAATCTATAGTTCTACTCCCTTTGAAAGGTAGGGTTAAATCCCCTTCTCTTTGAACGTGGGCTGGCCTGGTGACTTATTTTTTCAATAGAGTGCAATAGGAATGGCATTCTCAAACTTCTGCATCTAGACCATAAGAAACATTGCAGATTCCACCCAAGCCTCTTGGAATGCTCAGTCTGGATAAATCCTGATATCATTACTTTGAAATGTCCATGTTACACACTTGGTCTTAGCCAAAAGGCTGAAAAGCAATTTCCAGGTTATAAAGAAGCCCAAGCTGCATGGAGAAGCTTCAGAAATTATAGATACAGATATAGATGGAAAGAATTAGTAGCCCAGCCCCAGCTCTTGGAGCCAACCCAGCCCAGTCACCAGATATGAGAGAGAAGATGACATTGTAACTAAGAAGGTAGGGTTTAGGGGATGATTATGATTATTGGAACATTATATAGATATTCATGTTTTACTTTCTGGACTATTATAATAGACAGAGGGAAATATCTGAAATCTCTGAACGTAATGCAGCTGCCTTGATGTCTGATGGTAATTGTATAGACCTTATCTTGTGCCCTTGTGATTGTTAAAACCTTGTGCCTGACATTTACTTGTACCCATTTTATCCAGTTTTTCGACTTTAGAGTCTTATGATCACCAAAGCAGCTCCTAATGTTTATTCATAAAGGGCATTTGGTCAGCCTAGAACTAACCCACCCCAATTGCAAAGTTATCTTTATAACCACAACTGGATCTAACCAAAATTGGCCTGCTTGTCGTGTGCAGTAGCTTAGACTTTAACCTATAAGTGACCTATACCTTATCACAATACTAAAAATCGGACTTATCATCATATTAAGTCCTCCATTTTCTTATATACACTCTATGACTAAGCATGCAATCAATCTGCACATTCTTAATAATTAGAACACCTCTAATTATATCACCTGGAGCCACTGTGCTCATTATTCTAAAACCTGACCATCTTTTGATACTATAAACTATCAGAATTACTGCAGTTCAGGGACACAGCGTTTTAGACTGATAGGCCATCTGATCTGCTGCTTGCACCTAGCAATAAACTCTTTCTCTCTTTGAAACTCTGGTCTCTCAGGAATTGGCCATTTGAGCACATCGGGCAGAGAATTCACCACCTTTGTCTGGTATCAGCATCCTGGGCATTCCATTCCAATGGATCAATAGATGTGACATAGGTAAGAACTTAGAAAAAACATCTGACAGCCAAAATAAAGGCCTCTGCACATATTCTCCAGGAAAGTCTACTCAACACACCTGCCTGAGGCCCCAGTCTTTGTGGAACAGAGATGAGCTTTCCTGAGGATGCTTACTTTAATTCTTGAACCAAAATTACTGACTATAACAACATTGTTTTATATATATATATATATATATATATATATATATATATATATATATCTACCATTAAGTTTTGAGGTGGTTTGTTTACTGCAATATATAATTGGAGCATAAACTTTAATAATTCCTTATAGTTCTAGGTCCACAGAATGCTTTTTGCCCACATGCAGTGGATTGTATTCTTTTGCTTATTTTCATTATACCTTTGAGTCATAGAATCTATTCAGAAGCTTCCCTACATTGAGGAGAGAGTAAGAGACATCTTGATTCAAAATTCCATCATTAGCATCATAACAAACTACTATGGGACAGCAAAATTCCACTCAGACGTATCCCACTGATTCACCAAGTCTTAAACAATGGATGAACTTAATTTTGTAAGTGCTGACTCTTACTGATTTAAAAGTAAGCAACATCTCTTCTTCAACCTCCTCCCCTAACCCAACCTATGGTGATAGAATTTTCTCTAGTCAACCTCCATACTTCATGATGCAACTCTCATCTCTGAAATAAGAAGTGTAGAAAAGGCATACTTCAGAAGACTTCAGATATCAACCAGACAAGCTATCTAAGAGAGACCAAAGCAGCAAGATTACTGCCCACAGGATAAACTACTGCACCTACCCAGCAACATACAGAAGGATAGCCAAGAGGTCAGGTAACAAAGTGTTTGGCAGAGCTATAGTGACGGTTCTATCTGAATGAACAATGAAGAAAAATACACAAGTTTCTGGGATCATGAGCCCTCTACCATGTTACTAGCAACAGACTTGGGGCGTATCCAGGGGCCAAATAATTTGAGAAGCCAGAGTCATTGATTCTCTGAGCCCATCTCAGGAAACACCAAACTTCTGGAATATAAGTTCATGTGTTTCTGAACTTAAATTTAGGTAGTCATTAAGACTGACTGCTGCTTTTCAGATAACTTGCCTAGAGTTTTAATTGCAACCACTCCTGCTTTCTCTTCTCAGACTAAACCAGATGGCCTTATATTCGAGTGTTAGCTATTGTCAGGGCCACTGACCAGTAAGCAAAGAGAGAAATTTAGAAGTAATCCTGACCTCTACCTATTCCTCATGTCCCTCATTCCCACTTCTCTCTCTGTCCAATGAATTTCTCACTTCTCTCTCTGTCTAATCACCTAAATTAGTCAATTCTGCTTCCTAGAAATCTCTTAAATTCCTTAATTGTAATCACATCCCATTGTCCTAATTCAGATCTTTATCATCACCCCCTCTCGCTTCTTGTGTTCCCCCTGCATCCATTTCTGCCCCTCCCCCATCTCAGCCATTGCCCCCATAGTCATTCTCAACACCAATATTATTATTTCTGAATTGTAAATTTGTTCATGCCAATTATCTTTCTAAAATTGTAATGTCTTTCCATTGCCCTGAAGATAAAGTCCAACTTTTGAGCAAATCATAAAAGGTCCACATTTTCTGGCTTTGGTCTTCCAGTGTAACTACTTTCTTCCTCACACTTTGTACACCAGTAATTAAAACCTAATATTCTTGTTGTTTTACAACTGTTTCAGTTCCTGTTTTCTGTATCTAAAATTTGTATTCCCTTATCATGAGCTTAGAAAACTCCTACTCATCCTTTTAAAACCCAAACCCACAAATGATCTTATCATTGAAAACTGTCTTATTTCCCTCCCCCTCAAATTACCTTTTTTTGGGGGGGGGAGGGCGGTGCATGGTCTGGGAATCAAACCCTGGTCTCCCACATGGAAGGTGAAGCATTCTACCACTGCCCCACCCATCCTACCTCTCAAATTAAACCACTTCCTCCGTAAAACTATCTCTGTAAGAAACACACAAGTAATTCCTCAGCGGAGCTCAATCTTTCTTCTATTCTAATGAAAAAAACAGATTCCTTAAAACGCATTCATCTTTGTATCCCCAACATTAATCATATGCCTGTTGCTTAATAAGTAAATGCTTTAATTGGACTGGATTAACCACCCACAATAACTGATATGATTATTAGGGTTTCCTGGGCCTGTAGTCAAAATTCTTGCTGAATTTTCATAACACTGCTAGTTTTGATTGAAGGAAGGTGACAATCAAGTTGAAAACAGATTTCTTCCTGTGAAAAAATATTTGCAGTCAGAGTTAACAAATACACCCAGAATTCTATAAAGGCAACCGGGTGGTGTAGTGATGTTGTTCTCACCCAAAGATTTGCTGAGATTTGATTCTGAGTGGGAAGATTGATTTTACAGCTTAAGCTAAAGGGGGCATCGAACAAATGTCAAAAGCATGATATAGACTTAGATTCTTCACTGTCACACCAATAAAGTTTCTATCCTTCTAATCTCTGTTAGAACAAATGAAAGAAAGTCTGCTGTGGCCCCTGAAGAAAACAGAGACCACGAATTTACACAGTTCCTTAAACTTCCAAACTGTGAACTGAGAGTGACTATATGCCCCGTGAATTAATAGACACCTGTAGACAGAGATTTTTCTCTTTGATTATTTTTTAAGAGAAGTACGGTTTTCAGTCTACAATTTAGCCACAATGCCTCATACCTGAAAAGTGATTTGATATGAACATTTCATTAATGAGACTTAATAATAGATTAGAAATCTAAGATTGTTATACAGGCTAACCCTTTTCTGAAAACTTAAAGGGATACATTAATAACCCCAGATGAAAAATGTAAAATATGGCAAAATTGAAAAGCTCTATGAAGTCATTATTCTAGACCTGTGGCAGTAAAGATAGCAGTCTATTGTACATACTTTAAGATTCAGCCAAGGAGAGCAATGGAAAGAGGAAACTTTTCAAGGAACACAAAAGCTCTTTGATACACTGGTCAAAACCCATTTGCAAATACCACCGAACATTTCAACTAGAAGAGACAGGTTCATTTCAATACAGTTCTAGTTAGTTTTGTTCTTTAAATCCATGAAAAATTTATCTTGCATAAGAAATGCATGAGTCGAGAGTCGTGTTAACAGACATATTCCTGGGCCCTGTTTTCAGAGATTCTTAATTATTTTCTATAAGGTAGGAATCACAAATCTGATTGTATGAACTCCACTGGAGATTCTGATGCAGTAATTCCTCACACAACACTTTGAGAAACTCTGCCATAAAGAAGGAGATTTTAGGTCCTGGTTTGCACAGAGTATACCTGGTTTATTCCTGTTGCCCTATGTAATTATTAATACTAGTCTTTTGTTTCTCAAAGCTTTCCTTGTTTGGAGATAAAGCTAAAGATATGGCCACTTTAGTCTTAAGACACAAGAGTATCTTTAGCTTATCTGTAAATTTAAATATGCTGTAGAGTTTAGACTAGCTCAGAAACTAGAGAAGCAGTGATGCTTTGGAGTAAGTATATGGGGCTAAAGCAACCCTGCTGCAGTTACAGAGGTATCTAATCTTCCAGAAGCACCAAAAAGAATTGCCACATTATCTTTGAAATTATTGTGCCAATGGCACCTCAGTAAACCACGTAAAGTCACTCAAATCGTTCTCAGTAGGATCTGCCACACTCCTGGAAATTGACCTGATGTAGGATAGCCTTTCATGTATGAAGATGAGAGGTACCATTTGAGTCACAGTAGCCTGTTCCTGTTTCCTCACCTGTTTTCAACGTATCTTTAGGCTTATCTTCCTTATGAAAATAATTCTTGCATATAGGAACCACAACATAATTTAATATGAATCAAGTATCCCAGCAATCTCTAGCCTGATGCCAAGAAATCCATGAGTGCTTTAGAATTATTACATGACTATATGATTCCATATTTGCTCCTAGCATTGTCATTGTACTGACAAATTCTTTGTCTTTTCAAAGAATTGCATCCTAATATTGTTCAAATATCTGCTGATGATGTTGTAATTAATAAAATAACCATAGCCAGTATGTACCACTTTGCCCATGGCAGGGGAAAAATAAAAGCACATAAACCATTTGAATTCTCACTAAAAAGCTTAATGCCCATCTCATTATTGCAAGAATATCTTTGATTCATATGCAATGGTTAATCTAGGTGGCTCTCACCCATGACTGGAGTAGAAATTCAGATGTGGCAGCAAGACGCTATGACCATCTCCAGCAATTGCTTGCCCAGAGGGAGAACTGATAGTCCAGCGAACTGAATCCTGGGAGATCCAAAGAGGTTAATACCGTCATTGATGGGCAGTGATCTGTCAGGGTCTGCTAAGTTTCAACAAGTCCAGCCTCACTGAGGATATGCTGTCATGGAGTGTTCTACATCGAAATTGGCCCAGGGATCCAAAGTTTCAGCTCTTTAAATACATTCACACAGCTCTTTTTGCCAGAGCGCAATCCTGCTTGCTAGGTGAATTAGGATGAGACACTTTCTGCCACTTCACTAAACCCTAATCCCCACTGCTCTTGTACTACCCCACAAACCTCTATAGATGTCTTCATACCAAATAACACCTTTATCTTCTGGTAGAAACTGATTGACTGTTCACCAAGCCCACTGCCTTTCCTTTTAGCAGTTAGACTACATTAGTTTACACTGCAGAGATAGATTACGTTTCCCAGTTTCCCTTAAATGCTGGTGTGGCTATGTAACTGGTTTCTGGATAACAAAGTGACAGAAGAAATTTGTTCTGTGTGGTCCTATACCATCTCTCTTTCCCTCTCTGCTGGCATATTAATAACCAGGATGAACTTGGAATTTTATATTTTAAAGATAAGGATGCAACACATTTGAAGGAGCCTGGGTCCTGAGTCACCAGTTTTAGGAGACCATCTGATCAGGAACACCTACATTCTATGTTAAGTGAGTAAGGAATAGATTTTATTGTGTTAAAGTGCTGATGTTTTAGAATTTGTGTGTTACAGAATCAATCGCTACTTTAACTAACACATGGACCTGTGGAGATTTCACTTTACGGTTCTTGGATATGGGTAGTCCTGCCTATTCTAATACGTTTTCTCAACTTTCAATCTTGGGGTAAAAAACGGGTGGGAACACAGATTTTTCCCACCCAAGAAGTCCCTAGTCACCTTTAGAAAATTTGTCACCCCGTCTCCAGAGTCCTTCAAATTCTTCCAACTAAAAGTTTGTCATGGGGAAAAAAAAATCCCTATGTCACACTAATGCATACAAATATCTTTTTGAAGTTTAAGGCATTAAAATATGGTCCTTGTATTCAAGATGTAAAAACAATGGAAACTCATAAGTTTTCGGAATGTTCATCATGTTATAAATAATCAAATTATTTAAGAATTTTAATTTTGTATATGGTCATATTCTTAATAGCACTTTTTTCCTTTCCTGCTCTCCAAATGGAACCCCTGAGTCTCATTTGGCCCAGCAAAGTTTGCAGTTTAAAATAATGATAAGAATAGTAGCTAATGCAGCCATTACTAGGTACGAGGCACCATCCCAAGCACCTATCTTTTATTTATTTATTTATTTTTAAAATTATTTTATTAATTAAAAAAATTAACAAACCAAATAAAACATCAACATATATAATCAGTCATTCACAATATCATCACTTAGTTGCATATTCATCATTTCTTAGAACATTTGCATTAATTCATAAAAAGAAATAAAAAGACAATAGAAAAAGAAATAAAATGAACACAGAAAAGAAAAAAAGATTATACCTACCATACCCCTTACCCCTCACTTTCATTGATCACTAGCATTTCAAACTAAATTTATTTTAGCATTTGTTCCCCCTATTATTTATTTTTATTCCATATGTTCTACTCATCTGTTGACAAGGTAGATAAAAGGAGCATCAGACACAAGGTTTTCAGAATCACACAGTCACATTGTGGAAGCTATATCATTCTACAATCATCTTCAAGAAACATGGCTACTGGAACACAGCTCTACATTTTCAGGCAGTTCCCTCCAGCCTCTCCATTACATCTTGGTTAACAAGGTGATATCTACTTAATGTGTAAGAATAACCTCCAGGATAACCTCTTGACTCGGTTTGGAATCTCTCAGCCATTGACACTTATTCTCATTTCCCTCTTCCCCCTTTTGGTCGAGAAGGTTTTCTCAATCCCTTGATGCTAAGTCTCAGTTTATTCTAGGGTTTTTCTCAATCCCTTGATGCTGAGTCTCAGCTCACTCTAGGATCTCTGCCCCACGTTGCCAGGAAGGTCCACACCCCTGGGAATTATGTCCCACATAGACAGGGGGAGGGCTAAGCACCTATCTTAACGTAGTTAATCTTTTCAAGAACATGGTGAAAATCCTATTATGATATGTCCATGCTTTTTTTTTGGGGGGGGGTGGCATGCTATGTGATGGGGGTAACATTTTCCTATTTTGCCATGTGAGTTGATTTTTACGGGGGCGCTGAGAGGTGGAGTGCACAGGCTGGGAATTGAACCTGGTTGTCCTGTATAACAATCAAGAATTCTATCGCTAAACTACCCCTGCATCCCCTTGTCCATTCTTTTTTTATGGATGTCAAAACAGAGACATAAAGTCACACAACTAGGAAGTTTTAGGGATGAAATGCAAACCTAGACCCTCTGGCTCCAGGATCACGATCAGTGTTCTTGACTCTTACAAGATATCACTTCTGGGTGGGCCATGGTGGCTCAGCAGGCAAGAATGCTTGCCTGCCATGCCAGAGGACCCGGGTTCGATTCCCGGCCTTTCTCTTCTGGGTTCTCACTTCTGACTCTTCCCTGCAGCTTTCTCTCACTCAGACTTCCCATTTCTTTCTCTTTATAAGGCCTCCAGTAATCTAGATTTAGGCCCCACCCCATTCAATTAGGCCACACCTCAATTTAAAATAAGATCCTCAAGAGACCTTATTTACAATGGAGCCGCACCCACAGGAATGTGAATTAAGATTAAGAACATTGCAATTGAAATGTGGGCATTGACAGTTTTTGTTTTGTAAGCTTTTTCTTTCTTCTTAAATGAAAAACACCGATTTGCTCATCTTCAACTTATTTCTAAGAATTTTTTTCTTTTAAATTATTTGAGTTACTTCCCTATCCTTCCAATTACTTCCAATTACTCTTCCAAATCACTGCTGCTTTCCAGATTACTTGTAAAAATATGCATGTGTCTCAGTTTCTCTAAAGTATATCTCTGCTTCAGATCCTTTATTGAAGAGGGGCAGAAATAAATCAAAGAGTAGTTTTGAAGTCATGTTGAAAGTGAGCAATAAATATGTAATGCAGGAAGGGATGAAGTAACTGTTCTGTATAATGCCATTGGTAAGTGCCAAAAAATTTACTCCAAGTCAAAGGGAAAAGCTATTCTTCTATGTAGGGAAAAGAAGTATATCTTGTTGCCGAGAGTATGCCCATTAATGTAAGCTATTGAACATTTTAAAGACGATGTAATGATAATATGATCCCCGATATGTATACATACAGTCATGAATGACTCCTCTGCTGAACTTCCTATGGTTGTGTCATCTCAAAATAGTTATGATGGAACCAAGACACCCCACACATTTTGCACAATCTGTTTCTGATAGAAACGCAAAACATATCAAGGTTTGTAATACAAACCGATGATGAATGTCTGAGTGTGCACTCGAAATAAAAATCATAAAGATAATTTTGAAACAGTGATTATTAGAAAATGGATTTGAGGTACTCATTTTTATTTTATAAAATGAATTACTTTTTTATCGCTCCCTTGGCCATAACCTTACCAAACTTTTCAAAGATACTATTAATAGTGTAATGTAGACTGAATATAACTTTAAAATCTTTTCATTGTCGATTTTGATAAGACATTTTTGTGTGTTTTTAGGAATTCAAATGCCCATATAATATATTGCAGCTGTGCACAAACTCAATTGCTGATCTTGACATGTTGAAATATTCTTTTCCATCTCTGTGCAATTCTATTGTGGTTTATGAAATACGCTCTGCAGGATTTAGCAGAATAGAGCAGCACAGAAGTAGCAATTCTAACTGGAAGTACAGCACTTTAAGTCCTACAGGTACGCAGAACAAACCCACGAGGCCTAAGAGTTGAATCAGATTGTTTAAGAGACTGAAAACACAAATCTACGCAGATACAGATGTGTCCTGGGCAAACACTTTGACCAAATTCGTTCCTTGAAAAACACATTTAACATTAAATATCTCATCAGAGGAGGGCACTCTGGAAGAAATCCAGGATTTCTATATCATTCCACTCTGTTTGTTTATATCTCAATTAATAAATCCACGGAGGACAAAATAGATTTCATGCAAAGTATTTGGGTATAGGGAATGGTTGAAGAAACTTTCTTTCGACTTGTATTTTTGCAGCAAAGGGCAATGGTGCTCTCTGATGTATAAAATGCCAGAGGGTGTGTAAAAGGCTTGAATATTTGGAAAAGGGGAAACTGCTGTCAGGTTGGCATCTGTGTGTGTGTTCCACATTAGGCAGAAAAGAGACCTAAGAGAAACATAGGTGTCATCTTCTGTCCTCCAGGACGATAAAGATATTTTACCAGAGAAAACAGAGAACAGGAGTGGCCCCCAGATACTAGAAAAGGAGGGAGAATTGTTAATTCATTTTAATTCTTGTCAAAAGTACAAACGCTCTAGCATTAATGATCTCGAACACAATCTCTTCTTTCATAAAGTTATTACATTCACTTTATTTGATTTGTTATATTTGTTATATTAAAAGATCTAAGGTTGTTAAAATTATTAGAAGTTTTAGGAACCTACTGAACTATATAATTAGGAAGACATGGGCAAAAAGTTGAGCTATTTGAATACAGTCATCCTCAAACTTGGCTGCATGGTATAATTACCGGGGATCCTTAAAAATCCAGATGATCGGGTCATACCCCACAGACCAATTCAATCAAAATTTCTTCCAGTGAAACTGACGCATTAGTATGTTTTAAAACTCCTCATGTGATGCCCAATGTGCAGCTGAGTTTGAGAGCCAATATTTTAGTACTCGAAATAAGGTTTCTTTTAGTGATTTCTTTGGGCCAAGATTAAATAAAGGGACCGAGCTTTAGAGTCAGATCAAATTGAGTTAGATGTCTTAAATTCTTAAGTACGGATGATAATACATACCCCATTAGGTATCTGTGAGACTTACACTGAATTAAGGGCTTTAAAACATGAGTTATTAAGAAACGTAATTATTTTTCTCCATTCTATACATTTATATTGCTAACCTTGACACTATTCCATTAAATTTGCCCCTATTTTGTTTCCTTTCTCTTTACCTCACTTATACTTCTTCCTCATTTTGCCTTCTTTATTTGCCCCTTTTCTCCTTGCTAAAATTCAGCCTGACTGATGTAACTTAAGCACGTACACTTTGAAAATTTGTTTTCCCGTACTCCACGATATTTTTAGCTCAAAATTAACTCCAGTTGGATTCCATCAGCTCACTTATTCCTCTTCCAGCCTTGGAGACATCGAATCCCAAAAGAAGATATACAAGCATTGCCGATTAATGCTTTTGCCACTGGGTGGTGCTCAGAGTACACAATAAACATTCATGTTTAGGTGACTTCATTTCACTAACAACCAAAATGTATCTAGAAACCCATAGAGCACTGAAAAACTTCAGCTTGGGCCGAGGGGGGAGAGGTGCAATTAATCTGAGAAATGCGATACCTGAGTGCAATATTATCTGGGATGATTGAGATTCAATACCACCCGTTATTTTGAAGCAGTATGGGTCCCACATCCTAAATATATAACTAGGTTGGTAATTTAGAAACACAGCTAAGGGTTATGTCTTGGGGGTGTTAGTTCTTATGGAGTACAGCACAGTGAGTTTGGAGGGAGATGGTTAAGTTTAAAAATCCCCAAACTAAACTATTACTACCAGTAATTTCTTTTATAATGCTACACAGAATCCATACTTCTACTCAAAGGGCAGTGGGATGCCTTTTAAGTTCAGATACAAAACTGAAATGTTTTTGTGCTGTCAAAAGAGTAGTTTTTCAAGACCCTTTCCACGACTACCAGAAAGAAAAAACAGTGATTAAGAAAGGGACAGAATAGAGTGCGCCTACAAAGCTGAAATGACTTGGAGAGGTCACGGGAGGAATACAACTTTGGCAATGTTTCTGGGTTTAATATTTGAATTTTAAGCACTTGCTTACAAAAAAAAAAAAAAAAAAGACTGAAGAGTTTCTGTACTTAATATCCTTAAACAAGGAAACTGCAATCCCAGCACAGATGATGTGGGGGCAAGATCACTGCATAATATAAACACGAGAATCAGAAGCAGTAGGACATGCGCTGGATAATAAAAGAAACAACTTAACCACACCTGGCTATGATGTGGATAAGGTACTTCACTAACTTCTAGTGTGAGGATATAAAATTAAATATCTGAAACACACCATATAAAGTTCCTTCTGTCCATAGTTCATTTACATTTATTGATTCCTTAATACCAACCAGCACTAAATTAGGCCTTGGAGATACAGCCGCAAATAACACAGTTAAATAAATAGACCCATTCCACCTTCAGTACACTTACACGGGTGATAGATAAGAAGGGCCTCCAATAAAATGTACTAGGGGGTTGCTAAATGTTTTATTTGCAGCGACACTGAGCTCTTGCTCTGCATCACTAGGCATTAAGAACTCAAAGAAACTTCTCCTCTGAATCTGCATTGGGACTGGATATTGTCTTTTTAAGGCAATTATAATTTCAAAGTGTAGGTTTGGTAATTGTTTAGATAAATAATCCTCACAGGCATTGTAACAACTCATTGATTTCCAAATTTCTCTCCATGTTGTCTTTAAGTCTCATAGTGGTACTTGAGAAACAACTGTGGGAAATAAGAGTTTCCAGGTCCAATTTCTACTTTCTGAATGCAGGTTTTAAGTAGTAGGATTCCAGGTAAGTTTTCATCAAGGGAAAAACAGTTTTAAAAACAACTGCATAGATATTTATATTAGCCAGGGTTCTCCAGAGAAACAGTAGGAATTGTAGGAATTATTATAGGCATTGGCTCAACGTGACAGTGGGGATTGGCAAATCCCCATTCCATAGAGCAGACTGTAAACTGGGAACTCCAATGAAAGTTTTGATGAATTCCCCCAGGAGAAGCTGGCTGGCTGAAGTAAAGAAAGAAATTTTTTTCTGTTTGTTAAAATCATTGGTTCTCCCTTTAAAGCCTTCAGTTGATTGGATGAGACTTCTCTCATTGCTGAAGGCAATCTCCTTTGTTGATTGTGGATGTAATCAGCCATAGATACAATCAACTGAACAATGATTTAAATCCATGACACATTCTCACAGTAACAATCAGTCCAGTGCCTCTCTGACCAAGCAACTGGACACTATGAGCTATCCAAGTTGACACATGACCTTAACCATGATGCCGCTATTATCCTTAGTCCACTAGAGAAATTTTTGCTCCCTGTCCCTTTGATTTTATGCTCTGCTGGTCTAGAGGTCATAGTTTCAAAGGGAAGAGCGCTTCCAGCAGGAGACCCAACAATGATTCCACTGAACAGGAAGTTGGGGCTGTTACCCAGCCACTTAGGGCTCCAATAGGCAAAGAAGGGAATTATTGTACTGGCTGGGGTGATTGATCCTGATTACCAGGGGGAGAATGGGACTGCTACTACAAAAATGGAGGTAAAGGAGCATTCTGGAATAAAGGAGATCCATTAGGGCATCTCTCAGTACCACCATGCCCTATGATAAAAGTCAATGGAAAACTATAAAAACCCAATCCAGGCAGAACTATCAATGGCCCAGAGATTTCACTAATAAAGCTTTGGTTCATCCTACCAGGAAATGAAGCATAATGATCTGATATATTCATAGAGGATAAAGTGAATATGGAATGGAAAGTGAAAGAAGGTAGTTACACAAACCAGTTATGATCATTTGACCAGTTACAGTAATGAGGGCTGTAATTGTTATATATACCTTATTTTGTTATGAATTTTTATATACATATAATACCTTCATTTTTCACCCCTCTTATTCTCTTTTCATATAAGTTGTATTAACTTTATATTATAGTGTTTAAGTTACAGTGTATCAAGGATAAAGAGTGACTATCACCCAAGGACTTGCATTCTCTTCTGGAGAAAGAGTTAGTGCATTTCCAGTTGTATGCAGGACAGCTGTATCATGTTAGGATAAGTATGACTATGGTAGTCTTTATTTGGAGATTAAGAAGAGTTTAAGGAGATGAAATGGGTGCTGAATTAACAAGAGTAGGACTGTGATGGCTAATTTCATGTGTAAGCTTGGCCAGCTTATGGTGTCTGCTTTTTGGTCAAGCAAGAAGCGGCCTGATTTTTCCTACCAGGGTATTTTGTTGATGGAGTTATATACATAATCCACTGATCACAGCTGTGGTTGATTGCATCTGAAATCAACAAAAGAGATTACCCTCAGTAATGTGGGGAGTCTCCTCATCCAGTCAGTTGGAAATCTTAAAAACCAGAAGGGAGGATTTCAAGAATCAGAAAGAAGAATTTCTGCCTCTTTAGTTAGCCCACTTCCCTGGGGGGTTGTGGACTTGCCAGGCTTCAGAATCACCTTCACTGGAGTTTCCAGCTTGGGGGCTTCTCTACAAAATTCAGACTTGCCAGCCACCCCACCACCACCACCACCACAGTCACAAGAGCCAATTTCTAATTATATGTTTCTTTTAAAAAAATCCACACACATATTCTATTGGTTCTGTTTCTCTGGAGAACCTTGACTAATACGTACTACCACAAGCCAAGTTACAGCACGGATTGCTAAAAACTACTAGAAGCTTGGAATGAAGCGTGAGATCTGACTTCCTCAATGGTGAAAAAATTCACCTCTGTTGTTTTAAACCACCAGGTTGGTCAGCCCTAGAAAACTAATATTATTATCAAAAACAATTTTACTGCAAATTCACCTCATAAACTGAGTATCAAAATAAGTGATTGGACTCTCCACATATTTTGCAACTTCCTGAAAACTGCAACAGGCAAACCACGTAAATATCACACTTAATAAAGAGTATTCCAGAAGGGTTTCAACAGAGATTGCTTTAGTCTTCCTTCCAGTATTTCCTCTTCTGCCATCATTGATGATTTGGGATTGCCAGCCTTAACGTGACTCATGCTTGATGCTCCTTAATGACAGCTCATAAATGGTCCTATACATGACTGCGAAAGACCTTTCAGGACTGAAATGAGAGCCAAGAGATATGGGAAGGACTGGCAGTGATTATAATCTGTTCATCCAAGCACTTTCTGAAAAAGGAGGAGTAGATAAGAGGGAGAATTCCTAGTCAGAGCTCCTTGTTTGTGGGGGTGGGGGATGTGGGATGAGCAGGGATCAAAACTATCTATGAAAGATTCGTACTATCCTTAAATCAAAATGATTATTGACCGAGACAGGAAAGATGGAGGAAATGAGTTTATTTATCAATCTATTGAAAGCATGCCTCCTCCTAAGCAATCCCTGCCCATGAAAAATTAGATAAAAGCATATTGACAGAGCTGTATAATGACAGAAGAAAACTATGGGTGTGTTGGAAATATGATTGCATTCTTCCTACAAATATATTTTAATATTTAAAAGGTATATTTAATAATTCAAAGGGATATAATTCAAAAATGTGTAAACTAGAATATATTGCCTCTTTGAATAAGGTGGAAAAGACAGCTTCTACCTGGGTCACAGTTTTCTCCATTCAGAAAGTTCCTCAGCATCTTCAATCCTGTCTCCTCTCCCTTGACCATAGTCATATTCTCTAGTTTCAATGCACATGTTAGTGTTCTAGTTTGCTAGCTGCCAGAATGCAATATACCAGAAATGAAATGGCTTTTAAAAAGGGGAATTTGATAAATTGCTAGTTTACAGTTCTAAGGCTGAGAAAATGTCCCAATTCAAACAAGTCTATAGAAATGTCCAATCTAAGGCATCCAGGAAAAGATACCTTGGTTCAAGAAGGCCGATGAAATTCAGGGTTTCTTCCTCAAGTAAGAAGGCACATGGCGAACACAGTCAGAGTTTCTCTCTCATCTGGAAAGGCATGTGGTGAACACGTCATGATCTGCTAGCTTTCTCTCCTGGCTTCCTTTCATGAAGCTCCCCGGGAGGCGTTTTCCTTCTTCATTTCCAAAGGTTGCTGCTGGCTGGTGGACTCTCTGCTTCTCATGGCTATGTCATTCTGCTCTCTCAGCATCTCCAGCTTTCTCCAAAATGTTTCCTCTTTTATAGGATTCCAATAAAGTAATCAAGACCCACCCAAATTGGTGGAGACACATCTCCCCTAATCCAGTTTAACAACCACTCTTGATTGAGTCACATCTCCACAGAGATGATCTAATTACAGATTCAAAGATATAGTGCTGAATAGGGATTAGAAAAAACGGCTGCCTTTACAAAATGGGATTAGGATTAAAACATGGCTTTTCTAGGGCACATACATCCTTTCAAACCAGCACAGTTAGTGAGTCATTTCACACCACTAAAAGTCTTATTAGTGGGCTGGCCACGGTGGCTCAGCAGGCAGAGATCTCGCCTGCCTTGCCAGAGACGTGGGTTCAATCCCTGGTGACTGCCCATGCAAAAAACAAACAAACAAAACATCTCATTAGTAATATTCCTATTAGCTTCATTTCTTTTCCTTCCAATATATTCCTCTTCCAAAGTAAAGATTTATCTTAAATATTTGCTGCTTCCGTAGCTAAAAGTATTCAATGTATTGCATTTATGTACGCATTAAGTCCAAACTTCTTAGCCACAATTTAAGCTTCCTCTCAATAAAAACTAATCTACCTTTTTCAGCTTTACCTTCCACAAGCCCCGTAAATAACCCCTCTGCTCTTAAAACTTAGAGGGCATGTTACCAAACTTACTTGACATTTCCTTTCATTATTCTATAGGTCTCTCATTCTGCACCCCAAGTTGCTACATTGTCTTATTGTCTTCATTTTCTATGGATTAAAATTGTATCTGTTTTAAAGTTTACACCCTTCCCTAGTCACCTAGGATAGAATTTGTCCCTTCTTCAATAAATTCCAATCATACTTTCATATCATTCGATAGTGTACATCTCATTGAATTATAGTTGTTTTTGAAGTAATAAAATCATAGAATATTCTATATGGAACTTAGTACATTTATTTGTCCATATATCCCTAGCATGCTTGATCAGGAGAATCATCAGGGAGGGGGCATCTTGAAAATACAGATTCCAAATATTACTCCAGATTTACTCAATCAGAATCTTCAGAGGAGGGTCCTGGGCACCTGTATTTTTAACAAAGTCCCAGGTATATAACTGCTCAGATTTAGGAAACACTGTCCCAGTCTAACCCCCTCATTACATAAGTGAGGTAACTTTAATCTCCCACCTGAAAAGGTAGTCAGAGGTGGAGTTAAAACCGAGGATAAAGTAACATAATCTTTCCACTGCGTAAGCCTCCCCTCCATGATCATGAGCCTTAGGGAAAGAAACTGGGTCTTTTTCCTGTGGTGCTCTGCATAATAAATTGCACAAGGCCACTAGATAAATGCATGGTATATCAATTTTGGGGACGTACACCACAGACTTAGAATCGCTAGCTCTTAAATAGGTTAGCAAAACTATATTACTTAACGCAAGTAGTTTCATAACCAGATTTAAAAGAGACAGAACTGAATAAATGCACAATTTATTTTGAATAAATACATGTACCTTACTTCTAAAAGTTCTTTCCCATGGGCTTTCCTGCCACTTTCAGGGACTCTAAAATATTTTAATTTCTACTTGACAACTGCAAAATATATGCAATCAATTTCTCTCTGGTGCAGGGTCTGTGGACCTGATGGAGACAGAAAGCACAAACAGATGGGAAAAGTCCAGTCCCACTATTAACACCAGAGGGAGCTATGAGATTTGAACAGATGAAGCAAATGGAATGAAAAGGCATTGTGTATGTCAGGACGTATTTACCTACGATTATTTATCATCTGGCGATATCAGACGATCTTGTTCACAATTAAGCCTCTATGTTTCCATAGTGGCATTCTTTAAAAAGAAAAAAAGGAGCTCAATTGTACTTTCTTGGCATCAGCATTTTTTTCCACCATTGCTGTGTCCCTGCACTTGTTTTCATCTGACAAGCTTAATGTCATTCGATAGGATGAAAGCAGACCATTTTCTGAGAAGTGAGTGCTTCAAGGGCACCGATCCATTTTGTGAGGAATTTCTATTCCCTTCTAGGACCTCTACCTCTGTCTTTTCTGCTTTAGATAACAGAATAAAAATGAATACATTATAAGGTCTAAAATCCTTTCAGATTTTTTTTCACTCTTCCTACCATCCAGCATCCTAAGATACAGACAGAATGCTCTATTAAATATAACAACACATTTCATTGAAATCAAGAGTAAATACCATTTATAGCCATCAGAAAAGTACTTTTATTCCAGTTTTAAAGATTAGGAAACTGAAATTTGGCAATATAAATCAACCTTGTCAGAATGAGATATCATTAAAGGGCTAGCCCTTGGTTCAAATCCTGATCTGCTGGACGCCAAACATTAAGCAATAACCCTTTGCTACTCCAAGTGTGTTCATTAACCTCACCTGGAGAGCACGTTAGATGTGCATGGTACCAGGCCCCACCCAAAACCAACTGGACCAGAATCTGCATTTTGACCAGTCCCCTGGGTGATTTGTAAACACATTGAAGTTTGAGAAACTGTTATAAAGGCCTAAAGTGCCAGGCCTCTTTTAGAGCTCAATGACATCTATACTACGAAATTTAATAATCCAAGATATATAACCTAACAGGTGGCTTCAAATATGATTTTTAAAACCAGAGCAATACCTTTATATTGCTTATATTTGTTTTAAAATTTAGTTAGATTATGAAACTTCTGAGAATATGTGAGTAGAATGCATCCATTATTCATCATCATAAACAAACATTCTGGGAGCTTTTGTTGTTTATATAAGATTCCAGGAGTTTCTAGCTATGAAACTGAGATTAAAAAGGTTTCCTTACCTTCCAGGACCTTAGAGTTGTATTTGACTATCTGTTTTAGGGTATAAAATAAACTCTTCAATTACAAAAATAATGTATAAGTTAAGACCACCCCATTCTAATTTTTCCCCTTTCCATTCCTCACCAATCTCTCTCCTTCCCTTTTCTTACTGCCCATGAATATTGAGGTCTTTCTACTGCTTTCTGAGGAAAGTAGACTCCAAGAGCCTCCAATATTGCTTAATCTTTCATTCATCCCTCAGGGGAATGATTGAGAAAATGAAAGCCCATGAAGTTTGAAAGTTATCAAACTCATATAATAAGCAAGGGCTACGGGTCTTAGTGCTTTCATTATAACTAATGTGCTACTCTACATTCCCAAAGGAGAGCTTGATTCTAATAATAAGCTCTCCAGGAATAAAAGAAATACATTTAAATTTTGCAAAGAATAAGTAGATTCTAGGGAAGCATGCCCCATAGCCCTTATGAAGTTTCTTAATGGAAATGAGGAGCTGAGTAAAGCAAAAGAGAGTTTAAAAATCACCCTCCAGACTTGAATTGTCTGTCAGTTTATTAGGGTCAATTTCAAATGGCCACGTCTGGCTCTGATTTATGGTTATTTTTTAAATGCACAAAATTCTTAATGGCCAAATGACAAACTTTAAATGCAAACTGCGTACTGAAAAGAGTATTCAATTTTGTTATATTTTAAAGACAACTCTGATAGTTCCAGGCCATCCAGAAAAATGGAAAAACAAACAAACAAACAGTTGAACATAATGGGCTAGGAATTTTTTTCTTTCACTCTTAAGTCATTTAACAAAGCAAGAATCAAACAGATTTCTTCAGAGGCTCTTGTCTCTCACTTCCTTCCCTCCATTCTCTTCCCTTTTTTGTTGATTAATTCCCCTGACCAGACAGCTTTATCTCTTTTCAAAACCTTTTGATGTCAAGAGGCACGAAAAGACCCTTGGGTCCATCTTAAGTTTCTTTTCATCATTCCTGAGCCTTTGGTGGATTTTTGCACCATCATATACAATGAAGGTATCAACCAAACGGTGCTATAATCACCACAGGTACTGAGCTGAAAGAGGCAACAAATTTATTTGCTTCAGCTGACCTGGGATCATGGCCACAATTTAAGAAACTACTTTTCAGCCCAGGAAAAGGTAAAACCACAAGTTCAATAACTTCTATTGCTCAGAAAGGTTTTTTTTTTTAAATCAAGTAATAGGATAGTGTTTCATTGCGATAATGCAAAAACTTTTTCTCTGGAAATAAAGATCATTTTTTAAATACAATATCACCTCTTCCTTTTTTCATTGTTCATGTTATAGGGTATTGGCTATAAAAAAGAGAAAATATTGAGTAACCACCAATTCACTTCCCGATGCAGAATCTTAGAAGCTGAATATAATATTAAATATAAAGCAGCTCAGTTCTCATATTTTATTGATGCAGCATCTGAGATACAGAGGTATAAAGGATTTCTCCCATAGTCATACCACTGATTGTTGAAAGAATCAGGCCTAAGAATGCAAATGGCCATTTCATTCTCTTTTTTGGGGAGTGGGGGTTCATAGCCCAGGCATCGAACTTGGGTCTCCCGCATGGAAGGTGAGCATTCTCCCTCTGAACTACCCATGCACCCCATTCCATTCTCTTTTGATCACACAATGAACTATATTATGATTCAAGTTTTTGCTTTATATCCAGTTCCTCATGAAAACAGAATTAAGACAAAAGAATGAACATCATTTCAAGATTTTCTTTCCTCCATCAGTGGATAAGACTCATATTTCTTCCTAGTGAAGTTCTTGAGGGATGATGACAGAAGTCACAAAATGCTTCAGATGTGTGAAACCCAAAGCAACTCTGGCCATGCAGCTGACCCTACTAAGTGAGAACATCCATCTTATTGACCAATAGGCATCAATAAAGTAAGGACCAAATTTCATCTCAACATAAGGATTAACTTAGAAAGCACAAACCTGAACAAAAGCAGAAGGATTCAGGAAGGTCTGAGAAGAATGCCCTAGATTACATTGTTATAATGCCACTGACCAAATTGGATCTGAAATTTTCTTCATGCCAGAACTATTTAAAATAAGACCATAATTGTTGCCTTACAGGGTAAACAATTCAGTAAGAACATGGGACTTCAAGGCAAAAACAAAGAAGCAAAACAGCGACAGCAAATTCCAAGAGAACCTTCTTCAATATGCAAGACTTATTTTTAATTTCTGAAGCAATGGTAGATTACTAGTGGCCTCTTAGTGTAAATATTTCAGTGGAAGATATTGTACCTGAGTCAAGGTGTGCATAATCCTAGGGAAGTAGGACTAGCATTCAAAGTGTGCTGGTCATTCCCTGTTTGCTCACACACGCTTCATTTTCTGCCATTCTCTATCGTGACCTGTGCCTTGGAAGATATCTCCTCACACACTGCAAATTCAGGGTCCCTTGTTGGCTTCTATTTTAGTTCAGCCAATGAGACGCGCTAACTGGAGATCAATGAGGAGAAGAAAGGTCAGTGTATATCCCCCCCCCACCTCCTTTCCTGCCCTACAGCCACCACTTGGGATTCAGTTGCTGAATCCTCCCATAACTAGGTCTTCCATCGGGCAGGTCCACCTTCAAGGTGTTAATTCTTGAACAATTCCGTAGTGCTTGCTTCGGCGGCACATATGTTAAATTAGAAAGATACAGAGAAGATTAGCATGGCTCCTACGCAAGGATGACACACAAATTCATGAAGCGTTCCCTATTTAAAAAACAAACAAACAAACAAAAACCTGTGGCACTTTTTCCAACCATTGCACTTCAGCCCCAGAAGTAGTAAAAACTTCATGCTGTTGCTACTCCCTAAATACCAACCATCTTTTATTTTTTGCCTTAACCTGCACACATCTTTTGAATAGCCCCTTCATTAAAATTTGATTAGTTGAAATATAGGGGGTGAATTCTGTTTCCTACCAGGACCCTGAATGATACACAATAAACAGGCACAGAACAAAACAGCACTTGGTAGGTCATAAAAAAAAACAAATTTAGTTGGATTTTTCTCCAAGGGCATTTAGAGAAAAGATATTTCAATATATTAGGAAATTACAGTTTGCACGTGTGTGTGTACTATACGTGTGCATTTATGTGTATGCGTGTGCACTTGCATGCGTGGTGGAAGAAGGAGAAATGTGTTCTTTGGTAAAATACTTATGGAATGCTGGTGCCACAAATGTTAGACAAATAAATTTGTACTTAATCATTCAATTTTTAATATGCTAAAAAGCTCTGTCATTTGCAAGGAAGAGTATGCATATGTAGCCCTCACAAGCATATTCCATCCAAAATCCTATATTTTTTCACAGAGACTATCCCAAGACCAGTGATCTTTTAAAAATTATAGGGGAACTACTGGATGAGTTGGCTGAGGAGACGAGTCTGGAAGTGATGATCACGACCAACTTCTTTGTGTCCACAAAGTCATGGGACTTGTGTCTCAAATATTTCACAAGAGGACCCTCTGAGGCGTGTCCATTCTAGATTTCACTAAGATGCCAACTCAGTGAGAGACATGCAGTTTTCTTTAAGACGAAGCAATCTACTAATTACAGTCCTGTCCAAGATATTATTGTTTTCCACTCAATGTATGCAAAATGTTACAGTTTGAGGAAGAAAAATAATAATAATAATGTAAAGGAGCATTGACTAGGGAAGGCTGACCTGCATCTCGCAAAGGAATAGGAAGTGAAAAGACCTTGAGGGAGTTACTATAATCCAGGATTATATTGCTTTTTGTTTTAGGATATAACTCTGAACTTACTGAACTCAGATGTTATTGGTTTTGGAATTCTGGATCACAACCATAATGTCATAAGAAATTTGGTAAATTTGGGAAAGAAACTCAAAACATGAATTTATTGATTAAAGCTTTCAGGTGGATTTCAGTTACTTGTATATATTATTCAGTATAAGCCTCAGGAGGCTTACCTGCTTGGGAATCCAAAGTACTGTTATAAACTTAGTTCATGGCAAGAAACTGGAGCATAGGAAGTTACTTGAAATAACTTAATGGCTAGTATATCCATCTCCAAGGCACAGATATATTGACCTCTTGGTTGCACACTAACATGCCTTGGTCACAGGATGGAGATAAATGCTTTTATCCAACATTTCAACTCCCTTTTATTTTATGCTCCCATGAATAATCATTCTATTTTATATTAAAATACAGTTTAGGGATAATATATCCTTCTTCTGTTTCTCCTGTCACATCAACTATTGTTATTGCTAAAAGCTCAAGGAGGAAAAGAACAATGCCTATTTTCTTTGTAAGTGTATTCAGTTCTTTTGGCGTGATATATGGCTTGTAGATGCTCAACAAGTATTTGATAAATAGTAGCTTTTTTATACATATTAATTTATTTAATCAATCAATGGACAAGATGTTGAGGTCATTTGACCTCCTTAAAATACAAACCATATATTTCTTCTCTGAACCAATATGTTAATTTTATAGTTGAACTCTAATAATATTATTTAATTTCCCTATTTTCTGACCCAGCACAACCCCAAGACCAAAGAACACGCTAGGCAGAGCATTACCCAGGAGTTTTAATTAGGGACTTACTAACAGGAGAAGATTCTTTCCAATCGTGGCTGGTTGGGAAATGTAAGTCAGCACTCTTACGAGTGGAAGTCAGTGTTTGGCATTAATCAGAGGTGGAGGCAGGGTTTTAGAGTGGGCATAGAAAAGGAAGGCACAGAGCCAAGGATCACATGCATATATTGCTAACAAAGTTAGCCATTCTATTATAATAACAAATATATCTATCCTGAAACATAAAAGATATAGTTTGAGTATTGGTATATTATAGAGAAAACAGGGTAAATAATCATTCAAAGAAATTTCAGAAGGTCTATTTAAGTCACTTGACCATTCTTTTCCCTCCAAAGAGGCGGTTTTCCATCTGGCTCTGGTCACACAGGCTGCTACATGCTTAAAGCTCTTGTTTCTTTTGTCTTCCCCTAAGGGGGTCCTGACCCCTAGGTTGCCACATTTACCTTCACATTATTGGCCCTCAATTTTAACAACTACAATGTACAGCTCAGAATTCTCCTGATGGCTTAAGTTTTCAATATTTTCTATCAAGTAAAGAGGCTCTAGAGCAGCCACAGTATATTTTGAACCAATTCATTGCTATTCTCTCATGTAATAGGATAGACTGAGGAACAGATAGCATCCAGAATGGTTCGTCACACATACTAGTAAGTCTACAAATGTTTGTAGAAAATAACAAAATAACAAAACTGAGAAATGAGGACAAATCATATGGAGAGAAGATTCCATTAGACTTAAAATTAATCGAGTGCAAGGATTAACAATGTGTTTACCACAGGAGGTATTACTTGGTAAAGGTCATTATAAATAAATCATAGACAGTGAAGGGAGAAAGCAAAACAGAAAAAAAAAAAAACGCGTCTCCTGATTCCAGAGCAGGGATGTGTCCCTGAGATAACATACCTCTAAAATTTCTGAAGTGATTATTTTAACCAAATCAAGTAATGATGATCATTTTAAATGAGTAGATTGTTGCCATGTAATTGAATGCAACACAGAGATACCTACAAGGTATCATCTTGAAAAGAACTTTTATTACTTAAATCTCAGTATTAGTTTTAATACATCTTTTGAATTTCTGTCAAATTTTTAAAAACGAGTATTTCACCAATTGTAGGTGATGTTTTTCATCTGGAACAAAACACAAAGTTAAACTGGTCCAACTTCCTGAGATTTTAAGAGAAGCTAAAACTGGAGCCCAGGGGTTGACTCTTCTCCAATAAAGTAGCTTGACACAATAAAGCTGGTTGGTACTATCTCCTATCTGCAGAAATAAAACTTGATTTTCATGAAGAATATATGACTTGTTCTCATAAAACTAACTTACACAAAGGCACCAAGCCCTTTTACTCTGGATGAAAAACCATAGAATATTTCTGACATGTCTACCGACATTTTAGTTACTTGAGACAAAATATTCAATTCTTCTTAACCTTGGATAGTTTCTCTTTAAGGAACTCAAATAATTAAAATCTTCTTTATTGAGAAAGTGATAAAGTAGTTCGAAAAACTAAAAAACAATAAAATAAAGGACATTAAGAGAGTCTTAATAGGCCATGAAATAATTCTATTAAAGTACAAAAGAACTGAAAGAAAATAAAGGACTACATTGAGAAATGGTGGAACTTAAGTTATATACTGGAGATCAGTTAGCAAAACTATCACCTTGAGCATTGTGCAAAATATAAAGCATACCCAATGAACTCATGAATCTGGCTGGAGGATTTCTAGAAAGGGCAAAATAAAATTCAATTGGCTTCCTCTAAATATGATAAAAAAGAGATGTCTCACACCCTATACAAAAGTTAACTCAAAATGGATCAAAGATCTAAACATTAGGTCTAAGACCATAAAACAGTTAGAGGAAAATGTTGGGAGATATCTTATGGATCTTACAACTGGAGGCGGTTTTATGGACCTTAAACCTAAAGCAAGAGCACTGAAGAAGGAAATAAATAAATGGGAACTCCTCAAAATTAAACACTTTTGTGCATCAAAGAACTTCATCAAGAAAGTAGAAAGACAGCCTTCACAATGGGAGACAATATTTGGAAATGATATATCAGATAAAGGTCTAGTATCCAGAATTTATAAAGAGATTGTTCATCTCAACAACAAAAAGACAGCCAACCCAATTACAAAATGGGAAAAAGACTTGAACAGACACCTCTCAGAAGAGGAAATACGGATGGCCAAGAGGCACATGAAGAGATGCTCAATGTCCCTGGCCATTAGAGAAATGCAAATCAAAACCACAATGAGATATCATCTCACACCCACCAGAATGGCCATTATCAACAAAACAGAAAATGACAAGTGCTGGAGAGGATGCGGAGAAAGAGGCACACTTATCCACTGTTGGTGGGAATGTCAAAGGGTGCAACCACTGTGGAAGGCAGTTTGGCGGTTCCTCAAAAAGCTGAATATAGAACTGCCATATGATCCAGCAATACCATTGCTAGGTATCTACTCAAAGGACTTAAGGGCAAAGACACAAACGAACATTTGCACACCAATGTTTATAGCAGCATTATTTACAATTGCAAAGAGATGGAAACAGCCAAAATCTCCATCAACAGAAGAGTGGCTAAACAAACTGTGGTATATACATACGATGGAATATTATGCAGCTTTAAGACAAGATAAACTTATGAACCATGTAATAACATGGATGGACCTAGAGAATATTATGCTGAGTGAATCCAGCCAAAAACTAAAGGACAAATACTGTATGGTCCCACTGATGTGAACGGACATTCGAGAATAAACTTGAAATATGTCATTGGTAACAGAGTTCAGCAGGAGTTAGAAACAGGGTAAGACAATGGGTAATTGAAGCTGAAGGGATACAGACTGTGCAACAGGACTAGATACAAAAACTCAAAAATGGACAGCACAATAATACCTAATTGTAAAGTAATCATGTTAAAACACTGAATGAAGCTGTATCTGAGCTATAGGTTTTTGTTTTGTTTTGTGTTGTTTTGTTTTGATTTTACTATTATTACTTTTATTTTTTTCTCTATATTAACATTCTATATCTTTTTCGGTTATGTTGCTAGTTCTTCTAAACCAATGCAAACTAAGAAATGATGATCATGCATCTATGTGATGATGTTAAGAATTAATGATTGCATGTGTAGAATGGTATGATCTCTAAATGTTGGGTTAATTTCTTTTTTTCCGTTAATTAAAAAAAAAAAAAAAAAAGAGAGAAGGGATAATTGGAGATGAAGGGATACAGACTGTACAACGGGACTGGATATAAAAACTCAGAAATGGACAGCACAATACTACCCAATTGTAATGCAATTATGTTAAAACACTGAATGAAGCTGCATGTGAGGTATAGGTTTTTTGTTTTTGTTTTTTTTGTTTTTTTTCTTTCTATTATTGTTTTAATTCTTATTCTGTTGTCTTTTTATTTCTTTTTCTAAATCGATGCAAATGTACTAAGAAATGATGAATATGCAACTATGTGATGTTATTAAGAATTACTGATTGTACATGTAGATTGGAATGATTTCTAATTGTTTTGTTAATTCTTTTTTTAATTAATAAAAAAAAAAAGAAGAAAAAAAAAAAAAAAAAAAAAAAAAAAAAAAAGAGATGAACTAAGGAAAGAATTGCTCAGTTTTAGAACAAAATGTAGACAAAATATAGAGTGCTCAGGAAGGACATTAAGAGAACTTCTTAGCTGGAAACATGGGTCATTTATTTTGGCAAAGATAGGATGACAGCAAAGGATGAACTAAGACACCAGAGGGCCAATAGGGGTCCCAGAGTATGGGATGAGGCCCTATCCAGTGACCTGGCAGCTTGCCCAGTTGAATTTTGGAATTGCTATAGACAATTCCTCCTTTTGAATAGAGTTGTCTATTAAGGCTATCCCATGCCCTTCTCAATATTGTACGCTGGATGTGAGGAGGGTAGATAACATCTCTTTTTATTTCACCGATTTTATTTCTGATTGAGAGGAATCATACTAAAGGAACTGAACCTGATGAATCCCTTCTGTATCAGGATCTAAGTAAGATGACATGGTACTGGATTCCCATGCCATTTCCATAAGGGAATGAGACTTTGGTGGGACTGGAAGTTGATAGATATATATTTTTTTCACGTGGGAAGAATGTAAATAAAATATTATCAGAGGACTGACTGGTGGATTATAGATGTCTGTGAATCCTTTACAGTCCTTTCATTGTGAGATTGATTTTCATTCCCTTTGAAGCTGGGCTAGCCTGTTTCCTTTGTCCAATGGAATACGGTGAAAGTGATGCGGAAGTGATGCTATATCCGGGCTGGGCCTAGACTCTAATAGGACTGGTGCTTCTGTCATGGTCTCTTGCAAATCTGTGGCACCATGTAAGAAATCTGATGACCCTCAGGCTGCTAGGCTAGTTACATGGAGAGGCTTTGGAAGGGGGAGAGAGAGAAAGAGAGAGAGAAAGAACCAGCAACATCCAGTTGTTCCAGCTCCATATCATTAGAATCACCCCAGCTGATGCAGCAGATATAATAGAGCAGGAAGAATCACCAGCCGCCCCCCGTCTGAATTTCTGAGCCATATAATTGTGAGATACAGTAACAATGAATCACTCATTTCAGCCACTACGTATTGGTGTAGAGCTTGTCATGTAGCAATGGATGCCTACAGCACATATACATAAATTCCTAATGTGTAGATGATGTGGCTTGCAAAGAGTACAGTGTTCCTGAAGGTGGGAAATATTTAATAAAATATTTTTTACTTCTCCCGATCATTGTCAAACTCATTTATTAAAGTGCAATGAACATGATTCATGAGAAAAGATGTCAACAATTTCAGGAAACATAATTAACTCTGAAAACAATTTTTAAAAGGAATGCCACCTCAAATAGACTACTCCATCAGGTAGTGTACTGGGTGAACTGACAAAGAAGGAGTAAATTATAATAATGTGGGCTATATTAAATTACATAATTTGTATTCACAGATCAGGACACCTTTAGCACATTCATTTTTTCAAGTACTCTATAGAAGAGAAGGGGACCCATACTGAGTTTCTTATTACAGTTCACACACTTTAGGTGGCTCTCAATCTTTCTTTCTTTGTTAGCTTTATTGAATTGCTCTAATCTGCTCGTGATTTATTTGTTTGCTGGTTTGTCTCTAAATAGAAACATGTTTCTGGCCCATATCAATTAGCATTCCGAGTGTATTTCAAGCCACGTTCGTAATTTTATCAAGTCCCATTTTTGTGTGTGTACTTCTGTATACTTTTAGCCATAACTAAGCCTGGATGCTTGAATTTCCAGTGGAAAAGTCACAAGATGATTGTGTTGTGATCATGAATTGCAAAAAACGGGTATGGCAGTGTTTCGCAGGTGGTCTCTGACACGGAACTGGGCGGGGCCGCGCCAACATTCTGCTGTTTCTAAGTACCCATCTCGTGAAAAGCAACTTGACAAAGAGCCGAACATATGTAAGGAAGCCATTGTAGCTGCCTGGGTCATATGTGCGGGCCCTCCCAGGTCATTCGTTTCTATGTTAATTTCTCTACTGGAGTTCACGGACTGCCAAGTTTAGCTCTGAAACGCCATGAGTTACAGTCGCCCTCTCCACAGTGTGGACGGCATGACCTCCCTTAAGGTGGACAACCTGACCTACCGCACCGGGCCCAGCACCTTGCGGCGCATCTTCCGGAAGTACGGACGCATCGGCGACGTGTATATCCCGAAAGACCGTTTCACTAAAAGGTCCCGCGGCTTCGCCTTCGTCCGCTTCTACAGCAAGCGCCAAGCCCAGGAAGCGATAGATGCCCTGGACGGGGTCGTGGTGGATGGCCAAGAGATGCGGGTGCAGATGTCGTGCTACGGTCGCCCAGCAGATCTCTACCATGGCTGCAGAGAAATGCCGACCCGCAGGTGCAAGAGACATCACTCCAAGAGCAGGAGCCGCAGCTCCAAGCGTCCTCGCCACAGCAGTTCCAGCAGCAGGAAAAGGTCTACATTCCACTCCTCGAGCAGGTCTTGCTTCCGCCCCTCAGAGTCCCGGTCTCACTCAGAGGTCCGCCAATTTCTAGATCTGGACCCACCCAAAGATCCAAGTCCGGATGGTCCTCACCGTCCCGAAGCCTTCTGCAAGGATACAAGAGGGAATCCGACTGTACATCACGATCCGGGAGTCCCTTCAAGCTTCCTGTAGAGGAAGAAGTGTCCGGTCAAGATGAGGACTCACAAGAGTCTAACTAGGGAGGGGGGAGGGGGGAGGGGGCAGGGGGAGGGAGGGAAGATCACCTCGTCCATCTGAAGAGTCTTTTGAACAAGCCGCTAGTGATTGAAAAGGTTATTTTGTAACATGCAAACTTTATCCTGGCTTTAGGCTTTGCCTCGGGTGTAAACTTCATTTTAGACGCCATTTTAATACTGTTATTCGACTTTATTTTGGCAAGCTGAACGATTTTACTCTTTATGACTGGTTTGAAGACTTGAGGTCTATTTTAATTTGTTTTCCCAAGGGTGCTGGCTTATTTTGTTTGAAGGTAGCCAGATGAGTAATCTAACTTGGGCAACCTGATTGTTAAGAAGACATCTACAGCCTTTTCTTGTTGAGTAGCCAAAGGTGGCCAAAGATTGACTGAATATTGCCTTCATTGTTTAAAACTGAAAGAGTACAAAAGTTGATGCAAATGTGTGTATGCTATCTACCTTCAAATCTAAATGGTGATCTGAACCCACATTCAAATAAATACATTTCTGGTCAAAGTACTTGATTTTTTAAAAAGATTATTTACCGAACGCATTTCTAATCTTTTAGGTATTTTTGTACAATAGGTACAGTGGTATAGCAGTTAAGTCGTGCTGGTTAGCTGATAAAGTGGTGGTGTGCTGTGCAGAGTACTCCATCATTTCCTGTATTCTCCTGGTTTCACCCGTGTAAAAATGATGTGCTGTGCAGAAACAAATGGCTGTCCAGTTTATTAAAATGTCTGACAACTGTACTTCTAGCCACTCAGGACTTGCATATACATAATGGGGCCTACAGTGAGCCCATAAAATGGATGATAAATACACATTTACTTTTCCTCTTGTCCCCTAAATGGTAAATCTGATCACATTCATTTATGAAGTTAAATATGACAAATGCTAAAGAAGCAAAAGATTTGTAATATTTTAACTATAGTTAGCAGAGTGTATCTTTTTGCATATGCATATTCTATACTATTGAAACATTTTTCTTGGTGTTAGCTTTAAAAATTAAAACATTGGTGTGATTATATTCTCACTCATAAAATTGTGAAACAAAAAAACCTCAGTGTCATCCATCTCAAATGTTTTTCTGAGAAAGAACCATCAACACAACCAAGCACCGTTATCCAGGGATCCAAGGTGTGAATATATTAATTGAGCAAGCTACACTCAAAGTCACACATCAACTCAAGGCTTTGCTCCCCAAGGCTGCCCCAACCTTCCCACAGCAATCTTCTTGAATTGCATTCTGTTTTGGTTTGCTAAAGTCCCCGAAATGCAACATACCATATATGGGTAGGCTTTTCCACTGGGGATTAATTTATTAACCCTTTCAATTTACAGTAGGTCCTCTCCCCTCCCCTTCACTCAGTCCCACACAGCTCCCCCGTTGCACCAGGGACACTTTGTCTCTTCAAAGCAATCTAGGCCTTTTCTATCAAGCTCCTCAAAATTTTTCCAGAAGCTTCCCCTTATCCACTTATAAAGCTGTGTCAGCATTTTTGGTATTTGCAATTCACAGCACCCCACTTCTCGGTACCAAAATCTGTTTTAGTTTGCTAAAGCTGCTGACATACAATACGCCAGAAATTGGTAGGCTTTTACACTGGAGATTTATTAGCCCTTTCAATTTGCAATTCTTAGGCCATCAACAGGACAATACCTGGACTCTGAAGACAGGCCGCTGGCATCTGGGTCACCTCTGTCACATGTGTATAAACATGGCTGGTGTCTGCTGGTCCTTCTCTTCCCGTTTTCATTGCTTTTAGCTTCTGGTTTCAGTGGCTTCCTGTCTGTTTTCTGTGAGTCTTCTTTTAGGTCCCCTGGGGCTTTTCTCTGAATGTCATCTCTTTGCTTCTGTATGTGTTTTATCCTCTTATAAAGGACTCCAGCAAGAGGATCAAGACCCACCCTGAATGAGGAAGTTCATATCTCAATTGAAATAACCTAATCAAAGAGTTCCATCCATGATAGGTCTAGACCCACAGGAATAGATTACAAAAACATGACTTTTTCTGGGGTACATAACAGCTTCAAACTACCACACCATCTATGACTTAATACTCCATTATCAACTTATCAGTTTGAATTAATGTTATGGAAGACAGTTATTTCTAGCTTAACTTTGGAATTGAGTCCTGCCCTAACTCCCTTGCTTCCTTATTAGCTTGGCTTTGCTGATACTGACTCTAACCCCACTCAATCTTTCATCTTTACTTCCTGCAGGTTCAGGCATTATTTTCAATTCCCACTGTCCAATTCCCTTAATCTGATAATGTGACTCTTTCAGACTCTGAAAAATAGATTCAACCTTCTCATGTTACAGTTTAAGATATTGGAGTCTAGAGGGACTAAATGATTGGACAATTACTGATAAACTTCAACCTGGGTCTCTTTATTCCAAACCCAATGCTCTTTCCTATATATTGAGTTGCCTCAGCATATTGCCTTTCAATATGCTGAATTGTGTATGTGTGTGTGTGTGTGTGTGTGAGAGAGAGAGAGAGAGAGAGAGAGAGAGAGAGAGAGATGTTTGGGAGCAAATATTTAAAAACAAGACTTTCAATTGGAAAATAATTGTTGTAGGGCCTCAGTGTCTGAGAAGAATTGCATTCTCCCTACAAGAGGCTATTTCAAAACATAAATGAAATAGAGCTACTTTTACTAGTAGCCAGAAACTACATTTGAGTAAATGATTATTAACCTAACCAAAGAACTTTTTAAACTTTTGAAACATGCACACAGTAATTTAGTTTCCTAGGTTGCTCCAGCAAATACCATGAAATGGGTTGGCTTAAACAATGGGAATTAATAAGGTGAGGAAATGTCTAAATCAAGGTGTCATCAAGACAAAGCTATCTTCCGAAAGACTGGCTGCTGGCAGTACCTGGCTCCTCTGTGTTATGGTAAGGCACACGGCGGCATCTGATGGTTTCTCCCTTCTTTTCTGGGTTTCATTGCTTTCTGCTTCTTCTGTCTTTACTTTTCTCTATCCATATTAATCATGTTTACAGAGGACTCCAGTAATAGGATTAAGCCCCATCCTGAATGAGGTGGGTCACACCTTAACTGAAGACACCTCACCAAAAGCTCCTATTTACAATGGATTCACAACCAGAGGAATGGACTAACCTTAGAACATATTTTTCTGGTGTACATATGGCTTCAAAGCAAAGCACACACACACGCAAACACACATGCCTGCTCACACTAATTAAGACATTGCTAAAATTAGGCATCTCACAAATCCCCCCGGGGAGCTAATTGGTCACATAACATTATCCCACTGTTTTTAAGGTATCAGTGAAGGACATTTAAGTACCCAACAGGGCCATTTTCTTCCTTAACATAAGCCAGATGTTCAGTGGCACTTTATACCAGGATATTTTCTCTTTATTTGAGAACTAAATGAATATTATTGAACCAAGAGATCAGAACACAGTATAATATATGAAACAAGTACAAAAATAGGGATATTATGAAAGGACTTCATGGTACAGAGAAGTAGGGAAATTTATCTAACATAATTAGTATTGTATGCCTTAACCACAATTAATTAATAATCAAGTGAAAATGTTTGATTATTTCTTTCAACTTCATTACACATAACTACAATGCCTAATAAATACTTATTAAACAAATGACTAACAGAAAAAAACAGTCAATTCTGTATTTTTTAAAAAGACTAAAACATCTTAAAACCTAAAGGATACAAACATATTAACTTCATAGAATGGACAATAGCAAATAAGCTAGATGTGGCAAATTTAAGACAAATTATTTTTTGACATCAGAGTAGAGAACTGATCATATCATTCTCCTGTTGCAATTATTAAAATTCTTCCAATTGTATGTGACAGGAATCCTTCACAAAAACATGCATTAGAAATAAAGGTTGGGGGTGCAAGGGTAGTTCAGTGGTAGAATCTTCACCTGCCATGTGGGGGAACTGGGTTCGGTTCCCAGTCCATGAACTTCCCCAAAACATCAAACAAACAAAAATTCAACAAATGGTACTGCAATAATGGGATGCTCACATGGAAAAATGATGAAATATGACCCCACCATACAGAATACAAAAAGAAAAAAATTTGCCTTGCCGGTTTAATAAACCTAAGGTACATCTGGCTTTAGTTGTGCGTCAAATTATTTCTCAGGCAACTGACTGCCTTTTTTTTTTTTTTTTGACATGGGCAGGCTCCGAGAATTGAACCCGGGTCTTTCGCATGGCAGGAAGAACTCTGCCACTGAGCCACTGTTGCTCACCCTTAACTGTCTCTTTGTATTTGTCTTCCTTTGTTTCTTTCCTGATATTGATTTTCTTCATGCTCAGGTAGACAAGGTGGCCAAAAACATCTTTAAATTTACGTTCTATCACAATAGCAACTACAATGGAAACATAATTTCTCATTTTCAGTAGTTCTAGCTTACATCTCTGATTTGATCTTTATTGGGTTGCTTTTGGTTGCATGCCCATTACTAAACCAATTGTCCTAACCAACAATATGAGATATACTGTTTGGACAATGCAGAGTCATGTGTCAATTCGTTTATCCATATCACTGAATTCAGCTGCACTTAAACCACCAGGACTGAGATTAAGGAGTGGATTTTTCCCCACTAGAAAATCAGGGTGCTGTGACTATAAAAATATTAAGTGAATGCTAGAGAGGTAAAAAACAAAAAATGCGCACTGCTTGTCCTCAAAAAATAACAACAAAACACCTTAATTTGTTTCATATTTCTTATAGAGAAAAAATCAAAACCTAATTTATAGTCAGTGTCAATTATTCTTTCTTAGATTAATTTTACATTTCCATCCCCAAAGATGTGGCCATGGTTTCTCAAACAAGCCAAGGTCTTTCAAATCTGTTTCTTCTGTCTGACGTGGTCTCTCTCTACCAACACGCTGCTAAGTGCCAGTTGCCACGCACAGAAATTCAGATTTTAAAGACACAGGTTTAAATGTAGTATCTCTGTGAACTATTTCCCAGCTCATATTAAATAACGAATGTTGCTCAATTCTCTATACTTCCACAATACTACATATATGCATCTATTATAGCATACAATATATTGTATTTTGATCATCTTTTGTATGTATATTTTCTTCATCTGAATTCCTTGGGAGTCCAGACTGCTGGAACATTTGACAAATCTTTGGTGGCTAGGACAGTACATGACTCAGTTTATGTTGGATGAATTAGTCTAAGACTAAGTCAAATTGAATAAGAGGCCACAAATTAGTTAGCTTCATCTTGTCCTTACATGAACAACCTGGGTGAAGGATTCCAAAACTAGTGCTATGTGGGACTGAAAATACGAGTTCAGGAACTCTTAAGAGGTCCCCTCTAGATTGTATTGTAAATGACCTTTATTTTCACCAGTCTATCCAGGCTGCACTAGCACACGTGGAAATAAAACAGCAGAGCCAGCACTGATTACCGTACGTAAAATCACTACTGTGGATCTGTTTTAAAAGTGCCCGTGGTGTTCTGGTTGGTTTCGTTTGAATTATATTTACACTGTTTAATAGAAAGGATAACAGAAATGAAACTGGACAGCTTTGTGGAGGATTCCTTCAGGATTTCTGGGTTAACAGTGAACCTGCCAAAAGTTTTTAACAGAAGCTGGAGGGTTAGATAATGCGATGAAACGAGAAGACGCAATGAGTTAAAAGGGAGAGAAACCAACTGATAATTCAGCCTGGTGAATTATCAAAAATAGTAAGCGTCTGACTCGAGGATTTCAGGAAAAGAAGTCCCTGGACACCTAAAGATGAGAATTGCTACATTTAACTAGGATGCCTTAGGCATGTCATTTTGAAGAAAGCAGCTGTATGTAATGTAACGAACTGCATTTGGTGTTCTGTAATTTAACTTAAAAATAAGTGGAGTGTACCAGAGCTTGAAAAAGCTTTTGGAAGCTTGAGAATAGGCTCCTGGGAGTGGGAGGAAGTGGAGAACAGTGCTTAGTACATAATATACGTTGGGCAATACTAGCAAATTTTGAATGGAATGAAACCTAACTTGACTCAGGTCTCTGATAGGCTACATTGGAGAAAACAATGTTGCGTAGCAACGGCCCCTAGCACGTGCTGGCATAACGGCAGCCCTCAGCCAGAGACTCATAAGACGGTGGGGAAGGCGGTAGGGTAAAGCCCAGAGTCTCTGTGGAAATGGACGTTTACTGACTGAGTCAGATACTGACACTATGTCCTAACAGTCGGATAATTTTCCACTTGTTTATCAAGATGGAAAATTCAGATTCAAATGATAAAGGGAGTGGGTTTGCCGCCTGGTGCAGCAGTCAGAGCGACCAATTGGCTCGCGAAGAAGCTTTTTATAGATTTGTAAATCAACAAAGTGAAGAAGATTATAGGTTTATGAGAGAGAATGATTTGTTAGGCATCCCAGGTGAAAGTACTGAAGAAGACTTGCTGAGAAGACCACAACAAATTAAAGAAGATGTGCCACCACAAAATTCTGGTAAAAATAGTGGTGTGTTTTGCTTTTGGGGAAAAAACAGATGGGGTGGATAAAGAATTTCATAATAATAAGTGTCAACCAAAAGTTATAAGAAAATGGCACAACTTGTTTTGGTGCCAAATAACTGCTGGTAAAAAGACAAAAAGCAATTAGTTGATCTTTGGTGAAATGTTAAAATATTTTTTCCTACTTCCTGAATTATTTCTTCCTTATTCACATGTAACTTCCATACCAGCAAAAAGTAATATTGTAAGCTCTAACCAAATGGCTCTGAACTCGGGACAATTTTGTCAACCCATACCTACATCCCAACCTGAAGATATATGCAATATCTGGAGACAGACTGGGTTCTCACAATTTGGGTGGGGGCAGGAGAGGTTGCTACTGGCATATAGCGTACCAAGTCCAGGGATGTTGTTAAACATCCTACATTACACAAGAACACAAAAAAGAATTATCCAGCCCAAAACATCAGTAGTGCCTAGGTTCAGAAACCATGCTGTAACTTCAAATCTATGGATTCCTTCCCAGTGTGAAGTAAGGAATACTTTTACTCTTTATCAGGCTACTAGAATAGTTTGGTTCTTGAACATGCCCTTCTGTGTAGCCATGATTCCACTCATTTGGTCTGGCTTTCAATTTCATGTCAATTTAAAATCTAAGTAACATTAAGAAGTAATAAAATACTTTTTTCTAATTCTTAAAAAATACTTTTTAAAAAGCTGTTCTACTGAGATATATTCACATACCATGCAACCCATCTGAATGGCCTTTAGTATGATCGCTCAGTTGTGCATTCATTGCCACAGACAATTTTAGAATATTTTCATTAGACCAAAAAGAGAAAACCCACACCCCTTAGAAGTCCCCTCTCAATCCCTCTATTCTTCCCCAGTCCTACATAACCATTAATCTAATTCTGTCTTTATAGATTTATATATATTTACATTTTATATAAATGGAATCATATAATATGTAGTACTTTGTGTCTGGAGTCTTTCACTTAGCATAATGTTTAAATTTTTTTTATTAATTAGAGAAGTTGTAGGTTTAGATAAAAGTCATGTGATAAAGACAACAAACACATATACTTCCCTATTGTTGATACTTTACATTGGTGTGGTACCTCATAACAATTGATGACAGTATGCTAAAATATTACTATTAACTATAGTCCATAATTTACGTTAGGTATATCTTTCCATATACCACCCTATTATTAACACCTTATTTTCTATAATTCATAAAAGAGCATTTCTATACTTGTACTATTAACCTAAGAACATTGTCCACAATAGAGTTCACTGTGTTATTCAGTCCCATGTTTTATCTTCTAACTTTCCTTCTAGTAACGTCCACAACCCAAAACTTCACCTTTCAACCACATTCACCTATAGAGTTTAGTGCTGTTGATTACATAATGTGCTACAATCATCACTATCCCTTTCTAAATATTTGTATGCCATATTTTATTTTTATCTCTCTTTTTACCCTATTAATTACTCTTGCAGATAATCTTCATTTCCACACTCTACCCTAAGCCACTCTCTTTTTTTTTTCCCTTTCGGCCTGCAGAACTCCTTTTAGTATTTATTGAAGGACAGTTCTCTTGTTAAACTCTCTCAGTTTCTGTTTATCTATGAGTATTGTAAACTCTCCCTCATTTTTGAAGGACAGTTTTGTGGGAGAAATCATTCTTGGATGACAGTAATTCTCTTTCAGTATCTTTAATATATCATACCACTGCCTTCTTACCTCCCTGGTTTCCAGTGAGAAACTGGAATTTAGTCTTATTGAACCTCCCTTGTGCATGATGAATCACTTTTCTCTTGCTTCTTTCAGGAGTTGCTATTTATCTTTGGCATTTTGACATGCTGATTAGCATGTGTCTTAGAGCAGATCTATTAGGATTTATTCTGTATGGAGTACATTATGTTTCTTGGACAGGTATTTCATATCATTCATAAAAGATGCATATGTTAGTGTGCTTTCTGCTGTCATTCAGGTCCCTGAAATCCTGCTCAATTTTTTCCATTCTTTTCTCTGTTCTGCTGTCTGTGAGCTTTCTATTGTCTTATCTTCCAGTTCACTGATTCTTTCTTCTGCTTTTTCAAATCTTGTATTGTATGTATCTAGTATATTTTTAATTTCTTCTATTGTGTCTTTCATCGTCATAATTTGTGTTTCTTTTCATAGTTTCAAATTATTCTTTATGCTCACACAATGTCTTCTTAATATCCTTTTTCTCTTTAGCCACAATTTCCTTCATCTCCTTGAATTGATTAAGGAAATCTGTTTGAACATCTTTGATTAGTTCCAAATTCATTGTCTCCTCAGAAGTTTTACTTTTTTTCTTTTGACTGGGCCATATCTTTCTGTTTCTTTAGTATGTTTTGCACTTTTTGCTGATTCCTAGGCATCTGATTATCTTGATGAGTTTACTCTGAAGGTCATTCTCTTTCTTACCTAGGTTTTTATTGTTGATTGACTTCGTGTTAAGGCTCATCTTTGACACTTGGTTCAACTTATTCTAGACCTTTGGAATTGCCTGTGGTTAACTGATCAGATTTTTCAGCTCTTTTTCATCTGATTCTTGTGCAGATATGCAGTACAAATTTTAATGTTGCATTTCTTTTGCAATAGTTTCACCCCATAGAGAAAGCTTCATATCCTCCATTCCTTCTCCAGGAATCATGATCTGCTCTGTTTTAATTTTGCCTCTATAATTTTTTTTTATCACTCCCTTCTTTACCTCTAGCTGCTTTTTCCTAAAGGGCAAACTCTGCAGGGATGGTCAGCCCATAAGGGACGCTTCTAAGTCAGTATTTCTCAGCCAAAACAGGGCCAGGGACTCTCAAAGGGATGCAGAACAGCTGCAAAGATCCTTGGGGAGAGGGTCAGATAAGACATCAAAATTCCTTTTGGCAACTTCGTGAAGTTATGCTTTCCTGGCCTGCCCAGCCAATGGCATTCTTCAACAAACTTTCCTGCAGCCCTAAGGGAGTACTCTCTCTTTAAACCTCCACCAGCTCTGCCCCTGTAGGGTGTGAGGTTGAAACAATGGCTATGGTGGTCCCTGTCTGGAATGGGCTAAAACAGCAATTTAGAGCTGGAACCCAGGGATTTGAACTTACCAATCAAAAGATATGATCAGTATTTGGCTGTGCCCCACCCCCCAGCCCTGTTCACCTATCTCTCCATCCACAACAGCCAGCCAGGGACTGGATCCTGAAGCTGCCTGTCTCGAGACTGGTTGGTGGGTGCCAGTAGCCACAGTGGAGCAAGCTACTCACAGTTCTTTACTGCAGTTTCTCAGCCTCTTCATCCTGCTCGTCTCTGGATACTGTACAGAGCTCCCCTGTCCTCAAGAGCCCCAGAACAGTTGTTTCAGACAGTTCCTGCCTGTCCATTAGCTGTTTTTGGAGGAGGAATGAGCCCTAGAGTTCCCTACTCCACCATCTTCCACAAATATGTTCAAATCTATAAACTTTTTTTATATTTTGGCAATGGATACAATACTCTTATGTTTTAAAACAACCTTATGCCTTATCAGAGGCACTTCAGTTAAAAATTGAAATCGAGAATTTCCCAAAAATGTAACTTGAATTAAAATACTAGCACTGTCCATTAACTATTGTTTACCTCATTTAATTGCATTACTGTTTTGATCATGGAATGAAAAAAGTTTCCCCTGACAGTGGTATTCTAAGTTCTGAATATGATGAAATATTGAAAATATACTTCTTCCAAATTCTCTTTCAAAACACACACACACACAATCCTCTAAATTTCGTTAGGACTAGCTGAGTCTTTTCAGATGGAATTAAAACTTCCCTGCCTTTCCTTGTAAGTACAGAGAGTGTAGTTCACAAAAACATTAGCTCTATAAATGTGGAATATACTTAAAGTATCTGAATCTTTAAGTTCTTGTTTTTTGTTTGTTTTGTAAACAAAGTTTCAGAGCACTATTTATGACTGTCCATATTCTGATAGTTCCTCCCCCTTTCTTTCATTTATTAATAGATAGAGGAGGCTCTCCAGATGATGTGTCTAATGATGACTCTCGTATAGACTGGCTTATCTCTTTTGATCAAAATGAAGATACAACTGGAAGTCCTGAAAGAGAAAACCAACCTCAGAGAGCAATGAGCCCGACTAATCCAAATAATGGTGATTCCCAATTCAATTTAAAGGTGAATTTTAACCTCAATAATGGGAGCTTAAATCCAAAAAATGAGTATCCATCATCCGAAAGCCCTTCCAGGGGTGAAAATATGGAGAATAGCCTTAGGCACGTAGAAAATGCACGACTTGAATCAACAACTGCAAGGCGATTGACATTCGCACAATGTGTAACTGAAGCATTTACAGAAGTCCCACTTAACAGAGGTCAGAAAAGAGCAAGAATCGGGAGCCCAGACCATCAGGGGAGCCCAGACCTTCAGAGAACTAGGCTGAGAGTTGACAGTAGCTCACCTCTGTATACAATGAGTGAAATTTCACCAAGAACTCATCATAGTATCTCACCTCATACTTTTGAGCGTCCTCTGATGAGTGAGACTGAGAGGTTTTCTAGAATCCACCACCACGAGTCATTGAGACAGCAAATAACTGGACCTGAGTTGCAAATGTGGGGTCATTTTGCAACTTCTGAAACAGGGACTGCCTCTCAAGAGGCAAGTTCTACCGAAACAACCAGCAATGATAAATCCGAACAGAGAAATTCAACCATAGTTTTTGTTCCTGAAGTAAGAAGAGTTCATCCTGGAGATCTCTGGCAGAGAGATAACACAGCTGGTAGAACTCCATTAATATCTCCAACAAATTCAACCCTAGTTTTTGATACTGAAGTAAGAAGAGTTCATTCTGGAGATTACTGGCTGGGAGATAGTACAGCTGGTAGAACCCCATCAATATCTCCAACAAATTCAACCCTCCTTTTTGATCCTGAAGTAAGAAGAGCTCATCCTGGAGATTACTGGCTGAGAGATATCACAGCTGGTAGAACTCCATTAATATCTCCGACAAATTCAACCCTACTTTTTGATCCTGAAGTAAGAAGAGTTCATCCTGGAGATTACTGGCTGAGAGATATCACAGCTGGTAGAACTCCATTAATGTCTCCAACACCATACATGTTCACTCACGAAAGTGAACAAGGAGGTTTTAAGCATATGTTGTCACGTCCTGAACTGGAAGATGCGAGCTCTTATGTCAGTACCACAAGAGTTCCCATCCCTATATTTTCAAATACTAGTCTAAGTGATACCATATCTGTTGCAACTCATGGCACATTAAGGCATGTGATGACAGGATGTTGTGAGTACAACTACTTGAGGCACAGTGATGGTGATGTAGAGCCGAATGACTTAGACCCGAGTGAAAATATGGAAAGATCAGAGTTACAAAATGGAAGAGATGGTTCTGATACTAGTAGCTGTGTTCATTCCAATTCAGATCCTAGATATTCTTCCAGTCCATTTTCCACAATAACTTCCATTTCAATATCTAGCTACATTTCTAGTATCAGTAGCAGTCCTATTTCCATTTCCAGCTCCACATCCATCTCCAGCTCCTACTCTGGCTCCATCTCCAGCTCGAGCTCCAGCTTCAGCTATGCAGTTGCACGAACAAGATCAGAGATGTTTGAAGTTAGTAACGAAAGACGCGCCTCATCAGGCATAGCGTCAGAGGATGAACAAGAACATCAGCAAATATCTCCAATAATATCCGATGATGAGCCTGGGCTCTTCGAACTGGATCAGTTTTTGTTTTTAAATGAGGATGACCTACCTACAGGACTAACCAAAGAGCAGATTGACAACTTGGCAATTAGAAGCTTCAGTAAAAATGATGCACTAAAAGTCTGTAGCGTGTGCATCACAGAATATACAGAAGGCAATAAGATCCGCACGCTACCTTGTTTCCATGAATATCATGCCCACTGCATTGATCGCTGGCTCTCTGAGAACTCTACTTGTCCTATTTGTCGTGGTAAAGTCATAGATTCTGATAACAGAGGAAACTTTTGAGATCTGAACACTCAGCCCTATAGACTGGTACAGTGATAGGCAAACCGGAGTCATTTGTTTGATGGAAAGTAACGACCTGAACTGAGTCATAAATTTCTAAGGGAAATATTGTGCTTTCCCTAAACTCTGTGCCAGAATAAAAGGAGATATTGTTCATCAAAAATGTGTCTTAGTGTCCAAATCTGACATTAGAAACCAGTTCCACACCATGGCTGTTTACTGAATTTCTACAGAAAATTAGCAGGTACACTGGATTGGGTGCTCTTGATTCCATGAGAGAAATGTCTTAAGATGATATTAACATTTCCTAATGGATCCCAATAGTCTTATCTAATCCCATAAATCCCAGATACCTCACAGTCTTTCCCTATCTTGGACATGTGTGCAAAGAAACACCAACCCAAACAAAATGACAATAATAAATTCTTATACTAACAATTCTTATACTAGCCACATAAACAAAGAAGGGGTATTACATTCATAGAAGGCTATAAAAGCCTTAAAAATCTCTTCCCATGACCCTCACCCTCAGTTTATCCCACCCCCTATAAATGCTTAACTTTCTCTAATTTCATACTACCAATGTATCACTCAGAATCCAGGCTAAAAATAGATGACACACTTGAAAGGGGTGATTAAAGAAAGTTTCATGAAGGGACCAGTTACCGAAGTCTATAAAGAATGAAGGGAAACCAAGAGAATGAAGTGCCCGTTGGCTAGCAGCTGTGAGAAGCCCTTATTACCACCACTTGGCTTGAAGGAGCAAGGCACGGAATAGGCTCCTGGAGCCCAGCATGCCCTGTCCTGTACTTATTGTAGGGGGCCACACAATAGGAGCTAGGACCTTTGGTAGAACATGCAGCCCCTGCCAGTGTAAATCTTATGAGCGGATGACTCACGGGAATAAATAGCCTGAGTTTATTTTCCTCTTACCCTCCAATCTCCTCTTGATAGATTTCATTACCTATACCCAACCTGAACACAGGGAGGTGGAGATTAGTTGATGAAGTGCATACGGGTTAAGATTAATGTTTCTGTTGGGGTACATAATTTAGTCTACCAAAGACCAGGTGTTCTTCAATTTTTAATTTGTAAATATGTTTACAAATTTTTAATTTGTAAATATCTCCTGTGAAGTGCTTTATGAGTTTCATATGACTTTTAATCTTTGTGTGCATGATTCAAAGCACCCAGTTGCTTGTTGAGAGTCTCTCAAATTGTAATCTGAAAAGCCTTAAGGGTAAAACCTGAATTCTAAATCAATCCTCATTAGCTCAATTCTAATTGCACTGGTAAAAGTATTAACTAAAGAATATGGCTATTAAAAAGAAAATCACGTTTTCTTTCCAAACATAGGGAAGGATTTTTCTTCTAACTTAATTTAGCCAGAAAACTTGTCTGTTTTTTTTTTTTAAATACCTTGGTTAGTCTAGCAAATTTTGTTTAAAATTATTGCTTGGTTGAGGTGAAAGTGCATTGTGTCATAACCTTAAAAAACAGCCGTATGTTTTGTGCATATGCAACTGAAATAAATGAGGACAGTGTTAAGTATAAACCTACTCTAAGAATTTAAAGTCAGAATCATCACTGACCTTTATTTTCTGTGTGAACTGCTGGCAGCCGTAGTAATTACAAAGAACCATAAAATATCAGTGGAAGGTGGGGGAGTGAATGCATGGTAAGTCTTTGAATTCATCCTTGAGCTAGCATATTTTTCACATAAAAGGTATTCTCGTGGCCAGAAGTGAAGACTTAAATAGATCAAACCTCTGAAATTTACCTTCAATTCTGAAAATCTTGAATATTATGCATTTTATCAATATTTCCGATACCAGAATTATTTCATTTAAAATAAGTAGAATGATTGTTACAATACTTGGCTTTATTGTTGTCCTAACATGTTTCTATCTTCCAAAGGATGATAATTGCCTAATTACCTCTCCAGTACATTCAGACATGCCTTCTGTGGGAGGCAGAATCCTAAGATGACCCCCAATGATAGATAACCTTGTATAATTTCCTCGCCCTCATGGGAAGGGAACTGAGAGAATGATGGGATATCATTCAAGTGATTAGGTTCTGTTACATGGCACAGTGACCTTAAAGGACATTATCCAGTGTGGGTCTGACCTAATCAGGTAAGCCTCTGAAGGGCACATAGAGGACTTCTGGTGAATTCAGATAAGATAGCATAGACTCCTCTGCCCCGAAGTACAACCATAAACCCTGGAAATAACACAAGAGACAGCCAAAGGAGAACTCTGAAAGTTGGAAAGAGGAAGGCAAATTGGTCATAGACTCCAGGAATGGAGGAAAAGCAAAGTTGCATGGCATCTTATGACCCTCCTCACATAACAGTTTTCATTTCTTTACTCCCCACTTCGTAACCGAAGGTAGTTCAAATAGACTCATTCCGTCAGCAGCTCAAATGGCAGTCCCTCCCAAAACACCAGGCAAGCCCAGAAGAACCTGAAAGCATTCTTTTTTTTTACAAATAGAAGCAATGCAGACAATAAGCAGCCAGGGGAAGCACTTTCCTTCCCCACTGGGTCTGTGACATCCCTCTCCTAGAGACCCAGGGGCACCAGCAAGAAAGATCTCAGAACAAAAATCTCCCAACCCAGGAAGTTTTGTCCTTCCTTGCCAAGTCCAAGACTCCACTCCCTTACCCAGAAACACCAGACATCTGGGTGGGACCAACAAGGGGGGATCCTTCCAAAATTCCCCAACCTGAGAAACCATCTCCAAACCCCACAGCAGTGGAGATACAATCACAATAGATGCCTGGACCAGGAAACACTCTTTGTCCCAGCAGGCCAGAGGCACTATCTCCCCACCTACAGGCACCATGAGCCAGGCCTGAGGAAGTTTTTTCTCCCAGTTTAGGCAGTGTAGCAGGGACCAGTAGGAATCCTAGCTGCACCTGATAAACCAAACAGACCAAAATAGCACCACTGAGCTCTAAATATTGGGCTTTCATTGGAACCTCAACCCACAAAAGAAGGGCAGGAGCTGCAGCCTAAACTTAAACAGGGTGATTGGCTGCTAAATTAAACACGCACACACACACACACAAGCACACACACATACACAAACACACTTTAAGTAGGACCCAGAGTCTCATAACATAATAGCCAAAATATTCAACATGTCATACAACATCACGCATCATATTAAGAACCAGGGAAATCACAAGTTTAATGAGAAATGACAACCAACCGATGCCAACTATGAGATGAATCAGATACTGGAATGAACTGACCAGAGTTTTAATGCCACCAGCATAAAAATTCAACAATTATAAATTATCTTAAAATAAATGAAAAGATAGAAAACAGCACCAAATAAATATAGGTTATAAAAGGAACCAAATGAAAATTAAAAATATAAAAATATAATGACTGAAATTAACTCACTGAATGGGCTCTGTAGTGTAGAGGATACAATCACTGAAATTGAAGACAAATGAATAGAATTTATACAAGACAGCAGAAAGTAAACTGCAAAGAAATTATCAGAGTAATACAAAATTCGTATTATCAGAGAAAGAGGCGAGAGGGAGAGAGTATTAGGAGGAATAGTAGCTTAAAACTTCCCAAATATGGCAAAAGATACAAATCTACAGACTCAAGAAGCTGAACAAACCCTAAATACAACAAACCCTGAGAAATCTACAGTGGTACATAGAGACTAGAAAGAAGTATCTCAGAACCAAAATCTTCCAACCCAAGAAGTGTTCTCCTCTATGTGCCTTTTAAAGGCTCATCTGATTAGGTCAAGTTCATAATCAACCTTCTGAAAACAAAATACAAGAAATCTTTTAAGTAGGCAGAGAAATGACATATTACCTGCTATGGGTTGAATTGTGTGTTCCCAAAAGATAAGCTGAAGTACTAGCCCCAATATCTCAGAGTGTGAACTCATTTGAAAATAAGGTCTTTACAGAGGAAATTAGTTGAAATGAGATCATATTGGAGAAAGTCAGGTCCTGAATCAAATATGACTGGTGCCCACATAAGAAGAGGTGAAGAGACAGACAAGACACAAGGGAGATGTCCGTTTGAAGATGGAGATACAGACTGGAGTTAAGCTACCACAAGCCAAAGAAGAGAGCCAGAGAGGCATGGAACAGATTTTGCCTAGAGACTTCAAAGGGTGCATAGCTTTGTCACAACCTTGATATTCAGGCTTCTAGCCTCCATAACTATGAAAGAATAAAGTTCTTTTGTTCTCAGCCACCCAGTTTGTGGTACTTATCAACCCCTAAATCATTGAGCTGTTCTAAAAGAAGAAAGAAAGAAAATGAAAAAGGCAAGGTACCTATTATTTTATTGATCAAACCACATGGAAACATGCACTACAAGTGAACGGAATTTATCAAATTCTTGGCTTAAGTATTACTAGTGGGCAGAATTACACAGCAAATAATTATCAGGCCATTCCCTGTGTAAGCCCATATGCCATCTATATTACTAAATAAATTGTTGAGCCATTATTAAGTCAGTTTTTAATTGTGATTAAAATTATCAAGTAATTTTTTCAATATTAATTGAAAAGTGTTTTGTGAAGCATGTCTATCCAGAGAAGTAACCGACTATTTTTTTGGTATTAACTTATATGTCAAACATTTAAAGTGAATTTGATGCCCAATGAGGATATACTTAACCCCAAGGTGGTGGGTTCTAAGTGCTTAAGCATCTAGCTGCCAGCAAGGTGAGTGTGAATAATTGCCTGGAAGGGTATCAAACATTTATCCAGGGCCTGTCATGTGCCAACCATTAAGCTAACTATCTGGGAAGATTAGAAACATGAAACATTAGTTTAGTTTTCTCTATTCATCATATAGATAGAGAGCCTGTACTATGTACTCTAACATTGTACTAACCATTAGATATGGCTTGCAAGAAGCTTTCTGTGAATTATTAATGAAACCAATGGTGTTAACAAAATAAAAGGAAATTTGAGATGAAAAGTGAAGCCTATTTTCCAAGAAACAACAATAATTTCTTATTTCTAATTTTAGAAATTGAAATCATTTGAAATTTCTTTATTCTTATTAGTTGTTTTGTATCTTCTTCTACCACATGAATACACTGACAATTAGAAGATGCAAATATTTTTTGAATGCTTTCAAGAATTTGATGTAAAAATTGACGTGATGTATCATTTTCACTACAAAGTAACTTGACCAGACGTACCTTGCATGTTTATTTAAGGTATATTTTTTTCAGTACCTGAAAGTTGAAGTTATTTCTGTCACACTGGAAATTTATCACAAATGTGTTAAAATATATTCTGGGTTCTCTTATTTGCATATCTTCTCTAATGCAGTTTTATTGAGATATATTCACACAGCATAGAAACTGTCTGAAGTATACAATCTCTGGTTCACAGAATCATCACAGTTGTGCATATGGCCCCATGATCAAATTTAGATCAGTTTCATTACTACAGAAAAGAAAAGAGAAAACTGTAATCCTCCTATACTCCTTATCCGCACCCTCCCCCCATATTATTGACCCATAGTATTGGTGTGGTACATTTATTACTGTTGATGAAAGAGTAGTAAGATATTACCATGAACTATAGCTCATAGTTTTCAATAGGTACATTTTCCCCCATATACACCTCAATTATTATCTACTTATAATAGTGCCATACATCTGCTCTAGTTCATGAAAGAACTTTTTATATTTGTACTTTTTTGTATTGTACTCATTGTTCACCACAAGATTCATTGTGTTTTCTGTTCCCGTCTTTTAACCTCCAGCTTTCCTTCTGGTGACGTACATGACTCTAAACTTCCCCTTTCCTCCACACTCGAACGCCATTCAGCACTGTTAATTATTCTCACAATAAGGTCTTGTTTGCATATCTTTTATGCCCTGAAAATCTGAAGGCTGATTCAAACTGGTGTGATTTAGAATATACAAGAAAAAAAATGACGACTGTAATACCAGCCTTTTGGATTTCCTGAAGATTTTGGTGAGAAATATTAGTACATCTATGCCGATGGGCAAAATTTTGATAAAATATAACATAATATCTACAGCCAAGTCAGATTTGGAAAATCAGTGTTTCACATTGGATGTTTTGTGTTTTAGATGTATATTATAATGTTTAAAGTGAACGTATAACATTTTAATATTTGTCAACATGGTTTTACAAAAGTAAATCCTAAATTACTAAGCTTTATTTATTCATATGTTCTCAAAACTTTCTAATCACCATAAGAAATTACTTGTATATGAAAAATTCCCTTGAAACCCAAATCCACCTAGCTGCAGTATGTAAAGTACCCCAACAAATCCACACTTTTTGTCCTTTCTATCTTTTAATTTGAATAATCATGCATTTAGTCCTTTGGATGACAGCCACATCATTTCAACAAGAGAGCACATTCCCATGTCATCAAAGTGTTGGCTAAATTTTTTTCTTAATTAGATGTTTAAAGCATGTACTACATTTTTAGCTATTGGCTTAGTGTCAGATAATTGATATGGCATCCTGAGACTTCTTGGAAACTTTTACCACACTTATAAAACTTAATTTTTTTGTTATTTTCTACACTGTAGGCTGAGCATTAGAAATAAGGTGGTGCCTATGTTCTTTTACATAAAACAAAAATTATAGCCGGGAGGAAAAAAGATTTAATCAGGTATGAAAATATCAAAAACATATTAACAGTATTACTTCCAAAGTAGATGAAGAGCCTCATAAATAGTTATCTTGGCAATTTATACATAGTATAAGTAGAATTAAAGCTTTTGGTTTCTAATATGCTAATGTACAGGCAAACACACATTTTATTTAGAGTTACTGTTCTCAGTTTTGGAAAGAAAAAAGCTTCATACCTTATACATGTGGCTGATTTAATTAACCTGGTTTTTGTGCCTAATTTGAAAATAGTATACTTTCTCTTTATATCTCGGTAAAAGTATCTGCATGCTATAACATTTAAAGATGTTTATTATTATCATAATAGCATTTATAAAATGTATCTTACACATTTTATCGAGGGCTCTGTTTGAAATTGTCCATTTCCATTCAGTTTTCCATTATGAGCAGAGAATACATTGAAGACAGGTGAGTATTTAAGAATGTAAAAAAAGTGCTTTAACACTGAAAGCTGACATTTTTTAATGCAGAGAGTTGTGGTGATTTTAGACGTGAGACATGAAATAGAAGAAGTTTCTGTTTTCTGGCCTTTAAGAAGTGTCTAGCAGGTAGTTAAGAGTGGAAATCACAGAGATATACAGACAGCTAAAGGAAAGGCACCAAGTTCCTGAGATTTTCTTTTCCTTTTCATCTGAGTGCATAGTATTAAGATGCCTAGAAATGGGACTCTTGTCCCCGCTCTTACATTTCCTGCTGTGACTACAGCAACCACATACAGTACAGACAACCTCAGAATCTGTTTATATTAGGATAAATAGAGAACTGTAGACTCTTTTCTAGTTTTCTCTGCAGGCATTTTTAGGAATATATCTGTAGTTTGCTCTACTTTGTATATGGAGTATGAGCAGCACATTGTGTAAATTATCTGTGGGATTTGGGGTCATCTTCTCTCAACTGCCCAGTTGTATCGTGACATCAGTCCCCTTTACAAAGCTGGGCTGGGACAAGATTTCTTCACATGACCTAACTTTGACCACTCATACTGTCTATATCTGGAACTTCTTTCCTTGTTTCAGGATTGGCTTTCCGATAGCTGAGCTATCCCTTGCACTCCTGTATCATCATTTACCATCAATGAAGACATGTTCTATCAGTCCTGGGGACATTCTTAACTTTGTCTATATCCACTGTTTTCCAAAACACATTTCTGAAGTGGTTCTTTAGTTCTCACTCTCTTTCCATCACTGGTTTAATCCACTGATTTGGACTTTGGTCATTCGAGAGTCTGTCAAAAGACTGGTTTGCTCTATGTAGTAGAGCAAATACACATGTCAGTAGTAGTGGAATCCTTTAAATTTTTTCTGTATTTGATATTTTAACGCCTCTGAATTTTAACCTGATGTGCTAAGAAGTAGATTCAGAAAAAGGAGAAAATCCACCTAGACTCTGCCAGCATCTTGACCTACAAGTTAGGCACAAGTGAGTTAAGTGATATGTGAGTTGTTTTCCCATTACCAAGAATGGGTCATGTTTTGAAGAATACCGGTACAAACAGTTTAGACTGGTAAAAAGATGCCAAACCAAATTTATACGTTGTGTTTAACATAAAGACACCTTTTAAAAAAATCAACAACAATTTCTTTATATCAAATATCCAGTCAGTGTTCAAAGTTACCAATTGTCTCACAAATGAAATTTTTTTTTGAAAAATAGCATATATATATACAAAAAAAAGCAATAAATTTCAAAGCATATCGCAACAATTAGTTGTAGAACATATTTCAGAGTTTGGTATGGGTTACAATTAACTTAAAGACATCTTTAAAAACCCTTGCCCACATCCTATTCTTTCCTCATGTTTACTTAAAGAACAAAGGTAAACATTAGTTACTTATCTAGATAAATTAGTAATAAGAAGCCTATCTTTACAAAATAAATGTGCTGAAATGGGCTTTAAAGGACATCGAAAATAGTCAGCCATCATGTCTTAACTCTTTGTAGATGCAGGCATATTATAGAAAGACTCTTTGTAGATGCAGGCATAATATAGAAAATACTTCTTTAAATCTCTACTTACAAATACAACTGTATCATGCTGCCTCAAAGAAGGTGTGATAGACTATATTAAGATCATGATGGTGTAGTAAAGAAAAGAGAGCCAAATTTTAAAACTTTGGATGCTAAAAGGCAGCCGGTTCTATTAAACCCTACAATTACGTGTGGAATTACAAGAAAAAAATGTAACAGGATATGGTTGGTTTAGTTATGCAATATTTTCAGTAGTCTGGCCCTTGTATATTGTTCTAAAAACTAAACTTTAAATCTTTATGATGTCACCTGCTAGTTATTTTGTTCTTTGGTAGAAAATTCCTATAGTCTGTACTCAAGAAGTGCCTAAAATAGATTTGTGATGATTGTGCAGTGTAGTAAATTATGTTGTGTTTTCTATTTAAAAAAACAACTGATAGAGCTGAAAGGATAAATAGACAAATCCAAAACTGTATTTTGGGAATTCAGCATCTACCTCTTAAATTGACAGAAATACTAAACAGAAAATCAGAAAGGATATAAAAAATCTGAACAACACAATCGAACAACAGAATCTAATCGCCATGTATAAAACACTTAACCAAGAGCAAAACACACTTTTTTCTAAGCACCCATGGAAGATTCTCCAAGACAGACTATATCCTGGGCCATAAAACAAAACTCCACAAGTTTCAAACAACTAAAATCTTTCTCTGACCATAATGGAAAATATCTCAACACTTGCAGAATAAACAACACATTTCTAAATAATCCACAGGACAAAGAAGTCTCAAAGTTTAAAAAAATACCCAGAACTGATGAAAATGAATAGCCAAAATATAACAATATATAGAATGTGGCTAAAGCAATGCTGAGAAGGAAATTCATAGGGTTAAATGTTTACATTGGAAGAGAGGAAAAGTCTCACACCTCAATAACTTTAAGTTTTTACCTCAAGAAGCTAGAAAAAGATGAGCAAAATAAACCTAAAGAAAGCGTAAGGAAAGAAATAATAAAGAGACAAAATCAATGAAATCTAAAACAGGAAACAACAGAGAAAAGGAAACAAAAAGCTGGTTCTTTGAAAAAATCAATTAATTTGATAAACCTCTAACAAAACTTGACAAAAATAAAAAGGAGCCAGGAGATATCAATAAAGATCCTGCAGTCATTTAAAGGATTATAAGAAAGAACCTCAAAACTTCGAATAAATTAACCAATTCCTCAAAGAAACAAAATTGACCAAATGCGACTACAATAAAATAGATAATCTGAATAGTCCTACAAACATTAAGTAAATTATATGTGTAATTAAAAAGTTCTCAAAAAGAAATCTACATAAGCAAATGGTTTCACTGTAGAATTCTACCAAACATTAACAGCAATTTTACACAGCGTTTTCCAGAAAATAAATTGTACTTTCAACCCTCCATGAAAAATTAAATATGGAGATTCTTCCACAAACACAAATTAGCTAGAACACTCAACAATATGAGCATAAAAAAAACATTGTACAAACTGGAGATTTCCTGACTCAGTGTGAAGTCTCTTTTAAGTAACATTTCCCATCATCAGTATTTCCTTTAAGATCTTCAGTATATTCATCTTAGTCACAACTTAATAATCAAACATTTTACAACTCTTTGTTATATGAGAAGTGAGTTTGTGAGAAGTGAGAAGTTTTCTGGTTTGAGAATCGTTGATGGAAATCTGATGTGCATGTTTTTTCTGTGACTTATATAGTATTTGAAAATTCTTTCCCATCTTAACGCAGTCTTCTCCACTATGGAATAACAAGAGACTCTCCTGTGTGTGGCATTGCGAATTCTCCATTTTCAGTCGCTAAACGAGGGTCTTTAACATCACTGCAGAACAGTGGAGGCTTGGAAAAGCATTTTTAGGAAATGCACTTCTCTCCCTCATCCACTTTTCATCTAGGACAGACATTAATGACCAACTAGCTGTAGGTATTGAACTATCCACTTTGATATCACTAGTCACAGCGCAGCTATCCACAGCCCCCTCTCTTGCCATCTTTTGTTATGGAAACCTGTTTTCTTTCCTTCTTAGTACTTATGACTATTTGAAAATAGCATTTTTATTTATATTATGCCTGTTTTCTTCCCAACTCTTACCCTAGATTAAATGCTCCAAAAGATCTTTCTCTCACTCTCTCTTTCTCTCTCTCTCTTTCTCTCTTTTAAAGATACAAATATATTTCTAAAGATGAGAACAGTATCTGGCATATAGCATATACTCAAATGAAATTTATCAAATGAACAAAAGTTTTACCAAAGATACTTTTTGGTTCTGCTTCAGGAGTTCTGACCAATGTCAGCCACAGGCTGTTTAAATGTTGGCTTGGATTTCTAAAACTTTGTTGCTCAGGCCACCTGGGACTTGTTTTTCAACCTTCACTCTCCAAAGAAAACTATTTTTAATAGTGTTACTTGACATCCTGGATTTGATCTCTTTCATCCTACATCTTGCTCACTTAACATATATGTTAATAATTTCTTACCTTTTAACTTAACAATATCTACCAAAACTTTTCCAAATCATTATTTTCTGCATTTAACATATGTTCTTAACAACAAGAATATACCAGGCCCTGTTATGCATGCTTGGATCAGAGTTAAGAAGTGCAGTGCTGATGATTAAGAAATATACTGAATTTTAAAGAAAGCAGATGAATAAATATACGATGACACTCTACGTGATCGGTGCCATGATAGAGATTCAAGGCATAATGGAATGCTCTAGGAGGAACAATCTACACTAATAAGAAGTCAAAACTCCTGAAATTAGTTGATATCTGAGTTGTATCTTTTAAGGCTAGTAGCAATTAAGCAATGAAATGAAGCCATTGATTTGATTCTAAGCCAAATAAAGAACGCATGTGACACTAGAAATGCGCAGCAAAGCAGAGGAAATTCAAGAATCAATTAGTAGAACACTATAACTGCATTATTCTCTGGAGTAGGAGAAGAGGTTTGAACACAATAGCAAAAAAATCAAGGCATGGTTTTCTAAGCAATGCACAGTCAGTGATCATTATGGTAATAGGAATAAAATGATGCCATTTTCAGAATGGTTATACTAGCAGAAATGTGCAAGATAGAGTGTAAAAATGTTAAATTGTCCCACTTGTAGAGTTGTGACATGAATTGGATGAAAATTATGAAGACCTGAAATAAGGCCGATTGGTTTATGGATGTATTTAGGAGTCGAGTAATATTAAAGAAGTAAATCGAGAAAATTTGGTGACTGCTTGGATGACTTAATGACAAGTCTAAAGTTCTAGATTAGGCAACTGAGTGGATAATGGGAAGTTCCATTTATGTAAGAAATCCAGTATAACTTGTTTGTCATGGAAAAAGGATAGATGGCAATTCACAAGGATATGTGAGATTATTTTAGTGGCAATGTCAATCAAGCTCTCACGACATAGCAAGTAAGCTTCTAGCATTAGCAAAGATGCTAATTGAAGTGAAAGAAGTATTGGGTATTGCTTTTAAATGTATGTTCGATGATAATATAATAGAAGAGAGAGATGGGTGGAATCCATGACAAAAGAGCAGTTGCAAGATAGGCAGAGAGTAAAGAGATAACAAAGATAACTGAAAAAATAAAAACAAAAAGACGAAACAAAAACAAACAAACAAAGATAACTTAGACAGAAAAAAGGAAGTAAAGAATCATAAAAGTGTGATGTCATTCCTGGGCCATGCACCGCCCCCCCCCAAAAAAGTATAATGTCACAGAAGCCAAGAAAATAGATTATTTCTAGAAAAACCATAGAATATAAAGTTCCACTTGAGGAAGTTTCTCTGATTTAAAAATAATTAAATAATTTAAAAAAATTTTAAATACTCTGTTTAAAAACACTTGAGGAAGTTTCTCTGGTTTAAAAATAATTAAATATTTTTTTAATTTAAATACTCTGTTTAAAAACATGCTTTTAAACAAAGGCCTTGGGTCCCAGCATACGGTTAATAAATATAATTAATCAAAATATCCAGCTTATTGAACATTTAAAATGTTTACCTATCTTGCTGAAAATGTTCTTTGTGGGTTTTTCTATATATCTTCTTAAGAAATATTTATGGATGTATAAGTATCAGGTAAAAAGCTATAAACCATTTTAAGGCTCTTGACATACAACGACAAAACTGGCATAAAAGTTGCAGCAATTTATATTCCCTCTGACAATTTGCCAGAGTTACCACACAACCTACTATTGCCAATCGTCTTCTCTCATTACAAACAAACAAAGGTTGAAACAACTTTAGTCAAAATGGTAGGCAAAAATACTCACAGCTTTGCTTTTCACTTATTTCATTACTAATGAGGTTAAATTAGTTTGTCATAGCACGACGGGAATAGCTGAATTACCTGGTTATGTTGTTCGCCATCTTCTTAAATAGCATGATAGGGTTTTTTTTTTTTAACTTTGCCTCAGATCACAGCAATGATATGTATGTGTATGTGTATTTATATACATTTAGAAACACACTCAAAATATAGTTTATGTTTATTTTTAATATCTTGTCATACAACTTGGTCATATGTTGCACATTTTCTCACCTGCCTTTATAGGTCTATGATTTTGTTAATGATAATATATATAATTAGGAATAATACAGTATTATACCAAATCATTTTCCATTATTATTTATTCCTTTGTTCAAATAAATAAAAGGTAATTCCTAATTTATAAATCAGACAAATTTTCATATTTTTTCTTTTAATATATTCATTTTAACTCTTTAATCTTTTAAAAATGTAGGTATTGATTTTCATTGGTATATATATCATTTTGTAATATTGGAGCTATTTTATCCAGCACCCTCTTCATGCTTCTAACTAATTAGGAATTCCACCAATGTTTTTATATTACATGTGAAATTGCTTTGTTAATTTAAAGAAGATACTCTCTATCACATTAAAAATTATTAATCATTAATCTTGGAATTGGTGGTGAAATCTGCACAGTTAATTTTAAGAATGTACTGAGGATGATGAAAGTATTAGCATCCTATTTATCATCCCTGCATTAATGGAGTAAATTCTGTCTGAGCTTATTATTTCAGGCTTTGAGCTTGGCCTCCAGTTTTAATATTACCTAAGTTAGGTATTAAGGTAAGAATTATGTTCCTTCTATAAAATGAACTTGAAGCTTTCCCGAAAATCCCAGGGGTAATTTATATTAGCTGAGAACACTTTGTTCTTTGAGCATTGCTAATTTCTTGCTCATTTAAAAAAAAAAAAAAAACATGATATCCAGTGCTTTTGAATGTATTTTTCAATCATTCTTCAATGGTTTCATGAGGATTTAACCACACATATTTACAACTTTAGGAGCAAAATGTGTTCCTTAATTTCCTAGGGAATGAAACACTTAGAAAATATTTTCAAATTCATACTCTCCAAATTGTATATGGAATTTTAAAATTGTGTTTGCTTAAACAAGTAATAATGGTAATATGTTCTTATACAAAAACAAGTACAAATAAATTAGGTTTTCTTAAGATCACCCTCATCTTCAATTCCATTTGTATTTTTCCCACTTTTCCCCTGTGATGGCAAAGTTAATCATCATCACTACTATGGCATATATACATCTAAACCTGTTTCATGCATAGGAATTTTTGCTCAGTGTAATATTCTGCGCCTTGCCTTCTTCAGTTAACAATATCTAAATATAGATCTTTCTCAGTAGATATAAATAGATCTTTTTTATAAACTGTGGCATGGAATTTCATATTATAGGTATAACACATACTACGGATATTTATATTGCTTCTGATATTGTTTGAAAAATCTGAAAACATATTTTTAATTTCCATGATCTATTTTTTATGAATTGTTCATTTTTATTGCATCATTTCCATTTGTTATGGATGCAATATTTTCCAGTATTTCTCTGATATTCAATTTTCAAGTTCTTTCCCATCCCTTGAATTATTTCTGTTTCTCTCAGTATTCATTTTTCTGTTTTGTTTTGTTTTGTTTTAATTTATCTTATTCTCTCATGCATCACATCTTTCTCAAATATGTCAACAAATGTTTATGGAGCACATACTCTAGGAAAGGCAGTATTGTGGATGCTATGAATACTGCAGAAAAAAAACCTACAAAACCCTTGCTTTCTAGCAGTTCACATTCTTGTTGACATGTAGTGATATTTGATTTTCCATTCATATTCCAGAATGAGTGCTATGAGGTCTGTGTATGTGTTCGGGGCTTGACTTCTGGAAGGCGTAATTTTCACATGAACAGATGAAGAGCTGCCACTATTCTGAAGACCTACAAATGCTGAAAAAATAAGGCTTTGCTCAGAGGCCATAACAAATGTTTCAGCCATTGTAGTTCTCCTTGGAGAAAGTCTTTTTGTTTCTTAAAAGATAATTACTCCTTTTTTAAAAGAAAGAATTGAGAGATGGCGGTTAAATGCCTTCCTGCATGGCATTTGCTTGGGGACAAAAAGGTGCAGGTGGAGTGACTCTAAGTTGACATTCACACCACTTCTCCCTCCTGCCAACCTGAATTTTGCGGGAATTGTGTTGGGCACATATGTACTGGAGAGCTACAGCTCCCTCTCTGCACACTTTAGGAATTTTTTTCATATTTTATCACCATCATTCAAATGGGCTTTTCAAAGTCAAAGGAAATGGCTGTGTATGCTGAGCCCACCAATATCTTGAACAAGAAGTCTATTTTCTGTTGTGTTTCTTAATCCAAAATAAATCATTTAAAAATTCAGCAATAGGAAAAAATTAAGAACATTTACACGACAGATGATACATTCATCACTTCACTTTCAGAAAAGTAGCTTCTTGAAATCTCATTTATTTGCTTCCATGGTTATTGTATTAATCAGAAGATATAATTTTAGAGATCCCCTTACCATTAGTTTAAAGGCAATCAGGAATTTATTGACTCATACTATTCTGAATTCGGGGGTGCCAATAACTTTAGATGCAGCTGGATCTTGGGGTTCAGAAGATGTGAACAGAAAATATTTTCGCTGCATTGGATATTGTGATGCAGTAAGGTTTTGCTGGTTTGTTTGTTTTATTTCGATGAACTCCTATTTATCTTTTTTTTTCTTTTGTTGCCCATGCATTCATGTAAAGTCTGAGAAACCACTGCCTAACATAAAGTTTAGAAGATGTGTTCCTATGTTTTCTTCTAAGAGTTTTAGAATCCTGGTTCTCACCCTTAGCTCTTTGATCCATTTCCAGTACATTTTTATAAAAGGTATGAAGAGGGATCCGCCTTCATTATTTTGCATATAGGTATTGTGATGGTTAGGTTCTGGTGTCAGTTTGGCCAGGTGATGTGCCAAGTTGTCTGGTCTAGCAAGCACTGGCCTGACCGTTGGTGCAAGGATATTTTGTGGCTGGTTGATAAATCAGAAGGCTGGTTTATTAAATCAGTCAGTTGATTGCAGCTGTGGATTATTACATCTGTGATCAACTAAGGCTGTCTCCCACAACGAAATAATCCCATCTATTGAAAGCTACCAAAGAAGAAAAGAAAGGAAACTTTTTCACTGCTTATCAGCCAGCAAGCCTCTCCTGTGGAGTCCATAGAGACCCTTCACTGGAGCTGTCAGCTTCACAGCCTGCTCTACATATTTGGTCTCTTCCATTCCCACTGTTGTGTGAGACACCTTTATGAATTCCGTATTTACATATACCTCTTGTTGGTGCTGTTTATCCAGAGAACCCTGACTAATACAGCTTGGTACCAGGTGTGGTTCTTGAGAAACTGAATCTTAAAAAATGTGTTTTTACAATTGATTCTACTCTAGTTAGACTCAAAGGCACTAATGACTCTGTTTCCAAAAATCAAGGTGACCCAAACAGTCCATAGGGTGAGTTAGCAAGAGAGAGAAGCAAAATAGCACCATTTGATTCTGTTAATTGTATGCATATATGAAGCAAAGTTCTAGGTAAGAGTGTCTTTGACACCTTTACGGAGTTTTATGGAATTAAGAGGTATAATAATGTTGGCTGGTTCTTCTTAGATATGCTGAGTACAATTATGAAGGAAAGGGAGGAGCAGAAGGCTTCAAATTTGTAACTTCAGCACTGTATGAAAGATATAAAAGTTTCCATGTGTGCACTGAAAGAAAATCTTATTTCCTGTGATCGTAGTCTTGAGATCTCTGAAAGCCAGACACAGAGCCTCATTGTGTGAGTAGCAGATTTTCAATGTAAGCTAAAATCTCAATCTTGCAGGTGTCTGCTGTTAATGTAAAGGCTTTGATTGGAAAAGAATGGGATCCTGAAACTTTGTATGGTGACATATGTCTTGATAATGATGGCAATGAGGAGATGGAATCCCTGGAATCTGCTGAGTCTTTGCTTGATAGACTTGTAGTGGACTTCCCTGAGAAAGGAGCTTCCCAACCTCCCACCTGCCTTGAGGAAAGAGTTTCCCAACCTTCAGTCTGAGCAGAGGAGTCTGCCATCCAGCCTCCACCTAAAGAGATTAACCGTTCAGTGGCTGCTAAACTGTAACCACCTCCCCTGGGGAAACAACCCTCACTCCTCTATCTGGAGCGATTAATCCTGTTTCATCAGATGAAACTGCAACAGAATACCTGGAAGTAATTAGTTTTAAAGACACTTTTATATTTTTCATAACCCATCCCCACCACCCCTCTTTTCTTTTAGCCCTATAACTAGACTACAGTCCCAATAGGCCCCAAAAGGTGAGATAGAAAGTGTGAGCAATGAGGAGGTATGTTAAACTCCAAAAGAATTGCGTGAGTTTTCCAATCTATATAGTCAGAAATCAGGGGAATATATGTGAATGGATATAAGGGTGTGAGATAATGGTGGAAGGAATATAAAGTTGGATCAAACTGAATTTATTGATATGAACCCACTAAGCAGAGATTCTGCATTCAGCGTTGTACCGCAAGAAGCTGGAAAGGGCATTCACAGTTTGTTTGAATGGTTGGCTAAAACATGGATCAAAAGGTGGCCAACATTACCTGATGTCGAAATGATAGAACTGCCCTGGTATAATGTAGAGGAGGGGATCCAGAGGCTTAGAGATATTGGATTGTTAGAGTGGATTTATCATGGAAGTCCTGCTCACGCAACCTAGGAGTGTCCAGAGGACACATTTTTCACCAGAACCTTGAGAAAGAAATTTGTGAGACTAGTTCCATCATCCCTGAAAAACTCTGTAGTTGCCCTACTCCATACGTCAGATATTACTGTGGGAACTGCTATCACTGAGCTGGAATCCTTAAACTGAATAGGGATGATCAGATCCTGAGTTGGCAGAAGCCATGTGGTGACAGTTAATCACCATAGACAAGGTAGACATAGCCACCATAATGGACAGCAGACTAAAGTGGCAGTCAAAATAATCTCACTTGCAGAGACTTGTAGTGTAGGCTAGTAGATCATGGGGTACCTAGAAGTAAAATAGATGGGCAGTCTACTAATTCTTGTTTGAGCTATGAAAGCCAAAGAATTCTAGGTCAAGTGAACAGAATATAACTTAAATTGCAAAAAAAAGTCACAGCCCATTAATCAATTCCAACACATGAGACAGCTTAAAGTCCCAGAGCCCCTTGAATGAGAGGAAGGCAGGGTACCCTTGGGGAAGGACCCTGTTACGCTGCCCAAGATTTACACTGTTACTCTTCCCAGCCTTCCCCAATGATACCTATGGCCTTTTACTAAGGTGACTGGGCACTGGGGAGAAAGAAATGATCAGCTGTTTCAGGGATTATTAGACACTGGCTCAGAAGTTGCACTAATTTCAAGAGTCCCAAAAACATCACTCTGGTCCACCAGTCAGAGTAGGGGCTTATGGAGGTCAGGTGATCGATGGAGTTTTAGCTCAGGTCCATCTCATAGTGGGTCCAGTGGGTCCCCAGACCCATATTTCCCAGTTCCAAAATGCGTAATTGGAATAGACATACTCAGCAATGGGCAGAACCCACATTGGTCTCTGACTCATGGAGTGAGGGCTATTATGGTAGGAAAGGCCAAGTGGAAGCCACTAGAACTGCCCCTACATAGCAAAATAGTGAATTGGAAGCAATACCATATTCCTGGAGGGATTGCAGAGATTACTGCCACTCTTGAGGACTTGAAAGATGCAGGGTGGTGATTCCCACCTGTTTTAGTTTGAAAGCTGCCTGAATGTGATAAAAAGAATGGATTTTAAAATGGGGAATTTATTAAGTTACAAGTTTACAGTTCTAAGGCCATGAAAATGTCCAAATTAAGGCACTAACAGGAGGTTGCCTTCAGTCAAAAAAAGGTGAATGAAGTTCTGGGTTTCTTTCTCAGCTGGCAGGGCACATGGAGACATCTGTTAGCTTTCTGTCCTGTCTTTTTGTTTCATGAAACCTCCATGGGGGCATTTTCCTTCATCATCTCCAAAGGTCTCTGGCTGCGTGGGGTCTGTTCGATCTGGTGGCTCTAAAGGTTTTTGCAAAATGGTTCCCTCTTAAAGGGCTCCAGTAAGCAATCCCACCTTGAATGGGTGGAGACACAGTTGGGTTGGTCACATCTCCATGGAAACAGTAAAAAAGATACCACCCAGCAATATTGAATGAGGATTAAAGCACATGGCTTTTCTGGGGTACACAACAGATTCAAACCAGCACACCACCACATCCCCATTCAGCTCTCCTGTTGGCCTGGGCAGAAAACAGATGGATCTTGGAAGATGACAGTGGATTATTGTAAACTTAACTAAGTGATGACTCCAATTGTAGCTGCTGTTCCAGATGTGGTATCATTGCTTGAGCAAATCAACACTTTGCCTGGAATCTGGTATGCAGTTATTCATCTGGCAAATGCTTTTCTCTCAATAGCTGTCAGTAGGACCATCAGAAATAATTTACATTCAGCTGGCAAGGTCAGCAGCATACCTTCAGTATCCTGCTGCATGGGTTTATCAACTCTCCAGCCCTAGGTGTCCAGTGGTGTGGGGTGTGGGGCATATCGAGATATCTCTTCTAAGGGGAAGGATAAGCTCTTGCATCTGGCCCATCCTACAACAAAAAAAGAGGCACAGTGCCTAGTTGGGCTCTTTGGACTTAGAGACAGCATATTCCTCATCTGGGTGTGCTGCTCTGGCCCATTTACTAAGTGACCAGAAAAGCTGCTAGTTTTTAGTGGGGAATGGAACAAGAGGAGACTCTGTGTGACAAATCCAGGCTGCTGTGCAAGCTGGTCTTCTACTTGGGCTATATAATCCAGCAGATCAAATCATTCTGGAAGCATCAGTGGCAAAGAGGGATTCTGTCTGGAACCTTTGTCAGGCCCCTATAGGAGAATTACATCATTTAGGATTTTGGAGCAAAGCCTTACCATCTGCTGCGATAACTACTTTCTTTTTGAGAAACAGCTTTTAACCTGCTACTGGGCCTTAGTAGAGACTGGATGCTTAACCATGGGCCAACAACTTACAATGAGACCTGAGTAAACTATCATGAGCTGAGCATTGTCTGATCCACAAAGCCATAAAGTTGAGTGTGCACAGCAGCACTCATTCATAAAATGGGAATAGTGCATAAGAGATAGGGCTTGAGCACGTTCTGAAGACACATGTAAGTAACATGAGGAAGTGGTCCACCACTCCTGCCATATTACCTTCTCTTTCCCTGACAAGAGTTATGGCCTCTTGGGGAGTTCCTCACAGTCAGTTGACTGAGGAAGAGAAAACTCGGGCCTTGTTTACAGATGGTACTGAATGATACGCAGGGACCACCCAAAAGTGGACATCCGCAGCACTACAACCCCTTTCTGGGATGTCCTTAAATAACAGTGGTAATGGAATCCTCCTAGAGGGAGGAACTTCAAACAGCACACCTGGTTGTTCATTTTGCTTGGAAAGAGAACTGGCCAGAGGTGTGTTTGCATCTTCACTCATGACTGTTGCTAATAGTTTGGCTGGATGGTCAAGAACTTGGAAGGAATATGATTGTAAAATTGATGACAAAGAAGTGTGGGGAAGCGGTATGAGGATAGACCTCTTTGAGTGGGCAAAATTATGAAGGCATTTGTGTCCTATGTGAATGCTCAATAGAGGGTGACTTTAGCAGAAAAAAAGTCAGAAGAAGGTTTTGATAATCAAGTAGATAAGATGACCCGTTTCATGGATACATGTCGTCATCTTTCCCCAGCCACTCCCGCCATTGCCCAATGGGCTCGTGAACAAGATGAGCATAGTGGTAGGGATCGAGGTTATACATGGGCTCAGCAACATGGACTTGCATTCACCAAGCCACTGCTGAGTGACCAACTGCCAGCAGCAGAGACCCACACTCAGTCCCCGATATGGCACCATTCCACGAGGTGATCAGCCTGTTACTTGGTGGCAGGTTGATTATATTCGACCACTTCCGTCATGGAAGAGGCAGTGATTTGTTCTAACTGGAATAGACACATACTCTGCATACAGGTTTGTCTTCCCTGCACATAATACTTCGCAAAACCTACCATCCATGGACGTACAGAATGCCTTATCCACCATCATAGTATTCCACACAGCATTGCTTCTGATCAAGGAACCCACTTCACAGCAAGTGCAGGGATAGGCATATGCTCATGGAATTCTCTGGTCTTATCATACTCCCCATCATCCAGAAGAAGCTGGGTTAACAAAACAGTGGGATGATCTTTTGCAAACCCAATTACAGTGCCATCTAAGTGGCAATACCTTGTAGGGCTGATTCAGTGTTCTCCAGGAGGCTTTGTATGCACTAAATCAGCTTCCACTTTATGTGGTGTTTCTCCCATAGCCAGGATTCATGGATCCAGGCATCAAGGGGTGGAAATGGGAGTGGCACCATTCACTGTCACCCTTAATGATCCACTAGGAAAATTTTTGCTTCCTGTCCCTGAAACCTTAAGCTCTGCTGGTCTACAGGTCTTTGTTCCGAAAGGAGGAGTGCTCCTTCCAGTAGACACAACAATGATTCTATTGAACTGAAAGTTAAGTCTGCCACCTGGCTGCTTTGGGCTTCTAATGCTATTGAATCAATAATCATGAAAGGAGATTACCGTACTGTCGACTATCAAGGGGAAATAGGACTGCAACTACACAGTGGAGGTAAAGAAGAGTTTTCCTGGAATGCAGGAGATCCCCTTGGGCATCCCTTAGAACAACCATGCCCTGGGATTAAAGTCAATGGAAAACTGCAACAACTCAATTTAGGTAGGACTACCAATGGCCCAGAAACTTCAGGAACAAGAGTTTGGTTCATCCCATCTGGCAATGAGCCATGGCCAGCTGAAGTGCTTGTTTAGGGCAAAGTGAACATGGAATGGGTAGTAGAAGACGGTAGTGATAAATATGAACTGCGACCACGTGATCAGTTACTGAAACGAGGACTGTAATGGTATGAATATTTCCTACCTGTTTTGTTATGAGTATGTTTGTATTCATACATAAGCAAATATCATGTTTTCCTCTTATCATATGACATAAGTTGCATTGTTCATGTTACAGCATTTAAGTTATATGATATGAAATTTAAGACTGAATGTTACCTAAGTACTTGCACCCTATTCTAGAGAGTTGTAGTGCATTTCTTGTTGTACACAAGACAGTTAAGTGTTGTTAGACAAAACACATATCTGTTATTATGTTCTATTTGGAAATTAAGCATGGTTCAAGGTCATGTGTATAGCTACCAGGTTGACAAGGGGTGGTCTGTGATGGCTAGGTTCTGGTGTCAACTTGGCCAGGTGATATACCCGGCTGTCTGGTCAAAGCAAGGACTGGCTTGACCATTGGTGCAAGGTTATTTCGTGGCTGGTTGATAAATTGGAAGGCTGGTTTATTAAATATTCAGTCAGTTGTAGCTGTGGCTGATTGCATGTGCAATCAACTAAAAGCATGTCTCCACAAACAAGATAATCCAATCAGTTGAAGGCCATTAAGAAGGTAGAGAGACTTTTTCACTGCTTGTTTAGCCAGTAAGCTTTTCCTGTGGAGTTCATCAAGACCCTTCATTGGAGCTGCCAGCTTCATAGCCTGCTCTATGGATTTTGGACTGTTCCATTCTCACAGTTGTATGAGACACCTTTGTAAATCTCATATTTACAGATATCTCTGGTTGGTACTGTTTCTCTAGAGAGCACTGACTAATACAGATATCCAGTTTTTCGAGCATCATTTGTTGAAGAGACTATTCTTTCCCAATGAGTGGACTTGCAACCTTGTCAAAAATCAATTGTCCTTAGATATAAGGGAATATTTTTGAGGTCTCAATTCAATTCCATTGGTCTATAAATCTGTCTTTGTGCCATCACCATGCTGCTTTGAGCACTATAGCTTTGCATTAAGTTTTAAGATAAGGAAGTGAGAGACCTCCAATTTCAGTGTTATTTTAAAAAAACGTTTTTGTCTATTCAGGGTCCCTTACCCTCCCATAAAAAAATCTGATGATTGGTTTTACCATTTCTACAAAGAATGTTGTTGGGATTGCATTGAATCTGTAATTTACTTCGGGTAGAATTGACATCATGACATCAGTCTTCCAATCTATGAATACAAAAATGTTCTTCCATTTATTTAGGTCTTCTTCAGTTTCTTTTAGCAATGTTTCATAGTTTTCCATATATAAGTCTTTTGCATCCTTAGTTAATTTTATTCCTAGATATTTTATTCTTTTAGTGACTATTGTAAATGGAACTATAAAAAAAATCCTCGTCAGGTTGTTTATTACTAGTTTATAGAAACCCTACTGATTTTTGTATGTTCATCTTGTACCCCGTGTTCTAGTTTGCTGGCTGCTGGAATGTGATATACCAGAAACACAATGGCTTTTAAAAAGGGGAATGTATTAAATTGCAAGTCTATAGTTCTAAGCCTGTGAAAATGTTTCAATTAAAGCAAAGCTATAGAAATGTACCAATTAAGGCACCAGCAAGAGGTTACCTTCACTCAAGAAAGGTCAGTGAAGTTCAGGGTTGTAGGAGCCAAGGGTTAATAGAGAACCTGCGGAATTTATTGGGAGTGGCTGGCTTCAAAGTGGCGGTCAGCAGTAAACTGTGGAGACTGTTATCTGCTTACTTGGAAGACAGTCTGAGAGGGAGAGGATGTTTGTTTTTTCTTAAACCCCAAGGTCTTGTTAGCTATCTCTTGTATGTAGGAAGTAATATACTGAAAAGTAGGCACTTTGTTTTATCATGAAACGTATGCATGCTTTTAGTCACGTAAACCCTGCAGTATAAAAACAGGAACTAGTTAAGAATAAAATTGTCTGTTGTCTTTACTGCTAAAGCTTCAGATCCCCTGATCCCTTTCTCTCTCTCATTTTTACTTTAACACTCCTTAGGGTCATAACAGTGGCCAACACAGGGTTTCTCTCTCAACTGGAAAGGCACATAGTGAACATGGTGATGTCTGCTAGCTTTTTCTCCAGGCTTCTTATTTCATGAAGCTCCCCCAGGGGTGTCTTCTTTCTTCATCTCCAAAGGTCTCTGGCTGCATGGGCTCCATAGCATTTTCCAAAAATGGTTCCCTCTTAAAGGGCTCCAATAAGCAACCCCATCTTGAATTGGTGGAGACACATCTCCATGGAAGCCATCAAATCAAAAGTTACCGCCCTCAATTGGGTGATTCACATCTCGATGGGAACAATAAAAATGCTCCCAGCCAGTAATATTGAATGAGTATTAAAGGACATGGCTTTTTTGGGGTCCACCACAGATTCAAGCCAGCACACCCTGCCACCTTGCTGAATTCCTATATTAGCGCTAGTGGCAGTTTTTTGGGGTTTTCTATATACAGGATTATGTCACCTACACATAGGGAAAATTTTACTTCTTTCTGTCCAACTTGGATACATTTTATTTCTTTTTCTTGCCTAATTGCTCCAGTTAGAATTTTCAGTACAATGTTGAATAACATGGTGACAGTGTACATTCTTTTCTTGTTCCTGATCTTAGAGAGAAAACTTTCAGTCTTTCGCCATTGAGTATGATTTTCAACATATTCCCTATTTCATGCTGAAGAATTCCCCTTCTACTCCAAATTTTCTATGGGGTCTTTATCTAGAAATGGTGCCGGATTTTGTCACATACCTTTTCTGCATCAATTGTGAAGATCATGTTTATTTTCCCCAGTTCATTCTATTAATGTGGTAATTAAAAGGTAAGAAACCTACAGAACTGTGAATTTTCTATTTTTTACACTTTCTTACCATATAGGTTTAGCATCTATTAATTCTTACCTGGAGCTTGTATTGTATCAGATGTTACAAAATAGTGAATTTCTCATTCTTAAATTCCTTTTACAATTATCTGCTGAGATTCTGTGTAAGGAAGAGCATCTCCTATTTTTCTCTATTCTTTTCCTCTTTCTTTTCAACTTAAAAAATCATTATGGATATTTTTACCCCTATTCATGGATATTTGTTTATTATTTTAATGTTTAAAAATTCATTACTTCCATTATTATCTTTAATGCTCATACTGTCTCAAATATATCATTGAACTCAGCTTCAGGCTTGCTCCTAACTCTTTTTGACATGACCTCACTTGTCTTTGCGCAATTGCAATAGTGAAGTACAGTTTCTTTAATGTATGGGACATTTGAGAGAGGGCTGTATGATATGAATCTACATTATTCTTTTGTTTCTGTAAGACCCCTAATCTCTTCCATTTACTTTATTCCCTCTCTTCATTTCCAAAACTTCAGCAGATGCTCACACCCTACCCCCCACCCCCCCACCCCCACCCCACCAGAAGCAGAGCCTTCCCAAAACTGTTACTTCTGTTCTCACACTTTCAGGTCCTTTTCTTTGAATTCTTAGCAGCCAGTGTTCTGATCCCGCTTATCTCATACCTGTTCTTAGTGTTTTTGCACTGAGTGGGAACTGGTTTTTCTAAGGGAAATGTATTTCAGTTCTGACACCACCATTATACTGTACCATGCTCCTGATTTTCACGTAACGTCATCTAAATTTTCCCTTCAGCCCGGGTTCCAGAGAAGTTTCTGTTGTTTTCAGGTGTTTATATTTTTACTCTTAGATGCAAACTCAAGTTTTAGTATTCTTTATGGTGTTGGCTTAAGTTTTGTGTGGTTTTCTTTCCTTTCCATATTGATCTCTATGGTTTTTGGAGGATGGATGAGATAAGGATTTAAGAAGCTGCTGGTATCTTTCAGAAACCGAGAAGTCTGAATAAAATCATTTTTTATATTTGAAACGATTTTTATGTTTTCTTTAAATTTTCAAACTTGTCTCGCTTTCTCAGTTATCCCTTATTAAAACATGAGAAGGGCTTTCAAAATGCAGAAAATACAATTTTATCATAAGAGCCACAGCAAATTTATGCTTAATTTTAGCAGGGCTTACAGCTCTGAACCAAGTAATTTGTTATTTTTGAGGTTTTGCTTATGATGCTCTGAAAATTTTAAAAGCAAAAGGAAACAAACTAAAAAGTAGAGAGTACTTTTCTGAATTTCTCATGTCTAGCACTCCTGAATTAACAAAGAAAATAATCACTTGCTTTTGCGCCTAGTGACTAATAATGTGTTAGACGTCAAAAATTAATTTTAAGCTTTTTCTCATTTCTCTTTCTGTTTGGACTGGTGTTCATCTGGTTAGGCTGTTTGTTATCAGAAGCTTGCATTCTTTCTAACTAAGAAACAGTATATCAAATTGAAAACAAATGGCAATGGGAGATGATCACACACCCAATGAAACAGAAGAAAACCTAGAAATGTATCGAATTCATTTAAAACTCCCAATCAGATATTTTCAGTGTCATCTTAAAGTTTAATTAAGATGTTTTCCATTATGTCAGCCAGGTCACTGATGATCATTTGTACCCACCCACTGTTAACAAGCTGCAATGATACTGCAGTGCTGGGTTTGTAAGATTTCAAAAAGGAGACTCAAGATTAACATAATCCTGCTGTAGAGCAAGCCACATCATCCCATAACAGTGGGACAAGAGGGGAGAGGACTCCAAGTAAATAGATGTAAAAAGAATAATGGAGATATGAAGTTATAGTAAGGGTTTATTATCAGCTTGAATCTTTGGCTCCATCCTCCAATACAGTGAACTCTGGTAAACTACTATACTGAAATGGACCACATAGGATGTCCCATTTTTCCTAAAATGCTTAAGCGAAAATAGCTCCACATCAAAGAAGACCATACTCTTTTAGTTTTTCTCCAAATTAGTCAATAAAAAATTTATTGTGATTTTAAAAGTGACTGTCTCTATGCCATAAATGAAATATAGATTCTTAAATAAAACATATTTTGTTCTTACCTTTCCAAAGCTTACAGTCTATTGGAAAAGAAACATTAATAATAGTTTGATATAATAAATGGACTATCTTGAGACACATGAATATAAGAAGTCATGATTTAGATGTGGGGTTGGAGGAAACATTATTGAAGAAAGGACATTTTTCTAAGTCCTCAGTATATAAGTTAGTCAAAGGAAGCCACCAAAGGAGAACATGTAAGCAGGCATGCAGATATTATGGCAGGTATCCAAACTAAAGATGCTTTACGTTCTATATTCTACTTGTATGAAAAGAAAAGACAGATTAAAAACATAAATAGGCCTTATTTAACAGAGTAGGTCATTGGTTTGCTTAATGAATTAACCATTTGGGTAGAAGAGAGAGAACCACTCTGATATACTAATATCATGACATGTCATCCACTGCCAAGAGTAAACAAATCTTACTCATTCTAACCAATTCATAGACTATCCTCCTCCCTTTGGAGATGTTAGATGAGGGGTTAGGAAAAGATCAGAGAAGGGCCTTAAATTAGTTTTCATAAAGCAATATACCTGAACTGAACAGATTGTTTATCAGCAAGGAAGTTCTGGAGTGATTCCTTGCCTTCTTGATACCTTCCTAATGTGTGTGTGGTCACATCCACTTCACTTTCCTGTCTCAGGGAAGAAAATATTCTTCCTCATGAATCTGGCAATCTTTCCAGGTGTTTTCTGGAATCCATGCATTTTCATTTCCTCAGTGACCTTGCTTCACCTGATTCTTGTACCATTATCTTTGCTACTTCTACCAATTCCTTGCTCTCAGCATGTAAGGAGTTAATCATTTAAATCACTCAAATCTGCAAATGTAACTCTTTGTCTATTTTCTTTCTTCCCTACTCTGACATCACCATCACCAGCAATCTTAAAATTCCTTTCAAGGAATTCCTTACCTTACGTTCTTTGGAAAAGTTATCTAAGTTTTCTACCTCTACTTCTTAATCTCCATGCATTTCTCAACTCATTGGAATTTGCATTATTTTTTAGTGACTCCACTAATACAAGCAATTACTAATATCATCTCAAAACTTCCAATTTGTCAAATCCAATTGAAACTTTTGGACATTGTTTACAATACCTTTAAAACCCTCTATACTGTTGGCCACCTCCATTTCCTTGAAAGTATTTTCTCCTTTGGTTTCTATGACTCCCCTCCAAATATACTTGTTTATCTTTTCCTGCAACAATCTCTCCTTTTGGCGTTTTCCAGAGCTTCATTCTCAAAGCTTTTCAAATGCATGTATATTTAAAAGTATATATTGTTTCATCACTGTTCCCAATCTTTTCTCCAGAGGCGGTTCTGCTTTTTGCTACCTTCCATTCTCTGAAGGGTATGGACATTCACAGTAGGCAAATAAGGTAAATATGCTTAAGGAAGAGGTGTTTGATAGAGTTTGTTTGTTTAAAGAGAACTTCAGAGAGGATTGGAGTGCTATTGAAGAACTTGGCAAAACTAGTCTAAAACTATTTGGTGAGAAGGAAGTAGAAGGGAAAGCAGAAGCATTTTAGTAATGTTTACTCTGCACTGTATATATCTTCCCCAGTAGCGGATAAACACAAATAATAACTCCAATTATTTTGAAGTTAATTTGGCACATGGCCTGCCGTTCTTGTACTAAAGCACCACTGCCAGAGAAGCATATGTGCTACATAAATTCAGTTGAACTACCTGTAGACTAAAATGTAGTGATGAAATGGGTATTTCCTTTTATGAAAATATTTGACTGTACACATATGATTTGTACACTTCTCAGTATGTTGTTCTTCAATTAAAAGTTTAACCCCCCCCCCCAATTTGTTGTTGTAGGGACTCCTTCTGAAATCAAAATGTCTTACTCAAATTTAGCTCATAAGCTACAGACTTACATTTTCAACTACTTATAAAATATTTCCATTACTTTATACTATAGGCAACTAAAGTCACGATGCCCAAATGGAAAACTTGTTCATACTCTTCTATTTCCTATTTATGTAAACAGTTCCCATACTATAGCCCAGTTTTCTAGAACAGATTTTCATTCTCCATATAATTCTGATACTGAGTTAGGCCCAAACTATACCCATTCCCTCTTCACCGTGCACATATCTACTATCTTAATTTGAACATGCAACATCTCTAATCTCAAATACAAGACTGGTTTGGTGTCTCTGAAGACAGTTTCATATCCCACTATCTTATTCCACATGGATCCTGTTAAAATAAAAATCTAAACATATCTCTGTCCCTTCAGTCTCCAGCAGAGTATAGCAGCAGCCACCACTCATAAAGAATTTCTACATGCCAGAGGTTATTGTCAAAACTTACAGATATTAACTGGTTTAATCCTTAACAAAACTTTATAAAGAAAAGAAAAAATAATTATCTCAATTTTATGAATATGAATGTGAAGCACAAAAAGGAGCTAACAAAGGGGAAAGCTTGGATTTGAATCTAAGCAGTATGAATTCAGAATCTCTGCTATTGGTCAGTTCTCAAGATCTGGCATTTTACGTTCTTCCCAATATTTCTTCCACTGACATGCCTGGATAATTTATTGTCATATGCGTATTGTCTCTAAGACATTTCACATTCTTTTCCACTTGAGTGGCGTACTCTCCCCGTAGCCACACACATACCAATTTAATCTACCTACTTAACTCCGTCTCTTCCAAGGAGCCTGTATTACCATCTCCAAAATTTTCACCTGAAATCCCTATGCTTATCTCCTATGAGGCCAGGAAAACCTTTACCACTGCTACTATTTTATCATTTATTCATTTACTTTGTTAAGAAAAGATCCTAAGGCCAATAGCTGCTTAGAGACAGTAACTTACACATTACATTTTTCAAAAGGAGTATATTAAATGTTTGTTTACTAAATGGCGAATTAGTAAAGATACAGAGAAATAATATTTTTGTGACTGGCTGATAGTAAAATATCATCAGTACCCAATATGATCAAGCACAGAGTTAGGTTGAAATGAAACAAACAGTACTATAAAAAATATACAAGAAAAACCCTAAGAGTTTTCCTGTTTTCTTTTGTCTTATTTGTGTTTGGGCTTGTGTGTACATGTGTGTACTTATACTCCCAGTCATAATCCTTTGTCAATACATTCTCATGGTTGGTAAAAATCAAATCAAATCAAACAGTAAGGTAAAAAAAAAGGTTTTAAATGCCATCACAAAATATAACAGCTTTAAGTTGAATTAGGCTATACCACAGAAAAAGAATGTACATATCAGAAAACAAGTCTTACACAGATTATGTAAAAAATATGCTCAATTTGCCATTACCTTTTGATTGAATAAAAATGTAGATCCTAAGCTATCTCATGTCAAATCTAATATCTGTTTACTATTAGATCTAAATCTCATATGATTTCAATTTCACATTTTCAAATGCCTTTGGAAAAAAAACCTCTAAATGAATATGAATGCTCATAACATTTCTGAAACCACATTTCATACATTTAAATTATAAAATCAGAGCAAATAAGTTTTTATTACCATTCATTCCTTGGAAATTTTAGTTTTTCATAAATGTCAACGTTTACCATAATTAAAGTAAATATGATCTATCAAAGATCTTAGGAGGAAAAGATTTTATTTTCCTCTTAACCTAGTGAATTCATTGTAAGGGGATTTAATGTTATAACTTGATATGACTAGTGAGCAGATATACAGTGTGCCTAGTCTACAAGTCTCCATTGATTTAGCAATAAATTAATGAAATTTAGACTGTAAGCCATGGTGTCACTGCAGTCATAGCAAAGACTGAAAGGCCAACTTTGTTCATTTTGTAGATCTCCTAATTAGAAGATGGAATATATTTTTTAATAGCCCAATACAAAATTAATGTAAATTTAAATTCCCTCATGATCGATTTTGAGTTATTTTTAAAATTCATTGCAAGACATAAAGCCTGTTGCATAGTACTTGAGACACAACATTTATTCCCTTGTATTCAACAAACACATGAATCCCATTGTGTGCAAGGATCTGTGCTAACTATTGTGGAAGTGCACAAATAAGTAAGAATTCTTGCCTACGAAGAGCACATAGAATAATAAATAAGTATAGTAGATATAAAGTGATTATCACAAAGTTTAATGGGATAAGTGCAATGGAAGAATTTCAATTTGCTGTGGATAGGCAGATGACAGAAATACTTCTTTAAGCTCTAGAGGAAATGATTCATCCAAGAAAAGGCGTTATTTGAGGAGTACTTGAAAGACTGACAAATTTTGACAAATAGAAGTGGAGAAAAGAACACTGTAGAAAGATTCATTCTTGAGGCATAATATAGCTTTCAGGACAGAATGAGTCATTCTCTGAGCTAGGATTATCATGGGGGGAAATGGATACCAAGGCTTGGAAGAGGGGTGGTATATTACTATGCTAAGGAATTGGTAATTAATTGTGTATACAGTAATGGGGAATCATATTTTTCAAGTAAGTGGTGACATGATCAGAAACAAACTTAAGAAGATTGTTTTCACACTAGCGCTTACAGAATGGCTGTATTAAAAGTAGACTAGAGACTTCTGGGGAAGATGGCAGAGTAGGGAGTGCCAGGACTTAGTCCTTCCACCAAAGTACCTGGTAAACAGTCAAGGACTGTCTGAAATAATTGTTCTGGGGATCGAGAGGACAGAAAAACACTGCACAGCATTCAGGGAGCTGCAGGAGGCAGAGGATAATGAAATATGTTAAATAACAGTGAGTAGCTCTCTCCACGTGGTGGCTACCAGCATGGACTCCCCACTCTTATAGCAGTCTGCCTTGGGATCCAATACCTAGTTTGCTGTTGCTGTTAGAAAGGGACATAAAAATTATCTTCCCCAAGAACAGGGGCTAGGTGGTAAGGGAGTTTGGTGCAGGACTTGAGTAGTGATCACAGATATTGATTAGTGAATTCTGCTCACTGGAACCTTACTCTGAGCTACTGTTTCAACCTGTCCCGTGCATAGCTGGTGGCAGTAGTTGTTTCAACCCCACCCCTGACAGGGGCAAAGTGATGAAGATTTAAAAACACAGTACCTCCTTATGGCTGTGGCGAACAGTTTGCTGAAGGGCTGCATTTACCATGCAGGCCAGACAAGTGCAGTTTTGAGGTGTGTCAAAGAGGCTTTTAGCATCCTTCCTGAACACCTCCCCAGGCTACTTTGGAGACAGCCTGTGTCCCCTTCATGGGTTGCTGGCCCTGTTTTGGCTGTGAGACAAAGACTTGAAAGGGTCCCCTTGGGGATAACCCTCCTCCAAGAATTTGCCCTCCAGGCAAAAACAGCTAGAGACAATGAAAGGAGTATAAAAATCTATAGACGCAAAACAAAAACAAACAGAATAGATCAAGTTGTCCTGAGAAGGAAAAGAAGGAAAGGATGCTTTCTCCTTGAGGTGAAACATTACACAAAAATTACAATCTTAAAAATTGTACTGCATATCCAGGAAAGAATCAGATGAAGAGGAACTGAAAAAAATTTGATCACTGAAAAATGGGCTATTGTAAAGGTCTATAATAAGTTGAACCAAGTATCAAAGAAGAGCCTTAACACAGAGCCAATCAACAATAAAAGTTTCAGAAAGAGAGTAAAACTGACCTTCAGAGAAAATTCGTCAAGATAATCAGATGCCTAGACACCAGCAAAAAATTACATGCCAGAAACAGGAAGATATGGCCCAGTCAAGGGAATAAATTAAAACTTCAGAGGAGACACTGGATTTGGAACAACTAATCAAAGATGTTCAAACAAATGTTGCTAATCAACTCAGGGAGATGAAGGAAAATATGGCTAAAGAGATAAAGTAAATTAAGAAGGCCCTGCCTAAGCACAAAGAAAAAATTGAAGATACAAAAGAAACAACACATTCTGGACATGAAAGGCACAATAGAAGTGATTAAAAATACACTAGAGCATACAATAGCATATCTGAACAGGCAGAAGAAATGATAAGTGAACAGGAAGACAGTATAATTGAAATCTTATAGACAGAAAAACAGATAGAGAAAAGAATGGGAAAAATTGAGCAGAATCTCAGGGATCTGACTGACACCATAAAGCATGCAGGCATACACACCATGGATGTCCTAGAAGGAGAAGAGAAGAGAAAGGGTGCAGAGAGAATATTTGAGGAAACAATGACTGAAAATTTCCCAACTCTTATAAATGACATAAATACACATATCCAAGAATCACAAAGTACTCCAAAAACACACTAATCCAGAATGTCAAATGCCAAAGATAAGGAGAGAATCCTGAAAGAGCGAGAGAAAAGCGATTAGTACCAATTTCTGATCAGCAGTAGTATGATACATTTAAGGTACTGAAAGAGAACAACTGCCAACTCCAAATTCTTTATCTGGCAACACTGTCCTTCAGAAATGAGGGAGAATTTAAAATATTCACAGATAAATGGAAGCTGAGAAAGTTCGAAAATATACCTGGCCAACAAAAATACTAAAGGAAGTTCTGCAGGTTGAAAGGAAGAGACAAGAGAGAGAAGATTGGAGTAGAGTGAAGAAATAAAGATTATCAGTAAGGATAACTGAAAGGGTCTAGCCAAAAACTAAAGGACAAATACTGTATGGTCCCACTGATGTGAATGGACATTCGAGAATAAACTTGGAATATGTCATTGGTAACAGAGTCCAGCAGGAGTTAGAAACAGGGTAAGATAATGGGTAATTGGAGCTGAAGGGATACAGACTGTGCAACAGGACTAGATACAAAAACTCAAAAATGGACAGCGCAATAATACCTAATTGTAAAGTAATCATGTTAAAACACTGAATGAAGCTGCATCTGAGCTATAGGTTTTTGTTTTGTTTTGTTTTGTTTTGTTTTTACTATTATTACTTTTATTTTTTTCTCTATATTAACATTCTATATCTTTTTCGGTTGTGTTGCTAGTTCTTCTAAACCGATGCAAATGTACTAAGAAACGATGATCATGCATCTATGTGATGATGTTAAGAATTACTGATTGCATATGTAGAATGGTATGATTTCTAAATGTTGGGTTAATTTCTTTTTTTCCATTAATTAAAAAAAAAAGAGAGAAGGGGTAATTGGAGCTGAAGGGATACAGATTGTGCAACAGGACTGGATATAAAAACTCAGAAATGGACAGCACAATACTACCTAATTGTAATGCAATTATGTTAAAACATTGAATGAAGCTGCATGTGAGGTATAGGTTTTTTTTTCTATCTATTATCGTTTTAATTCTTATTCTGTTGTCTTTTTATTTCTTTTTCTAAATCGATGCAAATGTTCTAAGAAATGATTAATATGCAACTATGTGATGATATTAAGAATTACTGATTGTACATGTAGAATGGAATGATTTCTAAATGTTTTGTTAATTTTTTTAATTAATAAAAAAAGATATGACATATAAAAACCAGAGGATAAAATATCTGGACTAAAGTACTGCCTTACAGTAATAACATTGAATGTTAATGGCTCAAACTCCCATGTCAAAAGACACAGATTGGCAGAATGCATAAAACAGGATGATTCAACTAAATGCTATTTACAAGAGACTAACCTTACACCCAAAGACCCAAATAGGTTGTAAGTGAAAGATTGGAAAAAGATACTCCATGCAAACAGTAACCAAAAAAGAAATGGATTAGCTATAATTATATTGTACAAAATAGACTTCCAATGCAATCTCTTATAAAAGACAAAGGACATTTACTATCAATAAAAGAGAAATCCACCAAGAAGAAATCACAATCACAAATATGTATGCACCTAACCAGGTACCCCAAGATATATGAGGCAAGCACAGGTGAAACTGTAGGGAGAAATAGACATCATTACAATGATAGAAACTTCAATACACCACTCTTATCAATAGATACAACAATTAGAGGATCAATAAGGAAACAGAACTTGAATAACACTATAAATGAACAAGACTTAAAAGACATATATATTGAGGAGTTCCAGGAAGATGGAGAAATAGGATAAGTTGAGGTCACCCCTGCTCCAAGGAACAGATAGAGAAGGGATGGGAAGGTGACTAAGATGACGATCCCAGGATATAAGTGAATGGGGAGGGTCTTCTACACCACAAAAGGAGGGCTTGGTTGCAAATACTGAAGAATTTAAGATGCAGAAAACTGGAGATCATCCTGGCTGGTGCAAACAGCCGAGTGTTCCCCTTTCCAAATGGAAGCCCTGAGCCCTCAGGAGTGCACGGATGGGGAGATGGGGACTAGGGAATAAGCCAAGCCACGTTCCTTGAATGTGTTACCCTCACAAGTGCAGCCCCTTGACCTGTGACTCACCCTACACACCATACACCTGAAAGATATCACCCACCCACTTCCATGCACCAAGTGTCCTAGCCCTACCCACTCCTCCCATGCATACCCGCCCCCCGCCCCCACCCCAGGTGTATGCATGCCTGCCCCAGCCCAACCCACCTCTCCTCTATAAACTCAGTCCTGCCCCACCCCTCCCGAGATCCATCTCCCCTTCCTGCACCCTGCAGGTGGTCACCAGTGCATAAAGGCTGCGGGCTCTTACCTTCATACCCAGGCTTCACCTGTCCCCAGCCCATGCAGCCACGCAACCCTACCTTGCCCACCCTGAGCTCTGCACACATGTACATCAGTTTATAGCCCTCCCATATCCATGCATGTGCACATCCGCAGTCACACCCCAGCTCTGGGCAACTACTGACCTGCGCAGCTGGGCCACACCTGCAACCAGCCCACAGAGGTACAATTCCGGCCCTTCGTGAGCTCTGTGCATGCACACGCTAGGGTCCCGCCCCCTAGACTAGTGCACACCAGGACCCCACCCCCCAGACCCACACACCCGCACAGCCACATCCTCCCCACCACTAGGTGCCCACACATTTGTGCACTGACTTCTTGACCCATGAAGCCCGACACCCTGCTCCGGAAATGTATACACTTGCCCCTCCCCCTCAGCACAAGCACACTGCTCTCACACCTGGCAGGTACTCATGGGTGAATCGGTGCTACATAGCCCCTGCCTTGCACACATGTGCCGACCTGCTCCAAACCACTCCTCACCAGCACATCCACACCAGAGCACTGCCACCCAATGCCACCCCCCCCATGACCCATGTCCTGCAACACCTCTGACCTGTGTTCACCCCAACGCACTCCCACATCCACATCCAGGGCCCTCTGGACCCCTCCCCCTGCACAAGGATGCACCCATATCCTGCCACCACCTTATCTCAACCTCTGTGCCACCTACCCTACACCCTGACACCCATGACCCCCACACTCCACATGCCCACCCACATCCTACCTGCACACCATCCCTGTGCATCCACACAGCCTCCCCATCTGCCTTCCATCATGTTCTACCTCTGTGTCCTCCATGCCATGCCCTGTTCATGCATTCCAAGGACTGCCTGAGCCATACCCCATAACCTCAGCAACAACACTGCACCTCCACAAACCCACACAACCCACAACCTAGACTCACAGGCACTAGCGTAGCATCCCCAACTTGTGCCTATACCTGCGCTGCAATGCATCACTGCACTGTTGTGCCTACACTGCACGCTGCATCTTGCTCCGCATCCATCCTGCAAATACAAAGCTTTAGATTAATGAAGGAAAACAACTTCCAAAGTAAACCTATCAAGACATTTACATGCCTTGAAGCCAACAGAAGATCATTAAGAATATCATGATGCAGACAGATATAGCCCTGCCTAATGGCCAAACTAAAACCCCTGAGGAAACACAGACTTTGGAACAACTAATCAAAAGTGTTCATATAACTCTACTAAATGAAGTAAATGAGATGGCTAATGACATAAAGGAGATCAAGGAGACACTGGAAGGCCATAAAGAAGAATTTGAAGGAATAAATAGATAAATAGCAGATATCACAGAGATTAAAGATGCTGTAGACCAAATAAAAAATATACTAGAGATACACAACAGCAGACTTGAGGAAACTGGAGAAAGAATAAGCAAACTAGAGGACAGGACAACTGACTTTGAACACTCAAAACAGCAAATGGCAAAAAAGATGGAAAAATTTGAATTGGATCTCTGGGGAATAATGGACAAAACAAAGTGCACAGATATAAGAACCATCATTATCCCAGAAGGAGAAGAGAAGAGTAAAGGGCTAGGAAGAGTAGTTGAGTTTATAATGGGGGAAAGCTTCCTAACCCTTATAAAAGGTATAAATATGCAAATAAAAGAAGCCCAATGAATACCAAATAGAATAAATCCAAATAGGCCTTCCCCAAGACACATACTAATCAGTCTGTCAAATGTTGAAGAGAAGCAGAAAATCCTCACAGCGGCAAGAGAAAAACAATCTACTACATACACGTCAAACCACATAACACTGAGCTCAGGCTACTCAGCTGGCACTATGGAGGCAAGAAGGCAGTGGTATGATATATTTAAGATCCTGAAACAGAAAGATATCCAGCCAAGTATTCTGTACCCAGCTAAACTGTCCTTCGAAACTGAGGGAAAGATTAAAATTTTCACAGACAAACAAAGGCTATGAGAATTTATCGACAAGTGACCAGCCCTACAAAAAATGCTAAAGGGAGTTCTGCCAGTTGAAAAAAAAGACAGGAGAGGGAGGTCTGGAGGAGGGCACAGAATCGAAGTGCATCAGTAAGGGTAACTTAAAAGGTAAAAAGAGAAAGAGGCAAAAAAAATATATAGATCTGACAAATAAAATCCAAAGGATAAGATGGTGGATTCAAGAAATACCTTTTCAATAATAACTTTGAATGATAGCAGACTAAACTTACCAGTTAAAAGATAAAGAATGGCAGAATAGATTAAGAAATATAATCCAGCCATATGCTGCTTATAAGAGACTCATCTTAGACACAAAGATACAAATAGATTTAAAGTGAGAGGATGGAGGAAGATGCTCCATGCAAGTTGTAACGAAAAGAAACAGGAGTAGCTATGGGCAAAACAGACTTTAAATATAAAGATATCATAAGAGACAAAGAAGGATCCCATATATTAATAAAAGGGACAATTCACCAAGAAGAAATAGCAATCATAATGTTTATGCTCCCAATCAAGGAGCTCCAAAGTACGTGAGACAGACATTGGCAAAACTGAAGGGAGTGATAGGTTTTTCAACAATAATTGTAGAAGACTTCAATACACCACTGTCCTCTATAGATACTACAATCAGACAGAGGATCAACAAGGAAATAGAGAAGTTAAACAACTTGATAAATGGATTAGATCGACAGACATATATAGGTAATTAACCCCAAAACATCAGGATATACATTCTTCTCTAGTGCACATGGAACATTCTCCAGGACAGATCATATACTGGGGCACAAAACAGGTCTTTACAAATTTAAAAACACTGAAATTATTCAAAGCACTTTCTCTGATCACAGTGGAATGAAGCTGGATATCAATAACTGCCAAAAAATGACAACTTTCACAAATACATGGAGATTAAATAACACACTCTTAAACAATCAGTGTGTCAAAGAAGAAACTGATAGAGAAATCAGTAGCTCTCTGGAGACAAATGAAAATGAGAATACAACATATCAGAACCTATGGGATGCAGCAAAGGCTGTGCTGAGAGGGAAATTTGTTGCCCTAAATGCCTATATTAAAAAAAATAAGAATGAAGTTCCTGGTGTCTGCCCATGCAAAAAAAGAAAAAGCAAAAATTGAGGACTTAACTGCACACCTGGAGGAACTTGAGAAAGAACAGCAAACTAATCCCAAAGCAAATAGAAGAAAAACAACAAAGATTAAAGCAGTGTTAAATGAATGGGAGAACAAAAGAACAATAGAAAGAATCAATAAAACCAAAAGTTGGTTCTTTGAAAAAATCAATAAAAGCTATGGGCCACTAGCAAGGCTGACAGAAAAAAAAAGAGAGAGGATGCAAATAAACAAAATCAGAAATGAGAAAGGGTACATTACCACAGACCCTGAAGAAATAAAAGAAATCATAAGATGATACTATGAACAACCATATGCCAACAAACTATACAACTTAGTTAAAATGGACAAATTCCTGGAAACACACAAACAAGCTACACTGACTCAGGAAGAAACAGAAGATCTCAGTAAAACAGTCACATGTAAAGAGATTCCATTAGTCACTAAATATATTCCTACAAAGTAAAGCTCAGGGCCAGATGGCTTCAAAGGGGAATTTTATCAGTCAATCAAAAAAGAAATAATGCCAATCCTGCTCAAATTTTCCCAAAAAATTGAGGAAAAGAGGAACACTCCCGAACTCATTTTATGACGCTAACATAATTTTAATACCAAAACTGGGTAAAGATGCTATAAGAAAGGCCAATTTCCCTAATGAATGTAGATGCAAAAATTCTCAATAAAATACTAATAAACCGAATCCAACAGCATATTAAAAGAATTATTCACCATGACCAAGTGGGGTTTATACCAGGAATGCAAGAATGGTTCAACACAAGAAAATCAATTAATGTAATACAACACATTAACAAATCAAAAGGGAAAAATCACATGATCCTCTTGATTGATGCTGAAAAAGCATTCGACAAAATTCAACATCCTTTTCTGCTAAAAGCACTTCAAAAATAGGAATCAAAGGTATCTTTCTCAATATGATAGACAGCATATATGGAAAACCAATAGCCAGCATCATACTCAATGGAGAGGGGCTGAAAGTTTTCCCCCTAAACCAGACAAGGATTCCCTTTGTCACCACTATTATTCAAGATTGTACTAGAAGTTCTAGCTAGAGCAATCAAGCAGGACAAAGAAATGAAAGGCATCCAAATTGAAAAAGAGGAACTAAAACTATCATTATTTGCAGATGACATGGTACTATACTTGGAAGATCCTGAGAAATCTACAGCGAAGTTGCTTGAGCTAACAAATGAATTCAACAAGGTGGCAGGATATAATATTAGTGTGCAAAAATTAGTGACCTTCCTATACACAAGTAACAACTTAATGAGGAGTCAGTTAAGAAAAAAATTCCATTTAAGATAACAAATAAAAGAATCAGGTACTTAGGATGCACTTAACTAGGGATGTAAAAGACTCGTATACAGAAAACTACATAACATTGCTAAAAAACATGAAAGATGATCTAAATAGATGGAAGCGCATTCCATGCTTATAGATAGGAAGGTTAAGTATAGATAAGCTGTCAATTCTACCCAAATTGACATACAAATTCAGCTCAGTACCAATCAAAACTCCAACAACCTACTTTGAAGACTTGGAAAAGCTTGTTACCAAATTCTTCTGAAGGAGAAGGAGACCTTGAATAGCTAAAAGCATCCTAAAAATTAAAAACAAAATGGGAGGATTAACACTTCCTAATTTAAAAAGTTTTATAAAGCCACAGTGGTCAAAACAGCATGGTACTGGCACAAGGATAGAAGTATTGACCAACGGAATCGAATTGAGTGTGCAGAAATAGACCATCAAATCTATGTCAACCAATCTTTGACAAGGCCCCCAACTCCACTGAACTGGGACAAAATAGTCTTTTCAATAAATGGGCATGGGAGAACTGGATATCAATAGCCAAAAAATGAAAGAGGACCCTTAACTTACACCCTATGCAAAAATTAACTCAAAGTGAATCAAACACCTAAATGTAAGAACTAGGACCATAGAGCTTCTAGAAGAAAATGTAAGGGAACATCTTCAAAGTCTAGTATTAGGAGGTAGCTTCCTAAGTTTTACACCCAAATCACAAGCAATGAAAGAAAAAAATACTTACATTGGAATTCCTCAAAATCAAATGCTTCTGCACCTCAAAAGACTTTGTCAAAAAGGTGAAGGGGCAGCCAACTCAATGGGAGAAAATATTTGAAAATTACACATTGAACAAAGGTTTGATATCCTATATACATAAAGAAATCATACAACTTAATAACAAAAGAACAATCGACCCAGTTATAAAATGGGTTAAAGATATGAATAGGCATTTTTCTGAAGAGCAAATACAGATACCTCAAAAGCGCATGAAAAGATGCTCATTTTCATTAGTTATAAGGGAAATGCAGATCAAGACTACAACGAGATACCGCCACACACCTATAAGAATGGCTGCTATTAAACAAACAGAAAACTACAAATGTTGGAAAGGATGTGGAGAAACTAGGACACTTATGTACTGCTAGTGGGAATGTATAATGGTGCGACTGCTATGGAAGACTGTTTGGTGGTTCCTTAGGAAACTAAATATCGAGTTGCCCTATGACCTGGCAATAGCACTACTTGATATATACCCAGAAGAGCTGAAAGCAGTGACAGAAACAGATATTTTTACAGCGATGTTCATAGCAGCACTATTCACAATTACCAAAAGATGGAGACAATCCAAATGACCATCAAAAGATGAGTGAATTAACAAAACGTGGTATATACATTTTTTTTTTCACGTGGGCAGGCACCGGGAAGCGAACCTGGGTCCTCTGGCATGGCAAGCAAGCATTCTTGCCTGCTGAGCCACTGTGGCCCGCCCTGGTATATACATTTGATGGAATATTATGCAGCACTAAGATGAAATGATGTCCTGAAGCACATGACAAGTTGGATGAGCCTTGAGGACATAATGCTGAGTGAAATAAGCCAGACACAAAAGGATAGATATTGTAAATCTCCATTTTTATGAGCACAGTAAAGGTAAAATTGGAGGTCTATAATACAGAATATAGGGGACTTTGAGATACACAGAAGCTATAGATGAGTGAACGGTTAGCTAATGATGTTGAGCTCAAATGTAAGGGAATAGATAGAACTGAAGATGGTTCACTAGAGGGTCTATAAGTAATATTACCATATTGAGGGTGAGCACAACTGAAAGGGGTTGCATAGACCTATGTGTCCCACTGATTAACACTGCAAATATAAGTGCTTGCATGAACTACCTCAAAGGTATGATTCTTGTACAAAGTGTGTTTAAGTTCAGGGTACAAGGGGAAAACTACTATCACATGCTATGGGCTATGTTTAAAGGAAAAAATAAGCAGTACCATGGCAACACCAGGGGTATATAATGGGTGGAGGGATAAGAGTTAAGAAGAGGTTTAGATTTCTTATTTGGTATTGGTATGTTTATTGGTAATCTTTTCCTGGGAAACAATGAAGTGATCTAAAATTGAGAATGTCGATAGCCTGTGGCCCTTAGGCATTATACATGAGGCCTAATGAATGCAGGTGGCTGAAAGATGCACTGACTGAGAAGTAGATTGGTGAACGATGGTGTATACATATGATCGAATATTGTGATGCTACAAAAAGGAATGAAGTTGTGAGGCATGTAACATTGTGAATGAAAATGTGGGACATTTGGTGAGGCAAAATAACCATGAACAGAAGATCAATTATTGTATGGTCTCCTTTAGAAAATGATTATAAGAAAACAGGGTCCTAGATTATAAACTTTTATAGCAGACACATTTAGTTTGGAGTGGTAATTATTATTTCTGGGTTTTGAGAGGCTGTTTTATACATGCTTGACCTGGTACTTAGACATAAATACAAAGCTGATCAGGTCTGGATTGACGTAATTCAGAACACAGGGGTTAGGAAGACATTGTCTGTATTTTAGAACCTCACCGACTCTTTGAGATCAAGGGAAGAAAGGTTTATTTTGTCCAGAACCCAAATTTTCTGTAGCACATAATCTTACTCTGCCTGTCTGAATAGCTCATTTAAACAACTGAAACACAGGAAGCCCAGAATAAGAATGAGGGCCTTTAATCCTAGATAGCTTAATGTGATGTCTGGATACAACCTAGAATCTACTCAGCAGATAATCAAAAAGTATTGGCAAAGTTCCTTGAGGGATGGGAGAAAAAACATGGAACTGCTAAACTTTACAGAAGGGAATCCCCTGATATTTTGTCAAACATTAAAACACCCAAATCAATAGGCCAAGCCCTTGATCTTGAGGCTTGTGAAGCTTATGTATGTAGCGTAGAAGCTTAGCCTACCTGTAGGTATGTCTTAGAGAACCTATTTTGTTGCTCAGATGCAGTCTTTCTCTCTCTAAGCCCAACTCTGCAAGTGAAATCATTGCCCTTCCCCCTGTGTGGGACATGACATCCAGGGGTGAAAGTCTCCCTGGCGGCATGGGAGATGACTCCCAGGGATGAGTCTAGACCTGGCACCGTGGGATCAACAATTTCATCCTGACCAAGAGAGGGAAAAGAAGTTGAACAAATAAGGTATCAGTGGCTGAGAGAGTTCAAACGGAGTTGAGAGGCTATTCTGGAGGTTGATTTTATGCAAGTTAAACATTGCTACCTATCATGACATACCCAACCAAAACCATTCCTGCCAATCCTAAAGAACTCTTAGGGCAATATATAAGATTCTACAAAGATTCCGTGTACTAGGGTAACTTTCCAGAAGCCTACAACCTCCAGATGGGTCCCTGGAGCAGATAACCCCTGAAGCCTAGAGAGCCCAGCCTCTCCAGAACATCAGCTAGTTCCATCTCCCTATCCCATATTATTGACAGCTGCTTCCAACATAAAAAATCTGAATGGGCACAGCCCAAATACCCCTAAAGTATGGACTAGAAAGATCAAAGTGATGGTGGAGTTATACAGAGAAGGTAGGGTTTAACAAATGAGTATGATTACTGAATCATTATATTGATATTTCTTTTAGTCTCTAGTATCTTAGAGCAGTTAGAAGTAAAAACCTAAAATTGTGGAATTGTAACCTATAACAAACTCTGAAATCTGTCCTACAACGGTGCTTTGAAATTGTGCTGAGCTTTAAAATGTATTTTTTTTGTATATATGTTATCTTTCACAAAAAGAAAAAAGTCTATTGTGATGATAAAAAAATATTTTTTCCTTCTAACTTCCAATGCTCTGGAGCAGTTAGAAGGAAAAATCTAAGATAATGGTATGGCAGCCCATGACCAACTGTGGGATCTGACGTGTAGCCACTTGTTGAAGAGTGCTTTGAAACTATCACTTTTTTCTTTCTTTGCTTTATATATACATTATGTTATTCAATTAAAAAATTAGAAGAAAGACATATATAGAATTGCACCCCAAAATAGCAGGATATACATTCTTCTCAAATGCTCATGGATCACTGTCCAGGATAGACCACATGATGGGTCACAAAGCAAGTCTTAATAATTTAAAAAAAAATCAAATTTATACAAAGCGCCTTTTCTAACCACAATGAAATGAAGCTACAAAGCAATAGCAGCCTGAGAACCATGAAATTCACAAATATATGGAACTTAAACAGTACTTTCGTAAACAATCAATGGGTCAAAAATAAATCATAAGGAGAAATCAGAAAATATCTTCAGAAGAGGTATAATGAAAACACAACATATCAAAACTTATGTGATGCAGCAAAGACAATATTCAGAAGAAAATTTAAAAGTGAGATTTATCCCAGGTATGCAAAGGTAGTTCAACATAAGAAAATTAAGTGACATAAAACATCACTTTAATAGACCAAATTAAAAAAACACATGGTCATATCAATTGATACAGAAAAGTCATTTGACAAAATTCAGCACCCTTCCTGATAAAAACAACCAGAAAACTCAGAATAGAAGGAAACATCCTTAACACAATAAAGGACATATATAAAAATCCAACAGTGGGTGCAAGGGTAGTTCATTGACAGAATTCTCCCCTGCTGTGCAGGAGACCTGGGTTCAATTACCAGCCTATGCACTTTCCAAATAAATAAACAAAGAAACCAACAGAAACAAACACACAAACAAAAAATTCAGCAAGTGGTGCTGCAGTAACGGGATGCTCACATGGAAAACGAATGAAATGTGACCTCACCATACAGCATACAAAAAAAAAAAAAAAAAACCCACAGTTATAATCATACTCAATGGTGAAAAACTGAAAGCTCCTCCCCTCAGATAAGGAACAATACAAGAGTGTCCACTGTAATTACTCTTATTCAATATCACTGTGGAAGCTCTAGCCAGAGCAATTAGGCAAGAGAAAGAAATAAAAGGCATCCAAACAGGAAATGAAACTTTCCCTTTATGCAAATGACATGATCCTATACATAGAGAAACCTGATAAATCCACAACGAAGCTACTAGACCTAATAAATAAATTCAGCAAAGTGATGCAATACAAGATCAACATGCCAATATCAGTAGTTATGACTTCTAAATTCTGAGATACTGACACATTTGTGTTTAACCTGATCGTTCCCTGAAACTTTGGGTATTTGTGTGGCACCTGAGACTCAGAGTAAGCGCTCTGAAGCTATGAAAGTCAGCAGTACCCCATACAGAAACTGTTCAAAAAGCTGAAAAAGTGATCAGACTTCGACTAGAGATATGAATGAAGCTGAGCTAGATAGGACTAACATAAATCAGAATACAGGGTTAAGGATGATATGGTACATATTTGAAAACTTCAACTTCTGTGTAAGACCAAAGGAAGAGATGTTTATTTGGTGCACAATTTATATTTTGGGTAGCACATTATCTAATTTAACTTGTACGGTCAGTTTTCTCAAACACCATAATTACATGGAATTTTAAATGGGGCCTGAAATCTTGTTTGTTTGTATAGGTTAGTGTAATGCTCCGATACAACCCAAAGTAATCTGGGCAGAGAATAAAAAAGTAATTCCGAAGTCCCTTTGGGGCACTGGGGAGAAAGGTGGAAATATTAAAGTTTACCATCAGGGGAATTCCGGACATTCTCACAAGCAGTGGAGACAAGCAATTCAATAGGTTGAGCCCTTGATCTTGAGGTTTGCTCCTATGAAACTTATCCATGCAAGGGAGAAGCTAAGCCTACTTATGATTATGCCTAAGAGTCACACCCAGCCCACCTCTTTTACGTCTCAGATGTGGCCTCTCTCTCTAAGCCAACTCAGCAGGTGAACTCACTGCCTCCCTCACACCACGTGGGAAATGACTCCCAGGGGTTTAACTCTCCCTAGCAAAATGGGACAGGGCTCCTGGGATGAGCTGGGACCTGGCATCATGGAATTGACAAAGCCTGCTTGGCCAAAAGGGGGAAGAGACAAATGAGATAAAATAAAGTTTCAGTGGCTAAGAGATTTCAAACAGAATCAAGAATTATCCTGGAGGTTATTCTTATGCATTATATAGATATCCATTGTTAGTTATGGTATATAGGAGTAGCTAGAGGGAAGTACCTGAAACTGTTGAACCGTATTCTAGTAGCCTTGATTCTTGAAGACGATTTTCTAACCATATAGATTTTACAATGTGACCATGTGATTATGAAAACTTTGTGTCTGATGCTCCTCTTATCCAGGGTATGGACAGATGAGTAAAAAATAAGGACAAAAATTAATAAATAATGGGGAGATGAGTAAAAAAATGAGTAGATTGAAATGCTAATGGTGAAAGAGAGGGAGGGGTAAGGCATATGGATGTATGAGTTTTTTTTTCTTTTATTTCTTTTTCTGGAGTAATGCAAATGTTCTAAAAATGATCATAGTGATGAATACACAACTATGTGAGATATTGTGAGCCACTGATTGTATACTTTGGATGAACTGTATGTGTGTGAAGCTATCTTAATAAAAATATATTTTAAAAAATCAATAGTGCTTCCATACAATAGTAATGATCAATCTGAAGAAGAAATCAAGAAAAGAATTCCACTTACAATAGCAAGTGAAAGAATCAAATATCTAGGAATAAGTTTTAATCAAGGATATCAAGAACTAGTACATGGAAAACTACAAAACATTGTTTAAAGGAGTTAAAGAAGACCTAAATAAATGGGAAGACATTCCATATCCCTGGGTTGGAAAATGAAGTATTGTTAAATGTCAGTTCTATCCAAAGCAATATACAGTTTCAACACAATTTCATTAAAAATACCAACCGACTTCTTTATAGAAATTGAAGGAAAAAACAATCACGAAACTAAATGGAAGAAAATGTACCAAGTTTCCAAAACAATCCTGAAAAAAAGAAAAGTTGGAGGATTCACACTTCCTGATTTTAAAACTTATTGCAAAGCCACAGTAATCCAAACAGCATGGTACTGGCAAAGGAAAGACATATAGATCAATGGAATAGAATTGAGAGTCCAAAAATGACTTTTCACCTTTATGGCTAATTGATTTTCAATAAGGGTGTCAAGACAATTCAATGGGAAAGAGTAGTTTTTTTTCTTTCAACAAATGGTGCTGCAACAACTGGATATCCACATGCCAAACAATGAAGATGGATGTCTATCTCACATCATAGACAAAAATTAACTGAAAATTGATCAAATGTTATCAAAATGTAAGAGCTATAGATGTTAACTCTTAGAAGAGAATATAGGGGTAAATAGTTCTTAAAAACATGGTATCAAAAAATATATATGATACCAAAGCACAAGCAATAAGAGAAAAAATGGATAACTTGGACTTCATCAAATTTTTTTTAAAAAGTAAAAAGCTTTTATGAGTCAAAGGACATCTTCAAGAAAGTGAAAGACAACCCAAAGATTGGGAGGAAATATTTGAAAACTATATATATATATCTGATAAGGTACTTGCAATGAGAATATATAAAGATTTCTTACACATACATAATAAAAAGATAACCTCATTATAAAAAAGGCAAAGGAGTTTAATAGAAATTTCTCCAAAGAAGAAATATGAAGAAATATGACTGGGAAATAAGCACATGAAAAATGCTTGATATCACTAATCATCAGGGAAACGTAACTTGAAGCCACAACTAGATACAAATTCACACATACTAGAATGGCTATCATCAAAAAGGGAACAAATAACAAGTGTTGGTGAGGATGTGGTGAAATTAGAATCCACCTACACGATAAGCAGGAATATAAAATGGTGCACCTGCTTCGGAAAATAGCCTGACAGTTCCTCAAAAGGTAAAACATATTACCCAGCAATTCAACTCCTTCATTCCAAGAGGATTGAAAACATATGTCCACACAAAAATATTAACAAATATTCATAACAGCAGTATTCATATCAGCAAAAAATGTGGAAACAATCCAATTGTCCATCAACTGATGAATGATAAACAAAATATGGGATATCCATACCATTGAATAATAGTTGTCAAAAAAAGAGAAATGAAGTATATGCACTTATGTTACAAGATGGATAAACATTGAACATAGTATGCTTAGTGTAAGAAGCCAGTCACAAAAGACCACATATTGTATTCTTCCATTTATATGAAATGTCCAGAATAGACATTTTTATAGAGACAGAAAGTATATTAGCTGTTGGAAAAGGCTGAGGGACTTGGAGGAAAATGTAGAGTGACTATTAATGGGAACAGTGTTTCTTTTGAAGGTGATTATAATGTTCTAAAATTGATTGTGGTGCTCATTGCAAACCCCTGTGATATACTAATAGCTATTGAATTATTCTTTAAATGGGTTAATTGTGTAGTAAATGAGTTGTATCTAAATGCATCTGTCATTTAAAAACAGGAATATTGCACATCATTATAGAGAACCAAGGAGATGAACTAGAAAGAAAACAGGCCATGAGAAGAAAATTGTGTCTTTCTGATTAAACATATTGAAAATTTGATGTGGGTAAATGCAAGTAAAATAATATGTATCTGTTCTAAAGCAAATATGTGAATAGATATAAGAAGATGCTTCTCTGAGAAATCAGGAATGAGAGTTTGTCCTTTGGTATTTTGCCCTATACAAAATATTGCATTATCACAGGAACTAATTCATGCCTTCATGATAATTGAAAACTGAGTCTCGGTTTTTTTAACTCTTTAATTCCTAAAATTCACAAAATGGATATTTGATTGTTGCATTACAGTTGCAATGTTATAGTGGCTGATTTTTTTCTCTTATAAAGTCACATCTTACACAACACAGTATCTCGATTGTCGATTGTGTTTCCTTTTGTAAGTCTGCAGATAAATCTAACTTTTCAAAATCATGTTCTTTTCAGTTGATTATTCAATAAAAATAAGAGCTTCTTGATATTTTAGCAAGAACAAACTTTGCATGAATCCATGGAGAAAATTAAGGGCAAAATGAGATGAAATTGAACTTCAGAAAGATGAACAAAAACGATGCAGGACTGAAATGATTTATGAAGAAATAACGGAGACTAAATTTGGAGAGCTTGCCAAAGCAGATGACTAAGTGAGAGCATAATTATATACAAATATCTTATAAATGTCAAAGGAAGCAGAAGAGACACATAGGAACCGAGAATATGGAGAAATAACAAGTAATGTTATGTTATTAAAAAAGGAAACTAAAAATTAAAACTAAAAGGTGAAGCTAGTTGGCGGCATAAACTGTAGTATAATCTGTTATTAAATTAATGCTTGATTAGAGGTATCCAAACTTTTTTTTGTTGTGTGCTGGTGTAAAGGAACAATGCTTATGGTAGCAGTGGCCTTTAAGACACAACATTAGCATGCTCCCTATTAGTTTAAGAAGCAAAGTGTGAAGGCATTTGAGCAAAGTGATGGGCATACTACAATAATGAGCACTCTTCAGAGATATGGGCTTGGAAGATGTTAAACCGCCTACGCAGGTTCTTTTCCATTAGCCATATCTCCTCACATTTACTTCCAAGGTTAAAGTAGAATGGATAATTGGAGGATGTTGATTCTCGTAAGCTTGTGTTATACATTTTATTAAAGAGTGAAGTGAGATTTGAGGGTGTTACTTAGAATGTATAATGCTTATTCATTACATTTCCCCTGCTAATTGCAATAATGGATATGTATGATTTCTGTTGCACCCATATCTTTCCCAAGATATGACGGAGTAGGCAGATAACAAACTTTTAAAGGTATTTGAATATCATGTGAGTTTTCTTTTTACTAGCCATTAAGTTAAAGGAATTTATTAATTTACTAATTGTTTCTTCATCTGAAAGTGTCACTTTTTCCCAGGCCCTAAGTGATGATGTTCTGTCTGCGCTGCGATGATTCCCATATTCAGACATGTCCTATTTGGCTGATCATTTAAATTTTGATTTCCTGGCTTCAGGGATCTTAGGTCACTCTACTTGTATTTATTCATTGAAATCTATTTAATCGATTTATAGTCTTAACCTACATCACTCAACCCTTACACAGGAAGGGTGCATCACACAGAGGAAATTTGAACAAAACATTTGAAATAAATAATATTTAAAAACTGATTTTATCTGGCAAAGAAATCATAAGAATTTCATTATGGAGAAAACATAGTTATTGTATCTTTAATTGAAATAGTTTGAGGATACAACACACTGCCTGTCACAGAATTGAAACTTAACAAATGTGTGTTGACCAATATAAGACAATAGTTTGCAAAAATATGGAAGATCAGGCAGCAAAGACAGTGATCCTTGAGAGAAGGAAAATGAATGAGGTGGGCCTTATGATTTTCCCAGCTTACTTACTGAGTTTCCAGGCCACACCACAAAGAAGGGCGAACCCAGGCAGAGACCAGGAATCTCCATATTTTGAGGAAATGGAAATGAAAGACTCTGGAGATCAAGGTGGGTAGAGTTGTCATGACAGAGTACCAGAAAGGAGAACGTAGCACAGAGAGAGATACCAGAATTGTGCAGAGCCACACTCTACCATCATTATTCAGTTGATTACTGGTCAACTCAAATCTGTGAGGAAATTATGTAAAGCCAGGAAAAGAACCACCTGGAAGGATTGTGGGTAATCATGCCTGGCACTCACACAGGGACTGGAACAGTGACTTCCCAGCAGCCCAAAGGAAGACGTCAAGATCCATAAGACATTGGATATGTAACAGAAGGACCTTGCCTCAGGAGCAGGAAACAATTAGCTATACATTGACCATTTTTCTGTTTCTGGCTAACAAATTTTGGAAAGGACTAAAAAAGATCGAATGTTTCCATACAACTTAACAATGTCCCAGAACAAAGCTCAAAAATATTTATAAACATGCACAAATAACCAACACATCGCAAAGTAAAATTCACAATATCTACCATGCAGTATTAAGTTACCAGGGATGCAAAGAGGTAGTAAATACTCTGTATGAGGAGCAGATCAATCAGTCAAAACCCCGAACTGATACAGAAGTTAAAATTAGTAGAGAAGGACATAAAAACAATTATGAAAACTGTACTCCAAATGTTGAAAAGGTTTTACTTAAGTAGATACATGGAAGATGTAAAAATGACTTAATCAGACTTCTAGAGGTGAAAAACTTCCAAGTGTGAGATTTACAAAAGCACATTGGATGGCACTCATGACAGATTAGATGCTGAGGAAGAAAATTTTGATGTACTTGAAGAATAGCAAGAAAATTGTGAAATGAAACAGAGAAAAAGGAAAATTAAAATAATTAGCACATAATTAGGAAGCCATGCAAATCTTCAAGAAGTTTAATACATGTGTAATTGTAGTCTCCAAATAAGAGGGGAGAGAAGGCAGGACAATTATTTCCAAATATGATGGGAATTATAAGCTCACAAATTCAAAAAGTTCAAATATAAAAAATAGTACCAAGGGGCATCATAATATCATAATCAAATTCCTCAAAAACAGTGATAAAGGGAAATTTAAAAACAGCTAGAACAAAAAGACCTATTGTTTACAAAGAAACAAAAATCTGAGTAAAAGCACACTTCTCATCGGAAACAATACAAGCAGAAAAGCATTGAAGAGGTATTAACCTCCAACCAGCCAGCTAAGGAAAAAAAGAGGGAAGACAAATTACCTAAGCTGTATGCTTTTTTAGAAGAAATATAACTGAAATAAAAAGACATGGGGGTTAAAAATAGGAGGAAGGAGTGAACGATGGAGTAGACATATGATTGAACACGGTGCTGCTACAAAAGGAATGAAGTTTGGAGGCATGCAACAATGTCAATGAACCTGTGGGACATTTGGTGAGGCAAAATAAGACAGAAACAAAGAGCAAATGTTGGATGATCTCATTTAAAAAACACTTAAGAAAACTGGACCCTAAACTGTAAGCTTTTATAGCAGTCACATTTAGCCCAGAGTGGTAATTATTGTTTCTGGATTTTGAGGGGCTGTTTTATATCTGTATAACCTGGTATTTAGAAATAAGAATGAAGCCAATCAGGTTGTGATTAAGGTAATTCAGAATATAGGGGTAAGGAAGACATTGACTGAATTTTAGAACTTCACCTACTCTTTGAGAACAAAGGAAGAAAGTTTTATTACGTCCAGAACCAGGGTTTTCTGTAGCACATAATCGAACACAGGGAGCCCAGGATAAGAATAAGAGCCTTTAATCCTGTATATCTTAATGTAATGTCTGGATACATCCCGGAGTATATTAAGCAGATAATCAAAAAGTATTGGCAAAGTCTCTTGAGGGAAGGGAGAAAAATTATGGAACTATTAAATTATGGAACTATTCAAACTTTACCACTGGGGAAACCCTGGATATTGTGTCAAACATTAGGGACACCCAAATCAATAGGCCAAACTCTTGAATTTGAGGCTTCTCTTGTGAAACTTATGTATGTAGCAGAGAAGCTTAGCCTACCTATAGCTATGCCTAAGAGTTACCTCCAGAGGACCTCTTTTGTTGCTCAGATGTGGCCTTTCTCTCTCTAAGCCCAACCCTGCAATTGAAACCATTTTCCTCCCCCCTATGTGGGACATGATATCCAGGGATGAAAATCTCCCTGGCAGCATGGGAGATGAACCCCAGAGACGCGCTTGGTCCTGGCACCATGGGATCAACAATGTCATCCAGACCAAAAGGGTAAAAGAAGTGCAACTAATAAGGTATCAGTCACTGAGAGAGTTCAAATAGAATCGACAGGCTACACTAGAGGTCACTCTTACACATGCTTCATTTAGACATTGCTACCTATCATAGCTTGCCAAACCCCAATCAAAACCATTTCAGTCAATCCTAAAGAATGCCTAGGGCATTATATAAGATTCTACAGTTTCCATGCACTAGAGTAACTCTTCAAAACCTGCAACTTCCAGATGGGTCACTGGACCAGATAAGTCCTGAAATGCAGAGGGGCCAGCCTTTCCAGACCATCAACTAGTTCCATTCCCCGGTCCCATATTATTAACAGTCCCTTCCAACATAAAAGCGTTAGAATGGGCAAAGCCCAAATACCCCTAAAGAGTGGGAGAAAGATCAAAGGTAATGGTGGAGTTATACAGAAAAAGTTAGTTTTAACAAATAAGTATGAATGCTGAATCATTATATTGACATTTCTTTTAGCTTACAGTATCTTAGATCAGCTAGAAATAAAAACCTAAAGTTGCGGAATTGTAACTCATACCAAACTCTGAAATCTGTTCTATAACTAATTGTTGTATGTGCTTTGAAATTTATTGCTTTTATGTATATATGTTATTTAAAGGGAAGGAAGAGTATAACAGAGAAGATAGGATCTAACAAATGAGTATGACTGATGAATCATTATATTGATTTTTTTTTAGTCTCCAGTGTCTTGGAGCAGCTAGAAGAAAAAAGGAAAATTCATGGAACTGTAACCCATACTAAATTTTAAAATTTGTTCTATAACTACTTGTTAAAATGTACTTGGAAACTTATTGCTTTTTTGTACATATGTTATATTTCACAATAAAAAAAGTTTAAAAGGTAGGAAGAAGGAACAAAAATATATATGGTAATCGCAACCGAAAGTCAATGGTCTTCATGATATCAGAAAAAAAGGAAATTCAAGACAAAAAAGCATTACATGCTTCAGAGAGATATCAGGTAGTGATAAAGTTTTAAAAACTGCAAAATAATTTGAACAAGAAAAAATTCATAGAAAGAATTTTTAACCAATAGCAGGGAATTAGGTATTAAGGAGTAACGTGAATTCTAAAGAATACAGGAATAATAGATACAGGATGCAGGCATTTCTCATATAGCTTAGGTAGGCTACTCCAGGAAGGAACAAGTTTGGAAAAGCTTCCTGTCCCCCGAAGCTGAGGTTTAAACCTCATTAGAAAGAATGTGACTTTAGCCTTTTGAATGGTAGAGAAGTTCACCAAGATGATGCAAATTGAGGCTGTTAATCAGGAGTATCAACAAAACTCACCAGAAAAATTTCCTGTGGGGCCCTGTAGAATCCCCCAAAATGTTGTCTAAGGTGTCCATTAATCTCATTTGCCAGCTGGGGAGCCTGTATCTTGGAAATTGTCCACAGGAGTGTTGCTGGAATTTATTGAGAGCAAGCGCCATGGGGTGCCCTGCATGCTAGTCAAGTTCCAGTGGAGTATGAAAAAAGGAAAGCAAGCTGGAATCAGGAAAAGAAGCCCCCTCCTCCAGCAGCGACCCTGTGCCCCCTCTATTGACCAACTTTAATACTGCTCCAGCTCCTAGAGAAGAAATGTTTATAGAATCCAGCTCTAGTCGGGCAATGAAGGGTGGACTTGGAACTGAGAAACAATAAATTGATAACAACTGGCACAGTATTTAAGGAAAACGTTATATAAATACACACACAAACATGCATATATAATATATAAACATACATATATATATATGTACACACATACACATATATGCAATTAAAAATAAAACCTTAGATTTCAAGCAGAAAATATGGAAATTCCAAAAATATCATATACGTGATCACTAAATAAATCTAAAAATTCCAAGATATAAAACAAAACATAAAACACACTCAAAGCCTGTATGGCTTCACTGTAGACTTCCACAAAACATATAAGACATAATACCAGTCCTACCTAAATACTTCCAGAAATGAGGAAGTTAGGATACTTCCCAAATCATTCTGTGGAGCCAGCATTGCCCTGAGAACAAAGCCAAATAAAGACATTAAAGGAAGAGTCCCCAGATATGCCTGATGAACATGGACAGGCAAAAATATTTTTGAAACATTTTGGCAAACCTAATCCAACATGAATACAAAGAATGAGTATGTCATGGACAAGTGGGGCTTATTTGAGGGATTCAAAGTACGTTCACCATTCAGAAATCTATCTATGAAATTCACTGTTTTTATAAACAAAAAAAGAAAGGTATATGAATATCTCAACGGGTGCAAAAAAAGCATTTGACACAAAGCAATTATCACAAACTCTCAGAACACTAGGAATAAAAGGGAATTTCTCAGGAATGAAGTTGGGAGGCATGCAACTAGATGAATGAACCTTAAGAGCTTATGTTAAATGAAATGTCCGGAACAAAAAGACAAATACTGTCATGTCTCAATCATATGGGCTAACTATAATATAAAACTTCAGTGAACTAAAGTCGAGAGATGGGTTAATGGGTTGGGGCTTATTGTAATGGGTCTTAGATTGTAACCTCTTGGCAGTCACATATATTCAGGAGGTGTAACTGTTAATTCTAAATTCTGAGTTACTGATCTATTTGTATATACATGGTCTTTCCCAGAAATTTCACGTATTTATGTGACAACTGAGACTCAGAGTTAGAGCTCTGAAGCTATGAAAGTCAGTAGTACCCCATACAGGAACTGTTTAAAAAGTTGAAAAGGGGATCAATGAGTAGAGACATGAAGGAAGCTGATCTGGATTGGACTAAGGTATATCAGAAGACTGGGTAAAGGATGATATCATCCATGTTTTAAAACTTCAACTTCTGTGTGAAACTAAAGGGAGAGATGTTTATTTGGTACAAAATTTTGGGTAGTGCATTTCCTAATTTAACTTGTATGGTCAGTTTACTTAACACCATAAGTACATGGAATCTTGAATAGAGCATTAGATCTTGTTGGTTTGTCCAGGTTAGTGTGATACCCTGATATATCTCAGAGAGATTTGGATAGTGAATAAAGAAGTATTTGCAAAGTTCCCTTGGGGGGATGGGGAGAAAGGGGGCAATATTCAACTCCCCCATTTGGAGAATTTCTGATATTCAAGCAAGCAGTGGGGAAAATCAAGTCAATAGGCCAAGCCCTCAATCTTGGAGGCTGCCCCTATGAAACTTATTCCTGCAAAGGACAGGCTAAGCCTACTTAAAATTAGGCCTAAGAGTCACCCTCAGAGAACCTCTTTTGTTGCTCAGATGTGGCCTCTCCCTCTAAGTCGACATGGCAAGTGAACTCACTGCCTTCCCCCTCTACGTGGAACATACCTTCCAAGGATGTAAACTCCCCTGGCAACATGGGACAGAAATCCTGGGATGAGCCAGGACCTGGCATCATGGGATTGAGAAAGTCTTCATGACCAAAAGGGTAAGAGAGAAATGAAGCAAAATTAAGTGTCAGCAGCTGAGAGATTTTGCAGTCAAGAGGTTATCCTGGAGGTTATTCCTACTCATTATATAGATATCCCCTTTTTAGTTTATGTGTATTGGAGTGGCTGGAGGGATGTACATGAAACTGTAGAGCTGTTATCCAGAAGACTTATTTCTTAAAGATGATTGTATAATGATATAGCTTTTACAACTTGACTGTGTGATTGTGAAAGTCTTGTGTCTGATGCTCCTTTTAGCTAGGGTATGGACAGATGAGTAAAAAATATGGATAAAAAAATAAACAAATAATAGGGGGAAGAAAGGTTAAAACAAATTGGGTAGATGGAAATACTAGTGGTCAATGAGAGGGAGGGGTGAGAGTATGGTACGTATGAGTTTTTTATTTTTTATTTCTTTTTCTAGAGTGATGCAAATGTTAAAAAAATGATCATGGTGATGAATATATGACTATGTGATGATATCGTGAGCCACTGATTTTATACCATGTATGGAATGTTTGTATATTAAGAATGTTCATATGTTTGCATGTTGTTTTATCAATAAAAATATTTTAAAAAGAGAATTCCTCAAAGTAGTAAAGATTATGTACCAAAAACCTACAACTAACATCAAACTTAATAGTGAAATAATAAATGCTTTCTCCCTAAAATAGGAGAGGAGACAAAGATCTCCACTTTTCTCAATTATGTTCAAAATTATACTAGATGATCCAATCAGAGCAAGAAAAGAAAAGAAAGAAAGAAGTAAAACTATCTTTATTCACATGAACATGTCTGCAGAAAATCCAATAGATCTACCAAAGAAGCTAATATACTTAATAAGTGTATTTGATACCATTGCATGATACAAAATCAATACACAAATATCAAAAACACAAAATAGTGAAAAAGCAAGTGGAAAGCATGTGGATAACCTATGAATTGAAAGCTACAAAATATTGCTGAAATAAATAATGAACACCTAAATAAATGAAAGATGTACTTTTTTCATGGGTAAGAAAAACCCAATAGTTAAGATGTCAATTATTCTCCAATGGATTTTCAAAATAATCATAATCAAAATCTCAACAGATTATTTGGGAAACTAATTCTAGAATTCAGAAGACCTAGAACCTCCAAAGCAACTTTGTAAAAGAAAAACAGAGTGGAAAGCTTAATACAGCCCTATTTAATAGTTATTATAAAGATAAAGTATTCAGGACAGCGTGGACTTGGTGTAAAGGCTAAAAAATAAATCAAACAAAAAAGTGTTTAGAAATGGACCCACTGAAATATGGACAACAGATTTTTTCCAAAGGTAATTCAGTGGATAAAAGTACAACCTTTTCAGAAAGTGGTGTTGGAACTCTTGGATAACCATCGGCGAAAAAATAAGTAAATAAAAGAAGTTTGATTCCTATCTTGCACCATCTAAAAATTAAAATAGGTCTCAGACCTAAATGTGGACAATTATAAAACCTTTAGAAGAACGAACAAAACCTTTATGACCTTTAGATAGGCACAGTTCTCTTAAATGAAACAAAAAGTACAATCCATAAAAAACACATTAATAAACTGAACTTCATCAAAATTTAAAACTCTGCTATTTGAAAGACATTAAGACAATGAAGAAACAAGCTGTAGATGGAGAAAAAATTTGCAAATCATATATCTAATAATGGACATATCTAGAAGAACTCTCAGAACTTAAGAATAAGATATGAAACAGCCTAATTCTGTACCTTGAAATTTATTGCTTTTTTGTATATATGTTATTTTGCACAAAAAGAAAAAAAAGCCAAGTGTGATGATGCGTGCACAGCTATATTAAAATAAATAAATAAATACAAGTCTTAGGATGAAAAATAAACAGCCTAATTCAAGATGTGCAAATAATTGGAACAAACACTTCACCAAATAGAAGATAAGGGTGGCAGATAAGCACATGAAAAGACGCTCAGCAGTGGTACTCATTAGGAAATGAAAATTAAAACCCCAATGACATCTATTACATTCCAAATAGAATAGACAAAATTCAAATCATTAACCATACCAAGTTTTGGCGGGTCTGTGGAAGAAATGATGCTCTTGCATTCTGCTAGAAGAAATGTTAAACTAGTACAACGGCTTTAGAAAATGTTGATAGCTTAAAAAGTTAACGATACACCTATCTAGCTATTCAATTTTTAGCTGTTGAACCAAAAGAAATGAAAGCATGTGTGTATACAAAGACTTACACTCTAACTCTCACAACAGCTTTATTTGAGACAGCCCCCAACTGGAAACAATCCAAATAGCCAACAAAAGTTGAATGCATAAGTGAATTGTGCTATATCTGGAATATTACACTGAAATGAAAAGAAATGAGGTGGCTTGCGCTGGGCCACTGGTACCTGGAGAATCCAGGCTGCGCATGTAGGTAGGCGCTGGTGTTGCTTGGCGCGAGGGAAGAAACCCAATCCTGTCTGCCCTTGGTTATTCGGTCTCCTAGCAACGGATGCAGCGGCCGGTGAAACAAACCTCTCAAGCCCCCGCCATCGCTCAGGAGTCAGGGTCCCCAGAATCCTCATGGAGGGCCGGAGGTGGGAATTTTGGCCTAGGGCATTGGAACCGATGCCCCTTGGCATGAACTGCAAGCCCTGGTACAAAGAAAAATTGCCTTCCAAGTGCTTCCCGAAGTACAAGAACAGGCTGAAAATCCCGACTTCCCTGGACAGCCGGCGATGGGTATTTGTGAAAGAAGGAGTGGACGACTTCAGGAAAGGCTGTCCATGTCACGAAGGTCTGATCACTCAAGCACCTAAAGAGAAGTTCCCGCCCATAATTTCTCACAGAGCTCCCCACCCAGCTCCAAAAAAGAGTTGGAAAAAGCCGGCCCCAGAAGCATCCCTGTTCTCCAAGCTCTCGCCAGCCCAGCTAGCCCGAAAGGCATTTGTAGAGGACATTGAAGCCCGCCTGGCTCCTCACCCCTTAGCTCACTACCCGAATCTGGAAGAACATATTCCGGTGGAGCTCTTATTAAAGGTGCTGGAAGTGCTTGATCCCGAGAAGAAGCTGGAAGACACATGGGCTTATTGTCGGGGCGAGAAGAAAAAAACAAAGGAACCCACAAAGCTTCCTAAAATGCGTGCTGCCCAAGTCTGCCTGGAACTTCCCAAGAAAACTCCCAGGATAAATCCAGACGACTGGCTTTCTGAAGAAGAGCAGTCAGGTGAAAATGATCTGCTCTATGAGTCTCTTACTCGAAAACGGGTACCCAAAGGAATTCGTGACTTCTGCAAATGGACTGCTAGTTTTGGAGATTTGGGCATTGATGAAGAATTTATCCTGAATCAGTTTATCGTTGAGTATGAGTACAAACCAACCCATAAAAAGCTCCACTTTAAGAACCTAAAAGATATTTCTGAAGAGCTAAAGTACACTGAGGACCTAAAATACACCGAGGACCTAGAGAAATTGGATGAGATAAAATTATCCTTAGAGGAACCAGACTGGGAGGAGAAACTCCAGAAATCCCGGCCTTCTTACAAACCCAGGCCCGTGAAGATGAGATATGGAGCATGGTACCTGCACCCCAAGTTGTGGAAAAGGCATAGAGACGATGAACCTTTGATCGACCCCAATTACGTACCTGAAACTGACGAGTTTGGATTTAGAAGGCAAGCTGAGGGAGAGCCGGACATTATTGAAGATCTTTATGGAACAATTGCCTTCAAGGATTTCATTCTCAACAAGGGATATAGGATGCCAGAGATCCTTGAGAGGCTCTTCATCAGGAAGAAATGGACATATGAATCTGTGAGGACTCCTATAATACTATCAAGAAAGACTAGCTTAAGCAGAGATGAATCTGAGGAAGATAATTAGACAGTGTTTTTAATTACTACAGACTTGTCTATTTACCTCTCTCATTTCATTAAACAGAATTTATTATGAGTTCCCCACTGAGTATGTGTATGTCTGATTCTGCAACATCCATAAATTTAGCGCCTAATGCTTATTAACATTTCTCAATGACCTTCAGCTGAGGTTCATCAATATTTTATATATTTTGTCAACTATGAAATCAATAGTCACATATATTCTTTTCACATTTTTGTAATATTCTGCATATTACATAGTCATAGCAATTATTTATAAAAATAAATACAAGCAGAATTACTCTTTTAAAAACAGGATTAACTAATGATGTCAGCTACAGCATGGGATGAGTCTTGAAATAATTGTACTGAGGAAAAAGACTTGTATAACTCCAACTTATAGTCAACTTTTAAAGATAGGAGCACGACGCTTATTTCATTAATCAAAAATTGAAATCTATAGCCCAAATACCATTAGTCCCATTTAATAATAAAATTTATATTGCTCCTTTCATAATCCCATCAATCTCCCAAGACAGGATTGAAAACAACTTTTCAAAATTATCAGTGAATCTTGTGTTATGCTATTTTATCTTACTTCCCACTTGAACATATTTCCAATTTTCATTATGTCCCTACACACTAGGAATGAGTGTTTCCATATCAGGTTACAAGTGCAGAATAGTGGGAAGCTTCAAGTCCTTGCAAATTAAGTTTGTAAAATAGATTTGCGTGGGTGCACAGGTGGTTCAGCGGTAGCATGCTCGCCTTCCATGCAGGAGACCCGGGTTCAATTCCCAGACCTTGCACCTCCCCCCCCCAAAAAAACACAATAGATTTCTGTGAGTAAGCTACACAATAACTTCAAAACTTCAAATAACCTTACACATCTATTCAAGTAAAAGTAATCTTTGCATTTCATGAATAATTTAAAATTTCACTCATAAATTTAAAGTAAGAAATCAAGCAACTTCTTTACATTTCCAAGATAGCAGCTAAAATTGCGCTGGGTAAATTTGAAACTAGAAAGGTTTGTAGTGCAGATATGAAGTGCAGTTTTGTTTCTAGCAACAAAAGAATCCATCTGTAAATGTGACCCTCTTTCAGTGCTCTTCCCACCAAAGGCCAATTTTATGATTCATCTTATTAAGACCTTGTGTTTTCAGGCAAGGACTCTCATTTTCCAGTTGCCTTTTACCGAAGAACTTATTATAATACCCTATAGAAAGAAGTCCCTGAGGCCTTCAAAATTTGGGAAATTCCCTTTCTTGTTTTATCAGACCTTAGAGAGGCCAGTACTGTGCCAGATGGCCCAATGTTATCTGGTTTCTCTGATTCTACCTTCAAAACTTGTGCTTGGTGCAGCAGTGTTCATAGTTACACTTTTATTGTTCAGTTTCTTTGACCAGGAGACACATCCGACAGAAGTCTGCCTGAGGCTGACTCTTCCTGTATTTCGTAGGGCATTTATCACTTTTAAAAAGTCTGAAGCGGATGTTACCTGTGTTTTAAATAATATTCAACGCGTTTGCTTCCCCCACCCCATTCATTCCAACAAACTCCATACCTATATGTTTTAAATTCTCAACTTCCTTTAAAACTCCTTTGTCTAGCTTACTTGTGTACATCATCTACCTTTTGGCTTAGATGTTGTTTTAGTGTCCTAGTCTGTGTGGGTAAATACCATGAAATGGTTTGGTTTAAACAAAGTGGGAATTTCTTTGCTTATGGTTTTAAGGCCTGGAAAATGTGCCAATCAAGGCATCATCGAAGTGATGTTTTCTTTCCAAAGACTGGCATTCTGAGGCATTCCCAAATTAATGTCTTTAGTCCTTAACTTACAACTGAACTCCAGACTGCTAGTCATTCCATCATATGATACCTTTACTAGGATGTGCAATAGGAATTAAAAATAAAACATGGGCACAAGAAAATTCACAATTTCTTATCTCTAAATTTTCTCTTCTTGCCATATTTCCCACCTTCGTATTTGTCAACATCATTCACTCAGTTACTCAGGTCATTCTCACTCGCCTACATCCAATCCATTGGTAATCCTTTCAGATATATTGTTAAAATGTATTCGAAACAAAGCATTTCTCACTCCTCCTTGTCCAAGACACTGTAATTTCATGCCTGACAATAACAAGAGTTTTTCACATATGCCCGTTATTGTGTTTTAAAAGTTACCTTCTATTTGTATATTTTTTACATGCTTTTATTATGAAGCAGTGTTGGATTTTGTCAAAAACCTTCATCGTATCTATTCAGATGATCATGTGATTTTTCTCTCTGTTCTGTTAATGTTGCTTATTGTGTTAACTGAATTTCTTATGTTGAATTGGCATTGCATTCCTGAGATAAATTTTACTCGGTTATGACGTATATATCTGATAATATTTTGTATTCTATTTGCTAATATTTTATCAAGGATTTTTGCGTATATTTTCAAATGGGAGATTGGCCTGCAGTTTTCTTTTCTTGCGATGTCTTCATCTGGCTTTGTTATTAAGGTAATATTAGCTTCATAAAATTAGTTAGGAAACATTCCCTTCTCTTCAATTTTTTTAAATGTGGGAGAAGGATTGGTGTTGATACTTTGAAAGTTTGAAGGAAGTCACCAGTAAAGCTATCTAGTCCTGGATTTTTATTTATTGTGAAGTTTTTTATTACTTTATATAGTACCTTTACTTGTTAACTCTGTTGATCTGCTATTTTTATTTGATTTAATTTAGATAAGTCACACATTTCTAAGAATTTGTCCATTTCTTCTAGATTATCTAATTTGTTATCACACAATTGCTCATAGGGTTCTCTTATAACTCTTTTAATTTCTATAAATTACCTGGTAATGTCCCTCTTTTCATTTTGGATTTTAGTTATTTGTGTTCTCTCCTTTTTTATTGGTCTAGCTAAGGGTTTTCCCATTTTATTGATCTTTTCAAAGAACCAAATTTTGGTTTCATTGAGTCTCTTAATTGTTTTTCTGTTCTCTATTTCATTTATTTCTAATCTAATCTTTATTATTCCTTTCCTTCTACTAACTTTAGATTTAGTTTGCTCTTTTTTATGATAGTTCATCCAGATGTAGGTTATTGATTTCTTTCTTTTTATTCTTTTTTGCACGGGCAGGCACCGGGAAACGAACCCGGATCTCTGGCATGGCAGGCGAGAATTCTGCCACTGAGCCACCGTCACATCCATAAATTTCAATATGTTGTGTTTTCATTTGTTTTGGTCTCAAGATATTTCCTATTCCCTCTTGCGATTTCTTCTTTGATCTATTGTTTGTTTAAGAGAGTATTGCTTAACTTCCACATATTTGTGAATTTTCCAGTTTTTCTTCCATTATCACTTTCTAGCTTCATTCCATTATGGTTGGAAATGATACTTTGTATAATTTCAGTCTTTTAAAATTTACTGAAACTTGTTTTGTGACTTAACATGTGGTCTATCCTGGATAACGTTGCATGTGCAATTGAGAAGAATGTTTATTCTGTTGTCTTTGGGCACAGTGTTACGTATATGTCTGTTACGTCTTGTTCATTTATGTTGTTGTTCAAGCTCTGTTTCCTTATTCATCTTCTGACTTTATATTCTATCAATTGATGAAAATGGTGCATTATACACCACTTTCTATTATCTATTTCTTCCTTCAGTTTTGTCAATATATGTATCCTGTGTTTTGGGGCCTTGCGATTAGGTGCATATATGCTTATAATAGTTATTTCCTTTTAGTGAAATGACCTTTTATTAATATATAGTGTGCTTCTTTGCCTATTATAACATTTTTTGACTTAGTCTATTTCGATTTTACCTGATAGTAACATAGCCACCCGGCTCTCTTATTTGCATGGAATGAATACTTTTTCCATCCTTTCACTTTCAAAGTGTTTGTATCTTTGAGTTTAAGGTGAGTCTCTTGTAAATGACATGCAGTTGTATCATGCTTTTTTACCCATTATGCTAGCCTGTGTCTTTTTTTTTTTTACAACCCTAAACTTTTATGTGTAGGAAAGTACACGTTCCAGGGGGCTGAGCATGGGCATTCCCCAAAGGAGGAGAAGTCCCCTGATGTTGGGAGTTCTGCATTGTAAGGACTTGAGGGGGCCCTTCCCCCTCTGGTCATACCAATAAGGGATTGATAAGCTGTATTTTTTACTGGTTCTTTTCAGGTGCCTGAGTGAGGGCTAAGTGTGTGGCAGCTAGGTGAGAAAATGCCAAAAGTAATTTATTGTTATAGGCCTTAGGGCTACTTTCCCCTCCTTCTTTCCCTAACTAACCTGCCTCATTTTCCTCTCAGAGAATTCCATCCCTTAATCGTAAGGGGTACTGAAGGGAGGTGGTCAGTCTTCTGTAACTGCTTCCTGCTGACAGAAGGGGCCTTGTCCCTGTTTATAATGGAAGAAGAATTCTCTGGCTATGATATCTAATGATTCCTCTGGGAGGATATGGTTTTTTTTTTTGCATTTTTCTTGTTCTGGTGTGATCCCCTGATTGTCTGTCAACGTCTTATAAGAGTGTCTTATCTGTACCATGACTTGTGCTGTTACTATCAGAATGCAGCATACTGAGAGAGAGAGACAAAAATCCACAAAGCCGAGGAAAGAACTAGGGTGGCTAGTCCCATTAAACAGAAAAGGTTGGAGTGAATAATGGTACCTATCCCATGTTGCAGAAACTGGAATAAATCAAATGGGAAGCTTTAGGACTGGGTGGACAATCAAGTGACCTAGTCTCTAAGGGAGCTACTATCCTGTGGTTTCTTTGAGATCTGATTAACATAATACAACAATCCTGCCCAGGAATGCACATGTTCCTCCACGGGCTACTGTAAGACCATCTAGGGCTCTGGTTTTGGATAATGAATTTACCTGGGATTGGAGAAGGATTACTACGGTCGCTGTTCATTTGATGCTAGTGGCTAGTTTGAGGGAGAGATTATCGTGGATCCACTCTGCACAGATTATTCCTGCAGCTCTGGTAGTTACAGCTCCCCCAATCCTGATGGTAGGTGCGTTAGTTAGATTCAGTTGTCAACTTGGCCAGGTGAGCATACCTAGTCTTGTTGCTGCGGACATAAGCCAACGGTACGTGAACCTCATCTGTTGCCAATTACATCTGCAGTCAGCTAGGAGGCGTGTCTGCTGCAATGAGTGATATTTGACTTAATTGGCTGGTGCTTAAATGAGAGATTGCAACGTAGCACTGCTAAGCAGCTCAGCATTCCTCATCTCAGCACTCGCAGCTCAGCCCAGGCCTTTGGAGACACAGAAAGAAGTCACCTTGGGGAAAGTTGTTGGTTCCAATTCCCTCTCCTACTGTTCTGGTTTGCTAGCTGCCAGAATGCAACACACCAGCGATGGATTGGCTTTTAATAAAAGGGGATTTATTTTGTTGGTTCTTCAGAGGAAAGGCAGCTAACTTTCCACTGAGGTTCTTACGTGGAAGACACAAGACAGTCTCTGCTGGCCTTCTCTCCAGGCCCCTGGGTTCCAACAACTTTCCCTGAGGTGACTTCTTTCTAAAGTACATGTTCTTGACCAACACAGGGGTATCTAAAGTATGCTTTATGCCCACAAAGGAAGAGTCCTCTGTGATCAGGTTCCAGTGAGAGAGTGAATGTTAGGTTGCTTACTGGTCTGGACGATGTGGTGCTAGTTGCTAGTGTGTCCACCTGGAGTTCAATTTGCTTGTGGGGGATCCATGTTCCACTGCATGCTAAATGACAGGGCCCTAGGGAGTTGTCATTAGAATCAAACATAATGTCTCAATTTCTATACCAGACCATTCCTGGCATTCCTGTCAGGTGATTATAGAGTTTGGCGCAAGCACTGGACACAAAGTCTGAAGATAATACAGGGAATTTGCATCTGTCCCCTTGTGAACCCTGTCAAGACTGGATAGATCCCTCTGGGAGTGTAATTTTCCTGGGGAACTTAGAAATGGTGAGTGTGTGCCCCTTGTCATAAATGATAGTGCCTTTTCTCTAGTGGATGATATTGTGGCTAGTGCTGAAGGTGATGTAGGTGAGGTCTTCAGTGATCTAAAAGTAGGTGCAACTTAAATAGGCAGGCAGAAGCCCATAGTTTCATTTCAGTGGGCAATACTTCAGACTGCCCCCAATAAGGAACACACATCTGGCAAGATAGATTAAAGATATTAGGTGCTCCACCTTAAGGTAAGGATGAGTTTGCTTGTGAATGAAAGGAAGGTAGAGGATGTATATAAAGCTTAAGGCTTGTAGATCGTTGCTTAGTAGACGGCTTCGGCACCCAGGGACTGCTAGAAACTCATGACTTATGAGAGCATACCCTAGTCTACAAATTTAAGGGTGCTGTGAAGTGATGGGTTTTGTATTTCCACTGACCGATACCGTGGTACAAGTCTTTGATGACAAGGCTCCAGAGTGATCACTAAGGACAGAGTAAGTGGCTCCCATATCAATTAACAAGTAAATAATCTTAATTGCTACATCAAGGGTCACCTGAGGCTCCTCCATGGTGATGGCCAGCTATGAGGTGGGAGCCAGTTGGGACTTTGGGCCCTGTTTTGATTTGCTAAACCTGCCAGGATGCAATATACCAGAAATGGCACAGCTTTTAAAAGGGGGAACTTATTAAATTGCAAGTTTACAGTTCTAAGGCCATAAAAATGTTCAAACTAAAGCATTCAGAGAAAGAAACCTTGACTCAAGAAAGGCTGATGGGCCCAGAATACCTCTATCAGCTGGGAAGGCACGTGGCTGGTATTTGCTGGAGTCTTCGACTTCTGGTTTCAGATAGCTTCTCTGGGGGCATTTACTTTCTGGATCTCCAAATGTCTTGGTCTTGTTTTGACTCTGAACTCACTCCAAATGTTTCCCCTTTTAAAGGACTCCAGTAAACTAATCAAGACACATCTTAAATGGGTAGAGTCACATCATCATCTAATCAAAAGGTCACACCCACACTTGAGTGGATTATATCTCCATGGAAACAATCTAATCAAAGGGTCCCACCCTACAATATTTAATCAGGATTAGAAGAGCAAGGCCTTTCTCGGATACATAACAACTTCAAACCAGCATAGGTCCCTTGAATCTTCACTCGAGGCCATCACTGCTGCAAGATCTCCCCCCTTCTCTCCTCAGAGCTGAAGACAGTCCCTTTTCCAGTGGCCTTCTTTTTGAATTGAGGACAAGGGTCTGGTGGCCTTTCCAGGTCAGATCACACTTTGCTCTAATGTCCCAACTTTCCACATTTGAAAGAACTGCCTTTCTGTCCTGTTTGGCCTTTGGGTTACCCTCAGGGCATAGGGCGCTTTTTACACAGCAACTATTAAATAAATGAGCCTTTCTCTTGCCCTGTTGTCAATTCCACTGGACCTTCTCCAGTCCTTCAACTCTGTCTCTAGTATTAAAAACATTAAGTCAGTATCTAGCACTTCATTCAGGGGGGTCTGCGGTCCTATAGCCATTTTCTGCAATTTCCTCCAAATATCTGGGTATGATTAGCTAATAAAGTAAGTCCCTAGTAAAATTTGCTGTTCCTGGGAGTTAGGGTCTATGTTGGTATATCTCTTCAAGGCTTCTACTAAGCATCCCTGAACATAGCAGTGTTCTTATTTTTCTCCTGGACTACTTCTCTATTTTTGTCAGAACTTACTGGTTTGTAAGGGTGCATTTTTAAATTCCTGCTATAAGATAAGCAATCATATGGTCTCAGTGACTTAAATATGCCTGCCATTGTTGGTAGTTCCAGTTGGGGTCATTATTAGGGACTACAGTTGCTCCTACTGGGTACTGATTTGGCTGAGCTGCTACTAGATTATTTGCATAGGTTTGGGCTTTTGCCCAGATACGGAGTTTTTTCTTTGGGGTGCAGCAGTTGGACATATTGATATTGATGTCCCCCCCCAGGTTGTGTCAAAAGAGATTGAAATTGAGGTGGATGGAAACTGCATTCAGTATAGATTTGTCTCTCTTCAAGTGGGGCTCGAGGGGGCTGCCATTTTGTGATCCCAACCCAGTGCAGTTTTTGGTCACCCCAAGAGATCAGCCATGATGAATCATCATCCCCTACTCTTTTGGATTCTTTGAGCTAAGTGACAGAGATTATTTGCCCCTTCTGGACTCTTTATACTGTGCAAGTAATAAAGGGATTGTCTGCTGAAAGTTTCTGTTGTACTCTGAACCTATGTTCCCAGCACGTACTGTTGCAGCAACTTGCTCCACCCCCCATACCCCATTACTCTTTACATTTATTGTCTACTGAGACATCAAGCTTTTGTGAATTGCAGAGATAGGGATGGGAACACAGAGATACATTTTGGTTTGGAAATTTTTTTAAATTTATTAACACAATAAAAAATTAATAGAGAACTAAACCAATCTGTAATTAAACTGTTCCTGATAAGAAATAAAATCAATTTGGAAAACAATACTCTATTTGTGTGAAACAGGCCCTTTCATATTTGCAGAACCCAAGGCATAAGGGTGACTAGAGGCCCACAAACTTTTAAATATTTAAAAGTTATATATCAAGCAAAACAAAGTTCAATAAAATTCATTCTGTTCTCCTACATTGATAAATACACCTTGTTACCAACAAAATTTAAAATTATATGAAAAGTTGTGATATTTTATATATCTGAAAGTGAACAAAATAATGAAAACTATTGAATTTATTATTACTTGTATCTTTTCTGTTTATGGACCAGCAGTTTCTGGATAAGAAATAAATATCAGTACCGATAATTTTTTAAAAACGATAAGAGATTGAAAGGGGCTGAAATTTTCCAGCATTGCCCTTCTAAAAAACTCCTTAGCTACTATTTACATCGAGCTAAATTGGTCATAAAGACTAGTTTATATTGGGGCCAGGCCATATTACGGAAAATTCTTTTTAGGCCATTTAGTTGGAAAGTGTCCCAGTGTTTCAGGAGGCATTTAAGGGGAGAGTTGGTAGGGATAGAGGGAGAATTACCCATGTTTTGCTGTTCTGCTCGTTGTGTTTCTGCCTGTGGGGAGAAGAAAGAGAAAGAGAAAAGAAGATATAAAAGAGAAGTGTGAGTCTTCATTGAAGGCTCGTGATTAAATCTCTATGAAAGACGCAAGCTTTGGGAGGAGGAGTCTTCATGGAAAGCTCCTGATTGAGCCTGTAGAGTGACTCAAGCCTTGGGCCCGGCTTGACCAACCAGGCAATGTGATATCTGGGCATCCCCAGAGTTTCCACCCTTGATCAGACATCCCCGGGACTTATAAGTATGCAAGCACAGGATAGGAAAGTCCTCAACATTTAGGCAGGAGAACTCCTCCTTAAAGAGAGTCCCTAAAGATATGTGACAGTTCTGTAGACAGTATAGAAGGTTATGGAGGGATTGCGCTTTGTGAGGGGCAGAAGTCTGACACCATGCAAACGTGAATTATAAATTAAGTGCCTGACTGAACTGGGATCCAAATGGCAAAGTAGGAGGCACCTAAATAAACATCCAGTGTTTGAGAGGGTCATCTAAGCCTTGTAAATGTGACATTCATGACATGGGGTGAAAACATTCTGTCCTGGGATCGCCACAGGCAGCAGAGCTCCTCTACCACTTATGAGTGGGGTAGTGGGGCTCCACAACGTGACAGAAGAATTCCTCTTGTACTTTGACCTGAAATTCTAAGCTAATCTCACACCTCCCCCATCTTTCTGCACCAAACCCCTCCCCCTTTAGCTGGTTCATTCATATTTGTTCAAGGTTTTAAGAGGCCCTGAGAGCAGAGATAGGTGATTCAGAAAGAATGAGACCTGGTCTGAACTTGGATTTAGAGGTTGGAAATGAGGGCAGTGGGGCTTTAGAGTTTCTACACCCTTCTTTTAATTGTTTTCAACTACTAGATCTATTTCACTTAAAGCTGTGACCTGGACAATTAAAAAAAGTTCCGGCAGCTCCAGGGAAATTCCAGGGGCAGTTTCTTTCCAATGTCCAGGCTTAATTACAGCAATTATAAAAAACAAGGCTTTGAATCCTGCTGCTCAGAGAATACTAATTTACCAGAGTGTGGAGGTGGAAAGAGAGAGACTCACGCACAGCACATAGACAGGCCAGCAAACTCCCGAGTGACTTAGAGAGCTCCTTCAGTTAAGCCCCAAAGAACAGCATCAACCATTACTCATTTAACCCTTGAATCTGTGAGGAGCTCGTCCTCTTGGGGAGGGGAGTCACAGTTAAACAAGTGGGTTGAGATTATGTTCTGTGGCTGGAGAAGAGAGAAGAGGAAAAAGATGGATAGCAATACTCTTACCTGTAGTAGGTGCTATCAAGTCCCTTCATGGTTGCCAAGCTAATAGTAACAGACAGCCCTGAGATCTCTCAGAGAAACTGAAATCTCAACCGAGGGCTGGTGCCATGAGGATCGCAGGAAAGAAGTCAAGGACTAGTCAGTGTGTACAGTGGAAAGTTTAATAAGTTTAATGATGACTGAGAGCCCCGGGAGTTCTTGGCTGGATGCTGAAGATATGGTAGGTACAACTGCACCAGGGCCTCTGGTAAAGGAAACATCAAGATATACTTTTATTTTCTGGAATGTGTTATATACCTTCTTTTCCATCGTGCCTGGCATAGAAACCATGGCTGTGTTAGTCATATGGAAGTAGCATGGATAAATTCATCTCTCGAGGTAAGTAAAGCCACAAACTAAATGGAATTGGTTTGCATGGTCAGTAATACCTGTGCCATGGGTCCCTGCTCTTTGATCATTAAATAGGGGTTCAGGATAGTGTCCTCTTTTCTACGCATCATTTGAGTAACTACGGAATTATTTGTGTGCATAATAAAACATATGCCTGTAATTAAAAAAAGATTTATAGCATCATTCATTCAACAAACAGTTGCATCATGAGAGAGAAATTGCTATCACAAGGAAGAATTGAAAGAAAATGAAGTAATCGCTCCTGTAGCTTAATATTTTGCAACATGGGAAACCTGTGATTTTTAAACTATTTTCTCATTAATTCTTCTTTTGCCAAAGCACAGAATTTAACTTTTTGAATCAAAGTATATCCTGCTCAAAAGGGCAAAGTATTGTATCCCAGTTTATCTAATATTTTGGAAAAAAAGAAACATTTTGCATTTTCAACAATCCCGGTGAAAATAAAGACTGTGTAATTATTAAATAGTGCTAACCAGGTTAATTATATTCAGATTAAAATTGTTTTAAATAATGACTTGCTTGGACTGTTAAGATAGGTTACAGTAAGCTGTAGCAATTTTTCTCTGTTAAATTTTCCTTTGGTGAATTATATAAATACTGTAATCAGCAATTTTATTGCAGTGTCACATAAGAGGTAATAAAACCATTGGGAAATTTGGCTCTAGAAACATCTAGTTTAACAAAAACAAATGAAATATTATTTCCCACATCTGAGAATCTGCATGACAGAATATTAAGAGTATTGACTTTGGGGTGAGACAGAAATTACTTATTATTCCAGCTCTCCAGTGTTCTTATCCTGTGACTATAGGCAAGTTGCTTTGCAGAATATCAGTTTCCTTCTTTCCAACTTGCAATGCCAATACCTATTTCACCAGGATTTTTGAAGATTAAATGAGGTATGAATGATTGTAAATGTCTCGATTATAAATTAATTTTACCTCTTTACTCCTTACCACTTGGTAGTGAGGGATATTCCGGTAAGTATACAATACCTTATTGTTTTAAACTGCAAAAGTATAACGAGGAAGCCTAAGGAAAAATCAAGCAAAACCTGATCACTTTCTCTAATTCTAATGTTTATACCTGATAAATATGACCAAGGAGCTAATAAATTGAATAAGACTGTTGTACCAATAAACCTCCCTATTCAAGTCATTTGAATATATATTGCAAATAAAATTAGACTAGACCCCATAAAATATTGAGAAATGAAGTTGATCCCAAGCCATGGAAAAATATACCACTTTTCTATATAACATAAGTTTTGAACTCAGTGGGAACTAAGTGATGTGTGCCTTACTGAACATCAAAATGTAAATGATATCAGAAATACGTTCCATGTTGATATTCAAAAACACATATTCTCAAGCAATGGTTTGAGGATTAAAATATTAATCTACATTTTATGCCATTGTAATCTAGAAAGTGACCATTTTGCTTTCCCATTGTCAAATTCTTCAATGGAAAGAATTGCTGAGTAAGGAGGAAATAAAGGACATATCACGAATATCATCAATTCCACAATATTTACTGCTTCTTTAAGAGCCAAAAAGCATAGGACTTACAAGTTATCCCAGTTAGGGACAACTGTGATCTGAATGTACATGGAAATGCATGTCCATGCTATAGAATCAGAGAGGTAAATTGCATCCTGTATTTTTTCTACCCTAAAATAATTTCTAAGCCAGAGAAAACGAAAGTTTAGATCATTTAATGCAATTAAAATCACTGTATTTCTATTAATTTTCAGAAGCCAGTCTAGTCTAATGTGAGAGAAAGATAATTGACAGAGAAACACAGTTGTACATATTAATCATTAATATATTAAATAACGGTATTAATATACTCAATAATATGTACATATATGTCAGTTGAAGAGGTCCTTATGACAGTTCAGTACCCACATTAAAGGCAGCAGTGATAAGTTTCATTTCTCAATAAACACGGGGGGGAAGAGACATAATTGTCATGTAATTAACAAATTTGATGTGAAATGAATAGTATTGTAGGTATGAGGAGGGATAAAGTAATAATAGGAAGGTAGCAGAGCAGCTGCTTAAACTCCACAATAAAAAAAAAATAGAATTATTTACTAATTCCTAAATGTATAATTTAAATTTGATCCCTAGTGGACTCTAGCTTTAAATTAAACACTTGTTTAAAATAATGATTCTGTATTATTTTACAGAATATAAAAAGGTTATCTGTAACCTTTATCTCCAATTCTTTGTAAGGTGAACGTTGTTGACAGCTAGATATGATTCTAATTATTCCTCATCATCCAGACCCTTTCTCTTGGGGATGAGGGTTGGGGGGTAACTAACTTCTAAAAATCACTCTAATCTACTATACATTATATGCTTGCATTCCTTCATTTCTTTAAAAAGAGCAAATTCAGCATTGTGAAATATCAAATTGTTCACAATAAGGTAAAGAATACCAGTATTTGTATTCAATAGGCTAAAGTAACTCTGTGAGATCTACTACTCATCACACGTTATTATTATTGAGCGCTTTTGGGGATGCAAACAAAATACACGTCAGGTCCCAACCCAAGGTCCTGTGGGTATGAACCCATTTGTAAATGGGACCTTTGAATATGTGATTAGTGAAGGTGTGCCCCAACCGAATGAGGGTGAGCCTTAATCCAATATAACTGAAATCCCTATAAGCAAAGAAAGTTGTATGCAGAAAGAGAAGCCATAAAGAGCAGACAGAAGCTAGACGTCAACCAAACCAGGGAGAGAAAAAAGAGGACTCTACCAGGTGCATTGCAATGTGACGGAAAAGCCAAGAAGCTCCAAAGATCGCCAGCCAGCCTGAAGATGCACACCCCAGGAGGAGCAAGCCTTCCAGCCTCTGAAATCAACAAATTTCTGTTGTTAAGCCAACCCATTGCATGGTATTTGTTTTAACAGCCAATAAACTAAAATAAGCCCCCACTAGAGAAATACCTGTAATGGAAACAACTATGCATAGTCTAAGGGATAAATATCAGACATTTATACTTTAAAAATTTAGACCTTATTCAGACCTTACAATTTTGTTAGCAAGGCAAAACAGATATGCTTGAAATTAAATAGCAACTCAGGACAAAAACATAGGAAATGTCTAAAGCCTATACAAATGTATCCATTTTATAAGCTACCTTTTGAAATTTAGTCCCTATTTCTCAGACTAATCTTTTGGATTTATTGATTCAGAAAGCTATTCATATTTTGAAATTGCACTACCTGCTAACACCTCCACCAGAAATAATATGAATGAGATTTCGGTGACTAATTGGAAAAGAAAAAGGACAGAATAAAAGGGAAGCAAACCAGGCTTTTAACAGAAAAGCTTAAACAATTAAAGTGAGATGTTATATAACCAACAGACTACTTTCTCAAGTTCAGCATACTTGTTAAAATAGCTGCCATGTATTGATTGCAACCAGTGAGGTAAGCGCAATATTAGTGTCATCGTAAACGCATCACCTAAATTAACACTTATAACATCTCACTCATATCCCTAGTTCCATTTTTCTCATGAGTAAATCACTACATACAAGTTCACACAGCTTGGAAAGGATGAAGTCAGGCTTTCAACTGAGGACTATTTGACACAGAGCCCCATTTGATTATCACCTCCTAAGAAGTGAATAAAAATATACCTATTGCATTCATTCTGTAAGCAAGAACCTTAAATGAAGGAGCAGTACACTGAGAATATAGCTCAAGAATTATCTCAGTTTCCAAGGCTGTTATTGTATCATGTAGCTATCCATTATAACTTTTTGCCAACTGCCAGAATATGTACTATTATAACTAAAATGAATGTAAAAGAGGGACTTCAATTTACGGAAATATGAGGTCACACAATGTAGGTGTGTGGTCATTGCTCAGATTTGGGTGCTTTTACCTGTGTAACACAAACGTTTATAAAATGACAACATGCTGTTTAAAAGTTTTGGGTTATAGGCTCTTTTCAAGAAGTAAGCGTCTCAGGGGTGTGTGTCTCATTTAGCTCTTCTTAACATAATACCTCCCTGATGGCTCCTTTTCCTGGTTAATGATCAACCACAGCTATATATCTTTTTAATGCGGATATCAAATTTGTGTTCTGCAAGATGGTGATGGCAGCAGTTAGCAGCAAGTTTTACATTTATTTATTTATTTTCGTTTCGCTTTTTAAATCTTTTTTTTAAGCAAGCCATATTACCAATAGCTTACAAAATTTACTGTTTAAAACAAGAAGCTTATTTATTCCTGCAGAAGAAGAAGAAAAAAATAGTAAAGGTCATATAATTCCATTATTTAATAACTGTAGTTCAAGGAACTACAATGCAGCTAAGATTTACATATGAAGGGGCTTTCAAACACTTAATCATATGAGCTAAGACATTAAAATAGATACAGTTATAACTCTCATTTTGACTACAGTGAAAAGATTTCCAATGCTTCTGAAAATGTTCTGTGGATCTTGTGGTGGAAAAAAGTCTGCAAATATTTCTGCAGTTTGGCCACAGAACAGGCAACATCCTGTAACCCAAATCAGCTGACTTTATTATTAAGACATAGGCAAGTCGATGCATGTTGACTGATTGATTCCACCTTTACAAAATATTTCTATGGCCCTCTGTTGATCTGATTATAAGAAATTCTATACAGGAAATAATATTACACTGTGGTTTTTTTAAGACCTTGTAGACAGTCATCCTCCATATAGACAGTTCTTAATTGAGTGCTGTTTTCCTAGTCATGGTAAGGAGGAAAGCTGAAATAAACTTAGTCAAGCTTTTCAATAATGATTGCCCTTCAATTCCCCTCATTTAAATCATTTGAATCACCTAGGTAAAAGACAGTCAACCTTCCAATCACCAAAGCAAAGAAGTAGAAAATATGTTTCAAAATCCTGGAAGAGGGGTGGGCCACGGTGGCTCAGCGGGCTAGAATGTTCACCTGCCATGCCAGATGACCCGGGTTTGATTCTTGGTGCCTGCCCATGTAAAAACAAAAGCAAAAATAAAAATCTTGGAGGAGGAAAGGAATAGAGCAGTCATAAATTAATGATATTCCCTTATATTTGGTTTCAGAAGGTACCTCAACATATTTAACACAGAGACATTAGAAAGTTCTAGAAATATACCACGGTAATTTGAAGAAAATTCCATTGTAAGCAAACACAAAAATATATTTCTAATGCAATGTATTCTAAAGTGGTATTGTTCTGTTTCTTAAACTGCCCTGTTCTTTGACATGTTCCCTAAATAATATGTGCTTTTAGTAAGATAAATCTGGGAAATTTACCACATGACACCATTTCTTAGAGTATCCCAATGTCCTGCATTTATTAAATGCCCTCTGCAATCATACGTTCAAGAATTATGTTTAATATTTATTAAACACAGGGTTTCCCAAACTCATTTAATCTCAGAATCACAGATTTTTTTCAAGTAATAGCTTTTAAGCTTCACAGATCAAGTGGGACAGCTTCTGGAAAACATGAAGCTAAATGAATGTTATCTGTATTTACTATTTAACTTCAGCAAGCAATTTTAAATTAAAACATTTCTTTATTTTAGAAATTCAAACATTAAATTAGAATTTTTGAAATTTAAACCTTCAGAATATTATCTGAATAAAGCAATGGATCAGGCTAAAGGGAAATAAAATCTAGGAATGTTGAAGCAGAAGGTAAAGAGATGGAAGATATGCGAGATAAATAAGAAACGTGGTGACGAAGCCCAACACAAGACTAACACAAGTTCTAAAATCAGAGAACATAAGGAATAGAAAAGAAATAATCAACTAGCCAGATATCTCTGAGTTGAGGAAAACCTAAGTTTTCAGACTAAATTAGATCCATGGAGTGGAGTACTGAGTTCAATAGATAAAAAAGGATCCATACTAAGAAGCATGCTAATAAAATTTCAGAATTGTAAGAATAAAGATGTTCTAAAAAGATTTCAGGGAAGAATTAAAAGATACTTAAAATGATTAAGAATCAGATGGGTATCCAAACTTGTCAGATATGCTGAATACCTGATGTAAATAGAATAATGCTTGAGTGAAGCTGTTTCGTACTAGCAATTCATATCCAGTCAGATAATTAATTCTGTGGAAACAAATATGCAAATGATAGGCTAGTTTTCCCATCATGTGCCCATATTTTTACAAAAATTCTAGAATTACTTTAGCAAAATGATAAAAAAGTAATTAGATGAGATATTTTAGACAGTGGTGGCAGAACATGACCCATAAGAAGGAAAGCTCGCTCCAAAAAAATAAAAATAAATATAATAGACCTTGAAAATTATGACATTTTCCTTTTGAGCAGTAGGCAATTAGTGATGCAGAATTACACCTCTGCATATACTTCTGAATTATAGATCTGCAGTGGTTAATTTCATGTGGCAACCAAGCTAGGTTATGGTGTCCAGTTGTTTGGTCAAGCAGGCACTGGCGTGATTGTTACTGTGAGGACATTTTATTGACAGATTTATATCATCAGTTGGTTGATTTCATCTATGGCTGACTGCATCTACAACCAACAACAGAAACTTCCTTCAGCAATGAGAGAAGACTGATCCAGTTGGAGGTCTTAAAGGGAGAACTAATGCTTTCAGCACTCAGAAAGAATTTCTACCTCTATGTCAGCCAGCCAGCGTCTCCTGGGGAATTCATCATCATCTTCATTGGAGCTCAAAATGTGCGGCTTCTCCTAGGGAATTCAACATTATGCTCGAGTTCCCAATTTGTGGCCTGCTCTATGGAATTCAAACTTGCCAGTTCCTACAGTCACAAAAGCCAATTCCTATAATAAATATTTGTGTGTGTGTGTGTGTGTGTGTCTGTTTTTCTGGAGAACCCTGACTAATGTAGGATTCAATTGCAATTCTTGATTTCCCTTTGAATAAGATCAGCTAATACTGCTTTTATATGTTAAAATTCATTTTATTTTAAAATTTAGAACCATACCATATGTAAATATGGAAGACACTGTTTCAATTATAATATAGTGTGGGGCTTAATAAAATAAAATAAAACTGATAATTTAACAAAAATTGAGAGTTAGTTTTTAGGTATACTGGAAAACAAGATGAGTGGGCTAGTTTCTTCATATTTCATGGTGACAACTCAGTAGATACCATCTGAAGTTGACAGAACGTATTTTAAGTACTTCATTTGAGGTAAATAGTTGATTAACTAAAAATAATAATACAGCTAATTTTAAGCAGGAAGTGAAAGACTGAAGGGAGATAGAAAGGGCTTGCATTCATTATCTATTGCTGCATAGCTAATTAATCCAAGCTTAGCACTTAAAGCAACAATAGTATCTGGTATTTTCTGTGGGTCAGGAATCTTGGTGCAGCTTAGCTAGGACTGCTGGCTCAGGGACTTTCACAGGCTGAACTTAGGTAATGTCAGGGATAGCTGTAGTATTAGGGCTCAACTTGGAAGCATGTGCTTCTAAGTTTACTAATGTGGCAATTAGCAGGCCTCAGACTCTAACTGGCCGGGACTTTAGCCACATACACCAATTCCTTGGAAAATGGGATTCTCTACAGGGCTACTCACAACATGGAAGCTTGCATCCCCAAGAGTGATGGCTGACAGAGAGAGTGAAAACACCCAAGACTGAAATCACAGACTTTTTTTTCAGTCTAATGAGGAAATGACTTGCTATCACTTTTTCTGCATTCTATACATGGGAAGATAGTTGTTATGTCCTTCCCACACTCAAGGGGAGATAATTACAGAAGGGCAAGACTACTAGGAAGCAGGGATCATTGGGGGCCTTTTAAAGGCTGCCTACCATAGCGACTAACAGACAATGAATGATTTAACTTTCAAAACGACAATCAATAGGCAATGTCTGAAGAAGAATCAAACAGAACTCTAAGCAACCTTGTTCTTGGAGGAGTCAGGTTTTGCCCCTTGTTGTTCAGAGAGCAGGCCATCACTCCAATATTCAGAGATGGTGGGGCCTATGCCCTGTCATTTGCAGAGAGCCTGACCACCATCATAATGCTTAGAGATGGTGGGGCCTGTGTCTTGGCATTCATGGAGAGCCTGGCCACCAACCCAATGCTCGGAGAGGTTGGGGTCTATGCTCTTGCATTTAAGAAGAGCCTGGCAGCAATTCTGATGCTCAGAGAGAGTGGGCCTCCACCCCAGTATTTGGGAAGGAAATTGACACAGCGCAAGTACTTAGAAGGGGTTAAGCTGCGTCTCCATCATGCCTGGAGGAAACACCACCAACCTTGAAATCTAATAGAGTTTGCCTTGCTGGGTGTTTGGACTTGTTTGGGACCCATGACCCCTGTTTTCTTCCAATTTCTTCTTTCTAGAATAGGAATGTTTATCTTATATCTGTCCTACCATTGTATATTGGAAGCAAATAACTTGTTTTCTAGGTTTGACAGGTCCATCAGATGGAGAAGAATTTTGCCCTGGGATAGACTGAAAATTATAATGATCTTAAACCAAAAAAGCATTGTAAACAAATTGAGAAAAAACCCAAAATATTGTAAACAAGTTGATTACAAGTAGAAAGAGAACTGAGGAAAACACGCTTTTGTAGCAACCAGTCATTTGTACAAAGAAATTATACGGCTGGCTTGACGACAGCCAGTTGGGCATTTCTTTGAAGAAAACTCAATGCAGTCACTGTTTCAAAGAGTATCAGGTAAGAAGCAGACTGAAACCCAGCCAGCTCCAACTCTGAACTCCAATGTACGTGCTATAATGAAAGATTTGCTGCTGTTCTCCCAGATGTTTTGCAACCAAAGCAGCGCCTCCTGCCATGGGTTTTGAAACCTCCACTCAATGCCACATTGGATGTGGATCCTAAGACCAATCATTAAAGGTATCCTTTTTTTCTATCCTTTTTTTTTATTCTATCCTTTTTTAATTTCCATCCTTAGGCCCATGGGCTTTAGATACCCTGATATTCTCCATCTTTAAATATATTGTGTGCCCTTGACCTAGCTACTGTTCATTGTCTGTACTGGCAACATGCAATTAAGCAAGCAAATAGATTGCACTGTACAAACAAACTGGAGTCCTGTTGGATCTGCGTACAAGTGCTAAATTCACTTTTGATTTCGACCTGCTTGTTTGTTATGATAACTACATTTACTCAACAATTGGGCGTAGTCAGCAGGATCCCAGTAACAATGGCAAATTCCTCATTTTGGCACTACAACTGATTCTAAAAACAAAAATAAAACCTTATAGGTCGTAAGAATTGGTCAGCCTCTGCCAGCCGTGTTCTCAGTGCTTATTTGGAATTTTGTATGTTCTTATTTTAATTAAAAAACTTGGAGGAATACTCAAAATGACAAAAAAATAATTGTAAACAAGTAAAAGGGGTTAAAAAATAGCTTCTTTGGAAGCCAATAGAGGACCTAATAAGACAAAAACATGTAATTACATACCTCTACCAGATGTCAGCCTGACCACCTGACCCTAAGAAGAATGAAATATCTCCTTTATTACTGGGAGCAATAAGCAACACAGACTAAGACAGAAAAAATGAAAAATTCTGGGAAGAAGGACTGTGTCAAAATGACCAATCCCAAAACCTGACACATTTGCCCCAGATAATGACCCAGATCCCTTTCCAGGCAATGGTGACAATCTGGATAAGTGATATAACCTGGATGGATGGATGGTGAGACCCATGACTAATGTTAAAACTACTAAAAGCAATAATGAAATGACCCTATTGCAGTAACAGAGCTGAGAAGATTTGCCAGACAAAAATTCTTCAAATTAAGGCAAAATTTCTTGCAAAATACAGAGACAATGGAAACCTGGTGGCTATTAAATCTATAGTGCAAAGGTGGATATAATTTGCCTCTAGCAGACAGCAAATTAATACAATTAGGAGACACATTGAATGATGCTAGAATGAACCAAATAGAAGTTTTGGAGAAAAACATCCAGAAATAGAAAGATCACTGACTGATTGGATGCCTAGAGACTAGAAATTAAGGTGGCCTTTACGAAATTTAACAGGAGCTGAAACAGGGACTTGGTTCTCTGCTGAGGATGCCACTAATATCTTGTTGAAGCTGGGGCTATTGACAATGATTTATGACGGTCGTCCTAATAGTCCATTAGAAGCAGAAGCAACAGCCCAAATTACGAAAATTTTATTAGGATCAGCACTAAGTCATGAGGGAATGGCTGTATTTGCAATTTTCACAGGTGCTGATACAATTGGAAAATTAATTGATGCAATTAGAACTGCTGAAGAACTAAATCAGGATAAAAATTATGCATTCAGAGCACAGCTCAAGTTTGAAACACCAATGAGGCTTCCCATTTAATCCAGAAAGGGCAAAACCTGTATTGATAGGGACAACACAGAAATAAAATGGGATACAAAATTTTAGAAACCTCTTCAATAGGAATACGGGATTTAGGAAAACAAATCATATATGAACACCACTTAGAAACCACGGTCATAGCAGATGGAACTTTAGACCACCTAGAACCCATTACATACCTAGAGGAGTAAGAAGTTAAATGCAATGTAAACCAAGAAAAAGGATGGAGACACATAGAAAGCTAATCTTGCCATAAAAACTGGGCAGTCTCTATTTCCTGGCTGTACCCAAAGACAATCAATCATCCATACACAAGGATGGCCATATCTAAGGGTATTTGTAAATATGAACAACATTTAATATTAGTAGATGCTAGATCCCAGATCACAATGATTAAAAGCTAGATTAACAAAAAAAGAAAATAACTAAAAAGTTTACATTGAAGGTCTGGGAGGGAAAATCAGTATAGGAACTTGGGTTAATAGCTATACTATAGTAGAAGAAATGGAACAAATGAAAGCCAAGTGCCTAATAGGGCCTAATTTAGAAAACATATTGGGAATGGACATTATGGCACTACGTGTAAATGGAGACAAGAAATATATAACAGTTGTATTAGCAAAGCTAAGTGGACTCCTGTAGGGTTACCAGATGTAAATAGACCAATGAATACTCCACAACATAATTTACAAGGAAGTTTCCATGATATTACTAAAAAAGATACAAGAGCTCCTGGAAGAAGACATAATAATCCCTACCATCTCACTTTATAATACTCCCATTTGGCCAGTGAAAAAACAAGATGGATCTTACAGATTCACTGTAGATTTTAGAAATCTTAATAGGGCAACTCCTAAACTGGAAGCAGCACTACCAGATATTGGTACACTAATTGATAGCATAATTACAGGAAAAGATACATGGTACACACCATGGATCTTAGTAATATGTTCTCTGCAATACCTTTGCTAGACAAAGTCAACCTAGGATAGTTTTCTCATGGAGAGGAGTCAACATATGTTCACTAGATTGCCACAAGGATATATTAATAGCCCATTAATAGCACACAACCTGTTAGCATAGGATTTACATACATTTTCTAACACATGTCCACACTGGGATACTATCTCATCTTACACTGATGACATTATATTTGGAACACACAAAACAGAACAGGAGAAAACTAAATTACAAATAATTTCCTTTCTAACAGAAAGAGGCTGGGCTATAAAATCTTGATAAATCCAGATGCAGCTGTAACATTTTTAAGAATACACCAGTTCTCAAAAAGATGAAATATACCACACCTGATCATAAACAAATTACAACTGTTACAGCCACCCAACACAAAGGAAGGAAAAGGCACAAAAATTGATAGGTCTGTTTGGTTATTGGAAATAGCATATACCCCATACAGGTATATTGTTGTAATCAATATAGGAAACAACAAGGAAAAGCAAAACATACCTGGGGAGAAAAAGAGGAATTAGCATGACAATAGCTAAAAGATGAAATTACAACTTATCAGACATTAGCACTAATAATAATAGACTCTAAATTTAGACCAGAAGGCATATTTACACAAGGCTTTGCCACATGGTCATCATAAATCAAGTTACCAAGATTATCTACTCAGTACCTGGACTAAAATAATTCTATGGGTTGAGACCAGAGCCACTCTATCAGAAAAGAATGCTAAGCATTTTATCAAGCACTACAGTAACATTCAGAACCATTAATGGAAAAACAAAGGATATAGCTAAGAATTCCACAACCCATACTGGCATGGACTAAGGAAACAGCAAATGAGCACAAAAGAATTGTGCAGGATCAATGGGTTCTCAATTGGAAATGGCATATTTCCAAGTGGGACTTTCAGATGGATACTTGACCTTCTATATCAACTGAGGAAATCTCAGCATTGCCAATGGCCAGCTTGCTGAAATTTTCAAGAAGTGAGTCTATCCAAGCACAAGAAGTTGGGCAATGGGGACCACTCTGGCCTGAGGCACTCAAAAAACATGGTTTACAGATCGTGGAGCCACCATAACCTCCACATGGGCAGTGTTTTCATTTGCTAAAGCTGCTGAAGTGCAATATACAAGAAACAAGTTGGCTTTTAAAAAAGGAAATTGATTGGTTTACAAGCTGACAGTTCTGAGGCCATGAAAATGGCCCAATGAAGACATCATCAGTCAATGCTTTCTCCCAAAAACCAGCTGCTGGCAAACCTAGACTCTTCTATCATGTGGCAATACACATGGCAGCATCTGCTGATCTCTCCCTTCTCTTCCACACTGTATTGCTTTCAGCTTCTGGCTTCTGTGGCTTTCTCCCTGTTTCTGTGTCTTTCTCTCTCAGCTTCTGTGTCTTTCTCTCTGAAATTCATCCTCTTAAAAAAAGGACTCCAAGAAGAAGTTTAAGACCCACCCTGAATGAGACAGGTCATACCTCAAGTTAAGATCCTACTCAACAGATCTTGTTAGTTTGTACAGGTTAGTGTGATGTCCTGATATACTCCAGAGTAATTTGTGCCCCCTTAGAGGACTGGGGAAAAAGGAGGAAATATTCCACTTCCCCACCTGGGGAATACCTGATATCCTTGTAAGCTGTAGAGACTCATTCAATAAACTGAGCCCTAAATCTTGGGGCTCGCTCCTATGAAGTTCATTCCTGCAAAGGAGAAGCTAAGCCTACTGATAATTATGCCTAAGAATCACCCCCAGAGAACCTCTTTTATTGCTCAGATATGGCCTCTCTCTCTAAGCCAACTCAGCAGGTGAAATCACTGCCCTTCCCCCTACATGGGACATGACTTTCTAGGGGCGTAACTTTCCCTGGCAACATGGGACCTGACTCCCAGATGAGCCAGGACCTGGCATCATGGGAATGAAAACACCTTCTTGACCTAAATGGGAAAGAGAGAATTTAGACCAAATAAAGTTTTAGTGGCTAAGAGATTTCAAACACAGCTGAGAGGTTGTCCTGGAGGTTATTCTTATGCATTATATAGATATCCATTTTTAGTTTATGGTGTAATTGGAGTGGCTAGAGGGAAGTAGCTGAAACTGTTGAACTGTGTTCCAGTAGCCTTGATTCTTGAAGAGGACTGTAAAACTATATAGCTTTTAAAATGGGACTATGTGATTGTGAAAACCTTGTGTCAGATGCTCCTTTCATCCAGGGTAAGAACATAAGGATAAAAAATAAATAAATAATAGGGGGAGATAAAGGATTGAGTAGACTGATCACTGAGAGGGAGGGGTAAGTGGTATGAGATATATGAGTTTCTTTTTTCTTTTTATTTATCTTTCTGGAGTGATGTAAATGTTTTAGAAATGATCATGATGAAGAGTACACAGTTATGTGATGATATCGTGAGTCATTGCATAATATGGTTGGACAGTACATGTGTGAAGATTTCTCAGTAAAAATATCTTTTAAGAAAAGATCCTACTTACCAAAAGATCCTACTTACAATGAGTCCACACACACAGGAATGGAATAAATTTAAGAACACGATTTTCTGGGGTACATAACAGCTTCAAACCATCATAGGTAGTATCTAATGGAGTGGCAATATGGCCTGGGTCATAGAACCTGAATAGTTAGCAAATAAATAGCCATCACATTTGGGGCAAAGATCTATGGGATAAAATAACTAATTAAAAAATAGATATTATGATCACACATGTTATGAGCACATCAAAAGGACAAATCTAAGACAACAAAACATAATGCAGTGGGCAAGTTAAATAAGATAGAAAAAGGACACAGAGCAACTATACCTAAGGTAATAATAAAGAAAGAAAAGGGAAAATTAAAAAATAAGGAGAGGACATAACATCATGAAGGAAAATATATTAATGGGCACATGAACAGACAGAATACCTAGGATTACATGGTCAATTAAATGGATATTGTTTTAGTTTGTAAAAGCTGCCAAATGCATATATCAGAAACAAAATGGTTTTTTAAAAGGGGGAATTTATTATGCTGAAAGTTTACAGTTCTAAGTCCATGAAAATGTCCAAATTAAAGCATGTCTAAACTAGGGCATCTAAGGCATCCAGGGAAAGATATGTTGGCCCAAGAATGTTGATGACGTGCGGGGTTTCTTTCTCAGCTGGAAAAGCACATGGTGATGTCTGCTAGCTTTCTCTCTAGGCTTCTTCAATGGCTTCCTCAGGAGCATTTTCTTTATGCATATCCAAAGGTTTGGCTGTGTTGGCTCTGTTGACACCAAAGCTTTTTCCAAAATGGTTCCCTCTTAAAGGGCTCCAGTAAGCAACCCCACCTTGAATGGGTGGAAACACATCTCCATGGAAACCATTTAATCAAAAGTTACCACTAACAAATTCGGTGGGTTACAGCTCCATGGAAGCAACCAAAAAGGTCTCACCCAGCAATACTGAATGGGGATTAAAGGACATGGTTTTTCTGGGGTAGATAATAGTTTCAAACCAGCACAGATACAAACAAAGTTGCACATATTGCAATAGATATTGTTCACAAAGATCAGAAAAGATTTAAAACATACAAACTTAAAAATATTATATCTGACAAACAAAACCCAGATACAGTATTTCAAATTGTCTACATAGGTCCAATGACACTAGCATGAAATAAAACTTATTCCTGTAATATAATAGAAACATGGTCAGAAATTGGGAGTGCCTTTTCCAGGTAAAAAGAATGATTAAATATCAACTATTAAAGCTCTTGAAACAGGGATAGCATGTTCTAGAAACCCTCTAATAATAGAATCAGATCGAGACAATCTTTTACAGGAAAAGAAAATCAAAGATGGGCAGAGAACAAAGGAATATGCTGGAATTTCCACTTCATATACAATCCCATGGAAGCGGGAAGCATAGAAAGATATAATCAATTCTTAAAAGAAAGTTGAGACTAGTAACACGTATTGCAGACCTTAAAGGCTGGTCTAAATAACTTTGAAAGCGTGTTAATGCCTTAAATCATGGGGCAAGGTTGAAATTACCTAGCACCATAGACATGATTAAAAAACAACCTACTAAAATAAAAATAAGAGGAAATTCAGAAAGATAGGGAAAGGTGTTAGAAGCATGAAAGGAACTATGGAAATCAGAGAAGTTACAGCACCTCATCCAAAACTTACTGGGTAAACCCAGATAAAGGACATTTAGCATAGGTCAAATAGGTTAATATCATGCCTGTCTGGCTTGCAGATTTGTTGCAGGATACTGGTTGCAGCAGTCCTGGTTGGACTATTCATCTTTTCAATTTGCATCCTAGTTGGAAGCCAAACTGAAACTCTAAATGCAGATACTCCTTCCTCCTGGAAGTAAAATTTAAACCCCCCTCCTCTCCTCTCAGTGTGGGCTGGGACTTAGTGACTTGGTTCCAAAGAGATTATGGAAAGAGAAACAGTAACTTCACAGTGGAGAAACCTGGCAAGCACCACCTTAACCAAGTGATCAAAGTTAACATCATCTGTAATAAGTCATGTTGATACCCTATAGCCCCTAAGGCTACCTCTACTGAATCTGAAATTCTTCCCATACCTTCTACTGCACCAATCCTATACCACAATGACTTCAGCACTTGCAAAATGCTGGGAAGAAGAGGAGTTTTAAGAGTTTTAATGGGACGACTGAGGATGTCCACCACGAACTTGAGGCACCAAGGACTTCGATAATTCCACCACTGAAGGTCCTGCGACTGACTTTCATGAACAATTCCTGATGGATCTAAATGTAGCTTTTTGGCACTATTCAAGGTTTAAGTGGACAACAACCAGATTTGATACATGATTTGGTTTCTGTGATCGCCTATTACAGTGAAAAAGCAGGTACATCTTATGGACAATAGGCTGTTAGCACTCTAAAAAATGATATAACCTCCAACAAAAGCAAACCAGAGTCCTAAGCAGCTTGGTTGTTGCTAGAGTAGCTTCCATTTAGGGAAACTAGTAACACATCCCTGGGGAATACCAGTTAAATGCTCGAAAAAGCTATGTATCTTGTTGTCATTGTGTAGTGTTATGCTTGCTATGTTTTTGCTGAGTGCAATTGCTAATTTCAGACTTCTTGAAGTAACGGATAACAGATATTGCAGTATTTGGAGAGTGCATATTTATAATATTGAAAAACTTTTTAATGAGGTAATTTTAATTTAATTGCCATTCTGTCTAACTTTGGTTCATAATAAAGTTTCCATATGAAAGTTTGCCTATATCATTGTGTGTGTGCTCTTCTGAGAGATTCAGTATATTTCATTGAGTATTTTTTATATTAAACTAGCCATTTTAAACTTTGCTGTAACTTTCAGTAACTATTTAATATCTGTCACAATGAAATCTCCCCTGACTACATCTTCCTTTTTTTTAAAAAAAAGCATCTAAAAAGGGGAGAGAATCTATGGTCTCTATATAGTTGTTTCAACAGTTTAAAGACTTTCCCATAAGCCCTTCATCCTTAATGCTTTTTAAAAATCTTAAAGTCTTTAAAATTGATGGGGGAATTCTTAAATTATTTTTGCTCTGTACATCTATCCTTCCTATTACCTATCCAATTAGCCTAATTCTGAGAACATTTAATCATATAAGTCCACAGCCATATGATCAAAGCAACCTTCCCACCTACCCTCAGCCATGGATCAATGGGGTTGCTGGAACACAACAATCAAGATATAGAACATTTCCATCATGAAAAAAAAATTCTCCTTTCCCCACAAATAAACTCAGGCAACAAATGATCTACTTGAAGTATGGATTCATTTTTGCCAATTCTTCAATTTTATGTTAATGAAGCAACTAAGTATTTAGCCTCTTTTTTGTCAACAGAATGTTTTTGAGATGTATCAATTTTATTGAGTTATCAGTAGTTCATTCCTTTGTATTGCTAAGTAGTATTTCACTGCATAAATATTTCTAATTTGCTTAGACACATGTTGGTAGACGTTTGAGTTATTTCCAATTTTTGGCTTTCACGAATAAAGCTGCTGTAAATAAAAACTGAAATTGCTAATATTAATCATGGGAAACATAGGATAAATGTGATTGGTAACTCTAATAATGAAAATGCAACCATAGTCACAACTACCAAGGACTCGATTCTAGAAATTAAAGGAAAGTATTTAATTTCCGACTGGCTATACTGGCTAGCAGAAATAAGTAGCCTTCACATCTCAGGATACCTATATGAGTATATGTATAAATCTGAATCAGAACATTTATTTCCTCATGTTTCTGCAGATCACTTTTATCAATATTATCAATAGAAATGTTATGGCACCTGAAGATATTTAAGTAAGTCTGGAGATCACCACCAGAAGCATATTAAAGTTCATAATCTAACTACTTGGGCAAAGCAAAAGAATTACCATTGCTCTAAAAGTACTGCTAGAACTATGGCTTACCAAGCAATGGGAAATTGTCCAATAATTCTGAGATGTGCTATGAATAGTTATTATAATCTTGCAGGCAGAAATATGACAAGGCTTAGACATGATCCCATATGACCCACAAAATTGGAGAAGTTGTGAATCATGCTTAGAATTGTCACCCAAAGATTTCAGTTTTTTGCCTAGGATAAAACAATTTGATATCTAAGGAAACTGATAATGATAATTATGATGGTGATTACAATGATGAGGAGAAAGGAAAAAAAAAAAAGAAACAAAGAGAAAGAAGAGGAAAATAGCTCTATAGCCAGTACTAAACCAGGACCACATACCACACCTAAAAGTCTTATACGACAATTGTTAAATTCTACAGATGAATGGCCTAATGTTAATGTGAGATTACCTCCATTACCATATGATGAGATAATGAGACTAGGGGCACCATGGAACTAAGATACCACAAATGACACTCATATAACACTTAAGATCACAGAATGGTGAAACATGTTCCATTATGCAAATATGACTATACATGAGACTAGCTACATCCAAAGCTGAATTCTTTAAACCAGAAGTATTCTGGGAGTGGGCTGATGAGCTTGCTTATGCAGAATTAGATTGGCACCACAGTGTATATCCCTTAGTGTTAACCACAGTCAATTTTGTGGATTGTAAAAATTCTCTACATTTAGAATGGAATTTACAAACTGAACATACCCACCAGGCATACACTGATGATTTAAGAAAATCCTCTCCCATTAATGTAGGCAAATGCATAATAGATACCAACACTTAAGAAATTGTAAACTAAGCACAGGAAGAAAAGCATTATGGAAAACATGCACCGTGAACTCTTTTATGGCAGTAAACAAATATACTGGTCATTTGGACATGAAATATGACACCACATACCGGGAATTAGCACCAGTTAACAGCTCTGTAGGACTAGACTCAATAGGAGCCTTCATACCGTTTTCAAATGACCATATATATATATACACAAAGTTATGTCATACAATAAGACAAATGTCAATACCACAATGCTGGTTGATCAAACAACTTATGAATTTGTAATAAATTTGTAATAAACAGACCAATAAGACTGGTATACGGGTTAAGATTCCAATGACAGGATACACTACTCTTACACCCATAGAGCACTGACCAATTTAACTAGGAGAATTACTTATAGATGTTGCAAAAATAATAAAATGGAACAATTTGGAAAAAAATTCAAAGTTGATAGCCAATGGTACATGACATGATAGTACTGCTATTATAACATGCACTAAAAAGTGACATCATCAAACTAGTTTAACAACCAGACAATTGGGGAAATGTTTTCTTATATTATTGGGCATGTCACCGTTATTATTTAGAAATTTGGAGACCAAAACAAATGCCTAATATAGCTAAAACTGTAGTGACAGGATTGGTGACAGCCGCAAAATTTCCACATCTTTCAGGGATAAGTCCACAGACAGGACTGTTAAGGACAAGATTCTGAAAAATGCTATAACTGAAAATTCCATAAACTTGTTCGACTTGATAACCTTACACACTCTCACTCTAAAAATACACACACACGGGCACAGTTCATAATGAGGAAAACATGGTATGATGTTATACCATAACACTTATAACCCTATAAAAATTTTGCTAAAGGAGCCATGGACTTTATGTCCTAACTGTTACAACTGGTAAATCAGAATAAAGATTATTATATAGAACATCACTTCTTGTGGTATAACTGCAGATTATCAGATGACACCAATTATTTCCACTCCTAGAATTTGGAGACCAAACTTACAAAAGCTATCTGTCATAGTTGGTCCTACTATACAGCATATATCTTGCAAATTAATAAAGGAGAATTTATAGCTAGTGTGAGAGCACAAATATGCAGTAAATACTTTCAAGAACCGTATGGCCTACCATTTATGGATTTACCACTTTAGCAGAATTATGAAAGCAGGAAACCTTTGCAATTCCGATAGGGATTAGTAGGAAGACTGATAGAAACTTTGGTGTCACTGTACCAGATAGTGGAAATGGATATAAACTTGGAAGACTTTAAAAGAATGCAACAAAATCTCAGTGCCCATGCCATGGCAGCTTTCTCATATTCAGGACTTCAAATTAAAAATATATATAAAATCGTGGATCACGTGCAGGAACCTAAGAGAAAGGTCAGGGAATCATTGCACACTTTTAAAAGAACAATAGGTCAGATGAATTTTAACTCTCAAAAGATTAAGGAAAAAACATCCTACAATATATTAAGCAGATAATCAAAAAGTGTTGGCAAAAATCCCCTGAGGGAGGGGAGAAAGTCTATGTAACTATTAAACCTTACCATCAGGGAATCTCCTGACACTGTGTCAAGCTTTAGGGATACCCAAATCAATAGGCCGTGCCCTTGATCATGAGGCTTACTCTTGTGAAGCTTCTGTAGGTAGCAGAGAAGCTTAGGCCACCTATAGACATGCCTAAGAGTGACTTCTGGAGGACCTCTGTTGTTGCTCAGATGTGGCCTCACTCTCTCTAAACCCAACTCTGCAACTGAAATCATTGCTCTCCCCCATACGTGCAACATAACACCCAGGGGTGAAAGTCTCCCTGGTGAAGTTGGAGATGACTCCCAGGGATGAATCCAGACCTGGCACCATGGGATCAACAATTCCATCCTGACCAAAAACGGGGAAAAGAAGTGTAACTAATAAAATATCAGTGGCAGAGAGAGTTCAAATAGAGTCGAGAGGCTACTCTGTAGGTTGCTATTACACAAGCTTCAGGTAGACCTTACTACTTATCATAACCTGCCAACCCCTAACCAGGGCCATTCCAGCCAATCTTAAAGAACACCTAGGGCAATATATAAGATTCTACAAAGGTTCTATGCACTAGGGTAAATTTTGAAAAACGCACAACCTCCAGATGGGTCCCTGGTCCAGATAAGTCCTGAGACCTAGCCCAGCCTCTCGAGAACATCAGATAGTTCCATCTCCCTACCCCATATTAGTGACAGAACCTCCCAATAACAAAAATTTAGAATTGCCATCGCCCAAACAATCCCAAAGAGACGTATGGAAAGATCAAAGGTGATGGTGAAGATAGGACTTAACAAATGAATATGAATGCTGAATCATTAAGTTGATATCTCTTTTAGTCTCCAGTATTTAGAGCAGCTAGAAGCAAAAACCTAAGATTGTGGAATTGTAACCCATGTCAAAGCCTGAAATATGTTCTACAACTAATTGTGGTGCTGTACTTTGCAATTTATAGCTTTTTTGTATATATGTTATTGCTCACAGAAAAAGAAGGAAAAAAGTTAATTGTTGTGGTAGTTAGATTCAGTTGTCAACTTGGCCAGGTGAAAGCACCTAGTTCTGTTGCTGTGGACATGAGCCAACGGTAGGTGAATCTCATCTGTTGCTAATTACATCTGCAGTTGGCTAGGAGGCGTGTCTGCTGCAATGAGTGACGTTTAACTTAATTGGCTTGTGCTTAAATGAGAGAACGCAATGTAGCACAGCCTAGCAGCTTGGCATTCCTCATCTCAGCACTTGCAGCTCAGCCCGGGCCCTTGGAGATGGAGAAAGAAACCCCGGGGAAAGTTGTTGGAACCCAGGGGCCTGGAGAGAAGACCAGCAGAGACCATCCTGTGCCTTCCACGTAAGAAAGAACCTCAGTGGAAAGTTAGCTGCCTTTCCTCTGAAGAACCAACAAAATAAATCCCCTTTTATTAAAAGCCAATCCGTCTCTGGTGTGTTGCATTCCGGCAGCTAGCAAACCAGAACAATTGTGATGATAAAAAAGTATTTAAGCCCTCTAGCCTCCTATATTCTGGAGCAGCTAGAAGGAAAAATATGAGAGGATTGTATAGTAGCCCATGACAAACTCTGGGATCTATCCTGCAACCACTTTGAAGAGTGCTTTGAAAACCATTGCTTTTTTATTTCTTTGCTTTGTATATAAGTTATACTATACAATAAAAAAAATAAAAAAAAAAGATGAGGGAACCTATTGACAAAATACAGCTAGAAAAATAATGTAACATGCTACAACTGGAGCTAAAAGTTATGTCGGGTATTTTAAGACTAGCACTCATAACAGCTAGATACTGGGCATCAAGTATTGCTGATAATCCAACTAGACTCAAATTAGATGTGATTTATGGTAATGGATGTGCTTACTCAGGAGAATGTGAAATGTGAATATTAGCCTTAAAAAAGAGGAATATGGGAATCAGGGTATCACACTATGGCAATATCTCAATTTCAAAGAGTAGTGTGTATGCTTACAATGAATGAAACACCCACAGAAATAGAAGGTATCCAGATACCAGGAGGGAGAAAGGAAGAGCGGATATTAGGTACCTACCTAAACCCTAGAAATACAGAGATACTAGAACTAACTATACCTATGACTTTAATAGAAATGCCAGAGAAACCGCTATCATATAATCTAGATAATTGGACTATGGTGATAAATTCTAGAAATGAAAGAAATATAACATATTGGAATAAGTAAAAGAATGTGGAATTTCTCCTCCCAGTTTATATCAAAGTTCAACAAATTCCAAACGTAACTGATGGAAACATTCATTACATGCTGTCCGAATAAAATAAAAGAACTCTGAGGATGAACACTGAGTTATATCGTATTGCTAAGAAGGAATTAACTTTAATTAATGTAAATAAAACGTTGGTAAAATACAATCAAGTGAAGCAACAGTTGAAGAAAGAGACAAAACAGATCCTTTCCTTATTACAGAAGGCAGAAAAGAATCAGAAAAGGATCTTTGAAAAAAATAATGGCTGCCCTAAATACTGCCTATACAGCAAAAGAAAAAAACTTTGCAGCATGATTTGAGCCCATGCCCACCTATTAGCCTTATAAAAATGACATTCACTTGGAAGAAAAATTGTCAAGGTAACATATTTGGGCGGTTTGGTGAAATAAACTTTTGGAAATTTGGAAAAATGGATGTTTGAACATGTTAAATAAATTATAGTAAAGCTGTTAATACTGACTATTAGGAATTACAGTGTTGAAAAATGCTTATAAAAAAGTATGCGGAAAAATATTGTGATCGAGATCAAAGAATGCATTTGCATATTTAAATCTTAATGGCCTTGAATTCAAAAAAACATTGTAAACAATGAAAACCACCCAGATAGCATAAACATATTGACCACAAGTAGAAGGTAAACAAATAGAGAAAAACGTGTTCTGGTTTTAATTGATAACCAGACATTTGTGAGAATAAATGGTATGGACTGGCTTGATCCCAGCCAGATGGGCACTTCTTTTAAAAACCCAATGCAATCGCTGCTTCAGCGAGCGACCTATGAGAGGCAGACTGACATCCCGCCGCTCTGATTCCTGCCTCTAATGCAGCACGTGCTATGATGCGAGACTTGCTGCTATTTTCGCTGACATTTTGCGCCTAGAACAGCGCCTCCTTCCGTGGGCTTTGGAACCTTCACCGAATGCCACATTGGACCTGGCTCCCAAGACCCGTCATTAAAGGTACAGCTTACGCTTTTTTATTTCGGCCTTCAGCTTGATGGACCTTAGAGATTTTCGCCTTCTCCACCTTTAAATATATTGTGTGCCCTTGGCCTGGCTATTGTGCATTGGTTGTATTGGCAGCTGGTGATTAAGCAAGCAAATAAACTGCACTGAACATCCACACTAGAGTCTTGTGGCATGGGCTTTCAAATGTTAAATTTACTTTTGATTTCGATCTCCTTTCTCTTTGTCACCGCAACTACACTGACACAACATAGACCACATCCAGAGCTGATTTTGATGAGATTTTGTATTTAGCATTGTTGCTACAATGACTTAAGGTTTTTGAGATGTTGTGATGGAATGAATGCATTTTGCATGTAAGAAGAACATATATTTTGGGGGTCCAGAGGGTGGAGTATTGGGTATGGAATCATGTCCCCCACAAAAGGCATGCTCAGGCCCTAAGCCCTGGTCCTGTGGGTGGGAACCCATTTATAAATAAGACCTTTAAAGATGTTACTGGTTAAGGTGGGTCCAAATAAAGGCATGCCTGAAGGAGGGCTTAATGAATCCTAGTTTGTCCCAATTCTGAAGTCCTGATGTGTCCCTAACACAGCGACTGCAGCCTTCCCACTGGCTCAGGACACGATTTTCTGTGTCCCCACAGACTTGGGTGGACTGTAATCTTGCTGCCTCCCCTACCCACACACTGCCTCTGCCAGGCCTTCTCAGACATGGGATCACATTGCCTCTGATCAAACCCATCTCAGCCCTCACTAACGTATACCTTCCATTCGGATCGTTTTACTGCAAGTAAAACTGTACCCATATTTTCTTATAATGAGATATGCTGCAGCCATTTCACCATCACTACTCCCACTGATGTTTTGTTTTTCTTGGCAGGGCATAAAATATAGATGTTATAAGCAATGAATAGACCTAGAGATTCCCATTTTACTCTTTGTGCCAAATAGCATAGTATCACAAATCTACATTCAGGCTAGATTATCAGAATCACGTGTAACACTTCTTTAAAGTCTCTATGCTTGTTTTCAATCGCAAACCTGCTGAATCAGATTTCCCTCAATTGATTTTGATGCACAGTGTGAGTCAAAATCTCTGAGGCCAAAAGCCTTGGAACACAGAATCTCAACCAGGATGTAACCCAAGACTACCGAGTACAATAAAGAATTTGAGGCCAAGAAAACAATTGATTGGCCCAAGTTCTCAAAAATGTAAGAACGAACAATGTCAGGCTAATTTGTTTTTCATTTATCTAGAAGGTTCCTTCTATTTTGTTATATTGATAAATTTCAGGGGAAATGTGGGGGATGTTCCTGTCTCAGTGTATGTATATTTTATCATCTGCTCTTCTGCTCTATTCACTAGTATAGCCAGGTTATAATATTTAGAAAATAAGCAGTGACAGCTCTTTTATAAGATGGTTCATGCCAGATGCATATGAAATTTTCTGGTTTATACTTAGACGACTTGGCAAATGGCTAAAGTCTTGGCCATTTATTATGTTATTAAAGCAATAAAAGTTTCATCTGAGGACATGTAAATGTTACAGCACTGCACCCACTGATGTAATCAAAAGAAGGCTGGCCTCACTTTCCTATTGATGTAACTTTGGTAGATGCATTCAGAGAGCGCTCATAAATCTTAGCTTATTTTCTAGCAGCTAGTAAAATATTCCCAGCACCACTTCATATTATGGATATGATAATGCAGAATAATCAATAATGTGCTATCCACCAGTGCTGACTTAGTCTTACTCCTTGAGTTCTGTTACAACATTTGTATCTTTCACAGAACTAAAAAAAAATCACGGAATGCACACAATCAACTAAAATACATGTTCCCACTATAACATCTACTTTACCTGGCTATTGGCCAACATTGGAAGAGCAAGCAAAAATATTCACTATTATGATTAGTATTTATAAATTATTACCACCCAAATCCCAAGTGTGAAAGAGTCTATTAATTTCACGTTAATAACCATATCTCTTTAGAATAATTTATAATATATATTCATATTACATTTCAAATCTAGGTCCATATTTTATCTAACGTTAACGTTAGCTGTCAAACCTTAACATGTACATACAAATGTACACATGAAATGTACACATATATACACCATGTTTTTCTAAGATGTTATTGAACCTATCACAAAATATGAATTGAGTTGTTTTATTAAATAGCCACGATATTATTACATCTTTTCACTTGCCCATTTGATTCTCAAGAAGATATTCCAGGGGCTCATCCAGGTATGAAATAGAAGTTTGCAAAAACAAGTATCCTAGGCAGAGATCTACTCCCAGTAAATCCCAGACTTAATTTAGAATGTATCTGACAAAATACATTTAACTGTCTGGTAAGGAAAATCGACCCCATGGATATAAAACACTGTCTCCAGGATAAAAGTGGACTCTTGGTTCTGCATGGCATTTTGTGATACCTCTTTCTTTTGACCGCCTCTACATTTGTAATGACCAAATAAGCTGAAAGAAGTTTTTCATCTCGTAGCTACCATCTCTGTAGACAAACCAATTCACTGAAATGCTTACACTGATTTCATCTATAATACTTATCAAGCAATAATGATCTAGGAATTGATTTTCAGGATTTGGGGGATTGCGTGTCTTGAGGCATTTATAAACTAATGTTTTCTAAATATTAGGATTATCAATTTGGAAATGAAAAACCCATAACAGGCATGGCCCACATAGGGAAAATTGATTTTTTTTTCTCTAAAGCATAATTGAAGAATATATTTGATTAGGGACCAGAGTGATGATTTAATCGGAATAAAAACATTGATAATAGATAGAGACCAGGTAAAATAGGGAAACAGTTCTAGACTATTGTGGACTTGAAACAGACATTCCCAGTTATAATTGTTTTGACTCCTTGACAGGTATTTAAGATCTGAGGAATACTAATACTAAGCAATGTTGCAATATCTGCATGTGAAGAAAATACAATTCCTTGCCACCAGAAGCTGCTCTCAGCACAGCTTGCCCCTTCTGTTCCAAACCAGGGATGTTACCACTTCAGGCAATCAAAGTGAAGAGTGTTGTCCTTCCAGAATTCCTTTAGTAGTTCCCTTGTCCTCAATTGCAGTTTAAGCAGCCTCTTGTCTTTCAAATGGGTTGCCTCTGGCCTCATCTCCCTCCCCAAATTCACCAGTTACCCTACAACACATCTCTAGTTCATATTCTGAAAGGAAATGATAGGTTTTGTCTTTGCACTCAATCCTTCTTCCAGTATGTATGTCCTATATACATTCATATTATTGTCAATCATGTTGAAGAATTAGCACCTTTCTAGCAAGAGAAAATCAGGGGATAATATTGCTAACAGAGAATCAAATCCTATAGCCTACAGCATTTGACAGATTATTAATGAGTCTTTTCTCATGGGTTGTTTGTCATGTAAGAAATCATGATTTAAGAGCACCGTACAAATGAGCAAAAGTGAAATGTTAATAATCTTTCTACCTAAAGAATATATCCCACCCCATTAATTCACACCAAAATAAATGAGGCTTAAAACCCTCTTGGCAGAAAGCTACTAAGAAGCAGACATTTCCTAGAAATGTGAAACTCCCTAAATAGGTTTAACTGACCTTAAATATTCGAAGATGTATTTGGAAAATGGCAAAAGGCTTTAAGAAAATAAGTCAAAAGGACAGTGTTTATTTTAATGTGCAAGCAGGAATTGAGGAATGAAAAGCTCAGAGGGAAAATGACAAGTATAAATAATGCTCAGGAAACACTTCACAAAACCTCTACTTTTGTAAGTTGCATTTTTCACTGAACTTTAACAATGGCTAGTTGAAATCCCTATCATATTTTTACAAAGGAGGAACTCAGCAAATAAACCATTGAAACTATAGAAGAAAACTTCTAGAAAACTAAAAATTGAGAGCTCATTTCTCACATCAAATATGATGAATAATGATCACTTTAAATATAATCTGATTCCACTAATAAACTGGTTTAAGATAGTAGTAAAGTATGGAATCATAAGGACATTTTTATAATAAGGATTATGCTTTTCTCCCTAACATGTTTGGAAAAAAGTATACTTAATTTTAGTGAATAAAATATCTAGCACTTCAACCAAAACACAAAGACATACTGGGTATTTAGGTTAACTAACATAATTCCACAAAAACTACTTTCCTAATACATAACTGCAGGGTAGAAAAATGCGTGAGAACTTCTCTCAATAACTTTTCTAGACATTTCTGTAACAATAAAAGTAAAATTTCAAATAAATTATTGAACATATGAATACTTTCATGTAAATACATTTATATTATATTATCAACTCATTGGCAACTAATTTTATATTGCGTGCATATATATATTACCCAGCTTACTGCATGCATTGTGTTTCTAAAAAAGATAATATATGGCACTTTAAATAGGACTTAGCTTAAGAAATGCAAATATGAGAGGTTTACAAAACAACTCTTTTTTTGGGGGATGCACGGTCCAGGAATCGAACCTAGATCTCCTGCATGTAAGGTGAGCATTCTACCATACAAAACAGCTTTTGATATCAATACCTATAAAAGTACCTGGGACATGCTAGTTGCTCAGTATAAGTGTGCTGAATGAATGAATGAGAGCTTAATCACTGACACTGAATCAGAATTTAATATTAATATCAGTTGTGTAACTATCAGTTTTATAACATTTAAAAACGATGGATGTTATTGAAAGTCAATTGGGTGGCAGGTTATAGCACTATAATTTTTAGTTCTTGAGTCTGCATTTATTATACTACTAAATACAAACATTTCAAAGAGACCTTAATCTTCTACTCCTTTACTCACATTTTAAAAAACTATGATCTGTTCTGACGTTTTCGTCTTCTGTGTTTGTATTTAGCATTATAATACTCATTAAAGAAAAATTGGGTGGAGTGCTGTTGTGTATTCATATATGAATTTTCTTCATGGCAATTTCAAGTTCCATCCTATGCTTACTTATTGATTTTCCTTAGGAAATTTGTTTTAAGCATTAAACTTCCTTTTATAATATATATATATATATATATATATATATATATGTATGTATATATATATTACCATTACCTACTTCTTGATGAGAAGGTGATAGATGAAATATCTGAAAAATACCATTATTGCCCCTTAGGACACATGCAGCTATACAAGAGCTTTATTATTTTAAATATTTGGAGAGCAAAATCCTAGGGATAAATTGATTATTAAATACTCTTAGAATATAGTGAAAAAATATTCTGCAAATTCCAGGTCTCTTCTATTTAAACAGATTCATACAGTAAAATCTATAGCAAAATCTCCAAGAAAATTCAGAAGACTTCAATGACATTAAGATGAGCCCTTACGTTAAGTAAATGTAGAATGAAGTTTTATCTCATTGAAAAATTGATCAAGTAGTTCTTTTCCATGTTTAGTGTTCATGATTCTTTAATTAAAATCAATTTGTTAAATATAAATTGTTATCATTCCATATATTTTTTTACAAAATCAATAATCAAATGCCTTTACAACTGCTTAAATAAATTTACATTGTGACGCAATATTTGATCCTTTCCTTTCTTTATAAATATTGATTTTGAAATGGCATAACCTTCCCAAAGAGTAAGAAGAGGAGGAAAAAAGTGTGTTAATTAAAGCCCTAGGAATAAAATCTTCAGGTGAAAATAGACATTTTATCCAGAACTTCAAAACCATCTAAGAGCACTTAGAATATTCTGCCACTCTATCTTGTGAGACCCTACATAGAGGGTCTATATACGCTGTCTCTCTGTATCACCAGAATCATACACATATTTTTGATATAAATGGTTGATGAATGAAGGTACAGGTAAATTAATTAAAAATATCTAGGTTGGTCTTATATCTTCTACTATAAGATCCTTGCATTCTGAAAATACTTTTTGACTTTCATTTCCATATAAATTGTGTTTATGTTTTGCAAGTATTTACTTGAGACAGTGGGGGGTGGGCAGAGAAGACCAGTTAAAAACCAGAGCCTTTAATTTAGTTCCCTATTTGTTTGGTATGGTTTCTTTTGGATTTGTTGTACATCTCCACTAGAATTCAAACCCCACGGTTAAAGAAATTTTGTCTATCTTTTGCACTGACATATTCCAAGCTCCTAGACCAGGTATTCAATCAATATTTTTTGAATGAATGAATTATTTACTACAAGGAAAGTTGAGATCAATATTGGAGAAATTAAATGAGCTCACCACAGATGCTGAAAGAGGACTGCTTTGCCTAGAGTTGGGGAACAGTTCAGTTTGATAGAGGCGACGCAGCTCATCCCATAGAACATGCTCGCTGTGTGTGCATTATATAGATATCCTTTTTAAATTTATGGTGTATTGGATGGCTGGGAAGTACAAATGAGATTGGAGAGGATGAATATACACAAATGGGTAACAGTGTTTTCCTCTAAGAATGCACCTTAACCTGTTGCTTAAGGTCACAGAAAACATTTGACTTTATTCATTCAAACTGAGGAAATTAGCAAGCCAAATGAAAGAGCTGAGCAAATCTAGGATATCACTGAAGAAATCATTGGATTTTTCCATTTAGGGTTACAGACAGAACATTAAAAAATGTGTTCCAAGAATTGTGCTGAAAGAATAAGAGATGAGAGAGAATCAAGGGAGTGAGAGACAAGTTCAGAAAGAGTACAAGAGAGAGATGGAAAAACACAGTTTGAGATTTTGGTGGTGGTGATGAGTTGTCAGAGAAGTGTGACTGGCTCATGAATAGAGGGAGAAAAGTGGAGGTCACTGGAATTAGCAAGGTCTGGGAATAGAGTGAGGAAGCTAGCAGAAGTGTCATTAGCATCGATGTGGGCTCTTCTGAGTGTATCTTTGTGATCTCTTTTCTGTTGTGGAAACTTCTGGAGGATGCAAGACCTCAAAAAACAAATTTACTTTATTTCCATAATGTTTTATAATATGATGTCACAGTGGTGAGTTTCTCTTATTTTCAACTCACATAGAGCCATTTCTTTTCATACTTGCAAAAGTTAATCAGCCTTGGGTGGGCCATGGTGGCTCAGCAGGCAGAGTTCTCGCCTGCCATGCTGGAGATCCCGTTTCAATTCCCGGTGTCTGCCCATGCAAAAAAAAAAAATCAATCAGCTTTGTATGATATGTGAATAAAGTTTTAAAAATGTACAAAGAGAAAATGTGGAAAAATAGATGTACCTATTCACTGTTGGTAGAAAAACTGAGAGGTGAACTTCCTCTGGAGGGCAGTGTGGTGGCTCCATAAAAGGTGAGGTGTGGGGTTGCCATATGATCCTGAAACCCCGTTGTTACGTATATGCCTGGAGGAACTGAGTGTGGGGACACGAATGGACATTTGCACACTGGTGTCCACAGCGGCACTATTTAGCCGTCCACAATGGATGGAGGTGGCCCAAGGGTACAATAACTGAGGAATAGAAGGGGGGACTATAGTGTATACATAAAACGTACTACTGCAAGAAGGAATGAAGTTGTGAGGCATGCAACTACGTGTATGAACCTTAAGGACTGTACAGTGAATGAAATGTAAGGAACAAAAAAACCCAAATATTATCATGCCTCATTCGTATGGACTAACTATAATATTTAAAGTCAGAGAACTGATGTCGAGAGCATAGGTTATCAGGTTGGGGTCTATTGTAAAGGGTCCTAGATTGTAAGCTTTTACAGCAGTCACATATATTCAAGAGTTCTATGTGTTATTTTTAAATTCTGAGGTACTGAGTTGCTTGTTCATAACCTGGTCATTCCCAGAAACTTCAGGTATTTATGTGACACCTGAGACTCACAGTTAGTGCTCTGAAGCTCTGAAAGTCAGCATTACCCCATACAGAAACTGTTTAAAAAGTTGAAAAAGGGAACAGACTTTGACTAGAGATATGAAGGAAGCTTATCCGGATAGGACTAAGTTAAATCAGAATACAAGGTAAAGGATGATATCATCAATATTTTAAAACTTCAACTTCTGTGTGAGACCAAAGGGAGAGATATTTATTTGGTGTGAAATTTATATTTTCAGTAGCGCATTACCTAATTTAACGTGTATGGTCAGTTTAGTTGAACACTGTAAGTACATGGAATCTTGAATAGGGCATGAGATCTTCTTGGTTTGTCCAGGTTAGTGTGATGCCCCGATATATCCCAGGGTAATTTGGGTAGTGACTAAAGAATTGTTTGCAAAGTCCCTGGGAGAAAGGAAGAAATATTCAACCTCCCCATTTGGGGAATTCCTGATATTCTCACAAGCAGGCAGACAACCAAATCAATAAGCTGAGCCCTCGATCTTGAGGTTCGCCCCTATAAAACTTATTCCTGCAAAGGAGAAGCTAAGCTTACTGATAATTATGCCTAAGCATCACCCCCAGAGAACTTCTTTTGAGGCTCAAATGTAGCCTCTCTCTCTGTAAGCCAACTCAGCAGATGAACTCACTATCCTCCCCCCAACATGGGACATTATTCCCAGGGGTGTAAATCTCCTTAGCAACATGAGACAGAACTCCCAGGATGAGCAGGGACCTGGCATCATGGGATTGAGAAAGTCTTCTTAACCAAAAGAAAGAAGAAAGAAATGAAACAAAATAGTTTCAGTGGCTGAGAGATTTCAGAGTTGAGAGGTTATCCTGGAGGTTATTCTTATGCATTATATAGATATCCTTTTTAAATTTATGGTGTATTGGATGGCTGGAAAGAAGTACTTGAAACTGTTGAGCTGTGTTCAGTAGCCTTGATTTTTGAAGACAATTGTATAATGATATAGCTTTTACAATGTGACTACATGATTGTTGAAACCTTGTGTCTGATGCTTCTTTTATCCAGGGTGTGGACAGATGAGTAAAAATATAGGGATAAAATAAACAGGTAATAGGGGAGGGTAAAGGGTAAAAAATGGGGTAGATTGAAATGCTAATGGTCAATGAGAGGGAGAGGTATGGTGTATGGGATGTATGAGTTTTTTTCCCTTTTAGTTCTTTTTCTGGAGTGATGCAAATGTTCTAAAAATAATCACGGTGATGAATACACAACTATGTGATGATATTGTGACACATTGACCGAACACCATGCATGGACCGTATGAGTGTGAAGATTCTCAATAAAAATATTTTTTAAAAACTCAATCAGCCATTCTCCCTTCCTTGCCAAAGCATCTTAAGACTATAAAATATGAAGGCCAAGATGTTAGTTATTAGCATGTTAAGACATTTTTAGAATTGGAAAATTTGACTGTGAGAATATCTCTTAAATTTGAGCAAAGCCCGTTTGAAATGTGCATGCTAAAAACACCCAGAATTTCACGGGGTTGGGGTCTGCAGGCCGTAAGAATAAATGAAGCATAGAAAAACAATATGAGTTTGTTAAAGAAAGCAACAAGTTCAGGGACAGAGCCTCACTTGTCTTCAATTGGCTCCCATGAAGTCATTTAAAGAACAACCTATATATGTTTGTCTTGGGTGATTAAGTCCATCAGGCTATAGAACTGCAGGTGCCAGCACATGAAATAGTCATCACACCACCATGGTTGAGCAGCAGCAATTTAGTGACTCTGAGTGATGAAAGAAAAGTGACATGTGTATGTGCAAAGATGATTCCAGTACCATATCCTCAATGCTGCCTGGGTCAGCATTTCTTTTCCTGGTAGAACAAAATGTCCAAGTACTAATGATTCATTTTTCTTTTTTAAATGAATATAAAATTTTCGATCAGTTGAAGCAAAAAAAACAAAAACATCCACCCAAGCTTATTAAATGAGTTGGGTTTTGCATTTAAGTTGCAAAATATGTACATTTATATCATTTTACTTACTTCATAATAATATACTTGCCTGTCACATTTTTGTTGAAACAGACTAACATACTTAATATAAAATATGAATTAGAAACTAAAGTCCACAGTGGGAACTGAAATTACTATTAGACTTTGATGAATGGGGTGATATTTGTGAAATTATAGCTATTTATCACTGGGCTTCATGTTCAAAGATGTCTCTACTGATGGTGATTATTATCTTTGTGTATGGATGAGACTGAGAAGCAAATATGCGAGCGTATTTTTAAGGTTATCCTTTCAGTTTTTGATTAACGTACTATTTTCAAAGTCCAGTTCTAGTAGCAGGTACATTCCATAACTTTAATTTTCCTTTAATAGGGAATTACTCAATTCTGAGATTTACGTTCCTTTATTTATTGTTTTTAGGAAGGAATGAATCAAGACACAAAGAATTCTCATAGCTAGAGGATGAATTAATCAGAAGCAAAAGTAAAATCTCTTTTCCTCCGGCCAAGTTCCTGAATACAAAATTGAATAATATTTTCCCTTAAAGCAGCAATCTATCGGGCTGGTCAAATCACTACTTCTTTTATTAGCCAGGTTATAATTTTTGAAGGGTGTTTCAGTATGACCTTAAATACCTTCTTCTTCTACCTTTTTTTTTATAGGTCCTCCAGTTTGGTTTGTCGAGCTGTTGCTCTTTCAAACCATGTGTTTCTTCAGCCATGTATGTGTTGCTTATAATTAAAAGTGATTGCTTATAACAAACTCCACCAAATTGCATCATATTCTTTCTGTCTTAAATACCAGTCCTAGAGTGAAAACTTCCCATAGTATCACAAGTTCAGTACATCTGGCAGACTTCAAAAAATTTCTAATGTACTCATCTCCTTGTGATGCGGGACTCCTCGGGGTCACTAATGCCAACCTGTAGGCTCTGCTCAGTTCTAAAAATAATCCAAGCCTTGCTGAAGAGGTTAACTCATGATCAAGATCAATACCCAAGTTGATCTGACTGTTCCTAGAGTTCTAGTTTGTGTCCCAGTTCTAGAAACTTTGTTTCTTCTTGGGATCAAATCCTCACTTTATGACTCAGTTTCCTATCTGGACTGTGATATTAGTCCTGATATTTATAAGCAACTCAGCACTTCAGTGACATCAGGATTGGGACTCTGATTTTCTCATGTCCCCATACCTGCCACTTGAGACCCAATTCTGAACAAATACCATGGCTTAAGACTGGCTTCCTATTTTCTTAGTTCTCTTACAAATAATAGCCTACTAACACAACACAACTCAATATGTTGCCTCCTTCCAGGTCCCTGTTTTTGCCCCACATACCAGCTTTGCCACCTTTACTGTAGTTCCTCAGGCTGACCAATTACCTGCCAGTCTCTCTCAAGATACTTGACTTTTTCTGTCTGGCTGGACATTCTCACCTGACCTAAAATTTTATCATGAGTATTATCTAGTTCTAGGTCCACGCTCCTTAGGACTGGCCCCTGTCTTGCAATTAAACCTTCTCTAAAGTCATTCAACAGAGAAAAGTTAAATTCTCCATGCCAGCTAATTCTATCTGTCCCTAGATCTCTTTGTACATGGTTATCATAACATTTTAATACTATATATTAATTATTTTGGTCAGAAATGTTCAAAAATAATTTTCTTTCTGAAAATTATAGATTAATATCTCCAAAATTTACTAGAACTAACTTTAAAATTTGAAATAAATAGGTGTATTCTTTAAAAAGTATATCTATAACTATAAAAAATAGCAACATTTCTGTTTAATAAATTAAAACATGTTATCTATTTAAATGAGTCACTTATAACTTGCCGTGTAGGAGATACTAGTTTAAGCACCAAGAAAGAATACCAGCACCTGCACAAAAATATGCAAATTAGTTGATGAACTACCAAGATAAAGGAAAAAATCAGAATTGCAGAGAGGAATATAAATCTGACCTTGTGCTTGCTCCTTTCAACATCGATAGATTTGAAAAATTTGAGTTAAGTTGAATTCCACTCAGGTAGTCAAGTTTTGATTGTAAATACTTTTATCTAGAAAAATGAACCTCAATATAGGCAGGACAAAATGGTGGCATAGTGATGTGGAATTCAGTTCATCTTACAGAGCAGCTAGTAAATTGCCAGGAATGGTAGAGAACAACATCAGTGACAGGACACATAGTGTACACCAGAATGGATAAGGTGGAATGGCTGAGATCTCACATAGAACTGTAAGTCCCCAATCTACAGAGGCTGGCACCCCTTCCCCACAGGCATGGCAGGATGGTTCCTGAGGGGATAGGAAACAGACTTTACTAGCAGCAAGGGCTTAGTTCAAGCAAGCTCCAATTGTGGAATTAATTAAGAAATTCTGACTACTGAAAACAGGCCCCCAGCATACATAAACATGAAATAAACACTACAGAAACAGCTGTTTTTGTCCCAGAGAGAGGGCCTGGTGTTGATGGGGAAAAACAAAACAGAGGCTTTTTGATTGGACAGCACAAAATACGGGAAAAAGGTCTGGACCCCAAGAAAAGGAGGCATGCAAAGCTTGGAGATACATAGAGCCACGTACCAACTTAAGTTCTTGATTGACAAGCCTGGGAGTCTGGCTCTGAAAAGGCTTTCTTTCTTTCTTTTTTTTTTCTTATTTATTAACAGCTCATTAGATAAAACTGGAATCACTCTCTGGCTCTAGAACTGCCTCAGGCAAGGGTGGAAATAAAGCTTGTCTGAGAGACAAAGTAACTAGTCAAGTGAAATGGGTTAATTTCCTAAGGAGTGTATCTTCCCCAAGAAAAGAGGGGTTGGGCCCAGCTCAAGTTGGAGTCCTTCCTTCAAGGAATTCAGGCCCCAGGGACTGGAAAACAGAAGCAATCGGAACCCACCCACTGCCTCACCTCTGTCTCAGCCACACCCCTGGCAGGGACAGTCTGCTGAAATTAAAGGAACCGTATCACCTTTAGTTGGTAGGAAGCCATAGGCTGACAAGTGCCATATGCTACGCAGGACAGGAAAAGCACAGAGTCTAGAGGCTTCATAGGAAAGGCTGACAGCCTGCTGGGTCTCACCCTCAGGGAAATTTGATGCTGGCTACACTTTCCTCCTGAGATGTGGGCCTGTCTGGTCTGGAAAAATCTGACTGAGGTCTATATCTGAGGAGACCCTCCTCAGAAAAAAAAAAAAAAAAAAAAGGCTCCATAGAGGCAGGGCAAGAAATAGAAAAACAAGAGCTGAAAAATTCTGATTCAGTTAAACAAAATTTATGCTAGAGGTCTAGAATAAATTGAACTGAATGTCAAAGAACAGATAGAGAACAAAGCCATCGAGCAAGAAATCCCTAGGTAAAAAAAAAAATAAAACAACTTCCAGAATAAACTAATTAAGGAAATCAAATGCCTAGACACCAGTAAAAAAATTAATGAGTCATACTAAGAAAATCAAAGCTATGGCCCAGTCAAAAGAACAAACCAATACTTCAAACAAGATTCAGGAGTTGAAACAACTAATTCAGAATGTTCAAACAGACATGGGAAATCTCATCACAAATCAAATCAATGAGTTGAGGGAGGATACAAAGATGATGTTGGGCAAACAAAAAGAACATGAAAATTTGAAAAAACAAATTGCAGAAATTATGGGAATGAAAGGCACAATAAAAGAACTAAAAAAAAAACAAGGAAACCTACAACAATACATTTATATTTGAAGAGGCAGAAGAAAAGATTAGGGAAGTAGAGCATTGGACATCTAAAATCTGACATACAAAAGAAAACATAGGGAAAAAAAGGAAAAATATGAGCAGGGTCTCAGGAAATTGAATGACAACATGAAGCACACAAATGTACATGTTTTGGGTGTCCCAGAAGGAGAAGAGAAGGGAAAAGGAAGAAAAAGACTAAGAGAGGAAATAATCGTTAAAAATTCCCAACTATTATGAAAGACATAAAATAGCAGATCCAAGAAGGCAGCAAGCACTAAACAGAAAAAATTAGAATAGACATACTCCAAGACACTTACTAATCAGATTGCAAATGTCAAAGAGAAGGAGAGAACTTTGAAAGCAGCAAGAGAAAAGCAATCTGTCACATAAAAGGAAAGCTCAATAAGACTATGTGTGGATTTCTCAGCAGAAACCATGAAGGCGAGAAGGCAATTGTATGATATATTTAAGATTCTAAATGATATATTCTTAAATATGTCATTCTAATGTATAATATATTTAAGATTGCATCCAATCTCCCCCTCATTTTTGGAGGACAGTTTTGCTGGATATAGACTTCTTGGTTGGCATTTTTTCTCTTTTAGAATCTTAAATATATGCTCTCATCAATGGCTAGAATATCTAGACAGAGGATCAATAAAGAAACAGAGGTTTTGAGTAATAAGATAAACGAACTAGACTCAACAAACATTTACAGAAAATTACACCCCACAACACCCAGATACACATTTTCTCAAGTGCTCATGGATGATTCTAAAGGGTAGACCCTATGCTGGGTCACAGAGCAAGTCCCAGTAAATTAAAAAAGCTGAAATCATGCAAAACACTTTTTTAGATTATAATGGAATGAAGTTGAAATCATTAACAGGCAGAGAGCCAGGAAGTTCACAAATATATGGAGACTCAATAACACAATCTTAAACATCTGATGGGTCAAGGAAGATATTTATTTTAGTTTAGTTTAGTTTTAAAATATGTGTATTGACAAATATTCACATACATACAGTCCACACATGGTGTACAATCAGTGGCTCAGAATATTATCACATACTTGTGTATTCATCACCATGATCATTTTTTAGAAAATTTGCATTACTCCAGAAAAAGAAATAAAAAGAAAAACTCATACCACTTTTCCCTCTCTCTCACTAGCTTTTCAAACTGCGCAATTTTTTTTACCCCTTGTGGTAGTTAGATTCAGTTGTCAGCTTGGCCAGGTGAAGGTACCTAGTTCTGTTGCTGTGGATATGAGCCAATGGTACATGAACCTCATCTGTTGCTCATTACATCTGCAGTCAGCTAAGAGGTATGCCTGCTGTAATGAATGATGTTTGATTTAATCGATTGCTGCTTAAATGAGAGAGTTTAACATAGTACAGCCCAAACAACTCAGCATATCTCACCTCAGCACTTGCAGCACAGCCCAGGCCTTTGGATATGCAGAAATGAATCACCCTGGGGAAAGTTTTTGGAACCCCGAGGCCTGGAGAGAAGGCTAGCAGAGATCACCCTGTGCCTTCCCATGTAAGAAAGAACCTCAGTTGAAAGTTAGCTGCTTTTCCTCTGAAGAACTAACTAAATAAATCCCCTTTTATTAAAAGCCAATCTGTCTCTGGTGTGTTGCATTCTGGCAGTTAGCAAACTAGAACACCTTTTATCCCCCCTATTATCTATTTATTTTTATCCATATTTTTTACTCATCTGCCCATAGGAGCAATAGACACAAGGTTTTCACACTCACACAGTCACATTGTAAAAGCTATATCATTATACAATCACCTTCAAGAATCAAGGCTACTGGAAAACATCTCAACAGTTTCAGGAACTTCCCTCCAGCCACTTCTGTAGACCACAAACTACAAAAAGAATATCTATATAACACATAAGAATAAACTCCAGGATAACTTCTCAGCTCTGTTAGAAATCTCTCAGCCATTAAAAATTTATTTTGTCTCATCTCCCTCTTCCCCCTTTTGGTCAAGAAGGCTTTCTATGTCCCATGATGCCAGGTCCCAGTGAATCCTGGGAGTCCTGTCCCACATTGCCAGGAAGATTTATACCCCTAGGAGTCATGTCCCATGTAGGGAGGAGGGCAATGACTTCATCTCCCAAGTTGACATGGAGAGAGGCCACATATGAGCAACAAAAGAGGTTCTCTGGGGGTGACACTTAAGCATAATTTTAAGTAGATTTAGCCTTTCCTTTGCAGGAATAAGTTTCATAAGTGTGTACCCCAAGCTTGCAGGCTCAGCTTATTGATTTGGTTGCCCTGACTGCTTGCTAGAATATCAGAAGTTCTCCAAATGTGAAAGTTGGAAATTTCCTCTCAAGGAAGAAATTAAAAGATAAATCAGTAAATATCTTGAGGCAAATGAACATGAAAACACAACACATCAAAATTTATTAGATGCAACAGAGGCAGTACTGAGAGGGAAATATATCATCTTAAATGCCTATATTAAAAAAGAAAGAGCAAAGAGGAATTAACTGTTCACTTGGAAGAACTAAAGAAAGAATAGCAAAACAAAGAGAAAGAAAGAATGAGATTAGAGCAGAAATAAATGAAATTGAGAATATGAAAACAATCAAGAAAGTCAACAAAACCGAAAACTTGTTCATTGAGAGAATCAATGGACCCTTAGCTAGGTTGACAAAAAAAAAAAAAGAAGAGATATGATGCAAATAAATAAAATCAGAAATGGAAGAGGAGATATAACCACTGACTCTGTAGGTAATGAGAGGATACTATGAGCAACTATATGGTAATAAACTAGAAAATGTAGATGAAATGGACAATTACCTAGAAAGGCATGAAAAACCAACATTGACTTGAGATGAAATAGAAAACCTCAAATACCAATCACAAATAAAGAGATTTAATCAGTCATCAAAAAGCTCCCAAAATAGAAAAGTCCAAGACAAGATATCTTCACATGTGAATTCTACCAAGCATTCAAGAAAGAATTAATACCAATCCTGCTCAAACGCTTCAAAAAAAATTGAAGAGGAGGGAGAGCTACCTAAGTCATTCTATGAAGCCAACATCACTCTCATACCAAAGCCAGTCAAAGGTACTACAAGAAAATAAAATTTCAGACCAATCTCTTCAAAGAATATAGATGCAAAGATATGCAACAAAATGCTTGCAAATCGAATCCAGTAGCACATTAAAAGAATTATACACCATGGCCAAGTGGGATTTATTCCAGGTATGCAAGGCTGGTTCAATATAAGAAAATCAATTATGAAATACACCATATCAACAAATCAAAGTGGGAAAACCACATGATCATCCTGATTGATGCAGAAAACGCATTTGATAAAATTCAACATCTTCAAAAGATAGGAATAGAAGGGAACTTCTACAACATGATAAAGGGAATATATAAAACCCCACAGCTAATATAACCCTCAATGGGGAAAGACCAAAAGCTTACCCTCTAAGATCAGGAACAAGACATGGATGTCCAGTGTCACCACTGTCATTCAATATTGTTCTGGAAGTTCTAGCCAGAGACATTAGACAAGAAAAAGAAATAAAAGGCACCCAATTTGGAAAGGAAGCAGCAAACCTCACTGTTTGCAGATAACGTGATACTATATGTTGAAAATCCCCAAAAACCTACAGCAAAGCTACTAGAGCTTATAAATGAATATAGCAAAATGGCAGGGTATAAGATCAAAGCCCCAAAATTAGTAGTGTTGGGGTATACACTAGTGGTGAGCAATCTGAGGAAGAAATCCAGAAAAAATCAATTTACAATAGCAACCAAAAGAATAAAATATTTAGGAATAAATTTAACTTATGATACAAAAGACCTATACACAGGAAACTGCAAGAAATTGGTAAAAGAAATCATGGAAGACCTGAATAAATGGAAGGGCATACCGTGTTCATGAATTGGAAGATGAAATATAGTTAAGATGTCAATTCTACCCAAATTGATTTATTGATTCAGTGCAATAACAATTAAAATTCCAAAAATTACTTTGCAGAAATATAAAAACCAATAACCAAACTTATTTGGAAGAGCAGGATGTCCTGAATAGCTAAAAATATCTTGAGAAAAAAAATGAAGGGGGAGGTCTCCCACTACCTGACTTCAAAGCATACAAAACTTACAGTGATCAGAAAAGCATGGCACTGGCATAAAGAAAGCTATACTGACCAAAGGAATTGAATTGAGTGTTCAGAAATAGATCCTCTCATCTATGGACAACTGATCTTTGATAAGGTGATCAAGACAACCCACATTTATTGAAGAGAGAGAGCAGTCTCTTCAATAAATGGTGTTTGAATTACTGGATCTCTATATGCAAGAGTGGAAGAGGATCCATATCTCAAACCTTATACAAAAATTAACTCAAAATAGATCAAAGACTTAGACATTAGAGCTAAGACCATAAAACTTTTATAAGAAAATACAGGGAAATATGTCTTGTAATAGGAGGCAGATTCCTAGACCTTACGGCCAAAGCATGAGCATTGAAAAAAGAAATAGATAAATGGGATCTCCTCAAAATTAAACACTATTGTGAACTTTTCCAGTAAAATAAAAAAAGGCACCCTATGCAATGGGAGACATTTGGAAACAATATATCAGATAAGGGTTTAGTATCCAGAACATATACAGAGATTGTTCAACTCAACAACAAGAGGAACAATCCTATTTAAAAATGGGCAAAACAGCTTACAAGTGAAATCATTGTCCTCCCCCCTACATGGGACGTGACATCTAGGGGTGAAAGTCTCCCTGGTGATGTGGGAGAGGACTCCCAGGGATGAATACACACCTGGCACTGTATGATCAACAATTCTATCCTGACCAAAAGGGGGAAAAGAAGTGTAACTAATAAAGAAAGTATCAGTGGCAGAGAGAGTTCAAATAGAGTCGAGAGGCTACTCTGGAGGTTGCTCTTACGCAAGCTTCAGTTAGACCTTGCTACCTATCATAACCTACCAACCCCCAACCAAAACCATTCCAGCCAATCTTAAAGAACACCTAGGGCAATATATAAGATTCCACAAGGGTTCCAGGCACTAGAGTACCTTTCCAGAAAGCTACAACCTCCAGATGGGTCCCTGGTCCATAGAAGTCCTGAAACCTAGCCCAGCCTCTCCAGAACATCAGATAGTTCCATCTCCCTACCCCATATTAGTGACGGACCCTTCCAAAATGAAAAAGTTAGAATGGCCAAAGCCCGAACACCCCTAAAGAGAGGGACAAGAAGATCAAAGGTGATGGTGGAGTTATACAGAGAAGATAGGATTTAATAAATAAATATGATTGCTGAATCATTTAATTGATATCTCTTTTAGTCTCCAATATCTTAGAGCAGCTAGAAGGAAAAACCTAAAATTGTGGAATTGTAACCCATAGCATATCAAACTCTGAAATATGTTCTACAACTAATAGTGATGCTGTGCTTTGAAATTTATTGCTTTTTTGTATATATGCTCTTTTTTCACAAAAAAGAAAGAAAAAAAGTCAATTGTGCTGATAAAAAAATATTTAAGCCTTCTAGCCTCCTATATCCTGGAGCGGCTAGAAGGAAAAATCTGAGAGGATCGTATGGTAGCCCATGACAAACTCTGGGATCTGTCCTGTAACTACTTGTTGAAGAGTGCTTTGAAAACAAACTATTGCTTTTTTATTTCTTTGCTTTGTATGTATGTTACACTATATAATAAAAAAAAGGTTTAAAAAATGGGCAAGAGATATGAACAGACGCTTCTCAGAAGAAGAAATACAAATGGCTAAAAGGCACATGAAAGATGCTCAGCTTCACTGGCTATTAGGGAAATGCAAATCAAAATAACAATGACATATCATCTGACACCCACTAAGATGGCCATTATAAAAAAACAAACAAGCAAACAAAACACAACTAGTGCTGGAGAAGATGTGGAGAAAGAGGAACACTCATCCACTGTTGGTGGGAATGTAAAATGGTATGACTGCTCTGGAAGAAAGTTTGACAGTTCCTCAGGAAGCTAAGTATAGAATTGCCATATGATCCAGCAATCCTATTACTAGGTATATATTCAGAGGAACTGAAGGCAAGGACACAAATGGACAATTGCACACTGATGTTTATAGCAGCATTATTTGTGATTGCCAAGAGATGGAAACTACTCAAATGTCCATCAATGGATTAGTGGCTAAACTAGCTGTGGTGTATACATACAATGGAATATATATGCAGCTGTCAGACAGAATAAAGTTGAGAAGCATGTAACAAAGTGGATGAACCTTGAGGATGTTATGCTGAATGAAATTACCCAGAAACAAATGGACAAATACTGTATGGTTCACTAATATGAACTAACATTAATGAGTGAACTTTGGGAATTGAAGTTAAGAACACAGGTTATCAGGAGCTAGAAATAGGATAGCGATTGGGCATTTGGTGCTGAAGGAATACAGATTGTACAACAGGACTAATTGTAAAAATTTAGAAATGGATAGCACAAACTACCTGATTGTAGCACAATAATATAAATACACTGAATGAAACTGAATGTGAATATGATTGTTGGAGAAGGGCTGGAGGCACATATGAAACCAGAAGGAAAAGTAGAGGATAAAGATTGAAACAGTATAACTTAGGCATGCCTAGAGAGGACAATGATGGTGATTAAATGTACAAATATAAAAACGTTTTTGCATGAGGGAGAACAAATGAATGTCAACATTGCAAGGTGTTGAAAATGAATGGTATAGGGGAAAAAGTATAATCAATGCAAACTAGGGTCTGTAGTCAAAAGTAACATTGTAATATGCTTCCACTGAATGTAACAAAAGCATTATGCCGAAACTAAATGTCAGCAGACAGAGGGCATGGGAGAGGGATATGGATTCTTTGTGGAAGAAAGGAAATGTCTTCATATAGATTGTGGTGACGAAGGCATGTATATTTTACTTAAGTTGGATTGTATGATGTACAAATAAAACTGGTTAAAAATGAACAGAGTGAAACAAGTGCTGGAGAAAATGTAGAAAAACAGAGTTACCTATTTACTCTTCATAGAGAAGCTGAGAGTTACAGCTTCTTGGAGGGCTGTGTGGTGGTTCCAGAGGAGGCTGGAGGCGGGGGGTTGCAATATGATTCTGAAACCCCGTTGTTACATATATACCTGGAGGAGCTGAGTGTGAGGACATGAATGGAGGAGGCCCAAGGTTACATTGACTGAGGAAAGGAAGGGGGAACTATGATGTATACATACAAGGGACCACTGAATACCCACAAAAAAGAATGAAGTTGTGAGGAAAGCAACAAGGTGTAGTCACCTTAAGGAGTGTATATTGAATGAAATGTCAGAAACAAAAAGAGAAATATTATCATGCCTCAATCATATGGACTGACTATAATATAAAAACTCCATGAACTGAAGTCAAGAGCATGGGTTATCAAGTTGGGGCCTATTGTAAAGGGTCCTAGATTGTAAGTTGTTACAGCAGTCACATATATTCAGGAGGTGTAACTATTATTTCTAAATTCCGAGATACTGAGCTGTTTGTATATAACCTGGTCTTTCCCAGAAACCTTGGGTATTTATGTGGCACCTGAGACTCAGAGTTAGAGCTCTGAAACTATGAAAGTCAGCATTACCCCACATAGGAACTGTTTAAAAGTTGAAAAAGGGATCAGATTTCTACTAGAGGTATGAATGAAGCTGATCTGGATAGGACTAAGTTAAATCAGAATACAGGATAAAGGATGATATCGTCCATACTTTAAAACTTCAGCTTCTGTGTGAGACCAAAGGGAGAGATGTTTATTTGGTGTGAAATTTATATTTTGGGTAGTGCATTACCTAATTTAACTTCTATGGTCAGTTTAGTTGAATACCATTAAGTACATGGAATCTTGAATAGGGCATGAGATCTTGTTGGTTTGTCCAGGTTAGTGTGATGCCCTGATATATCCCAGAGTAATTTGGGGAGTGAATAAAGAAGTATATGTAAAGTCCCCTTGGGGGACTGGGAAGAAAGAAGGAAATATTCTACTTCCCCATTTGGAGAATTCCTGATAATTCTCACAAGCAGTCGGGACAACCAAATCAATAGGCTGAGCCCTTGATCTTGGGGTTTGCCCCTAAGAAACGTATTCTTGCAAAGGAGAAGCTAAGCCTACTGATAATTATGCCTAAAAGTTACCCCCAGAGAACCTCTTTTGTTCCTCTGATGTGACCTCTCTCTCTAAGCCAACTCAGCAGATGAACTCACGGCCCTCACCCTACATGGGACAAGGCTCCTAGGGGTATAAATCTCCCTGGCAATCTGGGACAGGACTCCCGGGGATAAGTCGGAGCCCAACTTCATAGGATTAAGAAAGCCTTCTTGATGTAAAGAGGGAAGAGTGAAATGAGACAAAGTTTCATGTGTTGAGAAATTTCAAACAGAGATGAAAGGTTTTCCTGGAGGTTATTCTTATGCATTATATAGATATCAATTTTAGTTTACAACGCATTGGAGTGGCTGGAAAGAAGCACCTGACACTGTTGAGCTGTGTTCCAGTAGCCTTGATTCTTGAAGATGATTGTATAACGATATAGCTTTTACATTGTGTCTGTGTGATTGTGAAAACCTTGTGTCTATTGCTCCGTTTATCCAGGGTATGGACAGATGAGTAAAAAATATGTATAAATAAATAAATAAATAAATAAATAATAGGGGAATAACGGGTAAAAATAAATTGGGTAGATTGAAATATTAGTGGTCAATGAGAGGGATGGGAAAGGAGTATGGGACATATGAGGTATTTTTTTTTCTTTTTATTTCTTTTTCTGGAGTGATGCAAATGTTCTAAAAATGATCATGGTGATAAATACACAACTATGCGATGATATCCTGAGCCATTGATTGTACACCAAGTATGAACTGTATGTGTGAAGATTTATCAATAAAATAATTTTAAAAAGAATCTTATTTCTCCACACCAAGTCTTTTAATCTCTATCAGCTTCACTTATGATCTAACCTGATGAAGACATGTTGCTTCTTAGGTTATACCTTACATTATCCTTTCAAAATGTGTCCTCTAACATCACTTGACTTAAGTTATCAGAGATGAACCTATAATAATATGATTCAGAAGCACATCTCTATTTCTGAAAAAGTGATTATTAGAAAACCACTTGGAAGTCAGCATCATGCAAAATATAAATCTAAATAAACGTCCTCCAGTTTCTAAGAAGATAATCAAAGTCAATGGTATCTCCTCTAGAGAGGCAATATACCAGAGATTTTAAAAGTCTGTGTCAGATAGAACTGGGTAAAAAAGCCTAATAATACTTCAGATCTGCTTCAAGACTTTTGGCAAGTCTTTCCTTCCTTTCATCATTTGTAATACTTGAATAATATTGCCTACTTCGGAATATACTTTTTAGAATACTTTGAAAAGATCGTTCAGCAGTGGGCTTAGTCTATAGAAAATGATTAATAACAGTAGCTAGTACACTAATTATCAATGATCACCAGATGTCGTTGCTTTTAACCTTTGTTTTCAATTAACATATATTAAAATGCTCTGAAATACCTTTGACAACACTCACAATATTTTACCAAAGACTCTGTGAGAGGATTTTTTATTATTTAATCTGGCTGTGGTTTTCTGCTTCTGCAAAAGTGTGTTGAGATAGGTAGAAAAGACAAATGGGAATATTAAAAAGGTGCATTTTAAGTAGTTTATTCCTTAACAATACATTCAGAGCACAGGAAAATCTATTCTTTCATGTGCATTCATTTGAAACCTCTTGCCCAGAGAGGCTGCGGCATCATTCATCATTTCTAACTGTTTCCACATCCATCACATCTTTTTTTCCCTCTGCTTTCCAGATGACCTCCTTAGCTCTTCTGATTATAGTAGCAAGCAGAACTAATCATGAATAAATTCAGATTTGGGACAAAGCAGAAACACAATGGCCAGATATGACCTTAGGTCTCTCCAGTCCGTGGCCCTCAGGGCTTTCTTATCTATCATGAGAGAAAGCTTATTATATCCCAGCTGTGCACAAGGCTGGGATGGGCATTAGGGAAAGCAAATTAAATGGGCATGATCTGCCAGCCCTGGCAGGCATCTTTAGGTGTTGATTATTTAGCATTTATCAAATGCCCCTTGTGCTGTCTCAGTCAAAACAAATGAAGGGCTTTGGTTTGAAAAACCTTGCATCTTATTAAGGCCAAAAAAGAAAATATATACTGATAGTCTGAGTGGGTATATTCAGGAGTTTCTGGACATAGATTTATGCATCTTGCTATAAGGAAGGTAAAGAAATCGAGTATGCTACTTCTCTTCTTTTATAGCACTTTTGCATTGGTATGCTGAGTTAAAACTTTGATGGTGGAAAAAAATTTGAGATAATTGCAAACACAGCCCTATCTCTCCTTTTATTCAGAAGCTTCCCCCTTTTATTTCTCGTTTTCTTTGTAAGTCAGAGAATTTATATCAAACATGTTTAATGTTCCCAAAATTGAGCTATCTGGGGGAGATTCAAAAACTATAGTGCAATCCCCGCTTTCAAAAACCACAGATTTCCTTACATGTATGAAGAGAAAACTCATATACCTGAAACAATTAGCAATCAGTCTAAATAAAAATATTATTAAATTCTGTGCATTACCAAATAGCTAATTGGACAGAATGGGATTAGAAAAGGAATAAAGAACCAGGGATAAACAACAACAACAACAACAAAAAACAGAATTTCAATTAAATTGTTCGTGAAGCTTGAGGGTAACATTTAGAGCAATTATTTTAAAAATTGTTTTCTTTATATTTATCCTTAATTTTGTTCTTCAAACTGAAGAATTGTGTGATAATACTCAAGAATTGTAAGGGCCATTTAAACACGAAAAAACTTCAATGAGGCCCATTCCCTATAAAGTCAAGCAGAAGGAAAGAGAGAAGATTTTGGTGTAGACTGATATATTAGCTTGTTCTGGATTTCAAATCATGATTGTGGATCTATGGAAATAATCCTAAAGATGTAAGGAATGAAGAAAAGATGAAGAGGCAGAAGCAACGGCAGAGCCTGTGTGGTCACAGAGGTGGGAGCAGAGACAGAAGTATGGAGGCCCGCGGTATTAGTTTGCTATTGCTGCATAACAAAGTACCCCACATTTAAGAGATTAAAACAATGCCCATTTATTAGCTCACTGTTCCATAGTCAGAAGTCTGGGCACAGGGCCTCAAAAGTCTGAAAGTCAAGTGACTTGGGACTTTAATTATTTATCTGCAGAATCCCTTCACAGCAGTATCTAAATTTAGTATTTGACTGAATAAACCAAAGGCAGGAATCGTGGGGATGGGGAACTTTTAAAGATTTGACTACCACACTCGGTGACTAAAGAAAAGAGATTTCAAGAACAAATAGAAAAAAATAAGTAGAAATAGCTACTGTGGGCTATTAAAGAAGGTCAAATACAAAATAAAAGTCATTGTATTGCTAATTTGGTGGTACATGGCCACCATTGAGTGAGTAAATAATGAAAGACTGATGGAGTTGAAAAGTGAGGATATTGCAAGGAAATGAAAATTGAATGGGTGGTTAGAAAACACAAACACTAATAGAAGAAACAGAAATTGATTCCTAGATACCTTTATAGTAAAGTTGAAGAACTCCAAAAATGAAGAGAAAAACTTAAAAAGCATTTGGAGAGAAAAGACCGATTACTAGAAACAAATAATTGTTAAACTAGCAAAACAAAACAAAAACCAAAAAGAAAAAATCCCTCTACAGCAATAATGGAGCCAGAAGATAGGGGAATATTATTTTTAAGTGGTTCAGAAAAAAGAATTGTCAACCTAACAGTGTGTGTATAGCAAATCCATCTTTCAATATGAAGAGGAAAAGAAAGACATTTTCAGATACATGAAGGCTGGGCGATTTTTCCATTAATAAGCCTACATTGAAGGAATGTCTAAAGGGTGTACTTCATAAGAGAATGCTTAACAGTGAGACAAAGAAAGATTAGAATGTACCCATATCTAACAAGTATTGTCAGTATAAAATAAGATTATTAACAATAATAGCAAAGACAATGACCGTGCCTAATATGTGGCATTCAAAAAAAGAGCAGATACAACATACTCAACATTAAATAACACATATGTCAAAATTGGGATGATAAAAATTAAAGAATTCTAGGGTCCTTGTATTCTTCAGGAGGAGTTTTGAATTATTAGCTCTACCCTGACCTGATTAAAAATGCAGCATAAAAATATCAAGTATAACCTGCAAAAGAAAATTATTGTACCCATTCAAAACCAATTGAAGGGAAAGATATATACATATAAGACAGTAGACAAATATAGCTCAATCATTCAAACAAACAAACAAAAAAAACTTTTAAAAAAGGCAAAAACAAATCACAAACAAGAAAGGGGGAAATGAAAAGCTCAAAGACTGTGAAACAAATGTAAAGGGGAAAGTAAATTTATTAAAAAAAAAAAAAAAACTCCAGGTATTATCAGGTTAAAAAATTATATGCTTGGAAGCTTATATGCCGCTTGCTGGCTTAGTGTCTATTGGGGAAGACTCATAGAAACAAGAGCAACAGCAGATGTATAGGGTTTCAGGGTAGATCTCAGACTCTCACATGAGCTGGGGAGCTTTTAAGCATCATTAATAAATGGGAAACATCAGCCTCTCCCCTGGGTAGATCAGGAGCCAGATTACAATAGCAATTTGACAAGGCAGAACCTGAGCTTGAGGCCCTACCCTGTCATCTCAGCATTCATGGTAGGTAGAAAATGGTACAAGTCAAGTGATTCCAATCCTGTGATATGTCAACATAGCAACAGGATATGAAATGTTTCCTTCACATAATCAGGGTCTGGGGATTAAACTTTAATATGGACAGTACATTCCGAGGAGCTTTGCTGGAATGTATGAAGTGAACTCCCTTTTACTGGGGGACAGCCTGCAGGCGACTAATCTGGGACAAGTTAACCCCTACCTCTCAAAAATATATGAACTAAGCTTATCAATTAAGACACAGGTTATCAGATTTTACAAAATATCAAATTCCAGGTATATATATTTTTTCATAATAGGTGCAACTATAATCCAAGGGCAAGTCAAGTTTGAAAGTAAAACAATTGTAAATTGATAAATAGATGCCAAGCAGGTACTATTTACAGTTGGGGTAGTAATACCAGAAAATGTTGAGTTAAGTGGGATAGATTAACTATATATTAATAAAAGTGCCAGTTTTCCAGTAAGACAGTAAAATTCTCATTCTAGTACCTCTTGAAATAACCTTAAGATATGTGAAGCAGAATTGGCCAGAACTGCACATTGAAATACACAAATCCAACAACATGGTAGGCAATTTCAACATAGCTCTATAGCTGTTATGACAAACACACAAAAATAATAAGATACAGAAATTTATGTATTTATTTATTTTTACATGGGCAGGCATCGGGAATCGAACCCGGGTCCTCTGGCATGGCAGGCAAGCATTCTTGCCTGCTGAACCACAATGGCCCACCCAGAAAATTTGAACAACAGAATGTGAACCAGCTTTACTCTGTAAACATACGCAGAACTCTGCTGGGACGGTTAGAGAATATACATTAATCTTAAGCCTATATTTGGAATTTATTTAAAAATGGTCCTCTAGTCCATAAAGCAAATCTCAAAAATTTTCAAATAATCAGTATCATGCAGATCCCTTTTACGGAATACACTGGTAAAAAATAAAATCATAATGGAAATTTAATAATATCTATCTAGAACCAATCAATAATAAATGCTGCATATCAAAATGTGAGGGACATTGTACACCAAGAGGAATGTTGAGACGATCAGAGATTTAAACACTTAAATGAAACTACATTAGTACAAAAAGAAAACATGGTGAATCCCATTACTGTTTGGAAAAAGGTAAGGCATTCCCTATGGTGATTCAAAATTTAGAAGCAATAAAGGAAATTATTGCTACTTTTGATTACAATGAAAACATTTACATGCTCTAAATAAATAAGTACAGAAAAGTATAAAGCACAAATGACAAAGCTGGATAAAATATTTACATTTTATATCATACAAAGCACAAATATCACTATTAACTAAAACAATTCTAAAAATTAAGAAGAAAAAGCCCAAAAAGTTTAGCAAAAAAAAAAATGGGGAAATGACATGAAAACCAGCAAAGAAAATGATCCCATAATGGCCCTTAATCATGAGAAGTATCATTCATCCTCACATATAACAAGAGAAATACAAACTGAAACTACACCAAGGTAACATTTCTGACCTTGGCAAAAACAAAAACTTTGATAACATAGTCTGTTGTTAAGGCTATGAGGAAACAGTCACTTTCATTACATTGTGGAAATGCAAAATCATATCACCTCTAAGAGTTGGAATTTAATATTAATAAGCAAAGTTTCATAGGTATTCATCCTTTGACCCAGCAGTACCACATCTAGCAATCTATCCCAAAGATAAACTCACAGAAATATGAAGTTACTTATGCACAACACTATTTTCACCTACTATTTGTAAAAGTAAATAGTTACTTTTAAAAGGAATAAGAAAGATCCTATATGTTATAACTTTTTTGGGTAACTCTGTGTAACAAAGGTGCAATTCCATACATATTTTCTAATGGCTTCAAAAAGAATGCAAGTATAAACCAAACATTGGTTAAAAGAAATATTTATAAATATAATGATAGGAGAAGACAAAGGAGATGGTAAAAGCTAGGTATTTTTTAACGTGTCTTGTTTTATAATTTAGACCTTAGAACCTTGTATATATTTTATACTTAAAGAAAAAACTGAGGCAATTCTTAAACCCCAAAACTGAAACTCGTTAATGCAGCTTTATTTCAAGGTGATGGCATAATGGCAAGGAGGTTCATCTCAATGAATTTTAAAATGTTATTGACTTGTATATCCCAAAGGTAATAAAAAATAAGGAACATTAAACCTTGCATTGCATCTAGTAGTCTTAGTACTGAGTTTAACGTTGGTATAATTTTGAAATTGTCATAAACACTCACACGCCCTACTACACACAAAGTGGATAAAAGCATTTAAGTACAATCATTATCATTAGGAAACGTGATTTTCAGTGTAAAAGAAAAGATAACTGTATATTAGATCAAATAAGTCAAATCCTATATAGTCATTTAAATTTGGAAAATCAGTATAAAGAACTTATAATCTATTTTTCTTTTTCTAAATATAAATAAATAAAATACATCTCTTAGCACTCCACTGAAATGGCCAATGTCCTAGAAATAGTGGCAAATACAGAAGCAAAAAGCAAACCTAGTACTCAGATGTAGTTTCCAAATATCATTTCCCACTGGAAGGAACTACCAGGGCTCCTTAGAGAGAAATCTGATCCAAAGGTCACAGCAGAAATACACAAAAGAGGCCTAGCCATCTTTTCATTTCTGAAATCCTGTACTTAGATTCTATTACAGAGAATAAAAGGATACAGGAGCCAAAGATGGGACAATTTGAGCTTCAAAAAGAATGACAATTGAAATGCATCAAATCTATGAAATATATTAAAATTGATGTTCATAGTTGTGGTTAAAACTCCCTCACTGCTGATCTTTTGAGATTTTACTTAGGGAATCAGTTCATTGTTCTTGATATTCATACATATAATAATCAAAAGAATTTGCACAGAACTGCTTGGGAAATAGTCTTGCCAAAATAAAACAACATAATCTAGATAAAATAATTGGAATCAACTGGACATCTAGATCTAACGGTTATAGTAAATTTTGACAAAAAGGGAAAATTTTACTATAGGAACTTCAAATACACCCAAAGGAGACAGAATATTGCATGAAGAATAGAATGAACCAAATAATATTGAGGTTAGGAAAAAAGTAAAGATAAGATCAGAAATTTATGAAATTGACAGATACACAATGGGGAGAATCAACAAAACAAAATTTGATTATTTAAAAAAATAAATATAGATGCACATATGTTGACAAAATTAATCAAGAAGAACAGCAGTATTTATAAACAATCTGAGGGAACAGAAAGGAAAAGGGATATAAGTACAGAAAAAATTCAGGTGGCAAAGAGAAATCTATTAAGAATTTTAAGGCAATAAATTTGAACTGTAGACAATTTCCTAGAAAATAATAATATAAAAGATAGACTCAAAAGCATTGTCTAAGGGTACACAGGTGGTTCAATGGTAGCATGCTTGCTTGCCATGCAGGAGACCCGAGTTTGATTCCTGACCCATTTATCCCCACCCCACCAAAAAGCATTGTTCAATAACAAATAAATTGAAACTACTTTAAGATGTAAAACAGCAAACACTGGGCCTAGGTGGTTTTCAGAAAAATTCTATAAAATTGCAAAGACAAAATAAATCCAATCTTAAGAAGACATTTCCAGAGCAAAGAAAAAATAATGGTTGACTCCACAACTCATTTAATGATGCTGGTATTGGAGGCCAAACCACTTAACGCCAATGAAAATATCCTAGACAAAATATTAGCAAATCAAACTCAGCTGTGAACTAAAAAACTAATACATCATGACCAGTTGAGATTTTAGAACTTCTCATTATTGCATTTTTAATAACAGTACTGCTGTGTTGAGACGAGACTGACATGGGAGAATAGGCAGAGGTTGGGAGAGCCATTTGCAGCAGGACTTACCAGAAAAAAATTTTATTTGCTAAATCTGGCAACTCTAGTTAGGAGGTTGCCTAACTGCAATAACTGAGATTAGATGTGCTGTTGGTTTATACCGGGATGGTAGCACAGCAGATGGTGAGCAGTGGTCAAATTCTGGAAACATTTTCATGCTAAGCAAGCATGTTTTTTGATGGATTGAATATGGGTTATTTTCTCTCCTATCTATCAATACTTACACCACACTTTTCTTTGTCATTATCCTCCCTTTCTGGAATTCTAAAACAGCCTTCTAATTGCTCTGTTGCCTCCAGCCCCATCTCTCTACAATACCAAATTCCAGTCTAAGTAATATGTCTAAAAATACAAATCTGATAATTCATTCCCTAAGTCCCTTCGATGACTAACTTTTGTGCCCTTTACATAAAGTCTGACTGCTTAAAATAGAGAACATTTACTCTCTGGCCCAATGGTTTCCTTTACAAACTCAAGTCAATCACTTCCCGCTATGTATCCCCCACATTTGAAGTGACTAAGTTAAATTCATTCTTTAGTTCTCAGCCTAAATTTGGAGTTCTTAGGTAGACCGGACAGTTTTTTTCTAGACAGATTTTCTTCCATTGCCATGGCTTCCCATATAATTGTAATTTCTCCTATGATAATATTCATCAAACTACACTGTAATCATTTGTTTAACTGAATGTTTTCTTAACTGTCTGTAATTTAAGAGAGGGGAGAGATTTGAGTCTTGTTTATTACTGTATCCCTAGTTCTTGAAGAATGGTTGGCACAGATTAAATAACCACTAAGTATTTTAAATGAATGACTAATAAATTAGCTAAGTAATTATATATTTGAATTTCACATTGATGCAATGATTATCGAGCCCTCCAAAGAAACAATGTGGTTATGCCTCATAAAAGCACACCAAATGGTGCCACTAATTATAGTTGCTTAAAGTTTTTCCTCAGAATGAGTTTTTTTTTTACTTTAACTTAAAACATGCATATGCATATATGTCACAAAGTTTAATTATGACACTGTATGTTTAGACATTTTACCTTAAAATAATTATTCCATTTTTTGTGTTAGTTACATTCTAAAAATAAAGTGAAATTTTTGTTTCCACATATTTTATTCCACCACTTATTAATAGAAAAGAATAGACACGTTAGAGAACCTTTCCTTTTCTTTCTGCAACCAGTAGTGGAAGACATAGGAGTGACTCTAAAATGGAAGTCAGTGAGACATAAAAATTATAAAAGAAAAAGCGGAGCACATTCATGACTCTGAGAAAGGAGTAATAATCTAAGTATGCATATCATAGATAAGCTAAACTAAACTTCACATCAAAACAAAATAAAAAAATAAATATTTGATAACACTAAAATGGGAACAGTATGAACTCATGACCTTTTGAAAAATATTTTTTTCTAGTTCTAGCACTAATTTGGCCCAACATCAATTATATCTTACCTACCAGATTTACTCATGTGAAAAAATCTGATAGGCAGCCCCAATGCCCTGAACATCTTCTCTAATACCTTTTCTCTTTCTCTATCAAAAGGAACTAACACTTCTTGGATTATAGCTTATCCTATAACCTGGAATATATTATGGTTGCTCAAAAATAAGGAGCACTTCCAAAATGTCTTGGGTAATGTTAGAAGGACAAATGAGCTCACTTAAAAAGGATTTTCATTGTCCAAATTTTGACACTAGAAGCATAACAGAGAAAATAACACTATTGTAATTAAATTGAACAAGCTGAGACTGAATAAAAGCATAGCTGTTTAATTATAATCATCAAAACAAAATATAATATGAAGTGTAAGAATAAGAAAGTTGTAATACGAATAAAAAGTGAATATAACAACATTTAATTTATTAGTTAATTTTAATAAGGGAGTATAATGTATATAATACTGTTTTTTAAAATAATTTCTTGTGTATAAAGAGTAGATTTATACCTTTTCAGTATTTATTAAGTTAGCCAAGTTGTTTAGTTAAGATTCTACAAAAATAAAATTCATTATTCCAGTGGCTTCCTACCTTATAGTGGAAGAAAGAAATTTCAAATGTTTTTTTGTAAGATGAAGGATGACCCAAATATCACATTCCTCATTGACCAATGATTCAAGGAGGACCAATTTCCTCACTGAAATTTCTGAATGACACCACTAAATATAATTAGACAATGGCAAGTTTCACTTGTTTCCAACAATAGCAAACGAGATCAATATGCAATATTGAATAGATAGCAAGTTATAGAACACTGGCCAAGTGAGGGTAAAACAATAGATTATTTGGAGAAAGGCTGACCAGGTATATGATACTAAAACTATGTGAAATGCATAAGGTTGACATAACAACATAAGCTTTATTATATTAAAAAAAATGGAATCAGGGACTCCAGTTTGAGCTATCTTAAAAGGCACAACCAGATCACTTGGTCCATCAAAGGCGTAACTGGTTGATATCCAGAACCTGCAACCTTGAACTGGTGTTCTTGATACTTGGGCTGTTTCCAATCTAAAGGTCATAAGGACTATTTTTATAACTTTTCCAAGACTTCTTGGGGGGACAAAATATCTGTTTCATTAAAATATCTTCCTAAAGTGAAAATATTCAATCACACACGAATAAACATTTGAAATATTTGAATATAACTCGCCAAATTGTCATTCACCAAGTTTGTAATAATATACACTATAAACAGTAGTATATGAGAGTGATTTTCCCCCAGTGTATTTATAGTGGAGACAGCTAGTTGCCTATGCACTGCTCATTCTCTCTTTCTTCTTTACTAAGAGAAAGTGTGTTTTATTACAGATGGCAATGTGACTAGCCCAAAACTACGTTTCCCAGCATCCGTGCACCTAGGAGGAAGCTATGAAATGCATATTCTCCACCCTTATTTTCCCTTCCTGAAACAAGGATATGAATCTTGGAACCAGAGGAGAACTTGAATAGAATAGAAGGAGAATGGATTTAAATGGATTCCAGATAACCTTAGAACTACCAAACCAGCCCTTGCCTGCATACACAGTTAACTTATTTTATGTGAGAGAGAAATAAACCTCTCTATTTAAGACATTGATTCTGTAGCCTCTCATAAAGAATTGTTTTTTAAAATTATGCTTACAAAAAGTATTTCTTCTTAGGGTGCATGGGTGGTTCAAGGGTAGAATGCTCGCCTTCCATGCTGGAGAAATAGGTTCAATTCCCGGACCATGAACCCCCTACCCCCCACCAAAAAAGTATTTATTCTTAGTTTAATTTTAATTTTTCAGAAGCTCAGTGCCAGTGAATACCAGGCTTACTCACTTTATGAGGTCTTGATCCAGTTCTATCTTAAGCCAATTCCAAAGTGCTTAATAAATTTCACATGCGATGACTACAGACTGGTATCTTTGTCCCGGAACTCTTCAGAAATACAGGCCTAACTGCCTTCTTGAAATCTGAGATTTTCATTTAACTATCTTAAAGAACACTCACACTTTATTCCAAAATTGCACATATAATTTTGTCCCCAAGATCAAATCCGCTTTTTTTTCAAACCCACCTTTTAAAACACGTTTTTGTCTTAGAGAAACTCATTTATATGCAATAAATTGCTCATGCAAAAAAAAAATTAACAGTTCTTAGTACAATACACACACATTTAGCTTCCTGCTTTTCCCATTTCCACCCCCATACCAATTCACCATTTCTGAAGGTGCCCAAATAAAATAGCTCCACAGATGTTTTCTCTATATCCAAATCGCTCCCTTTTAACCTGTTCCTCAATACTTCAACCGGTGTTGTCTTTCAACAATGTGAATTAGAACATGTCACCCCATCAGAAAACACACCCACACAATTTAAATAAATCAGTGACTTTCCATGCTTTTTGGATAAAGACCAGAAATGTTAAAAATGACCTACAAGGCCATGCATACTTTTTTACCATTACTTCCTAAACCTCATATTTAGGATCCCTTTTTCACCTCTGTTGTCAGGGTAGCTTCTCTCCATCCTTTTCTGACTCCCTCTGTGAGCCCATCTGTATCAGTGAATCGTTGTGCCAAGTGTTACCTTGTGGCTCTGTGTAAAATCTGTCCCACTTTTTAATCCCAAGTGCCTAGCAGGGTTTGCACCCAATTTTGGTGCTACAGATACCTATTCTTAACTGTCTGATGAATTAATAATTGATTCATTGTTGAATGAGGCTAGAATAGATCTTCAAAAGTTTCTTATGAGAGAACATAAATGATTCACTTTATCTGCCTTATACTTTGTAAACAAAAGATCTGAATGCACATATGTGTGCATGTGTGTATATATATATATTTACTTTCTTTCTGTCTCAGAATATTGTGAATTTTACTCTGCTCTCTCCTGCACTTATTGCAAAGTAAAAAGTCAGCATGATTTTTATTCCTTTGAGCAAAAGAGGTTTTTCTGCTGTCTCCACGGTTGTAGAATGACCAATTTATTCATGAAATGTTTACAAATTCAGTAGGATAAGATGAGATGATTGTCTTGGTAAATACTTTCAGTCATCCTTTCTCAGTTGCATGTTTTTTTTTTTAATTATATCATACTGACTTTCTATCATTATCCTTTGGTTTTAATCTCCTCCTTACGAATATAAATTTTCTCGTTCTCTCTTCCACATGGCTTATGTTGGGGATTGTTGATTTCCTCTTCTTTTCCTGTTTCCCTGTAATCAGGGTAAGTGTCTTAGCTTTGTGCTCCACATAAGTGATTCGGTTTTCTGCACCACCAAAACTATGCTTGACTGTTTCTAAAATTCCTTTGCCACAACGTGGGACAGAAATCCTAGAATGAGCTGGGACTCAGCATCAAGGGATTCAGAAAACCTTCTTGACCAAAAGGGGAAAGAGAGAAATGAGACAAAATAAAGTGTCAATGCCTGAGAGATTCCAGACAGAGTCGAGAGGTTATCCTGGAGATTATTGTTATGCATTAAATAGATATCACCTTGTTAGTCAAGATGTAATGGAGAGGCTGGAGGGAGCTGCCTGAAAATGTAGAGCTGTGTTCCAGTAGCCATGTTCCTTGGAGATGATTGCATAATGATATAGTTTTCGCAATGCGACTGTGTGATTGTGAAAACCTATGTCTGATGCTCCTTTTATCTACCTTATCAGCAGATGAGTAAAACCTATGGAATAAAAATAAATGATTGGAAGAAAAAATGTTGAAATAAATTTAGTAGATTGAAATGCTAGTGATCAATGAAAAAAATAAGTAAATAAAATAAAAATCTTTGCCATGCTTTCTGTTATCACTATACTACCTTTTCATTTCTCCTGACTTGCAGTCAACTTTTTGTTCATGTGATGCATCTTTCTCTAAAAGACTGAAAACCTGTTATTTTTGCAATTTGCTATATCCGTGAAATAGCAGATACCAGTCTTTGGTATTATGTCAGTATCATCAATATCAGTTATAAATCAGTGAATTATCCTCTTTCTTAAAATCCATGCAACTGTTTTTAGAATTAATTTCTTAATTTGCCAAACAAAGAGGTACCTTATGAGCCTGTCTCATAGATGGTGCTAAATAGTTTGTAGGTAGTGGTGGTTTGTTTTGGTATTTGTTTTCTGTAAATTTTCTGGTCTAAGGAACAATATCTTGGTCTCACTGGCTGGTTTTGTGCCCATAAGGAGATCTGTTTCTGGATATTCTTGAGAGTTCTGTCCTCCTTTCATAAGCAGAGATTGTGGATAAAATAGTACAGTCTCAAAAGTTTACCATTCCCACAGATCTTTCAACTCAGCACAGGACTGATTGTAGAATGAAAAGCATGAGTCAAGCTGATGGCAGAATACAGGTGATTCAGTTTGCTAAAGCTACCAAAATGCAATGTACCAGAAATGGATTGGTTTCTAAAATCGGGATTTATTATCGTACAAATTTACAGTTCTAAGGCCATGAAAATATCCAAATTAAGGCATTAAGAGAAAGATACCTACTCTGAAGAAAGGCTGCTGGCATCTGGGGTCTGTGTCAGATGGCGAGGCATATGGCTGGTGTTGGCTAGTCCCTTGCTCCCGAGTTTCACTGCTTTCAGCTCCTGGTTCCAGTAGCCTCCTCTCTGAGCTTCTGTGGGTTCTCTGTTGGCTTCTCTGGGGCTTTCCTCTGAATTTCATCTCTTAGCTTCTGTATGTGTTTTATCCTCTTATAAGGAACTCCAGCAAGAGGATCACCCACCCTGAGTGAGGCAGTAATTGAAACTAACCCAAAGTTCCTACCCACAACAGGTCTGCACCATCAGGCACGGATTAAAAGAACATGGCCTTTTCTGGGGTACATAACAGCTTCAAACCAGCACAATAGGTTATACATTCCTCTTTATCTTTTTTTTTAGGAGAGTGAAACAGTCTAACAGACAGATGAATAGAAGGCCCTATGTTCCTTTCTTTCCTCTGTACCTCTGCTCTCCACACCACATTCTCCCTCCTAATTTAGCCAAGAGAAATTTTTCCTTGAGTTTAGCATATTATTGATTCCTAGTTTCCAAAGCTGTTGAAACTTTTTTAGAGTATGTAATATGTATTTCAGTGATTGGATAGGAAATTAGTACTCATTATTTGCCATCATGACTTGAAAATCCCTAACTAATATCTGCAATATTCTCAAGGAGAAAATTACTGTATTTCAAATACTGTCAAGGACGTTTTGGTGCTCCAACAAATGGAATGTTGTAGACCACCTATTGGTGTTTAATGCTTTCTTCTTTTATTTTGGTACTATCAATTGAATTTTAAACTCTAATCATATTTTTACATTTAGATTTATTACAGTTCAAAATACCAATTAGGATGGTAACACATACTGTAGATGACAAAATATATATTCATGGACAATGCCACATCTTTTGTTTTATTTAATCAAACATACAATGATTAGTTAACATTTGTGGGAAAATGGGTATGTCTGATCAATCTGAATTTTTGGTGGTGAGGAAGTATTATTTGACTTGCTCTCATGCTAGAAACTTTTAATTTGAAAACATTACATAGAAGACAAAGCTTCTCAGAAGCTAGAATTCACATTTTGTATATGTTTAATTATTTCTGTACTCAAAATCCCTTTTATCAAATTCCTTTCTCAATAGCAGAAAATATTGCACTTTTCTTATTAAGGTATGCTGTGACTACATAGGATAGGCACATATCCTAAAGGCAGACTCCTATTGCTATTAATTAGGTTAAATAGATGTAATATTTTAATGGGAATTAATTATTCACTAGTCAGAGTTGTTGTTCACTGATTTAAGGCACAGAAAGTGTTCCTCTTTCTAACTTATTTTGTTTTCTGAAAGGTCCTGCTGGAATAGGTATATGAATAATGTTTTAACAGCCATTTCCAAGTTTCTTGAAAATGGAGTTTTAGGGTATATAGGGAGATGATGTTTATGTATAATGCATACTTTGTCTGATTAGCAACAATATTAAGAGGTTCTATACAAATTCACAGGAAAAGTTCTAAAATGAGAAGAAAACATTACAGATCATTGAATTTGTAAGGACATAATATAACAATAACCTGGGGTAACAGTTTTTTTTTTAATTTATTGAACATTAAATTTTTCCAAAGCAAATTAAAATAAAAAAGTCTTATGAATCTCATCTAATAAAAGGAAACTTCATAAGAGTGATGATTTGAGCTGTTGAAAAGCTTCTAACATTGTAATAGTCTTAAATGGACTTAGCCAAGGCCCAGTCTACTATTCTTTCCTTAGTTTTATTCATTCATTTAATGTTTTTATATTGAGCACTTATTATGTACCAGGCATGTTTTTTAAATGGTAGATTCGAGAACAGAATAAATACACAAAAATATCTTTTACCTCATGCAGCTTATACCCTAGTAGAGAAAAGAAAATGAATAGAAAGGTAAGCTATGTATTTTGTCACACAGTGAGTGATAAATGCCAAGAAGGAAAATTGAAGGACTTCAGTTTTGGTAATTGGGGAAGTTAGTGTTCAAATTAAGAAAGAAAACTTCCCTATTCTCACTCAAATGGATTCAAAAATGCTTTCTCACTTCCTCTGTAATTTTGGCTGTGAACAAGATCAGCATTTTTCTTACAAAACAGCTTTGAATAAGTTCACCTGACTGAGAAAATGCATGATGAAGACCCCAGAGTTCCACATTATAGAATGTGGCATACATCCATTACACAGGAAATTTATATGTGCACATGTATTTAGTGACCCACCTTAGAGCGAGTAAAATTTCGATATTGCTCCTGTGGAAAATAAATTCTAATTTTGTGCAACACCATGTCCCAGTGGCCTGCCAGATTTGAGTCAGCTGTTAAATGCACATTGAAATAACTAAGTAAATTGCTAGATTGGCTTCATTAGTATTCACAATTTGACCTTTGGAAAATATCTACCAAAAACAATTTTAGTTTTGGCAGATTTACTGTTCTGCTGTCATTTCTGAGAGGAATTGGAAAATAGGATTGGTTACTTCAAAAGAAAATTTCTAGTACTTGATATTTAGTCAGAGTTCAAACTGCCTGTCTTCTTCCTTGCCCTCACAAGAAGCTACGCATCTTATTAATGCAAATGCTGCACCAAGAAATTTAAATATAACTGAAGGTAACGGAGATGAAAATTTAGCCTTATGTTGTATTTTCTGATATAAAAGCCTTTTAACTACCCACGTCTATTTTTATAAACTTGAATACCTTATATATGGCAATATATAATTTTCAAAACATTAAAAATATGGCTCATATAAATATGGAATGAACATATGTCAAAGATTTTATTCAACTCATTAATTAATAAGGAAACATTATCAGGGTAAAACCTGCTCAAAGAGCATTTGATGAGCCAGGGTTTACACAGTCTTTCGGGAAAAGAATTTTAAAACTATACAGCATCAAAACTCATTATTGTCCTATGGGGTGATAAAGCCATTGGGATTATCTTTTCTACAGAATAAAAATTTACAAATTAGCAAGTCACTTCACATTGTCTGGGTTTTGATCAAGTAGGGAATAGCAAAGTCAAATGCACTTTTATTTTGGTTTGCTAAAACTGCCAGAATGCAATATACCAGAAATGGAAGGGCCTTTAAAAAGCAAATTTATGAGCTTGCAAGTTTATAGTTCTAAGGCCAAAAAAATGGCCAAACTAAGGCATCTGAAGAAAGATATCTTGACTCAAGAAGGCCAGTGGGTCTGGAATACTTCTGTCATCTGGGAAGACATGTGACTGGCATCTGCTGGGGGTTCTTCAGCTTCTGGTTTCAAACACCTTCCTCAGGGCCATTTACTTTCTGCATCTCCAAATGTCTGAGTCATGTGCTGGCTCTGAAGCAACTGTTCTCCAAGCATCTATATCTGAGGTGTTTCCAAAATGTTTCCCCCTTTGAAAGGACTCCAGTAAACTAATCAAGACCCACCTGGAATGGGTAGAGTCACATCTCCATGGAAGTAATCTAATCAAAACTTCATACTCATAATTGGTGGCTCAATCTCCATGGAAACAATCCAACCAAAGGTTTCCACCTGTTTTAGTTTGGTAAGCTGCTGGAATGCGATATACCAGAAACAGAGGAGCTTTTAAAAAGGGAATTTATTAAGTTGCAAGTTTACAGCTCTAAGGCCATGAAAATGTCCTAATTAAGGCATTGAGGGAAAGATACCTTAACTTCAAAGAAAGGGCAATGAAGTTAATGGTTTCTCTCAGCTGTGAGGGCACATGGCACCATCTACTAGCTTTGTCTTCTCATTTCATAAGGCTTCCCCAGGGGCATTTACCTTCTGCTCCAAAGGCCTCTGGTTGCATGGGCTCTGTTTGTTCTGAGCTTTTTCCAAAATGGTTCCCTCTTAAAGGGCTCCAGTAAGCAACCCCACCTTGAATAGGTGAAGGCAAACCTCCATGGAAACCACCTAATCAAAAGTTACCACCGACAATTGGGTGGGTCACATCTCCATGGAAATAATCAAAAGATCCCACCCAGCAGTATTGAATGAGGATTAAAGAACATGCCTTTTCTGGGGTACATAATAGTTTCAAACCGGCACAATGTATGTTCCCCTAGAAAATTATATAATGCTTGGGTGGTGTGGTGAGTTAGAGCTACTTATACCCAAAAAACATGCTCGTCAACTTAACCCATTTTTGTGGGTGTGAATTCTTGTAAATAGGACCTTTTGACAAGGTTACTTCAGTTAAGGTATGGCCCAGCTCAATCAGAATGGGTCTTAATCCTATTATTGAAAGCATTATAAGGAAAGTCACAGAGAGAAAGAAAGCCATATATAGGAGAGCAGTCAGAAGCTGAAAGTCAACTGAACAGGGAAGAGTAAGAAGCCAGGAGAGGTTACCATATGCATTGCCATGTGACAGAAAAACCAGTCTTCAGGGAGAAAGTATCCCCTTGATGATGCCTTGATTTAGACTTCTCCTAGCCTCAAAACCATCAATCAATAAATTTCCATTGTTTAAGGTGACCCCCTGTGGGGCACCTACTTTAGCAATGAAGAAACTGAAACAGATTGGCTTGCTAAGCAATATCTCGGCATACTATTGATACGAAATGTCACCCTTTTTTTTTTTGCCCTTTATCCAGTTTTGCATTATCTTCTTAACAATATCCATACTTTGATCAAAAATAATTTCCAAATCGTATTCTTGATCAGAAAAGAATGCTGGCCTCATTGTATTTTGGCATGATTATTTACAAAGATACAAGAGGTATTAAGTCATCATATAAGCCTCCTCGATCATATAGTATTTAGCAACTACTGAAGCAAGACTATTAACTTCTGTTTGTGAATTGTATTAAAGAATCTAGTGTTGATTAAAAAAAAAACAGAAAAATAATCTAGAGTTGGATCATATAAAACTTTAATTTTTTCTTTATGCCAAGATTAGGAAATCAGGGCCAAGAAAATCTCTCCCCCAGCTTTCACTGGATTACTCAGATTTTGTGAATTACTTTCCCCTCCAGGTTCCCAAAATTTGCTAAATTTCATTTCGTAGATAAGAATTACTCTTCCTTATCACTTATGAGCTAGAGTGCTGTTGACCAAGTACCAGGCCAGTTTCCTGTGAGGGTTTGGCAGGCCATTCTTCCTAGTTTCTTAATTGTGAGCTTGCTGTACCTGATTGAAAGTGGTTCATTCGCAAATATAACACCACATCATGTCTGTCGCTGGTTGAACAATCAGTTTTTCCAATTATATTCTGGTAATAAAAAATGAGGACAGATTGTTATTAAAAACTGAAAGTGGTTATTCCCAGAAAAATAAGAACATTCAGTAAAAATATTTGTTTCTGAATTATGAGAAGTCAGTAAGGATTAGAAGCTCACTCTTGCCCTGTTATTTTGTACAAGTAAAGGCTTTCAGTATAAATATTTAAGAGATTTTACACTTCACAGGAAGGTTCCAGGTATTTGTCAGTGTATTCACTGTCCATAGTAGGTTCTCACTTGCAGGGAAAAATGGATTAAATTCTTATGAAACAGTTACGTGTTGTACAGTCCAATAGCTCCTCTATATTTTGATATTATTGATGATTACTGTAATTAATTACAGCCAATAAATCTCATCTATAGGTGAACTTTGTTTCCTCTGATATTTGCTTGAAGGCTCAAAAGTTCCTGGGTGTCAGGGAAAGGACTGTACTAGATATCTTAGCTACTGATAGATCAAAGAATAGACTCTTGGCTATGGATTGCCACAGTGGCATTGCTTAAAAGATTTTGCAGTTGTACCTGATAACTGAAGCAGGAGTTCAAGGACTGTTTTTAGTTCAGAAAAAGACGACATCATGAAAGCAGATCACTGACCCAAGATCAAGTGAAACAAGAACTAATTACATAGGACTGAATGAGCTGATGAGAAAAATTTAATAGTGGTTATTTATTTAGAACATTATTAGTATTGCTTTAATGCTCTGTTTTCTGATGAACATACAAGGAATCAATTTTTATTTCTTCTTGTTCTATCACTTACACTTGGTTTAGAAAATAATACTTTTAAAAAAGGAAATGAAATATTTTTTTAATCAAGGTGCAAATATGATATTTTTAAATACACAGAAATTACATCTTTTTATGAATTTTCAGTTCTTTCAAAAGTCAAGACCAAAGCTTTTGTTCTTTTATTTTTTTCAATAATCTAGATCAGAGATTAGCCAACCATGAACCATGGGCTATTGGCCAATTCATGAGTTCATGAGTACAGTTCATGAGCTAAGAATAGTTTCTATATTTTAAATGGTTGAAACAATTAAGAATAATATTTTGTGACATGAAAATTATATGAAACTTTTTTGTCCCTGAATAAAATTTTATTGGAACACAGCCAAATACATTTACTTATTGTTTGTGGTTGCTTTCATGCTACAATGACAACGTTGAGTCACTATAACAGAGACCTTATCATCTGCAAAGCTGAAAACATTTCCTTTGTGTTCCTTTATGTAAAAAAGTTGCTGAACCCTTAATTCTAGAGTTTGAGAAGGTCAACACAAATCACTAAAAACGTTTCTGGTGAAATACTGGATTTCAGCTCTCTGAGAAAGTAAAGAATAGCCATTTTACTATTTCTTGCTAAAAGAAAATTAAAGACTTCAACATCAATTGTCATTCTGATTGAGAGAAAACCAAAGAAAAGATTCACAAGCTCTTTTCTTTACAATTACCTTACAAATAAACCCATCCCATTGAGTAACATTTGTCAAAATGTTAACACATTCCAATGTTTCCTTTCAGCTTCATTATTTGCAGTTATTATAATGTCTCTCCTGCAAAAATTCTGCAACTTTCTATATCTATCTAGGTTTATTTTTAACTGATCTCTTTTATATTCTGCAACCTACACCTTACTTTTACTTTCTTTTTCCTTTGATAAGCAAAACATATTCTTTTACCTTGCAGACACAGTTGTGCTTTTCTGCTATAATTGAGTTTAATAGAGTCTCATTTACCCACATTAATTATATATTTTAGCTAAATTAACTTCTGTTTTACAAGCAAAGCAGAGAAATGGATGACTGACAACTATCAATAAAAATATATTAGTAGATATGAATCCAGATAATACAGCTGTCACTTGCATCACTTTTACAACATCAAGTCAGCTAATTGTCTTGGATATTAAAGACAGACATCCACACTACAAAATAAATATTGCTGATATAAAAAACATGATCAGAATTATTAACACAGGTTTACATGTTCACAATCTGAAATAGTGTATTGAAATAATGTTTGCTTATCTGATGAACAAACCAATATAAGAAGTTTTAATCTCTTCACAAGAAAACAATTTATTGCATTATACTTTAAACACATAAAAATTAGAGGAAAGTCATATAGCAGTTTTCAAATCATTCTAATTTTTAAAAAAAAATTCAGCTTGAATATATAAATTTTGATTCTTATATAAATGTTTCTGAGTTCAGTTTCTGTGTGAAAAGGTGTTTTTTCTCTCTTAAATGGCTAGCACATTTACAGTTCATTTCATTTATTTTCCACAAATTTAAGAATGTTAGATTTACAGAAGTCTTTAAAAATCGCTATAAGCCAATTAAAACAAAGCTACATTAATTTTGGAGATTATAATCTTATTGATATTCTCCAGGGATAGGAAATATTTCAGATCACAAAAGGTTTTTCATAATTAGACATTCTAATACTTAAGAGATCATACTATCTTCAAAGAATAAACATAGAAACAAAAAAATTACCTCTTTGGATATCAAAAGACTGTTTCTGACACTATGGTAATTTGCTATGGGGTGATTTTGGCAATCGTAGGGCTAAAAAAAGAAAATGGTGGACCGTCTTTTTCAGTTTCCATGGAGTGGTACATGTCGGAGGTGAAGAAGTCCTCACCCCTGGGTCCCATGGGACTGGAGGTGGGAGGAGCCAAGAGAGTGGTTGCTGCCTAAGAAGAGGAGTCGCAGATGTTGTTTTGGAAACACCCTTAGAAGTTGGCATTGAACGCTTACTCAGAAGCAGCACTTTTTATCCTGTAATTCCTGTGGGACTGCCATTCTCCCCATGTTGACCTGACTGCCTTGACAGGCTGCTTCTGCTTTACTTCTGGTGTGTTATCTCTCAAGTACAAAAACCGTAGTAAATGCAGCTGAGATGGAGTTTAATAATGAAGTTGAACCAGAAAGATTGTAAAATTGAAAAAGAAGATATTCACTAGGTAAGATTCTGCAGGAAGTTAACTCCCGACCAGTCTAAGACAAAACTGATCCAAAAGCAAGTTTGCAGTGTCAGGATCAGGCTTTATTGTGATCTACAACAATAGGAGCCCTTAGGTCATTGTTTTAGTTAGCTGAAGTTGCTGAATTACTATGGACTGGCTTTTAACAATGGGGATTCATTAGCTAACAAGCTTAGAGTTCTGAGACCATTAAAATGTCCAAATCTAGACATCATCAAGACACCTTCTTCCTCAAGAAAGGCTGCCAGTGATCCAGGACTCCTCGGTCACATGGCAAGGCATGTGGCTGGCATCTGCTGGTTTCTCCTTTCTCTTCCAGGTTTTCTTGCTTCCAGCCTCTGTCTTCAGTGGCTTCTTCTCTCCAAATCAAAAGGCCCCACTCACAATTGGTCTATACCCACAGGAATGGATTCACTTCAAGAACATGATCTTTTGGGGTACAGACAGCTTCAAACCATCACAATCATGTCTCAAGAATGCTTGGTTTCAAGAATGGAGGAAATGTAATTCTGTTAAATTTACCCCCAAGCTGATTTCCCAAATGATTTTTGAAGCTGATAGTAAAAGATAAGAAACTATGGAAACATTGGTTTGAGTTTCATAGCTAGTTTGCCTTAAAAATTTTATTTTAGCTTCTCATCGATGTAACAATATTTATTAATAATTGTTGATTACAAATTTAGATATTAAGTAACAATGCTACTTTGGGCTCATCCAAAGATTCATGGTTGGTTATGAAAATATAATTAGACTTGAAGTTGACCACCACTATCCCTACATAGAACAATTGTGCTATATGAATAAATCAATTTTCTTATGTAAACTACAGGCACAAACATATTCTATAAGTAATGCTGCATAATTTGACTTGTTGGTTTACAATTTACCTATCGCCTTTTGGTATTAAGTAACTGAATTTCACAGGGTATTAATGAAAAGAAGGATGAATAACACATCAAAACTATTCACTGAAATGCTGTTTTCTCCTATTTTGCTTTTTTATGTACTACTTTAGCTGAGTAGCTTGCAGTATTACATATTTGATATAGATTTAGCAATTAGTATACTAGGTCTTGGAGGTAAAAGGTAAACCCCAAAAGAGCCACTCTGTTTTCATGGAGCTTCCAGTCTAGTCACAGATGGCCATTCAAATAACCACATGAAGACGTGTAAAATGATGACTATAACAAAGATTTTGAAGAAAAGGGACAGGGAGCTACAAACATAAAGCAGTTGAGAGCCCTGATCTTGGAGTTAGGAAACGTCTCTATGAATTAGAGCTTCAGTTGTGGTCTGAAATATAAGTAGGAGTTAATAAGGTGGCTGAGGGGACATTATGTGCAATAACCCTGTGAGGCCCTTGAGACTCTTAAAAGAAGGCCTCCTTAGGAGTTGTAAAAGGTAGCCAAAATCCAGAGATGCAAGACTTTCTTGGCCTTCTGCAAATTGTTCGCATTTTTATCCCAAGAACATTGCAATGCTCCTGAAGAATGTTAAAGGAGGAAGGAGTACAAGAGAGGCATGTAACAGAACCAAATGTACTTTCTTTTTTTTTTTTTTTAAGAAGAATTTTATTTTGAGATAGTTGCTGATTCACATGTAGCGGTAAGAAATCAAAGTTTCCCCCAGTGGAAACATCTTGCGAAACTATACATACACTATCACAACTAGGGGTGTGTTCTAGCTTGCTAGGTGCTGGAATGCAACACACCACAGACAGATTGGCTTTCAATAAAAGGGAATTTATCTCATTAGTTCTTCAGAGGAAAGGCAGCTTATTTTCAACTGAGGTTCTTTCTTAGATGGGAAGGCACAGGACGATCTCTGCTGGCCTCCTCTCCAGGCCTCTGGGTTCCAGCAACTTTCCCTGGGGTGATATCTTTCTGCATCTCCAAAGTTCTTGGCTGAGCTGCAAGTGCTGAGATGAGGTATGCTGAGCTGCTTGGGCTGTGCTACCTTCGTTGAACTCTCTTATTTAAGCATCAGGCAATTAAGTCAAACATCATTCATTGCAGTAGGCATGCCTCCTAGCCAACTGCAGATGTAATGAGCAACAGATGAAGCCCACATATCATTGGCTCATGGCCACAGCAACAAAACTAGGTGCCTTCACCTGGCCAAGTTGACAACTGAATCTAACTACCACAGGGTACTTGGGTGGTTTGGTGGTAGAATGCTCATCTTCCATGCAGAAGATCAGGGTTCGATTCCCAATCCATGCACCCAAAAAAGAAAAAAAAATCACAACTAGGATATCGACATTCATCTGGTCAAAATACAGATTTACTTATCAAACCTCATTATGGTTGTCCTATGAATTGTGAGTTAAAGGGATGGCAAACAGATCAGTAAGGAGGGGCTGTGACACTAGCACAAGTCAAGAGATAATATAGCAAAGTGATGGAAGTGGCAAGAAGTTGACTTGGTTGAGATGTAGTTAACAAAATCTTTATAGCACATTATTTCAGCTCTATACTGCATTTTAAAACATTTTCATTAAAAAAAATGTTTTACCTGGAGAAAATTCTGGTCTACCTATTGCTCTTAAGGGAGCTGCAAAATTGTATTGTCATCTTTGGTCCTGTAGGCAACCATACTATATACATTTTATATAATAAAGCTCTGATTTATTATCTGCTTCTAAAAATTGGAGCCTAATAAATTAATATTGTATCTGAAAAGAAAGAGTTGTTTTCCTTTTCACTGGATGCAAGATATTTCTCATTTGATTTGAGGTCCTAAATAGTCATAAAGCAAACAAAGACTAACACATGCCAAATTTGCATCCACCCAACACACAAAACCAAATGATCAGACTGGAAAACCAGATTCACAATTGCAGATGCACCATTTAAGATTTATTCACTGACCATTTGCAAACAACCACACAAGGAACCATACAAGGGATGCACTCTCAGCTTTCAATCAAGACTGGCCTAAGTCTGATACAATACACTGGAAACAAAGAAGAAAGCAAACAACAACAAAATGTTTTGAAAAAGAATAAATGTAAGGTTCTAGTGCTGCTTGGGAATAACCTCAAAAGCCAGAAAAAAAAGATGTGCCTGCTTTTAAACAGCTGATAAAGTACACTTATTGGGCAATGCAATTTTAATTGGCTTGAACAGATGAATTGCATCTTGGTAGAATATCCTAAACTTTCAAAATATAATTTTTTAAAAAAGATAAAAGCATGACAATAACTACAGAATGAATGCATGTCAAATATTTTATTCAGTTCATGAATTAATGAAAAAAAATAAAAAGATGGCAAAGCAGATTCCAAGAGCACATGATAAACAGTTCATATAATCCATCAATATAAATATATATATGTATACACATATGTATGTGTGCATAAGCATGTGTGTGTATATATATATTTTTAATAAGATTGTTTGGCTAGAAATACAACTGATTATTTTAATACAGAGCAAAAAACATCCATAACCATTGTGGTTATCTTTTCCACAGACAGAAATAAGTAAGCTAATGTGGAATTTCAGGGTTTCTAATAAATTTATTAACAGCAAAGTCAAATGCAAGTATATTCTCCCAGAGAGCTAAATAAATACTCTTTGCTTGTAAAGCAATGTCCCAGTGTGACATTGACAGTACCAGCAGCCCACCTTTCTGCCTTGATTCTAAATTTAAACTCATTATTCATAACATACATATATTACCTCATAGATCTCGGTACATAGTACTGTTCTCTATGGAATTAAATGTAAGCAAAAGATTAATAAACACCTCAAAGAAAGCTGATATTGTTCTCTTTCTCAGCTTTGTTTTTAATTAGTGAAAAAAAATTTAAAATGTCAGTTGCTAATTTATAGTACATTAAAATGTATCTATTCTTATTTGGTAAAGAGCACTGTATTTAGCATCATTAATAAGGAAAGTAGCAAAAAAATTGGCTTCTATAGAACTATAACTGTAATATTAATGAATAACCATGTTAAACTTAAAAAAAAAACCTATCTGGTGAGTAAACTTTTACTTAACGTAACTGTTTACTACAAATGGAAGGAAGCCCAACATTCAAGACATTTTTCCCCCAAGATCAATTTAATTTTTCATGATTTGGGGGAATTATACTGAGCAATTGGTTCCCCACCAGTTGTGAATGTAGTAATGGTCATATAAACAAAGCATAATATTTACTGAGGAATTGAGCAAAATCTATTTTCCCTATTAACAGATGAATGGATAAACTCATCAACAGATGAATGGGATAAACAAAATATGGTACATACATATAGTGGAATATTATTCCATTACTGACAGCATGGATGAAACTTGAAGACATCATGTTGAGTGAAATAAACCAGGCACAAAAGGACAAATATTGTAAGATCCCACTGTTATGAAATAATTAGAATAAGCAAATTCATAGGGTAAGAAACCAGAAGATAGGTTATCAGGGGCTCAGCTGGGGGGGGGAAGAATAGGAGTTAATGCTTAAAGTGAGTTTCTATTTGGGATGATGGAAAAGTATTGGTAATGGATGGTGGTGATGGTAGCACAACATTGTGTACATAACAGCAGTGAATTATATATTCGAATAAGGTTAAAGGGGAAATTTTAGGTTGTATATATGTTACTAGAATAAAAATTTTTTAAAAAACATGGAATTGTATAACACAAACAATGAACCCTGATGTGAACCATCAACTATAGTTAATAATACTATTATAATATTATTCTTTCTTCAGTTGTAATGAATTATTCTTTCTATAACACCATATATGATATTAATAATGGTGATGTGGGATAAAATAGGAACTCTGTATTTTCTGCATAAATTTTCTGTAAACCTACAGTTTCTCTAATAAAAAAAAAAAAAACTAACATGTTTGTTTCCCAGACCATGTACCATCCCCCCCCCAAAAAAAAAACACTACAATGAAGAATATGAGGAAGGAAAGTTACAGATCAGATGCATTCATGAACATAGATGCAAACTCTAATAACATTTTAACAAATTGAATTCAGCATGTGTAAAAAGGTTAATATATATTATCCAAATTGGGTCTATCCCAGGAAGTAAGGGTATGTTTATATTAAAAAACTGAGTATAATTTATCACGTTAACTAATTAAGGAGATCATCTCATAGTGTTACAATTGATAAAATTGCAAATCAATTCACGACAAAAACTCCTAGAAAATTAAAATAGAAACACCCGTACCTTTAAGAGGTAGTTCTGAAAACCTTCACAGAATATTTTCTTTAATTGCTTTGAAAGCAGTTTCTTGAAATCGTAAACAAGTCAAGAATAAAAGTCAATGGCTCTATACAAATGGCAATATAGGTTTCAAACAAGAAAAAACTTACATAAAAATAGGAAATTTGAAAAGTGTCATTTTTGCAGTTAAGATTTTCTACATTTTAAAATAAAAAAATAATAAGTGAATTTTTCTAGGTCAGTTGCAGCAAGTTCAGAATAAGAAAATCAATAGGAATTATATACAATAGTAATAAACAGTTAGAAAATATAAATACAAAATGATGCCATTGACCACTGCCACAAAATATATAAGGTGCCTAAAGATTAACTTAATAAAAGACGTGTGGATCGTGTATGAAGAATACTTGAAAACTTGTTTAGGGACTTGAACAATGAAAGGATATGGATATGGATTAGGACTAATCTAAACATTCAATTGTCCAAAATGCCATTTCAGTAAATAACCCAAAGATGTCTTACGTGGGTCCTGAGATCCCCAATCTTCTGGTGATTAAGTAAAACTTGCAGGAAATGGTTAAGGCAATAGCAAAGCCATGCCTAAAAAAAATAAAAAATAAAAAGGAAATCATATTCTGCCAGAAAATGAGGCTTATTCCCAATCAATAGTAATTTCAAAAGTGCTGTGCTAACTAGCACAAAGATTGCCAAGTAGAAATGGATGCAACCATTTGATAAAGTCTTATTTCAAACTCAGTGGGAGGTATCATAGGTGTTTATTATTATGTTCTATAATAACATGTTATGTATATTCTTTCATACATGTATTATGTATCTATGGTTGCTTAGCATAACCCCAAACCTTAGTGTGTCCGAAATTCAGGAGCAGCTTAGCAGAGTGGATCTGGCTCAGGGTCTGTCATGAAGTTCAGTCAGATGTCAGCCAGAGCTGCCTTCATCTAATTAACTGGGGCTGGAGAATCTGCTTCCAAGATGACTTACTCACCTGGCTGGCAAGTTGCTGATGGGTATTGGCAGGAGGTCTCAGTTCTTCCCCACTTGGCCTATCCTTGGGCCGCTTGAGTGTTCTGACGACGTGTCAGCAGACTTTCTCCAGAAAGGAAATGAGATCCAAGAGAAAGCAAGGTGGAAGCCACAATAACCATCAGTGAGTGAGGGTGGAAACTGCAAGAGGGAATGGATGCGTAGAGCACAGATCACTGGGGGCCATCTTGGATGCTGGTTTCCATAATATGTATCATACATTATGTTTTAAAAGCTAATAATTTTTTCTTCCTTTTTAGGATAAAACAATTAAAATTTCATATGCTTTATTTTTCCAATAATGCTCTGAGCATTCTGGAAGAAAGATTATAACTTTAATGTTTATAGAACCATTACCTCACCTACCAGGCTTATTATGTACAATATTTATTTCCTGAAATAATTTTACTTAAAACTTGTGGGTACTTTAATAAAATAGGAAAAGACTAGAATCTTATATCGCTACATGTTAGGGAAATATGAAAGAGAATATTTTCATTTCCCATTTTTGCTTGAAGCTTGACCATATTTTAGTCTATATAATAATCATTTTTGAGGAGTATTTTGGTCTTTCTACTGCTAATCTTCTTCAATACATTATAAGAAATAATAGAAAGTGATTATGCCATTATTAAATTATCCTTGTATCTAGACTCTAAGAGATTCAACTTTTAAGTGAGTGTTGTAATGAAAAATATATATTGTATGTCAAATGATAAGTATGATTTAGCAACCTGCTATATTTATTTCAAAAACAGTAAAGTCAATACTATTTCTCCTTCTAAAAATGGATGCAATTATCAAGTTAATGGAATTTTGCATACTCCATATATCCTGTTGATCAAATAAGCTTTACAAAAGCTATGTAGTTCTATATTGTAATTGGAGACAAAGTGTTGCTATTTGCTCCTGTTTTAACACCAGAATTTTCTATGCTATTATAGAATTTTCATCAGTAACACTTCGTGAATTCCTTTAATCAGCCATTTTAACTAAATAAATTGATTTATTCAACAAACACTTATTCATAATGCCACAAATTTAAAAATCAAGAAATATATAAAGTCTTTAAATCAACTCTACCACCTTATATTGAATTCGAGAAAAATAAAATTGCAGGAGAGACCATTTGTGATTTTTTGAGAAGCGTGCACCCCAGAAAATCATGTTCTTAAATTTAATCCATTTCTGTGGGTGTGGAACCTATTGTAAGTAGGGTCTTTTGGTGAGTAGGAACTTAAGATGTGACCCACCACATTCAGGGTGGGTTTTTATCCTTTTACTGGAGCCCTTTATAAGAGGATGAAAAGCCAGTAGAAACACACAGAAGACAGAGGAAAAGACATAGAAGCTCAGAAAGAAAGCCACAGATGGAGCAGCCAGAAGCTGAAAGCAATGAAACCTAGAAAAGAAGGACTAGCAAACACTGCTGTGACCGGAGTTCTGCTGACAAGTTCCACTCCAGGTTTGGGTCTCGCTGCAAGAAAGAATCAAGGATGAGAAAAGCAAGTAGAGGCAAAGAGCAAGGTTTATTGAAGCAAAAGTACATGCTAAAGAAATTAGCACGGGTGTACTCAAGAGAAAGACACATCAGGGTGGGTGTGGTCGGGTGGTTTTTTAGGGGCTTTAGCCCACAGTAAATTTTTCTTCTTTTTGCCCTGTGTTTGTCAGCTGTTCACATTATTTCAAAAGTGATGATTACCACTTGCGCTTGTGGCTTTCTTGTCATGCGCTTATCACATTGATTCAAAGAATTCTTTCTGTTGGTCCAATAGGAAAGGAGTTTGCAACCTTCCCTTTCAGAGCTAGTGGTGAGGTCGGGTTTCTATTCATGCTGGGGTGCTGGCAGTGAAACTTTTAACCTTTTCATGAACAGATTGAGGACAAGTGACCATCGCCTAGATGCCCTTGTTCTCCCTACCTCACTGCCATGTGCCTTGCCATATAACAGAGGAGTCCAGGATCACCAGGTCACCTACTGATGCCTTGCACTGGATATTTTCACAGCCACAGATTTGTAGGGTTGTAAACTAATAAATCCCCATCATTAAAAGCCAGCCTATCCAAGCCCTTGATCTTAAGGCTGGCTCTTGTGAAACTTATTTCTATAGCAGAGAGGCTTAGCCTACCCATAGTAATGCCTAAGAGTCCCTTCCAGAAAATCTCTTTTGTTGCTCAGATGTGGCCTCTCTCTCCCTAAGCCCAACTGTGCAAGGAAAATCAGTACCTTTGCCACTACATGGGACATGACACCCAGGAGGGAAAGTGTCCCTGCCAACGTGGGATATGAGTCCCAGGGATGAGCCTGTGGAATCAACAACACCTCCCTGACCAAATGGGGGGAAGAGAAGTGTAACAAAATAAGATATCAGTGACTGAGTTCAAATAGAGTTGAGAAGTTATTCTGGAAGCTACTCTTACAAGCATCAGCTAGATATAGCTAATGGCCATGGTCTGCCGGACCTCAACCAGAACCATTTCTGTCAATCTTAAAGAAGACATAGGGCTTTATCTGAGATTCTACAAAAGTTTCATGCACTTAGATTACTTTCTAGAAGCTTACAACCTGCAGATGGTTCCTAAGCCAGAGAAGTCCTGAAACCCAGGGGGCCCAGCCTCTCCAAAAGCATCAACTAGTCCCATCCCCCATCCCATATTTTCGACACCCCTTTCTAACATCTAACATGTCTAATAATAATTAGACATCTAACATATCTAAATAATTCTAACATTAATGAAAAAATTAATATGGGAATAGTCCAAATACCCGCAAAGATTGGGAGAAGTATCAAAGGAGGGGGGGAGTTATAACAGAGAAGGCAGGATTTAACAAATGAGTATGACTGTGGAATTATTATATTGATATTTCTTTCAGTCTCCAGTGTCTTGGAGCAGCGAGAAGGAAAACTTGAAATGTGGAACTGTAACCCATACCAAACTCTGAAATCTGTTCTATCACTACTTGTTTCAATGTACTATTAAATTGCTTTGTTGTATTTCACAATAAAAAATGTTTAAAAAATCACAAAGCTACTATGAACTTTCATGAAAAAAACACAAGTATTTTCTTAGCATACATTTATTTCATGTAATATTTGTGACATACTTAAGCTAAAATTTTATTTGTTGTTTACTGACTTTCAAATTTGAAAAATGATGTGTTTTTATTTGATAATTCTGCCAACCTTATTCTGTGGCATACTTTAAAATTTAAAGATATCATGGCCCTATTCCTTTTACTATCTATGAAAATAAGGATATTAACCAAGCTACCAGTACAAAGAGGTAAACCCAGTGAAAATGATAATGGAAAATATAGAAATGTTTTGCTTTCATAATCAGAGATAAAAGTGAAAAGTGTTATTTAAAATAAAACATACAAAAAAACCCAGTCCGTGTCTGGAATATTGCATTTCGACAGCTTAGCTAACCGAAAACACCATTATTTACCAAAAATCAGATAGACAACCTTTGACGAGGTTGAAGATTAAAGTATAGTTTCAATAATAAATGCAGCTGAAATGGAATTTCATAATGAACCTGAGCCAGAAAGAATGTCAAGTTGAAAGAGAAGATAGTGCTCATAGACACTCACTTAAATTCACTAGTAGAAATTCTGAAAGAAGTTAACTCCTGACAGGTCTAAGACAAAACCAATCCAGAAGCCAGGCTGCAGTACTGGATTCAGACCTTATTGTGATCTTGAGGAACAGGAGCTATTAGATCATTGTTTTAGTTTGGTAAAATTGTTTACTTGCAATGTACCAGAAATGGGACTGACTTTGAATGGGGATTTATTAGTTTACAAGCTTGCAGTTTTGTGGTCATGAAATTGTCCAGATCAAGGCATGGACAGGCCTCAACTGAAATAACCTAATCAAAAGATCCCAACCACAGTAGGTATATTAGTTAGATTCAGTTGTCAACTTGGCCAGGTGAGCATACCTAGTCTTGTTGCTGAGGACATAAGCCAATGATACCTGAACCTCATCTATTGGTAATTACATCTGCAGTCGGCTAGGAGGCGTGTCTGCTGCAATGAGAGATGTTGGACTTAATTGGCTGGTGCTTAAATGAGAGATCGCAACATAGCACAGCTAAGCAGCTCGGCATTCCTCATCTCAGCACTAGCAGCTCAGCCCAGGCCTTTGGAGATGCAGAAAGAAATCACCCCGGGGAAAGTTGTTGGAACCCAGGGGCCTGGAGAGAAGACCAGCAGAGACCATCTTGTGCCTTCCACGTAAGAAAGAACCTCAGTGGAAAGTTAGCTGCCTTTCCTCTGAAGAACCAGCAAAATAAATCCCCTTTTATTAAAAGCCAATCCATCTCTGGCGTGTTGCATTCTGGCAGCTAGCAAACTAGAACAATAGGTCTACAAATTCAAGAATAAATTAGTTTTAAGAACATCTTCTGGGGTTCATAAAACCTCCAAATCATCACAATGATTCTTTCACATATCTCATATAAATAAAAGAATTTAAAATGACATGAAAATTTTTGAAAGCACAAATTGTGACATTCATGTTTGTTTAATGTAGCTATTAACAAAGCATCACTCACATAGAAAGGATATAATATTTTTTGTAGCATGAGAAAACCTAAAGAATGCAAAACATGCTCAAAAGATGGAAGAAAAAGAATGTTGGACTAGTTTAAAGGTATGCTACATTTAGCTATTTTTCAATTTTCTTTCAAAACAAGATAAACATAAAATCTACTTATCTGGTCCTATCTAATATTAAATAAAAATAAAAAGTACTCTCTTCAAAATAAGTATGCTCTGCATTGCAAAAATTCACCAAAGTTCTCTGGGATATTCTTCCTTGTGTTGGAATTCCGATACCACAGGATTTGCTGGCTACAGAGAATCACTTAGTGCCCCAAATCTTGAAGGACTTTTTCACCCAGTCAAGTTATATTAAACCAGCTTGAATTTTTTCAAGTTGACTACATCTTATAACCTGGTTTATTTTACTATATGAAGTGAGATAGATGATGCTATGCCTGTGATGGTCAACTAATAATTTAGTCTGAATTTGGAAATGTCTGTACTATATATACACACATACATTTAAGAAAGAGAAAGAAAGGAGAAAGGGAATTTTACCTTTAAAAATTCAGAAATAGTCCTACTATCATGATTGTGCTTGTTGACAGAACTTGGTACAGACATTTAAAAAATATTTTTACAGATATTTTACAGATAGTTTTAAAGGCTGGAACTAAAAGACCAAGCTACATTAGAAAAGGTTATCACCAAGGATGTAACTCAAGTCAGAATGAAGATGCACCACGTTAACCTTGTTTACATTAGAAGCATGGGGGGGGTGTAGAAGATACAGTGAAAAGATCAAGCAATATATTCCATCAAATATTTGCTCTAAACTAGCACTATAGAACACTGGCATTGAACTAAAAAGGAGCACAGATCAATGGACTTCATCCTTCAACTAATCAAGACATAAATAGAAGGAGACTGTGAAAACCGCATAAAGTTAAAGTAACATAACAAATATCAATAAATCAAAAAACATAAATAATTGCAACACAATACCTCTTCTTTCTTCAAGATTCAATGAATCTAGTGAGGCTGTTAATTGCCAGTCAAAAAATAAGCTAATATGTGAAAGCTTAAGTTGATGTGGGTTTACAATAACTACTCTTCAGTGGATCAAATTGCCCCTTAATGGGGAAGAGATAGTGAACTCCATTTTTGAAAATGAGTCACTTAATTTCAGAGTGTACTTCACATGCACTAAGACAATCTGTTTCTTTAACTATAGCAGATTTGAAGAATTCTAACTTAGTCAAAATAAGTATGTGAGGGGAGCTTTATACCGATACTCTGCCAGCTTATTTTTTTTGCATGGGCAGGCACTGGGAATCGAACCCAGTCTCTGGAATGGCAAGCAAGAACTCTGCCTGCTGAGCCACCATGACCCGCCCCGCAGCTTAATTTTTTAGAGTGATTATTTTTATAGGATTCAGATGAGGATTCCTTTGTAAATCCCTCCTTTTTGGAGATAAGGTTTAGAAAAGTCTCTGAGGATGATGAAGGAGTTAAAATGTGTATTCTCTTATTCTGTCTGTGGTTACCTGTGATCAAATATAATTGGGCTCACTTTTGAATTCGTTGAGTTTCTTGTAGGTAAAATGTCTTTTTGTTTAAATGACATTCCTAATGTTTACTCTTCTGCTCATAGACTAAATTCAGCATCAACTTTCTATTTGATTTCAGTGGGTTCTAATTTCACTTTCCCCCCACTGGTTTCCAATTTCATTTTAATTGAAAATATCAAATATCTTATATACAAAGATAATAATCCTTTGAAATGATATTTTACTAAATGGTACCCTAGTGACTTAAAAAGTCAGCATATCCTCTCAAAGTATCCAATATACCACAAGGGAGTAAAATTCAGTGTGTGTGTGTGTGTGTGTGTGTGTGCGTGTGTGTGTGTGTGTGTAGAATTCTATATTGCTTGCTTATGTAGTCTAATGATTTTGGGGTAAAAATCTTTTTAATAAAAATAAGAATTAAACTTTAAGGAAAAGGAGACTTTTCTACAAACTTTTAAATGGGAAGGAATTATGCATTGTTTCAATAACAATATATACATATATGTATATATATATAGACACATGAATGGTCCTGAAAAATGCACTTAAATTATTTTTAAATCTCTAGACCTGAAACTAAGAGTCAAAAGTTAGGGTCTGAGATTTAGTGGTCCTAAAACTTGCATTCAAATCAAATTTAAAATAATCAAATTGTCCTAGAACCAGAATATCAGAGCTGGAAGGGTCTTGGAAAGGCAGTTGAATGATCTGTTTTACAGATGAAGTTGCTGAAATAAAAAAGGCTAAGTGACTTTATTTGAGTTCATATAACTAGACTCTACAAAACTGGAACTAGAACCCAGACTCCTTAACTTCCAATTTAGAGTTATTTCCACAATTCTGTGTTACTTTCCACTGAGGCATATTTTTGTAGGACAGTACAGATTTCATTACCTAATAGCCAATTAAGAACAAATAGTTTATCCAAATCTGTCAAAAATTAACCAAAAATGTTTCAATGAAAATGACAGACCAGGTATGAACCCTATTCTCCTTTGCCACCTAAAACCCCATTAAATGGCAGCAAAGCAATAAAGAATAGAAAGAAGTAAATTTCTATGAATTTCCTGGAAAATTGGATGCCACGGGCTAATGAAGCAAAGTAGAGAGAGCAAAATCCAAGAATATAGCCAAAGAGAGACTGATCTCTTAATCAAACACCCTAGCCCACGAAAAAAGTTAACTCAAAAAATGAAAGTTTTGCCCATAAAAAATAACATTTCATTCTAAATGCCAGAAATTTTAATTTGCAGAAAGATTTTTAAAAATTACTGCTTCCCACATGGTGTATGGAGAAACAAGTTAGGCAGAGAGAGGTACTGATGCAAGAAATTTTCAGCACCAAAAATGTTTAATTTGTAAAAGATAGAAAGCATTGAAGACCTCAGGCAAAGGGGCAATTGTTCCCTCAGTTCATTCAGTTTTCAGGATGAGAGAAAGGAGAAAAACATGGAAAGAAGAATAAACTGAGTATTACAGTGGAATACTTTGCATTGAAATAGCAACTTCTTTGCAATAAAGTAGAATATCACTATCTCATTAAGATACTTTTTGCCCCAGGTGGTTCCATGAAAGTTTATTTACTCTTTACTTTTTAATTGACAACTGTGATGCTTACTTTTATGTGTCAGAGTTGGCTAAGTTATGGTGTCCAGACATTTGGCCAGGCAAGCCCTGACCTGATTGATGCTGTGAGAGTATTTAGTAGATAGAGTTAAATCATTAGTCAGTTGATTACATCTACGGCTGCTTATGTCTACAATCAATAAAGGAGATTGCCTTTATCCATGTGGGGATTCTCCACATCCAATCATTTGGAGGCCTTAAATTGAGGATGGATGATTACAACAGTCAGAAAGAAGCATTTTTATCTCTACTTCAGCTAGCAGACTTCTCTTGAGGAATTCAGTGTCACCTTCATTGAGTTTCCAACATGCAGCCTGCCCTATGAAATTCAGACTTACCAATCCCAATGGCCACATGAGCCAAGTCCTATAATAAATCTCTTTATATACATATATGTCTCCTGTCATTTTTGTTTCTCTGGAGTACCCTAAAACAACAACTGAAACCAACATATTTTCTGTCCCTGTGTTAAACTATACTGGGACCGGGCATATTTTCTTTTTTTATGTTAAATTTTCTGATACTCAGGAAACATAGCTTAACTCTTCCTCCAAGAAATACCTGCTGCTCAACTATTGACTGACTAAACAGCTTTCTTAGCAAGACAAACAATTTACTCATCAGGGCTCATTTCATGCCCTTTCTTCACTGTGCTTATCCATTCCCAACCAGCTACCAACTTTGCAAGACCTGACTTCAAATCATCCATCCTCGACCCCAAAACCCTAGAAATATTCTTTACTAATTTCTTCCCTTTGAGACCTCGCTAAATACTCTGTCAGGGTGTTCTTCCTTCCTGTAGTAAATCTAATAAACTTAGGCCTGCTTGATAAATAGACTTTGGAAGTCTTTTGGGAATTGATCCTTGGCAAAGTGTTCAAACAAAGCCTTGTGACATATTTTTGGTCACTGAATAAACATTTTTTATTGCCTGCTGCTGGAGATTCTTATGGAATATTAGGAATATGCTCATGAATATGACCTCACAGTCTAGCAAGAGATACATCCTGGAATCAATCATTTTCAGACACAGGAGTCTTATTAACCAAGCATTACTCTACTTTTTATTTTATGCTGGATTTGAGCCAAATTCAGAAGTGTAATTTAGAACTTGGAAATATTTAATAAGATTCAAAAGAACTCTGGGAGATTGGCTCAGATGGAAGCTTATTAATTTGTATTTACCATCCATTTACTTCTTTCCAAATCAGAGCATAATGGTACTAATTCAGTAGAGTAGAGCATATAATTTTAGACATTTTTGTAGTCATGGAGATATATTTTTGCTGATTCATCCAATTCAGTCTGATATGCAGTGCTGAGATGATTGGTTAAACTTGGGATGTAGCCTGAGGCCATGGAACAAAATCTAATCCATTGGCCCATAACAGATAATTCAGCTTTATTAATGTTAAGTTTCAACTAACTGGTCAAATCTCCCTAGAGTAAGTTTATATTTCAGGCTTGCCTGAATCCACATGTTTTCACTGTAGTTCTAAAAATAGTCTAGCCTCTTAGGAAGACTACAAAACAGAGCTAAGATTATTGTAGTGGTGATAGAAAAGACACCCTTCTCCTCTATAACAATGCTAATTTGGCCAATACTAAAATGGATAACCAGACTTCAATTCTCAGTTTGAAATTATTCCTATGGCTTATCAGCACCAGTATAAGTGAACTAAATAGCTTTGCAAAAGTATAACTAAATGTTGCTCAAATTGGTTCTCTAGTTAATTCCAGTTTTAAAAAGCATTGTAGGCACTTGAGACAAAACAATTTTTACCATCCATCCCATCAATAAAAGCAAACTCTCTGGCTAGGGAAGTAAGACCAGGGTTGTGGTAGAAAGAGAGGTCATTTGAAAAAAAAATTATTTTGAAATTTACATCCAATTCTCTGAACATTTCTATGCAATTCTACTAGAAGAGATAAAGGTATGCTTAATTAAATGACAACTAGAAGTGCCTTAAACTTTGTAAACTGTATTCATATTCATTACTCATTATTTCATTGCATTTTCATTATAATGATAAACTATAACTCTGGTTTTCTAAATGAGAAAACAGGCACAGAGAAGTCAAATGAGTTGCTTAAATCATCATGGAACTAGTTTGTGGAGATACCATTTCTTACAGGAAGTTATTCTAATTTTAACTCCAAATCCAATGTCAATAAGTGGGAATCCATTTCCTGAGTTAGTCACAGAAAAACGTCATGGTAATACCTAATGGTCTAGAATAGAAATTGAAGGAGGACGTGGACAGGACAGAAAAAGCATAAAGGTTATCATTTATAGAGAATCTGCTACTATGTGCCAGTCTTCTGTAAGGGCTTTCAAAATAACACCTAATTTAATCTTTACCAAAACTCTTCCTTGTAGATAAATGCATCATCATTTTTACATTAACTTCAGTCCTTGTGTTCATTTGGCTCCTCTTCCTGACTCTCTTAGGCTTATGGAAAACTCAGAGGGTCTCTGGCAGTAGCATGAATCTTGAAGGCGAAAAAGTGGTGGAGGATACTGTTCAGGCCCAGACCAAGTTCATGCAGGGCATGGGCTGGTGCAGCTGCAAGGCTAAAAAACACCAGGCACAGAAGCAGACATAGATTTATTGGGACTTAAAAACAGGAGAAGTTCTCTCATGGCAGCTGGTCTGGAATTTTAGTACTCCACAAGAAAATAGGATCCTAGGGGAGGGTAATATGTGATTTTAGAATAAAGACATTCCATGTAGTATCAGAACATTGGATCTCTAGTATAAGCATTAAAAGGGGCCTAAAACCTGATGTTTTACCAAGATTGATGTTTCAGACTAACATATTAGTTCGCTAAGCTGCCAGAATGCAATATGCCAGAAACAGGAATGGCTTGTAAAAAGGGAATTTATTAAGTTGCAAGTTTACAGTTCAAGTGCTGAGAAAATGTCCAAACTAAGGCACCAGCAAGAGGTGATATAGTTTGAGTGTGGCTTTTATCCACCTAGGTGGGGAGGGGGGCTCCAACTGAGAATTCCTGTTCTGACAAGGATAGGGGACTGCCTGTTCCTGGTTTCAGGGTTTAAGGTCCAGCAGGGCCTTTCATCAGACTTAAAATCTCTCCCAGGTTGTGGAACAGCACACAATAGAAAAGGAGATGGGCAGTAGTGGAAGGCCAGAGGATGGCCACTTAGCATGTGTTTGTGACTTCCCCAGAGAAGGAGGTGGGGGTAGGTAAGGTCTGGGTGATGGCCCATTAGTAGATTGTTGGTGATTCCCCAGTAGTCTTTGTCAGCTATTTGTTATTAGACTCAAATAGCTCTTAGAATCTAGGAAACAAAAGTGGGTGGAACTCTGAAAGTCAGCATTGCTACATACAACAACTGTTAAAGAAACTGAAAAAGAGATCAAGTTTCAATTAGAGATAAGAACAGAGCTGATTGGGTCAGGACTAAGGTAGATCAAATACAGGGGTAAGGATCACATTGTCTGTACTTTAGAACTTCACCCACAGTATTAGACTAAAGGAAAAGAGGTTTATTTTATCCAAAACCTAAATTTTCTGTAGCACATAATTTAACTCAAGCCATCAGGATATCTCATTTAAACAACTCAAGCACATGGAACCCAGAATGGGAAATAGAGCTTGTAATTCTGTATAGCTTAATGTAATGTCCAGATGCATCCTAGAATATGCTAGGTAGATAATTAAAAAGTATTGACAAAGTCCCTCAGGGGAAGGGAGAAAAAAACTGGAGCGATTCAAGTTTACCACAGGGGAAATCCCTGATACAGTCTCAAACATTAAGGACTCCCAAGTCAATAGGCCAAGTCTTCGACCTTGAAGCTTATTCTTCTAAAGCTTATTTCTGTAGGAGAGAAGCTAAGCCTACCTATAGTTAGACCTTAGAGTTACTTCAAAAAGCCTATTTTGTTGCTTAGATGCGGCATCTCTATCTCTCTAAGCCCAACTCTGCAAGTAAAATCACTGTTCTCCCCACTATATGGGACATGATATCCAGAGGGGTAAAAGTCTCCTTGGCAAACTGGGACATGACTCCTAGGGTTGAGCCTGGCCCTGGCATTGTGGGACCGACAAAAACTTATATTTTGACACCCCTTTCCAACATAAAAAAAATAGTACGGGCATAGCACAAATACCCCTAAATAGTGGGAGAAGGATCAAAAGCGAAGGTGGAGTTATAACAGAGAAGACAGGATTTAGCAGATCAGTTTTACTCCTCAAGGTGCCAGCCCTTGGGTGAGGTCTCGATTTCTCCAAGAACTCCCAGATTGTTCGGTATCATGGGCATATGAAAGAATGAGAGAGAGGAGAGAGAAGGGAGAGGGAGGGAAGAAGGGAAAGAGAAAGAAAAAATGAAGGAAGAAAGAAATATTGAGATGGGCAGATAGGTTTAGAAAGTTTATATAATTTGCCTGTCTCTCAGCTTGTCAGTGGTTAGAGCAAAGATTTGTATCTAGATCTTACCTCAAAGTCCGTGATATTTCCACTAATCCACACTGCCTGTAAAATTTTTGCCACGGGTAATTCCAAAGCAAACTAGTCTTTCTATATCACTCCTTCTCCCTGAAGCTATCATTTTCCTAAGGTTTCTGCACTTCTATGTATACTGCAAAATCATTATTATAATCAAATATTTTTGGAAAACATGTAATATGAAAACAGTTATTTTAGATGAATCCTATGTCCGGAAAGTTTGCATTTTTTTACAACAGGTCTGTAAAATTGTAAACCTCTGAATGGTTTTGTTATTCAGATTCTTGGGTATTAATATGCCATATTCTATAAGGCTTCTAATCATTCATTCCATAGACTTAAAATCATTGATAATCTACTAAATGCTTATTGAAATCCAATTAGTAATTTAAATAACGCTTCACTGGTTTTCAGAGATTAATTATTTCATCCATTATGACGACATTAAAATGTGGTTTACATCGTAATTACCATCAATAAAGAGTGAGCTTTTTCATCCATCATGAGGAAAATGTCGTGAATTTTAATATCAATGAAATGCAAATAATATCTTAAGTTTATACATGGTGCTATTAAATGTCCCCAGTACTCAGAATATCATGTGTTCACTTTTGTTGATAGATCCTTGTCCGATTTTAGATGTAAATTATTCTTCAAATATTCCTTCACTTAGGAAATTCATATAATTGTTTATTCATTTATCCCTTACTTCCACAAATACCTGTTGCACTTCTACTTTGGGCTGGGATTTCTGCTTGGTGCTGAGTTTACAGTGAGAATAAGAATAGTATCGGATCTTTGGGGATTGAACACATTAAAAAAAAAACAAATAGATACGCATCATTATCTCTCAGTAAGTAGAAAGTGCGATAAAGAAAAGCCATGCATTGCATAAGAATCAAAGTGCTATTCAATATTCTAAACAACTGAATGACAAATTAGATTGGACAAATGCGCACAAGAGACTTAATTTCAGAACAACATCCTGGAGGTGCCCTGCTGTGCAGTTTCTGGATCATGCGGAGGTCTGAGGGGCCTCAGCGGTGATGTTGCGGAGTTTGGGCAGCAAACTTAGGGGACTTGGAATAGAAGTTCTTAACTAACCCTAATGGAATTTCAGTAAAACCTCATGACAGTGTGCTACGCGGTATCCAATAATTTAATCTCATAAAATGTGGTGTCATGATATTGTGAATTTAACAAAAAGAATGTATTTTTTTAAACTTTCAAAATCACAGCAATAAAGAGGATGAAGCTTATACTTTGCATAACTGACTCTATCCTGAACTCAGAAATTCCAAAGCACCAGGTGTTCATCACGTCCTCACCCTCCTATTACCCCCATTCCCAATATAAGAACTTCCCCCAATTGTATTTTCACACAGGTTATGGACAAAAGACAGGTATTTGGGATGGCAACCACCAATAATGTTTTATTCAGAGCCCATTATCATGGAATTTTACTCTATTTCAATAGGTTAACATCCGGTATGTATTTTAATATGTTATACTGAAAAGAAGAAGATTACCTTCTTGTGACTTCTACTCTTTGTTCCTAATATTATTTTCTGGAGCAACACAGCCAGGTAAAAGTGATTATAATGTACTTTCTTGGTTTTCTTCTGTCCAGGTGAATTTCTCTTAGGTCTTTCAACAAATTTCCTATATGGATATTCACATGCATATATCTTGGTGATTTAGTGCATGTTTCTCTAAAGTATATGTCTAGACATGGAATTTCAGGGCCATCAAGCACATGTATCTTGAAATGTGCTAGATAATTCCAAACTGTTTTCTAAAAATGATACAATTTAAATTCCATATAGCAGTTCATGAACATTTCCATTGCTTTACATCCTCCCTAGTATTCAGTGTATTCTTATTTTTCACTGTTTTGCTTACTATGGGATATAGTGATATATTGTAAATTTAATATTTCCCTGATAATTAGTAAACTTGGGCATTTTTAATACTAATTGGCTATTTGCCTTTTTCATGAACTTCCTGCTCAAGATTTTGCCCATTTATTCTATTAAATCGTGTTTTATTAATATGTAGGAGTTCTTTATTCAAGTCAATTGTTGATTGTATGTGTGACAAGCCTATTTTTCTATTCTGTGGCTTATCTTTTCGTTCTTTGTGTTATGTCTTTTAATGGACAAAAAATCTTATTTTTAATCTTGTAAAATTGATCAATCCTTTTTCTAAATGTTTGCTTCTGCAATTGTCTTAATTAAGACATTTTCCTGTCTCAAAATTTAAGAAGATATTCCATTATATTATTGTTTTTGTTTCCTAGGCTTTCTTCTCAAATGCTGGCCATTTGGGGGCTGGCTGCTGGTCTTTTGTTTTTCACGTGGCAGAACTTCTCTTCCAGGTTCCACTGATTTTGGCTTCTGGCAAATGCTCCATCTGTGGTTTTCACTCTCTTTGTCTCACTGATAGGATTAATATCCATCTGAATGAGGTGGGTCACACGTTAAGTCAATTACTCTCATCAAAAGGTCCTACTTAGAATGGGCTCACACCCACAGGAATGGATTAAGTTGAAGAACATGTTTTTCTGGGGTACATACAACCTCAAATCACCACACTTGACCCTCTGGGCCCCCTAAAAAGACATGTTCTTTCTACATGCAAAGTACATTCATTCCATCAGAATATCTCCGAAGCCTTAAAGCATTCCAGTAACAATGCTTATTACAAGTCTCATCAAAATAGGTTATGGGTGTGTTCCATCCTGAGGCACAATTCTCCTCATCTGTGGACCTGTGAAACCTAGAGAACTAGTCAATATGTTTCCAATATACAATGGAAGTACAGGAATAGGATAAACATTTCCATTCCCATAGGGAGAATATGGAAGGAAAACAGGGGTTGTGGGTTCTAAATAATTCCAAAACTCTGCAGGGCATGCTCCATTAGATTTCAAGGTCAGACAGCCATCCATGGAATAATTATTGTCTTCTGAGCCCGATGGAATAACAGGCCCAAACCTTCCAAGGGCTTGCATAGTGGGTATGCAGAGTGGGGTGAAGGCATCACCCTTGTCAGGAATTAGGGTAGGCCAGACTCTGTGAAATCCTTGGGGAATAGGCTCCACCTTCTGAGAAAAGTGATTGCAGTATTCTTCTTAAACAATAGGGTGGGAGGCTTGCCTTCTCCAAGTACTGGGGCACATTCACCCTTTTACACACACATGGGTGGGCCCACTGACTTGGCCCAAGAAGATGACTTTGGTTCAAACATCAACTTCCATGGTTCCACATTTAAAGTGATTTTCTTTTTAATCTATCCCCGTTCTGTCCCTTTTAGACAGGCTGGCAGTGGTTCTGTTCATACAGATCTCACAAAAAAGAAAAAAGAAAATGTCTGTTTTGCATGTAGTACCCAGGGGTCCAAACTATCAGACAGTAAGACTTTCCACAGATCTTTCCTGGATAACTCCATCTCCAAACCTGACTTGTACTGAAACGGTTGACTGAATCCATGTTCATTTAAACCCTCATGTGGAGCACTATTCTCTGGGGACTCATTTTGTAGAAGCTCAGAATTCTGTAAGCCATCAATTTCTGTATGTGTGTGTGTGTGTGCGCGCGCGCACGTGTGTGCCCAGGAATCCAGTTATCACTTTATCGCCTTATTCTCACATTTTACTATACGCTGCATGGAGAAACCAGGCTGCATGTTCCACATTAAGCTTAGAAATGTCCTCAGCTAAATATCCAAGCAAATCACTCTTGAATCTGCCTTCCATTTGACAAGAGAACTCAGTTTTCCAAAGTCACCTTAAAACAGGAATCACCTTTCTTCCAGTTTCCAATGACAATTTCATCATTTTCTTCTAAGGCCTCATTGGAAATACCTTTACTGCCCCTGTTTATACTATGGTCTCTTTACAGCAATCTAGGCCTTTCTATCAAGCACCTCATAATTCTTCCAGCCTCTACCCATTACCCAATTCCCCAGCTGTCCCCACGGTTTTGGTATTTGCCATAGCAGCATTCCATTCTCTTGGTGCCAAAATCTGTTTTCATTTCCTAGGCTGATAAAGCAAATACCATGAAATGGTTTGTTTTAAGCAATGGAGTTTATTCACTCAAGGCCAGGAAACTTTTGAAATCAAGGCATTATCAAGGTGATGTTTTCTTCCCAAAGACCAGCTTTCTGGGGCTGGCTGCCAGGGATCCTTGATCCTCAGTTTGTCACATGGCAAGGTAGATAGTGGTGTCTCCTGTTCTCTCCCTTCTCTTCCAGGTTTCATTGATTTCAGCTTCTACCTACTCCATCTGTGGCTTTCTCTCGCTCTCTATCTGAATTTTATTCTCCTTTAAAGGACTCCAGTAATAGGAGTAAGACCCATCCTGAGTGGGGTGGGGCACTACCTTAAGTGAAGTAGCCTCTTTCAAAGGTCTTATTTATAATGGGTTACAAACACAGGAATGGATTAAATTGAAGAACATATTTTTCTGGGGTACCCACAGCTGAAAACCACTACGATTATTTTATTTATTTATTTATTTTGCATGGGCAGGCACCGAGAATCAAACCTGGGTCTCCAGCATGGCAGGCAAGAATTCTGCCACTGAGTCACTGTCACACTACCCTACCATTATCTTTTTAAAGCTTTGTCACTTTACATTTCATATTTAGAACATGAAATTATTTGGACTTACTATTTGTCTATTATGAGAGGTAGAGGTTCAATTTAGTTCTATTTCCTAAGGATAACCAGTTTTCCTGGCACCATTTATTGAAATCATCATTCTTTCCCATATATATGTGAGTACTGTGTCTATCATGAGCCGAGCAGCCATGTATACAAGACTCATGTTTGGGCTCTCTGTTTTCTTCTCTCGGTCTATTATTCCATCTTCAGAATACATATATATATATACATATACATATACACACACACGTCTCTTTGTATTTACAAGTACATTGGGGAAAATAGCTTATCAAATTTTATAAAAATCTTCTTGAGATTTTTACAGGGGTTACATTAAACCTATAAATATACTAGGGGATAACTGGTATCGTTATGTTATTGAGTCTTCATGTCTATAATCATGATGTATTCCTCTATTAATGTCAGATTTCCTTAAAAATTCTCAGTAACACTTAAGTTTTTACATGTACAGGTTTTGGATACCTTTTATTAGATTTATTCCTAGGCAACTGAAAGTTTATACTATTTAAATGAAATTTTTATTTCATTTTCAAATTTTTTGCTGATATTAAAAATACAATACACTTATATGTATTTATTATACATTTTGACCTTGTTAAAATTGCTCTTATAGAGTCTAATAATTTATCTCTTTATTATTTTGGATTTTTCTTATACAGAGTCATATCATCTTTGGATAATGAAATTTAAATTTTCTAATGCTTCTAGAATATTTTTTTCTTTTTCTTTCTTTACTGGCTTCCAGTAGAATGTGGTAGGAGAGTGCTGATGGTGGGAATGATTCTACTGTTCCTGTTTTCAAAGAGAAAGTTTGCAGTGTTTCAGAATTAAATATGAGATTTGCATTTTGGATAGTTACCCTTTGTGAGAAGAAGAAAGTATCCTTGTTCTAGTTCATAGTTCTTTTTTCATCAATGATGAATATTAAAATGAATCAAGCACATTCTATTTATTATTTTGATATGATCATATGGTATTTAGGAAATATTATAATTACTCTTCAGTCAGTTTTGAAAAATTATCTTCTTTGGGGAATTTGTACATTTCATATAGTTTTCAGATTTCTTGGGATAAAGTTTTTAAATATGCTCTCATTTGTTTAATATCTGAAGGCTTTGTAGAGCTACCTCTTTTAATTCCTATGATTGGCTATTTGTGCTGTCTCATATTTGAAATTTATTAGTTTTACTAAAATTTTAGATTGCATTAGTCATTTCAAAGAAGCAACTTTTGGCTTGTTCATGTTATTATATGTGTGTTTTATATTTCATAAATATAGTACCATAGGTATTTACTTTCTTCTAAATTCTTTAGGCATATTTTACTGTTAATTTTCCACATATTGACACAGATATTTAGTTCATTAAATTTTAAATCTTTCTTTTTATATATGCATTTAATACTCTAAATTTCTAAGTACTGCTTTAACGACATTCCAAAGGTTTTGATATGTAGTATTTTTCAGCACATTGAAAATGTTGTTATATGCTTTTCTAACTTTAGTTACTATTGAGAAATCAGCTGTGAGTGCAACTGAAGCCTATTTGAAGGCAATATTTTATTCTTGCTTATTTTATTTTCTTTGCCTTAATACTTCCACAGTTTTACTATGATGTGAAAGTGTGTTTATTTATGTAGTTTGAAATTCACTGGGCTTATTGATTTATGGATTCCATTATTTAATGAATTCTGAAAATTTTCAGCATTAAATATTGTCTTGGGTTGTTTTATTTCTCACCTTCTATTTTGTGGCTCCAATTAAGGGTATATTATACTTTCTCATTTCTGCTTCTTTCATCTTGAATCCTTTATCCAATTTTTCCATCTTTTGTACTTTTCCATGGGGTAAATTCTTATAAACTCTTCTGAACTGTTTTTCAGTTCACTCATTTTCTCCTCAATTGTTTTTTCTCCTCAATTGTTTTTACTCTCCCTTTGGTATTTTATCATCAGTGTGCTTTAAGTCCATTTATTCTTCCCAATAACTTTTGGGGTCATTTATAGGATTATCCTTATTATATATGCAGGGAAAATACAGATTTCAGTGATTACAGAATTTGCCTAATTTCACGCACTAAGTAGGAGCTAGAACCAGCATTATCATCTGCTGGGTAGACTCCAGATATTCACTTGGAAACTAAACAAGTACAAATGCTAATAGAGGGGGAGTCCTAGAGAAGATGGCAGAATAGAGAGCTCCAGGACTAAGTCCTTCCACCCAGGCACCTATTAAACAGGCAGGGACTATCTGAAACAATTGTTTTGGGGGCTTCAGAAGCCAGAAGAACACTGTATAGCACCCAAGAGGAAGCAGGAGGAAGAGGCTAATGAGCTACAGTAAAGAATTGTGAGTAGCTCTCTCTATGTGGTTGCTACTGGTGCCCATCCCACTCTCATGGTGGGCCAATTTGGAATACAGTCTCTGGCTGGTTGCTGCTGTCAGAAAAGGACATAAATAGCCTCTTCCCCAAGAAGAACAGGGTTGATCATGGCTGAGCTCTGATCATGACTTTCAATTAGTAAATTCAGATCACTTAATTCTGGCTCTGGTCAACTGTTACCACCTGTCCCAAACAGAAGTGATAGCAGTCAGTGTGTTATCCCCACCCTTTACAGAAGTGGAGGCGGTGGAGAGTTAAAGTCACAGTGCTTCCTTAGGGCTGTGGTGAACAGTTTTCTGAAGGGTGCCATCTTCTGGGCAGGCCATGACACTGCAGATTCAGGAAGTCATCAAATGGGCTTTTGGCATCCTTTCAGTTCCCTTCCCTGGGGTACTTTGGGGTGGTCTGCATATGCTTCATGGGTCCCTGGCCCTATTTTGCCTGGGAGAAATTGACAACTGACCTTCAGAAAAAATTCATCAACATAATCAGATGCCTTGACATCAGGAAAAATTACAAGCTATACTAAAAAACAGAGAGATATGGTCCAGTTAAGGAAATAAATTAAAACTTCAGAGGAGACTCAGAAACTGGAACAACTAATCAAAGATGTTCAAACAAATCTCCTAAATCAATTCAAGGAGATGAAGGAAAATATGGCTACACAGATAAAGGTTATTAAAAAGACACTACGTAAGCATAAAGAAGAATTTGAAAGTATAAAAAGAAACATAACAGAAGTTATGACTTTGCTGAGAGGGAAATTTATAGCAATAAGCACCTTCACTAAAAAAGAAGAAAGGTAAAATCAAATGTCTTACGGCACAACTGGATGAACTAGCAGAAGAGGAGGAAACTAACACCAAAGCAAGCAAAAGGAAAGAAATAACAGAGATTAGAGCTGAGATAAAAGAAAATTGAAACTAGAAATACAATAGAAATAATTATCATAATCAAAAGATGATTATTTGAGAAGATAAATAAAATTTATAAGCAAAGCATACTGACAAGGGAAAAAGAAGAGAAAAGATGCAGATAAATAAAATCAGAATTGAGAAGGGGGATATTACTAATAACCATGCAGAAATAAAAAGGATCATAAAAGGATACTATGAACAACTATATGCCAACAATTTAGAAAACTTAGATGGACAAATTCCTAGAAACACACAAAAAAACTACCTTGACTCTGGAAGAATCATCAAAAATCTCTCTAGAAAGAAAAGACAAGACCAGATGGATACACAGGTGAATTCTACCAATCATTCCAAGAAGATTTAATACCAATCCTGCTCAAACTCTTCAAAAAAGTTGAAGAGGAAAGAACATTACTTAATTCATTCCCACGAATTCAATATTACCCTAATTACAAAGGCAGATAAAGATACTACAAAAAAAGAAAATTACACCCAATTTCTCTTATAAGTATAATTCAAAAACCCTCAACAAAATGCTTGCAAATTGAACCCAATAGCACGTCAAAAGAATTATACACCATGACACAAGTGGGTTTTATCCCTGGTATGCAAGATGGTTCAATAAAAGAAAGTCAATTAATATGATACACCATGTTAAGAAACCAGAAGGGAAAAACCACAGGATCATCTGGATTGAAACAGAAAAAGCATTTGACAAATCCAGCATCCTGTCTTGATAAAAATATTTAGAAATATTGGAATAGAAGAAAACTCCAAGGTAATAAAAATGCACATATGAAAAACCCACGGCTAACATCATACTCAATGGTGAAAGATTGGAAGCTTTCCCTCTAACATCTGGAACAAGGAAAAGATGCCCATTGTCACCAGTGTTATCCAACATTGTGCTAGAAGTTTTAACCAGAGCAGTTAAGCAAGAAAAAGAAATAAAAGGCATCCAAAAAAAGAAGAAGTAACATTTTCACTATTTGCAGATGACATTATTCTATATACATAGAAAGAGCAAAAAAAAACTACAGTAAAGCTACTAGAGCTAATAAACAATTTCAACCAAGTGATTGAAATCAACATGCAAAATCAACATGCAAAACTCAGTATAGTTTCTATACACTAGTAATGAGCTATTGGAGGTGGAAATCAAGGAAAAAAAGTTCTATTTACAAAAGAAACTAAAAACATCAAATATCTAGGAATCCATTTAACCAAGCATATAAAGGACGTGTACATGGAAACTACAAGACATTGCTAAATGAAATCAAAGAGGACCTAAATAAATGAAAAGACTTTCATGTTTCTGGATTGGAAGACTAAATATCATTAATATGCCAAATCTACCCAAATTGATTTACACATTCAATGTAATCCCAATAAAAAGTCCAACAGACTACTTTGCAGAAAAGGAAAAGCCAGTTATAAAGTTTATTCAGAAGGGTAAGTGGCCCCAAATAGCAAAAAAAAAAAAAAAAACTCTTGAAAAAAAAAGAACGAAGTTGAAGGTCTCACACTTTCTGACTGTAAAGCATTTTAGAAAGCTACAGTGGACAAAGCTGTGTGGTACTGGCATAAAGATAGATGTATTTACCAATGGAATCAAATTGAGAATTCAGCAATAGACCATAACATCTATGGTCAACCAATTTTTGACAAGGCAGCCAAGTTTACTCAACTGTGAAAGAATAATGTCTTCAATAAATGGGGCTGGGAGAACTGGATATCCATAAGCAAAAGAAGGAAAGAGGACTCCTATCTCACACTATATACAAAACTTAACTGAAAAATGTATCAAAGACCTAAACATAAGAACGAATACTGTAAAACTCTTAGAAGAAAATGTAGGGAAGCACCTTCAAGTTGTTTGGTAGCAATGGTTTCTTAGACTCTATGCCCAAAACACAAGCAACAAAAGGAAAAATAGATAAATGGGACCTCCTCAAATTTAAAAATTCATGCATTAAGGACCTAGTCAAGAAAGTGAAAAGGTAGCATACTCAATGCGAGAAAATATTTGGAAAGCACATATCCTATAAGGGCTTAATATCAAGAATATATAAAGAAATCCTACAACTCAACAATAGAAAGAGAAATAACTCAAAACATGGGTGAAAAACTTAAATAGACATTTCTCCAAGGAGGAAATACAAATGGTTAAAAAGCACATGAAAATATGCTCAACATCACCAGCTATTAGATAAATGAAAATCAAAGCCACAATGAGATAACATTTCACACCCCCTAAAATGGCCACTACAAAAACAAAACAAACAAACAAACAAAACAGAAAGCTCCAAGTGTTGGAGAGGATGTGGAGAAAGAAGAACACTCATTCATTGCTGGTGGGAATGCAAAATGGTGCAGCTGCTGTGATTTGGCTGTTCCTCATGAAGCTAAGTATAGAATTACCATAATATCTGGCAATCCCACTATGAGTTATATACTCAGAAGAACTGAAAGCAGGGACTCAAACAGATATTTGCATACCAATGTTCATAGCAGCATTACTCACAATTGCCAAAAGATAGAAGCACTCCAAGTGTCCAACAACTGATGAATACATAAGCAAAATGTGGTATAAACAGATAGTAGAATATTTTTCAGCTGTAAAAAGGAATGAAGTCCTGATGCATGCAACATGAATGAACCCTGAGGACATTATGGTGAGTGAAATAATCCAGGCACAGAAGGACAAACATTGCATGATTTTGAAGGGAATCTTGTGGGTCTTGGGTTTTTGCCTGGCACAGCAAGAATGGCTCAGTCACACTGGTTTGGTCACAAAGAAACATGGTTTATTAACCAGTAGAGACAGAAGACATTTCAGATCTGCCTCGCTGAAGGACTGCAAGAACTAACTTTATATACATTATTTGCATCAGAGATAACTGGGGAGGAACAAAAGAAAATCAGGGAGATGACACTGATGGAGTCTTTGGGAAATGAGAAAAGTTAGGGCATGCAATCAAAAGTTAAGTTTAGGGAGTGCCATTTAGTTTCCCATTTGGGTTTACTAAGATGAAACTAAGATGTACAGGGGAAACCATTTGGTCAGGAGAACATTTAGTCAAGGTTTCAAAGTCTGTTTACTGTTCAAATTGACCAGTCTTCCCTTTGTCAGAAAGGTCAGTGCAGCTGGGAAAGGTAAAAGATAGCAGCATAGTGTTGTCTGAACTGCAATGTGACCAGGAGAGTTTAGAGATAACTGTGTGATGTTATGACCTTCACTGGGAACTAAGAAACTTAATTACAGGGGCCTTTTTCAAGCTTGTAGAGTTAGACTCTAGAATATAGGTTATGAGGAGATAGATTGGGATTAGACAACAGGGTACTGATGCTTAACTTGAACTGAGTTTCTATTTAGGCTGATGGTAAAGGTTTGGAAATGAATGTGGTGATGGCAACACATTATGGTGAGTGTAATCTACAGCACTGGACTGTGTAGGCATATGTGGTAAAAGAAGAAACTTTAGGATGTATATAGTACTAGAATAAAAATTAAAAGATAAAACATAGGACTGTAAAACACAGTGAACCCTATCACAGACGATGGGATATAGTTAATGGTACACCTACAAGAATGTCCTTTCCTAAATTGTAAAAAATGTATGATACTAATATAATGTGGTAATAACAGGTTGGTATATGGGAGAAATACCTAATGTAAATGATAGACAAGAGATGGAACTATTTGAATAATCTTTTATCAACTGTAACAGAGATAACTACTGTTAAAAAACAGTATGATTGGGCTGGCCACGGTGGCTCAGCAGGCAGAGTTCTCACCTGCCATGCCGGAGACCTGGGTTCGCTTCCCGGTGCCTGCCCATGAAAAAAAAAAAAAAAGAAAGGAAGAAAATAGTATGATTTTATATAAAAAAAAGTGTTGTCATTAATAGTAACAAATGTGGCACACCAATGCAAGGGGTTGCTGGTGGGGTGATGTTTTTATGCATGATTGTTTTGTAAATTCACAACTTCTCTAATAAAAAATTTAAAAAAGCTAACGGAAATGTAAAGAGAAGCTTAGGTCATGGCTTTGCTAACTCTTAATGAAAATATTACTTATGATATAACCAGCTAATACTAATATTTGACATCAACATATACAATGTCAATGTGTTTAACATATATACATTACATATAATATATATATTTATCAGATAATTATGTTTGTATTTATTTATAGGTTTTGTATTATCTTTATCTCTATTTCTTTTTAGGAATGATATGGGGAAGCTGTCAAAGTATATGTAGCTAAACTAATAACACCATTAATCCAAAAGAGGAAAAGAAACACTAAAATCTAGAGCTTGAGTTACATACACTTGGAGGAAGAGGAGGAGGAGGGCAGAGAAAGAGTCAGGAACGTCAGAAAGAAAGAGAAAGAAAAAGGCAGGGAAGGCCCCTACAGAACAATTGGTATAAACTTCCTCTCTTTTGTAGCTAAACTAATAACATTTCTCATGATATAACTGATAGGAAAATAGATGGGGACATCTAAAATCAAAGGGGGAAAGAATTTATAAATCTTCACCTATCTCTAGCTGGCTGAATTAGCAAATATTGACATTAGACAAAGCATGCTAAATAATGGCCAAGCTAAGTGCTTCTGAGACTATAACACATCCCCATGTTTTTTGCATTACTGACACTCACTGGGTATATGCATTTTCAGAACTCTCTCCTAAGCACTTTCTCAGCACAAAAGAAAATCTTACTATAAATCACCTTATTAAAATATCAATTTGTCTATTATGAGAGCCCAATCTAGTGCACCAAATTCCTAGCAACAAATAGTGAATTCTCAGTATAATAGACAAATCCCATAAGCAGGAGTATTTGTCCGTATCTTTTTTTCCAATATCTGAATTAAGTCAGACTTTCGTAGAACAGTACTTGTTTAGTGAATGCTGTTATATCTGGGTAGGTAATTCTCTTCTTGCTCCTACCAAGACCATAAAGGAAATGCCATTTTAGGGGGGATATTACTGTGCAAGCACTTATAATAACTGTTTAAAAGTCCTATAATAGGCAATGGCACTGTTTAGTTCCCATTTAAAAATAAGCACGTACTGCTTACAACTGAGTATGATCAAAATAAGAAAGAATCATGAACGGACTGGCCGTACCAAACAACTTCTATTCATAGAAAGTTTTAGAATAATAAATGTTCATTAAAACTTGCAATAATAGTTGCACGGGTGGTTCAGTGGTAGAATGCTCACCTTCCATGCGGGAGACCTAGGTTCGATTCCCGGACCATGTACCCCCCAAAAAAGAACTTGGAATAATTGGAAAATGGTACTTCTAACCAAAGGATGGATGGATCCTTCAAAAAGGAGGAAAGAAAGAGAAAGGTTACAAAGTGTGAGCTATTATTAAAATATCAAAAATAAAAGTTTGATCTAGATAATTCCACATCTAAATATTAACTATAAAATAATAAATGACTGAGAACAAATAATTGTTTGAAAAACTGGAAAAAGTCCTGGATTGCAACTTCATAAAATGAAAGTAGATCAGGTTCATCTCAATAGCATGTACCAGTATTTTTCATTGATTTCACTTTATTTCTTTTTTTTTTTTTTTTGCATGGGCAGGCACCGGGAACCGAACCCTGGTCTGCGGCATGGAAGGTGAGAACTCTGCCTGCTGAGCCACCATGGCCGCCCTTTCCATTGATTTTACTATGACACATATTTATCTTACTATCCTCTTCTTCTCTCCTTCCCTCTGGACGATGAACTGGAAAACCAAGTTTTCAGTGTTAATGAGACCATCTTCCAAATTTGATACCGGTCTTGTTTTAAGAGTAAACTGCAATCTAAAAATGTGAAATCAACCTATAAAATGCCATTATTTAAAGATCGGTATATAAAAATTCTGATAATTTTTGTACAGAAGTTTAGATGATACAGACTATTTTAATTTTCCAAATGAAAATGTTTGCTTGAGACCTATAGTTTATTCAAAATAAAAGTGGAAATTTTTGCTATACCATCTGCTCAAAACACATCACTTGAAAATGGACATATACATTACTGTAACTGGAATGTTAAGTAGGTTTTTCTGTTTCCCACAATGATTGTGCATGTGCAGAGACTGGAGAGGGAAAAAAATCTATTTTAAGCATTGCCTATGTTCTATGTCACCTAAACATCCAACTGTCTGAATGGCTTATGATTTACTGACATTTTCCACTTGGGAATACTACACTGCATAGTAACACTTTGCCTGATATAATATTTGGGGGCTTCACACTCATGTGTGGCATAAAAAAACTCTAGTTTTCAACTTTTTGGAGAGTACTAACTGCATTTAACTATAAACATTTGAAGGGAAAAAATAACAAATATTTTAAAGAGAGGGACATATAGAGTAAGAAAGAGATCCATTTATGACACAGCACCTGGAGAAGCAATCACGAAATCATGATGGGAAATTCCACAGTAAAGACCAGCAGCCTCTCACTCTGCCTGTGTGTTCTCTCTCTCTCTCTCTCTGACCTTTGCGAAACAAACTGTCATTTGTCCTGCATGCCAGCCTTGGTTTCCCATATCGTGGCCCCAGACCTTCACTGGGACCCAAACTTAAAATCCAACTTAATCAATTTAGAACAAATCAATACACACAATCAGTTTGAATCAATAGGACAATAGTACAGTCAGTCAATTTCTCGTGTACTGCTTTAAAACCAACAAATGTCAAAAGCTAATACCTTATTTTAAAACGAACTGATTTTTCGAACGCTTCTGAGTAGTTACAGCCAAAGTAGAACTTAAAAGTGTTTTTGCACTCTGATGTCAGAATTTCTGATGATTGCAGTCTGTTAGATTTTAATAGCCTGCAGCTGTGTGCATATCAGGACTCCCTTCTCTTCCCCAACAACAAACTACATATGTGGTAAACGATAATTTCCTCCAGTCTCACTTGGAACTACCCATTAAGAATATAAAATTGTAGCATTTAGCCCCAACTTCCCTCCATCCGCTCAGTACTATAGGAACAATAAATTCTCAAAAAGCGGATCACTGAGGTTACTGTGGCAACATGACATTTTTTAAAGCATTGCAATACAATTTGACCTGAAAAAGGATACTTGAGATGCTAAAGCCTATTGATTGCTTTGGAGCTGTTATACTTTAGCTATTCCTTCTGGGCTATTTGTTATGGTGTAAAGCCACATGTAATAAAAGAGTGGTAAGCTTAGATATACATTTAAGGTAAGCACCCAGCAGTTTGAGTAGTGTATGTGTTGTGTGGGGAAAAGATTGGAAAATGAAATCTAAGTTTGAAAATTGGATTTGTGCATGCCTTCAAACTTTGATATAAACTTATATTAACTAACTCTTTTTCTCTCTTATTCTCTCCAGCTTCTACTGGCTGTTGGAAAAAAAACATTTTTTTTTTTCTGTTTTCCCTTCTTTGTCAGGTTGGGGAAATCATTTCTGTTTGAGATCAGAAAGTGATCAGTGGACTAGACCAAAATGATCCTTCAGCTAGATGGACTTTGTTTTTCTCCTGCACGACTAACTATATTATGTTAGGTAAAATAGTAAATCTCTCTGTTCTTCATTTTTCCAACTTGCATTGGGAAATAGTTCAGGAAGAAACTGTGGAAATGGAATATGCTGCAATACTTCTGGTTAAATATAGTGAAGTGGGAGAATTTTTACTATATAGCCTCACTCAGATATCTACAAAAGTTAAATGTAAAGAACACACTGGAGAACGAAAAATATAGCAAATCGTTTCCTCAGCCCTGTGGGACAAAGAGTGAGAAGCCTGAATCGAAAGATGCTGAGGGTTGCCAGTGCCACCTCAAATCTTGTAGAAATTAAGCATCAGCACCGTGAAAGACATAACCATTGTTCCTCTTATTAGAAGAACTTAAGATCTAGGGTCACAGGAAAGGTTGAGGAGGTCCCTGCAGAGACACCAGGATGATGACATAGAACCATCAGGGAGGGGCGTGAAGGAAAACAGGCACAAGCCATTTCCTCATTTAGCAGGGAAGATAGGGTCAGTGAATTTAAGTAGGCGAAGCAGAAGGGAGGTCTTTGATGCCAAATGCCGGTACAGGGAACCATCTGTTCTAAAGAGCTTTGCACCTAACACCTAAGCAATATATGCTCCCAGGATACAGAAAATAGCATATTTTCAGAAAAGATGCAGCAAAAGAAAAGCCCAATTAGAGAGGATGGGTTGCTTACTTTACTCTCACATCCGTTCTGTTATTATTCTTCAGCATGTAACCTGTCCCAGCTCAAAAATGAATAATAAATGGGAAAGAAACCAATGCAGTACTTTTGTATAATAACTGGAAAGGAAGATACAGAATAACATTTAAAAAATGGGGGTGCCCAAAAGACTATTTGGGACAAATCATTTTGTATAGTCTCAACGATATTAAAAACAAAAGTATTTCTTTGAGAAAAAGAGAACTTGAGAAGATTATAGACATAAATATTTGCAGAAATATTTTTGTGGGTAGAACTTCCATGTGTGACCAAGTGAGGAAATCAGAAAATCCTTTCCCCCAAAGCAGCTTTAAAGTTGAACAAAACTGATAAAGACAAAAAATTTAAAAGCAAAATATTTTCAGCACCCTTGAAATTAGCCAAAGGCATATACAACAATCTGAGCATTTTTAGCCAGTGCAAAATTGCAATAAAGAAAGAGGTGAGGGATGGAAGGAGCAAAGGAATAAGAAAAGAAAGGTACAAAGAAGTGAAAAGTATTCAGATTTGAAAGGAAGAAATAAAACCACATGTATTTGTGGATGACAAGATCACATATGTTGATAAACCCAAGTAATTAAGAAAAAAATAACTGGACCTAATGAATGGGTTTAGCAAGTTTGTAGTCTACAAGGTAAAATTACAAAAATAAATTGTATTTTTACATATTAGCAATGGTCAATCTGAAAGTGAAATGAAGTAGAATTCTCCTCACAATAACATCAAAAAGGATAAACAATTTAGAATACATTTTCCAAAAGAATTGTAAGGCTTTGCACCCTGCAAACTATAAAACGCTATGAACACATCTAAATAAAGAGAGATGTCCATGAATTAGAAGACTCAATATTGCCAAGATGGCTAATTCTCCCCAAAGTTGTCTATAAATTTGGCATTTCTTATCAAAATCTCAGCAGATCTTTCTGTCAAAATCGACGAGCTTATGGAAAAGCAAAGGACACAAAATAGGCCAAAACAATTGAAAAATAACAAAATGCTACCCAATTTCAAAAATTAATATACAGCCACAGTAATTAAGACAGTGTGATATTGTTGCTAGGATAGGCATATAGATCAAGGGAACAAAATTAGGAGTCCAGAAATAAATATTTACATTTATGGTCAATTGATTTTGAACAAAGGTGCCAACATAATACAATGGGGAAAGGATAGTCTGTCCAATAAATGATTCTGGGACAATGGACTATCCATACATATATACAAAAATGAACCTAGATTACCCCAAACACAAAAATTAACATGAAGTAGATCATGGAACTAAATATGTGAGATAAAACTTTCAGATTTTTTAGAAGAAAACCTTTGGGTGAGGAAAGGATTTTAGACACGTTACCAAAAGCACAATCCATGATGGATGGTGGTGATGGTAGCACAATATCGTGAATGCAATTAATACCTTTGCAAAGAGTTGAAACCAGGAAATTTTGAGTTGTCTATGTGTCGCTACAATGCGAAGTTAAAATAATAAGTTAAAAAGAGACTTATTCAAATCCTAAGCCCCACTCCTGAGGGTGAGAACTCATTTATAACTATGACCTTTGAAGAGCCTATTTGGATGAGGCCAAATTGAGTCTGGGGGGATCTTAATCCAACATGACTGAAGTTCTTATAAGCAATGAGGGAAGGAAATTCAGACGTAGTCAGTTGGGAGAAAGCAGAGGAGAAAGGAGACTGATCTCCCTGTGGGAGGATTGCAGAAAGCCATCACCATAAGACTCTAGTCTTTGGAGAAAGCATGATTCCATCAATCCACTTGATTTTGGACTCCTAGCCTCCAGAACTGTGAGGCAATAAATTCTTCTTGTTTAAGACAATCAATTTTGTCTATTTGTTCTAAGAGCTCTGGCAAACTAAGAATGTTTATTTACAGAGATGTGGGCAGAGTTAAGGTATCCAACATGGTATTAACAAGAATAGAAAGCCATATGGCCCTGGGCTGGAAGAGGCAAAAAGGGTATGCCATTATGTGCCTTGTCATGTATTGGAGGAACCAAGTATCCACAGCAGCCAGCTCCAGAATGCCAGCATTCAGGGAGAAAGCATCACCTTGGTGATGCCTTGATTTGAACATTTTCCTGGCCTCAAAAACTGTGAGTGAATAAATTCCCTTTGTTTAAGTAGAACTATTTCATGGTATTTTCTTGAGCAGCCTAGGAAATGAAACCAATTGTTTTTTAGAAATTAAAAGGCAAGATTGTATTACTAATTCTGCTTTATTAGTTTAAAAACCAGCAGTGACAGAAATGTATCAATAACTGTACTCCAAGCTCCTGCATTCCCTCTCTGATTTTACTTGCTTTGTCATTTTGCAAATTCTTTATCACCTGAGTTCAAGGCTATTTTATGACTTATCATGTTGGAAGATAATTCAAGATGTCTAATAGTTATATATAAAATAAATTGAGAAAGGTAATTAAAAAATAGTTACAGAAAGATAAAGTCAAAACAAGAACAAGAATATTTCTTATAGTGTGAAATAAGTCATATAAAATTCCACATTATACAGAATAATGGACATGGAAGATACAGAGGCAACATTCTGGAATGTTGAAGATGTTCTGTATTTTGATCTGGGTGACTCCACTGGCATCTATATACGTGAGATTTCATCAAATTGTACACTAAAGATTCGTCAACTTTATGGTATTGAGGTTACGCCTCAATAAAAAAAAAGTAATTAAAAAAGTACTTGACTCCCGCACACTTTCCACACTTGCTACAGATGGGCCAGAAATTTACTTCTGAGGTTCCCAGCAGTCAAAACACGAAAATGGGCCATCCATTTAATTTCATAAACCACAATATAAAAAAGATATAAAGAGGCATAGTGCATCATTATTAGCTGTATTCTAGTTCTTCAAAATATTTAAAAGTCTATAAACGTATAGAAATAACTGCCTTTGGTTTCTCTATTTTGGGGGAGAGAGGGAAGGAGGTCTGTGGTGTAGATTGAGTTATATAAAATAACGATGTATAAAGTGAATTAACCAAACGTGTATTTCTTGTGCTTAGCATTATTTCAAAAGCACACTCTAAACAAAGTTCTAATTCTGTTGTCGGAAAATAAAAGGCCACAGTCATCCTGGAAGCAAACAGGAAATGATTCATCCAGATTTTGTGGAATGTACTGAATATTCCACAAGAATTCCTTTCCCCTTTCTGATGGCGATACCTTGAATCCTGGGACTCATTCACAGCTTTGTAAAACTTTTTGCAATTTCCTCTGATATTACATACCATATTACACATTCATGAAAGTTCCCTTATCATTTGTAACATAAGAAAGAAGATAAGGTATTATTTAGTAATCATCAATGTCTGGGCTTCTGTCGAATTACCTATCCACACAGGCAGAACAAACGGCTGGAAAATTGAAAAGTATAATTGAAATAGGCTGGCCCAGAGGATTTACAGAGCTATAAAAAAGTATGACCTCTTACATAAAGACATGTGTGTTTTTCTACCTTCATACTTAATTATTTTAAATATTTTTAAGTAATAAAATGCATGTTTTAAGTAATAAAATATTATAATTTTAATAATAATTAGAGAACAAGTCAAATTATCTTGCCACTTCAAAGTTAGTAGAAAATCATGGTTTTTAATATGAAAACACTTATCATCAGTTTGAAAATAGTCCTTCTCTTTCCAAAACAGCATTTTTACAAAGCTACTCCAAACTATTGCAATCATTGGGCTATTTTTCCCTTTGGGCCAAATTAATGAAAAGCAATGGTGCGACTCAGTAATAATAAGACACTGTAGGGCATCACTTCAGGCTAAATTGCAATGGCTTTTCTATGTAATTACAAACTCCACTGCAAGCAGTGAATCATCCTTTTCTTCCATTGTCATTTAGTGTCATACCTAACCAGACTAAATTAGTCTGTGGTTTGCCATGTAACATAACTTCAACAATCTCTGCAAAAATTGCAACTTAAGTAATATCTTTAGATTCATGGGTCCAATTTTAATATATATATTGGAAAAGTTGTTAGGATAATTTCTTCCTAAGTTTTTCCTCTTTGATGAAATACACTATTCATACCATTAATTATGTTCAAAGGATATCTTTTTTATAATTGAATGGATTTTAAAAGCCTTTCCATTCGACCTTTTAGCACATACATTTTTTTACTCTGAAAGAGGTTGTTTCTTTCTTCTTAAAGGCAGTCCAAGATATTCATAAGTTATACCATCTAAAGTTGGATTTTTTTTCCTTTCTGAGTGTGATAAGTAATCAAAAATATATATAGGCTTATTAATTTAGGGAGGAATAATTTTTCGTTCACTCTTCACATATTCCGTTGGAAGTGTATACTAATAATATCATCACTGGTCTCCCATCAGATTTTCCGTCTTCCAGTTTCCACCATTGTATTTGCATAACTAAGCCACAATTATCTCTAAAATGTTACTTTTCTAGTTTTATTAAATTGCTTAAAAGCCTTTCATGCTCTCCCACCAGCCATTGATCACATGGATTTTATAGTCTAGTAGGGGAGTGGTAAAAGGTATACAAAATTAACTGCACAATTATTAATTATAATTGTGATGGGTGCTAGGGAGCACTAAAGGCAATAGGTCCATTCTTTCAATCAATGTGGTATTTATTGAATTCCTACTATGTGCCAGGTACTTTTGGAAACAGCCATAAAAAGACAAAATCTCTGCCCTCAAGGAGCTGGGCATTCTGGTGAAGAAGCCTTAAAATAATTAACAAATAAGTTATATCCCTTCTGAAAGTGATAAAACATATGAAGAAAATTAATGAGGGTAAAAAGACAGCATGATTGGGGGAGGGTGAGTAAATCATTCCAATAAGAAATTCAGGTTAAGCCTTTCTGAGAAGGTGATATTTGAGCAAAGACCCATGTGATGAGAATCAGTCTCATTAGGGGAAGAACATCTCAGGAGGAAGTAGCAATATGCTACAAAGCAACATGAACATTTCCTTATACATATTAGGCAGGCAACATGCATTGATTGCTATGCAGATGTGCATTTCTTTAACAGAATGAATGTACATAATATTCCCAGGTGACAAGTGAAAAAATGCATGAGCTCCTCAGAAATAGAGCTCTGCAACTGACTGCAGGATTTTTGAAGAAATCCCTGAAATACTTAATTCCTTGGTCAATCTAAAATGTTGGATCAACTTTTACTGAATGGTTATATACCATACGTTTCATTTCATTCATCTATCCAGTTCAGGAAACAGCATATGAAGTAGACTTGGCCAAGGAAAATAAATATGACTTCCAACTAGCCATTTCCCCTTTCAGATTCTCAGTTGCCTGTTACGTTAGAAAATGAATATTAATTCCTATTCTACCTACTTTACCAGGTGGCTATAAAGATTAACTGAGATAATAAATTTGCAAGATCACATTATTCAACAAAAAGCAATGCCCAAATAGAAGCTAGCATTATTTGACCCAAAGTGACATTTTCACAAAATTTATAAATAATTACAAAAATGGCAATAATATTTATTGAGCATCTAAGTGCCAGGGCTCTTCTTTGTTCTGTGGATACAGGAACAAACCAGAAGATTAAACCTCCTGCCCTTATGGGCCTTACATTCTAGTTAAGAGGTCAAATAAGTGAAATGATGATGATGATGATGATGATGATGATAGTAATACAGAGGGTATTAAGTGCAGTGGAGAAAATAAAAGCAGAGGAGGAGGATTAGTTGGGCTTGTGTTAGAGTGAGCTTTCAATTTTAAGTAAGTTGGCCCTGGAAGGATTCACAGAAGGGAAATGAGGGAGAATCCATGTGGATATCTAGAGGAAGATTATGCCAAGCGTGCAGAGAAAAACCTTGAAGTAGGAACGTTCCTGGCATGTTTAAAGAAAAGCAATGAGGCCAGGACAGTTGGATTGGAGTGAGGTCTGGGGAGAGTCAGACCAAATGAAGTCAGAGAGCAAATACAGCCAGCCTGAACTTAGAGGCCCTTATAAACTATAAAGATTTGGCTTTTATTTTGATTGAGATAGAAATTCATTGGAGAGTTTGAGGACAGAAATAATATGACTTAATTTTAAAGGAATCATTCCATTTGTTTATTATTGTTTTATTTTATATATTGTTTTTGACATTCCAAATCCTTTGTAAAATAAAGCAGGAGTATACATAAAAGTAGGCCAAGATAATAGTTAACATATGTTGAATTCTATGTACAGAGTACATGTCTAAATTTTTTGAAGAATGTTCTCAGAAACCCATAGACTAGGTTCTAGTTATTATCCCCATTTTATAGACCAAGAAAGTGAGACCCATAACTTGCCCAAGATCACATAGCTCTTAAATTGCAGTCAGGAATTGAACCCATGTCTGTCTGACTCCACAACCAATTCTTTGACCACTAAAATATAGACTGATGATATGAGAAAACAGACAATTTATAAATGACTCTACCTGTATTTTTAAATACAGGCAATTTTATTGAGATATATTATATATTCACATACCATATAATTATACAAGTTGTACAATCAGTGGTTCACATCATATAGCTGTGTATTCACCATCAAAGTCGGTTGTTGAACATTTTCATTATTCAAAAGAGAAAAAATAAAAGTGAAAAGAACACCAAAACATTCCATACCCCCTCCCCACATTGTTTATTTACTTTTTATCTTTTTTTCTTACTCCTCTGTCCATACCCTAGATAAAGGGAATACAAGTCACATGGTTTTCACAATCACATGGTCTCACCTTAAAAGTTCTATAGTTATTCAATCATCTTCAAGAATCAAGGCTATTGGATTACAGTTTAACAGTTTCAGGTGTTTCCCTCTAGCTGCTCAAGCACACCAAAAACTGAAAAGGGATATCTATATACTGCATAAGGATAATGTCCAGAATGACCTCTCAACTTTATTTGAAATCTCTCAGCCACTGAAACTTTGTTTTATTTCACTTCCCACTTTTGGCCAAGAAGGCTTTCTCAATCTCATGATGTCAGGGCCAGACTCAACCCCTGGATTCATGTCCCACATTGCCAGGGAGATTTACAACCCTGGGAGTCATGTCCAATGTAGGGTGGGGTGGGGAGGGCAGTGGTTTCACCTGCAGAGTTGGCTTAGAGAGAGAGGCCACATATGAGCAACAAAAGAGGTTCTCTGGAAGTGACTCTAAGGCATAATCATTAGTAGGCTTAGCTTCTCCTTTGTAGGAAGCAGTTTCATAAGAGCAAGCCCCAAGATCAAGGGCCTGGCCCACCAAATTGGAAGTCCCCAATGATTGTGAGAGTACCAGGTCTTCCCCTGATGGGGGAATTTAATATTTCCACCTTTCTCTCCAGTCCCTCAGGGGGCATTGCAAATACTTTTTAATGTTCTGCCCAGATTCCTCTGGGACATATCAGGGCACTACACCAACCTGTACAAACCAACAAGATCTCATTCCCTATTCAAAGTTCCATGTAATTATGGTGTTTGAATAAGATGAACATGCAAGTTAGATTAGATAGTGTGTGACTGAAAATATCAATTTTGTACCAAATAAATATTTCTTCCTTTTGGCTCACACAGAAATAGAAGTTTTAAAATACAGTCAATATCATCCTTTACCTTTTTGTCTGCTTTTCCTTAGTCCTACCTGGATCAGCTTCATTCATATCTCTACTTGATGTCTGATTGTTGGTTGCTTTTTCAACATTTTTAACAGTTACTGTATGGGCTACGGCTGACTTTCACAGATGCAGAACTCAAGTTCTGAGTCTCAGGTGTCACGCAGATACCCTGAGTTCCAGGGATTGGCCAGATTATACACAAAGAGCTCAGCATCTCTGAATTTAGAAATAACAGTTACAACTCTGGAATAGCTGTGACTGGTGTAAGAGCTTACATGCTAGGAACCTTTACAATAGGTCTTCACCTGATAACTTATGCTCTCAGATTCAATTCTCAGAGCTTGCACATTATAGTTAGCCCATATTAGTGAGGTGCAGTGTTTGTCTTTTCCTTACCTATATTTTTAATGATGTTCATTGAATGTATGTACATACATCCAGTTTTCCAAGACATATATTTTTTTCATTAATATTTACACTGCTCATTTACAAACAGGCTAACATTTTCTAATAATTCTAGATGAAAAAAAGAAAGTTTATTTTAGATGAAAATCTGGAGAACAGTCATATTCGCTTCTTTTATACTTAAATCCCAGTCATTCAAATTCAAGTGTAAGCCTCAATTGCCTTGTGGAGATTTTTCAATAAATGCTAGCCCTTAATGATCTCTCTCTTCTATAAACTCCTATTAAACACAGAGTTGGTGCCTTTCAGATTTATATATAACTATCCTCTAACAGAATTACTTGCACTCAGTGTATTTCCTCAAATAAGTACAATCTTAACAGTGAAAATTATATCTTCTATTTATTTTGTACTAATTCAATACTTAGTGAAATTTTGATTCCAGTAAATACCTGTTGATAAGAGTGCTTGACAGTATAAGAAGTTATTCAGATAGTTGTAAAAATTGATAGCTCTTGAGGACAAAATTCAATAAAGTACCTAAGCATTGCAATATAATTTCACATAACACTTTGCAAAGTGTTCCAAGAGTAATCTTGGTGATATTTTAATTTATTAAGATACTTTTTTGGATTACAAAACTTTCTTAATGTGAGACTGTTTTAGGGTCTTTCAATGTAAATTGGAAATTCATGAACATCTTATGTTTGTGACCCAGATTTGGCCATTCTATTTGCAAACAGAAGTCATTTTTACATAGCAGGGAAGGCTATCCTTGCTGGAACCAAATGAAAACACATTGATTTGAAAACTCTTGAAGTTTCAAAGCAGTGTGCGAATAGTATTGGAAAATTGTCAGAGGCAGTTTTCAAGCTTCTACCAAGGAACTGATACCATTTCCTAGACCACAGTTCGGAGTTAAGTAAAAGTTATATGGATTGTATATCAATTTTATTTTTGAATAAGTTAAGTGAGTGAAAGTCATGTAAAATATCAAACCTGATTTTTAATTATGTTCTTTCAGCTGTAAAAACAAAAGAATGAGTTGAGACAAAATTTAACTCCCAGGTTTAATAATCATTCTTTTAATGCCTTTATTATGTCTGAAGTATAGGTGTTAACTGTAAATATCATATGCTTCTTGGGTTTTTATGCAGGTTTTACTTAACCAGGCAATAAGAAATGACAAGCCTCATTGGACTTGATATTCAAATTATCTTTTTAAAATTCTCAGTGTCTTCCTCCAATTATTATGTGCAGAAAATTATATTGAAGAGTTTGTCAAGTGACTGGCATGTTCTTCGTCCTAAATAAAATAAGTGTTCAGTCCACATATTTACTATTAAAGTCTTAGATAAATAATTATTATGAGGCCCTAACTTCTATTTATTAAATTAGACATTGGATTCTGCAAACACTTGAAACATATTAGTGGGGAGCTATTGTACTAAAAAAAATTACTAGCGGGAAAGTCATAACTGATTTCTCATTTCGAATAAAGTAAGATAAGCAATGATTTTTTCAGAATTATAAAAGAGAATTATATATGTAAAAGGTGTAAATTCTAACTTTGAGCTTAAAAACATCTGATTTTTCCTAATCAACTTACAATGGCTGATGTAACAGCTGAATGTTTATCTAGGTTTTGACTGAATACCTTTAAAATTGTTTTTTTACTATGTAAAAGGCATTTGTCATCCCTTGTTTGCTAAGAGAGAAGATTCAGCAGATGATGGTGCCTTTGGTTACAATGAAAATCTACATAGTCATTCACTAAACGGAAGCCAACCTATTACATATGAATTTGTCTTGCCAAGATGAAGTTAATCATTTGCTTTTGAGATGAATGGGAAAACTAAGCATTTGGTAGCTGATTGGTATGTCAGGATTTCTCTAAATAGTATGCTGCCATCATCCATTCTTCTTAATCTTTTTCGGAAGAACACAACACAATAAAAGCCTTACTCAGTGGCAAAAAAAAGGCCACAGAACCTACATGAATCTCATGTGTGACGAATGGAAACAGTCACCACAGCCATCACATCAACACTAGGGACAATTTCTGAACACCTATTATGTGCTAGGCATTGTGATTTGAATTTCCTGTGCTTTACTCACATGCTCTTTCTTCACAGAACTCTTTAAGATAAGCACCTATCTTAAATAATTTTCTCAAAGTCATACAATGAACAGCAGACTGTGTATTAAAACCTATATCAAAACCCAAGTTCCAAAAGCCAGTGATTCATAATCAGAACACAGTAGAGTACTTGACTCACAAGGAACTTTAAAATGTTGTGCCAGATTGATTAAATGCTGCCGTTATCAATCAGTACATTCAAAAAGACCCAATATCCTAGTCTATTGAGTATTTTCCTATTATACTATTGCACAAAACTAAGAACAAGGCTGCAAGCCTCCAGGAATGTTAAGTGGAAACACAACAAACCGGGGTTGAGGCTCTGAAGTTTCAGGAAGTAGATTTTATCCTTCTATGTCCATAGGGCTCAGCCGAGTAGCCTCTGAAAGTCTGAGCCCCAAACGGGGACTGACCCAAAATTTTATAGACAAAATGATTCCATTAGGACAGGGTTTTTCCCAATATGGTAACTGGCAATGCTCGAGGGAGATGATTCGCTGTGTGCCAGCAATCAGACACGGAAGGATTTGCAAAGCTGAGTTTACAGAAGCAGATGAACGGTTATGAGGAAGAGGGCTCCACAGGGACTTCTCTAATTCTGCCTATGAGCAGTTTTGACCATCCTTGGGGCCTGGAAGATTTTCAAAGAGGAAATGGCCCAAGTAAACAGGGGCCTGCCTGCTGCAACAGGAATTGGCTTTAACAAACAGGGCTGCCTGCAACAATACCCAAATGACCTGGATAATTTAAATCCCTTCTATCATTTTTTTTTATGTTCCAGGATTCTCTTTTAATTATTGGCAACATGGGGAAGGATGGCAGGGAATTGAGAAAGGCCAGAATGTATGATGGAATTGGGTTCCATTGTCAAAAAAAGTCTTCGGCACCCTCTTTTTGAAGCCTGGTATTTAGACTCTACTGATAGGACCAGAAAGGGTACCACTAGAAAGGGTGCTTCCCCTCTGGGTGTTCACAGTGGAACTCTTCTTTCACAGGTCTTTATTAAATCACTCAGTTCCAGAATAAAATGACAATCCCCTTCCAGGGAAACTATGCTCCTTGGCCTAAAACACCCTTCATTTCTTTTCATCTTGGTGAATACCTAATCTTCTCCTACTTCACCTCTAAGAACTGCTGAAATATTAATTTTTCTGAAGAGACTTGCTAATGATAAACACTCCCTTAGTAATATAATTTCATGATACATATTGGCTGTGTGGCATATTGTATTGTGATTATGAAATGATCTCTTTGAAGGGAAGAGCCATTCTTATTGCTTAACATAGTGCTTGTTAAACTCATCCAACTGAGGGGATGTCCTGTGAATTTCTAGTCATTTCCAGCTCTGTGTGTGTGTGCAGCAAAGTGGGCTCCAGCAACCCAAGGGCTGTCCTCTACAAAAGACCCCAAGTGACTGGCTGTTAGGAGCAAAAGCAAACTAAACAGGAGTGTGGGTAAAGCATGGCATACCACCCCTGTGGTGAAAAAAAAAAAAGGAATCTGAGGAGTAGCTGCAAGGGTAGTTCAATGGTAGAATTCTTGCCTGCCATGGGGGAGACCTAGGTTCAATTCCCAGCCCATGCACTTCCCCCCCAAATAAAACAAAGAAACAAAAATTCAACAAGTGGTGCTGCAATAATGGGATACTCAACATGGAAAAATAATGAAATGTGACCCCACCATACAGCATATAAATAAATAAATAAATAAATAAATAAATAAATAAATAAATAAATAAATAAAAATAAAAAGGAATCTGTTCTAGTTTGTTAGTTGCCGGAATGCAACACACCAGAGATGGATTGGCTTTTAATAAAAGGGGATTTATTTTGTTAGTTCTTTAGAGGAAAGGCAGCTAACTTTCAACTGAGGTTCTTTCTTATGTGGGAAGGCACAGGGTGATCTCTGCTAGCCTTCTCTCCAGGCCTCTGGGTTCCAACAACTTTCCCCAGGGTGATTTCTTTCTGCATCTCCAAAGGCCTGGGCTGAGCTGTGAGTGCTGAGATGAGGTATCTGAGCTGCTTGGGCTGTTCTACGTTGCACTCTCTTATTTAAGCACCAGCCAATTGACTCAAACATCATTCACTGCAGCAGGTACATCTCTTAGCTGGCTGCAGATGTAATGAGCAACAGATGAGGTTCACGTACCATTGCCTCATGTCCTCAGCAACAGAACTAGGCACCTTCACCTGGCCAAGTTGACAACTGAATCTAACTACCACAGAATCTAAGGAGAGCAATGACATCTGTAACAGTGCTCAATATTTATTTCATGAATTAAAGGAAAAATGATCCATTCTTGACTCAGGCCAAGGCTGTACCCCTGGAACAGGCCCCATGAAAAATCAATGGGTTAGATAGGTGTCAGGGTTTAGATATGGGTGAGAGATCATTGTCTGCTACTGACACAAATCTCTTTCCATTTACTGCTTCATTGTTTGATTTCCGTCATATAGTCACCAGTTCTCACCAATGTCCACTGCCGCTTACCATGGGTGTTGTAAAGTAGCAGGTGAGAAGCAGGAATGGTATCTGGTATGAGCAGTTCCTGATCTAGTCTAAATTGTTGAGCATCACAAACTGGGTCCTTGGCGAAACATTCTCACTTTTTATCCAAAAGAAATGAAAATTGTTCTTACTATAATTTGAACTTAGGGCCATATACTTTCTCTCTGTTTTCTGTGGTGTTGTACATTTCTCAGATTTCTGTTAGCCAAAGGACTCCCCATCCAAACTGTAACTAACCATTTTAGCCCTTCAAGTCTTATTCCCTGGGACCTTTGCACAACCATAGGATGGTATGCATAATGTATTATACAATGTGATACTCACAAAGCCTCTTTGTGAGGCTCACCTCCTCAACGCCTTCCTCCTATAAAGCAGACTCCAAATACCTTGTACCCTAAACTTAGCAAACCTACATAACAGTAATTTAACAGCTAAGACTTCGTGAGCAAATAGTGACAGTTCAGAATATAACTGATCTGGGGCTGAACACTGACTCTTCCATTTATTGGGAGGTTCATCTTACACAAGTCATTTCATCTAGGTTTGGGTTTCCTCACTATAAAAATAAAATAATCATATAATCCAACTTGCAAGGTTGTATGAGCATTAAATGAGATAATCTGTGTAAACTCCTACATTTAGTGCTTCGCATATAAAAAATAACCCATAGATGGCTGCACTTTACCACACTTAAGCCCACCAACTTTTTTATTTTAGCAGGAGGACCATTTATTCTTCAAGCCATAGCAGTCTAGGCATAAAGGTCAACGAATTTTGCCAAAGAACACGGTACTGTAATCCCAGTCCATGGATTTCAACAATGGGGTGATTATTAAAGTTTTCTTTCCTCCTTTCTCCATTTTCCCAGAGTTTTTCATCTTCTTCTAAAACCCTGATATATCTGTTGTAGAAGCATTTACTTTTTTGTTCTATTTTCTCTATTTCCCCAAATTTAGTGTGTGTTACTATTATTGGTTAATGACTTTCATCTGTCAGAACAGGTTTATGCTACAGTGACAAACACTGAATATCTCAGCGGCTCAGATATTCTACAGCCTGGAATAATGCTGATCACAGTGGCAGAGGTAAAAACAATATATGGTGAACCACAAATTCATTCTTAGAATTGTACTAAGTTGCACATATCCTTTGGCCAAATCGAATCATATAACTAAGCCTTATGTCAGCAAAGCAGAAGGCATATACTTCCTAGAAGCTTACTCAATAACAAAATCTACTACATAGCCCCACAATTTTCACACCTTCAATCTAGAGTCTGAATGTCATTTTTTCCCTGCCCAGTGTATGCTGGTATTAGGATTTCCTTCTGTATAGTCAACATAAGCTAAGAAATTAACTGTATGTGTCTCTTTTAAGAACTCCTTCTGAAACTTCTTACTTGAGCACTATCAACTTTTGTTTGCCTTGTTATCACAGCAACCCCTTAGCAAATATATTCTAATAATATCATAGACTTTGTATGAGATGCATTAATCATTCATGCCATTCTGATTGGCTTCCCTTCTTTTTGCAGTTACAGCAGCCAAACAAGGTCACTACTATAAGATTCATTGCAAAGTATCTTACTGACAATTGATTTTTCTCTTTCCAGAATCTTACTGTGATACATTAACCTGTGGGGTTTTTTTAATTGCTCTTTGCTCTTTTTCTTTTTAGGAGAAAAAAAATGGTCACCCATATCTGTTCTAATTCTGGGATAATCAACTGTTATAAAAGGAAATTCAGAGGAGATGAATTTTTTATGTCCTAATATTTCTATAGTCATAAATATGAGATAGGTTGAGAAAACTGCTGGATTAGTCCCAGTAATTACTGCCGTATTAATTAGATGTGTAGTAAAGCTTTGTATCTAGAGTAGTTAAGATTATATTTCTTCCTTGCCTGGCCTCTCCTCATTTTTCAGAAGAATGTGATTGGAATGCCATGGTAATCTTGAGTATAGAATGCTAATTTATTGCAGCAGTAGGTTTTAAAAATTCCAAAGGTTTATATAATATAATGAACTTTATTCTATTAATGTGTTTTGGGGGAAAAGTGTACAAATAAAAGTTCTATTATACAAATTATAATATTTAACTTACTAAGAAGATATTTGAAAAGTTTATGTGGCAACTTTCTTATTAATACTAGTTATCATTTGCTGGTATGTTTAATTTGGAAACTTTATTTTGCCTTCTGTTAAAACTATAACCACAGTCCTCACTCTGGAACACTAAGATGTTTTAAATTTTCAAGAGAAATGTAGCAACATCTATCAGACACTGTTAGCAAACTGCTAGGACAAGGTAGTTTGTAGTTTCATCATTGCATCATGCAACTTTCCCTTCTATTATATCATATCTTCGTGAAGCAGGGTTTTGGATGTTGCAGTGTTAACAAGCAATACTGTACAACCAAGGTGGAACAAGAAATGAAGGTGGTGGCATCCATATTTCAAGATTTGAGAAGATGTGCAGTGCCCAACAGGTGCAGATATCTTGTGGTTATCTGTATGGTAATAGAATTTTAAGAAATGTTGAAGTCCACAGAACTGCACTTCACAAACAGTGAACCCTAAGTTATATCATGGACTATAGTTAATCATACAGTTGTAAATATGTGCATTCATCAATGGTAGCAAATGTACTATACCAATGCAAGGTATTAACAATAGGGTGGTATACAGGAATCCTGTATTTTCTGCATGGTTGTTCTGTCAACCTTTGGGAACCACCTGAACTATATTGAATTACTTCCAGTGGAATATTTGAATAAGACAAGGGTTATTACAGTGGCAAATTTGTTTACAATTTACTCAAAATGTTAAATGATGTAGTTTATAAAATTATTTAAAGAGAAATTTTGTGTAACACAGGTTCACAAATATTTTTCCTATGTTTCTTCTACCATCCTCTTCTTGAAGTATATTATATAAAGTAATGTAGTATTTACATCCTCAAAGAATCCAGAAAGGAAAACTTTGTTGCTTTTGAATCCCACCTAATAATATAACCATACATATTTCTCTATGTTAGACCACAAAAATGTTTATACAAGGTCACAAATTCTGGTTTATGAATACTTCTTTGTTCAATTGTTTTGACCAGGTTATTTTGACCAATGTAGTGGATATTGATGGTTGCTTACTTAGTGTGCTGGTTTGAAGCTGTTAAGTACCCCAGAAAAGGCCATCGTTCTAGTTCGCTAGCTGCTGGAATGCGATATACCAGAAATGGAATGGCTTTTTAAAAGGGGAATTTGATAAGTTGCAAGTTTACAGTTCTAAGGCTGTGAAATTGTCCCAATTAAAGCAAGTCTATGGAAATGTCTAAATTAAGGTGCCAACAAGAGGTTACCCTCACTCAGGAAAAGCTGATGAAGTTCAGGGCTTCTCTCTCAACTGGAAAGGCACATGGTGAACATGGTGACGTTCTGCTAGCTTCCTCTCCGGGCCTCTTGCTTCATGAAGCTCCCCAGGTACATTCTCCTTCTTCATCTCCTGAGGTCGCTGGCTAGTGGACTCTGTAGTTCTCTCGTTGTTGTTAAGGAATCTAAGCATGACAACAAGTCAAAGTAGAACAGGTTTATTGAGAAAGTTGGCAGAGTGAATGCCAATGCACAGGAAGGAGAAGGCTCTGATCTTCGTTCTGGGGGTCAGTTTTTTTAAAAGGGAGCGAGGTGAGGAGTGTGGAAAGACTGCAAGCATCCCCAGGAGATATCAGGCTGGTGCAGATCATGACTTCATGCTCATGGTTATCTGGTCTGGCCTCTGGCGGGTGGGGTGTTGGTACGTCCATGCTCGTCTATCTTGCCGGCACATCAGGTCCCGTCAGAGGAGCTGCTGAGGGAGAGAAACTGAAGGGGCCCCCGTGCCAGAGAATCCATTTTGTATGTCAAGTTTTATTCTCTGAGATCTGACACTCGTGATTCTCATGATTCTGTTCTGTTGCTCTCCCGTCCTTCTTAAGCGTTCTCCAAAGCGCTTCCTCTTTTGAGGGATTCCAGTAAACATATCAAGACTCACCTAGAATGCGTGGAGTCATGCTTCCCTCTAACGAAAGGTTAATACCCACAAGTGGGTGAGTCACATTTCTGTGAAGATAATCTAATCAGGTTTCCTAAATTATTGAATAGGGATGAAAAGAAATGCCATTCCCACAAGATTGATCAACATTAAAACACGGCTTTTCTGGGGTACATAAATCCTTTCAAATCAGCACAACCATCTTCTTTTGATCCATACCTGTGGGTGTGGACCTACTCTGGTGGGAGCTTTTGATCAGGTTCTTTCAATTGAGATGTGATTCTTTACTGGAGTCCTTTATGAGAGGATAAAGGACTCAAAAAAAAAAAAAAAAAAAGCCCAGAGAGTAACACCTGGAAAAGTTTGGAGAGACCTTAGAGAAAAAAGTCCTAGAGTTGCTGAGAGAGGACCCACAGAAACTCAGAGAAGAAACCACTGGAAACAGAAGCCAAAAGCAACATAAACCTGGGAGCAAAGGACTAGAAGATTCTAGCCATGTGCCTTCCCATGTGACAAAGGTGTCCCAGATGCTGGCAGCCTGTCTTCAGAGTCCAGGTATTATCATTTGATTCCTTAAATGGGACATTTCACAGCCTAAGAACTGTAAACTTTAAGTTAATAAATCCCCATTGTAAAAGCCAATCCATTTCTGCTATATTGCATTCTGACAGCTTTAGCAAACTGAAACACCCAGCAGAGAAAGCAATCATGTAGAATTTAAGTGGGGTTGGCACTTCCCACCCCAACTCCAGCTCCAGCTCTGGGATTACCCAAACCAGTCAGCATAATCACATCCTCTTTGAACAATGGTTGGTTAGGATGAGCATGTTATAAGACCTAGTTGGTCTAATTAAAGTGTTGCTCAGGCCCTTGTTTTATGGCTGGAAGAAGAGAAGCTCTCACATATTTACTGAATGAGAAGTAGGAAGCCTGTAGCCAAGTCTGTGTTGCAGCTGTTTTGAAACAACTAGGGGAGCCAGTCTCAGGAATAAGCCAAATCCCAGAAAAGACAGAGTAGAAACACAAAAATAAATTTAGCTCTTGGTGACATTTTTTATCTGCTGAATCAATTCTAACTTGAAGCTATCCATGCCAACTGTGCTGGTTTAAAAGGATGTATGCCCCCTAGAAAAGCCATGTTTTAATCAAAATATCATTTTGTAAAGGTAGAATAATCTCTATTCAATGCTGTATGTTTGAAACTGTAATCAGATCATCTCCCTGGATGATGTGATTTAGTCAAGAATGGTTGTTAAACTGGATTAGGTGACTACATGTCTCCACCCATTTGGGTGGGTCTTGATTGGTTTATTGGAGTCCTATAGAAGAGGAAACATTTTGGAGAATGGGAGATTCAGAGAGAGCAGAGATTGCTGCAGCACCATGAAGCAGAGAGTCCATCAGCCAGCGACCTTTGGAGATGAAGAAGGAAAACACCTCCTGGGGAGCTTCATGAAACAGGAAGCCAGGAGAGAAAGCTAGCAGATGATGTTGTGTTCGCCATGTGCCCTTCCACTTGAGAAAGAAACCGTGAACTTCACTGGCCTTCTTGAACCACCGTATCTTTCCCTGGATGACTTTGACTGGGCATTTCTCCTTAGAATTGTAAACTAGCAACTTATTAAATTTCCCCCTTTTAAAAAGCCATCCTGTCTCTGGTATATTGCATTCCGGCAGCTAGCAAACTAGAACAGATTTTGGTACTGGAGAGTGGGGTGCTGCTGCAGTTTGCAAATACCAAACATGTTGAACAGCTTTTTAAATGGATAAAGGGGAGATTTTGGAGGAGTTGTGAGGAGTTTAATAGAGAAGGCTTAAAATGCTTTGAAGAGACTGTCAGTAGAAATGTGGATTCTAAAGGTACCTGTGATGAAGTTCTAGACAGAAACGAGGCATGTATTATTTCAGACTGGAAGGAAGACGAGCCTTGTTTTAAAATGGCAGATAATCTGGCAAAATTGACTAGTGGCTTTGACTGGAAGGCAGGTTTTAAAAGCCATGAACTTGGATATTTAGCAGAAGAGATCTCCAAATTAAATGTCGAAAGTGCAGCCTGGTTTCTCCTCACAGCTTATAGTGAAATGTGACAGGAGAGAGATAAACTGAAAAGTGAACTCTTGAGTACAAGGAAACCAGAAATTGATGGCCTGGAAAATTCTGGGCTTCCAGGAAGCGAGACCCCAGAGAATAGTGCTCCATGTGAAGATGGAACCAGTCAGCCATTTCAGAGAAAGCCAGGATCAGACATGGAGTTATCCAGGAAGGATTTGTGGAAACTCCTTGTCTGATGGGCATGATCCGAGGCTACTCCATAGAAAGCCAATGAGAGTGCTGTGGGGCCTGTGTGAACAGAGCTGCTGCCAGCCTGGACTGGGGGGTTCAGAGAAGGGAAACATTGGAGGAAAAATAACTTTAGCGACAAAACCATGGAGGCTGAGGTCTGAAGTCAAGTCTCCTTGGGCCAGGAGAGCAGACCCACCCAAGCTCAAGGAGAGGGTGAGTTTGCCCCAAGGGCAGAGAATGGGCTTTCCACCTGGTTGCAGTGGAAGAGTCATGTCGCCTCAGGACTTAGAGAGGGTGAAGCACATTCCTTGGGGTTTGGGGAGAGCCTGGCTACCACCACATGGAGGGGTTGAGCATGTGCCTCAGAGATGGCAGAGAGCCCAAGTGCAGCCCCGATGCTTGGAGAGAGCAGAGCCTAGAAAAAGGTGGTCTCCCCAGTGTACCCCAAGGTTGCATTTGAAGAGAGGCAGGCCTCTGTGTAGGCCCTTGGAAAGGGTGGGACTGCCGCTTTCAGAAGCCCTGAGGATAAATGACTCTTAGACTTTGAAATCTAACGGACTTTGCCCTGCAGGTTTTTGAAACTGTATGGGTCCAGTGACCCCTGTGTTCTTTCCTCCCTATGGAAATGCGTATATGTATCCCATGACTGTTCCTCCTTTGTATGTTGGCAGCAAATAACTTGTTATAAGCTTTCAAAGGTCCAGAGCCAGAGAACTTTGCCTTAGAACAGACCATGCATGTAACTAAGGAGTTTGATAGGAGTTTGTACTGTTTCTAACTTTGTATTTCATTTGTATCGCTACTGAAATGGTTTAAGGATTTCCAATATTGTTATGAAATTACTGTATTTTGTATATGGAGGAAACATGTCTTTTTAGGGGCCAGAGGGTGGAATGTGCTGGTTTAAAGGATGTATGCCCACTAGAAAAGCCATGTTTTAATCAAAATATCATTTTGTAAAGGTAGAATAATCTCTATTCAATGCTGTATGTTTGAAACTGTAATCAGATCATCTCCCTGGATGATGTGATTTAGTCAAGAGTGGTTGTTAACCTGGATTAGGTGACGACATGTCTCCACCCATTTGGGTGGGTCTTGATTGGTTTATTGGAGTCCTATAGAAGAGGAAACATTTCGAGAATGGGAGATTCAGAGAGAGCAGAGAATGCTGTAGCACCATGAAGCAAAGAGTCCACCAGCCAGTGACTTTCGGAGATGAAGGAAAACACCTCCTGGGGAGCGTCATGAAACAGGAAGCCAGGAGAGAAAGCTAGCAGATGATGTTGTGTTCGCCATGTGCCCTTCCACTTGAGAAAGAAACCGTGAACTTCACTGGCCTTCTTGAACCACCGTATCTTTCCCTGGATGCCTTTGACTGGACATTTCTCCTTAGAACTGTAAACTAGCAACTTATTAAATTCCCCCTTTTTAAAAAGCCATCCTGTCTCTGGTATATTGCATTCTGGCAGCTAGCAAATTAGAACACCAACCTACACCATAAACACACCAGGGATTATCAGAAAATTCAGCCAATAAGTGTCATTTTTTATTAAAGTTTTCTGTTACTTGCAATCAAAAGCATTCTGCCTATTAAGGGCATTCTTACTCTTTTAGTAACCTGAATTTAGTAAGACAGAAAAAAACTTTTAAAATTCAAGTCAGGAATTTTCTATTGCATGGTTGTCATTCAAATAATAATATACAGTGAGCATGATTCTGCATTTCCATGAAAAAAGAATAGTCAAACTTATTTGGTGTCATGCAATTACCATATATGTATGGGTGTGGGTATGGGTACCTGTGTGTATAAATAGGTAGGTTTATTGGGAATAGAGGTGAAACTTATTGAATTTATATCATGTGCCAGTTGAGGTGATCTTGTTAAATGTGTTTTAACATATTCTTTCTCTGTTAAATAAGCACCTCAAACCGTATAAATCAATCACTTTTGGTAAACAAAAAATATTTTTAACCAAGTTAAATTTTCCCATTTAAAATGTCCCTATTACCAGTATATGCTAGAAAAAAAAAGAGTTACGATCATTTAAATCAGTGGTTCTCGATCACAGCTGTACATGCCCACAGCCATCCCTGGAGATATCAATTTAATTGTCTATGTTGAGGTTCAGGCATTTTTAACAACTGTCCTGGTGATTCTAAATGTGGAGTTGGGGTTGAGAAACCACATTTTACATGAGGTTACTAAGAGAGCCTAACTTTATTCCCACTGCTTGCTTTTGTTTGTTTAACCTTCTCTGCCAGCTTTCTGACCTAGGAATAATCAGCCAGCTGCTGTTACTGTGTTTTGATTCTGTGAATGGAAAGTCAAGATGCTGCAGCAGCTACATGTCGGACTCATGGTAAAACATCAACCCTTTTTTTTTCTTTCTACATCTCCTTTCAATAATTCACCAACCATCAGCATCACCTGTGGACTTTCTGACTTAAGCCTTTGCTTAACAAAACACCAGATGAGTTCCTTAGCTGGGTTGAGGGGCTTCAGTAAGAAATCTATTGGGAGTGGGAGAACAAACTTGGGCCATGGCACTTAATTGAAGTAATTATCTTGACTATATCCATGAAATAACCGTGATTGAATGGTAGTTTACTTCCATATTTCCTGCTAGGCTCTCAAAATACTAAGCAGTCCTAATCAAAAGCAGGTAAATCAGATTCGATAAAACTGCTGGTGTTTATTCTCAAGCACATTACCACAAAAGGCCTGTTCCAAATGCAACATCTGTGTCTCACTGAAAGAGAAGGTGGAGGAAGCATGACTGTTTACTGGCTCAGCTCATTGTCATCGTGCTCTGTTTTTGTCTTAATAACGCTTTCTCAGTCGCTTTCCACAATTTTGGGAATCCCCAGGAGCGAAATAAATTTCAGACTCATAAGTATTATATCTCACCACAATAGGGGGAAACCAAAAGCCTTCAAAGTAATTTGATTCTTAATTTTGTGAGGTTCAATAGAGATTTTCTGGATGCCGTAGAAACAGGATATACTCTCATTTTCTTGTGATCTCAGGCACGCACAACAGTGCCAGCTGCTTCCGTTTTCTTACACTGAACAATGTCTTCCCACGCTGCCAGGAGAGAACAGCACTCTCAGGCATACAGTATTAAAGTTATTTGTAAACCGGTGAAGACAAAAATCGCAGTTAAGCATAAATTCCCAGAAGGTATCATCACAAGGAGTTAGTCTTATTAAGTCACTTCCTGTACATATGTATGAGTCTTATATATGAATGCTGTGACAACACAACAGAATACTAAACCATTTTCTTCCTAGCTCCTTCAATAATTTGCGAAAAGAAATAAAAACAAAATACAATGACAATGGCTACGAGATGTAAAATGGAGTTGGAAGGTCATTCTGGAGGTTATCTTTATGGAAATCTCAGCCAGATATCACAAACGGCTGAAGTAAAGCCTCAAGCAACAATGTTCCTGAAAACTCTAAGAACATCCGTACACCATAAACAAACCACTAGATAAAAACTCAGTAAACTATCTAAGCCGAAGGTCCTTGGAGCAGCCCATCAATATTCACCAATCACAAACAATTTATGTAATCTTCTTTTCCTTTAAAACCCTGCTTGGAATAACACAATTTGGGCTGCTACCTGAAACTTTGCTCCCCAAATTGCAATTCTAAAACCCCAAATAAAGGCGTTTGTTGCCTTGAAGCTCAGTTTGTTATTTCTCAGTTGATGTCATATATATCCTAAAGCAGAGCAACCCCTTTAGCCAGAAACTGAAGTAAAATATAGACTTTCACAGATCCAATATCTGCAATATTGGCTAAGTTTTGTTCTTGATGAAATCATAAAAGATTCAGCTAAAATCCTACTTTATGACATAAAATGCTGCAAGGTCCAATTTAGAACTTTTCCCCATTATTTTGTGGCATCAGTGCATCCATCTAATATATATGGTAAAAGAAAAATTCCCCCCACCTATAATTTTCTACCCTTCTGAAAGATGTTATCTGGTTAGGAAAAACAAAAACAAAATCAAAACAAAACAAAAAACATACCTTAGAGAAGAAACTACAGAAAAATAGAAAAAAACCTACACTTGAAAGGTCAAAGTTAAAATGGCATCTGCAGCCAGCAAACTTGTGCTCCCCATCTGACATTCAGAATCCAGTTTTTCATCAGCATTCAGTTTTAATGTGTTTTGTAGTAATGCAAATAACAAACAACAGTAAACAAATGGAAAAGAAAAGAAAATATATTGCTTAGAACCAGATGTCTGATTCAAGTATAGGTAATCAGGAGTCAAAAGCCAATTTCACTCAATAAAGGAAAAGCAGGTATGTAACTTTTGTAGCCTGATTCCTTCAGTAGAGAAGAGGCTGTTAATGTATTTATTATACAAGTGAAGGTTACTATTGTCTCTGTAACAAGAGTGCTGGCTTGAAACTGTTATCTACCTCAGAAAAGCCATGTTTTTACAATCCTAATCTACACTTGTGGAAACTTTTGATTAGGTTGTTTCCATGGAGATATGACTCCGCCCATTCAAGGTGGGGTCTTAATTAGTTTACTGGAGTCCTTAAAAAAGCCTACGCAGGGAAATAGTTTGGAGAAACCTAGACACAGATGTTTGGAAATGCAGAAGCCCTAGGAGATGCCAGGAGCTGAGAGAGCCAACAGAGGTTAGACAAGAACCAGAGCCCAGCAGACATCACCATGTGCCTTCCCATGAGATGTGAATTCTTAGAGATGAAACCCAGAGTTTTGCTCCAGAGCAGCTAAGTCACGACCCACAGATGCTTAGAGAGGAAGCCACTGGAATCAGAAGCTGGAAGCAATGGAATATGCCTTCCCATGTGACCGGTGTTGGCCGTTCTTTGAAGTCGAGGTATCTTTATCTGGATGCCTTAGTTTGAACATTTTTGAGGCCTTAGAACTGTAAACTTGTTACTTAATAAATCCCCTTCATAAATGCCAATGTATTTCTGGTATTTTTGCATTCCAGAAGCTTTAGCAAACTAAAACAAAAAGCTTGCAATATTTTAAGCATCCAGTTAAAATACTAAAGGAAAAGACAAGTTTGTTCTTTAATAAACAAAGCCAGAAAATGTACCTTTAATATAGCAATAAACTGAAGATGATTGCAAGTTAGTGCTTCTGTGTCAAGCATTTACAAGGACCTCTAAACTGGGCATCAAGTATTTATGGTATTGTGGGATAGAATAAAAGCATGCAATGCACACAAAATACAAAGGATTTTAAATATGAACATGTATTAACAATATTAAGATATCCAATTTAGAAGATTTACATATTATGCTCCTTTAAATTAGCACAAAAGGAATCATGAGAATTCTCAGCTAAAGTAAATCAATACCCCTTGTTTTATAAAGAAACTGAACTCTGAGAGGTCAAATGACATGCACAAAATGTAGAGGAGTTAGTGGAATAATTATTATAAGGACCCCGTTGTTTCAATTGAGTGATATTTTCTCTACTAGAGCACCTCACATTGAAGAATCTAAATGCCACACATTATTGCCATTGAAAACCCATTTTAAAAATTGAGGTCATCTCATTAAATGAAATGCATTAAATTCAGGATAGTATACAATTGAAAATAAAACCCATCCAAAATCAACCAGTTTCATTATTTTGTTGTAATTCCTTCCAAAATGTTTTCTCCGAATATACCTTTCCTTTGTCTTTTGTAATGCACTTTATTGAGGCACAATCATATGTAAAAAAATGCACTAATTTTTTGTATACAGGTCCATAAGTTTTGCCAAATATTCCTACGTAACCACACCCGTTCAAGATATAAAGCATTTCTGTCACCTCCTGACTATTCCTTTATACTCCTTAGCAGTCAAGCCCTATCTCTGCCCCCGGCCCCAGGCAACAACCTATTTGCTTCCTATCTCCCAAGATTAGATTTGCCTGTTCTTGAATTTCATATATATGGAATCATACAATATGTACTCTTTTATGCTTGGCTTCTTTCACTCAGCAAAATGCTTTTACAATTCATCTATGCTGTTGGTTATGTCAGCAGTGTGTTCCTTTTTCTTGCTGAGTGGTAGTTCATTGTTGGGCTATGCCACACTCATTATCCATTCACTCTTGATGAACATTTCAATTATATCCACTTTAGGGCTACTATAAATAAGCTGTTACGAACATCCATATGTATATACCTTTTCTAATGGGTTGTTTCTCATCTAGGGTTATTCTGGTGTTTCCTCATGACTTAATTCAGGTTTGCACCCTTCATGAGATATTACATCAGGTGACACACTAAGTCTGTCCCTTGTTGGCGATATTAATTTTGAGCACCCTATCAAATGTCCAATTTCTCCAATGCATAATGATTATTTTTATCTCCCTTTAAATTATTATTATTATTATTATTTGCATGGGCAGGCACCAGGAATCGAACCCAGGTCTCTGGCATGGCAGGCAAGAACTCTGCCTGCTGCCCCTTTAAATTAATGAGCAGTTGGTGAGGAGACACTTTAAGACTGTGAAAATATTCTGCTTCTCATTAAAACTTCTCCCTCTATTTAGCACCCATTGATGGTCCAAAATGATGGTTTTCCGACTCTAGTTTAACAATCGGTCCTCGGCATTCTCTTGTGAGCAAAGGCTCTGCCTTCTCCCCCATTGATTTATATTTTTCTTATGATTGTTGACTCATGAATTCCTGTTTTATTCAATGGCTTATTATTCGTTATTGCTCTTAATTATTTTCTTGCTTAAATTGTCCTGGATTTGACCAGTAAGAGCCCCCTCAAGCTAACTCCTATGCCCCGATAAACTGGCTCATCATTTCTTTTTGTTTATCCTTTCTCACTTTCTGGCATAATAAGAAGCTAAAGACTTACCTTAAAAAGACTTTGCCTCAGTCCTGGGATCAACCACGTCTCCAAGAAGACTCTTCTCAGTGAGAAATTGTATTGAAGACCTAAATCTGAGTGCTATGTATGCTCATTGATTCTGGGGTGACTTTGATTTTTGGTCTTTTTACTGGCTAGAACTAGGATATGTATATCTAAACATACTTACAAACATACATATATGTATGCATAAATAAGCACATGCAGATATATGCATACTTTAGAAATCATGAATTCACAGTGGCAACTTCAATTCTAATCCATCCCCCCATAGGATTTTTTGCTGCCCTTTCCATATTCCATATTTTTATATTCTTCTTCTGCAATGATTACTCTAGCGCTACAGAATCAATACTTTTGTTCGTATGCTCAATCCTGTAAGGTAGCTAAGATAATTTCAGAATTGCTTCACCCATACTACTACAATAAATAAACCTTTTTTAAGTAAAATATTTGTTTAAAAATCTCCTCTACTGCCCACCCTGTCCAAAACTGAGGGTATATAGTCAAATACCTTGTTCCCAACTTACTTTCATTGGTTCTCCCTCCCTCTCTCCCTTCTCTCCTTTTCTCACCCTCTTTCGTTCTTTCTCTTCTCTTCGATGTGGACATAGTATTTATTTAAAAAACAATTATGTTCTTTTATCTCAGTTTTCTTTTAGTTTTAGAGGTTTCTTCTTCCCATTCGAGTTTATTTTATTTTATTTTTTAATATACAGAACATTAGCAGGCTTTTGCAAGTAAAAAATATCCAGAAAGTTACATTCAAGGAAGTCTCACTCCCTCCTGTATCCTTTCCACCCCCCTTTATGAGTAAACAATTCATTGTCTTCTGCGTTTCTGTTTGTAAAGATAAGCAGACATATATAGGCATATTTCTTATTTCCCTTCTTTCATATACAAATGAGAATATGCTTTTATACATTTTTGTACTTTGCTCTTTTTCGCTTAATATCACCTCCTGGAAATCACTCAGTATCAGATCATAAAGATCTTCCTCATTCTGCTTTACAGTTGCCTAGTTCTCAATTGTGTGCATGTAACAGTTTATTCAACCTCTCTATAATCTTGGGCATCTAGATAGTTTCCAATATTTTGCAATTAAAAATAATGCCACAATAAATAACCTTGGTCACATATATTTTCATATTATTGGAGATGTATCTTCAGGGTAAATTTTGAGAACTGGGGCTGCTAAGTTGAAGGGTAAATGCACATGTAGTTGGGCGAACTATCACCAGATTCTCCTCTGTATAACATCATATACCATTTTGCATCCCCACTAGCAGAGTACCCCCCAGCCTCTGCATGAACTTTATACTACAGGTAAAATGATGCTATTAATGTAATATCATATCCCGATTTTAAAAATTCACATTGCATCATAAGCACTTTCACATGTGATTAAAATCCTCCTTTATGAATATAATGGTAGTAGTTGCATTACATTCCACTGAGCTGCTCTATCATCATTAATTTGTTCATGTTTTTGACATTTAGTTTGCTTAAGTTATAATGAACATTTTTAGTGTGTAACTACTTGTCCCTGTGTAAGACTATATCATTAGAATACATTTCTAATTTTTTTTATGCAATAACCTCATTTTACATATGAAGAAACAAAAGCTTGGAGAGGCAGCAGAAAAGCCTTGCTCCCATATTTGAGAGATTTGTACATTCTTTGAAGCAACTTTAGCAGAAATATCTTGCAAAAACCAAATCATTTATACAAATGTATGGTCAGTAAAGTTTCTTTCAAGTATAATCATTAATGCAGAGAGGAGAAAAAAGCTTTAAAAGTATCCACCAAAGCAATCCCTCAGCTCTTCAGAAATAATTCAATGTCTTTTTTTTTTTCAACCTAGAGTTCTGGCTTTAGTGAGCTCTTCTGAAGCTTTAGGGTTTTAATAAAGAGCTTCAGAATGATTGCCAAGTACTTCAAGTGCTTTCTGAGTGCACTTGGTGTTTGCAAAGATTTTCATTTCATAGATTACTTTTTACAGTAATTTGAGAAGCTAAGTGCTTTCCTTCAAGAACCCAAAGTTATGGTACAACCTGCATTGAAAATGTATGGCCTTGTATTGCCTCTCTGTCTTAGCAGGGTTCACCCATCTGAGCTGCAAGTTGAATCCTTTACAGAATTTGCCTTTTGTCTAGAAGCTGTAGGCTCTAACAGTGGTATGTGTGCTTCCATTAAAACTGCAACATATCTATGGCAATTGGAGGATTTCCCTCTGGACACGATCATCTCATAACCTACAAAATACTGGCACTTACACTGACAATATTGCATCAGTCCTGTTCACCGACATGACTGTCCTTCCTTTTGCTACTGACATATCAGGCCACCAGCCTCCCAGACTGTCATGCTCCATAAAGCACCCCTCATTTAAATCCTCCTGGTATTTCTAACCTGAAACCCTGTCTTGCTGCCTGGCTACCACAGCCTTTGCCTTAGATTTTTCTTGTCTTAAGCCCAGGTCTGTTTGACACAGCACCTGCCAACCTTGGCTCAGGCTGCTTTACCAATCTCGCTCCAAATTGCATATTCCTTGGTGTATAGCCCCATGAGTATCATGTCACTGGAGTGTTTGCACTTGACCCCCTGTGGACCTCAGTCGCAGTTTTCATCAATCACTCAATCGCTCACTGCTATGAGATGGACGAGCTCACATTTCAGCCTTCAGTCTGCATCCATCTGGCAAAGAGACTCACAGCCTATGGCTCCAGAACATCAGAGCAAATGCTCCAGTTAATGCTACAGGCTGAAATATTGACCAGAAGAAGTTTTGTCAAGATTTGGTGCCCTTATTTATTTATTTATTTTGAATTAAGTCAGTTGTTCTCTCTGATACTTTTTTTTGCATAGGCAGGCACCGGGAATTGAACTCGGATCTCCGGTATGGCAGGCGATAATTCTGCCACTGAGCCACCGTCGCACCGCCCTCTGATACATTTTTTTAAATATTTTTATTGAGAAATATAACATATATGCAAAAAAGCAATACATTTCAAAATACATTGTAAGCAAGTAGTTATAGAACAGATTTCAGAGTTGGTATAAGACACTGGAGTGTAAAAAGAAATATCAATATAATGATTCAACAGTCATACTCATTTGTTAAATCCTATTTATTCTGTTATGTCTCTTCCTTCTCCTTTCATCTTTCTCCCAATATTAAGGGATATTTGGGTTATGCCCATTCTAACTTTTTCATGTTGAAAAGGTGTGTCGATATTATGGGATGGAGGATGGAACTGGTTGTGTTCTTGGAGAGACTGGCACCTCTGGGTTTCAGGATTTATCTGTCTTGGAAACTACATGAACATTTCAGGTTTCTGAGACGTAAACTGAGTGCATTTAACTTTTATAGGATCTCAGATAAGAGCCTTGGGTGTTCCTTAAGGTTAACAGGAATGATGTTGGTTGGGGTTTGGCAAATTCTCTGATGCATTTTTTTCAATTGATTTTTTAAGAAGATTTTTATTGAGAAATCTTCATGCATATACAGTCTATACATAATATACAATCAATGGCTCACAATTTCATCACATAGTTGTGTATTCATCATCATGATCATTTTTAGAATATTTACATCCCTCCAGAAAAAGAAATAAAAAGAAAAAATGAAAAACACAAAATATCCCCTACTCCTTACCCCTCCCTTTCATTGACCACTAATATTTCAATCTACACATTTTTTTTACCCTTTATCCCCAACCCCTATAAGTTATTTATTTGGTATCCTTATTTATTACACATCTGTCCATACCCTGGATAAAAGGAGCATCAGACACAAGGTTTTCACAATTACCCGGTCACATTGTAAAAGCTATGTAGTTACACAATCAGAGCTACTGGAACACAGTTCAACAGTTTCAGGTACTTCTCTCCAGCCACTCCAATACACCATAAATGAAAAAGGGATATCCACATAATGCATAAGAAGAACCTCCAAGATGACCTCTCAACTCTGTTCGAAATCTCTCAGCCACTGAGACTTTATTTTGTCTCATTTCTTTCTCCCCCCTTTTGGTTAAGAAAATTTTCTCAATCCCATGATGCTGGGTCCCAGCTCATCCTAGGAGTCCTGTCCCACATTGCCAGGGAGATTTATACCCCTGGGAGCCATGTCCCATGTAGAGAGGAGGGCAGTGAGTTCACCTGCTGAGTTAGCTTAGAGAGAGAGGCCATATCTGAGCAGCAAAAGAAGTTTCTTGGGGTGGCCCTTAAGCGTAATTATAAGTAGACTTAGCATCTCTGCAGGAATGTTTCAAGATCAAAGGCTCAGTCTGTTGAATGGGTTGTCCCCATTGCTTGCAAAAATCTCAGAAATTCCCCAAATGGGGAAGTTGAATATTTCCTCATTTCTCTCCTCTCCCCCAAGGGTATATTGCAAATACTTTTTTATTCACTGTCCAAATTACTCTGAGATGTAATGGGGCATCACACTAATCTGTACAAACCAGTAACATCTCTCACCTTGTTCAAGGATCCATGTAATTATGATGTTCAAATAAATTGATAATACAAGTTAAATTATGAAATGTGCTACTCAAAATATAAATTTTGTATAAAAAAAACATCTCTGCCTCTGGTCTCACACAGAAATTGGAAGTTTTAAAACATGGACCATATCATCCTTTACCCTGTATTCTGATTTACCTTAGTCCTATCCAAATCAGTTTCATTCATATCTCTAGTCGAAGTCTGATCACTTTTTCAACTGCTGCTGTATGGAGTAATGCTGACTTTCATAGCTTCAGAATGCTAACTCGGAGTCTCAGGTGTCACATAAATACCCAAAGTTTCAGGGAATGACCAGGTTATACACAAATAGCTCATTATCTCAGAATTTAGAAATAACAGTTACCACTCCTGAATATATGTGAGAGCTTAAAATCTAAGACCCTTTACAATAAGCCCTAACGTGATAACCCATGCTCTCGTCTTCAATTCTCTAAGTTTGTACATTATAGTTAGTCCCATATGAGTGAGACAGGATAATATTTGTCTTTTTGTTTTTTTTCCATTTCATTCAACACACTGTCCTTAAGATTTATTCACCTAGTTGCATGCCTCACATTTGATGCATTTCTTAAACCAAAAGCTTTGAATACATGAGGCCTGAAATCATGCATGACTCTGGACATCTTGATATATTTCAGAAGCAACAACCATTTATAAAAACTATTAAATATTTTCTGTCCTTCTGTTTTCTCCTTCTATATATGCCTATAAAATGATAAGCTAGATAAGAGTTGGGACCATGTCTTTGCATCTTTAACGATAAACACATCTCCATAGTAGGTATCTAAAATATAGTATTGATTGTATCATATGTAGATTATAGAAACAAGAGTGAAATGACTATATACACTAGAATTCTTTATATAGCCTTTTACCGTGAACTATTACAAAAGTGGACAAATTATTTAAAGCAACTGTTTTCAAGAATACAGCAATAGGTAGCTCAAAATTTTGATACTTGAGGGAAGGAAAAGACATGAGATGAGCCCCCTTTTCTTCCATTTCTATCTGGGGCATTTTTCTGCCTATGGCACAGGAGGTAGAGCCCAAGAGGAATAACAGAGGAGAAATAACACAAATGGTGGCTGATGTCTCACCAGAAACAATGAAGCCAGAAAATTATGAACAAATAATCTTTACAAGTCTGAAGGAAAAAAAATTTAACTATCCATTCAGAATTCTAGACACAGTGAAAATATACTTCAAAAAGAGGACGATAGAAGAAAACACAGGAAAATTATTTGTGACACTGTGTTACACAAAATTTCTCAGATGCAACAGCAAAAGCATGATATATAAAAGAAAAATTGAAAAAGTGAACTTCCTCAAAACACCTTCCTCAGAACATCTTCTCTTCAAAAGAAACTCTGAAGGCAATGAAAAGATGAGGCAAACACTGAGGAAAAAATATTTGCCAATGATATATGTGAGAAAGGACTTGTATTCAGAATATATTAATGAAAAATATGAAAAAAATTGAATAAACACCTCAGGGAAGAAGATATACAGATGGAAAATTAGTACATGAAAAGATGTTCATTATCATTAGTCATTAGGGAAATACAAATTAAAATCATGCTGTGTGCCAATACACGCCTATTAGAATGACAAAATAATTCTGACAGGTACATGCAAGGATACAAAACTATTGCAAATCCATTGCTTTGGAAAAGAATTCAGCAGTTTCTTGTAAAGTTAAATGTACAAACCAGTAATCTCACACTTAGATGTTGACAAGTGAAATGAAGACATATGTTCACACAAAATCTGTTCACAAATATGTATAGCAGCCTTAGTTGTAATTGTCAAAATGTAAAACAACACAAATGTCTCTGAAATGTGGAATGGATTGGAAAAACTATGGTGCATCCATGCAATGGAATCCTGTTGAGCAATAAAAAAGCATGAATTACTGATAGATGGAACAACTTCAGATAAGTCCCAAATACATTGGGCTAAGGTGAAGGAAGCTAGATTTAAAAGGCTATGTACAGCATGATTTTATTTATATGATCTTCTGGATAAGGCAAAACTATAAGGACAGAAAACAGATTAGTGACGGCCCTTGCTAGGAGTGGTGAGAAGGTTGACTTCAAAGGATCACACAGGAATATTTTTTTGGATGGAACTGTTTCATATCATGAATAAGAGGTACACAAGTCTATATATTTGTCAAAAGTAGCAGAGCCACAAGCTAAAAAGGGTAAAATTTACTGTGTAATTTATACTTTGTAAAAATGAAAAGAAGGGTATAATAGACATTTTCACATAAACAAAATCTGAGGAAATTTGTGACCAGTTGACCTGCCCTTTGACAGATGATAAAGTTCTTCAAGATAAAGGGAAATAATATCAGAGGGGAACTCATATCTGCAGCAAGAAATAAAAGACAAGAGAAATGACAAATATGTGAGTAAATATATAGGTTATCAGGGTTTTTTTGTTTGTTTGTTTTGTTTTGTTTTTACTATATTTCTTTAAAGGAAAACTGATTTTTAAAGTACAAATAATAACATTCCATTGTGGGATTTTAAACTTCTGTAGAGTCAAATGTGTGACAAATATTACAAAGAGAAATAGAATATACCCTTGCAAATATCTTGCATTTTACACAAAATGGTAATATTAATTCTAAGTAGACTGTGATAAGTTTAGGATGCATATTATATTCCTTAGAAGTAATGAAAGTTAGACAAAGAGGCAAAGATAAAAATACAATAGCAAATATAAAATAAAAGACCAATATATATTCAGATTACCCAAAAAAAAGCAGTAAATGAGGACAAAATAAATAAACAACATACGGGGAAAATAGAAAAGAAATAACTAGTTTTTCTCTTTTTTTTCTGGGGAGGGTGGGCAGACACCAGGAATCAAACTTGGGTCTCTGACATGGCAGGTGAGAATCCTGCCTGCTGAGCCACTGTTGCACCGCCAAAGATTTTAAACTTGATTTGAACCATATCAATAATTACATTTAATGTAAATGGATTAAATGCACCAATTAAAAGAAATATATTTTGAGACTGGATTAAAAAAGCATAACCCAAATATATGCTGTCTACAAGAGACAGCTTTTAAGTAAAAAGAAATAGATAAGTTGAAGGCAAAGAGATGGAAAAAGATATGTAATAAAAAGATTTACCTGCATGGCAATTTTATTATTGTATGAAACAGACTTCAACACAAGGGACATTTTCATAGAAATAAGCATTAATTCTTTATGAAGACATCACAATTCTAAAAATGGTTACACCAAATAACAGAGCTCTAAAATATATGAAGCAAAAACTGACAGGACTAAAGAAAAATGCACAAAAAGCCACAGTCATAATCAATCATTCTATCACCCCTCTAGGTAATTGGTAGAGCCAGTAGACAAAAGATCATTAGGTTACAGAATATTTGAACAACACTATTAACCAACTCATTTGTAGAACTGCTTAACAACTGCTTAAAACACTTGGTTTTTTATTGTGCATATGGGATTTCCAACAAAATAGACCTGGTATTTAGAGATAAGAATGAAGCCGAAAAGGTAGGGATCAAGGTAATTCAGAACACAGGGGTAAGGAAGACATTGTCTATATTTTAGAACCTCGCCTACTCTTTGAGACCAAGGGAAGAAAGATTTATTTTGTCTGAAACTGAAATTTTCTGTAGCACATAATCTAATTCAACTTCTCTGGATAGCTCCTTTGCATGATTGAAACACAGGGAGCCCAAAATAAGAACAAGGGTCTTTAATCCTGTATAGCTTAATGTAATTAGCCTGGATACATCTTAGAATATATTAAGCAGATAATCAAAAAAATATTGGCAAAGTCCCTTGAGGGATGGGAGAAAAATATGGAACTATTAAACTTTACTATCAGGGAATCCCCTGATACTATGTCAAACTTTAGGGACACCCAAATCAATAGGCCAAGCCCTTGATTTTGAGACTTGCTCTTGTGAAGCTTATGTTTGTAGCAGAGAAGCTTAGACTACATATAGGCATGCCTAAGAATTATTTCTGGAGGACCTCTGTTGTTGCTCAGATGTGGCCTCAGTCTCTCTAAGCCCAACACTGCAAGTGAAATCATTGCCCTCCCCTCTACATGGGACATGATATCCAGGGGTGAAAGTCTCCCTGGCTATGTGGTAGATGATTTCCAGGGATGAATCCAGACCTGGCACCATGGGATCAACAATTTCATCCTGACCAAAAGGGGAAAAAGAAGTGTAATTAATAACGCATCAGTGGCAGAGAGAGTTCAAATAGAGTTGAGAGGCTACTCTGGAGGTCACTCTTACACAAGCTTCAGGTAGACATTGCTACCTGTCATAACTTGCCAAATCCCAACCAAAACCTTTCCAGCCAATCCTAAAGAACACCTAGGGCAATATAAAAGATTCTACAAAGATTCCATGCACGAGGGTAACTTTTCAGAAACCTAGAACCTCCAGATGGGTCTCTGGACCAGATAAGTCCTGAAACCTAGAGGGCCCAGCCTCTCCAGAATATCAGCTAGTTCCATCTCACTACCCCATATTGTTGACAGCCCATTCCAACATGAAAAAACTAGAATGGCCATAGCCCAAATACCCCTAAAGAGTGGGATAGAAAGATCAAAGGTGATGGTGGAGTTATACAGAGAAGGTAGGGTTTAACAAACAAATATGAATGCTGAATCATTAAACTGATATCTCTTTTAGTCTCCAGTATCTTAGAGCAACTAGAAGTAAAAGCCTAAAACTGTGGAATTGTAACCCATACCAAACTCTGAAATCTGTTCTACAACTAATTGCTGTGCTGTGCTTTAAAATTTATTTATTTATTGTATATATGTTATTTTTCTCATAAAAGAAAAAAAAGAATCAATTGTGATGATAGGAAGAATATTTATTCCTTCTAGTTTCCTATATTTTGGAGCAGCTAGAAGGAAAAATCTGACTTGATGGTATAGTAGTCCATGACCAATTCTGGATCTGTCCTGTAACTACTTGTTGAAGAGTGCTTTGAAAACAATTGCTTTTTTCATTCTTTGCTTTTGTATATATGTTATGTTATAGAATAAAAAAAAGTTAAAAATAATAATGAGCTTCTAATGCACACACCAACACCTGTGAATCTCAGAGACCTAATGGTGAGTAAAAGATGACACAAAATAGTACATATTGTATGATTCCAGTTAGATAACTTTCTAGAACAGGCAAATCTAATCCATGGTGACAGAAATCAGAACAGTGATTGCTGATCTGGGGATGGAGTATGACTGGAAGGAAGCACTGGGGTCTCTTGGCCTTATCTGGAGTAGGTGTACATTATAGGTGCATGTGTATCAAATATCATTGATTGTTAACTTGCAATCTGTTCATTTCACTGTATGTGAATTTAACCTCAATAATTAAAAAAAACTTACAAGACAAATGATTTGAGAAAAGATGTGTAAGCTGCAAATACAAAGGGAAAATTTATCCAACAAGCAAGTAAATTTTCTTTCTTTTCTGATGTAATTTGTTTGACCTACAAAAATTTTACAATATATATATAATATATATTAATATATTAAATCTTAGTCTGTTTTGTGGCTCTATTCTTAAAATTCAGTCGTGACCACTGAAGCATATTTATTGATTTGATTCAAGTTCAATGATAGCTTTAACTAAAATGTGCATAAATCATCTAATCACTGTTATTCCTGTAAAGCTAAGTTATCCATTGTGGTGGGAAAATATTCTTCAATTTTTTTTACCCAGGGATATTGGAGAATAGACAAAGAAGATTATTGAGTAAATGACCCTTTATGTACCTTGTAATCTGTGGTGTTGGATAAAAATCAGAGAAAAGTCCTTGAACTGCATTAGTAGTTTGGATTGATTGTATTCAAAAAACTACCTGGAGAAGAATTATTCCATTCCCCTACATTTGACATCTCCTAATGAAGATGTGATAATTTGCAAATGTGACTGTTTCTCAAGGAAATATCCACTATCCACAACTATTGGTAGTACTTAGATACAGTAGAACTAAGCAGTCTTGACATAAAATAATATGACTAGGCATGATATCAGTAATTTAGCATGACAGGTTCCTTTCAATTTATAGAGAGACACCCTTTTATATCCTGATTAGAATGCCAGAATTGATCTGTTTTAGCTAATATCAACAAGGAAAGGAATAGAGAAATGTAGATGTCTGCAGCTTTCAGAAATTGGTTCATCTATCTGTTTCCAGGCTAAGTGAATTATTTATCAGTGATTCAGCATATCTTTGGTGTTTGAAGGCATATTGCACATATTAAAAATGGGATTTTATTTATTTCTGAAGCCAGGAAACAAATCCACTTAAAATAAACATGTTGGAAAGATTTCTATTTCTAAAAGTTATGAATAGCATCTTCAATATAAAAATTCAGTGTCTCCATTTTATGAACCACTTTGTAATTGGACTCCAATGTGTTTTCAGTACTTGCGTGCTAAATGGCATGTACTACTGTTAAAAGCTTATGTGTTGGAAATAAAGTCTGGGGAGATATTGGCATGAAAAATAAAACAGAATGGAAAACTGCTGAAGCCACACTTACTCTTTCCTGGCAGAATCTCAATCTCCAGCTTCAGAGGGAGCTCCTGTTTGCTGTGGAATCAGAGCATAGCATTTCCCTCAGTTACTCTTCTTGGTCCAGATAAGTCATGTGACCTAATTTGGGCCAGTCAGAATAAATTATAGCCCAAAAACAACTGTGAGATGATCAGAAGAAAAGAAGATGGAAAGGTGTTCTAGTTTGCTAGCTGCTGGAATGTGGCATACCAGAAACAGAATGGCTTTTAAAAGGGTGAATTTATTAAGTTCTAAGTTTACATGTCCTAAGGCTGTGAAAATGTCCAATCTAAGGCATCCAGGGAAAGATACAGTGGTCCAAGAAGGTCGATGACGTTGAGGATTTCTCTCTCAACTGTAAAGGCACTTGGTGAACATGGTGCTGGCATCTGCTAGCTTTCTTTCCATGCTTCTTGTTTCATTAAGCTCCCTAGGGGACATTTTCCTTCTGCATCTCCAAAGGTCTCTGGCTGTGCAGGTTCTGTAGCTCTTTCCAAAGTGATTCCCTCTTAAAAGGCTCCAGTAAGCAATCCCACCTTCAATGGGTGAAGATACACCACCATGGAAATCATCTAATCAAAAGTTACCACCCAGAATTGGGTGGGTCAAGTCTCTGTGGGAGCAATGAAAAAGCTCCCAGCAGCATTCCTGTATGAGGATTAAAGGACATGGCCTTTCTGGGGTCCACCACAGATTCAAACCAGCACATTTCACCCTTTGGAATCCCCAAAAACATGTTCTTTCCAAATGTAAAATAAGTCATTCCATAACAATATCAGAAAACCTTACAGCATTTCAGTAACAATACAAATGCAATACAAAGTCAGAAACAGTACAAGATCTCAAAGTCAGCTACAGGCATGGTCTGTCATAGGGCAAAATTCTTCTCTGGCTCTGGACCTGTAAAAACTCAGAAGAAGTTATTTGTTGCCAATGTACAAAAGAGGGACAGGCATAAGCTAAATACCCCCATTTCCATTGGGAGAAATTGGAAGGATTATAGGGGTCACCAAACCCAAGCACTTTAAAAAAACTTGCAGGGCAAAGTTCATTAGATTTCAAAGTCTGAGAGTCATTTATCTTCAGGGATTTAGAAAGTTGCAGTCTAACCCTTTCCAAGGGCCTATGCAGTGGCCCACCATTCTCTGCATGCAACTTTGGGGGACATTGGGGAGACCAACTCTTTCTCAATTCCACCCTCTCCAAGCTTCGGGACTGGACCTGGGCTCTCTGTCATCTCCTGGACACATGCTCAACCCCTCCATGTGGGGGCAGCCAGGCTCTCCCCAATCCGCAAGGAATATACTCCACCCTCTCCAAGGCCTGAGACAGCATGACTCTTCCACTGCAACAGGTGGGGCAAACTCACCCTCTCTAAGTACTTGAGTGGGTTCACTCTCCTAGCCTGAAGTTTCCTGACTTTAGACTTTAGCTTCCATAGTTCTGCCTCTGAACTTATTTTGCCTTCACATTGTCCTTTTCTGAGCCCCCCAGTCCAAACTGGCAGCAGCTCCATTTATACAGGTGCCACATACTCTTGTTGGATTTCTATGTGGTAAGCAAGGATCATGCCTATTAGACAGCAGGAGTTTCCACAAATCCTTCCTGGATAACTCCATTTCCAATTCTGGCTTTTTCTGAAATGGCTGACTGGTTCCACATTTGGTTAAATCCTCACATGGGTAAAGACACACCATCATGGAAATCATCTAATCAAAAGTTACTGGGTGCGTCACATCTCCATGGGAACAATCAAAAAGCTCCCAGCCAGCAATATTGAATGAGGATTAAAGGCCATGGCCTTTCTGGGGTCCACCACAGATTCAAACTGGCATATAAGGAAATAAAATTCCGAAGAAAAAACATAGGATACTGATGAATGGAAGGGCTAACTGTGGTGTACATATATGATGGAAGATTGAGCAGCTACAGAAAAGAATGAAGTTTCAAGGCATGCAGCTAGATGAATGAACCCTGAGGACATTATGTTGAGTGAAGCAATCCAGAAATGAAAGGACAAATATTATGTGGCCTCATTAATGTGAACTAACTGTAATGAGCAAACTCTGAGAACTGAATCTGTGAGTGTGGGTTATCAGGGGATGGGAAGTAGAGAGAATTTGGGCTATCAATGATGAAGGAGTACAGAATGTTCAATAAGGTACATTGTAAAAGTTCTTGTTATTCTATACAGGTTAATGTAATACCCTGATACATTCCAGAATATTTAGGACAGAAAATAAAAACAGTATTTGCAAAGATCCTTGAGGGACTGGGGAAAAATGTAGAACTATTAAATTGCCCCACCTGGGGAATTCCTAATATTTTCTTATGCATTAGGGACTCCCAATTTAAGGTCTTAGACATTGAGGCTTGCTATTATGAAACTTATTTCTGAAATGACAAAGTTAAGCCTACTTATAAATATGTCCAGAGAACCTCTTTTGTTGCTCAGATTTGGCCTCTGTCTCTAAGCCAACTTTGCAAATAAACTCACTATTTTCCCCGCTACATGGGACATGACTCCCAGGGGTGTAAATCTCCCTGGCAATGTGGTACATGACTCCCAAGGATGAACCTGGCCCTGGCATTGTGGGATTGAGAATGCCTTGAAGACCAAATAAGGGGAAATAAATGAGACAAAATAAATTTTCAGTGGCTAAGAGATTTCATATTGGGTCGACAGGTTATTCTGTAGGCTACTCTTATACAATCTTCAGTCAGATACTGCAAAATTGCCAGAGTGTGCCAAGCCCAAATGAAGAGTATTCCTGAAAACCCTAAAGAATTACCTGGGCTCTATACAGGACTCTAAAAGTTTTCAGTAATGTTTTTTTTTTTTTCAGAAACTTAAGACCTCCAGATTGTTCCTATGCCAGATAAGCCCTGAACCTGAGAGGTACCAGTCTCTCCAAGAACATACACCAGTTTCATTCCTCTACCCCATAAAGTTAACAGCCCTTTCCAGCATGAAGATGTTAAAATGGTCATTGCCCAAATATCCCTGAAGAGTGACAGAATGATCGAATGTGAGGGAGGAGGAGTAACTGAGAAATTAAGATTTAACAAATGATTATGACTACTGACTGATTATATAGATATTTCTTTTTATTTTCTAGTGTATTAGAATAGCTAGTAGGAAATTTATGAAACTGTTGAACTGTAAGCCAGTAGCCTTGATATTTGATAATGATTTTATAACTATATAGCTTTTATCATGTGACTGTGTGATTTTAAAAACTTTGTGACTGACTGAAAGTCTTTTCATCCAGTGTATGGGTAGATGAGTAATAAAATAAAAACAGGAAATAATAATGGGGGGATAAGGGGTATGGGATGTGTTGAGTTTTCTTTTTTTGTAGTGATGAAAATGTTCTAAAATTGATTCTGGTGATGAAAATGCAATTACATGATGATACTGTGAGCCAATGATTGCATACTTTAGATGGCTCACATATATATATATATATATATATATATATATATATATATATATATACACACATATATTCTGTATGTGAATATACCTAAATAAAATTGCATTGAAAGGAAAAAAACATAGTACCTTTTTTGTGACCCAAGTAGCAAAATTTCCAGATTTTAAAAGTCATAATAAATGCACCTTGAATGATATTAAGACTACAACAAAACCCTGCTAAATATGTAAAGGCTGAAGAATGGCCATTTAAGTTAGTTGCAGGTTTCAATTATAGAATTTTTAAAAAGAAATCTACATTTTTGCTTTTAAGTTGTAATTTAAACTAGTCCAAGAATATGTCCACTGGTAAATTTCCTTAAGTACATAATTGTGATCAAGACATAAAACGGGTTTTTATTTGATACACCTCTTGCTTATGTGGAAATATCAAAAATGCTTGAAGGTCTTGGAAAATAATTCTCATAGGGGTGTGAACATTCCCCTCTAAACCAGGGGCATTTGGAAGCTCTATTTTCTATGAAGATAGGGTAGGATGAGCAAAGAAGTATGTGTTTTTCTTGCCTAGTAACTCTTTAGGAATTACTCCCCTTTACTCTCAGTCCTTCTGGGAAAACTATTGATGGCTTCTTTTCATTCCCCAGCAACATGTCTCTAACTAAATAAAGCACCTCATGCCCAGTCCATAGTGATTGGTTAAGGGATGTGATATGACCAAAGCCCAGCCAGAAGGAGTTCACACCTTGGGGCCCTGACTGAAACTGCCCAGAAAGTGCAGGCTCTCTCTTGCCTTGGGAACTTCTGTGCCCGAAGAACCACATTAAACATGGAACTCTTAAGGCTACTTTTGTGGCCACATGGGGAAAGATTCTCTAGCATTGACCTGTGCCGGACATCAACTCTAAACCCAAATTTGTCAACTATATAAACCAGTATTTCCAGCCTACCCTTTAAAAAATATAATTTAATTGTGTTTCTGTCACTTTCAATATAAAACATCCTGACTAATATAACTGGATAAGAAATCTTCTGCCCAAATATTCATGAGTACTAAATTAGGAGCATCGACTTGAACAAAAGCAGACATTAAACCACGTCACTCTTATGCAACAATATAATGTCAAATCATATCCATTCACAATAAAGCACATATAATTTCATGAAAATCTGGGGGGGGGCAAGTACAAACACAAATACATAAGAGAAGAAAATACACTCTGCCTTGTTTTCAATATCTTTCCTAAATAAAAGTATCCTACATGATAATTGATTAAAGGACTTCCAATGGAAAGAAATGCTTTCTACATACTGAAGTTTGCAATATGAGAGCATTCAATCTGTTTCTAGTGTAAACCTTGGTATACAGCTATATTGATCAAAATATGTTTGCCGAATAAATGAATACATGAATGAATTATAGGTACATACATATATGAATGAGGACACTTGCAGGTTTCATATGAGCCCATACCCAGACTGTGCCTAAATAGAACAACACCTTAAAACCTGGTATTATATATTACATATATATATATATATATACACACATACACACACATATAACACATGCATATAATAAAGAACAATGTGTTCTTATTATCCTCTGATCCTTATTAGCTTCTTTTTTTCTAGCAGAGAGACAGCGAAATGTCAGTGCCTTCATTGACATCTTGACCTGGATTAAAATTGGGACGTATTCCAAATAATTTATGTAGATAACTCCTCTCCCAAGAAAATGAAGCATCTCTCCACTCCTTAAGCGTGGGCTGCACATAGTGATTTTCTTCCAAAGATTACAGCCTGGAAATGGGGAAAAAGAGTAACTTTACAGTGGAAAATCCTGACAAACCTGATCTCAGCCAGGTGTGTTATATCATCTCCCTTGATATGCTGTGATGAGAATGGCATGTTACCACTGTGGTCCTCCTCCCCCAAATTCACAATCCCAATCTAATCATGAGGAAGCCAAAAAACAGATCCTAGTTGTGGAATATTCCACAACATCTCTGACCAATAATCCTCAAGACTGTCAAGGTCATACAAAACAAGAAAGGTTTGAGAGTGTCCCAGACCAGGGCGGCTGAAATGTGGAGCGAGTTGCTACCACAGTGGGGGCACAGTGGGAACACAGGGCTCAACAGAAACTTTTAGCAGAGGACCCCTTTATTATTTGCACAGAATAAAGAGTGCAGGAAGGGCAAAAATCTCCTTGTCACTTACTTGGCAGAATCCAAAAAAGCAGGGTTGAGGAAGTCCCAACATGGCCGGTCTCCCCAGGTGGCCGAAAGTATGCTCCTGGTCAGGGTTGGTAGATGGAAGCCGCACACAACCCCACTTGGCTCCAGAGAAAACCAATTCTTACTGTTTAAGTGTGGCTTTTATCCACCTTGTGGGGGAGGGAGTTTTGCCACTGAGAATTTCTACTCTGATAAGCATCTGGCGCTGCTTCTTCTGGTTTCCAAGTTGAAGGTCTGCTAAGGTGTTTTCATTAGACTTAACATCTCCTCCAGGTTGTGGAAGGGCACACAATACAGAAGGAAGTGGGGGATAGTGGCAGGCCAGAGGATGACCTCTTCCTGGGAGTTTGTGACTTCCCCAGAGAAGGAGGTGAGGGGAGGTGACCTCTGGGGATGGCCACTTAACAGGTGTCTGACTTCCCTAACACTAAGGAGACGGGACTAAATTTAATTGGTCCTAACTGTTAGGCTTATGTGAAAATGTTTTCAGCTCTTCCCATTTTGTCAGAAACATATGTCTGAATTGAAAATGCTGGCAATCATTTTTTAAAAAATTGCTTATCTATTGATTCATAATAACTTTCATTAGTTTTTCTTTTACCTCGGAGTTCACATCTCTACACATTTTGAGGTATAATTTACGTAAAGTGAATCACACAGATTCGAAATATGCAAGTTAGTACATTTTAATAAACGTATATACCCATGTAGCCTCTATCCCAACAACATATAAAATGTCCACAATGCCCCAAAGTTTCCCTTATTCTCTGTTTCGCCCCAGTCTAGCACCACAGCTTAGATTGGCCTGTTCAAGACCGTCATGTGAATGGAATGACACAGTATGTTTTCATTGGATTTGACTTTATTTGCTCAATATAAAGTTCTTGAGACCAAACTCTGTTGTTTCATGTATCAGTAGTTTGTTCCTTTGAATTGCTGAGTAGAAATGTATAAATTCATTTCTAAGCACAGTATGGGCCAAGCCTTCTGAAGGTCTTGGAGAACTATGGTTGGTTACTTGGCTACTTCTGGGTTGAAGAGAACACATTGGGTGAAGGCAAAGAATCTTAAAAATAGAAAGGATAGGGGAAAGAACAAGGTACTGGACAGTGTTAAAATGAAACAATATAAAATAATGGAGACAGATGAACTCAGAGGCAGAAAAAAGCAAAGAATTCTTAGAGTAGACCTTTCAAGGTTTTTAAGAATTTGGGGGTGAGAGGATCACAGAGGTGACCAAAGAAGTGAAGAAAATAGCTAATGAATGGGCATAATGTAAAGGTTGAGTAAGAAAAAAATAACCTGTGGCTTTTGAAAATTAAACTCATTTAAATGCAAATATTTGGCAGGCTTTGTAACATAAGATAACAAAGCACACTTTTTGTCGCACTTAAATGACAGTCTTGTGGGTGTGTCAAGGCATGCACTTTTCCTCTTTCCTATTCTCATTTTATGTATTTCCCCTCATTTTATTTCCCTCTTTCATTTTTTTACCACCTTCGCCATTTTTTAAAATAAACTTTTAATTTTAGAATAGTTTTAGATTCACAGAAAAAATTACAAAGATAGTACAGAATTCCCATAAACCCCATAGTATGTCTCCTATTATTAATATCTTACATTAGTCTGAAATATTTGTCACAATTAATGACTCAATATTGATAATTATTAACTAAAGTCAAGACTTCATTCAGATTTCTTCATTTTTCCCCTAATACCCTTGTTCTCTGCCAGAATCTCATCTCTGTAAAGGCACAAAGATGTAATACAAAGAGTAATACCTATGAATCATGGGGACACTCCTTTAGGAATGATTAACCTTCCCTGGTTTTTCTGACTTTAAATTTATGAAGATATCAAATCCTAAGGTTGATATCATTAAAATCTCCAAGTGTATCTCATTCCACAGGGATATTATACCCAAAGAGTTTGCAATTAAGGACAGAGCATGTAAGTGATTTTATTAATGAGATTTCCCTCTGGCTTCTAGCTATTCCATTCTTAAGGATGCCTGAACATTTAATAGGTCACAAAAATATTTTTAAAGATTTCTTAATGGAAAAGTAACTGAAATGGGTTAGATCAAAATAAACTTTGCCTTCCATGAGACACCAGGCATGAGATATTATCATTCAGAAGACTTGCTTGGCTTAGATTCACCTGAAGAGTGAGATATGAAAGAAATGTTTCTAGCTTAACTAAGGAATTTCATTTGGGAGGCTACATTCTTCTCATTTCTATTCAGTAGCACATCCAGTGAAAACAAACACTGCAATTAAGTAATCATCCAGTTTCCTCATAAAAACGCACGATGTTTCAGATGATATGAAGAGGGCATGATAAACAATCTACAGGATTTAGAAGCATAACATGCCAGCAGACTGCTTGTCTGACTATTGTCAGAAAGGTTTGAGGAGAGGGAAAGAAGCAATAATGGCTGAAAAGGGTCTGTCAGCAAACACCTGTAGATTGCAATTTGAAAAGACATTTTCATGCCATTAAAAAGAAATGCTTTTTAAGTAAGCATGTCATTTATTTCTCTGTAAACATCTCCAGTGATTCATTTCTCTGGGTTGGAGCCAACTGGGTCCCAGTTGCATTGTGCACTGTGGCATCTACAGCACAGAATACAATAATTTGCATTACTAAATTAAAGGGGAACTACAAATTGAATTAAGTTGAAATTCTGCTTCTCACACTAGTAGTCAACAGAGGGAGGTCTGTTTTGAAATACGAGATCTTATATCTGCCAAATATTCTGAGCCCAAAGGGAAGTAAGTGGCCAGCAATGCTACAGTTTTTCTTAGACACACTTGGAATTTTCAGATAAATTTAGACATAATGAGCCATGCTGGGGAAAGGAAGTGGGGTGGGGAGGGAAAGGAGAGAACAAGGTGACATTGCAATCAGTTGTGCCATTGGTGTTTGCAAATGTTGCCCTGGATTTCAGGCTTTCGGGAACAGAGTTAAATTATACCAGGCCAGTCCCCTGAATAGCTTTAAGCACCGAGGGGGCACTTGTCAAGTTCCAGAATCATGCTTCCAAAGCCTTCCCCGACCTTTCCTATCAAACTACGTCAATGCTGTTCGGACATGAAGTTTCTTCTTCGGTGGTCATCAAAGATCCTAAAGTAGTCCTTAAGGTATCTATCCATCAAATTATTAAGGAAGGAAAGAATTTAAAATTTTGAATTCTCCACATTATTGTCTAACTTTCCTGTATTTGGTAGAATACCAAATATATCTTTTTTTAACTTAATCTCTAATGCAATTATAGGTACCGATTTGAAACCTCTAAATAGTGAGCATCTACTATGCTGTGTGCTTTATATTATTAATTACCTGATTTATTCCCTCGCTATATTGCTGTGAAATAAGTAATATTATAATTTGCATTTTACAAATAAACTGAGGCTTTAATTTGCTCGCAGTTGCTATGCTAATAGGTGGCTGAGTCAGGATTTAAGCTCACAAGTATTTTAAACCTTGTCTTGGAACCCATTACTGAGATCATTATCAATCCTTTTTTAAAAAATAAAACAAATTACATCAGAAGAAGCAGGGTTGAAAATATCAGATGGCAACACAGATAGTAAAGACTCATGAAACTTTTCTCCCAGATGTGTGTGTACGTACACAGCAGACTTATATTGAGCTATAATTTCAGTCTACACTCTAGACGTGACTCCTAATGAGCAGTAGCAATTAAAATATGCAACAAATGAAAAATCCTAAAATAAAGCAAGTACTGTGACTGGAAGATGTGATTGGTAACATCCTCCCCAAGATAGGGATTGTGTGGGCTATTTTTTGTTTGTCTGTTTTCTCCTTCGATAACTATATAGGAAGATACCTCTCAGAAGGTACATTGGGTTCTGCAGTTCAGAGCCTGGTTGACAACTGTGGGTTCTTAAGTGAATACTGTATCTCATTTGATGCCACAGCAACACTTTGAGTCAGGGCTTGTAAACCTATTGGAGATGAGGACACTGAATTTAAATATCTTTCCCAAAGTCACCCAGCAAGTACAGGACAGAAATAGGAATCAAATACGGACCTTCTGATGTCATGTCCCCTTCTCCCTACACTTCCTGCAGACGGCATATAACAGGTGTTCCATGTACACAGAGCTTTCGGGTTCAGAGCACAAAACAGGATGCTTAAGAGGCTTGAATCCTTAGGGCCTCATGGGGCAGATTAGATACTATGGCTTCTTGTACTAGTATTACATATATTTCCTCCTTGATCTCACAGCAGCAACAAAAATAAATCAGAGCAACAAATTAATTTAAAAAGAAATAAGTAGGAGTGCAAGCGTAGTTCAGCAGTAGAATTCTCGCCTGCCGTGCGGGACACCCGGGTTTGATTCCCGGTCCATGCACTTCCCAAAAAACAAACAAGCCAAACAAGCAAACAAACAAAAATTCAACAAATGGTGTTGCCATAACGGGATATTCACACGGAAAAAGAATGAAATGCGACACTACCATGCGGCATACAAAAGAAAAAATAAAAGCAGTCAGTACCACAGAGTTGTGCAGTCTCAAAATTACCAGTTTGTCAGAGAATGGAGCAGACCAACCTTTGATGCTACTGACCTTAGCTAACTCGATGTGTGGGAATGGGGAGAGGGAAATGAATTGGGGTCTATTGTAAATAATGTACTAACTGACAGCCCATATTTAGCAGCAAAATATGATGACAAAGAGCTTTGATAGCTTATTGTTCTTTGAGAATATTCTCTCATTCTCCATCGTATAAAACTTTAAAATTGGAAGCATAATTTGATATCAATGTTCATTTAATTTACTGATCTGAATTCATATACTGTGAAATCAATTGTAACTATTTGACTATTTTTACTATTCACTCAGTAGAGGTCATTGGTCATATACTTTAGTGCTAAATATGCAATAGGCATAAATGCAAAATAATCCACTCATATACTTCTATATAATATATCTGTTTAACTGTTCAAATATAATTAAATATAAAACCAAGACAAAAATATGAAAAAATACTAGAGCCACCAGGTTTAGGAAAATACAATTGCGGTAAGAATGAAATACTGCATTTAGTCATAACTCACAAATTCTCAAGTGCTTTGGAGATGACTTTTCTGAGTACTAATGTAGCATTCACCTACCACCAGCTTCATTTCTATTTTTAGGAGATAGTTACCAAGAGATGAAGTGCTACAGGGCTATCATTGGCAAATGTCCATGTGTTTCAGATATCAGTACTTTCTGGCAGTGGATGAGTTTTATGAAGATAAAGAGTTGGGAAATGATCCCTCTGTGTTATATAGGAAGTCATGTCTCCATTAGAATTATTTACGTATGACCAGGTCTCTCAAAGTGCAGCTATCACATAAGGGAGGACAAACTGAATTTAAAGTCAGAGGACTACATTGAAATGAAAAGCTACAATTTATACACAGGGTAACCTTGAAAATTACATACACTTCAGTTTCTTTCACCAAAAATTGTAGATCATGAATCCATTTAATATGATATTGTAGTCAAAATATGAGGTTAAATCATATCAAATTGCTGATAATTGACCATTTCTATCTACAAAAATAATTTCATTTTGATCAACTTAATAGTAATAGCTATGCATTTATTGAATCATTCTTTGTTTTAGGAACTTTATGTTTTAAATACTATAGTAGATTATAATAAGGACTTCATTTTTTTTTTTTTTTACCCCTCTCTGTATCAGTGTCCTTTGCAGTATACATTTTTAGTGCCTTCCCATCATGAGTGGGCTGACCTGCTCTGCTCCTTGAGTTGAGCTCAGCATTGTGACTTATTTTGGCCAATGGTATTGTTTTAGTTTCTTAGGCTGCTCAAGCCAATATGATGAAATGGTTCAGTTTAAACAATGAGAATGTATTCACTTACAGTTTTGAGGCTGGGAAAATGTCCAAATCAAGGCATCATCCCTGGAGACTGTGGCATTCTGAAGCTGGCATCTGCTTGGTCTCTCCCTTCTCTTCCGGGTTCCGTTTCAGCTTCTTGCTTCCGGTGGCTTCCTCTCTCTGTGTCTGAATTTCATTCTCTTATAAAGAACTCCGGTAATAGGTGTAGGACCCATCCTGATTGAGGTGGGACACACCTTAAAGGAAGTAACCTCATCAAAAGGTCCTACTCACAATGGGTTCACATCCACAGGAATGAACCAAATTTAAGAATATCCTTTTCTGGGGTACATACAGCTTCAAACCGCCAGAGGTATGTTAACAGTTATGAGTAAGCAGAGGCTCTAAAGGAACATTTACTCACACTGGGGATTTCCCTCTTGTGCCTCTGTCATTGCCATGGGAATATCACCATGATGGACACATGTAGAACAGAGTCAAGGATATCTGGTCATCCAGCTCAGGTCATCCAAGATCAACTGACATCCAGCCAGCTCCCAGACTTGTTTGCTAACCCTGGTATGATTCACATAGCCAGCTCCCACCCACAAAATTATATCTGCATACTGCTGAGGATTTTTGTTTTTCTTATGCCCATTATTGTGGCAGTAGTTGACATTACAATGACAATACAAGCCATTATCTCATTTCATTCACTCAACAAACCTGTAGGCACTACTATTATCCCCACTGGACAAAAGAAGACACTGAGACAAGAGAAGAAGTTCAATAAACTGAACTTGGGTCACATTACCAGCCAGTAAATGTCAGAGGCAGGGTTCAAATTCAGGGAGCCTGGCTCCAGAGGTCATATTCTTAACCAGTACATCGAATGACTTTGTTCTTGTGAAGATGAAATGAGATTTTTTTTAAGTGCTTTGTCAATGTTAAAAGCACGCTAAAAATATTAGGCGTTATTATGAGGTCGCAACTCCATTTCAGAGATGCTGTAAAATTCCAGCTAAGTTTTTCCTTTATCTCATAAAAAAAAAAGAAACCCCAGGCAAGGCCTAGATGATTTAAAATGCACTGTTCTTTGATATGCCAGTTACATAGGGGAAACTGATATATGGTGAAATTTACCATGCCACCTTCCTTCTAAATCAGTGATAGACTGCTGCTATTTGCTAGGCAACTACCAAGTAAACAGAAAAATAAAGCCACGGTTTTCTTGGCAAGTGTCATTAAAAATAGATTAAGTTTACAGTAAATGTAATCTGTAGCATAGATCATACAGGCAAAAAACTTGAAGGGGAAATGAAGGCATTAATAAGATATTTCTTAATTTTATGAAGCGTTACACACATCAGACCAATGAACCAAAAATAACCTAGGGGAATAGCAATGAAACAGGGCATTTATTCCTCAGCTAGAAGGAGGCATGCAAATACAAATGGAGCAAAACAAGAGGCTGATTATGCCTTGAAATTGGAATAAACATAAAAAAGAAAAGTCTGTAGATGTTAATAGGCATTAAGCTTATGAGGTGTAACTTTATTTACATGGAATGTTCTCTATGGGTATGAATTTTTAAAATTCCATTCGAGTTTTCATTTTTCCATGTTTTTAAATTCCCCAAAGATATTATTTTCTTGAAAAAATTAAAAATAGAATGCTGCAGTGGGTGAAATGAGTAATGGGGAGAACTGAAGTGTAACATGACTCTGTTGAAGTATATTCCTGTGCGGAGCAGGGAACTGGAAAGACTTCTTGATTTGGAAAGCTTTGTCTGCAAGGTTTATTTTTTAATAAAACACATAAATTACACTTTTTAAGAAGGAAAAGAAAAACTAAAATAAAAAGAAAAAAAGAAACGGACTACGTAGAATAGGAAGGCAGAACTGAGACAATTTAAGCACAACCTATTGCTTCATAAATGTCTTCTTAAAAATCCTAGATTTGATTTAATTGGCTCTTTTTTTAAATCATTTGTTTCTCTGATGATTGTCACTTAAGTTTCTTTGCCCTCCTTTGAATAAAAAGGAAATTTAGAGAAAAGGAAGGACAGAGGGAGAACGTGCAGGACAGCTTTGCTTTTGAGTCTTTACCTCCTCTAATATTCAGCTTCGGACACTGACATTTCAATCATTGATTTATTTATTCACCGAACAAATATCTGTTAAGTGAAATGATCCCTCCTCATTAGGGAGTTGTCATATGTAATCTCTGCTTAGGGAAAGCTGACACTACAAGATGTAGAATTGGAGAGCACATTTTTTTTTTCCTGAAACTGCACCCTAATAACATCCCACTATTGTTTGTACATATGAAATACTGGGACACTTAGTCTCAACAGAAGATACTGTAGCTTTGTTATAATCCTATTGAATGTCATCCTATTGACATTGCGACATTGCCCTAGCCTGTCAATAGTTTTGTATGCTGAGACTATAATTCTGTAATACTATTTCTTTTAATTATTTTTTTGGGGGGTGGTGGTTCATGGGCTGGGAATCAAACCCAGGTTGCCTGCATGGCAGGTGAGCATTCTATCATCGAACTAACCATGTACACCTTATTATTTGCAAACACTATTACATAGTCTGAAAAGTTACTAAAATTTTCTTCCAACAAGTCAGATGGCTAAGTTTTTTTTCAAAATCTGAACAAATTGGCAGTCTATTAAATGGCTGTTGGGTACGCAAGTTGGTATCACCACTTTGGAAAACTGCTCGGAAATCTGCATTAAGCTGAACATGTGAATATTCTATTACCCATCAATTATGTTCAAAGTTAAAAATACCCAAAAGAATTGTGTGAAAAGTGTTATCAAGTTACTTGTAGAAGAATAATCAAAGCATCAACATTTGTAACAGTCCAAGCAGAGAGCAACCTAAACATCCAGCCTCAGTAGAATGGACAAATAAATCATGGCATCTTAAAGTAATGGAATACTTTATAGCAATTAGAATGCACAAACCACGGTTATAGGCAACGACATGGATAAATCTCAAGAACATAATGTTGAGCAAAGTAAGCTAAAAAAAAAAAAGGAGTCCGTTTTGCTAAAGTTTAAAACACAGAGTAAATAAAACTATAAATGTATAAGGATAAGTGGGTGTGAGGATATTCATTGGTAGAATTCTCGCCTGCCATGCAGGAGACCCGGGTTCGATTCCCAGTCCATGCATTTCCCAAAAATCAAACAAACAGAAATTTAACAAATGGTGCTGCAATAATGGGATACTCACGTGGAAAACTAATGAAATGTGACCCCACCATACAACATACAAAAAAAAAAGTGTAAGGATGCACAGTTAGGTGGTCACGTTATTTAAACAGAAAAAGAAAGAAAGAAAGACATGTTTATCTCCAGGGTGGGGGAATGGAGGGGCAGTTATGGGATGGACACGAGAGACCACTGAGGTGCTGGCAATTTCTATTTCTTGACCACAGTCATAGATATATGTAGGTTCACTCTGTGAAATCACTGAGCTCTACATCTGTAATTGCAAAGTGTTTCATTTCATAATAACAAACAACTGGGAAAAACAAACACAAAGAATGCTAAATAGGATATCGTGTATGGAAGACACCCTACAGATCACCTTTTGGCTTATCTCCAGGTCTTTAGCTTAAGCTGCCATTAAGCATCATAGTATTTTTTAATGGTTGCTTTTATGAAATGCACATCTTTTACAAAAACTACTTAAAGTCCTATCTGATATTTGCCATCATTATTATTTTGTGACTAAGTGAAATATTAGCCTGGAATTGCTAGGTTGAAAATATATTTCCGGAGATACACAGATAAGTTTCCTAAAATTAAAGGCACTGAAAATTGGCATCTAAAGTTTATGCTAATTGACTCCTCTTAAACTCAGACATTTAAATCATAACTGAGAGCTATTTGCGAGGTGCAAGTCTCTTAACCAATTACAGATAATTAATAACCATATTTCATCTATCTTAAAACACATTTTTTCAGACCTCTGAAATCAGCATGCATCTTATAATCAATAGCATCTTTAATCCGTCAGTTTAGATCGAAGCCAAGGTCTTCCAGAGAGAATTTTTGTTTTCCTTCGCCAACCAACTTCAGGCACTACCCACCTGAGATGATTTTAAATTAAATTCTCTGTTGAGGGGTTTTGGACCACACTGGCAGTGTCAATTCAGACCTCAAGCCTGCTGAATATCGACTAGTTGGTCAAATTATCTGCCCTTGCCAGACCAAGATTTTAAGGTTCCCTTGCTGTTTCTTTCTCCATGGCCAATTTATTGATTCACTTAGTCTTACAATGAGGCTATAGTTTTGAGGGTTCCAGGTTTAGTCAGAAGGATTCTGTTATACAAGCCCTCCCTCTACCCCATCTTAGCTGTGATTTTTCTTTCTTAGTGGTACACAAAACCTCGCAATCAGTGGTGTCTTACATTTACAGATGACAGGTAATTAGAGTTCTGCTTTTCTTCCAAAAGAAAATATTTAGCCTAAGCCTGGAAAAGACAACAGACTGCATCTTACATGCATCATTTTGTTAAACAAGTCTTAACTTTGGTCAAAATCTTGCTGTATACCCTACATTGTCAGCGAGAGTAATAGGCTGAACAAAATCCATTAGCTTACTTTGAAAACTATAAATCATTCCATATATAGGCAGAATTATTAGTTCCATGTGCATGTCTTGTGTTCCTAACTTGAATTATTAGACCTTGCAAATAACAGACAATATCTTTAGTAATGTTCCATTGCCATGTACAGTGTGGGTTCCATTATTAAAGGCTCACTAAAACTTAGTGAATTATTGAAGAGCTGAAATACAAACATGAAGTACACTTGTAAAAAAACCCACAAAAAATTCTGTAAATTGGTGTGTGTTTGTGTGTGTGTGTGTGTGTGTGTGCATACACCAAATGCAAAGTAAAGGTCAACATCTGGACACAGGAGCAAAGGTAGCTTTTGGGTTGATCTCCATTATGAAAATACTTTGGCTTGCCAGGATTAGATATTAGGAAAGAGTGCTAGGGAGGGGGGTTGGGAACCCTATCTACAATGCTTGCTCCAACAGATTCGATCCACAGCCTTAACAGGTAATAAAAGAAATCTCTGGACCATGTAAGGGACTGTCCAGGCATAGCTAGCTGCATTGGCCATTTTATGTATTAATGCCAATCTCAAATAAATCACTTTTCTCTTCTGCCGTGGAAAGAAAGAGGATATTTCTGTCAGTAAGTGAATGGAGGATTGCTGACTTGCTGACCTTTCCTGACTGTGATAAAAGATGACTTCTTTCCTTTCAGCAATACTTCAAAAATGGAAATTGCTCTTTTAAACGTATGGTGTAAGAATGAAGAAGGGAGCCAGCTATAATTCCATAAATAGATGGTGGCAGAGGGTACTGCTTGGAAAAGGGATATATTCTCATTAGGGCTATTTTTCAGAGAGCTGTCAATATGCATGCATTTGCATTTAAAGACTGTGGAGACAGGAGGAAACAAAACCTGACTTGATCTGTTTTAAAGACTCTCCTCTTATTCCTGCAGTATTTAAATATAGTGTGCAACATACAGCATTCCTAAATGCCTCACGGTGTGTTTGTTTGGAGAACTCTTATGTCATTTTCCTGATGAAGGAGTCAGGAATACAAAAGTATTTTGCCCTGCATTGTTAGACTCAAATAAGAATGGAAAATAACAAGGCATGGGTTTTCCCTTGACCCAGGAAATGTAGACAGTTGCCTGTTTTCTTCAAAAAACATTTTCAAATGGCTTCTGCTCCTGTTCAGACCACAGGAAAAGAGAACGTGTTAAAGAATTGGACTTTTGGCTAAATTTGCCCAAGGGTCTATTGAAAGTCTAAGAAATTTAAGTAAACGAGAAAATGATACGGAATATTTAGTGAGCTCACAATAATGAAAGAACTAAAATGACCGAAAGGAAGTCCCATCTTATTGCTGAAGTCTTATACCAACTAAGCTTTAAGGGACCCTTCCTTCAGTGGCACAAGTTGTCAGACACTGTTTTTATGTCCTGCTCTGGGTGCATGTGGCTTCTCTCTACAACTTGAAGATAGGACTCATGAAAAGTAAGGATTGTGTATTATTCCAGTGGATATTTCTGGTAATGAGTCAAATTTTCTTAAGGGCCTGAAGCCATCTGCTGTCACACATTCAGAGAAAAATTGTTCATCAAAACTGAAATTTACATCAATCAATAGAACTTTTTTTTAAAATTAAATCGGGGAAAAAACTTCTTAAAATGGATGATTTATTTAGCCCCTGGGTAAAAGCTGTAGAAGTGACAGATAATTTGACGGCCTATGAGACTTTGCACCAAGAACTAAGAAAATCATCTTAGTATGTCATTGAGCACCTAAATATTTTGGGTTTCTTTGCTAGGAAGAACAATTCTTCCTTATGAAGGGGTTCATCTATGTCATAGATGTGCCTGAGACCGAAATACATGCTTCACCACCAGATTTTCATGAAGTCACTTTCTTCAAGTCTTTTCTTAAAGAAGTGAACAGATTTGCCTTTAGGAGGACATGATAGCAAGAAGGGGAGGTTTTTACCTCTCATCTCTTGACTCTAGGCTAAGTTGGGAATGCAAATATGTGGGCGATTAGGTCCTTGAATTTGGGGTTACTTGTTATGCTTGCATTTAACTGCTTTTTCTTGTCTGGAGTCACTGTTAGCCAAAGGCTGATTCAGAAATAATGGTAATCATTAGGTTGACTTGGTTCAGCAACTTCGCAGGTCATATCTCCAGAGGCGTTGAATGGGTAGACTCTTTTTACCTAGAGAAACCATAATGGTGCTCTCTGGAATTGTGTAGCCCTACAGCAATTCTAGCCTAATGCAGAATGCCAACATATCCGTTAGGTAGAATGGGAAAGAAACCACCATAAGTGATATCGGAGATTCCAGGACAACTTTCATGCCCTCTGATAATTGCTGCTCTCCCCGCCCCCGCCCCCAGCAGCACGTGATTTGTTAAAAAACAGTTTTATTCACACACCATACAATCCACCCTAACTGTGCAACAGTGGCTTCTGGTATCATCACATCGAGCATATGATTTTTGATCCTTAAAGACATACACACACAGAGTGGAGAGTGAATACCGAAACACTTTCACTTAGTTGTGTTTTACTGTGATTGGGACAACTGGGACCGATTTTGATGGGGAATAGAGTGTCAGGAATCCAGGGTGTGAAGGGAGGCATGTCAAACAGTTTTCATGCATTTCCCAATTCTCTTCTGGAAATTTAGTACAACCTGCATAGTGAACCCTCTAACAAAAGGGTGTTTCATAGAGGTTCTCTTGGTTCCAACTAAAATCGGGTTAGTCAAAACAGGAATGTACTGGGAGGACACAGAATAGTTCATGGAACACAAGGCAGCTTGACCCTGCTAGGAAACGAAACTCCCCACTCCTTCATTCTCTGCCTCCTACATGGTTCCTCCTCACTGCTTCTCTCTGTGTATCTATTTCATTTCTTCATTCTCTGCGGTTTGCTTTCTTTGCATCTCTGCACATACCCCAAAGCCACATAGTCTGTTTTTATTACTAACTACATGCAGAGACCAATTCCAAATTAATGGACGAGAGAAACAGAGGGAACTAGCTTAAAGCAGGCACCAACTCTGCTGTAATAACCTCTGACTAGGGGTGCAGGGTCGTGTGGTGAAAATACGACTGCCTGCCAAGTCCTCTCTTGTTCTTGGAGAAATCATTATAGGTGAAGCGTAAAATCTGAAAACTAATCAATTACATCTACCAGTCAGGTTTCTACTCGCTCCCATACATGTACCATCTTAGAGTGCACAGTCAGGATTAAATGTCAAGACTTGGAGGATAAAATTGCTTGATTTCCTTTTCCTGTAAATAATTTTTCCCAAATCCTTACTGACTTTAACTTTCTATTTCCATAAATTGTAAACAATTCTGAAAACACTCTGGTTCCAAAATAGATAATATGCAACCCATTCCGAATATATAGACACATGAAATGTACATGTATTTACACTCATAAATCACAACCAGACCAACTTTAGGAAAGCAGCATGCCACATGTGTTTTCCCCAGCACAATAAGACTACTGAAGCCAAATAGTGCTCCTGGTTTGAATGGGCGTAAGAAACCCTAATTGCTGCCTCAACTTTTGAAGCATTGCTGATTAGATTTCACGCGATCATGGGCAGCAGCAGGCTGCTGCTTTTTGGGCCATATTTGTACTTCCTGCACCTCAAATGCCTGATTAAATATGTATTTTACTGACTTTCTGAGACAGATGTGGAAAAATTAATTTTATCCAAGCCTGAAAAACATGGGAGAAACTAATGTAAAGTATTCTATGTCCTGAAAGTTGGCTGGAAAACTATGTGCTAAACATTGTGGTTTGCAGAGAAAGAATTTGAGCAATGGATTTTCCACAATTCTGCTTCCTTAAGAAGCATTTAAAAATGTCAAGTCTTTCAGAAAATTTATCTTAAAATTATATATGAAACATTATGCCTCCATAAGTACTTCTAAATTCGGTTTCGTTTATGTCAAATTTGTTCCAATGGTAATAGCACTTATGGCTTGGAGTCGAGTGAGAAACATAATTTTCATGATCTTAAGTGTTAAATGTTTCATTACAACTTCACGTTTTGCTTCTTTCCAACATACGCACAACTCAAATAGCTCACACAGCAACAGCTAGATAATGCATAAGGCCAAGACTCATTTAGAAGTTAAAAAGTGGAAAACTTGTTCTTGGTGTCAGGAATTACCACATTGCCACCGAGAAGCAATGTGGACAAAAAGAGCGCCTTATACTCCGAAAACCCTTTGATGCAGAAGTTTGTCTGGAAGTGGTTGCCAAGAGTGGCAGCATTATCTGCTGTCCTGTAAGTTAATGCACGTTATCAAAAATGGGACAAGTAGAGTTTCTTCTCCAGTTAAAGTTAACAATTTTAACTCCACATTCATAACCTTAGAGAAATGCCTCCTGTTAAAGTTTAAAACAAACCATTTATTTGAATTCTCCTTTGATGAATTTTACTTCTATGTAAAAATAAACTGCATGGAAAATTGATATTCCTATCTTATTTTACCTTTATGATGATAAATTCAAAGCAGACTGAGGGGCAGTCTTCAGATCCATCACCACATATATGTATTTTAAGTTTTTACTACCTGGCTGACTGCTTGTCATCTGTAATGTAAGAGCTGCCTTTAGGTCATCTACAGACAGCTCCTCACCCATGCACAAATTGGCATATATCAGTTTTGTGTTTTAGGTACTATTTTCTTCATCAATCCTCGTCACACGCAGAGACTGAAGTATCCAAGATTTCTGGTGGCTTGATGGCATGATTTTCCAGTACTTGTTCCAAGCTTCTTTTACAATCATTATTTCTATGAAGTCATTCAACTTGGAAATAATTGCTTGCCAAAACTGAAGTTGTCTGGGGAACAACTCAACACAGCTTAATTCTACAAAGAACGCCATTCTCTGTGTGCTGTTAATCTTGGCTTAGAAACCCCACATATTATCCTTCCCACTTGAACAGTTCAGCTCCTGTTCTCTTAAGACTTTGGAACCACAGACTTTACCGCTCAAATAGAAATCTGTGTCACCTAGCCAGTGAGTCTTTGAAAACTGACAACGTGCTATACTTGTTAAAAAGGTGAGGACTTCCCAAACAGTTCCCAAACTTGTCTCATCCAAGAGAAAGTGTGGGCATTTTATTACATGGCGCTTGTTTAGTCTGATTTTAATTTGTTGACATTAAGAAGCTAGGATACAGAGTTCCAAAACTGGAAATAAGAGTTAAGTTCTTTCAAATGAATTAGTGCTTCCGGTGAAAGTACACCTAAGCACTTATCTTTGCTCTCTTAATTTTATTTCCCTTAAGGCTGCATTTCTAAGAATCGAACAGAAAGGCATAACGTGGAAATCTGACAAACGAATTTAAAAATCCAGGTATTCAACTGGACACAAGATAGAAAATAATTCTGGTATCATGTCACTTCCCAACCAAAATGACTGAAAACTCATCACAATGGAACACTGTTTTGACTAAGTATGGGCCTGACTTAATAAAACAAACTGCTAATAGGCTATGTGGCCATTATGGAAAAAGCAAATTGAAATTGCTTTCCTATTTCATATTCACAGTGAAATCTCTGAAGGCAAAGAGTTTCCCCTTGTCAAATTCTAGTGAAGCTCGGTCTCCACGTCTTCCAAATTCAGAAAAACTGGGTCACTGATAATTACCAGCAGGGCATGTTTGTAAAGGTGATTTGCTCAAGAGAATTCGGTATGAAAATGAAAACACACTGAATTTTATGGTATGTATAATTTACTCACCATGTATACACTCCAGAAGGGTTTCTGATGAGAAATCTTGACCTTAATTTTATTCATTTCTCTTACACACACACTGAAAATTTATAGTGCCCTCTAATTAAAAAAAAAAGTAGAAATAGTGCAGGAAATCCTCGTTAAACCTATCTGACAAACACTGAAAACGAGATAAAATACCGTATCAAATCCTTCTGCTACTCCTGTTCCTACATTATGTGATTGGAGAGTACAGAAGTGAGAGATTGCCCTCTGCCACATCTCCTTTCTGTGAAGTTTTAAACAGTAAGTTAAAATATTATTATTATTTTCTTTTATCATTGATTAATTGTATAACTTGGCTGCAGAACACAGAAAGGATTTAGGAGAGAATTTGAAATGGAAGGTAAAGAGATTTTTTTTAAACAAAATGACTATGTTATATTAAGCTGTGTTTCCTAAATAACAGATATTTTCAAAGAAAGTGAATAGAAGACATGTAATTTAGGTGTTGTCTAAAGAGTCTACACAATATAGAAGACACAAAGTCAAACCGCAGCAGTGAAGCTACTTTTATTTTGATTTTTTTCCACATAGATAACTTCATGTCAACTACAGAAATCATGAAATGAAGAATTGAGCATGAAACTGCAAACTCAAAACCACTGGGGAGATAAACAGGTTTCCCCTAGATGACTGCTAAAAATAATAATAACCAGGATACCATGGATTCATATTGAAGTAGTAAATGTCATATATTTAAAAAATAATAAATATAGAACAGCAGTAGAGAAACTAAGAGCATGAACAGCATGAAGTATATTTTATTTTTTTAAGACAGATGAAATTTCTAGGCACAGTTTTAGGCATTAAAGAGGACACAGAGGCATAGGTTAGTGTGCGCTGCTCTGTACAAAAATACAGTCTGAATAAATTACATTGCTAGCCAAACGATTAGACGTCACTTACCAGTCAGTTCATTGCATGTTTAATAATATACAGGTACATGCTAATCCATATACATCATTTATATTTCAAACACATAGGTCTCTCTATATTTATGTCTTTAAAATTCACACACTGAACTTACAAAAAGCTAAATAGTTGTGCGAGAAATCCAAATAACTAGCCCTGCTGTGTACTTTACACTATATATGTGTGTGCATATACATCTCTAAGATAAACAATACGTTTGTGGTTAACAGTTCTGCTTGTAAGAAAACATCAAACAAAACTAAAGCTGCAAAGACATAATACAGGTGAACAATTCACTTGTTTGGATTCTGATAGACAAAATAGCATTTTGGATGAGCAGCAATGATTTTCATGTTGTACCAAGCCTGTTAAAAACATTCCAAATATTAGTGATGGTAGAAATACAGCACAGGGCTCTTCACTGGAAAGGGAAGAAAAAGTCATATAAGCAATCTACTTTTCAGTAAACTGCAAATATGTATGCCTTAACCTGTAACGTTCGGTCACTTTCCAGCTTGCCATATTGACGGAGAATGAAAACTCAATAAGACTCAAGATGTGATATTGGTCTAACACAGCACACTGCATCCTCTCTTGGGACTAAGGAAAGTGCCTCATCGATGTCAGCACCAAAATACCGTTCTTCCATTATTCAGGAATAAAGAGGATCTTCTCACAATAGAGGGTGTTTAGTAACTGAAACCCCAATCCAAATATCGTATTTCTCACACTGCTCTGACAATATGCAATTAACTGCAAGACAGTCTGCAGATTTCTCAAGAAAATTCTTTCAAAAGATTCTATAATACTAATACCTTTCTGGAAAATCTCCGCTCAAAGCCTCTTATGATTCTTTATAGAATCAGACATTTTGATAAAGATTTCTCTCTAGGATGCATTAAATCACTTTTGTCTACCATTGGCTGAAATAAGAATAAGCCTGGTCCCTCATATTTACTTCGTGATTCTATAGAAAATTCACAGGATAAGACAGAATTTTTTTTTTAAGCATTTGAGTAATAAAATAGCTTTTTTGTTGCTGTTTTGTTTTGCTTTGCTGTTGTTTTTGGCAATAGTTCTTAAGAAAGCAGAATTCTGCTTTGGGAGGTAAAGCAATTTTAAAATACTAATGATACAGTCCTGCTCTTAACAGGTCTTATATCATAACAGCATACATGTGCATTTAAAATGATTTTTCCAATGCTTCTTTCTGCAAAAGGGCCCAAACCAGGACATACTGTTTTAGTGTCTTTGTTAAAAAAAATAATTATTTATAACTTTTCTATTAGAACTGTATATTTGATATAAAAATATGTTTATAATTAAACTATCCAAATTTGTATATTAAACAAGAATTAATGCAAGTTTGCAGTGAGATGTGCTGCAAACGTATGCCATTATTTTGACATTTCCTTCCATCTGAACAATCCACAAAATATTCCTTTAACATAAATGCGTCATAATTGTGTGCACATATCAGTTAGCCCATCAGTTAACTTCAGAGGACCAGATGATAATCAGATGAATTCTATTCCTATGCTGAGACATTTCGACATTTATATAAATCTATCGCTATTCTTTTTTTAAAAAAATGAAGACATCTACAATACATGAAAAAAATAACGGCCTTCTATTTGAATAGATTTTTAAGTGAAGCAATCATCCTAACTGCTACTTTTTTGAACTACAGTGCTTTAAAGAGGAGTCATTCATTTTCAGATTAACACCGTTTCCATTTTTCTTCGTATGCAATTCTATTAAAACTTCCCAGTGAAACAGTAGAGAACACAGAGCAAAAGCTTTAAAGTATATGGACTTTTGTATGGTAAATAAGTGTGAATACCAATCTAAGCTTCTTAGCGATGTGTACAAGGTTAGTGTTCATACCACTTCACTAGAACAAATATTAATTTTATGTATAAACAGGGCGGACATCATGTGTAGGGCTAGGGAACAACCTATTACCATTTATCCTAATGGTTCACCTTCTATAAAAATAGTTACACTTGTTACATATGCACAGTTGTATGCTGCAATGTTTGGTAAATGATTGAAAGGGTACTTAGGACAAAAGCCACTCATGCATGTTTCTTTCTAGTTGTCCCTGGGAAAGCCAAGACTCTCAATTTTTCCCTATTCTAGATGTGGCTGAGGCACAATTTCTAACCCCATAATGAAAAACACATGTCTCTAAGTCTTGACTCCCAACCCAGGGAAATGTGGATTGCCAAAGCATAAAGTCCCATTAGAAAGAGTACTCTTGAAGGTGGAATGGGTACCATGAACCAGTTACATTCACAACTGCTGTTAGATGCTGAAAGGCAGTTCACTTTTCAAAGCTCACTCAAGCAAATACACCAATGGCCAGTGCAGTCAGTCACTGGATGGGATAAGCAGGCGATGAGGATTCTAACAGTGGAATCCTTGACAGCGCAAAGGAACTCTAAATGTTGCTTATGCCAGCTGCTCCCCTGCAGGCAATAGGAGATTCAGGCATTTCTCATTCCAACCCTTTTCTCACAACAGTTGCTGTCACATAGACCCTTCACTTGTCAAGAAAAATGACATGAACATATTGCAAGTTTGCAGCATTTGCCTATGTCTAATCAGCTCTGCTCTCTTAATTTGTGCAGGTCCCTAAAATGGATGTAAAAGCTGGTTATGATGTTGACAACCAAAAGGCAAAGGATATTAAATCAACTGAGCAAACCGCTTGACGCTCCACAAGTATTTTAGAAAACAGTAAGTGACCTAGAAAAGATACAGACGTAATCCTTTTGTGGGATGGTTGGTTGTTTTGTTTTTAATCTGAGACGACTGGTTCTAGTAGTAGTCTTCATAGTTCTTAGGGTTCAGGCAATAAAGGATGGCACCCCCAAATGAAAATATAGTTGCACCCCAGGCCAAGCCGTAACCCCAATTGAACTCATGGTAAATTTTCAAGCTCACAGTTTCAATGAACTTGATCGGGTAAAGGACCAGGCTGCAAACCTGTAAAACAACTGGAAGAAAGGCAAATCAAAATTAGAAAAATGTTATTTACAGGAAAGAAAATGATGTCAACATAGCAATATACATACATATGAAAATTCCTTTTTGATCAAACATAAAAACTAAAGATTTCAGAGCATTGCTTATTCTATAGCATATTTTAAAATATTAACAATTAGCCTTTGTTTAATCACTTGCTCAGAACAGAGTAAGAATTACCCTATTAGTAATTAGTAAGTTACTCTACTAGTATTTGGTAGAAAAATCAGTACAATATAATAATCTATTTGAACATAGAGTGATTCATGCTGTTGGTTTTCACACTGTAATACTCTGAAGACATACTTTTCTCAAAGGTGTTCCCTAAAATGATACAAAGCAATGGGTTTATTTCACTTTGATTAAAAAAAATACATAATTATTACTATTTTGACAAAGCAGTAATGGTTAAGCTTAAGCTGTTCCACTACACAACACTTATAAATTGCTCCACAAGAATGCTGACCCCAATGCCAACTGAAATCCTTGGTATTTATTAATGGTCTTGAGAAATTGAGGAATTCAAATGCATTTCTGCTGATGAAAATGGCAACCTGTGATTTGAGACGTGTTTTCATTGTTGCTTCTTAATACCGTCTAATTCAGCCCAATATTTTAGCAAGTCCTATCTTCATGTCTTTGCTTATGAAATTAGTCTTATTCCAAACTACTTCCATTCTTTTTCTAGTATCTAGCCCCTATCTCTCATATTTAAAGAGGCTCAAATGTCTCCTTTGTCAGGATGCCATGCCCAACTTTTCACCTTTCTAATAGATAGAACCTTTATCTACAGATCAGATTTATACATTTATTTTCCACCTATTTTCAAAAAATAATTGTCAATGAAGGCATGGGAAATGATGGTACTGGAAAACCTAAGCTAATAATGGCCACTATAATAGAGTACCAAACTTGGCTTAGTACTTAGTTAACACTGAGTTCTCACAGGGCTAAAGAAGAAATGTGATGAGGCATATCTAATAAAACAAAATAAACCAATTTATCAGGTAGGGTAAGGTATCTTTTAAAAATATCTAAAATTACAATGGTGTTTTATCCTGTGGATGTTTTAATATGCGAGTCACGAGATTACACAACACATGATGCCTTCTATTAAAAATTCATAACTCCCTATTGGATCATCTGTTACACACTTTGCATCTTACTTACTAGAATTTATGGGATGCATTGGCTTCATTCTCTACTATATGACAGTCCCCACCCTCAAGAAACATATACTCTTCTCCCTGAAAAACCTGGGGTACAGTAATGCATAACAGGGACTGACAAACTTCAAATCTGATCCACCACTTGTTTTTATTTTTTTAATATTTTTTACTGAGTAATCTTCACACACATACAGTCCATGCACTGTATACAATCCATGGCTCACAATATCATCACATAGTTGCGTATTCATCACCATGATCATTTTTAGAACATTTCATCACTCCAGAAAAAGAAATAAAAAGAAAAAAGAAAAAAGCTCATACATCCCATGCCACTTCCCTCTCACTGACCACAAGTGTTTCAATTTAACTATTTTATTCACTGCTTGTTTTTGAAAATAAACATTTTATTAGAACTCAAAAATGCTCACTCATTTACCTATCATTCACCTGGCAGTGGCAAGGTTGAGCAGCGATGAAAGAAACCACATGACCCATGAAGTAAAATATTTGCTATCTGAGCCTTTACAAGAAAAGTGTTTCAACCCCTGTTGTTTACATTTGATCTTAACCAAAAGGTTGAGAAGTGATTCAATCCCTGATATTTAAAGTAATACCTAGCTAAAACGATTACTGCTTAATTCATCTTTAAAATACTATAAATTCCTGACATGCAAGAACAACAAGAATGTGAATAATTAAAAAGTGAAAGAACAAACCATAAAAAGATACATTTCAGTACATTTTTACAAGGAGTAATAGGATGGGTAGTGTGTTTGATTAAACTGGAATTTTGAGTCTTATCTATTCTCGTTTGCTCTCAGCACCTGAAAAAGACCATTATCAATGATCAATGTTCCTAGAAAGTCTACACAACTGTCATCTATCTCTGGCATAAAACTGATAAACTTTCAGCAAATTCACATCAGTATGAAGCCTGAAAATCATCACTTTGTATAAAGTGCTTACTAGAGGTCGTGACCTACTTAAAACCAAACAGAAGAATCGGAACCTTTGCCAGGTAGCTCACCACTATTCCTGATGAGCTCTGGCCTTCCATACTTCCACATGACATGGAAAAGGGGATGGATAATCAGGTTTGTATAAAAGGACATTCTCTTTACATCCCAAACAGAATCCTATCGTGTTTGCAGTTATAAAAGATTCAGAGAAAAGTTTTAAGTTGCTGTTAGAACTCAGCTGATGGTATATCATAAAGCCCACACTTTATCTATTTCCAGCCAGTAAGTACTAAAATGTCTATTAATTAAAAAAAAAATCCAGCTGGCTCTTTGCCTTTGTGAGGGAAAGGGCGCTTTCTTGTTCTAAATGCTTTAAAACTAACAGGAGGTCAATTGCTATCAACCATGAACTATAGAAAAAAAAATCATTCCCCAGTTATCAAGTAGTTAAAAAAAAAAAAAAAAGAAAAACATAAGACATTTTCCTTTGGTTTCCATCCTCTGATCTCTAGTCAAATCCTGACTGCTCTTGCCAGGATACTGACTTCAATAGGAAAGTGAGTTAGATACAGTAATTCATTTACTCATTCAACAAGTTCCTTCATTCAATAAATATCTGAATATTTCCAAAGGGATACAGTTTAAGGCACTCTTAAAAAAACAAAGTTGCTACTCTCGTGGGTAGGCAGGCTATGCATTAGCAAATAAACAGAATATAACGGCAGGTATTTTTAAGAGATGTGAAAATACAATAAAGTAGGAAAACAAGACAGGAACGCAGGCTGCTGTTTTAGAGGAGCCAGAGGTCGATATAGTAGGGAGGGAGCATTCCAGGTTGGGGACCCAGAGAGTGCAAAAGTCCTGATGCTAGAGCAGGTCTGCCACATGGGGACATCAGGATAGAGAACAAGAGAGTGGCCTTAAGATAAGATGGAGACATAGCCAGACACCTGTTTAAGAAGAGCTCGTGATGACCATGGTAAGACATTTGTATTTTATTCCAAGTGTGATAGGCAGCAACCAGAGGATTTTGAGCAAGAAGTAATAACTAATTTAAATTATAATCTAGAAGGATTACACTGATTTTTTTTGTGAAAAGGCCAGTCCCGGGAGTGAGGTTTTTACCTAGACTGCTCTTAATACTCATTTTAATGTGTCTTATTTAGCAAAGATTTGGCCTACATGGTATAATATAGTGCCATAATTTTCCTCTAGTGGAAAAGTGGAAATAGAATCCCTTTAGGCTCCACTGGTATACTCTCCTGAGCAGCTTTTTTAGAGATAAACCTTTATTATGTTGCAGCCAGATGAAAATTACCCTAAAATGCTTTATGCCTCTGAATTATTTTTCGCTCTTTGAAATCCCAGAGAAAAATACATGCAATAGCAAAACTGAGGAAAAAATATAACTCTGCATTTGTAAATAATTTTCTCCATTTAATAAAATACACAGGGCAGGCCAGGGTGGCTCAGCAGGCAGAGGTGTCGCCTGACATGCCAGAGACCCAGGTTTGATTCCCGGTGCCTGCCCATGCAAAACAAAAAAAGAAAAACAAAACTAAAACACACAGATGCAGGTAAAAAATGCCTTCTTGCACCCAATCAATGACACATAATGGGCACAGGCTGTGGTATTTTTCCAGCCAGTAAGTGCCAAAAAAAAAAGAAAAGAAAAGAAAAAGAAAAAAAAACAACTCTCTATGAGCTGCTGTAGAGATGACATGGGTAAAGCTATGTTGCATTTAAAATCTGAGAGAAATGTGGGGTTCATCTTATCCACCCCCCCCCCCCACTTTTTTAAAAAGAGGTAATAAAACTACTGACCAGGAACTTGTGTGGGTAAAGGCACGACAGAAACTCAAATACACTGAGTTTCTTCTGAGGGGATATTTTCACTATTGAAATAGTCAATACCTCCAGTTCCCTAGTCCTTCAAAAGGGATACTGCTGAGGTGGGTGCTCTATGTTGGTTTCTAGGATTTTTCCAGGAGGATTAAGCTCCAGCTGTTATAACGACAGCTTTACTGTTGCCTTCTCTTCCCTGTCTCACTTCCCATACCTTTTACTACTGGTTCTTTTACCTCCCAAATAAAGAATATGTACTTCAATCATAGTCTCAGGAATGACCTTTAGGGGAATCCAAACTAAGATATGTTACGAGACCAGATTTGTACATCAGAATATACCTTATGTGTTTGAGTGCTAGACAGACTAAACGGGGAAAAGACAAGAGACAGACAGGCTAGCAAAAGTGCAGGGTAATAACTCAAGGGGTGTCACTGAGAAAGAAAGGTAAGGAAGTGTAATAAAAAGACCATTAAGGAAGAAATGACTGACTAGATTCTAGGAAAGGGAAAGGGAGGAGTTACATATACATTTTAAGTCAGATGTTACCATAGAAAATTAAAACAAAGTAGGGGATGACCACATTTGGGAACTAAGATATTCTACTTGGAGAGTAGTTGTAGCCTCGACTGATACAATAATGGTGCTGTAGAAAAAAGAAGGTACACATGTAGAAGAATTTGTAAACAGAGCTGATAGAACTTACCAGCCAAGTCCCTAAATACAGAACTTACATAAAGGGAATGATACTTTGGAGAATAAAAGTATTTCCCCATGAAGGATTATTAGGAAGCTATCAATTTATTTTCTTTTCTTAATCTGCAACTACTAAACGTAGTAGTAGGTATGAAATTTGTCACTGGGCAGTAATATTGCAAACCGTTCTATCCAAATGGTAATTTGATATTGATACACAGAAGGCAACAGAGAATCTAAAGATCTGTGAGTTGAAAATCTTTTTAGTTTGGAATCTAACCTGGGTACTGCTTTTCCTGTCGAAATCTAGACTCAAAATACTTTCAGGCAGCCTACTGCTATTCATAGGATGATAAGGAGGGGGAAAACACAAGCAAGCCTCTAAAAAGAGGTGGCTCAGATATGTAAAGCAGTTGCAGGATCCTACAAAAATTCACCATTCTCAGATACTCAAAAAGTACAGGCAAAGTCCCTTGAGGGACTGGAGAACAAATCTGGGACTATTAAACTTTGCACCTGGGAAACCCCTAAAACTCTCTCAAACATTCGGGACTCCCAAGTTAATAGGCCAAGCACTTAGTCTTGCTGTTATGAAACTTATTTCTGTAACAGAGAGGCTAAGGCTACCTATAATTATCGCTAAGAGTTACTTTCTGAGAACCTCTTTTGTTGCTCAGATATGTCCTCGCTCTCTCTAGGCCCAACTCTGCAAGTGAAATCACTACCCTCCCCCATGCGGGGCATGACATCCAAGGGTGTGAATCTCCCTGAAAATGTGGGACATTACTCCCAGGGATGGGCCTGGCCTTGGCACCATGGGGTTGACAATTCCATCCTGACCAAATGGGGGAAGATAAATGTTAAGAAATGAGGCATCAGTGGCTAAGACAGCTCGAACAGAGTTACGAGACTATTGTGGAGCTTACTCTTAGGCAAGTTTCAGCCAGATATTGCTGATTACCATGTGTGCTGGTTTAAAAGGATGTATGTCCTCTAGAGGAGCCATGTTTTAATCAAAATCCCATTTCAAAAAGGTAGAATAATCCCTATTCAATATTGTATGTTTGAAACTATAATCAGATCATCTCCCTGGAGATGTGATTTAATCAAGAGTGGTTGTTAAACTGGATTAGGTGATGACATGTCTCTACCCATTTTTCTGGGTGGGTCTTGATAAGTTTCTGGAGTCCTATAAAAGGGAAACATTTTGGAGAATGAAAGAGATTCAGAGAGCAGAGCTGAAAACATAGCCACAAGAAGCAGAGTCCACCAGCCAGTGACCTTTGGAGATGAAGAAGGAAAATGTCTCCCGGGGAGCTTCATGAAACAGGCAGCCAGGAGAAGAAGCTAGCAGATGATGCCATGTTTGCCATGTGCCTTTCCAGATGAGAGAGGAACCCTGACCATGTTCACCATGTGCCTTTCCACTTCAGAGAGAAACTCTGACTGTGTTTACCATGTGCCCTTCCATTTGAGAAACCCTGAACTTCACTGGCCTTCTTGAATCAAGGTATCTTTCCCTGGATGCCTGAGATTGGACATTTCTATAGACTTGTTTTAATTGGGACATTTTCTTGGCCTTAGAATTGCAAACTAGCATCTGATTAAATCCCTCTTTTTAAAAGCCATTCTGTTTCTGCTATATTGCGTTCTAGCAGCTAGCAAACTAGAACACCATGGTTTGCCAAACTCCAACCAAAATCATTCCTGTCAACCCTAAAGAACACCTAGGGCTCTATTTGAGCTTCTATAAAGTCTTACATGCTAAGATTACTTTCCAGAAACCTACAACCTCCAGATAGTTCTAGGCCAGAGAAGTCCTGAAATGCAGAGGATGCAGTCTTTCCAAGAAAGTCAACTACTTCCATTCCCTTGTCCCATTTTATTGACATTCCTTTAGAATGGGCATAGCCCAAATACCCCTAAAGACTAGGAGAAGGATCAACATAGGAGGAATAATAACAGAGAAGATAGGATTTAACAGAGGGTATGACTGCTGAATCATTATATTGATATTTCTTTTTCGTCCCCAGCTGGAAGGAAAAACCTGAAATTGGGAAACTATAACCCATACCAAACTCTGAAATCTGTTTTATAACTAATTGTTAAAATGTACTTTGAAAGTATTGCTTTTTTGCATAGATGCTATATTTCACAATAAATAATGTTTAAAAAAAGATCGCCATTCTGCATAAGCAATAATTTTTAGGAGGCTTTTTGCAGGCAGAACAGAGATATTCTTAGTAATACAACTGAATTTGGATTCTGTTGAAAATCTAAATGAAAAAAGACGGAGGATATTCTGCAATTTGTATTAAAGGCCTTGAAAAAGGAGGGAGCAATCATCCCAAGGCTTTGACTTTTATGTGGGGCATAAAAACAATCTTGCAGACAGTTCAAAAGCAAACAATAAAAGAAGAGGAGCTAGACAGAGGCAATTCTTCCAACTATGATTTCACCAAGTTCTTAGTGAGGAGAAACTGGATGCTGTTATCAGAATCACATCATGCATTAGCCAGGTACAGGAAGAAATATCTGCGGTCAACAGATACTTGTGCTGAAAATGTGTGTAGCTTTCACTATGCCCAATGGTTCTGTCCTTCAGGACTCATCAGTCTGTGATCTTTATGACATCTCAAGTTGTTCCCTTCCTTCAGGTCATGCTCTCAAGAGACAGAGCAACTGCAGTAACAGGTTGCACTCCAATGGCAGGCTACACTAGACAGCTGAATTCAGAAATCAAAGTGGACTCTGGTCTGATTTTTCTCTATCTGACATGGACTGAAGTGAAGATGACTCATGAATCCTCACTCAGACCTTCAATTGAAACCCTGGCTCTGCAACTTATTAGTTGGGGAACCTTGGAAAACCACTTAAGCTTTTTGAGTTGTTTTCTTCATTGATAATATGGGGAAAATAAAGACCTCATTTTAAGATGGTTTATTAGATTCTTGCAGTGAGGCCCATGGTAGGTGCTCAGTTACTTGTCATTATTATCAGCATTGTTATCTGATGACATCTGATTCTGCGGTCTAGACTTCCAGGACCAGTGAGTAAAAAAGCTGTGGAACATGGAACAAGTTTTTTCGATGGCTGCAGTGATGAGCAGCTCTTAGTTCTTTTAATAAGTATTCCAGCAGGTAACAAGCCTAAATGGAGGACCTCAGAGAAAAACGATGATAAAGCCTAATAAAATCTGTTTGGCTGTCTATGAGAATTGATCATCAATTTCCAGTTATCAAAAAAAAAGAGTATATTAACTAACCTCAGGATAGTATATTTGCATACTGTATGTACCTAAAATATATTTGTTGAGTGAATAATGGAAAAAAAATGAATAAAATCATTTTTTATAACTGTCATTTTCATGGGCTATTTTACTCAGAGGTCTGTGGCCGTATGAAACTTGCTGCTTCATAAATTCCAAAGAGAGAAATGGCTTCAGAAAGACTGAATTACAGTTAGTTGTTTATAAGCCTGACCCGATTTTGAGCCATGCGCCTCACTCATCTTTCCATCACTCATTCAACAACTATTTATTGGGTGCCTGTGAGTGCTAGGCACAGCACATGGAACTAAATTAATTAAAGTAAGTAATCCTGAGTAGAGATGCTTCCAAGTGGCGGTGTTATGCGTGTTTTTATTGTATGTATTGCATGTTTCAGAGGAAGAAAAGAAAAATTCCCTTGTTGAGAGAGATATCATTTTGTATGTGTGTGAACGATAAGATATTGCCTGATGCCACAAGGCTTACTATTACTTGGAGATGAAAACATTTTGAAACCAGAGGAGAAACGGACTGTCTTCAACTGGACCAAGGTAAGTATAAGAGGGAATGTGGCCCCAAATTCATATTTATGAAGAATTACTGAGCTGAATTATAAGTGAGACAAGCTAAACACTCAAATAAGCATGGTGACTAAGAAACAAGCAAAAAACCCCGTAATATTAGCTAGCTCTGTTTCATGTAAGCAGATTTTCCAATTTTGCTGATCTTATACCCAAATGAATAAAAGATTATTATGGGTGATGAATATCTTTACAAAAAAAATCATCTCCAGACAACTTTTAATGGCTTTTACTAAGGGGAGAGAGAAGTCTTTTCATGACATGTTACAAATAACTGGTAAGTTTTACCTTGCTTATATGCAAAGTGAGCATTAAACTAATGGTTATTTCAAGAAAAACTTCCATAATCATAGCATCAAAAGAGAATGAATAAAATTAATACTCAGCACATGTATGTTTTTAAAATATAGCAGTATATAGCTCATTTTAGGTCTCAGCAGGTAGAAAGACACCATATTAATCTTGCTCCAGGGATTCCTTTCTTTATTTGAACATTTATTAATACTTGTAGTAATTAGAGTTAAATAAAAATCTTATTTTGGCTAAACCCATTACTTTGAACTTAGGTTCATTTAAAATACTTAATTTTCACATATTTTGCTATACACAGAGGGTTTTTTAAAGAAAACTGGAAACTTCCAGTTATTATTCTAAGCACGTTTATAATAGGCAGTATAAATAATGAATTTCTTCATAAATTCTGCATATGCCAATAGGCAGTAAGTTAAAGACTAAATGGAATAGTAACTCGGTATGCACAATATTATTGGATATTTATAATAGAATGACTAGAATATCTCTACATAGCCCTAAAAATAGAAATGTCTATATATTCTAAAAACTGTTCAAAACATAATTCTAGTATTAAAGAATGGTATAACTCATCAGTATCAATTTATCAAGAAATTCTATTAGAATTATCTACTCATTCTGTCAATATATACTAGTTGCAAAGACAAAGTTATACTACAAGTCTAAGTTATTTCATTCTATAAAACAGAAAAGAACCATGGACAACCAAGAACCAACAAATAAATCAGAGAATAACTATGAAGTCTGTTGGAGAATCTTCATGTCTTCAAAACATTCAAATAGAGTCTTTTATCCCACACGAGATCAACAAAATAGTGGCAATATGGTCACTGCCTTGTCCTTCAAATATTTTTGTAATAATGTGTCCGACTCTGTTAGAAAGTTTCTGTGATAATATTTTGGCCAGTTTTACAAATTTCTTAATACAATGTTTGGACAGTAGTAGGTACCCAATAAATCACCGAATGAATAAGAGCCAGCAGTGAATGAATGACTAGTTTAAGACTCAGTGGCTTCCCAGTCCCAGGCCTGCCAGTAACTTCCATGTGATCTTGTGCAAATCATTTAAGGGATTTGAATTAGATGTACTTCAGGATGCCTTCAGCCCTTTGGACCTTCATTTTTATGACACCTACATTCTGACCAGGCTGCATGGGTATAAGATGAACAGAAACAGCAGGGGGCAGCAGAACACTTCCGATTTTATATTTGTAGTTCAAGCCACCCCTCAAATCCTGAGAAAGGTAATCTATTCTCATCTTTAAACAGCTTAAAAAAATCCACCTAAGGGTCTAGATGAGTGTCAGTGTCTTCGTTATTGACAGTCACAGGGGCTTATTTTGCAGGCTTCAAAATCAGATATGACTGGCAGGGTAAATTGAAGGCACCACAAGAATATTGCAGTTTGTCAAATGAACAATATATTCAAGGATGTTCTTACAAATGAAAATTAAAGCTCGCATCAAATAATGTGCTGGGTTTTTAATCTCTAAGCCCCCTTTCTAAACAGCTTCCTGATTTTTAGTAAAATCTCCATTTTACCTGCGGTTGAGATTTTACTCCAGGCTGTATTTCATAGAATGATGATTGCTGAATTAATGACCACGCATTAACCGCTGGCAACTCAAGTTACACGTCTACATGTCAAGATTTTTCAGTATAACCATGTTTGTTTTCAAGTAGATTTATACCTTTATTGGTACGCAGAATGGATTTTCTTTTTTTTTCAATTTCATGTCAGACGAAATAACATTGACTTAAGATAACCATGGGGGCAGTAAAAGGGGAAAAAAGCTGGATGCGAAGCAAGGCCGTGAGTAAATACATCTGCTACAATTCCTAAGGCAACAGCGCTGTCAGGAAGTATTATTTATTCATGTTTTCTTTAGAAGTTTCCAAGTTGCCACTGTATTCTGTGAAATGCTGAATGCACTGAAAACTGATCATGTGAGAAGCCCTTAGTGAGTTTACCCCGAAATACAACAAATGTCTCTCAATTTTTATGTAACACAGCTAATACGTTCTGCTTCTTGCATGAGAAAGAAAGGATGGAGAAAGGTTCACGAAACTTTAATACCGGTTGGAAAGCAATGAATAGGTTTACCTGCTGCAAAAAGCATGACGGCAACAGGTCTGTAGAAGCGCCTTCGAGATCCCACGCAGATAGAAATCAAACCCACCAGGAATGCAATGAGGATGATGGCGGCGCCGCCCAAAAGTAAAGCCAGAGTAGCAATCTGCCAATCTGGAAAGAAAAAAAAGAAAGTCACTGCTTTTAAGCAGTAAATCCTCAAAGAAGCCATAGAACCATGTTCAGTGGCCTTCACCTTGATGCGGCTAAACAGATCCAATATTAAGCCTTTGGGAGTTAAAATGTTTTGTAACAAATTGACATAACTATCCTCATTCAGCAAAAGCTGCCATGTTAAGGTCAGAAGAGTTTTTAACCAGGGGCTTGCCAAGCTTTATTTCCAAGGACTCTATTAAGCGTTCATGTTTATTCTGGTGCCCGTTTTGTGACCTATTCTCATTCTTATTACTATTTAATTTTTTATTAAGCTATAACATAAAGTTCGCAAATCTTAAGTGTACAAAGCAGAGAACCTGATGAATTTTTACTCCATTTATACACCCATGTAACCAGCAACCGGATTAAGATATAAAACATTTCCAGCACCCAGAAGTTTCCCTTGGGCCCCTCCCCAATCAATAGTCACCCTCCCACCCAAGTGACTGACTGATATCTATCACCACAGATTAGTTTTGCCTGTTCTTGAACTTGATATAAATGGAATCATTCAGTAGGCATGCTTTTGTGTCTGGCTCTAGCGTCTGTGATATTTATTTTGTGTCTGGCTCTTATGTCCGTGGTATTCATCCATGTTGGAATACGTGGCACTAGTATATTCATTTTCATTGCTGTCCTTTCTTGGGAAGCCCTTCTTCTCCCAATAAAATCCTATCTGCCTTCTTTTGCTGCTTCCATACTCAAGCAGCTTCTCCGGCAAATTAGCATGAAGAGGGTGTGCTGCTATTTTTTTCCCCCTTCTATCTTTTATTTCATTGCATTTTTACTGTTGTCTCCATCACCTCAGGACCATTTCAGAAATTAAGTGGTCCCAGGGAGCCAGAATGGACTCTGAATGGCTGCTCAGTCCCCTTCTTCATGCATGGAAACAGTGAGCACGTATTGACTGATTACTAGTCACAGCTTGCATACTATGGATACTTCAAAAGAGCCTCTCATGCACTTAGTGAAAGGTAAATTTCATCAAAATACACTTACATTTTTATTTTACAAAATAAAGGTATACAAATGGCATGGCAGAACACTGGCCCATTTTCTATCCCATAAGAAGGGTAGACTGTGCTCTTAAAAGATACAAAGTGAATATACGAAAGCACTATGCAGTTTAGGAAGCACCACATAAAATAATACTTAGAGAGCAGCATTCTTTAGTGATGGTTGTTTAGAAGTTCCAGGCTGCCTCTTCTTGCCCTCGGTATAATGTACGTGCAATGAATGCAAATAGTTTCTAATGTATGGTTAAATAAATTGTAACATAATCTACCCAAAGTCAAGAACTGGTAATATTTTGATCCTGCACTCTGAAATACACCCCCAGACAGTTCCAAAAGTGCACTCTCTGCCACTGTAGCATAAAGGATGAGTACAGAAACCTACCATACCCTAGGAGTTGTTTCTTTATACTTGCATATATTCCTGCCTCAAACAACCTCTTCCACATCCTCTCCTCCTCAGGAATTCTGGATGTCTAACTGGCACTGAACTAAAGCTAGCATTGCAGTCAAGGAAACAAACAAACAAGGGGAAAACAGCAAATGCACACTTCTTAAAATCTAAAGATGAATCACAAGAAAGTAGAGTGTATTTTTATGACATCTATCTGTGACAAAGCCATATAACTTCAAACAAAAGTATATCTGGCTTTCAACTAGAAGTTGAAAGGATAGCCATTCTATGGCTTTTATATTCTGTAACAACATGTAGCTTTGAATTAAAAAGCCAAAGGAGCAACCCTTTATATTTGGAAGTCTCTTAATTTCTTTGAAAAAGTTTATACCTACTACAATGATACGGTCCTTCAGCAGAATGGAAATTCTTCTGAAAACTTATGCATAAATTTAAATTTCTGAATAATAAATCAAATTGTAACTATATCAAAGGGTTTGGATAACAAAGAGAAGAATAAAACCATTCCACCCAATCATCTATGCATCCATCAAATTCCTGGAGAGTTTAAGAGAGCCTATATTGATTAATTTCTAGCTGGACCTTTGTAAAAAGCAAATTAGAAAATTTATAAAAGCAATTTCCCCCAAATTATTTTCTTTAAATAAGAGTTTTTAAATTACTGGCCTTGTTTAAATCAAGATGCAACTAAATATTCACTCAGCTTTAAAGGATTTTAAGGTAAAAGTATAGATGGCTTTCTCCCGCTAAGCTTTTCCTCAAAGCTCAACAGGCATAAAATACCACACATTTGACTATTCTCATTTTTAAACTAAAAATAAATACAGGAGTCAATGCTTAATCACTTTTCTCTTAAAAATCTAGCTAAAGTGCATTTGTTTATTTGCATGTGGTAAAGAGAAAACTAAGAAAAAGCCAGCAAAGTTTCCCTGTAAAGGGTGAGAGAGTAAATATTTTCCACTTTGCAGCCATGGATTCTGTTGCAACTACTGATCTCTGACCTGCCATGTGAAAAGGGCAATAGGCAGCATGCAAATGAATGAGTGTGGCTGTGTGCCAATAAAACTTTATTTACAAAAAAAATAGCTGGTGGGCTGGTTTTGACTGCAAGCTGTAGTTTGTCTACCATTGGTCAATATTTTCCATACCATTTTCAAATGTGGACCTTTTTTCCAGTAAAATCCTCTCAAACAATAAGTAAATAATGCAGCAAATCTGATCGATGAGTCATACAAGGTGAGGCTTATGCAATATAGCAACAGCAAACTGCAAAAGGAATAAAAATCTTAACCACCATGATGCTGAATTTCCTTAAAATCATAATAGTGGACTTTGTATGGAAAGCTAATAAAATGCAATAATAGAAGCCACCAGGAGAATAAGTTATTAAAGGGGACCAGAGCCTAATTAGGAAGAGAATCTCTTGTGGCATGGGAAATGATCCTAAACAGCAGATGAACACAATCAGCTCTGGATTTTCTTCGGAATATCCTGTATTCATAGTGCGAAGGTTGTGGCCAATAAGAAAACTATCATTTTGGATATAAAATCAAAAAGAAGAGTCACCGGCATCAGCACTGTTATGCTATGGGTATCCTTCACTCTGGTCTACCATCATAGATATGTCACTTTTTCAAACAGCGAAACTATTTTTTCCCCACCAAGAGAGACCAAGAAGGGGCCATGCATGCCATGGTTTGAGGCTATATCCTTGGCAGAGAGCGTCAAGTTTTGGAATTGCTGTTATCATACCCATTTGGATTGATTCACTCAGGCAGGTTGCCCAGGACCAAAGCTTTTTACATCGCTAACCAGTTCAACATCAATCAGCCAGTTGACAAAGTGCTGAGTTATGGAATCAAGGAGGCCCAGGGCACTTTTCTAGGTTCAGCCCTGGCCATTCTGGAGCTGAGAATACTGCTTGTGCTCTCATGGTGCTTTCAATAAACAACTAGAAACCACTCTCCAATAGGCCCAGCCTCAGAGGTCAGGAACCAATCACACTGACTGTGGCTAACTCAAATGGCCGGTTACCGTTTCCATCTCGCTCAATGTACAGTACATCTAAATAAGACTAGGATATGGTGAGTTAAATTAAAAAGGGAAAGATACTTTTATAGAGACCTCCTCATGGTCATTAAAATAGCAGACTGGGCTTCATGTTTATACAGATAAATAGCTATTTACTTACCAACCAAAGATGATACTAGATTTAACAAGGACATATGCATATAAAATGACCAGCTATATTTACTGGGCCTCTGGTGATTTTACAATAATATTATAATAAATGACCAGAAAACTTCTGCTTTTCTATTAAAAGGTTGAATGCCATGAGTACTTGCTATCCCATATTCAGTGCTTGCAAAACAAATTAAAATGTTAAAAATTTCCCAATTTTCTGCCCCATTTCTTCAAAAAAGTCGTGTCTTTTCAGTTCTCCTATCTGGTTAATCTCTATATCAATCTTAGTTCCCCAATTATAGGCCTCAGACCATTTAGTCAGATGAAGTGTTAAGAGACCTCAGAGATGTATTACTCTGCATTAGTTTTACATATTTCCAAAAATGATGTACTGATACTGCAGTGGAGCAGTGAACATAAACCAGCTCTGCAGAACAACTGTGGCCATGGTGCTGTTTTACAAATTGCAGTGCTCTGCACAATTAAAACTGGTCATTGCTCAATGTCAGGCCAGTTGATTTGATATCTGAATTTGGTTTCTGAAATCTGAGAGAACAGATACTCATCGGTTTTGAGGAAAGTATGGACATCCTTTGCCCATACAGTGGTGAGGGCTCAAAGGGCTCTGGATCTAGAAGGGTTGTGAGTCTGGAAACCAGACCCGAAATGAGGTTGCAACATCATATGTCAGGTTCCACTTAAGAGTTTTTTTTTGGCAAAATTAACACAGACACGTCGGAGGCATTGGAATTGCACTTCTGGAAGTTGAGGGTCAAGACAAGGGCATGTTTCTCTTAGAGCTTTTTCTAGCAGCTAAGAAATGTAAAGATGAACAGGAAAATATATATATATATATATATATATATATTGCTATATTCCACCCTGCGGTTACAGAATAAAATATGGACAGTTTCCATGTCAGAACGTTAAGTCCAATGTTAATATATAAAACTCAGGAACTAAATTCCAGTCCTCTTTCAAGGTGTTTTTATTAACTGGCACCAGAGTTTCCAATGTCTATAAATGCTTTAGTATTCTCCAGAACTGTGCTGACTTATATTAGCAGTTTAGTGCATGAGGCTGCTCTGAAATCACCACTGCATTATGAAAATTTTGTGGGCTACACTGTAACTACTCAGTTGCAGAATTCACATTGCCCTAAGGACGTCAAATGCCAAATACACTTTCCATTTTCAGGAAAGGCAAACTCTTAATGAAGATCCATTTTCCACACTTGCGCCAAGGTCAATGTACCACACAAGTGTCTAAAGCTCTCCTCTACCTATCTCATTTCAAAACCTTTAACTTGCCTAACACTGGCTAATTTATTTACCTCTGTAGGTATTGTTTATACACCACGATCAGTGTTACTGCATGTTAATCCCTGAGTACACAATTGCCACTACTTTTAGGAAATTAGATATAATTAAACAGCAATGAAAAAACAGATTTTTAACCTTATAAATTCAATTCTCATCATTTGGGTAGTATTTCCATAAATGAACTCTAATGTTTTCATGGATGATTCTCACTTTCCTGTAATTCTCATCACAAATAAAAACATTGCTTTCAATAACTTTGATAATTATGGCCTTACTTGTCAGATGTCTATTTTATATTTTCATCCTTGAACCCCCCCCCAAAAAAAAGGAAGCCATAACAGTGATCAAAATCATTCACTGGACAACCTGGAATTGTGATCTTACCTATCATCTTGGTATCACTCCTTGTAAGGTATCTAGCTAGTGCTCCCTAATTCATCCAAATAAATCGGATCATTTTCACTCATCCCCAGCAAACATTCAATTATTTTAAATACCTCTATTTGTTGCATATAGTTAGAGGAAAAAAAAACATTTAAAATTATCTTGGTGAGAACTCACAAAAGTTAATTCAGTATTGCAAACTCCCTACTGTATTTAAGGAAACAAATCAAAGCTCAGCTATAGAATAAGATTTCAAGCCCAATTTCCCAATTTATTCATCTCTTCAGCTGAAGACCATGCCTTTTTCCCAACTAGCTCACTTTTTCAGAAAGTATGGCATTTCACAATTTTCCTCAAATGTTAACTTAAGAATTTATTTTAAGAAGATAAATGTTATCTATTTCTGAGTTTGGATAAAAAGGCCATATCCTCAGGTATGAGGAATGAATCACACTGTTGCTTTTATTTTGTGTAAAAGGAAGGTAAAACGTGTAGATTTAATAGCCCAAACATTTCTGGAAGTATTAAATTATATACTTAACTTTAAGTTAGTCTGCATGTGGCAAATGAAGTGGAAAGTTGAAACCATTACAGAGGCAGTTTAAACTTTGTTTTCTTGGCTAAATTGCATTCTGACCTAAATCCGTCAGTGGTGCATTAATTTTCCACTACACCGTGGTGTAGACACAAACAAAGGAAGGCAGAGAAAAATTCAGATTCTAGTTTAAATAATTAAAATGACCGCCTCCGTTTTGAAACAACTGATATCAAAACTAATATTTTCCACATGCAAACAAATATTTGAGGCAAAGAAGTATTTGTGCTTTGTAAAATGAAAAACAACGCACACACTTGGGGCACCGTGCTGAGCAAAGTCAAATGGATTACTAAAGTAGCAGCTACTTCCGATTCCCATATTAACCAAGTTAGCAACATGATAACTTAGAGTTCTGCTCTTTAGGCCTATTCACAGAAAAAGACTGCGTGGAAAGCAGAGTGCCAACCTTGTGTTTTGCTTCATAAATGATCCTTGGTAACTGTCCAAATAGGTGATGCAACAACTCTAATGGGCCAAAGTCCTGGTCCATCTTGCCAAACTTTTGGAAAGTTCTGGATGTCCAAAATTTCCAAACAGGCTCCTAATTTTCAATCCACGACAACAATTTCACTCCAGCCCTTTGAGCTGTTTTGTATCAATGTTAGAAGAATACACATCCTTTTTTCTTTAACAAATAAGGGAACATTGTAGCTACTTCATAGAATTGTATCGTAGGAAATCTGGTGGAAATGTAATTTGTAATCCAAATACTATAACATATGGTGTTTTTTCCCACAAATAAAATTATTGTATACTGCGCTTAGCAGATCGCCTTGCTATTAGAGCACGTTTCAGTGTTTAGACAAAAAGAAAGACGCTATCATCTCTGATGACTGCTGTAATACTGTGTATTATATTAGAAAACTTTCATTAGCGTCTGATGGTAACTAATATTATCCAATGGATTCCAGTACTTCTCAACAGTAATTTCTTTTCTCGGTGATTCCTATAAAATTTTGATAAATCTGTTACACTGAACGTTGCTCCTTTTCTACCCTTTGAAAAAAACGTAAGTTAACAATTTGGAAAAGCAGGAAAGCAAAAAACCCACATCAGGACTCTGAGTGGATCACTTCCCTCTAAGCAACTAACAAGGTTTTGTGATGGCTTTATGGCAGCCAATGATAATAAGAGAGAAGGGTTGAAGAAAGACAGCCATCAATTAGCAAATACAGAGGGATGAAATTGGTAAACTACTACCCCACCAGCTTCCTGTTAGCAATCATTTTTAGGATATGGATCCCTTCTTAGAACAATCTGCAGAGGCAGACTTATATTTCCTCCTTTACAGCACTTTATACATTGATATTATTTCATTACTTAAAAAAAAAATCCCCCTCTAATATATTTGCTTCGCGAGGTCAAGAAATCATGTGTTTCTTTCATCGCTGTTACCCTCACCACCTATTAAGTAGTGCCTGGCACACAGATTGACTGGTTGATTTATGCCTGGATAATGTCTACTCCCTGTTAGGAAATCAATGAAGTTAACTCATTGGGTATATATGTGAAAAGAGGAAAACAGAGGTGAGAAGTCATTTCTATCTCTCTTTAAGTCATCTAGTGGTGCTAGAAATAGATTCCAGGTTGCATTCACAAAGAATTATGGGAATGTTTTGGTAAAATTTTGACTTAGGAGCCTTAAACATTACAGTAATTAAATCTCCTTCAATGAAAACTTGAATTATTTTGAGGATGAGCTTTTTTCTTTTATGCTGTATGGTGGGGTCATATTTCATTATTTTTCCATGTGACTATCCCGTAATTGCAGCACCATTCTGTTGAATTTTTGCTTGCTTGTTTTTTTACTTGTTTTTTTTTTGTGAAGTGCATGGACCAGGAATCAAACCCGGGTCTCTGGCATGGCAGATGGGAAGTCTACCACTGAACTACCCTTGCACTCCCTGAGCATGAGTCTTTGTATACACAGAAACTATGTGATTCAGGCATCACACTTCTATTTGTTGTTGTTGTTGTTTTAATCTTTTTGCTTATAAACATACATTTTGAAAAGACTAAATCAATATTTGTGACATTACCTTGAAATGTGGCTCGTTAAACCATCATTTAAAATCTCACAACAATTCATAAGCCAGTCAAGACAAAGATGATCTCCTAGATTTTATTTTCCTGGTTCTCTGGGAAACCATGGAAGCATCATTGTTGTAGATTATTTTTGTTTGTTTGTTTAAAGGAAGTCTTTGGTGCCAAAGGGAGGACTAGACTAGAATAGGATAACTGATGATCTACCAGTGTCTCAAAATCCCACATAAATTTAGCAGCAACTATGGTAAGGAAGGTGTCCTTTTCTAATTTTCAAGGGACAAGATCAGATACTTTGAAATTGATAGGATTTGATCGTCAGTGCCTTTGACATGTAACTGAGGGCGAAATGTTGCTTAAAGATAAATTAGTCTCTGTATATAAATAAATATATCGTTGTTTTAAAAAGCCAGAATGCAGTAATAGGTTGCTCTAGTGAAAATTTATACTAATTTATTCAATTTAAGAAACTTACATGGCAGGCTTCCACATATATTTAGAATTGTTTTTCGAGTTAAAATTAAGCAAGTATTTTAAAGTGCCCCATCATGAAGAACTTAAAGAAAAAAGCATTAATTTTTAAGGACTAGCTAGGATAACTGAGCCTTAAGTCCACATGTCAACTTAGCTAGGTTATGGTGTTCAGCCTGATTGTGACTGTGAGGGTATTCCCTGGATTTAAATAATTAGTAAGCTGACTGCATCTATGGCTGATTGCATCTACAATCAACAAAGGAGAATGCCTTCAACAATGAGAGCAGTCTCATCCAATCAGTTGAAGGCTTTAAAGGGTGAACTAACTACTTCAGCAGTCAAAAGAAGAATTTCCATCTCTACTTCAGCCAGCCAACTTCTCCTGGGGAACTTATCAAAACCTTCAGAGTTCCCAGCTTACAGCCTGACCTAAGAAATTTGGATTTGTAATTCCTATAATAAATCTGATAATAGCACACATACACACACACACACACATACACACTGTGGGTTCTATGTTTCTGGAGAACCCTGACTAATATGATAACAATATAAATTTGATGATGATAAATATATAAAACCTATTGACTTATCATTGTATGATTCAAGTATATCTCCTTGAAAACTCTCTAAACTCTATGTGCAATCAAATCATGGATGATAAACAATCTTATAAAAAGCAGACATCTATTTCACATGTAGTCTTAAACCACTTTATGCAAGATTCATATTATTCAGGGCGGGCCACGGTGGCTCAGCAGGCAAGAATGCTTGCCTGCCATGACAGAGGACCCGGATTCGATTCCTGGTGCCTGCCCACGTGAAAAAAAAAAAAGATTCATATTATTCAACAATCCTTCAAGCACCAAGAGAGCCTATCCGCAATAGGACAGGAAATTTTGAAACACAAACCTCCACAACTACTATGGCTAAGTGGAACTTTTCTATTGAATTGCTAACATTGTAACTTATTTTCCTTATCCATCGCAATAAATGGAATTGGACTAGATTGTTTTTAAAGCCTCTCCTACTCCAAATGTGCTAGGTTTCAATATATGGACAACTATCAAGAGAAAAATTGTTATGAAAACAAACAAGAAAAACCAAGCAACCAACCAAACAGAAAACTCTACAACTCCTATGAAATTTGGCTGCTGTCTGGAATTTAAATGTTGCAGTGTTCTTGTAAAGAGCACATCTCATTGAATGTGTCTACATTCAAAACTTTCAAAAAAAAAAGTAATCTTTTATCATGCAGCATGATTTAGGAGATTACAGAACAGATTCTTAATCAATTTTTGCCCTGGTCATTTGAGACACCAAACCAATGATGACCTAAAGCTTTACATACATACACACACACACATACAACACACACACAAAAGGGTTTTTATTTGTGAACAGATTAGGTTCTTGAGTTCATTTGATCCCAGATCCCTAGTGATGCCAAACAAGTGACAATCATTTAAGTTATGTTTGGCGGAAGGCAGCTTTCGTCCCAGCCTGACATTATTTATATGATAAATTCAAAGTTCTTAAGTAAAGCATATGTAGTTACTTTTGTTCTTTGGAGGCAATAAAGAACATATATTTGTGACTAGACTCCTGAGTGTCAGTCTGTATGCTCCAAAGATGATTCCAACTCTTATCCCACCTGCTCTTCTACAATGGGAAGTTGCCATGCCCCCATCAAAAGGCAGAGTCCATTTCCCCTCCCCTTGAATCTGGGCTTGCCATATGGCTCCTTTTTAGCCCATCAAATGCAGTGTAAGAGGGCGGTGTGACGGTGGCTCAGCAGGCAGAATTCTCACCTGCCATGCTGGAAACCCCAGTTCGATTCCTGGGGCCTGCCAGTGTAAAAAAAAAAAAGGCAGTGGAAGGAATATTGTGGTATTTCCTAGACTAGAAAGGCTGGTTCTCTTAGAACCTTCACTCTGGGGGAAACCATTCATCCTGTGAGAAGTCCAACTATCTTGAGACCATCATGTGAGACAGTCCATGGTTAGGCAATTCAGGGAGAATCTCAGATGAGCCCAGCTGCCCAGACATTCCCACCAAGGTGCCAAACCCATGAGTGAAACCATTTGGAAGACAATTCTGCAGCTCCAAATGATCCAGTCCCCAGATACTCAAGTCATCCTTAGCCAAGGCTCCCACACACCTTGGTGCACAGCATAATTAAATGGTTATTTTACACCACTAGCTTTTGGGGTGGGTTATTTTCCAGCATTAGTAACTGGAACACTTTCGGTAAAAACCTGTCTCTATCACCTATTAATTATGACCTTGGTAAACTTGTTAAAATCCCACGTCTCCTCAGTAATATATGTCGATAACTTTAACTACATTGCAGGTTCACTGTGACAGTGGGAATAACTGAGGTGTTTGGCCTGCAGTAGTGTTCCAGAAAAAGTAACTATTGGATAATTGTTGTGTGAGCATGATCTGCCAAGAACAACATTAAATGCTAGGTAATGAATAATAAGATTTAATCTTGACTGTATGAGACCAAAGCAAGAGAGATTTATTTCGTGCAAACACTAAATTTTCTGCAGCACATAATATAACTCAATTTGTCTGGATAGATCATTTAAACAACCCAAACTACACGGAGCCCAGAATGGGAATGAGGGCTGGTAATTCTGTATAGCTTAACGTAATACCCGGATACATCCAAGACAGCCTTAGGCAGATAATTAAAAAGTATTGGCAAAGTCTCTTGAGGGACTGGAGAAAATTATAGAACTATTAAGCTATACCACCAGGGAAACACCTATACTATCTCAAACATTAAGGATTCCCATGTCAATAGGCCAAGGTCTTGATCTTGAGGCTTGCTCTTGTGAAACTTATTTCTGTAGCAGAGAAGCTAAGCCTACCTACAGTTTTGCCTAAGAGTTACATGCAGAAAACCTCTTTTGTTGCTCAGATGTGGCATCTCTCTCTCTTCCTGGCACCATGGGATCAACAATGCCTCTCTGACCAAAAAGGAAAAAAGAGATGTAACAAAATCAGGCTAAGAGACTTTAGATAGTGTCGAGATGCTATTTTGAAGGCTACTGTAATGTAAGCTTCAGCTAGGTATCGCCAATTACTACAATTTGCCAAACACCAGCCAAAACGATTCCTGTTAACCCTAAAGAACACTTAGGGCTCTGTCTGAAACTCTACAAAATTTCCTGCACTATGATTACTTTCCAGAAACCTACGACCTCCAAATGGGTTTCCAGGCCAGATAAGTCCTGAAACCCAGAGGGCCAGCCTCTCCAGAACATCAACTAGTTCCATTCCCCTATCCCCTATTATTAAAACCCTTTCCAACATGAAAAACTTAGAATGGGCATAGTCCAAATACCCCTAAAGATTGGGAGAAGGATAAAAGGGGAAGGAGGAGTTACAACAGAGAAGATAGAATTTACTACATGAGTATGACTGCTGAATCATTAAATTGATACTTCTTTTTCATCTCCAGTGTCCTGGAGCAGCTAGAAGGAAAAACCGAAAATTGTGGAACTGTAAGCCATATCAAACTCTGAAATCCGTTCTGTAACTACTTGTTATAATGGACTTTAAAATTTATTGCTTTTTTGTATTTATATCATATTTCACAATAAAAAATGCTTAAGAAAAATATAAGATTTAAAAACTGGTGAGAACAATGAGAATTAAAGAACTGCCTTCATGAAAAAAAACAGATTGAATCTTGAAATTAACAAAGTACATTATTATTCAATGCAAAGAATCTACACAAATTAAGAAAAGTCCTCAATTATTGATAAAAATACTTACTTTTTGTTTGTTTTTCTGAATACATAACGAGGAAGAAACATACCCCTAATGAGCAGGTGCTTTCCTATATGTATCTTCACAACAAACTTTTTGAAGAGGTCAAGGAAGGTGTATTGTTACACAATTGTGAGGTGGTCAAGTTTGAGTCCTTTAGTATCCAAGCCTCATGTATTTTTCATACTACTCTGCCTTGCTATAGTTAACACAGTTCACATAAAAGTTGGCTGGGTATTTAAGTACATATTCCAGGGACTGTACTTTGAAGCATCAGATCCCTACAATGTGTAACTATGTCCATTATCAACAATCCCTTTTGTACATCTAGTGGCACTGGATATATTCATGGCCTTTCTAAGTAGCTTTGCTATTAAACAGAAACTTGAAATTTTACGCTTAAACACAACCTTGAAATTTATGAAATGTTTTCCTGACAGCAGATGAAATTTACCGTTGGCTATATGCTTTTGTTTGTTTGTTTTGGTTTCAAATTTTTAATTAAAGTCAGGCTTTCACACACCCATCAAATCTCTTAGCTGCCAAAGACCGATCTAAGTGGCTCCCCGGAGACTGTAATCCATCTATAAATGTGAGCAGAAGAGGAATTCTACTTGCTTACAAAATTAAAATGTCCCTTGGAAAAGTAAACCTGGGGAACTTAAAAAGCTAGGGCAATTTTAAAAGAAAATCATGGTGAAGATCTTGTTATACCTGTTTTTCCCTGAGAATGTTTTCATGCTAACTGGTATGCTGTTAATTTTCCACCCATTTTTTTCTCTTTTTATGCTATTTAGGTTAAACAAAATTGCATTTGCTCTATTTATGCTGTTTTCAAGGAAGCCAGAAGACGGTATAACTGTAGATACCCCTAGGCTAGCTGAGTTATTTGTAAACAAGCGTCAATATCACCTCATTTCAAGCAACAAGCTGAACCTTTCCTGGAGGAAGCAGCATTATGAGCTTTCTCAATGAAATTGTTTCCCAGTTAAGGTATGGACTCAAAATATGAGAGCCAATATCTGTCTGAACTCAGAATCACTGCATTTCAGACTTTCTAAATTTGCGAGTGTTTAGGAAGTTTGGTTCATCTTAAACTACCATCTAAGATAGATTTTCTTATAATGCCTTTTCAAGTGGATTTTTATACTACAGTTAAAAAAAATGAGCTACATACAAAACCCTTTAAAAGAACCTCTTATCAATGGATAATAATGTTCACCTGTTATTAGCATAGGGTGCCCTGCCGTTTCAAAACTGCCAGTGACTCATGTTACAAATACAGCTATTTTTAGGACAGTACATGAATGATGTTAACAATAATCCTTGAAAAAGGCACTAACTATTGAAGCAAGGATTTTGGGGATTGAAAGATGGGTAAATGCATTTGATATATCCCCAAACCTCCCCAAACTCTCTAGTAAAATGTGTGCATTTGGCCATCTGCATGTCCTGGCTTTTTGGCTCAATCAGTAAATCATACTGACTTCAAACAGCAATCTGCTTTATATGACATATCTATATGCTTATAAATTGTAAACAAGAATTGTAAAATCACCCTAGGGGTTATACAATATAGCCCGTTGGATGTGGAGTTGAAGGCATCAGGATTTTGTACACACTTAACCCATGCTATTTGCACTAAGGATTCTCTTGTAATTGTTATGACTGTGAAACCCTAACAACTGTATTTTCAAAAAAGTTATCAAAATGAAATGTGACTAGGCACAAGTCTAAAGCATTTTATCATCTTTTTTTTTTTTTTTTAAGATTTAAGATGTATTAAGAGGCTGCCAAAAAAAAAAAAATGGTAGTGGGGAAAACTATCCTTAACAAAAAAAATTCCATGGCTGCAGCCATGTGGTATTCTAAACTTCCTAACATGCATATTTTATTATTTTTTTCTTTTTTGTTTCCACCACGAATGTAATAGTCAGCCGTTCTCTCATTTGTCTTTTTGGAAACTTTTCAGCTTAGAGATGAGGGCCTGGACTGTCTCCCATCCAGTGAATTGGGGCACCAGGGAAAATTTTGCCTTCCGGCTGACTTGACACCGGGATTACTGGTTCATACTAGAGGTGCTGACGCAACCTTCAATACACCAGGATGACACAGAGGCATGGCTCTGCTTTCACTTCAAACCATAAAACGGGGTATAAACAGCAAACGAAGCATATTTGGTGTCTAAATTACAATGCAGCTTTCAAAATAATGGTCGAGGGGAAAGTTTCACTAGCAACTGGGCCTAACTAGGGCATAATGTTCAGGAGAAACATTCCTGAAATTTCCCTTCTGTAAATACAAGCTTGCTACTTCATGGTAGTTTTCATTCTAATTAAGACAAAGGCTTTTAATTAAGCCCTGAAGATCCTGGTAAAAGGCCTTTGGTAAAACTGTCTTTGCTAGAGCCTCCGAAGATAATTCATTTTGAGACACAATGAAGTGGATCTCCTAAAATGATCAGAAAAAGCCATCTCCTTCCCTGCTTTCTGCAGCTCCATACAGCAAGCAGATTGGAAAAAGCTTTCAGGCTGCTTGGGAAAGACAAGAAAAGCATTGCTGGTTTCGGTTCAGGCTTCTCTCCCTTCGTTTCCCAACACTGGTGGACAGAAGCCTCAAGTCCACATAACATTTTAAGAAAGAGGATCTTTGTGAAGAGAAGACACAGAGCAGTTTTTCTATATTTTGTTTCCTTTCCTGACCCCTCCCTACCCCCCAACCTTGGAGAGCAAAAATGAACTGCAACTATATAAAGACACTCAAGAACTTGTTCCAAATAGCCTGGAACAAACCATCTCTACTTTATCCATCCCCTCTACCCCATCCCAGACATTTGCTTATGAACTCTTTTTTTCTGGGTTGAAAACTATTTTGCAAAATGAAACTAAAGCTGACTTTCAGGAACCCAAAGAGAAATAAATGCGGGGGAATGAGTTTCAGCAAATGGGTAGAAAAACAAACAAACAAACATACAAAAAAAAAAAAAACCCAGAAACTTGCAAACCTTTCATTTCTACCTTGCAGAATCCTATTACCACTACATTTGCATTAAGACTTTTTCTTGCTTGGGGGGCAGTGGGAAGCTGAGATAAATGGCTCTGAAGGCAATTAAGGAAAGATTAGCAAACCATGGCATACTGCAAGACAAACTGGAGCAGGCTTCTCCCTATTCCCCACATTCCTGGCCCAAAGAAAAGGATAATGGCCTGAAAAGAAAGTAGGATTTGAAGCTGGTTTCTCTAACCTATCTGAAAAGGCTTTATGCAATCAGGGGGGCTATTATTTCAGAAGACAGTGAGAATGGGGCAAAAGATTTACGTTGCCAAGGAGACCTGCTGAAGCTGGCATCTCTACATAAATTTCCATTTCTATTTGAGAGGGAAAAGAAAAGACATTTTCTCCAAAGTTTATTTGGATCCCCTGATTACTGAAGAAAGGCATTGCATAGATTTATTTTATCTTTAGTTGTAAACAACCAACCCTGAAAGAATTAAAAGGCCTAAATGTTGACCTTCTGCTGCCAGACCCGTCCCCTCAACAGTGAATTAGAGAACAACGCCCAAACCCTTCAACGGGAATTTTGAAGTTAATATTGAAGAAAAAGCCTTTAGTAAACAGAAAATTAAAGTTACGGAGGAAACTTAACCAAGGGAACTAATCTTTCATAACAAGAAACCAAAGACAAAGGCAAATCAGATTCTTGTGGCTTTTGTGCTATTCCAACTTTGTTGGAACTTGAAACGTTTCCGTAAAGCTTTATAAATAGTCCCAGAGAAGACATGAAACTGTCACAAAGGAATTTAACGAGTTTCTCAGGGGTGTGCATGTGTGTGTGTGTAAAATCACTACGAAATCAGGGGCAGGTCCTCTCCCTTTACTTTCTTTCTCTGCTCTGACACCAGCAGTTGAGGGATCAAGATTAGAAAGGAAAGGTTTGCAGCAAGAAATAGTTGGCCAACTTCTACCACGGAGGTAACTGAGGCGCTAGAGAAGGTAACCGGGTCAAGAAGGAAGTACAACAGGAAAGTCCCCGCTGGAAATGGTAGTTCTGGGCTACCTTCTCCTGTTCACCAGAGATATCCATTTGCAGCTTCTAGACCTGGTGAACTGGTTGATTAAGCCACAACTTTCCAGACATCTGGGAGTAGCTTATGCAGAAGAGAAAGGTCTGGCAGAGAGGGGAGGCACTGAAGGTGGGGGAGAAGGCAACACACAACCAACCACCACGTTGCCCAATAAGGAAATGAAGCCGGTCCCTATCCCAACTCTCCATAATCCCTCAAAAAACCCAAGCAAATGAAATCCAAACCAAAACTCGCTGGGGAAAACCCAGATGAGATGGAGTAGAAGAGGCAGAAACCGTGGGCACTGAAAGGTAAACTCAGGCAAATCCCTCCTGGAGAAAGCAGGGAGAAAACAGAGAAGAATGGGGAGGGCCGAGCAGAGATCCCACGGCGTCTTGGTGGAGTTGGGGCGTTTTTCTTTTTAAACGGGGATGTGGAAGGCATTGCATTTTTAACGCAGCCACATGGTTCTCGCCCTAAATTATAACAATTACCAAAAATAGCATATGTGTTACTCCAGAACGGAAGGAATGGCCAGGGGAGGCGGGAGAGGGCGTGGGACGTCGCTTTAGGTTTTGGAGACCGCGATCGGAGAGGGGACAACGGGGTGTCTGTCAGGGAGGCGGCCAGCGCCCGAGATCGGATCCTCGAAGGGCACGGAGGGGGTGGGATGGGCAAGGGTGGGGAACACAGAAGCGGGGAGAGGGCGGTGGCTGTCCTGGGCAGCCAGGAGCGGGAGGCAGGGGGTCGCGGCGCGCCGGGCCCTCACCGCTGCTGAGCGTGGACTCGCAGTGCCAGATGTCCAAGCTGGCGGGTTTCCGGCAGGACTCCCACAGGGACAGGTAGTACTGGTGGTCGGCCGTGACCCAGGCCGGGCTCAGCACGGCCCCCAGGTCCAGGCACAGAGCCAGGAAGATGCACACCAGCCCGACCAGCTTCAGCGGGGTCAGCACCGACACGCGCACCTCCTCCATGCCGCTGCCCGCCGAAGCCATGCCCGGGGCGCCGCTGCCCGCCGGCCCGGCAGGAGGCTAGGACTCCAGGCGGGTCCCGAGAGCGGAACACCCGACCTCCGATGGAGGGAGCAGCCGAGCGGCCGCGCGACGGAACTCGCTCCCTCTGGGCTCCGCGCGCCTCCTACCGCGCCGCGCAGGTAGGTCTGCGGGGCGGGGAAGGGGGACGGGTGGTCGTCGGCAGCCGCAGCGACGCCGATTGAGCCGCGGACCTTCACCGCCGGCTCCGCGCCGCGCTCTGCCCGCGCCCGCTCCGCCCCCGGCGCGGCCCGGCTCGCTCCGCCCCGGCCCCTCCCCGACCCCTCCCCTGGCTGCGGGAGGCGTCGCCGAGCGGGGAGGAGTCGAGGGTCCGCGCGGAGGCGGCGTCGAGCTCGGGCTCAGGGCACCGTGGGCTCGCGTCCGCCCGGGTCCGCCCCGCCCCCTCCCCGGCGCTCTCGGAGCCGGTGCCCTGGTTCTCCCAGACCCCCAAGTGCTCGGCGAGCGCGGAGCTATGCACCCGGTTCTCCCAAATCCCTAATGCCCGGCGCGCGCGGAGCCGGCGTCCCCTGACCCCGGATGCCCGGCGCGCGGAGCCCCACCCGAGCCCGCTGGCCCGAAGCAGCTGCACGGGGCAATTCCTCGAAGATGCCAGGCCCCCTGGGCGGGGGATGGTGGCTCGGGCCGCACTCGCTGCGGGTCGCCTCGTTTGCCCTCCAGTTCCGTCACGTGGGTTTACTCTTCTTAGCGAGCAGGGAGTGGTCCTTTTCTAGGTGTAAGATGTTGATTCCTCCTAGATTTCGACTCTGGTTGTTGGAGCAAGGAAAGGTGCTCTCTCTCAGTGATGTAACGACAGCCCCTGCCCCTGGCTGATTTCTCAACGTGAGGAGCTGAAGGAAGGAGAAAAGTGACTAAAGGCATTTCGTTCTCTCTTTTCAAACCCCCGAAGGACCTAGTTTCTGACCCAGGAAATCGCCCCCACCCCCATCCCCGGTGTTTCTTGTCTCCTTACTTTGCCCCCTTGCTTGCTGCCGCTTCTATTCTTTGGGTTCGACTCTTTTGCGCCTCCGGTGTGTGGCGTTTGCTCGGGAATGTTAGGCACTAAAATGGAAAGGAGAGCTCCGGAAAGCGAAAAGTAAACCTTATTTGCATCACCGCAGCTCTTTGGTTGCGTGTTTGCTACCGCCTGTGTTCATTCCGCTTTGCAATATACCAAGTAGCATCTGAGTCCCTCTCTGGGTATTAAGTTTTCCCTGTCCCCGCAGGAACTAGCCCAGGATTCCGCGTTGGAAAAAAGACACTTTTTTTTTTTCCTGAGTGGAAAACTAACCCATCCACAAATATTTATTGAGCACCTAATGTGGGCTCCGGGCAAAGGAGCCATCATAATACGACATTGTCCCCGGTCTTAGGAGACCCTGTGTGGTTGTTGTTTTCTATCCGCGAGGACTGTTGAAATTGAAGTTATGTGAATTATTAGCCTGTGATTGGCGGAGTGCTATCTGTCTCCTGTATCTTTTTTATTACTTTCCATCTTTCCTGTGAGAGAAGTGTATTGAGCAGGTCACTTGGGGGGAAATGTTCCCAGATCTCTCACTATCTGGAAAATCTGGTGGAAACTCTAAATAATCGTTAAGATCTGAGCAATGGACGAAAGCCCTCACCCTTTTCATGACGCCCATCCTCAAGAGTGAAGGTTTTTATACTTTTTGCAGATAACAAGCCTGTTCCGTTTAACGGCTTTCCATGAGGTTGAATACATTCTGACGAAGCAACATTTTGAATGCAAGAAACAATTTAGGTAGTGTCAAATTACTTGACAATAAGAACCAATGCAAAGTGAAATAAAGACCCGTGGTTTTCCTAAAGAAGCTTTGGAAACCTGGAAACTGGCAACTTTTTCCAACTCTTCAATCGTTATCATGATAATGACAAAGAACCTTAACTAAAGAATGCCTAGAGCGATCTGAGGTCCTAATCCCCTAACTTTCCAGTAGGCTTCTCAACCTCCCAATTTAAGAGAAGCCTAAGTGCTTCTCTTGAAAACAGTTCCTAAGGAACAGTAAAAAGTTAAAAACCAGAGGATTAATAGGGGTGACCTAGGTTTGTGATATTTTTTTACCCGGATTCATATGCATGGTTTTATAATGTACGTTCAAATATATCTTTAAGAGAATCTCTTGGCTATGTTCTGAAAGTTATAAAGAAGTCTTTTTTTTTCCTCCAGGTTCTATCACCTTCCCTTCAATATGATCCATTTCCAATCAGCCAGCCAATGTTTTTCTTCACTTTGTTCCCTCCAATTTAGTCTTTCTAACCCCCCACACGCCTCCCCCCCATGCCAACCTCCCACCCCGCTTGCTTCACTTCGTTTTTCTGGCTTATTCTCAACTACTTACTCAATTTACTCCATCCTTCTTTGTATGGCCTACAAAACTGTGTCCATGCTCTTTCCAAAACTCGCAAAATAAAACCATTTTTAAACAACGACAAAAAGCCAACTTTTCCTACAATACTCATTTCCTCTCTTAATCATTTCTAGAATTTTCACAACGCAATATGGATTGAGCATCCTTAATCCTCAATTCCAAAATACATAACGCTCTGAAAGCAAAAGTTTTTTTTTTTTTTTTTTTTTGTAATTTTATAGCAAAACTCTTTGGGTGGCAAAACCTAATTCAAACTCATGTGAGGCCATTTATGGTTTTGATTTATCCCATTTCGTGTGAATAAATATGCATCCCCAGATTCTGGTGTGTGTGTGTGTGTAATTTACATCATATGCACCCTAGTACCCTTCTGAATTCCTCAATACCTCGGATGTTTCAAATAAGGGACAGTGGACCTGCATTTACCCTAAAGATGGGAAGAGCAGAGTGAGGGATTCCAACAACTAGCAAACATTGAATGCAAACCCTTCCTGACCTTGTTTCCAATCCACTTTGGTAGACCAATATGTGCGTCTCAGCCCCACCTCCCAGCCACAGGGCTCTCAGTTTGGCTGTTATATCCTGAGCTAACTCCCAATTGATGATTCTCATTCTCCTTCCCAGCCTTGTAACTCAAGATCCATTGGGGAAACACTTCTCTTGGTTTGGATACTGGGACTCTCCTACCCTACAATCCCACAGGGATCTTCTGTCCCTTCAAGTGAAATCTGGCCAGATTGCTAAAAAGGGTAAACCCCTTCCCTGCTTTATTTTTCTCCCTGGCATTTGCCAGGCTACATATTTTACTTATTTGTTTTTTCTGTCTCCTCCCACTTAAGTCCCATGATGGCAGGACTATCTTTGTCTGCTCTGTTCTCTACTCTATCCTTAATTGCTGGCACATAGTAGTTGCTCAATAAATCTCTTTTAGTATTACTATTTTTTGAGAGCTCAGTGTATGAAGAGATGTTCCCCATCTTCTCTAGTTTCTCCCTTCACAATATAGTCTGATTTGGGCTAAGTTTTTAACTTAAAGCTAATAAATTACCTTGGATTTATTTCCTAATACATCAGGAGAGAGGAGAGGGAGGCAAAATGAGGGAAAATATGCATGGTTAAACAATGCATATCTGTGCATTAGACCTAAACTTCAATGTCAAAACGAAGAAAATAAATTCTGGATGAAAAAACTTAGATCTATAACAGAATTTCTTAAAAATTGTACAGTCCAGGTGTTCTAGTTTGCTAACTGCCAGAATGCAACACACCAGAAACGGAATGGCTTTTAAAAGAGGGAATTTAATGAGTTGCTAGTTTACAGTTCTAAGGCCGAGAAAATGTCCCAATTAACACAAGTCTATAGAAATGTCCAATCAAAGGCATCCAGGGAAAGATACGTTGGTTCAAGAAGGCCGATGAAGTTCAGGGTTTCTCTCTCAAGTGAGAAGGCACATGGCGAACACAGTCAGGGCTTCTTTCTCAGCTGGAAGGGCACGTGGTGAATACGGCATCATCTGCTAGCTTTCTCTCCTGGCTTCCGAGGCGTTTTCCTTCTTCATCTCCAAAGGTTGCTGGCTGGTGGACTCTCTGCTTCGTAGTGTTGCTCTCTCTGAATCTCTCTCTCCAAAATGTTTCCTCTTTTATAGGACTTCAGAAACTAATCAAGACCCACTCAAATGGGTGGAGACATGTCATTCCCTAATCCAGTTTAACAACCATTCCTGACTAAATCACATCAACCAGGGAGATGATCTCATTACAATTTCAAATATACAGTATTGAATAGGGATTATTCTACCTTTATGAAATGGGATTTATATCAAAACATGGCTTTTCTTAGGGGGCATACTTCCTTTCAAACCTGCACACCAGGGGAGAAAAATATGTAAACAAATTGTCTTTTGTACTTTGATATACTGGGCTAACATCTAGGTACTGGGTTGGAAGTGAGGCGGGAGGTGGCAACAGAGGTATAGTGGCATGGGTGCACCATGAAAATTGCAGTCATAGAACTCTGATGTATGACTCTGTATGAGTTGGGTAGCCAGAGAAAGGCAGACTGAGCTCACTCCCTGGGCCTGGAAATAAAGCAAGAGATCAGTCAACTCTCTGCTTGAAGCAATGAGGCCAGAAGAATGGGGCAGCCAAATTGAAAGAGAGGTCGGATTGAAGGGATTGGGAAGTCCATCATGGAGGTGGTAATGGAGCATGCTGGAGGCAGAGGGTGTGGAAGAGATGGGGAAGGGTGTGGCCCAGACTTCCAATGTATTTTAGGAGAATAAAGAGGAGCTGATATCACACTGTCAGCTCAGTCTGCCAGCAAGAGCCCCTATTTTATGTTTGCTTAGCTGTGGAAATGTTCAGCTACTAAGGTTCTGTTGTTTAGGAGAAGCAAGAGGGAACTTGGGAAGAGCATAATAAGCAGCTGTTTTTGGTAAAGAGCCCAGCGAGTTTCAGACACTGCTTGAGTCACTGTTCTTGTCACTGTCACAGCAGCCACTGGTCACTGTCGACCTTAGGACCCTTTTTAGTTGGGGAGTGGGGAGGCAGCCAGTTTTCCTGAACCAAGACTACCAACCCTATAGGGGAGGCTCTGTCCATCAGATGCAGAGCCAGGCAGCTGTGTTCCTTTCTTTGGGCATCTTGTCCCTGCTCCACAAAGGTCTTCCTGCGCCTTGGAGCTCTGTCATTGGGACTATGTCCATTCCTGTAGTTAGATCTGTTTGCTCTCCAAGAAGAAGAAATAAAAGGGAAAACCAAATTGCCTGGAAGGATAAACAGTAAAGCCATCATTAAAAGATTAGAAATACCTAGCAAATGTTTTTCCAGTGTAACATAATTACTTCTGTAAAATACTTCAGAAATAAGAACCAATGAAGAGTACTTTGGAGGTTTATTCTCTTTACTCTATTTCCATTCTTGAGACCCATGCCAGAAGGACTCTGATATGAGTGAAACCAATGTATAATGAGTCCTGCCTGCTTTGTATGATAATTCATGAGGCCCAAGGGAGTTCCGGGCCATGGTGATTTCTGTATTGCATTATTGAGATTTCTTGCTGCTTAGAGTTCTCACAAGTAACTCTGACTAATAATTGATGTTTCTGGTTTTTAAAAGAATATTTACAAAAATTAAGAACTCCACATTTAAAAACCCAATTCCATCATTTTCTGATGTCTTTCCTGATTTTAAAAGGTATCATTTTGTTGAATCAGTTATATTTAAGTTGATCAGAGCACATTTATTGTTCACATGTCATGTCGATGTTTTTATTTCAAGTTAATTATTGCTTCCTAATAGAACCTACGATGCTAATAATTCACTCACCCACAAAGAACGGAGGTAAATCATGCAATTGAAAACACTAGAGGACACTAGAGGGGAAGTGTGGGGGGTTGAAATTGTTATGTACTACAGAAAGGCTATTCTTTTAATCCGGTCCTATTGTGAAGACTTATTGTGAGTGGGAACTTTTGATTACGTTGTTTCAATTGAAATGTGACCCACCCCATTTAAGTTGGATCTTAGTCCTTTAACAGGAGTCCTTTGTGAGAGGATAAAAGACAGAAAAAGTCCAGAGAGTTCGGAGATGCCCCAGAGAAGCTGAGAGACAAAGATATACTCACAGAAGCTGAGAGAGCCACTGAAGCCAGAAGCTGAAAGCAATGAAGCTGGGAAAGAAGAACCAGCAGATGCTGGCCATGTGCCTTTCATGTGACAGGGGCATCCCAAATGCCTGCATCCTTTCTTCAAGGAAGGTATCTTCCTGTTGATGCCTTAATTTGGACATTTTCATGGCCTTAGAATTGTAACTGTAAGCTTATAAATCCCCATTGTTGATAGCCAGTCTGTTTCTTGTATATTGCATTTCAGCAGCTTTAGCAAACTGAAACAGGAAAGATGATTTGTTTGGAATAAATATGGTTATTTTAATGAAGAAGTGTAAATCAGATGTTCAAGGGGTAAGAATATGTAAAAGTTAGAACATTCCAGTGAGAATTTTAGATATCTTCCTCATCATTTCTGTGTGCTTATGTCCTTAATGATAATCACCTATATGCACGTATCTCCCTCCAATTTATATTGCATTTGCATTCAGATATAGCTATATGGAAAAGTGAAGACATATCTGGGCTTCAAGCACATCATGACTGCATTTCTATTAGTTTTGTTTCTTTGTTTCTACAATCACAAGTTGACGCTTTTGGTTACCGTGAAGCAAGTGCAAGCCTACTGAAAGATTTCATCCTGGTCAAATTTTAGCTTATCTTGGGCACCATGAACATGATGCATCATTTCTATATCTCTTGTGGAGTTTCCTGTGCTTGCTGAACTAAATTTAAAAAGCCTCAGAAATGGCAACCCTGGTGTGGTAGTTTGGAACTGTATGTACTGCAGAAAATCATGTTCTTAAAGCTAATCCATTCCTGTGGGTGTGAATCAATTGTTAGTAGGATCTTTTGTTAAGACTGCACCTGTTGTGAACCATCTCATTCAGGATGGTCTTAATCCTCTTACTGGAGTCATTTATAAATGGAATGACTACGGAGAGAGAAAGGAAAAGCCATAGAAGCAAGAAGCTGAAAGCAAGGGAAGCCAGAAGAGAAGGGATATACCAGCAGATGCCTCCATGCGCCTTGTCATGTGGCAGAGGAGCCCAGGACTGCCAGCATCTAGTCTTGTGGATGCTTGAGTAATACATTCTCATGGCCTCAAAAGTGTAAGCTAGTAGATTCCCATTGTTTAAAGCCAACCCATTTCATGGTATCTGCTTTGAGCAGCCTAGAAAACTAAAAAACCTGGGTAGCTGAATATTTTGGTAGGATGAGCAGGTTTAGTTTATGCTGTCTGGAGTTCGAAGGGACTAAGTGCTGAACTGTGGCTTAGGTGTTAACTTGGGCACAAGCCAAGGAAAAGTAAAGACAGAGGGAGCTTAGAAATCACCCTGGGGACTTGTATGCTTGCCCTACTACTGCTCATCTTGGAGCTCAATAGTTAAGCTTCATCTATGACTTTAGATTTTTAGTCTAAAGCCATTTTTGTTCATTTCCTTATGAATTTTCATAGAGACAGTTTTCATAGAGACTTTTTACCTAAGGACAGTTGAATGAAGATACTTGTGGCTAGATGGATAAAGTCTGAACAATGCCTGCTTAGACCCCCTCCTCATGTTAGAGGGCAACAGTGTTAGTTTCCCATCTCAAAAACTGGCTGTTCCATGATGATTTGCGCTGTTTTATTTTCTGCATTATGCTTATTTTTTATAAGATAGACTGTCTCAGAACTGGTGTAATTGGGAGCCTTCCTCAGTGTTCTTCTGACAGGGACTATGTATGTAACGTCAGAAAGTTTTCCTCCATTAGAGAGCGTAAATCCCCTCTTTCCTTTGTGGCCTGAAGGACTCACGTGAGCAATGGGGAAAAAAATGAGCCCCAAACTCATACATCTCAGTTATAGGGATGGTTGTAAGTTAATTGAAGGAGAGGCAGAAATTAAAAAGGATTAAGTAGAAAGGGTACCTGGAGCAATTTATACTCACACTTCCTACTAGAAGAATGCTGCCGAGCTATTTCTCTCTAGAGTTTCGAAAAGGTGGTCTTAAATGTCAGCAGTGCTAGGGGACTGAGGCTAGTGGAGAAAAGATCCTCTTAGGAATTTCATTTCAGTGCAGCTTTCACCTCCAGATTCACCTTTTTAAATTAGTCTGTAAAGTGAGTGAGTAGTACTGCATGATACGTCAGCAGTCTGTCAAGATTCAAAATGTCAGCTCCTTCAGGTCCAAACAAATGTAGGTGGAAAAATACCAGAAGGATATGAAGATCCGCGTGCTGTGTTATCTCATTCCTTTGTCTTCCCTGAATCAGTTTTTTCAGTGTTTCCTTAGCCCATATGTTTCACTTTCCCCCCTTCCTTTCAGGCTTATCTCATCTTTGGTAAAAGAAAGTAGGATCTTTGGTAAACAAAAGTAGGATCTCTTTCACAAAAATTGGAATCGGCTTTGATTCAGTTTATGCCAAAGTTAAACGCATTGCTCTGGAACCTATTTACTGTACAGCTTCAGGCATGCCACTAACTTCAGTTCCCTCCTTTATAAAATGAGGTGACACCTGCATCATTGGGATGCTGTGAGGATCAAAGAGGTAATTTCCATAACGTGTAATGTCTGGCATAAGGTAAGCATGAACCTTAATTATTACGTTATTGTTTTGGTTTGCTAAAGCTGCTGGAATGCAATATACCAGAAATGGATTGGCTTTTACACAGGAGATTTATTAAGTTACAAGTTACAATGCTAAGGCTGTGAAAATGCCCAAATTAAGGCACTAACAAATGAATACCTTCTCAGAAGAAAAGCTGTGGGCATCTGGGACACCTCTGTTTCCAGGGAAGGTACGTGATGACGTCTGCTGTCCTCCTCTCCCAGCTTCTGGTTTCAATGGCTCTCTCAGCTACTGCTGGCAGTGGCTTTCACTCTAAGGATCTGTGGTTCCGTACTTAGCTTCTCCTTTCATCTCTCTGCTCTCTGTGTCAGCTCTGAGTTCTCTTCATGCTTTCTGCCTTTTATTCCCTTCATACAGGGCTCCAGTAAAAAGCATTAAGACCCACCGTGAATGGACAAGGTCAAATCTCCATCTAATCAAAGGTCCCCCCCAAAATTGGTTGCGCTGCATCTCCATGGAAACAACCTAATCAAAAGGTCCCACCCAAATAAAGGGTCTACCCCCACAAAATGGATTAGGATTAAAAGCCGTGACTTTTCTGGGGTACAAAACAGTTTTTTTCTGGGGTACATAACAGTTTTAAACCAGCACAGTTATTATAACCCAGATGTTAGCTAGGGCCTCCCAGTCCCTGGGAGATCTAGGTAAACTTTGCTCAAACATCTCATTTCATGATTCTTCAGAGTCTAAAATCCTTTCCCAAATTCTTCCTTCTTTTCTGTGTCATTCAAAGGCTCAATTCCATCCCTAGTCAGCCTGAGTGTAAATGTCAGCTCCTTCACCAATTTTCGAGTAAAGATAAATTAAATAGCACTATATAGTTTTGAATTTATGAGACTACCTGACTGCTTGAGGAGTCATTAGGAAGGGGAAAGCCTTCCATATCTTGTTTGCTTCAACAGAACCCACATCTAAGCCTTCTGTCTCTGTCAATCCCATCCGTCTCTTGTCTCCCCACCTGGTCAGCCAGTGGATTCCATCCCTGGTGCTCTAATTCCTTGCGACTTGAAGTGTGGTCCATGGGTGCCAACAGTATCTGGGAGTTTGCTAGAAATGCAGATTCCTGGCCGGACCCCAGACCTATTCGAATCAGAACCTGAAGTTTAATAGGATCCAGAGAGGTACATGTACAGATTAAAGTTTGAGCAGCACAGATCTTTATCATCTTCTCAGGCCTCTCTCAGCCTCTACCCCAAGTAGCTGTATCAGAAAAGCTGATAAAATAAGAAAAAATTCAACAGTTTGTTGCTTGCTCTTCAACACATTATCTGGTGACCAAGAGAATGGTTACTCTTTTATGTCCACTTCTCAGGAGGCTCTAGTTATCACTGATGGTCCCATTGGCACTGGGCCCGTTTGACTGTTTTAGTTGGCATCACTATATTCTTGACTCAATAGCCATAAACCATCCTGTTTTGTTTCCTCCCACTTCTGAGTGCCATGATTCTCAGCGAAGTGATTCTGATGATGTGTTAATTGATGAAGATAAATGAGAATGCCTTTCCAAGTGCACCTAAAACCGCAGGTTTAGACTCTGAGGAATATGAAAAGTGATCCCAGGACTCTTGTGAATTCACTTTGTGGCATTTGTGTGGCTTCACAATAAATAAATAAACTACTAAGGTCTTAGATGTAAAAGGCAGAAGTTTAATTATCAGAGTTATTTGAAAGTGCATCATGGAACAAAGCACAAAAGGGCAGCTAATCTCCACTGATAGAAACCAACAGATAGGGAGAGTCACAGGCAAGGAAATTTAGGTAAAGCTACAGGATAAAGCTGCTTTATTATCCTTTCATAGACCCTGGACATTTTGACATTTGCTCTAGGGGTTCCTTTAAAATTCCTTATCTTTAGCCAACCCGGCTATCAGGTTTTAGAAACTCATATATAATGTTCTTCATTAAGAACAGAAAAAACAAAACAAAACAAAACAAAACAAAAAAACGGCTGTGCCAGTGTAAAATGCTGGAGTGAAACTTTCTGAGGAAGCAAAAGCAAAGCTAGAGATGGCATTTGGGACAGCTGGTCCAGAGTGGCGTGAAGTACAGAGAGAGAGTGAATGTAGGATTTTCAAGATGATGGAAAGAAAATTAAAGTGGAAGACAAGTAAATCTTACTTTAAATGAAATTTAGGAAAGCTCAATTATACATGAATAAAAAATAAAAAAGAAATAAAAGTTATTGATTACTAGAGTTGACAATTAAGACCAAAAGACAGGGTGAAAGCTGTTTCTGGGACCAGCTTTTCATGGCTGGCACAGAATCAGGGTTCTACATTTTGACACTATCGCCCTACAGTGGGCTAAGTGAAGCTGTGATTTCTGATAACTCTCTATTATTTTTCAACAAGGTATCACCAGTTCTGATAAAGCAAGACAGATAAAGCAGATTCCTCAACACATTCAGGGAAGTACATTTCCCCAATATATTCTTATATGCAATGCCTGTTGCAATTTTCCTCATAATGTTTTGAATCCTTTTACCAATTCACTGTCGCTTTCATTCCAATCACTAGACATTCCTTTGGTCGTACATTTTCATACTGTGTGTGCCCAGGAGGAGGATGAGTAAATATTTTGCTTGTGTATATGTGTCTGTGTGTGTTGGTTCATTTTAAAACATAATTTTTCATATCCTGAACTGATACACTGTTGTTGCCCGTGTATATTAGTTTGTTAATGCTGCCAGAAAGCAACATACCAAAAGTGGAACGGCTTTTAAAAAGGGAATTTAATAAGTTACAAGTGTATAGTTCTAACGCCAAGAAAATGTCCAAACTAACACACCACCAATAGGTTACCTTCACTCAAGAAAGGCTGATGCCATCTGGGACACTTCTGTCATCTGGGAAAGCATGTGGCTGGCATCTGCTGGTCCCTTGCTCCTGGGCTCTTGTTGCTTTCAGCCTCTGTTTCCTGTGAGGGTTCCTCAGTTGGCATCTGTGGGCCTTCACTTAGCTCCTCTGGTACACAACACTGGGTTCTGGCTTGCTTAGCATCGTGGGAATGACGAGATGACATCTGCTGGGCCCCATATCCCCAAACCTGTGATTCTCATGTTGGCTCTGTCATCTCTGAAGATCTGTTCTCCAAGTATCTGCATATGCTCTGAGTTTTTTTCAAAATGCTTCCTCTTTTAAAGAACTCCAGTAAGCTCATCAAGACCCACCCTGAATGGGAAGTCCATCTCCATCTAACCAAAAGGTCACACCCACAATTGTGCGTGTCACATCTCCATGGAGATAATCTAATCCAAAGTTTCCACCTTACAGTAGTAAATCAGGATTCAAAGAAACAGCTGCCCCCCACAAGATTGGATCAGGATGAAAACATACATTTTCTGGGGTACATAATCATCTCAAATTGGCACAATGTGTCTTTCCTGGATAACATTTCTCTCTTAGAAACAGACTTCCTTTGAAGAGATATCAGATAATTGAAGAGAAAATAAATACATTAAAATTGTGTGTTGGGTCCCACAAAAATAAAATAGCAATTATTTAAAAGGGTGTGATTTTTATTAATACACAATGAAATTCGTTCGGTTATTCCATGCTTCTTGCACTCTACATTCGTTTATGATATCCTTTTAAAATCATGGTGTTTTCTTGATGGTTTTCAGTGTTTAGCCCCATCCCTCAAATCAAAAGGGAGGGAAAGAGACAGAGGAAGAGAGAAAGAGTGGGAAAAACAATCAAAGACATTTCCAAATAATGTATACATGATTCACTTTGTTTTTACCATTTTAAATATCATACACTTTTTTCTGTTTAGTCATGTTTTGTCTCTCACATGATCTACATATTTTTTGTGCAATAAGAAAGCAATGAATCAACTTTTCTGAAACACACACACATACCTCACACACAGTCCATACTATATTTTTTGTATAACATTCCATCCCATTGAATATCCCTGTCCCACCCAAAGAAGGATGTAGAATATTATTTCCCCAAAGTTTAGTCGAGTTTTATTTGGATTTGGCATTTTTACCAAACTGAAAACTACTTGCATCTTTTGGGATAATATTACTACCACCATTAACTGTATATAGTGCTAGTTTTGTCTTTACCAATCCAGATCCATGCCAACCAGCATGTTTATCAAAGCTAAAATTAGGACACAAGGCTTGACAAGCTAAGGATTCCAAAGGAATAACTGGAAAAATATTAAATATCAGAAGTACCCTGCAAAATCCAGGACATAGGATTGCTTAATCTGTAGTGAAAAATGCTTTTTCTGTCCTTACTCTATTCTTAGTCAGATGTATTTGCATTGAGGCAATATGCTTAAGTGACTTTATCACCACTCCATTTTACCTTCTCTTTTATAAATGACTTTCCAACTGTTTTGGCTTCCTAGACTGCTCAAAGCAGATAGCGTGAATTCCCTTGTCTTTAACGATGGAAATTTATTAGCTTCCAAGCTTAAACTTTTGAGGCTGAGAACAATGTCCAAATCAAGGCATCATCAAGTTCATGCCTTTTTCCTACCAGCTGCCGGCAAACCTTGGCTCCTCTGCCACATGGCAAGGCAGATGATGGAGTCTACTGGCCTCTCCCTTTTCTTCTGGGTTTCCTTCCTTTCAGCTTCTTGCTTCCCCGGCTGTGATGGTTAGGTTCATGGGTCAGCTTGGCCTGGTGATGGTGCCCAGTTGTCTAGTCAAGCAAACACTAGCCTAACCATTACTACAAGGACATTTTGTGGCTAGTTAATGAACCAGAAAGCTGATTTATTAAACCATCAGTTCGCTGATTGCATCTGTGTCTGAGTGTATCTACGATCAACTAAAGGGAATGTCTTTTGCAGCGAGAGAATCCAATCAGTTGAAGATGTTTATGGGAGAAGAGAGAACTTTCACTTCTTCTTCAGCCAGCCAGCCTCTCCTAAACAGTTCATCGATGATCTTCATCAGAGTTGCCAGCTAGCAGCCTCTCCTATGGAATTTGGACTCGTGCATCCCAACAGTTGCATGAGACAGTTTTATAAAATCTCATATCTCCTGTTGGTTCTGTTTCCCTAGAAAACCCTGACCAATACACTGGCTTTCTTTCTCCTTATATTCATCCCATTTATAAAAGACTCCAATAAAAAGATTAAGACCCAATTTGGACCACACCTTAAGTGACTATATTGTCATTAAAAGATTATATTTACAATGGGTTTGCACCCACAGGAATGCATTATAACATGATTTTCTGGGATACATACAGCTTCAAACCACAATACCAACCATGCTCAAATTTCCTGCCAATCTGCTAAGGCTGCAAATAAGCTATTTCTTGCCTTCTCCTCATCATTTCTGGAAAACAGAGCAGATGCAAGATTGAAGAAGATTATATGCATAAAGGACATGGTTTTGAAGTTATGGTTAGTGTTGTTTTACATGGAAAAAGGTCAGTAATAGAGAAATTAATTGAGTATTAAATTGAGTTGACCATACTCTGAATAATTGATTTGTGCATGACTCCATAAGAAAGAAAAGTTTGGAAAAGTATTATATAGAAGAAAACTGGAAAGCGTAGTGTGGAAACAACCAAGGCATGTGGATACCAATGTGTGAAGCACTGGAAATGATGCCACCATTTATGGGTAACCAGTCTGTTTGTAAAAACATGATTCAAAAGGCAACTTTTAATTTTTTTCTCTCTCCCAAAGTCTCTTTAGACGTTTTTAGTGCAGGACAATCTCCTCCACTCCTCATTGAAACCTCTTGCAGAACATATGGATTTCTGTTCACTTTCAAGTAATAAAATGTTCCCATGGGGACTTTAGGTTGCAAATATACAACCTCAATTCAATGATTAGAATATCCAGCCACGATGCATTAATCAAAATGCCCAAATGGATTTGGCATTAAATATTTTCAGGTCTGATCTAGGTTGGACGTGTAGAGCTGGCTTACTCTTTAAAGAGTGTTGCTTCTTTTCTGGGTTTATTTTTCCTTCTTTTTTTTTTATGGTATGCTGTATTGCGAGTTCACATTTCATTATTTTTCCATGGGAGTATCCCATTATTGCAGCATCATTTGTTGAATTTTTTTATTGTTTGTTTGTTTTGCTTGCTTGTTTGTTTTTGGGGGAGTGCATGGACTAGAAATTGAATCCAGGTCTCCCACGTGGCAGGTGAGAAATCTACCACTGAACTACCCTTGCACCCCCTTTGGGTTTATTTTTAAATCTTTAGTTGGACTGAGGGACTCAAGAGATATGGAACTGGCTCTACTTTGTTTTCTTTGTAAATTCTGCGACTGAGAGAGGGTATCCACTGTCACCTCACTCTGGCATCCCAATATTTGTTATTTTTGGCACCCTGTTTGAAATCGAGGTGGGGGCAGATCCATTATATCCCCTGGTTACAACGGGCTTTTGAGTTTTCCAGAAGGTTGAGAAAGAGAGAGGACAAGGTGAAAACCACTCAGATGACTCGTCCAGTTTAGAGGTTTATAAAAGGTGAGGTAAAATAGTTGCACAATTTCTAAGTTACTTAACTAAAGTCACACAATTAGTTACATATTAAAGCTGAGATTTCAACCTCAGGTCATCTGAAATCGGTAGAATATCAAGATTGCTTCATAATTCTCAACCTTTTTTTTTTTTTTTTTTTTTAACAAGGAGACCGAAAGCTATATTATACAGAGGGAACAAGAATTGACAAGCACTTCTGATTGCCTTTGTTTTTATTTTTGTTAGTAGACTTCAGCTCAGGACTGACCTCTATTTATGCTTTTTCTTCCCCTGGCATTGCTAATCGCCTTTCTCTCCACCTCCTCGAGGCTTAGCTTACAGACTAAGCAGTATTTATAACAAAACAAAACAACACGACACACCAAACTGAGTTTTTGTAAAGCACAATCTGAATATTAGAATAAAAGATTTATAAAACTATTGCACTAACCAGGAATGAGTGAAGACATCATAAGTGAGAGATAATCAACGTTGGGCCACCTGTGCATCCTAGTTGAGATTTCTTTCGTACCATAACACTCTGCATGTTATTTTAATATCTCATGAGCTCAGTTAACAAACCTGTTTCTACACAACCAATTCACCAAATTAACCAATGCTATTCACTGTATCTGTAAAGCCAGCTGACATGCTCAGGCATTCCCAAGACTCATGGCTAGAAGTCTGCTCTATCGTCAGCCCACTCACCAGTAGACATGAATGGTTGCCAAGAACTATTTGTGTGTGTTAGCACACCTGCTTATTGAACTCATACATGTTTTAGTAATTGCATAATTTAATCAATATTTTAAAACCAATAAAAAAATAAAAAAGGAAGTGGCTTAAATGAAAACTAAGTTGAATGCTTTAGTGTGATTCTGAAAGGGTGAGTCCTAATATATATATATTTACTTTTTTCTTTATTATTTTTTTTTGGCATGGGTAGGCACTGGGAATCAAACCCGGGTCTCCGGTATGGCAGGTGAAAATTTTGCCACTGAGCCACCATTGTACCGCCCTAATATATATATATTTTAATTATCCAATTAACTGTGGGAGAAGCAATGGTAAAAACATTAAAAATTAAAAAAAAAAGCAACTCTGAGTCCAGGTTGACTCCCAAGTGTCTTTCTATAAAAAAGGATTATTATTTATCCATGAAAGATATCAAGGAGCTTTCATCCGTGGACTCTCATTCAAAGGAAATATGTTGAGCCTACATCACAAAATTGGTAAGTAGATGCCCATACTTTGAGGAGGGTGCATTTTGCTTTGAAGAACAAGGGCTGAGAAAGTTAGCGTGACATTAAACACATCCCTACACAAACACGACCTAGTCTAGGGTACTCACGTGCCCTATAAATGATCCAACCATCAAAAGTCTGAATTTAGCAATGGACAAGCAACCATCAGACTTTAGAGAATGAGCATCTACCTGCTGCAATCTGACATTCTAGCTCTCTGTGTGGATAGCTTTTGGGAGTAGAACTTACCTCTTTAGATCAAATAAACTCTCCTTTTCTTGGCTAATGCGTGCTATAGGCCTCAAAAAGAAGAGTGGATGTACTGCTAATAAGAGCACCTGTGGTTCTGAGTAATCAATTTGAAAAATTAAAAAGATGTAATCTCATTTACATCTCAAACTATTGAAAAGGGTTGTATCAATTAAACCTGACATTAGGAAATATTGTTATATTGAATTTAAAATGATCTAGTTATTTTTCCAAGACAAAAAATAAGTGTAATTAGTATCCCTTTGTTTGCAAATGTTTGCAAATGGAAGAACACCATGATTTAGAATACTTATGATTTGTATTTAAAGGAACTTTATAATAGCTGCAAATAATTTCAGGTTATTTTCTCGCTTTTGGTTCACCCAATAATTCCACTTGTAGGTACATACAATAGAAATATCCTTTATAGTTTTTTTTCTTTAAAGTAATGCCTTGTTTGGAAATAATTCAAGAAGTTAACCAAATAGTACATAGAGTTTCCTTCACCTAGATCCTCCACTTTTCTTTAAAATTTTAATATTAACTTTATAGTTTTGGTACTGCAGTGGGACCAATATTTGCACTCAGCTCCATCCAGGTTAGTTGTTTAGCGAATCATAAAAGTCATGGAAATATGCATTTAAAGGAGCTAAGCCAAAGAAGGTATTCATGCCCTGTGCCACTTTGAAGCTATTATGTACCCCAAAAAGTCATGTTTTAATCCTGATTCAATATTGTAGTGTGGAACATGAGACATGACATCCAGGGGTGAAAGTCTCCCTGGCAACGTGGGAGATAACTCCCAGCAATGAGCCTGGCCCTGGCACTGTGGGATCAACAATTCCATCCTCACCAAAAGTGGGAAAAGAAGTGTAACTAATAAAGTATCAGTGGCTGAGAAAGTTCAAATGGAGTCAAGAAGCTACTCTCTTGCATTCTTCTGGTAGACATTGCTACCTATCATAGCATGCCAAACGCCAACCAAAACCATTCCTGCCAACCCTAAGGAACACCTAGGGCATTGTATAAGATTCTACAAAGGTTCCGTGCACTAGGGTAACTTTCCAGAAACCTACAACCTCCAGATGTGTGCCTGGACAAGATAAGTCCTGAAATGCAGAGGGCCCAGCCTCTCCAGAACATCAACTAGTTCCATCCCCCTATCCCATATTATCCAAGCCCCTTCTAACGTGAAAAAACTAGAATAAGCATAGCCCAAATACTCCTAAAGAGTTGGAGAAAGATCAAAGGTGATGGTGGAGTTATTTAGAGAAGGTAGGGTTTAATAAATGCGTATGTTTGCTGAATTATTTTATTGATATTTCTTTTAGTCTCCAGTATCTTAGAGCAGCTAGAGGTAAAAAACTAAAATTGTGGAATTGTAACCCATACCAAACTCTGAAATCTGTTTCTACAACTAAATGTTATGATATGCTTTGAAATTTATTGCTTTTTTGTACATATGTTCTTTTTCACATAAAAGAAAAAAGTCAACTGTGATGATAAATGCACAACTATATGAAAAAAAGGATTGAATGGCAATAAACTGTTTGGCATTCTGGGAAAAAAAGCACTAATGGCAAAAGCTCAGGTTCTAGAAAGATGAAAGAGGTGGTATGGCCCTCCCACATCTCTTGTAAAAAGAATAACTTTTAAATCTCTGTTTTTAATTTTTAGAAACAATAATTCCAAATTTTAGATCATGTATTAAAATGGCTTTTAAGTTTCAAAATGTGATTATTAGAATGCACACTGACTAATGAAACCAGCAAATATATTCATTTACCTTAAATTTAAAGGATATGATTATGTACATTTTGCTTTACAAAATGCAAAATTCTTAATTTGGGGCATGGCATATTGAGTTATAGCTTAGAATCTGGATTTCTGCACTAAAATAAAGCAGCTAAGGCTTTGTGTAAGTGTCACATAAACCATGATATTTCAGTTGAAGTGTTCTATAATTATAAACATTAGTGTCTTATTAGGGGGATAGCAAGGCCTAGATACTAGAAATTTTGAGTCTGTAGAGACCTTCCTAAGAAAACTTTCAGGGAGTGATTTAAAGGTGTACTATCTGACATATTTCCCAATACTTATTAGTTTGACTGTATTAAATTTTTATATTCTTTGGTTATAAAAAAATTATATAGTGTTAGTAGCCAATTCAGGACTGTGCTGATAAGACAATTCACGTTAGGTGCTTAGCATCATGCCTGCCACCTAGAGTCAACAAACTTCGCTACGATTAGAAATAGCCCAGTGAGCACTATATTCTGATTGTCATGTGGCTTCTTGGACAATGTGTTTGCCAAAAAAGAAAGATGCATGGCTGTCCCATGAGAAGACAACTGACATTTTTTTTTTTTTTTACTGTAATGTAATGAAAAGTTTACCTGCTTTATCCAGCAGCTTCTGTGGGTTGGTTTGATACAATGCTGTCTCTGCCTGTGACTGACACACTTAGTGGATTGACGTGGTAGAATTTTTTTTTTTTAACGTGGACAGACACTGGGAATCGAACCCGGGTCTCCAATACCACAGGTAAGAACTCTGCCTCTGCCCCACCATTGCCCGCCCAACTTGGCAGATTTTTGAGGATACAATATCAAGAGAGCCATCTCCTGGTGACAACCTAGCTCCACTTTGTACTGCATTCCTTTCTTCAAACTCATCCCTCCTACTCTTACGCTTCCTAATCATATACTATTTCTAATCATTGCTTTGTGGCTATATAACCCAGAGTAAACTTTGGTGATTGTATTATTTTGGTTCCTAATATTCTATATTAACTTCAGAATATATCATAGCTCTGCAATTGTGTCACCTTTGGCAAGGGTTATCTCATTTCTGAAGGCCATCCAATAGAACCTAAATTCATAAAATGATAGTATTCCCTCCCTTAGCTCTTCTTGATTTTAGGACCTGACTCTACCATGTCCAGAATTCCATATTTTCCTCTTATGTAACAAGATTTCGAATAACAGTCCTCTCTAAACAAGCTAATGCTACCTTAGGGCTATCAGTTGCAGGTTCTCACCCCATATTCATCCATCCATTCAGGAATTAGTGAATTCCCATTTTATACAATTTACCGTGTCAGATCTCAGGATAAAATAACTAAAAGTATCCATGGTCTCTGCCCTCAAGCTTATTTCTAACAGAAAAAGGAGAAAAAAGATAGTCATTCCAGAAAAAGAAAGTTAAATGTACAGTGGTAGCAAGAGGTGAGTCTGAAAAAGTACACAGACCCAGGAGCAGGCAATGACACACTAAATTTATATTCAGTGGCTCTGCTTTCTGAATTCCCACCATTACTTAATGTTATCTGATGTATGCTCTCCACATCTACTAGAGAGAAAGGCCACATCTGAGCAACAAAAAAGATTCTCTGGGGATGACTCTTAAGCCTAATTTTAAGTAGGCTTAGCCTATCCTTTTCGGGGATAAGTTTCATATGAACAAACCCCAAGATCGAGGGCTCGGTCTATTGCTTTGGTTGTCCCCATTGCTTGTGAGAATATCAGGAATTCTCCATATGGGAAAGTTAAATTTTCCCCTTTTCTTGCCATTACCTGAAGGGGACTTTGCAAATACTTTTTTTATTCACTGTTCAAATCATTCTGGGATTTATAGGGACATACATTACTCTAACAGACCTTCTTGCACCCATTACTCCAATAGAGCAATCTGCTGCAAGGGGCACAAATGTCCAGGGAGTCTTTCTTAAATTTTTCAATTGTCTTTCAGTGACACTACTCTCTCCTGTTCTCCTTCTGATGTGGTCTATCCCCCTTTGTTCCTTTTATGGATTTCCATACCCTTTGAATGGTGATGTTACTCAGATTCCTATCCTTAATGTAATATGCCCACCTCTCCAACTTCATCAACTACTCTTTTTCCAAGTCTACACTCAAGTTACCCCAGCCTCTCCTTTGGTTCTTTCTATGACAGCCAGAACATAACTAATCAGACACTCTCGATGTGCTGGTTTGAAACTGTTATGTATCCCAGAAAACACGTTCTCTAATCCTAATCCAATCGTGTGGGGGCAGACCTATTGTTTAGGGTGAAACCTTTTGTTTCCATGGAGATGTGACACACCCAAATGTGAGTGCAAACTTTTGATTAGATTATTTCCACAGAGGTGTGGCCCCCCATTCAAGGTGGGTTTTGATTAGTTTACTGGAGTCATTTAAAAGGGGAAACAATTTGGAGAAAGCTCAGGCACAGACATTTGGAGAGATGCCTGGACTGCTGACATAGATGCTTGGAGAGACATTAGAAACCAGAGCCCAGGAAATGTCACCATGTGTCTTCCCTTGGGATACTAAGCAAACCAGAATCTCATGAGAACTGATACAGAGAATCTAAGTGAGGGCTCACAGATTCTTAGGGAAGAAGCAACTGGAATGAGAAACACAAAACAACAAACCTGGAACTAGGACCTCAGGTGCCAGCCATGTGTCTTCCCAGTTGACAGAGAAAGCCTGGACACCATTTGTACTTTCTTCGGAGTGAAAGTATTTTTATCTGGATGCCTTAGTTTGGACGTTTTCATGGCCTTACAGCTTTAAAATTATAACTTAAGAAATCCCCTATATAAAAAAAAAGATTGTAGTGTAGAAAGTTTTGATTAGATTATCTCCACAGAGATGTGACATGCCCAATTGTGGGTGTGATCTTTTGATTAGATGAAGATATAACTCCACTATTTAAAAGAGGAAACATCCTGGAGAGAGCTTAGAGCTGAGCAGATGTAGATGCTTGAAGAACAGTTGCTTCAGAGCTGACAGAGATACAGATGTTTAGAAATGCTTGGAGCCCAACAGACATTGCCATGTGCTTTCCCATGAGATGTTAAGTAAGCAAAAACCCAGAGGAGCTAAATGAAGGCCCACAGATGCTTAGAGATGAAACCACTGGCATGAGAAACTGGAGGAAATGGAACTTAGATGAGGACCAGCAGAGGCCAGCCACATGTCTTCTCAGCTGATAGAGGTGTTCTGGGTGGCATCAGCCTTTCTTGAGTGAAGGTATCCTCTTGTTGTTGCCTTAATTTGGACATTTTCTTGGCACTAAAATTGTAAATTTGTAACTTCTTAAATTCCCTTTTTAAAAGCCATTCCATTTCTGGTATATTGCATTCTAGCAGCTTAAAACACTAATACATGCCCCTTCTGCCCTCATGAAAAAGCAGAGCAGGTTCTAGTATTGGACCAAGAAGTAAAATCCAGGTATATGGCAGCAAGAGGAGCTGAGAAAATCATATGGAATATGTAAAGGAAAATTCTCTGAGAAGAAGGGGTTGTTGCCATTTCCTTTCCAAGACATCCAAGATCTCACAGTTTTTGCAAGAGAGTTTAACAGGCTGCCCAGTGGTGGGTTTCCATCAGGATCATGCACAGTGTTCCCACTTTGTGAAAATATGTCTGGGGACAGGGCAGGGTGGGGTGGGTGGGATGGGTTTTATTGGGGGTGTGTAGGAAGGTCTTTAAAAGGTTTGTTAGCCAAACCACCATAAATATTGTAAATGAGTTCCCCCACTGTAGAGAAGCAAGTCCACATCTGACAGCTTCTATCTCCGAGCAAACTGCCAAACCTAAAACCATTTTGCTTCACATTTACATTTTTTTATTATGAAATATAGCATGCTTATGAAGGAGGTTATATCGGTTTAACCCGTAATAATCAAATGAACACTTGTGAACCCATAACAAATTTAGAATAAAATATCATCAGCATACCAGAAGCCTCTATGTATGCTCCTCACTGATCTCTCCCTCACTTCAGCCTGGATGACTCACTGTCCCTTAATGTATGTTACTGTTTCTCTTACTTATTCTTTATGTGTTTACCACATAAACAATCTAGTATACAGTTTTGCTTCATTTCGTGTTATGTATGAATAAGATCCCTCAGCATGTCTTTTTCCTGCAACTCTCTTTTAGAAACTCATCCATGTTCAGGTATGCACTGCTGTACATTCATTTTTTTCTGTTGTATAATGCTCCAGTGTATACAACATGAGTGAATATTTGTCTTTTCTCCTGTGAAAGACCATTTGAGTTTATTCCATTTTTTTTGCAGAAATGTTCTGCAAAAATTTTAAAATGCAGAATTGTCTTGGTATTTTGTAAATTGCTTTTGCATTTAGCAACTTTGATAAATTCTATACTTATTTTTATTAATCTATCTCTATATTCTTTTGTGATTTCTCCATAGACAATGACATCATCACAATTATATCATCTGTAAATAATGATAGGTGAGCATCTTCCTTTTTAATCATTATACTATGAATTTCTGTCCCTTTCCTCACTGTAGCTTTTATGATATACAATATAATGTTCAGTAAAAGTGATGGCTACAGGCATTTGTATAGTGTTGCTGATTTTCAAAGGAGTGTTTTTTTATTTTATTTCATTTTACATGGGCAGGCACCGGGAATCGAACCCGGGTCCTCGGGCATAGCAGGCAAGCACTCTTACCTGCTGAGCCACCGTGGCCCGCCCAGGAGTGCTTTTTTAAATACCACCTTAGTCTGGGTTTCCTTGACAGCAGTGACTGGAAGGAAAGATGATTTATAGAGAGTTTATTTGAGAACTAGAGGTCAAGAACGGGGGATGGGGAGAGGGAATGAGGGAAAACCCACATAAATATGTGTTATTAATTGGCCCTTGCTTTGAGCTACTGGTTTCTTTATTTTTAGAGAAGTTGTAAGTTTTCAGAAAAATCATACAAAGATGCAGAGTCACCATAAACCATCCTATTATTAACACCTCACATTAGTGGGTTATATTTCTTACAATTCATGAAAGAAGATTTTGTTGTTAAGTTGAAGTATTTATTTATATATTCTGAATATTAAACCTTTGTTGGATAGGTGGTTTGCAAATATATTCTCCCATTGAGTAGGTTGTGTTTTTTACTTTTGTGATAAAGTTTCTTGATGCACAAAAGTTTTAAATTTTGATGAAATCTCAGTTGTCTATTTTTTCTTTTCTTGCTTGTGCTTTGGGTGTAAAATCTAAGAAACCAATGCTAAATGTAAGGTCCTGAAAAAAGCTTATGTTTTCTTCTAGGAATTTTGTAGTTATTGTTCTTATATGTAAGTCTATGTTCCATTTTGAGTTGACTATTGTGTATGGTGTGAGGTAGAGGTCCACCACTTTCATTTTTTTGTCATGGACATCCAGTTTTCCCAGCACCAGTTGATGAAGGCACTGTTCTTCTTCATTAACTGGACTTGGTACCCTTGTCAAAAATTATCCATAAATATGAGGCTTAATTTCTGAACTTTCAGTTTGATCCCATTGGTCTACATGTCTGTCTTTGTTCCTGTACCATGCTGTTTCGACTACTGTGGATTTGTTAAAAGTTTTAAGATCAGGAAGTATGAGGCCTCCAACTTCATTTTTCTTTTTCAAGATGGTTTTGGCTATTTGGGGCCCTTTACTCTTCCATATAAATTGGCTGATTGGCTTTTCCATTTCTGCAAAGAAGGCTGTTGGAATTGGGGGGGGGTTGTCTTGAATCTGTAAATTATTTTGGAAAGAATTGACATCTTAATAACATTTAGTGTTTCATTTATTTAGATCTTCTTTGATTTCCTTTAGCAATGTCTTGTAGTTTTCTGCGTACAAGTCTTTCACATCTTTGATTAGATTTATTCCTAGATATGAGCCTTTTAATTGCTATTGCAAATGAAATTTTTTCCTTAATTTATTATTCCTATTGCTCTTTACTAGTATATAGAATTTTTCATTTCATTTATAGTGTTCTTCAGCTCCAGAATTTGTCTGGAGTGATTCTCCTATTGTTCATTCATTGGTCTCTTCCTATCCTTTAGTTTTTTCTCCATATTTTCCCTTATCTCCTTGGGAATATTGAAGATTATCATTTTAACTTTTGTTTTTTTTTTTTTTGTTTTTTTTTTACATGGGCAGGCACCAGAAATCGAACCCGGGTCCTCGGCATGGCAGGCAAGCATTCTTACCTGCTGAGCCCCCGTGGCCCGCCCGAAGATTATTATTTTAAAGTCTCTGTTGTGAAAATCCAAATCCTTATCCTCTTCCTTGATGGATTCTGGATATTTATCTTGTTTCTTTGGATGGAGCATAATTTTCTGTGTCTTTGTTTGTCTCATCTTTTCTTGTCTACTCTACATTTTAATATTTTAAAGTTTTAACCCTGGGATTTAGTCCCTGAGCTGTCCCGTAAGTTTGCACCCAGCTAGTGATATGATAAAGATTTTCTTGAATGCCAAGAGCTAATCAAAATGAAAAAACTAGATTGTGGACAGAACAGGAAGCTCCAGGATTTAATCTCTCCACCAGAATAGCTATTAAATAACCTGGTACTGTCTGAATTAGCTATTTTGGACCTCTGTAGGCCAGTCAAACACTATACAGCATCCAGAGAAAAGTGAGGGGAAGAGGTTGGTAAATACCAACCAAAGAGGTTGGTAAGGACCAGTAGATTGCCCTCATTGTGCAGTAATTACAGATGCCTATCTTCTACTCTCACAGCAGGCCACCATGGGGTTGAGCCCTTGCTAGCTCGCTGGTGAGAGAAAGGGATTTAAAAGCGTTTTCCCTAAGACCACACTGATCACAGCTTTAGAATAGCGGCTTTGGATTTGCGATGTGGGATTGCTGCGGGTCCAGGCTCTGAGAGTGGCCATTGTCCCAATCCTTCCTGGACACAGGCAGCAGTGGAGGAGATTTGAAGATGCAATGCTTCCTTGGGGCTATGGGGGACAAGTTGGAAGGTTGTATATGCTAAGCAGGTCAAGAAAGCTCAGCTTAGGGGAAGGGTGGAAGAAGCTCTTGACCCACTTATTTATCTCCTTCCCAGGGAATCATGGAGCCAGGCTGTATCCCCAGCATGGGCCTTGGGCTTTGTTACAGCTGGGAAAGACTGTAAGTCCTCTCCAGCTTGCCTCTCTCCCAGAATTTGCCTTCCAGGCAAAAGCAGCTTGAGACAACTAAAGGAGTATAAGAAAGTATACATGCAGAGAGCCTGGGACAAAGACTTGCCTGCTTTAAGCACCTGGCAGAGGGATATCTGTCTTCTGGGAAACAGAGGTAGCATTTGAACTCACGTAAGCATGGGAACACCAAAACAACTAACAAGCACAACCCCAGGACGAGAGATAGGCCCAGAAAGACAAGGAGGATCCTGAACTCTGAATTCATCTTGGGCAGACCTTACTTATAGGAGGGCTGAAGCTCAAGAAAATCTCGGTTTTCTAAGCAACTGGCTTCAAAATTAAGAAATGGACATCTCAGGGAATAAATCCCAGAATTACCACTTAAAAATGTTAAAAGGTACAGTGTAAAACAAAAGAATACAAGACAAAGAATCAGAAAGCAATGGCTTATCCAAAGGAAGAGGATGAAAATCTAGAAAATACCAATGAAGAAAACCAGAATGTAGACATACTGAACAAAGACTTTTAAAAATGGTCTTAAAAAAGCTCAAGAAGATGAGGGAAAATACAGAGAAAGAACTAAAGGCTATCAAGAAAGCAATGAATGAGAAATATGAGGATCTTAGTAAAGAGACGTTTTTAAAAACATTTTTGATTGTGAAATATAAAACATATACAAAAATCCAATATTTTTAATTTAATTTAATTTTTATTTTTCGCATGGGCAGGCACCAGGAACCAAACCTGGGTCTCCAGCATGGCAGGCGAGAACTCAGCCACTGAGATACCATGGCCTGCCTGAACATTCTTGACATATGAACATTCCATACTTGGTGTGCAATTAGTGGCTCACAATATCATCATATAGTTGTATATTCATCACCATGATCATTTCTTAGAACATTTGCATCACTCCAGAAAAAGAAATAAAAAGAAAAAATAGTCAAAATAGCGTCTTGACGCTATTAGAACTCTTCTTGACTATTTGAACTCTCTTAGCCACTAATACCTTATTTTGTTACATTTGTTTTCCCCCTTTTGGTCAGGAAGGTATTGTCAATTTCACAGTGCCAGGACCAGGCTCATCCCTGGGAGTCATGTCCCATGTTGCCAGAGAGACTTTCACTCTGGATGTCATGTCCTAGGTGGTGGAGAGGGTAGTGATTTTACTTGCAGAGTTGGGTTTAGAGAGAGGGAGGCCACATCTGAGCAACAAAAGAGGTTCTCTGGAAGTAACTTTTAGGCATCGTTATAGGTAAGCTTGGTTTCTCCGCTATAGAAATAAGCTTCACAAGAATAAGCTTCAAGATCAAGGGCTTGGCCTATTGACTTGGGAGTCCCTAATATTTGAGACAGTATCAGGGATTTCCCCAGTGGCAAAATTTAATAGTTCCATATTTTTTCTCCAGTCTCTGAAGGGACTTAGCCAATATTTTGTAATTATCTGCTCAACATACTCTGGGATGTATCTGGGTATTACAGTAAGCTATACAGAATTATAAGCCCTCATTCCTATTCTGGGCTCCTTGTGTTTGAGTTGTTTAAATAATCTATCCATACACGTTGAGTTAGATTATGTGCCACAGAAAATTTAGATTTTGTACAAAATAAACCTCTCTTTCTTTGGTCTCATACAGCAGGTGAAGTTCTAAAATATGGACAATGTCCTCCTTACCCCTGTATTCTGATTTACTTTAGTCTGGACGTGATTGGCTTCCTTCTTATATCTAATTGAAGTCGAATCTCTTTTTTGGTTTCTTTAACAGTTGTTGTATATAGCAATGCTGACTTTCAGAGCTGCAAAACTCCAACTCTGAGTTTTAGGTGTCACACAGGTATGCAAAGTTCCAGGGAGATACCAAGTTATACATCTATAGCACAGCAAGGAGGTAGATATTTTAAAAAGCAACCAAACAGAACAACAGACCACTATACCCGAAAAGGAAAAAAGATACCAGGAAGGTTTCAAGAGAAGACTGGAGCTGGAAGAAGAAATAATCAGTGAACTTGAAGACAATGCAATTGAAATGAGTCAATCTGATAAGCAGACTTACATAAAGCGAAAATAGCCTAAGACACCTCTGGTATACCATCCGGCATACTAATATACACATTCTGAGAGTCCCAGAAAAAAAAAAAAGAAACAGAGAAAGTGGCAGAATGCATATTCAAAGAACTAATGACAACTTCCCAAACCTTGTTAAAAACGTGTATATGCACATCCAAGAAGCTCAGAGAATAACTAAGAGGATGAACATGAAAAAAAATACGTCCCATCATGTATAAATGGAAATAACAAGGAAAGAGCTCTGAAATAGCAAGAGAATAGCAACATGTTATCGACAAAGGAGTCCCAATTTGATTGAGTGCTTATTTTTCATCAGAAACCATGGTGGCAAGAAGGCAGTTTTGTACATTCAATGTACAAAGATACAAGAGGTAACAAGTACAAAAAAAGTGGGAGGTTGAGGGGTATAGGAAAAGTGTATATGTGTACTCATGAAGTCAAGTTGGTATCAATCCAAATGTATTGTATATTTTTAGAATTTTAAATTTTAACCTTCATGGTAACCACAAGAAAAACAGATGATAAAATACGTTCAAATAAAAAAGAGAAGGAACTCAATGTGGTACAACTCAAAAACAAATAAATATAAAAGAGAAAGAGGGACACTAGATGTCAATAAAAGGGGAAATCCACCAAGAAGAAAAAACAATCACAAATATTTATATACCTAACCACAATGTCCCAAAATACAAGACGAAACACTGAAAAAAAATTGGAGGGATAAATAGACACCTGTAAAATAATACTTTGAGACTTCAACTCATTACTCTCATCATTAGATAGAACATTTAGATAGAAGATCAATAAGGAAACAGAGAAGTTGAATAATATTCTATATGAATTAAAAATAATAGACATATAGAGAACATTGCGCCCTCAAACAACAGGGTGTATATTATTCTGAACTGCACATGGATCATTCTGCAGGATAGACCACATGTTAGGTCACAAAAAATCTCAGTAAATTATTAATGATTTACATTATAGAAAACATCTCCCCTGATCATAATGGAATTAAGCTGGAAATCAATAACAAGCAGAGAACTGTAAAATCCACAAATATATGGAAGTTGAATAACACTCTCTTGAATAACCAGTGGGTCAAAGAAGAAATTGCAAAGGAAATCAGTAATAACGTTGAGATGAATGAAATCGAGATCACAATTTACAGGATGTAGTGAAAGTAGTGCTGAGAGCAAATTTAGGGCCATAAATGCTTACATAAAGAAAGAAGAAAATGTAAAATCACAGACCTAAATGCACACCTGGAGGAACTAGAAAAAGAACAGAAAACTAACCCCAAAGCAAGTAGAAGGAAATAAATGTTCCAGTTTGCTAACTGCTGGAATGCAACACACCAGAGATGCACTGACTTTCAATAAAAGGGGATTTATTTAATTGACGTGTATTTCTTCAGAGGAAAGGCAGCTAACTTTCAACTAAGTTTCTTTTTTATATGGGAAGGCACAGGACGATCTCCGCATGCCTTCTCTCCAGGCCTCTGGGTTCCAATGTCTTTCCCCGGGGTGTGATTCTTTTCTGCATCTCCAAAGGCCTGGGCTGAGCTGCGAGTGCTGAAATGAGGTATGGTGAGCTGTTTGGGCTGTGCTAGGTTGAGCTCTCTCATTTAAGCACCAGCCAATTAAGTCAAATGTCATTCATTGCAGCAGGCACACCTCCTAGCCTACTGCAGATGTAATCAGCAACAGATGAGGTTCACATGTCATTGGCTCATGTCCACAACAATAGAACTAGGCACCTTCACCTGGCCAAGTTGAAAACTGAATCTAACTACCACAATAAAAAACAAAGATTAGAGCAAAAATAAATGAAATTGAGAATATAAAAACAATAGACAGGTAGAGCACCTGTGGCTCAGTGGCAGAATTCTTGCCTGCCATGATGGAGACCTGGGTTCGATTTCGGGAGCCTCCCCATGACAAAAAGAAAAAAGAAAAAAAATAATAGAATCAACAAAACCAAGTATTGGTTCTTTGAAAAGATCAATAAAATTGACTGACAATTAAAAAAAGAGAAGACACAAATAAATAAAATCAGAAATGAGAGTTGGGACATCACTAATGACTGCACAGGAATAAAAAAGATCATAAGAGGATATTTTGAACAACTCTACGCCTAACAAATTTAGAGAGCCTATATGAAATGGCTCCTAGAAACACAAGAACAACTCACACTGACGCTAGAAGAAATAGAAGACCTCAACAGACCAATTCTAAAGTGATTGAATCACTCATCAAAAATCTCTGAACAAAGAAAATTCCAGTACCAGATGGCTTCATAGGTGAATCATATCAAGAAGGAATAATACAATCTTGCTCAAACTCTTCCAAAATTTGAAGAGGAGGGAACACTACCTATCTCATTCTATGAAGCCACCATCACCCTAATACCAAAGCCAGATAAATATACTACAAGAAAATAAAACTACAGACCAGTATTTCTTATGAATGTAATTGCAAAAAATCCTTAATGAAATATTTGCAAATCGAATCCAGCAGCATAGCACATTAAAACAATCATACACCATGATCACGTGCGTTTTATTCCAGGAATAGAAGAGTGGTCCAACATGAAAAAATCCAATGATGAATTACACCACATTAAGAAAATGAAGGGAAAAAACACATGATCATGTCACTTGTTGCAGAAAAGGCATTTATCAAAATCCACAATCGCTTCTTGATAAAAACACTTAAAACACTAGGAATAGAAGGAAACTTTCTTAATGTGATAAAGGGCATTGTGCTGATTTGAAGCTGTAATGTACTCCAGAAAACAATGTCCTTTTTCCTGGTCCAATCTTGTGGAGGCAGCCATGTGTATTTCAATCCTGATTCAATATTGTGGGATGGTGTGCTATTTTGAAAGAATTTATATACCCTAGAAAAGCCATGTTTTAATCCTAGTCAATCTTGTGGCAACAATGGTTTCTTCTCATGCCTATTCAGTACTATAGGTTGGAACTTGATTAGGTCATCTCCACCGAGATGTGACTCAATCAATTGTGGGTATTGAACTTGATTAGATAGAGGCGTGTCTCCGCTCATTCTACATGGGTCTTGATTAGTTTACTGGAATCCTATAAAAGAGTAGACATTTTGGAGAGAGTGCCTTTTGAGAACAAGGACAGAGTCGCAGAATCATGACAAAAGGACAAGAGAACCACAGAATCCACCAGTCAGCCACCGTTGAAGAAGGAAAACACCTCCCTGGGAGCGTCACGTAGTAAGAGGCTCAGAGAAAAAACTAGCAGACACCGCCATGTTCACCATATGTCCTTCCAGCTGAGAGAGAAACCCTGAATGTCATCGGCTTTCTTGAACCAAGGTATCTTTCCCTGGATGCTTTAGATTGGACATTTCTATAGACTTATTTTAATTTGGACAATTTCACAGCTTTAGAACTGTAAACTAGCAACTTATTAAATTCCCCTTCTTAAAAGCCGTTCCGTTTCTGGTATATTGCATTCCAGCAGCTAGCAAACTATAACAGATGGAAACTTCGATTGGATTGTTTCCATGGAGATGTGACAAACCCAACTGTGGGTGTGACCATTTGATTAGATGGATATGTGACTCCACCCATTCAAAGTGAGTCTTGATTAGTTTACTGCAGTCCTTTAAAAGAGGAGACTTTTTTTTTAACATTTTTATTGTATAGTATAACATATATACAAAGCAAAGAAATAAAGCAATAGTTTTCAAAGCACTCTTCAACAAGTTTGTTCTAGTTTGCTAGCTGCCAGAACGCAATATACAGAAAAAGAAAGACTCTTAAAAAGGAGAATTTAATAAGTCGCTAGTTTACAGTTCTAAGGCTGAGAGAATGTCCCAGTTAAAGTAAGTCTACAGAAATGTCCAATCTAAAGCATCCATGGGAAAATATCTTGGTTCAAGAAGGCCGATGAAGTTCAGGGTCTATCTCTCTAGTAAGAAGGCACATGGCAAACACAGTCAGGGTTTCTCTCTCAGCTGGAAGGGCACATGGTGAATAGGTATCATCTGCTAGTTTTCTCTCCTGTCTTCCTGCTTCAGGAAGCTCCCCGGGAGGTGTTTTCCTTCTTCATTTCCAAAGGTTGCTGGCTGAGGGACTCTCTGCTTCGTGGTGCTGCAGCATTCTCTGCTCTCTCTGAATCTCCTTCATTCTCCAAAATCTTTCCTCTTTTATAGGACTCCAGAAATTTATCATGACCCATCCAAATGGGCGGAGACATGTCTTCACCTAATCCAGTTTAACAACCACTCTTGATCGGGTTACATCTCCAGGTTGATGATCTAATTACAGGTCCAAACATACAGTATTGAATAGGGATCATTCTGCCTTTATGAAATGGGATTTTGATTAAAACATGGCTTTTCTGAGGGATATACATCCTTTCAAACCAGCACAAACGTTACAGGACAGATCTCAGAGTTAGTCGTGGGTTACCATAAGATCCTCTCATATTTTTCCTTCTAGCTGCTCCAGAATATAGGAGGCTAGAGGGCTTACATATTTTTTATCATCACAATAGACTTTTTGCCCTTCTTTTTTTGTGAAAAATAACATATATACAAAAAAACTATAAATTTCAAAGCACAGCACCATAATTAGTTGTAGAACATATTTCAGACTTTGACATGGGTTGCAATTTCACAATTTTAGGTTGTTACTTCTAGCTGCTCTAAAATACTGGAGACTAAAAAAGATTTTAATTTAATGATCCAGCATTCATATTCATTTGTTAAGCCCTATCTTCTATGTATAACTCCACCATCACCTTTGATCTTTCCATACTTCTCTTTAGGGTTGTTTGGGCTATGACAATTCTAATTTTTTTTATATTGGAAGGGTCTGTCACTAAAATGGGGTAGGAGGATGGAATTATCTGATGTTCTGGAGAGGCTGGGCTAGGTTTGGGGACTTATCTGGACCAAGGACCCATCTGGACCAAGGACCCATCTGGAGGTTGTAGGTTTCTGGAAAGTTACTTTAGTGCATGAAATCCTTGTGGAATCTTATATATTGCCCTAGGTATTCTTTAGGATTGGCTGGAATGGTCCTGGTTGGGGATTGGCAGGTTCTGATAGGTAACAAGGTCTACCTGAAACTTGCATATGAGCAATCTCCAGAGTAGCCTCTAGACTACTTGACCTCTGTCTGCCACTGATACTTTATTAATGACACTTTTCCCCCCCTTTTGGCCAGGATGGAATTGTTGATCCCATGGTGCTAGGTCCGGATTCATCCGTGGGAGTCATCTCCCATGTCGCCAGGGGGATTTTCACCCCAGATGTCATGTCCCACATAGGGAGGAGGGCAATGATTTCACTTGCAGACTTGGGCTAAAAGAGACTGAGGCCACATCTGAGCAACAACAGAGGTCCTCCAGAAGTAACTCTTAGGCATGCCTATGGGTAGTCTAGGCTTCTCTCCTACCTACATAAACTCATGATCGAGGGCATGGCCTATCGATTTGGGTGTCCCCAAAGTTTGACACAGTATCAGGGGATTCCCTGATGGTAAGGTTTAATAGTAAAGAAGAGACATTTTTGAGAAAACTCAGAGCTGGTACATGCAGATATTTGGAGATGCTTAGCATGCCAACTGTTCTAGTTTGCTAGCTGCCGGAATACAACAGAGCAGAGATGGACTGGCTATTAATAAAAGGGGATTTATTTAGTTCAAAATATATAGTTCTTCAGAGAAAAGGCAGCGAACTTTCAGCTGAGGTTCTTTCTTACACGAGAAGGCACAGGGCGATCTCTGCTGGCCTTCATTCTAGGCCTCTGAGTTCAAACAGCTTTCTCCAGAGTGATTCCTTTCTGCATCTCCAAAGGCCTGGGCTGAGCTGCAAGTGCTGAGATGAGGTATGCTGAGCTGCTTGGGCTGTGCTACGTTGAGCTCTCTCATTTAAGCACCAGCCAATTAAGCTAAACATCATTCATTGCAACAGGCATGCCTCCTAGCTGACTGCAGATGTAATCAGCAACAGTTGAGCTTCACATGCCATTGACTAATGTCCACAGCAACAAAACTAGGCATCTTCACCTGGCCAAGTTGACACCTGAAACTAACTACCACATGTCCACCCCTTGTCAACTTGCCAACTGTACACATCACTCAAATGATATTAAAGTGGCAAAAATTCTCTTCTGGGTGTGGACCTATGAGCCTCAAAACAAGTTATCTGTCCCAAAGGAGGGACATTCACATGATACATGTTTTCATTTCCATGGGGAGAAATTAGAAGGAACACAGATGTCACAAGACCCAAACAGTTCTGAAAACCTGCAGGGCAAACTCCATTGGATTTCGAAGTCTGAAAGTCATTTATCCTTCAGCTTTAGAAAGTGGCAGTCCCACCCTTTCCATGGGCCTATACAGTGGCCTGCCTCTTTCCAAATCAACCTTGGGGGACATTGAGGAAACTGCCATTTTCTCAGCTCCACCATCTCCAAGCATCAGGGTCACCCCTGGGCTCTCTGCCATTTCTGGGCCACACACTCAACCCCTCCATGTGGTGACAGCCAGGCTCTCCCCAGTCCCCAAGGAGCGTGTTATACCTTCTCCAAGGCCTGAGGTGGCACAACTCTTCCACTGCAAGAAGTTGGGAGACTCATCCTCTGCCTTCAGGGCAAACTCACCCTCTCCATGTATATGGGTTGGTCCACTCTCCTGGCCAGAAATTTCTTGGCTTCAGACCTAAACTTCCATGGTTCTCATTCTGCAAACTCCAATTTGCCCCTTTTGAATCCCCCCCTTGTCCAGATTGGCAGTACTTCTGTGTGCACCAACAGTCTCTTCAAGCACTCCAGGACTTCTCCATCATTCTCTTCACAGTTTCTCCAAAATCTTTCCCTTATCCATCCAAAAAACGGTTTCAACATGTCTCGTATTTGCAAACCACAGCAGCACTCCACTTCTCTGGTACCAAATCTGTTTTAGCTTGCCAAAGCTGGCAGAATAAAACACACCAGAGATGGACTGGCTTTTAATGGAATGGGATTTATTTAGTTAAAAACGTATAGTTCTTCAGAGAAAAGGCAGTTAACTTTCAACTGACTTTCTTTCTTACATGGGAAGGCACAGGGCGATCTCTGCTGGCCTTCTTTCCAGGCCTCTGAATTCAAACAACTTTCCCCAGGTGATTCCTTTCTGTATCTCCAAAGACCTGGGCCAAGCTGCGAGTGCTGCAATGAGGTATGCTGAGCTCCTTGGGCAGCTACGTTGCACTTTCTAATTTAAGTCAGACATCATTCATTGCAGCAGGCACACATCTTAGCCAACTGCAGATGTAATCAGCAACAGTTGAGCTTCACATGCTCACATTGGCTCATGTCCACAGCAACAAAACTAGGCATCTTCACCTGGCGAAGTTGACACCTGAACCTAACTACCACACCAGCAGAGAAAGCAGAAACCTAGACACGGATGTTAGGAGATGCAGAGCTCTGCAAACATTTGCATGTTCCTTCCTCTGAGATGCTAAGCAAGCCAGTACCCAGAGTTGTGTCCCAGAGGAGCTAAGTGAAGGCCCATAGGTGCTTAGAGAGGAAACCACTGGCATCAGAAACTGGAAGCAATGGAATTGGGAACAAGGACCAGCAGATACCAGCCACATACCTTCCCATGTGGCAGACATTAGCCTTTCTTGAGACAAGGTATCTTTCTCTAGATGACTTAGTTTGGACATTTTTATGGCCTTTGAAATGTAAACTTGCAACTTAATAAATTCCCTTTTTAAAAGCTGCTCCATTTCAGGTATATTACATTTCCAGCATCATTAATAAACTAAAACAGGCATAAATGAAAAGAAAACACAGCTAACATCCTGGTGAACAACTGAAAGCTTTCCATCTAAGATTGGGAATAAGACAAGAATCTCCACTATCACCACTGTTATTCAACATTGTATTGGAAGTTCCTGCCAGAGTAATTAGGCAAGAAAAAGAAATAAAAGGCATCTAAATTGGAAAGGAAGCAGTAAAACTTTCACTGTTTGCAGATTACATGATTCTATATGCAGAAAATCCTGAAAAATCCACAACAAAGCTGCTAGAGCTGATAAATGTGTTCAGCAAAGGGATAGGTTAAAAAATCAATACCGAAAATTCAGTAGTGTTTCTATACAAAACAATGAATAATTGGAAGAAGAAATCAGGAGAAAAAATTCCATTTACAATAGCAATTAAAATAATTAAATGTCTAGGAATAAAATTAACTGAAGACATAAAGTACTTATAAAGAGAAAACTACAAAACATTGCTAAACGAAACCAAGGAAAACCCAAATAAATGCAATCCACTCCCAAATTCTTACAGCCTTCTTTGAAGAAATGGAAAGGTCAATTGTCAAATTTATATGGAAGGGTAAGGGGCCCTGAGTAGCCAAAGCCATCACACTTCACTATCTTTAAACTTCTTACAAAGCCACAGTAATCAAAACAGTATGGTACTGACACAAGAACAGACAGATAGACATTTATATCCAACTTAATTTTGATAAGGGGGCAAAGACCAGTGAACTGGGAAAGAACAGTCTCTTGAACAAATGGTGCTAGGAAAACTGGATCTACATTTGCAAAAGAAAGAAAGAGTACCCCTACCTCACAACTTAGAAAAAATCAACTCAAAATGCATTGAAGATCTAAATATAAGAGCAGTACTATCAAACTACTGGGAGAAAATATGAGGAAGTATCTTCAGGATGTTTTATATGGAAGTGGTTTCTTAGATATTACACTAAAAGCCTAAAGTAAGCAAAGCCAAAACAGATAAATGGGACCTCATCAAAATTAAAATCTTTGAGGTTTCAAAATTAGAACCTCGAAGGACTTTATCATGAAAATAACATCCTATACATAAGAGAAAATATTTGGGAATTACATACCTGATAAAGATTTAATATCCAGACTATATAAGGAAATCCTTTAACTTAACAACACGAAGACAAACTACTCAATTAAGAAATAGACAAAAACCTTTTTCAGTAGAAATCTTTCCAAAGAAGATATACAAATAGCCAAATAGCACATGAAAAGATGTGTTTTGATACATGCATGCAGCCATGTGGATGAAACTTGAAGACAACATCTGGAGTGAAATAATCCAGTCAAAAAAGGACAAATATTGTATGATGCTCACTAATACGAAATAATTTCAATAAGCGAAGTAATAGAGTCAGAATCTTGACTAGAGGTTCTCAGGAGACTGGATGCATATAGAGAATGGGAAGGTAAGCTTAAAATTAACAGAGTTCCTATTTGGAATTATGGAAACGCTTTGGTAATGGATGGTGGTGATGCTAACACAATATTGTGAATATAATTAAAAGCACTGAAATATATATCTGAATGTATATACACATTAAAAGGGAGAAATGTTAGTTTGTATATATGGTAGTAGAATGAAATCTTTTAAAAAATCTAGTGAACCCTAAATTAAACCGTGGACTATAGTTAATATTGCATTTTTCTTTTTGACATGGACAGGCACTGGGAATCGAACCCAGGTCTTCTGGCATGGCAGGCAAGCATTCTTGCCTGCTGAGCCACTGCGGCCCGCCCTGCAATTATTTAAATGTGCTTTCATCATTTGCAACAAATATATCACACCACTATAATGTCATAATAATAAGGTGTTAGATGGGAATCCTGTATTTTATACAAAATTTTTCTGTAAACTCACAACTTCCCTAATAAAATAAACAAAAAATAAAACACATTAAAAAAACACTTTTCTCTGTCTTTGCAAATTGGCTCTGCTTTGGTTAGTGGTCTCCTTCAGAATTTTGCTCTTATCAAGTAGATCGACCCAATTAAATGGGTAGTGCCAGGTTCTCTCCATCTTATCTGAGCCTGCTTCTTCTCCTGGGTGTTTGCATGCCAGAAGCCCCAGGGATTCTCTGTTTAGAGTCCACAGCAGTTTGCGTGAACTCCTCATCTACTCCCTTTGGAACAGAGTTCTTCCCCTCTTGGGTGCTCTTTCGAGTGACTTAAGGTAGGTAATCCTGTGCTTTTTCAACTTTATGGTTTCTCACACAGTCCCAGCTGTCAGCAAGGGACTTCTCTCACATCAGGACAAGACAATCACTGGGAGATTGAGCCCCAGACATGTTCCATGGCTTAATTTATCAAGCTTCCACCTGATAGGTTACCACTGACATACATGCACCTTACTATACACACAGGGACCACTCTGTTCCCTCTGGAACAAGGCCAGGGATCCACAATGGGTGTACAAGCTGACTCCACCGGGTGATATACAAGGGGTAGGGGAGAGGCTAGCAAGGATGCCAGGAGCGTCTTCTATGCCTTTTAAAGTTGCGTTTTCTTAATTCAACACTTGTCAGGTTAATAGAGCCTTTGTTTTCTGTAATTTTGAGGAAGGTTACTGTTTTAAGATTCCTCTGCTACCTTTGCCTGGTGTGTGTGTGTGTGTGTGTAACACAATGGCTGCCCTCAGAGCCACCCCCAGAGATCTGAAGAAGTTGATCAAAGGTAGAGAGTTGAGATCAGACCACAAATCCAAGGTGTGTGGAGGACTAGTTCTTTATGTCCCAACCTGCACCAGAGAGCTGAGCCTGGAGATCCAGACCCCACTACTGCATGAAGGTGGGGGAAGGGGGCTGGTAGCTGCTGCAGGGAGGGTGAAACTCACTGGTCTTTATTGCAAATTTCCAGCCTCTTCCTCCTGCTCCTCCCTGAATGCTGCAGTGTTTTTCCAGCCTCAGGAGTTTCAAATGTAGTCACATAGTTCCTGCTAGTTCAATAATTGTTTTGATGGAAGGAGTGATTCTGGGAGCTACCTATTTTGCCATTTTCCGACAATTCTCAGTATGCTACTTTTCGAGTTACTGGTTTCTTGATCCCATGGGATTTCTCAGGAGCTTTCTGAAAAACATCCCAGAACTGTCTGCCTTAGGTAAGGAGGAGAAAAGCACTGTTTCATCCATGGTGTCTTACAGCTTGTTAGTCCAAGATGGTCCCTTGGACTGTTCATTCCTCTGTACTTTTAAGTTTTACATGTGTGTGTGTTACCAGGGAAACCCTGACCTGAGCAGGGTTCCTTGTTAGTGCTGTTGGCAAAGGGAGTCAACCACGGAGGTGAGGGAAGCAGCTTCATTATTTTTGTCTGCACAGCCAAGGGGCTAGGGGCTGAGCCTAACTCTGTAACCCACTGCCTCCCCGAGTTCTCTTCTATGTCCCCTCATATATCCCATTACCTTCCGTTCTCCCCAGCTCCCTGCATATTTGCTTTTCACTCTATCTTTTATGCATATGCATAAGCATGTTCAAAAAATGGCATCTAAACTCCTCCTAGAGGCAGGAAATTTACTATTATAATGAGTCAAAGTTTATTTTAGGATAGGTTAGTCTTTTATGTGTTTGCTCCCAAGTCTGGATTGAACCAGCCTTGCAGCTATAGTTCTTGACCGGGACACCCATAAATTATTTATTTATGCCATTATAGACTCATGGAGATTTATTTTATATGTTGGATTATATTCCCATGCTACTTTATTTTGTTCCTTAAGTGTTGGCTTCTGGGTCGCTTTGGCATATGCCTATCATTTTGTGCATTTTTTCCCTTTTCTTTTAAGCACTTCCATCCTTTATTTCTGAAACTTCAAGATGCTCTAGGCTCATTTTGTATATTTCCTGCATTAGCACTTGAATCAGCCATTTCTCCAAGAAGCCCAGGACTGTAACTTTAAAAATGTACTACTTTTACTAATTTTGCTATTAAGATTATTCTGTCATCGTAAGATGAGTTGAGGAGATATTGCTTCTTTTTTCTGCTGGAAAATCATGGGGTTTTTTTGGTAGGACAATTTTAACCTATTGGTTTGGTTTTTGTAAAAAATGATTTTCTATTTTTTTTTAACTGAACCCGATAAGGTAGATTGCATTTTTCTAGAAAATTTTCCCATTTCGTCTAATATTTTTAGTTTATAAAACAATTATTTATAACATTATCTGACCTTGTCAATCACTGTAGCATCAGTGGTCATATAATCTCTTTCCTTCTTATTACTATATATTTTGCTTTCTCTCTTTCTGGTTAATATGACTGGAAATTTGTGTATGGTATTGATCTTTTCAAAGAATTATTTTCAGCAGGCTTTGTTGCCCCTCTTTTTTTGTTATTATTTTATTTAATAATGATTTTATTAGTCACACCTGTTTTTGTGTGTGTGATGGTTCAGTTCTTGTGTCAACGTGGCCGAGTGATTATGCCCAGTTGTCTGGTCAGGCAAGCACTGGCCTGACCGTTGCTGCAAGGATATTTCATGGCTGGGTGATAAACCAGAAGGCTGGTGTATTAAATCATCAGTCAGTTGATTGCATCTGTGACTGATTACATCTGTGATCAACTAAGGAGTGTCTCCCACAATGATATAACCCAATTAGCTGATGGCTTTTGAGGGAGAAGAGAGACACATTCACTGCTTCTTTGAGCCACAGAGCCTCTCCTGTGAAGTTTGTCCAGATCCTTCGTCAGAGCCACCATCTTCACAGCCTGTCCTATGGATTTTGGGCTCTTTCACTCCCATGGTTGGGGGAGACACCTTTATAAATCTCACATTTACAGATCTCTTGTTGGTTCTGTTTCTCTAGAGAACCCGGGTTGATACTGGGAGTGGTTCTCGAGAAACAGAATCTTAGAAAGGGTTTTTTACAATTGTGTTTCTACTCTGACTAGACTCAGAGGAACTAATGACTCTGTTTCCAATAATCAAGATGGCACTGACAGTCCATGGGGTGAGGTGGCAAGAGAGATTCTCAAAATATCACCATTAGATTCTGCTAATTGTATGCTTATACATGGCAAGGCTCTGGGTAGGAATGTTTTAAACAACTTTATGGAGTTTTGTAGAGTTGAGAGGTATCATGATGTTGCCTTTTTGTTATCAGATATGCCGGATACAGTGATAAGGGAAAGGGATGAGCTGAAGGCTTCAAATTTGCACCTTAAGCACCATGTGAACCATGTAGAAGTATCCATGTGTGCCCTGAAATAAAATTTTATTTCCTGTGGTCGCAGACTCAAGATCTCTGAAAACCAGACACAAACCCCCAATTGTGTGAGTAGCAGATTTACAGTATAAACTAAAATCTCAACCTTTCAGGGTGTCTGCTGTTAAAGTAAGGGCTTTGATTGGAAAAGAAGGGGATCCTGAAATGTGGGGTGGTGATATACGGCTTGATGATGATGTGATGGGGAGACGGGATCCCTGGAATCTGCTGAGGCTTTGCTAGATTGAACTGTAGTGGACTGCCATGAGGAAAGAGCTTGCTGACCTCCAGCCTGCTTTTAGGAAGCAGCTTCCCAGCCTCCAGTCTCCCCAGAGGAATCTACCAAACAACCTCCATCTAATGAGATTAACTTTTCAGTGCCTGCTAACCCTATAACTACCTCCCCTGGGGAAAGAGCCCTCACTCCTCTATCTGGAGCAGCTAATCCTGTTTCACAAACTGAAACTGCAATGGAATATCCTGAGGTAATTGGTTTGAAAGACACTTTTATTTCTTTTCATGACCCACCCCTACCTCTTTTCTTTAAGACCTATAACTAGACTACAGTCGCAACAGGCCCCAAAAGGTGAGATACAAAGTGTGACCCATGAGAAGGTACGCTATACTTCAAAAGAACTGCATGTGTTTTCCAATCCATATAGAAAGAAATTGGGGGAATATATGTGGGAATGGATATTAAGGGTGTGGGATAAGAGTGGAAGGAATACAAAGTTGGATCAAGCCGAATTTACTGATATGGCCCCAGTAAGCAGAGATTGTACATTCAATGTTGTAGCTTGAGGGGTTAGAAAGGGCATTAATGGTTTGGAGGGTTGGCTGAAACGTGGATCAAAAGGTGACCGACATTACCTGAGGTCAAAATGTCAGAACTGCCCTGGTATAATGTAGATGAGGGGATCCAATGGCTTAGAGAGATTGGAATGTTGGAGTGGATTTATCATGGAAGACCGGTTCACACACCCCAGGATTATCCAGAGGACACATCTTTCATCAGAACATCGAGAAATAAATTCATGACACTAGCACCATCATCCCTGAAGAGCTCTGTAGTCGCCCTACAGATATTACTGTGGGAACTGCTGTCACTGAGCTGGAATCCTTAAACACAATAAGGATGATTGGACCCTGAGTTGGCAGAAGACTTGTGGCAACAGTTAGTCACCATAGATAAATTGGGCGTGGCCACCATAATGGACGCAGACTCAAAGCAGCAGTCAAAATAGTCTGACTCACAGACACTTGTGGTATCATGGGGTACCTAGAAGTAATATAGATGGGCACTCTACCAAATTTTTGTTTGAGGTGTATAAGCAGAAGAATTCTAGGTCAGGTGAACAGAAGTCTAACTTGAATTACAAAAGCAGAGAGTCTCGGTGCCTTAATAAATTTCCAAACTTGAGACAATTTATGGATCCAGAGCCCCTCAAATAAGGGGAGGGCTGGGTACCATTGGAGAAGGACCCTTTTACAGTGCTCCAAATTTATACTGTTAACCTTCCTCCCAGTTTTCTCAAAGGAGACCTACGGTCTTTTACTAGGGTGACTGTGCACTGGGGAAAAGGAAATGATCAGATATTTTGGATTATTGGACACTGGCTCAAAAGTGGCACTAATTCCAGGAGACCCAAAACATCACTCTGGTCCACCAATCAGATGACAGGTTATTGGAGGCCAGGTGATTGATGGAATTCAGTTCAGGTCCACCTCACAGTGGATCCAGTGGGTCCCTGCACCCAGTCTGTGGTCATTTACCCAATTCCAGAATGCATAATTGGAATCAACATACTCAGCAACTGGCAGAATCCCCACAATGATTCTCTGACTTGTGTAGTGAGAGCTATTACAATAGCAAAGGCCAAGTGGAAGCCACTAGAACTGCCTGTACCTAGCAAAATAGTGAATGAGAAGCAATAGTATATTCCTGGAGTGATTGCAGAGATTAGTGCCACTCCTAAAGACTTGATTCCCACCACAATCCCATTCAACTCTCTTATTTGGCCTGCACAGTAAACAGATGGGACTTGGAGGATGACAGTGGATTATCATAAACCTAACCAGGTGGCGACTCCAATTGCAGCTGCTTTTCCAAATGTGGTTTCATTGCTTGAGCAAATAAACACATTGCCTGGTACCCAGTATTCAGGTACCTGGTGTGCCTCAGGGATATATCAACTCTCGAGCCCTGTGTCACAATCTTGTCCACAGGGGCCTTGATCATTTCTCCCTCCCATAAGACATCACACTGGTCCATTATATTGATGATAGCATGCTGATTGGACCTAGTGAGTAAGAAGTAGCAGCTACTCCAGACTTATTGGTAGGGCATTTGGGGGTCAGTGGATGCAAGATTAATCCAACAAAAATACAGGTGCCTTCCACCTCAGTGAAATTTCTAGATGTCCAGTGGTGTAGGGCATATCAAGATATCTCTTCTAAGGTGAAGGGCAAGCTGTTCATCTTGCCCCTCCAAGACCAAAAAGGAGGCACAATACCTAGTGGGCCTCTTTGGACTTTGGAGACAACATATTCCTCATTTGGGTGTGCTACTCTGGACCATTTACCGAGTCACAAGAAAAGCTGCTAGTTTTGAGTGGGGACAGGAGCAAGAGGAGGCTCTGTGAAATGTCCAGGCTGCTGTACAAGCTGCTCTGCCACTTGGACCATAAGATCCAGCAGATCAAATGGTTCTGGAAATGTCGGTGGTAAATAGGAATGCTGTCTGGAGCCTTTAGCAGGCCCCTATTGGAGAATTGCAAGACAGACCCTTAGGATTTTGTAGCAAAGCCTTACCATCTGCTGCAGATAACTTTTCTCCTTTTAAGAAAAGAGCTTTTAGCCTGCTACTGGACCTTAGTAGAGACTGAATGCTTAACCATGGGCCACCAAGTTACCATGAGACATGAGTTGCCCACTGTGCTGGTTTGAAAGGATGCATGCACCCAGAAAAGCCATGTTTTAATCTAAATCCCATTTCATAAAGGCAGAATAATCCCTATTCAATACTGTGTTTGAATCTGTAATCAGACAATCTCCCTGGAGACGTGATTTAATCAAGAGTGGTTGTTAAACTGGATTAGGTGACGACATGTCTCCACCCATTTGGGTGGGTCTTGATAAGTTTCTGGAGTCCTATAAAAGAGGAAACATTTTTGAGAATGAGAGCAATTCTGAGAGAGAAGAATGACATAGCTACAACAAGCAGAGAGCCCACCAGACAGTGACCTTTGGAAACGAAGAAGGAAAACGCCTCCTGGAGAGCTTCATGAAAAGAAACCAGGAGAGAAAGCTAGCAGATGATGCCATGTTCGCCACGTACCTTTCGAGATGAGAGAGAAACCCTGATCCTGTTTGTCATGTGCCCTCTCACTTGAGAGAGAGACCCTGAATTTCAGCGGCCTTCTTGAACCAAGGTATCTTTCCATGAATGCCTTAGATTGGACATTTCTATAGACTTGTTTTAATTGGGACATTTTCTCGGCCTTAAAACTGTGAACTAGCACCTTATTAAATTTCCCTTTTAAAAGCCATTCTGTTCTTGGTATATTGCATTCCAGCAGCTATCAAACTAGAACAGAAAGTTTTAATCATCAAGTGGATAAGAAGACCCATTCTGTGGATACGAATCATCCTCTTTCCTCAGCCACTCCTGCCATTGCCCAATGGGCTCATGAAAAAAAGTGGGCGTGATGGTAAGGATTGAGGTTATGCATGGGCTCAGTAACATGGACTTCCACTCACCAAGGCCACCCTGGCTGTGGCCACTGTTGAGTGCCCAATCTGTCAGCAGCGGAGACCCACACTCAGTCCCTGATATGGCACCATTCCCCAAGGTGATCAGCCTGCTTCCTGGTGGCAGCTTGATTACATTGGACCACTTCCGTCATGGATAGTGCAGCTATTTGTTCTAACTGGAATAGACACATACTCCCAGATATGGGTTTTCATTCCCTGCATGCAATGCTTCTGCAAAAACTACAATCTGTGGACTTCTGAAATGCCTTATTCACCGTCATTGTATTCCACACAGCATTGTGTCTGGTCAAGGAACCCACTTCACAACAAATGAAGTGCAGGAATGGGCACAACTCGTGGAATTCTCTGGTCTTACCATGTTCCCGATCATCCAGAGGCAGTTGGGTGGATAGAACGGTGGAATGGCCTTTTGAAGACCCAATTATGGTGCCAACTAGGTGGCAACACCTTGCAGGGCTGGGGTAATGTTCTCCAGGAGGCTGTGTATGCTCTGAATCAGCATCCATGCTATGGTGCTGTTTCTTCCTTAGCCAGGATTCACGGGTCCAGGAATCAAGGGGTGGAAATAGGAGTGGCACCACTAACTATCACCTTTAGTGATCCATAGGAAAGTTTTTGCTTCTTGTCCCTGAAACCTTAAGCTCTGCTGGTCTACAGGTCTTAGTTTCAAAAGGAGTGCTTCTACGAGGAGGCACAGCAATGATTCTATTGAACTGGAAGTTAAGACTGCCACCTGGCCACTTTGGGCTTTTCATGTCACTGAATCGACAGGCAGGAAAAGGGGATTTCTGTTCTCTCTGGGGTGATTGATCCTGACTATCAAGGGGAAATAGGACTGCAACTACACAATGGAGGGAAATGGATCCCTGGAATGCAGGAGATCCCCTAGGGCATCCTTTACTACTACCATGCCCTGTTATTAAAGTCAATGAAACTGTGACAGTCCAATCCAGGCAGGACAACAAATGGCCCAGAAACTTCAGGAATGAAGCTTTGGGTCACCCCACCTGGAAAAGAACTGCGGCCAGCTGAAGTGCTTGCTGAAGGTAAAGGGAACATAGAATGGGCAATAGAAGAAGGTAGTGATAAATATGAACTATGACCATGTGACCAGTTATAGAAATGAAGACTGTGATTGTATGAATATTTCCTCCTTGTTTTGTTATGAGTAGGTTTGCATTTATACATAATCAAATATCTTGTCTTACTTTTATCTTATGACATAAGTTGTATCGCTCATGTTACAGTATTTAAGTCATAGGACATGAACTTTAAGAGTGAATGTTACCTAAGAAATTTCACTCTATTCTGGAGAGATGTAGGGCATTTCCAGTTGTACGCAATACAGTTGAGTATTGTTAGGTGAAGCATATGTCTGTTATTGTGTTCTATTTGGAAATTAAGCATGTTTCAAGATGATGTGTATAGCTGCCAAATTGAAAAGAGGTGGACTGTGATGGTTAAGTTCTGGTGTCAACTTAGCCAAGTGATGATGCCCAGTTGTCTGGTCAGGCAAGCACTTGCCTGGCTGTTGCTGCAAGGATGTTTCATGGCTGGTTGATAAACCAGAAGGCTGATGTACTAAATCATCAGTCAGTTGATTGCATCTCTGGCTGATTACATCCACAATCAACTAAGGTGTGTCTCCCACAATGAGATAAGCCAATCAGTTGAAGGCTTTTAAGGAAGAAGAGAGACTCTTTCACTGGTTTTCAGCCAATGAACCTCTCTTGTGAAGTTTGTCCAGACTCTTCATCAGAGCCACGAGCTTCACAGTGTGCCCTACAGATTTTGGACTCTTCCATTCTCACAGTTGTGTGAGACACCTTTATAAATTTCATATTTACAGATCACTCCTGTTGTTTCTGTTTTTCTAGAGAACCTTGACTAACAAAGTGTGCTAAGCTTCTCAAAGCAGATACCATAAAATGGGGTGGATTTTAACAATGGGAATTTATTAGCTTACAGGCTTACAGTTTTGACACTGAGAAAAATGTTCAAGTCAATGCATTGCAAGGTGATGCTTTCTTCTCAACGATCCTGGACTTCTCTGTCATATGGCAAGGCACCTGGAGGTGTTTGCTGGTCTCTGCCTTCTCTTCCTAGTTTCCTTGCTTTCAGCTTCTTACTTCCATGGTGTTTTAGGTTGTTAATGCTGCCAGAATGCGATATACAATAAATGGGGTGGCTTTTTAAAAAGAGATTTGTTAAGTTACAAGTTTACAGTTCTAAGGCCGTAAAAATGCTCAAACTAAGGTATCCAGAGAAAGATACCTTGTCTCGAGAAAGGCTGAAGTTTGTCACATAGGAAAACATGTGGCTGGTGTCTGAATGCTCTCCCAGCTTCTGGTTTCAAATGGCCCTCTCAGGCCTTGTGAATCCTTCTCAATTTTGGCTTGCTTAGCATCTCATGGGAAAGGCACATGGTGACATCTTCTGGGCTGTTTATCTCCAAACATCTGTGTCTAGGCATCTGCTCTCTCTGTCAGCATTCCAAAGTCTCCTATGGCACTCCAAGCATCTCCAAATGTGTTTTCTATGTTGCTTCTATGCTGTCTCCAAAATGTTTCCCGTCTTAAAGGATTCCAGTAAACTAGTCAAGACACAAATTAAATGGGCAGAGTTACATGCCATCTAGTCAAAAGGTCATACTGACAATTGGGTGCATCACATCTCTGTGGAAGTAATCTAATCAATAGGTCAAACCCACAATTGAGTGCATTATATCTCCGTGGAGACAATCTAACCAAAGGGCCCACTGTACAATATTGAATAAGGATTATAAGAACAAGATCTTTTCTGAGGTACATAATTTCAAACCAGCACATGTGGCTTTCTCTCACTCTCTCTATGTATTCATCCCATTTATAAAGGACTCCATTAAGAGAATTAAGACCAACCCTAAGCCACACCTTAACTGAACTAACCTCATCAAAAAACCTACTTAAAATAGGTATATACCCACAGGAATTGATTAGTTTTAAGAACATGGTTTTCTGGGGTACCTACAGTTCTAAACCAAAACAAAATCCTTCTATTTGGGGGAGGTTTATTATGATCACTTTTTCTTCTTATATTAGATGCCTAGTTAATTATTTTTAATGATTATTTTCTAGTGTACATTCTAAAACATATAGAAGTTTCACTAAATACCACTTTAACTGTACCCCATAGTTTTGATATGTTTGACTTTGTCATTTAACATGAAATATTTTATAATTTCCATGATTATTTTTTTTCTCTGACTGAAAGATTACTTTAAAAACTGTTTTCAATTTCCAAATTCAGGAAGATCAGATGCCAGTGTGTGTGGAGCAGACTGAGTGAGGAAGAAGAGATGAAGTGTGAAAGCAAAGTTGGCTGGTGGCATAGCTAGGATATTTTAATGGTTTTGGGTTTGACCTTTCACTTGGGAAAACCAGAAGAGAGGTGTGACTCATCGAACTCAAACATTCTCAAGTTCCCTTTGGATGTTGACTTGAAAATAGACCAAATGGGGACCAAGGGGAAGCCAGAAGAAAAAAAAAGTACTGCCATTTGCTTTGTGGGCTTAAACAATGTCAATTTTCTTAATGTTCCTCAAATTCTTGCCAAAAACATGTATTCCTCACTCAGATGCGATGTTATAAATACCTTCATTTGATCAAGCTAATTCATTGTGGTGTTCAAGTCTTCTTTATTATTGCTATTTTTTTTAATGTTTGATTCATTATTTACTAGAGTTCTATGTTAAAGCCTCTCGATGTGATAGTGTTTTGACAATTTCTCATTCATTTCGGTCAATGTGTGCTTTATAAAGTTTAAAGTGATGCTACTAGGCATGTAGGATTTGAGAGTTATTATCTTCTGGCAAATTGAAACTCTTGATCATTATATAGGACTTTCATTATGTTCAATAATGCATTGGTCTTAAAATCTACTCTGTTTGATTTAAACAAACAGATACTACCTGTCTTGGTTTTCCAGGCTGTTATGACAAATATGCAATGGCTTGGCATAAACAACAGGGATTTTTTGTCTCATGGTGTCAGAGGCTAGAAGACTTCTTTCCTTCCCTTTTATCTCCAGGGGACCCCTCTGACTTCCTACTTCTCCCTGTGACCTTCCCTTAATAAGGCCTCCAGTAATCCAGATTAAGACCCACACTGCTTCAGTTGACAGTAAGTTAACAGTTTAGTGTTAACTAAAAATAACACCTTCAAAAAGTCCTATTTACAATGGGTTTATATCCACAAGGATGTGGATTTAGATTAAGAACATGTCTAAATTGGGGTGCACAACTCAACCTACTATACCAACTTTCTTTTGACTAGTGTTTTCTTGGTGCCTCTGTCCATCATGATACTTTCAAACTTTCTGTTTTGTTTTGTTTTTATATAACTTAGATGGGTTTCATGCCAACAACATGGCTAGATTTTATTTTATTTTATATCCAGTCTGGAAGGTCTTTGCTTTTCATGTTGAGAGTTCAGTCCATTTACATTGTTATATGATTATCAATATTACTAGAATCAATTTCTAATATCTCCAGGCATTTGTTTTTCTATTTTTCTCCTTTCTTTAGCATTGCTAGATTTTTTTTCTTTTTTATTCTATTTTTCCTTCTATCGTTTTAGATACAATACTCTACATGTCTTTTCTTTTAGTATTTATCCTATATATTTGTACATGCATTATTTAAAAATATATTTTTATTGACACTTTCTCACACACATATAGTCCATACATGGTGTATAATCAGTGGCTCACAATACCATCACATAGTTGTTTACTCATCACCATGATCATTTTATGGAACATATTTTTTTGTACATGCATCCTTTAATCTCTCCACATTTTCCCACTCTGTCTCTTTGAGCTACATTCTGGAGAGTTTTTGTAAATGTATTCTCCATTTATTTCTTCTCTTCTCAGCTTGCCTAATTTAACCCACCACTAAACTATTTATTGTACTTTTCTACAAATTCTTTTAATTCTACTTAAAATCTTTTTTATTTTTTATAGTTTTTATTCCTTTTTAAAATTTTCAAACATCTATGTCATGTTTTAAAATATATGAGCATTGTACTTTTATATTCTGAGTCTAATGAATACAGTATTAGAAGTCTTTGCACATCTGATTCTGCCTTTGGGTTATGGTGACTTGTTTCTCATGACATTTTGAGTTGGTTTTTTTTTTTTCAGTTTTATTTTTTTCTATGAGTTCACTTTCCTTGGGTTGTTTTCTGTGGAAATTGAGAGCTAGGTTGAAGTTGTTTCTCCTTCAAAATATTTGTGTTTACTTTTACTAGTCATCTGTGTATCAAGGACATTTATCTTAAATATGCCTTGAGGTTTCTGGTTATGTGAATTTGGGCTGCAAACTTGTGTGAGGATGGCCTGAGTTAAAAAATTCTCAGGGGAGAGTGTTTTCCTCCTCTATACAAGATTGATGCTGAAAAGAAGCAAGTTTCCTTGCTGTCCTCTTTGTGTGCCAAGTTTATTTCTTCTTTACAATTACATGGAGGGTCTATTCCTTTTGGCTCCTTGCTTTATTCTTGGAATTGTATTAGATTCCAGCCTTTGGGCAAGCCTTAGGCTCTGTTCCTGTCCTTGTGCCTTTCATAGCAGTTACAAATGCTGGGCTCAGGGTCACCAAGGTTTAGAGACGCTCTGAGCACAAAGGCTGGCTTTATTTTCTCTCCTGCATTCTATTTTCTTTCTTTTTTCTGTTTTTTTGTCATTCATTTATTCTTTAGTTCTTGCCAGATCAATTATAACATTTTAAGAAGGTATTTATATTTTATTCACCATTTTCCTGTTTTTCTTAGAACTGTTATTCAAGGTCTTAAGTCTGCCACGCACTGCCACGTGTTTTCAAATAGAAACATTTCAGACACACTCTCTTTCTCTTTATATATATTATATTTCTCAGTTACATGTGTGGCTTGTGTAAATATAAATATATATTGCTTTACTTTGCCACCCCAAAAGATTAGATACTGTGAAGAAAGTGTTGACTGTGATAATTACGCTAATCCTGATAATTTGATAATTGTTGATAAAATAGGAGAGAAACAATATATTGCATGTTTTCAAAGAATCATCTAATTATATTATCACTCAAGTCTACCAGAAGCCAGCAAAATATAAACCACAGTTTTCAATATAAAATGTGGGCAACCAATTTTAAAATTGGTACTCTGCAAGCTAGAGGTAAAAATCACTCAATTTAATCTCCATTTTAATGTTGTGTTTCTTCTTAGTTTCTCCCAGGAATTGGACAGCTGCTATGAAAGAGAAATGTATGAAACACAAGTCCTGAACTTCTTTCTTATTTCTTTCTAATTATTAATTTTTATTCTGACAACCATGGAATTTACACTTAAAAGCTTATGGAATTTGAAAAAAATGTATGGAATTTTATTACTAAAAATCAGAATTTTAATACTGAAAATATAAGCTCCTTGATAAAAGAAGTTTACTTTCTGTAAGTATTAAGAATAATAGAAGAGTAAGACATTATTTCTATTCAAGGAGTTCAATGGGTGGTACTGCAGAGTGACCTATTAAAACATGAATTATAGTGGTAAAACGAATAGAGTTTTGTAAAAAGTATAGGAACACACAGAAGAGATCCCTGGTCCAGTACGATGGGGATGAAGTATTGTGCCATAATGGATTATGCACTTTGTCAGAAAAATGGTAAGTTGGAGAGACAGTTCTGGTTCTCACCAATGATCCCATGTGCTTCATTATATTTTACAACATGCTTTGCAATTAGATTTAGTCATGTGACTAGTTCCGGCTAATGCACAATGAGTGAAAGTATCATAAGTCACTACTGAGCTAAGCAGTTAAGATTAGACTGTGTCCTCCATTCCTCTCTGCCTGCAGATATGACCTTGGAAGCTGAGTGTTGTAGTTTGCTAGCTGCCAGAATGCAACACATCAGAGATGGATTGGCTTTCAATAAAAGGGGATTTATTTAGTTAATGTATAGTTCTTGCAGAGGAAAGGCAGCTAACTTACAACTGAGGTTCTTTCTTACACAGGAAGGCACAAGGCGATCTCTGCTGGCCTTCACTCCAGGCATTCTAGATTCCAACACCTTTCCCCGGGGTGATTCCTTTCTGCATCTCCAAAGGCCTGGGCTGAGCTGCAAGTGCTGAGATGAGGTATGCTGACCTGCTTGGGCTGTGCTATGTTGAGCTCTCTCATTTAAGCACCAGCCAATTAAATCAAACATCATTCGTTGCAGCAGGCACACCTCCTAGTCGACTGCAGATGTAATCAGCAACAGATGAGGTTCACATGCCACTGGCTCGTGTCCACAGCAATAGAACTAGGCACCTTCCACTAGCCAAGTTGACGCCTGAATCTAACTACCACAGTGCATGTTCCAGATTGTATGGCTGCAATACGGAGAAGGACTGCCCAGACTTTCAATTAAACTTCACAAAATTGAGAAATAAATGTTTACTGTGTTTAGTGATGAGATATTGGGAAACTGGCTATTGTGACAGATAATGTTAGTAACTAAGATTAATACAGTAAGTTCTTAGTTTGGATTCCCTGAGAAGCAGACCCCCATGCTGGGATTCAAAAACAAATAGTTCATTTGGGAGGCGACACCAGGATGCACCAATGAGGAAATGGGATGGTGAAGAGAAGGCAGCCAATAAGAGGTTAGTTTTCAAGTAGTTACTGTGGATAATGAGCTTTATCCTACCAGGGAATTCTGGGGAACAGTATAGAATATACACTTTGCTGTTAGTCCCCTTAAAGGGTGAGGAAGCTTGAGGTTTAATAATTATTGATTGAAGGCTTCTGATGGAGGTGTTGATTCCTTAGCACTATTGTCTTGTCATACAGCTAAGAAAACAGGTCTTGGGGTGGTAGCAGAGAAAGATCTCAATTCAAGAAATGGAATGGATACACCATTTCTCTTGTATGAAGGCAAGAGAAGGCAAGATACAATATGGCATACCCTGGGAACCAAAAATAGTTGACTGCTGCTAGAGTCAAACATGAGAGACTGGATGGTGTGGGATAGGGCTGAAGAAGTAACATGGTATCCTGTCACAGAGGCTCTTGCTCACTATATTATGTCCCTTTGACTTTTGCCTTGCAAGTGATAGGAAGCCATGAGAATACTGTAAGTGTAGGAATGATATGGTCAGATTTGCACTCTAGATTGATCACTTTAGAGGATATTTGGAGGATGGGCTTGATGTGGACCAATTTAGAAACAAGCTAGTCGCAACCCCACAGGAATTAAAACTATGACAATGATAATAGAGACAATAATAATAGCAGCTTTTATCATTTAACACTCACTATATGCCAAAAACATGTTTAGCTTTTTATGTAATAAGTTATGTACTACAGCAACCACAGCAGTAGGAGGAGAAGTATTGTATTCATTTTTAGGAAATCGTGGCATAGAGGGTTTCAACACTTCACTGCAGGTCACAGTTAGGAAGCATGAACCAGGATACAAACCTAGCAAAATCTACATGCTTAACCTCTACCATATCAGCTGTTGGCCAAAGCAGAATGGATTCAATAACCTTACTTTGGAAATTGGGACGGATCATGGTGATTTCTTCTAAGGGAGAGGCAAGTGTGAAGGATGAATCCAAGATTTCTACCATAGGTAAAAGGTAAGATACATGTTCATAAACAGTATTTTTAAAAGAGGAAATTCTTTCATGAAGTCCTGCTCATTGCATTCTACCACTGAATCACCTGTGCACCCTTATTGGCATGTATTTTAACAAAAGGATAAAAGTTTCTGAAGTTCATTTGAGCTCTGTGGTCATAATAAAATCAATGAAAGCTGAATGGAACTAATTTCGTCCAAGAAACTGATACATGAAGTTGTGGCTCAAAAGCATTAATACAAAATAACTCTGTGGCAGGCAGGTAGAATCTTCTAACCTGTGAGTAGATGGGCCTCTAGACGGGGTTTTCTTTTTGTCATGATAAAGAAAAAAAGGAAACTTAACCATGGATAAGACCGGCAGCCTTATTTATAGTGGTCATTTTGCTTAGATTATTTTTTAAAAATTTTCTTCGAGACCCAGAAGTGCAACACTTGAAAAATTCTTTCTCTAAAGATGGCCTGGAACTACATGGAAAGTGAGCTTGGAAGTTATTTTTGGTGTTCCTGACAGCCAAATAATCACCATGAGTGTTGCTGTGGTACAACTGTGTATAATAAGAGTGATGGTCTTCGTTGGAAAGTGCATTTCCTGAGATCAATGTTCTAAAAGTATATCTCAGTTTAGATGAACGCTGTATGTGAAATTTATTAATGGTAGGAATGAATTCTCTTGTAAAGGGATGGTTGGAAATTACAATATTCTTGTTGAGCTACTCGTAGGTATAAGGATTTTGAAGTGCTTAATAGCTGGCGAGATGGAGACTGTTGTATTGGCAGTAAAAGTTTATCTTGATCACTTAGTAGTGATTTTCTTTCCTGGTGCTTTATGCAGGGAAAAGAGCATGTTGAGCTTTAATGTCTGTGAGTCAGAAGGACTGACATCAGACCATATCCAGATAGAAATGTGTCATTTCTATTTACTGATACTTTTGCTACTGAAGGTCTACATCTCCAAGAAGTCATTTTTTAGAGCCCTTCTATATAGACAAGCATTCTGTGGTGTCTTAGTTTTCCAGGACTGCTCGAAAAATAACACAAACTGGTTGGCACAACAAGAATGAATTGTCTCACAGTTTTGTAGGCCAAAAGCCCTCAGTCAAGATGTCAGCAGGATCAGGCTTTCTCCAAAGTCTGTGGTATTCTGGTGATAGATTGCTGGGAATCCATCACTCCCTCACATGATGATCTGTCTCTCTCTCTTCCTTTCGGTCTTACTGCCTGTGCTGGTTTGAGAATATGTATGTACCCTAGAAAAGCCACGTTTTAATCCTAATCCCATTTTGAAAAAGGCAGGCATTTCTTTGAATCCCTATTCAGTATTGTATGTTTGAAACTGTAACTAGATCACCTCCCCAGAGATGTGATTTAATCAAGAATGGTTGTTAAGCTAGATTAAGTGAAGACATGTCTCCACCCATTCGGGTGGGTCTTGATTAGTTTCTGAAGTCATATAAAAGAGGAAACATTTTGGAGAATGAAGGAGATTCAGAGAGAGAGCAAAGCAGAACGATATAACCATGAGAAGCAGAGTCCACCAGCCAGTGACCTTTGAAGATGAAGAAGGAAAATGCCTCTTGGGGAGCTTCATGAGACAGGAAGGTCGGAGAAGAAGCTAGCAGATGACACCATGTTCGCCATGTACCCTTCCACTTGAGAGAGAAACCTTGAACTTCATCAGCCTTCTTGAATCAAGGTATCTTTCCCTGGATGCCTTAGATTGGACTTTTCTATAGACTTGCTTTAACTAGGACATTTTCTCAGCCTTAGAACTGTAAACTAGCAACCTATTAAATTCCCCTTTTTAAATGCCATTCCATTTCTAGTATATTGTATTCTGGCAGCTAGCAAACTGCAACACTGACTGACTGTATCTGGATTTCCTCTGCCTATAAGCATTTCAGTTATATTGGATTAAAGCCCACCTGATTCAATTTTTCCTCATCTTAATAGAATCTTTGAAAATCCTATTTACAATTGAGTCTACACTCACAGGACTGAGGTTAGGACTTGAATATGTTTTATGGGGTTGAAAAGATTCAGTTCGCAACACTTAGCATGAAGGAAACACAGGCTCGGAAAACTATTTCTTTTCAAGACATTATAAATGACAGTAATAACTAAACCAAGAGTAATATCATTTCGCACTTTGAAAAAGTTTGTAGATACCATTCCATTCATCTTCATTATACTGCCACCAAGATGGTATCACCATTTCTTCTTACAAAGTTAATTTAAAATATATACTTTTTAGGTATTCACTGAAGTTAATTTATATTTTTATGCTTTTCTATGTATAACACAATTCAAAATACCCCTAGTTTATGAATCTTTATGAAACTACTACCAGTAAGAATTTCAGAGTCAATGGTTTCATCTAAGTTTTAGGGAGTGATTAAAATCTTTCAATAAAGCAATCAACTGACTAGAAAAATAGACGTGTATAAAGATTTGGGGATTATGTTCCAACCATCTATTGAATTTCACATGCACCCAACAAAATAACACCTGTTCAATCAACCCACAAGGGAAATAGGCAACAAGTGCCATACCCTTGAGGTTTTCTTAGAGTTAAACAGTTCCTGGTTCCATTGAGGAGAAAGGGTGTGTTCTTTCTTGTAGCTGTTATTGTTCTGTTCCTTAGAAATGCAGAGTTATATATATATGTAATTTATTTATAAATGGATTAAAAATATCTCCACATTTCTTAACTGACACGTTTTGAATATCTATCAATCTTTCAGATTTGCTAAAATTGTTGCTTGTTTAATTACTGACTGACTGATTGCTTGAGAAACCTTAAATTTTTCTCAATCATTTAAGCTTCTAATTTATTTTGTAAAATTACAGTAAGAAATGAAGTAAGATTTCTTACTAGACCATGGGCTTTGAATTCAAAGTGTGTGTTTCAAGCTGTAACTCTCTGTAGTAGATTTGATTATCGACCCCGATTTAGACATTTCTTAATCTTAAACTGCATTCCTATGTGTGTGAACCCATTTTAAATAGAATCTCTTGAAAATGCTATTTTTAGTTAAGATGTGGCTTAATTGAATATGGTTGGGTCTTTCTTAATCCACATAACTGGAGTTCTTTGTAAGCAGAAGAAATTCAGGCATAGTAAGAAAAAGCCATGGGGAGGAACCAGAAGCCAGAGTCAACTGAACCAGAAAAGAAAGGAGAGGGCATTTCCAAGTGATGAACATAGAGATGATAGCCAAGGAACCCCAAGGATTCTTGGCATACCAGTACCAGAATGAAAGGATGACTTGAAAGGATGGCTTTGCTGATGCCTCAATTTTGGACCTCTCCTAGCCTCAAAACCACGAGTCAATAAATTCCCAATGTTTACACCATCCCATTGTGTGATATTTGTCAAAACAACCTACCAAACTAAGACAGTCTCTCATTGACTATTTGTAAGATTTTGAGTTAGGAACATTAGCTCCCTAGTTCTGTTTCTTTTCTGCAAATTAGGGATGTAAGTATTCAATGTACATTGCTTAACACACAACTGCTGAATATTTTGTGGTGTTATTTTATGCTAAAAATACCTTAGAAATCCCAACATAGCATAATTGAATTTGAAATATGGAGGATTCCTTAAGGATCACCTAGCCCAATCCTCCATTTAACTCGTAAGGAAACTGAGTCCAAACTAAGGCATTGAGAAAGGATACCTTAACTCAGGGAAGGTTGATGTGTCAGGAACACCACTGTCAGTTGGATAATCATGTGGCTGGCATCTGCTTCTCCCTTGCTCCTGAATTTTATTGCTTTCAGTCTCTTTTCTTGTCAAGGTTCCTCACTTTGCTTCTCCAGGCATGGCCTTCATCTCTTGGCTTCCCTTGGCTCTCTCTAGGTTCTGGCTTGCTTAACATCTCATGGCGACATCTTCTGGGCCCCAAACATCTGATTCAGGTCTCTTTCTCTGTTGGCTCTGTAGTCTCTGTAGGCTCTGACTCTTCAAAATGTTTCCTCTTTTAAAGGACTCCAGCAAACTAATCAAGAACCACCTTGAATAGGTGGGGTCACATCTTCCCCTAATCAGAAGGTCACACCCACAATTGGGCATGTTGTATCTCTGGAGATAATCTAATAAAAAGTTTCCAACCTACAGTATTGAATCAGGATTAAAAGAAATGGCTGCCCCCACAAGATTGGATTGGCATTAAAACATGGCTTTTCTGGGGTACGTAATACTTTCAAAACAACATAGTTAATGATTACAAAATTAGTGGAAGACATAAAGTTTGAACTTAGATTTCTCATGAACATTTCTTAATTCTAATTCTTAAAGAGATTTTTTCTTAGTTGAAAAAGGAAGAGAAACAGTTAAGAGTAACTGCTGACTGTTCATGGCAATTTATAGCTGCAATATCACTTTTCTGAATAAAGAATCCAATAAATAAATATTATAGTAACTGCCGGATGTTAGATATAGAACAGGGTAAAGTGGCCAGATGGTTCATTTCAATGTAAAAATACTTTTCTTGACTATTTAAAGGCTTTTCAAGATATGAAAGAAACTTTCTTCTTAGACTTAGGAGGAGGGGAGAACCAGCACAGCAAAAGTGTAAATGTTGAGAGTGGGGAGGGCTCATTGGACTAGGGTTAAAATTAACACCTGAAAAGGTTTTATCTCATAAGAGCAAGGGGACCAACCCATTCTGATTTTTCTATGGAGACAATGAGTTAAAACAGAATAAATTAGAGAAAATTATTTCAAATTGTTTTGCAAAGTATCAGTTGCTGTATTGCCATAGCAAGTATACACTTGCAATATTGATTACAAGTTCAAAGTTCTGATTTAATATATATATGTATATGTGTGTGTATATGTACACACACATATGTCACACACACATATGTCAGTTTGTCTCATTTAGATCATTGGTCCAATGTCATTCTCAAACTAGGTGTCATTCATACTACTCAGCATATTACTCATTCTGAACTTATCCTTTGGAGTTACCCTACGAGGTAGGTGCCATCTCCACTTGCAGTTGAAGAAATTGCAGTTCGAGATAGTTAAATTGTTCATCAAAATGACAGAATCAGAGTTTTTTTCTAGTTTAAAATATATATATATTTGGTTATAACTCTGTGTGGTCAGTGTGTCTCATTTAGACCACAGGGTAGTCCAGCAGGAGCCTCTTACTCAGCCCCACAGGTAGGGCAGCACAATGAATTAGAGCAGAATTAGGGCTGATGATCAATTTGAATGTACGTATTCAGCCAGGATGATCTGGAAATACTTCAGTACCACTTGGTAATTTGCTGCTGCCCTTGACTTCCAGATAGAGCATTGCCATGCCACATTCCCCTCATCCCCCCATCTCTTTGCTCTGCCTGGCACCAGCCTGCCTGAACCCTCCTCATCTGGGGAACTCCTGGATTGCTCCACATTACAGAAAGCATAGTTGTCATAGCAGAAGGCTCCTCTACTCTACTCAGTACTTTGCCCAGCAGGAAGGAAGTAGGAAAGGGGAGGGGGATGACTACCTCCTGCCTTATCATTCCATCGACCAAACCAACCTGGACCTAGAAAGCAACTCATTTTGGGCATTTAGTCCATCAAGGTCAGCCTCCTCAGGCAAAGAGCCAAGTAGAAAGAGGTAAGAATGGATCACGCTGGGGCAAATAGCACAGTGGTTGAATTGGTAATCAAACCAGAAATTAATTGAGCTCTAAAACAATATATAAATCTGAAATGCTGGCACACGTGAATTTATGGTCTGATATTCATATCTGCCACAGGAACTCTAAAGTAAGAGAGGGAAAGCAAAGGTTGTTGGTTTTGCTTTTTCAAAGGCTGACAGGTTTATACTACAGTTGATTCCTCTTCTGCTCTGTGGGTTCCATGTCATGGTCCCTCTGGAGTCTATGTAGATGCAAGCCCCTGAGTTTGTCATCACTCCCCAGGCAATGGAAAATGTCAAGTCTTACATCATGTTCACTAATATTCATATTGTTGAAGTGGAAACATCTGCTAAAGAGATGGATTTGTGCTGGTAGACCTTAGAATTAGACTGTGGGGTGACTGGTTTTCCAGAATGCTGGGATGTCGAGGCATCTTTTAAACAGAAACATATAGCTTCTTATATTGGGCCTTCTAGGAGTGTGAGGTAAGCCTGAGCATAAAAGGGCAGTAGTATAGCAAGAATTTGATTGTTTTTTTTTTCAGCTCTGACAGGAGTTAAATTGATGGAGGGTATCATGGGAAGCTGTGTATGATGGAGGGAACAGAGTCCAATGAAAAGTTAGGCAAGTGTTTCGTATACCTGTACTGACTGTTGTCAGTGTACATCCCTTAAGTTCAATATAGCTGACTAATTATTTGGGTAATTTATGATCTTCCTAAAGTTTCTTAATGCTGATCTGTAATCCTTCACGTTTTCTACCTCAATACAGATCACAGCGTTATTTATATATTGATAAATATAGCACATTTTAATTGGCTGTCTATTTATTCTCCATATATTTCTTCCCTTTCTTCAGACTACCAAGATTTTCCCTCAGGAACCTGCTTGCTTGTGGGACCATTAGACCCAAGAGGCAAGCCCAGACTGGCTTAGATCAGTCAGTATATCCCATTCTCTTTGGCCACAGTCATTGGTGCAGTGCTGTGTGATATAAGCCAACCATCACCATGGCCTTCTAGGACTCTTTCTTTTCCTGTGGTGGAAAACTTTTTCCTGAACATGGGCAAGAAAACAGGAAGCCTCTGGAGTTGTTGGCAGCCATCTTGTGACCATGGAAGGGAGCCAGGTCTAAGGTTCGTTGTAGACCCTATGGATCTATTGAATCAAACCATCCTTGAAGTTTACCCCACCTTTGGACTTTCTAGCTATGCAAGCCAGTAAGTCTCCTTTACTGTTTGAGCCACATTCAGTTTGCTTTTCTGCAGCTGAATGCATTCTGATAGAAAGTGGTGATGCTTTATGCTTTCTGATCTTACAGAGATAATCGTCCTTCAGGTCAAATATTTATTGTTCACCAACTGTGTGCCAGTGACAGTACTAGAGGCAGGAGAGAGAATACTGTACAAATTAGACGCAATCCCTGTTCCCTTAGTTTACAGTATACTGGGGGAGATAATCATTGTTAATAATCATACAAACAAATGTACAATTGCTACCTGTGATGAGAACAATAAAAGAACTATACTGAGGTTCATGAAAGACTATAAAAAGGAGGGGCTAACCTATCACTTGTTTCAGGCAAGGGCTTCCGAAGGAAGAGACACTTACCTTGGAATACAGAAGAGGGTAGCAGTTAACTACATGGAAGGAAGGAACAGTATGAGAAAAGTTCCTGAGTCAGGAAGAAATATGATACAGCACTTACGGAACTAAACAAATGCCAGTGTAGGTGGCTCACATAGATCACGTGGGAGAGGGTAGCACATGGCGTTCATTTAAACATGCTGTCAAAGTCTGAACACAGGAGCTTCTCTATCCTATTGAAAAGAAAAGTAGCTGTCATCATTCCTCATGCTCCTTATTTCAATGGTGAGACTACGGAAGTTTCTCATTATAAAACTTATGCTGAAAACACTGATAATTTCTTTCTCCATTTTACCTGGAAGAGATGGCATATTCAAGATACATAAAGATTAGTTCAGGGTTTCTGAAAGTGCGTTTGTATGTGCATATATTTATAAATGAATGTATATTTATGAATATATGTGTCTGTATGCATTTATGAAAGTGTTATATAAATGTATTAACATTTGTATCTGTGTGTGTGCATTTATGAATGTGTGTGTGTGTGTAGTAAAGGTACTAAATGCAGACTTAGCTCTGTCCATGCTGCATTGGAAAGCTCAGGCAGATATATGGATGCCTTCCGAATCTATTGCCATAAAGGAGACTTTCCTCTAAGATTGTCAAAAGGGTTTCTTGGGATAAATGAAACATTCACCAAATTCTTCAAAGTTTATTGCAAACATCAACATCAGTCTTTTTTTGGCTCCTTCTCTCTGAACTCCCCCTGAAACATTTTAGGCTTGCTTATCTCTCTGCCAAGAGGCTAGTTCCAAGAGCAGGGAGAAGTTATGGTTTGAGCAAAAACCCAACTCCAAGCTGACCTTTTGAATATCAGACACCATAGCCCTAATTGGTTTTCTCAAATAAACCAATTTATAAACTAAGCCTTCCGCATTGAAAATATCTGCAATGAATGCCTCCAGGTTTATTATGCAGTAGGATAATGAAAACAGTCCGATGTCTGTGGCAGAAGATTCAGCAAAAAGAACTATTGGAGAAGACAATATTAGACAGCATCTTTACAGATAGTTACAGGCGCCAAAATTAGTAACATAATGGATGTATTTTGATAAAGTGTTTTGGTTATTACTTCCTGTGAAGTGGAAAGAAATCTATGAAGCCATCCTTTTTCTTAAGTACATCATAATATATTTGTAAGTCATCAATTACAACTATATTAACTTTAGTTTACATGGGCAAATATCAAAAGAGTTAAGGTACTCAAAATATTGAAATAACAGTTCAAGAGCAGAATGGAAGAAATGCCACCTGTCAGGGAAGGATGAATTGATAAATGAATACCAGCAACCAGTCATTATGTGAATTCAGAGATGAAGAGGACTTAATAGACCTGTAGAATGCAGTATCTGTGCTGAGTACTGAGAACAGATCAAACTTGAATTTAGCAAATAGAAGGGGCTTATTAATCAGGATTGCATTTTGCTTCTAGTTAAAGAAAGCCCTGCAAACAGTGGTTTTCTCATACATGCAAAGTCAAAGAAAAGATGATTTATAGTATGAAGGGCTCAATCATCTCACCAAGAACCAAGCTTCTTTGATCTTCCTGCCTCACCACCTATGATGAGGGTGGCAAGGAGAGTTGTGTCCTCCCATTTTCCAGATAGGATAGGATAGGGGAAGTCTAAAATAAAAAAGGAAAACATTCTTCTCCTTGTGATGGTTTGGATTTTTATTTTGGACGGGAAATCCTTCCTTAGGGCCTTTTCTGTAGAACTTGTCACATGACCACCTTAGTTGCAAGAGGTGGGGGCTGGGAATTCAAGTATTTCCCTTTCTAGTCTCAACAGTTGAGGAAGAAGAGGATGAGGGAACTGGAGTAGTCAACATTTATGTGCTGGTAATCCTTCCCAAGTCAACTGGGACTGCTTGATTCCTTACCTAAAGTGAAGCTGGTTGAGAAGTTTTCTTCTCTCTTCAACTTCTGGAGGTGGTTGTTATAGTCCATGGATATGCAATGAAATGTCCACCAAGAGACGAGAGAGAGAGACAAAAAATGCCACATGTGGTTGGAAATTGCCAATTTTCCAATGATATATGGCATTCATTTCTAACTCAGGTTTAGCGTCAGTAAATTAGTTTGGAATGTTTATATAAAAACATTTGCATAAGCTCCCTCCTACTACATTCTTTACTTAGAGCCTGTCTAAAATTAATAATAGAATATCCTAGCCTTTTATGACAGGTAATTTTCTGAAACTGTTTTGCTACCACTGAACCTAACAATTTTATGCTGTGGTATTACTGTGAGTTAAGTGCCGTAGATTTTCTGTATTCCTACTTGAGGACAAAACTAAATAAGAAATGACAGTTGCATTTTAAATTGAAGTAACATTTAGGAATGATTTAAGAAACTTGATTAATGAGAACACAGACATTTAAGATTCAGTCATTATTAGGTAGCTTTTACCTTTTTCCAGGTTTGAAGGAGGTTCTAAATAGTGTTCTATCAACCTGCTATAAAGCATTTATAAATGGCATTGCATAGAATTATTTACATGCCTCTTGAATGTGCTAAAATACTTTTTATAATAACTTATTATGGAAAAGGCAGTGGTATTAATTATTTATTAAATGTTGATGACATTTATCAGTGTTTCTTTCCTTTACCATGGCAAGAAAAGTAGATAACTGATACTGAAAACTATCAGCTGGATAAGGTCTTTTTTTCCTGATTCCTAATTCTAGACTGGAACAGTTTGATTTTTATCGTAAAAGTCCTAATTATTGACATTGATGTAGATGAAAAGAACATGTTTACATTTTATAAGATATCTAGACTCTAGAGTAGGAAAGAGTGCTATGCGAATGTGTGAGGTAGAAAAATTAAAATTGGATCGTGCGTTATAGTTTTAAGTACTCTCTGTTCTACATAACCAGGAAAATGTCTCCAAATATTTATTCACATTACTATTTAGTATATTCATGCCATCTTCTTGTGATGATCTGTTACATTGGAAATTTTCAAATGAATAGGCTCTGATAGCATCGAATTTATTTGGTATTTTCACATGGAATCACTAGCTGACATTCTTTAGGCTGTATGGAATGTTGTAAAACTGGAATGGGGCCACGAAATAGTGCCTTTCCTTGGTAAATGGAGAGAGGGTGATTTTACAAAATCACTCTTCTGTTAGTCTGCTAGACTTAGTATACCTCAATGGAGGCTACATAAAATCAGGATTTAGACTTTTTAGGGGATGGGGAATTTGTGTTATGAAACCACTTTTGATATCACTGGAACGTTATGTTGGTATATGATAGTGTATTCTGATAAGATTTTTTTTTTCTTTTTTTGCATGGGCAGGCACTGGGAACTGAGCCCAGGTCTCTGGCATGGCAGGCCAGAACTCTGCCTGTTGAGCCACCACGGCCTGCCCTTTTGATAAGATTTTGCTGAAGTTTTCCTCAGAGTGGTCTTTACCTTTGTCAGTGCTTGAGGAATGGTTAAGATCTCAGTCTAGAAAGTGTAATCTCGAACCTAGAATCTAGAAAGAAGGCCAGATGTGGGACAGAATGGGTAAAAGTACCACATTTTACTTTGACTTCGATTTTTTGAGTTTATAACTTCAGGATTCTAGAATTATGTATGGGCTCTTTCCCATGACATATGTTAGAGTCTTTGCTTCATGGACATGTGCTATGAGTTTCACACTGAGGCTTCTCTGTAGATGACCTCTTCAAGTTGAAAACAAGCAAACTGCACCTTATAAACCAGATTATTTAGGTTCATGTCTCTCTGTTTATTTCCCTTCAGTTATCTCCTAATATAGGTCTTTTTAAAACACTTTTTAGTTGAAACTTCTAGAAGTTCCAAAGAACACTCTTGAGAAGGTAGGTCCTAGGATCCCCAAATTCTGCTTTGCCAGGAGGAGCTCCATTTTGATCCACAATAAAAAAATAACAAATTGAAACCATTACCCCTAACTTTTAATAAAGTCAATAGTGCTGCAAGGTATTCAGAGATTAGCTTCTCTATTTGTCTCCCTTCCAACCTCTGACCCTATTCCTGGCAACATGGTGTTATCTGTAGCAATTATTGAGAAACATCAAAAGAAAATAAATTTCAGGAAATAGTTTGAAATGTCTACAATCATAATTACCCCCTAAGAATTTTTCATTCCATTCTTATTGTACAAATATTTTATTGCTCATAGTTATAATGTCCAAAGTAAAAATCAGGATAATATGGTTTCAAGTGAATGGAAATAAAATTCAGTTTGACAAGGATAAATTATGGAAGGCCTTAAAAATTGAGTGGTGAAATCTAGATGTGATGCAGTAAACAAAAGGAAGACATTTAATTTGGTAAGATGAAAGTGTTATTTTAGGAAAATTAATCAAAGATAATGAGAAATGTATCCTGTAGTTACTAGGAACTAAATTAAATAAGATATTTGTTTTAGTTTCCTAGCTGCACTGGTAAATACCATGCAATGGGTTGGCTTAAACAATGAGAATTTACTAGCTTACGGTTTTGAGGCCCTGAAATTGTCCAAATCAAGGCATCATCAAGGTAATGCTTTCTTCCCAAAGACTGGCTGCTAGTGATCCCTGGCTCCTCTGCCACATATCAGTGCGCATAGCAGTGTCTGCTGGTCTCTCCTTTCTCTTCCTGGTTTCATCGCTTTCAACTTTTTGCTTCCATGGCTCTCTCTCTCTCTCTCTCTCTCTCTCTCTCTCTCTCTCTCTCTGCATTCATTCTATTTATACAGGATCCAGTTTTTAAGACCCATTCTGAATGAGATGGGTCACATCTTAACTAAAGGAGCCTCATCAAAATGTTCTACCTACAATTTGCATCTACAGGAATGGATTAGCTTTAAGAACACATTTTTCTGGGGTATATACAGCTTCAAACCACCACAATACTGACATTATATAATGGATTAAGAACATCTTATGTTGTCAAGTAGGTTAACTTAATAGAGAAGAGAAGCAACCTATATAGCGTGCTCAATGATGAGTGTTTGATAGAATCATGAGTTAAGTCAGTGTTCAATTAAATAACAGTTTAAGCACAAGAATATAGCAAAATTATAAACTAGTCATCAAAAAAAAGTCAGCTCACCAAAATAGGAAGTAATAAACTGTCTTAAAAAGCATATGGCAGTGCCTTCTGAACTCTCCTTTCTCTTCTGGATTTCTAGCTTCTACCACTATCTGAGATAGCTTTCCTTAATTCTTTAGACCTTAGGGTGCCAGTGTAAAAAATAAGGGAATTGAACATTATTATTTCTTCTTGCAATTATGTTACTATATCGCATCAATTCTAAGAAGCAGAATTATCACATTTTACCTTCTCTGAAATCAGGACGGGGCTATATCTTACCATCATCATGGTCAGCTAGCAATTGTGATATACTTATTGTTGCCTATCCACGTACACTCTTGGTCATAGCTTTTAACATTTCAGTTGAATTGTATTGCTAAACATACTGCAATGAGCTGTTTTATGAAATTAATCAATGAACACAATATCATTTGGTTTGAAACATGGAATTATTTGGACATGAAAATACAGCAGTAGGGCCCAAAATTGACATTCTTGAAACAAGTATTTATCATTGGGGTAGTGAGCACAATCATGATTTTGTGCAAAGTAGCACATTAATGCATCATAGGACCTCAGAGAGATTCCCATCATACATAGACGTTGCCGTTTTAGGGCTTTGTTACATGCTTTTGCAATTGCTGAATATAGTCTAAGCAATGCCATTCTAGGCAGAAGAAATTTCCAGGTGACTTGGAAATAGAAGAGAAAATTTCAAAGCAAGAAGTGGCTGGTGTGACTGAATCACATTTCATGTGGGACTTTCATTAAAGCAACATACCCTCATTTAATTTGCAACATTTTTCTTCCTTAATCATTTTAGTATTACAACTGATGCTCTTTTAGATGAGGTGTAACATGCTACATGATTCTAAGCAGCCAAAATCGATTTCCCAAATTTCAAACACTAGCTTATATATTTTACTCACAGGTAAGATTCCAGATCTTATGTTTGTGACCCTTAAAATACAGATTTCTATTAAATTTGGTTTTAAATACATAACAGATTGGTAAAAAAAAATTATAATTTTTTTTTTGCAGTAGAAGGGGTATAAGTTTTAGGCTCTACTTCACAATATCTCGACATAATTAGTTATAGAGTCAGCATTGCAATGAATTTTATGCATGGACTATCATCGTGAATTTACCAGAAAACTAAACAAAGAGATCGAAACAAGCTCTATCATTTCTTGAGCTGAGCTAACAGCTGGAAGCCATTGGAAGGAAAATTTTTGCTGCCATGAATTCAGTGGAGGTTATCACATGCAGAAAATTTTGATCAGGGGCTAAATTAATCCCTACATCAGCAATCTTGACAATTTTTATAATTTTCAATTTAAAATTCCAGATTATTTTCAAATTGTGAAGTTTTTCAAATATTATAATGTTACAGTAGCATAGACATAGTCCTCACTCACAAATTGAAAATAATGCTTACATGGTAAGCATAGGACAGTGTTGAATTCTGAAAAAATGCTTTCTGAGGTATACATTTTTAAAACATGCATCTCTCCTACATTTTCTCAAGAGTTGCTTTTCTGTGCATTGCATATCAGTTATTTTTCTTCATGCATGCGGCAGCGCTTTGCAATTATTGGCCATATTTTACTCCTGATTTCCTTTGCAGAAGATTGATTAGCACAATCAGTCACTGGAAAGCAATTTTCATCACCAAAGGCAGCTTCTTTTCTCTCTTGATTAGCAGCCCTGCTGCAAGTTGTGCAGCAGAAATAGATAATCTGTAAGAATACCGCCTCACCAAATATTCAGATAAGACAAAGAGGGTTGAACCTGAGTATCGCTGACAGGGTCTCAGCCAGACAATGATCAATGAAGGTATGCTGCCCCATGTTTCTGATAATTGTCTTATTTGGAGAACCGGGCCTTCAATAGTGGTTTTTGCTTTCCTTATTTCTGTGTAAATCTGTGGGTCACACAGTCACGTATGTGGAGATGTGCGAAGGCAAAAGCAAAATCGACTTGCAATTTTTGACTTAACTTAGAATACTTTTCTTTGTGCCATGAAATTCCATCTAGATGACCTTACATGGCTTCCTTACATGAGAATATCAGATTCAATATGTGCCATTTAATGATCAAATGGGAAAAGGCAGTTCAAGTAATCGAGACCTTTATCTGAATGATGAAGTTTGTGTATATAATGAGTCTACATACATTTGCCTGTGATCTAAGTGAAGAGAGAGAGAATGCCAATTATGTGTGTATCACAAATTAATGATTCCTTATTTCTATATGTGTTCTGCTGCCCACACCAAAAGCAGTGTCTATCTGGTTATAAGTTAAATGAAATTTAACTGAAGTTATAAGTCAAACTAAATTTAAAATTGAACTGAATCAGAGAATTTTCTGCTTGTTCCTTTAAAAGTCTCCAGCAGGCCCACTCTGTAGTTGTTTAGCTTTGAACAAGCCAACTAACATTTCTGAACCTCAGTTCTTTCCACTGTGAAATGGACACAATAATAATTAACTTGTGAGGACTCGATATATTGAATACAAAAAGGTCATAGTAGGTTCTCAGAATATAATAGCTATATATACGTGTGTGTGTAAAGACTACCCTAAATTGGAGCTGTGCCTTCCTGCCCGCATCTGGAGGTGACAGTAGTAGAGAACCCTCATTTAAATGTTAACTCCAACACGTATCACCCATGTCAAGCTGAAACATCACGTAGCTCGGTCTCAGTGCTGCTTTAGATGAAAATCAATCGACCATGCAAAACCAATTGCAGAGCCATTTAATTTTTTAAACTTTAGTCTCTAAAAATATCTATGAGTCTAATAGTTTTAACAATGAGCACAACTTAAAACCCTCTTTCTCCCTCTTGTAATATCTCACATCTGTGGCAACAGAATCAAAGCCTTTCTCCACCCTCTGCTGAAGTATTCCCCAACTCTCAAATCTAGTCTTTTGTAGCGTGTACCCTATTTTTCCTCCAGATACAGCAAAGTCCATTCTTCTGTCTTTGCCGTCTTCTCTCTACTGTTTCCAGTGTAAATTAAATAAATTCATCTTCCACCATCCTCTACCTTGCCTGTCTCTCCAGTGCTACCCAACCAAAGTCCCTGAACTGGCAGATGAAGGTTGGGTAGGGATCTTATATAACTACCCCCCACCCCACCTCCCCACCCCCACCATGTGTCTCAGATGAATCAAATTCAGAGAGGTCAATTCCTTTGCTTTCTGTTCTTCAAGACATTAAGGAAGAAGATTGCTTGGGCTGTCGTACACTTGATCTTAACCAAAAGACAGAGAAGCAATACCCTGGGCTATCTTAACCTCATTTATTTATAATTTCCATCCTTTTTTGATGGCAGAGAACAAAAATAATATTTTATATATTATAGATAAGAGAAGCAATACCCTGGGCTATCTTAACCCCATTTATTTATAATTTCCATCCTTTTTTGATGGCAGAGAACAAAAATAATATTTTATATATTATAGATAATCAAGAACTAGTTTAGGATTATAGGAATCCCTTGGTGGCACCCTCTAAAAACAAATTCTGAAAATGGCAAGAATTATTTTTGAAATTGGGGCCTGTTTTATTGATTTAAAAGTTCTACAAAGTGAATGTCTGAATGGGCTAAGAGTTTTGAAAAGAATGGGTAATAACCAGAGAACAAATTCTTTATTTCACAGGAAGAAGAGATGAGGGCTTTTTTTTTTCCTGAAAGATCAGGAATGGGGGTTATGAAAAACTGTAGGGAGTCCAACCAATTGTGCTTTATCTTCATCTCTTTTATGCTTGGGGGCATTTCTAACACGTTTTTCAACCTCTGGAAAAGAAAGGCACAATGCACCCACTCAATTTCCTAAAATGCAAAATAAAGCCTAGTTCATGTGTCATCACATGTGGCTGAGCTATTAAGAGCTCAGGGGTTGGAAGGCTGCAGAGCTTCCTCTGAATTACTGTGATAATTCAGATTTAAAAAGCTCCACAGTAGTTTTGCAAGGAAGGAAACATACTGGAAGAACAGACCAACTTACACCAAATTTAAATTTATACACTCCCAGCTGCTAGGAAAATACAAAACTGCACAAAAAAGGAAGTAAAGCCCCCCCCAATTATCTGGCTATTGGGATGAGGTTAATGTGACACAGTTTTGCAGTTATGCACAAAACTAATTTTAGTAAACATCGGTTCTCTAACATTACCTCCCTGTTATAATTGGCATGCAATCAATTTGGTTACTTCTTAAAATGCATAAATTTGATTGAAAAAATATCTACTGAACCTATAATAAAGTTTCTCATATTCATCAAGTGATTGGCACCAACAACATAGTACATGCCAATTGTGCTGTGTATATTCTCTTTTAGCCATCACAGTGACACTTGAATTTATATTCAAGTTATATAGTTGATAGAGTGACTAGGACAAATATGAATTATGTGTTCCAGGTAGTATATTTTCAAATATAGAAAGCTCTGTTCTTCACTGTGGCAGTCACATAGTCAGCTGTATGGAAGTTGTGTGAAGGCAAAAGCAATATAAATGAGACTTAACTTCGAATAACTTTGTCATATGACAGTCTATCTGGATGACCTTACATGGCCTAGATACATGTTATCATCAGATTCAGTATGAGACATTTAAAGATCAAATAGGTAAAAGTGTTCCAAGTGATTGATATCTTTACCTACATGAAGAAGTTCCTGTATGTAATATGTCTGCTAGGAATTTAATTCTAGATTTCTAGTGTTTCTAATAGGCAATTCCTCTCTCTTTGGACAAATTGCATATACTTCCTGCTGCCTAATTCTTTCCAAAAAAAAAAGGTCATTTATTTTATAACTAATTTGTGTTATAGATTCCCAATTTCAGAACCTCTTCTAGGCTTATGAAAACAGATGACATCCATTGTTGTTCATGAATCTATCCTCCATAAACAGCAGAGTGATCTCCTTAAATTGTCAACTGAATCATGCTTTCTCTTCCACAGAACATTTCAAGGATTTCCCATTATACCTAAAATCAGTTCTCAAATCTTAAACATGTTTAAAAAGTTATTTGGGAGCTGACCTCTGTCTTCCTCAACGTACTCAGCACTTCATTTCCTCTATCACACTTCCTATGCTACTTTTCATTCCCTCAAACACCCCAAATTCTTTCTTACCTCTGGGAGTTTGTATCTCTTCCTCCTTGCCCTTTCCATGCCTGGCTTCTTATCCTTGAAGAAATACTATTCAAGATTACTTCACGTAGAATCCTTCCTCGATCTTCAATATAAAGTTTCCCTGTACACTTCAAAAAAAACAAACAAACAAACAAACTTAGTTATGCTTTATATAACACTAATTATGGCACCTAACTGTGCCTATTTATGTGATAAATGGTCGGTCTCTCTCCCATTGGCAGTAAACTGTGTAAGTGCCTGGCCTTTATTTGCTTTCTTAGAGCCAAGTACAATGCCAACGTTTCTCAAAATGAGTGGATTGATACTGTCTTGTCTCTTTTTTAAATGGATTGAAAACATTCAGTCAATGGATCTGCAAAAAATAAATATAATTTTATCCCCTTCCTAGTTCCCATGGTTTTGTATGGATAATTTTTTGTGCAGTGAATATTTTCATACGTGATGGTTATAGAAATAGATATTAAAGAACCCTGAATTGTTCTTTATAACAGAATGAGCAAAGAATGTCATTGGGTAATACGGTTCAATTGATGAGCAGAGGGAGAGAATGTATTCAAGAAAATGTCAAGAGGCCAGGGTACTATTTGGGGTGGCGGATTTGGGAACAAATGTCCTGTGGCTGGGTGATCAATGGATTAGAGGGATAAGCATATCTAATATGCAATTTAAGTTCACTTTGATATCTACTGCTACTGTAGCTGACGTTATAATTCTACTTAAAACAACTTTTGCAATCCAGTTTGCTTTTAGCAAATTTTGGGGCCTCAAGAAGAAGGATACATGTCCCATATTCAGTTTGCCACCAGGGTGGAGATAAAGGAACAATCCTGAGACAGGTGGGGAGTAAGAATGAATTGAGGGTAAGCAACTGGAGCTTGAGTATCCCCCCTGCCCTCTTCATACCACCAACAGGGATTTGCATACGAAGTCACTTTTGCTCTTTATTGCTTTACAGCTTTCAAGTTCCAGGAAGGCATGATTCTATATCTATTTGAATGTTTTGCAATTAAAATGAAAAAAAACTTTCAGATACAAAAAGTTAGACAATAAAATGATTTTGAATCTACATATGTAGACACATATGTGCATACATACCTATATATTTGAATATATATATCACAATATAACTAGATGGAAGTGTTACACATTCTTTCCAAAAATAACTTTTTAATGTAAAAGCAATTAAAACATCATTAAATTTTTCAAATCATTTAAAGTACGATCTAATTCCTTATCTCTTAAAGTTTGTTCTGAATTAACATCTCCAAGCTATTATTTTCGCATTCTTAAAGTTACAAACATTGCACTTCTGCACCACATGAATTAGAAATATTATGCACAGTTAAATTCATTCACAATCTCAACCCCTTTAATATTAAACATGCTTATTTTATTCCTGATTTTTTCCCTTAAAGCTTGGTTGCTGTTTTTATTGTTTTGCTGGGGAGATTTTTTTTTTTAACATGTTTTTGGCAGTCTTTTAAAAAATTGTGTTTTCAATGAGGGCATACATCATCTGTTCACAAAATAGCTCTTGAGAAATATTAGGAATATAGATGTTATAACACAAAGCAAAGCAAACTCCAGTCATGAGATACTACGTAGACCATGTGAAACCAACAGTTCAGATCCGTGTTATGAAAACTAGAACAAAGTCACTACACAGAAAAAGTCCACTTTTACAGCTTGGCAAAAACTTGATTAGTTATGTGAAGTATTTAATAAATGGAATATTTTCCCCAATGTGTAAACAAAATACCCAGACTAAACATGCAGCTGGCAATTTCAGTCTAACTCCAACTACAAAACAAAACACATGGACATTTTGTATATTTCACCTGTTAGTATGACCATATTTTCTCAGATGGTGGGAAGTAAGGCAGGGCAACTGCACCGAGCAAAAGTGTAAGGAATAGAAATATTGTATATTAGGCATCATAAACCAATGGTGAAAAGGAAGCCTCAATTAATCCATAGTTTAAGGAGGGAAAGACTATATTCCAACTTTGGAAAATTAATTGCAATTTAAGATGAAAAAATGTACATGTGATAGACTAGAGCACAATGAAGGATTGATAAAGCATGTTTATCAGAAAAATCTATTAGGTTTGCTTTGTACAGATTAAGAAAGAGTAAGTTTATCAATACCTGACATCCTTCATATGGTTGCTAACAAATTAATAACAGCACTCTTGGTTGTACATACTAACTTCAACTTCTGATCAAATATTGATTAGCCCAGTAGGGGAGGTCAGTAAATAAAACTAAATCCATTTTTGGTCATGACTAGTCTTATATGCCTATCTCTCTTTCTCTCTCTCTCTCAGCATTTGAAGACAACAGGTTGAGTTGGCAGACATTGTTTATGGACCCCTGAGGTTGTTTTGACTGATTCAATATCAGTTTTATTGAATTCTTAATAAAAGAAATAGTTTTTGCAAGGAAAGCAGGAGTATCAGAAAGTTATATACTGCATATTTTCGGAGAAGCTCCTGTCAGAATAGTTTCTCATTAAGTTGTACTTTTCTTTATATCAGGTTGTTCCTTCTTTTCCGTTTTATCATGGCCACTCAAAGGATGACAGCATCTTCACTTGTATTGTATTCTTCCATTTTGGTTTTCTTGGGACACTCTTCTTTATGAGGCAAGGATGTCATCTTGATTCCTACTATAAGAATATGTATTTTTTCAACATTTCTTGAATATCTCAGTGGCTGATTTACCAGGCATATTAAAAAATGTCTCCAGAGACTGTCGGCTTTGGTGGTAGAGAAATAGTTGGTTGTATGGCAGTTTAAGGAATACATTCACTTGATGTGCCCTTTAGCTTTCACTGGAATTTAACTTAAGGCACATAAAGGTAATTCACCTATATGTTGATCACAGATGCTGCTATCAGAGCTGAGGCAGAACTGCTTCTACCCTGACAGCTATCAAAACATTCAGTAGCTCAGTATTCAGAGCGCTAGTAGGTGAGGGCACAGAATATGCTTCTATCAATAGCCATTGATAAGTAGAAGTTGCTCTCATTCAGAGGTCACAATGTGACACCTTCTGTTGAATGTTTTTCCCTTTTCTGAAGCACTTGATTAGGGCAGTAGTTGAAGATGCTTTGTTTTTACATGCATCACAGACATTTTCACATTCACTTCAAACATCTTGCTGCTTATTGCTTGCCTATAAATTGTATCTCTGAAATACTAGCTATCATAGGGGGATCACCATTGAAGTTTTCAGACTTTTTGAAACACTAACCCAATCACTCATATTGTATGAAATTCCTTCTTATTCTTTCTTATCATCATCCCTTTAATTCTTAGTGCAGAATAACTGTTTCCTGCCCCTGGATGAAATCCTAGACATGCCCCTATTTAAAGCAAAAAACATTTTAATCTCTTTTAAGCATGAACCAGTTCGATCTGATATAGTAGCTTAAATCCAGCCTAGTGCTGTGGTATTTCATATATAAAACCTATTCAGAGTTAAACTTTTCTCCTTCCCCAACTCAAACCTGCCTGAGCATTAGAAGCCCATGGCTGGAAAAGGGCATAACTTGCTTCTTCGCTTAGTTGTTTGCTCATTCCTATATGTGTGGGCCAGGGGAAAAGGACATGGGTCTTACATAGCTGGTACAATTGAGTCTGGTGTTGGAACTCTCTGGTGATAGTGTTTTTCCAACAATGCCTCTTGCCCCTTTGGGAAAGTCTTCCTACTGGGGAACCTTCCACTTCAACCCCTTGGTGAGGAGCATGCTTCTTCTTTGGCTGGCTATAAACAAATTCACCTTAGTCCCTGGGCTTTCAGCTGCTTTCATTTCAGTTGGGGTCCCTCTGTTTCGCCAATCAGTCTTCTGGGGTGGAATAAATTTCAAGAAAACCCCAGGTTGGATCCCCTTCTCAAGGTCATAATTGGTCCCTAAGAAACCTGCACCTCTGCCCCACCTTTGTTGGAAGAAGACCTGGCTCCTAGGGCACCCTCTCTATTCTGCCATCAGTAAGGAGCAGCAATAGCCACAGATTTTGCCTTTATAGTTTGTAGGCATGAGTCAGATGGTGTCCTCTTGATCCTCATGCTCTTGGAAACACATTTGAAGCCCTGCATGAGGGTCTTGAAGCTCTTCTCACCTGAGTTGAGGTGAAGTGAAGTGCAGCACACTGAAATAGCTCTTGAAACAAATACTTTCATTGCTATACGACCACCAGAGTGACCAAAATGAAAACGACAGAAATTTCCTAGTACTGCTAAGGATGTTGAGCAACTGGAATATTGCTGGTAGAAATATAAATTAGACACAATCATTTTGGAAAATGTTATGGCATTATATACTAAAGCTGAACATATCCATTCTCTATGCCCTAGTAATTGCACTCCTTAGGTTTATAACAGAAATGTTCATAGGTCCATTGAAAGAATGTTCTTATAAACCCCATTTGTAATAGTCTCAAACTGAAATTTGCCTAACTGCTCATCAAAAATGAATGGAAAAATAAATTGTCATGCAGTCATACAATAGAATGCTACACAGCATCGTGGGTGAGCGCTCTGCAACAGCACACATTGACATGCATGGATATCACAAATGCAATATTGAACGGGCTATCCCAGGCACAAAACAGTACAGACAATATGACACCATTTATATGAAAATCTTTAAAAGAGGTCAAGTTACTCTATGCTGTTAGAAATCAAGAATAGCTGGCTGGCTGGCTGGAAGGGAGGTATGAGGAGGGATCTGGGCTTTGGGTAGTATTCTGCTACTTGTATGGGTTAATTCACTTGCTAAAATTTTATGGAGCTGCACACTCACAATACACACACTTCTTTTTCAGATATTAAACTTCAATACAAAACAAATAAAAACTAAGCCAACATAAATGAAATTAGCTTTCTTAACATAACCTCTTATATGAGCTTGCAGTGGGTGATCTATTAATGCTGGAAGACCCAACACTGGGCCACCCCCTTTGCAAATCTTGCAAAGAAGAACCAGCCCTTAGGTTTAGATCATGTGGTTACCAGGCAACTATCATTCCCTTCTGTATTAGTTAGGGTTCTCTAGAGAAACAGAATCAACAGGGAACACTTGCAAATATAAAATTTATGAAAGTGTCTCACGTGACCGTAAGAATGCAGAGTCCAAAATCCACAGGGCAGGCTGCGAAGCCGATGACTCCAATGGATGGCCTGGATGAACTCCACGGGAGAGGCTCACCAGCCAAAGCAGGAATGCAACCTGTCTCCTCTGAGTCCTCCTTAAAAGGCTTCCCATGATTGGATTTAGCATCACTAATTGCAGAAGACACTCCCCTTTGGCTGATTACAAATGGAATCAGCTGTGGATGTAGCTGACGTGATCATGACCTAATCCTATGAAATGTCCTCATTGCAACAGACAGGCCAGCACTTGCCCAATCAGATGAACAGGTACCACAACTTGGCCAAGTTGACACCTGTCCCTAACCATGACACCTTCTCAGACTTTGTGGCCTCTTTCTGAGCTTATAGGAAGAATTGCATTTATCATCCTATTACATAAATGATATACTTGGTACAAAGACATCAGAAATCTAGGGATCCAACTGAGGACTCTGTCCATGCACACTGCCAGGTACCATAAGTCACAAAGTACCAAACGCAATAAAAAAAATAAAAGATTAGCAAAAGAAACCTGAAATGATGCCATTTTGGTGTCAGATTTGAAGGTCACAGTTCTAGGCTCATCCTGCCCAAGTCTTCTGTTGATGTCCCTGTTATTCTCATGGGCTATGGAATGATAAAGTAATAGAGCAGAATTGGGAGAGTGGTGTGTGAAAAATATGTCAGAAGGGAAAAAAGATTTAACCTACATTAATCTTTGCCAGACATTTTGTCATGATACAGGCAGGCACATTGAAATTAGCATATATTTAAGAGTTTGTAAAGCCAGGCTGTTCTTTCTCATATTCACATTTACCCTAGACTCCAAGGAGCTACAGTTATTGAAACATTGCAAAAGTAGAGGCATATTTGAACAGATTCTCAGAAAGAGAATTACTTGTCTCAAGTATGAAGATTTGTATGTTCCAAATTACACATCGAAGGCTTGTTTTCCAGTTGACAATGTCACCAGCAATATATGTATTATCAAATTTACTGCACCTCCATTAACATTAGGTAATATTATTTATTTAAATATATACACATATATGTTATATATGTACATATACTTATGTATATATATTGTATTATATATATAATTTTATTAGGCAATAAATGCTCCATCATCATTTTAAATTTAAAGAGTGAGAAAACATATTGTATATAATATTAACTTTTACTTTTTAGGAAAAATATTTTCAGCAAAAAAAATGCCTATCTTATTGAGCTGCTATTCTGAGAAGACAGAAATCTGAACTTCTGTTCAATATCTAGAAAATAAACTATAAAGGAATATAGGGACAATGGCTCAAATTTTCCTCAATTAGTTTATGAATGGACAATTACATTACCCTCAGAAGATCTTGGCAGATAATATCTTAAATGCTTTCCATCCTCCTATCCCATATTATCAACAGCCCTTTCCAACATGAAAAAGTTAGACTAGGCATAGCCCAAATATCCCTAAAGATTCAGAGAAAGATCAAAGGAGAAGGTGGAGTTATACAGAGAAGATAGAATTTGACAAATGAGTATGATTGCTGAATCATTATATTGATATTTCTTTTAGTCTCCAGTGTCTTGGAGCAGCTGGAAGCAAACACTAAAATTGTGGAAGTGTAATCCATACCAAACTCTGAAATCTGTTCTACAACTAATTGTTGTGGTATGCTTTGAAATGTATTGCTTTTTTGTATGTATGTTATTTTTCACAATAAAAATATTCACCCATTTTAAGTGTACAGTTCAATGATTTTTTGTAAACATATAAAATTTTGTGGACATCATCACAATCCAAGATAATTCCACTTGCTCATTTACAGTCACTCTCTAGTCCCACCCTCAGCCCTAAGAAGAGACTAATTCGCTTTCTGCATCTATATTTGCCTTTCTGGATACTTCATATAAGTGAAATCATACAACATGTGGTCTTTTGTGTCTGGTTTCTTTCACTTAGTCAATGTATTTAGGATTCATTCATGTTGTAGCATGTAGTAGTATTTCCTTTCTTTTTACTGCTGAGAAATATTCCATTGTATGTATATACCACATTTTGTCTATCCATTCAGCAATTGATGAACATCTGAGTTGTTTTTAGTTTTGTATCATTATGTATAATATTGCTAAGAACATTTGTGTCCAAATCTGTGTGTGGACATATGTTTTCATTTCTTTGAAGTAAATACATAGGAATGGAATTGTTGGGTTATGTGGTATTGGGGATTGAATCATGTCCCTCATAAAAGGCATGTTCAGGTCCCAACCCGTGGTCCTGTAGATGTGAACCCATGTGCAAACAGGACCTTTGAAAATATTATTAGTTATGTTGTGCCCAAGTTGAATGAGAGTGGGCCTTAATTCAATATTGCTGAAGCTCTTATAAGGAGAGGAAATTGAACGCAGAAAGAGAAGGCCACAGGGAGCAGCCAGAGGTTCCCCTGGAGGTTCCCTCCAGCAGAAGTTGATGGAACCTGAAAGAGAAAGAAGACATCACCATATGCATCGTCATGTGACAGAAAAGCCAAGGAACCCCAAGAGAGCTGGCCAATCAGAATACATCAGCCTTGGGAGGAAGCAAGCCTTTTGGCCTCTGAAACCATGAGCCAATGAATTACCATTATTTAAGGTAATTCATTGTGTGGTGTTTGTTTTGGCAACTAAGAAACTAATGCATACTGAGAACTTCTCCACCCAGTATCACAACCATAGGAAGTTGCAATTGTGGTCTTCCTTGATTGTTTGTCACCAAGATTGCTGTTGTTTTAGAAAAAGCCCCTACTCATTGGTTAGCAGATCATGTCAGCATCCTATGAATGTGAAGCTCATGGATTTCATGGCTTCTACCACCTCAGTAGAGCTATCACCCAGAATGTGGAGGGCTGGTGGTGGCCGGTGTTGGTTGTAGGGAGAGCAGGGAAGGAAAGGGGCAGTTACAGGTGAAAATGCTACAGAGCAATACTGTTTGTACCCCAAGCCCATTGTTCATCAGTTTTTCAAACATAAACAAATACTTCTCAGATTATTGTATGCCTCTGGTTGATTTTGTTCAGTTGTGCTTTGGGAGATGATTTGCTCAGCTCCTCATTCCACCAGTCTGCAGTCTTGTCTCCTCCATATACCAATTTTTAAACTTTTTTAAAAGACAAAGGCATCACAATATCTTCTTTGCTCACATATGTATTTTCATATATTCTTCTTTTAAGAGAGTATCTTTTTTATCTTTTATTAGAGAAATTGCAAATTTACAAAAAAAAAATCACGCAGAAAGTACAGAGCTCCCATAACACTTCCCTACCGTTTCTTATATTATTAACATTTTTCATTAGTGTGGTAACTTTGTTACAATTGATAAAACAATATTAAGTATAATAATTAACTACAGTTCATAGTTTAAATTAGAGTTCACTCTTTATGTTGTACGGTTCTCTCTCTATATTTTTCTTAATTTTTATTCTGGAAACATATATACTGCCTAAAAGTTCCCACTTTAACCACTTTCAAATGTGCAGCTCAGTGTGTTAATTACATTCACAGTGTTGTGCTACCATCACAACCACCCATTACCAAGATTTTTCCATCACCCAAACAGAAACTCTGTACCAGTTAAGCATTAGCTCCCCATTTCCTACCCTTACCCTAGCCCCTGTTAACCTGTATTCTAGTTTCTGACTCTATGAATTTGCTAATTGTTTCATATAAGTGAGATCATACAGTACTTATCCCTCGAAGAGCATATTGAGTGAAATAAGCCATATATTCTCTTTTAGTTTACTGAGAATCTTAAAAATTTTTCTTCATAGAGCCTTAGAAACAACAGAAAAGATTGTTATATGAATATAGATTGGATATACAAAATTATCTCATGAAAATATATTGAGTTGAGAATACAAAAGAATATAATGTAATATCTGATTCTCCATTTTAATTTGGGGATGCTATATATAATGTGTTTCTCTTTCTTCTCCCTGGATTCTCAGTTCTGTATTCTCAAATTAAAGAGACTGTCAGTCATCCTTTGGGTTCCCCTCCCTAAACCATGACTTGGAAACAACTTGTGGGCAGTAAACTGGGGCAAACTTAGGGCTCACCTTAATTGTTTTCCGGCAGGAAAACCATGATTTTATGCATATTTTTAATTCTTTTGTTTTTTCCAGGTTGGAGAATAATCCAGTATCTTTTACTCTATCTTGTTTAGATATACAAGGCACAATTGATGAATTCTTACATTCTAAATATTGGATTTTTCAGTTCTAGAATTTTAATTTTTGTTTGTTAATGTTTCTATTTCATTATTTCTCTATGCAGTAGATTTATACAGAACATTTATCTTTTTCAAAATTTATTCTTTGTCTCTGTTATTTTTGTTTTGTTCTTGTTTTGCAATAATAGCTGATGCATTTTAATCAGAAAAATAAGGAAATTCACATACGTGTTGCATTAAAATATGTTCTCAACCATAAATACCTTTATAAAAGAAATAATACTTTACATGTAATCTTTGTTTCCCTTTATCTCTTTATTCCACGTTGGAGATTACTTTCACACTTATTCATTTTCAAAATTTTGTGAGAATCTACTCTTCTAGATACCGAAAATAGAGGGGAAAAACCTTCATCTTGAGTTTAAATTGTACAAAGTTGTTTGAGTAGAACACAAACAAATGACTATCTTAGTGGTCCAAAGAAAAATGCAGTGAAAAAGTATCCACCCAGTTTCTTGCAATTTTAAGTTTCTTACTGGTAAATGACTTGGGGAACACATATATCTCTACCTTGTTATCAATCAAAATATTTAATGCTCCTTTGGTAATTGTGATTTATACAACTTACTCTAATTCTGATTTATTCTAAAACCTTGTTACATTTGTTCAGTTATTGTAATTCATTCAGTGACTCTAAGCTGGTTTAAATTTCCTTTCCTACTACCTTTCTGGGCATAAGCCAGTCATGATGAAATTTATGTCCAATGTATTGAGTTAGATACTAGATAAACAGTATAGCTCCTGGACTGCAAAGAGTTTATAGGGAATGTAAGACAAAGAAACTCAAAACCATTATAATAGGGAGCCTGTTATAAATGTTAATGGAAGGGTACAATTAAAGTGTTACAGAGGTTTAAAGGAAAGAAATGTGTTTTCTGGAAACAGAGACTTTTAAAAAAATGTTAACTTTTTTATTGTCTAGTATAACATATATACAAAGCAAAGAAACAAAAAAGCAATAGTTTCCAAAGCACTCTTCAACATGTAGTTTCAGGACAGATCCCAGAATTTGTCATGGGCTACATTACGATCCTCTTAGATTTTTCCTTCTAGCTGCTCCAGATTATAAGAGACTAGAAGGCTTCAATGTTTTTTTATCATCACAATTGACTTTGTTTCCTTCTTTTTTGTATGAAAAAGAAAACATATATACAAAAAAGCTATAAATTTCAAAGCACAGCACCACAATTATTTGTAGAACATAATTCAGAATTTGACATGGGTTACAATTTCAGAATTTTAGGTTTTTACTTCTAGGTGCTCTAAAATACTGGAGACTAAAAGAGATATCAATTTAATGATTCAGCATTCATAAATTCATTTGTTAAATCCTATCTTCTCTGTGTAACTCCACCCATCACCTTTGATCTTTCCATACCTCTCTTTAGGGGTCTTTGGATCATGGCAATTCTAAATTTTTCATATTGGAAGGATCTATCACTTATATGGGGTAGGGAGATGGAACTACCTAGGTGTCAGGACTTATCTAGACCAGGGGCCCATCTGGAGGTTGTAGGTTTTTGGAAAGTTACTCTAGTGCCTGGAACCCTGTGGAATCTTATATATTGCCGTAGGTGTTCTTTAGGATTGGCTGGAATGGTCCTGGTTGGGGGCTGGCAGGTTATGATAGGTAGCAAAGTCTACCTGAAGCTTGTGTAAGAGCAACCTCCAGAGTAGCCTCTCGACTCTATTTGAACTCTCTCTGCCACTGATACTTTATTAATTACATTTCTTTTCCTCCTTTCGGTCAGGATGGAATTGTTGATCCCACGGTGCCGGTCTGGATTCATCCCTGGGAGTCATCTCCCATGTCACCAGGGAGATGTTCACCCTGGAAATAAAGACTTTTGACAGGATTAAAGAGACAGACTTTAAATAGGCAGAAAAGGGGCAATTCAGGATATTTCAAGTAAGTGGATAACATATGCAATGGTTTGGTAAGATGTAAATAGAGGCAGGAATACAGAGTTGCGGTAGAATAAAGGAAGCAACAATGAGATCCAAGCTAATATCTAGAACAAAGAGAAACTGGTGGCTGGAAATCTCAGGGATAGGTAGAAGGTATGAGGGCTAGTAGCTACAAAAATGGAAATGAGATTGAGTCAGCCCCTGAAATGACAGAAGCCTTATATCTTAGCCATTGATAGTATTTGAGGGGTGAGGAGAAAGAAAGGTAGATGTAGAAGATGACTGATGCTGGTTGCCTGTGGGACTGGGATGGAGACCAGGAGACTGTCAGTACCATTCTCAGGAAGAGAAAGTGAAGGGAAAGAGTAGCTTGTAGATTGGCATATGCTGGTGTAAGATACACTTCATGTTAGCCTCTGGTGAAACCCTGGACGTCCAAATTCAGCAGTCCAAATGCAGGCTACAGAGTGTTTTAGGACTGATTGATGCTACTAAACATTTAATCAACTTGAGTAGTGAAAAGCGATAGCATTATTGCTGCATCATTAATGCATTTTGTTGACTTATGCATTGGAATGCATATGTAGAAATATATACTTACTTTAACAATTCAAGCTCTTTAGTCTTAAATGTTCTCATTTGGTTGACATTTACAATCTTTATCTCCTGGAATCCAGGAGAAAAAATGACACAGAACTGGAATGTTTTATGCAGAAATTTTCAGTGAGGGTCAAGGAACTAGTTAGCTTATTGATGGAACAAATGACTGCTGAGCATTGATTATCCCAGACACTAAAGCAATCATGATAGAAAATGCAAGGAGATATGTTTACATTTTTACCTCAACTGATATAATCTTGATGAACTGAGATGGTGTTCTCCTGTGAATCCAAACTAGATCATTACATCTATTTTCATTTCTTATATCACCATAGGCTCTTTCTCCCAGACTGGATTATATGCTCCTTGAAGCAACATATCTTCTACTTCCTTTTTTTTTTTTTTTTTTTTTTTTTTTAAATTTTTTTTATTAATCAAAAAAAGAAAAGAAATTAACACAACATTTAGAAATCATACCATTCTACACATGCACTCAGTAATTCTTAGTATCATCACATAGGTGTATGATCATCATTTCTTAGTACATTTGCATCGATTTAGGAAAAGAACTAGCAAAACAGCAGAAAAAGATATAGAATGTTAATATAGAGAAGAGAATTAAAATAATAATACTAATAAAATATATATATATAAAAAGGAAAAAGAAAAAAAACAAAAACAAAAGATACAAACACACAAACAAACAAACAAAAAACCATATTTCAGGTGCAGTTTCACTCAGTGTTCCAACCTAGTTACATTACACCCAGGTATCATTGTGCTGTCCATTTTTGAGTTTTTGTATCTAGTCCTCTTGCAAAGTCTGTATCCCTTCAGCTCCAATTACCCATTATCTCACCCTGTTTCCAACTCCTGCTGGTCTCTGTTACCAATGATATATTCCAAGCTGATTCTCGAATGTCGGTTCACATCAGTGGGACCATACAGTATTTGTCCTTTAGTTTTTGGCTAGACTCACTCAGCATAATGTTCTCTAGGTCCATCCATGTTATTACATGCTTCATAAGTTTAGTCTGTCTTAAAACTGCATAATATTCCATCATAGGTATATGCCACAGTTTGTTTAGCCACTCGTCTGTTGATGGACATTTTGGCTGTTTCCATCTCTTTGCAATTGTAGATAATGCTGCTATAAACACTGGTGTGCAAATGTCCATCTGTGTCTTTGCCCTTAAGTCCTTTGAGTAGATACCTAGCAGTGGTATTGCTGGGTCGTAATCCATTCTGCCATTCTATGTCTTTTGATTGGGAAATTCAGTCCATTAACTTTTAGTGTTATTACTGTTTGGATAATATTTTCCTCTACCATTTTGGCTTTTGTATTATATATATCATATCTGATTTTCCTTCTTTCTACACTTTACTCCATACCTCTCTCTTCTGTCTTTTCGTATCTGACTCTAGTGCTCCCTTTAGTATTTCTTGCAGAGCTGGTCTCTTGGTCACAAATTCTCTCAGTGACTTTTTGTCTATAAATGTTTTAATTTCTCCTTCATTTTTGAAGGACAATTTTGCTGGATATAGGAGTCTTGGTTGGCAGTTTTTCTCTTTTAGTAATTTAAATATATCATCCCACTGTCTTCTAGCTTCCATGGTTTCTGCTGAGAAATCTACACATAGTCTTATTGGGTTTCCCTTGTATGTGACAGATTGTTTTCCTCTTGCTGCTTTCAAGATCCTCTCTTTCTCTTTGACCTCTGACATTCTAACTAGTAAATGTCTTGGAGAACGCCTATTTGGGTCTATTCTCTTTGGGGTGCGCTGCACTTCTTGGATCTGTAAATTTAGGTCTTTCATAAGAGTTGGGAAATTTTCAGTGATAATTTCTTCCATTAGTTTTTCTCCTCCTTTTCCCTTCTCTTCTCCTTCTGGGACACCCACAACACGTATATTTGTGCGCTTCATATTGTCATTCAGTTCCCTGATCCCCTGCTCAAGTTTTTCCATTCTTTTCCCTATAGTTTCTGTTTCTTTTTGGAATTCAGATGTTCCATCCTCCAGTTCACTAATTGTAGCTTCTGTCTCTTTAGATCTACCATTGTAGGTATCCATTGTTTTTTCCATTTTTTCTTCTTTGTCCTTCACTCCCATAAGTTCTGTGATTTGTTTTTTCAGATTTTCTATTTCTTCTTTTTGTTCAGCCCATGTCTTCTTCATGTCCTCCCTCAATTTATTGATTTGGTTTTTGAAGAGTTTTTCCATTTCTGTTCGTATATTCAGCATTAGTTGTCTCAGCTCCTGTATCTCATTTGAACTATTGGTTTGTTCCTTTGACTGGGCCATATCTTCAATTTTCCGAGCGTCATCCATTATTTTCTGCTGGTGTCTGGGCATTTGATCAGATTTCCCTGGGTGTGGGACCCAGCTGGTTGAAAGGTTTTTCTGTGAAATCTCTGGGCTCTGTTTTTCTTTTCCTGCCCAGTAGGTGGCGCTCGTGGCGCTCGTCTGTCTGCACGGCAGTCGGCCCGGGAAACCGCGAGTGGAGGCGGGGGTCGCCGGCCGCTGCGGCTTGGGGGAGTGCCGGTCCAAATTGCCCAGCTGGCCCGAGACACCAAGCGTGATGGGAGGGCCCCGCTATCCAACGTTCCCAGTCAGACCGGGGAGCCACGTGCGTGGAGGGGACCCCAGTCACCAGCCACCCCGGCCGGGAAAACGCGCGCCCCTCAGGTATCTCACCGCAGCGGATTCTCCCTGCCCGTTCAGCCGTTCCAGAATGGGGTACGCTGTCTTTTTGGTCTCTGTCTTGACTCCAGGAGCTGTTTTGTATTGTTTCTCTTTCTTTAGTTGCTTTTCTGGAGGAGGAACTAAGACCCGCGGGTCTTACTAAGCCGCCATCTTCTCCGGAAGTCCCTTCTACTTCCTTTTAACAATAATAAATATTATTGACTATTTGTTCAAACTGCTCATTACACAAAATGAGTCACCATATTACTTTCCTGAAAACCATAGTTATCAGATAGATACATCTCTCTGTAGATATAATTTATAAATTATAGGGTCTTGAAAGACTTTGCAGAGATCCTCCATAAAAAATGAGCAAATTGTTACTGTGTAACAACTGTCATTAAAAACAAGTTAAACTCAGTATTTAATAGCTTTCCTCTTTCTTTTTGGCACTTTGTTGGAAATGGATCAACTCTAATAGCTGACACCAACACAACTGGATCATTTTTGTTCTGAATTTAACAATAACAATTATTTTCTACAGTGAGGTACAAAATATTATATAAACTCCAGTCATCAGTACCGGAGTTACTAACTTGCGTGCTAAAAGTGGTGAACAGAGCCATTCTTGGAGGAGGGGCAGAATAGAGAAAACAACCCAAAAATCAAGTTGGCAGGTGCAAAAGCATTCTAAACAAACAAATTGCTATGTGTTTCCTCAGGTCTTCTGTGTAAAATGTACTATGCTAGGTATCAGATAAAAATAAATATGTGGGGGTGCACGGGTAGTTCAGAGGTTAGAATGCCTGCTTTCCATGCGGGAGACCAGGGTTCGATTCCCAGACCACGCACCCCCCTCCCCCCAAATAAAGAAATATGTGATGTTCCCTGCCCTCAAAAAGCTTACAGTTAAATACGAATTAAAACCCTCTCTCCTTGAGAAAACAACATAACACACAAAGGCTAAAAGAAAACTCTCTCATAACAGTTTCTCAATATCATAACAGTTTAAATGAGTTATCTGACTAGTAGTGCAAAGTCCTTAAAATGGAATTGCCTGAAAGAAGAAATAAAAAATAGTGTAGATATTAATGTGTATATATATGCATATGTGTTAGCATTTAAAGGGTAATAACCTGTAATGTAGGCAAATATGGAAACTGAGGTACAGAAAGATGAAGTAATTGTCCAAGATCACACAACTGGAATCAGTGAGATTCAAACTCAGGTCTGAAGGTGTCCAGTGTCCATGCTTTTTGTTGTGCTACCTCCCTGTAAAAGAATGAACGAGAATCTTATCTTGCATTAATAATGGAGCAACACAATGTTTTTACAGAATTTAGAACTACTTTCTTTACCCTATTCCCAAATTCTCTACCTGCACACATATATATCTTTCCATTAGAAATCGATATTTAACTTAACTATGCACTGCTTTCCAGTAGTGATTCGTGGATTCACTCATGGTCCTAGGAGTTTCATACTTGCACAGTACTGTCCAGTTTCTTCTAGAAAGAAAAGGGAAGGGCGACTAGACCAGAAGAGTTTGTGCTGTACTGCAGAGCTTCCACAAGGCATTGAAAAATGCTTAACTAATGTTCACTTGGAAATCTCTCTTATAAGTCACACACACACACACATACACACACACAATCAGCTTGTCAGTTAACTCCCTGTGGCAAAAGTTAATGTTCTAATAAACTAGGTATTAACTGATGTAATGAGTGGTATCATGTAGGTTATTGTCATTATAAACCATTCTTAACAATTCAGAAAATCAATATCATATTAAACAAAGGTTAGTGCTTCTGGAAGAGTACCTTGGCAAATGGTTGTTTTCTGACAGATTGTGACAGATTTTTCTGGTCCTTAGAAGATAGACCATGTTCTGCTGTCTTAGTAACTATTAAGAGTTTGTGTATCTCTTATATTTATGTATATACATTTATATGTATAAATTTGAACTGTATCTCAACTTCCCTCAATAAGGCTGTTCAATTATAGATTTGGAGGTAAAGAGAGGGAGGGCAGCTCAAATCTAAGCCTGATACTTGTCTTCTGTAACTTTTATTGAATTAAGTTAAATACATGACAAGCAGGGAGTATGGTGACATATTTTGGGGATTTTCTTTAAATGTGCACTTGCTGTCCCCAGTAGTCAGGCAGAGTGCAAATTTGATGAAAGTGCTGTTCATGCTGCGGCTCTTTGTTCACCATTGCTATTTGTAAAGATCATCTTGAAGCTGCTGGTTAGAGAAATGCAGATTCACAGAAAAATTAGTGGTAACGGTTCTCAGTTCTCATAGCTTGATAGTCTATATTCTGTCAGAATTATACCCCCCTACCTGAGCTTCTTGAGAGTCAAATGCTGTTCACATTTTTAGTAGTTGAAGAATAACTGAGAAATATTTGTGAGGACAATAAAGAGAAAATAACATCATTCCAAGTAATTGTTTTTGAAAGTATGAGCCTATAGCCCGTGTATAAAGCGTGCCATTTTAGTTGGAATCTCCCTTGACACACCCTAAGTCCCTCCAATAAGCATGTCTCTGTGGGTTTTATCCATTGTGCATAAAACATCTTTTTATATTGACTTTCTCCCCTAGTCACTACTATGTGTTCTATAGCAAAAAAAGTTATCATGGAAATGTACCTTATTAACGCACTGTGGGGGTAAAATTATTGTACATTTTTTGTAGAAGGATAAGATATATTATAATGTAGAATTAAGAATATTCAGCTAGGAGACAGTAGGCCTATCTTATGCTTCTGAGTTTGTGATTAAATTATTGTATAACCATGGGGAAATTCCTAATATCCTTGGACCCAAACATTCTCATATGTAGAAAGAGGGAACTGGGTGAGCTCTTACCTGGGCCCCTTCCGGTGTCACTTTATGTTCCAATGATCACTGCACAATTTTTCTGTGCTAGTCACGAGCTAAGTATTTTAACATTTCATTTGCTCCCCACAACACCCTTGTGAGATAGATGTCACCATTCCCATTTCACCGCTGGAAAGTCAAGGCAAACAGAATAAGGGATGTGCCATGGACACAGCTTGCCGGTGGCTTGGTTGTGACTCTGTATTCTAGTGACTACCTGCTACTTCCCACCAGGATCAAAATGTTATTATTGTACAAAGCTATTTTTTTTTTCATCAAAGCTGCCTCTCGAGCATCCTGGATTTAGCGTACCTGAGAGATGGACAAACTATATGAATATATTATGGAATTTGGGCACCAGTTGATAAACAGCCACTTCCCTGAGTGCCCAGGCCTTCACTTCCTTCACGTTCTCAGACTTAACTCCTCACTACCAGACGATCCATCCAGCAACAAAAGGGGTAATACTTGCCCTAAGAAGATGCTTTTCAAAGATCTTGGTTGCAGGTGAATGTTGATTTAAAGTATAAGTTAATTTGGTTGAGATTTGCCAAATCTACTTCTCAAGCTCTTTGCCTGTGTTCTGACCCATTATTTGGACTCCATCTGAGGACCTGGCCTGATAGCCCAACTTTCTCTGAGCTCTTGACAGGACAATATTTCCAGCTTTATCTATTCTGTTGTCTAGCCTTATCTTCAGTATATGTCTCACATTTCTTCCTCTTCAGATTACCAAGTTCAAGATCTATCCCTCATTTATTTGCTTTATATGCTGTCTGTGGCTTTCTTTTACCCAACACCTCCTTTGAAAATTGTTAATGAAGAAATGGTCTATAAAGGAAAGAATGGAATGACCTGAGCTAATGGTAGAATTGTTTCTTTGCATTTTACAAGGTCCCAGTAATCTCGCATTAATTAAATGGTAATGAATTTATTTTGCAAAATATGCTATAATGACTTACATATCAAAATTTCAGATGTAACCAGAGCTGTTCTGAATTTTCACAGGTCCTCTCTGGGGTTTTTTGTATGTGTATCTGGGTAGTGTAGCAGGCTGGTTTTTCATAAAGGACAAGACTGCACAATGCTTTCATTCATCACGTAGATTATGAAAGAGATGATCGACACAACCTCATTGTCTAAGCCATCAAAAAGCATAGTTTTTAATTAAATAATTTAATAATTTGGTGATGTCAGGGTACAGTTTAATTTTTGAATATTGATTATTAGTAAAGACCTGTTTTGTGCTAAATGTATGTGCTGAAGTCATTATCTACCATGAGTTTATAATCCTTTTATTTTACTGTATTTTCTTAAATCAGATTTATTGAGGTATAATTTAGATACAGAATTCACCCTTTTTAGATGATGAGTTTCAACAAATATATACAGTCATATAACCATGACCATATCATAATATAAACATTTCCCAAGAGTTTCCTCATGCCCCTTTGCAGTCAGTCCCCAACCCCAATCCCCATTCTCTGTAAACCACTCAACTGATTTCTGTTCCTATAGCTTTGCCTTTTCCAGGATGATATCCTGTATAGTAATCCTACAATATGTAAGCTGGTTGTGTCTCGCTCCCTTAATTTAGCATGAGGTATTTGAGATTCTTTCAAATTGTTTCCTGTAACAGTTACCTGCTCCTGTTTAATGCTGAATAGTATTCCTTTATTAGTATATATTATAATGAGTCTATTCATTCACCAATTGAAAGACATTTGGGCTATTTCCAGTTTGGGACTGCTGTGAACATTTGTATAAAAGTCTATGTGAACATATGTTTACATTTCTTTTAGGAAAATACCCAGGAATTGGCGTTCCTTTTATTTATAAATGAATGCATGCACATATAAAATAAGATTAAAAACTACAATTATTTGTATGAAAAGACTCATAATATTCACTATATAAATTTCGTTCATTCGGGTGAGAATAATTTATCCACTAGTTGGAAGAGCCAGGCTGTTACATGGACTGAGTCCTTCATTTGGGCAAGACTAGAATATCTTTAGCATTTGATATTTTGGTCTCAAAGTATCTGAAAATTTCCAGTGAAATAATTCAGACATTTTAAGGGCATTTCAATTTTTCAAATTTATCATTTTGCTTTTGTTTGTTTATTTCAGACAAGAGAGAACACTTATAAATTTCAATCCTAGATTTTGAGAACCTTTGTAAAAGAACGCATTTTCAAAATTTCTCTGTAGAGTGATAAAAACTTGGCCAAAAGTTTGTTCACATTAGAAGCAAAAGTCCTTAAAATAAAGTTTGCTGATGGAGTAAAATATAGAAATTTAGTTTAATATCCTTTAATACAGGGTTGTATAGCAAAGTGTGGTGATAAGGAGTTTGAACAAGTAGAGTGGATACTGTTATTTTTTGTAATCCTCCCAGCAACTCTGTGAGGATTGTCATTTAAGAGACAAAGAAAGTGAGATAGGGAGGTTGAAAAATGTACCCAAGATCACAGAAAGGAAGTGAAAACAAGGAAGGCATGGGCCAAATTACAGAGTCTTTTGGTAGATAATTTCAGAGTGTCTCTTCACCTTAACGTTTTTCTCTGCCATGTGGGAATCTTCTCCGCCCTTGAATCTATAGTATTCTAGGCCAGGGTGGGTCCCACCAGTCCTGTTGATTGTTCAGGACATCACCCCTCTACCTATAGAGATTGGACCTCATAAACACCTGAACAGGTGTAGGCCTATCAGATGCCCTGCTCCAGGAAACTGGGTTGGGACTGAGCTAAGGCTCTTTGTGTGGCTGGGTCTGAGTCATGCATGCTCAGGGGCTGCAAGGCAGCCATTTTCCCACCATCAAACTGAGAAGCAGAGAACGCAGTCTGCAAAAAGGAATGAAGCAGGTGTGCAGAGGAACCAAGAGAAGAAATGGATGCTCCTAATGACTTTATCAGCCTTGGTTCTAGTCTGTAGTTTCTGATGACTCCTTAGGCCCAGAGCATAGTCTTCTCCTTGTAATCTGTGAAACATTCAATGAGCAAAATTTTGATGCATAGAGCTTGAATTGATATAGTTATCAGTTGCTGTCAAAGAGTTTCCAACTGGTAGAACCAGGTATCTTCCACTACTCTCCCACTAAACAGCTATGGGATTAGGAAAGACTCTCAAGTTCTGTGAGCTCTGTTGTCTGGGCTTGGTGAACAGGAATACAGGATCTGGAGTTAGTTAAAACTGGCTTCAGATGTGGAGTCTACCACTTATCATTTCTGTGGGATGGGGAACATTGTTTAGTTTCTTGGAGCTCAGTTTTCTCCACTGCAAAAGGGAGATCATAATATCTTAGAGTTTCTCAGAGAATTTCATAAGAAAATATTTGTAAAACAAAAGGTATAATTACTATTGTATGGTAAAGGGCTCAATAAATGGTGGCCCTTTACAAAGATACATTTGAATTTTTCTTTCCATCTTTCCCTCTTTCCCTTACTCCTTTCCATTACTATTTCATTATTTTCTGTGCTAAGCCCTCTGCTGAGAAATGCTTCATCTCAATAAAAGATAAAAAGACACATTTCCCTAGAGAGCTAGAATTCTCATTAAAGAGACAGAATCATAAAGAGTTGCCAGTGCCCAAAGAGTTCTTTCAGAGTTTCCTTGCCAATGACAAGAGGAGATGTGGCACACAAGTGGTGTGTAGTAACAGCATTTCCTAACTTGATTGACTGTAAGATAAGCTCTTTGTGAAGTGCTTTTTGAGACTCAATGATTTCAACTTGGGCCCTTGAGGTTAGACTCCTTCTCCTATTGTCAAACTCCTTGGAAGAATTAGTCAGGGTGGTGGGTAACTGAGGTCCCTGACCTAGCCCTTCTAAAAATGACAAAAGGTTACCATATGGCCCACAGGCAAATGGCCAAATGGTCCAGTATAAGCTTCCTCTAATCCTCCTGTAGAATTCACTTGCTCTTTGTTGTTCCAAAGGTAAATATTTTCTTAATTTATAATCTAAGGCCTGTAGTCTAATGACTACTGCACATTGCCCAACTTCAGAGTGCTTAACGCAGCATTGAAACATACCAGCAACAAATGCTGAAAGAAAATCGATTGCTCCTAATGTGACCGAATTTCCATTTCTGAACTAAACTGTTCCATTCCTTCATCCAAATCAGAATGAGGGTGCTTTTTGGAGGTATTTTAAATAAAAGTAAATGACTTCTTTTGGTCTCTTCTAAGTCAGAAGTATCTTGACATTCCTATAGTTTTCTTTCAAACATACTGACATTGCTGCAGATTTATGTTTATGAAAACAGACTTTTACACATGCGTCATAATGAATGTGTGTGTTCAGTTGCTTGTAGCAGCTGAACATATCCAGTGCCCAGTTTAGACTACAGGCTGAAGCTGTATCTACTGGTATTCTCACTATAGACCACCTAATACAGCTCTCTTTGCACAATGGCTTGGGGTGTTTCTGCAGATAGTAGCAGGTACTTGAGAGAAAGGACTTTGTCTTCCTTGTGAGATCTTTTTCTTGAGACCACCTTGCAGATTGTTCAGCATCCACTCACTGCTTAATGAATAGCAACTGGCAGAATTTCCTTAGGGTAAATTGGGGACAATAGTTGGATGCCTCTAAACCTGTGTTTCTTCTAAAGGAGAAATTGAGCTTTATTGAACCTGGGAGTTCATTCTTCACTGCTCAGACTATTTCTCTAAGTTGCTTCAAAATTCTTGGCTGAGATGGAAAAGTGGATGCCCAAGTTCTGGTGATGGTTAGGATTCTATCAGTTAGTGTGGTCCCCGTGTCTCTAGTAGGCTTTGGAGGCCATTTGCTCTTTGTGAAGCCAAGATTCAAAGTATTCTCTGGCGGCTTTTGCATGTGGCTCAGGGAAAGAACTCTTGTTTTCCTGCTAACTTAGAGCTGACTCTGCCATATCTGAGTCAAGTGATTCCTCTGAAAAATATGATTTGGTAAATTACCCTTCTTTCGTGGGAGTTGTTTCATTGGAGGGTTGTTGAAAATCTATTGAAAGGATGTAATTCATCCAACATTGGACAACACAGCAAAGCTTCTAGTTATGTGATGGGAATTCAATAGTCAGAAAGATAGTATTTCTGTCCTTTATATAGACCCTCTCAGAGTCTGTTGATACCACCTCATCTTTAGTTTGTTATGTAAAGGAAAATTGGCTACTACCAACTGCAGTCATAATGTGTCAACGAAGATAAAAAGAGACATTGAAGCCAAGATTCCAAGGATAGACAATCTAAGCCAACTTAAGTTTAGTTAGTCATTCTTTATTAAGTCCCTTCATTTGAATCTTACAAAGAAAGTTCAGAAATATTAGTCACACGTTAAAAACACAGCATCTTTTTCATGTTCCCTTTCCATCCAAAACAGACACCATATCTAGGAGGTAAGGTTTCTACTACTGATGATCATCATTAATAATACTGAAAATCTATCACTCTCTGCAAACATTCCAATATTCATCATCTCACTTGATCTTCACAATGGTACAAATAATCAATTCTATGGTAATTTATTTTGCCTAGGTGGAGGCGGAGGTTGTTAAGTTATGGGAAGGCTTCAAGGAAAAGGCAGAATTTGAGTTGGTCTTTGTGGGAGGAAGCATGACATCCATATGAGTGCTTTTCTGTGAGAAAATTGCATCTCTCTACAAGGGTTGTAGCCCCCAGCACTGTCCTGCCAACTAACACCAGTGCAGGTACACAGACTGTGCCTCTCACTTCATGTGCCTTTGCTCTTTCTTATTATGGGTATGCCATGTCCTTATCTCTTACTGCGATGCCTGCTCCACCCAGGACCTCTTCCAAAATGGTTCAACAAAGCAGAAGAATGGGATAGGTAGTGCCTAGTTTGGAAGTCCAGAGGCAGTCATTCAGAAACAGTTGTGCAATTTTAGACTCATTAGATGTATTAAAAAATGGGGAGGGTGGTTGATAAAATGATCCCTTAGGTGGTTTTGAGGCTGAAGCCCTTAGGGTTATTATTATTTTTTTAATGAGAAGAGCTTCAAACTGCATCAGTCAAGGTCCCAACAGGAAGGAGATGGCTCAACTAGCTTGAGGTTATACAGAAACACTTTAAAAATGTCTATTTGCTGAGGTGTAGACATGGTTAAGGTAGCCCATGGGGAATATTGAGGTACCCAAAGACCTGCAACAAGAGGAAGCCTTACCACACCTAAAGGGGAAAACATTTGGGCAGCTAGTTGGGAGAGAGAGCCTTGCTCTAGAGGGCACAGCCACTGTCAGAATTGCCCAAGCTGGGAAAGAGTGGGAAGAAGAAATTCTATGACTGTGCTATCCTTCTGTGCTCCAAGCTCTGCTGCCAAACCCAATGGAAGCCATATGGTAGAGGAGTCCCAGGGATGCAAGCTGCACGGCTCAGCCTCCTGGGCACAGAGAAAGGCAGGGATGGGCTGCCAATGGGTCTGGGGGCAGATGGAGCATTATCTCATGATGTGGTTGTTCTTTTTGCAAAGTGACAACTGCTATTTATTTATCTGTTTATTCATTAAAGCAGCCTTTATTTCCACCACTTTTCACAAATGCTCTCTGGCAATCACTAACAAATCTGCCTGTTTCTCTACAAAAGTTGAAAGACATCACTCTTTATTTGGTGAGTGGTTGACCTTTATAAAATCTTGTTTAGAAATTAGGGACATATTTTGTGGAGAGAATAAATATTATCAGTAATGTAGCTTTTTTAGTATTGATGAACTTTTAATAGGGGAAACATTTAAGTGTTTGAAACTTTACAACTAGCATTATTCTGTTTGAATTGCATATGTAAACATGAGAAATAGATAGTCCTGTTTTTAATATTTCTAAGAATGAATACTTTTCTATTCATTGGAAAGTGTGTATAAGAGACAGAGACAGAGAGAGACCGAGAGAGAATGTCAACATCTGCCTACTGACAATATACCACTTCTGGTTCCTTTTATGCTTCCAAAGAATAGAGAAAACATCATCAAATTCTTAGGAAGCAAAATACCATAGTATACAATCTCACAGGTTTTATTTGATGTACTGGGACCTAGTGGAGCTGCTTCAGAAGTTCGATGAAGAATTGTTAGTACAGAACATGTAGGACCAATCGCTCTGAGTTTCTGCTTTGTTACTACCCAAATAGTCTATTGATAAGCTCAGCTCTAGCTGAAGCTCAAAGTGAAGTGGAGAAGGGTATAATGAGTTTGAAATGCCACATCAAATCTAACTTTAGATCTGATGTTAAATAAACCTGCGAATGAATACTGAGTGAAGAAAGAACGTTATCTACAAACTCTAGGTTTTAGGATCTCTGCTCTTTTATTTTGCCCAATTAAGTTTTGAGATATTAATTTGCTTTTTAACACTCTAACAAAATACACTTTTCATCAAACATTGAAATGCATGTGACTTTAAACCTGTATTTTAAAAGTTCAACAAAGAATATCAGGTGGTTAGTATATGCAAGCCCTCCCAGGGACTTGCATGGTACAATAGGTTAGTGGTTCCATCTGTAGTTGGAAATGAACACAATTGACATTTGGGTTTCTCCAAAGAATATTATGCTGTGAAGGTGGTGCAGCTGCCAATGGAAAGGCAGGGCATCAATGCAAATGAGCCATCCATAAACATGTATTTAGGGGATCTGTACTGCAAGGTCTGTGTAAAGGGAAAGAAAACAAGGGACATGTCATGCAAGTCACTGTGGAGCATGGGGTTGGAAGGAGAAGCCTCGGGTATCCTGTTTCTGTTTCTCACTTCTCTCAGGAGTTTGGGTCTATGGCTTCAGATCCCCTTTATGAGGTATGTAGGGCAGTCCAAGGTGTCCATATCTATGACTAAGAACTCGGTGCAAACAGAGGAGGGAAAAAGGCAGACACTTTCTGATCTAGTCCGGAGTGATGGCTCCCAAGTGTGGTGGGCTGTGAAGATCTTACTTAATCACAGTTTAGTCATACAAATGAGCAGTGATCCCAAGACAGACTATCCCAAATACCTTCTGCCTCCCAGTCCCCCCAAACCCACTGTCACCGTACAATCCCCACTGCCATCTGTATAGTCCTGTACTATTAACCCTTTCCTGAAAGAGCACCCAGAGGTCCCTAATAACATGTGGAGGTGATAGCCACATGCCATCACAGACCACAAATCACAAATCTGTGAACACAGATAGTCCCAGCATCCATCTGTTCAGACTTGGAACATAATAGATTAGTGAGTGTCGGTGACTGAATCATGTCCACCACAAAAGGCATATTCAGGTCCCAACCCCTGGCCCTGTGAGTGAATCCATTTGTAAATAGGACCTTTGAAGAGGTTATTAGTTAAGATGCATCCACAGTGAATGAGGGCAAGCCTTAATCCAATATGGTTGCAGTTCTTATAAGCAAAGGAAATTGGATACAGAGATGGAATCTAGGGGAGAAGCAAGAAGGCAGAAATCAATGGAACCCAAAGGAGAAAGGAGAAGACATCATCATGTGCATTGCCATCTGACAGAAAAGCTAAGCAACCCCAAAGATTGCCTGGCAGCCAGAAGATACTGTCCTTGGGAGGAGGCAAGTTTTCTAGCCTCTGAAACCATGAGCAAATAAATTCCTACTAAGAGAACCCATTGAATAGTATTTGTTTTAGCAGCTGAGAACTTAAAACAGTGCGGCACCAGCTAATACAGCATAGACAGAAGAGGACCCAAGGCAGGAGCATGGTAGTTGGAATGGGGCCAGCAGGGTGTTTTACTTCACCTCAGGGTGGCCAGGAGAATAAGGCCCTCGACTCTCAAGGATTGAGTGGAATGCATATTTAAAGGACAGAGAGCAGCTCTGACCGGAAGGATCTCCTTGGCACTCCATTTGGACCCAGCTCTTCCCATGGTGATGCCATTCATGGAGAGAGAATCTGGTGATGGCAGCTCTCTGAAACAGCTGGGGAAAGGCAGTATGCCATTTAATTTACCTCATCTCTGAGTCAGTCACTTGTTGGATTTCTTGGCCCGTTGTTTTTTAATGTACCTCCATTCTTTGACACTTGTGTTCTTTTGTGATGAGAGTCTTCCCTCTCCTCTCAGGAGATGTTGGGAATAAGTAAACAGGAGGTGATGTGAGGGACCCCAAACTCATATGCTTCACTCACAACCTGTGGCTTCTGTAAAACGGCCACTTGAGACTTGAGCAACCTACCCCTGCAATGGCATGTGTAGTCTTGGATTCCACTGTAAGGAGAATTGCCCTTACATGGAATCATTTTGTTTGGTGTATCAGAAGAGGAAAACAATATCTTTGAACTTCATGTATATAATTAAATGGAACCTTTTCATGTTATGACTTGACATATAGCCATTCTTCTTTTGTCCTTTTTAGGTTGAACAAAAATATATATACTGTAATGTAATGCTATATTTTAAAAACTTGTTCCCTATTTAAAATAAAACAATGAGAACAAGCTAATTCTTTCACTGAAATTACTAAATGTTAGCATCTGCTCTGAACAGCCCTGTCACAGACTTATGAAATGCAGAGTTTTAGAATTAGTTAAATTGGTAAGGGTGAGCCGTATAAACATATAATCTTTTTATTTACTACTGTGATATATAAATGCTAATCTTTGCCTGATTTTACAGTAATTTCTTTTACTGTTTCACTGTTTCATTACATATGTAATTCTTAAGGCTACTTATTTATAAATCAAGAGCAGCCACTTTTAAATTTAGCATCTGAAGTTACAGATCCCTGACTCTTCATTAACTTCTTGATTTATAAACAATGGACCAAAAGTCCCAGTTGATAGATGCAAACTTTCCTGCTGGATTTATGTACCCTGACCAACAGCCCAGTTGTAAATCATTGTCACATTTACAAATGTTCCCATTAGTTAGTGCTTTGGCTCTGTGATTTGAAAACACCTTCTATCTTTACTATTAAATTCTGATTTATCTTTTTAATATACGGCTCATTCGGATAATTTGTTACTACCAAATGCTGATTTATTGGGGCACTGTAATAAATTTTATAACATAAATTGTAAAGATTTTGAATTAAGTACTCCGGAGTTTTGAAAGCTTTATGGATGAAAAAGAGTTCTCAGAAGCAAGAAGGAAATTTTACCTCCAGTAGCCTACAAAACCAAGCACAGAATGCTGACCATAAGGTTTGTTTGTTTGTTTTCTCATGCTGTTCCTCCACCCTCGCTTTACGGGTTTCCTTTTTAAACAAGTGGGAACATTTGCTGGCTGGATCTGAGCAGACTTTCAAAGGCAGAGAAGTAGTAGAGTTTGACCTGAATAGATAGTTCTGATTACTGTGGACTAAGCCCCTTGTTGAAGTTTGGCCTTTATCTTGGTTCTCTCTTCCATCTGTGCATTTCATCTGCTGGGGACACACTGGTGCATATTTGGACTTAAATCCCTGCTTGGGAAGCTCAGAACACATGTTGGACAGCCCGCTAATTACATATCTGCTGTAGTTATTTATTGTTTCCCTGACTAAGGGCTGAGGGATTTATGTTTATCAGTTTTATGCTCTTGCCTACTGATAGCTGAACTAGTGCCCGCTGTCATAGATAATTGCTCCTGTAGGGGAGCAGGGTGACGCCCGTGGGCATTGAGGAGGGATTAGCATTTCAGAATAATATTCTCAGAGGTGGTATACACAGTAAAAAGAAATGGATTTTTTCCTGCTTATAATACCAAATTTAGCAGATTTGTGTGGTTCACTTTGTTCCTTAGATTCATGTTGTTCGCTTTTGTGTTTTGCTCCCTCTCAGGGTGGTATATATTGCCACGTGGTGACATTTACTGCAAAGGTTTTATCTTACTGAATTTCCGAGAGCTGAAAGCTATCTGAAGGGGGCAAGTAAAGGTATAGATATTCTTTTGGATGAACCAACAAAACAGTAGACAGAAAGCCTTATCCTGTATTTTCTACCTAACCCTGGGATTTATAGGAAACTGAGAGATTTGGGACAAGGAAAAATAGTGGATGACGAATTTGCCCCACAGCAGTTGGGGCTGATCGTAAAGCATTTTTTTAAATGACACGCTTTCTAGAATAAAGTAGCACGTGTGTGTTTGTTTCTTTTTAAAGACCTCCTTCGGGGCTATCTCTGAGCCAAGCGTTGGAACTGGATGTGGGAACATGGAGGAACTAACACAATATTCTACTAGTTCAACACGTGATCTGTGTCCTTAAGGAAACAAGACAAGATTCAAACCCAAAATAGTAAAGCACCTGAGAGGCTTCAGCTAGATTCCTTACTGAGTGGCTGTGTGAGCCCTGCAATTCGTGTCAGTCTTTCAGGACCTTTAGTTCCTCTTCCTGAAATAGAGACGACCTGATTGACAAACATATATTGAGCTCCTGTTATTTGCTAGGCATGGTGGAAACTATTGTGGAATGAAGTAAGCCACAGGAAACCTTCTCAGAATTAAAGTCCAGAAGAGAAGGCAGAAAATTTTATAACCAAGGTCACAAATACTTTAGAAAGATTTGTGCAAATACTGTATACAGGGAGGAAAAATCCCTAAAAGGTTCCTTTTGGCCCTGGAGCACTAGTATTTCTGCAATCGATGTTCATAAATTCATAAGTGATGAACAATTATGCAAGATAATGTTACTTATTCCATTCACTGCACAACACATACACATACACACACACACAGAGAATGGCCTATAGAACATAGTTATCTCCCTCTAATTCTCACGCTATTTTTGCAGACTCGTAATTAAACTATGCATTGCATAGAAATAGTACTTTCAAGCAAGAAAGAAATAAAATAAAGAGTCGAAGAAGAAAGTCAGTTAAAAGAAAAGACTGTACCTAAGATGGATTTTATCTGTTACTTATTTTTTTACAGGCAAGAAGAATGCCAATGGTGAGCCCCCACTGCTCTTTCAATGCTGGTTACATTGATGTTACATTTTGAAATATGAATGAGTTTGGCAGGAAAACCAAGGGCTTGGATTTCTACTTAGAACAGGATTTCAGAAGCTCAGTTGAACCATGCAGTGAGGTTCCCCAAAGAGCAGCAACTGGCCGACAACTGTTGTTTCTTCAGTGGGTCCTGACATTACCTCACAGACCTGTCTTGAAGTTGTACTCCCTCTTTCCTCACTTAAAATTTGAGGTTGCTGCACAAGATTCCTCGGTGCTTTGGGAATGCAGCTGTAAGGGATTTATCCCCTGAAACGTGAGTGTTCCAAACTTGGCTCACCACTTTGCCATGACCACTGCAGACGTAACCTGAGGACACAACTTGGACCATTTTCTGTCACGAGAGCAAATTTAAGAACAAGATGGTTTCCCAAAGACAGTTTATCTGAGGGAAAAAACAGTCGTTTCTTCACCTGAAAACTAGGAAACTTCTAAGTCAAAATGAAACAAAATGATGTCATACCTGAAGTTCTTCTGGACCAGTCTTTAACTAAGACCTCAATTACATATGGGCATTTAAAGTACTCATTTCCCTCACATTTAATATTATCATCCTGCCTTATTTTCCATATTAAATGTATTTATTAGGCATGAGAGCTTTGAACATAATCATGTAAATATAAGCATCAAAACATAATTACCAAAATGATAAAAAAAAATACCAACTCAGCAGGCAGATGACCCGTATGAAAAAAAGGAACAACATTAGCTAATAAAGCTGCTGGGTGGATATGACAAATTCACTGCTTTTTTGCAAATCTAAGAAGAGAATGGGTATTTTAAATTATTCATTACACTGATGCTAAGGAAAAAATAAATTAAGGATATCTTATTTTATGAGAATTTAATTCAATTTATATGCTGTTCTTTTCTACTATTTTTTCCCTGAAGCCTCTTTCAGTATAGATCTTTGTGAAAAATAGCAGCTTTCTCTCTTCCATTAGCCTCTCTTCTTGTCACTGTCATCTATTTAATGCACCCCACACCTGGGCTGGTGGCATCAGACTCATTTCAATTCAGGGCCATGATTCTACTGCTGAAAGACAAGACAGAATGATGTCCACCTTCAGATAAGATGCTAGTGGCACAGACATGTGGTTTGGATATGTCTTGCTTAACATTTTAATAAGTGAGTTAAATGAATTCATGGAAAAGACATATATTTGTTAAATGCACGGATGGTGCAGAAATGGGAGAGTCAGCTAATATGATAGATGACAGAATCAAGTGTCAAAAAGATCTTGACAAGCTGGAAATATGAGCTAAAATTAGAGAGATGATGTATTTATATCCTACAAAGATACATAAAAGGCTTTCACTCAAGGTAAAAAAATTCAATTGCATATCTAAACAGGGTGGGGGAAACCTAGATAAATGGTAGTTTATGTTAAAACATCAGTAACAGTAGCAGCAGCAGCAGCAGTAGCAGCAGCAACAGAAGTAACAAAAACCAACCTGGAGTCTTAGCTGACTTCAAGCTCAGTGTGAGTCCTTGGTCTCATGTCTACTGCCAAGAAATTCAATTTTGGAAAAGGTGATGAAGTTGCCTTTGGGGGATTAAATACATTCTAGAAATGCTCTAATAGGATGTTCTTGCATGGTATTTGATGTATGATCTCTTAGAGTACACATACCTTATTTGTGTCAGGGGAAGCCCACAGCATTGAATATGAAAATGTAAAAAATTAGCACAGAAAATTTGGATGATATCTCTCTTTTCCATAGCTTTCTTATTTATTAAAATGCTTCACTTTGCTTGTGTAATATTTCAACTAATAATAGCCAGCTTCAAAGGTTGCAGGGATAAATTTGAGAGAGAGGATACAATTGTGTTAAAACCCAAAGCACTCCCTTTGTTTCCTAGGGCTGCCATAACAGAGTACCAAAACTAGAAGGCTTCAAACAACAGAGTTATTGTCTCAGAGTCTGCAGGTAATAAGTCTGAAATCAAGGTGTTGCCAGGGCCAATGCTCCCTGGGAAACCTATATGGGAGACTCCTTCTTTGCCTCTTCTAGCCTCTTTGTCATTCCTTGGCTTTTAAATGCATCACTCTGCCTCCTCCATCTTCATATGGCTTTCTTCTCAATCGTCAGTCTATGTCTCTTGTCCGCTTCCTATAGGGATATTGGATCAAGGGCCCATCCTTATAGGAAGTAAAACCTCATTTTAACCTAACTAATTTCATTTGCAATGATCTTATTTACAAATAAGTTCCCATTCACAGGTCCCAGAGTTTAAGACTTCAACATTTCTTTTTGGGGGATACAATTCAACCCAAAACACATACTATCCAATGCAAATTTAAAATCCTGTCTTTCCAAAGGAGACATATAAGAATTTTCTCACACTTAGGAAAACAGGATTTAAACACTTGTATATCCTGTTAGGGAATAAATGCTGGCACAGGCAACTTGTCTACGTTCTTCAAGTTTTTAGTGGATATGCTTTTTATCAAATAATTCCATTTCTATTAATATGTCCTGTAGAATTATTCAAAGATATACACAAAGATATATGTAGAAAGGCTTTTTATCTCAGCCTTTTAGTAAGAGTGAGACATTGGGCAAAATCTAAATGTTCATTAATAAGGAAATGACTCAGAATCCTTAATGTCATGGACTACCAATGCTATGGAATGCCATGTGATGGCTAAAAAGAATGAGGAATACTGACAAGGGAAGATATCCTTGAAGAAAACATGTCAAAATATATAAAAGTGGAATCAATTCATGAAAAAATAATTTTTTGAGTGTGAAGAATGTACGTGTGTGTGTGTGTGTGTGTGTAGGTGATTAAAAGATAATTATCCACAGTAATCTCACATTTTGAACATCTCGTATCAGGTTTTGATCTGAAATTTTAAGGATGCTTAATTGGCAATCAGTCTTGGAAGATACAAATAGTGTCTCTTTCTGAGCCACTGTCCAAGATAGTTTGCATTTAGGATGATAAAGATGATGCTTCCCTAGGGGGCAAAGTTTGGGCACGTTTGCCAGCAGCTGCCTTTAATATATTGTGGTTTCCTAAAGTCTGCATTCCTCATCCATTCAGATGTTCAAACTTTTGCTGCCTCTGTGGGCAAGTGTTTGGGGAGGGAGTAGCTATCACTGAGGTGATAAAGGAGGTAAATCCTCCAGCAGTTTCATGAGCAAGTATCACCTTTGACTTTACCTGTATACATCCAGAGGGCAGAACTAGAAACAATCACTGAGTAGAAATTACAAGGAAAATACAGAATTTGGATCAATAAAAGGAGAAATTTCTGAATGTTAAAACAAGCAAATGGTCAGCTTCCCCATTAGAAAAATCACTGTTGGTCTTTATGACATATTTGAGGTTCTCTGCCTTCATTATTCCTCCTTCAGTGAGGTGTAATGATCAAGGCAAAAAAATGGGTACACCTACTGGGCAACTGTCCTCATCTGGTGGGGCAATGCTTATTGGGTCTAGTGTTCTAAGTATTTGAAGGGCCTGCCCAAATAGACTTGATTTCTCTTTGTCTCTCCACCACCTGCTCTCTTCTTCCCCACGCATATGGCCTAGCCTTATCTGAGCAGCTCTGGCTGTCTTTTTTCTCCCTTCATATGTTTTTTCTTATTCGTAGAAATGGTATCTCAGGGCCACCATTTCACCTGAAAAATGGGTGCAGCCTTTTGTCCGAGGGGTAAATGTTTAAATGCTTATCTGCCAAAACAATGCGTCTTAAAATTCATTTAGTTATGTCTTAGTCTTTAAATAATTCAAATAATTTTACAAATCCAATTACGAGTAAATTCTTTGTGACAGGGAAGTCAGAAAAGATAAATATCAGACAAATCTCAAGAACATTTCAAAATGTTGTGCTCATAAGCATAGCAGTCAAATGTCCATAGGAGTAAAAATTACATTAATCTGTCTCCCTCCTGTGATTCTTCCATCTCCCCTTTTCACATGTAAAAAGCAACCATAATGCCTGTATTTTCCTTAGAGTAATTTCATTAGAGTTTTCTAACCTTTATCACTGGCAACTTTATCTTTCTTTTGGGCGTGTTTCCACTTTATAGAGACATCAAGCTATCAAAATCTCCAGACAGTGAAGAATGGGGCTGGTCTCCCCAACTCGTGTAATGCTAATAAACCTCCATTCCTTTTGTTAACCCTCTGGAACTGCCAAGCCGTGATTTACAACTCTTGGCCCCTGCTGGGCCTTTGTGAAGAAATCACTCAGACAGTGTGAAACAATATTGAATAGTGTGATGCAGGACTGTGGGTCTCAGGAATGTCTTGGAGGCTTTGTGTCCTCAGGACAAGGCATGAGCCTTCCAGAAAGAAAGGGATCAGAAAAAAAAGAAAGATAATGGAGGTCAAACTTGAAGCTCGTACCGTAGAATATATCAGTGGGAACCTGTACAAAAGATTCATGCACTCTATTTATGGGACTTGAAGTTTAATTGGAACTGTATAAATAATATCTCAGCTATATTTAAAAAAACTAGAAATAAAACTATAGCTATACACATATGTAAATATATCCTACACATACTAAATATAGTATATAAAAGCACCCTTTCCTTTTTGGGATGGTTTTCAAAACGCAACATATTTTAGAGCAGGGGTCAGGAAACTTTTCCAAGAAAGGACCGAGAGTAAATATTTTAGGCTTTGTAAGCTACATCCAATTTCTGTACCAACTCTTCTTCTCCATTGTTTTAGCAAGAAAGCAGCCATAGACAATATGTAAATAAGGGGGTGTGGCTGTGTTTTGATAATACCTTATTTATGGGCACTGAAATTGGAGCATCATAATTTTCATGTCAGTAGATATTATTCTTTTGAGTTTTTTCAACTACTTAAAAATGCAAAAGCCACTGTTAACTCATGGGCTGTACGAAAACAAGCAGTGAGCTGAGTTTGCTCGATGGGTTATAGCTTGCCAACCCCTGCTTTAAAGGGTCAAGATCCGTGAGATAAAATTTTATGCCATCTAATATTTGAAATGTTTAAGTTTGAGGAAATCTCCTAATATTTAATGATTCATATATCCTAACGACTATGACTAAAGTACTAAAATCATCGTAATTTAGTATGCTTACACTTCCCCTGTAGTTGTTAAACAGCATATTTTCCATCCTTTATCCTTTGTCAAATTATCCACAATTATGCTGGTGCTTTTTTTTTTTTTACTCTTCTGCACCAGGAATACCAACTCCACATGAAATTCAATAATGTGTAATGAAAATAGCCATAATTGTTGATCATCAAATCTAAAGTAACAAATAAAGCTAAAAATAAAGCAAATTCATATCCTGTCCTTTTCATATGTTTTCACACTCAATATTCAGTTTGTTGAAGTACTCGATTTAATTACAGAGCTTCAGCCAAAATTCTCTTCACTATAATTAGCTCAATGATAAGATTATAAAACCAAAATATCTGGAGAATATTAAGGTAGATACACATATTTGTAGTTTAATGCAGCCCCTTGTATTGGGCTATTTTATAATGCTGTTTTTATACATTTATAAAATATATAAGAAGGCAATAGTTCAGAAATAGAATGGCTTTTTTTTTTTTTTCTGCATAAGCAGGCACCAGAAATCGAATCCAGGTCTCTGGCATGGCAGGTCAGAACTTTGCCTGCTGAGCCACCGTGGTCTGCCTAATGGAATGGCTTTTAAAAAGAGAACCTATTACATTCCAAGTTTACAGTTCTAAGGCCAGAAAAACGTCCAAACTAAGGCATCCATGGAAAGCTATCTTGACTCAAGAAGGGCTGATATCTGTCACATGGGAAGGCATGTGGTTGGTTTCTGCTGCTCCTTGCTCCCGGTTCCATTGCTTCCAGCTTCTGATGTCAATGGTTTCCTCTCTGAGTGTCTGTGAGCCTTCACTTAGCAACTCCAGGACATAACTTGATTTTGGCTTGCTTAGCATCTCATGGGAAGGCACACGGTGATATTTGCTGGGCTCTAAAAGTCCCTGTCTAGGCATTTGCTCTCTCCAAGCATCTCAGTCAGATCTGAAGGAACTGTTCTCCTGGGGCTTCTGATATATGTTCATGTTGTTTTCAATTTGCTCTAAACAATGCTTTAATAATGAACATTTATGGTTTATTGGGCATATATGAGACACAATGCTTTCTGTCATTAAAATGTTAAATCCTGGGGACTCTCAACCATTTTCCCCAAAATATTTTCCTTTTTCTTTCTTTCCATTCTCTGAGACCTCCACTTAATTGGCTTCTGGATAGATTTCGCAATCCCTTAATTCAGTTATCCACCAGTCACACCAGGCTCTAAAGGTTTAGTCTTTAGATTTGAATTTTTTTGAAATTATTAGTGGTTTAGTATTCTCAGCCATTTAACCTTTTCTCTGTGTTTCGAGATCTCTTTCTTTAAAAACAATGTTATTATGGTCACATATATTATGAAAAAATTCCTATTTTAATAACATTCATTTCTACAACTCAGTGATTTCAAATACATTCACAACATTGTGCTACCATCACCTCCATCAATTATAAAATTTTGTCATCTCCCCTCACAAAAACTCTTTTTTTGTTGTTGAGTTTTAGGAGTTCTTTGGGTTGTTTATCATTTTGTTATTGAGTTGTAGGCGCTTTTACAAAATACATTCTGTATATTCAACCATTAGATATATAGTTTCCAAATATTCTCTCCCATTCTGTAGGCCTTCTTTTTATTATTCACATTTTACTTTATAAAGAAATGATAAAGCTCTTTGATGTAGTAAAGTTTTAAATTTTGGTAAGTCCCATTATCTACTTTTTATTTTTGTTTGTGCTTTTGGTATAAAGTCTAGGAAACCACTGTTTCACACAAGGTCCTGAAGATGTTTCCCTATGTTTTCTTCTAGACATTTTAGCATTGTAGCTCTTCTATTTTGGTTCTTGAAATATTCTGTTAATATTTTTTAACATTTTTATTGTGAAATATAACAGTCATACAAAAAAGCAATAAATTCTGAAGTACATTGTAACAAGCAATTATAGAACAGATTTCAGAGTTTGGTATGGGTTACAGCTTCATAATTTCAGGTTTTTCCTTCTAGCTGCTCCACACACTGAAGACTAAAAGAATTAGCAACACAATCCTTCAGCAGTCATACTTATTTGTTAAATCTTGTCTTCTCTGTTATAAATCTTTCTTTCCTTTGGTCCTTTTTCCAATATTTAGGGGTGTTTGGGCTATGTCCATTCTAACTTTTTTTATTTTAGAAAGGGGTGTCAACAATATGGGATAGGGGATTAAACTAGTTGATGTTCATGGAGAGGCCGCCCCCTCTGGGTTTCAAGACTTATCTGGCCTAGGAAACATCTGGAGGTTGTAGGTTTCTGGAAAGTAATCTTAGGGCATGAAACTTTTGTAGAATCTTAGATAGAGCCCTAGGTGTTCTTTAGGATTAAGAAGAATGTGTTGGTTGGGGGTTGGCAAACTGTGGTAGTTAGCAATGTTTGGCTGAAGCTTGCATAAGAACAGCCTCCAGAATAGTCTCTTGACTCCATTTGAACACTCTTAGCCACTGATACCTTATTTTATTACACTTCTTTTACCCATTTTGTTCAGGAAGGTATTGTCGTTCCCACGGTGCCAGGGACAGTCTCATCCCTGGGAGTCATGTCCCATGTTGCCAGGGAGACTTAAACCGCTGGATGTCATGTCTCATGTAGTGGGGAGGGTAATGATTTGCCTTGCAGAGTTAGGCATAGAGAGAGAGACAGACCACACCTCAGCAACAACAGAGGTTTTCTGGAAATACTGAGTTAATTGTTGTATGTGGTGTGAGGTAGGAGTCCATATTCATTCTTTTCATACAGATATCCAGTTTTCCCAGAGCCATTTGTTGAAGATATTGTTCTTTCCCATTGAGTGGATGTGGTAACCTTGTCAAAGGTAAGTTCATATGTGAGAATTTATTTCTGAACTTTGAAATCTATTCCATTGGTCTGTCCATGTGCCAGTATCAGCTGTTTTCATTGCTGTAGGTTTGCAATAAGTTTTAAAGTCAAAAGCGTGAGTCTGCCAGTACTTTGTTCTTCTTTTTCAAGATGGATTTGGCTATTCATAGATCCTTATCCTTCCATATTTCTTTCATGATAGGCTTTTCCATTTCTGCAATGAAGTCTATTTGGAATTTTTATTGAATTGAGTTGAATCTGTAAATCTCTTTTGGTAGAATTGTAATGTTAACAATATATTCTTCCAATCCATGAGCACAGAATATTTTTCCATTTATTTAATTCTTTTAAAATTACTTTCAGCAATGTTTTGTAGTTTTCCATGTACATGTAATCCTTGTTTAAATGTATTCCTACGTAATTGAATGTTTAACTTCTATTGTACACGGAATCTTTAAATTCATTTCATCTTCATTACTAGTGTATAGAAATACCACTGGTTATTGATGGGTGAACCTGTACCCTGACACTTTGCTGAATTCATTTTTAACTCTAGTAGTTTTGTGGTGCATTTTTTAGGATTCTCTGTGTATAGGATCATGCCAACTGCAAATAAGGGGGGGGGTTTCTTCCTCCCTTCTTATTTGGATGCCTTTTGTTTTTCTTTGTTAATTGCCCTGGCTATAACTTTCAACATGCTGTTGCAAAACAGTAGTGACTATACATCCTTGTCTTGTTACTGATGTTAGGGAGAAAGCTTTCAGTTCACCATTGAGTTTGTTAGTCGTGATTTTTTTCATACATGCCCTTTATCATGTTAAGGATGTTTCCCTCTATTTTTAGTTCCCTGAATGTTTTTTCTTTAAATCAGGGACAGGTGCTGAATTCTGTCAAATAACTTTTCTACATTGAGATGATTTTTTTTTCATTTTATTAATGTGTAGTATTACATTAATTGCTTCTTATAGTAAACCACCCTTGCATACATTTGACCATTGTGTATACTTTTTTTTAATGTGCTGTTAGATTTATTCGTGGGTATTTTGTTGAGGATTTTTGAATCTATACTCATGAGAGATATTGGTCTGTAATTTTCTTGTGACATCTTTATCTGGCTTTGGTGTAATAATGATGCTGGCCTCATAGAATGAGTTGGGAAGTCCTCTCTCCTCTTCAAGGTTTTTAAGGGATTGAGCAATAGTAGTGTTAATTCTGTATTTTTGAGTGTTTTGTAGACTTCACTAATGAAGCCATCTGGTCCTAGGATTTTCTTATTTGGGAGATTTTTGATTACTGACCCAGTTTCTTTAATTGTTACTAGTCTGTTGAAATCTTCTGTTTCTTTGTGAGGCAGTGCAGGTAGTTTGTGTGCTTCTAGGAATTAGCCCATTTCATCTCGGTTATATAATTTGTTGGGATACAATCGTTATTAATATCCTTTTATAATTCTTTTTATTTCTGTGGGGTCAATAGTAATGACCTATTTTTCATTCCTGATTTTACTCATGTGCATCTTCACTTTTTCTTTGTCAGTTTAGATAAAGGTTTGTCGATTTAAATAATCTTTTCAAAGAACCAACTTTTGGTTTCATTTCTTCTCTTTTTAAATTCCCTATTTCATAAATCTCTGCTCTGATCTTTGTTATTTCCTTCCCTCTGGTTGCTTTCAGGTTAGTTTGCTTTTCTTTTTCTAGTTCCTCCAGGTGTGAAGTTATTTCTGTGACTTGAGCTCTTTCTTCTTTTTAAAAGTAAGCATTTAGAGCTATAAATTAACTGCTGTTCACTGCCTTCACTGTGTCCCATAATTTTTAATATGGGTTTTCATTTTCATTCATTTTAAAGATGTTCCCTGATTTCACTTGTTTTTTTTTCTTTCTTCCATTGATAGTTTAAGAGTTTATAGTTTAAGTTCAATATATTTGTAGATTTTCCATTTCTTCCTCTGTTACTGATTTTTAGTTTCATTCTGCTGTGGTCAGAGATGCTGATTTATATAACATCAATCTTTTTAAATTTATTGAAACTTGTTTTGTGACCTAACACACAGTCTGTCCTGGAGAATGATTCACGTGCACTTGGGAGGAATGTGTACCCTGCTGTGTTGGTTTGAAAGGATGTATGGACCCTAGAAAAGCCATGATTCAATCAAAAGCTCATTTAGTAAAGGCAGGATAATCCCTATTCAATATTGTACGTTTGAAACTGTAATCAGATCATCTCCTTGGAGATGTGATTCAATCAGGAGTGGTTGTTAACCTGGATTAAGTGATGACATGTCTCCGCCCATTTGGGCAGATCTTGTTAAGATTCTGGAGTCCTATAAAAGAGGAAATATTTTGGAGAATGAAAGAGATTCGGAGAGAGCAGAGAATGCTGCAGTGCCACGAGAAGCAGAGTCTACCAGCCAGCGACCTTTGGAGATGAAGAAGGAAAATGCCTCCTGTGGAGCTTCATGAAACCGGAAGCCAGGACAGAAAGCTAGCAGATGATGCCATGTTTGCCATGTTCCCTTCCAGGTGAGAGAGAAACTCTGACTGTGTTCACCATGTGCCCTTCCACTTGAGAGAGAAACCCTGAACTTCATCAGCCTTCTTGAATCAAGGTATCTTTCCCTGGATGCCTTAGATTGGGCATTTTTATAGACTTGCTTTAACAGGGACATTTTCTCAGCCTTAGAACTGTAAACTAGCAATCTATTAAATTTCCCTTTTTAAAAGCCATTCCATTTCTGGTATATTGCATTCTGGCAGCTAGCAAACTAGAACACCTGCTGTTTTTTTTTTTTTTACGCAACATTCTGTATATATCTGGGAGTCTAGTTCATTTGTAGTATTGTTTAGGTTCACCATATCCTTACTGATCTTCTGTCTAGATGTTCTATCCTTTGATAAAAGTGATGTATTGAAGTTTCTAACTATTAGTGTAGAAGTATCTATTTTTCCCTTTGCTTTTTTCAACATTTGCCTCAAGTATTTTGACCAACTGTGCTTAAGTTTATTATTGTTATTTCTTCTAAGTGGATTTGTCCTTCTTTGTCGTTTGGAACAGTTTTTATCTCATAGTCCATTATGTATAATATTAAAATCTCTACTCCAGCTCTTTTTCTATGTTACTATATGCATGGAATTTTTTTTTCATTTTTTCACTTTCAGCCTGTATGTGTTTTTGGGTCTAAGATGAGTCTCTTTAAACAACACAGAGTTGAATCATGCTCTTTATCCATTCTGTCAATCTGTGTCTTGTGATTAAGGAGTTCAAACTATTTATATTCAGTGCAGTTACTGTTACGGCAGGATTTACTTCAACCTTGTTGTTTCCTATACATCATATTTTTGTCCCTCGTCTATTGCAGCCTTCTTCTGTGTATAGTTGATATTTTGTGATGTAACTGATCGGCCTTTTCTTCATTTCCATTTTTGTATATATTTGAAGTATTTTCTTTGTAGCTACCCTGGGGTTTTTATTAAACAACCTATATCTATATCCTACTAGTTCAAAAATACACCAACTTAGCTTCAGTGGCATACACAGTCTCTACCCCTGTATCTCTCCATTTCCTTTCTTAATCACTTCTTCCTATTTTGTGAGTCCACAACATAGAAATATTACTTCTTATTTAATTGTATTCTAAATCTTATAAGCAATAAAGGGTAGATTTATACACTGTTTTATTTTCCCATTTGTTAAAACAAATACCATACAATGGGGTTGACGTAATCACTGGAAATTTATTGGCTCATGGTTTTGGGACAATGAGAAATCCAAAACTGAGGCATTAGCAAGGCAGTGCTTTGTCCCAGAAGGCTATGATATTCTGGAACTAGCTGCTGGGGAACCCTGGTCCTTGGCTTGTCTGTCACATTACAATTCACATGGCAATGTCTTCTTCTTTCTCCTCTGGATTCTGTTGAATTCTGAATTTTGGCTGTTTCCTGTAACTTCTCTTTCTGTATCCAATTTCCTCTGTTTATAAGGACTTCAGCCATTCTGGATTAATGCCTCCCCTGTTTTAGTTTGGACATACCTTAACTAATAACATCTTCAGAATTCCTATTTGCAAAAGGGTTCACACACACAGGAACAGGAGTTGGGACCTGAATTTGCCTTTTTGTGGGGGCATAATTTAATCCCTAACATATATTGAGGATACCTTACTCATGTAAATGCCTTTACTGGAGATCTTCAGTTCTTCAACCTGCTCCAAGCTACTACCTCCTGTACTTTCCTTACAACTTGAAGAATGCTGTTTAGCATTTCTTATAGGATGGGTCTCTTGGTGACAGATACAGTTTCAATTTATCCATGAATGTCTAAGAATCCTTTTCCTGTTACAAGGTCCTAAGGTATTTCCCTATGTTTTCTTCTAGGATTTTTATAACTTTATTTCTTATATTTAGGCTGTTGATCAATTTTGAGTTAATTTTTGAGTATCATGTGAGGTTGGGGTCCACATTCATTCTTTTGCATTTGAATATCCAGTTTCCTAGCACCATATTTTGAAGAGACTGTTTTCCTCCCATTTAGTGGAATGTCATGGTCAGGTTCATGTGTCAACTTGGCTAGGTGGCACCGATTTGTCTGGTTGGGCAAGTGCTGGCCTGTCTGTTGCTATGAGGACATTTCATAGATTTAAATCATGATCACGTCAGCTGCATCCGCAGCTGATTACACTTGTAATCAGCCAAGGGAAGTGTTTTCTGCAATGAATGGCATTTAATCTAATCACTGGAAGGCTTTTAAGGAGGATTCAGAAGAGACAGGTTTCTTTTCTTCAGCGGTGAGCCTCTCCTGCAGGAGTTCACCCAGACCCTTCATCGAAGTTGTCAGCTTCACAACCTGCCCTACAGATTTTGGACCCTATGTTCCTCAAAAAGTTATGTGAGACACTTTTATAAATTTTATACCTATGGATATTTCCTGCTGATTCTATTTCTCTAGAGAACCCCAGCTAACACATGGAGTTAGCTCCCTTGTTAAGTATCAACTGTCCATAATATTGTCAATTTATTTCTGAACTCTCAGTTTGAGTCCATTGGCATATATTTCTGTCCCTGTGCTAATAACAAATGGTTTCATTGCTGGGGCTTTGCATTTCCTATTAAACTGCCTTTTTCTTGACTTGATGCTCTCCCAGTTACTGTAATTCTTTAACTATTTTTCAGAGTTCTGAATAAGTTGATTCTGCCAACTTTGGCTGGTTTTTCAAAGTTGCTGTCAGGGGTAGGAGTGGTTCCACTTCTCACTCTGCCATCTTGCTGATGTTACCTGTTTCTTAATTTCTTTGCTTGCCAGGTAGGTATGGTGACATTAGCTTCTGATCTAGGCAACCAGGATTTTCATCTATTGCAGCTAAAGAAAAGATATGGCTTGGTAACATTAGTGCTAATGTCAAAGCTGAGCATTGATACACTTTAACTAATGTAGCTAAAATAAAATCTTCTTTCATTGGATCTTAGCTACCACCAGTTATGCTACTCATTATGCAATGCTTTAGAAAATATGAGTACTTGACTAATGGTTTTACTGTGCTAAAATTTACCTTATCCACATTTAACTTTTGGAAAACTTATCTTTCTCATTCTCCGTCAGATTTTAGGGTATTGATGAGCCTTACTAGGATAGCGACAGATTAGAAGAGTACTAGAAAAATGAGGGCCCAGGAAATTGAGAACATTATTTAAAGATTTCCTACTTAGAACAAATGTCCTCTGTGTCTGTGAATCTACTGTCACTATATTGAATTTCTTGATGTATTCCAGTATTCAAATCTAGAAAATCTATAAGAATTATCAATGTGGCATATACCATTGATTCCCATCCACTCTACTTAATGTGACAGAATTACTAAAAATAACTGGTTCCTAGTGTGTGTTTAAAAATCAGAGTTTCCACAGGACATAGGAAGAACTGAACTGAATTACAGGATATTTTTCTCTTCGGTAATTGTGCAATGTAAGCATACCAAGTGGCTCAGAACTGGGTTTCAAATCAGGGTCTGGTATTTACTAGCCATGTGATCTTGGTCAAATCATTTAGCCTTTTAATACCTTGGTTTCTTATTATATAAATTGTGGGAGAATGGACTAGATTCTCTAAAGTATTTTCTAACTCCAAAATTGTATGACCATTTAATTTTATTGAGAGAAGAACTCATTAAACCTGGGCCAGTGGTGTCCCTTGAAATGAAACTGTCTTGGGTATGATTGCCATTGTAATGTGCAAATGTTCTGAAATTAAATCAATATAGTGAAATCCTTGCTGTTCTTTCTTATGCCTTGTTATTTTGTATGATATTAAACAGCTGCAGTATTCTATCCTTGCTGTAGGTCCTTCAATTCTGGTTGAAATGACTCCTATGTGTGTACTGAGAAATAAGGCTAATGCATGATTCAGTGCCTTTATAAATCAAAGATTCTATTACAGGCAGAAAATAACCCAACAATAGCTATTCTATTACACTTCCATGGCATTAAGAAAGAAGCAAATACATCAAGTAGAGAATACAGGTCCTCCCTTTGTATTCTGTAATACAATAAAACAGCTCTGTATCTTTTAGTAGCATCTTCTGTCCAATGGTTAATGTATTGACATCTATGTTGAATAAGATTGCCTGAGATGCACCTTTATTTTTCTAGGATATCAACCATCTTGCATTTTATGACAGAGGAGCTGACTCTACTACACAGAGTACAGAGAATCATTTTTTTCAATCTAGTTCAATCAGACCTTTATTTCCTGATGATTACCATTAAAACGGCACAAAATCTAAATTAGAATATTAGAATAATATGCAATTGCATGTAAGTATATGATTGCATATATCTGTTACTTAAAATTGCATATAAATTTGTACATAAATATATATGTATATAAAATAAATCATTTTGATAAAATAATTATATTTAGCACAAAAGCTTAGGTGCAAATTCTTCCTGAAGTCAGTATTGTTGTGTAGTCTATCTCCACTCGTTCAGTTATAATGCTGAGGTCCTAGGCTGATGTTTCATCATGTGGTCAAGGAGTTAGACATTTATTTGTAATGTTTCCTCCACCATTTCAAGAGGACAAGTTTGCGATTATCATTATAGCTTCTAACTATTTAAAAATCAACAACAATTGCAGTTCCCATAAAGAAACAATTGAATAATTCATCTCACCTCAGTCCTTTTTCGCCCAGAATTCCAAACTTACAAAATTGATATGGTACAGGCAATCAATTCATTTTACAAGAAGCATGATAAATAATTTATAATTATTACTATCACACACTATAGCACCACATGATACATGGCAGCTTCTATGGAAATGCCTGATAACAATCCAACTTCATAACATTTCAGGAGTTATAAGATAAAAACAGAAAGGAGAGAGATAAGCCAAGTCTAGCAGAAATTTCTAGGGCACAGGAGGGTTTGAGAATGAGGTGTGGGTGGTAGAGAAGGAGAGATGGGGATAAAAAGGTTTTCTCAAATCCCTAACCACCAGCAGGCCTTAAATTTGGATTTCTTGATTTTCTCATTAAAATCATTCAATTTCAGCTATAGACCCCCTTCAAATCTATAAATTAACTCAATGAGAAAATTGTGTTTCCTTGAGAACTTGGTGAAATATAGCTATTCTTCAAGGATATAAATTTGTAGCCTGCCATGTTTTGCCTTTTCTGTTTTGCTGTTAGTTTTCATGAATATAGAAATCATTTCTTATTTTCTCTGTACAGTAGGAAATACGTGATTAGCTTCTGTTCTTGTTATAGGAAGGCTAAATTATGCTTTAATGTTCAGCTTATAAAGTGGAATTTAAACACATACCCTATCATCCTAAGGAGTATTCTAGTATAATAATAGATTAAAATAATGCATTTGGCCAATAAAATCTATACTGTTAGGAACTACAGAAAATTAACCTGATACATCAAAGTAGTCCTCAAGTATCTAAATCAAAATAGTATTTTGTAAAATACATAAGCATGACATAATTTAGTAATTTAAAACTAGAATTGACTTCACTGCTTTTATTTTTATAGTTAAATGAATCTGTTATTTCTGAAACTCAAAGAAATGGCACATTAATATACCCTCTGTGAAGTAAAATCAATCCTACAGGTCATTGCTTGACTTTGTGGGTTAAAATTGCTTTCAAAATCTTATTATTAGCACTGTTGCATTGGCGGTTTCTAACTCCATTACCATAGAGGCAAGATTTCATTTCTTGTAATGGCTTGCTAGCTTTCAAAATGCAAAGTTATAAGCATAGGCCTCTTTGAGTAGACTTGATTTTCTAAACTGAAAGCAATTGAACTAACTGTCATTAACTTGCCACAAAGGCAAACTTTCAAAATTTACAAGATATGGAAAAATGCTGGAAGAATATAAAGATAAATGAGTCACAGCACATTTAAGAATGAAATGCTTTCGAAATAGGTGGCTGTGTTTATTGGTTAGCACATTGTACCTTCTTTACCATTCTTAATTTAGATTTTTCTCAAGTTGAAGAAGAATAGTTGAGGAAATCCACTTCTGTCATTTTAGTTTTACTGCCAAATCCATACTGTAACTTCTTTTCCACATGCTGTTTTCCAAATGTCATGAGATTAGAAGGCTGTTTGTTTTTACTCAATTTTAAGTGTTTCTGCATATGAGAAATGAATTGGACTATGTGTGAGCATACCCAGTGCATCTCCAAGGGAAACAGTGCTAAAAATAGACCACCAATCAACAGGTTTAAAATTTAATAGAAATGTTTTCAGTGTAGTGCAATCCTTTGCTGCAGGGTTGAGCAAAGCATATGTAGTTATCTCTGGTTCTTCATTCCTTTTCATTTCCATATGAAGAATTTGTTTTGCTTTGATCTGTTTTTCATTTATGTGTACATTAAATCAAGAAAGTACATGATAAAATATATGCATTCTGGAATGATAGAATGCTTCTATCACCTCAAAACAATGTCTATTTATGGCCATAAATAGATATCAACAGTGTAATAAAAATTATTTATTATTCTAGAAGTAGTGTCTGTAACAGGGGTCTGTTCGTTTTCCATAGACAATAATTTCATCATTCCCTCCTTTTCCTTCACTAAATATGTCCTTTTAAGTAGGAGAGCTAAAGAAATTGTTTTACTTGGATGGGATATATAGTTTCATTAAGGAAATTAATTTCTATTACTTCTCACACATTTTCAATTGAAACTTAGAGAGAAATATATTCAAAATGTTAACCCCCCCAAAGAAAAGACAGAGAAAAAGAAAAATAGGTCTGCTTTATATTTTCTTTCTTCAATTGCAGTTTTATAATTTAGGAAATTCACATTTAAGCTGTAAAGCATAAAGTTGAAAATATAGCTGAAATTATCTAATGGATTTGTTTCTAAATAGACAATCTAAGAAAAAAAGTCAGCTCTCAGTGTTTCCTATCAGGAAAGTATTATAACGTATACCAAGTTGTAATCCCCACCTGAAAGCTGGGGCGTTGAGGAAATGAGATAAGGGAAGTAAAAGAAGCTAGTAGAACATTGGGAAAATATTGTATGAAAAGTTTTGGCTCCCAGTGATCAAGAATAAAATTCTTTGGTGCCTGGATTTCATTACCAAATGTCAATTAGGAATTTTTAAACCATTTATTTTCACCACATGTCCGGTATCTGTATTTAGTGGTGATTCAAAGTCAATCTTTCTTCTCTAAATTCTAAACTCCTTCACAAAAACGCTGCCTTAACCTCCATTAAACCACCCCTAATGGAGGGCTTGAAAATTGCTTTCCGCAGTCACCAAATCCAAGCACCCTAGTCATGGGCTGTATCCACCAGGAGGAAAGGATTACTGTTTTCCTATCCACACAAGTATTTGTGGGCCAGTACCTTCCTGCCTCTATCTCAGGGATAATACTTCTTCTGAAATCAGCTTTCATGAACGGAGGGTGACCATGTTGTGAAAGAACACTTCAGAAATCTGAAGGCCTTAAAGTTGCCTCCAATTGGATTGACTGTACATTCTGGTTTGCCTGGGAAAGTCTCCATTTGCACCTGTTACCCCGTGTAACCATTCATAGTGCTCTCTCTTCTCCTATCTGTGGTAGGCTGAATAATGGCCCCCGCTCTCCAAGGGAAAAAAAAGAGGAGATTTCACATTCTAATCCCTGGAACTTGCGAATGTTACCTTGGATGGCCAAAAAGGACTTTGCTGATGTGATTAAGGATTTTGTGATTGGGAGAGTATTGTGGATTATTTGGAGGGCCCTAAATGAAATCACATGCATCCTTATAAGTGGGAGGCAGAAGAAAATTTGACAGGCCAGAAGAGAAGGAAATGTGGACCATGAGAGAGGTCAGAGATTGGCATGATACAGCTACAAGATATGGAATTCTGGTAACCAGCAAAAGCTGGAAGAAGCAAGGAATGGAGCCTCCAGAAGAAGTACAGCCCTGCTGACACCTCGATTTTGACCTAGTGAAAATGATATCAGAAAAATATTTATAAGAATAAAAATACAGTTGAAAAAGAACACTCAAAATATCCCATACCCCTTACCCCCCACTATTATTTATTTATTTCTGTCCTTATTTTTTACTCATCTGTCCATATACTGGTTAAAGTGAGTGTCAGCCACAAGGTTTTCACAGTTATATGGTCATCCTGTAAAGGTTATATTGCTATACAATCATCTTCAAGAATCAAGACTACTGGAATACAGTTAAACAGTTTCAGGTATTTCCTTCTAGCTATTCTAATACATTAAAAAGTAAAAAGGGAACTCTAAATAATGCATAGGAATAACCTCCAGAATCACTTCTCAACTCTATTTGAAGTCTCTCAGCCACTGAAACTTTATTTTGTTTCATTTCTCTTTCCCTCCTTTTGGTCGAGAAGTCTTTCTCAATCCATGATGCTGAGTCCCAGCTTATCTGAGGAATCCTGTCCCACGTTGCCAGGGGAATTGACAACCCTGGGAGTCATGTCCCACTTAGGCGGGAGGGCAGTGAGTTCACCTATCGAGTTGGCTTAGAGAGAGATGCCACATCTGAGCAACAAAAGAGGTTCTCTGGGGGTGACTCTTAGGTATCGTTATAAGTATGCCCAGCTTCTCCTTTGCAGGAATAAGTTTCTTAAGGGCAAGGCAAAAGGTCAAGGGCTTGGCCTATTAAATTGGTAGTCCTCAGTGCTTGTGAGAATATCAGCAATTCTCCAGGTGGGGACGTTTGCTATTTCCACATTTTTCTTCAGTCTCTCAAGGGGATTTTGCAAATACTTTTGTATTCTCTGCCCAAATTATTCTGAGATGTACTGCGGCATCAGTGTAAACTGTACAAACAACAAGATCTCAGTCCCTATTCAAGGTTCCATGTAATTATGATGTTTGAATCAACTGACCATAGAAGTTAAATTAGATAGTGTGTTACAGAAAATACAAATTTTTCACCAAATAAACATCTCATCCTTTGGTCTCACACAGAAATTCAGATTATAAAGCACAGTCAATATCATCCTTTGCCCTTTAGTCTGATGTACCTTAGTCCTAACCAGATCTGCTTCATTCCTATCTCTAATTGAAGTCTGATCTCTTTTTCAGCTTTTTAATCGTTGTATAGGGTAATGCTGACTTTCATAGCTACAGAACTCTTGCTCTGAGTCTCAGGTGTCACAGATACCCAGAGTTCCAGGGACCAACCAGGTTATACCACAAAGAGCTCAGCATCTGAGAATTGAGGAATAACTGTTAAAACTCAGGAATAGATAGTGACTGCTGCAAGAACTTACAGTCTAAGAACCATTGCAATAAGCATTCTCCTGATAATCTATGCTATCAAATTCAATTCTCAGAATTTGCTTATTAAAGTCAGTCCATATTAGTGAGGCATTATAATCTTTGTTTTTTTGTTTCTGGCTTATTTCACTCAACATACTGTCTTTAAGTTCCATTCACGTAGTTACATGCCTCACAATTTCATTTCTTCCTGCAGGAGCTCAATATTCCATTGTATGCATAAACTACAGTTTGCCCTTCCATTCATTAGTGAATACACAATTAGGCACCTCCATCCATTCCAAATCATTAATAATGCCACCATAAACACCGGTGTGCAAATGTCCATTCATGTCCCTGCTTTCAGTTCTTCCAAGAACTGAAAGTTCAACACCAAATAACAGGGTTTCAGGATTATATGGCAACCCTACACTTAGCCTCCTGTGGAACTATCACACTGCCCTCCAGAGGGGCTGCACCATTCTATTTCCCTACCAACAGTGAATAAGAAACAGTACATCCCTCTCTCCACATTCTCTCCAGCACTTGTATCTTTCTATTTATTTTAAAAATAGTTTTAGTCACACACATACAATTCATCCTAACTAAACAATCAATGGTTCCTGGTATAATCACATAGTTATGCATGCACAACCAATTCTGTAAGAGGACATTTCCACTTCTGCCATGAAAATAAAAAGGTGAAGCAACAAGCCCAACACCAAGAATTCCATACCCCTCCCTTTATATCTCATCCTATTGATAACATAGCTTTGGCATTTTGCCTTTGTTAAATTTACTGGATGCATATTAAAATGTTACTATTAACTATAGACTCTACTTTGCATTGATAATATTTTTTCCTTATACCATCCCATTTTCAACACCTTGCAATACTGACATTCATTTGTTCTCCCTTATGTAAAAGCATTCTTATATTTGTACATTTAATCACCATCATTGACCAATCTAAGTATGCTAAGTTATACAGTCCCAGTCTTTAACTGCTATTCTTCCTTCTGGTGTAATACATACCCCTTGCCTTCCTCTTTCAACCATACTCACATTCATCTTTGTTCAATGTACTTACAATATTGTGCTACCATCAGATAGTATTTGTGCTATCTATTTCTGGATCTATGCAATCAACCCTGTTGAACATTCTGTATTCCTTCAATATCAAATGCTCCATTTGATGGCAATCTGTGTTCTTAACTTAAACTCTCAAAGATCGCTCATTAATGTTAGTTCATATTAGTGTGACCAGGCAGTATTTGTCCTTTTGTTTCTGGCTAATTTAACTCAACATAATGTCCTCAAGGTTCATCTTCTTTGATGCACGCTTCATGACTATTCTGTCTTACCACTTGTTTCATAGGAATAACCCCCAAGATTGAGGGTTCAGCCTATTGCTTTGGTTGTCCCCACTGCTTGTGAGAATATCAGGGATTCTCCAAATGGGGAAGTTGAATTTTCCCCCTTTCTTGCCATTTCCCCAAGGGGACTTTGCAAATACATTTTTATTCACTGTTCAAATCACTCTGGAATTTATTGGGGCATCACTCTGGACAAATCTACAAAATCTCATACCTTATTCAAGGTTCACATACTTATGGTGTTCAATTAACCTGTCCATATAAGTTATATTAGGAAATGCACTAGTCAAAATATAAATTTTGTACCAAATAAACATTTTTTGCTTTAGTCTCACACATAAATTAAAGTTTTAAAATAAGAATCACCATCTATTTTCAACACCCTGCAATATTGACATTCCTTTGTTCTTCTTCATGCAAAAACATTTTCTAATTTGTACATTTAGTCACTATCATTATGCACTCCAGGCATCCCTAGATTATACCATCTCAGTCTTTATCATGTATCTTTCCTTCTGGTTTCATTTGTGTCCCCAGCCCTCCTCCCTCTATCATTCTCACATTCAGCTTCATTCAGTGTACTAACATTATTGTGCTACAATTAGGTAGTATTGTGCTATCCATTTCTGAATTTTTACAGTCAGTCCCATTGTACCATCTAAATCTCTTCAGCTCCAATAACCCAGAATCTACCTGTTTCTCTCTCTTGATGGTCCCTGTTCTTGACTGAAATTCTCCAAGTTCATTGATTAATGTTAGTCCATATCAGTGAGACCATACAGGATTTGTCCTGTTGTTTCTGGCTAATCTCACTCAGCTTAATGTCCTCAAGGTCCATCCATGTTGTTATATGCTTCATGACTTTATTCTGTCTTACAGCTGTGTAATATTCCATCGTATGTATATACCACAGCTTGTTTAGCCACTTGTTTGTTGATGGACATAAGGACTGTTTCCATCTTTTGGCAATTGTACATAATGCTGCTATAAACATTGGTGTGCAAATGTCCATTTGTGTCCTTGCCCTCATGTCCTTTGAATAGATACCTAGCAATGGTATTGCCAGATCATATGGCAATTCTATACTTAGCCTCCTGAGGAACTGCCAAACTGCCTTCCACAGTGGTTGTAACATTTTACATTCCCACCAACAGTGGATAAGTGTACCTCTTTCTCCACATCCTCTCCAGCATTTGTCGTTTTCTGTTTTATTGATAATGGCTATTCTGGTGGGTGTGAGATGATATCTCATTGTGGTTTTGATTTGCACTTCCCTAATAGCCAGGGAAGTTGAGCATCTTTTCATTTGCCCTTCAGCTATTTGCATTTCTCTTCTGAGAAGTTTTTGTTCATGTCTTTTGCCCATTTTATAATTGGGTTGTTTGTCTTTTTGTTGTTGAGTTGAACAATCTCTTTATATATTCTGGATACTAGACCCTTATCTGATATATCATTTCCAAATATTGCCTCCCATTGTGTAGGTTGTCTTTTTACTTTTGTGACAAAGTTCTTTGATGCACAAAAGTGTTTAATTCTGAGGAGTTCCCATTTATCTATTTCTTTCTTCAAAGCTCATGCTATGGGTATAAAATCTAAGAAACTGCCTCCTATTATAAGATTTATAAGATGTTTCCCTACCTTTTCTTCTAAAAGTTTTATGGCCTTAGATCTAATGTCTAGGTCTTTGATGCATTTTGAGTTAATTTTTGTATAGTGTGTGAGATATGGATCCTCTTTCATTCTTTTGCATGTGGATATCCAGTTCTCCAGGCACCATTTATTGAAGAGACTATTCTGTCCCAGGTGAGTTGACTTGACTGCCTTGTCAAAGATCAATTGTTCATAGATGAGAGGGTCTATATCTGAACACTCTATTCGATTCCATTGGTCAGCATATCTATCTTTATGCCAGTACCATGCTATTTTGACCACTGTAGTTTCATAATACACCTTAAAGTCAGGTAGTGTGAGACCTCTGAATTCACTTTTCTTCCTCAAGGTATTTGGGGCACTCTGCCCTTCCAGATAAATTTGGTTATTGATTTTCTATTTCTGAAAGTAAGTTTTGGGGATTTTAACTGGTATTACATTGAATCTGTAGATTAATTTAGGTAGAATTGACATCTTAACTATAGGTAGTCTTCTGATCCATGAACACGGTACGGCCTTCCATTTATTTAGGTCTTCTGTGATTTCTTTTAACAATTTCTTGTACTTTTCTTTGTATAGGTCTCTGGTATCTTAGTTCGATTTATTCCTAAATATTTTATTATTTGGTTGTAATTGTAAATGGAATTTTTTTCTTGATTTCCCCCTCAGATTGCTCATTACTATGGATAGAAACACTACAGATTTTTGAGTGTTGACCTTATAATCTGCCACTTTGCTGTACTCATTTATTAACTTTAGTAGTTTTGTTATGGATTTTTTGGGGTTTTTGACATACAGTATCATATTGTCTGCCAACAGTGAGAGTTTTACTTCTTCCTTCCTAATTTTGATGACTTGTATTTCTTTTTCTTGTTTAATTGCTCTGGCTAGAACTTCCAATACAATGTTAAATAACAATAGTGACAGTGGACATCCTTGTCTTGTTCCTGATCTTAGGGGGAAAGTTTTCAGCTTTCCCCCATTGAGGATGATGTTAGTTGTTAGTTTTTCATATATTCCCTTTATCATATTGAGAAATTTCCCTTCCCTTCCTATCCTATTAGGTGTTTTCAACAAGAAAGGATGTTGAATTTTGTCAAATGCCTCTTCTGCATCAATCGAGATGATCATGCAGTTTTTCTGCTTTGATTTGTTGATATGGTGTATTACATTAATTGATTTTCTTATGTTGAACCATTCTTGCATACCTGGGATGAATCCTACTTGGTCATGGTGTATAATTCACTTAATGTGCTGCTGGATTCGATTTACAAGAATTTCATTGAGGATTTTTGCGTCTATATTCATTAGAGAGACTGGTCTGTAATTTTCTTTTCTTGTAGTATCTTTGTCTGTCTTTGGTATGAGGATGATGGTGGCTTCATAGAATGAGTTAGGTAGCCTTCCTTTCTCTTCAATTTTTTTGAAGAGTTTGAGTAGGATTTGTATAATTCTTTCTTGAATGCTTGATAGAATTCACATGTGAAGCCATCTGGTCCTGGATTTTTCTTTTGTTGGGAGCCTCTTAATGAGTAATACAATTTCTTTACTTGTAATTGGTTTATTGAGGTTGTCTATTTCTTCTTGAATCAATGTTGGTTGCTCACACCTTTCTAGGGAGTTGTCCATTTCATCTACATAGTCTAGTTTTTAGCATAAAGTTGTTCATAATATCCTCTCATTACCTCTTTTATTTATGTGGGTCAGTGGTTATGTCTCCTCTTCCATTTTTTATTTTATTTCCATTCTCTCTCATCTTCTTTTTGTCAGCCTTACTAAGGGTCCATCAATCTTATTGATTTTTTCAAAGAATCAACTTCCAGTTTTGTTGAATTTCTCAATTGTTCTCATGTTCTCAATTTCATTTATTTCTGCTCTAATCTTTGTTATTTCTTTCCTTTTGCTTGCTTTGGGATTAGTTTGCTGTTCTTTGTCTAGTTCTTCCAAGTGAAAAGTTAATTTCGATTTTTGCTTTTCCTTCTCCTCCTCCTTCTTTTTTTTTTTTTTTTTTTTTTTACATGGGCAGGCACTGGAAATTGAACCCAGTTCTCTGGCATGGCAGGTGAGAACTTTGCCTACTGAGCCTTTGTGGCCTGCGCTCTTTCTTCTCTATTGATACAGGCATTTAAGGCAATAAATTTCCCTCTCAGCACTGCCTTTGCTGCATCCCATAAATTTTGATATGTTGTATTTACATTTTCATTTGCTCAAGATATTTACTGATTTCTTTTGTAATTTCTTCCTTGACACACTGGTTGTTTAAGAGTGTATTATTAAACCTCCGTATATTTGTGAATTCTCTGGCCCTCTGTCTATTATTGATTTCCATCTTCATTCCTTTATGATCTGAGAAAGTGTTTTGTATGATTTCAATCTTTTTAAATTTATTGAGACTTGCTTTGTGACCCAGCATATGGTCTATACTTGAGAATGATCCATGAGCACTTGAGAAAAAGGTGTATCTTGCTGTTGTGGGGTGTTATTTTCTATAAATGTCTGTTAAGTATTATTATTATTATTTTTTAAATTTTATTTTATTTTATTTTATTTATTTATTTTTAATAATTTTTTATTAATGAAAAAGAAATTACAAGAAAGAAACACAAACATCCGTAATATATGCTCATTCCATTCTACATATATAATCAGTAATTCACAATATCATCACATAGTTGCATATTCATCATCATGATAATTTCTGAGAACATTTGCATCAATTCAGAAAAAGAAATAAAAAGGCAACAGAAAAATAAAACAAAAACAGAAAAAGAAAAAAAATTTTTACATACCATATTCCTTATCCCTCCCTTTCATTGATCACTAGTATTTCAAACTGAATTTATTTTAACATTTTTTCCTCTATTATTTATTTATTTCTTTTCCTGAATCTACTATGTGCTTTTATTTTTTTATCCAATTAAAAAAAAATTTTTTTAATTAATCAAAAAAAAAGAAAAGAAATTAACACATCATTTAGAAATCATTCCATTCTACACATGCACTCAGTAATTCTTAGTATCATCACATAGATGTATGATCATCATTTCTTAGTACATTTGCATCGATTTAGGAAAAGAACTAGCAAAACAGCAGAAAAAGATATAGAATGTTAATATAGAGAAGAGAATTAAAATAATAATACTAATAAAATATATATATATATAAAAAGGAAAAAGAAAAAAACAAAAACAGAAGATACAAACAAACAAACAAACAAACAAAAAACCATATTTCAGGTGCAGCTTCATTCAGTGTTCCAACATAGTTACATTACACTTAGGTATTATTGTGCTGTCCATTTTTGAGTTTTTGTATCTAGTCCTGTTGCACAGTCTGTATCCCTTCAGCTCCAATTACCCATTATCTTACCCTGTTTCTAACTCCTGCTGGTCTCTGTTACCAATGATATATTCCAAGCTGATTCTCGAATGTCGGTTCACATCAGTGGGACCATACAGTATTTGTCCTTTAGTTTTTGGCTAGACTCACTCAGCATAATGTTCTCTAGGTCCATCCATGTTATTACATGCTTCATAAGTTTAGTCTGTCTTAAAGCTGCATAATATTCCATCGTAGGTATACGCCACAGTTTGTTTAGCCACTCGTCTGTTGATGGACACTTTGGCTGTTTCCATCTCTTTGCAATTGTAGATAATGCTGCTATAAACACTGGTGTGCAAATGTCCGTCTGTGTCTTTGCCCTTAAGTCCTTTGAGTAGATACCTAGTAGTGGTATTGCTGGGTCGTAATCCATTCTGCCATTCTATGTCTTTTGATTGGGAAATTCAGTCCATTACCTTTTAGTGTTATTACTGTTTGGATAATATTTTCCTCTACCATTTTGGCTTCTGTATTATATATATCATATCTGATTTTCCTTCTTTCTACACTTTACTCCATACCTCTCTCTTCTGTCTTTTCGTATCTGACTCTAGTGCTCCCTTTAGTATTTCTTGCAGAGCTGGTCTCTTGGTCACAAATTCTCTCAGTGACTTTTTGTCTATAAATGTTTTAATTTCTCCTTCATTTTTGAAGGACAATTTTGCTGGATATAGAAGCCTTGGTTGGAAGTTTTTCTCTTTTAGTAATTTAAATATATCATCCCACTGTCTTCTAGCTTCCATGGTTTCTGCTGAGAAATCTACACATAGTCTTATTGGGTTTCCGTTGTATGTGATGGATTGTTTTTCTCTTGCTGCTTTCAAGATCCTCTCTTTCTCTTTCACCTCTGACATTCTAACTAGTAAGTGTCTTGGAGAATGCCTATTTGGGTCTATTCTCTTTGGGGTGCGCTGCACTTCTTGGATCTGTAAATTTAGGTCTTTCATAAGAGTTGGAAAATTTTCAGTGATAATTTCTTCCATTAGTTTTTCTCCTCCTTTTCCCTTCTCTTCTCCTTCTGGGACACCCACAACACGTATATTTGTGCGCTTCATATTGTCATTCAGTTCCCTGATCCCCTGCTCAAGTTTTTCAATTCTTTTCCCTATAGTTTCTGTTTCTTTTTGGAATTCAGATGTTCCATCCTCCAGTTCACTAATTGTAGCTTCTGTCTCTTTAGATCTACCATTGTAGGTATCCATTGTTTTTTCCATTTTTTCTTCTTTGTCCTTCACTCCCATAAGTTCTGTGATTTGTTTTTTCAGATTTTCTATTTCTTCTTTTTGTTCAGCCCATGTCTTCTTCATGTCCTCCCTCAATTTATTGATTTGGTTTTTGAAGTTTTCCATTTCTGTTCGTATATTCAGCATTAGTTGTCTCAGCTCCTGTATCTCATTTGAACTATTGGTTTGTTCCTTTGACTGGGCCATATCTTTAATTTTCCGAGCATCATCCATTATTTTCTGCTGGTGTCTGGGCATTTGATCAGATTTCCCTGGGTGTGGGACCCGGCTGGTTGAAAGGTTTTTCTGTGAAATCTCTGGGCTGTTTTTCTTTTCCTGCCCAGTAGGTGGCACTCGTGGCACTCATCTGTCTGCGGGTCCCACCAGTAAAAGATGCTGTGGCTCCTTTAACTGGCCAGTCCGAATCTTGCAGTCAGCCCCGGAAACCGCGCGTGGAGGGGGTGGGTCGCCGGCCGCCGTGGCTTGGGGGTCTGCCGGTCCAAATTGCCCAGCTGGCCCGAGACGCCAAGCGTGGCGGGAGGGCCCCACTATCCAACGTTCCCACTCAGACCGGGGAGCCACGTGCGTGGAGGGGACCCCAGTCGCCAGCCGCCCCGGCCGGGAAAACGCGCGCCCCTCGGGTATCTCACCGCAGCGGATTCTCCCTGCCCGTTCAGCTGTTCCAGAATGGGGTACGCTGTCTTTTTGGTCTCTGTCGTGGCTCCGGGAGCTGTTTCGTATTGTTTCTGTTTCTTTAGTTGGTTTTCTGGAGGAGGAGCTAAGACCCGCGCGTCTTACTAAGCCGCCATCTTCTCCGGAAGTCTGTTAAGTATTATTATTCAAATTCTCTGTTTCTTTACTGAGCCTCTGTCTAGAGGTTCTGACCATTGATGAGAGCGGGAAATTGAAGTTTCCAACTATTATAGTAGATGTGTCTATTTCTCTTTTCAGTATTTTCAGTGTTTGCCTCATGTATTTTGGAGAACTCTGGTGCAGTGCATAAATATTTATGATTGTTATGTCTTCTTGTTGAAATGTTCTTTTTATCGATACATAATGTTCCTCTTTGTCTCTTTTAATTGTTTTATATTTGAAGTCTAATTTGTTGGATATTAGTATAGCTACTCCTGCTCTTTTCTGATTGTTGTTTGCATGAAATATCTTTTCCCAATCTTTCACTTTCAAGCTATGTTTATCCTTGGGTCTAAAATGTGTCTCCTGTATACAGCCTATAGATGGGTCATGTTTTTTAATCCATTCTGCCAGTCTATGTCTTTTGATTGGGAAGTTTTATCTATAAGCATTTAGTGTTATTACGGTGAGGACAGTTCTTTCTTCTACCATTTTGCCTTTTGGATTTTATATGTCATATATAATTTTTCTTCTTTTCATCTTTACTGATAGTCTTCATTTCTACACTCTCCACACCTTTTCTGCTCTTTTTTCCTATCTGTCTCTAGTGCTCCCTTTAGTATTTCTTGCCAAGCCAGTCTCTTGGTCACAAATTCTCTCAGTGATTTTTTTGTCTGAAAATGTTTTAATTCCCCCCTGATTTGTGAAGAACAATTTTGCTGGATATAGAATTCTTGGTTGGCAGTTTCTCTCTTTTAATATCTTAAATATATCATACCAATGTCTTCTTGCCTCCATGGTTTCCGCTGAGAATTCTATGCATAGTCTTATTGGGCTTTCCTTGTATGCAATGGATTGCTTTTCTCCTGCTGCTTTCAAAATTTTCTCTTTCTTTTTGACATCTGACATTTTGATTAGTAAGTGTGTTGGAGTATGTCTATTTGGATCTATTCTGCTTGGGGTACACTGCAATTCTTGGATCTATAATCTTAAGTCTTTCATAAGGGTTGGGAAATTTTCAGTGATAATTTCCTTCATTAGTTTTTTTCCTCCTTTAATCTTCTCTTCTCTTTCTGAGACATCCACAACACATATATTCACGTGCTTCATGTTGTTATTCAATTCTTGAGTCCCTACTCATAGTTTTCCATTCTTTTCCCTATATTTTCTTTTTCTTGTCTGATTTCAGATGTTCCGTCCTCCAGTTCACTAATCCTATCTTCTGCCTCTTGAAATCTAGCATTGTAGGTTTCCATAGATTTTTTTCATCTCTTCTATGGTACCTTTCATTCCCATAAGTTCTATGATTTGTTTTTCAGAATTTCAATTTCTTTTTGTTGATCCTTTGCCTTCTTTATATCCTCCCTCAATTCATTGATTTGAGTTTTGATAAGATTTTCCATGTCTCTTTGAACATCCTGAATTAATTGTTTCAACTCCTGCATCTCATTTGAATTGTTGGTTAGACTTTTCCAAGTATTTTATGCTGTCCGATCCGAAAAAAACTCTTTTATTATTTTTTTCTTTCTTCTTCAGCCCTGCCTCCTCTGTGCTGGGGCAAAACCCAGCAACCTTAGCTTTTACTCAAAGTTCAGCTGAGCTGGGGGTCTATTTTTAATAGTCAGAATTTTTAAATTAACTCCACATTTGGAGCTCGGTTGAGCTTAGTCCCTTAGTGTTAGTAAAGTCTCTTTCCTTTCCCTTTGGGAACCAGCCTGTGGAGGAGAGGTGCTGGCCTCTGCAGCTTGGAGGACTCACAGTTCTGGGTGGGGTCCAGTTTATCCAGACTGGTGTGTGCTGTGTCCAGTCACTAATGTGACCCCATCAGTTACTCTGTACTGTTCCTGGCTATTTACCAATTCCTGTGGAGGATGAACTAAATTCCACTCCTTGCTAAGTCACCATCTTGGACAATACCTAATACCATGCTGTTTTGACCACTTAGTAGCTTTGATTATGCTTTAACATCAGGTGGTGTGAGACCTCCCACTTCATTCCTCTTTTTAGCTATTCAGGGCACCTTGCCCTTCCAGATAATTTGGTTATCGTTTTTTCTATTTCTACAAAGTAACCTACTGGGATATTAATTGTTATTGCATTGAGTCTATAAATCAATTTGGGTCGGATTGACATCTTAACTATATTTAGTCTTCCAGTCCATGAAAATAGTATGTCCTTCCATTTATTTAGCTCTTCTTTGATTTATTTTAATAATTTCTTATAGTTTCTGTGCATAGGTCTTTTGTGACCTTGGTTAAATTTATTCCTAAATCTTTCATTCTTTTGGTTGCTATTATAAATAGAATTTTTGTCTTGATTTCTTGCTCAGATTACTCATTACTAGTGCTTAGAAACACTACTGATTTTTGGGTATTGATCTTGTTCCCTGCTATTTTGCTGTATTCATTTATTAGTAGCTTTGCTGTAGATTTCTCAGGATTTTCTACATATAGTTTCATGTTATCCACAGTGATAGTTTTACTTCTTCCTTTCCAACTTCTTCCTTTCATTTTTATCATGAAATGATGTTGAATTTTGTCAAATGCCTTCTCTTCATTAATTGAGATGATCATGTGGTTTTTCCACTTTGATTTATTGATGTGGTGTATAACATTAATTGATTTTCTTGTGTAGAACCAGGCTTGCATACCTGGAATAAATACCACTTGGTCATGGTGTATGTGTCTTTTTTTTAATACTGCTATTGATAAAACTTAACGTACAAACATTCTTAACATACTAACATTTCATATATGGTGTGCAGTCAGTGACTCACAATATCATCATGTAGTTGTATATTCATCACCATGATCATTTTTTGAACATTTGCATCACTCCAGAAAAAGAAATAAAAAAGAAAAAGGAAAAAAACTCATACACCATACCCCTTAACTCTTCCTCTCATTGACCACTAGTATTTCCGTCTACCCAATTTATTTTACCCCTTATCCTCCCTATTACTTATTTATTTATTATACATTGTTCTTTTTTACTCTTCTATCCATACACTAGATAAAAACAGAATGTTTTCATAATCATATGTCACATTGTAAAAGCTATTTCATTATACAATCATCTTCAAGAAACAAGGCTACTGGAAACAGTTCTACAGTTTTGGGTACTTCCCTCCAGCCACTCCAATTCACCATAAATTAAAAAGGGATATCTATATAATGCATAAGAATAACCCCCAGGATAACCTCTTGACTCTGTTTGAAATCTCTTGGCCACTGACACTTTTTCTCATTTCTCCCTTCCCACTTTTGGTCAAGAAGGTTTTCATAATCCCTAGATGCTGGTCCAGGCTCATTCCAGGATTTCTGTCCCATGTTGCCAGGGAGATTTACACCTCTGGGAGTCATGTTGCCTGTAGTAGGGGAGGGTAGGGAGTTCACTTGCTGTGTCAGCTCAGAGAGAGAGGCCACATCTGATGGAGAAGTCATAAAATATTGCCAACATGGCTGCCATGGCTGATGCAAGGCAACACAAAATGGCCTCACCCGCGACCGGCTCTCTTCCCGGAACTGGCGGTGGTTCGCGCCAAAAGCGCTAACCTTAAATCTGCCCTCCACCCTAGCAACAACGGCCACCAATCCCCATCCGACACGTGTCCCTGCATGCTCCCAGCATATATAATCCCGTGCACTTCCTCAATAAAGCAGACGCCTTCCATTCCTCCCTGATGGCAGTCTCCTGAGTCGTTTCTCCGTGACTGTGTGCTGTGTGCTGTGTGGCTGACTCAGAACGGTCACTTACAGACATACATCTGAGCAACAAAAGAATTATATGGGGGTGAGTAACTTTGGGCCTAATTTTAAGTAGGCCCAGCCTATCCTTTGCAGGAATAAGTTTCATAGGGGTAAACCCCAAGATCAGGGGCTCAGCCTATTGATTTGGTTCTCCCCACTGGTTACGAGAATATCAGAAGTTTGTATACTTCTTTTAATGTGCCAGTAGCATATTAAATAGAATGAGTTGGTAGCTTTCCCTCCTCTTCAATTTTTTAAAGAGTCAAACTCAGTCATTTAAAGCTCCACTCCACTTTGCCCATTTATCTTTATATCTCTCCCAAGATGTGTCACTATCTATTAATGCTTGATATCTTAAATTCAAATTTCCCATTATGTCAACACAAAGCCCTATCTTCTCTATACTTGGCCCATTAACAATTATTTTCAAAGCTATGGAAACCCCAGATATTAGAATTTTTCTGATTTCTCCCAAGATAACAGCTTGCTCATCTTTCTCTGCCCTCTTAGCTTCTTCTGTTGATTACCTACACTGTATTCAGAGAAGTTTCCTCAACAACTTTAAGCTCTTGTATTTTTACTGCACTTAACTGTTAAATCAGCGCTCTGTAATCAGTTCAACTCTCTTCTTCACCACTCCTGTTTCCATTCTACTAAGTCAGATTACAGAAAAATAGCATAACCCAATGGATAGGATAAATTCATATTCTCAAACACAATTGGAACCAGAGTAACACAGGCAATCTTTTTGCTTATTATTGGCCTGTATGCTTTCTCGTTGCTCTCAGCTACTGCAGAATGTCTAGCCTGTCCTCATATCCCATTTTACCCTTTTCTCCTCACTCTCAGCTGATGAATTAATTATCTATCTAATCAATAAATAGATATACTCAGATAAGTGATCACTCAAAGTTTGGCCTCCAATTTCTCCATAATCTGCATCAATATTAATCTTTGCTTCCTTTTAATTGCTGTTGGAAGAAGTGTTAAGCCTTTATCTGTGCTCTTGATCGAGCTTCCTCAATCTTGTACTGTCTCCGAGGTGTTTTCACCTTTATTTGTTCTAAGAACTTTATTTTTAATTAAATTGCATTCTGCATCTCTCTCTCTCTTTGCTTCAGCTCGCTTCTCTGGCAATGTCTGCATCTCCCCCTCAGCTCTAGTAGCCCTGAGTACTTCCAGCCCAGTAGCCCTTTCAGTTAGTCCGTGTGGAATATTTACCAAGTGATCTTAGGCTCTGGTCACCACTGACACCTTGTATTTTAGTGCCTAAGTCTGTGACTGCTTCCTGCTAAAGCTAATATCTATGTTGTCCCACTTGCTTCCAGTTTTGGATTCCAGCAAATCTATCAGCTGAGTAGTCAATTCCCTGAATTAATTGCTTCTCTTTAAAGACTTATGTGGTCCTATTTTCTTTCTAGTTTTTATATCCTGACTTAAAGGATAGGAGAAGGAAGGTAAGTGTGTGAGTATGCAACCTAAGAGCTAATCTTTAGCCATGTTCTCTGCAGGAAACAGCTCATTCAAAAGGAATTTGCAGAGAATTTAATGAAGGGGCTCTTTATAGAGTTGAGGACAGGTTAAGGAATGCAATAAAAATGGTGATGTATCCATTAACTAACAATAATAGGAAGCCATACCTAGCCCTACAAAAGATTGCAAGGGAGAGAGCAGTGTTACTGGAATTGGCTAGATATAAAGTTATGGGAAAGGGTCACCTATCAGGAGCTGTGGCCATACTTAAAGTAACATAGCCACCATTACACTGTAGTCTGTACAGAAATCATCAGGGAGGGGGAATAAAAGGATAACTGACCTCTCCATTCTTCCTTTGTAGGCCCTGCCAATACATGTCATTGGCAAAATGCACTATGAGTCAAAACTCAAGGTAGCCCTGATAATGAAGTCTATAAAACAAGCCTCCCAGGGCATACAACAATGCAGAAATGAAGAGAGAATGGATCTAGAGAAGCAAATAGAGAATAACCAGCACATTCTCTGAATTGGAAGTCGAGAGTACTTGCTAAAACCGATAAATCAAGAAATAGGTGTAAAACTGTGTTTTATATAAAGTAATTTAGCTAAAAGATTTGAAAATGATTCCTGAGGAGTGAAGCTCAGACGTAAGAGTGTTGTTTTTAATTAAGCATTGATGAAGTCTTTGATTAGATTGTGCTATCCTTGCAATCTTGAGATTAACCCCTTGGCCATAATGTCATTATTAATATATATTGTTGATTTTGATTTGCTGATACCCTATTCAGAATTTTTGCTTCTTTATTCATAAGTGTGATTAGCCTAACATTTTATTTCCATGCACTTTCTTTTCTTTCACTTTTTTTATTGTATAATATAACGTACATACGAAGCAAAGAAATAAAAAAGCAATGGTTTTCAAAGTACTCTTCAACAAATAGTTACAGGACAGATCCCAGAGTCATGGGCTACCATACCATCATCTCAGATTTTTCCTTCTAGCTGCTCCAGAACATACATATATATTCCTCACTTTTTTCTTTTTTGTGAAGAATAACATATATACTAAAAAACAATAAATTTCAAAGCACAGCACCACAATTAGTTGTAGAACAGATTTCAGAGGTTGGATGGGTTACAATTCCACAATTTTAACTTTTTTTTCTCCTAGCTGCTCTAAGATACTGGAGAGTAAAGGAAATATCAATACAATGATTCAGCAATTATACTCATTTGTTAAATCCTACCTTCTCTGTATAACTCCATCATCACCTTTGGTCTTTCTTTCCCATTCTTTAGGGGTATTTGGCTAGGGCCATTCTAAATTTTTCATGTTTGGAAGGGGCTGTCAGTAATATGGGGTAGGGAGACGGAACTAGCTGATGTTCTGGAGGGGCTGGGCTCTCTAGGTTTCAGGAGTTACCTTGTCCAGGAACCCATCTGGAGGTTGTAGGTTTCTGAAAAGTTACTTTAGTGCATGGAACCTTTGTAGAATCTTATATATTGCCCTGGGTGTTCTGGATTGGCTGGAATGGTTTTGACAATTTATGATAGGTAGCAATGTCTAACTGAAGCTTGCATAAAAGTGACCTCCAGAGTAGCCTTTTGACTCTATTAGAACTCTCCCAGCCACCGATACTTTATTAGTTACACTTCTTTTCCTCCTTCTGGTCAGGATGGAATTGTTGATCCCACAGTGCCAGGGCTGGACTCATCCCTGGGAGTCATCTCCCACGTCGCCAGGGAGACTTTCACCTCTGGATGTCATGTCCCATGTAGGAGGGAGGGCAATGATTTCACTTGCAGAGTTGGGTTTAGAGAGAGTGAGGCCACATCTGAGCAACAAAAGGAGTCCTCCAGAAGTAACTCTCAAGCATGCCTATAGGTAGTCTAAACTTCTGCTACATACGTAAGCTTCACAAGAGTAAGTCTCAAAATCAAGGGCTTGGCCTATTGATTTGAGTGTCCCTAGTGTTTGATACAGTATCAGGGGATTCCTTGATGGTAAAATATAATGATTACATATGTTTTCTCCTATTCCTCAAGGGACTTTGCCAATACTTTTTGATTATCTGCTTAAGATATTCTAGAATGTATCCAGGTATTACATTAAGCTATGCAGGATTAAAGCCCTCATTCTTATTCTGGGTTCCCTGTGTTTCAGTTGTTCAATGAGATATCCATACAGGTTGAGTCAGATTATGTGCTACAGAAAATATAGTTTCCAGGCAAAATAAACCTTTCTTCTTTTGTCTCAAAGAGTAGGTGGGGTTCTAAAATATAGACAATGTCTTCCTTATCCCTGTGTTCTGAATCACTTTAATCCCGACCTGATCAGCTTCATTCTTATCTCTGAATACCAGGTTATAGACATGTAAAACAGCCTCCCAAAATCCAGAAACAATAATTACTTCTTTGGACTAAATGTGTCTGCTATAAGAGCTTACAATCTAGGCCCCTGTTTTCTTATAAGAATTTTCTAAAGGAGACCATACAATAATTGTTTTTTTGTTTCTGGCTTATTTTGCCTCACCAAATGTTCCACAGGCTCATTCACATCATTGCATGCCTCTAGACTTCTTTTCTTTTTGTAGAAGCACAGTATTCAGTCATATGTATGCACCAACATTCACCAATCTAATTCTCAGTCAGTGCATCCTTTAGTCGCCTGCAATCATTAGGCATCATGTATAATGCCCAAAGTCCACAGTTAATCAACATTCTCAATTTAGATAATTTCATTGCTTCCAAGAGAAAGATAACCAATAACCACACCCTCACCAAATAGTAAATCTAAACCTCCACTTAACTTTTGTCACTCCCTCCATATTTATCCCTGGTGTCGCTGTCGTACTGATGATGCCTTCTTGTTAAAAACAGCCCATAGCATGCAGTAGCAGTTTTCTCCCTGTACCCTGGACTTAAACACTCTTTGTACATGAATCATACCTTTGAAGTAGTTCTTGCAAGAACTAATTTATATGTCTAGTATTAATCAGTGGAACACAAAGGCCTATACAACACCTTTCAATCTTGTTCACCTTCAATATGGTAATATTACTTATAGTCCCACTAGAGAACCACCTTCACTTCTATCTATTCCCTTACATTTGAATTCAACCTCATTAGCTAACTGTTTACTCATCTCCAGCTTCTGCATACCATTAAGTCCCCTATACTTTGTATTATAAGCCTCTAATTTGACCTTTACCATGGTTTTAAAAGTGGAGTCACACAGTATCTATCCTTTTGTGTCTGTCTTATTTCACTCAACGTTATGTCCTCAAGGCTCATCCATCTTACACGTGCTTCAGGACATAATTTCATCTTAGTGCTCCATAATATTTCATCTTATGCATATACCACATTTTGTTAATCCACTCATCTGTTGATGGGTATTTGGATTTTTCTATCTTTTGGTGATTGTGAATAATATGCTATGAACATTGGTGTGCAAATATCTGTTTGGGTCACTGCTTTCAGCTCTTCGGGGTATATACCAAGTAGTGCTATTGCTGGGTCATAGGGCAACCTAATATTTAGTTTTCTAAGGAATTGCCAAACTGTCTTAATGACTGTACCATTATACATTCCCACCAGTAGTGCACAAGTGTCCCCATTTCTCCACATCCTCTCCAACATGTGTAGTTTCCTTTTTGTTTAATAGCAGCCATTTTTATAGGTGTGAGGTGGTATCTCATTTTATTCTTAATCAGCATTTCCCTTATAGCTAATGAAAATGAGCATCTCTTAATGTGCTTTTGAGACATCTGTATTTACTCTTCAGAAAAATGCCTATTCATATCTTTAGCCCATTTTATTATTGGGTTGTTTGTTCTTCTGTTGTTGAGTTGTATGATTTCTTTATGTATACAGGATATCAAACCTTTGTCTGATGTGTGATTTCCAAATATTTCATCCCACTGAGTTGGCTACCTCTTTATCTTTTTGAGAAAGTCTTTTGAGGTGCAGAAGCATTTGATTTTGAGGCATTTCCATTTATGTATTTTTTTCTTTTGTTTCCTGTGCTTTGGGTGTAAAGTTTAGGAAGCTACTTCCTATTATTAAGTCTTGAAGATGTTTCCCTACATTTTCTCTAGAAGTTTTATGGTGCTAGTTCTTTTATTTAAGTTTTTGATCCACTTTAAGTTTATTTTTGTGTAAGGTGTAAGGTAAAGATCCTCTTTCATTCTTTTGGCTATTGATACCCAGATCTTCCATGCCTATTTGTTGAAAGGAATATTTTGTCCTAGTTTAGTGAATTTGAGGGCCTTGTCAATAATCAGTTAACTATAGATTTGGTGGTCTATTTCTGCACTCTCAATTTATTCCATTTGTCAATATGTCTATGTTTGTGCCAGTATCATGCTGTTTTGACCACTGTGACTTTATAATAAGTTTTAAAATCATGTAGTGTTAATCTTCTCACTTTGTTGTTCTTCTTTAAGATGCTTTTAGTTATACAGGATCTCTTTCCCTTCAAAATGAATTTGGAAACTAGCTTTTCCAAGTCTTAAGTAGGTTGCTGGAATTTTCATTGGTACTGCATTGAATCTGTAGATCAATTTGGGTAGAATTGAGATCTTAACTATATTTAAGTTAAGTTAACTTAAGTTATCTCACATTTGGAAAGGCTTGTCCTTATAGGAATTGAGCATATCTAGAACTCAGCCTGACATCATGCCTGCCAGGCATTAAACAGAACCTTCCTATCCATGAGCAGGGAATGTCTTTCCACCTGTTTATATCTTCTTTGATTTCTTTTAACAATATTATTTAGATTTCTGTGTACAAGTCCCATGTCCCTACTTAAGTTCATTCCTAAGTACTTGATTCTTTTAGTTGTGTTTCTCAGTGCTAGAAGTACTAGCTAGCACAATCAGGCAGGACAAAGAAATAAAAGGCATCCAAATTGGAAAGGAAGTAGTAAGACTTTCATTATTTTCAGATGACATGATACTATACTTGGAAAATCCTGAGAAATCTACAATAAAGTTACTTGAGCTAATAAACAAATTCAGCAAGCTGGTGGGATATAAAATTAATGTGCAAAAATCAGTAACGTTTCTATACACAAGCAATGACTTAACTGAGGGGTCAGTTAAGGAAAAAAATTCCATTCAAAATAGCAACTAAGAGAATCAAGGATGTGTTTTGGTGACTCATATGGTTGTTTTGGGTAATTATGAAACTTTATCTGTGCTTTTATTCATTTTCTGGTAAAGCCTTATGAGTGCTTGAAAACAAATTTTATTTCCCTTGCATAGGTATGTATATAATAAATGTATTAACTTTAGGCTGGTGTTAAATTATTTGTATCAACTCAATTCTGTATCATCCAAAAGAAGGGAGTATATTTTCTCCATGGCTATCTAATACTTAGGCGACCTAGAGTTTCCTACTCTGAGTAGGCCATCTTTGGCCGCAGGTGGGAGGGACGATGTTTTATCAAATTCACCTTGCATGGCACTTTAGAGCCTCCGATCATCATATGTCACAGGACATTGGATACTTATACTGTTCAGCTGCTGCTGTGACAGCCATTTCTACATGGGCTCCGATCAACTTCACACAGGTGTAAACCAAGAGCAACTTGCCTCATCTCACACTTGGAAAGGCTTGTCCTTATAGGAGTTGAGCATATCTAGAGCTCAGCCTGACATCATGCCTGCCAAGCGCTAAACAGAACCTGAACTGACTGCTTGCTATTCAAGAGAAGATTTTTAAAAAATTCTTTACCGATTACCAACAGGAAGACAAATAAGTCTCCCCTTAGATGGGTGGGCTGTACAAGTTCCTGTTCCTGTCCATTGTTCATTCTAGATTGGGTCCTTTCATTCTAAATTCCAATCTTTCTCATTCTTAATACTTCCTCTATCATTTGACTCTCCCATATCAGGAACTTTTTTTTTCACTTTGGAGAGTGGAAAAGGAGGAATGACGCTTTTAAAATGTTTCTACTGATCATAACTTTTCCTAAGTATATTGTCTCTGAGGACAAATTATTTCTATTACTCCAAGACTAGAAGTTTGAAACTCAAAAGCAAAAATTTGAATTTTTTATGTCCATCTCTTTACATTTCTGCTGAGTTATGCACGATAGCTACCTGACTGAATAAGCGCTAGTCAAAGGTTTGAAAGAGCTATCCAGAATGAGGGGAAATTTGCTGAATTCTTCTCAAATCCCATCCTGCCACACTCCTGAAGCTGACTGCACGCCTGTTTCTTTTTCATGACCTGCTCTCCGCCTCTCTCCATCTTCCTCCCACAAACCCACAAATTCAGGCAATTTGAAGAATTAAAAAAACATATGACTTAGATGAAAGAGATGCACTACACTGATCGCTAAGCAGAAGAAACTGTAAAATGGGAACTTTTAATATTTTAAAGCCATTTCGAATACAGTTTGCATGAATGATTTCTTATGAAGTACAGATCTGTGAAAAGACAATGACTCCAGAGAATTTCACTGGCAGTCTGGGGAGGAAGGCAGGAGGGAGGAACTTTTAGTTGCATATTTAATTGACCTTGCAGGAATATGAGTCTCATATTTGGAACTGAGCACAATCCCATAAGGATTCAAAATAATCCAAACAAGTTACCCAGGCTATTTTCTGGAATTGTTAGTCTCACATATTATCTATACTCTGAAACCCTTTGGCAGTGCTAAGACAGTCATTATTGTGCTTTGTAGGAGAAGGGATGGAAAGCAGTTAGGTGCTAAAACAAAGCATAACGTCTACCAATAGTTTTACAAACTTCTGATAAATATGTGTATCAGAGACTCTCAGAAAAGTTTACAGTCATCATTTGGAAACTGTCAGATTTATAGTAAATACAGCTAGGGCTTTAATTTTAAGGGGGCTTAACGCTTTACCGGCCAAGTGGATATTTATGTAATTTACAACCATGTAAAATTGGTAATTTTTCTGCATGTGTTTTCACTTTGGATAGAACGAAGAGAATTTTTGTTTTAAAGAATGAATACATCTTTTTTTCCCCAAGAGCATATGTTCTAAGAGCCCTTTAAGACACTCTTTAGTGGGGTAAAAAGATAAACATATTGGCTCATATCAAAATAGAACTCAGCTAATATCCTGGATATAATAGAAAGAGGTAATTTTAGAAGTTATAAGGCAAGAAATGATCATGTTTTACTATGAGAGAAAGTAAGGGTTATTTCTCAGACCCAGGGCATAGACCAGTCAGTTGCCATGATCGGCAGTGATTTGGGAATGAAAGTAGAGCGCTTTAAGAGCACATGGGAACTGTGCCGCATTAGAACCACAGCTTGGCTATTTGTGAGGACACTTCCATTTAGAACTTGTGTATTGCCGTGATGACTCTTGGAATTTAAACCATGAAACTTTTGGTCTTGCTTAATGCCACAGCGTATCTGCCACCATTTTAGGCTGCTTTGAAAGAAGCAGTACCTGGTTCAGAGGCAGGAAAAATTCCACTGTCTAATGAGAAACCACTTCTTTCAGTTCACTCGTCATGTATCCTGAGGGAAGAGACCCAGTGCACTGATGTAAGGAATGGTAACAAGATTCTTTCAGCTTTAGCTGAAAATAAAGAATATTTTGGATTCACCAGTTGTGTTCTTCCCCAAATCTCAGAGCTCTTATGGAGAAAATAATTTGCTTTAGTTTATTTTATAATTAAGATTTTAGCTCACTAAATCTATACCTAGTTCTACAAAGAGGCTGAATCTTCAGACCTCTGTTACAAACTCTGAGGTTACCTATGAGTTTTCAGATGAAATTCACTGGGAATTGTTAAAGACCCCAGACCCTATAAGTATAGTGTTGCATAAGGGAGGATGCACAGTGCCTGTCTTCTCCAGGCTGGGAAGAAACAGTGCTGTCATGATCTAGGGGAGAGTAAAAGCATGAGTCCCTCTTCCCAGCAGGATCAAGGGAAGGAGAAATACCTGCAGGTCACAGCAGCGCCATACTGGACAGCTTGCCAGCCAACCTCTTGGGAGCATCACTCCTTCTGTTATTTAGTATCAACAAGGAGGAAGACATTGAATGTCAACCAGAAAGTTCCTGGGCTAGAAATTATGGGTACAAATAGTTACTGCCTCAAACTATCCTGCTGATGATATGTCCAATCAAAGGCTTGTGCCTCGCATTTACCCTCAAGTAGCTTTATATTCAGAAAAGAATAATACTGGGTTTATTTTGTTTTTTAAAACAAATGTTTATTTTATTAAAGTCAGAAGTTAAAATGCTGGATTCTTCCACAAGCTTTAGGCTCCACTATGCAATATTATTATTTCACTATTTGTAATCTAGAAAACTTAACAATTACTTTCAAAGGGCATTTGGAAACAACCTGGCCCTATTTCAAAACACCTTGGAACAATTTATATGGAGTTCATAAATATGATATTCAGTTTCCTTTTTTTGGGGGGGGGGGTACATGGTCCGGGAATTGAACCCTGGTCTCCCGCATGAAAGGTAAGCATTCTACAACTGACCCACCCATGTATCCTTCAGTTTCCTTTTTATATACGCTGATTATCTGAAGTAAAATCAGTCTTCCCAAATATTATTCGTACAAATTATATATATATATAAACACGAAAACTAAGCACCAGGTGTGGTGGTGAAGTAGTGGGAACGCATCAGCTATGTATGATTTCTTGCCAAACCCAGCACAACCCAGCAGCTCTTATGGACTGAGGACTTGTTAAAGGGAATTTTCAACAAAATCATGACACCATGTCACCGGGGAAGTTCCAGCAGGTGTTATATGACCACCATCCTTTCAGGTTGCTTTAAGCTGATTCCTTATTGATTTTGAGGATGGGCTAGATTAAATAGTAAGTCTCTTCCAATATATACTAGTAATTCTTCAATATTATGAAAAAATCACAGATTTAGAGGTAATCAATGCAGAAAAAACTTTTAAATCTTTGAGAAGTAGTGATTTATATTGTAGTTTTTCACACCAGCATAAGATTTTCTTTTCACTGAGGTTTTATTTCATGTAAACTTCTGCCACAAAAAAAGTACTTAGGATTAACACCTCTATTTCCTTGGTGGTTATTTTCTGTTGTTAGGAAATAGCTCTGTCCTTTACGGTAGAGATGTGTCTAAGCTTTGAAAATTATTTCTAATTAGTAATTCCTCAGTGGTTATGGTAAAGCTGTTCTATACAATAAATTATTTTATCTCAGATTCTGAGGCATAACAGAATGCAAATTTCTGGCTCTGATTCAGGAAATAAAGTCTTTAATTATTAACTGGATTCAATGTTTTCACCCAAATAATCATGCTTTGAAATTCGTACTATATATTTATCTTGCCTTAGAGAAAGAATGTTCGAATTTCATTTCTAGTTTTAATGGCTACCTTTTATTTATGGACTGCTTTCATAAACACATTTTTAATTTAATTTTTTCCATAGCAAATTAAAAAAACTGCTTACTTTACTGGTTCAGTTTTCATAAAACTCATCTGGTTTAAGGAAGAGAGAGTGAGGGACTCATCTTTGCTTGACATATGGGGTTATCAATTTGGGGGAAGAGTACTGGTTTGCAGGGGCAAATTTGACAACTGAGGCAACTGCACTCAATCTGTAGGTGGCTTGGAATCTCAGGGTTTCCAGATAGGCAGTCAAGTCCTTTAAGACTTAAAAATCAGAATCTATTCAACGTATTTTCCTTTGCATAGTTTGAATATTTTGAAGCACTTTTTTAAAAGTGCAATTTTATTGTGGTATATATTCACATTCCATATAATCACCCAAAGTGTATAATCAGTGGTTCACAGCATCACCACATAGCTGTGCACTTATCACAATCAATTTTTCACCATTTTTGTTATTCCGAAAAAAATAAGAATAAAAGTAAAAAGCACACCCCAAAAAACCCATACCTCCCATACCCCCCAATTATTTATTTACTTATTTGTCTTACTCATCTGTCCATACCCTGGGTAAAGCAGTGTCAGTCACAAGGTTTTCACACTCGCAAGGTCGCACACTAAAAACTCTCTAGTTATTCAATCATCTTCAAGAATCAAAGCTATTGGATTAAAGTTCAACAGTTTCAGGTATTTCCCTCTAGCTACTCTAATCCACCGAGAAATGAAAAGGGATATCTATTAACTGCATAAAATGACCCAGAATGACTTTTTGACTCTGTTTGAAATTTCTCAGCCATTGAAACTTTATTTTGTTTCATTTCTCTTCCCCCTTTTGATCAAGAAGGCTTTCTCAATCACAATGCCAGGGCTGTGCTCATCCTCAGGAGTCAGGTCTCATGTTGCCAGGGAGATTTACACCCCTGGGAGTCATGTCCTACACAGGTGGGATGGCAGTGAGTTCACCTGCAGAGTTGGCTTAGAGAGAGAGGCCACATCTGAGCAACTAAAGAGGTTCTATGGGGGTGACTCTTAGGCATAATCATAAGTAGGATTAGCTTCTCCATTGCAGGAATAAATTTCATAAGGGTACGCCCCAAGTTCAAGTGCCTGACCCATCCAATTTGGCAGTCCCCAATGCTTGCAAAAATATCAGGAATTTCCCAGGTGGGGAATTTTAAGATTTCCACCTTTACCCCAGGTTACTCAAGGGGACTTTGCAAATACTTTTTTAATTTGAGGTACTTTTTATTTTCAAAGGGTTTAAGCTGAAAGTTTTCATTGGGTAGAGTGAATGGGTGAAGTTCAATGATCACTATTGAGGGAAAATTGTGTAAACAAAGCCATTGAAACAGCTAATGCCCACCATGTTTTCCTGAGTGGGTATATACCTATTAATGAGTCCCATATCCTATAGGTTGGTATTTTTCACTAACTTAGGCAGATTTTACAAAAATTTCCTATGTGGTCAAATTTTAAAATATTAAGACAAACAAATGAACAAACAAAACTGATGATCCTGAAGCTCCCTAGCCATGACTTTGGTGAATTCTGGGAGATTACCTTGTATGGGCAGTACTGATGATGCAGGTGGGGCCTGGCCACTGTGTAGAGAAAGAGGAGGAGACAGGGTTTATTGCCATCTATGCATGGGTAAGGTAGTTGTCCCAGAATTGCCATTTAGTGCTTCTTAGTGCTCAATAATGAAAACAGCATTAAAGTTAATTAAGGAAACTGCTGTTTCAGCTCTTTGTTTATTTCTGTCCTTTTTCTCTCTCAAATACTTCAAATTGACGTGAATTAACAGAGTGATTTCAATCTCTTCTCTTTCTGGTACTGGGCGTTGCAATTTTGCTCATTTAGTAACTCAGTAACATTCACTGCCTTTCAGCGTAGTTCAAATATTTTTCTTTCCTAAACTTTGATGCAACACTAATTACTGAGAAACTCTTAATCCTTCACTCTGAGGCATGGAAAAATTAACTAAGATCCTTGTCTACAAAGAGGTAAGACAGGCATAAATAACTACAGCTATAGTTCAAGTTGATATCTTAGCGATAAGGGGAAGTAGAAAGTGGACAATAGAAGGGTTACCTCCAGCTGGTGAAATCAGAGGAAGCTGCCAGGCCTTTTAACTAGGTCCTGAAATTAGGCAAAGCACTAACAATTGGACATGGCAGAGAGCTGCTGTCATTCACTCTCTTTCCTTCCCCATCTTCCGCTCTCTTAAAAGCCTGGTGTAGCAGATGGACTGCAAGTTCTCCCCATGATCCCTTCTTCCTGTTCTTTCCAACTTTGGGTAATTCCTTTTGCTTGAGAGTCAGAAGAATGGGTGACTTGCTTCTAACCAACAGGTAATGGCAAAGGTGATGGGATGTGTGTGATTTTGTGTGCCTGATTATGCTTCATAAGGCTGTAATGCAGTTCTTGCTAGGAAACTCTCTTCCTTGCTGGCTTTGAAGAAGGAAGTTACCATATCTCAAGCTGCCTAGGGAGAGGAAATGTGGCAAAAGTTGGAGGCAGCCTCTGGTCAATGGTCAGCCAGATATTGAGGTCTTCAGTCTAACAGGTCACAAGGGAACCAAATGCTGCCAACATGATTGCCAACAAGAGCAAGGAAATATACTTTCCCAGTCAGGCCTCAGCTAACATGCAGTCTCGTCTGCCACCTTGATTGCTACCTTGCAGAGGACCCAAGAAAGCCATTCCCAGACCCCTGCCCCACAAAAGCTGTGAGATAATAAATGTGTGCTGTGTTTTTTAACCTCTTATTTTAAAATACTTTCAAATGCAGAAGACGGTCCCCCAAATAATAGCAATCACATACAGAGAACTCCAACATATCCTCTCTGCTGGTCTGAAATTATGTATGTACCCTAGAATAGCCATGTTTTAATCCTAATCCCATTTTGTAAAGGCAGCCTCTTCTTCTAATCCCTATTCAGCATTGTATGTTTTAAATTATAATTAGATCATCTCCCTGGAGATGTGATTTAATCAAGAGTGGTTGTTAAACTGGATTAGGTAGAGGCGTGTCTTCACCCATTTGGGTGGGTCTTGATTATTTTCTGAAGTCCTATAAAAGAGGAAACATTTTGGAGAATGAGAGAGATTCTGAGAGAGTGGAGAATGACAGCCACAAGAAGCAGAGTCCATCAGGCAGCGACCTTTGGAGATAAAAAAAGAAAATGCTTCCCGGGAGTTTCATGAAACAGGAAGCCAGGAGAAGAAGTTAGCAGATGATGCTGTGTTTGTCATGTGCCCTTCCACATGAGAGAGGAACCCTGATCGTGCTCACCATATGCCTTTCCAGATGAGAGAGAAACTCTGACTGTGTTCACCATGTACCTTCCACTTGAGAGAGAAACCCTGAACTTCATCAGCCTTCTTGAATCAAGGTAACTTTCCCTGGATGCCTGTGATTGAACATTTCTACAGACTTGTTTTAATTGGGGCATTTTCTCGGCCTTAGAAAAATAAACTAGCAACTCATTAAATTCCCCTATTTGAAAGCCATTCCGTTTCTGGTATATTGCATTCTGACAGCTAGCAAACTAGAACACTGTCTCTCGCAGATACCCAGTTCCACTAATTTTAATGCCTTGCCACATTTGCCATATCACTCTATTCATCCATCGATCCATCTATCTTTTCAATGCACTCTCTGAACACTTGAGTATAGGTTGTATACATCATGCTCTTCAAACACTTATTACCGCCATGTACATTTTCTAAGAACAAGGACACTCACCTTCGTAACCACCCCAAGTACAGCTATCAAGCTCAAAACAACCTGACACTGATGTAACACACAGTCCACACTCCAAACTTTTCTTATGTCCCAACAATGCCCCCTGAACCTGCTCTTTTCCCCTGTTAAATCCCATCCAGGATAATGTATCATTGTTTCTTTGGTTGTTCATTTTTTTAAATTGTGGGAATATATATATATACAACATAAACTCTCCCATCTCTACCACTCCTAAGCATACTATTCAATGGGATTAATCATTTTCACAATATTGTGGTACCCTACCACCTTCTACCAGCAAAACTTTCTCTTTTCCCGAACAGAACACCTACCTTTATGATGTATGAATTCCCTTCTCCCATTGCACCCACCCAACCTGTATTCCAAATTATGTCTCTATGAGCATGTGTATTCTCCAGTATTTTTTTTGTAGTTACCATGGAGTTAAATTCAATATCCTAAATCTGTAACAATCTCATTTGCTTTGCTGCCTACTTAACATCAATACACTAAACAAAATTTTTATGTAGTTCTTCTCACAAATTATGTGTTTACACATTATGAATCCAAACCCACTGATTTATCATTACATTTTATGCATTTGCCTTTTAGTTCTTATAGGAAGTAAAAAAAATGGAGCTACAGACCAAAAATACAATGGTAAGGGCATGTATACTTATCCCAGTTGTTACATTTATCAAAGATCTTTATTTTTTCATGCAGCATCAACCTATTGTCTATTGCCCTTTCCTTTCAACTTTCAGAACTCTCTTTAGTATCTCTTGTGGGGCTTGTCCAGGGGTGATGAAATCCTTCAGCTTTTGTTTACCTGGGAATGTCTCAATAGCTTCCTCATTCTGAAGAGACAGTTTTCCAGATATAGTATTCTGGGTTGGCAATTTTATTTGCTTTCAGCAGTTTAGATATGTCACTCCTCTACCTTCTTGCCTCCATGGTTCTGGACGGCAAATTTGTACTTGATCTTATAGAGGCTCCTCTGCATGTGACATGTTGCTTCTCTCTTGTGGCTTTCAAAATTTTCTCTTGATCTTTGGCATTTGACAGTTTATGTTATGCTCTAACGTAGGTCTATTTGGGCTTATCTTGTCTGGAGTTCATTGAGCATCTTGGACGTGTATGTTTATGTCTTTCATAAATTTGGGAAGTTTTAAAATTTTCTCTGTGCCCCTTTCTTCCTTCTTCTGGTCCTCCCTCAATGTGTACATTGGTATGCTTGATGGTGTCTCATAGGTTCCTCTGGCTCTCTTCACTTTTCTTCATTCTTTCTTCTTACTCCTCATTCTGGATGATTTCAATTGCCTTATCTTCACTTTCACTGATTCTTTACTCTACCAGCCCCAGTCTGCTATTGAACCCCTCTATGGAATTTTAAATTTCTGTTATTGTGGTCTTCAGCTGTGTTTGGTTCCTTTTCATAATTTCCATCTCTCTATTGATACTCTCTTTGTATGATACTCTCTTCATCTATGGTTTTTGTGATATCAGTTAGTTCTTTGTCCATGTTTTCCTTTAGCTCCTTGGGCATATTTAGGACTATTTCATTCAAGTTGCTCACTGGTGTGTCCCAGGTCTGGTCCTCCACATTGATGGTTTCTAATGCGTTAATCTTATTCTTTGCCTGGGTCATTGCTTTCTGTTTCTTTGTATGTTTTGTAATCTTTTGTTGAAACCTGGATATTTTTATATTTTAATACTTTATTGCTGGAATTTAGACTCTGAGGCATTTGTTCTTATGCTTGTATCCAGCTAGTGTTATGCCAGGAGCTGACAACAACAAAAAAGAGAAATCATTTCCTAATCTTTGCAGATTGACCTGTGTGAGTGTTTTTTCTTCGGGGTTTAGCCATAAAAGTCACTTAAATATAGCTCCAGACTAAAGCATGGTGGCCTCCCTGACCCTTTGCATCTTGTCTTGGGCTTGCACATGTGGCCCTAAGAATTCCCCTGTTTACACAGATGCAAAAGTCCCCAGTTTCCTAGGAAACAGCCTTCTCATGGTCCCAGGCACTGCACTGTATATTCTACATCTAGCAATCTCTTGCCTCAGGTAATATGTCTTGCCTAGTCTCCCATTCTGTAGGAGAGCTCTGTGAGCTGTCTTCTACATGTAGGGCAAGTTCTGGGTCAGCAAGTCCCTCAAGCTCCCATGTGATAGATTAGGCTAGACATACAAGATCCCAGGATATGCATGATGGTTACTCATCTGCCTCCAGTTCTGGGAGCAGGAACCCACAGTGGTAGGGTGGGATGGCTCCACACAAAGCTGGTGAGGAATGGGGGAGGTGTCAGCTAATGCACCACACAATCCTACTATGAAGAAGTCTTTTTCTTGGTTTGGGGTTTTTCCTGTCACTGCAGCCCTTTAAGTGTTTTCTGGAGCATTGAGAAAGATTTCTGCCAGTTCTTGGTGGCTGTTCAAAGCCTCCATGTGGGGACAGAGCTCTCAAACGTCTCATTCTGTCATCTTGATCAGGGTGGAATGTGTTTTCAGCTAAGTCTGTAGTAATATGATTACATGGCAATCAATAATTAATACACATGGCATCAGAATTTGTCCCCCACCTATCCTCTAAAGCCACTTGTCATAGCTACTTCTACATGACTGAATCCAGTGATCAACTCTCAGTCCTCGCCTTAACTAATTCTCAGTGGCATTTAATACAGTTTATTAGCTTTCCTTCTTGAAACACATTCTTTTCTTAGCTTGTGGGACACCATGCTACTCTCTTAATTTTCCCTGTGACTTACTGGGTACTTAATTACAGTTTCCTTTGTTGTATCCTGTTTTTACAGTTCTCTAAATTTTGGCATACACTAGAGATGAGTACTTAGCTCCCTACCCACACTACTTTAATCCTTAAACCTGTTCACAGATTAGAATCCCTGGAAGAGATTTAAAAATTCACCAATATTCTGCTCCTCTTGCAGAGATTCTGACTAAAATGGTTTAGGGATGGGAGGCCTTAGTATTTCATTGTAAAATTCCCCAGTTAATTTATTGTGTGACACAGTTGAGAATTACTAACTGGGGTGATCCCATCCAGTTCCATGACCCTAAATGCCCCCCACAAAAATTTAGATAACTCAGATTTATGTTTCAGGCTCAGAGTTCTCCATTGAACTATAGGCTTGTAACTAACAGATTACTATATATTTCCACTTTGCCGTCTGATATCCATTTTAAACTTAGCATGTTCAAAATAGACATTTTGATTCCCCACCCAGATCTGTCCCTCTGTCAGTGTCCCCCATTTCTGTAGATGGCACATGCCATAATTTAACCCTGTTGCTCTGTCCCCAAACTTGTGAATTCATGTTGAATTCCTCTCATTTTCTCTCATTCTCATATCCAACTCATCAGTAAATCTCTTTATTTCTATCTTCCAAATTAATCTTAAATTTGTTCATTTTTCACTACCTCCACCCCAATTTCAGCCTAAACCACCATAATTTCTTACTTAGATTAGGCCTGTAGTCTCTGAAACTGTCCTTGTATATACATACTTTCCACCTCCCCCACAGTCTCTATACATCTGAGTTTTGATTTATTGGCTGTTAAAACAAATAGCATGTCTTAAACAATAGGAATTTTGGGCTCGTTGCTTTAAGCCTTGGAGAAGTCCAAAATTGAAGAGTCATCAAGACAAACCTTTCTCCAAGAAGACTTTGGCATTCTGAAACTGGTTGCTGGTAATCCCTGGATTTTGGTTTTTCTGTCACATGGCAACACACATTGCTAATGTTTTCTCTTTTCACCTCAGGGTTCTGTTAATTTCTGGCATCTGGCTGCTTCCTGTGGCTTTTCTTTCTGCGGGTGTTCTCTATAGTCCTTCAGTAATAGGATTAAGACCCACCCTGATTCACTTGGGCCACACCTCAATTGAAGTGATCTTATCAAAAGGTCCTATTTACAATCATACCCATTGTATGGACTAAGATTAGGAACATTTTCACGGTACTGAATTCCAAGCCACCATAAGCTGCAAAGTTATCTTTCTGAAAATTATAATCGTATCAGTTCTCTGCTCCCAACACTCCAAATAATTTCTATCATATTTAGAGTAAATCCGAGGTTTTTAACGTAGCTCATTAATCTCTAGTTACTTTTATCTCACTTCCTCTCACTCACTGAACATCAGCCACACTGGCCTCCTTGCCATTCTCCCAATACCCTACTCATGCTCCTGTCAAGGACCATGCACCTGCTATTTCATAGATCCCAATTCAATGTGGCTAGGGCCCTCATTTCATTCAGACTATTGCTCAAATATCACATCCCTCAGAGATGACTTCCTAGAGGGCTAAATTTTAGGACATATCCTGTAGCTGCTTAATTTGTTTTATTTTTTATATCTGACTTTATATTGCATGTTCATTTAATATCTGTCTTCTTGCTAGAATATAGGCTCCATTAGGTTATAGGCATTGTTTTCTTCACCATCATGTCTCTAGTGCCTAGAATAGCATCTAGCATGTATTAGGTAGGTACTCAATAAATCTGTATTGAATAAGTGAATTAATAAATGAATGTATGGATGTTAAGGAAGAGATTTTCATACTGCCAAGGGAGCAGTCTGAACAATGGTACAGAATCAAGAAAATTAGCTAGTTTGGGAGATGCCCATATTTGGCTGAAGTTTGGTTGAAGATGGGCCTAGAAAAGGAAGTACAAGCCAGCGTGTGGAGGACTCAAAATGACATGTTGGATTTTAAGATATGGGAAGTCATTGAAGGATTTTTGAGGGGAGGTGTTTATTTGATTGGAATGAGGCTTAAAATAAAAGGATTTGATAACTGAGTAAGAGTGACAGTTAAGTGAGAGGAAAGAGATGTAAAATCCTCAAATGTTAAGTCTAAGTAATCAAAAGAATGTTAATGGCGTGAATCAACAAAGAGAAAGAAGCCATAGAAAATAATGAGATGTTGTTTGTGCTGTTGTCATTGGTAGATTTGAAGGTTGGAAAAATAATCCCTTTATTTTGGGATATGTTAACTTTAAGGTGCTCAGGAAACGTCCATGTGTAGATGCCAAAGAATCAATTGTACATGAAGACCCGGAACTTGGAAGAGATGTCAGGGCTAGAGCTCAAGGTTTGAAACTTCTGTCCTGAGAGAGATAAGATGAATTTATGGAAATGGATATGGTTATCAAGTAGGAAACTGTCAAGTAAGAAATGATGGTCTTAGAAATCTGTGGCTTCTGGGTATGAAATCTTAGGAAATGTTATTTTTTTATGGAAACTTAGAAAGTTTTATTTAAGAGGATGGATGAGCACTAAAAACATAGGCAACCAAGGTATATTCAGAGAAATTGGAGGAACTCTCCATAGGATGCAGTATCATGAAAGCCAAGGGAAGAAAGAGTTAGAAGAAAGAGTTAGAAGAAAGAGAAATTAATTATCATAGTAAGGACTGCAAAGAGTTTGAGGCAGGTGAAGAAAAAGAGCTCTTGATTAGCAAAAAAAAAAAATCGGCTGTAACTGGAGGTCTGGATTGGCAGCTTGGAAGAATTTAGGAGACTGTAGAAGGATAATATTTTTATAAGGTAGCAGCGTTGAAAAATAGATTTTTTTGTTGGGGGGAGGGGAATGGTCCGGGAATCGAATCTGGGTCTCTCGCGTGCAAGGCAAGCATTCTTCCACTGTACCACCCATGCACTCACAAGAACATAGTTTTTAAGTGCAGAAAAAAATCTGAGTCACACCCACAGATTAAGCAAAAGAAGTTTTTGAGAATGACATTAAAGATTCATTGCCTTTATTTTGTTGTTCTCATCAAGGGTCTTGTGAATTTGGATTATGAAATTGTATAAAATTTTTATTTATCACATGTTTACTGATGCCAAAATTAGCTTGGAATAATTTGTAACATACTACAAAATCTTCTTACTAGCTTTTTTACTTTAATTCATAAAACTTTTGATTATCATATTCAATGTCACGGCATTGCTCAATATTAATTTATTTGATATCATGTGACTATCATATTCAATCTCATGAGAATCCTACCGTAACTCAGCATTAATTAAACATACTATTAAATTGAGTAACTTAGTCATTGAAATGAATTAGTATTCATCAAAATAGCACCAATCATAATGGATTCATTTGATATTAATGTGAATGTCATAGGTATTTCTCTAAAAATTTCATTGCCATCATTATTCATGCATTAGTGTAATAAAGGATATTGATGGCAGATTGATCTATTCAATGTATTTTAGTTCTATACGATTTTCTATTACTACAAATGAAGACTTCCTCTTTTCTTATATGCCAGGTTTGGCCTTTATTTTTTTTTGCATGGGCAAGCACCAGGAATCGAACCTGGGTCTCCAGCATAGCAGATGGGAACTCTGCCTGCTGAGCCACGTGGCCCACCCTGGGCTTGGACTTTTTTACATATTATAGTTGAGGTTTGAATGGTGCCCAAATGTAAAGGGAAAAAATTATACAGTAAATGAGCCTGGAGTTATCTAATTGTAAATAGAACCACAAAATATATTCTAAAGTGTTCACTTATGTGAATCTGACCTTTGACAGTGTAGTGATTTGCTTCTGGTGTAAAGTGGGAATGATCATCCTCTATTATATTACTAATAAATAATGATGGCATTTCAAAATGTAAATTCAAACTCATAATAAAATGTGAATCTGGTCAGTAGGCCTCAAAACAGTATAGCTGAAGTACCCACTTTTACGTTATTTACCATAGACTTAAAAACATAATAAGGCTGAAATACTTATTCCTAACTTGTAATGCCTGGTCATCATTTTTAAATGGACTTTTGTTGTTTTTATTCACAATATTTTAAAAACCCAACACATTTTTCCTGCTTACTCAATTACTGAGTGTTCTAGTTTGCTAGCTGCCGGAATGCAATATGCCAGAAACGGAATGGTTTTTAAAAAGAGAAATTTAATAAGTTGCTAGTTTACAGTTCCAAGGCCGAGAAAATGTTCCAATTAAAACAAGTCTAAAGAAATGTCCAATCAAAGGCATCCAGGGAAAGATACCTTGGTTTAAGAAGGCGGATGAAGTTCTGGGTTTCTTTCTCAAGTGCCAGGGCACGTGGTGAACACAGTCAGAGTTTCTTTCTCATCTGGAAGGGCACATGGCGAGCACAGCATCATCTGCTAGCTTCTTCTCCTGGCTTCCTGTTTCATGAAGCTCCCAGGAAGGCATGTTCCTTCTTCATCTCCAAAGGTCACTGGCTGGTGCACTCTGCTTCTCATGGCTATGTTGTCCTGCTCTGCTCTATCTGAATCTCCCATTCTCCAAAACGCTTCCTCTTTTACAGAACTCCAATAAACCAATCAAGACCCACCCAAATAGGTGGAGATATGTCATCACCTAATCCAGTTTAACAACCACTCAACTAAATCACATCATTCAGGGAGATGATCTGATTACAGTTCAACCATACTGTATTGAATAGGGATTATTCTACCTTTATGAAATGGGATTTTGATTAAAACATGGCTTTTCTAGGGTCCATACATCCTTTCAAACCAGCACACTGAGTTACTCTAAACAGATTGCTAACCTACAGTTGAATATGAGATGTAAAAAGTCAACATATTAACTGGGGTCTAGAGATGAAGAAACATGGTCTTTCCCTGAGTATCTAGTAGTATCTGGCCATTTTCTTCAAGTTCAAGGCTACAGAATGCCAGGCTAAATTTGGAAAATAATGAACTGACTTCATTCTTCATTTCTTGAGGGGACTATCCCTACAATATGTTGCATTTTGATTTAAAACTAGTGTGTTTGGATACAGACAGAGGAGATTTTTAGTTAAAAGGATGTATCCATCTATTAATCAAATCTCCTTTACCTCATAATTGTAAATGATGCACATGACAATTTAATACCTGGATCCCTGGCTCATGAAGTGATGGCAAATGTGTAATTTTGACGCAAAATCTGGCTCTATAGTCCTCTAATGCTAAGAGAAATGCAAGATCTTTTCTACTGCACACTAAACTGCAGTTTTCTGATAAGCATAGACCCATAAACTACAACCCCCAAAAAATGAACAGAAGGGAAAGAATAAGAGTATAGTCAAATTATTGTGAAATAACGCCTGATTTTATTGTCTGAACTCCCTGATTTCAAGGCTATAGACATCCCTAATCCTCATGTAACTACATAAGACTCCCTAAATGAGGCTAAAGTTACCATCAACTTTCCACACATTTTATCCACAGAGCAAAAAATAAAATAGAAAATCAAATATTAAATAAAGAAAATTACCTTAGCTAGAGTAATCAACCAAACATGGTGTGTTTTAGAGCTATTTAACTTTTACTTCCCTCCTTCCCTAGACACAATTCAATATAAAGCTGGCTTTTTTCTAAAATAGATACCTTATTAGACCAATTATTATTATTTTTAGAGTGTTAAATGCTATCAAGAGCTTTTATATTAAACCTGAGACCTATTTCCTTCACACTGATATGAAAAAAATCTGTAACAATAAAGAATTCAAGTTGATTTCTTTCAGACTTAGGTATGAATTTTCTGAACAGTCAAATATAGTGAAGTTACTTTAAAATTTACCAGAGTAAAATTGGGTGACTAGCAGATTCCTGCCTCTTTCCCTTTTGAATTGTTCGAAAATGCCATTATACTTAGCTGCATGTTGTCCTCCAGCTAGCGTTCCCCTTTGTTTTTGTCACAAAAATCAATGAAAAAATGCCTAGAGAAAGAGTTAGGGAAATTAAGGGTCCATTTAAGGAACTAATTTTCCAATTCCCCGGCCGTAGACTTTTTAGTTCACCATCAGTTAACCACAGTTTTGTGATGTAGTGCTGTAAAAATATGCCTACTCCAGTTCTTTAAAAATATATCACGGCAGCAAAGGTATATACATTTTGTGACTTTTCTTCTGGAGTTATGATTTAGATTGTTCCCAGGGCAATAATAAAACACTCTCTGGGAGGCTTGTAATACAACACAAAACAAAGTTTAAATTCTGGAGGAGCTAAGCTATAACCAGGTCACCAAGCAGTTAAGTACTAAGGAAAATAGGACATCAGGATATTCCTTCAAACTCAAATGAGAAAGGGCCTTCATTATTATTTGCAAAAACTGAGTACTTATAATGTGTGGTGTGCTGCAGTAAGGTCAGAGGGGCGTGCAGATTTGAGAAAGATGTAGTTTCCTATATTTGAGGAGTTTATAATCTCTTGAAGAACATGAGGATATTTATAAATAACTCTGTTGCATAAGAGAAAATGAAGTGCAGAAAGAGAATTGCTGAGTGTGCACTTTGACTAAGGAAGAAAATAGCTTCAAAGTTCCAAATCGAAACATTAGTACATTATAGGATGTTTAAAATATTATTCTGGCAGTGTGTTTAATGTTAGACATTCCTATAAAAAATTTCGGGAAGCAGTGATGTCCAATACAGTAATAAATAGCCACATGGGGCTATTTAAATTCATTAAAATAAAAAATTAAATTCATCAGTTATTTCAGGCACATTTAAAGTGTACAATAACCATTGCAGATATTCGTAGGTAGTGACTACTATATTGGAAAGCACAGGTATAGAACCTTTCCATCATTGCACAAAATTCTATTGGGAAGCACTATTCTAGAGCCTCTCTTTTATACATTAAAGAAAATTTATTCCTCTCTAAAGTAGCAGGGATATGTGATTATCTGAAATGTGAAGAGGTCAGGCCATTTCACAAATTGCAAGACTCATGCTCTAAAAAAAATATGGAAATATTTTTAGAATCTAAGAACAGGTGAGAATCTAATAGCAAATGTAAATTTTCTAAAATTATGTCTGTTTACATTTAGCACAAACTGTGACACTGTAGTCTAGTAAAATGCAAATACATATTATAGTAAGAGATTATAAATATTCACATTATTAATTAAAGAAGTGCTAATTTAATGGAAGTTAAGGCAGATTATCCTAGCCAAACATAAGTGACCTTGAGAGCAGACATAATGCCATGTAGTTGAGATAATATCACATGCAATTTTCTGCATGGGAAGATTCCTGGTGTGACTGCTGCTTAGAAGGTATATGCAGGACAGACACAGAAAAGGTTTGGTGATATTCATGGAGCTGGTTCAGATTCCAATCAGGAAGTGATTTTAACTTTCTTATTTATGAATTTATTTTTTAACCCCAATGCAAATAAAATGTACCTATAGGCAGTGCAACAATCTGGAAAACAATATTAGAATGAATGTGAAACTCAAGGAAGGATAAAGAACAGAGTTACAGCAGAAATAAAAATCCCATCCTTCCTTGAATGGATAATACTAGGAGGCAACCTGCATTTTGCAGAGTCTATGAATGAAGTGTATTTTAGTAGAAAACAAATGGTAGAGAGAGTCCTTGTTGACCACATCATGGGCACTTTAATGGGGAAAGGACAAAGACTTTGGAAATGGTATGTTAAGCCCTCAACTGGGACGGTATCATTCTAGCAAAACCTTCCACACATCAGGATGAAATGGGGAACACGTACGAGTACAAGTGGGACCTGGAAATAGAGAAATCCAGCTAGCCATCTGGAAGACTGTTTTCTCTCTGTGTGGCTTAAGAGTTATCACCAAGATCTCATAGAGGGAAAACTGGATTTTGATATTTGAACCTCACTTGTGCATCTTTTCTTGCAGTACATACTTTTATAGGTAGGTTGATGTTTATGTAATCCTCATAGTTAGCTATAGTTTTAATTATTTTCATGAATATGTTTGTTTTCCTAAGATCCTTATTTTAAGCAGTGTCCTTGACATCCCTGCTGATAAATACTCACCTGGATTGGACTTGCCTGAGCGCTTCAGAAAAGCCTGGTAAGCAGCACCCTTTACACATGATGCCTGAGTAAAACTTGATTTCGTTTAACCAGCCCAACAATTATATGGAGAATGCACTATTATTGCTATTACTATTATTATTCAGAATTTGCAGACATAAAAACTGTGATACTTAGGTGTATTTCTATCTTGCCTGAAGACACACAGTAAGTAAGTGGCAAAGCCAGGAATGAAATCATTTCTACTTGTTTCTAAAGCATTGACTCTAATCACTATACTCCACTCTCTCCCTTCCTTATAGGAATGGCAGAAAAAAAATTAGGGTGAAAAAAAAAACTTAGAGTCGCTTATGCCTATTGTTGATGTTCTGTTATTCTCTAAAACTTCTTCCTACCTGAAAACAGCTACAAGTTTGAAAGATATTAAAATAATAACATATTCCCATGGTCATTTGGGGAAGGATTCGATTTTTTCTGAAACTATGAAACTCTATATGAAAACAATAATAGTATGGTAAATAAATTGTGGTAAACACACAAACAACTATGTAATACAGACGACTGAAAATTATCTTCTGAATAAATATTTAATAACAAAATATTCAAGTTACAAAATGTTACATGTACAGCATGGGCCCATTTATACAAGGAAATGGCATGCATGGCAGAGAAAAAAATCTGAAGGAAACTACACCAAAATACGAATAGTGGTTATCTTTGACTAGGGGGATTGGTTTAATTTCTTCATTGTGCTTATCTTTTTTATATATTCTATGTGGTGGGGTCACATTTCATTATTTTTCCATGTGATTATCCCATTATTGCCACACCATTTGTTGAATTTTGTTTGTTTTGCTTGTTTGTTTGTTTTTTAAGGGAAGTGCTGTGCTTATCTTTTATTTTTCCAACATTTTATCTTGACAAATTTCAAACATAATATAGAGTCGAAAATTTTACAGTTTGTTGTGCTTAGCATTTTATTGGAACTTTCTAAGTTTTTTTTTTTTTTTTTTTTTTGCATGGGCAGGCACTGGGACTCTAAGATGTATTTTTAAAATGAGTACAAAATGTTATTTTTCAAAATAGGTAGGCCACTCCATATTTTTATCCTATTTTCTCAATAGTTTCCTTTTCTCGAATATTTTTAACTCCATTTCATTTTCTGCAAAAGAACACATAGAGCTCTAGAAACTAGCAATTCATATGTGCAAATATCACACTCATTGTTGGTGGTACATTGGAAACAGATTTTAGGGCTAAATTCACAATGGATGTTCCCACTTAGCCTGAGGTAGAAGGGGAAGGTGATAATGTAATTGTCAAGCTATGTTATCAGAAGCTATTATGGCTTCACACATCTGGTTCCCAGTGGGTGAGCTAATATAGTCAGGTACTTACCCTTTTTGATACACACAGTTAGGAAAACCATAACTCTATTCCACCTCCGCTCAAGATGAAGGAAGGGCAGGGCCAGACAGCTGTAACTCTTTGTAGCCTTGAATGAAATACATATTGGTAACTTTCCTTGGAGAAGAAAAGATAGATGGCAAATGACGTTTCTGAGTCAGCAGGTACAGGTGTCCTCATCCACCTTTACCTGACACTTTATGTCAAGAAAGTGAAGGGTTTTGTTCTCTTTCTTTCTGTCACTAATCAGCTCTCACATGCACCTGGCCACCTAATTGATGATACTGTCTTCAGCATTCTGCAGAGAGCACACTGTCTTAGAGTCAGGAATCTACCTTCGTTTCCAGCCTCCTAATGTATAGTGAGGCAAGGTCGTTGTGATCTATGCTTAGCCTGCCACTCACTGTAGTCATTTTATTTAAAGAGAATCAGAAAAATAAGACTGGGCAATTTAGACTTAAAATATTTGCATGACAATTATCTTTACGTCAAAATTGCATTCTTTTTATTTTCTTAACCCACATAAACTATCATTCTGCAAAATGTGTACTGTGGTGTATTAGGATGGTTAATAGGTTTGATTCAGAAAGGTAATAGGCAGTATTGTCATGAGCATTTGAGAAGATTGTGTATCCTGCTGTTTTGGGGTATAATGTTCTGTGTATGTGTGGTAGGTCTAGATCATTTATCATATTCTCTAAGTTCCCTGTTTCCTTATTGATGCTCTAGCTAGATGCTCTTATATATTGATGAGAGCGGTGTATTGAAGTCTCCAGCTATTATAGTAGAAATGTCTATTTCTTCCTTCAGTATTGCCATTGTTTGCCTCATGTGTTTTGGGGCACCCAGGTTAGGTGCATGAATATTTATGATTATTATTAATTCTTGTTGGATTGCCCCTTTTATTAGTATCCTTCTTTGTCTCCTATAACAGTTTTGCATTTAAAGTCTAGTGTGTCCAATATTAATACAGCTACCCCAGCTTTTTGGGGGGTTACGGTTTGCATGGAATATTTTTTTCCAACCCTTCACTTTCAACTTATTTGTGCCCTGGGGTTTAATGTGAGTCTTTTGTGGACAGCATATAGATGGACTTTCCTTTTTGATGTATTCTGCCAATCTGTGTCTTTTGATTGGGGAGTTCAATCCATTAACATTCAGTGTTATTATTGTTAAGGTAGTACTTACTTCAACTACTGTATCTTTGGTTTTTTATGTCACATCTAATTTTTGTCTCTCTTTGTTTCCTTTTAGTTACCTTTACTGATAATCTTCATTTCTACATTTTCCTCCAAACCCCTCTCTCCTGTTTTTGCTTTTCAGCCTGCAGAACTCCCTTTAGTATTTCTTGGAAGGCAGGACTCTTGTTGATGAACTTTCCATGTGACTGTTTTAAACTCTCCCTGCTTTTTGAAGGACAGAGTTGCTGAACAAGGAATTTGGGGATGCAAGTTTTTCTCTTTCAGTATCTTAAAAATACCATACCACTCCTTGGTTTCTGATGAGAAACTACCGATTAGCCTCATTGTGCTTCTCTTGTATGTGATGAATAGCTTTTCTCTTGCTGCATTCGGGGTTCTCTCCTTTTCTTTGGCATTTGACATTCTGATTAGTAAGTGTCTCAGGGTAGGTCTATTAAGACTTATTCTGTTTGGAGTATGCTGTACTTCTTGTACATGTATATGTATGTGTTTCATAAAAGTTGGAAAATTTTTGGCAATTATTTCTTCAAATATTCTTTCTGCTCCTTACCCTTCTCTTCTCCTTATGGGACACTGCCAGTTTGAAAGGATTATGTACCCTAAAAAGCCATGTTTTAATTCTGATCCATCTTATGGAGGCAGCCATTTCTTTTAATCCTTATTCAGCACTGTAGGTTGGAAACTTGATTAGATTATCTCTACAGGGATGTGCCCAATGTGGGTATTAACCTTTGATTAGAGGGAGATGTGACTCCACCCATTCTAGGTGGTCTTGATTAGTTTACTGGAATCCTTTAAAAGAGGGAACATTTTGGAGAGAGCAGAAGAACCCCAAGCACCATGAGAGCCATGAGGCTGAGAGCCCACACAGCCAGGGACCTTTGAAGATGAAGAAGGAAAATGCCCTTGGGGGAGGTGCATGAAACAAGAAGCCTGGAGAGAAAGCTAGCAAACATTGCCATGTTCGCCATGTGCCTTTCCAGTTGAGAAAAAAACCCTGAACTTCATCGGCCTTCTTGAACCAAGGCATCTTTCCCTGGATGCCTTTTATTGGACATTTCTATAGCCTTGCTTTAATTGGAACATTTTCACAGCCTTAGAATTGTAAGCTAGCAACTTAATAAATTCCTCCTTTTAAAAGCTGTTCTGTTTCTGGTATATTGCATTCTGGCAGTTGGCAAACTAGAACAGACACCCATGACATATATGTTTGATGTTTTCTGCTATCATTAAAAAATTTCTTTTCTCTATCTGTTCTTTTGTCTGTAAGATTTCATTTGTTGGGTCTTCTAGCTTGCTGATTCTTTCTTCTCTCTGTTCAAATCTGCTGTTGCATGTCTCTACTATATTTTTAATATCTTCCATTGTGTCTTTCATTCTCATCATTTCTGTTGTGTTTCTTTTTATATTTTCAAAATATTCTTTGTGGTCACACAGTATATGCTTAATCTCTTTAATCATATTTTCCTTCATATCCTTGAATTGATTTAGGTTTGTTTGAACATCTTTGATTATTGTTCCAAATTCTGAGTCTCCTCTGAAATTGTTGTTTTTTTTACACCTTTTTCAACTTTATCAATATGTTAACACAACACACACCATCTAAAGTATACAATCACTAACTCAAATTATCTTCACATAGTTCTATGTACATTCACATGATCAATTTTAGAACATTTTCATTACTCCATAACAGAAATAAGGGTAAGAAATAAAACCCAAATCATTCCATAACCCCTATTCCGCTCTATTGTTGGCCCATGGTATTGGTGTAGTAAATTTGTTACTGTGAATGAAAGACTATTAAAATATTGCTGTTAACAATAGCTTATAGTTTGCAATAGCTGTTTTTTCTCATGTACCCTTCTATTTCAATTGTTTTTTTACATTTGTAGTAGTTCATACAAGAACTTATTTACATACATGACTTTAAACAACCACTTTCAATCAAATCCATACAATATGTCACAATTACTTAAATCCGGATAATGAGCTACCATAGCTTTTATCCATTCCCAAACATTTAAGCTCAACCTTATTTACAATTCTGTACATATTAGGAAACTGCTTCCTCTTCTCTAGCTATCTGTTTTTATGTCCCCTATATTCTACCTTTTAAGAGTCTGAGTTTACATGTTCTAGTTATTTCATATTACTGAAATCATACAGTATCTGTCCTTTTGGGTCTGGCTTATTTCACTCAGCATTATGTCCTCAAGGTTCATCTATGTTGTCATATGCTTCAGGACCTCTTACCTTCTTACTGCTGCGTAGTATTCCATCATATATATATGCCACATGCTTATCCACTTGTCTGCTGACAGACACTTGAATTGTTTCCTTATACACACCAATTATACACACCAATGAACATTGGTGTGTATATCTCTTTTCATGTACCTGCTTTCAGATCTTCTAGGTATATCCTGAGTAGTAGAATTGCTGGGTTGTAGGGCAACTCAATATTTAGTTTTTTGAAGAACTGCAAATCTGTCTTCCACAGTGACTGTACCATTTTATATTCCCTCCAGCAGTGAATAAGTGTTGTTATTTTCCTTATCTTTTCCAACTTTTGTAGTTTCCTATTTGTTTAATAGCAGCCATTCATTTTTTTTACATGGGCAGGCACTGGGACTCAAACCCGCAGGCAAGCATTCCTACCTGCTGAGCCACCGTGGCCCGCCCTAGCAGCGGTTCTTAAAGGTGTGAGATGATACCACTTTGTAGTTTTGATTTGCATTTCCCATTAGGCTAAGCTAATGAAGATGAACATCTTTTCAGGTGTTTTTTAGCCATTTGTATTTCCTCTTTGGAAAAAAGTCTACTCATATCTTTTGCCCATTTTGTAATTGGGTTGTTTGTCCTTTTGTTGTTGAGTTGAAGGAAGTTCTTTTTATATGCTGGATATCAAACCCTTAATGTTGGTTTGAATCTGTCATGTACCCCAGAAAGCCTACATTCTTTTAATTCAGTCTTGTGGGGGCAGTCCTATTGTTGGATGGGATATTTTAATTAGGTTGTTTCCATGGAGATATGACCCCTCCCTTTCAAGGTGGGTCTTAATCAGCTCACTGCGGTACTTCAAGGGAGAGATATTTTTGGAGGGAGCTCAGAATTGAGAGATGCTAAGAGAGACAGAAACACCATAGAAGAAATAAGCAAGGACCCACAGAATTTCATAGACATTTTGGAGTGAAGTACCAGCAGATGCCAGCCGTATGCCTTCCCATATGATAGAGGAACCCTGGTTGCCATCAGCCTTTCTTCAGAATCAAAGTATCTTTCTCTGAATATCTTAATTTGGCAATTTCATGGCCTTAGAGCTATAACCTTGTACCCTAATAAATCACCTTTTAAAAAGCCAATCCATTTCTGGTACATTGCATTCTGGTAGCTTTAGCAAACTGAAACATGGTTACCTAAATATTCTCTCTCTTTGGGTTGGCTGCCTCTTCACTATTTGACAAAGTCCTTTAAGGCACAAAAACATTTGATTTTGAGTAGTTCACATTTATCTACTTTTCTTTCATCGCTTGTGCTTTGGTTGTAAAGTTTAAGAAGCTACCTCCTATTACTAGGTCTTGAAGATGTTTCCTTATAATTTGTTCTAGGAGTTTTATGGTACTGGCTCTAAAATTTAGGTCTTTTATGGACTTTGAGTGAATTTTTGTATAGGTGTGAAATAGGGATCCTCTTTCATACCTTTGGCTATGGATATTCAATTCTCCTAGTCCCATTGATTGAAAAGACTATTCTGTTGCAGTTCAGTGGATTTGCCAAATATCAGTTGACCATAGATCTGAGGGTCTATTTCTGAACTCCCAGTGCAATTCCATTGATCAATATGTTTATCTTTGTGCCAATACCATGCTGTGTTTTGGCCACTATGGCTTTGTAATAAGCTTTAAAGTCAGGAAATGAAGTTCTCCCACATCAATCTTCTTTTTAAGGATTTTCTGGCTATTTGAAGCCATTCCCTTCCAAATTATTTTTTTTAACATTTTTTTTGTGAAATATAACATATATGTAGAAAAGTGATAAAGTTCAAAGTACTGTTTAATAAGTATTTATAGGGCAAATTTCAAAGTATAGTATGGGTTACAGTTCCACAATTTCAGGTATTTCCTTCTAGCTGTTTTAATACGCTAGAGATTATCAAGAATTATCAATATAATGATTCAACAGTCACAATAATTTGTTAAACCCTATATTATAGCTCCTCACTGTCATTTGATCCTTCTACCAATCTTCAGGGATATTTGAACAATGGCTATTTTAATTTCTTCATGTTGAAAAAGGATGTTGAAATTATGGGGTAGAGAGATGCAACTTGTTCTTGGAGAGACTGGTGCTTCTGGGTTTCAGGGCTTATGTGACAGAGGAATAATCTGGAGATTTTAAGTTTCTCAAAAATGACCTTAGTGAGTGAGACTGTTATAAAGCCTCAGATAGGACCCTGGATATTCTTTAGGGTTTTCAGGAATACTGTTGGTTGGGGCTTGGCATACCATGGCAATTTGCAATACCTAGCTGAAGCTTGCATAAGAGTAACCTCCAGAGTAGCTTCTCAATTCTATTTGAAGTCTCTTAGCCACTGATACATTATTTTGTTAAATTTATGTTCACTGTTTTGGTCAGGAAGGCATTGTCAATCCCATGATGCTAGTGCAAAGCTCATTCCTGGGAGTCATGTACCATGTACATGTACACCCCTATAAGTCATGCCCCACATACGGGGGAAAGTAATGATTTTCCTTGAAGAGTTAGGCTTAGACAGAAAGAGGTCACATCAGAGCAACAAAGGTGATTCTCTGTAAGGGACTCTTAAGCATAATTATAAGTAGGCTTAACTTCCCCTTTACAGAAATAAGTTTCATAACAGCAAGTTCAAGATTGAGGACTTGGCCTATTAACTTGGGAGTCCCTAATACTTGAGAGAGTTTCAGGAATTTCCCAGGTGGGGAAGGTTAATAGTTCCATTTTTATCTCCCAACCCTCAAGGTGCTTTACCAATACTGTTTTATCTGTCCAGCATACTCTGGAATGTATCTGGGTATTATATTAAGCAAAAAAGAATTACAAGATCTCATTCCCCATGCTATGCTCCATGTGTGTTGGTTGTTTAAACGAACTGGCCAGAAAGGTTAAGTTAGATTGTATGCTACATAAAATTTAAGTTTTGTATGAAATAAACATCCCTTCCTTTGATCTCATACAGAAGGTGAAGTTCTAAAATACAGACAATATCATCCTTTACCCTGTATTCTGATTTACCTTAGTCCCAGCCAGATCAGCTTCATTCTTATCTCTAGTTGAAGTCTGATCTCTTTTTCATTGCTTCAGCAGTTGCTCTATAGAGTAATGTTTACTTTCAGAGCTGCAGAACTCTAAATTTGCGCCTTAGGTGTCATACAGGTACCCAAAGGTCTAGGGAAATACCACATAATACAGATAGCAGCATCTCAGAATTTAGAAACGACACTTAAAGCTCAGGAATAAATGCAACTGCTGCAAGAGTTTACAATCTGGACCATAATCTTCTTACAAGTATTTTCTAAAAGAGACCATGCAATATTTGTCTTTCTGCTTCTGTGTTATTTTACTCAACATAATGTCCTTAAGTTTCATCCACCTCATTCCATGCCTCATCACTTCGTTCCTTCCTATAGCTGCATAATATTCCTTCATACGTATGCACCACCATTTGCCCTTCTCCTTCTCAGTCGATGCACCCTTCAGCCACTTCCATCCATTGGGTATCGTGAATAATGCCATGATAAACATCATTTGAAAATGTCTATTCTAGTCCCTGCTTTCAGTTCTTCTGAGAATATTTCTAGTAACAGGATTGCCTAAACATATGTTGACCCTAGATTTAGCCATCTGTGTATCTGTTACATTACCCTCTGGAGGGGCTGCCCCATTCTGCTACCCTATCAATATTGAATAGGTACACTTCCATCTCCACATTTTCACTAGCACTTGAATCTTTCTGTTTATTTGTATATTGATTTATTTGGAATCTTCAGATTTTGTTGGGATATATTCATATAGCATATATTCTATCCAAAATAAGCAATGTCTCACAGTATCCTCACTTAGTTATACAATTATCACCACTTTCAATTTTAGACATTCTTGATTGTTCAAAAGAGAAAATTAATAGACAGACACCCACACCACAAAGAGAACCCTGAACACCCCAGAACACATATCCCCCACAATTATTTATCCCCAGTATTATTGGGCTATAGTGAAGTATTCCTGATAATATAGGCTATAGCATATAATAGGTAGTTTTCCCCATATACCACTCTATTATTAACTTTTTGTACAAGTGTAATAATTTTGTAGAAGTTCATGCCAGAACTTATTTATATTTGTAGTGCTAACTGGGGGGATAACTGACTTTTTTATGAAATGCAATTTTATTAAGTATATTCACATAAGATAATCATGTAAAATATACAATCAGTGGTACAAAGTATCATCCTATAGTTGTGCTTTAATTGTCACAATTGATTTTTGAACATTTTCATTTCTCCAAAAACAAGAAAAATAAGAATAAGAATAAAAATAAAAATAAAAAAGAAGTCCCCAGACATCTCATATCCCCGTATTAATTTGTCAAATGCTTTCAGGATGCAATATACCAGAAATGGAATGGCTTTTTAAAAAGGAATTTATTGAGTTGCAAGTTTACAGTTCTTAGGCCATAAAAATGCCCAAACTAAGGCATTCAGGAAAAGATACCTTGATTCAAGTAAGGCTGATAGATCCAGAACACCTCTGTCAGCTGGAAAGATACGTGGATGGCATCTTCTGGTCCTTTTGCTTTTGGTTTCAAATGGCTCCCCTGGGGATGCTTTCTTTCTGAATCTCTAAATGTCTCTGTGTCAGCTCTGAGCTTTCTTCAAAATGTTTCCTCTTTTAAAGGACTCCAGTAAACTAATCAAGACCTATCTTGAATGGGCGGAATCACATCTCCATCTAATCAAAAGACCACACCTACAATTAGGTGTGTCACATCTCCATAGAAATAATTCAATCAAAGTGTTTCTACTCTACAATATTGAATCAGGATTAAAAGAAATACAACTGCCCCCGCAATATTGAATCAGGAAAAAGATGCGGCTTTTCTGGGGTACAAAACAGCATTGGCAGGCACAGCACACTCCCCTAGGCACCTATTATTTATCTATTTTTTGTCTTTATTTTCTTACTCATTTATTCATATATTAGAGAAAACGAGTGTCAGCCTCAAGGTTTTCACAATCACACAATCACACTGTAAAAGTTATAATTATATATTCATCATCAAGAATCAAGGGTACTGGATTATAGTTCAACAGTTTCAGGCATTTCCTTCTAGCTACTCCAATCCACCAAGAACTGAAAAGGGATATCTACATAATGTATAAGAATAAGATAACCTCCAGAATGACCGTTCAACTCTATTTGAAATCTCTCAGCTACTAAAACTTTATTTTGTCTCTTTTCTCTCTTCCCCTTTTTGGTCAAGAAGGCTTTCTCATTCCCATGATGCCAGGGCCAGGCTCATTCTCAGGAGTCATGTCACACATTGCCAGTGAGACTTACATCCCTGAGAGTCGTATCCCATGTAGTGGGGAGGGTAGTGAGGTTATCTGCCTAGGTGGATTCAAGAGAGAAGCAACTTAAGGTACCAGTGAGGGGTTACCTTCACACAAGAAAGGTTGATGTTATCCAGAACACCTCTGTCAGCTGGAAGGCACCTGGCTGGTGTCTGCTGTGGTCTTTGGCTTCAGGATATCTCTGTCATCTGAAGGCACATGCCAACATCTGATAGCTTTCTCCCCTGGCTTCTTGTTTCATAAGGCTCCCCTGGGGGCATTTTCCTTCATCCCCAAAGGTCTCTGACTGTGTGGGCTCCAACGCTTTTTCAAACGTGGTTCCCTCTTAAAGGACCCCAGTAAGTGACCCCACCTTGAATGGGTGGAAACACATCTCCATGGAAATCACCCAATCGGTCCTACCCACAGTTGAGTGGGTCACATCTCCATGGAAACAACTTAATCACAAAGATACCACCTAGCAATAATGAACAGTGTTAAAGAACATGGTTTTTCTGGGGTATGCAACAGTTTTAAACCAGTGCAACTCACAATTTTTTGCTGGTATCTAGGCATCTGATTTCATTAATTAGTTTATTCTGGAGGTCATTTTTATTTTTTTACCTAAGATTTTCTTGTTGGTTGGCTTTGTTCTCTATCTGCTCTTTAGCATTCAGTTCAACTTATTCTAGATCTCTAGCATCACTTATGTTTAACCGATCAGAGCATTTCAGTTCCTATTTTTCTAGTTCTTCCTCTACTTATATAGAACCATTTTTTAGCAGGGTCTCCCCAAATATGACTGACCCAAAACAGATTTTCCCAGACCAGCCAGGCCTACTACGTCTCAGGATGAGGGTGTAATCTGTATCAAGTTTCCCTGAGGATGAGACCCAGCAGGCTGGTGCTTGAGTTTGGTTATAATATGTCATAGTGTGGGTCTGTTGGGGTTTATTCTGTTTGGAGTTTGTCAAGTGTCTTAGATGTGTATACACACGTCTTTCATTAAATTAGGGATATTGTCAGCCATTATGTCTTGAATATTCTCTCTGCTCCTTTCTTTTTCTCCTTCTGGGGCTCCCACAATGTGTGTATTGGTGGCTTGAAGGTGTTCCACAGGTGCCTCAGGCTCTGTTTCTTTTCCTCTATTCTTTCTTCCTCTGCTCCTTAGACTGAATGAATTTAATTGTCTTATTTTCAAACTCAATGATTCTTTTTTCTGCTAGCTCCAATCTGCTGTTTAAACCTTCTACAAGCATTCTAATTTCTGTTACTGTGGTCTTCAATGATCCAGTCAGGGGATGGGGGAGAGGCAAACCAAGGCCCCATGAGATATTACTGCTTTTAAGTTGTCTTTTTCTTTGACTGTTTTCTGAAGGTTTGAGGAAGATGTTCCTGCCAGTTCTTGCTGGCATTTCAAAGCGTCTGTGAGGAGACAGAGTCCTAAATCTTCTTATTCTGACATTTGTATCATGATATATTTTATTTATATTTTACATCATTGGAACACTTACCCCTCTGCATTTAATAATATAGGGGTTGAGTAAATAGCTGTCAATTGATTATTGATAGATTGACTGATTTTAAGTTTAAAGAGAGGCTTTATTTCTATTTCTATTATTAATAATGTATCTGAACACATAAAACTTGGATGTGTTAAAAAAGTAGGGAATTTTACTTTAAATAACGAAAACCACCTCTTCACTTTCACAGAGTTACTGAATTTCACTTTCCTAGACCTTAGAAGCATCATTTTTTTTTACCAGGTGTCATTTAAATGACGTGCATTTCTCTGGACTTTAAAAACAATAATGATGAAAAAAAACAAGCCAAAGCAAACAAAAAGGAAACCAAATGATTTATATTTTGAATTGTCATTTAGTCAAAGTCACTCATGCTGCTGGCTGTCATAAATGTCTCAAAGCAATTTAGCTCTCCTCCATTTGATAAGAATTGAAAGTCAGTATTCTCCAACTAATGGAGAAAAATACAATTGTTCTTGTTCCTGCATTATGCTTACGGCCCCATAAAGCCAGTCATCCTGTACCTGTGGGGAAGTGAGCCAGCAATTACCTGCCTTACATTGCATTCACTTACTCCACTGATGAACTTTGGCATGGAGAAAAATACCGATTGGTGTATATTTGCATCTTGACATAGTTGATTGTGTTTAAAAGATATATTACTTGGAAATGCAAATTTACACTATTGCATCATGTGAATCATTTAATATTATTACATGCATATTAGTGTCCAGTGACGGTATTGTGCTTTGAAACCCTGTGCATTTCTAGCTCTGCCTTTGGGCTTTGGCCTCATATGAACGATACATGACAAGGAAGATTGGATGTTACCCAGGATATTTGGACAGCGTGGCTACTTGTGGAATAAGTCTAAATGACCATTTAGGTTCAGCAATGATAATCTAGTGACTACAAAATCAGAAATCAATTGAAATTTAAAATTTTCAATATAAATTAGCTCCAAATTCACTTTCCTTGTTTGTCTCTAATTTGCCTCTTTCAAGATTAACTTTGCGTTTCTTTTTAAATTTGGGCCTTCAACTCAGCCCAATAAATTGGGAAGGAGTTTGGAAGTTAGGGAGTCTTGCATTCTATTTCCAGCCCTGACACAGAGTAGCAGAAATACATCTCAAAATTCTTTTTTTGCTCTGTGACCTAGGTTGATTGTCTGTAAAATGAAGATTAAGGGCCAGTTGTCAAGAATATATAGTAAAATAATTGTATATAATTTATATATATTACATAGTATAAACTTCATAAACATATATGATATACACAATACATACCTATATAGTATAAATTATTTAATTATAAACACACATATAACTATTTGTAGTGTCATTTCTATAGTTCACCTTCAAATTTGCACATATAACAATGTATTAACAATAATAAGTGTTTGTTAAATGTTGGTTTCACAGTTCACCTTCAAATCTCACAAATGTATACATCCTTGAAACTAGAGTTAGCATATGGTTTATGTTTTGAATATAGTGTGTTGTTTATGAATATAGAAAATTTTGTCAGATGAACATGTAAAAATTATCATAGTGGGCAACAAATGTAAATTAACATAATATCTTAGGACTTCATCATGCTCAATAGTCCCAAAATATTATTATCTGCTTTTTCACAGTGTTTTTCTTTAACTCAGTATTTTTGTCAATTCATGTTTATCTTTAACTCAGTATTTTTGTCAACTCTTAAGGAAAAGATTAAAGAGGTTTATTCTTGTTTTAATATATATTGCAATGTATGTTATATTTCTCTTTTCATATTTCAGATTTCCAAGGTTAAGCGAAAAATGTGCATCATTCTCAGGGAACAATTCTGTGTAGCTTATCAATCAAGGTCTTTATACTCAGACCACATTAGACAGTGACAGGACTGACTATTGTATGCACAATAGGAAACGTCCAGAAACAATTTTAATCCCGGAACAATAAAATCTGCAGGGAAAGTGTTAAGTCATCTAATGGGATCAGAGTTTGGACTCTGGATTTAGAACAACCTGATTTTAAATTCCAGCTTTTCTACTTATTATTTATGTACAGGTTAAACAAATTAATTCACCCCCCTGGACCTCAGTTACTCCATCTGAAAATGAGATAATGGCAGCAATTATCCTTTGGGGTTGTGGTACTGAGGTGTTATAACCACTGTATGTGGTGTGAGCCTGGTTCTTAGCAACTCTTAGTAGATGATACCTACTCTTCTAACTATTTGGAAAAGTCTGGAAATCAAATTTTATAGCCAAATAGCTTTATAACCAAGAGTTTTATAGACAAATAAATAATTTCTTAATATTTCTCTTCTTCTGGAAATCATACAGAGAACAAAGAGGAAAGAAAATAAAAGCCTTCAAACTATATTTTCAGCAAAACTAAGAGACTGAGGACAAACTAAATTCCCAGTTGCATATGCATTCCATGAAAGGCTAAGCTACATAAGAAGCAGGTGGTTGTGAGGGGGCTGTAAGGAAGGACATGGTGTCATAGGGGTTCTAGGGATTGGTGAATCTCATATATCTCTAGTGAAAAGTTAATTCCCAAATGATAGTACCCCACCTGAGAGGGGATGACCATGAATATAACAGATTGAACACTTCAAGACCATTAGGAAAAGTAGAGAGACAAGTTTCAGAAAGTATTTTGCTACCTTAGATAGCAGATAGCAAATGTGCCAGTAAGACTTAGTTTCTTAAATCTTACTTAAGTCCAAAGGGCATCTCATTGGAAGAAAAGCCTTAAAGGGAACAAGGGAATCCATGAAACACATGCAAATAAATCCTCAGAAAAGCAATTCGAGTTATGCAGTAACAGCACAAAGCAGAAATGCACGAATTCAAAAAGGTGACCAAGAAACAGGATTTAGTGGCCTGAATAGAGGAAGATATGAAATAAGAATCAACCAAATTCATTACATAAATAGAAAAAGATAAAATCAAGACTAAATGACCAGGAACCCACTGAAGAATAGACACGACAGAAAACACAGTGAGGGATAAGAGTACGAATAAATGAAAAGCAAAGTCTATGGGAACTGACGAAAGAAAGTGATTAGAAAAATTGAAACCAGTGCTTCTTGAGGAAAGCTGATTACATTTCTGGGGATGGATATGTAGAAGGTAAGCCCAAAACATCTGGTAATACTAGAAATCAATTAAATAATACAGATTATGTTAGTGATGTGTCCAGTAAAATACTCAGTTCTCTGAATTCCCTTGCAAAGACGTGCCCATTTGACCCAGTTCTGGTCAGTGTGACCAGCTGCAGCTTATTGGGAAAGCTTTTGTTTCAACTCCCCCCCACCCCTACTTCCTGTCTATCAAATGGACATGACCCTGGCATGAAATATCAATCTTATTCTTGCAAGGCAAGTCGTATGGGTAAAGAAGCCAACATGCTGGGGACAGGGCAGCAAAACAATAAACATGAGTAGTCTGTTACTTTTAGTGGACTTACATGGATTTGACTCAAAATACTATCACAATATTGTCAGAAATAGAGAATATAAAACATGTTAAAGAGCTAATGATGTGTTGGCATTTACTTCATTAATGTTAGTTTCTTTTTATGCCCCTTTAAATACTTAAATGCACAGCTGAACATGAACAGATACATTCATTTTTGTGTTTTGCTCTTCCAAAATGAGGAGTCTTTAGAAACTAAAAATGCCCACACATATATCACCCTAGAGAAAGTTGTGAGATGAGACAATGCAACGTAGTAAAAATAGTGTGGAATTTTCATCAGAAAACCCTAACTTGAATCCAAGTTTAAACACTAAAAGCTATGTGTTCTTGCAGGAACTTATTTGACTCCTTTTAGCACCCATTTCTCAAGACGGTTCATATAAAGCTCTTCACACCTCATGGTCTGGCAACAGGTGATGCTCAGTGAATGATAGCATTGATGGCCACTGTCATATACTCTAGAAATCTTTAGATTTACTGCCTTGATAGCACAGGTACCTTGTAGGAAAAGGTACTTAAACTCTCTGTGCTTTGGGTTCCATAATCATTAAAGGACAAAGGCAATAATAATAATATTTCATTGATTGTATTGAAGCTTAAATACAATAACGCATACAAACATAAAGCCAATATCCAATGAATGCTAGATTTTAGGATTATTATTATTATTTCTTCAAATAATTTACCTAGTCTGGCTTCTCTTTTTTTGAATCATTTTAGAGCTCCCAGAATTTAGTCTCTAAAGACAGGAGACAATATGCCTCGAAAGCACGCCCCAACTTCCTTGACAAATGTGTGCATATGTTAGAGGAGGGTCTCCCAACGCTGTTCTTGCATCAGCTCCACTACTGAATGGAGGCTTGCTGATGGGGTCCTGCGGTGCTGCTCACACGCAGCACATGCGGCTCCATACAGAGAGAGGCAATGAGGCCACCGTCTCCCTTTGCACCCAGGGATAATCGCCAGGAGTCAAATGATTGTCAATCTCTGTGCCCAGGCTATTCTAAACGTCCACATGCCCTGAACACAGCAATGTTGGCGCCAAGTTCTGAGCTGATGTGTGTTACATTAATATTTAAAATATACACATGTGAAAGTTCCAAGGGACTTAAGAAATCATAAGGAAAAGGCCCAGCATCTGGCTTTCCTGGACCAGCAGGAGGATTTGGAATTCCAAGGAGTTTTTACAAGTAACATCAATGTTATTTTCTTTAGCACATCTTGTATACATATTTGGTTTCACTCTCTCTCTGAGATTATAAAACAGTTAGGAAGTCTTAAATGGAAAGAAGTTTCTATGAGCCTTAAGCTCTTAGATTTAATGCCACTCCTTTAAGCTCCATTTTCTGTTGATTAGCACTAAATTCCCTGAGGACATTTTGGGCTGGTAATGGTAAGCTCAAGAGGAGGCAGCAGTAAAATATCAATTTATCCGTTTAGGAACACATTCTCCTTACTACATCCCTTCCAAATGAATTCAGAGTTTGTCCCAGTGAACAGTGCACCCTCCCTCTATCATCCCTGGAGACTGACCCCCCAGGGGTGTGAGTGTGGAAAGCATAGGACCTAAAATTCTGTTTCCGCCTCATGAGGAAGCAGTTGATTTTCAAACAAGTTAATCTCAGTCTTAAATTTTTGAAAAAGCTGTAGTGTCTGAAGCTACTCAAGAATCTAGAGCTTCTCTTGGACCAAACCCAGTTCCAGGTTCACTCATGAACTAGTCATCCTGTTAGAACGTGTACGCACATGTACATTTGTGGTTGGGGACATGGCAGGGACCTCCCTGCTTTTGGACCATCTCAGGACCAGCAAAAAACACTTTACTCTTCATCCTACCTGGCAGTAGTAGTTGGATCTTTTACTTATTCTGTGAGGAACAATTAATGGGTGTTCTAAAAAACCTTGTGATGTGTTTTAGGAAAGTTTAATGCTGATGACAGCAGAACTGAGAGATTCTTTTGAAAATGGGATAGAAAGCTAGAGAATCTATAACTTGAGATTTATTTGGATATGGCTGAGTGGTCCAAGAGAAGCTCTAGATTCTTTTTTTTTATTATTATTAATTAGAAAAAAAAAGAAATTAACACAAAATTTAGAAATCATTCCATTCTACATATGCAATCAGTAATTCTTAATATCATCACATAGATGTATGATCATCATTTCTTAGTACATTTGCATCGATTTAGGAAAAGAACTAGCAAAACAACAGGAAAAGATATAGAATGTTAATATAGAGAAAAAAATAAAAATAATAATAATAATAAAAAATAAAAAATATATATATTAAAAAAAGGAAAAATAAAAAAACAAAAGACACAAACAAACAAACAAAACAAAACAAAACAAAAAACTATAGCTCAGATGCAGCTTCATTCAGTGTTGTAACATAATTACATTACAATTAGGTATTGTGCTGTCCATTTTTGAGTTTTTGTATCTAGTCCTGTTGCACAGTCTGTATCCCTTCAGCTCCAATTACCCATTATCTTACCCTGTTTCTAACTCCTGCTGGTCTCTGTTACCAATGACATATTCCAAGTTTATTCTCGAATGTTGGTTCACATCAGTGGGACCATACAGTATTTGTCCTTTAGTTTTTGGCTAGACTCACTCAGCATAATGTTCTCTAGGTTCATCCATGTTATTACATGCTTCATAAGTTTATTCTGTCTTAAAGCTGCATAATATTCCATCGTATGTGTATACCACAGTTTGTTTAGCCACTCGTCTGTTGATGGACATTTTGGCTGTTTCCATCTCTTTGCAATTATAAATAATGCTGCTATAAACATTGGTGTGCAAATGTCCGTTTGTGTCTTTGCCCTTAAGTCCTTTGAGTAGATACCTAGCAATGGTATTGCTGGGTCGTATGGCAATTCTATATTCAGTTTTTTGAGGAACTGCCAAACTGCCTTCCACAGTGGTTGCACCATTTGACATTCCCACCAACAGTGGATAAGTGTGCCTCTTTCTCCGCATCCTCTCCAGCACTTGTCATTTTCTGTTTTGTTGATAATGGCCATTCTGGTGGGTGTGAGATGATATCTCATTGTGGTTTTGATTGGCATTTCTCTAATGGCCAGGGACATTGAGCATCTCTTCATGTGCCTTTTGGCCATTTGTATTTCCTCTTCTGAGAGGTGTCTGTTCAAGTCTTTTTCCCATTTTGTAATTGGGTTGGCTGTCTTTTTGTTGTTGAGTTGAACAATCTCTTTATAAATTCTGGATACTAGACCTTTATCTCATATGTTGTTTCCAAATATTGTCTCCCATTGTGTAGGCTGTCTTTCTACTTTCTTGATGAAGTTCTTTGATGCACAAAAGTGTTTAATTTTGAGGAGCTCCCATTTATTTATTTTTTTCTTTAGTGCTCTTGCTTTAGGTTTAAGGTTCATAAAACCGCCTCCAATTGTAAGTTTCATAAGATATCTCCTTACATTTTCCTCTAACTGTTTTATGGTCTTAGGCCTAATGTTAAGATCTTTGATCCATTTTGAGTTAACTTTTGTATAGGGTGTGAGATACGGGTCTTCTTTCATTCTTTTGCATATGGATATCCAGTTCTCTAGGCACCATTTATTGAAGAGACTGTTCTGTCCCAGGTGAGTTGGCTTGACTGCCTTATCAAAGATCAAATGTCCATAGATGAGAGGGTCTATATCTGAGCACTCTATTCGATTCCATTGGTCGAGATATCTATCTTTATGCCAATACCATGCTGTTTTGACCACTGTGGCTTCATAATATGCCTTAAAGTCCGGCAGCGTGAGACCTCCAGCTTCATTTTTTTTCCTCAATATACTTTTAGTAATTCGGGGCACCCTGCCCTTCCAGATAAATTTGCTTATTGGTTTTTCTATTTCTGAAAAATAAGTTGTTGGGATTTTGATTGGTATTGCATTGAATCTGTAAATCAATTTAGGTAGGATTGACATCTTAACTATATTTAGTCTTCCAATCCATGAACACGGTATTCCCTTCCATCTATTTAGGTCTTCTGTGATTTCTTTTAACAGTTTTTTGTAGATTTCTTTGTATAGGTCTTTTGTCTCTTTAGTTAAATTTATTCCTAGGTATTTTATTCTTTTAGTTGCAATTGTAAATGCAATTCGTTTCTTGATTTCCCCCTCAGTTTGTTCATTGTTTGTGTCTAGAAATGCTACAGATTTTTGAATGTTGATCTTGTAACCTGCTACTTTGCTGTACTCATTTATTAGCTCTAGTAGTTTTGTTGTGGATTTTTCCGGGTTTTCAACATATAGTATCATATCGTCTGCAAACAGTGATAGTTTTACTTCTTCCGTTCCAATTTTGATGCCTTGTATTTCTTTTTCTTGTCTAATTGCTCTGGCTAGAACCTCCAACACAATGTTGAATAATAGTGGTGATAATGGACATCCTTGTCTTGTTCCTGATCTTAGGGGGAAAGTTTTCAATTTTTCCCCATTGAGGATGATATTAGCTGTGGGTTTTTCATATATTCCCTCTATCATTTTAAGGAAGTTCCCTTGTAGTCCTATCTTTTGAAGTGTTTTCAACAGGAAAGGATGTTGAATCTTGTCAAATGCCTTCTCTGCATCAATTGAGATGATCATGTGATTTTTCTGCTTTGATTTGTTGATATGGTGTATTACATTAATTGATTTTCTTATGTTGAACCATCCTTGCATACCTGGGATGAATCCTACTTGGTCATGATGTATAATTCTTTTAATGTGTTGTTGGATTCGATTTGCTAGAATTTTGTTGAGGATTTTTGCATCTATATTCATTAGAGAGATTGGTCTGTAGTTTTCTTTTTTTGTAATATCTTTGCCTGGTTTTGGTATGAGGGTGATGTTGGCTTCATAGAATGAATTAGGTAGCTTTCCCTCCACTTCGATTTTTTTGAAGAGCTTGAGGAGAGTTGGTACTAATTCTTTCTGGAATGTTTGGTAGAATTCACATGTGAAGCCGTCAGGTCCTGGACTTTTCTTTTTAGGAAGCTTTTGAATGACTGATTCAATTTCTTTACTTGTGATTGGTTTGTTGAGGTCATCTATTTCTTCTTGAGTCAAAGTTGGTTGTTCATGCCTTTCAAGGAACCCATCCATTTCATCTAAATTGTTGTATTTATTAGCGTAAAGTTGTTCATAGTATCCTATTATTACCTCCTTTATTTCTGTGAGGTCAGTGGTTATGTCTCCTCTTCCATTTCTTATCTTATTTATTTGCATCCTCTCTCTTCTTCTTTTTGTCAGTCTTGCTAAGGGCCCATCAATCATTGATTTTCTCATAGAACCAACTTCTGGTCTTATTGATTTTCTCTATTGTTTTCATGTTTTCAATTTCATTTATTTCTGCTCTAATCTTTGTTATTTCTTTCCTTTTGCTTGCTTTGGGGTTAGTTTGCTGTTCTTTCTCCATTTCTTCCAAGTGGACAGTTAATTCCTGAATTTTTGCCTTTTCTTCTTTTCTGATATAGGCATTTAGGGCAATAAATTTCCCTCTTAGCACTGCCTTTGCTGCGTCCCATAGGTTTTGATATGTTGTGTTTTCGTTTTCATTCACCTCGAGATATTTACTAATTTCTCTTGCAATTTCTTCCTTGACCCACTCGTTGTTTAAGAGTGTGTTGTTGAGCCTCCACGTATTTGTGAAGTTTCTGGCATTCCGCCTATTATTGATTTCCAACTTCATTCCTTTATGATCCGAGAAAGTGTTGTGTATGATTTCAATCTTTTTAAATTTGTTAAGACTTGCTTTGTGACCCAGCATATGGTCTATCTTTGAGAATGATCCATGAGCACTTGAGAAAAAGGTGTATCCTGCTGTTGTGGGATGTAATGTTCTATAAATGTCTGTTAAGTCTAGCTCATTTATTGTAATATTCAAATTCTCTATTTCTTTATTGATCCTCTGTCTAGATGTTCTGTCCATTCATGAGAGCAGTGAATTGAAGTCTCCAACTATTATGGTATATGTGTCTATTTCCCTTTTCAGTGTTTGCAGTGTATTCCTCACGTATTTTGGGGCATTCTGGTTCGGTGCATAAATATTTATGATTGTTATGTCTTCTTGTTTAATTGTTCCTTTTATTAGTAGATAGTGTCCTTCTTTGTCTCTTTTAACTGTTTTACATTTGAAGTCTAATTTGTTGGATATTAGTATAGCTACTCCTGCTCTTTTCTGGTTGTTATTTGCATGAAATATCTTTTCCCAACTTTTTACTTTCAACCTATGTTTATCTTTGGGTCTAAGATGTGTTTCCTGTAGACAGCATATAGAAGGATCCTGTTTTTTAATCCATTCTGCCAATCTATGTTTTGATTGGGGAATTCAGTCCATTGACATTTAGTGTTATTACTGTTTGAATAATATTTTCCTTTACCATTTTGTCTTTTGTATTATATATATCATATCTGATTTTCCTTCTTTCTACACTCTTCTCCATACCTCTCTCTTCTGTCTTTTCATATCTGACTCTAGTGCTCCCTTTAGTATTTCTTGCAGAGCTGGTCTCTTGGTCACAAATTCTCTCAGTGACTTTTTGTCTGAAAATGTTTTAATTTCTCCCTCATTTTTGAAGGACAATTTTGCTGGATATAGAAGTCTTGGTTGGCAGTTTTTCTCTTTTAGTAATTTAAATATATCATCCCACTGTCTTCTAGCCTCCATGGTTTCTGCTGAGAAATCTACACATAGTCTTATTGGGTTTCCCTTGTATGTGATGGATTGTTTTTCTCTTGCTGCTTTCAAGATCCTCTCTTTCTCTTTCACCTCTGACATTCTAACTAGTAAGTGTCTTGGAGAACGCCTATTTGGGTCTATTCTCTTTGGGGTGCACTGCACTTCTTGGATCTGTAATTTTAGGTCTTTCATAAGAGTTGGGAAATTTTCAGTGATAATTTCTTCCATTAGTTTTTCTCCTCTTCCCTTCTCTTCTCTTTCTGGGACACCCACAATACGTATATTTGTGCACTTCATATTGTCATTCAGTTCCCTGATTTCCTGCTCAAATTTTTCCATTCTTTTCCCTATAGTTTCTGTTTCTTTTTGGAATTCAGATTTTCCATCCTCCTGTTCACTAATTCTAGCTTCTGTCTCTTTAAATCTATCATTGTAGGTATCCATTGTTTTTTCCATCTTTTCTACTTTGTCCTTCACTCCCATAAGTTCTGTGATTTGTTTTTTCAGATTTTCTATTTCTTCTTTTTGTTCAGCCCATGTCTTCTTCATGTCCTCCCTCAATTTATTGATCTGGTTTTTGAAGAGGTTTTCCATTTCTGTTCATATATTCAGCATTAGTTGTCTCAGCTCCTGTATCTCATTTGAACTATTGGTTTGTTCCTTTGACTGAGCCATATCTTCAATTTTCTGAGCGTGATCCATTATTTTTTGCTGGCGTCTGGGCATTTAATCAGATTTCCCTGGCTGTGGGACCCAGCAGGTTGAAAGATTTTTTTGTGAAATCTCTGGGCTCTGTTTTTCTTACCCTGCCCAGTAGGTGGCGCTAGTGGCACTCATCTGTCTGCGGGTCCCACCAGTAAAAGATGCTGTGGCTCTTTTAACTTTGGAAAACTCTCACTGTGGGGGAGGGTCGCCAGCTGAAGCGGCTTGGGGGAGTGCTGATCCAGATCTCCCAGCCGGCCTGGGAATCGGCGCATGGCGGGGGGGCACCGGCCACCGTGGCTTGGGGGAGTGCCGGTCCTAATGTCCCAGCCGGCCTGGAATGCCAAGTGTGGTGGGGGGGTGCCAGCCGCCGCTGCTTGGGGGAGTGCTTATCCAACTTTCCCAGCCAGACCAGGAAGCCACGTGTGTGGAAGGGACCCCGGTCGCCGGTCTCTGTGGCTTGGGGGACCTCTGATCCAATTCTCCCAGCCGGTCCGGGGGGCCGCACATGGGGGGAGCGCCAGCCACCATGGCTTGAGGAGACCGCCTGTCCAATTTTCCCAGCCGGCCCGGCTGGGAAAGGAGGGAGGGAGGGACTCCAGCCGCCAGCCACCCCGGCCCGGGGAAGCACGCGCCCCTTGGTGATCTCACCGCTGTGGATTCTCCCTGCCGGTTCAGCTGTTCCAGTATGGGGTATGCTGTCTTTTTGTCTCTGTCGTGGCTCCGGGAGCTGTTCTGTACCGTTTCTATTTCTTTAGTAGCTGTTCTGGAGGAGGAACTAAGACTCGCATGTCTTACTAATCCGCCATCTTCTCCGGAAGTCTCAAAGCTCTAGATTCTTGAGTAGCTTCAGACACTACTGCTTTTTTCAAAAAGAACTTTAAGGTTGAGATTAACTTGTTTGAAAATTAATTTCAATAACAGTAACATTGTGGATGCATATTACTGTAGCCCATTCTGTCACAAATGCTACAGAAGTTTTGAAAAACAAGTTGGAAACCTGTTAGTAAGCACTGCCCCAAAACAGTGTATCTCCAGCCAAATCCAAGAGGGTGAGAATAAAGATAGTAGATATTGCTCAAAAATTTTTTATCTTTCATAGATGGAAATAAGGCAATGAAAGAGATGATAATCACATAATAAAAAAAATAATGGAGATGTTATTGCTCCTTATGCATCATGGACTGCATCAATTGGGCCTCTTTGCTTTCTGACTTCTGGTTGGGCTCAGGCAGGGAGAGATACTAACAGGAGATCAGGAAATTTATTCTCCTGGTCTCCACCCTCCTGTGCCATAACTTGGCAGTGACTGCTTTCCTCTCCCAAAGACTTCAGCTCCTATTGGGTTCTCCTCTTCTATGACTATAGGTTCTCCTTGGGTTCTAGTGGCTGGTTACCCTTGCCTCCCCAGGTCTAGCTTTTATTGTTACTCACACACATAGGGCCCTTCACCACCCTTTATTGATATCCCTTAACTCTGGTCATATATTGCCCTCATTAAATTACTTAAATAACCTTTTCTGTAGTGGTAACTGCTTCCTTCCAGGAAACTGACTAATACATTTTCTTACTTGAAATGGTGCATAGCCAAATAAGTGCTTAATAAATCCTCTATTATTTTTATATGTACAACATGGTTATTACATTTAAATCAGATTTTGCCCAATTTCAATTCATGCACATTTTCATCTCAAGGTATTTCAGCACTGGTGAATTTCTAGTCTTTGTCTGAATTTACAAATCCAATTGTGAAGACTTTAAGGACCAACATAGGTGGATGTATTTCCAGATTCAAGATTGGATCTAAAAGAAATAGTAAAAACCTCATCCAAATCAATTCTGATCAGTGTCAAAATATTTTCATTGTAGCATGTGCTGGTTTGTAACTCTTATGTACCCCAGAAATGTCAGATTCTTCTAATCCAATCTTGTGCAGGTAGCTCTATTGAAGGTGGAACCTCGTCATTAGGTTGTTTCCATGGAGATGTGACCCACCCAATTTAAGGTAGGTCCTAATCCTTTTACTGGGGTCCTCTATGAAGAGAATAAAAGGCAGAAAACAGAGAACTCACAGCCAACACAGATAGTAGAGAGATGAAAAAAAGTGAAGAACACAGCAGAAGAGAGACAGTTGGAGACAGAAAATGCCCTAAGAGATGCTAAGCTAGGAGATGAAATCCAGAGTTTGCTCCAGAGAAGCTAAGAGAAGACCCAAAGATGCTTAGAGAGGGAAAACATCCCAGGAGAGGCAAGAAGGATCCACAGGAGTTGAGAGAGCCATTTTGGAAACTAACCCAGGAGAGAAGGACCAGCAGACATTGCCCTGTGCCTTCCCATGTGACAGACGAACCCTGTATATGATTGGCCTTTCTTGAGTGAAAGTATCCTCTTCTTGATGCCTTAATTTGGACATTTTCATGGCCTTGCAACTGTACATTTATAACCTAATAAATCACTTCTAAAAAAGCCAGTTCATTTCTGGTATATTGCATTCCAGCAGCATTAGCAAATCAAAACACAGCAGAATGTATCAAGCAACTTTTTCTGAGAATATTTGTTCATGACTGAGATCTGAAATTCTTTGAATTTTCATCTTATTAGTTTCTAGTATACATTCATTGTTATAAGATTTGTCTTTGGATTTCTGATATCTACGTTTATATGGGCGATAAAAAAGAGCTTCAACCTTAACCATGGCCCAAGTTTGGCCTTTTATTCTATGATGTCATGAAGGGTAGTGATGTGAGAAGTCTTCTCAGATATGGATTTCACAGACTAGGAAAATTATTTAGACTCTAGTAATAGACTCCTTCATTCACCATTATATATACAGAGTAAAACTAGTATTTTAAGAATAGTTGCTATGTCAGTAGAGCCATGTTTCTCAAAAATATTCTCTGGACAGAACTAGCACAGCATCATTTGAAGAGCTTTATAAAAATTCAGATTATCTTGTTCAAACACAGACCTACTGGAGCAAAGTAGCTGGGGGTATGAACTCATTAAATTGAATATTAACTTTGATATGATCCCCACATTATAATGCTGCATATGAAATTTGAGAACCACTGCAATAATAAACCACAATGAAAGACCTTTTCTGGGTGGGGTGGTCTTGAACTAGATTTAAGTAACTGTAAAGGAAAGGTTGATCTATAATGCTGAAGTTGGAAATAAAAGAGAACAAAAAATTTTGGAATGACAATTTTGATATAATTTGTTATGATTTAAGGATAAGTTGCCAAATTTTAAATCAGCAATTATTTAATTAGGAGATGCCTGGAGTTCTGTAACAAGTATAATCATCATGGGGTTAATGACCTTTGCCTCTCCACTTCCTCACCATGACACAGCACTTTCTAATTGCTGTTATTTTTACATGTGCCTAAGCTTTACTGATAGTTTGATAGCTTGTGATCTCCTTGAAAGCAATAACCGTGTCTTTAGCATTTTGTATGCTTTCCAGACCTTAGCAGAGTATCTGACCAACAGAACGAGTATAATAGATATTTATTTAATTAATTATGTGTGGAGAATATCATCTTTTGGGGTAAGATGAAATCTGTATATATATATAGACAGAGAGAGAGATAATAATGTTTAAACTATAATAAAAGATTCATTAATGAAAAGCTAAACAATGTGACATAGAATTCACAGAGAGAATGCTTCATGGGCTCAAGAATAGTCATATTGTCATTAAACCATTCAAGCAAAAAAAAGTCAACTTTGAACTGAACCTAGGAGTTTACAGGATATTTGGCTAACAGAAGACCCATATAATATACCACTACTTGGTATATACCCAGAAGAGATTAAAGCAGCGTCACGAACAGACATTTGCACACCAATGTTCATAGCAGTATTATTAACAATTGCCAAAGGATAGGAACAACTCAAGTGTCCAACAATAAGCAAGTGGATAAACAAAATGTGGTGTATACATACGACAGAATATTATGCAACAATAAGAAGAAATAGAGGTCCTGAAGCATATGACAACATGGATGAAACTTGAGGACATAATGCTGAGTGAAATAAGCCAGGCACATAAGGATAGATACTGTATGATTTCACTAGTATGAACTCCCCGAAAAATGTAAACTCAGAGTCTTAAAGAGTCTAAAAGTTAGAATATAGGGGACCTACAGAAAAACAGGAGTTAGAGAAGGGGGGATGGTTACTTAATATGTACAGAATTGTTAGCAAAATTGAACTTAAAAGTATGGGAATGGATAGAGGTGATGGCAGTTCATTAGTGGATTTGTGAGTAATATTGGCATATTGAAGGTGAATATGATTGATAGGGTTTGTTTAGAGCTATGTACATAATCAATTAGAACCACAAATATAAATAAAATCTTGCATGAACTATTTCAAAGGTATGAAACTTGTACAAAGATTTAATAATAGAGGGGTATATGGGAAAACTATTTATTGCACGCTATACGACTATATTTAACAGGAATACATCAGTAGTACCACAATAATACTAGGGGTAAATAATTGGGGGTGGGGGGTGGACAAGAGTTAAGGGGAGTTTTGAATTTTTTCTTTGGTGTGGGTGTGTCTGTCATTTTTCTCTTTGGAGCAATGAAACTTGTCTGAAATTGAAAGTGGTGATGATTGTACAACTAAGTGAGGATACTGTGAAACACTTTATTTTGGATAGAATATATGCTATATGAGTATAAATCAACAAAATCTTCAGATTCTAAATAAATAAGTAAACAGAAAGATTCATGTGCTAGAAAAAAATGTGGAAAGAGAGGTATACTTATTCAGTGTTGGTATGGTAGAAGAACGGGGCAGCCCCTCCAGAGGACAATATAGAGGATCTACAGGAGGCTAAATATAGGGTCGCCATACAATTAGGTGGGAATATGCTCAAAAGAAATGAAAGTAAGGGCTTGAAGAGGCATTGCACACTGGTGTTTCTGGTGATATTATTCATGCTATCCAATGGTTGGAGGTGGCAAAAGGGTACATTGACTGAGAAGCAGAAGGGCGAACTGTGGTATATACGTGTGATGGAATATTGTGTGGCTACAGAAAGGGACGAAGTCATGAGGCATGCAATGAGGTGAATGAACCATGAGGATAGCATGTTGAACAAAATAAGCCAGAAACAAAAGGACAAATACTGTATGGTCTCATTTAGAAAATTGTAAGTAAATTGGGGCCATATTGTAAGCTCTTATAGTAGTCACATACATTCCTGAGTTTTAACTTTTATTTCTAAATTCTGAGATGCTGTGCTGTATGTGTATAATCTGTATTTTCTTGGAATTTTGGGTACCTGTGTGACACGTAATACTCAGCCAGAGTTCTGCAGCTCTGAAAGTCAGCATTCCTACATACAGTAACTGTTAAAGAAATTGTAAAGGAGATCAAGTTTCAATTAGAGATAAGAATGAAGCCTGTCTGGTTGGGCTTGAGGTAAATCACAATACAGGGTAAAGGATGAAATTGTATTGTCTGTATCTTAGAACTTCACCTACTGTAGGAGACCAAAGGAAGAGAGGTGTATTTTGTCCAAAACTTAAAATTTTCTGTAGCATACAATCTAACTTAACCTGTCTGACCAGTTCAGTTAAACAACCTGAACATATGGACCCTAGAATTGGGAACGAGGTCTCGCGATTCTGTAAAGATTAATGTAAAATCTGGGTATACTCCAGATAGATCTGACAGATAATTAAAAAGTACTGGCAGAGTTATTTGAGGGACTGGAGGAAAAATACGGAACTATTTAACTTTCCCACCTGGGAAATCCCCGATACTCTCTCAAACATTAGGGACCCTTGATTGAGGCTTGCTCTTAGGAAACTTACACTGTAATGGAGAAGATAAGCCTACCTATAATAATGCCTAAGAATTTTTTCCAGAGAACCTCTTTTTTTGCTCAGATGTGGCCTCTCTCTCTCTCTCTCTCTAAGCTCAACTCTTCAAGTAAAATCATTACCCTCTCATGTATGTGGGACATGATATCCAGGATAAAAGTCTCCCTGGCTATTTGAGTCATTACTCCTAGGGATGAGCCTGGCCCTGGCACAGTGTGGTTGACAATGCCTACCTGACCAGATAGGGGAAAAGTAATGTAACAATGTAAGGTATCAGTGGCTAAGAGATTTCAAATAAATTTGGGAAGATATTCTGGAGGTTACTCTTATGCAAGCATCAGCTTTATTGTAAATTGCCATGGTATGCCAAACCCCAGCCGACAGTATTCCTATAAAGCTTAAAGAATACCCAGGGCTCTATCTGAGCTTCTGTAAAAGTTTTACTCATTGAGTTTATTTTCAGAAACCTACAACATCCAGGTAGTTCCTAGGCCAGGTAAGCCCTGAAACCCAGTTAGCAGTCTCCCCAAGAACATCAACCAGTTGCATCTCCCTACCCACTAATGTCAATACCCCTTTTCAACGTGAAGAAGTTAGAATAGCCATTGCCCAAATATCCCTAAACAGTGAGAAGACTCAAAGGAGAAGAAGGAGTTGTATCAGAGAAGATAGGATTTAACAAATGATTATGACTAATGAGTCATTATATTTATATTCTTTTTAGTTTCCAGTGTCTTAGAGCAGCTAGAAGAAAACACCTGAAATGGCAGAACTGTAACCCATGCTGTACTTTGAAATTTGTTCTAAAACTACTTGTTAAAAGGTACTGGGAAATTTATCACTGTTTTGTACGTATGCTATATTTCATAATTAAAGAATGTTAAAGAAAAAAGAAGAGCTATATGTAAGTGGATGAAGATTCTGGTTCCATGTAAGTCAAAGATCATGAACTCATGGGTTCACAAACAATATTGGTGAATAACTTGACAAGATGTAGGACTGAAGAGGAGAAAGAGAGTTGAGCAAGTGTCAGTTGAACCTCTCAGGGTTTGGAGAGTTCAAATGAACAGTCTGAGAAGTCAGGTTTGATTTGGTAAATAACTGGCAGTGACTGTAAGTGTGGGGGGAGGGGAGGGGAGTTGAGGAATATTTGCTCATCCTCTTGATGTGAGAGCTGTAGGGCTTGGAGGGAAGAGGGGAAATAACATTTTACGTATTATAGGCTTCAGGGTACATGGGTGGTTGGTTCAGGGGTAGAATGCGCGCCTTCCATGCCGGAGACCTGGGTTCAATTCCTGGACCATGCACCCCCCCACCCCCAAAAATATTATAGGCAGCATGGTCTATTTCAGCTGAGGCCATAGGAATATCAAAGACCCAATATTTCTTCATGTCTTCTATATCATTGTGGGTCCTGGAGCAAAAGTGCGACTGGGGACTGGGTCTGGGGTCTAGAAATCATATGGATAAATAGAGATAATGTGAATCACTTCTTTGGAAATTCCTACTTTCCCTTTCTAAACCCCCACAAACCACATGTTCTAGTTTGCTAGCTGCCGGAATGCAATATACCAGAAACGGAATGGCTTTTAAAAGAGGGAATTTAATGAGTTGCTAGTTTACAGTTCTAAGGCCGAGAAAATGTCCCAATTAAAACAAGTCTATAGAAATGTCCAATCTAAGGCATCCAGGGAAAGATACCTTGGTTCAAGAAGGCCGATGAAGTTCAGGGTTTCTTTCTCAAGTGAAAGGGCACATGGGGAACACAGTGTTTCTCTCTCATCTGGAAAGGTACATGGTAAACATGGTCAGAGTGCCTCTCTCATCTGGAAGGGCACATGGCGAGCACAGCAACATCTGCTAGCTTCTTCTACTGGCTCCCTGTTTTATGAAGCTCCCCAGGAGGTGTTTTCCTTCTTCATCTCCAAAGATCACTGGCTGGTGGACTCTGCTTCTCATGGCTATGTCGTTCTGCTCTGCTCTCTCTGAATCTCCATTCTCCAAAATGTTTCCTCTTTTAAAGGACTCCAGAAACTAATCAAGACCCACCCAAATGGGTGGAAACACGCCTCCAGATAATCCAGTATAACAACCACTCTTGATTAAATCACGTCTCCAGGGAGATGCTCTAATTACAGTTTCAAACATCCAATACTGAATAGGGATTAGAAGAAATGGCCGCCTTTACAAAATAGGACTAGGATTAAAACATGGCTTTTCTAGAGGAAATACATCATTTCAAACCAGCACACCACAATTCTCTTTGGACAAAGAATTCTGCAGAGAATGATTTGAAAATAAATACAAAAACCTAAAAACCTTTATTATTTGGAGAGATGTACAGGGAGATCTTTTCTGTCCAAATACATATCTCTATTTTATTTTAATCTCATGAATGAAATGTGCTAAGACAGTTGCACAGAGTAAAATGACAGTGTTAAAATCATGATATTTTCTCTTCATAAGTCCAGTCTCATGAGTAATTTAAGCCTGACTAAATGGCAAACGCATTCTCTTGCTGGAGAAGACCAAAAGCATCACACATTTGGAACAGGAATGCAAGTTATAGAGCAAGATATGCTACAGTGAGGGTGGGTGACATTAAGAAAAATAGCAAATAATATCACAGTGGACATGCTAAACTAGCAAAATGTGACTCCCCTTCTTTTGAACATTCTGGCTCCCACTCACATTCCCACTGCACCTGCTGAGCTCAACTCCCAAGTCAGGCCCAAGACATTCTGTTAAAACTATTTCAGAACAGACAGCATACCCCACAGGTGTACCACAATGCTGCATGCATGTCTGACTGATGGCAACCACTGAAATCACAATGCACCTGCATTTCAACGGTAGAGATGGAGGAAAATGCTGCTATTTCTTAAAGGAAGAAAATAAACATAAACATGTCATCAACCCAAACTATGAGCAAGATGAAAAATCAAGGGAAGGAGCCTTCTAGGTCTATGCAGATACTAACTCTTCAAATATCTCTGAGGTCACAGAGATCCTTTCATTCCGACTCACAGTGATATCTGATGACAGAAGTTTCCTGGAATTCAGGCAATTTAGGGAACAATCAACCAGACAATACGGGGGTGCTGATGACGAGATGCCTGCTGCTGAGATAATGCCCAGCTGTGACTTTATTTCCCTCTGTTTGGATAATATAGTTCGTTCTTACTGCATTAACTGAAATTGACTGCCAAATAAATGGCCAGTATGAAAGAACACATGCTGAAAAGTCAACAACTCTGGACCCATATTGAGATCACTGTAGCAACGGAACATATTTCCAAATAGTCAGAATAAAATAGCAGTTAGTCGAGGAGAGAAGATTGGGTCTTGCCAGACTGTGGCATCATCTCACACGAACACAGAACTGTGGGGATGAGGGCAGGAATGAAACTTTCATTGCAAAAGTATGAATTTCTCGGAACTGTCAAATGGTAAGCATAATGCACGCCCCACTGCAGCCACCAATTTTTCAGTAGCTTCCAAGCATTTCTGTTTTTCTCCCCTCTGTTCATTTTCAGCTTATACAAAATAAAAAATAAGCAAATTCATTTCATTTTTATAAATCCCAATATTAGTCAACATACAGATTCCTCAGGAAATGTGTTTGGTTCATAAATGAAGAGTTTTCCTTCTTAACATGGATGGACGTGATTACAGAAACTGTCCAGTGTTTTTACGGCCTTATTTTAGTGATTATTACATAGCTAATTCCTGCAACGGAGTTTTATTTTGTTTTAATATGTTATTTCTGCCATGCCAAGGTTTCAGGTCAGGTGGATGCTGTGTGGAATTTAGGCAGAGATAGGGATGAAAAATTCAGGCCTTGCAATGATTTTTCACTTCATGAATTACATCTATGTCTAAAGCATATCTGATAGCATTAGCAAGGAAGATCCGTACACCAAAGCCTGGCTACCTATATCTTATCTTTAATGTGAGCAAAATGATGGAGGAACCTAAGCTTAGGACACCTTTCTACTAATCCCTCCTTGCATCAACTCCTCCAACTTCAACCCCTCTCTAGTATTCATGTTTCAACCACAGTTTCCAACGAGACATAACTTCTAAGCATTCCACATATGGCAACAATGTCATGCTTTTCAACCACGGAAAGCTTTCTTCCCTGAAGGCTGTGGAATATAAAAAAATAAAACGTGAACAAGAAGCAGAGATATTGAGTCTCTATGCTGTCACTCAAATATTTTTCACACATCCCTAGCTAACCCTGTATTCAAAATTCTCTGCTAGAGAAGTGTAAATTCCCTACGTAAAATGAAAGCCAGAAAAAACATTTAGAATTTCAGAACCGGATTTGAAAATCTAGACTTTACATGTATGAACTGATATAATCTACCTACAAAGGAGCTGGTTAAGGGCTCATCAAAAGCAAAAGAACCACAGTGTAAAGTAAAGGGACGGCAGCGAGCATCTTCCTCTCTGAAGCATGACTAAAATATGCCTCACCGCCTCCAACCCTGTCTTCCGCAGAACAGTTAAACTCCTGGAGTTCACACATTAACACGAGTCTGAAGGAGAAGGGAAGAGGATAAACATGTGACAGGGATGGGTCCACTTCCTCTCCTACAGCATCACTCGAGTGCTTCCTGGGCGGTCACAGACTACAGCTGGCTCACCTGCAGCCTTGCTATTGAGATGGGGGTTGGGGGGGGGGGGACCGACAGCCATTCTTTTCTTCTGAAGGGACCCACACTCTTGGCAAGCTGCAGTCTATTTGACTATAAACTAGATTCATTCTTCTCTATGTCTAACACCTAGACAATTTTATAGTGATATCTTTTAAATTCTTAAAGCCATTTTTACAAACAACAATGTTATAACTCTGTCACATCAGTGATGGCAGTTTCCTGCTGGGCTCTTTTAATTCTTTTTCTCGTTATTTCATTTCTTTGACACTTGATTGGTGCTTTCAACCTCTGCCCCCTGATCCAGTGAGGGTGCACTGGAGCTGAAGACTCTGCTTTGTAATACAAGATGTCCTGCTCCAGCTGTTGAGGCTACCAACAGGAGGCTTTAGGAATCAAAGAAACCTACTCATGCCTAATAGATGGTTATGAACAGCTGATTCCCAGAGAGAAAGCTGGGCCACCTCAAGCCAGAGTAATTTATTAAAAGAAAGACGTGGTGTGTCAGCCAGGATAAGGGTAATAGTAAAGATAAAAGGGATTCTCATGACTAAGCAGAGCAGGTACCTACTAAAGCATTGGGGAAAGCCCAAAAGACAGATTAAGAAACAAAACGGGCTAGAGCACCACAAAGAAAAACAGGTTATTCCCCACTGCATGTTGCTGAAATAATGCTAGAGTAAAAGATTCTCCACAATAAAATAGGGCTGAAAGGGAATGATATAAAGAGGATTTTACTCATTCTTTCTGCTCCAGCATTTATTCTTTTTTTCCCCCTTAGAAACCATCATGAAGGTATGATAATTATTTCTCTGCCTTTTTTTTTTCAGTTGTCTTCAGTTTTCTTAGTAGGAAGGGCCAAAAATTATTAAAAGAAATGCGAAAGTTTTTTGCTCAGATAGTGTTTTAGTTTGTTAAAGCAGCTGGAATGCAATATGCCAGAAACAGAATGGCTTTTAAAAGGGAAATTTATTAAGTTGAAAGTTTACAGTTCTACAGCAGTGAAAATGTCCAAATTAATGCATCCAAAGAAAGATACTTTAACTCCAAAGAAAGAAATGATGACAGTCAGGGTTTTTCTTTCAGCTGGGAAGTCACATGGTGACATCTGCTAGCCTTCTCTCCTCATTTCATAAGGCTTCCTGTGGGGTGTTTTCTTTCTGCATCTCCAAAATCTCTGGCTGTGTGGGTTTTAAAGCTTTTTGCAGAATGGCTCCATCTTAAAGGACTCCAGTAAGGGACCCCACCTTGAATGGGTGGAGACACATCTCCATGTAAACCAATTAATCAAAAGTTACCACCCACAAGTGGGTGGGTCATATCTCCATGGAAACAATAAAAAAGATACCACCCAGCAATACTAAATGAAGATTAAAGAACAAGGCTTTTCTGGGGTACAGAACAGTTTCAAACTGGCACAGAGAGCATTGCATTATTTTAGCTATATATATATATTATTCACTTTAAAACATTTATAAACAGTAAAACTCTTGTTTTGTTGGTGTATTTCTAATAATTTGACAAATGTGTGCAGTTGAGTAACCATCACCACAGTCAAAATGCAAAAGAATTTCATCAACTCCCAAATTTCTCTTGTGCTGCCCATTTACAATCAACTCCCGCTCCAGCCCTTGGCAAACTATGATATATATATATTTATGCTCCTATAATTTTGCCTTTTCCAGAATGTCATAAAAATGAATTGTATAGCCTATCCCTTTTTCAAACTAGCAACTTTCATTTAACACACTGCATTTGAGATTCATTATGTTGTTTAGCATATCAAAATTCTTAATTTCCATTGCATGGATGTACCACAGTTAGTTTATCCATTCACCAACTGAAAGACATTTGAACTGCTTCCAAATTTTGGCAGTTATGAATAAAACCCCTATAAACATGTGCGTAGTGATTTTTGTGTGGAAATAAATTTTTCATTTCTCTGGATGATTACTTAGGAGTGATATTGTTGCATTATATGCTAAGTATATGCTGGATTTTATAAGAAACTTCTAAACTGCTTTCCAAGGTAGATATGCCATTCTGCATTTCCACCAATAATGTCTGAGAATTGCAGCAGCATCTTCAGAACTTGTTACTGTCTGATTTTGTTTTGTTGTTGAGCATATTTTTAAGTGCTTTTTGTCATTCATTTATTTTCTTTGGTGAATTGTTTGTTCAAAACCTTTGCCCATTTTAAATTGAGACTTTTGTTTTATTATTATTGAGTTCTGAGAGCTCTTTATATATTCTGGATACAAGTTCTTTATCAAATATCTGTTTTGCAAATATTTTCACCTAGTCTGTGGCTTGACATTTCATTCTCTTAATAGTGACTTTCAAAGAGTAGAAATTCTTATTTTGATGAAATAGAATTCATTAATATTTCCATTAATTGATTTTGCTTAGTTGTTATATCTATGAAATCTCTGTGTAACCTAAGGTCTCTATAATTTTCTCCAATGTTTTCATATAAAATTTTTATACTTTAAAATTCTACATTTAGGCCAATGATCTCTTCTGGGCTCATTTGTGTATTCAGTGAAATGTACAGATTAAGATTTATTTTTTGTACATATGGATGTTGAAATGTTCCAGCATTAACCTTTCTCCACTGATTGCCTTTGTATCTTTGTTAAATACCAGTTGACCATATATGTGAGAATTCTATTTCTGTATTCCCTATTCTGTTCCATTAGTCTAGGTATCTAATCTTTTGGTATACTTCACTGTCTTAATAACTGTAGCAAGATAGAAAGTCTTGAAATCAGGTAGACAGAGACCTCCAACTTTGTTCTACTTTCAAAATAACTTTGGCTATTCTATTTCTTGGACTTTCCATATCAGTTTTACAATCAGGTTGTTGATGACTTCAAAAAATCCCACTACAATTTGGTTGGAATTGGAGAAAAATGATACCTTAACAATAGAGTGTCTTCCAACCCATGAAATTGGTATGTTTCTCTATTTATTTAGGCCTTCTTTTGATTTCTAGTGAGCCTTCCAACCCATGAACATGGATTATTATGATTTCATTTTTCAGGGTTTTGCAGTTTTCTGTATACAGATCCAATAGATATTTTGATAGATTTCTACCTAAATTTTTCATGTGTTTCGGTGCTATTGTAAAAGCAATACTGATTGCTTCATTTCAATGTCCAGATTTTAGTACTAGCATACAAAAATAAAATAGATTTTTGTATATTCTTTAACTTTGTTAAAATCAACTGTTAGTTCTAATTTATTTATTGTAGATTTCTTGGGATTTTCTATATAGACAAACATGTTGTCTGCAAAAAAGAGAGCTTTAATTCCCTGATGGGACATTCTTGCATTTCATCTTCACACTTAGTAGGTTGTTAGCTGTAGATTTCTTAGTAGATGCCCTTAGTCAGCAAGAGGTACTTCCCTTCTATTCCTAGTTTCTTGAGATTTATTAATTTTTAAATTGTGAATGGATGCTGGGTTTTATCAAATGCATTTTCTGCATTTATTGAGATGATATGTTTTTATTTCTTTAGTCTTATATGTTAAATTACAATGTTTGATTTACGAGTAATGAAACAACCTTACATTCCAGGGATAAAGCACATTTTTTCATTATAGATTCCTTTTAATATATTGATGGATTCAGCTTGCTATTATTTTGTTAGGGATTTTTGTGACTGTATTCATGTGTAAGTCTGCAGTTTTCTTGTTTTGTGATGTCTCTGACTGATTTTGGTATTAGAGTAATGCTAGCCTCATAAAAATGAATTGGAGAGTGGTCCCTTCTCTTTTATGCTTTTGGAAGATTTATGTAGATTGGTAGTATGTGGAGTGTTGCCATTTAAAGTTTGGTAGTATGTGGAGTGCTGGCATTCAAACCTGGAGTTTTCTTTTTCTTTTGGAAAATTTTAACCATGAATTAAGTATTTTAATATTTATAGTACTATTCAAGCTATCATTATCTTCTTGAGTTTTCTTTGTAGGGGTTTCTTTTAAATGATTGCCTGATTCATCTAGGTTTTGAATTTGTGGGTATAACATTGTTTAGAATATTCCCCTCTATTTTCCTTTTCCAAATTATTTTTTTTGTATGCTGTATGGCAGGGTCACATTTCATTCGTTTTCTATGCGAGTATTCCGTTATTGCAGCACCATTTGTTGAATTTGTTTGTTTGTTTGTTTGTTTTTGTTGATTCTCTGTTGTTTGGAAAGTGCATGGGCCGGGAATCGAACTCAGGTCTCCTGCATGGAAGGCAAGAATTGTACCACTCACCTACCCTCGCATCCCTAAAATTTTTTATTGAAAAATCTCTACACACATATTTTCTACACATAGGCACAATCAGTGGCTCACAATATCATCACAGAGTTGTGTATTCATCACCATGATCATGTTTTAGAACATTTGCATCACTCTAGAAAAAGAAATAAAAAGAAAAAAAAATTCATACATGCCACCCCCCTTACCCCTCCCTCTCATTGACCAATAGTATTTCCATCTACCTGATTTATTTTAATAAAGTTTGTTCCCCCTATTATTTGTTTATTTTTTATCCATATTTTTTACTCATTTATCCATTCTGGATATAAGGAGCAACAGACACAAGGTTCTCACAATCACACAGTCACATTTTAAACATTATATCGTTATGCAATCATCTTCAAGAATCTAGGCTACTGGAACACAGCTCAACAGTTTCAGGCACTTCTCTCTAGCCACTCCAGTACACCATAAACTAAAAAGGGATATCTATATAATGCATAAGAACAATCTCCAGGATAACCTCTTGACTCCGTTTGAAATCTCTCAGCCACTGAAACTTTATTTGTCTCATTTCTCTCTTCCCTCTTGTGGTCAAGAAGGATTTCCCACTTTCTTAATGCCAGGTCCTGGCTTATCCCTGACTTTCTGTCTCATATTGTCAGGGAGATTTATACCCCTGGGAGTCATGTCCCATGTAGGAGGGAAGGCAGTGAGTTCTCATGCTGAACTGGCTTAGAGAGAGAGGCCACATCTGAGCAACAAAAGAGGTTATGGGGGTGACTCTTAGGCCTAATTTTTAGTAGGCTTAGCCTATCCTTTGCAGGAATAAGTTTCATAGGGGCAAACCCCAAAATTGAGGGCTCAGCCTATTGATTTGGTTGTCCCCACTGCTTGAGAAAATGTCAGAAATTTTCCAAATGCGGAAGTCTAATATTTTCTCCTTTCTCCCCATTCCCCCAAGGGAACTTTGCAAATAATTCTTTATTCACTGCCCAAATCACTTTAGGATTTATCAGGGCATCATACTAACCTGGACAAACCAACATGTACTTACGATTTTCAACGAAACTGACCATACAAGTTAGATTAGGAAATGCACTACCCCAAATATAAATTTTGCACCAAATAAAGATATCTCCCTTTAGTCTCACCCAGAAGTCAAGGTTTTAAAATATGGACGATTTTACCCTTTACCCAGTGTTCTGATATACCTTAGTCCTATCCAGATCAGCTCCATTCATATCCCTACTTGAAGTCTGATCCCTTTTTCAACTTTTTAAACTGTTCCTGTATAGGGTACTACTGACTTTCATAGCTTCAGAGCTCTAACTCTTGAGTCTCAGGTGCCACTCAAGTACTCAAAGTTTCTGGGAAACACAATGTTATATACAAACAGCTCAGGATCTCAGAATTTAGAATTAACAGTTATACCTCATGAATATATGTGACTGCTTTAAGAGCTTACAATCTAGGACCCTATACAATAAGCCCCAACCAAACTCATACTCTCGACTTCAGTTCACTGAAATTTTTTTATTATAGTTAGTCCATATGATTGAGGCATGATAACATTTGTTTTTTTATCCAACATACAGCTCTTAAGGGTCATTCACCTAGTTGCATGCCTCACAACTTCATTCCTTTTTGTGGCCACTCAGTAGTCCATTGTATGTATACACCATCATTCCCCTTTCCATTCCTCAACGGTTTTACCCTTAGGCCACCTCCATCCATTGTGGATTGGGAACATTGCCACCATAAACACCAGTGTGCAAATGTACATTCATGTCCCTACACTTAGTTCTTCCAGGTATACACTGAGCAATGGGGTTTCAGGATCATATGGTGTTCTAGTTTGCTAGCTGCCGGAATGCCACACACCAGAGACGGATTGGCTTTTAATAAAAGGGGATTTATTTTGTTAGTTCTTCAGAGGAAAGGCAGCTAACTTTCATCTGAGGTTCTTGCTTACGTGGGAAGGCAAAGGATGGTCTCTGCTGGCCTTCTCTCCAGGCCTCTCGGTTCCAACAACTTTCTCCGGGGGGATTTCTCTCTGCATCTCCAAAGGCCTGGGTTGAGCTGCCAGTGCTGAGATGAGGTATACCAAGCTGCTTCGGCTGTGCTATGTTGCGTTCTCTCATTTAAGCACCGGCCAATTAAGTCAAACGTTATTCATTGCAGCAGGCATGTCTCCTAGCCGACTGAAGATGTAATGAGCAACAGATGAGGTCCGCGTACCATTGGCTCACGTCCACAGCAACAAAACTAGGTACATTCACCTGGCCAAGTTGACAACTGAATCTAACTACAACATATGGCAACCCCACCCCTAGCCTCCTGTGGAAGCACCACACTGCCCTCCAGGGAGTTGCACCTCTCATTTCCTTACTGACAGTGAATAGGAACATCTCTTCTACACATTTTCTCTGGCACTTCTCCCTGTTAATTTTTAAGTAGTTTTATTCACACATCATACAGGCCAGACTAAGTGTATAGATGTGCCTTTGCCACCATACACTATCTGAAGATATTGCATTTTCTTCCACAAAGAGTCCATACACCTTTCCCAATCTCCCCACCTGTTCACATTTAGTTTTGCAATAATGCCTTTGTTATTTTCAGTGGAAGCATATTACAATGTTACTGTTGACTATTGACCCCAGCTTACATTGATTGCCCTTTTTCCCATATACCATCTATTTTCAACACCCTGTGATATTGACATTCACTTGTTCTCCCTCATGCACAAATATTTTTAAATTTGTACATTTAATCACTATTATTGTACACTCTAGGAATTCCTAAATTATACAGTTTCAGTTTTACCCTCTCTCTTTCCCTATTTTCCATTTAATGTCTTTAGTGATGTCTCTACTTTTATTCCTGATATTGGTAACTTGTATCTTCTCTCATTTTTCCTAGTCAATTTGGCTAGAAGCTTATTAATTTTATTGATCTTTTCAAAGGATAAGTTAGATTTCATTGATTTTCTGTATTGCCTTTCAGTTTTCAATTTCATTGATTTCTGCTAATATGTTTATTATTTCCTTCCTTCTTTCTTGCTTTGGGTTTAATTTATTTTTTTCTAGTTTCTTAAGATCGAAGCCTAGATCATTTATTGAGAGCATTCTTCTTTTCTGATACAAGCTATAAGTGCTATGAATTTACTGCTGAGCACTGTTTTGTTGTATCTCACAACATTTGATATGCTGAATTTTCATTTTCATTCCATTCAAAATATTTTTGAATTTTCCTTGTGACTTCTTCTTTAAATCATATTTCACAATTCTAAATATTTAATGATTTTCCAAATATCTTCCTGTTACTGATTTCTATTTTAATTCCATTATGGCCAGAGAACATGTCTTGTATGATTACAATTCTTTTAAAGTTGTTAAGGTTTGTTTTATGACTTAATATATGATCTATATTGGTGTTTATTACTTGTGCATTTGAAAAGAATTCGTATTCTGTTATTGCTGGATTGTTTATTCTCTCTGTGCTATTGTATGGTTAGTTTTCTATTGATTAAGTGGTGTGTTGAATTCTCTAACTACAATTATGATCTATTTATTTATCCTTCCAGTTATATCAATATTTGCTTCATGTACTTTGAAATTCTTTTTTGTCCATGCAAATTTAGAATTATGTCCTTTTGGTGTGTCAGACTTTTGCCATTGTATTCTCCCTTAAGCCTAATATTATTATCCTGACTTCTACTTGTCATATATATTTTAAAGATTTTAAATTGAGAGAAATGGTCTTTTACATTTACTCCAGTATTTTTTACTTCTGTTGTACTTGTTTCATTCTTGAAATTCCACTTTTCCCTCTGAGGTCATTTCACGATTGACTGAAGAGCTTCTCTTAGCATTTTTTTTAGCGCATATCCACTGGTTGACAAATTCTCTTTATTTTCCTCATATGAAAATGCCCTTCTTCCCCTTCAGGCTTGAAGGGTATTTCCACTGCAAATAGAAATTTCAGTGGCCAATTCTTTTTTCTCAATAATTTAACCATATTGATGCACTATATACTGGTCTTCATGGTTTCTGATGAGAAATCTGTGGTTATTTGAATTGTTTCCTTATATATAATACGTATTATTTTTCTAGCTGCTTTCAAGACTTTTTTCTTTAGTTTGACTATTCCTCAGTTTAATTATTATGTGCCCTGGTGAAGTTTTCTTTTTTTTTTGAGTTTATACTGTTTGGTTTGCTGAGTTTCTTGAATATGAAAATGTATGTCTTTTACCAAATATGAGAAGCTTTCAGCCAGTTTTTATTCAAATATATTTTTCTGAACCAATCTCTTTTGTCTCTTCTGAGACTCCAATGACATGAATATTAGAAATTTTGATATATTTTCCATGGGTACCTGAGGATATGTTCATTAAAAAAAAAGTCATTCTAGTATTTTATCTCTTCACAAAGAATAACTGAAGGAGTTGATGAGGCCATCATTTTCCCATTGGCCAAAGCTGCTGTGGGATTCCTCTGTTGGAATGACAAAGTTGGGGCACAGAATTTTAAATAATTGAATGCTGCAAGGTATTTTCTTTTGCTTTTGGAGAAATTTTTAAGGCTTACTGGGAGTAGGTTTGGTAGATAAGGCAGGAAATCAGGCAGGATAGCAATAACTGAAATTAACAGTAACCCATGAGGATAAAATATTTTCATTTTTCTGTGATCCTCACGTTATTTAAAAAAAAATGTTTTTGCAATAGCAGCACCAGTGTAAAAAGTTGTGTGGGCCTCCTAAGTGACAAATTCAGAGAGCTGAAACAAATGCATATACAAAGACTGGTAATTGTTAAAAATCAAAAGCTTTTCTTTTGAGTTATGCCTCATTCTCTTTGCCTTCTTTTTAAATGTGGATTTTTGCCTTTATTATTAATTTTTATTTATAACACTGTATATGCACCAAGCAAAACTCCATTTGCCCCTTCCTCATTTCCTGTAAACCTCTAATCTATTATCTGTCTCTGCAAATTTGATATTTCTGGACATTGCATATAAAGTGACATTGTAAAATATTTGTCCTTACGTGCTTTTCTTATTTCACCCTCAACATGATTTCAAGGTTCATCCACGTTGCAGCATGTTTCATAACTTTATTCCTTCTTATGGTTGATTAATACTCCATTGTGTGTAAGTTCTGCATTTTATTTATCCATTCATTTGTCGATGAACACTTGGATTATTTACACCTTTTGGCTATTGTGAATAATGCTGCTATGGACATTTGTGAACAAGTATCTGCTTGAGACACTGTTTTCACTTCCTTTTGGTATGCCTAGAAGTAGAATTGTCAGATCATCTGTTAATTCTGTATTTAATTCTTTGAGGAACTGCCATATTGTTTCTACTGTGGCTGCCCCATTTTACATTCCCACCAATAATGCACTAGAATTCCAATTTCTCTATATGATCTCTAACTTTGTTGTTTTCCATGTTTAAAAAAAATAACAGCCACGCTTGTGGGTGTGAAGTGTATATTTGTAGGTTTGATTTGCATCTTCCTAATGGCTAATGATTTTGAGTATCTTTTCATGTGCTTATTGGCTATTTGTTTATCCTTTTTAGAAAAATATCTGTCCAAGTTCTTTGTTCATTTTAAAAATAGGGTTGTTTTTCTTTTTGTTGTGTTGTAAATTTTCTTTATATGTTCTGTATATTAAGTCCTTATCCAATATATGGTTTGCGACTATTTTCTCCCATTTGTTTTTACTCCAGTCTTTTTTCTCTCTGTTCTTCAGAGGGAATTGATCTGTTTTCAAGTTCAGTGAGTCTATCCTCTGTTAATCCATTCTTTTATTGAGCATATACACTGACTTTTTCCTTCAAATATTTTTTCCGTTCTAAAATTTCCAGTTGGCTCTGTAATATAATTTCTATTTTTCTGTTCATAACTTCTATTTTCCCTTGTTTTCAGTGTGTTTTCCATAATTATGATAGCAGCTTTAAAGTCTTTGTCTAATAATTCTGATATCTGGATTATCTCAGGGTTACTGTTTATTGTTTGTCTTTTCCCCTGAGAATTATGAAACTCCTCCCCTATGGGTTATTTCTCCAAGTCTGCTCATTACCTCACAAGTGCCTCATTTGCTTACTTTTCAGTGTCCTCAAGCTGTTGCTTTTTATTTATTTATTTATTTTGTATGCTGTATGGCAGGGTCACACTTCATTCTTTTTCCATGTGAGTATCCCCTTATTGCAGCACCATCTGTTGAACTTTTGTCTGTTTGTTTTAGTTGGTTTCTTTGTTTGTTTGTTTGGGAAGTGCATGAGCTGGGAATCAAATCTAGGTCTCCTGCATGGCAGGTGAGAATTCTACCACTGAACTACCCTCACACCCCCTGCTTTTTACATTTTGTCCAGAGATGTAAGTTGTAATCAACCCAAGAGAAAGGTTGTACTTCATTTTTGTTGGAATTATTTGAGCCACTCATATGATCAATATCCCTAATTTCATGAATATCTTCTTATAACAACAGACTAAACAGTAATCTAAGAGGAAATAAATGTGGACCTCTGGCAGAGTTTTTAATAATGAAACAAGAACGCCAACTTGGGGTTGATCTATGAATCCTAAGGGACCATTTTATTTGGTAATTTGTTTCTAAAATCTCATCAAAAAAGCACATAAATCCATCAATGAGAATAATAATAATAAATGCTGCTTCACAGGGTTGTTGTAAGGATTAAATAAATAGGGTCACGCAGCAAGTGCCAATTGACTATTTTTTAATTACAAGAAGTTTTCTCTTCTGTCACTCGATTCTTTTTGTTTTCTCCTTTGGTAAAACATTTGTAAAGGTTTATTTCAAAGGATACTTCCTTGTTTTTTTTTTGCATGGGCTGGTACTAGGATTCAAAACCGGGTCTCCTCCGGCATGGCAGTTGAGAACTCTGCCTGCTGAGCCACCTTGGCCTGCCATTCCTTTGTGTTCAGAGTTAGTTAAATTGGATTTTAAATTTGGGTCTGGGTGTAGATCATCAAAATTTGGGTGAGCAGTTGTGTCATCTGTCTAATACTAGGCTCTCCTGCCATTCCTTTTATCCTGTATAGTACAGTGATAATGTATAAAGTTAAATCATTGTATTTTTTCATAATCATTATTCACCTTTATTCTTAGGTTTGCTTTCTATGGCAACCTGGCTTTTATAACAAATGTCAATGAAAATCTGATTTTACTATTAAAATGTGCTAAGGAATTTTTGTATGATGGGATTAAGTTATTCATCTTCTTTATACCCATGATAATCGTGAATCATCCTCCTGGAAAGGCATATTTTAAGGCTCTGCAAATGTCACCTGCTTTAAACCTCTTTTCTATGACCTGGGATATGTTTCTGTCTCTGTGATCCCATGGGACTTTTTTTTCACCCCTTTAATATAGCACTTGAAATCTGTGATCCACATGTCTTTCTGACATGACAGTGACTTCCTCAATGTAGGGTCTGTGTCACAATCACTTATATGCTCTCCTGCCTAGCATCATGACTGACATAAACTTGGATAACTCAAATGTACCTTATCTTTAATATATGAGGCTTTAATAACTGAGCTTTTTAAATATATGAGGCATTATTTTGGGAAGTTGAACCTTATAATTTATAAGAGCCCTTTCAAATAAAGTTTCTAAAATTCTCTAATACAAGTTACTATATTAATCACAAGTATATTTCTGCAGCAAAAAGAATGAGCATTCTGACTGCAGGATAAATAAAGACTAAATATTGAATAAGGGATTTTGGATTGGGATTTTTTCTTAAACTTTTTAGTCTGAAATAATTTCAAACTTACAGGACAGGTGCAAAAAATAATACAAAAACCATACAGAGAAGTCAAGTACACCTCCTCTTCCCCTCAGATACCAATTTTAACATTTTGGTGGGCCTGCATTTTCTTCCCACAGGTAAGGAAATAAATATTTTGTAAGTTTGTTAAGGGTACTTTGGAGGAAAATCCCTGTTATTCAGGGACACTACTTATTTTTCAGTATACAGATGCCCCCCAAATAATAGTTATGTAGAAGACAGAGAAAATGTCAATGAAGGAAGCGGCTATCTCTGTTTACCGATGTTCTCCCCTCTCCCCTTTGTCCTGTCATTCTCTCATAAGTGAAGGGTGAAATGAGACAGGAAAACCACATCCCTGATGGACGTAAGTCCAGTTGGTTGTGACCTGAACCAGATATTAATATGATCTAAGTTCAGAAGACATCAACCTGTTTCTTCCCACCTGAAAATTGTTTGGTGTATATTTGAAGTCACTCCGCAGAGAATTATTCCTCTTTGGAAAGTGGCATTTTCAGCATTGTTCTCCAACTACACTGTTTTCCAGTGTAAGCCAAACCATCTTATGGTTTCTACTAACCAGGCCATTGATCAGCTTCCATGATTACTAATTAATATGCAACCAGTAATATCAAACTGTATTTAAATGTTATTAAAAGGAATTATCAAGTTACATCTCTGCAGGTGTAGAAACTATTATTTTCTTTGTATCCACCACGTGTGTACATATTAATCTTAAAAGCCAACTATTGTCAGCCATGGTATATCAGCATATAACCCAGCTTTCTGCAGAGCAGAGGGATGACAGACAATGGCGTGCCCAAGGGCTACTGTAAGATGACCCTTTCAATGTGGTGGCTATAATTGAATTTTCAGTAATGAACACCTCCAGCAGTCTGTGCAGTAGCCCTGAGGAAACATAGTCATTAATCTCTTTACCTTCCAACCTTCTGCACCTAGTCTCTTTAATTTCCTATAAATATATGTAAATCTCGTTTAGGTGGTCTGGATGGGTCCCAGAAGAGGGCAGAGTGTTTGTTAAGATGTAAATTGAGGTTGTCTATTGAGAGGCATAAATACACTCTGTTGAAAGGGTTTAAGAAAATGATGTGGTTGCTATATAGGTAGGGTGACAATATAATTTATTTTCCAAACTGGGACAACTGTCTGTCTATAAGAGGGCATGATTGATTATACTGGGAGAATGGACTTTAATGGGGACTGTCCATGGAAATCGGAGCAAATAGTTACCCTTTTTAAGGCACCTGATAGAATAGAAAAGAGCAGGTATTTGGTAGAGAACCTGAGAGAAGTAGAAACAAAACAAGACAAGAAAAGGCAAAAAAAGACCTTTTCAGCTTCCTTTAAGCTAATAAGCCTCATTTAAGGGCCCATGCTATATGGTATATGGGTCTTTTGATTTGAAAAGTTGTATTCACTGCATACCAAGTTTATTTTATTAATTTCTTTTTAAAAAGAGGAAAATATTTGTGTTCAAGATATACCTGCTTTATTCTTCATCCCATTCATTTATTTTATCATTCCTAAATTGAGTTTATACTATGTGCCAGGATAAATAATCCAGAGACAGACTGTACCTTAATAAAGTTTATGTTCTAATGGGGGCTCAAGGCAAGTAGTCATAATGCTGGGAAAATTTAAAGCTATGGTAGCACACAGAAGTGGCATCTATCTAGTATTTGAGTATCACAGGGATGGTTTCCCTGATGAGGGGGCATTTAATATGGGACTTGGTGGATTAATAGAATTTAGCCATCTAATATTGTGGCGAAAACAGGAAGATGAGTATATATTAAGGAAAACAAAGAGAGAAAACAAGGCAATCCAAGTAACTGAAGGAGGTTAGTATAACTAGAGTTTTTTTTTTTTTTTTTTTAGCAAACTGGTGAAAGATGAGGCTGATAAGTAGAGCCAGTTCAGAAAAAGCACTTTCAAACAAAGTTAAGAAATTTTGGTTTCATCCAGAATGAATGGAAAGACATCGAAGAATCTTAAGCAGTGAAGTGACTTCAGATGTTTATTTTACAAATAAATGTGGCACATGAATGGGGGTGAAAGGAGTGGGCAGAAGGCAGGAGAAAAATTAGAGGATTTTTGAAGTGACCAAAAGGTGATCGTTGTAGTAGGGACGCAGAAATAGATTCTAGAAGTATTTAGGAAGTAATATACACAGGACTTGGTGAGTGTTTAGTTGTGGGATTTATAGGACTAATTGAGAATCATATGCAGAAGTTGATGGGAACATCCTCTGAAATCTGGAAAATCAAAGGAAAGGCAGAGTTCAAGGTGACTATGCTTGAAAACAGTTGAAGACTAAGCTCTGGTTTGTTGTATGGCACTTCTTGTTTAATTTTATGTATTCCACTTTAAGCCATAATTGAGGAGCTACTTGAATGTTTCTTTAAAAACTGAATAAACATTTAAAAAGTCAAAGTTTTGTCCTGGAATTCACTTCAAGATTGCCTTAATCATCTTGATTAGAGTTACTGTCCTCAATTAATTTGCCATAACGAAAACTATAAAAAAGATCAAGTTATTTATGAATAACAACTTCAAATGTAAGGTTAGAAATGAACATAAATGAGACTTTCAAAATAGCTCAATTTTCATGGTAGCATGGTAGACTCAAAGAAATATAAAGCATGCCAACATTGGTGATTGGATCATTATGGCAAGCAGATCATATCCATGCACTTTCCTCTTATGTAAAAGTTCTTAAGATGACAGAAAATAGCAGGCATCCATAGAAAATAAGAACTGGTATAATACATGGCTCATGAATTTAGAAAAATTCATAGAAGTTGGGGAAAAAGAAGGAACTGATTAATAAAGGAAGAAACTTAAACTTATAATATGTATGGGGAAAAATTCTAGGGAAATACAGATACTGAAAAATACTGAACCTAACTGTAGTAGTTAGGTTCAGGTGTCAACATGGCCAGATGATGGTGCCCAGTGGTTTTGTTGCGGTGAACTTAAATCACCAGCATTTGAGTTTTGTCTATGGCTAATTACATCTGTGGTCAGCTAAGGGGAGCACCTTCTGCAGTGAGTGAGGCTCAAAAGGAGGAGTCAGAAGAGAGAAGCTCAGAGGAGCTCAGAACCAGACTTTTAGAAATGTAAAGAGGAAACACCCCCAGGAAAGCCATTTGAACCCAGAAGCTGGGAGAAAGGGCCAACAGACATCACCATGTGCCTTCCCATGTGACAGAGAAATCCAGATGAAAGCTAGCTGCTTTTCCTCTGAAGAGCTGTAAATTTGTAATAAATCATTTTATAAAAGCCACTCCATTTCTGCTGTATTGCATTCTGGCAGTCTTAGCAAACTAAAACAGATTTTTGTACCAGAAGAGTAGGGTGCTGCTGTGTTTGCAAATATCAAGCATGTTGGAATGGCTTTTTAAATGTGTAAGGGGAGGATTTTGGAAGAATTGTGAGGAGCTTGACAGAGAAAGCCTAAATTCCTTTGACGAGACAGTTGAGAGAAATATGAACTCTGAAGACACTTCTGTTGCAGATTGGAAGGAGGATGACTCTTGTTTTGAAGTGTCAGAAAGTTTGGCAAATTTGATTCTTTGTGCTATATTGAAAGGAGAAGTTGAATATGATGATCTGGAATAGTTGTCTGGGGAAATTTCCAAGCTAAATTTGGAGGATGCAACCTGGTTTCTCCTTGCAGTTTATAGTAAAATGTGATAAGAAAGTGGTAGGCTGAGAACCGAACTTTTAGGTGCAAAGAAACCAGAAATTAATGGTCTGGAAAATTCTAGGCTTCCAGAGAGTGAGACTCCAGGGAGTAGTACCCCATGTGAGGACTGAACCCAACCTGGAAGCAGTCAGCCATTACAAGACAAACCAGTATCGGAGATGGAGTTATCCAGAAAGGATTTGTGGATGGTCCTATTGTATGATGGCTTCAATCCCTGTATGCTGCATGCCAATTCAAAAGCTTGTTTTTTTGCAAGACTTGTGTAAATGGAACCACTGCCAGTCTGGACTAAAAGGGACAGAAAAGGGACAGATTGAAGGAAGAATGGCCTCAGAGGCAGAACTATGGAAGCTAAGGTCTGAAGCCAAGAAACCTCAGGCCATAAGAGCAGATATAGCTTTGCATGTGAAGGGGGTGAGTTTGTCCTAGAGACAAAAGGCAGGCCTTCTGCATCGATGTTCAGGAAGAGTTCTGGTACCCCAGGCCTTGGAGAGGGTGGAGCACATTCCCTAGTGATTGGGGGAGCCTGGCTGCCACCCCATTGTTCTGAAGGGGTTGAGCATGTGCAGATGGCAGAGAATCTGGGTGCCACCCAGAAGCTTGAGAACGGTGGGGCTGAGGAAAAGATGGTCTTCCCGTTGTTCCCCAATGTTGCAACCCTCAACCCAGAGTCTGTACAAAGCAGGGCCACTGCATAGGCCCTTGGAAAGTGTGGGACTGCCACTTTGTAAAGCCCCAAGGATGAATGACTCTCAGACTTTGAAATCTAATGGAGTTTATTCAGCAGGTTTTCAGAATTGTTTAGGTGCAATTATCTGTGTTTACCTTTCAATTTCTCTCTATGGCAATGGGATCATTTATCTTATGCCTGTTTCTTGTTTATATATTGGAAGCAGATAACTTGCTCTAAGTTCACAGGTCCACAGACAGAGGAGAATTTTGGTTTCTGACAGACCACACCTGTAACTGACTTTAATAAGGTTTTGTACTATTCTTGAGTTGGCGTTGTTTTTGTATTGTTACTGAAATTCTTTACAGCTTTTTGTGACATTGTGATGAAATGGATGTATTATACATGGAAAGATTTAGTGCGTTGCATGTAGGACAGATGAGCATTGTTAGGGAAAAAAGCATTTGTTACTGCTTTCTATTTAGAGATTAAATGTGATTTAATGTGATGCGTATACTTGCCAAGTTGACAAGGGGTGGACTCTGTAGTTGTTAGGTCCAGGTGTCAACTCAGTCAGGTGATGGTGCCCAGGTGTTCTGTTGCTTTGGACTTAAATCATCAGCATGTGAATTTCATCTATGGCTGATTACATCTGCAATTGGCTAAGGGGAGGGCCTACTGCAATGAGTGAGGCTTAAAAGGAGGATTCAGAAGAGAGGAGCTCAGAGGAGCTCAAACCCCGCCTTTGGAGATGCAGAGAGAAAACACCCCCAGGAAAGTCGTTTGAACCCAGAAGCCAGGAGAGAGGGCTGGCAGACGGCATCATGTGCCTTCCCATGTGACAGAAACCCAGATGAAAGCCAGCTACCTTTCCTCCAAAGAACTGTAAATTTGTAACAAAATAAATCCTCTTTATAAAAGTCAGTCCATTTCTGCTGTATTGCATTCAGGCAGTATTAGCAAACTAAAAGAAGTACCAAAATCAAATATAAAATAAAATAATGAAGAAGATTCTTCAGAGTGATTAATTAGAGAACTGCATTCAGAGCAGATAAAGAGGGTAACCTTTCTGTTCCATCTTCTACTGAAGTTCGGCTCAAATTCTGAACCTTGTTTCTCATTAAAAATATTCAGGGAGTTTTAAAAATAACTGATGCCTGGGCACCTCCCCAACAGTTTCTAAATTAGTCATTCTGGGTTGAAGTCTGGAAATTGGGATTCTCTTAAATTTCCTTATATACAGCCAAGGTTGAGAGCCACTATACTAAAGAGAGTGAACTGCTTTTCCTGGGGAAGATTGCTTCATGTAGAGGAGAATACTCAGGTAGAGAAGGAATCAATGGAAAGCCAGGTCTGTGAAAGAGGTAGAGGTACTAAATATCTCAAGCACTGAAGTAAAATACTCCTTACTTTAGTAAACGAAGCTCTGCATGCTGTCCCCAAGCTAGAGTTTTTGCCTGACTATTGAATCTTTTTGCCTCTGCACACCATATTTGCCATTTTCCTCCAGAGTAGTAGTTCTATGCAGCTGCAAGGAAAAGCAGCATCAGTTGTCTTATATAATCTTTCATTCATAAAAAAATATCTAAAAGAAATCCCAGAAGGCAAAAACTGAGCCAAACCAAACAATCCAAAACAAACATGAGGAAGAAATATAGTATTGCATAAGAAGGTTTTATGAAGGTGGAAAAAAAGCAAATATCTCTAGGGTGCAATACTCAAACAGGGTGAATGTTAAAAGGCCCACAGCTAGTGACATCATTTAGTATAATTTCAGAACTTCAAGAAACAGAAAAATTTAAAGGCATGGGAAAGGGTCGGGTGGGGTGGTGAACCTATCTATAAAATTGTGAAAATCACATTGGAATGAGCTTTCTCATCAACAAAAATAGAAGATAGAAGACAGTAAATAACATCTTGAAAGTTTTGACATAAAATGATTTGGCATCCAGGATTCTATAACAAACCAACTAAGCAGAATAGTGACATTTTTTTTTATCACATATAGATTCAGAAATGTTAATACTTGTATAGTTTATCTGTAAGGATTACTCGAATTCTTATAAATATCTAAGAAAAGAATGAAAATATGGGAAATAAGAAACAATAGTGATATATCATTAAGTAAATATTAATTAAACAATTACAAATGAACAATGTTAAAAATGGTATTCAGAAAATAAAATCTTCTATAAAAAATTAATGGAACTTGCTGGTGCAGAAATTAGAGGGAGTGATATTATACTGTGGTTCTTGTTTTCAAAAGGAAACTATAGTCATTGACTATTTCTAGACAATTGATGGTAAAATGGAAGTTTAAAAATTAGTTCAAATTGTATTGGAAACTTAAGAAATGTTAACATCTGTTAAATCTAATAGGTGGGTAAGTGGTCCTCATTTATAACAATCCCTGTATATTTGAAAAAAGGTTCATGATTTCAAATGAAAAGGTGTTGATTTAAAAAGTAAAGAGAATTGAAGTACATTGGAAGAAAATGTAGGTAATTAATTAAAGAAGAAAAGTAGGACAAAAAATTTCAACAAAAATAGCTTAAAATTAAATACATTAATTTTGATAAATGTAAAGGAATCACAATAGACTCATTATTGCTTACAAAAGGAAAACAGATAAGACAATATTGATCTCAGACAAGACGTAATTCATGGTGAATACATTAAGTGGGCATCAGGTTTTATTTCATGTTGATAAAAGTGTCAGTTCAAGAAAAGACACTGGTATTGAATCTTTTTGTCCCTAACTATATAAATGTATTTAAGGAAAAATACGAATAATCATTTTAAATAGAAATTAACCAATCTACCAATTTAGTGGAAGTTTAATGCACACTTTTTAAAATTGGGTCAAGTAGACCAAGAATAACAAATGACTTGGATGATTTAAATAAATGAATTAAAACGATGAATATTAAGAATAAAAATTTTCAAATATGCTGAAAAATCAACTTTGTGCAAAAACTCAAAATAGTCTTACAATATTTTTAAAGAGCAAAAGCAAAAAAGAAAAAAATAAAGGAAAAAATCTCTAAGGTACATTCACTGAATATAATACAACAGAAGGATAGCTCTAAAGTCCAAACTTCCTTTATAAAGGTAGATAATATTAATAAATATAATAATAATAAAGAGCAATAAGTTAAAATTATAACGTAATATTATTAAAACTGTGATAGTATTAAATGCATAAAAATAAGAGCGAAAAATAAACAGAGTAGAACATGCAGACATAAACACACACTCTCTTTATATATATATATATATATATATATATATACATGAACATATATGTAATTTAGTAAATTATTAAGAGGCTATTTTATATCAGAGGGCATTGGAGAGGCTATTCAACGTTGCATGACAGTTTGATATTCACTTGGAAAGAAGATGTTACTTATCTACCTCATTCCATACACAAGAATATATTTGAGTTTATTTCTGGGCTTAAATAAAGAAAAATTTAGCATGAGTAGATGAAAATATGGGAGAATAACTTTACTAGTATTGAATTGGGTTCCTTAGGTGATTTTCCAAAACTCAAAGACATAAAGAAATAAAAAAGATAGATTTTGACGATATACATATGAACTATTTCTGTCTGATCAATGCAACACAATGTTAAAAATTATGGGCAAAGTAGAAGAAAATGAGTGCAACATATTCATCAAAGAGGCAAAAGATAGATAAAAGATTTATAGAAATTACTCAATTGCACAAGGGAAAACAATGCAATTCAATTCGATTAGTTAAAGTCAATAGACGGTAGAAGATCACGATCAGGAAGAGCTCAGAAGAATCTCTCAAAGAGACAATACTCTTCTACAATGATATTCAACATCACTAAAGGCCAGGAATGTATATTCATGTTTGTCTGTTACAATGTAGAGTTTTTAAAGATTGACAGTGAAGACAAGGGGGCAAAAACTTGCTGACTCTCTTACACAGCTGATTTGAGTATACGTTGGTACAGCTCCTGTGGGGGGATGTTGGCAAAATATCCTAAAATTTTAAATGTGTGTACATTGATCCAGTAATTCCAGTTCTGCATACCTACCTAGTTGAGCTATGTGCTTGGCAGTTGTTCATAGTTTTCATGATGTTCATCACAGGACTGTTACTATAAACATTTTGACTGAAATGCTAAGAGTTGTTATTTCAAAGAGTAGAGAGTGATTTTACGTTTTTACTGCATCTGCATCTCTTCTGTTTGAACCTTAATATAGCCTTTCAAATCAATTTGACATCTCAAAATACCAATGAAAATCACTTATAGTCTTGACAATGTGAGCTGGATAAGTGGAATACAGTGATTTCATTGCTTTTCTGTAATTTGTAGTGGGAGCTAGGGAAATAAAAGCAGGTAAAAACATGTAGAGTGCTAGATAGTGACGTTTCTTAAAGTATTATGCAATTTATGGAGGAGTCTTGCAATTTTTAGGAATGCTTTACGTGCTAGCAAGAACTTCCTGGTTTGTCAAGTTTGAAATCTTTTACTTCTGTTGCTGTCGTGGTCTGCATTCTAGAAGTCCTGCCACGAAAACACACACACACAGATTAACTTTTTTTTTTTTAATTAGAGAAGTTATGGGTCTACAGAACAATCATGCATAAAATATAGGATTTGCATATAGCACCCTATTATTAATGCTTTGCATTTGTGTGGTAACTTTGTTAAAATTGATGAAAGCACAGTTTTGTAATTGTACTATTAACTATAGTTAATAGTGCAGAGATTGACTTTTAGGATGGAGATTAGAATGAAACCAAAAATGGGAAATTGTATCTTTGACAAGTGAATATTTCCAATTTAAGTTCTTCACTCTAGAGCTCTAAAAATATAACAAAAATTTCTTGCAAATACAGGTTATTTTTTCAAACAGGCTTATAAAATTATTACCATCATATTAGTATTAAGAGGCAGAATAATTTTGTAGATATATACAGGTTCTAAGGACTTATTTAGTTTTAGAACCTAATCTCATTCTCTTCGGACTTGTACATTATTATTGTAAATTATATGTGCCCATAACGTTTAATCATATTTTACATCATTGGTACAATAAAAGTATGATTCAGATGATTTGCTTTTAAAAGTGAAGTCCAAACAACTGTACTACACACAACTCACAAGTCTAAAATTTCTAAAGGAAAGGGCTTGATTCAAGAGATGGCTGAAATACCAATGCAGGTAACACCAGAATAATTACTCAATATTATCTTGAGTAGCAAACGAAACAGGGAATTTACCTACGAATCTTTCAGATTGATGCCTGTATCTTGGAATTACGAAACTTCTACTCATTGCTTTATTAAAAGAAACCATTATTTAATTTATTTCTCAGCAGGGAGAAGGAGATGAATATGGACCATAAAGTTCTACAAAACGCCTATTCTAAATTCTTACCAGTCGTGTTTGACAACTTCAAACATTTTTTTTTGCCAATGCTTGGTAATATCAGACACTTTAAGTAAATATGGGTTAAATGAATATGCAATGACATTACAATTTTCTTTTTTTTTTCTTTTTGTTACTGGAGAGGTAGAATGTCATATGCTTTATGTCATTAGCCATTCAATTTTTTTTTAATTGTAAAACACTTACTTACATACTTTACTATATATGTGTGTGTGTGTGTGTGTGTGTGTGTGTATTTTGTTGTTGTTGTTGTTTGTTGTTTTGTTTTGCATGGGAAGGCACAGGGAATTGAACCCAGGTCTCCTGCACGGGGGGCGAGAACTCTGCCTGCTAAGGCACCATGGCCTGCCCTATATATTTTCCTATATTTATATACTCTATTTTCTTGTAATTGTTATATTGAGTATCCCTAAATCACTTTCAATATCACATTTTAAAAATTACTATATGCTTATATGTCTTGTTATCTAGTACAAAGAGTACCCCACCCAATGTTTTTTAAAGTTATCTTGGTATTATGGCCCTTTAAAAGTTCCACATTAACCTGTGGGTCATTTTCTCAATTCTTGCAAAAAAAAATTTGTTAATTTGAAATGCATCCGACTCATAGATTAATTCAGGAAAGACTGACCTTTCTACAATATATGGTCTGCCACCACAGCCACACATATGATCTGTCTATCTAAAATACCAGCTCTTCTTGTGTCTGTATAAATAAAGTTTTAGTAATTTCTCCATTTTTTCTGCCATCCTTTCATTGGATTTATTCCTGGGTGCCTTTTAAGTATTGTCAATGTTATTTTATTTTAAAGTAATACTTTCTAATTGATTGTATACATTTTCGAATGATATGGAAAAGCATTTGATTATTTACAAAGTTAGGGATAATCTTTAGCAAAACAAAATGTTTTAGCGCAATAAATCTGGGTTAGTAACAGTGGGGATATCGTCTCACTCCAGGCCCAATGTATATAGACACAGCTGCTTGAGGGGAGCATAGAGGGAAGCAACCAATTCACCAGGAGCCCTGCAAAGAGGACTGAGGTGGACTCAGGGAAATCAGTGTTTTGACCTCACTCCTTTTCCGGCCTCCAGTGTTTTGGTAGTGCCTCTGATTGGCTGAACACAATCCAGGTCTGAGGGCTAAGGAAGCTGTGGCTGCAGTCCACAAAGAATAGCCTTCTAGGGCAGAGGAGAAAAAAAAAAATCCAGAAAAAGGTAGAGTGGAGAATTGGAGTAAACAGATGATATCTAGGACAGCACCCTTTTAAGCACTTTACAAATATTAACTCAATCCTCACAACAACCTTATAAAATAAATGCTTCAATATTCATTTTATAAATGAAGAAACAGGTACAGGCAAGTTAAGTAACTTTACAGAAGTCTCGCAGTTAGTAAGTAGTCGAGCTGGAATTTTAACCCTGGCCAATCAATCATTAAATAAATGCTCTTAAAGTTGTTCTCCTCATGTTTTGTCTGTCAACAGTGAAATAAAATTAATTACATTAATAAATATTGTACTATTTTTTCCTACCAGACGTAATTTTGATTAAAATCAATTGAAACTATAGAATAATATAGAAATAATTGATATATTTATGTTATTGTGTCTTCCAAATCATGGAATCTTTCTAGTCATTTAGGTTTTCTTATAATATCTTATAATTAGCTTCATAATTATCTCTAAAAAGACCTTGCACAACTTTTGTTAGGTTGAGTCTTTATTATATTTTTGTTGCTATTGTGACATTCTTAAAATCATAATTACATGATCTATTTGCATGTAGATTGGGTTGTATTTGATTTTTAAAACTTTTCATTGTAGTAACAACAAATACACAACTCAGAATTTCCCATTTTAACCACTTTCGAGTGTATTGTTAAGTAGTATTAATTATATTCACAATATTGTGTGACCATCAGCAATATTCACTAACCCAACTTTTTCATCACTTCAAACAGAAACTCTGTACCTATTAAGCAATCATGCTATCCCCTCTCCCCTGCCTCTGCCACCCTGTAATCTATAATATAATATATTTTGCTATGACATTTGTTTCTTCTAGACATTCATATAAGCAACATCATATCATATTTGTCTTTTCGTGTCTGGCTTATATATATAGTGCTGCTTGATTTTTGTGTAGTGATTTCTATATTAAACAAACTTGCTAAACACTCATTTTAATTCTATAATTTAAGTATTACTACTTTTGGGTTTCTATGTAATCAATTATTATCTTCAACGAATAATGATAACTTTGTGTATTCCCTTCCAAACCTTATATTTAATTTATTTTTCCTTATATTGCTGCACTAGCCAAATCCTCCATTGCAATGCTAAACAGAAGTGGTTGTATGAGGCATCCTTATCTACATTCTTATATTAAAAGGAATATTTCTTGCATTTCCCTATTGAATTTGATGTTTGTGGTTAAAGAAGTTCCTTGAAAGACCAATTTTGCTAACAGCAATTTTAAAATGAATGGATTTGAATTTCATTGAAAGCCATATGAGTTTCTCCTTCATTCTATAACTGGGGTGGATATTATTTATTTTTAGAAAGTTAAAACAACCTTGTATCCTTGAGGTAATTGAGTTTAGTCATTTTTTATTATGTTTTTTCACATTAATTTTCACATAATTATGCTTTTCACATAAAAGTTTATTTTATTATGCTTGTGTCTTAGCTTGAGTAATTAAAAACAGATAGGTGTTTGTTTGAAAATGAGTGAGAGAGTGCTCTTTGGTAAATGCCTGCAAAGGGCTAAAGAAAGTAGAATGGGGAAATGGACAGAACCAAGCAAGGATGTGGTCTCAGGTATCCTGTTCAGTGTAATACTCCAGAGATTTCCTACATTGAGACAAGACGGCTGAGCTTTCATCATCCATATAATTGCAGCATTAGCTGCTCGCAGGAGAGAGGTACATGTACAGGGTATGTGCTATAATGAACCAGTTATACCCTGACAGGATAATGCTCCTTAGACAAGGTCAGTTCAACAGAGAAAATCGTGGCATTACCATAGGTGGAGGATGAGTGCACCAAAGTGTCAAAGGGATTTGGGCAGAATACCAAAAGAAATGCCTGAGTTTGTTAATATTTTGCTTAGGATTTTTTTGCATCTAGATCCAGGGTCTGAAAATTATTGGCTCATGGGCTAAATCCAACCCACCGCCTGTTTTTGTAAATAAAGTTTTATTGTAACACAGCTATACTCATTTATTTGCATATTGTCTATGGCTACTTTTGTGCTACAGTGGCAGATTTGAGTAGTTGCTATGGAGACAGTATAGCTCACAAAGACTAAATTATTTACCATCTGGCCCTTGACAGAAAAAGTTTGCAAACGCTTGATCTAGGTTCATGATTGAGTTTGGTCATTTTATTTTATAATCATTTTGATTATTATATCATTTTTCTAGACTTTAAAATATTTTTAGTAAGGTCACAAAATTTTTCTTAGAGGTCACTGGTAAAATTTCTAGGCATGGAACTTTGTGGGAACATTTTAAAGCACGGATTCAACCTCTGTAACAATTTCACTATTTAATAACACAGTTTAGGTTTTTCATATCATTTTTATGAATATTGATAAGTAATATTTTTGTAAATGTGTCTATGTGAGCTAAGTTTTTGTCTATATTTTATATACAAATTTTTATGTTACTCATCAATATGTAACTTTCATTTTCCTAACTTATTTTTAATTTTCTGTGGCATTTTTAATATCCCCTTTCATTCCCAATATATTTTACTTTCAACTTCCTGTCTTTTTTTGTGCCAGAGATTTGCCGTTTTATTAATCTTTACAATCAACATTGAGTATTGTTGATTTTCTTTATTTTATCATCTCCTTATTAATTTATAATTTATTTTGTGCTTTTACTCATATTATATCTCCCTGATTCTTTCTTTAGATTTACTTTGTTATTTTTTCAAATCCTTTCAGTTGTATGTTTGGTTCATAAATTTCATCATTTCTGTTTCCCAATTTAATTGTTTTGGTTTATAGTACTTTAAAATCTTTAAAATCTGTCTATCATCTCTCTACCTATCTATCTATCTATCTATCTATCTATCTATCTATCTATCTATCTAGTCATCCATCTCTATCATCTCTCTTTCCAGTATGGTTTATTCAGTGACCATGAATTATTTGAAATGCATTTTATAGTTTGCAAATATTCAGGATTTTGCTAATTATCATCTGTCACTGATTTTCTATTTAATTATTTTGTCAGAGAATATATCATGTATGATTGCAATTTATTAATACCTTTATTTACTTCATGACAAAGTAGGTGGTCATTAAAAATTATTTCACATATAGTTGAATGACTTTGAGGTTTGCAGTCTGTTTTAGTTTGCTAATGCTGCCGGAAAGCAAAATACCAGAAATGGTATGGCTTTATAAAGGGGATTTATTAAGTTACAGGTTTACAGCTCTAAGGCCATAAAAATGTCCAAACTAAGGTATCCAGATAAAGATACCTTGACTTTAAAGAAAGGCTGACAAACGTCACATGGGAAAGTATGATGCTGGCATCTGTATCATCTCAGCCCCTGTGGATCCTTCTGGTTTCTGGCTTGCTTAGCATTTCATAGGAAGGCACATGGCAATGTCTGCTGGGCTCTGCATCTCCAAACGTCTGTGTCTAGGCATCTGCTCTTTCTCTTGGCTTGCTCCAGGTGCTGGTGTGTTCTGGAGCTTTTACATTTCCAAGTGTCTGTGTCCGCATATCTAAGCTTTCTCTGTCAGCACTCCAAGCATCTCCAAATATCTTAGTCTATGTTGCTTCCTTTTAAATGTTTCCCTTATAGGCTCTTTAAAGGACCCCAGTGAACTAGTTAAACCCACCTTGAATGGGCAGAGTCACATCTCCATTTAACCAAAAGATCACAGCCACAATGGGGTGGGTCACATCTCCATGGAAACAACTTAATCAAAAGATCATACCCTACAATATTGAATCAGGATTAATGAACATGGCTGCCCCACAAGTGTGGATTATGATGGAAAGAACATGGCTTTTCTGAGATACATAACAATTTCAAACCAGCACACAGTCTTTAATCAGTTCTGGAACATTCATGGCTATTATATCTCTGATTGTGATTGGAATTCCAGAAGGAAAGAATAAAGAAAACGGAGGAGAGGCAATAGACAGATATTAGATATTCCTAGTCTATCTTCTTTAGTGTCACATGTATTTATTACCTCTTTGTCTATGTTATAAATTCTGGACAATTTTTTCATTTATATCTTCCAATTATTAATTTTTCTTCATCTCTTAACCTGTTGCTTAGCTGATCTTGAGATATTTAAATTTTATAGATATTCCTTAGGCTTGGATTGAAGTTCATTCTTCCAGGGGGGATTTATGCTTACGTGCAAGTAATGTGAAATTGAGCCACAAATTCATCTGCTGAGGATCAGTGCATGTTTAGAAATTATATGGGGGAAATTTTTCCTCCTCCAACAAGATCAAGACAGTCCCTTAGGTTTAAAACTAACATTGCTCATCTCTCTATAGCACTTCTTCCAATTTATTATTAGTTTCTGAGGATTAATTATTTCCTCCTCAGCTCAGTGATAAATTTATTTTCTAATTGCTATCATGCATTGTTTTCATTTTTCATTGTAGTTCAACATGCTAATGGAAATAGAATCCCAGAATCACGTTTAATAGACTGCTCTATTCAGTTCACTAGCATGTCATGTAGGGTTTTACATTACATTTCTAAGTGATTATTCTGTTTATCATTTTTGACTTATAATGGTTAGAATACAAAAATTATCCTAGTGTCAGAAAATATATTTGGGGAGATTTCCTTCTTTCTCTATTCTCTAGAACATTTTTTTCTGGTTAGGGCTTCTGGTTTTGTAGAAGTACCCTTGCTTGTGCTAAGGACCCCAGGGGTTTCATATCAGGTGTTGGTTTTAACTTTAATATCTAATCTTGGGATTCCTCTATCAGATAGGTGTTGGGAATTTGGATGCCCACTCATTTGTGGCTCAGTCTTGGGTTTTGATTTCTCAGAAATTTTTTTATTATATTCTGGCCTGAAGACTGAGCAGATGACACTTGTCCTTGCTCCCTCTCTGCAGCAAAATGAGTGTAGTTTTTCCAGTCCTCTTTAATGGCCTTTATTCAGGGATTGCACTTCCAGCTTCCCACATCCAACTTCATACAAGCTCAAGACCACAACCTTTGTCCTTTTGTGGGTATTAAAACTCCAGTCTCATGCTCCCAAGGCCTGTTTCCATGCTTGATACCATCCTGAAGCACTGTGGTTTCAACCTGTTCAGTTGACAGTCTGGTTCTGACTTGCCTGACTGCTCCTGGAAACTAGGAATATCCTAGTCATATAGTGCTAAACTGTGAATTAAACACTTTTTCCCCAGGATTTTCATGTTCCTGGTTTGGAGAGGCATCTGTACCATCCATTATGCCTTGTTACCAGAAGCAGCCTTCTTTTTATTTTCTGCTAATTATAATGATATTGGTGAAATGTTACCCAAACCTCTTCATCAGTGATATGGGAAAAAATTCTTTTTACCAAATGGCATCATATGGAAGAATAACCTAAATCATTACAAAATCATACTATCCTGAGTAGAGTCCTACATAGATGCCAAAGGCCTTGAAACTTTGACGCTTAAATAACGTCTATTTTTTAAATGCAGGCTTAATGCCATGTATATAATGCTTTTCACATATGTGATTTCCCTGGTTATTATGTTTCATGTTTCTCAGTACAAAGGAAATTTTAACAGAAGGTTTCACTCCAATAGTAACCTCCTAAATTTGTTTGAAAAAGTAAAGTGATTTCTGTTCTAATTGTTCTATAATTATAGATGACAGTCCCAAAATGAGTTGCAAGTTTGTTCTTCACTCACTTACTTTTAAAATACATCTATTGTATATGCATATATGTATATATCTAAATACACAGATATATGCATGTATAAATATTTATCATCTTCTAACACTGATAAAATGAATACATTCCAAAAGTGATAAAATTATGCCAATGGAAAATTGTCTGCATTATGATGGGAGCTTTATCTCAGTCTATGTTTATTAGTCTCTTACGGACAGTTTTGATCTCATTGTCTCCAGTTCAGGCTCTGATTTTTCACAAAAGAAAGGTACATGGCAGGCTTTCCATATTCATTGACTTTTAAAGCATGCTGTTACATGCTTTAAAAAGCCACTATTTATCCAAGGTACATTTGGTAAGATTATTCCATAAGAAAAACAGTGATAACAAGAAATCTTCACTTGGTTGATTAGATCTTGGCCAGTATAACTCATGAGCTAATATTAGGTACCACCAAATTGTTTCAATAAATATTCTATAAACTATTCTTTATCAATGTTTAGGGACAGAAAGCATACTCCTAAGAGAAGTACAGCTCGTGGTTTTAGCACTTTAATAGTGATTTACAACTGTATGACTCTCTAGATGACCTTAGCAAGGTGAATTAGAAGCACCTAGAGCTTTAGAAGTCGTCAGCCTCAGTTCTTTATAAGAAACATGTTATGTGATACACTTCAAGTGTCAATGATGAATGTTCTTCCATATGAAGAACATCTGCTAGGGAAATGCATTAGTGGTGGAAAACTAATAAATCTGGTATTCTTTGGAATGTGTTTTGTTCTTTGTTGCATTTATAGAAGAATAATGTTCACATTAAAGGAACTGATAATTCCAGCGTCCTCAGTATTCATCAGACCATATGTGGTACGCTGGGTGCCACATTTTAGGAGGATCTTTGAAAGACTGGAATGTGTTAAAAGAAAGCTGAGCGGGAGGTTGAAATGATGACATATGAGGAATTACTGAAATTCTTGGAAATATTTAGATCGGAGATCAGAACACAAAGAAAGCAGAAAAGGGTTGTCTTTCAAAATTGGAAGGGTTGCTAATCACTCAATATAGTCACTGACCAAATATCATAAACCAACGATGCAGTATGAGACCCAGAAAGGAGCAACAATGAATGAGAAGGGGATATTCTTTTCAAGAAATACGTAGAATAATTATAAGCCACATTATAAATATGTAAATTCAACCCAAACTAAAGCCCTGAAAAGTTCTGAGGAAGAGAGCATTGAAAATTTATTTTAGGTGGCTTCATATTTCAGAACTACACACAAAAAATTCAAGGTACAAGACATATTTTCAAAAACAGTACAATGAAGATCTTTCTGATGATTATCTCAGTTAATTTTATGGAGAACTTACCCTGAGCTAGGCTCTCATGGAATCATCACAACACTCCTTTTAGCTAATGCTATTAATATTGATTTTCACAGATGAGGAATCTGAGGTTTAGCCAACCTTTCCAAGGTCACCAAGCTAGCAAGTAATGGAATTATGTTTTGAATACAGACAGTCTAGCACCAGAAACCATTCTCTTAAACAATGACCTAGACTTGCCTCCCCAGGAAGATAATCAATCCTATGATGTAAAATTTTCTTGCACAGTCTCCATGGCTATCTGTCAGAGGTGATACAGCCCAGATTGAGAGGATGTTATAGGTGGCCTTTGAGAAATTTCTATCTGATGATTATGAGTCTGTGATGCTGCTGAGACAAGCTTATGAGCAATCATTAGTTGCAGTTGTGGTTTGAAGCTGTATGTACCACAGAAAAACCTGTTCATGAGCCTAATTCTTTCCTGCAGGTGTGAACTCATTGTAAGTAGGACCTTTTGATGATGCTACTTCAGTTAATGCATGGTCCAATCATTCAGGATGGGTCCTAATCCTATTACTGGAGTCCTTATAAGTGTTTCAGACATAGAAAGAGAAAGCCATAGGAAGCAAGAAGCTGAACATCAATGGAAGTTGGAAGAGAAGGGATAGACCAAGAGATGCTGCCATGTGCCATGAGACAAGGAAATGACCAAGGGTTGCCAGGAGCCAGCCCTATAATACCATATTCTCCCTGAAGAAAGCATCGCCTTGATGACACGTTGATTTGGCCTTTATCCCAGCTTTAAACCCTGAGCAAATTCCCATTGTTTAACCTGACCCATTGCATGAAATTCATTTGAGCAGCCTAAGAAGGTAAAACAACATCAAATAAATTCATAAACTACAAATAACACATTGAACCTTTATTTTAAGTCAGATGAAGAAACTCTACTTTTTTATTTGAAATTAGGAAACCTATTTGTATATCTCTAGTGCTTGCTGACTGATGTTTTTTTGTTTGTATTTTTTTTAACCTTATGGACAGCATGGCCTTTCTTTTGCTCAGTGAAAATACCAACTGTCTCATTAGTCTACTCCCTAAGAACCTATTGCTGATGCAACTCAACAATGCTGCATGTTCTTTCTTACAATTTTTCCTTGTCCTCTATGCTTTGACTAAGGTCTCCAAATAGCAGCTGCTCAGATAGATTTCCTGACATTCATCTCTTAAAACAATATATTTGAACCTTATTGAGCCTCATGCAACAAACCTTTTGTAATTTTGATGTATAACTTTTGTAACCTTGATGTAATTTTTGTGCCACATTCATCTTCTCCCTTATACTCACGCTCAGCTGGAGACCTTGCTTCCCATTTCAGTGAATGTGTGTGATAGTTTGAAACTAATATGTACCCCAGAAAAGCTTTGATCTTCTAATCTAATCTTGTGGGGGCAGACCTATTGTTGGGTGGGACCTTTTGATTAGGTTATTTTCATGGAAATATGACCTACCTAATTGTGAGTGGGACCTTTTGATTAGGTTATTTTCATGGAGATATGACCTACCCAATTATGGGTGGGACCTTTTGAATAGATAGAGATGTGATCCCACCCACTCAAGGTGGGTCTTAATCCTTTTACAGGAGCCCTGTATGAAGAGAAAAAAGGACAGAAAACATAGAGAGAGCTCAGAGCCGACAGAGAGCAGAAAGCTGAAATGAAGTGACAGACATTTGGGGATGCTTGGAGGCAGACACAAGCTCAGAGAGGAGGCCACTGGAACCAGGAGCTGAAATCAACAAAACCCGGGAGCAAAGGGCCAGCAGACATTACTATGTGCCCTCCCATGTGTTCTGGTTTGCTAACTACTGGAATGCAATATACCAGAAACAAAATGGCTTTTTAAAAGAGGGAATTTATTAAGTTGCAAGTTGACAATTCTAAAGCCATGAAGATCTCCAAATTAAAGCAAGGCTATAGAAATGTCCAATCTAAGGCATTCAGGGAAAGATAACCTGGTTTAAGAAGGCCAATGAAGTTCAGGGCTTCTCTCTCAACTGGAAAGGCACATGATGAACACGGTGATGTCTGCTAGCTTTCTCTCCAACTTCTTGTTTCATGAAGCTCCCCTGGGGACGTTTTCCTTCTTCAACTCAAAAGGTCTCTGGCTGTGTGGGCTCTCATTGTTCTCATGGCTCTTTCTCTATCCCAAATGTTTCCTCTTTTAGAGAATTCCAGTAAATTAATCAAGACCCACCTGGAATGGGTGGAGACACCTCTCCCTCTAATCAAAGATTAGTATTCACAATTGAGCATGTCACATCTCCGTGGACATAGTCTAATGAAGTTTCCAATGTACAGTACTGAATAGGGATTAAAAGAAACAGCTGCCTCCACAAGATAGATCAGGATTAAAACCTGGCTTTTCTAGGGCACGTAATCCTTTCAATCCAGGACACCATGCAACAGAGAAACCCCAGACATGATCAGCCTTTTTTGAGTGAACATATCCTATTATTGATGCCTTAATTTGGACATTTTCATGGTCTTAGAAATTTGTAGCCTAATAAATGTCATTTGTAAAAACCAATCCGTTTCTGGTATATTGCATTCTGGTAGCTTTAGCAAACAGGAACAATGTGGAAGAAGGTCATTTCCACAAGCTCCCACTACCAACACCTGAATCTGCTGCTGCTTTCTTTCTGGTCACTAGAAACTGACTGTTCTCCCCGCAAAGTCACTTGTGCCCTAGATCGAAACTCTTTCTGACTATTAAGGGACTTTACTCCAGTAATCTCTCTCTCCTGCATCACAAATTTATTTACTGAGCTGGGATAGTCTTAGGGAGGAGCAGTTTTGGCAGAGGGTGAAATCAACAACTGCTTTTACAATGCTCTGTGAAATGCCTGTTCAATATCCAAGTGGAGATACAAATGGGTAGATGCGTAAATGACTCTGGCACCAGACAGAGCTCAAGAAAGTACAAGTAATTTTGTGAGTCAAAAGTGCATAAATGGTATTAAAATTTTTGATATATGGCTAGTTAGCTACAGTACATGAGAGGGCCACCAAATGAGTCCCATGAACCTCATAGAGGAGCCAGTAAAATAAGTTGAATCTGAATGGTCCATAGGACAGGAAGAAGTTCAATACCAGGCAAAGACAGTGTTTCAAGAAGGAGGAGTGGTCAACAATGCTTAGTGCTGCTGAGAAATATGTAACAAAGCAATTGGATTTAGCAACAAAGGTCATATTCTTTTTTTTTTTTTTAATTTTTTAATTTTTTTTTATTAATCAAAAGAAATTAACACAACATTTAGAAATCATTCCATTCTACACATGCACTTAGTAATTCTTAGTATCATCGCATAGAACACATAGATGTATGATCATCATTTCTTAGTACATTTCCATCGATTTAGGAAAAGAACTAGCAAAACAGCAGAAAAAGATATAGAATGTCAATATAGAGAAGAGAATTAAAATAATAATACTAATAAAAAATATATATATATATAAAGGAAAAAGAAAAAAAACAAAAACAAAAGATACAAACACACAAACAAACAAACAAAAAACCATATTTCAGGTGCAGCTTCATTCAGTGTTCCAACCTAGTTACATTACACTTAGGTATTATTGTGCTGTCCATTTTTGAGTTTTTGTATCTAGTCCTGTTGCACAGTCTGTATCCCTTCAGCTCCAATTACCCATTATCTTACCCTGTTTCTAACTCCTGCTGGTCTCTGTTACCAATGATATATTCCAAGCTGATTCTCGAATGTCGGTTCACATCAGTGGGACCGTACAGTATTTGTCCTTTAGTTTTGGGCTAGACTCACTCAGCATAATGTTCTCTAGGTCCATCCATGTTATTACATGCTTCATAAGTTTAGTCTGTCTTAAAGCTGCATAATATTCCATTGTAGGTTTACGCCACAGTTTGTTTAGCCACTCGTCTGTTGATGGACATTTTGGCTGTTTCCATCTCTTTGCAATTGTAGATAATGCTGCTATAAACACTGGTGTGCAAATGTCCGTCTGTGTCTTTGCCCTTAAGTCCTTTGAGTAGATACCTAGCAGTGGTGTTGCTGGGTCGTAATCCATTCTGCCATTCTATGTCTTTTGATTGGGAAATTCAGTCCATTAACTTTTAGTGTTATTACTGTTTGGATAATATTTTCCTCTACCATTTTGGCTTTTGTATTATATATATCATATCTGATTTTCCTTCTTTCTACACTTTACTCCATACCTCTCTCTTCTGTCTTTTCGTATCTGACTCTAGTGCTCCCTTTAGTATTTCTTGCAGAGCTGGTCTCTTGGTCACAAATTCTCTCAGTGACTTTTTGTCTATAAATGTTTTAATTTCTCCTTCATTTTTGAAGGACAATTTTGCTGGATATAGGAGTCTTGGTTGGCAGTTTTTCTCTTTTAGTAATTTAAATATATCATCCCACTGTCTTCTAGCTTCCATGGTTTCTGCTGAGAAATCTACACATAGTCTTATTGGGTTTCCCTTGTATGTGACAGATTGTTTTTCTCTTGCTGCTTTCAAGATCCTCTCTTTCTCTTTGACCTCTGACATTCTAACTAGTAAATGTCTTGGAGAACGCCTATTTGGGTCTATTCTCTTTGGGGTGCACTGCACTTCTTGGATCTGTATATTTAGGTCTTTCATAAGAGTTGGGAAATTTTCAGTGATAATTTCTTCCATTAGTTTTTCTCCTCCTTTTCCCTTCTCTTCTCCTTCTGGGACACCCACAACACGTATATTTGTGCGCTTCATATTGTCATTCAGTTCCCTGATTCCCTGCTCAAGTTTTTCCATTCTTTTCCCTATAGTTTCTGTTTCTTTTTGGAATTCAGATGTTCCATCCTCCAGTTCACTAATTGTAGCTTCTGTCTCTTTAGATCTACCATTGTAGGTATCCATTGTTTTTTCCATTTTTTCTTCTTTGTCCTTCACTCCCACAAGTTCTGTGATTTGTTTTTTCAGATTTTCTATTTCTTCTTTTTGTTCAGCCCATGTCTTCTTCATGTCCTCCCTCAATTTATTGATTTGGTTTTTGAAGAGTTTTTCCATTTCTGTTCGTATATTCAGCATTAGTTGTCTCAGCTCCTGTATCTCATTTGAACTATTGGTTTGTTCCTTTGACTGGGCCATATCTTCAATTTTCCGAGCGTCATCCATTATTTTCTGCTGGTGTCTGGGCATTTGATCAGATTTCCCTGGGTGTGGGACCCGGCTGGTTGAAAGGTTTATCTGTGGAATCTCTGGGCTCTGTTTTTCTTTTCCTGCCCAGTAGGTGGCGCTAGTGGCGCTCATCTGTCTGTGGGGCAGTCGGCCTGGGAAACCGCGCGTGGAGGCGGGGGTCGCTGGCTGCCGCGGCTTGGGGGAGTGCCAGTCCAAATTGCCCAGCTGGCCCGAGACGCCAAGCGTGATGGGAGGGCCCCGCTATCCAATGTTCCCAGTCAGACCGGGGAGCCACGTGCGTGGAGGGGACCCCAGTCGCCAGCCACCCCAGCCGGGAAAACGTGCGCCCCTCGGGTATCTCACCGCAGCGGATTCTCCCTGCCTGTTCAGCTGTTCCAGAATGGGGTACGCTGTCTTTTTGGTCTCTATCGTGACTCCGGGAGCTGTTTTGTATTGTTTCTGTTTCTTTAGTTGCTTTTCTGGAGGAGGAACTAAGACCCGCGGGTCTTACTAAGCCGCCATCTTCTCCGGAAGTCGGTCATATTCTTTTGAACAACTGAGTCACTGAGAAGTAGTGGAGGCAAATAATCCAAAATTTTTCCAAAAAGCTTCACTGTGAACAGATAAAGAGAAATCAAGTGGTACATGGAGTGGAATGTCATTTTCGTCAAAGGCATGCCAAAAATTGAGTGTGTTTGGAGAATCTTACAGAACCAATGAAAAAGTAAAGCTATACTTGATATTCAAATGGCAAACCTAGAAGACAATGTTAAAGGTAATACTGAAAAGGCTAAAAAACAATGAAAAAAGATAATTAGTACTTCTAGATTAAGATTGCTTAATTCAATAACTATGAAAATAGACAGAATTTTTCAGGAGTATGGACAGAGATGTACCCTGAGTAATATTCTCTGGTGCAGGTAGAGACTGACTGGTTTTCTACATGGATGAATCAATATTATTGATGCCTCTAAAATCAATCCTTCGTATACCAGTAACGAAGAACTAGCATGTCCTTTAATTTAACTTTGGGAAAGGATATATTCCTCCTTATAACAAATGTCTATTTTCAGTTAAAAAAAAATGCTATCAGAGTTTATTAGGAAAATTTCATAGAATGAATTCTACCACCACTACCTTCTTTAATGGGATTCCAGATACTGATAATGAAATCAAATTCCCACTAGTTTCATGTGTAAGACTACCAAATTTGCAATGATCATCCCGAATTACTTAAGTTACTGTCTTCTTTTTCACTATAATCTGCAATTATTTGATAACAAAAATATGAATTTTCCCTACTTCACAGCTAAAAATTCAAGTGATATCAGATATTATGGGCATAAATCAAATGTCAGCAGATTACAAGGTTAGATGATAAAGCTTAATTTTATCCCAGTTCAGGTAATTATAAACTTTGATATAATAATCAGGAATTTATACTGCCTCTACTGTTAATCAACACAGAAAACCAGCAATGATGATAATTATTATTGTATTGATAATCTCTATGCATAATCAATGATCAATAAAGATCTGTAGTAATATTTCCAAAGAAGCATTTAGACCCCATGGCAGAATATTTAATGTTCACTTATTAGAAAGCACCATCATTTCTAGCAGGTGAGGCTTCTTTTTATAAGTAGTGAGCTATTCAGGCTAATCTAAATATTAAGCAGCATTTGTTCTGAAAGTAAAAGAAGTAGGGTGAAACCTATTTTCTACTCAAAGTTGGAGAGAAAACTGGGCTAAGTTAAATAGTGAAGGATTAAAGTTGATTAGTGAGATACACTAAAATGTAACTAAAAGAGTCAGTATTGTCCCGAATTTATATACCTCTTCTATTTTCCGTCTTTCACCTAGTCATCCAGCCTGGAAATCGGAGTGAGTGTGAGAACCTTGCCCTCCTCTCCCAGCCAGAGCTCACCTTACCTCTAGAGCATTTTTGAGGGTAATGCATTCCTGCAGCATATAGAGACTACACCAGAATTTTCAGCAATATTAACCTTAAAGCATTGGCCTGGCCTGTGTGGGCATTTAGGATGAATGTCTGTGAGATGGGTACAGTTTTGTGTGAAAACATTAATTTTGGAAGTCCATCCTTTGAGGTAATGTTAAATGTCATAGTGAGTTCTATTTGTTTATAATTCCTTTCCAATGGTCACATGAAAATAAGTGTGTGTACTTGCAAGTAATTTCTAATATAGATTTAGAAATATATTATTACAAAAATACTTTAAATCTGTTCTAATTTCCTCTAGAAAATGACAAAGCAGAGTGCTACAATTTTCATATGAGTACAAATAATTCCATTCAAAGATCTGTAGCTTGGAATTTATCATTGGACCAAATAACAAAGACCAGGTCTTTCTTTTTGGTCATTTTTCTTATTTTCCTTTTTAATGTTTTTACTTTTGGGAAGTTATGACATTTCTTTTCATCTCATTTGCCTCATCTATGAAATAGAGATAACACACCTGTTTAAACTACATCTCAGGGCTGTGGTGAGGCTCAAACAATTTAATTTATGAAAAGATGATTGATAAACAAGAAAGCATTAAAATATAAGTTACTTTTAAAATTAACACAGGAGTCCTGGAGCCTGCCTATGTCAAAAAATAAAATAAAAAAGAAAAAATAATTAACATTTACTGTTAGTTTTCCTTCTATTCTACACATTGCTTTGAGATGCTAATCTTGCAAAAGTGACATGATCTAAAATTTAAGCTAGTTAGCCCAGCTTTTATTTCCATTTCTTTATTGTGAAGCAAGTGAGGTTCCATAGAAGAAATCCAGGGTCATTGCATTTTATAAAGGTGAGAACTCATTGCAGAAGCATCATAAATATTAAACAACCACAGAAGGTATTTGAAGGTATCCATTGAAATACATTGATGTGCCTCTGAAACACTCTTTCGAATACCTTGAATAATTAATAGATGTTTTTTAAAAATATGCTGACAGTGATGGGAGGCCCACTCTTGTCTGGGGTGGGGGGAATGAATACTATTCTAAAAGTATCCTCTTCTGTAAAAAAAAAACTGAAAGTAATTCACATAGTTTCCAATAAGTCACCACTTTGTAAATTAGAATATTTCAGTTTCACTCTTGGGTGAGATAAATAGGAACTTGAACTGTAGATAAAGAAAATGCAACAATGGAACACTTAACGCATCACCCAGAATGACACATCACAGTGCCAGCTCGGTGAGATAAGTTATCTTCTCAAGAAAGGTTTTCACTAGGAATAAGGAGGTTTTGAACATTCTCAACAGAAATAATCTGATTAATTTTCTCTGATCAAAAAGCCACTCATCCCCTCCCTTCCACAAATAGCTATCACTTATATATTAATGCAAGTGTCATTATTTGACTATTACAAAATGGTAAATAATGTCAAATTTGACAAACAGAAAAAAAGAAGGAATTCCAAGTGAAGAAGTAGCCTTTCCTGAAATAAAGAATGTAACTAGCTTGAACCTCGAGTTAAGTGACAATTGATTTATGCATCTTAAACATAAAGGGATAAAGTTCTAGAAGGACTGTCAATGACTATCCATTTTAAATCCTTGCCTTTTAACCATGAATTATTATTATCCATTATCATAGACAAGGCAACTTATCTTACCTGTGCTGGTTTGAAATTGTGTACCCCGGAAAAGCCATTTCCTTTAATCCTCATTCAGTATTGCTGGGTAGGAGTTTTTGGTTTTTTTTTCTTTTTTCTTTTTCCTTTTGTATGCTTATGGTGGGGATCACATTTCATTCTTTTTCCATGTGAGCATCCTCTTATTGCAGCACAATTTGTTGAATTTTTTGTTTGCTTGTTTGGTTTGGTTTTTCATGGGTTCGTTTTCATGTGTTGTTTGGGAAGTGCATAGTCTGGGAAACAAACCCTGGTCTCCCGCATGGAAGGTGAGAATTCTACCACTGAACCACTCTCATACCCCCTGGGTGGGAGTTTTTTCATTGCTCTTGTGGAGATGTGACCCACCAAATTGTGGGTATTAACTTTTGATTAGAGGGAGATGTGACTCCACCCATTCCAGGTGGGCCTTGACTGGAATCCTTTAAAGGAGGAAATATTTTAGAGAGTCCCTTTTAGAGCCATGATAGAGTACACCAGTCAACAGTCTTTGGAGATGAAGGCGAATGCCCCCAGGGGAGCTTCATGAAACAAGAAGCCTAGAGAGAAACCTAGCAGACTTTACCATGTTTGCCATGTGCCTTTCCAGTTGAAAGAAAGATCCTGAACTTCATCAGGCTTTCTTGAGTGAAGGTAACCTCTTCCTGGTGCCTTAATTTGTACATTTTTATAGGCTTGCTTTAATTGAGACATTTTCACAGCCTTAGAATTGTAAACTAGCAACTTCATAAATCCCCCTTTTTAAAAAGCTGTTCCAGGTGGTGCGACAGTAGCTCAGTGGCAGAATTTTCACCTGCCATGCCGGGGACCTGGGTTTGCTTCCCTGTGCCTGCCCATGCTAGAAAAAAAAAGAAAAAAAAAAAGCTGTTCCATTTCCAGTATATTGCATTCCAGCAGCTAGTAAACTAGAACATTACCTAAGGTATAGTTAGAGTCCCAAGGCCACAAATTAAGTAGTAGAATGGCAAGTGATGAAGAAATCAGCCCCTTGGTATTTAGAGAGAACCTCAATTCAATAGTGAGAGATATGCAATGAAGTCTCAATTAACTAAGAGGCATTTAAGGTTTCTCTTCCCCTGGCAAACACTCCCTCTTCGTAAACCCTAAGGCTTTACTGAACACATATCAGGACCTCTTCACATATGTTAATCAGTCATGATTCAAATAGTCTTTTGAAGTTTCCTTACTTATGCCTGATACAGTTCTATACCACCTCCCTTCTTCTGCTGAATATTAGGAATCTCCTCTCTCCCTCAGAAGGGACCTACTCCAAGCTGATCATAAGGCAATTGTTGGACTGAGTCTCTGGCCATCTTTCTGTGTGAAATAAAACCTGTAATTTTAGTGTGTTAAGGACTGGAGTGTGGTGGTTCCAAGCCTATGAGTAGAGCATAAATCTCTCCTTCATTTATGCAATGCAATTTCTTTTCTTAATAAACATTTTTACTTTGCAACAAATTCATATTTACTGAAAAGTTAGAAAAGTAGTGCAGACACTTCCCAATTTCCCCAAATGGTAGCATCTTACATAACCATTATTAGTAAACCCTAAGAAATTAACATTCAAAAATTGCTATTAACTAAACTACTACTCAGGTTTCACTAGTTTTTCTTCTAATGTCCTTTTCTGTTCCACGCTCAGAAGGACCCTTTTAAAACATAAGTTCCATGATGTGTCCTTTCTGCTCAAAACTCAACTATGGATTCATGGATATTTAACTAATTATTTGTGTTATAGTCCAATATTCCTTTATTTCTCTTGCTGCTCAACTTGTTCCAGATTTGGCTTTGGGAGCCCTTTCAGGTTGGCTCCTGTGTCCCTTTGACATGTGTCCATCCTTTTGTTTTATAAGCACTTCCTTACTTTCTGGCACTGCAAAAAGTTCCAGAATCCTTATTCTCTGACTCCTTTTATTGGAAAATGGTATTAGAAACCAAGATTTGGGGCTCTGGGTGTTCTCTTTTCTACTGGGCTGTCATAATTTATGAGCCCATCCAGTGGACAGAGCAAGGAAATATATGCATTTATACTAACTTATGTATGCACACATATCTGTAATTGTTTCTGTATCTTTCCATTGATACTACATTAAGCTACATTAATCTAACATGTGTTAACATGATGTTTCTGACTCTATTCCAGCATCACATGGTTCATTCTAGCCTTCCCCCCTTTTTAACCATCCCTCCTTGCTAACCTTCCCTCTTTGTAACTTCCTCCTCCAACGTGGTACCCACCACCTGCCATCCATTTTCTTATTTGTTCAATCCAAGTATGCATGTAAAGGCAGCTTCGGAATTGTTAACATGTACCTCCATGAGAAACAAATGTATGTACCATTCTTTTGACTTTAATCTTACAGTTTCCAGTAACAATACCATTTTCTAAAGTTACGTAGATCAGCACTCTTTTCCTCATCCCCTTCAATAAAGTTATGTCATGCGTTTGTAAGATAGATATTTTTGTCACAGTCCGAAGACCATCCTGGCATCCCCCTGGTTGTTTTTTAAAAAAATATGCATATATTAAAGTTTAGTGTGCTGTGGGGTTTGACAAATGTGTAGCATTACCATACAGATAGTTTTACCACCCTGAAAAATTTCCTGTGCTTCTCTTACTCAAATATTCTCTACTTCCCAAGACCCTGGAACCACTGATTTAATTTTATCTTTATAGTTTTGCCTTTTCTCAGCATGTCTTATGAATGGAATCATGTAGTAGGTGGCCTTTTCAATCTGGCCTGCTCAATCTAGTGAAACGCTTCTAAGATTCATCCATGTTGTTGTGTGAATGACTCATTCCCTTTTATCACAAAATAGTATGGATGCACCACAGTTTGTTTATATATTGTCTTATTAAAGGACATCTTGGTTACTCTCATTTTTGGTGTGATGAATAAAGTTGTTATAAATATTCTTGTACAGGTTTTTGTGTGGACTTAGGTTTTCAGATCAGTTGGGTAAATACTTAGAAGCATGAATGCTGGTTGCATATTAAGTTTATGTTTAACTTTGCAAGGAAGTGCTAAACTCTTCCAAAGAAGACATTCCTACCATCTGGCATTCCTATGAGTAATGAATGCAGTTTCTGGTTTGTTATGCTTTTCAATACCATGCTAATTTTTAATGCAATTTTATTGAAATATGTTCACACACCATATAGTCCATTCAACATATGCAATCAATGAATCACAGTATCATCATATACCTGTGCATTCATCACCACAATCAATTTTAGATTTCATTAGTCCAAGAAAAAAAATAAAAAGAAAAAAGAAAACCCAAAACATCCCATACCCTTTATCCCCCACAATACCATGCTATCTTGATTACTGTCACTTTATATTAAGTTTTCAAATTTAGTAGTATGACTTCTCTCACTTTGTTCTTCTATTTCAATATTGAGTTGGCTATTTTAAGACAGTTGTCTTTCCACGTAAATTTTTAGTCAGTTTTAGATGATATATATTGTTGATATATAAAAAATAGCTTGTTGGGACTTTGACTGGGATAGTATTGAATTTATAGATGAAATCAGGAAGAATTGATATCTTAATATTAAGTTTTCCAATCTAAAAGATATGGGATTTCTCTCTATTTAGATCTTTGCATTTTCATCAGTATTTTGTATTTTTCCACATTCAGATGCTGCACATATTTTGTTAATTTTGTACCTAAATATTTCTTTTTTGGTGTTATAAATGGCATATATTTTTTAAAATTTCAAAATTCAATTGTTCATTGCTGGTATGTAGGAAGCTATTAATTTCATTTACTTACCTTGTATCCTATGCCTTTCGTAAACTTTCATATTAGTTTCTTTAATTCTCTGAAGCTTCCTCCATAGACATGTCACTTGTAAATAAAGACAGTTTTATTCATTTCTTTCCATCTGTATAACTTTTAATATTTTTCTTGCCTAATTGCACTAGCTACTCCTTCCAAGCAATGGTAAATATGATTGGTAAAAGAGAATATCTTTGCCTTGCTCCCTATCTAAAAGAGAAAAAATTCAGGTTCTCACCATAAAGTATAAAGTTTTCTGTAGATTTTTCATATCTACCCTTTATTAAGTTAGAATTGGTGTTGAATTTTATTGAATACTTTTCTGCATTTATTGTTATGATCATGTTATTTTTACCTCTTAATATTGTGAAATGATTTATGAAAATTGAACCAATGTTGCATTGTGGGATGAATTCCATTGTATAATTCTTTTTATACATTGTTGGATTTGCTTGCTAATATTTGGTTGACTATTTCTTCATCTATGCTCATGGGAGATAGTGTCCTATAGTTTATTTTTGTGTGTGTTTTTCTCTGGTTATGCTGTTAGGTTAATATTGGTCATGTAAAATGAGTCGAGAGGTAGTGCCTCCTCTTGTATATTCTGAAAGAGATTGTGCGGAATTGGAATTGCTTGGTAGAATTCACCAGTTAAATCATCTTGCCCTAGTGTTTCTCTTTGGAAATTTTTTAGCTATTAATTAAATTTGTTTGATAGGTATAGAGTTAGTCACACTATCTATTTCTCCTTGAGTGAATTTTGGTAGTTTTGCCTTTCCAGGAATTGGTCCATTTCATCTAAGTTATTGATTTATGGACATAGAGTTGTTTGTAGCATTTATTTGTTATACTTTTAATGTCCGTGGAATCAGTTCTGAGGATCTCTCATTTACTCTTGACATTGGTTCTTTGTATCTTTACTCTTTTGTCCTCGTTCAGCCTGATTGCTATAATGTTGTCAACTTTATTGATTTTTTTCTCTGGTCTCTTGAAATATTTTCTCATCATCTTTAGTTTTCTACTGTTGGAATATGATATGACTAGGTGTGTGAATGTTTGTGTGTGTGTTTTGCACTTATCTTGATTGGTGTCCTCTGAGCTTCTTTGATCTTTGATTTGGTGTCTGTCACTAATTTTAGAAAATTTCCAGCCATTATTTCTTTAAATATTTCATCTCCATGTTCTCTTTTTCTTCTTCCGGTATTCCAATTTCCCATATGTTACACTTGTTCGATTTTGTCTCCAAATTCTTTTTCTATTCTGTTTTCTCCCATTTCGCTTCTTTTAAATTTTTGTTTGGTTAATTTCTATCTTCTAGTTCACAGATTCTTTCCTTGGCTGCTTTGAATCTACTGATATGTCCCCAAAAGGAATTGTTCATTTCTGTTACTGTGGATTTTTTTCTAGAATTTCCTGTTTTTGTTATTAGAAAAGCCAGGGGTTTACAAAAAAAACATGCATAAAATTGAGAGTTCCCATTTATCACCCTATTATTAACACCTCACGTTAATGTAGTACATTTGTTACAATTAATGAGGGAACATTTTAATAATTTTATTATTAACTATCAATAGATAAGCATCAATTACAAAAGAGATCACTGTGCTGTAAAATCCTATGTCTTTTTTAAAAATTGTTTTTCTAGTAACATATACACAACCTAAAACTTCTCCTTTTAACCACATTCATATATATAATTCAGTGCTATTAGTTACATTCGAAATGTTGTGCCACAGTCACCACTTTCCATTACCAAAACGTTGCAATCAACCCAAATAGAAACTGTACAATTTAAGCATTAACTCCACATTCCCTATCCCCACCATGGCCCTTGGTAGCTTATATTCTATATTCTGACTCTATGAGTTTGCTTATTCTAATTATTTCAATATCAGTGAATTCTACCAAACAAATAAGCAAGCTCATTCATCAGTTCTGGAGGAGCTGAGAAAATATATCTTCATTTAATTTTTTAAAGATTTTTTTTATTAGAAAAGTTGTGGGTTTGCAGGACAACCAGACATAAAATACAGTATTCCCACACACAACCCCACAACCACTACCTTGCACTGGTGTAGAACACTCGTCACAATTGAAAATAATAGTTTTTGTAATTGTACTTTTTTAAACATTAGTTACCTTTGTTACAATTGATGAAAAATTATTAAAATGGTACTATTAATTATCCATAATTTACATCATGTGTATTTTTCCATATACCACCCTACAAATTTTAACACCTTGTATTAGTGTCATACATTTGTTACAATTCATGAATGAGCAATCAGATATTTCTACTATAAAATATAGTCTGCTGTCTACAGTAGGGTTCTCTGCATTATACAATCCTATGCTGTATCTTTTAATTTTTATTCTATATCACCTAAAGCTTGCCCTTTTCACAACATTCACCAAAATAATTCAGTGCTTTTAAGTATATGAACAATAATGTGTTACCAACCCCACTATCCATTTCCAAATCTTTTCAATCAACCTAAATTAGAAATTCTATAAAAATTCAGCATCAACTCCCCATTCTTGACCCTCAGTCTATTCCCTGGAAACCTGTATTCTAGATTCTGAGTTTGCTTATTATAATTAGGTTGTATCTGTGAGCTCATACAATATTTGTCCTTTGGTGCCTGGTTTATTTCACTTAACATAGTGTCCTCAAGGTTCAACCATCTTGTGTACATCAGGACTTTATTCCTTTTTATGCCTGAATAATGTTCCATTGTATGTATATATCACATTTTATTTAGCCATTCATCAACTGATGTTCACTAAGGTTGCTTCCATCATTTGGCAATTGTGAATAATGCTGCTATGAACATCAGTGTGCGAATATCTGTTTCAGTTCTTTAGGTATAAATCTAGTAACAGGATTGCCTGGTCATATGGTATTTCTATACTTAGCTTTTTGAGGAACTGCCAAACTGTCTTCTGCATGTGGCTCCACCATTTTACATTCCCAACAGCAATGAAAGAGTGCTCCTACACTTGTGGCTTCTCCACATCCTCTCCAACACTTGTAGTTTTCTGTTCTTTTTCTTTTTAGTAGCCACTCTAGTGAGTGTGAAATGCTATCTCATGGTGGTTTTGATTTCTGTTTACCTAATAGCTAGTAATGTTAGCCTTGTTTTCATGTGATTTTTTAACCATTTGTTTATTCTCTTTGGATTAATGTCTATTTAAGTCTTTTGCCCATTTTCTAATTGGGTTGTTTGTCTTTTTATTGTTGAGTTGTAGGATTTCTTTATATATTTTCCATCTTTGACAATTGAATATGATGCTAAGTTTGGGTTTTTCATATATGCCCTTTATCATATTAAGGAAGTTTCCTTCTATTCTTATTTTTCTAAATGTTTTTATGGAGAAAGGATGCTAGATTTTGTCAGATGCTTTTTCTGCATCAGCAGAGATTATCATGTGTATTTTTTCCTTTGTTCTGTTAATGTGGTGTATCACCTTAATTAATTTTCTTATGTTGAAACACCTTCGCAAACCTGGGATAATTCTCATGTGATTATCGTGTATAAATCTTTTAATGTGCTGTTAGATTCAATTTGCTAGTATTTTCTTGAAGATTTTTGCATCTGTATTCATAAGAGAAATAGGTCTATAATTTTCTTTTTCTAGTATCTTTATCTGGTTTTGGTATTATAGTGGTATTAGTCATATAGAATGAGTTGTGTGGTGTTCCCTCCTGTTCAATTTTTTGGAAGATTTTGAGCACAGTTGGATTTAATTCTTTTTGGAATGTTTGGTATTTATGAAGCCACCTGGTCCAGGACTTATCTTTGTTGGGAGGATTTTGATAATTGTTTCAATCTCTTTACTTATAATTGGTCTGTTGGGATCTTTTATTTCCTCTAGAGTAAATGTAGGTTGTTTGGGTATTTCTAGGGATTTGTCCATTTAATCTAGGTTGTCTAATATTTTGGACAGTTACTGGTAGTATCTTCTTATGATCCTTTTTGTTTCTGTGGAGTCAATAGTGATGCCTCCCCTCTCATTTCTGATTTTATTTATTTGCATCCTCTCTCTTTTTTCTTTGTCACACTAGCTAAAGATTTGTCAATTTCACTGATCTTTAGAAGGAAACAATTTCTGGTCTTGATAATGTTCTCTATTGTTTTTTATTCTCTGTTTAATTTATTTTTGCTCTAATCTTTGTTATTTCGTTTGTTCTCCTTGTTTTGGGTTTAGTTTGCTGTCCTTTTTCAAGTTCTTCCAGGTGTGCAGTTAGGTCGTTGACTTTAGCTCTTTCTTCTGTATTTGTAGCATTTAGGGCTATAACATCTGTAAGCATTGCCTTCACTGAATCCCATAAGTTTTGACATGTAGTGTTCTTGTTTTCATATATCTCATGATATTGGTTTCCCTTGTGATTTCTTTTTTACCCCATTGATTATTAGTGTTATTTAACTTACATATATTTGAGATTTTTCCAGTTCTCTGCCTGTTATTTATTTCCAGCTTTATTCCATTGTGGTCAGAGAAGATATATTGTTTAATTTCAATGTTTTAAAATTTATTGAGACTTTTTTAGTGACCCAACATGTGGTCTACCCTGGAGAATGAACCCTGTGCACTTGAGAATAATATATATCCTGATTTTCGGGTAGACGATTTTCTATATATGCTTTTTAGGTGTAGTTTCTTTATCATAATATTCAAGTTTCTCTGTTTCTTTAGTGATTTTCTGTTTTGATCTTCTATCATTGATGAATGTGGGACATTAACCTCTCCAATTATTATTGTAGAGGTGCCTATTTCTCCCTTCAGTTTTGCCAGTATTTGCCTGATGTATTTTGCAGCACCTTGTTTAACAATATAAATATTTAAGATTACTATTTCTTCCTGGAGGATTGCCTCTTTTTTAACATATAGTGTTGTTCTTTGTCTCTTTTAACTGTTTTTGACTTAAAGTCTATTTTATCTGATATTAGAATAGATACCTCAGCTCTCTTCTGGTAAGTAAGTGCATGAATTTTCTTTGGCCACTCTTTTGCTTTCAATCTATCTATGTCTTTGGGTCTAAGGTAAGTTATTGACAACAAAATAAAGTTGGATCATGCTTTTTTATCCATTCTGCCAGTCTGTATCTTTTAATTGGGATGTTTAATCCATTAACATTCAGTGTTATTACTGGAAAAACAGTGTTTACTTCTGCCTTTTGTCTTTTGTTTTTTACTTGACACACACAAACATATACACATACACACATGCATTCTCTCTTTTCCTTTATTGCAGACTCCTTTTCTTTTTAATTGATCTTTTGTGATGTCTCTTCCTGAAACCATCCTCCTTTCCATCTTTGTATATATTTTACATACTTTTTTGTGGTTATCCTTGGGAGTTATAGTACACAACCTAAGTCTTTAACCAACTAATTTGAAAAGATACCAATTCAATAGTGTGTATGTTTTCTGCTCTCATATCCCTCCATTTCCCCTCTTTATGTTGTTTTTGTCCCACTTTACCTTTTTATATTGAATTGATTTAGGGGAATTATTTAAACTTTGATTGGTTATTCCAAAGTCTATCTCCTCTGAAGTTTTAATTTGTTCCCTTGTCTGAGCCATATCTTCCTGTTTCTTAGATTGGCTTGTAATTTTTTGCTGATATGTGGGCATCTGACTATTTTGATATGCTAACTTTGAAAATGACTTTGTTTCTCTTGCTTAGAGTTTTATTTTATATGGCTATGTGTTAAGGCTCTTCTTTGATACTTAGTCCAACATATACTGGACCTTTAAAGTGTTTCATCTTTTAACTGTTCAGATTTTCTCAGGTCTTCTGAACTTGATTCTCGCTCTGTATATCCAGTACAATTTTTAATATTACCTTTTTATCTGCAATTGTTTTATCTTTCTAGAAAAAAGCTTCTTTTCCTCTGTTTCTTTTCTTGAAAAAGCTTACTTCTCTGTTCTGTTTTCTGTATGTGTGTGCAGAACTTTCCCCCTAACTCCTATGATTTTTTTAACTTCTCCTCTTTATTTAGTGTCCCCCTTTTCATTATAGTTTTAGGTTTTCAGACCCATTCTGTCCTATGGCAGTTCAATTTTCCCCCTTTTTTCCTCATGAACATTTTGTCCCTGTGGTTAGTTCACTGTTAGGGTTTCCCAGTGTTCAAAAAGGTCTGTCTTTTTGCTTAGAAAACCCAGCAATCAGAATCTAGATTGAGGGTGTGAACCTCTTGGCAACAGTCCTTCCATTGTCTCTTTTATTTCCTGGGGGCCCTTCTGTATACACTCATTTGCCAGGCATTTGTATTCCACCCTGGGTCTCTGCAGACTTGGGTCCCTGTGTCTGGATTTGCATGAGGTTTTAACTCACTACTGTAAGTGGTTCGTTTGTCTGCATCCACTGCATAAGGCCCCTGGGCCATGTTGTAGCTGGGCAAATCCTTAACTGTTTGGGACTGAGTGAGTGGGAGGAGTCTGGACTGGTAGGTCGGGGTTATATATCCCCTTTTCTTTGATTCAGCATCTGGGGAGTCCTTCTCCAGTCTCTATTTCTTCCAGAGTTCCAAGCAAGTGTGACTGGTACTTTTATTGGTTATTTCTGTGCAGAGATCTTTCCAGGGGATGTCTTATGTTGCCATGTTAGTAACATAACTTTGAGCATTTCCTTTTGATTCTTTCTCATATTTTCTATCTCTATGCTGACATTACCCATCTAGATTTGTATATTGCCCATCTTTTCCACTGGAGCCTTAAATTATCAATCATAGTTACTTTAAGTTCTCTTTTTGATAATTTCATCACCAGTGTCTTACCTATATCTGGCTTTGCAAACTGCTTTGCATTTTTGAAGAATACTTTGTGTTTTTGCTTTTTGGTATGCCTTGTAATTTTTTTTTTTGGCTGAAAGCCAGACATGCTGTGCAAGGCAGTAGACACTGATTGAAATAGGACTTTAGTGTGAGGATTTATTTTAAGCAGACCAAGTGTTGGGCTGTGTTTGATGTTTATTGTGTTTATTTGGCACCAGAGGCTTCAAATTCCTCCAGTATCCTTGTTTATGTCTCCCCTCTTAGCTTTAGAGCTTTCCTTTGTACTGCTCTTCAGAAATAGTCTGTCTCTTTCTGCTTTTGCAGCTGCAGTTCACTATTCTTTCTCCTGGAGCCTTATTACCCTGGTGGTGGTAGCATGGAAGAGAGGGGGACCTCTCTGGAATCCTCTAAGTCCTAGTATTTGCAGTGTACTATGGGTCTGTACTTAGTGTGTGTAGCCTTCACAAATGTTCATGCTCCTCCTGCAGGAGTAGAGCTTATTTGCCCCTTGTCAAAGAAAATTGCTCCAGACAATGTTAAATAGGAGAGGATGATTTTATTCAAGGCTACTGTGGTAGGGGAGAAAATCCAGAACCAACCCTGAATTCAATTCCATTGAAAGACAGGAAAGCAGGGTTTTTAAGGCAGATGGGCCAGTGGAAAAGCACTGGAGGATGTTAGAGTGTTGAGTAATCAAACGAGTGAGTGATTTAGCTTGTCATTTAAGGGGATTTGGTTTAGAAAGCTTTCTTTAGCTGTAATTAGGCCAGCTGGATCCTTTAAGGGCCCAGGAGAGGGAGAGGGAGACAAAATACTCTTTGGCTAGATACCTGGTTAATGTAAGAGCTGGAGTGACAGGGATGTGTGGGGCCTGGACTCAGGAAGAAGCCTGTCTAAAGTTTAGTAAAGCTAACTGGAAGTTAAGATCATCTTTGTCACTCCATTCCCTTCCCTTGATGTAGTGGGAATCCTCCAGTGTTCCCAGTCTATGTCCTTGAGGTTCTCTGTTCTGTACAATTAAGCTTTTGAACTTATTTTTCAAACAGGAAGACTGTAAAGGAATGGAGTTTCTCTTTCCTAGTTGGAATGGGATTTCACTTGTGCCTACTGGCAATGTCAGACCTCCTGGAGACTAAGTTCTTTTTCTCCCTAAGTATGAAGTCCCTAGGTGGATTTCACAATGGTTATTCTTCCCCTTCTATGGCCAGGGTCATAGTGTCTCTGTATGGGGTGCTGGGCTTTTATTCAGGATTCTTCTTCACCCTTTGAGAGCCTAGGTCTAGTGGACTTCCTATAGGAAAAACCTATAGGAAGTGTGGAGGTCCCCAACATGATGATACCCAGGAGTTTCTTACTCTAATGACAGCCCACATTCAGCCTCTAGCAATTTGTTGTTTTCTAGTTTAGTGTTCCTTCTGGCTAATATGGCTTCTGCTCCAGGGAAGCACGTGATTGGGTTGTTTGTCTCCCTGAAGGGTCCTGTCTCTGTAGATTTTTAGATGGTGCATTGATGTGTTAAAAAAAAAAAGTAATTGATAGTCAGTTTGTATAGATTTGTCTTATTGTAAAAATAGGAATGGCAACTTCCAAGCTTTTTATATATCTGAGCTGAAATCAAAATCCCTGCAATGCAGTTTTTAAAACAATATTTTAAAAAAATAGGTCAATGGTTACCCGCCTCCTATTTGAGTGCTTTTCATCCTACCATCTTCTAAGTTTCAAACATTCATTATTCTCAAACACAGTACAGAGCTTTTCCACAAAACATTTGTCCAAATCATCAAATTTCCATTTTAATTGAGAATTGAAATGGATTTAGGTTTTTCCCATCTCTTTCATGTTAAAGAGTAGCACATTGATATTGTTTGTGTTGACCCACTAAAGGTCATTCAGAGTTCATGACATGGTTGACATTCTAGCTCACTTCCTGGTCTATTAACTCTAAGAGATGACCAACAAATGTTTTTCCTGCCATTACCCTTTATCCCAAGCAGTTGTAATTCTAACCAAACTTCCATTCAATTCCTTTATGAGTTTTCAGTTGCAGATACTAGTTATTTTAATAATGACATCTTAGAATGTAATAAAAGACTTCTACATTTTTTATGTAATTTGATCCTTGTTATATCCCAATCATAGGGAATTATTATTTTCAATGGATTTTTATTCCATTTCAGTGAGTTTTGAATTCCTATTGGAATTTAAAAATGATAAATGATTTGTCTAAGTACATGAGGCTGCAGGGAAAATTCAGAGTCCTCTTAGCTTTAAACCTTATTCAAACTCTCTTGCTTTTGGAGAAGTCAACTGCCATTGGAGTGATGCTGACCTCTTGATATAACTGCTTGCACTATTCTTAGTGCGAAAGAATGCACACCTGTGTTCTCAGCTTTGCAAAACATGCTTCCTGGGGCAGCTTTCTTCACAGAGTGGGTGCTCAAAAATGTTGCCTGTCAATCAACTGCACCCTTTATTTGCAGTTACTTTTAAAGGCTACAAATGCTAAATGCATTAAGAAAAAACAAGAGCATATTTTAATAATATTTTATATTATCGGAGCTTCTTGGAACAGTTAGGTGAATATTTATTGGAATTAACTCTGTACTATGTGCTTTTGTTACACAGTTTGGATATAATCCACTTCCTTTTTTGCTCTCATAACATATCATTTGCTCTTCTACTATAAATTTGCTATCCCTTCTGAATTATAGTTAATCGTGGACTTAGGCATTTAGTTTCCTGGACTGGAAACACTTTGAGAAAAGATACCATGTCTTATTCATCATTGTCTCTATAGGGCTTAACAAAGAGGCTTACTCAGCATGGATACTCATTACTGATTGTGCCACTAAGGAAAAATGTGTTGCTCTATATTCTATTTAGTAGATTCTGTTTTTGCGTTTTAATTCTCAAAAGGATGCTTCTGACAGTGCAAGACTTTTTTAGCCTTAAGTGCTCTAGCCAATTTCTGCTGAAATAAATTGTGGGGTAATGGAAGAAAAACAGAACGGAAATTTTAAAAGTCCATGTTTTTTCATTCCCAGCCCAAAGACTTAAGGGAATTAGGGTGAATGCAGCAGAGCACCTATTCAAAAGAATTCTGATTGGGTTTTCTCTATTCTGCTTTGGAATTTTTCCCTCTCTCCAGCTCACTCTGTCCTTTTCTCTCCCCTACCTGCCCTCATCTGATAAAATAGTGGAACCAATTAGTTTTATTTCCCCATTTTTCCACCCCCACCCCGAAAGCATGTGACCACTGTAACTTGACACCCCACTTATAGACTTGGCATGGAGTGGGGTACTGTAGAACAAAATTCAAGGGAAGAGCACCAGAAAGTAACAGTGAGCTTCAGGACACCATAGAATATTCTTCTATTAATTCCATTATAGGAATGCAAACAATTTCTCTTGCTTAAAATATGACTTTGGGGCGGGCCGCGGTGGCTCAGCGGGCAAAGTGCTTGCCTGCTATGCCGGAGGACCTCGGTTCGATTCCCGGCCCCAGCCCATGTAACAAAAACGGAGAAACAGAATACAATAAAACAAGAAAATGTTTAAAAATGTTTCCCTTTCTTCCTTCCTTCCTTCCTTCTGTCCTTCCTTCCTTCTCTCTGTCTTTCCTTTAAAAAAAAAAAAAATTAAAAAAAAAAAAATATGACTTTGTTTTATGCACATAGGTGAAAAATGTTATTGCATATGATATTTTTAAAAAATCATGTTTTCTCAAAGATTTGGCATTAATATTCATTTCTCACGTGTTTATACATTTTTTTCACCCACCTTTGTAAAACGTGGCACATCTAGACCAAGCTATATAAGGGAACCTAATTATCTGATTTGCCCTTTCTAATAGTCATCCAAATCTACTAATTTTATGTATCTTTATGTAGCAATACCTACAGCAATTCTTTAATTCAATATTTATTTATTTAGCTTTGGTGATGGTTTTTGCGTGCACACACACACACACTCATGAATAAAATGATGTATTCCTGCAAGGATTTTTAATGCAGCCTTTTATCTTTTCTTTTTTAGTTCCTTCCCCTCTCCTCCTCTCTCCTTCTTATCCCCTTTAACTTCTCCCAAGAAAGAAATCCATTTTAACAACACCTTTGAATCCTTTATTTTTTCTTCACAATAGCTGTACCGTATATTAGATCATATATACTGCTATAGGAATTGTGTTCATTGTTTTAAAACAAATTGGAATCCTGCTGTGCAAGGTTTTGTGCATCTTGAATTTCTCAATCAATAACACCTTGTAGAATGCCCTTTGAGCCAACAGATACAACTTTAATTACTTTTAATCCTCACATGTAGTGCATGATATGGATATACAACAATTCTGCAATTCATGTTGTTCAGTTTATTTTCCACATTAATATAAACATCCTAAGCATATATCCTAAAAATAAAGCTTTAATTCCTATGAGGGAGATTTCCAGGAGTGGGATTGCTGGGCCAAAGTTAATGTGTATTTTAATTTTTAATAGATGTTGCAAGAGTAGCATCCAAAAAGACAGGAGTCCTTGTATTGTTTCCTGATATTTAATGGAAATTTCTTCAGTGACTATCATTTAGTGTGTATGTGTTGTTGGTTTTGGCAAGAAGCTTACCATAAGTAGTCTCTTTTCATTCCTATTTTATGTAGTAATTTTATTAATAAAGCTTCTGAATTTTATTAAGTTACTTTTCAGCATTTATTCATATGATAATGAGGCTTAATACTTTTTGATGTAATGAATTATGTTGATATCATTTGTGATAATTGACCCATCCTTGCATTCCTAAAATAAATCTTACCTGTATCTAATGTGCTAGTCTTCTGACTTTATTTGCAAATATTTTATTCCCAATGTTTCATCTTTATCCATTTGTGAGATTGAGCTATGTTTTTAACTGTCTTTGTTGGAATTAACATTAAAGTTTTGCTGGCTTCACAAAATTCATCAGAGATCTTCAATCTTTTTCTGTACACCTGGGCTACTTTAAATTATATTGAAATTATTTTTTTCTTTATATCATTTGGAACTCACCTGTAAAATGCTCTATTCTTGTGACTTTTCAAACTGTTTATTTGGAGAAATGTAAACATTTATTAAAGTAGGAAGTATTATATAACGAACCCTTTCATAGTCACTACCCAGCTTCGAGTGAGTATAAAAATTGGAGTTTTATTTGGCAGGAAAATTGCAATACCAAGTGATTGTGATTCTTTAAATCAGTTTAATGTTATAAATGGGATTCAGTTCCTTTCACAAAGCTAAACACTGTCCAAATATCAACTTGAAACAATCTGTAACTTCCCTACTTGTCTTCTTATGTAAATTCATCAAATATCAATTGAGGGTAGTGGGATGCCACATTTCTCCTTCAGAGGGTGGGGATTAAATGCTTGAGATACGAAGACAGATGACATGAACTATGCAGATTAATTGAGATGGCACATATAAAACATATGTAGCGGATGCTGTGGAGCACCAGCAAGATACCCACTTCAGGACTGAGGCACTGATTCCCTGAAATGCCAGGAGTTGGCTGCTGACCGCTCGTAGCTGAGTCCTTCCCAGGGAATTAATTGCTTTCAACTCAATAGGATTGCATCAGCCAAGGTTATGCACCATCTCAGAGGCCTGCCCATGGCCCCAGGCTGTTGCATATCTCATAGATCTGAGATAGTCCCAAGTCTTTCCTACTAACCTCAAAAAGGCTGGCCAAAGGTGCAGTGATGGGGTTCATTCACTCTCTCTGCCAGAATCACACATGCTTCACACTGGTGCTTGCGATCTGACTCTGAGCAGGGGGTGGTTTGAGACCTTTTGCAGCTTCTAACCTGACCAAAATGATACCCTTTCCTAGGCAGCACCATTCAATACCCACCTAGGAGCAATAGTGTTAGGCATTTGTGTTTTGTAACACAATGCTCAGAATATCATAGACAATGTCAGCACTAGCTGGCAGACAAAAGACAACTGAGGCTAAAAGTAAAAAAAAAAAAAAAAATTAATTAATAAAATGGAGTTAAAATGTTAAGAAAATATTATCAACTAACGTTTTCAGTAATACTGAATTTTTATCCTGGGCTACCTCAGTACAATTTGTAGAAGCCTGCATTGAACTTGGTGGGTATATAGTGGGCCTTATACGGGTAAGTCCAGACTATTTGAAATATATAAGCAGCTATATTTCATTCAAAATATGTACATCAGTAAGGTGAACTAGTCAATTCTGTGGCCATTGTGGTTAATTGAAGATGGGTGCTGGTGCCTAAATTTAGAATCAGGAGTTTGGAAAATTTTATTTCTTTTACTTTTTTTCCCCCTAAACTGCCTACAAGCCAGATTTAGCATCCATCCCAAAATAAAATATACACCCTAAATAGTAATTTACAGAGGTGTCAGGAAAATTTGGTAGATTAACAAATCAACATCAACATATTTTTTTCTCTTATTGTTACTATTACTATCACTTTATTTGATTGTTGAATTTAAACACCCAACTTGTGAGCATTAAGCTGTGCAGCACAATTATTCTTTGGGGGGGATGATCAGAGTGCCATTTATCTGCAACATTTATTTGTACTGAAAGGAAATTTACAATACACATGAGAGCATTTTTCTTACACCCTTCTGAAAGCTCATTATTAAAGTTTGGCTGTCTGTTCCTCATACTTGTGCTGGAAGTTAATGGTTTAATCATGCCACCAATCAATTAAGTCCTTATTAATATCCCTTTCAGAAGTCCCTGGGATCCTCAGTAATGTTGAAGGACAGTGAGATTGATAGGGCAAAGAGGTTATACACAGACCCAGGGAAAAACCACATTTGCATTTTGTATTAAGCATTCCAAAAGAAAAAAAAAGCCAATGCCTTTAATTATTTAAACTGAGTGTGTATAGATCGTGAGCCCAATTACAAGATCTGCAATCTCTACCAAAACATCTAGCTGCTGTCAGAAATAAAGGGCTCAGGTTAAGCACACTGATGTAAAGAGAACAATTTTATTACCTTTTTGCAGCTGATTTAATAAAAAATATTCTTTAAAAAAACTTTTCAAGATTAATGCAGTACAGAAATGCTGTTTCTAGCAAGCTTCATGGGTCATGCAAATTACAATGTAAGACAAATTAATAAAGAATGTGTTTGGATTTGAGGGCAAATTGAAATCTCCAAGAGGACAAAATATTGAATAAATTATTTCAAAACACTCTATTTATTCCCAAAGTAACAGTTTTATTTCATGAATAGTGTGGATGGGCCCTGGAGACACAGCAGAACTAGCTCAGTGGGTATATTTGCTTGAAATCTGGTGTTCACATTTATGCTCTGATTTGTGTACCTTTGCAAAGTAAAAGAAGTCAAGAGAAGAGAATAGGCAGAAAGTTTGATAGTGAAAATTCTGTGGATTTAGAAGCATTTGGCTGATCAGCAGAATTAATTTCAGGGTTAGGAAGTCCTTTCAAAATATGCTGTGGCATGTGCCAAATCAGAAATTAAAGAATCAAATGTATGTGTGTATCCTGACCTCTGAAACCAGAGCTATAAAACTGTTGAGCTACCACATCAGGGGCAGCCACAGAAAGGTACAACATGACTCAGACTCCTCCTGAGAGCAGTTTAAAATTGGCCTTCAAGCTTTTCTCCAGGTACAAAATGTACTGCAATATTTTGGTAATTTTCTCTCTCTCTCTTTTTTTTTTTTTTTAGTTTTGTGCAACAGGATCTGAAATGGCTTTAGGAATAATTTTGGCTTGTTATCTTTTCAAAAATCTGGATAGACCCAAACATGATGATGAAAAACATAATTTCAAGTCAGCAAGCACACAGTAATCACTTATTACGAATGAGACAAATGAGGCAAAATATCTATGAGGTGCTTAATTCATGCTGATGCCATCCCAAGAACTTTCACATATACCGCATCAATTATTCTTCAGAGCCACCCTCAGAAATCCACATATGGATCCTCATTTTATGGTTGAGAAAAATTAGGTTTAGTGGGTTACAAAACTGGGAAGCAGGGACCACATTCAACATAGAGTAATATGAACTCTCCCCATATCTCTCAAAGAATCTGGAGACTGACTGGGGAGAAGACAAACACACCTACTAAAGAAATAAATTATCTATGATAAGGTGGGCATTTTATCAACAGGGAGCATTTGGCATATCATCTGGCATATAGATGTTTATATTTTAGTTTGGAGAAGAGGCGTTCACAAGAACTGGTATTCAGGCAAGATATAAAGGACAAAATAGGGTTTGAATTGTCCTGGAAAATTTAGTAGACTATATCTAAACACAGAGGATGTGTGAGGCATTGCCAGTTGTGGGACTCTCTTGCACAAGTCCATAGCTGAATAATCGTAGTGGAATAGGAAGAGTGGTAGCACAGTGTGATTGCAAGAATTTATGGGAGGAAAGCTTACATTAAGGGTTACATTAGTCTATAGATGGCATATTTAAGCTTAAATTATCCATTTAGTTTATCATTTATGGAGGTCTCCCTTTAATCTAACAGAGAAACAAAGAGGATGAAGGGTCACGACTATGAGAGAAGAGACACTATGTGAGTTGTAAATGAAAATTTTGTAAGCCAAAAATCCTTGCTGCAGATTTTGGATTGGGAGATTTGTGAAATTGTTTGATTATTGTGATATACACCTAATTAAACTTACTCTGTTTACCTCCTGTATTAATTTCCATTTGTTGCTGTTGAAAATTACCACAAAACTAGCAACTCAAATTTATTATCTTACAGTTCTAGAGGTCAGAAGTCCAAGATGGATCTCACTACACTAAAATCAAGGTGTCAGCAGAACTGCATTCTTTCTGGAATGCTAGAGGAAAATTGGTTCCCATGTCTTTTTCAGCTTCTAGAGGATATACACATTCTTTGACTCATGGCCCCTAAATTAGTCAGGGTTCTTTCTACAGGAAAACAGAGCCATCTCTCTCGAATTGGCTCAGTGACCAAGAGTACTGGCAAGCTTGAATTTTGTAGGACAAGCAATAAGCTGGAAACTCCGATGAAGGTGAAGTTGGATTCCCCAGAAAAAGTGAGTATAGCTGTAGTAAAGGCAGTTATTCTTCTTTCTGGCGGCTGAAATACTTAGTTCTGGCTTTAAGATCTCTAACTGATCAGATGAGATTTCCCACATTTCTTTGGGTAATTTACATTGTTGACTGCAGATGCAATCAACTGATTACAGATCTAAATCCACTTACAAAATCCCCTCACAATAACTATCAGGCAAGTGCTCACTTGATCAAACAACTGCACACCATAACCTATCCAAGAAGACCCATTAAAATTAACCATCATGCCCCACTTCCAGCAATTGCATCACTCTGACCTCTGGTTCTATTGTCACCTCTCCTTCCCTAAATAACTCTCTTGCTAACTTCTTATATTTAAAAGGATCCTTGTGATTCTATTAGTTCCAACTCAATGATACAGGATTGTCTCTTCATCTCAAGATTGTCAAATTAATCACATCTGCAAAATCCCTTTTGCTATGTAATGTAACAGATTCACAGGTTCTGGGGATTAGAACGTGGACATTTTTGAGAGGCTATTATTTTGCCTACCACACCTCCACATGGCAAAACCCTTACCACTACTGTAGATCCATCTGTCCACCAATACATCCATCATCTATCCATCCATCCATCCATCCATCCATCCATCCATCTGTCCGTCCATCCTTTCTAAAGGAGGTAGTGCAGTATATGCACAGATTAGAATTGACTGCCCATATCTCTATTTTGACTGTGTCACTTGGAACATCTATAAAACCCTAGCCACCATCACTCGAAAAACAGATATTTTAGACATTTCTAATTTTACTGTGGAGATTAATGAAATAATGGAGGGGAAAATATCTAGAGCAGTAACTATTATAAACTATTAACTAAAATCACAACAATAATAATATTATAATGTCAATTTATGGTGTGTTTCAAAATATTTTTAATAAACATTAGCTATAGTGAAGCATATAATATAGCTTAGAGCTAGATTGAAAAAGTTGTGCTTATTCAAAAAGAACTAATTTGAATTACACTGAACCATTGATGAAAATTATAGGGTTTATTTATTTAGGTCTCCTCTCAGTTTTGACTCAACTTCTCATGGATTTTCATTACAGAGAGTGAGTTAGGTAGGCCCAAATATTGCAAGAGTTAAATTAAATAATCAGAAATTTCAGGTTTGTCCTGGCATTTGTATACTCATTGCCAATATACTAGGATGCTTTTGGGTAGGACAGCTTTTAGTTTCAACAGATCCTCTTAAAATCATGCCATATTAATGGGAAGATATTTGCTAATTTAGACATGCACTAAGGTCTACATTCAGACAGCCATGAACACTTACAGCATGATTTATATTCATAAATCCATGAATATCGCCTAAAATTCGAAAATAATTCCCATCAAATAGTTCAATGGTTCTTCAGAATATGGGAGTTCTTTGAGTTTAAGGAAGTTTGATAACAGGAAATAAATGTAGACTCCAGATGCCCCATGCATATGTCAAATTTGCGTCTGCATGCCTGCGCTTCTGTGAATAAACAATTCCCTCTTTGATTCTTGAATATTCTTTCCAATTTGAAGTTTTAAGTTCATTGTGTCCTACTATCTTGTCATATCAACAAAAAAGTAAAATCTTGTGAGCCACTGGGGGGTTGACAAATTGGATCCCTCAGACTCTTTGAATTCCCCAAAGACTTTGACTTAAGAAAGCATCACAGTAAAGCATGTCATCCTTGACATTTGACTGCATTAAAATAAACAAAGTACCCATACTTTGTCTTAATGTTGCAAAATAATAAGTGGAAAATGTTGGACACCTGCAACATCACACTTGCAATGACTCAACCTGAAAATTTTGTCACACAAAGTTCTATGACAAATGATATTATGACAACCAGGCACACCAGCCTTTTCTTTTGACATGAAACTCTCTTTAAAATGTTTATTTAAAATGTTTACACCTTTCAATATAAGCACCACATCTGTGGACTATTGAATCTTTTTCTTCCTCGTGTAATCAAATGTTTAAAATTTCTATGAGCCGTGGATTTTATGTTACTAATCACATACACAGTAATTAGTGACATATTTTCCTTAAAACCCCAAATGGCCTTCATGTGGCTTTGGATCATATGCTGGTGGGTCCAAAAGAAAAGATGCAGAACTGTATCAGGTTAGGATATATTTGTAGATAAGTGAGTGTATCACTTGACTGTAGAGGAGCAATGAGCAATTGATCTGGAGGTCCAATAGAAAGAGGACAGCCATTTATTGAACATCTTATATTCTGAGCCCTTTTCTAAGAATGTTATATACATGATTACTGTATCTCTTCCTAACAAAAACTCTTATATATAATTATTATTCTTTTCATTTCATTAAATTCTTTAATCTGTATTAAGTGCCACCTAAGTGCCTGACCCCTTAAAAAGTTGCGGGATACCTCAAGGAAGTTCTAGATGATGAAACAAAATTTCAGAGTCTTCAAGTAATTTTCCCATGATTATACTATACAGTTCCTCCTCTTAATGGAGGAGTTAGAATTCAAACTCAGGATCTTGGGGATTTTCTATGAACTACTCATTTTTCTACTACAGAATTCAGTAGCAAGTTTAAACAATTAGATAATTAGAAATTCAGGGTTAGCAGAGCAGTAATATTGTAGCCACTGAAGCCAAGTAGCCAAGTGGTAGAGAAGAAAATATCTCCATATGACAATTTTACCTAATCTAATGAGCACTACGTTAATCTAATTTCCCTACAGAGGGAAATTGGAAATGAGTAGATTTTATTATAATGCCAATTAGTGTTTTATTTATTAAATTAGCTTCTATCAGTCAGCTATTATGTGCTCTGTTCTGGGGTTACAAGGATAACTAAGACAGGAGGTTTGACCTCAAAAGGTCACAGTCTAAAAGGAGGAGAAAGACAGATAAACAAGCAAGTGAAATAAACCAGTTCATTTACTAAGATAGAAATATGTGCATCTACAGTGGCATGTGTTAGCCAGAGTGGTAAATTCTAACTGTGGGAGATCAGGGAAAGGGATCCAAAAGCATTTTATAAGAGGTAACTCTTTACTATGGATTGAAAGTTGAACATTTACCAGGTGAAGAGGGAGGAAATGGTGGAAGAAACAACAAAGCCACAAGGTTGGGAAACTGCACATATTTTAATGTGCCTGAAGGGTAAATTTTCAGGGACCAGTTTAGCAAGACAATTATTTGGAAACATAGTCAAGGTGGGAAGAGGCCTTTATTCTGCAGAAGATAGAGAATCATTGAATGGTTGACCAATGATTCTCATCCTTGGATGCACATTGAATCTTTTGGAACTTTACCAGACCCAAATGAAGACCAATTCAATCAGGATATTTGAGCTCTTTAGGTGATTCTAATGTTAAGTCAGGGTTGGGAATGTCTGGATTACTAGATGAGTACCATAACACCTTGCACACACACACACACTTCTAACTGCAAGTCTCAAAGCAGAAAATAAAATGAGTGGAATTTTGCAGGTGAAGAACGGAGAGAGGTGAATAGGTGTAATAAAGGCAAGGGTGTTAGAAGTGTCAGGACACAGTCCTTGATGTCAATGGCTGGTGAAGAGAATGCAAGAATCAATGATGATTTTCATTTTTATGGCTGGGATAATCTAATGGGTTTTGGTGCCATTACCAGACTGAAGGACATGAAAATAGAAAAATGATTTGGTTGAAAGAGAGTGAATTTTATGAGACAGTATATTTGAAGCACCTGCTGGATATTTAGGTAGGATGTTCCCTAGGCAGCTGAGGTACTAGGGTGGAATTCAGGAGAGGCCTGAGCTAAAGATAGATATTTGAATCTTATCATTATATGGTGGTTGAATTCATGGGCATGGATAATATTAGAAAGGGAAAGTCTCCAGTGTGAGAAATAAAGACAGCCAAGTACAGAATATTTGAACTAATAACACTTCAGGTCTGGAGCAAGAGAAGGAGTGAGACCTGCAAAGATAGTTGGAAGACATGATCAGAGAGAATAAAAAAAAATAATAATTGGGGGGTTAGTTTTTGAAAAGGCTCCAAGTAGTGTTTAAGATTTGAGATTTATTACAGTTTTGGGTGTGGCAAGCTCCAATTTGAGGCCATGGTAGATTCTTGGTTGAGCACCTAGCAGATCAAAAAGCTTGGGGAGTAGGCCAGTCAGATGGGAGAATGATGCGGATATGGAAGTCCTTTAGGATGATGGCAGATCTTAGCATGAAGAAGAGAACTATTAATCAGATTCAAAGCACATACCAGGTGAAAAGGAATGATAGAGGCTTATTTTGATGCAGCAGGATACATTTTTGTGCAATTAATGGTTTTATTCTTTCTCTTGAAGTTGTTACAAACCTATCAATATTTATTTCATGTAGGGGACGATGAAAATATATTTTATTCCATGGAGAACTATAAACGTGTGAGAAACAGAATTCTTTGTCCAGCCATTGGACACTTATATTCTGTAGCTCTTCAAACCTTTCACACACTGTAGCAAGCAGGCCCCTTGCAACAGGTGGGCCCCTCACCCCTCCTTATACATTTAAACTACCCCTTCTTTGAAAATTCCCCAAATTCCTCTGAGCAGTCAGATCTACACATAAACAGGATGCTTGTCCCCGAGTATGGGTTAAACTATACATAGGCAAGATAAGACAAATTCCTGTAAAGAAACCCCTCCTCTAACCACTCATCCACTTCTGTAAACCCAGCTTCACTCCCTTCCCAATTTAAATCAGCCAATTGTTTCCTTCCAACACCACCAGTTACTGTATTAAGCATACCTTGTCTTTAACGTGTCATTCTGTCTATAAAAACTGATGTTAACCTTTTGTTCAGGATTCAGACTTTTAGAGGCTACTTGGCTGAGCCCTATGGCCATAGATAAATAAAAGCCTACTTCCTGAAACTTTGGAGCCTTGACCCTGGTGTGTTTTGTTTCTGCATAATGTTTCTGGAGGCTTGCAGCCTTGTCCCTGGTTTCACACACCATTTCTGGGGGCTTGTCCAGGATCAGGAAGCTGGTGATATTTTCACCTCCTTCATCTGTGGCGGTGGCATGACCCGGACCAGAGACCCGACAGAATCCAGTGCCAGCAATGGGGCTTTTCCCCATCTTTCGGATTCCTAATATCCCCGACTGGGGCACTTGTCACTGCCAGAGTGGTGATGGATCTGGGACAGTTTCTGGAACCAGGTTTCTGGGAGCACCACCCATCTGACTGGCAAGCGCCAGGGTGCATCAGTTTTGCCCATTCGTAAAAGGCTAGGGGAGCCTGAGTGGAAGGGGAGCCTGACCACCTCCCAGAGACTCTCTGAGTACCGGTCTCCAGTTGGAGGACGAGGGGAAATGTAAGTCTTCAGGTTTGGTTTCAGGAAGGGTGGTGTGGGAGGGGTGTTGGCATGTGTGTGTGTGATTGTGTGAGTGAAAGGAAGTCCTGGGCCACAGAAGCCATGTCCCAGGCCATGAGTGAGTTCGTATTCTGTGAGTCTGTGGTGATCCTTATATGGCTCAGGGTGGGCAAGCCCAAAAGGGGGGCCGGCCGGGGGTTTATACTGGACCACCAAAGCCAAGAGGTACCAACATCCCCACTAGGGAAGTGACCAGACCGAATGAAGCAACAGTTTGTTCAAAACTCTTTGTTGTTTGTCTGTAAGCCCTCTTCCTAATTGTTGGTGTCACTGATATGGGAGGGGAAGTTAGTAAGGCATCTTTGTGGTGCATGATGTCCAACTTTAAGAAAGGTTTTACTGATGACCGGAGAGTCAAGCTGACCCCTGGCTGACTTAGGAAACCATGTGGATTAAAGTGAACCATTTTTAGGGAGGATAAAAAAAATTCTCTTGTATTACAGCTTATCATTACTCTGTCTCATAAATTAAAATTTTCACATTTTGGAGTAAGAGGGGAACATCTGTGTAGGGGTTTTAAAATGCATCTCATTAAGAAAGTCTGTTCTGTACAACCAATGTTGTCATTGCCTGATCTTGGTAAGAAACAGCTGAAATGTGTGCTCTAGCTGGAAGGATTGGCTATCCTCCCAGAAGGAGGTGTACTTTAATAAAGATATCTAGGTCCCAGAAAGAGCCTCTTAGTCCCTAGCCAGTTCCAAGAGGACCAAACTGGGCCCAGTCACATAAGCTAATTGGAATTTGGCCACTATTATGTGGAGACATCATTAAAAAAAACCTACATGCAAGCAGTTGGAGAAAGGAAGAGGTGAGACTTAGGAGAAGAAGAGAGAAAAGACCCTTATAAGAGAGGGAGAGCACCTCATCAGAATCTTATGCTCTGCTATGAATCTGAACTAAGGAGACTCTTAATGCTGTCCCCAAGATTGCTGTGGATTTTTACTAATGAGACTTAAAATGTTGCTTCTGAAACTCTCCAGCACTTCTCTTCAGGTGTTGGTGCCATCTTATCTGGTGATATGACTACGCTTTATTTTTGAAGACTCTTTACATTACTTTCTTTAATTACTTTCCTAATAAAATCTGTTTTAATGTCACTGAAGTCTGTGTTGTCCATGAATCTGAAGTTATAAACCAAATGGCCACAAACATCATGTTGACTTTAGTGTGACAAAATTGACACTGTGAGCAGGATTCACATTTCAGCATGGCTTCATAATGGTAAAGGTCAGTAAGACAAGCTTTAGAAAATTTGTGCAGAAAATATGGACTGTGTTCTTCTGAATGTTGTAATGCTTTATTAGGACCATTCTTGATAAATTTAAAGTTGCCAGTTTCTTGTCCTTTTTGTATGCAGAATGTTGTGGATTTAAACGTTTTGTACCCCTGGTTTGTACTTTCTAATGCTATAAGACATTTAGGAATTTTTAAGTCAATAACCCCTCTTCAAGATTTACTTGAGATAGATTAATAGTGGGCCATAAGCTTTGGACATAGATAAGGAGATAATGTCACTTTTGAAAAAGTCCTCTAAGCTCAAAGTTAAAAAAAAAAAAAAAAATCCCAGGATGGGATGATTTACTTTACTCCTTGCTTACATAGGAATTGTCAAAATGCACAGTGAAGATTGGGGGAATAAAATTAAACAGGGAGAGCCTATTCAGGTTGCTCTGTGTCTAGAAAACATTCCATTAGAAAAAGGGAAAGAAATTATTGGAGTGTGTAGAAGAGGATAGGCTTTGTTAACGGAATGTAAAACAATGTGTGAACGGAAAGATCGAGCAATCTCTGAAAAAAAAATGAATCATGAGAAGGAATTGGCAGAGTTACAGGAAAAACTGTCCATGCTGCAGATTCAAAATTTCATTTTGGAAAATCAAATTTGTAATTATCAGTGAGTAGCTGAGATGAAGTAAAGTGAACAAAGGGAAAGTACATATGGTACTAGCCACTGCCACTGCTTATTGGGACCCTGATAAGTGGAATGGTGATGTGTGGGATGAAGCAGATGATAAAAAAGATGGTAATATTTTAAATGAGAAAGTTAGGAAAAGTTTCAGGTAAACAAAAAGGGAAGGTATTGGAAACAGTACCTGAACTCTTTAGCATCTACCCTCCCTTACATGCGTTTGAGCCAGGGGATTTAGTACGGGCAAAAGAATGGGAAAAAAGAGGCTCCCTCCAGTCTCAATGGAGAGGTCCTTACGGTGTTGTTTTAGTAACCCCAACAGCTGTTAGAGTCTCAGAGATCATCCTGTGAATTCACCACTCTCGGGTCAAGAGGGTCACCACAGACAACCCCTGGGAGTGTACCCGTGATCCTGAACACCTGACATGCATCATTCTCCAGAAGCCACTGCACCCTTCTCCATCTCAGCCAAGATCAGGTGACCAGCTCGCAACTGAGGCCTAAATGACCATCATTGCCCTGCTCTACCTCACCGGAAGCAGTGAGTCAACGCATGGCCAAAGCCTGAGGAGACCTCTGAGCCCTGCCTCCTTCACCTTGGAAGCTGACTGATCTATACACAGCCAAAGATTAAGGAATCAATGCATGAACATTTCGGCCTGCCGGGTCTGTGGACTAATTGTCTTTTCTTGCTCTTTGCGTTTGTCTTTCATTTAGCAGTTTTAGCCTTCCTGGAAATAGGTTGCCTGGAATTCTTCCTGTAAACCAACTTGACTCTAATTTGGTGGATCCCTCTTACCCAGGTAACTTCCCCCTTCCTAGCCACTTCCCAGAGTGTGTCTCCATTCCTTCCCAGAGGCTAATTGTACCTTCATGTGGTGGCACTCCCCATAGCCAGCACCATGTGCCTCACTCCTCTGTTTCTGCTCGGGATGGCCATAAGCACTTCCAAGGGGAATGATACATGCCAGGCATGCCTCAAGACCACCTATGTTGGGAAAAAAGTGAAAACTATAAGCAGTATTCATGCTGGGGCAACTTTCAGACCTGAATTATTTTATATGCACCCTAAAGGATGGTCCCCCAATATGCTATAATCCCACTTCACCAGGCTCAGCAGTGCTGTTTTCGCTACTCTAGGGCGGCATGGCTATCGCCATAACCCCTAGAAAGGGAAACAGTTCCCAAGTCCACCTGGCCTTCAACACATGTTCAGTTTTATCCCCCACCAAATCCAACACCTTTCCTGGTGCGGTCATCCTGGTAGTGCAATGCACATGAGATCAGGGGGAGCTCTTGGCTGTGCTGAGGTGGAGAGCTCCTGGGAGCTGGTGCCATGCAGTTTGTCTCTTGCCCAAAGCTATGACCTGAGCCTTCCTGAAAAAAAAAAAACCTGGGTTCCCCAAAACATCTGAACAGAGCCGGGGCCCTGCCAGCAGGCAAGGAAATCCCAAAGCAGGTGTTGGGCATGGAGGCCAGGGGGCATAGGCTGTTGAGGAAACAGATCAGATCCTCTCAGGGGTCACTGTCCCTCCCTCATTTGCACGCCTCACATCACCCTGCTTGGCCCTGGAGGATGCTGGTAGCCAAAGATGGGTAAGATTCCTCAGGGAAGGAACAGCCTGACAGGCATAGTCGCAAAGAGGCCATCAGGAGAAAACTTGGGGCCAGCAGAGGTGGAGCATAGATGATCAACCTCCCCACCTTTGCAGGGGCCTAAACCCTGCATGGCTACCTTGTTTCCCACACCCACCTCAAATCAGGACATACCAACACCTGCAACAAGAAAAGGACAAAACGTAGGTGATGCTATAACCCCTTCTTCTAATTTGGGGTAAGTATCAAAAGGGGGAAATGTAGCAAGCAGGCTGCTTGCAGTGGGCGGGCCCCTCACCACTCCTTGCACAATTAAACTACCTCCTCTTTAAAAATTCCCCAAATTCCTCTAAGCAGTCAGAACTACATGAAAACAGGATGCTTGCCCTGAGAATGGGTAAAACTGCACGTAGGCAAGATAAGACAAATTCCTGTAAAGAAACCCCTTCCCTAAATGCTCATCTGCTCTATAAACCCTGCTTTGTGCCCTTCCCAATTTAAACTAGCCAATTGTTTCCTTCCAACACCACCAGTTACTGTATTAAGCATACCTTGTCTTTAATGTGCCATCCTGTCTATAAAAACTGATGTTAATCTTTTGTTCAGGGATCAGACTTTTAGAGGCTGCTCAACTGAGCTCTTTGGCCATAGATGAAGAAAAACCTACTTCCTGAAACTTCAGAGCCTCGGGCCCAGTTTGTTTTGTTTCTGTACAATGTTCATGGAGACTGGCATCCTTGTCCCTGGTTTCGTGCAACAGCACCTCTCTAATTTGAAACTTACTGGCCCTTCTTCTGTTCTTACTGGTCCTTGCTCAGGTTTCATTATTTTTAACTAATGTTTGAAAATCCAATTTAAATGTCATTTCCACAGGGTAGCCTTCCATACCTTATCCTTAGTTCTTTCTGTGCTAGATGCTCTTATTTCTCATGTCTTTACACCCTTTTTGTAGCACTTATCCCTTTGTATTAAATTCTTGTTTTGTTGAGTATCTCCCCCATTAGATGGAAAAATCTTGTCTTATTCTATTCTGTATTTCCTATACTGGGTATGATATTGGACTTACAGTAGACACTCCAACATTTGAATAAATGAAATTATCCCCCTTAATTTCTTGTCTTGCTTCCATGTTAAATCACTGTATATAATGTGTAAATCTAGAATATCACTAACAATGCAAAATTAAAATAATATTAGCTATATATCCAAGTGTGTATTATCCTCTTCAAAAAAGATTGAAATACAAGTGGTCAACGAAAGGGAGGGGTAAGGGGTATGGTATGTATGAGTTTTTTTTTTTTCTGGAGTGATGCAAATGTTCAAAAACATTTGGAGAATTCCTGATATTCTCACAACAAGTGAGGACAAGCAAATCAATAGGCTGAGTTCTTGATCTTGGGGTTTGCCCCTATGAATCTTGTTCCTGCAAAGGATGGGCTTACCCTACTTAAAATAATGCCTAAGAGTCATCCCCAGAGAACCTCTTTTGTTGCCCACATGTGGCCTCTCTAAGTCAACTCAACAGGTGAACTCACTACCCTTTTTCCTATGTGGGACCTGACTCCCACGGGTATAAATCTCCCTGGCAACATGGGACAGAACTCCTGGTATGAGCCAGGATCCAGCATCATGGGATTGAGAAAGCCTTCTTGACCAAAAGGGGGAAGAGCAAATTGAGACAAAATAGTTTCAATGAGAGATTTCAAACAGAATTGAGAGATTATTGTTATGCATTATATAGATACCCTTTTTAGTTTATGGTATATTAGAATGGTTAGAGGGACATACCTGAAATTTTTGAGCTGTGTTCCAGTAACCTTGATTCTTGAAGACGATTGTATAAAGATACAGCTTTTACAATGTGACTGTGTGATTTTGAAAACCTTGTCTGATGGCCCTTTTATCCAAGGTATGGACAGATGAGTAAAGAAATAAGGATAAAAATAAATAATAGAAGGGTTAAGAGATAAAATAAATTGGGTAGGTGGAAATACTAGTGGTGAATGAGAGGGAAGGGTAAGGGGTATGAGATGAATGAGGTTTTTCTTTTTCTGGAGTGATGCAAATGTTCAAAAAATGATCATGGTGTTGAAAAAAAAACCATCCTCTTGGGGTACTATTTCCTAATCCCCTCGTCAAAATATTCTTTCAGCTTCTATTTGATTTTTCAGAATCACCTTCAAATTTAAGCAACAGAGAGCTGCTTATTCTAAACAATGTGGAGTCAGATCATTATTTTCATTCAGTCTGGTACTTTTTGCCTTTTATTTGGAAAATTTCAATGATACAAGAACATCAGATGAAGACAGCAGGAAAATTTGTTCTAGGAACAGAATTATAATTAATTCAAAGACCACACCACTCCTTCCCTTCTCAAATTCATTCTCCAAACAGAGCAGCCCCACTTTGATCTCTTTTATACACTGTTTCATTTTCCTAGGCTGCTTAGGCAAATACCATGAAATGGGTTGGCTTAAACAATGGGAATTTATGAGCTTACTGTTTTGAGGCTGAGAAAATGTCCAAAAAAGGCATCATTAAAGGTGATGCTTTCTTCCCAAGACTGCGGCATTAAGGGGCTGGCTGCTGGTGACCCTTGGTCCTTAGCATTAGGTTCACATAAGACTCAGAGGCAAACTGACCATAGGCAAAAGAATTTATTCAGGCACCAGCATGGTAGGGGTCTGAAGTCAGGCTTCAACCTGCCAGGGAGAGCAATTAGAGGATCTTTAATGTCTGAGGGACTGGACGGCGGGATAAGCGATGCATGGTTTTGGTGGGCACAGAAAGTTGGGGAGTTAGCAACTCTTCGTTGGTCGAGTTTAAAATTTAAACGCTGTTGTAGTTTTGGCAGGATTGTAACTGCCAGAGTTTGGTGGGCACTGGGCAAGAGAATTTATCACAAGCATGTAGTTGCCTGAGGGCAGATGCAGTCTGCAACTGCAGGATGGAGACCTATGTTAAGGGCTAGCTACATCATGGGGGTGGGATGGGGGTGTTGAAGTTCCCAGGGATTCCTAACACTTAGCTTGTCACATGGCAAGACTGATAATGGTATCTCCTGGTTTTTTCCCTTCTTTCTCGAGTTCCATTTCCACTTTCTACTTCCTGTGGTTCTCTCTTCCTCTTTGTCTCAGTTTCACTCTTCTCATAAAGGAGTTCAGTAACAGGATTAAAACCCACCCTGACTGAGGTGGATCCCACCCTAAGTTAAGTAACCTCATCAAAAGGTCCTACTTGCAATGGGTTCACACCTACAAGAATAGATTAAATTTAAGAACCTTTTTCTCTGGTGGACATAACAACTTCAAACCACCACACACATCAAGCTTCTGATTAACTTTCATTTGAAGAAAGGTTTTCCCTGCAAAATAAACCATGTAAAAGGATACATGTGTTTCTACCCTTCCTCCCCTTCACTGCCTGTATCCAGGAAAACTCACTGAACCTCTTAGGCATTGAAGGTTCTGGGGTGGGGAAGAGGGAGGGGCTTGAATCTCTGCAACTGGTTTGTGCATCTGCCAGCTTCAAATATGGACACAAGTGAGAGCCTTTCCAGATCTTCTTTTTGGCGGTTCTTAATACTGTGGTTCTGAAGGCAGAAGTGTTGAGTCTCTGGATGCTATTTCTCTCAATCCAAAGCACTATTAGCAGACATCCCCTTCAAATTTAGAATATGTTTTCCTCATCCTTAATTTCTAATGCTCTTTCAAAACGTAGCCTTGCATATTGCCTCATTTTAATGAAATTGAATGTGTTTTACTGCAAAATAAATACATGCTTATTGTTGAAAAATAGAAAATAAATGGGAGAAAAAACATAATAAACATCACATGAAATCCTGTCACCGCCCAGAGAAAACATTGTGGAATGCTTTTCCAGTTTATTTTTCATTTCTATGTATATACATGAATCAATTTTGTTGTGTAACAAACTATCTCAAATATTGTGGCATAAAACAACCATGAATTAAGTTCAAGATTTTGCAGGTTGGATACTTGAGTTGTGCTCAGCTATGTAGTTCTGATCTTTACCAGACTTGTCTGATTTCCTGTGTCTCTGGTTGCTGGTTCTGCTAGAGTATGTTTGCCTCATGTGGGAAGGCTGGGATGACATAAGCCTCTCCCCATGTTGTCTCTCATCTCCTAGCAGTCCAACTCAGGCTTAGTCACATGATGTTTGGAGGTCTTCAAGAGTAAGAAGAGGGCAAGTCCCAATATACAAATTCTTTTAAAGCCTCTGCTTGGGTCATGTTTGCTTCTCTTCTATTGACCAAAGTAAGTCATATATGATCAAGCCCACAGTCAGTGTGGGAGGACACCACCAAAGGTCAAGTATATAGAGAAGTAAGAACTTGGGCTCAATCAACCACGTATGTGCAATATGCATATATAATTTGTTTCCAAAACAGACACATTGCATATTGCTCTGTAACATGCTTTTTTCAATTAAAAATACCATAAACATCTTTTTATATCTTTAGAATTCTTCTATAACCACATTTTATTATTCTATGTATACACCACAGTCCTAAAATCATTTAGTAAACAAGAGTTCAACAGAATGTGCATCAACAGAATGTGTTGACTTCTAAAATGAGCATGTAGAAATGAACAGAAGTCTTTGGATCTTGATATTATGGAATATTTCTTAAAAAACAATCTCAATCATTTTCTGTAATCACTAACGTAGCACCGAGAAGATGTGTGTGATAGAGTAAGAATCAGAGTCTATGGAAACTCTTCACCCTTTAAGTGGGACTGTTTCCTACCACCCAGAATGGCAAACATGTTGATGGATTGCAGATGATAATGCGAAATGATTGTGTACATAGATCAGCACCAAGAGGAATGGAAAGTGACGTTGAGCATGGGCTATAGAAGGTATTTTTGACCCTCTTGTCTATCACACATTTCAACTGCCTACAAATTCTGTTGGATTTATCATCAAAACTATATCCTGAATCTGAAGCCTTCTGCAACCTCTACTGCTACCTCCCTGGCGCAAGCCAGTATACCTCTTGCTTGGCTATTGGGAAGGATGCACTCGCAAGAAATCAAAGAAATAAATACTATCCTAGTCCTGTGTGGCTACAGTTCTCCTCAGGCAGCCTTCTCCCAGGGCTCTGGCTCTCATGGTATCCTGATGACACTCTTTTTTCCCTTTGCCAACCAGAACTAGGCAATGAAGGCTTCTTGCTGTTTCTAGTCCCTTCTTGCTACACTGTTCCTTATTATTTTCCTTAACCCCATAACCTCTACAAGTATTCTCTTCATTAGAAATCTTTTCAGTCAAACAGTTTGAAAGTGCAATATTTTCTCTGCCAAAACACTGAATTATCAGAAAGCCACTGAAGTGTTCTAAGCAGAAGAATAACATGATATGATGTATGTTTTGAAAGATCACTTTGACTGCTGTTTTGAGAATTGACTCTAAGGAGATAAGCACGTAAGCAGAGAGACTGATATAAATATAGCCAGGAGAACATTTATATTGTACAGTCATACTAAAGATCTCAGTATCCTGAAACTTCTCAATATTAAGTATTATAACCAAATGTGTGTTCTGTTTATTCTTTGCTATTTTTACTCGCAGTTTGAAGAGATCAAGATAAAAAAATGTCCTCTTGAATTTTGATACTTTGGCATTCTTCAATCTCAGCTTCATAATATAAAATTTAGCCCTGAGCCTTAAAGCTTTAAAAATGATTAAATGCAAAAGAATGCATAGACTCTTATAAACATACAGACAACTATGAATGATCAAAGAACAAACAGTGCTGCTATTCTTGGGGCTGTAAAATAAACATTTTCAAAAGATATGAATAAACATGAGAGGGAGATAATGGAAATATGGTGACATGCCAAAGTAAGTACTGAAATTGTCCAAGTTGAGGAAAGGCAGCATTCTCTGGCTACCTTCAAACTACGCATCTGCAAATCTCAATAGCAGCCACAGATCTTCATAACCTGCCATTGGTCTGTATCTTGTTGCTTTCATGTGGAAGGAATTTATTGCAGCACAAAAAGGACATGAACATTTCTAATGAGAAGGCAGTTAGTGTTAGTTGTGTCTTGTCATGGGACATATGCTTTTACTGAAACAACAATTACATCCCAAAGAATGAAAGCCAGTTGTGCTCTGTGTTTCTTCTAACCGTGCATGCATGAACTAGGCTATCAATCCAAAATTGCACTGTGTGAATAAAGCAATTTTTATATAAAGTATTTTCTGGTTCTTAAAAATCACTTAAACAAGTTTGCATTTTCTATGAGAAAGATGTCAATGAACTGAAAACATCCTTGTCAGATGTGAAACCTGAAGTCGGTGGTGACTCAAGGAAAGCCGGGTCATCCTTGTGACTCTTACTGTCTTAATTCAGCTTCACAGGTTCAATTGAAAGTCACTTGAACCAGGTGGTTACAGACAGGCCAAATTTTGTGTGTCTTTTCATCTCTTTATTTAGAGCTGGAATAAAAGGCTTGCTGGCTCAGCACAAATACAACTTTTTAATGAAAGGGAGGTCAGACATTCAGCCATGCCACCTGGCACCATTAAAAGAATCAGACTGAGCTGACCATGATCAATGGATACTTTAAGGGTAAAATCAACAGAAATAAAGCAGAGATAGCTAGAGAAGAGGAGAGAGAGAGAGAGAGAGAGAGAGAGAGAGAGAGAGAGAGAAAAATCCATGTCAGAAAAGAGAGTTAAAATGACCTTGGCAGAGGTTGACAGTGGTGTTTGCCTGGGGTTGTAAACTCCAAAAGGACAATTACTTCTCTTTACAATTCTTTTGCAGTTGCCCAAAACAGCACAAATGCAGATGTGCTCTTAATAAATGCATTATCAAACTCAAGGATAAAGGGTGAAAGTTAACTTCTTGGGGTGAGCAAATTCTTCAAGCATGGTGACAGCCATTGTCCTGGAATCAAGTTGGAGTTTTACTTGGTGGGAAAAATGCAAAACCAAGTGATTGGGGCATTTTTTTCGTTTCCAATTTTCTAGGTATTGAGAGATTTCCATTCCTTTCCAAAAGCTATGCAGTGTGTCCAAGCATCAAGCTGAAATAATCTGTGACTTTCCATTTGTCTACTTTAGTAAAAATCAGGCGGACTACTTCCTTCTAGGCCAGAAGGAAGTATTGTGTCTGTGAAATATGGGTAAACTGAATTATCATTTATGTTATTTAAAACATTCTCCAGATTTCAAGTTTGGGAAAGAGGAGAAGGACCCTGGAAGTTAGATTCTATGGGATATATATATATATTTTGTATGCTGTATGGTGGGAGTCACATTTCATTCTTTTTCCATGTGTGTATCCCCTTATTGCAGCACCATTTGATGAATGTTTGTTTGTTTGGGTTTTCGTTTGTTTGCTTGTTTGTTTGTTTGGCAGTTGCATGAGCTGGGAATCGATCCTGGGTCTCCCACATGATGGGTGAGAATTCCACCACTGAACTATTCTTGCACTTCTTTGGGATGTTTTGTAGCAAAATAAATGGGGTCAGATCAGACAATGTGGATTAAAACAAAAAGATGCTCTCACTGATAACCTGGAGGCCAGATTGGATTCAGGAAGCTATTATGTTTGACTAAGGATAAGGCTATTTGTAGTAAGAGCTGGGAGAAAGCTTTGTATTTAGTTTGTCTACAGAGGCATAATCTGTTTTCAACTCTTCAGTGACACAATATATATATTCTCCTGCAAAATGGGAGGTATCTAGGGGCATCTAGTGTGTGAATTTAAAGCCATGTGTTTTATTTCCATAATATATTTCCACTCAGGCCTTTTGATTCCTCTATAGAAAATGAAAAGCTTTATCCTTGGTAATAAAAGAAATAGATTTCTAAGGCCCATTAAAGAAAGTTCATTTTTGAAGCTCAGAGCAACCTTGTTGGATTGGAAAGAAGAACAAATGGCTGGTGGCTTGGAGTTGGTGAAGGGATGCTGGATGGAATCATAAGGAAACCACTTTGGATTTCAGATTCTACATCTTTTTTCTCCATTCCCTGTTTTCTTACTGTTTTCCTTAGCAATACACCATCATTAGCACAGAAAGCAGGTGTCATATGCATCTAGTCTTTGTTCATGTTAAAACAAGGAAGTGAACGATTCTTTTCATACAGATAACTAGTGCCTGGAGAAGGGAAAATAAAAAAAATAATAATAATAAGGAGATGAAACAACCAAAATTGTAAGCAGGAAAGGATTAAAGAAGGAAGATTCCGAGAACCTCCCAAGTACCTTATTTCAGATTCGGAATTATAGTTATTGTGCAATAGATGCTTTCACCTGTCAGGATGGGGAGATGAAATGTGTGGCAGAAAGTTTGTGTCTTTTATCTGCAAGAAGATGAATGACTGCTATCATTTTCATGTTTATTATGATAGCTATTTTTGGTAATTCTAAAGCTATTAAATGCTATGAAACATAAACTCATTCCAACACACTCAAGGAGCAGCCAATTTATACAACAGCTGGGAAAGAAAATCAAAGCCTCTCCATTGGACCAGCTGAATCTTGAGAGAGGCATTTCATACCCCTCCAGCTGACGCATCACATAGATCAAACTGGCAGCTGTATTTTAGGGAAAATATGTCACAACAGACAAATGTAAGAAAAGGACAAACCCACAAAAAGGATCTTCTGTATATGAATCATACTAGTAGGAAAACTGCAGAATGAGTAAGTAAAAAGTTAGACATCATCTCCTCAATATTTAGAAAGCCCCTCACTTCCACTGTACCACCCCCAGATGAGTACATTTTTAGAATTCTATCTCATGGAAACAGAAATCATGAGCCAGAATATCCTAAATATATTCACCTTTGGTCTCTCTGTGCTATCCTTTGATATAAAAATCTTAAAGAACTGCCAACAATACAACTCACCTAAAAGTCAAAAAGATAAAAGGAAAGGAAATAGAACAATCAGGTAAATATTTTTGCATGTAGCCAGGCAGGGCACACTTGAACCTCACACCTTAGAAATGTGCTAGATATAAACCTGCTGTGATGCCTTCAGCATGTTTGCAGAGCAATACACTGCATTGAGCTTATCGTGCGTTAAATATTGCCATCTGTTAACCAGGAACCATCATTAGCCCCATTAGTACTGATGTGAAAACAAGCAAGGAGTACTTAAGGAGCTTTCAAAAGGTCACACAGTAAGTGGTAAAGCTGGGATTCAAGCCCAAATTATTAAGATTCCAAAAGTTGCATTCTTTGTCTCATTTTGTTCTGCCTTGTGGTTGCCCCATTTTACTTGAACCCTCTGGCAATGGAGAGATTGCTGGAGGGTTCCCAGTTCCATGAGGTAGAGTGTTGAAGTCTGGAACAACTCAGAATGTCTTGCTGTTTCCTCAATTCATTGCTCACGTCAGGAAGTCTTGGAGCCACAAGGATCCAATCCAATCTAATCCTTCCTTTGGATGACAGCCATTCACATATTTGGAGGTGCCCATCAACCTAATTCCATTCTGAATCTTTCTTTTTCTTACTGAGTCCTCAAGTGTTTCTTACATGATGTGTACTGGATCCCTTCACCTTTCTAGCTATTGAGAATATTCACTCTGTGCCTCAGTCCCCTCAACTCCAAAATGGGGGCAATAATACCTCCTACCACACAGTTTTGTTTCAATAATTTAATACTGACTTAATATATGTAAAACTCTTGGTACTTGGAACATGGCCAGTGTGCAATAGATGTTTATTATTAATATTATTATTGCTCTTATATTATCATTAACTCTAAGGCCATTGTGGTGATAAAAATGTGATCTCTTAATATAAGTTCCTCACTCTTGTGCAGCTTGGAGGGCACTGTAGTGGTTTCACAGGAGGCTAGGGGTGGGGTTGCCATATAATCCTGAAACCCCATTGCTCGGTATACACCTGGAGAAACTGAGTATGGGGACACAAATGGACATTTGCACACTGGTGTTTATGGCAGCAGTGTGCACGATTCACAAGATGGAGGAGGCCCAAGGGTACACTGATTGAGGGAAGGAAGGGGGAACTATGGTGTATATATACAAGGGACTACTGAGTAGCTGCAAGAGGGAAAGTTGTGAGGCATGCAACTAGGTGAATGAACCTTAAAAGCTGTATGTTGAATGAAATGTCAGGAACAAAAAGACAAATATTACCATGCTTCACTCATATGGATGAATATAATATAAAAATTAGGTGAACTAAGGTCAAGAGCACGGGTTATCAGGTTGGGGCTTCTTGTAAAGGGTCCTAGCTTGTAAGCTGTTAAAGCAGTCACATATATTCAGGAGGTGTAACTATTAATTCTAAATTCTGAGATACTGAGCTCTTTGTATATAATATGGTCTTTCCCAGAAATTTTGGGTATTTATATGACACCTGAGATTCAGAGTTGGAGGTCTGAAGTTATGAAAGTCAGTAGTACCCCATAAAAGAACTGTTTAAAAAGTTGAAAAAATGAACAGACATCGAGTGGAGGTATGAATGAAACTGATCTGGATAGGACTAAGGTATTTCAGAAGACTGGGTAAAGAATGATATCATCCATATTTTAAAACTTTAACTTCTGTGTAAGACTAAAGAGAGAGATGTTTATTTGATGCAAAATTTACATTTTGGATAGTGCATTTCCCAATTTAACTTGTATGGTCAGTTTAGCTGAACACCATAAGTACATGAAATCTTGAATAGGGTGTGAGATTTTGTTGGTTTGTCCAGGTTAGTGTGATGCCCTCATAAATCCCAGAGTGATTTGGGCACTGAATAAAGAGCTATGTGCAAAGTCCCCTTGAGGGAACGGGGAGAAAGGAGGAACTATTAAACTTCCTCATTTGGAGAATTCCTGATATTTTCACAAGCAGTGGGGACAACCAAATCAATAGGCTGAGCCCTTGATCTTGGGGTTTGCCCCTGTGAAATTTATTCCTGAAAAGGATAGGCTAAGCCTACTTAAAAGTAAGCCTAAGAGTCACCTCCAGAGAACCTCTTTTGTTACTCAGATGTGGCCTCTCTAAGTCAACTCAGCTGGTGAACTCACTGCCCTCCCTTCTACGTGGGACATGACTCCCAGAGGTGTAAATCTCCCTGACAACATGGGACAGAAAGCCCAGGATGAGCCGGAACCTGGCATCAAGAAATTGAGAAACCCTTCTTGACCAAAATGGGGAAGAGAGAAATGAGACCAAATACAGTTTCATGACTGGGAGATTTCAAACAGAGTTGAGAGATTATCCTGGAGGTTTTATGCATTATATAGGTATCCTATTTTTAGTTTACAGTGTTTGGAGCGGCTAGAGGGAAGTACCTGAAACTGTTGAGCTGTGTTTCAGTAGCCTAGATTCTTGAAGACAATTGTATAAAGATATAATGTTTACAACGTTACTGTGTGATTGATTATACACCATGTATAGAATGCATGTGTGTGTAGATTTCTCAACAAAAAAAAAAAGAAAAGTTCCTCACTCTTTCCATTCCCAAGCATCTAATGTATGGGTAGACTTGATGACTTGTTCTAATCCTGAGAGAGTTTATCTCCAATCTTTCACATTTGATAGTTTGCTTCCACAAAAGACCAATCAGATTTCATATCTCTGTATTAGCAAAGTATTTTTGGTATATGTATATTCCTTAGTCAAAATCATCTCTGACTTTGGAATGAATGTCATTGTATTATATTGTTCATCATCTCCAGGGGGAAATTAAATCAACAATCTGCTGCAATACCTAATAAATGTTTCCTTCCATGTGGCCAGTCATCATGATTCTGGAATTTCTGAAGAATGTTCTCAGAGGCAGTGGTGGACAGTCTCCACGCCCACCATTGAGCCTGCACCAGGATTTTGGCAATTAATGCCAGCCACAATACATTCATTGTGATGGATTTTCATTAGGAAAATGAAAATCCTAATTTCATTTTCGGATGCTATGGATTTTCATTAGGCCCCACAGTTGCAGCATTTTGGAGGCTGGTTTATCAGGGAAAACTTAATGCTGTGAACCTTCATGCTCAGCAGTAAACACATTTCACTGAGAATGTTCATAATGCAAATGGAGCCAAAAGAACAAACCAAGATTATGTTGCTTCTGCCCAAACTTTTAACCATTATCTCTTAATTCCATCAGAGTAGAGGTTAAACTAGAGAGTGTCTACACCTAAAGTCAATTATCTAAGCTACTTTTGCTTTCTCTCTTGATTTGATTATTTGAAAATGGACTAAAGCTATGCCATATATGCACACACACATACCCACACATACACACAGATCCAATCAGTGTAGGAAAAAAAAACAACAAAAGGAAAACACAGGACACCTGCCTTGTCTAGTCAATTACTGCCATGGAGCATGCACATGGTGGGAAAAAAGGAACAGCCAAATGTTGCGTCAGTGAAATGGTAATGCCAGGTGTAAGAAGGTCCGCATCCTTGGTCCCAGTAAGCATGTAATTTCATTATAAATGGTCTACATATAAATTTGCCATGGAAAGTACTGACATTTTCCTAAGCTGGGAGATGGGAGAATCCTATCATTCTCTAGCTTCTGAAAATACAAATCATTCTCTTTGTTTTTATACTGTTCCTTTAGTACATATTTAAACATATTTAATTTAGTCACTGCATTTCATAATCCTAAATCTACTTCCTAAAGAGTAGGAACAGTATTTTAAATTATTGAGCACACCGTGAGCGTTTTATCAGTGTTAAATAATAATGGGTATTGGTTCCCAAGTTACATTTGACTGCAATCCTTTAATTCTTTATCATGGTCCACTATTTTATAACTATATAGAAATTATTCAATCCTGGGATTAAATTTAATCCTCCAAAGTACAAGTACTTTCCACTATCACCATCAGTATTTTCTGACCAAAGATGTTTTCGCCCACCCTCTGTAAAACCTACCTACACAGTTGCAAATAAGAGGATTAAATATAATTGACAATGCAATCTGACTCATGCGGACTGAATATCTCATTCCTTGAAATCTATTTGGATGTTGGCATTCAGCTTTACCGTTAATAAACGCTTTAAAGTATTGCCTTCAATATCCTGGATATACATGGAATCTTTTTCTTTTGAAATTATTTCATGATCTCTTATATCCTTTACCTATGAAGAATTCATAATGCATTTAGCTTTGCATTGTCACTTTGCATTGTAGTTTTGCATTACCTCAGTCCTCCTCTACCCCTCTTCCTCACATCTCAGATGATTTCAGATCACTGAGTTGAAAGCGATGAATAGTTTGAAGGAGTTGGTGTTCACCATGGTAAGACAGATACTTCACTCGTTTGGCTGGTTTGTGAGCCCTTCCAGGGAGAAATTGTTATTATATGCCCAGCCAGAGCACAGAGTCTGTCCCATGGGAAATGATTATAAATATTTGGTGTGTTCTGGGGTAGGCTGTACTACTGGTAAGTTTTGCTTGCCTCTTGAAATGTACAGAAATATTTTGAAAGCAAACAAATGGCCAAGGTAGAATCCTACTTTGTTTATCTAATAATAACAATAATCTGTTATACTTTTTTGACTGTATTACAGACTCACTAATTCCTTATATATGTTTCCAAATAATTGATGCGCATGAATTTCAAATGGTACATAGGACTCATTGTGGGAGCTCCGCTCTTCCTTGCACTGTCCTGCTTCCTAATTCTATAAGCTATTCCATTCTGGTATCTGGATATCTACTATTTCTCCCTACCATGGTGCTTAGGAGATCAAACACACCTGTCAGTCAGTCTGACAGCATCCATCTATTGAGCACCCCAGGGGTACATAACCCACAGTGTGTATCAGAGTAAATAACCAAAACCAAGCCAAATTACTGTTGTTGAAATGAGGGGAAGCAATGGGCTCCTCTTTAAGGACAAGCAAATCGAAGTTGTCTTCATTTTTTAAAGATATTTTGAGAATGAGAAAATAAAAATATGTTGTCAAACATTATTCCTGGACTTTTAGAAATGAGATTAACTTTAAAGGGAATTGGGCAAATTAAATTTAAGTTTAAAATGTTACTTACTCAATTTATAGGCTAATAAAAACTGTTTTTCATTCTATAAAATGCTTTGAAGTTTTTTTGGTAAAAATTTTTGAAAAAGAGAAAATATTTTAGTGGAAAATAATGTCAACATTCAGACCTAAATAATTATTATGTACACCTATTTTACATGTTAAGTTCCAAATGACTCTTGTCTTTTCCAAGAAGGGTACTAGATTTGAAGTTTAATTGACAAGGGGTTGTTTCGGTTTTGTTTTCTAATTATAGTTCTTAAACGTGGTCACCCTGGCGTAAAAGTATATATTCTGCACCAAATTTACGTACATAGTAACTTTGGAGTAAGTCCTGGATCCTACATTATTAATCTCCGTTAGTTTGAATATGGCCTATCTACCTACATGTTAGGGCTAGGAAAAGTTGCATGGCATGGGCAAAAACTTGAAACGGAATCAGGAGATCACAGTATATAGCCTGGGCTCTGTCCTAAAACGTTGTGTAATTTGGGGCAGACCATGAACCAGTTGAGAACTCAAAATGCAAGAGTCTAGAATCAATTTTCTCTAAATCCTTTCCTATTTTAAAATTATGGTCATAAGTAGGAATATTAACATAGGTATAAGGCATACTCAGGGTATAAGTGGATTGAAGGTCTCTATTGAGGTTAAATATATCGTGATTTATGTAAGACTTTGGAATCTGAACTACTTGAAATCATTAATAAACTAGAAAATATGTCCTTCTTAAATTATTGATTTTCTAAAACCAATGGGTTCTGGAAATCCTCAGTCATGAGTCAATATCAACTTGACTGAAATAATCCAGCAAATTATTTCTTAGATGACTGCATTATTATCAATTGCTACAGAAACACCCAAGAAGCATGGTAACTGCACAAACATATACTAAAATAGAGAATGAAGCTAGCTAGCATTGCTCATAGTAGATTTAAACATCCAAGCACCTTTAGCCAGATGCAAAACTGATTTTGAAAATAGACCCCTATATAATTGGTAGTGCATTGGGAAAAAAAATATCTCACTGATTTGAGTATAGTGAACCAACTCTGGAGTGAAAGCCGGTAATGTTACTCGACTACCTTCAACCCTTCAATGGGTTCTCAAAGGTTTTAACTACTGCTTGGCCTTGCAATATTTGGCCCTTCTTCCTCATGTAATTTCTTCTCACTGTCAAAATTAATGCCTGCCTTCTTGTAGGGATGTATCCCCATGATTTAGCACAGCATCTGCTACTTGAGACGTGCTCAATAAATGTGCCAAAATGACTAAATTGGCGCTTGTTTTGAAATTACCTCTAGGTATCTAGAACACGTAAACACTATCTGATGATTTGTGAGTTAAAGCTAAAGAAAAGAAATTCGTCATCCTTATCCCTACTCCCTAGTCCTCTTTAGTTAGAGAAAAATAGAATTGATGTGTCTGTGTGTAGGAGTCTGTGTGTGTGCACACACCTTTGTGAATGGAGGAAGATGTGAAGAAGGAATGGGTAGAGAACATCCCAGATCCCTGTGAGATCAACAAAAGTCTGACAGTGAAAATAAAATCATACACTCTTTCTGAGAACATGTAAGCTAAACGTGATGAGCTAGAGAAACAAATAAATAAAAGGACAGTTTACTAAATGGCTGAAGAAAGTAAAATATAAACCTGAAGTTTATTTAAAATATATAAATATAATATATATAAATTTTATATACAATATAAAATACATGAAATATCAAATATATAAAATATAAATACACATATTCTGTCTCTTAAGATGTCAATTTGCCTTAGTTAATAAACAAGGCTTCTAATGTGTGAGAGCAAACTAGTTTTTTTTCAACTTTGTGTGATAAATGTTTTTCTCTCTGGGATGTTTCTTTCTCCAGAAACCTGATTGGTCACACTTACTTAACAGCAGCTGCTGGCTGCAGGACATGTCAAGAAGAATAGAAAATGGGGCGGGAGAAGAGGGAGATGGAGAGTGAGAGGAGGGAAGGAATCGACTCTTTCCAATTTACTCAAAACCCTAGCAGGTGTTCTCAGCCCAGGCTGCATTGAAGATGCAGTCATAGCCAGTTGTCTATGGATGTAAACTGCACGTCAACCCGTCCATGCTTAATCATTATGAGTCGCCTATTTGTCTTGCCCAAACTCAATACTCAAACTCAAAGTGTATCTGTGTGGTGCCAAACATCTCTGCACAAACAGGAAAATCCATTTCATCAGAATCATCTCTTTTTCTGGTTCAGTGATTCCCCAGTGCCTCTCTCCAGGACCAGGTGCATGAGAACCACTTCAGATATTCATTTAAAAAAAAATAGAATCTGAGATTTGCTTATAAACCTCTTGAATGAAAATCACCAGGTATGTGACCTAGGTATATGCATTTTTATTCAGATCCGACAAGCAATGCTGATAAATAGTAAGGTTAAGAACTCTTGTCAATATAATACTATATGAGCAATATGCTTAATTTTCTAACTATTTTTTTCAAATCACATATAAAAAACCAGAAACACCAAAGGGTCTGTTTTTTTGGAAGATCTGGATTCAGGCCGGGTCTTTGCTTCGTACTACATTGTGACCTTCAGCCAGAATAGACACAATCGTATGAGACTACTGATATGTGCAACCTGGACCCACAAAAAACGGCAATTTATAATGGCTGAGTTTAATGATTTAACTTGCTGAAAATTGTTTCTTGTGTTCTAAATGGGGTCATAATATTATCCAGAAGCTATTTTTTCTTTTGGATAAACTTTATTTTGAAATCATTTCAGACTTACAAGACATTACAAAAATAATGGGAACTCCAGTATATCCCCCACCCAGATACCCAGATGCACAAATGTTTAACATTTCATTACATTAGTATTTTCTCCTTCCTTCCTCCTTTCTCTTTCTTTCTTTCTTTTTCTTCCTTCTTTCCTTTCATTTTCCTTCTCTCCCTTTCTTTTTTTTTAATTTCTCTCTCACTCTTTCTCTTCCTCTCTTTCAACTGTCTTTATCCTCTTTCTTTGGAGGCCATACTCATAGTGGCCTTTATGTTTGGGCATTGTACACCACTGAAACATGTCCCGCAGTACTTTTCATTGTACACATTAAACTTGCTTAAGACTTTGGAGAATTGAATGATGTCTGCAAGTCTGCACCATCATGCCAAAGTTCTCTGAAGACTCACAAAGAACTAGTGTTTCTTGGGAGCCTCAGTTGGAATGGCTTCTTGGAGATGTTGTCTTCCCACAAATCCTTGCATCATTTCTTCAGCCCTGGCTCCCTTTGTTTTCCTGACTTAGCAGGCCACAGAGTAGCTGCTTCAATATGTTGCTATCACTCATTGTCCGTGCATCCAGGGAAAGAGTGCTAAGTTTCAGGAAGACCTTTCCAATGCTAACATGCTGACCACACTCTACAGACTCAGGGTTGGTGATTTTGACTGGCTGCTTAAATTAAAAGATAGTTAGTAGTCATAAGTTGCTGAATTATTGCCAGTAATCACTGAGCAATCATTGATATGAAAGTGGTGCTGTTTGAAAGATTGGGGAAGGGTGCTGTTCTGATCTTCAATATACAAAGATTATAATTTTGCCAAGTAAAAGATTGGTGGACAAACTGTAAATACCCAGAATACCTTAGTAAATAATTCAGAAAGAGATGATTTGGGGGTGCTGTGACAGTGCACTGGTGACTTGGGGAAACTGAAATTAGCTCACCAAGACCAGGGTGAAGGATTCATCAAGTGAGCTTTCTTTTTCTGGGTAACTTTATTTGACTTGTGATTTAAGACATTTAATAAAGTTTCTCATAATGTCCTTGTGAAAAAGCTGAGAAAATATATGGGTGTTATATGTGTGTGATGGAACAATTAGGTAGGATCACAGCCACTTACACAACTGCACTAAATGAGTATTGTTGAGAGACATCCTAGGAGGGATCTATGCCCTTGAGTGCTGGTGCTATGTAACACCTCTTTCTAGTGCTACATATGATTGGCTATGGAGGGACTATTTACACCAAGGAAATTGGCCAACATCACAAATCTGGACTTTATTTTACTTTAGAGAGTTGGTTGTTAGACCTTTACCAACACACCATTGGGTCTATGTTTTTCCCTTCATTTTGAATTCAGTCACTCAAAAAATACTGTATTTATTAGTTGATGTGCTAGATACAGGGGAGAGAAAGATGTAAAATGCCCTATGCTAAGGTAGCTCCTAATCTAGCATGAGAGGCAGATATATTGCCTGCAAAGCCCTATATATTCTACCCCCTAGCTTTCGTTTTTGCTCTCATCTTGTACTAGTCTCTCTATTTACATGCTATATTCTTAGCCACATGGGCCTTACTGCTGTTCCTTAAACAACTGCAAGTTCATTGCTGCCTCAAGTCTTTTGCACCTGCTATTCTCTCTGCCAGGAATGCCTTCCCTCCAGATCTTTGCATCCCTTACTCTGAATCAGTTCAAATATCTCTTCGTCAGTAAAGCCTTCCCTATCTCCACTCTAAGGTAATCAACTTGCTTCTCTCCAGTCACTCTACTATCACAAAGCCCATTTTAAAAACACTTAAATATACTACCATTTTTACATAGTATTAGACTTAGAGAAAAAGCTGCAAATATACTACAGAAGTTCCCATATATCTCACACCCAATTTCTTCCCCTCTTTTTAACACCTTAAATTACTATGGAACATTTCCTACAACAAAAATCCTGACGTTAGTACGTTTCTATTAACTAAACTCAACTGTGCTTTTGATTTCTGTTAGTTTTCACCTAATTTCCTTTTTCTGTTCCACACTTACAACCACGATAAGACATTCTATATAGTCAACATGTCTACTTTGACTCCTCTGGTTTGTGACAGTTTCTTAGACTTTCCTTGTTTCCAATGATCTTTTTGGTCTTGAGGAATACCAGTTAAGTATTTTGTCGAATGTTTCCCAATTTAGGTTTGTCTGAGATTTTTCTCTTGGTTATATTTGAGTTATGGACTTGAGGGAGGAATATCACAGGGGTAAAGTGCCATTTTCAGAGATGAAGGGTATATATTATCAACATTCCATCACTGATGATATTGACATTGATCACCTGGATGAGGTAACATTTGTCATGTTTGTCCACTGTAAAGTTGAGTCCCCGGGCTTTCCATACTCTACTCTGGAACTAAGTTACTAAGCGCAGTCCACACTCAAAGGGTAGGAAATTAAACTTCACCTCCATGAGGGGTGAATACCTACATGAATTATTCTTCTGTGTCAGTTTTGTCTCTCCTTCCCCATTTATCAATTCAGTCATGTATTTATGTCAATATGATCTCATGGATATTTATTTGAAATTGTGTTATAATCCAATATGCTTACTTTTATTTCTCAAATTGTTCCAGGTTTTCCATTGAAGCTCTTTCAGGTTGGTTCCTGTGTTCCTTTGACATGCCTCCAGTCTTTAGTTTTTGGAGCACTTCCTTACTTTCTGGTACTACAAGAGTCTCCAGGTTCATCTTGCATATTACCTGTCCCAGACATCTCTAAAATCCCTGGTTTCTTTAATTGGAAGTTTGTTTTAGAAATCAAGATTTGGGCACTGAATGTGCTTGTGCAATTGCTTGTAATCTCTGTCAGTGAAGAGAGCTAGAAAATACATGCATACATACTAAATTGTGTGTACACATCTATCAAAAATTATTTCTATATCTTTCCATCTGTATCTAAGCTAAGCTAAAAATTAGTGCATACTGTCTCCAACTCTAATCAGCATCACAGGATTTATTCTAATCTTCCTCCTTGCTTATCTGTTACTTCCCTCTCCAACAATGAGAAGCCTAATTTCCACCATCTGTCATCCATTTACTGGTTCAATCCTGGTATATTTGTACAGCTACTTCAAAATCTTTAACCTGTGTTCTCCTGAGAAATGACTACCCACTAGAAAGTTTCTATACAGTTCCTCTTTCCTTTAGTCTTCCAGTTTCCAGGCCCAAAACCATTTTCTGAACACAAAACCCAATTTTAAGATCCTCGTAATATTCATCATCATCTGAAATCTTCATATCTAATTATATATTGTTTGTATTCCCCAAATAGAACGTAAACTCTAAAAAAGCAATAATTTGGTCTATGTTGTTAAACATTCTAAACTCAGCATCAGAGACGATGCCAGCATATCAAGAGCTATGGCAAGCATAATTAATATTTGTTGCATGCATGGATGAAGTCACTCACAAAACAATACAGTGTTATCATTTGCTTTTATCTGCTCGATTAAGTGTAATTAAGCACCAGATGACCAATATATTCCTTTAATACATGGAATAAAATTTTGACACAACACAATGTATTCCAGACAATTACAAGATCAAACAATCTTATGCTCACCACCAGTTAATATTTGTTACCAGTTAAATTGAGAAAAATATTTCGGGTGGGTGATGGTGGCACAGTGGCAGAGTTCTCGCCTGCCATGCTGGAGACCCGGGTTCGATTCCCGATGCCTGCCCGTGTAAAAAAAAAAAAAATATATATATATATATATATATATATATATTTCAAGAGTTTGGTGTTTGGAGGCCATGTGGTGCATATGCTTTTCTAGATAATTTAAAATGAAATATTAGATGATTTGTGTACATAGGTCACATTATATTGTTTTCCCTGATGCTAATATACACAGACATGTTCTTACAAACAGCCTTAATGAAAGACCGTCTCAGAAACAATCTTGTTAAACTATGTGGTCCTATCACAGGAATAAACTCATTTATCAACTAAATACAGCCTACAATTTCTTGTTTGATTAAAGTGATGTTTCAAATTGGGTTGTGGGAGTAGGGGCAAAATAAAGAGGTATTTTTTAATCTTTTTAATTTATATACTTCCCAATTGTTTGCTTTTCTTTTAGCAAAAAGGTATTGCTTATTTAATTTATAACATATGAAATTGAACAAAAGACATAAAGACATTACTCGCTAATGTAGTAATTTAAAAGTTGTCCATTACAACACATAATGATCTCTTTTTTTATGGCCTTATCCTGAAAGAAGAATAATTCTATTTCATTTTTATGCTAAGAATAAGTGTATTCCTGAGCAATTGTATTGTTTAACTTTATGTATCCTGGGAATAAGGTAATTGTCAAAAGTTCACATTTTATGTTGGTATTAGAATAATTCAAGCCAAATTTGTGTACATTTTAAATTCATGCTGTCTTTCCCAATTGGATATATCCTTTTCAGCTTTCTCAATTCCTTGGTGGAACAATATGGGGTACAAATACTACTTAGTAGCCAAAAATGATTAAGTGATTAGTTCCATCAGACATGGATATCATTTATCTCCAGTGCAAGAACTTGACTTGCCAAAGCGTCTAGAATATTCAAAGCAAATGGTGAAGTCACACATTACTTGGACAGTACTGGACACAAATGAAACAATCCATATTCTTTAGCTCCCCATTGCTTAGATTTCATGGAAGTCACTTAACTTCATATTAAGGAGATATTACACAAAGGATTTCACCATTACTGGAATTCACATGTTGTCTCACATGAAGTACATTTCACTGTCCGTGCTAGAGACTTGAGAATTGCCTTAATCCCTGGACAATACTAGGGAAGCCTGCTAACCTCAGCAGGAATGTCCTCATAAGCCATCTCTTAGGGTCACTACCCTTGCAAATGTCCCAGTGTTTCAGTTTTCTATCACTGCATAAAAATATAAAAACTCCCCCATATAAGTGAAGTAAAACACCACCAATAATCTATAGTTATTATTCCTATTATACCTGCACAGTTTTAGTATTGACTGGATTCATCTAGGTTGTTCTTGCTTAAAGTCTTTCATGCAGAAGGACAATAGCAGGGACTGGGGACATTTCTGAGCATAAAATTGCTGGCAGGTGATGCTGGCTGCTGGGACCTCAGCAGAAACTGTTGACTAGGACACCTACATGAGATTTCTTCACATGCCCTGGGTTTTGTGACAGTACAGGCACTATATTCCAAGGATGAGCATCCTGAGAGAGAGAGCAAGGAGAAACTGTATTGCCTTTCGAAACCTAGCCTAGAAGACACAGCATCATTCTGGCCACATTCCATTAGTTAGAAACTTGTCACTAAGGCCAGTCCATGTTCATGAGGAGAGGAATTATACTTCACCTTTTAATAGCAGAGGTATTAAAGAATTTGTGGCCATACTTTCAAAATATCCCACAATTTTGTTCTTTGAGGTTGATTCTTAGTAGTTTCAGAGGGCTACCTCTTGATCTCCAGGTCTCCCCTTCTCTGGCGGGGTGCCCTCCACTGAACCTAGGTCAGTCTACACAGTCATATCACCACATGCACAAAATAGTGGCCAGTAATTCCATGCCTCTTTGTCACTGTGTTTTGTCCCAAAAGTTATGCAGCATTGCTGGATTCTGTATTGATTAAATTTATTTATGCTTAAGGGGACAATGTGCTTTGTTCGTTGATGATAATCCAGAATGTTAAGGTTTTTCTGGATCTAGCAGGTACATTCATTAGAGTTTCTCAAGATTTGTTGTCATCCTATTGCCCTTACTTATCTCACCAAAGTGAAACAGTTGTTAAGTTTCCTGGGCTGTTCAAGCAAATACCAGGAAATGGGCTGGGTTAGACAATGGGAATTTATTGGCGCACAGTTTTGAGATGAAAAGAAAATCCAAACCAAGATGTCATCAAGGTGATATTTTCATCCTGAAGCCTGGTGCATTCAGGACTGGCTCTTAGTGATCGTTTTGTCCTAAGCTTGTCACATGGCAAGCTCTTCCTTCTGATCTCTTCTTTCTCTTCCGGGTTCTGTTTCAGCCTCTTACTTCCTGTGACTATCTCTCTTTCTTTCTGTCTGAATTTCATTCTCTTATAAAGGACTCCAGTAATAGGATTAAGACCTATCCTGGGCCACATTTCAACTGAAGTAACCTTAAGAAGTAACCTATTTACAATGGGTTCACATCCAAAGGAATGAATTAAGCTTAAGAACATGTTTTTCTGGGGTACATAATTCCAAACTGCCACAATAGTCTTCAGTGTGCTTATTTACCATTGGGCATCAGTCAGGAGTAGTATCTCATAGATAATTTCAAATTCTATTCAGTTGGTTATATATCTGATTCTGTAAGGTCTGATCAAAAGACCAATTTATTTATGGCCTGGGTCCAAGTATTGAAGGGTTTGTGCATTACTGTAGGCACATGAGATCATGGAAAAAGCTAAAGGATTATCCTTTTAGGACTTCTGCTCCTATTATGACCATGCTTCCTAGAAATTACTGCCTGAAACAGTACTCCCAGCACTTTGAAATTTGAAACCTTGAAAACATTGCTATTAGTCAAAGCAAGACTCAAAATATTTCTACAGTTAGAGAAATAATAAGAATTATGGAAATGACAGTAACTAGAGTACATTTATTAAATGGATATCCGTGATTAGGATACAGTGACTACTTTATGGGCTGTTTGTGTTCATGTCCATGTAAATATGTTTAATGAAAATGAGCACATTTGCTAAATCAGTTCTACTCTATGGTGCACACATGTCAATAACTTGATCCTTCAACTGATATTTGGTGATTATCCTATGTGTCAACCTACAATTTAGTGTTCTGCTTGAAGTTGGAGTGATTTTTAATCTTTGAACTACAAGTTTTTGTATCAGACTAGTGTTCACTACAGTATGGTATTTAACTCACTTTAGTTAAATTAATATGTACAATTTGAAAGACAGCTAAACTTCTTTTGCTTAGCACCACTGTATGAAATTTACAATCAGGAGGAACTTCCCACTGAGTTTAAACTTTGAATGTATTTACAGAGGATTAAAGATATGAACACTTTATAGTCACATGCTGCTGAAAATTATCTTTGAAATAATTCATGAAGTAGGAAAAATGGAATTTTAGCAACATGGAATATAAACCAGTTTTTGTTAAGAATTAGTATTTGTTCGACATTAGGGGATATTTAGTGTGTAAATATGTTTAATAGTATTCTTTGTGTTATATTAGCATTTTTATTACAGACCCTAGACCGTTTCAATTCTCTGCTCTGATTAGGGAAGTGCTCACATCTCCCGCCTCGCATTCTCCTCATAGTTGTACATCAGTTACAACAGAGAATTATAGAGCACGTGAATCAGACTTTAGACTGGAAAAATAGAATTATTCATTGAGATGACCATAGGCTACAAAGCTTTAGTAAATCCAAAGTATACCTATAAAACATATGTCATCACCATTTGTTTTGCTTTTTTACCATGAAAGAGAAGCTAAATCTCCTGGGGTGAAAAACTTTGCATGGTACTGTCTCTCTCATAGTTATCAGTCAAAATGTCCCTCCGGCAATGGAAAAAAATTAGAGGGTCATACCTCTCCCCACATACATTCAGCCCCAATATAGCATATCAAACTGCATAACGCAAGAAACCCTAGTGCTTTCCGTGATTGCTGTTTTGCCATCACAAATTGATACCGTCATCACTATTTACCATCCATCTGCCTGAGGGATGATTACAACTGCTTATAGGACACGTATTCTAAATTGGACTATACCATAAAGCTGCAACCTTGCAAATCTGGTATTGTTTCTAGAAGGGATTTTCTAACTCTCTGGCCATGAGATACTGAACTCATGAAGCCAGGTTATAGTTATTTCTTACCTCACTCATGTAGGACTTTAAGTGCTTAATCTTAGTTTTATTTCATTATTTAAAATAAAAAAATATATACTTTATTGGGAAATCTTCACACACATACAATCCACCCATAGTATACAATTAACAGCTCACAATATCATCGCATATTTGTGTATTATCAGCATGATCATTTTTAGAGCATTTGCATCACTCCAGAGAAATAAATAAATAAATAAATAAACCTCACGCATCCCATACCCCTTATCCTTCTCTCTCATTGACCACTAGTATTTCAATCTACCCTTTTTTTTTTTTACCCCATCCCCTATTATTTATTTATTTCCCTTATTTTTTTACTGATCTGTTCATACCCTGCTTAGAAGGATCATCAGACAGACACAAGGTTTTCACAATCACACAGTCACATTGTAAAAGCTATATCATTATACAATTGTCTTCAAGAATCGAGGCTACTGGAACACAGTAAAACAGTTTCAGGTACTTCCCTCCAGCCACTCCAATGCACCATAAACTAAAAAGGGATATCTATATAATACATTAGAACAACCTCCAGGATATCCTCTCAGCTCTGAGATCTCTCAGCCACTGAAACTTTGTTTTGTCTCATTTCTCTCTTTCCTCTTTTGATCAATAAGGCTTTCTCAATCCCAGGATGCCAGGTCCCAGCTCATCTCTGGAGTCCTGTCCTACATTACCAGGGAGATTTACACCCCTGGGAGTCAAGTCCCATGCAGGCGAGGGCAGTGAGTTAACCTGCCAAGTTGTCTTAGAGAGAGAGGCCACACCTGAGCAGCAAAAGAGGCTCTCTTGGGGTGATTCTTTGGCATAATTATAAGTAGGCTTAGCTACTCTTTTGCAGGAATAAATTTCATATGGGTGAACCCCAAAATCGAAGGCTCAGCCTATTGAATTGGTTGTCCTCACTACTGTAACAATATCAGGAATTCCCCAGTTGGGGAAGTTGAATACTTCCTCCTTTCTCCTCGTCCCCCAAGGGGACTTTGTGAATCCTTCTTTATTCTCTGCCCAAATTTCTCAGGTATATATTGGGGCATCACAGTAAATTATACAAACCAACACGATCTCACACCTTATTCAAGATTTCATGTAATTATGGAATTCAAATGAACTGACCATACTTTACTTTTTAGTGGTACAAGGGAAATAGAGCATAGGGGACGTATGAGCAAATACTGCCTGTCTTCAGACTAGGACATGATTGGAAGGAAGAGAAAGAAGAGGGAGAGAGGGAAAGAAGGGCACAATTACAAATTTCCTCACTTGTGGCTGTGCAGTATAGAAAGGAGTTACTTTTGATAAGTAAGGATAACATTAAAGGATGTAAAGAAGGTTATTGCTTTTACTCTCCATTGGGATAGCTAAGAAGAAGGCACTATTTGGGCTGCCCCTTTCCCACCAACCTTGAACAGGACTCAATGAACCTAGCCAAATAATGGGATCTGAGAGAGAAGCTCTAGAGTTTGCCTTTCTTAAGTCACCTCCATTTTAATATGGCACAGACAATGGGTTGAGATCTGGCTGGTTGGATAAGGGGATCACTATAGCTGTTGGGCCAGCAGATGTGATACTGTGTGTTCTACCTCTCTTGCCCTCTCTTCTATTGGTCTCTCAGCTCCTGTTGGGGTGCCCTTGTACCTTTTTAGCTTGGACCACGTGATTAGCTCTGTTAATGATGAAAATGAAAACTTCTGTGCCCTATGTTGATGGGCTCCAGTGAAAGACTACCAGGAGACAACAAAGTAAAACAAAGGTTAAGTTAGTGTTGCAATAAGGGAGACTAAACCATGAGGAACAGTGAGAAGTTCCAAGAAGAAGGAGTTGGGGGTGGGGGATGGTTGTTCTAAGATTGGACTTATGTTAAATGATGTTAGGGAGGCTCCAAGGAAGTGAATATCTGTTCTGGAGTGCATATTGTCAGAAGGCAGGGACTTTTTTTTCCTACGAGGCAGAAGAAACTAAGCAGAACTATAATTGGCACTGAGGTCACTCAAATTAGCAGAGAGAGGGGAATGTTTAGTCGTTTTGTGGTTTCACAGGAGGTTTGTTTTTGTTGTTGGTGTTCAAATTTATGTGGAGACATGAACATGGAGTAGTCTTGTTTTATCACAATCACGGAGAATCCTTGTCCAATGCTGATATTCTGTGACATTATGTACATCAAGAAACACTATGGCCTGTCTGGTAGCAGTTTGGTCATCTACCAGCTGTCAGCTTTATTTTAGGTTAGACAATAATTTATTAAGAACATCCTTCCACTTCCACCCCCACCCCAGCCCTCACAGTCTCTGGGTCACATTTTTGCTCATAGATCTTGTGCTCCAACCCTAGGCAGATGGCTGGAGGCAGGGGACAGACTGCTGCTTGATGAGATCTTTAAGGGGGCTGTAACTGTCTTCCTCAAGCATAAAGACAGCTGGCAGCTCCAGCTTCTCATCCAATGCCTTTTCCTGGCCACCTTTTCAGCTTTCTTCTGGCTGTCATTTTTCTACAGGAGCTAGTGTTATTCCAGAGAGGCCCTTTGCAGGCACTGAACCATCCCCCTGCTGCACTTGTCTCGGATGTCAGTGTCAACCTTGCCAGTCACATTGGGGTCCCCCCAAAAGTCAAGGTAATCATCTGGAATCTGGCATATTCCTCCCCATCAATGCCTGCCATATATATGGCAGCAGCAACCTTGAGGAAGCTTGAAAAACTAGAAGCTGTTTCATAACTTAATGCATTTGTATTTTTTTTTGATGAATCTGAAAAAAAAATAATTCTTTCTCACATAGAAACTTTCATGCTCTGGACAGCCAAGTCTGCCATGCCAGTTACCCCAAGCTTCTGAAGAAAATTATGATCACTGGTTTTGAAAATCCACTACAAAGTAATGTTGTCTAGTCCCAAGTGCTCCTTCATTGCTTCTCAAAAATTAAAGGAAGAATATACCTCTTGTTGAATTTCTGATATAATAATCACGAAAACTATTTCAAACTCTCCAATATTCCTTAGGAGTATAATTTAATCACAACATCCTTTATTCTTAAAAGATGAATGCATTTCCAAATTAATTGAATGATTAAGTCCATGTAATGAGAAAATCCATTCTCTACTCACTCTCCTTCCTTATAGAGTCTAAAATGCCTCTGTGGATTCCAGTTTGTCCTCCCCCACATCTCGGAGCATTTCCACTTTCCTGTCAGATTGACTGCTGCTCCTCATTCCGTATCATTTAACTGCCACTATGATCCTCACATCAGTCATTTCCTTTCTGTCCAGCATATTCCAGTTTTAAATTTTCATATACAACATGTCATTTTCCCCATCTACGTATATTCTCAGATCTCCCTAAACTAGATATTAGCTAACCTATTCCTCCTTCACCTCTTATTTCTTAATACAGTCATTTATACTTTTTACCTTCATTTATTTTCTCTTGAAAAATAAAAAAATCAGAAAATTACAGAGAAAAATAGAACATCTGTATTTTTACCTCTCAGAATTAAAAAAAAAGCACTCACATTTGTATCCTAAAGATTTTTTAATCAAAGAAAATACTATTGGAATTTCCACTTTGTTGTCTAATAGACACTTCCAGGAATACCCTAGGTCACTATGTTACATAAAAGCAACCAAGTTCTTTGGAATTTCAGTTTTTCTCTTTAAATTACAGTACTTTGATCTCCAAACCACTATAATCTGACATTCTCTCATCTCTCTCACTATGAGTTTCATTTTCTCCTCCAAAAAACAAAACAAAACAGCAGTTCCTCAAGTCTTAATGATTTTTCCCTTCTCATGACCTCTCACAGTGGTTGTCATTTCAATGGTCAATGTTGCCATCCCAGCTCAAGCCTAATCACTTCATGCAGAAACCATTCCAGTATTTCCTATTTCTAACCCATATTTTATACTAACAGATTTACCTTACTGAAATACGTCAATGAGAGTATTTCTTGTTTGCTAAAAAAAAAAAAAAAAAACCACACACACACACACACTCAAATTATGCATAAACTGTGCCCATATTTCTTTCCGCTGCCTTCAAAACTCTCCAAGGTGCACGGGTGGCTCAGTGGTAGAATGCTCACTTCCATGTGGGAGACCCAGGTTCGATTCCTGGACCATGAACCCCCCCCAAAAAAAAATCTCCAAAAGAGAATGTCTTCCTCTTACTCCAGTGCAAGAGCCCTGTGATCCAACGACACTCAAATACTCATCATTCTCTGATGTTGTATTATTCTTTGTGAATCCATTTCTGTCCCTGAGTTGTTTTGTTTTTCACTTTGAACAGAATTCAATTCTCATCCCTCTCCTATGATGTCTACCCATTCTTGAAGCTAGCTGCCCTCCTCTACCATATTCTTTCCTTATCTATCCAGGTCTTCTTAATACACAGCTTAGTTTGTGCCATTTTTAGGGTTCCTATCACATATTGCCACATAGAGTCATTTCCTTTTGTTTTTTGTGATCAAATTATTGGAGGAGACTGATTTGAGTGGCAAAATGAGCTTAAAATGTCCATTTTCCTGTTTCCCCATTAACACTCACGTTTCCACAGCTGAAAAGATAGTCTTTCATTTCTCATTTAAACCTACCACTGTCACTCAAGTGACTCAATATTTTGGATATTTAGGGTTAACTCATTAAATAAAAAAGAGGGTGCATATATTTTGCTCCTTACATGACTAAAAAAATCATTGTGTCAGTGATTTCTATTTTTATGTTTAAACATTTTTTTGTTGACAGAGATTCCCCCAAGAGAGTTGGGGAATCTTCACCTGTAAAATGGACCTCTTCCCCTCAATGTTTGAATGATGCTAAGGGACAAAAAATTCAAAATATCTTCTTGATGGTTAGTCATCATAAGTTAGCAGCCAGCTTTGGAAACTCTGAATTGGTTCTCTGATCCACCAAAGAGCTTATGGAGCTGTAGTAAAACAAAAGCAGTAGATACTTAAATAAATTAAGTTGTATATTCATTGATAAAGATTAGTAAGTTCCTTCTAAGAAAGGTGCTGCTTAACCACAAATCTCTCCTAAGTGGTGATTTTTGATGTTGAAATTTCATCCTGTGTTCTACTATAATGTCCCAAGAATATGAGTTCCCATGCAGCACTGGTTCCTCATCACAAAGACTTAGCGTTCTGCTGACTACAGCCCAGCACTGTTAGTGATTTTTCTCTACTGAACCATAATGAATAATAAAGTGTGTTCTCTGTACTCCTCAGCTCCCACATATCTCCACCCACCCATCTTCTGTTCCAAACCCAAAAAATAAACCTACATACACTTTTAAATATCTCATGGTATATTTTATTTAGAATTCTATATCAGGGTGTTAACGTTTGTATTATTTTTCATAAATATGCTTTAATAACAAAATTGGTAATTCCCCCTAAAATTGTTCAGATAATCCCTTTTCCCTTGCAAATTAATTCTGTATCACCATCTGAGATAAAATTATTCAAAACATTGTGGATTTGTATTGTTGAAGTTATTCTTAATGTATTCAAAAAGAAAAGCGTGTACTCCCTCCAACAAGCCAAACTGTAAAATGGGAATCTGTTCACTGTGAGTCAGGGATTTTGAGTAAGTTCAGAATGCAAAAAAAAAAAAAAAAATAGATAATTCTTAATCGTTCCAAGATGTGAGCCACCTGTCAAGATACAGCATTGAGGGAGAAGCATTAGGAGCACCTGGTCTTCACAGAGTAGAGAAAAATGTTAAGGAAGTATTTAACACCATTTCTCCGTAAAGTTTTTAGAACAGGCAAGAACTTATTAGGGCCAGAAACTATAAAAAATATCCTGGCGTAACCCCAGTGGTAAAAGAAAGCTTCAGTTCACAGGATAATAATATACCAGTCAGAACAATGTTCAAAAGAAATACAGATTCTTAAGTCAGTATTGCCCTCATTTGTCATCTAAGGCCTACTGCCCTATCCTATTATCTTTTTATATAAACTTTCAGTAAACACATAATGCTGTAAACAGGACGCAAACCTTGTTGCATTAAATTTGAGTTGTGAGCGGAACAAGGTCATAGAAAATTTAAAATATGCCAAGTCATGCTGAAGTTAAGAAAATTTGTTATTTCTTATGACAAACTAGGGCCAAAATCAACCCAGCGAGTCAGATTTTCCTTATGCTCCTATCAAAGGACAAATTGATGTTGTATTTGTTTGAATGTTGTGGATGTTGTTGTCCTTGGGCTACAAAGCCACCATTTCTGTGAGCTGAGAGAGAAACATACCAGAGTAAGCCTGGTTACTTGCTGATGCCTTTCTTTTCAAATAGTATACTATGCCCATTCAGTTCAATGATGAGTCTTGGAGATAGGCAGGAAATCACTTTCTTCTTTACAGATTCACTTATAGTTGCTATTTACCTATCTAAGCATCAGAAGAGAGAGTTACACTAGTATGCTTTGTAAAAACCCAAGATTTTTTTGGTAATTTTTCACTTAACTTTAAATATGTTCTCAGAACCCAAGCTAGATACAGAATATTAACCGAGTAGAAGCAAACTTCATATTTCCAAGGAAGCTTTGCTATCTTTGCATCAGAGACATTAGTAAAAAAAATTAATACCTCCATGAAAGCTAGGGACTTGATACTCACTCTTTAAGAATTATTAAAAGCCCAAGGCTTACATACCCCTGGTGAACAAATAATTTCTGGAAACAGCACTAAATAGGCACTACTATTATAACTAGGGTACATTATATTGGCATAGATTGGGAAAGTGTTTTTTTTATTATTACTAGAGAAATTGTGCATTTACAGAACAATCATGCATAAAATACAGGATTCCTATATACGACCTATTTCAGTTTGTTAAAGCTGTATGAATGCAATATACCAGATATGGAACGGCTTTTTAAAAGAGCAGTTATTAAGTTGCAAGTTTACAGTTCTAAGGTTATAAAAATGTCCGAACTCAGGCATCCAGAGAAAGACGCCTTGACTCAAGAAAGGCAGATGTGTCCAAAAACACCTCTGTCAGCTGGCAAGGCACATGGCTGGCGTCTGCTGGGGTGTTTAGCTTCTGGTTTCTGGTTTCAAACAGCTTCCTGGGGACATTTTCTTTCTGCATCTCCAAATGTCTGAGTTTCCTTTTGTTTCTCTCAGTCGGCTCTGTTGGCTCTGAAGCTTTTTCCAAAACAGTTCCCTCTTGAAGGACTCCAGTAAGCAACCCCACCTTGAATGGGTGGAGACACATCTCTATGTAAACTGCCTAATCAAAAGATTCCTCCCACAAATGGGTGGGTCACATCTTCACATTTGGTCTTGTGCCTTGTGTTAGGAATTTAGTGGTGAATAAGACATGGAGCCTCTCCTCAAAATGCTAACATCTATCATGGAGTCTGGTTTTAAACTTGTACATATTAAATGCTACACAAATTTCTGTTGCTTTATTGAGCAATAAGAACTGACATCCATTTTAATTATTATGGCATTCATAATAGTATTCAATGAGTGCTTACTAGGTTCTAGACACTGTGCTAGTCTTTCACATATATCACCTCACTTTTAAAAAAAAACAACGAAAAATACAACCTAAAATTTCCCCTTCTAAACCACATTCAAATGTATAATTCAGTGCTGTTAATTATATTCGCAATGTTGTGCTATAATCACTATCATCTATTACTAAAACTTCTCTATTTTTCAAAGAGAAACTGTACATTTTAAGTGTTAACTTCCTATTCCCTGCCCTCACCCCATCCCCTGGTAAACTATAAAACTATATTATAAGAAAGATTATGATCTTATGAATTTGCTTATTCTAATTATTTCTAATTATTTCATATCAGTGAAATCATACAAAATTTGTCCTTTTGTGTCTAGCTTATTTCACCCAACATGGTGTCTTCAACATTCATCCATGTTCTCACATGTACCAGAATTTCATTCCTTTTTATGTCTGAATAATATTCCACGTGTGTATCCATTCCTTGTTTGATGGACCCTTGGGTTGCATCTATCTTTTGGCAATTTTGAATAATCCCACTATGAACATCAGTGTGCAAATATCTGTTAGAGTTTTTGCTTTCAGTTATTTTGGATATATACCTAGAAGTGGAATTGCCAGATCATATGGTAATTCTATACTTAATTTTCTGAAGAAATGTCAAGCTGTCTACCACAGGTACTGTACCATTTGACATTCCCACCAGCAATGAATGAGTGTTCCTAGTTCTCCACCTGCTCTGCAACACTTGTAATTTTCCATTTTTTAAGTAATAGTTATTCTAGTGGATGTGAAATGGTATCTCATTGTGATTTTGATTTTCAATTGCCTAGTGGCTAATGATGTTGAGCATCTTTTCATGTGTTTTTTGCCGACTTGAAAATTTTCTATAGAGAGATGTCTATTGAAGTCCTTTGCCCATTTTTTAATTGGGTTGTCTGGCCTTTGTGTGGTTGAGTTGAAGGATTTTTTTTGTACTCTGGATATTAAACACTTATTGTTTATGTGGTTTCAAAATACTTTCTCCCATTGTGTAGGTTGTTGTTTTATTTTCATGATAAAGCCCTTTGAGGGGCAAAACTTTTTAATCTTGATGATATCCCATTTATCTATTGTTTTTTCTTTTGTAGCTTGTTCTTCGCATTTAAAGTCTAGAAAACCATTGTCAAATACAAGGTCCTGAAAATGCTTCCTTATGTTTTCTTCTAGGAGCTTGACAGTTCTGGCTCTTATAATTGGATCTTCAATCAATTTTGAGTTGATTTTTGTATACTGTGTGAGATATAGGTCCAACTTCATTCTTTTGAAAATGGAGATACAGGTTTTGCAGCAGTATTTGATGAAGAGCTATTCTTCCCCAATTGAGTGGTCTTTGTCCCTTGCAAACAAAAATCAGTTGGCCATAAAGTCGGGTGTTGATATCTGAGCTCTCAATTTTATTTCATTGGTTGTATCTGTTCTCGTGCCAGTGCCATGCTGTTTGCTTACTATGGCTTTGTAATATGTTTTTAAGATCTGGAAGTGTGTCTTCCAAATTCATTCTTATTTTTCAAGATGGATTTGGCTATTCAGGACCTCTTACACTCCCATATATTTTGAGTATTAGCTTTTCTATTTCTGCAAAGAATGTTGTTGGAATTTTGGTTGGATTTGTTGAATCTATAAATCACCTTGGGTAAGACTGACATATTAAGGATATTTAGTTTTCCATTCCATGAGCACAGAATGTCCTTCCATTCATTTATTTCTCTAATTTTTTTTGGTAATGTTTTGTAGTTTTGTGTGTGTGATTTCTTTACATCCTTGGTTAGAATTACTCTGAGATATTTGATTCTTTCAGTTGCTATTGTAAATGGAATTTTTTTCCTCTTCTAATTGTTCCTTGCTTGTGTATAAAACCACTACTTATTTGGGGATTTGATCTTGTGCTCTGCCAATTTGCTGAATTCATTTATTAGCTTTTGGAGCCTTATTATGGATTTTTCAGGATATTCTGAATATAGGATCATGTCATCTGCAAATAGGGAGTTTTACTTCTCCCTTTCCAATCTGGATGCCTTTTATCTCTTTTTCTTGCCTAATTGCTCTGACTGGAGCTTCCTGTACAATGTTGAGTAACAGTGCTGCCAGTTGTATATTTGTCTTGTTCCTGAGTAGATGGACATCTTTTAATCTTTGAAAGATGCCATTTATCATGTTGAGGAAATTTCCTTTAATTCCTGGTTTCTTGAGTGTTTCTATCAAGAAGTGGAGCTGGGTTTTGTTGAATGCCTTTTCTGCATTAATTGAAATGATCATATGGTTTTCATTCTTCATTTTGTTTGTGTGGTGTAACATTAATTGATTTTCTTATGTTGAACCAACCTTGTGTGCCCAGGATAAATCCCACTTGATCATAGTGTATAATTCTTTGTATGTGTTTTTGGATCTGTTTTGCTAGTATTTCGTTGAGGACTTTTGCATCTATAGCCACAAGAGATACTGGTTTGTAATTATCTTTTCTTGTGGTATCTTTAGCTGGCTTTGGTATGAGGGTGATGGCCTCATAGAGTGAACTAAGAAGTTCCCTTCTCTTCAATTTCTTGGATGCATTTGAGCAGGATAGATATTAATTCTTCTTGGAATGTTTGATGCAATTGCTCTGTGAAGCCATCTGGTCCTGGGTTCTTCTTTTGGGGGGGGTTATTAATTACTGATTTAATTTTTACTTGTTATTTGTTTGTTGAGATCTTCTATTTCTTCTTGAGTCAGTGTAGGTACTTTGTGTGTGTCTAGAAATTTGTGCATTTCATCTTGGTTATCTAATTTATCGGTACACAATTGTTCATAGTATCCTCTTATAGTATTTTTTTATTATATTTGTTAGTAATGTTCCACTCTTCATTTGTGATTATAGTCTCTTGTGCCACCCCCTCTTTTTTCTATATATGTCCAGCTAAAGTTTTGTCAGTTTATTGATCTTTTCAAAGAACTAACTTTTGGTTTTGTTGGTTCTCTCTATATTTCTTTTTTTGTCCTCTTTTTCATTTATCTCTGCTCTAATCTTTGTTTCTTCTTCTGTCTGTTCACTTTGGATTTAATTTACTCTACCTTTTCTAGTTCTTACAGCTTTTATTTATTACAGAAGTTGGAAGTTTAAAGAAAAATCACTCATAAAATACCTGGGTTCTCATGTACCACCTTATTATATACCTTGTGTGTTACATTTGTTACAATTTATGAGATAAGTTCTTCCAGTTTTGAGGTTAATTCTCTGATTTGAAGTCTTCCTACTTTTTCATTTAGAGCTATAAATTTCCCTCTCAGCATTGACTGTGCTGCATCCCATAGATTCTGATATGTTCTGTTTTCATTTACATTTGCCTCAAGATATTTCCTGATTTCCCATGTGATTTCCTCTTTAACCCATTGGTTGATTGACAGAATGCTTTTCAGGGGGTGTAAGGGTAATTCAGTGGTAGAATTCTCGCCTGCTCTGCAGGAGACCTGAGTTTGATTCCCAGCCCATGCACTTCCCAAAACAAACAAACAAGCAAACAAAACAAACAAACAAGTATTCAACAAACGGTACCGCAATAATGAGATACTCACATGCAAAAAGAAGGAAATGTGAGCCTGCCATATAGAATACAGAAATAAAAAGGAGTATGCTGTTCAATTTCTACGTATTTGGGGGTTTTCCGTTTCTCCCTGTATTATTGATTTCTGCCTTCATTCCACTGTGATAAGAAAAGATACATTGTATGATTTCAATATTTTTGAATTTGTTGAAACTTGTTATGTGACTTAATATTTGATTTATTCTGGAGAGTGATCTATGTGCACTCGAAAAAATGTGTATTATACTGTTGTTGGGTGAAGTAGTCTATATATGTCTTTTAGTTCTAGTTGGTTTAGAGTATCATTTAAGTCTTGTATATCCTTATTGACCTTATAACTAGATGTTCTATCCATTGCTGGAAGTGGTATATCAAATCTCCTACCATGAATGTAGAACTGTCAATTTTTCCCTTCAAAATCTGTCAGTATGTCATTGGTAACAGAGACCAGCAGGAGTTAGAAACAGGGTAAGATAATGGGTAATTGGAGCTGAAGGGATACAGACTGTGCAACAGGACTAGATACAAAAACTCAAAAATGGACAGCACAATAATACCTAATTGTAATGTAATTATGTTAAAACACTGAATGAAGCTGCATCTGAGCTATAGTTTTTTGTTTGTTTGTTTGTTTGCTTGTGTCTTTTTTTAACTATTATTATTATTTTTATTTTTTTCTAAAAAAAAAAATCTGTCAGTATTTGCTTCATATATTTTGGGGTTCTCCTGATAGCTGCATAAATATTTATAATTGCTACATCATCTTCTTTTATTGACCCCTTTATCAGTATATAATGACCATCTTTGTCCCTTGTAACTGTTTTTGACTTAAAGTGTATTTTATCTGATATTAGTATAGCCACCTCAGCTCTCTTTTGGTTGCTATTTGCATGCTTGTTCTAGTTTGCTAGCTGCTGGAATGCAATATACCAGAGACGGAAAGGCTTTTAAAAAAGGGAATTTAATAAGTTGCTAGTTTACAGTTCTAAAGCTGAGATAATGTCCCAATTAAACCAAGTCTATAGAAATGTCCAATCAAAGGCATCCATGGAAAGATACCTTGGTTCAAGAAGGCCGCTGAAGTTTAGGGTCTCTCTCTCAAGTGAGAAGGCACATGGTGAACACAATCACGGTTCCTCTCTCTTAGCTAGAAGGGCACATGGCGAACACTGTCATCTGTTAGCTTTCTCTCCTGGCTTCCTGTTTCATGAAGCTCCCCAGGAGGTGTTTTCCTTCTTCATCTCCAAAGGTCTGTGGCTGGTAGACTCTGCTTCTCGTGGCTATGTCGTTCTGCTCTGCTCTCTCTGAATCTCTTTTATTCTCCAAAATGTTCCTTCTTTTATAGAACTCCAGAAACTAATCAAGACTTACCCAAATGGGTGGAGACACATTTCCCCAATCCAGTTTAACAACCACTCTTGATTGGGTTACATCTCCAGGGAGATGATCTAATTACAGATTCAAACGTACAGTATTGAATAGGGATTATTCTGCCTTTATGTAATGAGATTTAGATTAAAACATGGCTTTTCCAGGGGACATACATCCTTTCAAACCAGCACAATGCTATATATATTTTATATACATATATATATATATATGTATTACCATCTTTTGCTTTCAACCTACTTATGTCTTTGAATTTAAAGTGTATCTCTTGCAGACAGCATATAATTGGGTCATGCTTTTTTATCTGCTCTGCCAATCTCTGCTTTTTGCCTGGAAAGTTTAATCCATTTTCATATAAGATCACTAGTGATAATGCAAGAATTTATTCTGCCTTTTTGCTATTTATTCTTTGTAAGTCTGATATCTTTTGTGTCCCACAATTCTTCTGTTCATGCCTTCTTTTGTATTTATGTGATTATCTTGTACTGTATCAAGTTTGTTCTCATTTCTATCTGCATATATTTTTTCAAGTATTTTCCTTGTGGTTACAATGGGGTTAAAATTTAACATCCTAAACATACATCAATAATATATTATTTGATACCAACTTGACTTCAATGGCAAACACCAACTATTCTTATTCCTCTCTTTATTCTACCTTTTTTTTGTACTTGTTACAAATTATATCTTTGTACATTTTAAGTCCAAAACTATAGATTTATCATTATTTTAATACATTTGCATTTTAACACCCGCAGGAAGTAAGAAGTGGAGTTACATACCAAAAATTACAATACAATAGTACCAGTACTTATAATTGCCCAAACTTTACTGGACATCATTATTTCTTTATATTGCTTTGAACCATTGTCTTGTACTTTTCCTTTCATTCTGAAGAACTTCCTTTAGCATTGCTTGTAGGGCATTTCTAGTGATGATGAACACTGTCAGGATTTGTTTATCTTGGAGTGTCGTAATCTCACCTTCATTTTTGAAAGAAAGTCTCCTCAGATATAAAATTTGTGGTTAGCAGTTATTTTCTTTCAGCACTTTTAGTAATTAACAAATTGCCTTCTTGTGGCCATGGTTTCTGATGAGACATTGACATTTAACCCAATAGAGATTTCCTAGTACATAACATTGCTTTTCTCTTGCAGCTTTCAGAACTTTCTCCTGATCCTTTGCATTTGATAATTTGATCATTACACAGTGGGGCTTATTTTTCTTCAAGTATATCTGATTTGGTTTCTCTGAGCTTCTTGGATGTGCATATCCTCATTTTTTGCCAAGTCTGGGAAGTTTTCTATCATTATTTCTTTAAACACTCCTTCTGTTCCTTTCTCTCTTTTTTTTCTCCTCTGGAACTCCCATAATGTATATATTGGCACACTTGCTGATGTACCAGAGGTGTCTTAGGCTATTTTTGCATTTTACAATTCTTTTTTTTTTTCCTGCCCCTCAACCTGACTCATTTCATTGGTCTTGTCTTTGAGTTCAGTGATTCTGCTACCTTCAATTTGCTTTTGAACCCCTCCTGGGAATTTTCATTTCAGTTATTGTGTTCTTCAACTCCAGTAGTTCTGTTTGTATTTTAAAAATATTTCTATCTCTTTATTGAGATTCTCATTCATTGTGTTCCTCATATCCTTCAGTTTTATTTCTCTGTATTTTTCTTTCATCTCCTTGAGCATAAACAAGATCACTTTTAAAAAATATATTTTTATGGATAAACAACATACAAACACAAACATTCTTAGCATACAAATATTCCATACATGGTATACAATCAATGGCTCAAAATATCAAAACATAGTTGTATATTCATCACCATGATCATTTCTTAGAACATTTGCATCACTTCAGAAAAAGAAATAAAAAGAAAAAAGAAAAAAGTCATACATACTATACCCCTTACCCCTCCCTCTCATTGACCACTAGTATTTCCATATTCCCAAAATATTTAATCTTTGTCTCCCTATTATTTGTTTATATATTTTTATCCATATTTTTTACACAAGGTTTTCACAATCACACAGTCACATTGTAAATGTTCTATCTTCAAACAATTATCTTCAAGAAACAAGGCTACTGGAACACAGCTGTACAGTTTCAGGACTTCCCTTTAGCCACTCAAATAAACCCTAAACTGAAAAGAGATATCTATATAGTGCATAAGAGTAACCTCCAGGAAAACCTCTCAACTCTGAAATCTCTCAGCCACTGACACTTTATTTTTTCCCATTTCTCTCTCTTCTCGCTTTTCGTCAAGAAGGTTTTCTCAACCCCTTGATGTCAGGTTCCAGTGCATCCCGGGATTTCTGTCCCACATTGCCAGGGAGATTTACACCCGCTGGGAGTCATGCCCCACGTGGGCAGGGGAGAGGGCAGGGCTTTCACTTGCCGTGTCGGCTTAGAGAAGGAGAGGCCACATCTGAGCAACAAAAAAGGTTCTCTGGGGGTGACTCTTAGGCCTAATTTTAAGTAGGCTTTAGCCTATCCATTGTAGGAATAAGTTTCATAGGGCCAAACCCCAAGATCAGGGGCTCGGGATATTGATTTGCTTGTCCCCACTGCTTGCGAAAGTATCAGAAATTCTCCAGTGGGGACACTGACTCTTTCCCCCCTTTTCCCCATTCCCCTAATGGGACCCTGCAAGTACTTCTTGACTCACTGTTCAAATCACTCTGGGATTTATCAGGGATTATACTAACCTGGACAAAGCAACAAACTCTTGTGCCCTGTTCAAGATACCCTGTACTTATGGTGTTCAATTAAACTGACCATACACGTTAAATAAGGAAATGCACTATCCAAAATATAAATTTTGCACAAAATAAACATCTCTTCCATTAGTCTCTGAGCTGGTTTGAAATGATGTATGGACCCTAGAAAAGCCATGTTTTAATCTAAATCCCATTACATAAAGGCAGCCACTTCTAATAATCCCTATTCAATACTGTATGTTTGAATCTGTAATCAGATCATCTCTGTGGAGATATGATTTAATCGAGAGTGGTTGTTAAACTGGATTAGGTGACGACAAGTCTCCACGCATTTGGGCTGGTCTTGATTAGTTTCTGAAGTCCTATAAAAGTGGAAACATTTTGGAGAATGAGAGATTCAGAGAGAGCAGAGCAGAATGACATAGCCACAAGAAGCAGAGTCTACCAGCCAGTAACGTTTGGAGATGAGGAAAGAAAATGCCTCCTGGGGAGCTTCATGAAATTAGGAAGCCAGGAAAAGAAGTTAGCAGATGATGCCGTGTTTGCCATGTGCCCTTCCACTTGAGAGAGAAGCCCTGAACTTCACTGGTCTTCTTGAACCAAGGTATCTTTCCCTGGATGCCTTTGATTGGACATTACTACAGACTTCTGCGGACATTTTCTCAGCCTTAGAACTATAAATTAGCAACTTATTAAATTCCCCTTTTTAAAAGCCATTCCATTTTCTGGCATTTTGCATTCCAGCAGCTAGCAAACTAGAACAGTCTCATACAGTAGTTAAAGTTTTAAGATATGGATGATATCATCCTTTATCCAGTTTTTTGATATACCTTAGTCTTATCCAGATCAGTATTATTCATATCTCTACTTGATGTCTGATCACTTTTTCAACTTAAAAAAAAAAACAGTTCCTGTATGGGGTACTGCTGACTTTCATAGCTTCAGAGCTCTAACTCTAAGTCTCAGGTGTCACAAAAACACCCGAAGTTTCTGGACAAAACCAGGTTACATACAAGCAGCTCAGTATCTCAGAATTTAGAATTAACAATTAAACCTCCTGAATATATGTGACTGCTGTAAGAGGTTACAATATAGGACCCTTTACAACAAGCCCCAACCTGATAACCCACGCTCTCAACTTTAGTTCACCAAATTTTTATAACACATTTAGTCCATATAATTGAGGCATGAGAATATTTGTCCTTTTGTTCCTGATATTTCATTCAACACACAGTTTTAAAGTTTCATTCATCTAGTTGCGTGCCTCTTAACTTCATTCCTTCTTCGGTGGCTCAGAAGTCCATTGTACCCTTGGGCCACCTTCATTCATTGTGGATCACGATCACTGCCACCAGAAACCCTAGTGTGCAAATGTCCATTTATGTCCCCACACTCATTTCCTCCAGGTATATACTGAGCAATAGGGTTTTAGGATCATATGGCAACCTCACCCCTAGCCTCGTGTGGAACCACCACACTGCCCTCCAAGGGGCTGCACCTCTTACTTCCTTACCGACAGTGAATAGGTGCATCTCTTCCTCTGCATTTTCTTTAATACTTGTTTCTTTCTAACCATTTTTAAATAGCTTTATTCATACATCAAACTATCCAGCCTAAGTGTATAGATATGCTTTCACCACCATACTCTATCTGAAGACATTTCCTTTTCTTTCACAAAGGATCCATACCCCTTTCCCAATGCCCCCACCTGTTGACATTTAGTTTTGGCATAATGCCTTTGTTAGATTCAGTGGAAATGTGTTAGAATGTTATTGTTGACTATCTATAGACCCTAGCTTACTCTGATTGCACTTTTTCCTGTATACTATCTATTTTCAACAACCTGCAATACTGACATACCTTTTTTCTTCCTCTTGCAAAAACATTTTTTTAATTTGTACATTTAATCACCATCATTGTACACTCTAGGTATTCTTAAATTATACCATTTCAGTCTTTATCCTCTATCCTACCTTCTGATTTCATACGTGCCCCCAGCCCTTCTCCCTCAACCATATTCACTTTCACTTCATTTGGTGTACTTATATTACTGTGCTACAATCATGTAGTGTTGTCCCATGCATATAGGATTTTTTACAATCAGTCTTGTTGCACAATCAAGATCATTTTTTTAAAGTTTTTGTTCAGTATGTTCAGTCTGGCTTTCATTGGATTTTTATCCTCTTCCTTTGGATAGGCCACCATTGCCTGTTTCTTTGTTCACCTTTTACTCTTGTTGCACAGAATACATTTTAATATTTAAAAATGCTAACTCTGGGATTTATTCCCTGAGAGGTCTTTCCTCCAGCCTGTAGATAGATGGTGATATAACAACGATTTTATCGAAATTCTGCCCTCTTATCAGGAGGGTCTATCAAAGGGGAATGCAAAGTGCATACTGGACCTGTATCTTGTCCTGAGCTTGTGCTTGTTAGTGGCCTTCTTTATAGGAATTTGAATGTCCCATCCACGTTCCAGGAGAGAGAGCTTTTCTGTCTCCCATATGTTTCACTACCAGAGTTAAAGCAGGTAAGCATTTCTCCAGGCCTTCTGCCTCAATTGTTTCTTACACTTCTTTCTTTGTCTCAAATTGCTTTTGCCCTGGAGGGAAAAATCTGGGATGGGGAGCACACCAGTGTGGAATTTCCCAAGTCAGTCTTTCCCAGCTAGAACAAGACCAGGGACTGACAAAGGGAGTGCCATCCTGCTTCAAACTGTCCTAGAGAGGGGATGAGGGAGAGGTCGGGAAGGGTGCCAGGGGCTTCTTCCACGGCTCCACAAAGCTGTGCTTTCTTACACTCCCTATCAAATGCAGCCCTTCAACTGGCTTCCTCAGCTCTGAAGAAGACTACTGTCAATAATTTACCTCTCATGCCTTTGTCTGGGATGGGATGGAACAGTGTCCACCCTCAGCGCTGGACCACCAACAATTCAAAGTCACAAATCAAAATGTGTGATTAGCAATTGAGCCTGCCCATCCCCGATGCCAGGGAAGTGGATTTTCACTCCTCCTTTCTGGCTCAGTCATGAGTGTCTGCCATGAGTGTGGTGGATGGGTGTCAATAACTGCTGGATGGGGAGAACAATTTATTGGCATTTGCTGTTGTTTACTAACCCTTCCTCCTGCTCCTTCTTAGATGCTGCACTGCATTGTATTGGACACTGGTTTTTTGAAATAGTTGATTTTAGACTGTTTCAGCCTATTTAATAGTTTTTCTGGTGGAGGGACTGATTTCCAAAGTTTCCTATTCTGTCCTCCTCCCACAATTCTCGAGAGGGAATGTGTTTTTTGTCTTGAGCACAGCTACTTCGTGATACACATCTATCACAAATGGGTTCCTTCCAGAGTCATCCTCAAATACAGAACAATTTAGAAACCTTGTTGAGAAGCACCAAATCTTTCATCGTTTATTTAGTTAGTTGATAAAAGTGGGTGTTTTGTTTTTGGTTTACAGGAATGGGTTATCAGGGTAAGTGGGGACAGGTAGAATGAGAAAAAAGCCCAGAATCAGCAAATGAATAAAAAAAAATGGAAATTCAAGGTTTTAGTTACTTTGACGTGAATGGTCATTCTATTGCTCATTTCAACTTTTAAAAACTTTCTGATCTCAAACTTTTTGGCTATTATTTATCTAGAAGAATGTTAAAACCATTGTATAATAGAATGCCAACCCATCCTTCCCACCTAGGGTCACACAGGTTTTTAAATCCTTAGAGGGAAACGCTCTAAAGCCTTCCTCGTGTTTAAGAGAAACTTACAGGGAATGTGAAAATGATTCAGACTAAATGAAATTTTTATTGCTCCTGTGGGAGAGAAATGCAAACGACACAACTATTTTAATAAGGTTTAGCATTCATTTAAAGAATCTTCATGATTCATCTGCATGTATTTTTTACTATCATGAAACCACTCACAATACTGTTCCCAAAGTAAGAGACAGAAATGATAATGAAGATAGGGTGAGCATATAAATCTAACGACTGAAAAATTATTTTTTAAATATATCAGGATGTAGAATTCAGAGAGTAAATAGTCATCTTGGGTATATTTGCAACAATTTTCACTTTATGCCAGCCAGATACTTGCTTAACTGGAGTCAAATTCTTTTCTCACCTTTCAATATGGTAAGTTACCTTTGAAACAACTTGCAGTCTCATAAATAGAACCGTTATAAAAACGTTTTTAAGGTTGAGAAGTGAAAATGGTTTTTCTCTAGTTAGGTGAATAGACTAAAAATATATCGCTTTTTCACTGGTTTTATTTTTCTATTTTTGGTCGTGTAATTAAAGTAGAAACACTGATTCATTAGCTCCTGATGAGTGTGGTGCTCACAAAACACCTCACTTAACGAGCTTATCTCAACATGTTTCTTTACTGGTAGGGTACATGGCATGTAGGTGAGAGGCTCTACTTTCACGGTTGCTTGGGAAACAGCTTGGGAGAGATCTCCACAAAAAATTATTTTTTTCCCAGACATCAAACTCTGGCAGTGGAAACTCCATACTTACTCAACGTCACCATACTCTTTCAAGAAGTACTGCTGAAAACGACCAGCCCCCATATCAATAAAAATTCTATCTCTATACAACAAAGAAATGGTGAGTAGTCCTTGACAGGGCCAGCATTGGAAATTATTCTAGCTCCAACAGACAAACAAGATAATTACAAATACTTTGTGTGTGTGTGTAGGCTGGAATTATTTCTATAATTCTGCTTTTTCCCAACTCTTGTAATATTATTACTATCAGTTAGGACAATCCTCAAAAGAAAACTTCCCAAATGTGGCATAGCACCAGCAGATGTGCAAACAAGCAGAAACGAAATGAATAGGTATGTTGTGCCAGGTTGGGTCCATGTCTTCCTAATTATCAGACCACCTCCTACGTTCTTTCAATGTCCATCAAGAACATTTTTGAGGCTCTCACATTGTTCAGGAGCAAAACAAAGCCAGCATTTGCCAGTACATTCACCCAACGAAATATGGGCTAGAAATTAAAGTTTGTATTCGCCTTGTCCCAGTTTTTCCTTCCTTTCATCTCTCTTGATCTTCTGACTCATTCTTCTCTAGCCAGGCTTCTTTGGAAATCTTCCTGTCCCTTCCTCACAACCCCTTTTCACTTTTACCAGCTCTCATAGTCTGCCCAACACTTGACCCAGTTTCTTCTCCTCCTCTCCTTTCTTGGACAACACAGAGATGAGTGATTGCATTCTGGTTTCTGCTCTGTTTTCAGGTTTTAAAGCAGAGAGTTCACAACTCAGATCCAAATCCTGAGTCAGAGAGTCTAGCTACAGACTCCTAGCCCAAGTTTAGTCTGAGTACCAGCATTGACGATACCTCCTGAGAGCTTGTTAGGAATGCAGAATCTCGGACCTCACCCTAGACCTACGGAAATCAAATCTATTTATCTTTATTTGAACAAGATTTCCAAACTGATTATCTATGTGCATTAAAGCACAAGAAGCACTGGGCTAGATCGTTTGTAACCAAATTTATTTTTAACAACACTCTTTTCTCAGTAAAATATACATTGAGTACATGTACCCCAAAATATGAATGAAGCTGAATGTCATATCGGGAGTTTTCTCGAGGCATCAGGATACAAAAGATATGATATTCTGAAGTGAGATTGCCATATTTATTCAAATATTAATGAAAAGAAGAGGTTGCTGATTTTTCAAATCTTGAAACCCTCTGAGAGTATTAAAGAGTCAACCACACTTTGAGGAGTAGATTTGTGAGGAACTGTCTTTTGAGGAAGCTGCTGCTTTGCTACGGTCTCACCATATTGAGATTGATATCCTCCACCAATCTCAAGATGGAGAGGTGGGGATGGCTAGATTCAACTTCTAGCCTAAAGAGAAGGTTATTAAGGGAGTCAAGATCCTGATTTTTATTCCCTGAGGTTTTCAAGTGGTGGTGAACTGAAATACCACTATTGACTAGGAAACCATGAGGGTATGTGCTTTATTTTTTAACCTTTTGGTACTGGATAAATGGTGCAGTATTCAAGGTCATGGTTCTATGTTCAATTCATTTTGGTTTTATATCTGTGGAGGCTGGAAAGTTAAGTTGACTGTTATGGAAGAAGAGCACCATTGGCTGTGCTTACTTAATGAGGACACTCAGTTTTCAATCCCATCTACCAAACATTTCATTGAAATTCAGCAAGTAAATTTAAATCTTTTCTGATGGGGAAAAATCATATGTTCTTACAAACTTATCAAAATGTGTCAAATCTTTATGATTTTTATTGAAGACACTCATTTTTCAATCCCATCTATTAAATAGAGGACATTATTGAAATTCAGCAAGTAAATATCTACCCCCTCTGACAGGGAATAAACAGTTGCTTTGTAAATTTATCAAAAGGTATTGGGTTTTTATAATTTAATCAAATGCATTGAAATTCCACTGAAACTATTCCTTTGTGTGAATTTTAATGTCAGAAGTAAAATCCTATTTTTTAAAGTGACCAGGTATCAGAGTTTTACAGGTGACAATGTTTTTTACAACAAGAAAACCACATAGAAATGGGGAAAATTCCCGAACAAGTTATTATAATATCCTCTAGTATAGCTAGAGTTAATTTTGCAAGCAGCTACTTTTTTATTCATTCCATAAAATAACTATGTAATTCCAAAGGCATATAAAAACCATCAACAAACTGGGAAGAGAAGGAAACTTTTTCAACCTATTGAAGGGCATCTATTAAAAACTTATATAATGGTGAAAAACTGAATGTTTTACTAATATCTGGAACAAGACAAGCTTTTCCACTCTCACTACTTTTATTCAAATTGTATCATAGGTTATAGACAGAACCGTTAAGTGAAAAAAAGTAAAAGTCTTCCAGATTGAAAGGAAGTGAAATTCGATTTGTAGATGACATAATCTTATATAGAGACAATCCCAAGGAAGCCACAAAAACCATTAGAGCTAATAAATAAGTTCAGCAAGGTTTCAGGAGATAACATCATTATAGAAAATCAATTGTATTTCTACACTCCAGCAGCAAACAATCTGAAATGAAATTAAGAAAACAATCTCATTTACAATAGCATCAAAAAGAATGAAATACTTGGGAACAAATTTAACTAAAAAATCACAAGGGTAACCAAAAATGTTACAAGACCTGTATACTGAGCTGAAAAGTGTTGTTGAAAGAAATGAAGGAAGACCTAAATAAATGGAAGGACATCCAAGTCCATGGATGAGATTTAATATTATTTAGATGGCAATATTCTCCCAAACTGATATATGGATACAATACAATCACTATGAAAACTCCGGTAGTCTTTTTGCAGAAATTGACAAGTTCTCCCAAAATTTATATGGATACACAAGCAACCAAGAATAGCCAAAACAGTCTTGAAAAAGAAGAGATGGAGAACTCACACTTCCTGATTGTACTTAATACACAGCTGAAGTAATCAAGAGAGTGGTATTGGGATTAGTACATACATTTAGATCAATGCATTGACTAACATATAGAAAAATGAATTGAAAGAAATGGGTCATAGACCTAAATGTAAGTGATAATACTAAAAACCCTAGGAAGAAAATCAAGACAAATCTTCATTCCCTTAGATTAGGCAATGATTCCTAATGTATGACACCAAAAGTACTAGCAAAAGAGTGAAAAATGGATAAATTGAATTTCATAAAAATTAAAATGTTTCTGTTTCAAAGGAAACTATTGTCTTTTCAGTTTCTTGAGGGTTCCCTTTGAAGCACAAAAGCTGTTTTAAAAATGACCTGTGGGATGAGAGAAAATATTTAAAATTCATATAATGAAAAGAAACTTTATCCAGAACATATAAAGATCTCCTACAACTCAACAAAATAAACAATTAAAACGGACAAAAAGTGTGGACAAATATTTTGCCAAAGAAGACATACAAATGGCTAATAAATACATGAAAAGATGCTTGATATCATTAGTCATTAGGGAAATGCAAACCAAAACCAAAATTAGATACCACTTCACAGCATAATAGAATGCCTAAAATCAAAATAAAGAAGACAGAAACAAGTGTTTGCAAGGATGCAGAAAATTGTCAAACCTCATATACTGAGTGTGGGAGTGCAAAATCATGCTGCCTCTTTGAAAAACCTTTGGTGGTTCCTCAAAATGTTAATCATACAGTTGCCATATGACCCAGCAATTCCATTCTTAGCTATATTCCCAAGATAATTGAAAAGTATGGCTACACCAAGACGTGTACGCCAATATTCACAGCAGTATTATTCACAACAGCCAAAAAATGGAAGCAGCCTAATTACTTATCAACTACTGATATATATATAACCTATATAATATGTTATATTCATACGATATATATTATTCAGCAATAAAAGCAGTGAATTAACAATACATAATACAAAATGTATGAACCTTGGAAACATTATTCTAGTTGCAAAAGGTCAGTTATTGTATGATTCCATTTATAGAAAATATCCAGAATAGGCAAATTCACAGAAGCAGAAAGTAGATTAGTGGTTTCTGGTAGCTGGGTGGAGGTGGGAATGGGGAGTTACTGTTCATGGGTATGGTTTTTTTGAGGGGCATGTGTGAAAATATTCTGAAATTAAATAGTAATGAGGGTTGTGCAACTATGAACATACTAAAATGAATTGAAATATACACTCTAACTATGTCAATTTTATGTTCTGTGAATTATATCTCAATATAGCCTTTAGCTTTTTCTCTCATCTGTCATCCATCCATCTATCTATCTATCTATCTATCTATCTATCTATCTATCTATCTATCTATCTGTCTATCTATCTTTCTATCTATCTACAGGACAGATTAAATGTGAGTATGTTTCTAAATACCTGGGGGATGGCATATGACTGACAGTCACTGATCAGCCCTGAGAAGTCCAACAAATTAACACCAAAAATCCTGTTTAAAGTTTTTTTTTTGTGCTTTTTTGTGAGCTAACCAGTGAACTTCTGTGGGGAAGAAAAGATATGTTCATACGCCTTCCCAGCATAAAATGTTGTAAAGGTTCTTTCATTTAAGATGTTAAAATCACATACCTGAATGCATGTAAACTGCAGTGCTTTGTAATATGGCAAAAGCAAAGGAACTAGAAAAGTCATTCCTGTGGATGAACTTCAGGCTTTCCTCAGAATATGATATGACGTCAAAATCTGGCAGACAAATCAGGTGTGAGTATATGTGTGGGTGTATACACATATGCACACACATATACATACACATATGCACACACATACATTGCAATGGTTTCAGGCTGTATGTATTCCAGAAAAAACATGTTGTTAGACCTAATCCATTCCTGTAGGTGTGAACCCATTGTAAGTAGGACCTTGTGATGAGGGTATTCAGTCAAGATATGACCCACCTCAATTACTATGGATCTTAACCTTACTACTGGAGTCCTTTGTGAGAATGAAATTCAGACATACAGAGAGAAAGCCATGGAAGCAAGAAACTGAAAGTAACCAAATCCAGAAGAGAAGGGAGAGACTAGCAGATGCCTTGCCGTGTGGAAGAGGAGCCAATCTATGGGAAGAAAGCATAATCTTAACGATGACTTGATTTGGACATTTTTCTGGATTCCAACTCTGAGCAAATAAATTCCTATAGTTTAAGTTGAACCATTTCATGGTATTTGCTTTGTGCAGCCTAGAAAACTAAATCATACATATAACTATATAAAAGTATATATATATATATATATATATATATATATATATATATATATATATATATTACTAGCAAACCTCATTTTTTTCCCATTTTTAGATAAGACATCATTACTAGAAAGTAAACTTTCCTCCAACACCCCAAAGAGTCACCTGGAACATCTCCTGGAAGGTGTTTTCTGAACTTTGGAAAAAAACAAGGGATTGAGAACAAGCAGAGTCCGACTTCATTAGCCTGAAAGTTCCCTGATGCCACCAGCTTCAACCTTTCCCTAACTTTCACATTCCCAAAGATCTGTGTCCATCATTGTGCATTGTGCTCAGTGTAGAGCTCACTTCTACACAGAGGAGTCCCGTCAATGTCCAAGGCTGCCTGATGTTCTCCTCGCCCACACTGCTGCATTGCTTCTCCTCAGCAGAGCTTCAGCAACTCCAACAGCCTAAGCGTGATCACATGAAATGACAACAGAGAGCACCACCAGAGGAGCTCCTCCCCAGGCATCCCAATTGTGCTTATTACGAATTGTCAGTTATGCCTGCCAGTGGTTAGTGCTGGGGATTAACCTCTGGATGCCTGACACAATCCCACAGACACGAGGCTGCTTACTAAGCTGTTCCTGGGTTTGGATACTTAAAACTAATGAGAACCAAAAAAGTAGACAGAGAGCTGCCCCTGGACTGCTTTTACAATGTAGATCAGCAATTTTTAGTGCGTGCACTAAGAAATGAACTCTACACCCCAGGGCTACATAAGCATTCTTACTAACTTTCAAATCTTGAGGCCTCTCTGCTAATCTAATATCCTGATCGTTTGACTTCTTATAATGGAGTGATTTGCAAGAGGGAATCATTAACCGCCTTATTCCATATTTGCAAATGAGATTTTGTCTCTATATGAAATATTAAATATGGCATGTATATGTATATACGTAAATATATATTCATATATATATATATGATCATAAACACTCTTATTGTAGAGCAAGGTTTCATAACCTCAGTGGCAGTATTGATGTCTGGAGCTGGATAATTCCTTGTTCGGGAGTGGGGTGGGGGCTACTGTCCTGCTCATTGGAGGATGTCTTCTTGGTAGCAGTATCCCAAGCTTCTGCCCACTAGACATCACTGGCACTCCCTCACACAGCTGTGACAACCAAAATGCCAGTTGTCACCTGGGGGGCAAAATTGCCCCTGATTGATAACCACTGATGTAGAGCTGTAGTGTATGCCTACACAGCTAATCACCCACAGAATTTAAAAAATGAATGCCACATAAATCAGCAATAATAATTGCTTATTTTTATTACTTAAGTATCACCTTGACAGATTCAAAGCTTACACTGGGTTGTGGGTATATTTTGGAACTTACTCGCAAGGCTATATTACGCATTTTCTCAGTCATTCACTTCTCATTGACTTCTTCACTGCCTCCCCCTCACTTACAAAGCCTTTATAACGAGTATGGTTGGCCAGACCATATATCTGGCACAGAGTAACTGCCAAAGGAAAAAAGCCTCCTACAGTGGTGATTCTCAAACTTCAATGTGCATAATGGTCACCTGGAAAACCTTACTCAAAGGCAGGTTCTCTGTGTTTGGGGTGAGGCTCAAAATTCTGCATTTCTAGCAACCCACGAGGGATTGTCCAGGGACCTCGCTTACAGTGGCAGGGTTCTGGCATGCTTGCAGAAGAACTGGGCCTGCATGTGATCAGATATTGCCTATGCCTTATTATATTTATCAATAGGCCCCATGAAAATGATTTTTCCTGTGGCTTTTGAAATTCTCACTTGTTTCCATTCTATTAACCAGATAGTGATTCCCAGCCTCATTTGAATCATCTGGGAGCTTTTAAAATTCCCAACGCTCAGGCCACACCCCAGACCAATTAAATCGGATTGCCTGTGGGTGTTATGCAGACATCAGTTGATGTCAGAGTTCTCCAGGTGATTCAACTGAGCAGTCAAGTTTGAGGATCTGCCCTGATACTTGCTACACAAATCCTGGTCCACGGACCGGCAGCACAGGCCTACTTGTCAGAAGCGAAAAATATCAAGCCTCAGTCTAGACCCACTGAACCAAAATCTGCATTTTATCAACATCCCAAGCGATTGCTATGTATGAAAGTATCAATAAGGACTGCGCTAGACCCTTAAATGAATTAAAATGAGTTTTTAAGCCTCTAATCCAAATAAGTTTCATTTCAGAGTATTGAAAGCTTGCAGAAATAATGGAAGAACTATCTTAGTCATGTTTGAGAAGCCATGGAGAATAGCAGAGATGTCAGAACATCGGGTCCTATAGGGAAAAGGGTAGATCCTAAACTCTACAGATAAGGAACCTAGGCTGCCATGAACAAAACATCCCCAAAATGGGTGCTCATGCCCATGGTTTGTGAACACAGGCTTTATGAAGACCAAGCTGTGCCACCAAACTGACCTCTTTTTGCACAGCAGTCCAAAAAGGTAGGTGAGGAAAATTCTGCCACAGATTTTGAGGATTTTAAGTGCAGTTAAGTCTTTTTCAAAGCCATTCAAGAACTTTTAAAAAAATGTAGCATGGGAATAAAACACATTTTCTGTTGGACAGCTATTGCCAGCAGATAAATGGCAAACAATAGTAAGACCTCTTTCTAACAGAAACAAGTCAAAAGCCTATCCATTAAGCCCTGTTGTGTTGTTGTTGTGTGTATGTGTGTGTGTGTGTATGAGGGAGTGGGTATGTGTGTGTAAGAGGGAGAGACAGAATTAGTTAGCTGGGGTCATAACTAACAGATTGGATCCTAAGTTTTAGCAGGGATAATGCATTTATATTTTTAAAGTCAATTTGATAGAAAGAATTGCCTTAAAATTCATGTGCAAAAAAAACAAAAGAAACTAAACAAACAGACAAACAAAAACCCAGCTCAATATGAACCCAGTATAATTTGGCTACTGTGGAACTCTTAGGCTGATACAATAATAACCTGTAATATAAATTAAATATGCTTTGTAGAATCATATCCTGGCACTTGAATTAGGACAGTGGTTCATTAGGGAACTGTTAGGAGTTTTATTTCTACTATCAAAGTGTCTTTCTTATGTTTTCTCAATGTAAAGGAGTTGATAGTTCATGTTTTTCTGCTATAGTTCAGTAAGAAGACGTCATTGCATGTGATTGAACTTCTCCAAAAATATTACTAAAATATAAAGTAGATTGTTTTTCAGAAACTTCACCATACAACTCTTAAATTGTGACCCAAAGTGTAATTTCACTGATCTTGAACTCAGTACCTTAGTGATGCTTAAATATATTTTTAAAATATTCATCTCTATATTTTTACATGACTCAAAGAACAAATTAACTCTAATTAGAAAATAATTCCCTTTTATGAAAGAAAACAACCAATAAACCAAGGAAATCCATTATTTTTTCAAAGCAATATGATGTGGGAGGAAAGGATTTGGCCATTGATAATACCATGAAGACTTGAAAATCCTATTGTGGGTACCAACATACAGCTATAGCTGCCATTCTTGACTATGTAAATTTATGAGTTGTTGTTTCACATCTATTTTTGATGGTAGATAAATATCTTTCTTTTATTTTATCGTGTTGGTGATCACCAACAATTAATTGATGATATATTCAAAAATGGCAACAACTAAAACCAGATGTGAAAAGGATATGGGATCATGAATTTGAGGGTTAAAATCCTAAACTAGTGATAGTAGCATTATTAGAAAAATAATAACTCATTTGTGTTTTATTCATTTGTATTAGAGAAGTTGTGGGCTTACAGAACAATAACGCATAAAATACAAGATTCCCATAGAGCAACCTATAATCAACACCTTGCATGATGTGGTGAACAGTTTACAACTGTCCACTTTTTAACTTACGGTTATCTGTGTTGTGCAGATCTGTGATTTTCTTGAAAATTTTTATTCTATTAACAAATAGACAACCTAACATTTATCCTTTTAATCACATTCAGATATATATTTCACTGCTGTTGTGCTACCAACACTACCATCCATCACCAGGAGAATTTCATGTACCAAATAGAAGCCAAGCACATTTTAAGCCTTAACTCCCTAATACTACCCCTATTCCAATTCCTGGTAAGCTTTATTCTACATTCTTATTCTATGAGTTTGCTTATTCCAATTATTTCATATCAGTGAGATCATACAATGATTGCCCTTTTGTCCCTGGGCTTATTTCACTTAAAATTTTCGAGGTTAATCCATGTTGTTGCATGTATCAGAAATTCATTCCTTTTTGTGGCTGAATAATATTTCTTTGTGTGTGTATATATACCACATTTTGTTTATCCATTCGTTGGTTGATAGACACTTGGATTGCTGCCACATTTTGACAATTGTGAATAATACCACTATGAACGTCAGTGTGCAAGTATCTGTTTGAGTTCCTGCTTCCAATTATTTGGGGTATATACCTAGAAGTGGGATTGCCAGATGTGCTGGTTTGAAGCTGTTATGTACCCCAGGAAAGGCCATGTTCTTTTTTTTTGCATAGGCAGGCACCGGGAATCGAACCTGGGTCCCCAGCGTGGTAGGCGAGAATTCTGCCCCTGAGCTACCATCGCACTGCCCAGGCCATGTTCTTTTAATCCATTCCTGTGTGTGCAGGGACTTCAGTGTCCACGTATTATCTTGCTGATGTGTTAATTGGGACATTTTCATGGCCTAAGAACTGTAAGTTGTAAGTCAATAAATCCCAATGTAAAAGCCAATCCATTTTTAGTATACTGCATTTTGGCAGGTTTAGAAAATCAAAACAGATTTTGGTACTGAGAAGTGGGGTGCTGTGATTTGCAAATACCCAAAATACTGGGATAGCTTTATAAATGGGTAAGGGGAAGATTCTGGAAGAATTGAGAACTTCTTGATAGAAAAGTCCTAAATTGCTCTGCAGAGACACATGTAGAAATATCGATGCTAAAGATACTTTTGATGAGGCTTTGGACAGAAAGCATGAATGTGTCATTGAAAACTGGAAGAAAGGTGGTCTTTGTTTTAAAATAGCAGAGAATTTGACAAAATTGAATCCTGGAGTCAGATGGAAGGCAGAATTTGAAAATGATGAGCTTGGAAGTTTAGCTGTAGGAATTTCCAAACTGAATGTGGAAAGCATGGCCTGGCTTCTCCTTGCAGCTTATAGTAAAATGCAAGAGGAAAGGGATATGCTGAGAACTGAACTCTTTGGTACTAAGGAATCAGAAATTGATGGTTTGGAAAATTCTGAGCTTCTTAGAAAGAGAGCTCCCAGAGAATACTTCCCCATGTGAGGATTTAACTGAATATGGATATAGTCAGCCATTTTAGTGCAAGTCAGGATTGGTAATGCAGCTATCCAAAAAGGAATTGTGGAAGGTCCTATTGTCTGATGGCTGGGACCCCTGTGCAAAACTGACAAACTTTTTGCAAGATCTGTATGAATGGAACCATTGCCAGCCTGGACTAAAAAGGATAGAAAAGAGACAGATTGAAGGAGAAATGACTTCAAAGGTAGAACCATGGAAACTAAGGTTTGGAGTAAAGACTCCTTGAGCCAGGAGCATGGACCCACTCATGTATGTGGACAGGGTGTGTTTGACTTGGGGTTTGCAGATGGTGGGTCTTCTGCCCAGTTGTTCAGGAAGAGTGCTGCCTCCCTAAGCTTCAAAGAGGGTGAAGCACATTTCCCAGGGATTGGGGAGGGTCTGGCTGCCACTCCGCTGTTTGAGGAGGATGAGGCCTAGAGTTTGGTTGCCACCCTGATGCTTGAGGTGGGTGGGGCTGAGAGCATGGCCATCTCCTCGATGTTTGGAGATGCTGGAGCCCTCACCCCAGTGTTTGAAGAGAGCATGGCTGCTACCCAAGCCCATGGAAAGGGTGGGACTGCCACTCTCAAGCCCCGAGGACAAAACATCTTTCTATAGATGATTCTTAGACCTTGAAATCTAATAAAGTCTGCCCTGCAGATTTTTGGAACAGTTGCGAACTTTGACCCCTGTTTTATTTCCAGTTTGTCCCTATGAAAATAGAGTGACTTCCTTTCGGTTCCTCTATTACTATCTCTCGTTTGTATATTGGAAGCCAATAACTTGTTCTAAGTTTCACAGATTCGCAGCTGGAGGGGAATTTTGGTTTAGAAAAGCCCATGCCTGTAACTGATTTTGATGAGACTTTGTACTTAATATTGTCACTGAAATGATTTAAGGTTTTTGTGATATTGTGATGGAATGAATGTATTTTTCATATGGAAGGAATATGCCTTTTGATGTATAGAATCACTTCTGATTTTGGGGTGTTGATCATATACCCTGCCACTTTGCTGAAATCATTTATTACTTCTTATAACTTTGCTGTATCTATTTCCAAATTTTCTGTATATAGGATCATGTCATCTGCAAATAGGGAAAGTTTTACATCTTCCTTTCTAATTTGGATGGTTTTGATGTCTTTTTCTTGCCTAATTACTGTGGCTATAACTTCCAGTACAATGTTGAATAACAGTGCTGCCAGTGTTATCCTTGTCCTGTTCCTGATCTTAGAGGGAAATCTTTCAGTCTTTCCCCATTGAGGATGATGTTAGTCTTGGGTTTTTCTTATATACCCTTTATCATGTTGAAGAAGATTACTTCTATTCCTAGTTTTCTAAGTGTTTTTAACAAGTATTAAGCAGTGATGCTGGATTTTGTCAAATGCCTTTTCTGCATCCATTGAGATTATCATGGTTTTTTCTCCTTCATTCTGTTAATGTGGTGTATTACATAATTGATATTCTCATGTTGAACCAACCTTGCATACCAGGGATAAATCCCACTTTATCATGGTGTATAATTCTTTTTGTATGCTGTTGTGTTTGGTTTGCTAGAATTTGTTGAGAAATTTCACATCTATATTCATAAGCAATATTGGTCTGTAATTTTCTTCTCTTATGTTATCTTTATCTGCTCTTGATATTTGTGTGATGCTGGCTTCATAGGATGAATTAGGGAATGCTCCCTCCTTTCAATGTTGTTTGGAAGAATTTGGGTGGGATTGGTGTTAATTTGTCTTGGAATATTTGGTAAATATTGCCTTGGAATATGTGGTTGTGAAGCCATCTGATCTTGGGCTTTTTGGGGGGGGGAGGTTTTTGAGTACTGATTCAATTTATTTACTAGTTACTGGTTTGTTGAGCTCTTCTATTTTTTTTCCTGTGTTAGTGTAGGTGTTTTGTATATTTCTATGAATTAGTTGGCTTTTCACACAAAATAACTAATAGAGGTAGATCTAAAAAGTCTGTGTCACAGACAGCTCACCCTAACGTGGATACAATTAAGAGAACTGACAAGTTATCAGTGAAATGCCTAAAAATTGAATTTGCAGATCATTAAGTAAATAATTACAAAACTGATGTCAAAAATTACAAACGATCAAATTTAAGTAGGTATTATCTTGCTAAACCATGAGGCTCAGGAGAAATTATATGTATACACCCACTGAAAGGCAGCAAAAGGCTTTTCTCAATCAGGCTGCTTTGTTGAGTTCACCAAAGTTCCTCACGAGGTTATAAATGCGAAACTGTTGGTCATTTACTTTGGGGAAGTTATTCCTCCTGTGAAAGTCTCCGTTTTCTCATTCATAAAATAGAGAAATTGGAACAATTGATGTTTGAAGACTCTTTTAGCTCCAAATTACTATAGTGACCAGATAACTAAATTTGCTTTTATTATTTTGCATTCAGATTTTATTTTGAAATGTTCATTTCTCTATATACACAAATTTGGCTTACCTGAAGATGAAGGTAACTTAATTAGCAAGTGGAATGGAACAAATTCTTTTAGTCTTGCTTTTTTTTCATTCTTGAAACTTGCAACAACAATATAGCTTCCTGAAACAGAGATGAGAAAAGTCCCCCCAATCTCTCTCTTACATACTCACTTGCACACACACACACGCACACACACACACACACACACACACACACATACCTCTACCTTCATTCTCCATCTCATGAGTGAATATTCCATCATCCAGTAACCAATCCCAGCAAATTTAGCAGTCACAACCTTGGGTACAATCTAGCTATATGCCATTATGGTGTCCAATGGTCAAGGCAATGAAACAAGTCAACAAGTATATACTAAGTGCTTGCTCTGAGCCTGAACTGTGCTAGAAGATAAGGAAAACAAAGATGTCAACAATCTTCTTCAGGAGCTTGCACACAACTTAAGAATTACATAAACATAAATCCAGGCCGAAGGCTTTTCTGTACTTGTGACTCTACCTTGATATGCAATTCACTTTAACTAGCTGATGAACATATGGGTGTTAATGTCTCTCACAGCTTTCATAGACCCTGTGCACAAGACAAAACAGTGTTCTTAGCTCTATATGCCTCATGCAAAGATTTCCAGTCATCCTTAGCACTTTACAGTTACAAAAGGTAGAGATGCAGATTAATATCTTATCTGCAGCTATAAAAGGAGCAGCCCTAGCTTTCATGAGAAGAAAGGTTACACCAGGGCTCAGTTCTAAATCAAAGGTTTGTCAGTGGTTGGGGTATGTTGATACATAATAAGATAATCATTTAATGTTAAGTGTCTTTATTGAATAAACATGGAAAGACATGACTGCCTGGCCTGGCAAGAGTATAAGTAGAACCAGCCATTAAAATTCATTGACTAGCTTATAGAAGTTGAGAGAAACAAGTTGATTCTGTATATTGGGAATAAACTGAAAGGTATAGTTTATCCAATTTCCCTGATAGATGATTTTAAAAACAACCTAATGAGAAAATTAGTGGAGCATTTACTTAAGATCTGATGTCCATCTAATCTTAAATAAACTAAATTGCTCCATCAGCATAGTAGAAAATGTCAATTGTGGCTAGATAATTGTGGATACAGTTTGGAAATGTCAATTTCACTCACTTCCAAGCCACTAATTTAATTGTTTTTCATAATTGTGAATCTAGTTTGCAAACGTCAATTTCACTCACTTTCCAGCCACTAATTCAAGAGCTTATCAAGAAGTTGTGATTTGCCCTGAATTTCAATCAAAAAGATTTATTCCACTTATTCAAAATTCAGAAAACAAAAAGACTTATTTGAGAATTATTTTAGTAGCATTTTAAGAAAAGTAATGTTTATTTTAGACATGATATGTGGTTCATAATTTTGGCTTTCCAGGTTATAATTGCATCTGGGTAGGCATATAAAATATCTGCCAGTAGAAAAAACCCTGGTTATTACAATGCCATCAGCAATTATTTTTTGTGGGAAAAACATTAGAAAGCAACAAAACTAAACAGAGCCCTAAGGTATTTTGCACTATCACTTAACATAGTAACGGGTAACTAAATTTTGAATCTATGACCTTGAAGAAAACTAAAGACTTCAGCATTCATCAACTGATGCCTTCATTGCAGCCTCATTAAATCCTAGTGCGTCAAAATATAAAACATTAAATATTCTGAGAAGCATTTCTTGTCATTTTGTCGTATTTTAATGATTTTCTTAATTGAATTTATTATGTGCCATTACTATGAGCTATTAGAGAAATGCACCATCATGCATATTTCTATTGGGCATTGTCTACCATAAGAAGATTTTCCCCTAGAGAGACTATTCAATCCCAAATATTTTAATGTAACCAGCTCTAACTTTATTTCCTTAATAAGAAGTTCCTTTTTCAAAGGAACTTTCTTTTATATCCCTTAAATTACAAGCCAGACATCCCGCAAACAATCCAAATCTCAAGAAATTATGGTATAGAAAAATGAATTTACAGCAAAGTATTCAAAACCTGGTCTTTAGATCAATGTACAGGGGAATGATAACACTCGACAATATGCTAGCTGTGACAGCTTGATCAGTCTTCTTAATATTCCTGAGCTTCAGTTTCTTCATCTGCTAGGAGATATTCCCAATTGCCCTGTCTATTAAATAAAATCATATATAAAGAAATGTTTGTAATACATAAAACTTTAAATGGAAGCAGAACTAATATTTGTGCTAGTGTTACTATACAAGGAGAGCAGGAAACCTGGAGGCAATAAAAGAAAAAAATCCAAGGATATGAGGGGAATCAGAATGAATTGATGAAGGAAAGTCTGGGTTGCAGAAAAAAGAAGTAAACAAGATATTTCACGGGAGCTACAAAGTACTTAATGTAAAGTAATTCCCTACCCTCTGATTCTCCAAAGTGGGTTCATTTAGCTTATACCTACAGCTACTAAGGCATGCTTTAGTTTGTTAAGCTGTTGGAAGGCAATATACCAGAAACAGAACAGCTTTTAAAAAGGGAATTTATTAAGTTGCAAGTTTACAGTTCTAAGGCCATAAAAATGTCCAAACTAAGGCATCCAGAAAAATATACCTGAACTCCAAAGAAAGGCCAATGAAGTTCAGGGTTCTCTGTCAGCTGGGAAGGTACATGGGGATATCTGTTAGCTTTCTTTCCTGGCTTCTTGTTTCATGAAGCTCCCTCCAGGGGTGCTTTCCCTCCTCATCTCTGAAAGTCTCTGGCTGTGTGGGCTCTCTGAACTCTCAAGCTTTTTCCAAAATGGTTCCCTCTTAAAGTACTCTAGTATGCAACCCCTCCTTGAATGGGTGGAGACACATCTCCATGGAAACAATAAAAAAGATCCCACGCAGCAATATTGAATGAAGATTAAAAAACATGGCTTTTCTGTGGTACAAGACAGTTTCAATGCACATGGAGCATTACCGAGGACCTGAAAACAGACTTATTTTTAAAGTTGGCAATTTAAGATGCATTTGTAGCAGTACAGCAGCCCCACACAAGTTATATAATCACAATTTTGCTAAATAACTTATGTTCAATGTAAACACATACAAAGTGAACACTATGGCAACTGCTCAGTGTAAATGAGCCACTAGATGGAACCAGAGAGGAAGTTAGGAACAAAAATGCTTCCCTAAAGACTGCCCAGTTCATACCCTACATAGCTGCTTGCCAGGAAATCTGACCCACATTAAATCTGCTTCATTAACTAGTGTTCTTTGGATACGGTGGTTCAGTCAGTTGTGCATCTAATTATTTTTAGTTCATTTTTCTCCATAATGATTCTGTAAGGCACCTTGCATGATTTTTACTGGAATTAGGAAATACTGCCAACAGCATTCACTTAGGTGACCAGTACACTAATCCTCTCTAAAAAAAGACATGAAATTGTTTTAGTCTAACTTGTTTTCAGTGAACTCACAATGTCTGCTAGTGGTCACTATAGTCATTCCTTATAAAATTTTGCCAATTTCACAATCTCTTGTTTTGAATTGTTTCCAAGGGTTTTCCCACTTCTAGTAAATTATGTGTTTTTTTTCATTAAAATTCCAGAGGTTATGATTTTTCTTTTATTTTTCATTTTTGGATGCTGTATGGTGGGGTCACATTTCATTCTTTTTCCATGTGAGTATTCCATTATTGCAGCATCATTTGTTGAATATTTTGTTTGTCTTGTTGGTTTCTTTGTTTGGGAAGTACATGGGCTGGGAATTGAACCGGGTCTCCCACATGGGAGGTGAGAATTCTACCACTGAGCTACCCTTGCATGTCCAGAGGTTATGATTTTTATTACACACATATTTGAAGGTCTTTTGTAGTCTTTTTCTCTAAAACATCAATTAATTTGGGGCTCAAAATACAAAGAAGTGCTACAATAAATATGTAAAATAATCCTTGACTTCTACTCTCGTAGGGTGCAATTAAAATGACCAATTATTGCATTCAGGATTAGAATATAGAGGTGCTTTGTGGGCCCTAGAAATTGTGAATGAACACAGTATTGTGGAACTTTCCTAATGAGATTTGTGAATGATCCTTTCTATTGTAACTCACATACTCAGCCACAAATTCCCTTGGGTCTCCTATGGTAGAAAGGCACTTTGGGGAATGTGTAGTGCACTTGTTGAAATTAGTGGCCAAAGGATTGCAGCAAGCCCAAATGGAGTTCAGCCTAACACAATTCATGGTTACAGAAGTCTGTGGGAAGAGGCCATATCTGCGGTCAATAGGTGGAAGGACTATGATAGTATTTCTACTTGAATTAGGAAATCAAACAACAGCTGAGAGCACAAAGATGGAGGTGCACATTGTGGGGGGCTGAAAGACAGCAATAGTTTGGGAGTATGGCAGTCCTAAGGTAGGGGTTCCTTTTTTAAAAAATAGTTTTATTAACAAATTTTCACACATATACAGTTCATACATGGTGTACCATCAATGGCTCCTGATACCATCACATTGGGAAAGTTATTGTATATTCATTACCTTGATCATTTTTAGAACATTTGCATCACTCCAGAAAAAATGTAAGAAAAAGAAAAGAACTCGTACAGCCCAAACCCCTTACCCCTCCATCTCATTGACAACTAGCATTTCAATCTACCCAATTTAATTTACTTCATATCTCCCCTATTATTTATTTATTTTTATCCATATTTTTTACTCATTTGTCCATACCTTAGATAAAAGGAGCAGCAGTTGCAAGGTTTTCACAATCACACAGTAACATCGTAAAAGCTGTATCCCAATCGTCTTCAAGAATCAAGGCTACTGGAACACAGCTCAACAGTTTCAGGTACTTCCCTCCAGCTACTCCAATATACCATAAACTAAAAGGGGATATCTATATAATGCATAAGAATAACCTCCAGGATAACTTCTCGACACTGTTTGAAATCTCTCAGCCACTGAAACTTTATTTTTGTCTCATTTCTCTCTTGCTCTTTTTACTCAGCCTATTGATTTGGTTGTCCCCACTGCTTGCAAGAATATCAGGAATTCTCCAAAGGCAGCTTAATATTTCCTCCTTTCTCCTCAGTCCCCCAAGGGGACTTTGCAAATACTCCTTTATTCACTGCCCAAATTACAATGGAATATATTGGGGCATCACAATAACCTGGACAAGCCAACAAGATCAAACGCCCTATTCAAGATTTCACATATTTATGATGCTCAAAACTGGCCATAGAAGTTAAATTAGGTAATGCACCAGCCAAAATATAAATTTTGTACCAAATATCTCTCCCTTTGATCTCATAGAATTTGAAGTTTAAAAATATGGACAATATCATGCTTTACCCTGTATTCTGATTTACCTTAGTCCTACCCAGATCAGCTTCATTCATGTCTCTAGTTGAAGTCTGATCCCTTTTTCAACTGTTTAAACCTTTTCTGTATGGGGTAGTGCTGGCATTCATAGCTTCCGAGCTCTAACTCTGAGTCTTAGGTGTCACATAATGAAGTTTCTGGGAATGACCAAGTTATATACAAACAACTCAGTATCTCAGAATTTAGAAATAGCAGTTACAAATTCTGAATATATGTGACTGCTGCAAGAACTCACAATCTAGGACCTTTTACAACAGGCCCCAACCTTATAACCAATGCTCTTGACTTCAGTTCACCGAGTTTTTATATTATAGTTAGTACATATGAGTAAGGTATGATAATATGTCTTTTCATTTCTGACATTTCATTCAACATACAGTCCTTAAGATTCTACACCTAGTTGCATGCCTCACAACTTCATTCCTTCTTGGGACTGCTCAGTAGTCTGTCGTGTGTATACACCACAGTTCCCCCTTCCATTGTTCAGTCATTATACCCTTAGGCCACCTCTATCCATTGTGAATCTTGAACACTGCTGCCATAAACACCAGCGTGCAAATGCCCATTTGTGTCCCCACACTCAGTTCCTCCAGGCATAAACTGAGCAATGGGGTTGCAGGATCATATGGCAACAGGTGAGAGTTTCTTATCTTGCAGAGATTAATAGTCTCAGTATACTAAAGTAGAAGACTTTTCAGGAGAATAGGCATGAATTTAAGGGATTAGGTGAAAAGTCCCAGTGTTTTGGGCATAAATGTGCCGAAACACACTAACGTCCTGTGTTGAGGACTGACTCCTTACCTCCTCCCAGATCTCCATCCTAGGTTGCCTCCTCCCCAGATCGCTGAACCCCTCCCCTTGGCCACAGCAGCCTACAGATATATGTTGGCCCACACCAAGTGTATACACATGTGCACATAGGCCTAGAACCCAGCATGCCTATCCACAGATGCACATAACTTTTTTCCAGTAATGTGCATAAATTACTATAAATACCTATAAATACCTGAATATACAGACTATTATGCAAACTGTATGCACATGAATGTATATATCCATAGTCATGTCACACATACACGGTCATGCAAACACATACACATTGACAATCACCATACACATCTACAATATAGGTTGTTCACGTTGGCTCGTGGCAGAACATCTATTTGTACACTTGTGTCTGGGGCTCCTGTGTTCTGTTGGCCTTACTTAGCTTTGGCTCAGTATTGAGCTACATATCTCAAAAAGAGAAAAGATTTACTCAGCCTATGGTTAGATGAGATCTTGTGAAACATGATGTACTGAAGTAAATTGTGACATTCCTCACATGTAAATATCCTTATGGTCTTGAAAGAGCTTTGATTTATGTACTCATATTATCCATTGTGTTTTCTAGAAACACTAGTAAATCACTATATAAAAATTCAAGCAACATGAAAAATGAATAGAGTTTTTCTACATCCTAAAATCGATTGCTTTTGTGGTGTTCTTAAAAAAGAAGCATGTTCAGTTAGGAATACTAACACCATCAGTGAAAAGATGGTGGTTAGGAGTTCCATTTTCAGTTTTTATAGTCTAACATACTAGAACAACTCTCCCACTGAGAACAGCTATAAAAACTGGATGAAATACAAAGAACAGCTGTTCAAAGGCATCAGAAAGTAATAAAAGAAGTCAGGACATGTGAGGCCAAGGTCCTGACAGAAATAAAAATCATTGAGGTGGACCTGATTTTTTTCTATTTATCTCCCATTAAAATCAGTTTTACATGAATAAACAAGTAGAATTTTCTTGTATTTTATTAGGATTGAATAAAACCATTAATGAACTTCACCTGATTGACATATATAGAGCACTTCATCTCAAAACTGTAGATAAACTCTTCTCAGGTGTACTTGGAAAGGTACAAATATTAACCATATTATAGATCATGAAACAGGTTTCAACATATTTCAAAGATTATATTCTCTTCAGAAAGTACTATTAAACTGAAAATCAGAAACAAAAAGATAAACATTAAAATGCATTAACCCTTGAAGGGTTAATGAAATGAACCTTGAAATGAAGCTATGTAATTATAAATAAACCAAGTTATCAAAATGAAATTTATAAAAATGCTTGGAAATAGATGATAACATAGTTGGCATAGCTATATATGTGGGATGCAACTAAAACCATGGACATATTAAAAACTTACAGATTCACGTTTGTATTAGAAAGAAAGTTGAAAACCAAAATCTGCATATCTATTTCAAGAAGCTAGAAGAACAGCACAATCCAAAGAATCCAAAAAAGTAGAAGAAAAATAATAATGCTCCATGCAGAATTCCAATAAATGGACACAAACATGCTATAAATCAACCAAAACAAAAGTTGGTACTTCAAAAGTATATTCTTCAAGAATATAACAAAATTGATAAAACCTAGACCACAGAAAAAAGAGAAGGCAAAAAAAATCAGAAATCAAAAAAGTGAATATTGCTATAGCTTATATTTTATTTTATTTTATTGTTATACCTTTTCAAAACAGAGACATTGAACAACAGTTAGAAAGGACATTTCCCAACATGTAAAAAAGATACAGCCCTTGATGGGTGAACCAAGTAACAAGTAGTAACCTAGAGTTCAGCTGAGTAAGCCATTGTGGAGACTTAAGTAGGGGGGTCTTTCCAATTTCAGAGTGATGTCTTCAACTTGTACCATCAATTTAGTGGAAAGATGTAATTCAAATCTGGTGAAATGAGATTCATCTCAGACAGGATTAATAACAGATTTCACTGAATTTTACATTCTTCTTTTGTGAACTATAAAGAAAATGAATGCTGGCTAGATCACTGGGATTCCAGCTCCAGCTACAGATGGAATGATGATTTAACCGGACAAGACACCTATATTTTGACTTACAATGCTAACAGCAGTTTTAAATCTGCAAGTCAGTTACAGAGCAACTACAATACCTTTTCAAATGGCAAAAATACAAAAAAGTTAAAGGTTACAAATACATTTTAGAAAAAACGAATAGTCTAAGTTCATAGTAAATAAAAAACACTGAAAAATATCTTGCTAGACGGAGTTCAGGTTGGAAAAGTTATTACTAAACTTGTAAAATAAAAATGTTACACAAACTATACTTAAAAACAGCCTTATGAGACTGATTCCTGGTTAAAAATATCACAGGGTTTATTAGTCAAGAAACAAACAACTTAACTGACGAACGTAAATAGGAAAGAACTGAAGGAGCTGCATAACCCCAAAGTTCATACTCTGTTAAGATTTCATACTATGGTAGTAATATATCCCTTAATGGCAGAATGTTGTAATTAACCATGGAATTAATTGTGGCTAAAGTAGTTTACAAACGATAAAAATTAAAAGAAAAACTAAACTTGACACAATTCGATCAAGCATAGGAGGATTTAGTTTCAAGGTTATTGTGCAAAAATACATTTACACAATAGGCTCCTGGCAGCGTTTTCAGACAAATGTTCTTTTTTTTTTTTTTAACATGTTTTGTTGTGAAATATAACATTCATATGAAAAAGCAATAAAGGAGCTGCATAACCCAAAAGTTCATACTCTTAAGATTTCATACTATGGTAGTAATATATCTCTTAATGGCAGAATGTTGTAATTAACCATGGAAATTAATTGTGGCTAAAGTAGTTTACAAACGATAAAAATTAAAAGAAAAACTAAACTCGACACAATTCGACCAAGCATAGGAGGATTTAGTTTCAAGGTTATTGTGCAAAAATACATCTACACAATAGGCTCCTGGCAGCATTTTCAGACAAATGTTCTTTTTTTTTTTTAACATGTTTTGTTGTGAAATATAACATTCATATGAAAAAGCAATAAAGGAGCTGCATAACCCAAAAGTTCATACTCTTAAGATTTCATACTATGGTAGTAATATATCTCTTAATGGCAGAATGTTGTAATTAACCATGGAAATTAATTGTGGCTAAAGTAGTTTACAAACGATAAAAATTAAAAGAAAATCTAAACTCGACACAATTCGACCAAGCATAGGAGGATTTAGTTTCAAGGTTATTGTGCAAAAATACATCTACACAATAGACTCCTGGCAGCATTTTCAGACAAGTGTTCTTTTTTTTCTTTTTTAACATGTTTTGTTGTGAAATATAACATTCATATGAAGAAACAATAAATTTCAAAGTACATTTTTTTGTATGCTGTAGGGCAAGGTCACATTTCATTATTTTTCCATGTGAGTATCCCATTATCGCAGCACCATCTGTGGAATTTTTTGTTTGCTTGTTTTGCTTGCTTATTTGTTTCTTGGGAAGTGCATGAATGGGAAATCAAACCCCAGTCTCCCTCATGGCAGGTGAGAATTTTACCACTGAACTTCCCTTGCACCCCCTTCAAAGTACATTTTAACAAGAACTTATAAAACAGATTTCAACGTTTGGTAAAACAATCAGGTTTTTTTTTTTCTAGTTACTATAAGACACTGCAGACTAAAAAGAAATATCAACATAATCGTAGTCAAACTCATTTCTTAAATCCTAACTTCTTATAAGTCCTCCTCCTTTGATCCTTCCCTTTAGGGATATTTGGGTATGCCCATTCAAATGTTTTCATATTGGAAAAGGGCTGTCGATAATATGGGATGGAACCAGTTGGTGTTCTTAGAGAGGCTGCCCCTTCTGGGTTTCAATATTTATGTGGCTTAGGAACCTTAGGTTTCTGAAAGGATAAACTTAGTGTGTGCAACTTTTGGTTGGATCTCAGATACAGCCCTGGTGTCTTTAGGGTTAAGAGGAATGATGTTGGTTGTGGCAGATAAATGTTATTTTAATTTATTCTGGCATGCTATAAATGAATAAATTATACTAAAGAATTATTGTCAATAAGTTTTTCTTTCTCTTGGGTCAGAGAGAAAAAAAGAAAAGAATGCACAAATAAGACTGACAGAGAAAGCCCCTACACAAATAACTTACCCAAGTGGGTGGGGGCCTGGGAAGGTCAGTACACAAGAACCTCACATAGTGTGGTGCTCTCCAAGGACAGGAGGAGTCAATCTGGTTATTGTCATTTTACAAAGATTTTAAAGAAAACTTCCTTTTGTAGTCACACCCTTTAATGCGTTAATTCTTATACAAAATCACTCAGCTGTTAAATCAGTGGCAGCAGGAGTTATAATACCAAGTCCTGGCATTTGTAGTACTAAGTATTGTGACTGAAATCATTAAAAAAAGAAAAATGAAAGAATGCCTTTCCCCTTCAGACAATTAAAAGAAATTTAAAACAAAAAAAAATTAGGAAAAGTTGTAACACTACATCTAAAATGATTTCCAAAGGATTATTATTTAACAAATGGCTTGAAATAATCTGTTTAAAACCTGGGGGGACTTTGAGTCCATGAGCCAGCAATGCATTTTTTTGCTTTTAAAAAATCTCATTTCCTTGCAGAAACAGTTTTTAGTTTCTAATGAACTTGCAATGAATGAAAAAAAAACTCGCATTTCAAAATAAAAACAAAATCCCAGCTCATATAGATGTTTACAGTAATTACATTTATCTAGCAACACAGACACGGGGTTCAACTGTAAGATGCTTACTAAAACTATGAAAATAAATTTTTAATACCAAGAACATTATAGAATTAAGGCAGAGTCCTAAGGATAATCTAGTAGTCACTCAGGTTTTCTTAAATGTTTACTTTAGATGCTATTATTCCTTGCACAGTTAAGCAAGCAGTGTTTCATATGCTCAAAAACTAGAATTTTTGGTTGCGACATATCAGCTGGCTTGCAAACAAGCCAACCATTTTCAGAATGTTTTAAGTGAAGAACTTGCAAATCCCGGGGATGAAAAAACCCTAAGAAAGCACAATTGCGAACATCTACAACCATCCCAATTGTGGCTGAAGAGTGTCCGTGCCTGTCTTCTGAAATGAGATCTCAAAGCAGTATAAAACAAAGTTTTAACAAATAAACAGTTTTAACCAAAAATTGGCACATGCACAATTTCTCCCCACCAATGTGTGTGTGTCAACCACCCAGCTAATTTTGAAAAATGCAACAAGAAACTGGACACCATATTTCATTATCTCAGCTAATGCAATTACAGCAGCTACAACTCAGAATAAAGCACCACCAAAGCTGCCCAGAACCAGTTTATACTGAAATTTAAGTTCTTAACAAGCAAGTAAATGGTCGTCCGTAACCACTGGCTAATGGACACATGAACTAACATTTTTAGACTTGGGGAGAAACAAATGCTACTCTGATCACCTGCTCTGCTTCTTCGGTCTGTAGATCCATGCTTACACTCCTTTCACTTTACTCCTGGTCTTGTCAGTTTGCTTGCCTTCGGGGGCTTGGGCCTGCTGACACTGCCCACTGCAAGAGGGTGCCTGCTCAGCTGGATTATGCTTTAGCAGTGTCCAGTCAAATACATAGTCATATTGGTAATTCAGGCTTCTGAAAAGAACGCGGAACAGCTGCCTCAGATACGTGTAATCCGGGACTTCTTCAAAGCGCAGCGCACGACAATAGTTTAAGTACATGGCGAATTCGGCGGGAAACCCCTCACACAAAACCTCAACGGGAGTGGACATCTTCTTCTCACAGATCTTGTCATATTTTTGTTTCTTTGTGACAGCTTTCAGTCCTTGCCATGGCAGGACGTTTTTATTAAAATACATCAGAACATACCCCAAGGCTTCCAAGTCATCTCGGCGGCTCTGTTCAATGCCAAGATGTGTATTGATGCTGGCGAATCGGGCAGTGCCAGTGAGGTTCTTATCTTCTCTGTATGGTATGTGCTGCCTTGTCCGGTTGTCTCTGTACTTTTTGGCCAAACCAAAGTCAATGAGGTATAACTGGTTTAATCCTGCAAAAGGTGTGTCCTGGGAAGTGCCAACATTCAGATTTCGTTTCTTCTTGTCCAGTGGAGATCCGAAAGGCTTATTACCACGACGGCCCGTGCCCATCACGAAGTTAGATGGTTTTATGTCCCTGTGTATAAAATTCTTCGCATGGACAAACTCAATTCTACTGATCATCTGGTCCGCTAGCATCAGGATCGTTTTCATGGTGAACTTCCGTGAGCAGAAATTGAAGAGATCTTCGAGGCTGGGTCCGAGGAGGTCCATGACGAGGGCGTTGTGGCCTTTCTCCTGGCCGAACCAGCGCATTCGGGGGATGCCGGCCCCGCCCTGAAGGATACTGTAGAGCTGGCTCTCGAACAGCAGCTGTGGGTGTCTGCAATTCTGGCGCTCCAGCTTCACGGCCACTTCCTCGCCGCTGGGGATGGTGATGGCAAGATAAATGTCCCCGAAGGAGCCAGCCCCGATCTTCCGTATCAGTTTGTATCTCCCGCCGACGACGACTTGGGCCATGGAGTCGCTGCTGCTCGCCATCCCGAGAGGTGAAAATGGAGGGCTGAGGCCTAGCGATCGTGAGGCAGATGAGGACCTCAGGCTGTGGTGGAGAGCGGCAGGAAATGGAAATGGAGGTTGTTGTTTCCCCAAGTCACCGGGCCCCGAATCGGCCGAGGGGGGCCCCGATCTCCGCCTCTCAGCTCGCAGTCAGGTAATTTTTCGCCAGGTCACAGTGTGAGGGCGGGTTCTTGAGGTTGCCAGGATGGCGGGCTGGTTTCTGGGCAGCAGTTGCCGCCTCGCTTGCGTGGTGACGTCGCAAATTGAAAAGGGGGTGGGGCTTTACCCAAGCCATCGGCGACGACGCTGACACCCACCGGAGGAACCCTGTCACTCCACCCACGCAGCCATCTTGTTACTTCCTGTGGCTTTTTAAAAGATTTTAAAGAGATACTATAGACAATGTTATGACAATAATTTGACAGTTTGAATAATAAAAATTGCTTGAAGTCATCATTTAAACAAAACGGAGTAAGAGTAGGAAATCAGAATATTTCTATATCTAATAATGAATTTGAGTCTGTAATTCAAAACGTACTCTCACAGCAGACTCGAAGTACAGTTGGCATTACAGTTGAATCCTTACAAATGTTTAAGGAACTCATGAAATAACACCAATAACAGATAAAATCTTACAGAAAATAAGGTATATTTCCAAAGTGTTTGTATAAAGGCAACATAGCCTAATGTTAAACATTACAAGGGCACTACAAAATAATTACCATCCTAAGTCACTCAGGACGATAGATGCAAAAACTAATTAAAAAATTAGCAAATCAAATCCAAAGATATATGAGAAGTTAGAACCAACTATGCCAAGAATTCAATTGTGTTTTAACATGCAAAACTCAATTAAAGTGGATTGTGGGAAGATGGTGGAGCAGAGGGCTCCAACAAACAGGAAAAACATGAAGAAAAAGATACACCCTGTCATATTTTGATTATGTTATCAAATGCAAAGGACAAGGAGAGAGTTCTGAAAGCTGCAAGAGAAAAGCATGTTATCTTATGTATAGGAGGGTCCTATTAGGTTAATTGCCGATTTCTCATCAGAAACCATGGAGGCAAGAAGGCAGTGGATTGAGATACTTACTGAAAGAAAACAATTGCCAACCAAGAATTTTGTCAAGGGAGAGACTTTCTTTGAAAATCAGGAAAGATTAAGACAGTCTCAGATAAAAGCTGAGGGATTTTTACCACCACTAGGTCTGTCCTACACCAATGCTAAAGGGAGTTCTTCAAGTCTGAAATGATAGGACACTAGACAGTGATTCAAAGTGGTATAAAGAAATAAAGATCTGTGGTGAAGGTAACCATTTTGGTAAAGACAAATGTCAGTATTGTTGAATTCTTTTCTTTGGTATGTACCTCCACTTCATACTTCCTACAGGTGCTTAAAAAGATAGTACAAAGATATAAGTGGTAAAAAGTACAAAAGAAGGTTGGGGAATGGAGGGGTAGAGCAAAAGTATATGTGTAAGTTGTTGATATTAACTTGGTTTCAAGCCAAATATGGTTTTTATATATTTAGGATTTAAAAATGTAACTCTATGGTAACCACAAGGAAAATGTATGAAAAAGATAACCAGATAGAAAAGAGAAGGAACTCAATATGGTACAACTCAAAAAAAAAAAAAAAAAAAACAAATAAATATAAAAGTACCATTAAAAGAAAAACTGAAGGACACAGGATGTTTTAAACTTACAAAGGTTAAATAGCAAAATGGCAGAAGAATGTCCTGCATCAGTATTGAGTTTGAATGTAAATGAATAAAACTCTGCAGTCAAAGGCACAGATTGGCAGAATAGATTTTAAAAAGCATACAAACTATATGCTGTCTCCAAGAGACAGACCTTTACTTCAAAGGTACCAGTAGCTTGAAAATGAAAGAATGGGAAAAATATGCCATGCAAGTAGCAACTAAAAAAGAGTGGGTTAGCTATACTAAAATCAGCTAAAATAGACTTAAAACAAAAGCAGTTTTCAATTCATAAAAAGATGTAACAACTATAAATATATAGGTTCCTAACAGTGGGGCCCCAAAATATATGAAACAAATACTGACAGATCTGAAGGGAGAAATTGACAGTTCTATGATAATAGTATGAGACTTTAATACACCAATCTCAATAATGGATAGACTAGTCATAAGATCAATGAGGAAATACAATATTTGAACAGTACTCTAAGCCAACTAGTTACCATATCTTAGGTCACAAAATAAGTCTCAATAAATTTAAAAATATTGATATCACATTATGTATCTTCTCTGACTGCAACCTACTGAAGTTAGAAATCAATAACTAAGGGAGAAATGGAAAATTCACAAACATGTGCAATTAAGCAATATACTCTTAAATAATGAAAGGGTTAAAGAAGAAATCACAAGGGAAATTAGGAAATATCTTTTTTTTTTTATTTACATGGGCAGGCACCGGGAATCGAACCCAGGTCCTCCGGCATGGCAGGCAAGCATTCTTGCCTGCTGAGCCACCGTGGCCTGCCCAGGAAATATCTTGAGGTGGATGAAAATGAAAATACAACATACCAAAAATCAATGAGATGCAGCAAAGGCAGGGATGAGAGGCAAATTTAGATTAATAAATGCTTAAATTAAAAATAAAGAAAGGGCGGGCAATGGTGGCTCAGTGGCAAAGTTCTTGCCTGCCATGCGGGAGACCTGAGTCGGGTTCCCAGTGCTTGCCATAGTTAAAAAAAAAAAAAAAATGAAGAAAGACTTCAAATGAGGGATCCGATGAAAAAAATGTAATAACTAGAAAAAAAAAAGAGAAAACTAAACATAAAATGAACAGAAGGAATTAACAAAAAATAGAATGGGGATAAATGAAATAGAGAACAAAAGCAATAGAGAGAATCAACACAACCAAAAATTGGTTCGTTGAGAAGATCAATATAATTGACAAACCTTTAGCTATACTGACAAAAAAAAGAGAGGATATAAATAATGAAAATCGAAAATAAATTGGGGCACTACTACCAGCCCACCCTGGTTGAAATAAAAAGTACTTATAAGAGGATACTATGAACAACTGTGTACTAGTAAATTAGATAAACTAGATGGAATGGAGAAATTCTTAGAAAAACAAAAACTACCTACACAAGCTCAGGAGGAAATAGAAGATCTCAACAAACCAATTACTGGTGAAGAGACTGAGCCAGTTATCAAAAAAATCCCAACAAAGAAAGCCCAGGATCAGATGGTTCAGAGAGGAATTTTAACAAACATTTCAAGAAGACAACTCCAATTCTTCTCAAACTCTTCAAAAAAACTGGAGGGGACAAATTCACTGTAAGAGGCCAGTAACACTTACACCAAAGCCAGAGACAAAAAAGACAAAAATCAATACCACAAGACAAAAAAAAATTACAAGCCATTATCTCCTATGAATATAGATGCAAATATCCTTAAAAAAATACTAGCAAACCAAATAAAACAGCGCATTAAAAGAACTATACACCTTTAACAAGGAGGATTTATCCCTGGCATGCACAGATAGTTCAACATAAGAAGATCAATCATATGCCCCTTCAAGATAGTTTAAAGTTACCTACTGATCTGTCAAATCTTAAACCTCCTACCTGGACGCCCAAGAAGCCATGATCTTTTTTTGGGGGGTGGGGGGTGGGGGAGGGGTACATGGTCCAGGAATCAAACCCAGGTCTTCCGCATGGAAGGTGAGCATTCTACCACTGAACCACCTGTGTACCCCTGAATCTTTGATCTTTTACACCTGCTAATTTGCAACCCACTTGCCAGCCCTTTTCTATTTCTCCAAGTTCTCTGACCTTGAAACAACATATTGGGTTTAGGGAACCAATATATGAAATTCCTCTCTTCTCAGAATAATTGAGAGAGACGCACAAACAATTGGGGCAGAAATTTTATCATTGATTAAAAGCTCAGTTTGAACATAGCCATGGCATGACCAGCTGTCTCCTGCTGTCCAAATATCCTCTGCTTATAAAAACTCCACTCTTAGTGGATTATGGCCCACCTTGGTTCACATTAGCCTCATCTTAATAATATTTTCAAGATCCTATTTAAAAATGCGTTCACATCCCCAGGACCGGGGCTCAGAACTTGAACCTGTCTCTGTGGAAACATGATTCAATAAATAACACTGTACAAGGAGGCCAAAGAGAAAGATGGCAATCTAAGCATGCTCAGTGTCATGTCTCTAATTTACCTATAAGTCACTTGACGTCCGTATCCCTGACCAGAAAATATGAGAGGATAGAGAGAAATTAGAAGTATTCTTCCCACATCATCACCTTCCTGGAGGCTAGAGTAGAAATTCCTTACTTGAAGTGGCAATGAGAGGAAACGAGAAAAAGTTAAAATAAAATATGCTAGCAATTTACTCTCATCTAACTTAGAATTAAAATATCTACATTGTACAGAATCTTTAATTAGGTTGATTGTAAATGTTTGGATAGAGGTGATGGCAGCACATTATTGTGAGTGTAATTGTGAGTGCTGAATTATACATGTGAATGTGGTTGAAAGGGGAAGTTTAGGATCGTGTATGTCACTAGAAGGGAAGCTAGAGGATAAAACATCGGACTGCATAACATGGTAAAATTTCTTGTGGATGATGACTGTGGTTAACAGCACAAATATAAGTATGTTTTTTCATGAATTTGAACAAATGTGCATCACTGTTTCAAGGTATTAACAATAGGGGGGTTATGTATGGGGAAAATATACCTAATGCAAACTGTGGACTATAGTTAACAGTAATATTTTAATATTATTTCATCGGTTGTAACAAAGGTACCACACAAATGCTAACTGTCAATAATAAGGTGGTATAAGAGATATAGGGTTTTCTTTTTGGAGTAATGAAAATGTTCTAAAATTGATTGTGGTGATAAATGTACAACTCTGTGAATATACTGCAAGCCATGTATTATACACTTGGGCTGGATTGTATGGTATGTCAATATATCTCAATAAGCTGCTTTTAAAAAATGAAAAGCAATTACAGACCAAAAAAAAAAAAATCCACAAAGATTCCAAAAAAGAAAAGAAAAAACCCAAACACATGAAGTAATACAGACAGCCAAATTAATGCCAGAATCTGTTAGAAATTTCAATTAGGTAAAAATGAAGGAAATAAAATGAGTTCCCATTCCTTTTTGACCACAACAAATATTTGTCATGTATGTCACTGGAAAGTGTAAGAAGATAGTTCCTTCTTTTTAAGTTGGGCATCCCCTGTTTCAAGATGAAAAGAATCTGCCAGGAAAGCAGGCAGACTTCCCACTATTGCATGGAATAGCTTCTTAAGACCTCTAGGCTGTTTAACATCTTGTTTTTTTTTCTGATAAGGTCCTCTCTTTCTATATTGTGGATTTATATTTCCCAGAAACATAACATTATTGGAGATGGAAGTGAATAGTCATGGTAGTTATTTCTGTTATAAAATGAGGATGAATTATTATTTTTCTATTAGACGATGAAGTTTTCTCCCAGGATATCTCTGAAGTCCATAAGAAAGCCTGACTGTGACCTCTTCACTACCTCAAAAGGCCGTGACTAAGATAGCAGAGGAAACAAGGCAAATCCATCCATGATATTTTGGGCATAAATTATTCATTGATAGATTACTACTTATTCAAGGATAATTACAGTTTATTTAAAAAAATTATTAATTGCACCATGTTGCATGGACAACTAAGTTGAAGTTCAGCAGAAAAGGCAGAAGGAAGCCTTTCTGGGTAATAAATGGTCTATGATTTATTCCGTAATGCTCGCCCCCACCTTCCTGGCTCAGCAATGTGGAATCATTTTTGCTTTCTGTATCTGCAGTTTTTTGCTTTTGTTTTCTTCTCCCTATAGTGATTTTGTCCAATAATTGCCAAACAAAGCGCCAGGAAATGATAGGCTCCCAAATCCCATACTTGGTGGAAAACAAAATAGAGAAACAAATACCTCAATCTAATATATTTTTGTGTGTTTATTATGAAATGAAGATAGAATCGTCACTCTTATTTTAGACAAAAGGAGGTTTTACACACAAACTTTGTGAAGCTTCTAGACAAACTGTATTCATAAATAAAGAGAATAATTGTTATGCCTCTGATGAAGATTCTATAACAAGAAAATTATTCTAAAGCAGTTTTCAATAAGAAACAGAAGGATATTAGGGAAAATATCTGTTTAATATATTTAAAATTATTCAAGAAAAGATATACCCTATAAAGATCACTTTAGTCTATATAAGATAAAGATGAAATGAAAATGAAAAAGGATTTAACTGAGATGCAGAGGTAAAGAAATTACATCTTGTTTGTATAAGAAAAAATATGAAACACGTGAAACTATTAACATTTGAATAAAATGTAGGATGAACTAAATAGTAATAATGTGAGCTAACTGGAAAATCTATATTGCAAGAAAGGTACAAAAGATGAAAATGTTAGAGATAGTTACTGTGGAGGATAAAATATAGATATATCAAAATTATGAAATGAATATTCCTAAAAATATGACTAGCTAAGTGGAACAGAAAGAACAATTAAAATATATTAAAAGAAAAATTTTAAAATTGAAATCTTAAAATTTTTAAAAATTTAAAAATTGAAACAATTTAAAAAAATTTAAAGGCCCAAGCCTTTATTTTGAGAAATCTTTGTAAATATCAGGAAAATTAAGTAAAATCAAACAAATGAAATCAAAGACTTAGTCTTGTGAAATTTTAAATTAATAAAAAAATACTTTAAGCTTAAATCTAGGAAAAAGTAGTTCCCAGAAAAGAATAAAAATAGACTGACCTCAAACTTCTCTAGAACAATAACCATGAGAAAACCATTTTGTGTCTCACAAAATCATTCTGTTTCCAAGTTGTTATTTATGGTGAACTGCAATGAAAAGCATTCTCAGAAATTAATGAGCTCAGAAAGAATTCTATTTCTATAAACAAAATATTTGGCAACATAGCATATGAACCAAGACATGTTCAAAATAAACTTAAGAAAGGATTGGCAGGGAATAGTAAAATCAGTTGGACATAAATTTAAGTCTCAATAATTATAAAGTATACAAATACTAAAGTGAAGTTTTGAAAGAGAAGACATGTAGTTCTAAAAATACAACCAAAATAAGAGTCAGGGTCTAAAATATCAAAATATACCAGCAAAAATTGGAACGTATGGGAGGAAAATAAAGGGAATGGAATAGAAATCTCAGTGTTTATTCTAACAGCTTGAACTCTTGAAAAGGCCACATGATCTGTTCACATTTTCATAAATCTAGGACAAAGAGTATAAAAGACAAATACTTTATTGGTTAGAGTTCAGTTTTGCCAAGTACTTAATTAATTCTGGCTCGTGTAAAAAGAAAGGGATTTCTAAGAAAGGGTCATTAATTAAATTAAGAAATAATAAGCTCCTACATTGTTTGGGAGGACTAAAGATTTCACTTTCAGCCTGAGCTTCAGGAACAACTTCTAAATCTAAATCATAAATACAGGACCAAAAGGAGATGCAGCAGTAGCCATAATTAGAAAGATATAGAATCACAACGCTACCTACATAAGAAGGAAGCTACTTTTCTGGGTGCCAGGTCTCTGCTGTTACCACAGTTTAAAATGGTTGCCACACTTCTCATCTCTCTCCCCACATTACTTCGTTCTAAATGCAAAACATGCATCAGAGAAACTGATTTGTGAAATTTAAATTGCGTCCTGAACTCAGCTGCAAGAGAATCTGGAGAATGTTGTTATGGACATTCCCTCCTCTGCATAATAGGGAGATGGGATACATATTGTGCATAGTGTCTGCCAGAAATGCGAATAGGTCTAAAACTTTTCCCAGATAACCTGTGTATCAAAGATTAACAAAATAATACAAGTTATTTTGAAACAATGAGAATTTGAATTAAAATTTAAATAAAAATAAGAAAATTTGGAAAAAGGAAAAGGAATATACACACAAGTAAGGTGATTTAAAATTAACAAGATTTGTCATTACATGTAACAAAATCCTGTTAAAATATGCTATTTTCTAATAAGATGTATAATTTGCAAATATATCTAAGAATAAGTAAAAAATCTAAATATACCTATGTCCCTGAAAGAACAAGTAATTAAATCATGGCCCACAGAAGTGGGTAACATTGTTTACACCTTTAATCCCCAAGATAATTATGTATTTTTCTTTCTCTCTTTCTGCCTGTCGTTTTTCTTTCATCCATTCTTCCATCCATCATCCCATCATCTACCCATCAATCCCAACCTGTTTTACTATCTCTCCATCTATATATTCATGTATATAATTTTAGAAATGATTATGAAAAACTTTCTAGTTTTTTTTATGGGGCTAGCATATCTGGTGAAACACAGAATGAAACCTGACAAGGATAAAATCAAAATGAGTAATACGAATAATCAATTTCAATTATGAATGTTTTGGTAATTGGATTGGATTGTTGTTCCAAGCATTCATTTTACCCTTCACTGTAAGAGGATCACAGTTCCCTGTGCATTGTCATGTGATATGCAGTATCTTCCTATGGGAAAAATACAATTTCTCAACTCATTAACAACAGGCTTAGCCATGTGACTGGTTTGATAAATGAGATGTGGATGAACATGATCTTATATAACAGTTCTCAGGAAAAGATTTGGAGGTATCACTACCTCTTTTGCCCTTTTCCCTCTCTTAAGAGCTAAAGATAAGGGCTTCACTCTGAGCTTAGATCTCATAGTGTTAAACTATGTGTTAAATTTTGGAAAAAAACCGGTGTAGTCATTATTATGTAGTAAACCATTATTATTATGTAGTAAACCATTATTTACTGTGGTTTAATAAAATCATGAATTTCTTAAATAAATATTGTATAGAGTATTTAATTTATTAAAATTAGCAAATATGTTTTATTGAAGTTGTTTGTATTTTTAGAGTATCTTGGCATCCAGGTTCAAAAACAAAACAGAACAGTGGTATGCAGAATAAAGGATTTTTGTTTTTTCCCCACATTCCCCTCTTACATTTTTATTATATTTCCTTGGCTCCACTCTAATGTCTTTACCATTTGTAAAAATGCGAACAACTTCAACAACACATATTTGTTAAATTCAATCAATTAAATAATATGTAAAATATTTATTTAATAAACTTATGATTTTGTTAAACCATAGTAAATAATGACTACATAGGTTTAACTCCAAAATTTAACACATAGTTTAACACTATGAAAATTATTAATGTAGTATAGTAATAGATAAAATAAGAAAACAAACAAGCCTGTGATTATGCAAATGGGCTGTAAAGATATGTTGGATAAAATCCCAAAACCATTGTGATGGTTAAGTTAAGGTGTCAGCTTCTCTAGGTTATGATCTCCAATTGTTTGGTCAAGCAAGCACTGGTGTGATTGTTACTTCATGGATTTAAATCATCAGTAAGTTGATTCATCTATGGCTGATTACATCTACAATTAACAATGAGAGAAGTCTCATCCAATCACTGGAAGGCCTTAAAAAGGAGAACTGATGATTTCAGCAGTCAGAAGGAAGAATTTCCATGTCTACTTCAGCCTGCCAGATTCTTCTGGGGAATTCATCAAAAACCTTCATCAGAGTTCCGAGCTTGTAGCCTTCCTTATGGAATTCAGGTTTGCCAATTCCCACAGTCACATGAGCCAATCCCTATAATAAATCTCATAATATTTACATTATATACGTATATATATCTTCAGTCCGTTCTGTTTTCCTTGAGAGCCCTGACTAATACAACCCTTCAAAATAAAAAGGCATAATAAACTTCAATGGAAAAGTACATCATTAAGGTGATAAAGATTATTTCAATAGTGAACTATTAGAGATTTAATATTAATAATAATTCAAGAATGCCTGTTGTCACTGCTATTCTCAAAATTGTTATGGAAATTTTAGCCAATATTTTGAGGTAAAAAATGTGTAATAATAATAATTTAAATGTTAGAATGGAGGGAACCAAATTATGTAACACATTTAGAAAGCTGGGTGGAACGTCGCTGGAGTGAATAATAATGAATATTATACTCACAAGATAGAAATGAACCCACAGTAATCAATTCCATTCATATATATCAGCATTAACATATTAGTTTATGTAATGAAACAAAAGATATCATTTACAATATAAAAATATATATACATAAATACGTATGTTTAAGAATTATATACATATATGCCTTTTCCTTATTTTGTGACTAGAATATTTAAAAATCTAAAGTAGTATTATAATCCAGTTGGAAATAAGACTACTATGCACACACAGTTTTGGTATTTTCACAAAATTCAACTTCTTTGAAAGAACAAGATATTTTTGGCTTTTTGAAAAATATTTTTTATTGTGAAATAGAACATATATATAAAAAAAACAATATATTTTAAAGTACATTTTAACAAGTAGTTTTAGAACAAATTTCAAAGTATGGTATGGGTTATAGTTCCACCATTTCAGGTATTTCCTAAAACACTGCAGAATATGAATAAATATCAATATAATGATTCAGCAGTCATGCTCATTTGTTAATGCCTATCTTCTCTGTTAAACACCTCCTTTTCTTTGAGCCTTCTCCCATTCTTTAGGGATATTTGCACAATGGCCATTCTAACGTCTTCATGTTGAAAAGCGTTGTCAAAGTTATGGGGTAGGGAGATACAACTGGTTGACATTATGGAGAGACTAGTAACTCTGGGTTTCAGGTGTGATCTGGCTTAGGAACCATCTGGAGGTTATAGGTTTCTGAAAAATAAACTTAGTGAGTGAAACTTTTATAGCATCTCAGATGGAGCCCTGGGTATTCTTACAGGAATGCAGTTGGTTGAGGCTTGGCATACCATGGTGTGCTATTTTGCTAGCTGCCGGAATGCATTATACCAAAACCGGAATGGCTTTTACAAAAGGGGAATTTAATGAGTTACAAGTTTACAGTTCTAAGGAAGTGAAAGTTGTCCAAATTAAGGCACCAGCAAGAGGTTACCTTAACTCAAGAAAGGCTGATAATGTCTGGAACAGCTCTGTCAGCCGGGAAGTCAGGTGGCTGGCATCTGCTGGTCCCTTGCTCCTGGGCTCCGATGCCTTCAGCCTCTGTTCCTGTCGGAGTTCCTCACTTTGCTTCTCTGAGGCTGGCGTTCATTTCTTGGCTTCCTTTGGCTCTCTTCAGTCCCTAGAACACGTTTTTTCTTTTCATACTGAACTATGTATGACTCCACCTAATTCATTCTTCCACAAATCAATATCTCCTTTTTTAGATCTGCAATTGCTCTCATGCCTCTGCTGAATCATTGCATCCTTAAAAATAAAGGTCTGCCAGGCTAAGGGAGGGAATTAACAATGACCAACCAACCTGTGCCAGGGGCTTATATATACTCTCATTTAATCCTCGACATGCCCAAGTAAAGTAAGCAATAGTATCCCCATTTTACTTATGTGGATGTATAAAACTCTCTTTTCTAGAATTTATGTTCCTCATATATACTGTTCCTTCAACAGAATAAATTAGCAGAAGTATAGTGTTTCTGTACCCCACAAGTCCATGCTACACTAAGGTAAGTTTAGTTATGTCACTAAATTCTGTTAGCAGTTTAAAAATATTTTATTTAGACATCATTAAATGTATATTATTTAAGTAACATCAATCAAGTTAACTCATTTTGTAACTAATATTTGAAGATACAAATATGTGAGTTTATTCCTAACTATTGACTTATTTTTTATCCTGTATCAGTTTTCATAATTCATTGTAGAGGGGGCTTGAAAAACTCACCAACGTGCCATAAACTGTTATTTCTATTTCTAACTGTATTTATATATATATAATATATATATATATATATATATACACACACACATATATTGGGTGCATGGTCTGGGAATTGAACCCGGGTCTCCCACATGGAAGGTAAGCATTCTACCACTGAACCACCCATGCACCCAACATTTGTATCTATCCATCTATAAATATAGCTATAAATATGTGTATGTCTACATATATATATACATATATATATATGTATATATATACGGTCATCTATCTTTCTGTCTATAAATTACTTGAGTGTGAATGACTTCATTCTAACTCATTTTATGAAACTACCTGTATTACATAGGTTACTGCATAATAAAATTATGCCTACACATTCACACAATTACATCTACAGTTTGTTTCTAATCACTAGCTATAATCCATATCGAGAGGTAATTTGTAAAATAGTCAGGAGTCTCTTATTTCTATACTGGTCTTTAATTCTCATCATTGCCCTATTTGTTTATTTTTTTAATCATTTGTTGATCTTCTTCTCTGCTGCAAATGCTTTAAAAAACAAACACATAGTTATGTTCTTCAGATTTGTCAACTCCTTGTATCAGGAAAGAAATATAATCTGCAAAAGTTCTCAATCTCTTGCATAGGTTCAAACATAGAAGTTTAATGTCCACAATATTCAAAACTGGACTTTTGCAGGTCTTGCTATCTATTTTCAATTGTTACCATATTGATCCTTAAAAATATAGAAACTAAGAAATTTAGTTTTCCCCTGCATGGTTCTCTCTGAATATTGCCAACTACATTTCCCTGTTACTCATTTATATATATTTTTTCTTTTTTCTACTTTGGCTTTTATTTGATGACACAATTTTCCAGGCTGATACCTACCTCAAAAAATTGTCCCGAGCCTCCCCACCCCACAGATCTTTTAATGTTAGTTCCTGGGTCACAGTATAACATGACCGATTAAGCATACATCTTTAGAGGCTGTGTTGTTTACTTGTGGTAGGTCACCTTCTGACTGTACTTAAATATTTAGCTGTCTGTACATGTCATTAGATCATGAATTGCTAAAGAATGAGGGCCATATCCTGTTTATCTCTGTGTCCTCAGGGCTTGCCATTATGATAAAGAGCAGGTGCCGCCATGTTGGCTGATAGAATAAATATAATTAAAAGGAATGATGCTCAGGAGGAAGGAATCTTAGTTCCTAAACACAACACTGAATTCTAAAACTTTGAGAATGTCAGTTATAGGTTCTAGATTGCATCCACTAGAAAGAAGGTCAAGTTACTAGATAATTCCAATATTTTTATCTTTTCTTTTTAAAATTTATGTTGAAATAATTTCAAAATGACTGAAAAGTTACAAGCATAATTCAAAAATAATACTGAGAGCTACAATATATACCTTGCCCAGAAACCCAGATTTGCCAATATTTAACATTTTAATACATCGCTTCCTTCCTTCCTTCCTTCCTCCCTCCCTCCCTCCCTCCCTCCCTTCCTTCCTTCTTCCCTCCCTCCCTTTGTTCCTTCCTTTCTTTCTTCCCTTCCACCCATCCATCCATCTATCTCATCTCTATTTTCTAAACCTTTGAGAGTAGATTGCATGCATCATGCTCCTTCACCATTTAATATATTAATGCATATTTCCTAAGGATAAGAATATTCATTTATGTAACTATCTTAAGTACAGTTAAGTTCAAGAAATTTAACATCAATATAAAGCATAGAGTCTATATTCCAATTTTTTCAATTGTTCCAATAATGTCATTTTTGGGCTTTCCATTCACAAGTCCATGATCTTGTATTGCCTTTAATTGTCATTGTCTTTTTAGTCTCTCTCTCTCTCTGTTTCTTAAATTATTGTAATATATATAAAACATAAAACTTCCTATCTCAATTACTCCCAAGCATAAAACTCAGGGGTGTTAAACACAATCACAATGTTTTACTACTATCACCACCATCCATTATCAAATTTTCCATCATTCTGAACAGCGACACTGCAACCATTTTGCATTAACACCTGTTTTCCTTTCTCCCCAACCACGTTAAACCATACTCTACTTTTTGTTTCAATAAATTTATATGTTCTAGTTATTTCATGTGAGTGGAATATGTGGTTTTGTGTATGGGTTATTTTACTGAATATCATGTCTTCAAGGTCCATCCATGTTGTAGTATGTATCAGAACTTCATTCATTTTTCCATTGTATACATATACCACATTTTATTTATCCATTCCTCCATTGATGGACATTTGGGTGGTTTCCACCTTTTGGCTATTGTGAACAATACTGCTATGAATATTTGTGTACAAATATCTGTTTGAGTCCCTGCTTTCAATTCTTTTGGGTATATACCTAGAAGTGGGAGTTCCAGGTTATATGGTAATTCTATGTTTAAACTTTTCAGGAACTGACAAACTGCACCGTTTTACTGCCACTTTACTGAATCCATTTATTAGCTTTAGTAGTAGTTTTTTGTGTAGGATTTTCTATATATAGGATCGTGTCGTCTGTGAATATGGATAGATTTAATTGTTCCTTTCCAATCTTTATGCCTTTTTTATTACTTTGGTCTGACTGCTCTGGCAAGAACTCATATGTCTGTCTATCCAGAAAAAGATTCTAGATCCAACAGTTGTGAGGTTAGAGCTCTGATTTGAGATATTTCTTCTTTTTTAATGTGTAACTCTTTAGAGCACTGCATTTGCTGCATCCCATAACTTTTGGTATGTTAAATTTTCATTTAAAATTGTCTCAAGATATTTCCTAATTTCCTTTGTGGTTTTTTTTTCTTTGAGTCATTAGTTGGTTTAAAGTATTATTTACTTTCCAAATAAATTGGGAATTTTCCCCTTTTTCCCTCTGTCATTAAGTTCTAGTGTCATTCTTTTGGAGAAGATACTTTGCATGCTCTCAAACTTTTAAAATTTACTGAGATTTGTTTGTGCCATGATATTTTGTCTACCCTAAAAGACGTTCTGTGTACACTTGAGAAAAAAGTGTACTCTGCTGTTGTTGGATGAAGTATTCTATGTATGTCTCTTGAGTCTAGTTGCTTTGTAATATTGTTCAAAGCCTCTAATTCCATATTGATCTTCTGTCTAGATGTTCTATATACTATTGAAAGGGGTGTATTGAAATTTCCTACAATTAATGTAGAATCATCTATTTTTCCCTTCAAATCTGTCAATGTTTACTTCATTATTTTGGGGCTCTATTCTTAGGTGCATATATGCTTATAATTGTAAAATCTTCTTGATGACAGTGTCACTCCTTGTCCCTTTTCACAGTTTTTTACTTAAAATCAATTTTGTCTGATATTAATATAGCCACGCCCACTCTCTTTTGACTACTATAGGCATGGAATTGTTTATTTGATCCTTTCAATTTCAACCTACTGTGTCCTTGAATTTAAGGTAGGTATCTTATAAACAGCTGATAGTCAGGATCAATCACCCCAGCCAATAATGTAATCCTCTTCTTGGCTTGTTCATCCAGGGCATGAGTAGACCAAATTGATCAGGTGGCAGTCTTAGATTCCAGTTCAGTGGAATCACTGTTGTTTCTCCTGGTGGAAGCACTCCCCCTTTTGGAACTAAAACCTATAGACCAACAGATCTCAGGGTCACAGGGACAGGAAGCAAAAATATTCCTAGTGGATCGCTAGGGGAAATAGTGAGTGGTACCAGTCCTATTTCCACCCCTTGGTTCCTGGACCCATGTATCCTGGCTATGGGAGAAACAGCGCCATACAATGGATGCTGATTCAGAGCATATACAGCTTCCCGGAGAACATTACCCGAGGCTTTCAAGGTACTGCCACCTAGTTGGCACCGTAATTGAGTTTCAAAAGGATACTGCACTGTTCTATCAATACAGCTGCATCTGGATGATGGGGAACATGGTAAGACCATAGGATTCCATGAGCATGTGCCCATTCCCACACTTCATTTGCTGTGAAGTGTGTTCCTTGATCAGAAGCAATGCTGTGTGCAATACCATGACAATGGATAAGGCATTCTGTAAGTCCACGGATGGTAGTTTTGGCAGAAGCATTGCATGCAGGGAAAGCAAGCCATATCCAGAGTATGTGTCTATTCCAGTTAGAACAAATCACTGTCCCTTCCATGAAGGGAGTGATCCAATGTAATCAACCTGCCACCACATAGCTGGCTGGTCACCTCAGGGAATGGTGCCATATCGGGGGCTGAGTGTGGGTCTCTGCTGATGGCAGATTGGGCACTCAGCAGTGTCTGTAGCCAAGTCAGCCTTGGTGATTGGAAGTCCATGTTGCTGAGCCCATGCATAACCTCCATCCCTACCACCATGACCACTTTGTTCATGAGCCCATTGGGCAATGATAGGAGTTCCTGGGGAAAGAGGCTGACTGATATCCAAAGAACGGGTCATATTATCCATTTGATTATTAAAACCTTCCTCTGCCGAAGTCACCCCCTGGTGCACATTCACATGGGACACAAATATGTTCATGTTTTTACACCACTCAGAAAGGTCTATCCACATACTTCTTTCCCAGACCTCTTTGTCACCAATTTTCCAATTATGGTCTTTCCAAGTCCCTGACCATCCAGCCAAACCATTAGCAACAGCCATGACTCAGTATACAAACATACCTCTGGCCTGTTCTCCTTCCAAGCAAAATGAACAACCAGGTGCACTGCTCGAAGTTCTGCCCACTGGGAGGATTTCCCCTCACCACTGTCCTTCAAGGACACCCCAGAAAGGGGTTGTAATGCTGCAGCTGTCCACTTTTGGGTGGTACCTGCATATCATGCTGAACCATCTGTAAACCAGGTCCGAGTTTTCTCTTCTTCAGTCAATTCACTGTAAGGAACTCCCCAAGAGGCCATAGCTCTGGTCTGGGAAAGAGAAGGTAATGTGGCAGGAGTGGAGACCATGGGCGTTTGGGTCACTTCTTCATTTAACTTACTTGTGTCTTCAGGGCCTGCTCTGGCTCTATCTCATATATACCATTTCCATTTTACAATAGAGTGTTGCTGCGCATGCCCAACTTTATGGCTTGGTGGGTCAGACAACACCCAGCTCATGATAGGCAACTCAGGTCTCATGGTAACTTGGTGGCCCATGGTTAAGCATTCAGTCTCTACTAAGGCCCAGTAGCAGGCCAAAAGCTGTTTCTCAAAGGAGAGTAGTTATCTGCACCAGATGGTAAAGCTTTGCTCCAAAATCCTAAGGGTCTGTGTTGTGATTCTCCTATAGGGGCCTGCCAAAGGCTCTAGTGTCTCTATTTGCCACTGACACTTCCAGCACCATTGGATCTGCTGGATCATATGGCCCAAGTGGCCGAACCACTTGTACAGCAGCCTTGAACTGTCGTAGAGCCTCCTCTTGTTCAGGTCCCCACTCAAAATTAGCAGCTTTTCTGGTCACTCGGTAAATGGGCCGGAGTAGCACACCCAAATGAGGAATATGCTGTCGCCAAAATCCAAAGAGACCAACTAGGCATTGTGCCTCTTTTTTGGTAGTAGGAGGGGCCAGATGCAGCAACTTATCCTGTACCTTAGAAGGGATATCGCGACATGCCCCATACCACTGGACACCTAGAAATTTCACTGACGTGGAAGGCCCCTGTATTTTTGTTGGATTTATCTCCCATCCTCTGACACGCAAATGCCTTACCAGTAAGTCTAGAGTAGTTGCTACCTCTTGCTCACTAGGTCCAATCAACATGATATCATCAATATAATGGACCAGTGTGATGGAGGGAGAAATGATCAAGGTCTGTTTTCTGCACAGACCAAATAGGAGAGTTGAATGGGGATGTGGTGGGAATCACCACCCCTGCATACTTCAAGCCCTTAAGAGTGGCAGCAATCTCTGCAATCCCTCCAGGAATCCACTATTGCTTCTGATTTATTATTTTGCTAGGTAGGGGCAGTTCTAGTGGCTTCCACTTGGCCCTTTCCTACCATAATAGCCCTCACTGCATGAGTTAGAGAGCCAATGTGGGAATTCTGCCGGTTGCTTAGTATGTCTATTCCAATCATACATTCTGGAACTGGGGAAATAACTGCAGAATGGGTCCAGGGGCCCATTGGACCCACTGTGACATGGGCCTGAGCTAAAACTGCATTGATCACCTGGCCTCCATAAGCCACCACTCTGTCTGGTGGACCACAGTGATGTTTTAGGTCCCCTGGAATTAGGGTCACTTCTAAACCAGTGTCTAATAATCCATGAAATATCATTTCCTTTTCCCCAGTGCACAGTTACCCTGGTAAAAGGCTGTCGGTCTTCTTGGGGAAGGTTTGGAGGAAGATTAACAATATACATTTGTGGCAGTGTAACAGGGTTCTCCCCCAAAGGGACCTGGCCTCCCCTTCATTCAAGGGGCTCTCTGTCTGTAAACTGTCTCAAGTCTGGAAATTGATTAAGTGGCCGTGACTCTGTGTTTTTGTAATTCAGGTTAGACTTCCGTTCACTTGACCTACAACGCTTTTGTTTACACAGCTCAAACAAGAATTTAGTAGACTACCCTTCTATTGTATTCCTTGGTACCCATGATTTACTAGTCAATGCCACAAATCTCTGTGAATCATATAATTTTGACTCCTGCTTTGAGTTTGTTGTCCATTATAATAGCCACGTCCACCCTGTCTTTGGCGATGAAGTGCTGCCACCTGGCTTCTACCAACTCAGGATCCAGTCATCCCCATTGTGTTTACAGATTCCAGCTCAGTGACAGCAGTTCCTACAGTAATATCTGACCTACAGAGAAGTGCAACTACAGAGCTCTTCAGGGATGATGGCGCTAGTCTCACAGATTTATTTCTCACTGTTCTGGTAAAAGCTGCATCCTTCGGACATTCCTGGAGTGTAAGAGCAGGCTTTACATGATATATCCACTCTAAAATTCCAGTGTCTCTAAGTCTCTGCATCCCTTCATCTACATTATACCAGGGCAGTTCTGGCATTTCAACCTCAGGTAATGTTGACAACTTTTGATCTGTTTCAACCAACCATCCAAACAAACTGTTAATACCTTTTCGAACCCCTCGAGCTATAACATTTAATGCAGAATCTCTGCTTATTGGGGCCATATCAATAAATTCAGCCTGATCCAGCCTTACATTCCTCCCCCACCATTATCCCACACCCTTTAAATCCATTGCCACACATATTCCCCCGATTTCTGTCTATATAAATTGGAAAACTCACACAGTTCTTTTGGAGTATAACATACCTTCTCATGTGTGAAACTTTGTACCTCACTTTTAGGGGCCTCTTGGGACTTTAGTCTACTTATAGGAGTAGAAGAAATGAGGGGTGGTGGGGGTGGGTCATGTGAAGAATTAGAAATATCTTCCAAGATATTTGCTTCAGGGCCTTCATTTGCAGTTTCATCTGGTGAAACAAGATTAATCACTCTAGGGCTAATCCCTTCAGGAGGAGTTTGGGTGGCCAACTCCTCAAGGCAGGCTGGAGGCAGGGCAGCTATATCCTCTGGGCAGACTATTACAGGGTTTGCTAGAGAAGATTCAGCATGACCTAGGGTTTCAACCTCACCCCCAACATCATTATCAATCCATATGTCACCATCCCAGTTTTCAGGGTCCCTCTCCTTTCCAATCAATGCCCTCACTTTAATAGCAGACATCACGCAACATTGAGATTTCAGTTTATGTTGTAAAGTTGCTACTCTAACAATAAGACTCTGCATCTGATTTTGAGAGATATCAAGTATATGTCTACAGGAAATAAAATTTTCCTTCATGATACTCATGGAAACTTCCACACTATATTTTCTGTTCAATCTTACCATACCACATGGCATAGTATATTATTATGAATCAGCTAATGCTACAATTATTCTGTGTAACAAATCACTCCAAATTCAGTGGTGTAAATAGTAAGTATATTGATCTCACTCACTTGTCTATCCACTGTGGTTGACTCATCTCAACTGGGCTCATTGGTTCTGCTTTAAGCTGCAGGTGGGCTGAGCTTAGCTTCAGGTAATGGGTTGATTTAGATCTGTTCCAGTTGACTTTTAACCTCTATTAATAACTGCAAAATGTCTGAGATTTTATTCTCTTTGTGTTTTAGTTGCCTAGGGTACTCGGGCAAATACCATGAAATGGATTGAGCTGAACGATGGGAATTTACTCACCCACAGCTGGGAGAAAGTCCAAATCAAGGCACCATCAAGGCAATGCCTTCTTCCCAAAGACTGTGGTGTTCTGAGACTGAGCACTGGTCATTCTTGGTCCTTACTTGTCACATAGCAAGGCCTATGGCAGTGTCTCCTGATTTCTCCCTTCTATTCTGGGTTCCACTGATGTTCAGCTTCATGATTCCTATGGCTTTCTTTCACTCTGTCTGAATGTCATTCTACTTTAAAAGGACTCCAGTAACAGAATTAAGATCCATCCTGAATGGGCTGGGCCACACCTTAATAGAAGTAACCTCATCAAAGGGTCCTACTTACAGTGAGTTCACATCCACAGAAATGGATTAAATTTAAGAACATGTTTTTCTGGGGAACATACAGCTTCAAACATGCACAATTTGTAAGCTAACAAGTTAGTGCCACAGCGTCATAACAGCAGACACAGGATTTCTTGGTCAGTTACAAAGGACATTATCATTTATTATTACTACTATTATTGCAGGATTGTATTTGTTATTAATAGCACAGCAAGCTGCATCATCCATTGCCAAAACTGTTCCACTGTCCCAAATAAAAATTCTGCATTTTAAGCCTTAACTCCCTACTTCATATCCCTACCCCATCCCCTGCTTACCTTTATTCTATATTCTGATTCCTCTATGGGTTTGCTTATTCTAATTATTTCATATGTTAGATGATACAATATTTGACCTTTAATGTCTGGCTTATATAATAAACTCAACATGGTGTCTTCAAGGTTCATCTGTGTTGTCACATGTGTTGGAATGTGATTCCTTTTTACAGATGAATAATATTCCATAGTTCATTGGTTGAAGAACACTTGGATTGTTTCTACCTTTTGTCAATTGTGAATAATGCCACAAGGAACACTGGTATGCAAATATCTGTTCAAGACCTTGCTTTCAATTCTCATGTGTATGTAACTAGAAGTGGGATTGTGGGGTCATTTAGTAATTCTATATTTACCTTTCTGAGGAAAGTTGTATTGGCTACACAAATGCAAAATGGGGTATGGTGTGTGGGAGAAATCAGATGCAATCTTGGAAGAAAATAAGGTGGAAGACATGCAAGCTCCAAGAACGTGATGCACACCCCGAATTTTAGAAATGTACATTTCTCCATCTATTAAAATCTTACACGCCACTTAATTAGCATGAAAATTCAGGAAGCATTTTAAAGTATGAGTGGGTCATTTAGGTAGGTGGAACATCAGCTCCACAACATGAACTTGAGTGTTACTTTGGCTTTAATGCTTCTATTCTTGAATACATGTACTGGGAATTTTAATCTCCACATATCATCAAAATTGATCTCTAATGTTGGCACAAAATCCATTTTTGATTTAGGTGAGCAAGAAGAAAATAGAGCAGTTACTTTGCCCTTTCAGTAAATGACTGAACTTTATCCCTCTAATAATGAGCTCATATTGAAGCCTGTGGGATTTCTAACCTAACCACAATCAATGATTGGGAGAAACAAGGACTTAAAGCCTGGGCAGCAGCCATAGGTTCTGAATTTTACAATGGCAACACTCTGACAGCAGGTATCACAGTCTGTCTCCCAAAACTGCACATCTACCCATCTGACATTGTGTTAACATTTTGACAGCTCAGTCCTTTCATTTCTGCTGCCTGTTTACATTTACAAACACTTAAAGATATCACAAAAATGTGTTTTTATAAAATATAATGGAGTTATTGTAACATATACATCAATTTTAAAACTTGTTTAAAAGTCTTTGTTTCCAAGTGAGACAAGAGGAAGACAGAGTTCCACTAGAAAGGTTTATTTTAATCTCTTCTCATGGGCAGCAATGAATAAAGTGTCTTTTTTTGGTTTACAGGCACATTGTTTTCCTCTCAGCTTTCACTGACAACTTAGATCTGAAGATAAAAGTACCCAAGGAATGCTGATAAAATGAAAACACCTGTAGCAGTGTCATGGGTTTCTTGCTACAGGGCTCTTCAGTTTGTTTTCTGTTACTCTCTAGGCAGGGGTTTCATGAACATGTTCATCTCTCTTCCTTTCACCTCTCACAGATTGCTGAATCTTTGTTTCCATCCATGCTTCTGAAGAAAGGGGAATGACTTTATGCTGCCTGTATGATTGTAAGATATTTGCAAGGAAAGCGAAGCAAGGATGAAGAGGGAATTGCTGCCAAGCTGCAACTACTGGAAATCAAATTTCCTGAGGTGGTGTTTTTTGTTGTTATAGTGAATTCCATTGTAATTTGCAATACTGTAGGCATTTTGCTATGTCCTAGATATAAGAACATTTGAAATTTCCATCTTCCGACGTAATTTCACATAGTTTTAGAGACACGAGTTAATTCAGAAGAGAATTCTGTTAAATGATAAAGAGTATCAAATGAGGGCAGTTGTTTGTTATGCACAGGCATTGTGCTATAAGTGCTGACCGTACATTGGATAATTTAACCGTCACACAGTACTAGGGGGAGTAGATTTATGGATACGCACTCTCATGTGACAAACGTAAAAACTAGAGGTCAGAGATGTTATGAAACGCATCCAAAGTTACGCCACTGGTGAGTTTGGGGATTGCAATTGGAACCCGAGGGATCTGACTCCAGAGACTGCATTCTTACCATCATGTCTAGAGTGTCCAGTGTGCACGGACCATGTGCATCAATTTACATGTCACAGAGCCTGTCACAGGACTTTAATGCAAGGTGAACTGAGTGGATACTGAGTGAATTCAAAATTCTTTCTTTCAACAGACATTTATTATGATAACTCTGTGCCAGACCCTGTTCCAGGCATAGGAGGTATAGACAGGAACAAGACCAAGACCCTGTGGTCATGGAGATGATATTCTTGTGGTTGAATGAAAAAAAATGATGGTAACTCCCTCAGCTTACCTGGTGCATTCAGCAGCACATTAGTGAGATTTTTTTCCCTTGAATCAGTGAGTGATTCGAATACTGCAAATTTAGGCAGCAAGAATCAGCCTAAATTTTTAGAACTAATTTTATTTATGAAAAATCCATATCCAACAAACATACACTTCCCATTCTCCCTCCATCCCCTGGTAAACTTTAATCTACTTTCTGCCTCAGCACTTTCGCTATGTCTAAACATCTCTTTTAAATGATGTCATATAACATATGTCCTTTTGTGTCTTGCTTATTTCACTGACCATAATACTTTCAGGGTTCTTCCATGTTGCTGCATGTCTCAGAATTTCATTCTTTCTTATGGCTGAATAATATTCTATTATGTGTATGTAAAACATTTTGTTTATCCATTCATTTTTTTATAAACACTTGAGTTCTTTCCACCTTTGGACCATTGTGAACAAGACTGCTATAAACGTTAGTGTACAAGTATCTATTTGTGACCTTGTTTTCACTTTCTTTGGGTATATAAGTGAAATTGCTAGGTCATATTGTAATCCTATATTTATCTTTTGGAGGAACCGCCATATTGCTTTTCAAAGTGGCTGCACCGTTCCCACCAACAATGCACTACGATCCAACTTCTCTGCAGCCTCCTCAATGTTTGTTATTTTCCATTTACTAAATAAAAACTATCCTTATGGGTGTGAAGTGGTAGCTCATGGTGGTTTTGATCTTCATTTCCCTAATGGCTAATGATGAACATCTTTTCACATGCTTACTGGCCATTTGTATCTTCTTTGGAAAAATGTCTATTAATGGCCTTTGTGCATTTTTAAATTGAGCTGTTTGCCTCTTTGTTGTTATGTGTTAAAATTCTGTGTAGATTTGAAACATAATTAAGCCCTTACCCAATATATGGTTTGTAACTATAGTTTCTCATTCTGTAGGTTGTCTTTTCACTGTTTTTATAAGGTCCTTTTGTTCACAAAGTCTTAAAATTTGATGAGGTTGAATTTACATATTGTTTCTTTTATTGGTTGTGCTTTTAGTGTCATATAAGAATCAGTGCTTTAATCATTAATTTTCATCCTCATTGTCAAAAGAACCATGTGTTATTCATACGGGAGTCTGCTCACTGTGCACAGCACCTCAATATTGAGCCATGGGTATCAACAATTGTTTGTTGAATGACAGATTGTTAAGCAACATTGTGCTGTTATTTTGATTGAGTAGAAAACACCATAGTCGAACACTCGACAAGTTGCATGCCAGTGTATATGTGTGCAGGACACTATGTCAGAACTAAGCTGTCAAGGAAGGTTAGGAGGAAGACATTTATCCCAGGAAAAGCAGGCTGTTCTATGTTCTCATAGCCGGTGCAGCAGGTGGACCATAAGGTATAAATGAGAACAGTCTGATTTTTGGGATAGAGACTTTTACAGCTAGAAGGAAACCTGATGGGTATTCCTCAAATTCTGCAGTGGAAGACATGCAAGAGGGTCAGCCACTAAGGAGGTAGAACACTTTTCCTTGCCTTCTTATAAATGGAGCAAAGGCAGGGCTGGAACTTGGAAAGTCTGAAGCTAGTGGGCTGTTCTTTCAGTTAATTAACTCTTTGTTCATGCAATGAATTGACCTGGGTGTGTGCAAATGAGCAGTCACAGTCCTTGCCCTAGAGGAGCACTGTGTGGACAAGATGACCCCAGGAAGTCTCAGAGCAAATAGTGGAGAATGCTAGATGGAGCCACCAACTACCTGGGGGATGTTGGGAAAAGGGAGGTCAGGAAAGCCTCAGGAAAGTGATTGCCCTGGAACAAAACAGAAAGGATCCTAACAACTAGACATGGCATGCTCTTTACTTCCTTCTGATTCCTCATTGAGAAAATGCAACTTGTTTTACTCAGAACTAAATGAATGTTACAATTTTAATCACCAGGAATCAGTGCAATCAGGAGTATGTAATGGAAAAAGAAAAAGTGTTTCCTCATAGAATCACAGCTGCAGGGTTTCTCAGATCCCAGGGAACATACTGCTTGGAAAGAACAAAAAATATTTTATTAATGAAACTAAGGGAAGTTTAACAAAAAATGCTTCCTACTTTCAGTAAATCTTGCACTGCTATCAAAGTGCTGAGCCTAAAATGGAAATGATATCAGGCTCAGACACAAGGGTTTGAAACCTATAATGGCATATCAAAAGCTGTTCTTAACTTGTCCTGGGATTTTCTGTTATCTCTGATGTTGCAGCTATATTCAGTTTATCCTTCAATGTGTTATGCAATTCCAGTAGAAGTAACCAGATGGGTTTGGGTAATATTAGTCTACATAAGTTCTCAAAGACAACAGATTGGCTATTGATGATCTTTTGACTTAATCATGTTCCCCATCCATCCTTTAAACTTATATTAGAAGTGATTTCAAGTAACACTGATTTACTATTTAAAATCAAATAAGTTGTTCCAGACCACTTTATAGAATAAGACATTTTTACATTTTTTAAAGTTTAATATAGTCCAAAATGTATAAAATTGATAAAACCAGACCAGAGTCCATAAATAAATTCATAATTAAACTCCTATTTATGCTTGGTCTCTTAGCAAACTACTGTAATTTTAATATAAAATTCTATTTAACTAATATAAATATATCTTCGGTTAATAATATAGACCTTTCTATAATTTAAACTAGAGACCTTATTTTCTTTATGCTGAAACCATTAGTAGAAAAGAAAATCTGATAGAAAAATGACCAGACTGCAGTAATTATCAGGAATCTCTACTACTGCCCTAAGCTTCAGATCTTTTGCATGTTAAAAGCAAGCATCAATAAAGGACAGTCTGTAAGAGGGATGGGAGGGGTTCTGGGATAGGCATCGAGGAATCTCTCCCTGTTCCAAACCAATGTCCTTATGTCCATCCCTACCATCCCTATGGACATCTGCTGTATACCAAATATCTCCAGAATTCAGTGTTTCATATGATTTAAATCCAGATTGAAACATCTTTTGCTCTTCAGCAGAACCCAAGTACAAATGAACTATTATTATTTAAAGCCACTGAGATTGTGAGTTGCTTCTTTTTGGAGCACAGAGTAGCCTATCCTGGCTAATGCAATCACCTCCCATGTACAAAAGATATATCAATGAAACTAACAATTAGGCAAAGAGAGGTTGTAGTATTGAAAGCCGAGATGAGGTTATGGGATTTCCTGGCTTGATTTCTTCTAATTTTATTGCTTGCTCTTTTCCCTTACTATAGTAAGTTTTATAATAATGCACATATCAATTTTATCAATCCATAAACTGAAATGGAAAGATTCTAATCTTCCTTCTTTAAGTCACTGCCTTGGATATCAAACACATTTCAAGTCTCCATGACAACTCCTAGAGTGTTATTTCTCTGACAACTTTTCAATAGACTGTGAGAATGTAATCATTGGGCTGATTCCAAGCATTCATGTCCCAAATTTTCCTGACAAAATTGACACTGATTGGCAGACTTGTTTGTTTGCAGCTGGAAATAGAGGCCCAGACTAGAAGCACATAAGCGCAATGATTCTGCTTTGATACTTGCCTTTGTGAGTAGAAACATGCACTTGACTATTTTCAAAACAAAAGTATTGTTGCCCTACTGCTTTTTGCATCTGAAGTTTGTCCTTATATGCAAAATATACTAATGAGGAGTAGAAAGTTGATTTACTTGATGAAATATCAAAACCTTGTTTCAATAGTCTTCTATAAACCAACTGCAGCAAGGTGCATAGATTTTGTAGGCAAGGGCAATTTTATCCCAAAGTCCTAAAATGGATCCATTGTCAACTGTATGGAGATATATGATTGTCAATGCCTGATCTAAATTGCATTCTGATCCTATGTGGTTAGTGTTAGTTTGTACAGGATCTTCTCAATGGTTATTTGTCACTTTTTCTCTATCTAAATTTATGCTCCCAATTCCCCAAAATGGTAGAGAGGCTGCTTGCCTACCAGTTTAACTTTAGTGATCCCTTGTGCTGCATAATGGTGTAACTGGAGAAAATCAGGTGGGAGATTCATGAGACAATCTCTTTTATGAGTTTGCACTGTTATTTCTGCCTGGGGTTCCAAGTAAACAGCAGGCTCAATATAATTGAATACAAATTTAACTCATTATGTACAGCTCTCCTTTTGCATTCCCTGATTTGGTAAGTGAACTTTCTTCCATCCAGGTAAATGCCAGATTCTAAACATAGCCAACATTGAATCCTTCTGTCCTTTGAATACATACCCAAACTCCTTCATCATTGAACCTCCACAATGTCTTCCAGGATCATTCCTCCTTCTCCGTTCCTACTGTCACTATTCTCAACTTCAAGTTTTCATTTCTGACATTTAATGGATGCCTTTTCTATGCTTGCGTTACCCTTGGAACATCCATCCCAAGGATACTAACCGCACAGTACTGCAGATCTTTGTTTAAAGGTCAGTCTCCCCTGCTAGACTGTAAGCTTTCAAAAACAGAGCCATGACATGTGTGCTTCATTGTCAACACACCCTAGGGCAGGGTCTGTTAACTAAAAAGTGCTCAATAAATGGATGTTGAATGAAGAATTTCTTAGTTCATCTGCTGCCTCTAGTCTCTCCTAAGCACTTTCAGCCAAACCATCATGTTACAATTCTGAAAATAGTGCTCCATTCCTGAAATACTACTAGTCAAAAATACTGACACTGTATTTCCTAACAAATAAAGTACAGGATCCTTGGCCTGATATTAAACGCCTTCTCAATGTGCATAACTTCTCAAATCATCTCTCCAATAAACCTCTTACAAAATTCAATTGTACTACTTGCTTTTCTCCTTCTGTTGGAATCTCATCTGTGTTTAACTCACATTTCCTCTACCTCAAGTGGTTTCATCCTTTCTTTTCATGTTGAATTTCTATTCATCTTCATGCCCCATCTTTATGTATTCTACAATACAACTCTTAGCAAGCATTTATGTTGATCCTAACATGTCCCAGATGTTGTGCATAGGAGAAGATATACAGAAATAGAAGACATAATTGTGCCCTAAAGGATCTCAGTTCTGGTGGGTAGACAGATGTGCAGACTCTTAGATTATAGGGAAGTGCATGAGCGTGGTACTCTAGGAGTTCATGGGATATGCACTCAACCCAGACTAGAGAGAACATTTATTAGAAAATAAATCTTGGGGGGAGTAGTAATAGCTGGGTTGAGTTTCAAAAATTAAGTAGAAGTTAATTATAAAAAGGAATGGGGTAAGAACATTGTAGACAGAGAGAGCAGGCAGTGGAAAGCTTTGAGGACTGTAAATAGCACAATTGAAGCACTAATGTGATTCCCATAATATGCCTGAGAACTTCCATAGAATCATGTCTCTGCCTTGATTGAGTCATACTGCATGTTACCCTATAGTATAGCCATTACCGTGCTTATCATATTTGCATTATTAGAAAAAGAAAATGATAACTATGGTTCATATTTTGTCCCTAAGACATCCTAACAAAATGCCTTTACATTTATTCAGAACATCATTTTTGGCTATATTTGTTGAATAGATGAACAACCTTGGATTTAATTACCCTGAATGTTTGTTTTAGGTAAACTGAGCATTTGAACTCTTAGTATTTGATTCACTACTTTGAATGAGAGATGTGCAATGTATAATTATCTTATTTTTAGGGTATCTACAGGAGGAAAGCTGAGAAACTCTTTAAATTTAAGGAGCAATCATCAAGGCTCAGGTAATCATCATAACATTTTCTTCTGACATTATTACATCATATTCAACATGTTTTTGGCATATACTAATAAAGCAAGTAAAAATTCTCTGGTAATACTGCCCTTGCTCTGGCCACCTACGACTTTTGTGGGACTTGGAACAAAAGGGCTAATTAAGGCACACATAGCATCAATCCATGTATTTAAAAAGTATAAATAATGCTAAGACACTGTTAAATAAAATATGTTCTATGTTCCGACCTTGGAAAGACACTTTCCTAATCCCCTGGAGGGGCAGACTTAAATGTTGACGTCTCAGACTCTTGAAAGGCACAAGGAACCATGCCCCAGGATCCATTGGTCCTCTTGCCTTCTCTTCTCCATCCTTTGCACCCTCCCACACTGGGAGGGCTTTTTGCTCATGTGGACACCCTCAAATATAGGTTCAAGTTTTATTTACACCTTCCTCCAACGTCTGATCTTTGGTCACCCCTCAACCTAAGGATGCACACATCTGAGGTCTGCACTCAGCATGATGGGCCCAGCAAGAAGCCCATACAGCTTTAGAAGTGGACTCAAGGCCATTGGGAAGTGACTCCTGGGATCATGAGCACACAGAGTGTGGCACAGAAATGGGGTGCTAGTATACCCCATCAGAAAGGCTAGGGCAGTGTCCCATGTTTCCTGGCTCCAAAGGTACTGCTTCTGCTTTTGAAGCATCTCTTCTCAATACACTCTTCTACTCAATGAGGATAGCATCATTATCATATGTTTTTAGTAGCTTCATATACATTTTTTAGGGAATAAATGCTTCCACCTCTAGAAGAGCTATACTCAATGAAACACATGCAATGAACATATGTAAAGGATCTGGGATACTTGAAATATGTAGCAGAATATATTAAGAGTAGCTCAAGGTGCAAATAACCAAAATAATAATTGCCATCCTGTGAAATTGACTTTATGGTAATAGATCAACCAGGAAATGGTGAGGGACTCTGGGTAAATTAAGAAACGATGAGAGTATTCATGGAAAATTACAACAACAGCAAAAAAATTGTGCAGAAAACTGTCAACAGGACAGCTGACAGCTAGAATATGTCTGTCAAGAAACACTGAATGAAGCTGCATCTGAGCTATAGGTTTTTTTTTTTTGTCTGTCTGTTTGTCTTTTTTTTTCTTTTTCCTTTTCTTTTTTTTTACTATTATTATTATTTTTATTTTTCTCTCTATATTAACATTCTATATCTTTTTCTGTTATTTTGCTAGTTCTTTTCCTAAATCGATGCAAATGTACTAAGAAATGATGATCATGCATCTATGTGATGATGTTAAGAATTACTGATTGCATATGTAGAATGGAATGATTTCTAAATGTTGGGTTAATTTCTTTTTTTTCTTTAATTAATAAAAAAAAAAGAACATCTACAGTTTCCTGATGCATTAGAGAATAATGGGGTCTCCATCTGATAAGGAAAATCCTTTCCCAGCAAGGCTTGCTCATATATCTTTTTTTCCCCATTTGGTTAAAAAATAGTCATAAAAGTGGAATCTGAGACTTTCCATTGTAATATTCCTCCAAGTTTGTTACCTCTAACTAATTTATGATGCCAGAAAACTGGTCATACTGCCTGTGATAGTTAGGTTCAGGTGTCAACTTGGCCAGGTGATGATGCCCCATTCTTCTATTGCTGTGGACTTTAATCATCAGTATGTGAAATTCATCTAGGCCGATTACATTTGCTGTTGGCTAAGAGGAGTGACTTCCGCAGTGAGTGAGGTTTAATTTAATTAGCTGGAGCCTTAAAGAAGTCAGAAGGGAGCTCAGCACAGCATAGCCCAAGCAGCTCAGCATACCTCATCTCAGCACTCACAGCTCAGCCCAGATATTTGGAGATGCAGAAGGAAATCTCCCCAGGGAAAGCGGTTGGAACCCAGAAGCCAGGAGAGAAGGCCAGCAGACTTCACTGTGTGCCTTCCCATTGACAGAGAAACTCAGATGAAGGCTAGCTGCCTTTCCTCTGAAGAACTATAAATTTGTAACTAAACAAATCCCCTTTATTAAAGCTGCTCCATTTCTGGTGTGTTGGATTCTGGTTGCTTTAACTAACTAAAACATTTCCCAATGATAGCTCTGAAACTATGATTTACATTTTTAAAACATCAATGAGAATTCATTTTTGAGAGCAATTTGGCCTGGGAAAAGTATGTGGATGGCATCTGTAGATAATCCACCAGATTCACGCCTTGGTTTGAGATGGAAATTCAGTATTCATGAGATATATGGCTTTGGGTAATTTATTTAAATTACATTACTTTGAGAAATAATTTTTCAATATAAAATAGGGATAATAATATTTAATATGATCACTATGAAGACAAATTTGGCCACGTGTGAAAGTGCTTTGAAACATCAACGTGTTATACAACCATTATATAATAATATTAATAGTATTTAGCACCCTCTTACTGTGATTCTCACATAAGTCATATGTAAAGGTTGATGCCTCAATAGGTGATTTACTTCTTTTCAGCTCAGTGACAGTTAATTCCTCAAATTTGAATCAATGCAGAGCCCTGCCTCTGAATCAAGGTGTCATCTTGCTAGTTATTGCTTTCATCTCAACAAGCAATTAGGATCAATTATGTCATCATCTATTTGATTGTTTGACAACTGTGACTTTCTGTAACTAAAAATTGCCTCAGCTGTGTTTTTGGTCAATTCTGTCATACTGTATAAACCCCAACCTCATTTTAATGAGTTTTTCTTTGAAGAGTGTTAAAATGTTCATGATTGAAATAGCAACAGAAAGTAAGCAAAAGGCTTAAACTATATTCTACAATGTATGTGTCCTGAGGGAATAAAAGAGAGATTTTATATCAGTAAGTATATTACAGATGAATAAATTAATTATCAAATGAAGTAGAGTCATTCAAAGGCAAGGAATGATACACTGTTGTATAATAAGCAATCCAGATCAAGCAAAGCCACAAAAAAGCCCATGAGTTGATTATGGATATGATATGTTGGATAGTAAGCAATTCGTATCAAGTAAAGCCACAAACAGGCCAATGAGTTGATTATGGATATGAACTAGGGTGAAGATTTGAAGGAGTTAATGAAGAGCCAATTCAAAATGAGATCTATGAAACTGATATTAAATACAACTAATTTTTATTTTGCATGACATTTGTGATAATTATTGAGTGTATAAGAGCCTGGCTCCAGCAAAATCTGTGGCATAATAAATGTGGTTATTTTGGGCTTCTCTGCTTCTCTTTCACAAACCCTATATGCACTTGTTCCACTTTTCAAATTCTCTGTGCCCTTAAAGGGAATCCTGGTTTCTCAGGGTAGCTTGATGCCTTAGATTATGGTCTATTACTCTCTTTTCCTATTTTAGGGAAATGTTTATTTTAACTGTTTATTATTGAACAGCTTGAACATACACCAACATAGAGAATAACATAATGTACACTGAGGTGCTCATCCCTCAGTCCTCCAAACCATCATCCCATGACCAATCCTGCCCCATCTACACCCCATCTATCTCCTTTCTCATCTGCAAATTCTTTAGTTTGCATCTCTAAAAGATAAACTCTTTTTTTTTAAAAATTACCACATTATTATTTGTGTACCTAAAATAAAAAGTTTGTCTCATCAAATTACTAGTTATTGTTCAAAATTGCAATTGCATCACACATCATATTTTAAAAATATTTTGTTTAATAAAGATCTAAGTAATTATTTTATATTATAATGGTTGTTATGCATTTCAGGCTCTTTTAATCTATATGTTTCCCCTTGATCTTTTACACCAATTTCCCCTACCATTTAATAAAAAAATAATAATCAAGTGGTTATTAAGTGCCAAGTCCTGTGAGAGACTTTACATGACTGGTTTCTAATCCTTACAAGAGTATTGCAAGTCAGACATTGATACATTCACCCTTTCTCGTCCAGCCTCACATTTCTAACAGGGAAGTCTGACTACAAAGTCTGTGTTCTTTCCATGAGAACACGCTCCTTGCAATTTCACCCCAAAGGCACTCAAATGTACCAACACCCACGTCTTCACTGCTCAGTACTGTTGCTGTGTAATTTTCTCTCACAGCCATGCTTTTCTGCAGACAAAGGAGTTACCTAATGCATTTCTTAAGATAAACTAATCCTTGTCAAGGACGTTAATGAGAATTTAGATATGGAGTGGCACTTAACCAAGCAACATAATGGAATAATTAATAACGAGTCAAACCAAACTCGCCTCATTTCATACTCTGGATAGGGTTATTTCTTTGCTACACTCATGGGTGAGGGGAATATCACAGAGGGATGGTGTATGAACCTCGTTAGGAGGTTTTATAAAACCTTATAAAACCTTAAGAGGGGTTATAAAATCCCTCACAATATCCTTGTGAGAGAAATGGGAGAATCAATGATTGCACATTAGTAAAATTATCTAGATTCAAAGAGCAAAGACCAATTAAAACAAAATATTTGAGATGCCAATGCTGAATGTAAAGACAGTGGCAAATATTCAGCTACATCTGAGATGCTAAAAAGATAAAAGCAACTAGGGTCATGTTAGTCTAAACAAAGAGGCTGTGAATGATACGACATCCAGACTACAACCTCTCATACATTGCTGTGCGGCTAGCTGACTTCTTCTAGTCACATGCTCTACATTAATCATTTTTTAAGGCCTCCCTGACTGGTCATAGACTGGATGAATTATTCACAGTTTCCTTCGTTTAATAGAGGAGATAATGTGAGCAGAGATTTCTCCAAGGGAAAAGGGCCTGCCGTCGTGTATTATAAGAAATTGGATAATAACTTGAGATATCAACATGTCATATAACAACATATAGCATAATATGTAAACAATAACCTATAGAGGTAGTATAGCAGAGTGAATAAAATAACTGGATTGTTGTTATATTAACTTGGTCTAAGTCCCAGCTCTGCCGCTCACTAGATGTGTGACCTTGGGCAAGGTACTTAACGTGTGCTTCAATACATTAGTAAAATTACCTGCTTCAGTATCCTAATCCATGAAATGGGGATGATAGCACTAGTACCTACTCCATAGGTTTGTGAGGAGGATTCACCGAATTAATATAAGTAAAAGTGCTAAAACAATGCTAGCTTATAATGGCACTGCATAAATGTAAGTAATTATTTTATCCATGAGAAATGAAAAATGGGCATGTTTCTGTTGGGAGGCAATTACCCGTGGGTCTTTAGGATTTCTCTATATATTGTGTGAGTGCAGGCATTTGTTAAGGATTATATTTTCAAGGATATTTTCAGACTTAACAGCCTTTGTAAATAAAGATATTATCTCTTACCTGAGCAAAGATCAGACAGGCTTATTGACCATTATTAAAGATTTGGGTTCCCTAAGCTCAAGATTTCTCCCCTGTAATGAAATCTACTTTGTGTACAGGCATCACCTGGCCCTCTGAATATTGCCCTGTGGGATTTGGGGCTATGCTGATACCCTGCATATGCTGACAGTCTATGTATTGCTATTGCTATGAGTAATAAACTACACTTTGTCTCTGATCCAGGATTCTCATGTCTTTTGCTACCATATAGGAAATGGTGGCAGGTTAACTTGGAAACTTATGAGATGGATAAAATCTCAGACCCTTCACATATTTTTAGTTTATAAGGATAGAATCTTGTCTTATAACGTTCAAAATTGAATCTCAATAAAAATTGCAGATCAAGTACATTATAGCTAATTTATTGAACCCTTGTTCTAAAGAATTTAAAGTGAATGAAAACATAAAGCAGTGCAGAGCTGACACTGAGAATACTCTCAAAGGATTTTCAATTCAGATTTTAGTCCATTTCTAGCTGACTGGGTCTAGTTGTTAGAAGTAGTTTTAATCATCTGGGGATAAGAAAGACATTGTAATATGAAATAAGATTTGTGAGTTCTATTAATTTGAAATAAAGAACTAAAACATAAGGGGAAAAGACCCTTATGTTTTCTATGTCTATAACATTTATGAAGAAGGTATATTTATACTATTATTATTGAAGCATATTACCATAAAATCACATAGTATGAGAAAAAATGGGGTACAAAAAGTAAGTTAAGGTGGAAAGGAAAAACAATCTTAATAACTTAACTAAGAAAATAGGAACATTAGTCTATTATGGTATAATGGATATTGAAAGACTGAAGCTTGTGCTTTGACTTTCTATTAAACCATATTCTACAATTTAGCTTTGAATCTGCCTTTGATCTTTTGAAGTCTGAAAGACTAAATGCCTGATTCAGCATTATTTCTGACTGATTAAAAGCCCAATGATTGAGATGGTGGTTAATGAGTCCTCTACAGCAACTAGTAAATAGCCAGGAATTATCTGGAACAACTGTTTGGGGGCCATCCGTGACTGGACACACATCATCCAACAGTCTGGAATGGGTGGAAGGGCTGAGATTACAGTGCAGAACTGTAAGTAAAGCCCCCAAACTGTGGACGCTGTTTCTCCTCCCCCATTAGCATGGCAGGCTGTGTTAGAAAGACACCACCTCATAGGAAAAAGAAGCAGTCTGTACTAGGAGAAAGGGAAAGTAGCTCAACTGAGCTCCAATTGCAGGTTTAACTAGCAAATTTGGACTACCAAATGCCAGCAAGGGTGGAGTTAAGATAGGCCTGAGAGACAAAATAACTAGTCAAGTGAAGGAAACAATTTCCTAAAGGGTATTATCTTCCCCAAGAAAAGGGGTGGAGGGAGTTCAAGTGGAGAATTCAGATCCCAGCAGCTGGAAAATAGAAGCAGCTTATTCACACCTTCTATCTCAGCCTCTATCTCAATCATACCCCTGACAGGGACAGGGTCTGCTGAGAATTAAAGACACCACAGCCAACAAGTGCCACATGCTGGGAAGAATAGGAAAAGCACAGGGTCCGAGGCTTCCCAGGGAAGTCTGACAACCTGCTGGGTCCCATCATCAGAGAAACTTGATACTGATCACACCCTCCTCCTGAGATATGGGACTGTCTGATCTGGGAAAATCTGACTGGGGTCAATCATATCTGGGAAGACCCTTCTCAAAAAATAAATGTTTTATATAGGCAAGGCAAGAACTAGAAAAACAAGACCTGGGATATTCTGATAAGTTTAACAGAAGCAGTGCTAGAGGTTTAGAATAAATTGAACTGAATACCAAAGAACAGATAGAGTACAAAGTCAGCCAACAAGAAAACCCTAGATAAAAGAGTGAAAAATCACATCCAGAATAAATTAATCAAGGGAATCAGATGCCTAGGCACCAGCAAAAATTATGAGTCAGTCATACTAAGAAAAATGAAGATATGGCCCAGTCAAAGGAACAGAACAATGCTTCAAATGAGATACAGGATTAGAAACAACTAATTAAAGATGTTCAAACAAACTTGCTAAATCAAATACTGACTGATACTCCCATTTATCCCATATATGGAGAGTTGAGTAAGAAAATAAAGACAAAAATAAATAAATAATAGGGAGTGTATAGGATGTTTTGGATGTTCTTTTTTTAACTTTTATGTTTATTCTTCTTTTTATTGTTTTTGAAGTAATGAAAATGTTCATAAATCAATGATGCTGATGAATGCACAACTGTAAGATGATACTGTGAACCACTGACCACACCCCTTGGATGATTATATGATATGTGAATATGTCTCAATTAAAAAAAAAGTTCAATGATTGCAAGAAATTACCATTAGCTGAGCCCCATCAATAATATTCTCAGGCATAGCGATTGGATTTTTTGTTAGTACCTGAATATTCACTTTCAAATATAGATTTAATTTGAAGTGAATATTTACTTTTTTTTCTATGCTGTATGGTGGGGGCCACGTTTCATTCTTTTTTCCATGTGAGTATCCCATTACTGCAGCACCATTTGTTGAATTTTTTTCTTAATTTTTTGCTTAATTTGCTTTTCGTCTGTTTGTTTGTTTGGGGAAGTGCATAGGCCAGAAACTAAACCCAGGCCTCCCTCATGGCAGGCAAGAATCTACCAGTGAACTACTCTTGCACCCCCTTATATTTTACTTTTATATGTTAATATTCTATCTGTTAGTTGAAGCATAGAGGTATTTTTAGCAGTATAAGAAAAAATACTGCAATAATTAATGATGATCATAGAAACTGCTGATATTATATAGATATATAACAGATAAATAATAAGGAAAATTGAAAGTGAATACAGATATTGTTATTATATATTTATAAGATAATTTTAAGGAGAACATTATATCCCTTTTAAGACATCAAATGTGTATACTAAAGGTACAACAATAGTGATTATATTATAAAATAATAGTAAACTTTGTAGTTTTTGTGTGTACTAGCACTTATAACAACTAAAATAAAATTTAAGAAGTGTATTCAATATTTCATTAGACCATGAATTGTTTAAGAGAAAAATGTCCTATTTACAAATTCTTCAAATGTTGAGATGACTCAGCATGTTAACTTTCCCCCAACAAATTACATTAGAATGAGTAACTCTAAACTCATATGCAATATTATTCTTGATAAATATTAACTCCAGAATAAAAATAGACATAAACATTGTGGCTTAAAGATAAAGCGTTAGAGGAAAATGAGGTAACTCATGCACTTTTTATTCTCACTTAAGATTTAAAACAACAGGCTTTACAAGGAGACTTTAAGTAGATACTTCCTTATAGTTTTGTGTTTGGGGAGGTTAAAACTTGAAACAAAATTTTAGTAAAGTGATTGCAATGGACTTCCAATCTTTTTCAGTAATTGAAGATAAAGGGTTTTTTAAATATCACAATTTATAAATTCTAGATATAAAATTCCTTTTAGAGAATATCTTAATGAACAGCTTATGGGATAGCTTTAATGAAGTTGCATTTTCATTATGTACTAAATCTTCACTCCTGGTTCGGGACTTGTAGAGAAGATAAATCTACACTTTATTCAGTTAGGAAGTCAACAGTCATTCTTGATAACATCCCCACAAGCAGTGCTCTGTACTAGTAGAGTTAGCCAGAAAAAAATTTTGTTCTTCTATTGACCTTAAAGGAAAGTGTCTACTTAGTATCAGATGAAAATCAGAAGGACAGTAGGAACAATTTAGCAGGGAGTAGTCCTGAAAAATTGTTGTTCTTACCCTATAGCATCAACAATTTATATTTTAATTACTAATTTTATTAATAAAATTATAAAAATATTTTTGTAATAACTTTTCAATTTTGCTGTCATTTTTCAGAATTTTATCCCTTGATACATCAGCCTCAGTCAAATATTTATTTTTCATTGTTGACCATTTGGCATTTAGCCAAAGTATGCATGAAATAAAATAATCCATAGCAAATGAATGTGTGATGTTTAAAGACTATAAGGAAATATTTTTAAAATACCATTTAAAAATGTCAGCCATTTGCCAAATAATATTCTCATGGAAAATTCGTCTATAAGAAACCTTCTAAATATTTATTTTTATTTTGAAATAATTATAGATTCACAGGAAGGTACAAAGATAATAGACAGGTCTATGTGTCCTTCAATGAGTTTCCCACAGTGGTCACATCTAAAGCAATTATGCTATAATAACAGGACCAGGAAATAGACATTGGTACAATTCTTGTATACAGCTCCGTATCATTTTATCACACATATAGATTTTTACACCACCACTGCAATCAAGATACAGACTATTCCATCACCATGAGATCACCCTGTGCTACTCATCACTCACCTTCTCCCTCCAACCATCTCTAATGCCTGGCAACCACTAAGCCCTTCTCCATAGTTACAGTTTGTAATTTCAAGAATGTTATGTGAATAGAATCTCCAGCCTGTTACCTTTTGAGTCTGGCTTGTTTTACATAGCATAATATTGTTGAGATCCATTTAAGTTGCCATGTGTATCAATAGTTTGTTCCTTTTCATTGTTGAGTATTAGTACATGGTATGGATATATCATAGTTTGTTTAACCATTCACCTATTAAGGGACATTTTGATGGTTTCCAGTTTTGGGGTATTACAAATAAAGTTGCCTGGAATGACTGTGTGCAGATGTTTGTATGGATGTAAATTTTCTTTTCTCTGGGATAAATGCCCAGGAGTGCAATGTTTATGTTTAGTTTGTTTTGAAGAAGTTGCCAATCTATTATCTAAAGTTTAAATTTCCACCACCAATGTATGAGAGATCCAGTTTCTCTGCACCCTTATCAGTATTTGTCATTAATTTTTATTTTAGCTCTTCTAATACTTATATATTGAAATCACATTGTGATCTTAATTTTCATTTCTTCAATGCTAGCGATGTTGGATATCTTTTCATGTGCTCATTTTTCATTCGTATAACATGTTCATTGAAATGTCTCAAAACCTTTTGCCCATTTTATAATTGGATTTTCTTTTGTGTTTTGTTCTTTAAATGCAAACTTTTGAACCCTTTTTACTATCTTATAGATGTGAGTCCTTTATTAAATGTCATTTGCAAATATTTATTCCAGTCCATAAATTGTCTTTTTATCCCCTTATCGAGTTCTTCATGGAGTAAAAGTTGTTAATTTTGATGACATTAAATTGATTGATTTATTAAATGTAATAGATCCTTATTCTGGGGTCATATCTAATAACTCTTCTCCAAGGCCTAGGTCCTGAAGATTTTTTCACATTTTATCTACTAAATGATTTATTGCAATCTTATGTGGATGGTTTTTTTATTCCCATGGATATTCAGTTATGATAAATCCAGCACAATTTGTTGAATAGAGTATTCTTCCATTGAATTGCTCCTGCACCTTTTGTGAAAAATTCACTTGGCCGTACTTGTCTGGATCTGTTTCTCGGTTCCGTATTCTATTCCATTGATCTAGGTGTCTATCCATCCATTGTTATTCATTGTAGTATTGATTATTACAGTTTCATAAATTTTGAAATGAGTAGACTGATTCCTTCCACTTTCTCTTTTTCAAAATTGTTTTACCTAATCTTATTCCTTTGATTTCCCATAAATATTTTAGAATAAATTTTTCTAAGGCTACAAAAATATCTTACTGTAATTTTGATAGGAACTGCATTAAACCTGCATATCAACTTTGGGATAAATGTCATCTTTACTATGGTTGAGTCTTTTAATCCATGAATATCTATACATTTATTTAGATCCTCTTTGGGTTCTTTCATCAAGGTTTAGTAGGTTTTTACAATACAAGACCTACATATATTTTATTATATTTACATTTAAATATTTCATTTTTTGAATGATTATGAATGATATCGTATTCAAATTTTTTCCCATGTACATAGAAATATAATTAGTTCTTTAATATTAACATTGTATCTTGTGATCTTGATAAATTGACTTATTGGGTCAAGGAGTTTTTGTAGATTTCTTAGGTTTTCTATGTATACCTTTATATCATCTTCATATAGGGTCATTTTTATTTCTTTTCTGATCTGTATGAATTTTATTTCATTTTCTTGCCTCATTACACTGGCTAGAAGTTCCTATGTGAATAGCAATTGTGGGTGTGGGCATCTTTGCCTTGTTTCTGATGTCAGGAGGGAAATATTCAGCATTGTATAATTACATATGATGTTAGCTGTAAGGTTTTGTAGGTGCTTTTTATCAATTTAAGTAAGTTCTTCTCTATTCCTAGGTTTCTGAGAGTTTTTATCATATATTGGTGTTGAATTTTTAAAAATGCTTTTTCTGCATCAATTGATATGATCAGGTAACTTTTCCTCACAAGCCTATTAATGTGGTGTGTTACACTGTTTGATTTTCTAACACTGAACCAGCCTTGCACTCATGGAATAAGCACCACTTGGTCATGTTGTGTAATTCTTTTTTTTCGCATGGGCAGGCACCAGGAATCGAACCTGGGTCTCTCGCATGGCAGGCAAGAATTCTGCCACTGAGCCAACATTGCACTGCCCTGTGTAATTCTTTTTATATATAGGTAATTCTATTTGCTAATACTGTGTTAAGAATTTTTGTGTTTAAGTTCATAAGAGATATCCAAATACTTGTTTCAATAAAATGAGTTCTATTTCTTTATTAGTTACATGGCTATTTAAATTATTTCTTATGGTGAGTTTTGGTAGTTTATACTTTTCAAGGAATCAGTTCATTTTATTTAAGTTGTAAATATATTTGTGTAGAGTACAATTTAACAAGGAGCTATAAAGGAAATTTCAAAGAATGGTATGGGATACAGTTCCACAATTCCAGGTATTTCCTCCTAGCTATTCCAATACAATAGAGACTAAAAATACATATCTATATAACAATTCAGTAATCATACTCATTAGTTAAATCCTATCTTCTCTGTTACAACTCCTTCTTTTCTTTTTATCCTTCTCCCACTCTTTAGGGATATTTGGGCAATGGACATTCTAACTTTTTCCTGTTGGAAAGGGATGTTGACATTATGGAGTAGGGGCTGCAAGTGGTTGATGTTCTTGGAGAGACTATCACCTCTGGGTTTCAGGACTTCTCTGGCCTAGGAACCATCTGAAGGTTTTAGTTTCTGAAAAATAAACCTATGGTGTGCCTGGGGGTTCTTTTATTGGGGGGGGGGGCGGGTGCATGGTCTGGGAATTATTGAACCTGGGTCTCCTGCTCCCGCATGGAAGGCAAGCATTCAACCACTGAACCACCGTGCACCCTGACCCTGGGTGTTCTTTGGGGTTAACAGGAATGATGTTGGTTGGGGTTTGGCAAACTGTGGCAATTAGCAATATCCAGCTGAAGCTTGCATAAGTATAGCCTTCAGAATAGCCTCTTGACTCTATTTGAACTCTCTTAGCCACTTGATACCTTATTTTATTAAATTTATTTTTCCCCTTTTGGTCAAGAAGGCACTATCAATCCCACAGTGCCAGGGCCAGGCTAATCCCTGGGGAGTTATGCCCCACACTGCCAAGGAGATTCACACCCCTGGACATTATGTCACACATAGTGGCAAGGGTAATGATTTTACCTGCAGAGCTGGACTTAGAAAGAGAGGGCACATCTGAGCAACAAAAGAGTTCTCTGGAAATAACTCTTAGGCATCATTATAGGTAGGCTTAGCTTTTCCATTATAGAAATAAGTTTCATAAGAGCAAGCTTCAAGATCAAGGGCTGGGCCTATTAATTTCAGAGTCCCTAGTGTTTGAGAGAGTAATGATTTTCTCTTTTTAATTTCAATTATTTCTGCTTTTATCTTTATTAATTCCTTCTTTCTGCTTGGTTTGGGTTTAGTTTAAGACTTTTCTTCTTTTCTAATTATACACAGTATTATAAATTTCTCTGTCAGCACTGATATAGCTGTGCCCATAAATTTTTATATATTTTGTATCTCATTCCTATTAATGCGTGTTTTCCCTTGAGCCCTCCTCTCTGATGCATGGATTATTTCAAACTGTATTGTACCTTTTTCACATATTTGGAGATTTTCATGCTATGTTATTGACTCCTAATTTGATTCTATTGTGATCAAGTTGCATATTTGGTACAATGCAATTCTTTTAAGCTTGTTGAGGTTTTCCTGAGGGCCTAAAATATTATCTATCTTTTTTTTTAAACATGGACAGGCACCGGAAATCGAACCCGGGTCCTCTGGCATCGCAGGCAAGCATTCCTGCCTGCTGAGCGACTGTGGCCCACCCAATATTATCTATCTTGATATATGTTCTGTGGGAGCTAGAAAAGGTTGTGCATTCTTCTGTTGTTGGGTGATGTGTTCCACAAATGTCAATTAGATCTTGTTTGCTGGTGGTGTTGGTGAGTTATTCTTTATCTTTGGTGACTTTCTCTCTAGGTAGTCCATCGATTATTGAGAGAAGTGTAGGGAAACCTTCAAGTATAATTGTCCACTTATTTCTTTCTTTCTTAATTCTATCAGTTTTGCTTCATATATTTTAGGCTCTTTGTTTGGAGTGTAGATATTTAAGACTGGTATGTCTTCTTGGTTGATTAATACTTTATAATTATGTTATAACCCTCTCAGTCATTGATAAATTTCTTTAGTTGACAGTCTTACATATCTGACATCAATATAGCCACCTTTACTTTCTTTTGCTTAATGTTGGCACGGTACATCTTTTCCATCCTTTTACTTTTAATCCACTGATATAATTTTATTTGAAGTGAGCTTCTTTTAGACAGAATATAATTGGGTGGTATATTTTTATGTGCTTTTCCAGTTTCTGTCTTTTGATTTCTATTTAAACTATGTCTGTTTTATGCAGTTATTGATATAAGGCCTAAATCATTTTATTTTTTTCCTCTCTTTGCTATCTGTTTTTCCCTGCCTTCCTATGAGATACTTAACATTTTTAGAGAGGTTGGTATATATACATATTATACATTTTATCAGAGTACTATGGGTGGCATTTTACCAGTTTGAGTGAAGTGTAGAAACTTCACTTTTATTTACTTGTCCCTATTTATAATTGTTTTAAATACTGTATCTATGTACATTGAGGATCACATAAGCCAGTTTTATAATTTATGCTTCAACCATCAAAAATAATTTGGAAACTGAAAAGGACAAGGTAAGTATATTGTATTTACCCATAACTTTGCTTTATGTTTGTTCTTTCTTTCTTTCTGATATTCCAAGATTACTTCTTTTATCCTTTTCTTTCTGTTTAGAGAATTTCCTTTAGCTATTTTTAAAGATAGGTCTGCTATTGACAGATTCTCTTGTTTTCCTTTATCTGAAAAATGCTTTGATTTCCTGCTCATTCCTGAAGGATGATTTTACTCAATATAGAATTCTGAATTGATCTTTCCTCTCAGCATTTGAAACATTGTATCACTTCCTTCTGTTCTTCATGATTTCTTTATGTGTACTCCACTCTCATTCAAATTGGTGTTAATAGGTTAACAGATTATTTCTTTCTGGATTCTTTCTTTAACTTTAGTTTTCCATTCAATAATAGTGTATCCTGAATTTCTCTTATTTATCCTGTGGTGGCTTTTCTTAGCTTCATTAATCTGTAAATTATGTTCTTTGCCACACTCTGGAACTGTTCAGCTATTAACATTCTGAATACTCTTTCAACACCACCAATTTTTCCCTCTCTTTCTGGGACTTCACTGACACAAATATTAGATATTTTGTTATAGTCCCACATGTCTATTAGGTTCTATTCATTTTCTTCCAGTCTACATTCTCTCCGTTGTTGAAATTAGGTAATTTCTATTATTCTGCCTTCAAGTTCACTTAGTCTCTCCTCTCTGTTCTCTCCACTCTGAAGTTGAGTCTATTTAACACATTTTTAATTTTGGTTTTGTTTAGTTCTAAAATTTCCATTTGAGTTTTCTTTATATTTTCTATTTATTTGCTAAGACTTCTTGATTTTTCATTTGTTTTAGATGTATTCATAGTTGCTCACTGAAGCATTTTTATGATGCCTGCTGTATAATCCTTGTCAGATAATTGTAATGTAACTTTTATCTTGGTGTTGGCATCTGTTTTAGTTTCCTAGGCTGCTCAAAGCAATACCATGAAATGGTTCAGCTTAAGTAATGAGAATTTATTAACTTACAGTTAGTATCTGGGGAAATGTCCAAATCAAGGAACATCAAGGCAATGCTTTTTTTCCCTGAAAACTGGCTTCTGACAATCCTTGGCTCTTCAGGCACCACATGGTGTGCCTGTTCTCTACCTTCACTTCCAGGTTTCATCAATTTTAGCTTTTCACTTCTTTCTCTCTCTCTCTCTCCATTCCATTTATAAAGAACCCAAGTCATAGGGTTAAGATCCATCCTGAATGAGGCAGGTCACACCTTAACTAAATTAGCTTAATCAGAAGAGACTTCTTACAATGGGTTTACACTCACAAGAATGGATTAGATTGAAGAACATGCTTTTCTTGATGACATTCAGCTTCAAACCAACAAAGTCCAACCTCTGGACTCACAAAACACATGTTCTTTCTGGATGCAAAATACATACCTTCTCTTACAACATCCCATATGCCTTAAGCTATTTCAATAACAAGTGGTTAGTACAATGTCCCATCAAAATTGATTATAGGTGCCATTTGTTGTGAGGCACTACTTCCCTCCATCTTCGGACCTGTGAAACCTAGAGAAAAAGTTATATACTTCCCATATACAAAAGAAGGGCAAGCATGGGATAAACATTTCTATTCTTGTAGGGAGAAATTGGAAAGAAAATGGGTCACAGGCTCCAAACAATTACAAAACCCTGCTGGGCATACTCCATTAGATTTTAAGGCCTGAGAGTCATCTATGGAATGGTGTTTTGTCCTCCGGGCCTGACAAGTGGCAGCCCCACCCCTTCCAAGTGCTTGTGCAGGTGCTATGTTCTCCCTGAACACTGGGATGATGGTTCCACTCTCTGAGAACACTAAAGTGATAGCCAGACTCTGCCCAATCCCAGGGAAATAGGCTCTAACTCTCTGAGAAGACTGGAGTAGTGGGCAGAGTCTCCCCCTCTGCAAACATTAGGGTGGTAGTACTCATCCTGAATGATGGAGTGGAAGGCCTGCTTTCTCCAAACACCAGGGCAGGTTCATCCTTTTCACACAAATGGATTGGCTTTCTCTTGGCCCAAGAAGATGTCTTTGCTCCACACCTCAGCTTCTGTGATTTGCCTTTGAAGTCATTTTTCCTTTAATCTGTCCCTTTTAGTCCAGGCTGGCAGTGGTTCTGGTCACACAGATCCCACACAAACAACTTGTCAGTTGTGCATTTAGTACACAGGGGTCCAAACTATCAGACAAAAGAACTTTCCACAATTCCTTTCTAGAGAACTACATTTCCAATCCTGAATTGTACTGAAATGGCTGGATCCAGGTTCAGTTAAAGCATCACATGGAGCACTGTTCACTTTCCAGAAGCTCAAAATTTTCCAAACCATCAATTCTGGTTTATTTGTGCCCAGGAGTTCAGTTCTCAGCTTATCCCTTTCCTCTTGCATTTTACTATAAGCAGCAAGGATAAACCATGCTGCACTTTTCCACTTAGCTTGGAAATTTCCTCAGCCAAATATCCAAGCTCATTGCTCTCAAATTCCTCCTTCCATCTGACATCAGAATTTTCCGAAGTTCTCTGCCACTGTAAAACAAAGATCCTCTTTCTTACAGTTTCCAACAATCTATTCATCACTTCTGTCCAATGTCATAGGAAGTACATTTAGCGTCCATATTTCTATCAACAGTTTCTTCAAAGCAATCTGGGCCATTTCTATCAAGCTCCTCATGATTCTTCCAGTCTCTACCCACTACCCAATTCCAAATCCATTTCTACATTTTGGTATTTGCAACAGCAGCACCCCACTCTCCTGGTACCAAAATTGGTATTAGTCAGTGTTCTGTAGGGAAACAGGACTGAAGGAGATAACGATAAATATTATGAGATTTTTATAAGAATTGTCCCACATGACTTTGGGCATGCACAAGTCCAAATTCTGTAGGGCAGACTGCAAGCTGGGAACTCTGATGAAAGTTGTCAATGATTTCCCCAAAGTTGTCTTAGTCAATGTTCTCTAATAAAACAGAACTGACAGGAGATATCTGTAAATACTAGGAGATTTTTATACGAATTGTCTCGTGTGACTATGGGGCTGCACAAGTCCAAATTCCATAGGGTAGGTTGCACACTGAGCATTCCAATGAAGGGTTGCAATTAATTTCCCAGGAGAAGCTGGCTGGCTGAAGTCGGGGTGGAAATTCTTTCTTCTGACTGCCAAAATGATCACTCCTTCTTTTAAAACCTTCAACTGTTTGGATGAGACTTCTCTCATTAGTAAAAGCAATCTCCTGGGTTGATTGTAGATGTGTTCTGCCATAGATACAATCAACTTACTGATGATTTAAGTCCATGGAATATCTTCACAGTAACAATAAGGGCAGTGCTTCCTTGACCAAACAACTGGGCACCATTGTCTGGCCAAGTTGACATATAAATTTAACCATCACAGCATCTGTTTATCTTTGTTCATTCAATCTTCCTGACTCGTGGCATTACAAGTAATTTTCTGTTACAACCTGGACATTTTGGGTATTTTCTTAGATTATTCTGTATCTTATTTAAAACTTGTTCTTTAGCATGCTTCCTCTTATACCACTTCAGTGGAAACAGGGGGGCACTGCCTTGTTACTGCCAGGTAGGGGTGCAAGTCCAGGTTCCTCAATTGAACTCCACTAACAACTGGGGTGTGAAGGGCTTCTTATTACTGCTCAGTGGGTGTTGGAGCTATGGATTCTCACTGGATCTTTTCTGATGCCACCCTGGCTGACACAGTGAGGTACAACACATTACTGCTCCCCACATGACCTCACTATCACCATTGGGCAGTGACTGTGTTATCACTAAGTGATGGTGAACGTCCTACCTCTTGTCTAGGCTTCCTCTGACACCTCCCCAGTGTCACTCACTAGATGGGTATGGAAGTCCAGGCTCCTCATGTGGTCTCTACGGAAACTGCAGGTATGCCTTCTTCTCTTCCCCAGTCAGAGTCTTCTTACGCTTATGTAGTAGAAAACATCCAGGGTTTTTAGTTGTCCTTAGTGGGAGGAAAAGGGAAATGTAAGCCCCCTCCATCTACCCAGAAGCACAAGTCTCCCGTACCATATATTTGTTTAATGAATATTATCTCTGTGTGAAGAAACTACTCTTTTCATCTGTTTATAATCGATAGCATTTTGTTCAATTAGGTTTTAAAGTTTGTTGAGAGTCAAGAATCTGGACACTATGAGTGATAGAAAAAAACCTTAGCCGAATTATTCTGTACAGAAACATAACAAGGAGTATAAGGATGGATGAGTGAATGGAAGAGAACTAGTTAAAATCAACAGAGACAGACACGCAAGAAAACCATTTGCTGGGAAAAGGATTTTTATGCAGATCAGAGACTATTATCTAGTTTTCTGCTTCTTTGTGGCTATGAGATGTAACTTTATCTCATGCGTCTGAAAAGCAAGCTTGGTTAGAGAAAAGAAATCACAGTGAAGTAAAATCAGTTTTTATAGGGGGTCAGAGAGGGCATTCTTAGTTAAGCTCAAACTCTTCGAGGATTAGAAGCATAAGGAACCCTAATGAGCTTCTTTCTGATAAATTCCAAGTAAGATAGTTAAAATATATTTTTATGCCAAGCCTCAGAGGGAAAAAAAAAAGCATACTGAAAAAATGGGACTTGTTTCCTTTTGCACTAGCAGTGATTTAAAAAACTATGGATTTATACGGGGTAATAAGATTCGGGTAAACTAAGAGTGATTAATAACAGCTGAAGTGTAGCTAGGAAATTTATATTTGTACTAGGTTTTTAAAAGTATATTCTTATTCACATTCATGGTTTCCAAAGACACTAACTGAGGTTTATTTTTGGTTGTGACACTGTCAAGTTCTATTAATGAAATGGTAGACACAAAATGATGTGCTTACACGCATGCAGTTTGAGATCTAGTGGGGAAAGATGTATAAATATCAAAGAATTATAAAAAATAAATGTAAGTTACTCATTTTGGAGGAGACATCAGGGAAGGCTTTTTTTTTTTTTGCATGGGCAGTCACTGGGAATTGAACCCAGGTCTCCGACATGGCAGGCAAAAACTGCCTGCTGAGCCACCGTGGCCCATCCAGGTAAGGCTTTTTTGAAGAAGTCCCACTTTCTTTGACCTTCAGAGGACTAAATGATGTTTAATGTGTCAATAGCAGGGGAAAAACTCTTCCAGGTAGAGAACAATATATAAAAATCCTCCTCAATTGGAGGGGTGAGTGACCTTAGAAAAGACTGGAGGAAAGACACAGTAGCTGGAACAAAAAGAGTGAAGGAAAACATGGTATGAGGTAAGGCCAAAGAGGTGGGGAGGGTCAAACTATTCAATGTCTATTAGTCCACATGTGATATTTGGCCCTTTCTTGTAACAGAAAGTAAACAAAAAATACAATGAATGAATTTAGGATGTGGGATAACATGACCCAGTATGTATTGAAAATTTTCACCATGGAAAAATTTACTGGAACATGGGCAGAACCAATGAAAGGCCATGAGGTTGTCCAAGGGAGACTAATAATACACATTAAGTATTTTAATAAATAATTTAATGAAAAAAGAATAGTTGATTGAATTATGTTCCAATTGATGTTCTTTTTCATATGCATCTAGGGAAATCTTAGTTTATTGATCCATCTGTCTGTAACCTGCAGCATAATTTCCACTCAGTTCCTTGGTCTTCTAAGAGTGTCTGGAAGTAAATAAACCCATTCTGAGGTGTGAACTGCATAAATCCAGGCCTACACAGCGATGGCAAATGCCACCAAGTTTTAATAAAAGTACAAAATTCCAAATCAAATATCACTTAGAGAGGATGGAGAGACACACATGATTTATTCTATTGTGTTTAAAGAGAACTGAAGGAGGGAAGTTTTCTTGAAAATTCTCTTTAGTTTATTTTCTAGAGATTCTTAGATTAAGGTAGCAAACACAAGAAGAATGAAATTATAGTTTTAGGAACTGCCAGATTAAATAGCTCTTTCAGAAAAGACTTGTGGTTTCTTTTGGATTGTAGTTAAATGCTAAAGCTATGATTTTCCATTTACTGTCCTTTGTCACTGTATATGTACCATATTTACCCCAAATGGATGCCATCAGCTCTTTGTCAGAAGAAGTCTTTCTACAGACTCATATTAACCACATTTCTCTTGCTAAAACACAGTATTCAAACTCTCTCTGTCACTCAGCTTTTGATATTGGCAATTTCCTTATACAGAACTCAGTTGTCAAATGATTGAAGGCCTGTGTAATTCAGCTCTAATGGATTGTATGAAGCAAGGGTGTTTTAAACTGCTCTAGTTAAAATACTTTTCCTCAAGCAGCCCACGTATCTGAAAGTGCACTCCAGGTGAGCTGGAGTAAGGCTGTGAACAATTTGACTTGCAGGTCGAACAGCAATTTAGGCTGTGTATGTTTTTCTCAGGCCAGCTCAGTCTTGACCTATCCTATATTAACTTCTTTAAGTACATTTTAAAAAGCTTAAATGTATTGCCTAAAGATCGCGCTGTTTCCCAGAGAGGTATGACTACACCTTCACTACAATACTATTTTAGAAGTAGCTTTTGTTAAATGCGTAGTTTACTGTTGCATTTTTCCCCCAAAGGGCCTTTCTTATTTCAAATAACATACATCTTGAATAAAGAAATATAACACTCTCTACTACCATTTTTTTCTTCCTCCAAAATGCTGATTGGTAGGAATCCAGTATGTCCACATGTCCTTCCTTTGCCACGCGAGTCTGCGTGAGGCTGCCTGTCTTGCTTATTAGAAAGGTGGAATGCTGGTGCTCTCCGGGCCCTGGGAGCTCTTCCTGAGTCTGTTAGCACAAGGTAGGTGTGCCCACACATTCATCACCCCGATGGCTATTTGAATTGTTTTAACTCTCCGGTGGTGAGCCCTCTCTCCAGCACTGATCAGTGCTTAGAACCCCCAAAGCTGCAAAAATCAGGAAATGATCAGGAAGTGAGAAGATATGGAATGTGCATCCAGATCTCAGATCAAAGGAAAACTAGACAAATTTCAGTCTCATGTGTATTTGTTATTTCCAAGGTTCTGTTAGAATTCCCTTTTTATATATAAAAAGGGAAGTGACCTGGAATAATGATGACCTGTAGTGAGGTATGAATTGCATGAATTTAGGGAATCATAGGATACTTCTGGGATCAGAATAACATTCTGTGTATTTATTTATTATGAACATATTTATTGAGTGTTTCCAGGCAACATAAAATAACTCACAGCAGTGCAGAATAAACATTCTTTGTTAAAGCCCATTATCCACTCTCCAGGATAGATCATATGTCAGTCACAAACAAGCTTCAATAATTAAAAATTATTGAAATAATACAATGAAACTTCTCCAGCCATAATGAGATGGACCTATACATCAGTCACAGATGGAAAACTGGAAAATTCACAAATGTGTGGAAATGAAACAACACGCTCTTTCACAATCAATGGGTCAAGGAATAAATCAAAAGAGTACTTAGTAAGCATCTTGAGGCTAATGAAAATGAAAATGCAACATACAAAACCTTATGGGATGCAGCAAAGGAAATGCTCAGAAGGAAATTTATAGGTCTAAATGCTTATATTAAAAATAACGGAAATATTTCAAATCAGGGCAATTACCCCACAACTGGAGGATCTAGAAAACAAAGAGCAAATTAAACACAAAGCGAGAAGGAGGAAGGAAATAACAAGATTAGAGCAAAGATAAATAGAGAATGAAAAATCATTATAGAGAATCAACCAAACCAAAAGTCGGTTCTTTGAAAAAATCAATAAAATCGACAAATCTTTAGCTAGACTGGAAAAGAAAAAAGAAAAAGGAGTCAAATAATTAAATCAGAAATGATATGGGGAACATTACTACTGATCCCACTGAAAAAAGAAAAGATTATAAAAAGATACTATGAACAAAACTGTATACCAACAAATTAGATAGCCTAGATGAAATGGACAAATTCCTAGAAACATAAAAACTATCTACATTGACTCAAGAAGAAATATAATATCTCAGCAGACCAATGACTAGTAAGAGGATTGAATCAGTAAATAAATACCTCCCAGCAAATGAAAGCCCATAATGAATGACTTTAAAGGTGAATTTTCCCCTTCTAAGAAAAATGAATGCCAATCCTGCTCAAACTCTTCCAATAAATTGAAGAGAAAGGAACACTCCCTAAATCATTATATGATGTCAACATCACCCTCATAACAAAGCCAGAAGACACTGCAAGAAAAGAGAAGTACAGACCAATATCCCTTATAAACACAGATGCAAAAATCCTCAATGAAATCATAGCAAACAAAATCCAATAGCACATTAAAATAATTATACTCCATGATGAAGTGGAATTTATTCCAGCTATGGAAGGGTGTTTCACCATAAGAAAATTAATTATTATGATACACCATATTCACAGAATGAAGGGTTAAAAAAAACATAGGATCACCTCAATTGATGCAGAAAAAGCATTTGACAAAATCCAGCACCATTTTTTTGGTATGCTTATGGCGGGGTCACATTTCATTCTTTTTCCGTGTGAGTATCCTGTTATTGCAGCACCATTTACTGAATTTTTTTGTTTTTTTGTTTTTATTGGTTTCTTTCTTTGTTTGGGAAATGCACGGGCTGGGAATTGAACCCAGGTTTCCTGCATGGGAGGTGAGAATTCCACCACTCAACTAACCTTGCAACGCCCCGCCCCCCCAACACTATTTTTGATGAAAACACTCAGAAAGCTAGGAATAGAAGGAAACTTCCTAAAAATGATAAGGTGCACATATGAAAATCCTACCACTAACATCATACTCAATGGTGTAAGACTGAAAACTTTCCCTCTAAGATCAGAAACAAACAAGGATGTCCATTGCAAACACTATTATTTAACATTGTACTGAAAATTCTAGTCAGAGCAACCAGATAAGAGAAATAAATAAAAGGCATCCAAATTGGAAAGGAAGAAGTAAAACCTTCCCTATTTGCATATGGCATGATCCTATACACATCCTATATCCTGAAATATCCACAACAATGCTACAAGAGCTAATAAATTAATTCACAAAGCAGCAGGGTATATGATCAACACCCAAAATTCAGAAGTGTTTGTCTAAACCAGTGATGAATAATCAGAAGAAGTCAAGAAAAAAACTCCATTTACAATAGCAACTAAAAGAATCAAATATCTAGAACTAAATCTAACAAAGGATGTGAAGGAACTGTACATGGAAAATTACAAAACAATGCTAAAAGAAATCAAAACAGCATGGAACTGCCACAGGGTCAGACATATAGACCAAAAGAATTGAATCGAGAGTTCGGATATAAGCCCTCATATCTATGGCCCACTGATCACTGAAAGGGTGCAAAGTCCATCCAACTGGGAAAGAATAATCTTTTCAATAAATGATACTGGGAAAACTGAAACTAATTCATGTCAGTGAGATAATACAATATTTGTCCTTTTATGTCTGCCTTATTTCACTCAACATGATGTCTTCAAGGTTCATCCATGTTGTTGCATATATCAGGACTTCATTCCTTTTTGTGGTTGAATAATATTCCATTGTGCATATATATATCACATTTTGTTTATCCACTCATTAGTTGATGGACATTTATTTGAGTTGTTGCTAAGTTTTGGCAATTGCGAATAATGGTGCTATGAACACTGATGTTCAAATATCTGTTCTAGTCCCTGCTTTCAATTCTTTCGAGTATATACATAGTAGTGGCATTGCTAGATCATATGGTAATTCTATACTTAGCTTTTTGAGAAACTACCACATTGTATTCCACAGCAGCTGTACCATTTTACATTGTCACCAGTAATTAATGTGTTCCTATTTCTCCACATCCTCTCCATTACCTGTAATATCCTGGTGTTTTAATAGTAGCCATTTTAGTGAAATGGTATCTTATTGTGATTTTGATATTGATTTCCCTAATACCTAATGATGCTGAGCATATTTTCATGTGTATTTTAGCCATTTGCATATCGTCTTTGGAGAAAGGTCTATTCAAGTCTTTTGCCCATTTTTAATCAGATTGCTTGTATCTTTGTTGTTGAGTTGTAGGATTTCTTAATATAATCTAAATATTAAATTTTTATTGGATATGTGGTCTCCAAATCTTTTCTCCCATTGAGTAGGTTGTCTTTTCACTGTCATGATAAAATCCTTTGATTAACAAAAGTTTGTAAATTTTGATTAGGTTCTATTTATCTACTTTTTCTTTTGCTTTTGGTGTAAAGCCTAAGAAACCATTGATTCACACAAGGTCCTGAAGATGATTCTCTATATTTTCTTCTAGGAGGTTTATAGTCCCGGTTCTTATAATTAGGTCTCGGATCCATTTTGAGGTAATTTTTGTATATGGTGTGAGATTAGAGCGTTTCTACATTCTTTGCATACAGATATCCAGGACTCTCAGCCCCAGTTGATGAAGAGGCTATTCTTTCCCTATTGAATGGATTTGGCAGCCTTGTCAGAATCAATGGCCATAGACTGGAGGGTCTATTTCTGAGCTGTCAATTTAGTTCCATTGGTCTCTCTCTCTCTCTCTCTCTCTCTCTCTCTCTATATATATATATATATATATATACATATATATATATATATATATATATATATGTATATATATATATATATATCTGGGCCAGTATCCTGTTGTTTGACCACTGTAGCTTTGTAATAAGATTTAAAGTCAGTAAGTATGAATCTCCAACTTTGTTCTCCTTTTTCAAGATGGTTTTGGCTATTCGGTTCCCCTTACCCTTCTAAAAAATTTGAAGATTGGCTTTTTCATTTCTCCAGAGTAGGCTGTTGGAATTTTGATTGGGATTGCATTGATCTGTTAATCTTTTGGGAAGAACTGACAACATAACAATATTTAGCTTTCAAATCCATACACATGGAATGTGTTTTCATGTATTTAGATTTTTTATTTCATTTAGCTAATTTTTATAGTTACATATAATAGATGCTGTTCTAGTTTGCTAGCTGCCAGAATGCAATATACCAAAAACTGAATGGCTTTTAAAAAGGGGAATTTAATAAGTTGCTAGTTTATAGTTTTAAGGCTGAGAAAATGTCCCAATTAAAGCAAGTCTATAGAAATGTCCAATCAAAGGCATCCAGGGAAAGATACTTTCAAGAAGGCCAATGAAGTTCAGGGTTTCTCTCTCAAGTGAGAAGGCACATGATGAACACGGTAAGGGCTTCCCTCTCAGCTGGGATGGGCATATGGTGAACACGGCATCTTCTGTTAGCTTTCTCTTCTAACTTCTGGTTTCAAGAAGCTCCCCAGGAGGCATTTTCCTTCTTCATCTCCAAAGGTCGCTGGCTCATGGACTCTCTGCTTCATGGTACTGCAGCATTCTCTGCTCTTTCCGAATCTCTCTCATTCTCTAAAATATTTCCTCTTTCATAGGACTTCAGAAACTGATCAAGACCCACCCAAATGGGTGGAGACACATCTCCCCTAATCTAGTTTAAAAACCACTCTTGATTGGGTTACGTCTTCAGGGAGATGATCTAATTACAGATTCAAACATATGGTATTGAATAGAGATTATTCTGCCTTTACGAAATGGGATTTTGATTAAAACATCGCTTTTCTAGGGTCCATACATCCTTTCAAACCAGCACAGAGGCATCATTGCTTAAATTTATTCCTAGATATTTGGTTCTTTTATTTGCTCTTGTAAATGGAAATTTTCTTGGTTTCTTCCTCATATTACTCATCACTAGTTTATAGGAACACTACTGATTTTGAGTGTTGACCTTGTACCCCGTCATTTCACTGAGTTTGTTTATTAGCTCTAGTAGCCTTACATAACTGTTCCTTCAATAGACATGTGGAATGTATGAGTATACAAACAATGAGTAATGGAAATGTCTTAATACACATTCTGCATTCTTACCCTAAATCTTAATTTTGTCTAAAGAAGGACCTTGCCATCTCCCTCCTCCCCTTATCATTTCCTTGTTGATTTTGGTGTACACTCTTGGTTATGGACCAATGAAGCCTCCACATTAAAGAAGAAATTAACCTGCTCAGCTTTACTACTACATAAAGTTCAGTGAGAGAAGCTATGCAGAGACAGATCTGTCCTCAGTAAAAAAATAACTTTCTAACAATTTATAGTGATTCAAATGGAATTGCCTAAATCTGGAAGCAGTGGCTTCCCTATCATGAGAGGGTTTTGCGAGGAAGGCTGACAGACAACCTGTATTGCATTGTTATTTAGAAGAAATGCAAACATCAGCATGGGTGGATTCCAGTGGGACCAACAACAACTCCTTTTAAAAAATGAATACAGCATTACCAAAAGAAAATTATGTAAAAAATAAATATATATTTCAAAGAGAAAATAAATAAAACATATTACAATCTTTTAATATCTGAGAAAAATCATATGACTATTTATTTATTTAATACTAACAAATGTGGTCAGTTAAATATTCACATTATGAGATTATAGAAGTACTTCAACAATGATTTAATGACATCACTTAATTGTTTTCATGGTATGTCCTCTTTTGGGATTGCCTTCAGAGTTAGTCTTATCAGTTTATGGCCACACTCTTTTGGGCAAATGTAAAAATGATGAAAACAAGAACAACAAACTGTAATTTGGGACATTCAGTATATTTTTACCAGATATAACTCAAAATATCATATTTATATTTGCAAATAGACAACTCCTTCTCTCTCAAAATGTGGACAGTGTTTCATCGTTCCAGGAAAGTCTAATGAAGGAATATAAGCATGAGACCAAGTTTAAAAGAAGACTTAAGTATTTTGAATACTGGCCAATGTTTCTATGATAACTTGGATGGAAAATACTCTTTCCAAGTCAGATTTTTATATGCCTATGGAAACTAGTCATTCGTATATTTCATAGTCATATTTTGTGCACATGCATGGGATGATACTCAAAAATGTTGATTTTTTTGCATCCCACTATATTTCACAATGGAAAATATTCTTCATGTCTTCTTACATGACATCAGTTTGTTAATAGAGATGTTGGTCAGTGTGGTAGGAAGAAGACCGCCCGAAGATGCCCACATCCAAATCCCTAGGCTCTGTGAACATGTTAGATTACATGCCAAAGGGGAATTAAATTTGCGGATGGAATTGAGGTTGCTAAATCAACTGATCTTGATATGGGGATTTTCTACGAGGCAGTACGGGTTTGCTGAATGCACTCAAAAGGGTCTTTATAAGTGGAAGAGTGAAGTACAAGAAGAGAAGGCAGTACGGGAAGGCCTCAGTCCAATGTTGCTGGCTTTGAAGATGGAAGAAGGGAGCCATGTAATAAGAAAGGTAGAAAGTTGGAAAAGTTAAGGTAACAGATTCTTCCCTAGAGTTTTCATAAAGGATGTAGCCAGGCTGATACCTTGATTTGAGCCCAATGAGGCTCACTTCATATTTCTGACCTCCAGAGCTATAAGTTAATAAATTTGCATTGTTTCAAGCCACTGAATTTATGTTAATTTGTTACAACAGCAATAGGGAACTAAAACAGTCAGTTAGCTGGTATTTTGGAGTCACTATCCTCCTGAAATGATTTGAATGATGATTATGATTTTTTTTATAATACTTTTAATATTTTCTAATAAATGAGTATCTTCCTTAGCATTGTGCATACTTAATTATAGTTTATGAAAATATGACAACCCTTGGAAAAGACCTCTATATCACCCTTCAAGTAAAAAGAATTTTGTAAGGAAAGCTTTTTTTAACTATGAAAAAAATGTGTCTGATGCACACAGATCTCCCAGATTTCTATGTTCATTGTTTAGTTGTCTACCTAATCTGCAATTTCTAAGACAAAACAGCGTCCATAATAGTTCTGAATATCAGATGAGGGATGATATGCAGTGACTCTCTAAGAACTGAGAGTTTCTAATTAAGAAAAATGCTGCCCTGAGCCTGAGCTGTAATTATGAAAAAATGCACACTGTGGAGGAACAATCCTTTTACTACAGTAATTAGTTAGTTATGGGTAGATCTTGCTTAATAGCTATAACTTATCTCAAAAAGTTTAATTTATTCTTCTCCCTAATTACTATGTCAAATAGTAAATAGTTTGTACAATCATTAGAGATTTTGAGCCAAATTAATAATGAACTCGACCCTCTCTTTTGTGAATTTAGTCCTTGTCTTTACAATGAAGGTAAATCTAAATATAAAATAATTCATTCAGAATTTCTTTTTCAACTCAGAATTTGAGAAAAATTAAGAAGTGAAGTGTTGGGGATTGAATCATGTCCCCCACCAAGGCATGTTCAGTGGTAAACCCTGCTCCTGTGGGTGTGACCCTATTTGTAAATAGGACCTTTGAAGATGTTATAAGCTAAGGTGTGCCCAAACTGAATGAGGTTGAGCCTTAATCCATGTGGCTGGTGTCCTTATAAGCAAAGGAAATTGGACAAAGAGAAAAAGCCACAGGGAAAAGCCAGGAGCTGGAAGTCAACACAACCTGGAAGAGAAAGGAAAAGATACTCTATTGTACATTGCAATGTGATGAAAAAGCCAAGGAAAACCATAAGACTTTCATCCAGCCAGAAGATACATACCCCAGGGAGGAAGCAAGCCTTCTACCCTCTGGAGCCATGAGCCAATACATTCCTTTTGTTAAATCAACCCATTTGGTATTTGTTTTATGTATGTATTTGTCTTAGCAGCTGGAAAACTAAAGCAGGTAATAAAGAGACAATGGGGATGCATTGTGAGCATAAGAATTTTCCCTTGAAAATGAGGCACTCTTGAGGGTGGAATAAAGACTTATATTGAGAAATAAACACAGAGCCTACAATCAGAAAACCAGGTTTAAAATCCCAGACCTGCCCATATAATTTTATAGCCTTGGGCAAACCACATAACCTCCTTGCAGTTTTCTCATCTCTAAAATGGAAATAATAAAACACACCATAGACAGCTCAGATGGTTTTGCTGAGGATAAAATATGGAGGATAAACCCACTTCATAAATTGTAGAGTAATAAATAAATACACAATCTCCTTGTAATACTTTCTTGATTTTTTCAGATATCCTCAAGACAAGGGAAGAACAGAATGAAAATATTTTTGAATGCTTTCTGTAATACAAATGTAAGCTCGTTGATTCTTGTTCAGGGAGGCAAAAATGGCATATTTCTATTTTCTGAAGATATACTGGTGCAGCCAGTTGTCCAACCTGATTCCTTACTCCAAAGTGCAATACATAGGCTATACAGGCATGCACAACACTACCTGTTCATTGTTTCCCTATCACTGCACATTTTATAGGACCCATGACAGGAAATATTCTCATACTAGCTAAACAAAAGAAGTGATGATATGGGGAATGACATCAAAAGAATGGTGCAAACTGTCTTCAGATATGACTGGACCCAGGGGTTTGGATTATGTCATTAAGACCAACTCTTCTGTTCTCCACCTCTCTTATTTTCTCTTTGCCTGATGTATTCCTAGACCAGCATTTCTGATGTAAAAGATGCTGTTGTAAACACACACTATTGTTAGAGTTAGCAATTCTAGACACAAAAGACCCCTTTCCCAATATTGGCAGAGCATGTCCTGGAGAATAATCTGATTGTCTTGATGGATCACTTGCCCAACCCTGACCCACACTCTATATGTGTGCGTGTTTGTGTCTGTGTGTGTTTGTGTGTGTGTATAGGTGAGAGGATGTTCCCATAGGTCAAACTGAATCACATATACAATCCTAAAACTTCAAAGGTAGGGCACGATGATTGAAGACTTTGCAATGTGGGATTGAGGCATTTTCTAAAAGAAAATGAAGGGACAAACTGTAACAAATATCAAATACGTACAGTAGCCATGCTGTTCACCTTTTTTCCCCCTTTGGATCAGTAACAAAAGAATTTTAGGAAACCTAGGTTGTTGATAAGAAGTGGTACTTCTTTGCAGAATATGGTGGGAGTGACTGTAAGATTGATTTGGGAATGAGTGAAAACACTAGAAGACTTGTTTTTGAATCCTCTTTTGTCCTGTGGGGAGTGGGTGCACATATGCATCCATGTATGTGGATGCACAGTGACTTACCCCGAGGAAATAGAAACAAAAGCGCAGGTGTTTAGAGCTTGGACTTTAGAATCAGTTTGGCTAAGCTCAAATTCTGACCTTCAATTTAGGAGCTGGATAATCTTGAACAAATGACACCAGCACTCTAAGCCCTAGTTCCCTAACTGTTAATATGCAGATAATAAGTGCACTTACTTTGGAGGATTTGTGTAAGGATTAAATGAATTAATCCATGTAAAGGATGTAGGACAAGGCTAGGCACATAGTAAGCAGCAGTTATTGCACATATAATTTTAATGACATGCTTTGGAATTACTGGAGGGCAAATACAGTCACTTCAAATGACAGCATGCTTCTGAGACTCAAGAAGCAAATCTCCTTCTTTCTTTGGACCTCTCTGTTGTCCTAAAGTCATTGTTACTAGAAGGACTTGGTAATTCTCTGCTAATTAGAAATGGCACACTACGGATAAAGCACAGTAGAGAAACAGAGTGGGAAGGAGAGAAAGAGGGAGAAAGAGAGGGAGGGGAGGAACAGGGAGAGGGAGACTTTCCTTCTAAATTTAGGTTTATAAAGCCCAAGGGAAGAGAAGAGCTATAAGCTGCAGTCAGGGGATATGCCCTCTCAGAGTGTCTATAGTTCTGCTCCTGTCTGTAATATTTCAACCTGAGCATATTTACTTTCCTCCTGTTTCATGCCCTGATTTGCTTAGTGAGGCAGAGCCACTGTGTCCCATCACTTAAAACAGGCTCCGAATTCCCAGCTGTGAGTTTCTGATGATGCCTTGTTCCAATGGGATACATTTCAATTTCACAATGTCAGTTATCATCAGCTCAGATGTCCTCGTGACATGATAGGACTTGAAGATATGCAAATAGCCTTTACCAGAGACTTCTGATTAGATAGAGGTGTTGGGGTGGGGAGATGCACCCTAATTAGTTCTGAAATAATTAGGAGAAATCATACTTGATTTTACGCTATAAATTTGCTTCTGGAAGCTCAGGACCAACATTTCCTGACATAGGACTTCTGAGAGGCAGGCTGCCATTTTTTCTTTCCCTGAAAGACAATTCATCTCTCCCTTCTCAGCTTCTTCAAATCACTTCTCCTTTTACATTCATGCTTTGCAGACAGCCAGTGGCCTTGCCTGGCATTGTAAATGTACCAAGAACCAGGCTGAGAGCAAATGCTGCCTTGTTCAAAAGTCAAAATCAAATCTCAGCACAAACACATCAATCTGGGGAAATGGGAAATCACTGGAAAATGTCACAAGAATAGGCATTATGGTGAAAGGGAACTTGTCAATTAGTGGGGAAGTGACAATGATGACACCTTGCTTGTTGTATAGAGAGGGCTGAATTAAAGGAAGATACCCAAAGAGTTATGATTATGAGTATGTTAAGCCAGATATCCATATTTATACACTTTCACCTGTCAATCTCTTTGTGGCTATTTTATGTTAGTGAATTTTACTTTGATTAACAATTGTTCAAACTTCATATTCTTGAATCTGATAGGATTTGTGTTAAGCCACACCTCCAGACTGTCAGTAAACAACACTGGAACTGTGAAATCCAGGCAATATTCCAAAGGAAGATCTGCCTGCCTGAAGTTTGTGGCTCTGATGTTTTTATCTCTATGTGCTGTTTGCCTGAATCTCTTCCATTGTTCTGACTAGTGTATGAATTTAGGAAGGAAGCACACCCCTCCAGTGTCGGAGTAAAAGTTGCTCCCCTTAGTTTGTAGATCTAGATGAGTCTTCTGCTTAAATATTGAAATGGCAACCAGCTCCTGTGCTGCGATTCCAGAGGGTGGGTATCAAATGTTTTTTTGGTACAGACATCTATTCAAGTAGGATAGAATTTCTCACAATGCAGTGTTCAATTCTTGAGTTATTTAAAAGGTGGGTGGAGGTTGTGCCATCTGTTTTAGAACTGGGGACTGTCTATTTAGCTGGATCGACAAGGCCACATTGTATGCCTTAATGTCAAGTGATTGAACTTACTAACTCTGTCTGCATTTACCAGGCGCTATACAGATTGCATTCTGTTTCCTGAACCTATGAATTGCTATGTTCAAAAAAATTTGTATTGCCTTGTAGCCCTTAATGGGGGTGGAAGGTAGAGCCATTCAAAATCCAACCTAAAAACCTAACCTGGTAAAAGTATTCACAGTGTAAATGTAACGATGGCTCTCTGAAGTCTGAGGGGATAAGAATGATTCAGGCATATTCTAGTATTAGGTAAAAGACAAATTTAATGTTTTATTTAGTCAACATCAACAACCAGAAAATAATTTTAAGACTAAATCACAGCTCTCTATTATCCCACTAGGAAATGAACTGGGAAAACTATTCAAATACCTAGATTTGACGGTTATTCATTATGATGTTCAACCAGTATAGTAAGCTGACATTCTTAACAATTCCAGTGCGATCATTTCAATAGAAATCCTTAGCAACCCTGGACAATGACATTTGTTTAGAGCCACAAACCAATAAGGATTGCTTACTTGTGTTCTTGAGATCAACGTAAATTGATCCCTTCTCTCAAGTTAGTTTACTGGTTAACAATATCTTTCTCATGCCCCAACTTTATTCACTTGAAGTTGTGAGAGGATTGTGCCAGGAAAGGGTCTTCAACTAAATTAAATGTAGAATTTCACTTGCACTTGGGGCTGATGGGGTAGCAGGGAGAAGAAATAGAGGAGTTGTGTCAATGGACAGGATAGGTAAGTGGGAAAGGACTAAGCATGGCATGACTTGAGCACCAGATCTGCTGGAGTGAACTATAGGCATTTGCATGGGTCTGCATTGCATTCCTGGCCTGGCCTGTGAGGTACACAATATTAATTGGGAACAGTTGCTAATAAACAAAATGAAGCTTGAGATTTTTAAAATAATTAAAAGGGAAATTGTACCAAACCAGTCAGAGCATGAAGGCAGGAAGAAAAGGGAGCAGGGAATTTACCTCCGTATAAAATTACAGCTTAAGTATCCCCAATTCACATTTTGGGTGTAAGGAGGTGTGCTGGTTAGAAAGTATTATGTTCCCCCAAAAAGCCATGTTTTAATCCTGATCCAATCTTTAATCTTGCAGAGTCAGCTGTTTTTTTAATCCTAATTCAATACTATAGGTTGATAATTTTTTTTTTATTTTTACATGTGCAGGCACCGGGAATCGAACTCAGGTCTCCTAGAATGGCAGAGAAGGACTCTGCTGCTAAGCCACCGTGGCCTGCCCTAGGTTGATAACTTTTGATTAGATTATCTCCACAGAGATGTGACGCACCCAATTGTGGGTGTGACCTTTGATTAGATGGAGGTATGACTTTACCTATTCCAGCTGGGTCCTGATTAGTTTACTGGAATACTTTAAAAGAGGAAACATTTTGGAAAGAACCAGAAACTTCAGAGCCAACAGAGAGAGAGCCTACAGATAAGACAGAATTGACTGAAACATCAGAGCAGAGCTGACACAGATACTGGCACTTGGAGAACAGATACACAGATGTTTGGGGATGCTTGGAGCCCAGCCGAGGTTGCCATGAGATGTTAAGCAAGCCAGAACCTGGAGAGAGCCAAGGGAAGCCAGGAGATGAAAGCTAGCTCCAGAGAAGCAAAGTGAGGAACCCCCACACAGACAGAGACTGAAAGCAATGGAGCCCAGGAGCAAGGGACCAGCGGATGCCAACCACATAACTACCCTGCTGACAGAGGTGTTCCAAACCAATCAGCCTTTCTTGAGTGAAGGTAACCTCGTATTGGTGCCTTCCTGTGGACACCTTCACTTCCTTAGAACTATAAACTTGTAACTTATTAAATTCCCTTTTTAAAAGCCATTGTAGTCTGGTATATCACATCTGGCAGCTTAGAAACTTAACCCAGGAGGGCTACAGTTATGAAACAAAGAAATAAAGGTTTCTTGTGGTTGCTGATAGTTGCATCACAGTAGGACTGATCCGTTGGAGTCTCTAAATGATGCCTAATCAAATGATAACGGGCACACACAGCAAGCTGCATCCTGAGCAGCGTGCTTTAATTTTCTTCTCGTTTAGTTTGTTTTGTTTCTGGAATTGGCATTTTAAGTTTTCCAAACAAAGGAAATATTTCAAACGCAATGTTTCTGTGTGAGGTAATATCTTTGGTTCCTGGCCAAAGTGCCTCCATAACAAATTTTGTTTTCCATCAGTTAACCAAAAAGTAGCCAAAGGAACCTTGCAACAGGCACCCAAGGTGGCAGGACAACAGTTTACATCATTTGAATTGTCAGAGACTACAGTGAGGATTCTCTAGAGCTGTGAGTGAAACACATTGTTTTTGGGCTAATGTGTTCCGAGCAACCACCATTGGTCCTACAGACATACTCTCTTCCATTAGTAAAATGGCTTTAAGAAATGAGAGCACCAACATTTTGGCAGCCTGTTGTAAGTTTACACAAACTTTCCAAAGTTCTATTGTCTGCGTTACACATTAATTATTATAAGGTTTTAAAAACTACATACATCACTAGTCCATTATCTTCTATCAATTTTGCTTTGACCCAGAAAATAGAGAGTTATGGGAATTGCAAAGTAGAAAGGATACTGGGGTAAGGGGAAAATGCAAACATATAACACAGACTACAACTTGGTGCCTATTCCAATATTATTTGTTGAAATTTTTGGCAAATGCATACTCTGCCTTTTGTTTAATCCCCATTTTAAAAGCACATTGAGACATTCGGTTAGGTTTTTCACACTGGCAAAGTAACAAAATTACTCTCATATTCTGGCAGGAAGATCAGTTAGATGGCTATACATTTTACAGTAGAACTGAAGATGGTAGGAATAACTTTCTTTGTGCCTTCTCACTTGTTGGTAGTCCTTTGTTGCTAATGGGGAACATGAAAGTAGCACTTTAACAGGGTGTCAAGACTGGGTTCATTGCATGAGATGTGAAGTAGATAACTACCGATCAAAAGAAGCGTCTTCTACCTTAAAAGCATTTCTTTGCTAACATTTCAGTTCTTTATGACACCACCAATTACCATTCACAGAACCCCCTTCCCTGTTGACTGGGTCCAGGCAAATGGGGCCAGTGTAGGGCACAGAGGCCAAGCCCTCTCACTGACTGTCGGGTCATGTGGAGCTGGTAAGTATATCCTAGAAAGTCAGGTCTTAAAAGAGTAACTGTATAAAGTCTCCCAAACAGGGCTTGTTGTTTTTGTTTGCCTTGATTTTTCTACATCAAATATGTTTGACATTCAACTGGGCTCTTTCATTCTAGAAAGTCATATATTTAGTTCGAGAAAATAATTTTCTTGTATTGTTTTTTAAATAATTGTTTTCCTTCCATTTTATCTTTCTTCCTTCTCCTCCTCCTCTTCTCCGTCTCTCTCTCTCTCTCTGTCTCCCCCTCTCTCCTGGAACTGTTCCTATTAGTTGTATATTCAAATTTCTCAAAAATCATGCTAATTACTTAATCTCTTTGGTTCACTTTTCTTTTTTATATTACTTTCTGTCCATCTTCTGAGATATTTCCTCAACTATATGTCCCAATATTTTTTATCTTATTTCTTATATGATGTTTTAAAACTTTCTAAGTTTTCATTCCCCTCCTCTGAATGTCCCATCCTTGTAACATTCTGTTTAGTTGTGTTTAGGGGATGAAAACTTGAGTAAGTTAAGGATACTAATTATACTTTATGTTTTGTCTTGCCCTCTCCATTGTATCCGTTTTCTAAAACAATTATTTCCTTTTTGGTTCATTTCCAGTTCTTTCAGGTTTTACATTGTTACTTATTTATAGTTATATTTAAAACTGATGGGAAATTCTGTATCCATGAGTAGGCCTTATAGACTGCTGGGCCTGACCAAAGTTAGATCAGTAATGGAAATAATCACAGCTCTGTTGGACCCTTGATTGTCAATATCTTTGTAAGTCTTTTGGGGTGGGGGATGCACATACATTTCCCCCAAATCGAATCCTCCTTTATTTTGCCTAGGTGGTAAAAACAACCTGTCCAGTTTGGGGCAGCTGAGTGGGGTCTCAGCAGGGATAGATGCTTGAGGTCTCAACATTTTGGATACTGACCTTTACCTCATGCACCTGTTTTAATAGGGTTATCATAGCCCTGATTTTCTCTAATTTAGTCTTACTAGAAAATAAATGGCTGATTATCTGTCGACATGAGGATGTAAAATCTATCTATAGGAACCTGGAGGACACAGGAGGCATGTTTCATTGCTTCTAGTACAGACTGTCAGCTATTAATACTATTTTTAGCCTCACCCTACGTGACTTGCCATCAGCAATGACCAGTTCCTCCAAAGCCTGAGCCTTTTTTACTGGCTACCCCTTAGCCACTCCCCCTTCAGGCTGAGTCTCGACTTTTTCCAGTCAGCTATATCTAAAATAATTTATCTATCTTTTTTCCAACTTCCAAAATTTTGTGGAGATTATGTTTATTGTTGTTTATGCTTACATTCTATATGCCCATGTGGTTTTTCCTTTTTTATTTATTTTGTCTAATTTTGGTAAAGTGCTGGAGGACACAATGGCAAAGACATCAAGTTAATCTTTCATATTTAAAGGAAAGTTTGAATAATATTTAAATATCCTATCTCAATGCCTTTTGCATGTTTCATAACAAGAAATAAAAAAAAAGAATGCGGGGGTTATTTTTATATAATTTTATTATTAGAGAAGTTGTAGGTTTACAGAAAAATCTTGCAAAAAATACAGAGTCCCCATATACACACACCCCTGACCCCATTATTAACACTTACTCTTAGTCTAGTTCCTTTGTTATAGTTGAAGAAAGAAAATTATTATAATTGTACTACTAGCAATAATTCATAGTTTACTTTAGTGTTCACTGTTTGGGTTGTACAGTCATATGGGGTTTTAAATTTTTTTATTCAAATAACATATACAACCTAAAATTTCACCTTTTAACTACATTCAAATATATAACTCAGTGGTGTTAAGTGCATTAACAATGTTGTGCTACCATCACTACCTTCAATTATTAAGACTTTCTAATCACCCCAAACAGAAATTCTCTACGTTTGCTCCACCCCCTGCTAACCTGTACTCTAGTTTCTGACTCTGAACTTGCTTATTCTAATTATTTCATATCAGTGAGCAATTACGATAATTATCCTTTTGTTTCTGGCTTATTTTATTCAACATGATGTTTTCTAGGTTCGAGTATATTGTCACATGTATCAAAAATTCATTCAAAAATTCATTCCTTTTTATGGCTACATAATTCCTTGTATGTATATACCCCATTTTATTTATGTAACTCATCTGTTGATGGACACTGAGGTTGCTTCCATCTTTTGGCAACTGTGAATAATGCCACTATGAACACCAGTATGCAAATATCTGTTTGAGACCCTGCTTTCAATTTGAGGTAGAGGGGGGAGTAGGTATATACCTAGAAGTGGGATTGCAGGTCATACGGTAGTTACATACTTAACTTTCTGAGGAACTGCCAAAATGTCTCACAGATGCCTCAACAGTGCCAAGTGTATAGTAAATGCTTAAGAAATATTTGTGAAATGAATATATAAATGAATGCACTTACTTGGAAAATTCTGTTTGCTAATAGGTCCTCGATTTTTGATGATTCCCCATTACCTATAAGACAAAGGTCACTGTATTATGTTCAATATTGCTTCTTGTGGTGAACCTCTTTTAAAATTCTGTCTCCTTAAAATAGTTCTGCAGCGTGAAGTAGTTGTTTCTTTAATTAGACATAAATAGTTGAACTGGATACTAGGGTGAAGCTGTTGAGGGAAGAAGCAAAATATAAGCCATTTAAAGTAAGAAGAGGAGGGGTTAGGTAATGCAGACAAGTATAAAGTGAAACTTCTCTTTCTGACTATATAGCGGTTTCATGGTCTGTCTTTTAAGTTGCACGAGTTTGTCAGGTTTGAAGAGAATTACTGAAAAGCACTTATGGGAGAGAACTTTTGCCTGATCAGGGTCAATTTGCACGTGGACATCAGTGGGCTGGAAATGGGGGGCGGCTGCTCAAAGAAACATCGACGCAGTGTAACTAATCTTCTACAGTGGGATACTGAAGTGCCAAGGACCCTGGTTTTCAATGGGGTTGTTGAGTATGGCCCCTTCACATACCTGGGGCTATTAGTAGGGCTACATAGTCAAAAGAAGGAACATCCGTCCTGAGATTAGACATTTCTCAATGAACTTGGCAGGGGAAGTGAAGTAAAAGTTTATAATACTGTGGTCACTCTATGGTAGGTGAAGAAAACATATAAATGCTGCCTGTGTTGGGCTCCCAAGAGCAGGAGTAGTTCTACAGAACATCGTCCTATATACTTCAACTCAGCTGAGAGAGACCTAAAGACATGGGATTCCATTCTTGTTCCAGGAAACTTCCTCAGTGTCATGACTGTGGGTTCCTGGTGCTAATTACTAGTGGTGTTAATCATGTGTCACTGGATGAGGAAGCTGAAGCACCATTTTAGTTTGGATTCCCAGAAACAGACCTGAGAAAGAATTCAAGTGCAAAGAGTTATATTTGAGGAGGGGGGAAATCCCAGGAAAACAGTTTGGAGAAGAAAGACGGGAAAGGAAGACTGCCAACAAAAGGTGCAATAAGAAGCAGGTTACCCCTATGGAGAGGTTACTGGAGCTCACTTCTCCTGGGGAACACTGGGGCAGTATATTGCTTGCAACTCGGAGTTACCCCTTCTCAGTAGCATGGAGCTGAGCTGTCAAACACCAACTCCCATGTGCTAACGGTTGATGGCTGCTTCCTGGGGCATTCATCCTCTGGCTTTTGCAGCTGGTCTTGAGTGGGCAGGGTGGGTTCTGGGTTTCAAGAAGGTCCTCAGACACTTGGAAGTCTCAGAGCTGCCACCATGGTAGTAAGGCACCAGGGGATGGTGGGTGGGACACCGACAGAGTCTGCTACAAACAGCAAGGTCGGGTTTCAGCAGAAGTCCATATGCCAGTGGCTGGTATTTCAGAGGGTCTGAGACTGGATGGATCAACAGCTCTTCTTAGTAAAGCAGCTCTGAGAGGTTTTGGCTGAAGGACTTGAGTGAGGACAGCTCTTAGTGGGTGGCTGAGGGACCACACCAACCTGTCCTTGGGGCTGAGGTTATCCAACCAGAATTGGAATTTTCTCTGTCTTTTCTTTCTACCACAGGAAACTTGGTTATAAAACATACTTGGGAAGTGTTTTTCAGGTCTTTGCATGGAAAGTAAGACACATATTCAAGAGTTAAAATTAGGTGTGATTTACAAAGAGCTATGCTACAACAAGGGAGGAGGGGAGGAGCTCAGAAGCCAGTAGCTGGATGACCACCACACATCACGTTCTTAATGTATCAGGATTAAAATAAATCATAGAAAAACCAAATACCCCATCCAAAAACTGCCTTGTCGTGAGCAGCAAAGTACAGGTATCAGGTCTACAGACTCAATGAGAAAGTGGTATATGAATCAGCAGGTGAAAAGGTGAACAAGGTGCTGGGAGGATTTCTTTGCAAAATTTTACACTGTCTATTCAGTACAACCTTAAACATCTTTAATTCCATTGAGATGTTTACTTTCCTTCCACAGCTCCCAACAGACAGCACAATCTTATCAGGTATGAGCTCTTTCCTCAGCAAGTTTCTTTAGAAGCCTGGCAGAGCCCCTCCTTGGCAACTCCAGTGGTCTCCTCTCAGGGATGGCTGTGGCTTAGGAAATCTCAGAGACGGTAGTTGGTGGCATTCAGATAAACATGAATACCAAGGCAGGCCTAAACCAATGCGAACCAGTTAACAAAATACCCTAAAAGAGGGGATTGGGGACTCATGGTTCTTGGAATTGAAGGGGGTTCTGGAGCTTGTTATCAAGGACTTTATTAGCAATATTTATCAACCAGTATGGTGCAGGACTCACCAATCCATAGAGCTGGAGCAGCTGGGTGAGGCACTGACTCTACAGTTACTGGGTTCTGGGGGATTTTACGGATTCTGTGGAAGGGACCAGGGACACAGGGGCAGTGAAGGGAACTTCCAGAACACTAGGGTAGCCATGAAGAGCCTCAGTTTATCAACTAATATGGCATGCACCAGTGTGAACTATTGTTTCTGAATCAGCTATTTTCCCTTGATTCTCCAAACTCCAGGTCACAAGCAAATTACATAGCACCTTTGTGTGCATTCGGGAACGTATTCTCTGTTGTCAGGCTGGGTGAACAGACCATGGGTTTCATTATGAGAATTATAAAAAATTATAATTTTGCATAAACTCCAGCCAGAGGAGTTTATGCAAAAATTGGAAGTGACCCTCTAGGGAGAGGAATTCGAAAAAAAATGGCTCCTCAGAATGAAAAGGAATTGTCCCTAGGAGAATGAACTAGAACCCCCTATCCCCCATGAAAACTATTTTCCCTCCTTGTGAGCAGAAGACTTAGACCAAGGTGGCCCCACTGGCACACACAGCACCAGGGGTTGTAGACTTGTGGGGAGAATATAAGTCCGATGCATGGCTGGGTAATTTCATGCAGTGCACAAACAGCACGACTGTCTAAGTTAGCCCTGCCAAACTCCATCCTCCAAACTCATATCCTTTCCCTTCTTCCTTGAGCACCAAACCCCACCCCAGTTAAATATGTTAAAAATTTAGAGCCTCCACTCAATAAAATTGGTTTGGCTTATCTTTTTTGATTTATTTTAATTTTGGCATGATTAACACAGCACAGCTATGTAGTGATAGGTATAGCTGGCAAAATATACGGTTCTGTGGCGAACATGGTGTATTTTTTGAATACCAAGTCCACACCTTTGACCACAGGGCAGCTCTTCCACTTCCAGAGCAGAAGAGAACCAGTCAGGATAAACAAGAGCTCCTGCAAGTCATTCTGCTAACATCCTGCAGCTCAGCTTGCACGGATCACTTCCAGGGGTAAGAGGATAATTCAGTGTTCACAGTCCATTGAATTCCTGGCCATGGTTGCAGAAACTGCCAATAAAGTGCCAATTGTGGCAGGGACTGTTTTGTCTTCCATTCTAATTTCTGCCAGATAAGCTATAATAACTTTTAGTTACTATGACCTGGGTTGGATTTGGGTTACTGACTGGATTTCCAAGTTGGTTATCTAATATTTTAGTAACCACTGGTCACATTTATCAAAAGTATATATCTTGGGGAGTTACAATGTCTGTAGACTTAGGATCTCTGCATTCAGAGTCTTTAATGATGTATATTAAGAGACTAATGCATGACAAGCACTGAGTAGCATGTCAGGAGACTAGGCTTTGCACAAACTATCTCAGCAGTGACCAGCAGGATCACCTCACATACAGTCTCTTGCAGATGAAATGGTTTATGATGCTGCGACTGTAAATACTGATATCTTGAAGGCAGATTTGTAATTCTTTTCTTATTGTCATGGGAGAGAATTATGTTGCCTGCATCAAAACCATCCTGGGCATCCCCCAGATGCTACGGAGGCTGGAATGCCCAGCCCGTCAGAGTAGTATATAAGTAGGTGTCTCAGTTTGCCAGACACTACAACAAATAACACACAATGGGGTAGCTTAAACAAAAAGTATTTATTAACTCACTATTTTGAGGCTAAAAGCCCAAAATCAAGGAATGGGCAAGGTACTACTTTCTCCACAGTCTTGTACCATTCTGGGGTGCTGGCTCACCACAGTCCTTGGGATTCCTTGGCTTGCATCTCTGTCCTCTGTCATCTGGTAATGTCCCCTCTGTTTGTCTGCTCTTCTGGTTTCTACTGACTCCCTGGTTCTCCCTCTGGCCTATCTGACTGACTGCATCCCCAGTTCTTCTGTTTATAAAGGACTTGAGTAATATGGATTAAGTTCTACTCTGCTTAATTTTGGCCACAACTAAAAATAACATCTTCAAAAGGGTCCTATTTACAAGTAGTTCTGTACCTACAGGAGTGTGGATTAAGATTAATATTTCTTTATTGGGGTAAATAATTCAATCTACCACAGGATGTGTCTTTCCAATTACAATTTCCAATTTCCTCCTCCACAGCAAAGATGTGGGAGGGCTCTCTGTAATTGCCCCATCCACATACACTGTACTGATGGTACGCACCACATTATGACATGCATCACACACGGCCCTGATAGTACACACCATGCTATGACACACATCACACACAGGGTACTGGTGGCACACACCTCCATATGGCATATATAGCCTCTACTGCTGCACTGATGGTGTTCTCTTTGCCCTGTTCACAACCCTTGTCCAGTTAAACCATTGTCCTGATGATGGATAGATCTTCTTATATGAATCTATAAAATATTCTTCCCAGTTACACCACTGTCGGGATGATTTGTGGTTCTCCACATTTGCCCCCTTCACAAACCCTCTCCAGGTCTCCTAATACACTGTTGTTTATGCTCCTTCTCTTTGCTGAGTTCACTTCCCCTGTTCAATTCCACCATTATATGCTCAACCTCTTTGCCCCAATCACATACCTTGTCCTTCCAAACAGTTGCTCTGATGCTGTTAAGATACCCTGATTGTCTCATTCACACCCATGTCCAGGTTTGCTGCTGCAAAGATGGAGCAGAATTCCTTCTTTTTGCCCTCTCCCCTCCTTCAGTCCAGTCTCACCACTTCACTGTTGACGTGAGAACCCTCCCACATGCTGCATTCATACCACCTAGTCAAGGGGCAGGCTCCTGCTCTTTGCCCCTATGGAATACATAGCTTGATGACAGCCCTGCCCCAGTGGTGTGGGGAAACTCCTCTTTGCCCTGTCCAGTAACTGTCCAGTTTACTGTCCAATAACACCACTGCACAGATGGGGGTGGGTTGACACCCTGGTCCCATTTGCCTCTTCTGTGCAGTTTCTCCACTGGATTGAGGGCATCAGGTTACTTGTCTTTGCCCAATTTCATCCCCTCTCTGCTTACACGATCATACTGATGATGGCTATTCTTCACCATGCCATTTCTTTCCCATTTCCAGTTACCATTCTGCCCCAGGGCTGTGTGAATGCTCCTCTTTGACCTCTTCCCATGTCTTACACAGTTACCTGAATGCACTCAAGGTGCAGGCTTCCTCCTGATTGCAGCAGTCTCTACTCCTTCCCCAGTAACTGTACTGATTGCTCCACTTCATTACCCATTCATATACTATGTCCAGTTCCACCACGATGCTGACAGCAAAGAGGACCCTCTGGTCTGCCTCTTTCACATCCTCTGCAAACTTTCACCACTGCGCTGATGATTTCTGGCTGCTCTTCTTTGAACAGCTCACATCTGCTATCCACTTACACCAATGCACTGATAGGCAGATCTACTCTTCATAGCCCTGCTCACATCCTTGGCCTGCTGACTATTCTGGACTACACTCATAGCTCAGATTACTTTTCTAGACTCTGTTCACAGCTGCTGCCCACCTCCTGCACTGCAGTAATGGTGCAGGGTTCTCCTCTTCACCATGTCCATGTCCTCTTCCCACTTACTGCACTGAAGGGATGGCTTGGAGTCTTCTCTTTGCCATGTTCATATCCCCTGCCAATTTGCTGCAGGACACTCATGGTTCATGGTTCCCCTTTTCACCTGGTTCACATTCCCTGCCCACTTACTATACTGCATTGATACTCCAGGGCCTTAGTATTCGGACTTTTCCATTCCCTGCTCACATACTCCAATGCAATGAGATTATCCAGGCAGACCTGACTGCATCACATGAGCCCTTAAAAGCAGAGAACCAGCTGGCGACAGAAGAGGAAAGCAGATAAGTTCAGAGAGATTTGAAGCATGAGAAGAATTCAACCTATTATTCCTTTCTTTGAAAATGGAACAGTCCATGAGCCAAGTAATGCAGGTTGCTTCTAGTTGCTAAGAATGACCCCCAACTGACAGCCAGCAAAGAAAAGAGGATTTCAGTCTTACAAATGCATGGGACTTAATTTTCTCAATTACCTGGATGAGCTTGGAAGCAGATTCTATCCCAGGCCCTCCAGATTAGAGTGCACCCCAACTGACACTTTGATTTTGGCCTTGTGGAACCCTAAGCAGAGAACCCAGTTGGGCAGATTTACTAGTTCATTCTACTGAAAACAATGAGTATTGTTTTAAGCTGTGAAGTCTGTGGTAACTTGTTATAGCTGCAAAAGAATCTAATGCATCTCCTCTCTGTGCAGGCTTCCTTTCCTGTTTAGAGATTTTACAGTAGCTTCCATCTGGTCTTCAGGGCCCTAGGCACACTCTCCCACTGCTCTTCTCTAGAACCAGATTGGACATGTTTGTCTCTGGTCTTTAACCCAACCAGGATCTTGGGGATATTGCAAATCCCATCTCTCAGCCAACTGCAAGTTTCACATCTGGTTAATTGGAACGATGCTTTGTTGTAGTACTCTTCCCTTTGCCAGGCCCGCAACAATAGCTCCATAGCAATGCTATTCTCCTTTCACAAGGCGAGGCAGTACCCCTCAGCCTCTGAATCCAAGCATGGAATTTGAAAGACACTCCCGTTTCCCATAATAGAGTGAATACTTGATTTCTGATTTACCACATAGAAACTGAATTGTTTTGTTCTTCTAGTTATGGTCCTTGATGAGTTTGATCTTGTTATTTTTAGCCTGACTATATACCATTTGTTTTTCTATATTTAAGCTGTATCATTTACTATATCCTTGGAGTGAAGATATATGACAAAGTGTGAAACTTACTGCACTACCCTGACCAGAAATCAAGCATTGGTCATAAAAGATAAGAAACACTCATGTAGAATCTCATGGCCAAGGTCAGAATAGAGTATCTGGTTTTTGAAGAATTAAACACAGAAATTTGGCTCGAAACTGGGTCTTTCTAAGGCTATATAAATCAGATAAAATATAAACATATTACATATAGAATTTCAGAAACACATAAATACACACACATACAAATATAAATTACTACAATAATAGTAGGAATAAGAATGAAGTGGTCCTTTTCTGAAAAGATCTCATGATATCCAAGGCAAAGATAGTGATACTACTAAAAGTCCTGGAAAAAGTATCATGTCCTGCTTTGAGTATCACTAGTTGGTGCCCAACATAGCACGTTTAGAAGGAAGAGGAACAAAATATTTTCAAAAGAGAGTGGGCCATTCATATTTTAGCTGTTGTCAATTCATTTCCCAAGACATCTTAATAAGAATATTCATCACTATAATAAACTCTTCATTAAATATATGACCTTGCATTTTCTATGTTGTAAAATATAATAATGATAATCAAGTGGCCCTGTGCATTAGGAAATAATGAGCCAAGAACATGGCACACAATCAAGTAGAATAAAGGATAGCTGGTTTCTTCATACACAGATGAAGTTAAAAAGCTTTTTGGTTTGTTTGTTTCTTGTTATATTGAAGATATAATTCTAAACCTGATTATTTTTTTATTTCCTAATAATTTAAAAAGGAGTGAGAATTGGAGAGATGGTAGAGAACGAGAAGGCTGTGCAAAGATCAGGGAGACTTAAGATCCAAGGGGACAGAATGGGTTCTTCACAGGAGGAAATCTGTAGGAAGCCCTTAAGCATCATTCTATTGACTGAGCAACATAGCTGCTGTTCAGTTTGCTAGCTGCCAGAATGCAATATACCAGAAATGGAACGGCTTTTTAAAAGCGAAATTTATTAATTTGCTAGTTTACAGTTGTAAGACCATGAAAATGTCCCAATTAAAGAAAGTCTATAAAAATGTGCAAATTAATGCACCAACAAGGGGTTACCTTCACTCAAGAAAGACTGATGAAGTTCAGGGTTTCTCTCTCTCAACTGGAAAGGCATATGGCAAACATGGTGACTTCCGCTAGCTTTTTCTCCAGGCTTCTTGTATCATGACGCTCCCCCAGGGGCGTTTTCCTTCTTCATCTCCAAAGGTCTGCGGCTGCATGGGCACTCAGCTCTCATAGATCTGTGGCTCTCTCATCATTCTCAAGCTTTCTTCAAAATGCTTCCTCTTTTAAAGGATTCCAGTAAACTAACCAAGGCCCATCTGGAATGGGTGGAGTCATATCTCCAGCTAATCAAAAAGTTAATACCCACAATTGGGTGTGTCATATCTCCATGGAGATAATATAATCAAAAGATTCCAACCTACAATATTGAACAGGGATTAGAAGAAACAGTTGCTCCCACAAGACTGGATCAGGATTAAAACATGGCTTTTCTAGGGCATGTGCTCCTTTGAAACCAGCATAGCTGCTAAGACTAATGGTTAAGCTATTTGAAATTGACAAAAGTGTTCATGATTGGAAGTAATTGCAATTTTTTTAAGCATGAATATGAGTAATAATTACAGCAAGACAACAAGCTAGGCACATAGCCAATGATACCAGCATACCACGAGATAGCTATATCTTAAAGCAGCATTTCTTCTGTTCTTTACTCACCATTGTTTACCTAGCAACTTATTACTCTTTATTATTGTGATACATACAAATTCAGAGATTCGCAAGGTTGCAAATCTGAGACTATATTCCTTGGGAATGTTAAAAGTACAAAGTATTTTATAATTTTCCCTTGATGCACACATTTTCAATAATCTGCTGTGGCAATCCACTTGCTTATGCTACAAAGCCTTCAAATTCTCCTGTCTGAATCTAATCCTATGCTGGTTCTATTTATTAATCTCAGAGACAGAAGCAAAATTTCCTTTTTCTCACATGGCAAGTCAAATCAGTAGCCCAAAATACTCCCAATTCTAACAGCTAAGACATTTCTATAGGGTAGAGTATATCATTATCTCTGCTACTAAGCTAGTTAAGCATTTTAACCAACTATACTCTTCAAATGGAGCTAGCTCACCCACATTGCATGCCACAGATAAATCAAAGCCCAATGTGAGTGAAGTGAGACTGTCTGGAACGGCTGAATGAAGATTTTGGCAAATCCTTTTTCCAGAATAATGATAAAACTAGACAATTCATGAAAAACAATCATATAAAGATTCTCAAGAATGATAAAGGCATACAACAAATGAGAGTCATTTATTTAAGAATATTTAGTGACTGATGATATAATAGTAGGCATCGGTGCCATTTTAGCCAGTGGCTATTCCCATCATATCCCCCACCTACTGCAAACTATACTGATCCAGTGGCTAGGAACAGGTCAAAGTTCCCTGAAATAAAGGGATCTCTGCCTGCCATAATCTTACCTGAATAATTTGGGTTTCTGTTCTGTACCTGCTAACTGAATAATTTGAGGTTTCACTAGTAGGAAATAAGGAGAAAGGGAATTCTTTAGTAAGCTATAAAGTATAAGTCTAGGTACATAATATTTATTGAAGATTTCTTGTAGATCAGCACTGGACTAACTATTGTACATAGCATTTAACTCATGATCATTCAGCAGTAAGAGCTATCAGAAAGGAATAATCACTATTATGCATTTTCTATAGGATTAAAAATTATGAGGTTAGAAATTAGGTTTCAAAACTTATTATGTTATGCCTAAGAGTCACCCCCAGAGAACGTTTTTTCTTGCTCAGATGGGGCCCCCCTCTCTCTCAGCCAACTCTGTAAATAAACTCACTATCTTCCCCGCTTTGTGGGACATGACTTCCAGGGATGTAAGTCTCCCTGGCAACCTGGGACATAATGCCGGGGAATGAGCCCGGCCCTGGCATTGTAGGATTGACAAAGCCTTCTTGACCGAAAGGGGTAAAAGAAATGAAACAAAATAAAATTTCAGTGGCTTCGAGGTTTCAAATAGAGTTGAGAGGCCATTCTGGAGGTTATTCTTATGCATTGTTTAGAGTTTCCTTTTTAGTTTTTATTGTATTAGAATAGCTAGAAGGAAACACCTGAAACTGTTGAAAGTATTTCAGTAGCCCTGATTCTTGAAGATGATTGTATAGCTGTATAGCTTTTACAGTGTGACCATGTAATTGTGAAAACCCTATGGCTGATACTCTTTTTATCCAGTGTATGGAGAGATGAGTGAAAAATAAGGATAAGAAATAAATAAACAATAGGGGGGATAAGGGGCCTGGGATATTTTGTGTGTTCCTTTTCACTTTTATTTTTATTTTTATATGTTTTTTGAGTAATGAAAATATTCAAAAATTGATTATGGTGATGAATGCACAAGTATATAATGATAATATGAGCCATTGACTGTGTACTTTGGATGGATTATATCATGTGTGAATATATCTCAATAAAAATGCATTAAAATAACTTATTATGATAAAACTTTAAATCAATGGTGGCAAAAGAAAATTTATTACTTAAAGTGCTATTTCAAAAGAAACAATGAACATTGTAGACACACAATAAATGTTTCTCAACTGAAAGAACATTACATAAACATTAATTTCTTATGAAAATATACATATATATGTTTACATTTTTTCAAATTAGATTTTGCTCTTTTAAGTGTGTTGAGTTTTTAGTGACTTTAGAATTCAATGAAAAATACTGAAAAATGTGATGTTTGCTTTTAAAATATATGTAAATCAACTCCTGACTGCCACTGTTCATTCATTTATTAATTTAATCATTCCAAATTATTTATTGGACAATTAGTATGTACTGCACCCTTCTATGCACTGGGAGCTATGCACTGGGATTTACACAACAGTGAAGAAAACAGATAAATATCCCTGTTCTCATTGATCAAGTGAGAGGGATAGATAATAAACAAATAAGTGAATAAAATAATTTAGAAGATTAGATGAGCTATTTAAAAATTAGATTAAGGTAAGGAGAATCAAGACTTCAGAACTCTATGTTGAAACCGTATCAGCAAGGGAGTGAAAAAAGAGTTGAGAAAAGGTCCTAGGTCTGATCCTTAGCATATTCTAATGTTAAAAAGGTCACAGTAAAGAGAATAAGGCAGCAAAGAGCAGCAAGAAGTGGTAGCCAGTGAAAACCTGTGAGGTCCTTAAAGTATTTTCCTAAGAAGGAACATATCATATATATCAAAAGATATCAATATTCCAAATAAGATTAAGATCAATAATTAGCCATTTGATTTAGCAATATGGCAAGCAGTAATGACTGGTTGGGTTGTTTTGATATTTAAGTTTGTTGATCAGTTTGTTTACACAGCCTAGAAAAATCATGCATGGGTGGTGATAAGCAAAATGGAATGAATGAGTATTCAGGGTTAGCTGACACTATTCATTTGTGAAAGTGGGCTACTTTCAGAAAATCCAGTCACAGTTTAATATATGCTAAAGGTGATAATATACACAGTAGTATCATAAGTGATCTGCATTTTAGATATCATGAGTTAAATGTAATGTCTTAATCTTAGCCATGAGGAGCTAAACATTTACTAGAAGACTGACAAAATAAGATTAAGAGTATTTTAATTTTGTTGAAAATTTTCCTCTTTTTGCCTCTATTATGACTTTAGATATTAAAAGACTTTCTGTTTAATGAGGCTTAAAACACATTCTAATAGCTGATCAATCTTAAGAACCAGTTGAATAGCCTGTGTGTAAAACTCCTACTTAGTAAAATATCCCTCAAAACGACCTTTTCACTATGGTGAACGAATCTCCCAGGACCTGAGTTGGAAATGTAAATCAGCTCCCTATAGCTTATCTGAGTACTGCCCATGACCTTTCAGTTTCCTTTTCATCTTCAAGTGCACAGTTTCATCATAGGAGTCACCTTCATGTCTGAAGCCCTTAGATTGATCCTTGACTTTTCATAAAAAGTAAGCCCATGGAGCAACATGATACAGTCAAGGAATCACCTCTTTGGTGGTTTCCATAATGCCACCACAAATTTCTCATCTTCTTTAAAATATAACTTGGCTCTTTTGGATAAACTGGTAAGTTTTTTTGTTATATCCTAGAGGAAATGGCAGTAGAAGTGTCAACCACTGACAAATTCAGTGTTATTAAAAGCTCACCAGGAAAGGTGATTTCCTGGTTCCACAGAAGACCATTCTGTCCCTTATAATTTATAACTTTTCTGTTGATCCTATTTACATAGAAGCAACACAAACTAACACTGTGCATCACTCATATTGCAAATGCCACTAATCACATAATGAAACAACTTAGAGTTCAGTCTGTAGAACAACCTGGCCTAGAGGCTGAGTTTCAAGTCAGTCTTCTGTTTGATAGGAGAACGACGTTTCTAGGGATCATACATCCCAGAGACTAAACGTCTCATTTACTTAATAAAATCCTTCCTTCATAAGGAATCAACTTTTTGATTCAATAATATGTAGTGTTTTTCCCTTTTTTCCTCCTCAAAAGTAAATGCTTTGTGGGTTTCCGTTCAAATTGTTACTCCACAATCACTGTGTCAGGGGAAGAAAAGCACTAGCATAAATACAAATGCTTCAATTAATTTTTTCATTCTGAATAAAGTCATTGGTAATAACGGGCATAACAACTTTATGAGTCATCATGTGGTCTTACATTGGAAAATTAAATGAAAAGAAAATATGCTTTCCTTGGAACTTAGTTCAGCTCATGCATCTAATTACATTTTCAGGCAGGGTACACAATTCACTGCATGAAGGTTGGATATACTGTATATAATTTTCATAACTGGCGACAGGAAATAATTCACTTGAGATTAATTATAGAAAGCTAAGTATGTACTTTTTATTTGAGGAAATAAAAATATATAAAAATTTTTCAAGCTATTATGGATCATGACACAGACAATGAAATATATTATTAGCAATATGATCAATGATCATAATTGGAAGGATTCTTGGTACTTTTATAAATAGACTGTGAGAAGTAAGATCACATTAACGCAATTCTTGCTGGATACTTGCGTTTTGCTGGGCATGAAGTTGAAGTGGGGGCAAGTCTAACTCTGAGTTAGGAAAAACTAATTAGGGTGTGTTAACAATGCATGTGAAAGTAAGTACAGTCAGGTATTTTACTTTTCCTGGTTCCAATCAGGAAAAAATAAATTCTATGATGAGATCAGTGTTCTGATAATATCTACCTCCTTCACAAATGAAGGCCAGATCAGATAATATCGCCTCCTATTCTGACACATAATCCAGGATCCTCTCCCCAGTTTCAAAAATATATTAACTAAGGGCCAGGAAACATTTGAGTGTCCTGGGTTGTACTCTGACATCCGAGGCTCTATTGGGGAATCCCTGAGCTGTGAGGTCATGCACCCCTGACCTCGCCCCCTGAGTACCACTCAACTGAGATCAAAGCTTATCTCTTTCCAAAAGAGTGCTGGCTCTGTTCCATTTGCATGAGAGAACTAGAAAAGCCTAATGACAGACGGTCTACTCAATATCTATTTGCCTTTCAGAATTAGAACAGGTGTGAATACAATTTGACTTGGCTGTTTAGAATAGCATGGATTTGGCCTAAGAGCATTCATTTGGATTTTTAAACAGTTTAATAAACAAGAAATAATTTAAAGGAAGTAGAAAATCTGAAGGTTAAGTAAGATTCTAACTAGGTAAAGGCTTCCTTGTGTATAAAGCTCAAAATGTGTTTAAGTTATTTCAGTACCACACAATATTGCAACAAAGGATACTTCAGATTAAAAAAATAATGTTTTAAGACTTCCTTCTTCCTTCAGATATTTTATGGAGCTTATTGTTTGTTTTTAAATTAGGGTATCGAAATCACTAATTGTGCTGGTTTGATAGGATGCATGTCCCCTAGAAAAGCCACGTTTTAATCCAAATCCCATTTTGTAAAGGCAGCCGTTTCTTCTAATCCTTATTCAGTACTGTATGTTTGAAAGTGTAATTAGATATTCTCCCCGGATATGTGATTTAATCAAGAGTGGTTGTTAAGCTGAATTAGGTGACGGCATGTCTCCACCCATTTGGGTGGGTCTTGATAAGTTTCTGGAGTCCTATAGAAGAAGAAATATTTTGGAGAATGAAGGAGATTTGGAGAGAGCAGAGAATGCTGCAGCACCATGAAGCAGAGAGTCCACAGCCAGCGACCTTTGGAAATGAAAAAGGAAAATGCCTTCCTGGGAGCTTCATGAAGCAGGAAGCCAGCAGATGATGCCATGCTCACCATGTGCCCTTCCAGATGAGAGAGGAACCCTGACCATGTTCACCATGTGCCTTTCCAGATGAGAGAGAAAGTCTGACTGTGTTCGCCATGTTCCCTTTCACTTGAGAGAGAAACCCTGAATTTCATTGGCCTTCTTGATTTAGGGTATCTTTCCCCGGATGCCTTAGATTGGACATGTCTATAGACTTGCTTAACTGGAACATTTTCTTGGCCTTAGAACTGTAAAGTAGCAACTTATTAAATCCCCCCTTTTAAAAGCCATTCTGTTTCTGGTATATTGTATTTCAGCAGTTAGCAAACTAGAACACTAATATACTTGGATTTTTCAGGGTACACAAATATTTATTATGAATTTACATAAATAAATTTCACTTAATCTTCTAAACAGTTAATATCTCCAATAGGGCATTTCTGTGGAGGTTGTCATAATAGAAGCTTTTCAGCAAAGGAACACTGGTCCTGTTTTGAGGAAAATATTAGGGAAAATATCCTGTATTGCTATGTCTATTACATACAAGTTTAAAAGTTGATCATAAACCTGATCTAAAATTTCCTTGAATTTCAGTAATATATGAAGTAGAATCCCCATTTATTTTTCCATATTATATGTCATAATGACACCTTTTTATTTTCCGTCTTATAATGATATTTTATTTCCCATTCTAACAATGATAGATAATAGTATTTAATATATGTCAGACATTTTGCCAAACATCTTACATACAGTCTACCTGTTGTCCTCACAAGAGGCTGTGGCGTACATACCATGCTAGCCCTATTTTAAAGAAATGTACCATGGAGCTTAGAAAAATTGGGTAACTTCAAAATTTACACTGAGAGGGAATGGAAGAGCAGAGACTTTGCTGTTAATTACTCAGTTACATGCTAATTTGTGGATCAGTTCATTTCTCTAGGACTCAGTTTCTTCATTGTAAAATGAAGTCACTGGAACATACTGCCTTTTATTCTAAAATAACACGATTTGGGGGACGTTTTGAAGGACACACATAAAACTTGTGTGTCATAGATGATTATAGATTTTCTTCAAAATTGTTTGCAATGCCTTTTATTTGAACCATTTCAAAGCCCTTGGTAATATTTTAAGGTCTCGTTAAAAAGGTTTAATAAAGGATTTCTGCTTTCAAGTCTTTTTTTTTTTAATTCTATCTTTCATGAAGCATCAGTGCCCAGTGGGGAAATGGACTTCCTGAGCCAACAGCAATTAATCTGTAAACTAAGGTCAGACTGAAGAAGCTGTCTTTCTAGCTGTGCTCAGGCCTCAAGCCCTCACCTTTCAGCAGGGGATCTACCTCTCAATTGGGAACTTAAATTTCTTATCCTATCCACACCTTTTTCCTCTGATCTAAATATTCCTGACCCTGATAGTATGAGAATGGATTCTGACCTTGCTTTATTAATTGCTAGACAGAGGGCTAATCAGGAAAGCCCAAAATAAAAGCCAAGTCAAGGCAAAAACCAGGAAGGTGTCAGAATCAAGGTTTAAAGTTAAGCAGAGCTGGAGCAGCTAAGCCTTATTTGAATTATCTTGTTCCTACACATATTTAAGGTGATTCGGTTATGTATAAACTCTTAATTTCACACAGCATTTTCTAACCCTGCATTGCTGTATTCCTCTTTTTTGAACAGGCACTTTCTCAGTAATTGGAGGGCAAGCAATTTGAGCAAAGGGAAGATCAGCCACTCCTGATTATTGAGCTACTATGTGTTAGATACTTTGCCATTTATTCTAAGTTAATTCTCAATGAGAGCATGCTGTGAGGACAGGTGAGAAAACTGTAGCTCACAGAAATCACAGAGCAAACAGCAGAGCTGGAATTTGAATCTCTTTTTGTTACACAAAGGCCATTATCTTTTCACTGTGACATGATATATATCCTTATATATAATCCTTTTTGGTGTTTCAAAAGATCCTAAGCCTATAGCAAAACTGTTACTGTGACATTGAAGTTCAAGGTACCTGTTCTAGTTTGTTAGCTGCCGGAATGCAATATACCAGAAACGGAATGGCTTTTAAAAATGGGAATTTAATAGGTTGCTAGGACACAGTTCTAAGGCTGAGAAAATGTCCCAGTTAAAGCAAGTCTATAGAAATGTTCAATCTAAGGCATCCAGGGAAGGATACCTTGATTCAAGAAGGCCAATGAAGTTCAGGGTTTCTCGCTCATCTGGAAGGGCACATGGCAAATACGGCGTCATCTGCTAGCTTCTTCTCCTGGCTTCCTGTTTCATGAAGCTACCTGGGAGGCATGTTTCTTCTTCATCTCCAAAGGTCGCTGGTTGGTGGACTCCACTTCTCGTGGCTCTGTCATTCTCTGCTCTCAGAAATCTCTCATTCTGCAAAATGTTTCCTCTTTTATAGGACTCCAGAAACTAATCAAGACCCACCCAAATGGGTGGAAACATGTCGTCACCTAATCCAGTTTAACAGCCACTCTTGATTAAATTACATCTCCAGGGAGATGATCTGATTACAGTTTCAAACATACAAGATTGAATAGGGATTATTCTGCCTTTACAAAATGGGATTTTGATTAAAACATGGCTTTTCTAGGGTCCATGCATCCTTTCAAACCAGCACAGTACCTTAGATACTATCTAGTCCAATTCCATCCTCTAGAAATGGGAAGTCTGAGGCATGAACAGGTTATGACTTGCTCAAAATGAATGTTTAAGAAACATTTGCTGAATGAAAGAAGAACAGAATGAAAATGCAATGAGACCTGATTCCATGAAGCATCAACACTTAGATACAAGCCTGTTGGGGGAAAAAGTTTATGGGACATAGATGAAAAAATCCTTGGCAGTTCACATCCTATCCATACTTTCTCCTCTGATATTCTAGGGTTGTTTCAATGTAAATTGTGAAATAAATGGATTTTTCATTTGATTTCTCATTCACTTTTTTTAAAGACGTATTAAATATCATGATCAGCCTATTATATTTAGCAATCAACAGGCTGGGTACAAAATAAGAAAATCTACATGACAACTCTGTTGGAATGTTTTATACTTTCCACAGATCAGAAACTAAAATGACCTGTTATACGGTTAATCACAAATACAGTCCTTAAGCTTTTTACCCACACACATGAGTATTGCTTAAAACATGTCTTCTTTGTAGCAGCTAGGCCCTGCTTGGCTGAGTTCACAAATCTGTTGTAACCTGTAGCTTCCCTGTCACTTCTCAAGCCCCTTCTCTGCTGAGTTGTGTTTCCTGGCAGTAATTAAAACTTTCTGCCATTGCCATAGTTACTGCTTCTGCTGGAACCACCACAGCTACCTTGGTTTTGTGGTTTGACAAAGTATTGGCCTATACCACATAAGGGCCAGAGGTTCTGCCTCCAAAGTTTCCTCCCTTCATGGGTTCAAAATTTGATTGCTGCAATTGCCAGAATCACTGTAGGTTCTGCCACCTCCAAAACTGCTTTCATCATTACCAAATCCATCATGGCCCTCCCCACTGCCACCATATCAACTACCACCTCGGATGCCACCAAAGCCATCACAACCACTGAAGTTTTCTCCACTATCAAAGTTGTCATTCCCACCAAAGCCACCTCCACAATGACCAAGAGGAAGCACTGACTAGTTCTTGTTTAGACAGGGGTTTCCTTCACAGTATGGTATTTCTGAATAACGATCTTATCCACAGAGTCATGGTCATCAAAAGTTACAAGAGTAAAACCTCTCTTCTTGTCACTCCCTTGGTCATTTATGATTTCAAATGCTTCACTTTTCCCATGCTGCTCAAAATAATTTCTTAGGTGATGTTATTCAGTATTTTCATTAACACCACCAACAGAGATCTTTTTAAGTGGGTACCTGTTTTCAGAGTCTTTTCTTGAGACAGCCTTCTTTGATTCTACAACCCTTCTGTACACCTTGTGTGGCCTTGAGTTCCTGGCCACACCCACCTCCTCCTCAGTGTCATACGTGAAAAACCCAAAGCCTCTAGAGCACTTGGTGTTTGGATCTCTCATTATCACACAAGACATGAATGTTCCTCATTGGTAACAATCACTCCTCAGATTCTTCTCAGTGTTTCAAAGCTCAGCCCTCCGATAAAGAGCTTCTGTAGCTGTCCTGGCTCTTTAAGAGACTGACTTAGACATGACAACAGTGGGAGAAAAGACTAATGATGCTTCCTCGGCAGTGTCCATGGTAAGAAAGCTCTCATTCACTTTCAATATCAGGTCAGACAGCCTTCATTAAAGCAGAAATGCTACACAAATGAAATAGAAAATAAATGAAAAATAAATCAACTGCCAGATAGGAAGAGCAATATTAATACAGCAGATTGAATTTATGGGGCTTCATTTGTGAAATCACGGGTCTAGAAAACAAAGAAATAATAGTAAACAGTTACAATAAAAATAATAGATATTTTAGACATCCTTTACTAATTCTCCCTTATCCAAAAATAAGTAAATAAAACACTGAGAATCAATCTTTGCCTCACACACTATGCTCAGTAAGTTGTATCTTCCAGGAGAGGTTGTTTGTTTTGTTTTTGTTTTAAGTTGAAAACACGAGAAATTTAGCAGATTCAGCTAAAATTCTCTATGTAATTGTTTCTCCCGGTGGACAACACAGGATGAAGACAGGCAGTTAAGAATGCTAATGACTCCCACATGATCTCTTCCAAAGAGGCTGCTCAAAACCAAACCTCAAAGTTGGACCAGGAAGGAATGAAGTCTGAGCTCTTAAAATTTCATTTTCCCCACCAGGGAAAAAAAATGTCACAGGCAATTTTTATTGGAAGGCGTGTAAAGCACACTGCAAGAAGATTTAAGTCTTCTCTTGTTAAAATTCGTAAATGGAACTGGAGCTGGGTTGTATAAAACTGATAAATGTAACCAAAATACCTAGGCACAGCTCTATTCATTGCAGACTTAAGACCTCCTGTGTCTATCAACTGGAGTAAAATGTCTGTGCTATGACTCTAGTGAGAGGAATGCACTAAAGAAATCTCTGAATTAGCAAGGGGCGTGACCCAGACCCCAGAACTGCAGTGCAATGGACCTGCCTCTCCTCAGGCTTTTTAGTCTGCTTTATGGAAGTGTACTAATAAAATAGAAACATCCTGTAACAAATCTAAAAAAAAAAAAAAAGATGTATTTTGAAAGGAACACTTTTTCCTGACTTCCTTTCCAACTTTCCTGACTGCCTAAAAGAAAAATATTTTTATTCGGTGTTGGCATATAGGCATGACTAATTGCTCCTAACCAAGGAACTGGAACAGCGATTCTATGGCTCTCATACTTTGCAAAGCTGCTCTTGTTCACCCACTCAGAAGAGGCTCAGAAAATGTCTCAATACAACCCCTGGTTCTGGCAGCAACAATTTTAAACATAAATCTCATTAGAAAATCGGACATTCTGCTCTGTTTCTTTCACTACTCAGATGGCTTGTTGACCAGAGAAGCAGGATTTTCCTCCGCAGTAACCCTACCACAGCCATGAAAATAACGTTTCAACTTCCCAATTTTGTATGTTTGCAAATTGAAAGCAAGGTAACCAGTGCTACCAATTTCCACCTCCAGTCCTACCTCATCTGTTTTTATTACCTTTCATCATAACCAGAGCTGAGATAGTGAACAAATACTAGGAACATCATGAATGTCAGGCATTCTACGCAGAGCATTAAGAATTAGATTGCTTCAACTAACTTAATTATGGCATGATATACAGATGACAGAGTGGAGTAATTATGGCATCATATATAGAACAGGGGAGATTGGAGCCCAGAAGATATAAATGAGTGCGTTTTCTCCACCTGTAAAGGGTTTTCAGCAATAAAGAACCACAGTCTTGGGGCAGGTGTAACTCACAGATTCCATGCATAATACAATATATAGAGTGGGGATCTGATACTAATTCTCCTGTCTCATTCACTCAGCTGCCAATGCAGGTGGTGTCTTACTCCAAATTCATTTCTCTCCAGGATCACCACAATTAGTATTTACATAGAAAAATATTTTCGCAATGGCAGTGTGAGGATCTGTTTTTGTGCAGCATTTACGTCCTTCCTAGTATAATGCTCGCATTTTGGATGAAGCGAAGAGTTCCCCAATGAAAAGGAATGCTTTCAACAATGCCAGCTATGAGCCAATTTAAGCCTCCAACTCAGTCTGCAGAGACCCAGGTTTAATTTGAAGATTTGTATTTGTGTTTCTTTTATGAACCCTTCAACCTCTCATTGTTGGCTGTTGCTCTGCTCGCTGCTTTGTCCTTGACTCGATAATGCTTCCTTTATGAATTCGTGAAATTTCTATTCAATGATGATCGTGCCTATATTACAGGTAGTAACATTCTTTTAAATATCCTTTGTTACTGAAAATGGCATAATTAGCACTTGTCTAGTGCTCTATTTTTACTTAAAAGAACTGGTATGCTAAAATAAAATTGTTAAAACTGTCTTTTTAAAGGTAAACCAAAATCTTTTTATAAAACCTTTAAATTTACGAACCTCGATCATCCAAAGATTCATTCAGATTAGGTTAACTCTTTTTTTCTGACTAAGGAGTCCATGTCGGATTTCCACATATTTTCATTGCGCAAATTGTGGTGACACTTCTCAAATAAGAAGTCATGTCCACTGGGTTAGGAGTGTAGAATATGCCAGTAGGGGATCTTGAGAAAGTTATGGACAATAAAGAATTATTTGACTTAACTGGCTGGGTGTGGCAGGTGATACTAATTTTGGAAGCAAGGCCCTTCTCTTGGTATTTTCATCTTTCGTACTTTAAAGTAGATTAGACTCCCTAATGAGAACCTGGACCTCTGATATACAATTTCAAACTTTTGGCCTGATTTGGCTGCTGGAAAGTCTCTGGGTTCAAATCTCCTGAATGTGAAATCAATATGCTGAACCCCCGATCTTGGGGTTCACCCCTATGAAACTTATTCCTGCAAATGATAGGCTAAGCCTACTTGAAATTAGACCTAAGAGTCATCCCCAGAGAACCTATGTTGTTGCTCAGATGTGGCCTCTCTCGCTAAGTCAACTTGGCAGGTGAACTCATTGCCCTCACCCCTACGTGGGGCATGACTCTCAGGGGTGTAAATCTTCCTGGCAACAAGGGACAGAACTCCAGGGATAAGCTGGGACCCGGCATCAAGGGACTGAGAAACACTTCTTGACCAAAAGGGGGAAGAGAGAAATGAGACAAAATGGAGTTTCAGTAGCTGAGAGATTTCAAATAGAGTTGAGAGGTTATCCTGGAAGTTATTCCTATACATTATATAGATATCCCTTTTTAGTTTATGGTGTATTGGAGTGGTTGGAGGGAAGCACCTGAAACTGTTCAGCTGTATTCTAATACCCTTGATTCTTGAAGATGATTGTATAAAGATATAACTTTTATAATGTGACTGTGTGATTATGAAAACTTTGTGTCTGATGCTCCTTGTATCCAAGGTATGGACACATGAGTAAAAAAAAATGGATAAAAAATAAATAATAATGGGGATAAGGGGTAAAATAAATTGGGTAGATGGAAATGCTAGTGGTCAATGAGCAGGAGGCGTATGGGGTGTGGTATGTATGAGTATTTTCTTTTTCTTTTTATTTCTTTGTCTGAAGTGATGTGAATATTCTAAAAGTGATCATGGTGATGAATACACAACCATGTGATAAGACTGTAAACCACTGATTGTACATTATGTATGGAATGTATATGCATGAAGATGTGTCGATAAAAAATATTTTTTAAAACATCTCCTGGGTATGAATCCTGGGGTTTTGCCTTTTCCTAGCTACATGACCACTGTCAATTATCTAACCTCAGTCTCCTTATTTGTTAAATGGTGAGGATTACAGTCTCTAATTCATAGAGTTGGTTTCGGACTAAATGAGGAACAAGATGAGGTCATCTTTGTCACTCTACTGGGCTTTAATAAATGTTACTTGCTGTTGTTTACTTTTGAATATAGGAGGTTGTGGATTTTACCACCAAGATCACTGAATAAGTCTTAGATGCATCATTCTGGAAACATCGATATCTGAAGAGAAATAAAGGAATGACAAGTTATAAAAAATAATCAAATAAAAACAGATTTTAAAGCAACCTAATAATGGGATGCTTATAATAAGTTTTCTGTGGGCCCCATGGTGACTATAAGTTAAGTTTTCGCTCATTTTTCTTAGGTAATGAAAAATAAGTTTATTTATTTTCCATGGTTTCTCTTTTATTTGTATTATTTTTATTTATTTATTTACATGAAATGATGCTTAACCTCATTAGCCATGAGGGAAATGTAAATCCAAACCATAATGAGATACTATTTCATATCCATTATAATGGTTGCTATTAAAAAAAAATGAAAATTTGCAAGTGTTGGAGAGGATGCAGAGAAATAGGAACATTCAAGCATTACTGGTAGGAATGTAAACTGCTGCATCCACTGTGGAAGACAGTTTGGCAGTTCCTCATTAAGCTAAGTATAGAATTATCATATTACTCCTCAATTCCACTACTAGGTGTATAACCCAAAGAATAGAAAGCCAGGACTCATATCTGCATGCCAGTGTTCATAGCACTTTATACACAACTGCCAAAAGATGGAAGCAATCTAAGTGTCCACCAGCCAACAAATGGATAAATAAAATGTGGTTTATACGTACAGTTGAATATTATTATTCAGCCTTAAAAAGTACAGAAGTCCTGATACATGCGATGACATGGATGAACCTTGATGAAGATATCATGTTGAGTGAAATAAGTCAGACACAAAAGGACAAATATTGTGTGATCATGCTGATTTGAAATAACTAGAATGAGCAAACTCAGAGTCAGATTCTATGAGTTTGAGGATGGCATCGGAATAGGGAATGGGAACTTAAGGGTTAAAATGTACAGGGTTCCTATTTGGAATGATGCAAATGTTTTGGTAATGAATAGTGGTGATGGTAGCACAAAATTGTGAATGTATTTAACTGCACACATATATATATATATTATATATATATATGAATGAATGTGGTTAAAAGTGGAACTATTAAGTTGTATATATGGTAATAGAATAAAAATTTAAATAAATGAATCCATGGAAATATATTACACAAATAGTGAATCCTAAGTTAAACCATGGATTATATTTAATAATGCAATTACTTTTTAAAATGTGTTAGCATTAGAGACTCCCAAGTTAATAGGCTAAGCCCTTGATCTTGAGGCTTGCTCATATGAAACTTATTTCTGTAAGGGGAAGCTAAGCTTACCTATAACTATGTCTAAGAGTCACTTCCAGAGAACCTCTTTTGTTGCTCAGACGTGACCTCTCTTTCTCTAAGCCCAACTCTGCAAATACAGTCATTGCCCGCCCCACTATGTGGCACATGACTTCCATGTAAGTCTTCTTGGCAACATGGGGCATGACTCCCAGGGATGAGTCTGGCCCTGGCAATGTGGGATTGACAATGCCTTCTTGACAAAAATGGGGAAAAGAAATACAACAATAAGATATCGGTGGCTAAGAGATTTCAGATAGAGTCAAGGGACTATTCTGGATGTTTCTCTTATACAAGCTTCAGCTAGATATTGCAAACTGCCATGGTATGCCATGCCCCAACCAAAAGTATTCATGAAAACCCTAAAGAATACCAAGGTTCTCTCTGAGATTCTATAAAAGTTTCATTCACTAAGTTTATTTTTCAGAAACCTATAACTTCCAGATGGTTCCTAGGACAGATAAGCCCTGAAACCCAGAGTTATCAGTCTCTTCAAGAACTTCAATCAGTTGCATCCCCCATCCCATAATGTCAACACCCCTTTTCAACATGAAGAAGTTAGAATGGTCATTGCCCAAATATCCCTGAAGACTGAGAGAATGATCAAAGGAGAGGGAGGCGTTATAACAGAGAAGATGGGATTTAACAAATGACAATGACTTCTGAATCATTATATAGATATGCTATTTTTAGTTTTTATTTTATAGGAACCACTAGAAGGAAATATCTGAAATTGTGGGACTGTATCCCATACCATTCTTTGAAATTTCTTCTATAATTACTTGTTAAATTGTGCTTTGAAATGTATCACTTTTCTGCATATATGTTATAGCTCACAATAAAAAATGTTTAAAAATGTGCTATCACCAACTGCAATAAATTTTCTACACCAATGCGAGATGTTAATAATAGGGTGGTATAGAGGAATCCTGTATTTTACAAATAATTATTTATAAACCTACAAATTTTCTAATAAAAGAAAAAAGATTAAAAATGTCAATAAACTCCAACAAGCAGAATCATACTAGAGCTATAAAAATAGGTTTAGTGGTTTCATTTATTTGACACTCTCCTGAATGCTAGCTGTGTGCCAGGCAACGTGCTAGGATTGGAGAATAAAAAGTGAAAAGCATTTTTTTTACAAACAACTGCATAAAAGATTTCCCAAGTTAACTTCCTAAGATCACGTCCAATGGGCAAGGCCAGAATTTCAGCATGTAGTTCTCTGTCCCAAGTCCATCCTTTTCCATAATAACAGGCTGCTTATTTTAGCTGACACTGTTGGTGCCCACCCAGGTTCTCTCAGATTTCCTTTCCTAGCTCTAAGCACACGTCTCTTACCTTCTGCGTGTTCTGCTGCTAAAGGCTTGTTCTCTGGATCTTCAAAGGATTGCTCTTGGGTGCTGGAATCTTCTTGCCTGAACAGAGAGTCAGAAATATCTCAGAGCTTTTACCCTGATCTCCTGCCACCCCACAATCCCAAAGTGACTGACAGCTGTGGTTGTTTAAAAGTGAAGGTGCTTTGCCTCGAGTGAGGCAAACTCTTATAAAACTTATGCTACAGAGTTTCCCAGAGGATCAGGCTGAGTCTGAGACCCTACCTGAAATGGTGCCCTTGTTTGGCATCTTCATATTTTCTATCCTGCTGCTCACATTCCCTTATTAGTTTTACCCTGGACATTGCTTTTTAATAAATCACACCACACAAATCTTCTTTCAGTGTCTGCTTCAGGGAGAAATTGATTTAACACATCTATATTGTGAAGGATTTTCTTTTATTGATAATTCATCTAGATTTTAACTACAGAATCGTGGGAATATATATTTTAAATGAGATTTTTGATGACACTATGAAAAAGGAATTAAAATTAATCATTTCACATGATTCCACATTATTCAGTTAGTCAATGTGTATGTAATTCATTTAGTGGCCTTGGCCAAATCATTTTATCTACTTGGATATCAGCTTTTCCCTTTGAAAGATCAGTTTTATTTATCTAGGTATTCTCTAAGGCCCTATAAGCCTCTAAAATTCAGTGAACGATTAAATCTCTTAGTCTAAAATCATGACAGTTCGCTATTTGTTAGAATTTATGCATTTAAGAAGCCAGTCAACTCAGGCAGATAATTTCGTAGTACCCAGGTACTAGTGATTTATAAACAATTAATGTTCAGTTAAGAGAGACTAGCTCTGCATGGACAAAAAGAATTTCTAAAGTAAAATTTAGTGACATTTCTACCCTAGAAGATATTGTATAATTAAAAAAAAAAGGAGCCCACCCCAATCAAGATGGTGGAGTGAGATGCTTCAGAGCTTCGTTCCCCCACAGAAACTTTGAACAGTCAGCAAAATTTGGCAGAAAAATATTTCTCAAAGCTGTAGAAAACAGTTAAGGCGTGCAGTAACAGGTTGAGCCCTGAATCAAGAAAAACACTATCTAAAAGCAGGATTATGTGGCAGCCTGGCTGGCTCATCCCCCAACATCTCACCAGCTCCATGCAGAGCCAGCCTACACTCCCGGTGTGGATCCCTGGTCCCTGTTCCAGAAGGAGCAGAATTACCCTTGTACACATACTGGGAGCATGTATGTCTGGCCTAATATGTCTAGGGGTGGCCTGAAGGACTCACCATCCCAGAACTTGCTTGTCCAAAGACTGTCCTACAGAGTGTTGTGGGAGAACAATCAAATAGCTGGCTGGGGTAGGGGGTTGTTGGTTGTAGGATATACAGTGCAGTGCCCATGACTGTGAGGAAACTCTTTCTCGGGAAGAGGGTACATTTACTTCTGTGTAAACAAGGGAAATTCATAGGGCCACGTGCACATGCCCAAGAAAAGACATATGTGCAAAAAGGATCAGAGAGTCCCCTATACTTTGGTCTGGAACTATTTTTTTAAACTTGATGTATAAATAAGCTCTGAAACACAGTGCTCACACAGGTTAATCTGGGAAAGATACTTTCCTTTGTTCCTTTTTGTTGTTGTTGTTAGTTCTTAGAAGTCAAATAAAGCTCTGTTATAACAGTAGCTGGATACAATTTTAAGGTGATAACACATTAAAACATCAAAATGTCCAGGTTTCAGCAAAAGGTTACAAAACATACAAAAAACTGTAAGCAATTGCCCAGGCAAAGGAGAAGATTAAAGCATTAGCAACCATCTGTGAGGAGGACAAGACCTGGGACAGCAGATTAGAACTGGCAGAAGAAAGATTCACTGAATTTGTAGATAAGACAATTGAAATAATCCAGCTGAGGAGCAGAAGGAAAGAATGAAGAAAAGTGAGCAAAAAGCCTGAGGAACCTATGCAATACCATCAAGCACACCAGCATATGTATTGTGGGAATCCCAGAAGGAGAAGGAAGAGAGATGGGAGAGAGAATATTCAAAGAAATAATAGCTGAAAACTTATCAAAATTAATGAAAGACATGAATATACACCTCCAAGATGCTCACCAAACTCCAAGCAGGATAAAGGCAAATAAAACTACACCATGACATATTATAATAAAACTGTTGAATGCCAAAGATATAGAGAGAATTCTGAAAGCTGCAAAAGAGAAGTAACATGTGACATACAAAGGCGCCTCAATGAGATTAAGTGCCAATTTCTCAGTGGAAACCATGGAGGTAAGACAGTAGTGGGATGATGACATATTTAAAGTGCTGACAGCAAAACATTACCAACCAAGAATTCTACACCTGGAAAAAGCTGAATTTCAAAAAAGAAGAGGAGACTAAGACATTCCCAGATAAACAAAATCTGTGGGAATTCATCCCCACTAGACACACTCCACAAGAGATGTTAAAGAATTAGTTCTACAGGTTGAAAGAAAAGAACAAGAGATAATAGATTGAAGCCATGTAAAGAAATAAAGATCTTCAGTAATGGTAATGACGTGGGTAAATATATATGCCAAGACTATTTTATTGGGGGGACCTATAAAAAATTGGAACATAGATTATAAGCTTTTTTTGAATATTAAATTTTTTAACTTGAATAAGTGAATATTCTTGTTCTTAGGAAATGTATAAGTGCTCAAGAAGCAGTATTAAGTGCTCAAGGAGCATGATATTTACAACTTACACTCAAGTGTTCAGAAAATGGATTAATAAATATACAGATTGATAGATAGACACATAGTTGGATTAATAGATCGATGGATAGATAGATACAATATTACAACAAATGTGACAGAACATTAAAATAGGTAGATCTGGGGAGAAAGGGAGATGTTGGAGTTCTCTGTATGTGGTCTGTATTTTTGTAACTGTACTGTAATTTTGAAAGTACCTAAAAATAAAAAGTTCAAAATACATGTGGAGCAGATGATAGGAATAACCAAATCAAACTAAATTTATTTAATATTAGTGGCATGTACACACTAAATATAACACATACCACGCCATTTTATGATGCAAAATAAGCACGTACAGTTTAAACAGAAGATTCTATAAACAGTATGCACATTTTTATATTTTATCTTAACAACAGTATCCAAGAGAAAATAATTTAATGCTTTAATTTAATTTTTATCAATAGAATAGGTTTTCAATGACAAGCTGCCAAATTATAATTTTATATCACAGTAAACATCAAAAATGGCTGTGATTAGAAAATCTACTTGCTACATTTGCAGAAAAAAGTTTCTATTTCAGCTTTTTTACATAATGTATATCACAACCATTGTCAACTTTAAGTATTTACTATTTTTAAAATATTCCACATTAAATAGTGTAATTCAGAATTCACCCATTTTAAAATACCTCTGCTTTAAAATGAAGCACAGTGTAGAACCAAATGCTGGAAAAATGAAGAAAGAAGCATTAAAATTCTATGATATTAATTCCACATATTCTTTGAATAATCTCTATAAACCCTCAAACATGCAAGAAACAGAGGAATGAAAAATATTTTATGTTACATAGTACTTGAGAGTTGATAAAAGGAATGAAAGAAACACTTAAAATGTGGATTCCACCTTTCTCTCACATTCCAGTCTCAGAAAAGGAATGTAGTAAACAAATTAAATCTATAGAGCTGTAAAATGATTCCATGGTAAAATGCATTAGGTCATGAAACTGTTTCACCCAAACAGCATAACAATTAAATACTAAGCTCTAAGCAGCAAATGGAAAAACCCTCACTGGACCACGTGTTGGAGCCTCTGGGCTGTCAGAAGTCAAGATCAGGTTATCATGTTTTACGTGTGCTTCATAATACAATATTGAGTATTTCATCACCGTAATCAATAAAGCTTTGTGGGCTGATCTTGTAGATCAAGAATTAGAAATGCAGAAGTATGTCTATAAGTCAGAAAGGTAGAGGATAGCAGTCTTCAACCTTCTTTGTTTCTCATGACCCATGAAAGAATGGTCTACAAATTCTCATGAGCAATACCTATCACATGGATTATGTATTGCAATACTCTCATCACACAAGACAATCCTTGCAGACAAATTTGCATGAGAGTTTTAATCACAGAGGTAGCCATCTATTTCACTTTTTAAATAAAAGAAAAGATGGTAATTTTACATAGATTGAGTGTTCATAAAGTGGAAATGTAGACAATATAGATAATATCATCAAGGACATCTTCAATTTGAAAATAATAAAACGTTATCTTGGTTTTGAGATTTTAGGACCACGGTGAAGATTGATAGGAAACATTCTTTAAGATAGATTGCTAACTGGAAGGAATGGAAGAGAAGTCAAGAGAGTATTTTTATTTGACTGCAGTATTTGAAGTTTTTGCAGTGAGAACATAATCATAGGGCACAACTTTTCTATTTTAACTGATCTGTAACAAATCATGTGGAAGAGAGTTTACCACCTTCCTATGCTCCAGGCTTTCCATCCATATAAGACAATTTCTAAGTTTCTGTTCTGCTTTACTATTTCAATTATTTATCAAATAATCAGAGGTCAGGAAATACATGTCAACCCAGTGGTGCTCTTACAATGCCTTACTTCATAATTGTATGAAGTGATACAATGTTTGCAACAGGGCAGGGACAAGGCCAAGGTTTATACCTACACAAGGTTTTTTCCTGTAGAAAGTAAATCTTTTAGAACATCAGGTTTTCAATTGGCTGCAAAGAGACTCTCATGCGACTATGCTTTTTTCTGAGCATCCAGCAGTTGTCCTAGACACAGGTATTGTGGGGCAGCTTCATCTAGCATCTAGCCTGGGACCCAGACTCAATCTTTATGAGAGTTGCAGTGGGGCAAATGCACATAGATTGGCGCGGAAGTGGCATCGTCCAAAAAGCAATTCATCAGAAAGACTAGAGTCAAGGTATGGACACTGAGTGAGAAATGAAGGGATCACTCACCCCACCCCAGAAGAGAGGGGGTTCCAAAGAGCCCTGATCCTGCCCTGACAAGCCCTGGAAGGTTCCACGCATTCTCTGACTTCAGTCTCAGGAGTCTGTCGGTGGCAAGGGCTTTGGTGTAAGGCGTACAACCTCAGGTCCAAAATGAAGGCACATTAGGCCCTGTAGAGTGCAGGTAAGATGCTGAGAGGGACTTAGGACACCCCCTACTACAGAATGGAAGATTCCCCACAGAGTCCCGCCTCTGCTTAGGGGCGGAAGTGAGCCTACAGCCTCTGGGGTCTGAGGTGGTTGAGGGCCTTGGTCTGAGGGGAAAATCTACAATTCTGCAGAGGGAGGAGTCCAGGTAAAGACCATTAATGGGGTCTACGGGGCCCACCCACTCCAGAACATTGGCAAAAAAAGTGGCCTGGCCCAGCGGTCAGCCTTGAGGGAATTCTGGGAGGGGGAAACGGAAATGCGATCTCTGACTTCCGCTTTGGGAGATTGGGAGGTGAGGCCTGTGCCCAGGGGTGCGGCTTCCGGTCAACAGTAGGAGTCTCAGTCCTGGTCCGGTATCAAGGTGAGGAACCCCAATGAGGAATGAGGGAATCGCTCACCCCAGAATAGAAGCGGCACCACGGAATAGAGCCTTGTCTCTTCTGCTAAGGAGCCCCGGAATAACTGTCAGACAGAGGCGCCTCAGGAGGGGGGGTCCGGTGAGGGAGGCGAGGCCTTGGTCTGAGGGGCGGGACTTCTGGTCAGCAGACAGAGGAGCCCTAGGCCCTGCCGAGTGGGAACTGAGAGGCCCACCGACCAGAAAACAGAGGGGGCCCACGGATTTAAGCCCAACCCTTGCTGTCAGCTCTGGGAAGCCCCCGAATAACTGTCAGACTAAGATGCTGCGTAACGTCCATCTTTGGTGTTGCCGGGAATTGAAATCAGTGATTGTTGCCTCAGGTGGGCAGGGAGAGGAGTCCCAAGCCTTGGCAGGAGTCCAGGTGACCTGAAGACCTTGATTGGGGGCTGAGGAGCCCGCTCACCTCGGGATATAGGCGCTTCAGTTGCCTGTTCCTATTGTCGGTCTGGGAGGAGTTGGTCGGGAGGGAATTGGGGAGGCTGGGAGTGCCGGGTGGAAGGGGGAAGGTGGTAAAAGTGGCGACCCCTGACTTCTGCCAGGGGACTTTGGGTTCTGAGGGCGTGGCCTCAGTTCTACAGAGAAAGGAGTACCCAGACCAGCCCGTTTTTAAGGTAAGATGCTGAGGGGGACTGAAGTGTCCACCTACCCCGGAACAGAATGAGTCCCACAGGTAACAGCCGGGCCTCTGCTGTCAGCCCAAGGAGATGTGGGGTAGGGGTGGAAGTGGGGGAAGGAGTTGAAATACCTGTCAGATTGAGTTGTCTTCTGATTCTATTTTGAGCTTGCGAGGAAGTGAGGCCTGGTCTGAGGAGTGCTGCCCTAGGTGAGCAGAGGAACGAGTCCCAGGCTCTTCCAGAAGTCAAGGTATGATACTGAGTGAGGACTGAGGGGAACCCCTCCTTGTGATAGAGGGGCCCCTCAGAGCTCGGCTGGGGCCAGGGCAGAAGATGGAGGTTCTGGTTTCTCCTGACTTTTACCTCAGGAGTCTGAGGGAGATGAGGGTCTTGGTTGCAGGTGTGCAGCCTTAGTCCAGAGAGGGAGGAGTCCTAAGCCCTACCAGGAGAAAAGGTAAGATGCTAATGAAGATTGAATGTACCACCCACCCCATAATGGAAGGGGCTGCACAGAGTCCTGGCCCTGCCTCACACCTTGGAGGTGACTGGCAAGGGTGTCCTGAATTGGTTATCCATTGACTTTACCTGAGGGATCTGAGTGTGGTAAGGGCTTTGATCTGAGCAAGGAGGCTTCAGTTCAGCAGTGGGAGGAGTCTCAGGCCCTGCCAATTTTTAAGTTAAGACTCTGAGTGAGGACTAAGGAGACCACTCATCACAGAAGAAAGGGGGTCACACAGATAAGAGCCCTGCCCCTGCTGCCATCCCTAGGAGGCCCCAGAGTAGCTGTCACACTGAACTGCCCCCTGACATCTGCCTTGGGTGTTACAGGGAGGTGAGGCCTAGTCTGAGGATCAGAGTGAGGAGTCCCAGGCTCTTCCAGGAGTTAAGGTAAGATGTTGAGTGAAGACTGAGGGGATCACCCACCTCAGAAGGGAATATGCCTCTCAGAGCTCTGTTGTCATCCCTGAAAGGGAAGAAGGGGTGGATGTGGCTGGAAGTGTCTTCCTCTGACTTTAAGCTTGGAAGTCTGAGGGTCGTGAGGGCCTTGGACTGAGGGGTGCAGCCTCAAGTTGGCAGAGGGAGGAGTCCCAGCCCTTCCTGGGAGATATGGTAAGATCTTAAGTGTGGACTGAGGGGACCATATATCTCAGAACACAAAAGGTCCCTCAGATAAGAGTTTGGCCCCTACTGTCCACCCTGGGAGGCCTTGGAATAGCTTCCACATTGAGTTTCCTGCTGAATTCTGCCTTGTATGTTGCAGATTTCTGAAGCCTCATCTGAGGGTTGCAGCCTCAAGAACCCAGAGGGAGGAGTCCCAGCCCCTGCCAAGAATCAAGGTAATATGCTAAATGAAGACTGAAGGGTCTATCCACCCCATAATGAAGGAACTACACAGATTCCCCAACCCTGCTATCAGATCTGGTAGGCTCCAGGATAACTGTCAGACTGAGGTACTCCCTCACTTAAGCATCCGGAGTTTGTGGGAGTTGAGGGCTTTGGTAAGAGAGGTGTTGCTTCAAGTCAGCAGAGGGAGGAGTTCCAGTCCCTGCCCAGGTCAAAAGGAGGACCCTGAGTGAGGATTTAAGGGCCCACCCACCTCAGAACAACAGAACCCCACAGAATTCTGCATTCTGCTGTTAGCCTCTTGAGGCCCAGGCAGGAATGGCCTGATAAAGGACCCTCTTGCTTCCTTCCCCATGGTATCTGTCTTCTCTAGTTTTTCTTACTGGGAGGCTATGGGTAGAGCTGTCAGTTTGAAGCACCTCCTCACTTCCTTCTTTTTCAGATATCTTAGGGAGGTTAGGCCTCTTTCTGAGGCAATTGGCCTAGGGTCATTAGAGGGAGGAGTCACGGTAAAGATTCTAAACAAGGATAGCAGATACTAGCCGCTGAAAACATAGAGGACCCCGCAGAGCTTAACCCTACCTGCACTGTTATTGGACTGGGTTGACAGCCTAAATATCAAAGTGCCTTCTCACTTCCTTCTTTTGCTTCTTAGAGGACAGGAGACCTGTGATGCCCTAGAGCACCACCCTGAAGAGAGCACAGGTGGAGGCAGACTTCCTCAGAACCTCTGTGGTTGAGGTTGGCAACTGAGGCCACTCATGTCCTCCCTCTCTCCCTAGGTTGCTTGTGGTGCTCCAGTGCCATCCTGTTACCACCACCAAGAGCAATTATGTCTCAGGGTCAGGAGAGTCCACGCTGCACACAAAAGCAACAATTTCAGTCCTGCATTGTAATCAAGGCCCTGGAGAGTGCACATGTTCCCAAAGCTGAGGAGGCCTCTGCCTCTTCCTCTGATTCTCTAAACCCTGGTAACCTGGGGGAAATTGCTGCTGCTGGAACACCCAGCACTTCCCAGAGCCCACAAGGTGCCCAGTCCTCCTCCACTACTATGGTAGCAACTGCATCAAGCAAATCAGATGAGGGCTCTAGCAGCCAAGAGGAAGAGGATAGTTCAACGTCCTCACAGTCTCCACCAGACACTGAGAACCTGACCATGAGCCCTCTGGATGAGAAGGTGGCTTTGTTGGTGCAGTTCCTGCTGCAAAAGTATCAAATGAATGAGCCAATCACCAAGGAAGATATGCTGAATACTGTTATCAAAGAGTACAAGGATGATTTCCTTGAGATTCTCAAGAGTGCCTCTGAGCGCATAGAGCTGGTCTTTGGCGTTGATGTGAAGGAAGTCGACCCCACCAGCCATCAGTATGCCCTCGTCAACAAACTGGATCTAACCTATGATCCAAGGCTGAGTGGTGATAATGGCATGCCTAAGACCAGCCTCTTGATAATTATACTAGGTGTGATCTTCATGAAGGGCAACCGCACCAGTGAGGAGGAGATTTGGGAAGTGCTGAATATGATGGACTTATATCCTGGAAAGAAGCACTTCCTTTTTGGGGAGCCCAGGAAGTTCATCACCAAAGATTTGGTGAAGGAAGAGTACCTGGAGTACAGGCAGATACCTGATAGCGATCCTCCACGCTATGAATTTCTGTGGGGTCCAAGAGCCCATGCCGAAACCAGCAAGATGAAACTACTGGAGTTTCTGACTAAGATCCATGAGTCTGACCCCAGGTGCTTCCCATTCCAGTATGAAGAGGCTTTGAAAGATGAGACGGAGAGAGCAAGAGCCCAAGCCCAAGCTGCAGCCAGGGCAGGCAGTACCACCAAGGCCAGAGCAAGTTCCGGTGCCAAGCCCAGCAGCTTCTCCCGCCCCTAAAGAAGTCTGTGGTAGATTCTTCATTTTGTCTTTGAAGAACTACTTTGAAGTAATGGAGTGCTTGGGTGTGGCTATAGTAAATACAGTATACAAATAATCTCTGTGTTCCTGTTCTATATAGAAAACTTGGTGGTTTATCTTTTTTTGGGTGGAGTAGAGGAGTAGTTTTCAACTGTTGTTCCTTTTAATATCACTTTTAATTAGCTTCAGAATCTAAGTTTATAAATGACATTGGTCATGCATTTATTGCTGTGTATGAAATTTAAGAATGAGTTTTGCTTGTTTGTAAAACAAATTGGAAACCTTGTATCTTATTATCTGCAAAAAGATAACATGACATTGAAATAGGCATTTCCTCAGAAATGTGAAAAAAACTCAGCAGTAAAATAATTGGTATAAGAGAAAAAATATAAATATAAGAGAAAATTTTAAAATATTTCTCTTCTAAAAATATAAGAGAAAATGTTTTAAAAGATGATAAAATCTTGGTTACCCTTATCTCTTAGTCTCTCTGTAAAACTGAATAATACATTCATAAGTTTGCCTATTAGTTTATTTAAGAATGTATGAGAAATAAATCTGATTAAATTAGACTGTGCTCTCTGGCTCATTTATTCTCCAGACAATTAATTGAGCATCTGCTCTTTGGATATCCTTTAACACCAAAAAATAAAGTAAAAAAGATTGAGGACTTGGGGTGGGGGTGGGGGTCCACATGAGAGCAGTCAAGTATAAATTCCCTGAGTGTGGGACCTTGGAAAACTTCAAGTCCTTCAGTGAGAGGTAATATTAAATTAAGGTGGGTGGTGGGTGAGATGATGCTGTGGGAGTGGTGAGCAGGGGCCAGAAAACCTGGAATGATAAACTGCTTTTAGCATTTACTTTTGGATTGTGAGAAAACCAGATCCCACTTGTGAGGTGCATTGAATACAAAGCACAAATTGTTTTATGCCTATCAGTCATCTTCAAGAAGATTTTGAGAAATAAGGGTGATACTTTCTTCAGGCAATAAACCCAGAAGCCACTGTGCTGGCACTCCTTACTCTGGGCTAGGAAAGCCCACAGCCCACTCCATTCAAGGGACATTTTAAATAGGTATTTATCTTCAGCATAACTTGGAAAATTCTAGGCAAGACCTAGATTTTTGTTGGGGGTGAATGAATGAATATAGATGTGGATTGGCTGGAAGGGCAGCTGGGAGGGAGGGAAGGAGTTGGTGCTTGACCAACAAATTTAAGAGGTTTGAGGTGCGTACGGTTGGGAGTAGTCCCCCAAGCCCAAATTAAATAAGTAATGTATCTCTAATTGAGAAGATTTATTGAGGTTTTCTTGTTAAGCAGACTTCTGGGCTGATTTGTTGTGCCATGTTTTAGGTCACTGCATATTCTCTGACATCTTCATAAACATTCTAGAAGGAAAGGTGCTACGGTCCAGGGTCAATACAATCATGGTAATAACTGCAATCTTAGCATACAGTTATACTATATACTAAGTATACGGCAGACATGGTTCCAGGTGCTTTACATATATTACCTATATTCCAACAGTCCTAGAAGACAGAGCTTATCAAATCCACCTTTACAGATGAAGAACCTGCAGCTCATAGACTTTGGTAATGTGCCCAAGTTCACACTGCAAGTAAATAACAATGCTCTGACTAAGCCCTGGTCTGAATGTGTCTACAGCCCACTCTTTTCCACTCCTCCCAGTCTGAGAGAGACCTTCTATGTCTTACATTTTTTTCATGTCTCTACTTACCACACCAAAAGACTACACCATAATAGTCTCGGGAGATTAAAAAGAAGGACCCTGTGGCCAAAGTACTATATGCAGTTCTAAAGAAGGAAAGTGAAAATGGGAGTCAAACGCAATTTGTGGGTTGTCTGAGGGCTTCATTTAGCTATGTCTGCTGCCCTTAGTCCCAGGGTTCCTTTGGAATTGGCTCTTCCCAGGGGCTGGCATTTCTTCCAGATCCAGTTCTTTCCATCTCTTAATCTAGACCAAGCCTTCTTTAGAAATCCAATCCATGAACAAGAGGGAGTCCGGATGGTTTGGTGAAGTGGGGCCTGCAAGCCCAGAGTCCTGCCGACTCAGTACCCCTTCTTCCCTTCGGGACAGTATGCCCTACACCCACAGGACTCTAGGGCGCCTAGGCACTTCTGGGAAAGCTCAGTGCTAGCACACGCTTCCTCAGACGTGGATTTCATCTAGCATTTCCGGGCATCTTGAATATATAGGATATGTATTGTTTATAATGACTTAGTCCTGGATGCTGTATTAACTTTGCCTTAGTGCCCTAAATGTCCTATATTCAGCTTTTTTCCATGTAACAAAAATTTACCAGTAAGAACTATTGTACCACCACAGTAATTGGCACTTGAATCACTTAAATGCAACATTGGCTGAGAAAACATACCTCCACAAATAGCGATGTGATCTCTCCTGCAGGTTTGGCAGAGGGAAGATCAAAAGTAGATGCTTAGAATTAAAGAAATATTCAAGAAAGGAAAAGCCTATTCTTTGACCAAAGTCTCAAGTCCTGAACGAGTAACAACCTCTGTCAACGTAGAGCAGCACAATCACCTGGACCACGTGACACTTACTCCAATAACCGAGCCCCTGAAAGCCTGCATCCCTGACTTCTGTAAGTCAGCCAATCAGTGATACATCCCCAGTCCTAGAGGCCCGCCCCAGTCCTGGAAGTCAGCCAATCAGTGGCAGCCTCACCCTTCCAGACCAAAACCAATCAGCAAGCGCCTCACTCCAGGGGCTTTGATTGTGAGATTCTGCTGGTCGGCAGCAGCCTGATGCTAGTGACCCTGGAGCACAGTTCAAAGTCCTTCAAGCCCTAAACACTCCCATTTCCAGACGTCATCAGTCCTTATATAAGATCAGCTCCAGCTTTGTTCAGGCAAACTGTGCCTTATGAGTCCAGCTCTCCTTTAAGGCAAACAGGAAATGCAACGTTTTTGCATCAGATATTCGAGTTCCACTTACTGTTGGTTCATAAATTCACAACCCTTTCAACTGTTCAACCCCAGTTTGTGGATTTATTCGGACCTATGAGTGACAGACACACTGAAGGGGCCGTGAGATGATCAATCTTTTCCATTCTTACAGTGGTTGCTCTCATCTATTATTTTTTAGTATATCTGAACACCAAAATGCCAAAAAAGCTAGTGTAAACGTTGAGAGGAATTTTCTGAGTAGTGGATACTGAGTAAACAAGTAACAAGTCCTTTTGAAGCTCTTTCTGCAAAATGCAATTGTTCATTCAATATAGAAAATGGAGGAAAATCTGATAGAAACCACCATAGTCGAACAGCTGTATGTGAGCCGTGCATGATTTCCACAGCTAGTGTCAAAGGCAGTGATGAAATAACATGTTTTTATTAAGAAAAAGTCAGATGAAGAAGATAAAATAATCACAGTGTAATGGCCTTCTGCACTGCAGATCATCAGTTTTTCAACTCAAATGAACATACTGCTACCAGAAATATTTACTGATTCCAAAATTGGAAGCAAATTTTCAAGTGCCAGGACCAAATCTACAGCAATAATAAAAAAAATTATAGCTCGATTTACTATCACGGAGATTATCAAAGACCTAAATTGCCTAACCCTTTTTTTAGGATATAGCCATAGTGCAAATAATGATAATGCAGAAAACATTTTTTGCTCTGCTGGCACAAAAGTTTTTTCATGAAAAGGGGTGTCCCTATAAGGTTATTTTGAGTAAACGCCATTCCTGATGCAACTTCAGAAACAACGGAAAATTTTTGCAGAGGTTTTTTTTGTTATTGTTGTTAGGATTTAATGGATTAAATTATCAATTAATTAGTCAATGAATTAAAGCATTAATTAATTAATTAATTAAAGCGTAATGCTGCTCAAACAGCATTAGGACATCAGATATCTCCTTTCTATTGGCTTTGAAGTAATTGTCACAAAATTGTTCTCTTAGTTCAGCATTTATGTTCTTTGAATTGAACAGTTAAAGGATTTTTGCGGTTTTGTTCGCATCCATTATTCTTCGACTCTCATTCAAAAACCCTTTGGCTCGCTCACAAATGCGAATGAGCATTTCAGTTCATCTGAAATACTAAAATCATACGTACTTTAATTCTGAAGAAAATGCTCCCCAAACTCCTGTTGACTTTCCAAATAAGCCATTGAGCAAAGTCTACACATTTCTTATTCATAGTTTTCAGTATCTCTCTAGAATAATACAAAATTGAAAGAACATAGTGTTTTTTAAGTACTCCACTGTTTGAGGGAATTTGTTGAATGTGTTAAAGAGAGAATTGATGAAAACTTATCCCTCAAGTGTCATGACTGTTCTTAAAAGAAACAATGTTACTTATGAACAGAAAAAGAAATTCTGACTTGAAGCACTTGCCAATACAACCATCTGAAATGGATTGCATCGCTTGAAGAATTTTATTCCTCTACATGGATGTTACTCAATACTCTTCCAGCATAGTAACAAAAAAACAAAGAGGATAAAAATTAATGATGATGCTCTTTTGTGGTCAGTGGATAACATGTTTTTAAATATTGAGTGAGAGTTGCAACCCAATCCTGAAGAATGGAAAAAAATAGCAAGTTCTGCCATGAAACATGGTGTTATGTGCGTCAACAAAGCAATTTTGAAGAGCAGTTCTCAGAGATGTGAACGTTATGCCAATACATGTTCATCATACCTGCTCATAATGATAATGTTGAGTGTATGTTCTTATTAATGAATGTTCACTGGGCAAGAGAATAAAATAAGTTGGATGCAACGACTGTGCAAGCTGTGTTACGATGTAAATGGAACACAGACTATAACGGCAAAAAATTTTATGAGCGAACTCTATGAAACAAGGAACTGTCAAAGAGAAGCAGCTCATTGGGGGAATATAATTAAAAAGAGAGGTATAAAATTAAGATACTTATAGTTCATTTCAGATAATAAATGTTTTAGTATATCCTCTGAAATATTCTTTTATTTCAACATACATGTGCATAGACCATTAGAAATCATTCAAATTTATCCAGGTAATTTTTTTTTTCCAGTGCATGGTCCAGGAATAGAACCCGGGTCTCCCGCATGAAAGGCAAACATTCTACCACTGAAACACCCGTGCACCCAGAACCCTGCTTTTTTTCAGCTCTAGGTAAGGGAGAACTAGAGGTAAAGCTGCCCCACACCCTACCCATCTCAGACTGCAAAATATGCTGCCTGGATGATGAACAAAAGATGGCTTCGGTGAAGGGATCTCAAGTATTTATGAACAAATGATTCTAATCTCACACACACTTTTCCACAGGCTAGAAAAAAGGAATACTTCCCAATTCATTTTTATGCAAACTGACCCCTGACACAAAACCTGAGGAGGAAGGTACAAGAGAACAACTTATAGGCCAATTTCACACATGAATAGAGATGCAAACATCCTAGACATAATAACAGCAAAGTGAATCTGTAATATATAAAAAGAATAATACATTTGGAACAATCAGATTTAACCTTCAGAAGTCAGCTAATGCAAACTATTGCATTATTATAAGTGAAAATCCATAAAATCATTTTAACGAATGAAAGAATTTTATAAAATTGAACATTCATTTAGGATAAGAAAACAAAAGGAAAAAGGTCCTCTTAGCAAACTTGCAACAGAAAGGAAGTCCTTCAACTTGTAAAACCATGAGTCAATAGGGAAATTCTGAGAGATTTCTGTTTAAGATAAAAATGTTCTACATGGCTATTCAATATTGTATTGCAACTCCTCACCTCCACAGTGAGGCAGATAGTACAAACAAATTGTTGAAATTATATATACAGGAAGAAACAAAATTGTCATTCACAGATAATATGATTATGTATACATGGAGAATCCAAAATAATCTTAGGAAAAATAGGGGTCCTAATAAGAGGGGTTTGGATATTAATTCCTTACATGATTGTTCTGTAAACCTGCAACTTCTCTAATAAAGAAAAAAAACAAAACAAGACAAAATAAGAATCATGGCTGGAAGATGTGAAAAAAAAAATACCTCTATACCAAAAACAATTGTTTTTCTACCTACTAGGAACAAAAAGCTTAAGCATAAAATTTAAGAAATACCTATCTGCAATAGTATTAAAATATAACTTGAAATAAATCTAACAAGACAAAACAGAGCTTTCACCTTAGTCCCTTTTACATGCCATCCACCGTGTTGGCGTGTGGATGGTACATGGATGAGTAAGACCTTCGGGAATTTATGTTCCAACAAATATAACAGAGATTTAGGATTAGCAAGAACTTCAGTTGTTTTCTATTGATTTTTAATTTAGATCTTATTTATATTCCAATACATTTCCATTCTCTCATTCTATCCTTCATAATTGGTTTGCGACAGGTAATTGTTAATGCCCCCTTGCACTTGGGTGGGAACTCAGACTAAGATTCATATTTCTGGTTGAGATTGCTAAACTCACAGAAATAAAAGAGGGATACAATGTAACCACAGAGAAGGTGGGAGGATGTGAGGAGAATATTCCCAGCAATATAGTGAAGAGCTGTCAGGACTGTGCCAATGTTCAGTTTCCTTGGGCTATTGGCGGATGAAGGTTTAGCAGGTGTAGATGTTTGCAGGGTGAACTCCCTGTCTCAGTGTACTCTGAAGACTGGTGTGTAAGAAGAAAGTGAGATGAACTCATCGGAATGTACTCTTCAAGCTTCAAAACAGCAGGGGAAATCTACAGAGGTGGGATTTAGGGAAAAAGCCAAAAAAAAAAAAAAAGAAAAAAACCACTCCTTGTGAAAGAGTCTTTCTATACAGAATTAACAAAGGACTTAAAACATACGCTACTATGGAAGAGAGTTTTGTCTCCATGGGTTGGCGAATTCCTACTGACAGAACTGGGAGAGGGAAAATTCCTTTAAAGTTTCTCAAATTTCACATCTTCAGGCAGGCCAGACTTTATAAAGATTTCTACTACTGAAATAAACTAGTCTCTGCCTTGCAATAATCAATCTTATATAAATTTTTGGCGCAGTGAGATATTTATCTTTTGATTTCCTTACAGTTCATGATTGAGCACATGTAAGTAATCTAAATTAGTCTATAGAGAGCTATCAACATATCATTTAATTTTAGCAGCTGTTTATACAAAAGAATTTCAAAATATGATTAAGAAATAAGTTGCATATTCTTATGGGTTATTTTTCTGACTTTGAGCAAATAAAATCTTCTATCTGTAAAGTTTAAAAGGATTTTTCTTGCCTATCAACTTTGTATACAGCAAGGATTGGAAGCACAAACACACATACTTCCATTATCTTCAAGCCGGCTAAAATGCATGCCTTAGCATTTTAAAGTGCAGAAAAAATGAAAATCTAAAAGTTGTGGTCTTCTAACCAGAAACAGAAATAAGGTAAATCAGACTAATATCTGGAACTTCATACAAAGTACATTATTTCTTGGTACTAAAAAGGGAAACCTCAAAGCCAGGTTCAAACTTCAGCACTTAGTAGGTGTATAAATTGACCTAAAAATAGGGGAGGGGACAAGTACTGGAGATCTAAGAAGTGAGTAGCTGGGACAGAGTGGGGGACTATTTCTCTTGCTAGTTCTTCTAAAAGAGCACTATTCCATAAGCAAAGAAATAAATGTAAGCTAAGGCAAATTAAAAGTCATTTCCTGAGTACATACTATGTGAATCATGCCTATATTAGTTCTAACCTTTATCCCAATCAGGAACAATAAGCACTACTACTCACATTTTAAAGATGAGGAAATTGAATCAGAAAGGTTAGCAAGCTTCCCCAAGGTTCCATAGCTAGTAAGTGGTAAAAATAGAATCCAAAACACCGCGTCTGTGTCTCCAAATTCTGGATTCTTTTCTCTACACTGTCAGTGCAATATACACAGCTTCTTCAACTGACACATGTTTAAAACTTGCATATGCTAATCACACAAGTCACCTGCTTAGTATATGTGCCAATTTGAATCTGTGGTGGACCCCATAAAAGCCATGTCCTTTAATCCTCATTCAATATTGCTGGGTGGGAGCATTTTGTTTGTTCCCATGGAGATGTGACCTACCCAATTGTGGGTGGTAACTTTTGATCAGATGATTTCCATGGAGGTGTGTCTCCACCCATTGAAGGTGAAGATGCTTACTGGAATCCTTCATAGGAGGGAACATTTTGGAGACAGTCCCTTTATGTAGAGCCAGGAGGAAGCCAGCAGACACTGCCTTGTTCACCATGTGCCCTTCCAGCTGAGAGAGAAACCCTGAACTTCATCGGCCTTTTTTGAACCAAGGTACCTTTCCCTGGATGCCTTAAATTGGACATTTCTATAGATTTGTTGTAATTGGAACATTTTCTTGGCCTTAGAACTGTAAATTAGCAACTTATTAAATTCCCCTTTTTAAAAGCCACTCCATTTCTGGTATATTGCATTCCATTTCTGGTATATTTATTGCATTTAGCTAGCAAACTAAAACAGTACAGTTTGGCACAAACTATATTTTCAGTGTTTCTTTTTTCTCCAGTACCTAAACTTTCACTTCCTGAAATAATTAAACACATTTGAATCTTCTTCTTTCTCACATTAGGCATTTAAAGTCTTAGGTTCTACTTGGCGCACCTTTCTCTGAATCCTTTCCCTCTTGCCTTCCTCTGAACAGCCACAGTTAGAAATAAATGCCTCAAAATGTGAAAGTTTGGAAGAAATTTTAAAATGACTCAAACTTCTTCTCATTGTTGTCATTTTGTCGAAAGATATTTGATCCTTCTCTTCCACAGAAGGGAGGAAAATGAGATAGAAAAGTATTCAGAAGTGAAAGGGCATAGGACAGTGAGGTAAAGAGATATCAAGAAAAAATATAATGGCTTCACCATTGAACCTCAAAGCTGACACAAGGATGAGAGAATTTTGGCATTTCTGGTGGCATGAATTTACTGCCTATTTGTAAAGTCTTTTGAAAGGATTGCTTATCGATGGGGAGAAATTGCTGGACCAGCAATTGTAAACAGACTAGATTAAATGAGAGAATGGACTTGATTAAGGGAGATAAAGTACGTAAACATTCATGTTATCCAATAAGTGCCCAATTAATGAACATTCAGATTTTTCTCTCACAGTCTCTCCTTCATTATTACAATTATTTTATTTTCTCTGGAAGCTATGATCTTGTGCAGAAAGCACTCATTTACGTGTTAAATAGATTTGTGCTCATATCTATATTTGGCTTCCCCAGAACTGTGATGCAGGGCGAGTCCACTTACCCTCTCTGAACCTCAGTTTCATAATCTGAAAAATGGATTCACAAGGTTGTTATAAGGTTTAAATATACTGTATGTATATGTTCTAGTTTGCTAGCTGCTAGAATGGAAATACCAGAAATGGAATGGCTTTTAACAAGGGGAATTTAATGAGTTGCTAGTTTACAGTTCTAAGGCCGAGAAAATGTCCCAATTAAAACAAGTCTAAAGAAATGTCCAATCAAAGGCATCTAGGGAAAGATAACTTGGTTCAAGAAAGCCGATGAAGTTCAGGGTTTCTCTCTCAAGTGAGAAGGCACATGGTGAACACAGTCAGGGCTTTGTTCTCAGCTGGAAGGGCACATGGCGAACATGGCATCATCTGCTAGCTTTCTCTCCTGGCTTCCTATTTCATGAAGCTCCCCAGGAGGTGTCTTCCTTCTTCATCTCCAAAGGTTGCTGGCTGGTGGACTCTCTGCTTTGTAGTGTTGCTCTCTCTGAATCTCTGAATCTCTCATTCTCCAAAATGTTTCCTCTTTAATAGGACTTCAGAAACTAATCAAGACCCACTCAGATGGGTGGAGACATGTCATCCCCTAATCCAGTTCAACAACCATTCTTAACTAAATCACATCAACCAGGGAGATGATCTCATTACAGTTTCAAATATACAGTATTGAATAGAGATTATTCTACCTTTAAGAAATGGGATTTATATCAAAACATGGCTTTTCTTAGGGGGCATACTTTCTTTGAAACCAGCACAGTATATAAATCAATTAGCAAAATGCCTGTGATTAGAATATGATTCTCCAATGGCACACCTGTCAAAGAATAGTAGGTTTCTGAGGAATCAATTTACCTTACAGATTTCCTGCAACCTCATAAGAGGTGCTGAGCCTGCCAGAGCTACTCAGCTAAGCCTCTCACAAATTCTCAATGAACAGACACTGTGAGATAGTAAATGTTTGTTGCTTTAAGTCACTAGTTTGAGGGTAACTTGTTTCATAGCAATATATAATTAATACAAATCTCTTGAAGTTTACATATAATGGTTCTAAGTAAAATTGCCTACAATTTGTGGAAATGTTCAAATTTGTCCATGAAAGCAAGAAAGGCCTAAATAAATGATGAAGTGATGTAAATGTGGGAGGGGGGAAGAGAATTTGAGAATATAAACAAGACTGTCTTCAAGATTACGGATTAATTCCTCTCTACTACTATTTGTTTAAGGGTTTCCCTACAAGCATTTCAAAGTAAAGTTGTTCTTCAGTAAAGAAGGTACCTTCTGACAGATTATGCAGTATATATTACAAGTGACATTTCTGATGCTCAACAGGCAGTGTCAGTCCCACAAGTCAAAGACAGCCAGGAGCATACCTGTACCCAGAATCAAGTTGATTTAGCTAGGCTGCAGCAAATGAGAACATGCCCCACATGGGCGCTAGGGAGCATCTCAGCAATGGGTAAATGAGATGGGCTGCTTATATTTTGGGACTTGTGCTTGATATTCCCAAAGGGGTTTGAGGAAGTGATGCCCAGCTTGGATTGGGTCTTGTCAAGAAGAAGGAGGAGCTTCAGCAATTCGATTCTCAGTAAGCTTTGTTCAAAAGGTGGGAGGAACAAAGCTGGACTAGGTACATCACTGGTTACAAAGCAAGAATCACTCAGAGTAAGGGGTTAGTGGTCATATTTTCAGCAGTTTGGTGGCCTTGTATGGAAACCTTGTTTATGTGACCTTGTCCATGTCCCACTGAAAATGCTTTTACTAGTGGTGCTGATTTTCACTCACTCAAAAGGATATTGTGACAGAATCATGAAGTAGAGAGGCCCATTGCGTTTTACTGATCACTCAATAAATAACCGCAATAGGAAAGCAGGAGAAGACTTAGAAATTGTCCATTTTATGGATAAGGAGCTGGAAGCACAGAAAAGTGGTGATTTACCCAGGATTGCCCAGGATCACCCAGGCAGTTTGTGCCAGAGGGCATATTAGAACCTAGATCTTTGACAATTAGTCCAGGGCCCTTCATGTGACACTAGCTCTTCCCAGACAGGTGTCAGGGTCAGAGGTGAGGTGTTTTGCAAGTAATGTGTCACTGATCAGAGTGAAAATACTGCAGTGGTGCTCTATGATGATGTTCTTACTATAAAATTTTCAAATATATAATCATAACAAAATTTTCTTTTGGCTTTTCTTCAATCCCCTCCCTCTTTCTCACCACCATATAACTTTATTATGAGATAAATTTGCATGGATTTAAATGCACATTTGACTCTTGAATAAATGTGGTAATAAAGTACATGTTGTTTTGCAATTTGCTTTTTCCCCAATTAGTAATACACCTTGGAGATTGTTCCATATCAATATACTTGATGTCCATAAAGTCTGTAAACACAGATAACACGATTTTATAATTTTAAGGATAGAAGATGTCCTTGATGACATCCCATATACTTACCTTTCTCCTTTTCTTTTTTTAAAAAAATGTATATGGCTAACCCTTTAAATAAAATACAAGTATTTTTATCCAAAAATTATCTTGAGTGCTAAGGGTGTTGAACTATTTAAACAATGTGCTAGGTATTGCCTGTGAATATTAGATGAAGATTTAATGCTGCTATACTACAACCTTCTGTCTTGTAAAAATTTATCTCTGCATTTCTAGCTCTTGATCTTCCAAGTGCAGTTCACAAAATCTTGCTGATCATAGAAAATATGATGAAATACATAGAAAATATGATGAAAGACACACAAAACATGATACCCTAGTCGATTTCTGAAGGCCTAAATGCTCCAATATTGAACATAAGGAGCACTGACGGATTTCCTATTTTCCCCTAGAGAATTTATATCATTACTCTGATGTATTTGGGTAAAGTAGCATCTTAATCTAATCCATCTTGCTATGGAATCACTTTATAGCCCTTTAGGTATATTTCATTTTATTTATGTTTTTTTTTTTTTTTTTTTGAGCCTAGAAGCAAGAGTAAAAGCTGCTTGCAGAACCAAAGTTCTACTTTTGGAATCTCGCTATTATGACTTTATTTTAACTTCATCCACTTGTTTACTTTTTTATTACCTCTAAGAGTTTGTCTTTCTTACATAATGAGTATTTTACAAAAGGGTATTTTCATACTGTATGTGGAATTAATTCCATAATATGGTTTCACTAATTTCTTCTTCATTTGCTCCTGTATTTGGTTCTATATTATGCTTCATTATAAAGCAATTGAGCTTTAAAATGGGTAAATACAGAACTAGATATCACAGCATTACCATTACAACATTTAATTTAGGGTATCTTAATGGCACATTGAACATGTGCAATTGACAATGACCATGATTTATACTAAGTAAAAAATGAAACAGGAACTTTTTTTTTATAAATGTAACAAATTGAATTCTAACCACATCTACTCCCAATGTGTTCACTGCCCTATAAAATTATAACTTGGCAATTGTCATTGGAAATCTGCTCTATTAAGAACAGTAAATTACAGTATTAAATTACTTTCTTTTGGATACTGAGATCAAGATAAAAAGTCAAGAAGTACATGCTATTCATATAGCTTTTTAAACTTTCTATGATTGTTGTGCATCATAAAATGACAAGTTACATGCTGTATTTACTTTGACCATAACACTTTATGTTAAATAAATCAACATTGTATTTATTATCATTAGATAATCTCTTATCCTCTGCTCAGCATTAAATAAAAATAGTATTTTCTAGAACAGCAAGCAGGTCATTGAATGCTAGATTACAAAGGCCATGTGTCCATGCAGAGGTAGTCTACCTAAATTTATCATCAGCTACTTAAACCAGTTACTGGTTAACACCAAGGTATCTGACTGAGTATGGGTAAACACAGAACTAGATATCATAGCATTACATCATTTATTTTATGGTGTTTAATGGCACTTTGAACACATGCAATTAACAATGACCATGATATATGCTGTTTTAGTTTGTAAAAGCTGTTGGAATGCAATATACCTACATGGAATGACTTTTAAAAAGGGGTATTTATTAAGTTGCTAGTCTACAGTTCTAAGGCCATGAAAATGTCTGAAGTAAGGCAACCAGAGAAAGATACCTTGATTCAAAAAAGGCCAATGGGTTCCAGAACACCTCTGTCAGCTGGGAAGGCACATGGTGACATCTGCCAACTTTCTCTTCTCATTTCATAAGGCTTCCCTGAAGGTGTTTTCCTTCTTCATCTCCGAAGGTTTCTGGCTGTGTGGGCTCTAAAGCTTTTTTCCAAAATGGTTCCCTCTTAAAAGGCTCCAGTAAGCAACCCCACCTTAATAGGTGGAGACACATCTCCACGGCAACAATTTAATCAAAGGTTACCATCCACAATTCGGTGGGTCACATCTCCATGGAAACAATAAAAAAGATCCCACCCAGCAATACAGAATGAGAATTAAAGGGCATGGCTTTTCTGGGGTACACAACAGATTCAAATTGGTACATATGCTAAGTAAAAAGTTGAAACAGGAATATTTTGTGTAAAGGTAACAAATGGTAATCACCGCTACTTGGTATACTGGTTTCTCATAGGTTTAAAATACATTGATTGTCAAGATATAGTTAATAGTTTACTGAATTTTAGAGACAGATGGGGCCCAAGGTCAAGATTTTCTTAACTCAGCACGATTAATATTTGGGCCTGATAATTATTTTTTATGGGTTGATGTCTTGGGTATTGTAGGATGTTTAGCAGCATCCCTGACTTCTAGCCCCTAGAAGCAACAATAGCACCCCACCTTAGTTGTGACAACCTGAAATTCTCCAGACATTGCCAAATGTTTTCTGGGGGGACAAATCACTCCCAGTAAAATCCACTGCCTTAGAGAATATCTGATCCAATGCACTAATTTATCAAAGGAGAAAACTGAAAGCCTTGTAGATGAATTACTTTTACAAGATGACTAAAGTAATTATATGTGCAGTCTTTTAATTGAATAATCACATTAAATTATTACTTTAAATTCCATATCATAATATATTTCATAAAACTCATGTAATAAGCATATTCACATGATTTGAGAGCTAATATCTATATTATGAGATATATTTATTTCAAATTCACAAGTTAGATTTCTTAAGTGTTATTCTTCCAAATGAGCCTAGGGTTCTAATGCAAGTGATTTATAAAGGATTTGTTCCCAGGAGAAACTATTAAGGAAGTGAGGGAGGCAGGATGGAAAAAGGAATGAAAAGAAGCAAGGTTATAATTTCAGGTGAAGGCTCAGACTCCATCTGATCCTACAGATATACCCAGAACATAAAATACACTTCAGAGGTTGTTTGGCCTGGAGAGGAAGGGGCTGGACTTCTGTAATCACAAACCATTCAGCCATTGGCAATGGACCATTCTGGGTTGGATGTGGGAATGTGAAATTCCTAGGCACTTCTAGCTCTCTGTACTGGTAAGGAGACTATGGATAAACAGGGGATCTGAAGGGTGATGAGAGGGATATAAAATTCCTAGACATCCCATTCTGTTTGGGCAAGTCGACTCCAGTGCCTAAGCACAATCCTCTGAAGGTTAGATGTGTGAAACTTTAGTGGCAAAGCAAGCAGAAGACCAGGGAGGGATGTGCATGGAGCCAGTAAGAAGAACCTGAGGAGATCTGGGCAGGGCACTAATAGTCTGCTTTTTCCAATAGACTTTAGAGACAGAGAATTGTATATTCAAATTCTGGCCTTGCCACTTACTTCATGACCTTGGACAAATTACTTGAACTTACTGAGCCACAGTTTCTTGATCTTCTAACTGGAGGCAATAATACCTACCTCATGTACTGTTTGGAGAATTAAATTTTACAATAAATATAAGATTGAGACAGGATAACAAGGTTTTTATTGTGCTTTTCAATTCAAGAAAATGTGTATCTCATCATTTGATTAGGTCTTCTAAACTTTCCCTCACTCTTCATGGTGTAGCTGGGAATATTCTTCTCATATCCTCCCACCTTCTCTGTGGTAACACTGTATCCTCTGTTTAGTTCTGTGATGATAATGTAATACAGTTTAGCAATCTCAATCAGAAATGTGGATTTTAATCTGAGTTCCCACTCAAGAGCAAGGGGCCTTTGCAATTACCCGTCGCAAACCAATTATGAAGGATAGAATGAAAGAATGGAAATGTATTGGAATGTACATAGGGTTAAATAAAAGATTAATATAAAAGAACTGAAGTTCTTGCTAGTCCTAAATCTCTGTTACATTTGTTGGAACGTAAATCCTTGAAGGTACTCTTCCATGTACCATCCACATGTAAACATGGTAGATGGTACGTAAAAGGCACTAAAGTAAATCAAAAGTCTTCTTGATCCAAAACCAACCACTGTCCTAGAAAGGAAAAGCTGACCAAAGTTCACGGAAATCTAAATGCACATCTAAGTTCTATTTTGGTACTAGGGCTGGCCAGGAGTTCAGATTCATCCTCTTGCTGAAATGAACAAAACTGCCAGATGAAACTTATTTATTAAAAAGCTTCTTAAAAATATTGTAGGGCTGATAAGACAAGAAAGAATGATCAGGCTAAATCTAAATGAGAACTGGAATCAGATAATGTGAGCCCTAAGGGCAATTTTGCCCTGAAGGCATTCACTGAATTCGACTAAATTTGCAAAACCTTGGCTTACAGTACGAAAAGCAAAATGGAGGCCTAATAGAAGTTGGAAATTAATAGGAATTTTCCTCCGTTAATAAGTTTGAAAACACAAGGGCTACTCCTTCAGGATAGGGGAGAACTAGGTATAAAGCAGCCCAAACTTTACCTACCCTTAGGAATTGCAAGGAATGCTGCCTAGATGATGAGAAAACAATGGCTTCATAACAGCTGGCCACAAATATTCAAGAATAAATTATTCCAATCTCACACACACTTTTCCAGAGGATAGGAAAAAGGAATACTTCCTGTGTTGGTTTGAAGCTGTTGTATCCCTCAGTAAAGGTCACGTTCTTTTAATCCATTCCTGTGAATGTAGAACTATTGTGAGTGGGACCTTTTGGTTAGGTTGTTTCAGTTGAGATGCGACCCACCTCATTCAAGGTAGGTCTTATTCCTCTTACTGGAGTCCTTTTAAAGAGGATAAAACACCGAAAAAGCCCAGAATAGCTGAGAGAAACAGAAGCTAAGAAAGAGAAAACACAGAGAAGCTGAGAAGCTGAAGGCAACAAAACCCAGGAGAGAAGGACCAGCAGACACTGCCACGTGCCTTCCATGTGACAGAAGAGTCCCAGGTTGCCAACAGCCTGTCATTAAAAAGAAGGTATTGTCCTTTTCTTGCCTTGAGTTGGACATTTTCATGGCCTAAGGACCATAAATTGTAAGCTAATAAATCCCCATTGTAAAAGCCAATCCATTTCTGGTAATTGCTTTTCATCAGCTTTCATTTCTTCTGAATTGAAAAAATGCAATATTTTCAAGATTTCAGGTCCACCTAAACTCTTTTATAGAACCAATGGAATCCTGTCCAAATTACAATAGTTAAAAAATTGATTCTAAAATGTATATGAAAGGAAAAAAAATGGTGAGATGAGTCAAGACGTTCCCAGAGAAGAATAAAGTGCAGAAATACCTAACTAGATATTGAAGCTTATTATCAAACTACATCAATCAAAGAATATGTGAGATTGGTGCTCAGCAAAAAAACATACACCAACAGAATTTAATAGAGGACACAGAAACCGACTCACTGATATATGAGCACTGGATGTAGGGATAAGAGGGACATTTGCAAGTCGGTAGGGAAGAATGGACTCCTCAAGATATGGTGCTACCTCAATTTGGAATCCATGGATAAAAAACTGAAATTGGACACTAGACAATAAGATAAGAGAATGACTTAAAAGGTATATAGTCTGAAAAGGAAGAAATAAAATACCTTCATTTGCAGATATCATGATTGTCTATATAGAAAGCAAAGGGATTAAAAAAAAAAACTCCTGGAACTATAAGCTACGTTAGTGAGGTCTCTCAGAATATGAGGTCAATATACAAGTCAATTGCTTTCCTATCTACCAGCAATAATCAATTGGAATTTGAAGTTAAAAAATCCATATAATTTATTATAACCTCAACAAATAAAGTACTTGGGTGTAAATATAAGAAAATACCTTCAGGATCTGTTTGTGAACAACTGTAAAACAGTGATGAAGGAATCAAGGAAAAACCAAATACTTGGTGAGATGTCCTATTTTCACAGATTGGAAGACTCAATATAGTTAAGATGCCAGTTCTTCACAATTTTATGCATGAATTAATTTGAATACCACCAAAAATCCCAGTAGGTTTTATTTACATATTCACAAACTGATAATGAAATTTATATGGAAATGCAAATTTATTAGAATAGCCACAACAATTTTGCAAAGAAAGAACAAAGTCACAGGTCTCCTATTACCCAATTTAAAGACTTATTATAAAACTATAGCAATCAGGGTGGTCTGTTACTGGTGAAAGGATAGACACATAGATCATTTCCAGGTACCAACATCTGTACTGACTTTCAATTACTGCAGAACAAATTACCGCAAACTTAGCAGCTAAAAACAATACCCATTTATTAGTTCACAGTACTTTATGAGGTCAGAAATCTTGCATGGCATTAACGAGTTCTCTGCTCAGGGTCTCACAAGATAGATAGAATCAAGACACTGGCCAGGCTTATCTGGAAGCTCACACAATTGTGGTGGAATTCAGTTTCTTGCAGTTGTAGGAATAGTTCATATATGGAACACCCAGCAAGTAGAAGTCCACATTACTTGCAATATGGTCCTTTCTATATTCAGAGCCAGTAATGCAGAATCTACATTACATCAAATTGTTGTCATTTTTCAAATCCTTTCACCAGTAATAGCCCCATTTCTTTAAAGGGCTCAACTGATTAGGACAGGCCCACCAAAGAGAATCTCCTTTAATTAAGGCCAAATTTGCTATATAATATAACCTAATCATGGGAATGATATCCCATCTCCCCTCCCACACTCAAGGGGAGGTAATTACACCAGAGTGTGGGTCATTCGAGTTCATCTTAATCTATCACAGGAGCTTTGTTTATACTCGATAAATCTGAAAAACCTAAAGTGTTCATGAACAGGTAAAAGAATAAACACCATGTTGTACAACATACAATAGAATATAACTTGGCATTAAAACAGAAGAACTATTGATACATAGGGCAATTTAGTTGAATATCAAAAGCATTATTCTGAATGAAAGACGCCATTCTCAAAAGTTCATATATTATATGATTCTATTTATATGATATTCAACATCCTGAAAAAGGCAAAACTATAAGGATGGAGACAGATCAGTGGTTGCCAGGGATTGAGGTGTGAGAGTGTTTCACTAAAAATAGTCAGTACGCAAGAGTTTTCCGTGGTAATAGAGCTACTTTGTATCCTGAGTGTGATAATGGTTACATAAACATATAGATGCGTTAATACTCTTGGAACTGTGCACCAAAAAGCCAATTTTACTGTAAAATTAAAAAATAAAATAAAAGTTACATAACTCTAGCTTATCTCATAAAGTTCATGGAGCTACAAAGTGAGAATTTTATATCTTGTGCAAGTTATTATTTATAATAGAAATAAATATCCATAGCCTTGGAACTGGAACTATTATAATCCAGAAAATATTTAGTAATATACAGCTACAAGATTAATAATTTAAAGGTCTTTTTTTTTTTTTTTTTTTTTACAATAAAATGCCAGTTTGGGCGGGCCATGGTGGCTCAGTGGCAGAGTTCTTGCCTGCCATGCCGGAGACCCGGGTTTGTTTCCCGGCCCCTGTACATGTAAAATAATAAAAAATAAATAAATAAATTTTTTAAAAAGCTAGTTTTTAAAAATGAAATTCTCAGGGGATAGCTGTTATTCCTAGCCATGTTAAAACGTGGTCAACTTTACCACCAAAGAAAAGACTCCTGATTTTTAACAAATTGTAATGAACAACATCTAGAACTCATTTTTGCCACTTGTTAATGTAACTAAGCATTTATGCTCCGGCCACATTTCTGTTAGTTTCACTATCACATATTTACTCCACATAGAAATGCATTTTGTTTCAAAGCCAATGTCAAGGTGACAAATGAAAGTGGTATGTGGCTCTAGGATTAGGGAAGCCAGCACAAGCAATTGATCCAGCTGATGGCTGATGTGTTAATGGGGAAACTAATTCGGCTAACAACATTAAATAGGTAACAGCACGTTTTGAGCAATGCGAGGGTCAGCTGGTCTGCATTTCACTTCTATTTACGCTGGTTGCAGTGGACTTCTGGCTGGGGTCCAGCCTTCCACTCCTACTGCTTATCATAAGCCTCCCAGTCTGTAATGAGGGCCAGAGGACTGGAGGAGCCTGTAGGGCTGTCCAGATACATCTTTCCTCCTGCACAGCACGTGAAGCAAGAACAGGGTGCTCTGTGAGAGGAAAACCTGCTCCTCTATCATGTGTAGGAGCTCCTTGTGGTATATGCATGCCTTCAGAATGAAGAAAGCCTGAAACTACCAAACAATTCGTCACTTAAAAGATTCCCAAAATATGCAAAGCACCATATTCAGTTTAAAGGCTACCACCTCTTCCAAAGTCCCCTAGGTCAGGGAGTGTCTGTGTGCCTGAAAGTAAAGTGCTGGATCTGGAAAGAGGAATGTTGGGAGGAGGTGAGGAAATGCACCAGGACCCCAAAGTATGCTTGGTGAGGAAACAGACAATGCCTGAAGGTTGCTATGGCATTTCATTCCTTGTCCTGAATTATCTATTTTGCCTATTTCCATTGATCAAAATAAAGAGACCTTTGCAAAAATTCCCTTCACTATTAAGTCCGTGATTATAGAAGAGCAGATTTCCACTAGCACATCTTCATTCATCAGTCAGGTGGAGCACACCAACAGAATAAACGAAGAGGATACATTGAATTCTCTTATGAAGGAGTGCCCCATCTCCTGGAGAATTACCTGAGAGTAGATTGAGTATAAATGTTCTTCAGCGGAGTATGTAAATAATTCACTAGGCAGGAAATGAGAATCGGCCATTTTACTGTTAGAAACATAGTGAGATCTCTTTTCTTCTTTACAACAAAACTTTTTTATGACAGATGAGAATCAATCATCTGATCAAATACCTTCTCTGACTTTTGAATAGTACAGTGTTGACGCATTTTACTTTCTTCTTTATAAATGTGAATTATGATTACACACATTTTATTGTTGATAGAGAGAGAATATGACTCTGGATTCAGAGACAGCAGGATACTCCTCCAAAAGTTCATGTTTCAGTTTGCTGAAGCTGCTGGAATGCATTATACCTGAAATGGATGGCTTTTACAAGGGTGATTTATTATGTCACAAGTTAGAATTCTAAGGCTGTGAAAATGTTCAAATTAAGGCACCAACAAGAGGATACCTTCACTGAAGAATGGCCAATTGCTTCTGGGTTCCTCTGTCACATGGAAAGGCACATGGTGATGTCTGCTGGCCCTTCTCTCCTGGGTTTGCTTCAAAATGGCTCTCTCAGCTCCTATGGGTCCTTCTGGCTTTTCCTGGAGAATTTTCTTTCTGTGTCTCCAAATGTCTGTGTCCTGCGGGGCTCCTCTCAGTGTCTCCAGGGCATCTCTCTCCCTCTGTGTCCTTCACTTGGTTTCATCTCTGCTCTCTGTATTGGCTGTCCAAAATGTCCCTCTCTTAAAGGGCTCCAATAAGCAGAGCAAGAGAAACCTTGAATGGGTGGGGTCACCTCTCCATGGAAACAACCTAATCAAAAGGTCCCAGCCACAGTTGGGTGGGTCACATCTCCATGGAAACTACCTAATCAAAAGATCCTACCCATAATAATTCTGCACCCACAAGATCACATTAAAAGAGCATGGCTTGGACTTCCGGAGAAGATGGCGGCTTAGTAAGACGCGCGGGTCTTAGTTCCTCCTCCAGAAAAGCAACTAAAGAAACAGAAACACGAAACAGCTCCCGGAGTCACGACAGATACCAAAAAGACAGCGTACCCCATTCTGGAACAGCTGAACAGGCAGGGAGAATCTGCTGCGGTGAGATACCCGAGGGGCGCGCGTTTTCCCGGCCGGGGCGGCTGGCGACTGGGGTCCCCTCCACGCACGTGGCTCCCTGGTCTGACTGGGAACATTGCATAGCGGGGCCCTCCCGTCACGCTTGGTGTTTCGGGCCAGCTGGGCAATTGGGACCGGCACTCTCCCAAGCCGTGGCGGCCAGCGACCCCCGCCTCCACGCGCGGTTTCCCGGGCCGACTGCCGTGCAGACAGACGAGCGCCACGAGCGCCACCTACTGGGCAGGAAAAGAAAAACAGAGCCCAGAGATTTCACAGAAAAAGCTTTCAACCAGCTGGGTCCCACACCCAGGGAAATCTGATCAAATGCCCAGACACCAGCAGAAAATAATGGATGACGCTCGGAAAACTGAAGATATGGCCCAGTCAAAGGAACAAACCAATAGTTCAAATGAGATACAGGAGCTGAGACAACTAATGCTGAATATACGAACAGAAATGGAAAAATTCTTCAAAAACCAAATCAATAAATTGAGGGAGGACATGAAGAAGACATGGGCTGAACAAAAAGAAGAAATAGAAAATCTGAAAAAACAAATCACAGAACTTATGGGAGTGAAGGACAAAGAAGAAAAAATGGAAAAAACAATGGATACCTACAATGGTAGATCTAAAGAGACAGAAGCTACAATTAGTGAACTGGAGGATGGAACATCTGAATCCCAAAAAGAAACAGAAACTATAGGGAAAAGAATGGAAAAACTTGAGCAGGGGATCAGGGAACTGAATGACACTATGAAGCGCACAAATATACGTGTTGTGGGTGTCCCAGAAGGAGAAGAGAAGGGAAAAGGAGGAGAAAATCTAATGGAAGAAATTATCACTGAAAATTTCCCAACTCTTATGAAAGACCTAAATTTGCAGATCCAAGAAGTGCAGCGCACCCCAAAGAGAATAGACCCAAATAGGCATTCTCCAAGACACTTACTAGTTAGAATGTCAGAGGTCAAAGAGAAAGAGAGGATCTTGAAAGCAGCAAGAGAAAAACAATCTGTCACATACAAGGGAAACCCAATAAGACTATGTGTAGATTTCTCAGCAGAAACCATGGAAGCTAGAAGGCAGTGGGATGATATATTTAAATTACTAAAAGAGAAAAACTGCCAACCAAGACTCCTATATCCAGCAAAATTGTCCTTCAAAAATGAAGGAGAAATTAAAACATTTATAGACAAAAAGTCACTGAGAGAATTTGTGACCAAGAGACCAGCTCTGCAAGAAATACTGAAGGGAGCACTAGAGTCAGATACGAAAAGACAGAAGAGAGAGGTATGGAGTAAAGTGTAGAAAGAAGGAAAATCAGATATGATATATATAATACAAAAGCCAAAATGGTAGAGGAAAATATTATCCAAACAGTAATAATACTAAAAGTTAATGGACTGAATTTCCCAATCAAAAGACATAGAATGGCAGAATGGATTACGACCCAGCAATACCACTGCTAGGTATCTACTCAAGGGACTTAAGGGCAAAGACACAGACGGACATTTGCACACCAGTGTTTATAGCAGCATTATCTACAATTGCAAAGAGATGGAAACAGCCAAAATGTTCATCAACAGACGAGTGGCTAAACAAACTGTGGCGTATACCTATGATGGAATATTATGCAGCTTTAAGACAGACTAAACTTATGAAGCATGTAATAACATGGATGGACCTAGAGAACATTATGCTGAGTGAGTCTAGCCCAAAACTAAAGGACAAATACTGTAAGGTCCCACTGATGTGAACCGACATTCGAGAATCAGCTTGGAATATATCATTGGAAGCAGAGACCAGCAGGAGTTAGAAACAGGGTAAGATAATGGGTAATTGGAGCTGAAGGGATACAGACTGTGCAACAGGACTAGATACAAAAACTCAAAAATGGACAGCACAATAATACCTAAGTGTAATGTAACTAGGTTGGAACACTGAATGAAGCTGCACCTGAAATATGGTTTTTTGTTTGTTTGTTTGTGTGTTTGTATCTTTTGTTTTTGTTTTTTTCTTTTTCCTTTTTATATATATATTATTAGTATTATTATTTTAATTCTCTTCTCTATATTAACATTCTATATCTTTTTCTGCTGTGTTGCTAGTTCTTTTCCTAAATCGATGCAAATGTACTAAGAAATGATGATCATACATCTATGTGATGATACTAAGAATTACTGAGTGCATGTGTAGAATGGAATGATTTCTAAATGTTGTGTTAATTTCTTTTCTTTTTTTTGATTAATAAAAAAATTTAAAAAAAAAAAAAAAAAAGAGCATGGCTTTTCTGAGGTATATAACAGTTTCAAACCAGCACAGTTCATTAGATGTGTACCAGCTTCCAGTTCCTTCTCTGACCTTAACTGCAAAAATCTAACCCTTTCCCACAAGGTTTTAAAGTCTTATACTTAGAGGGTAGAATTTTAATTCACTGCAATGAAGGATGTTTTCTTCAAAGTATTAGAACTAGGAAATCTGTACTTGAACAGCATCAAACTTCTGAATGCTTTCCACATTTTTTCCGACTCATAACATTAGTTCCCTTAAGATTTCTTCCCTGAAGATGAATGAACACACAAAAACACACATGCAAACACATACCTCTTTATATGCTGTGCCATATTTACATTTTTTTCAAATTCAAACATTATCCTGAAGGGAAGGGTCATTTATAGCCTGCAATGGAGGAAAATTTAATTCCGCTTATGAAGGACTTCAGTAATATGATTAAGGCCCATCCTTACTGACGGTCTACAATGGTGTCACACACACAGGAATGGATTAAGTTTAAGAACATTTTTTTCTAAAGTACATACAGCTCCAAACCACCACAAACAGCATGACAGAACTTCCCTCTTAGGTGTGAAGAACATACCACAAATGTTGCTGGTAAATTCTTGCATGAGGGATTTCTTGTAGAAACCACCTGTGCTGGTTTGAAAGGATGTATGTCCCCTAGAAAAGCCATTAAAAATATTTTAATCTAAATCCCATTTCATAAAGGCAGAATAATCCCTATTCAATGTTGCATGTTTGAAACTGTAATCAGATCATCTCCCTGGAGATGTGATTTAATCAAGAGTGGTTGTTAAGCTGGATTGGGTGGCGACATGTCTCCGCCCAGTTGGGTTGGTCTTGTTTAGTTTCTGGAGTCCTGTAAAAGAGGAAACATTCTGGAGAATGAGAGATTCAGAGAGGACAGAACAGAATGACATAGCCACGAGAAGCAGAGTCCACCAGCCAGGACCTTTGGAGATGAAGACGGAACATGCCTCCTGGGGAGTTTCATGAAGCAGGAAGCCAGGAGAGAAAGTTAGCAGATGATGCTGTGCTCACCATGTGCCCTTCCAGATGAGAGAGGAACCCTGACTGTGTTCACCAGGTGCCTTCTGACTTGAGAGAGAAGCCCTGAACTTCATCGGCCTTCTTGAACCAAGGTATCCTTCCATGCCTTAGATTGGACATTTCTATAGACTTGTTTTAATTGGGACATTTTCTCGACCTTAGAACTATAAACTAGCAACTTATTAAATTCCTCTTTTTAAAAGCCATTCTGTTTCTGGTATATTGCATTCCAGCATCTAGCAAACTAGAGCACCACCACATTTACCCTGGTACATTACGGTGCAAAGGAGCCTCCTAGGATTCTATTGTTACAACGAAATGGTCATAGTGTCTGCCTTTGGCCATTTTTAGCTGTCTTCTTTATGGTGTTCTGCACGTTCTACATTGTAAAAATGATTCACGAATTGAATACTTTTAAATGACCATTCAGACTCTTTTAAGTGTTGTTATCAGATCTAACTCTTTTTGGGTCAAAAGGGGCTTGATCTTTAATGCATTCCTCCCCAGAATTGTAAATACTTAAAAAATAAATTGATTTTTCATGATTATAAAAACACAACTATTGGGGAACTTAGATAAAGCAGAAGAGTAAAAAAGGAGATTTAAAAACGTAACACCACACTCCATTACCTAGATTTAACCAATGTTAATATTTTGGTGTATAACATTTTACTTATGTAAATAATAATAAGAATAGCTAAATGCTTTATTTGTTCCATACCAATTTTAAGTATTAAACATACTAACACAGCTACCTTTCACTCAACTCTGTATGGAGGTCTATCAGTATCTCTAGCACATGGGGAAATAGAGGCCTTGAACAATTAGGTAACATGACTAAGGTCACACAGAGGTACAGCTAGGGTTTTGGACCCAGGGTCATGGGTCCAAAACCCATGGGACATGACTCCAGAGCCTGAGTGTTTAACCACTCTAAGCTGCCTTAAATGTGCATATGTTCACACATCTGTGTCTGTGCATATGCTGAGACATGTCTAGTGCATATGATCAAAACACAGCTTAAGGCTTATAGCTACTTTAAAACGCAGTCAAGAGGGTAAACAAGGTAATTTCCCCTTGCCACTCAATGAACACTGTGGCACATTCTACAACTTTTCTGTCTTTTCTCCAATGAAACTTCTCATTACAAAGTCCTGACACTTAACCTCTGCTGAAGCCGAGATCTTCTCCTTTCTACACCTCTCTAAGAAATCCTGGATTTTTGATCAAACATCTGAACAGAGAAATTTATAGTTTGATTTTGTACTTCTTTCATTATGTTTAAGTTTGGATATCTGCCAAATGATTACATTTTTAAATGTATATGATATTTTTCTATAGTATGGATTCTGCCCTATTTCATATATGTGGCAAATAATTTCCCCCAGTTTTTCATTTTCTTTTGACTTTGACATTTGCTTCTTTTCTTTTGACTTTGATATTTGCTTCGACATACATTATTTTAAAAGTCTCCAATCACTTCTTCCATAGCTTCAGAAAGAGTCCTTATATATAAAGTATTCCTTGAAATCAGCAAACATTTATCAAGGTTGAAAACACCTAGCAAGATCAGATTTCCAGTGGGAGAGCCAGAAATGATCAATGATCAGTGTGACAAGCACTGAGCAAAGTGCCATGAAATCACAAGGAGGAATTGCTTATTCTCCAGGGACTCTTGGTGGTTTGGTCATTTCAGAGAATGATTCATAGAATTGAAAATAGAAAAGAGAGTTGAAAATACATAATATAAAATGTTTCAGAGAGTTGGAAATAGGGTGATAGTAGAATGAAAGGGGAAATAGCAGAAGGGAGTGGCAGGAGGTGAAGCTCAAGACACATGTAGAAGCCCAAATTGTCAAATCCATCTTTTCCATGCTGATGATTTGGATTTTCCCCCATGGTAATGGAGAGAAAAGTTCCTACTCATGTTTCTTGTCTCTTCCCTGCCACTCATCTCTGATCTTAGCTTTATTTTCTGTATCCATACTGAACCACCCGGGATTCCTCCATGTTCCATGCTCTCTTCATCCTGAATCCTATATATAATATCTTTTTCTCCAGCACACTTGCACTTTGGTGCACTCATTCTTCAAATACATTTTCACATCCCTATGCCTTCTCCTCCCCAAATGTAGCAGATGGTCCCTTATGCCCTTGTGTTCATCCTGGGCATAAGCCTTTCTTGGCACACAGTACCCTGGGCTGTAGTCATTTATTCACTCAGCTGTATCTCTGGCTACAGCATGAGCTACTTGACATCATTCATTTTTAAACCCATAGTGCCTATGGGTTTATATCATGTTTAAATGAATGAACAAGAGAGTGAATGAATGAGTGAGGGACTTGTCAACGAGAATATAGTGCCCTTTGAACCGAGGAGCCATGGGTTTGAAAGAATGAGTGGAACAGGTGATTTTACACTGTTGGAAACCTATTGAGCATTCTCTAAGAGAAACCTCCTTCTTATAAGAAATACAGACCTCTCATTAAAAGATTATGATATGTACAGATAACTGTAATCAATAAAAATGGTCCTTGAACTCTAGACACAAGGACATAACACACAGTTTGTAGAAAGTCTACAAGAACTGGGCCATTAGACACTGGACAGTGGGGACATATCCACATCAAGGAAGTGGCATAATCAGAATCATGCCAGTGGCAATTAATGAGGTGAACAAATTACATGATATTTCCAAAGAAGAAGTAATAAGGGCCTGAGCTAGAGAAGTTGCAAGGGGAATATAAAAGAGAGGATGGATTTAACCAATTAACCAATATTTTATTGAAATCAGGGTATGAAGAAAGCACAGGTGTGAACAGTATGGAGAAACCAAGATGGGTAAAAGTTGTGTGCTCTGTTTTTGTTTTTCTTTTCTACTTTTCGGCCCTGCTCTGAGCCCTGGGAGCTGACGTATAGGAACTGTGTCTCCAGAAGTCCCTTGCCCTGCATTGGCTTGGACCAATGGGAAGCGTCAGCAGGAGATCAGAGGATGGGAAGGTGGAGTATTTATTTCCTTCCCACCCCAACGCCTCCCCTACCTCACCAGGTATTTTCAGTTGCTGCATCCCTCTCAGACCACAGTTTCTTTCTAACAGCCCCTATTCCACAGGCCGAGATCACCCCAGACTCTGCTAACACCATTCCTTCCTCTTTCCCCCTCAGGCCCGGGTGGCAATGCCCTCCCACTGATGCCTTCCCACCTTCAGGTGGCCTTTTGGTTTCTTGTTGCATCCTTCAGCCTACTGGAGCCTATGGAAATTGCCCCTTTATTAAACTGTTTTCAGTTGAACCTTTTGAGGGAGGCTTTGATCTCCTTCTGGGGCCCCAGCTAACATTCTCATTCATCTAAAGGTGCTTATAAGAAAACAGAAAACATTTGCTGTGTAAAGGGAGCTATCCTTCCCTGAATGTGGGCCTTAAAATATTCACTAATAGCTACCACAGAGAGAGAGGGACTATTCTACACGTATTTAGAGGGATAAATTGTGATCAAAAGAGAACAGATTCAGTCTCCTACCTACCTTCAAGGAATAATTTACAACTAGGCATCTTAAATTCTGAAGCCCTTTCGATCATCTTTACACTTAATTTCTTTCTTTCTATCCACATGAACAGCCAGTCGCCAAGTCTAGCCATCTTTCTCTGTGACAATGCTAGATTTTAAGTCAAACTTTTCATCTAGTTACTGTCTCTAGCTTTCTCTATGTCACACAGCATGGAAAGCCTTGAATTTTAAATCACTTCACATTTGCTGTTTCAGGTATGTTCTGTTGCTACTCACAGAAATCCAGGAGCATCCCACAAATTGATATGTATTTAAGACTAAGCTTCATTATGTTCACCTATAATTCAGTATTAATAACATACTTGTCTTCATCTCTCTCTCTTTTTAACCTAGGAAATTCTGTTCTTGTTAATCCCTTAAAATGATGCCCTCCCTTTTAACATATCACCTTTGTACAAATCACCTCCAAATTTACAGATACAATCCCAGTCGATGCCCAGAAACCATCTTCACTCATTCTTTTTAAAAATATAGTTCTATATTTAAAATCATAGACCCTAGAAACTTTTGGAAGAATTAATGGCAGTTTAGTGTAATCACTAACATTTTACAAAATTCCATCAAGCTTGCTCCAGTTAGCCTCAACTTTTCCAATGAGTAGAATTGTCTCTCTGCACATAGCTTGCTGACTTCCTGAGGCTGCCTCTCAGGAATAAGAGAGGGAGGTGGCTAGGGCTTGCTGCATGTTAGATGATGTGTCATTACTAGTAGTACTACTTCTAGAAGTGCTGCGTCAGAGGAATGAACCAAAGCTGAGGAATCAGGAGAAGGGTGTAGAAGTTTACAGATAAAATATTTTAAAAAATGAATCCTTGAAGAGCTGAGCATTGGCAGGAGCAAAGAGAAAGAAGAGCAAGGGTCAGCAATGAGGAAATGAAGTAAAGTGTGTCCAGTGGAGAAAATCCTCAATTCTGTATACTTTGCTGGTGGTGCTTCATACACTGAGAGTGGGACTGCGCAGAGGTTTTAAATTCGGCTGGCTCTCCTGGGAAGGGCTCCTAAGTCAGTGCTTCTTCAGATCCACACATTAAAAGGCCGCTAGAAGTTGGCTACAGGTTGTTACCACACCCCGATTTTGGCAGAAGACCTCAGGATTGCAGAATCACCGGAAGCACACAAGTTGCCTCAGCATCCTTTCCATGCTTCTAACTGTTGGGAAGAGGCATGGGGATGAAAAGCTATGTTGAGTGATTAGACTTCAGGTCCATCAGGGCTTAACTGAAAAAAGGGAAACTAGCATACAAAACAGAAGCCACCACTTGTCGGTGAAACTCAAATGTAGGAGCCTGCAGCTTGGGGTACAGTTGGCACATCAGATACAAGCTTTAAAGCAGTTAGCCATTTGCCAGTGTATGGGGCTAATTCCAGCCTTGGTCAAAATCTAACCAAGAACAGAATGTAGATTGACTGAGCCTACAATTTGAGCAACCTCAGTGCCTACAGCTGAGTGAAGCTTTGGTAAGCTGGGAATTGACATCGACTATTAAATCGAGGAGCACACAGTGAATTGAAGGATGATGAGTCACAAGCCACTGGTATCCCAAATGGACACTAGCAATTTAATCACACTGCAAACTCTCATTAATGTTTTTGATGACTTAAGAAAATAAACTCCTTTTAAAAACATATACTGTATTATTTATTTTAGTAAATGTTTCACTGAACTACAAAATGTAGGACAGTGACCACATTCACGTAATCATCACTCGGTCAAGAAACAAAACATTACAGTACCCACAAATGACCCCCTTATTGTTTCAGTCACCACCAAAAAAGTTGACCACAATCTTGACTTCTAAAATCATATGCTAGTAATTAATGCCTGTTTTAAAACTTTATATAAGTTCATACCATAAGACTTCTTCGTCTTTAGGTATATGTTGCTCAGAAGCATGTGTTGATAGTCATCCATGTTGCTATAGGTAGTTGTAGAGCTTTCATTGTCATTGCTAATTAGTATTCAATTTTTTGAATACAATATAATTTATTCATTCCAGCACTGATGGACTTTAAACTTTTTTTTTGATATTTTGAATAGTATTGCTCTGAATACGTACATGTATTGTGGGGAACGTGTGTGTGCACTCCTATTAGATACATACCTAAGAATGGCATTGCTTAATCATAAGGTGTGTATATATTCTGCTTTACTAGGTACTGCCAAACAATTTTCCTAAGTGGTTTCACCAGCTTACTCTCACCTCAGCAGTATAGGAGAGTGATGATTGTTCCATATCGTCAACAAAATTTCTCTCCATATATCTACTATAATTGTCTATCTTTGGTTCTATATAGATCATCCCTCTATCATCTGTCATGCTCTGTATATATTATTAACCGATCGATTGAACAATGATTTATCAATATATCTATTGCACTATCATCTATGTATCATTCTATCATTTTTCACCATGAGCCATTCTAATGAGCATGTAATGGTCTTGAGTTTTAGTTCTAACTTACCCTTTTCTGATGATGACGGTTTTTAGGAAATTGTGTATAAAGATCCTAAGATTTTAACCATTTTTCTATTAGGTTGTCTGTATCTTTTTACAGATGCAGGATATATATTCCATATTGAGTTCTTTACAAATATATGTACTACAGAATATTTTCACCCACTTTAAGCTTGCCTTTTATTTTCCTAGTGGCATTTTTTTAATGAACTTAGTATTTGTGTAATTCCATTTACTATGGTTTTTTTTCCTTTTTTAGTTAGTGCTTTGACATTTGTCTGCATCCAAATTGTGAACACATTCTTCCATTTTTTATTATAAAAGGTTCTGCTTCTTAATTCTACCATTGACATTTAGCTTTAGATTTACAATTACTCTGCAATTGATTTTTGTCTTTGGCATTTTATTAGTTTTCTATGGTTGCCAGAACAAATTGTCGTATATCTAGTGGTTTGAAACAACACAAGTTATTATGGCTCCATATGTCAGAAATCTATCAGTCTCACTGGGGCAAAAACAAGAGGTCAGCAGGGTTGCATTCCTTTCTGGAGGTTCCAGGGAGAGAAACTCTTTCCTAATGTCCAGAGTATCCTTTTAAGGACCTTTGTGATTTTATTAGGTCCACCTTGGTAACCCAGGATAATCTCCCCATTTTAAACTCAACCAATTAGGAAGCTTAATTCTATCTGCAACCTTAACTTCCCTTTGCCATGTTAACTTAACCACAGGATCCAGGGATTAGGATATGGATATCATTGGGCAACCATTTATTGCTTCCTATAGAGATGAAGTAGAGTTTAAGCTCTGTGTTCTTTATTTGTTGATATAGAATTGACTTAGTATTACTTATTGAAAAGACACTCTGATCTATCATCAAATATAAGATGTCCATACAAGTTTGGGTCTATTTCTGAACTTTGTTTTGCCTTCCATCTGTCTATTCAGATGCCATGCTGTCATAATTCCTTTCTCTTATAATAACTCTTTTAAAAGTTTGAATTGTAGTAACATATACATAACACAAATTTTCCCATTTTAACTACTTTCAAGCGTACAATTCCGTGGTAATAATTACACTCATAATCTTGTGCTGCAACCTCCATTTTCCAAACTTCTCAGCAGCTCAGACAGAAACTCTGTACGCATTAAGCAGTAATTAAAGTTCCCATCACCACCACCACCAAGCCCCTGGTAATCTGTAATCTATCTACCTCTTTGAATTTACTTATTATAGATATTTCATATAAGTGAGATCATTACAATTCAATACATGTTGAAGCATGTATCAGAACTTCATTCCTTTTACACACATACCGTATTTTGTTTAGCCATTCATCTATTGATGGATAAGTAAATACTTTGGTGGTTTCTACTTCTTGGCTATTGTGCATAGTGCTGCTGTAAACATTGGTGTACAAATATCTATTTGAATCCCTGCTTTCAATTCTTTGGGGTATATATAAGAAGTGGCTGCTACAGTTTGCTAAAACTGCCAGAATGCAATATACTAGAAATGGGTTGGCTTTTATAATGGGACGTTTCACCCCCAGGAATACATTAAAAGAATATGGCCTTTTCTGGGGTACATAACAGCTTCAAACCAGCACAGTGGGATTTCCAGGTTATATGGTAATTATATTGTTCTAGTTTGCTAGCTGCCTGAATGCAGTATACCAGAAATGGAATGGCTTTTAAAAAGGAGAATTTAATAAGTTGCTAGTTTACAGTTCTAAGGCTGAGATAATATCCCAATTACAACAAGTCTATAGAAATGCCCAGTCAAAGGTATCCAGGGAAAGATACCTTGGTTGAGAAGGCCTATGAAGTTCAGGGTCTCTCTCTCATCTGAGAAGGTACATGATGAACACAGTCATGGTTTCTCTCTCGGCTGGAAGGGCACATGGCGAGCAAGGCATCATCTGCTAGCTTTCTCTCTCAGTTTCCTGTTTCATGAAGCTCCCTGGGAGGCGTTTTCCTTCTTCATCTCCAAAGGTCACTGGCTTGTGGGCTCTCGTGGCTATGTCGTTCTTCCCTGGCTCTCTCTGAATCACTCTCATTCTCCAAAATGTTTCCTTTTTTATAGGACTCCAGAAACTTATCAAGACCCACCCAAATGGGTGGAGACATGTCATCACCTAATTCAGTTTAACAACCACTCTTGATTAAACTCACATCACCAGGAAGATGATCTAATTACAGTTTCAAACATAAAGTACTGAATAGGGATTAGAAGAAACAGCTGCCTTTACAAAATGGGATTAGGATTAAAACATGGCTTTTCTATGGTACATACATCATTTCAAACCAGCACATATATTTTCAACATTTTGAGGAATGACCAAGCTGATTTTCTCAGTAGCTGCACCATTTTACAATGCAAGCAGCAATGCACAATGGTTCCTATTTCCCTATATCTTCAAAAAGACTTATTATTATCTTTTTTGAATAATAGCCATCCTAGTGAGTATAAAGTGGCATCTCACTATGGTTTTGATTTGCAATTCCCTGTGATTATAAATGATATTGAGCATATTCCCATGTGCTTATTAGCAACTTTTATATTTTCTTTAAAGAAATGTCTATTGAAGTCTTTTGCACATTTTTAATTGGATTATTTGTCTTTTTGTTGTTCAGTTGTATCAGTTCTTCTATATTCTGGAATATTAAACTCTTAATTACTCTGGATATATGGTTAGTGATTAATTGCTCCCATTTTGTAGGTTCATGATTTTGGTGTTTTAGCTAAGAAATCACTGCCAAATCCAAGAATATGCAGGTTTCCCCTATGTCCTCTTCTAGAAATTTTATAGTTTTAGCTCTTATGTTTAGGTTCTTGATCCATTTAGAGTTAATATTTTATATGGTGTGAGGTAAGAGTCCAAATTCATTATTTTGTACAGATGTACAGTTTTCCAATGGTCTCTTTCTTTGTTGAAGAGACCATTCTTTCCCCAGTTAATGTACTTAGCACACTTATTGAAAACCAGTTGGCCATAGATAGGGTTGATCTCCGAACTCTCAATTCTATTGCATTGGTCTATATGCTTAACTTTATGCCAGTACCAGCAAAATAAACTCTTAAGGGAACTTTTCCATTCTTTATTTTCCCACTTGCATCTCACATTATATCTTTTGGCATGTCAAACTTGGGAATCCCTGAATGTCTCTCTTTGGAAAGAATTTGAGTGGCTCAGGCCAGATGGGAAATTGGACCATCTGCTGTTATTACTGCATGGAATGAAAGTCTAGGTACCATAAGGATGACTGGCCAACTGCCCAGATAACACCAACCTTCTCTAAATTTGCTGAATTTTTCCCAAGAGCTGTTGTTCATCATGGAAATTTATTTGTAAGCAGAGAACTATTCTCATTTGCTTAGAAGAAGAAAATAAACTTAAAGGAATGAAAGAAAGATTAAGCCTTAAAATGCAGCATTTGATTCTTATGGTATGTCTCTGACTAGCCTTACAGATTCCTAGAATTATTGCACTCTGTAACAGTTAGACTGCAAGAGGACCAAGCCTTCTAGAAAGACATTAACATGATAATCTTGAATGTATGCAGTGTCCCTTTTTATCATTTGATGTGTTTTTTCCAATTTAAGCGATTGCTTTTGCAAAACTACCTCAGGATTGTATCAGGTGAATGCCCCTTGGATGCTGCTTTAGTTCCCTGACTGCTAAAACAAATGACATACAATGGGTTGGCCTAACAACAGGAATTTACTTGCTCATGGTTTCAGAGACTGGAAGGCTTGCTTCCTCTGCAGGTAGATATCTTCCTGGATGGCTGGCAATCTTTGGGGTTCCTTGGCTTTTCTGCCATTTGATAATGCACATGGTGGCATTTTCTCCTTTTTTTTCTGGATACCATGAACTTCTTGCTTCCGACTCTTCTCTGTGGCTTCTCTCTCTATGGTCTTCTCTATAAGTCCTTCAGTAATAAGATTAAGACCCATTCGATTCAGTTGGTCCACACCTTCAATGCAGTAATCTCATCAAAGCTCCTATTTACAATGAGTTCACACATAAGCAGAATGGATTAAGATTAAGAACATGTTTTCCTGGATACATAACTCCAAATCACCACAGACGCTGCTGTGTACTGGAGAAAAACTGTTTCCCCTACTTTCTCATCTGGTGATTGCTCAAGGGTTATGCAAATTTAATAGCTATAACCACCACAGACAAAGAAGTCTGACTCTCAATGGAATATCACTAAAGGCACTTCTATTATCAAGTCACCTTTAGAGAAGGCCTTACACATTGACTCTTGAAAGGAACAGGTCTTGTGACCCTTTTTTATTGGCAGCCTAATGCATTGTCCAGTCTGGCATTTAAGGGATGCCTTATGCAGCAGCTCAAGTAAAGTTCTTGTCCAAGGATATATGGGCAAGACCATAATTTTCTTATTCATTAGCTTTGTTGAATACCTAAAACATATCAACACAGAGCAGTAGTTCAAAGAACAAATGAACAAACTATTCTCTTCTTTGTTCCTACCTCACTCCTGCTCCATTTGTTTTCTCTATTACTTCTCTTGCCTAACAAACTCATTTGTCATTTTATATTAATTTCTTTGCCCTACTGTTTCTCTTGTCATATATGCGCTCAAATTTCCTGGGTATCACACTGACTTTTCTCCATATTTTTGTTGATATTTCTGTTTATGTTTAAGGCACTCATTATGCCCCTAAGTAACATCACTCTGTGCATGACAAGGTCCCAAAGGTACTCTTTTCTGCAGACGTTCTCTGCAGATTATCACCCCACTCCCAATACTCCAAATCAACCACATTATTTAGCTTCATGGTTCCTAAAGTAGATGTAATTATTGCAGTTTAATTTATCTTCTTAAAGACAAATTAAGACTTAAGAAAATAAATTAAGACCTATTTTCAGAAGCTTCTCTTTTTAAAAAAATCACCTAACTCCTCAAATGAAGCTAACAGGTGATTGAGGCCAACTTGGAGCCCCAGTGCCAATTATTGGGACTCACTCCTACAGTAAAACATGAAATGAGTGACTAGCAAGTCTTACTGGCTAACCTCTGTGTCAGGGCATACTTGGTTCTTAGAGTTAATCCTAAATCCTGTACACCTATGTGTATGTGTGTATTGTGTGCAGTTTATGATGGCATGATTAGTTGCAACAACAACAAATCAACTGTTTCCTTTCAGCAATTTCCTTAATCTCGGTGGGGGTAAATTGAAACAAATTTTCAGAAATGAATATTTCCGGATATATGTTGTAATCAAATGATATAAGTCCAGGGTCATAGCAATAGAGGTTTGCTACAGAACTATCTGTTCTCTGAGTCATTTTGAGAAGAGTCAATCTCAATCAGGCATCTCTTTCTTAAATATTGAATTGCAAAATCAAGCTTCTTGATCTGTACCATGTTAATAAAAGTAACCTGGTATGTCCTTCACTCTTTTCTAGTCTTTTCAGTATCATCTAAGCCCAGAAGATAACTAACAGTCTCACATACAGATTTTTTCCATACAGGGCTTTAGTATCTGCTGCAGGTGATGTAGCTAAGAAAATGACAACTGCCTTCTTTTAAATCAGTTGGTTTCCTCTAAAAGCCTCCATTTATGGAAGGATTATTCATGCCTATGGTTTTGAAGTATTTTCTCCACTTTTTACCTCCTATACACATATAAGATACTGAGCAATTCATGTAGTGATTTAGCCAAATCAAGGCAGGTCAGAACGTCTTTAGACATTAAACTTGTCAACATGCCCGGTGGCTCATGCCATTCATTGGATGTAGTTCTTTTGCAACTGAGAAGTTAGGATTTAAGGGATGATAATGATTACTAAATCCTTATATAGATATTCCTTTTTATTTTCTGGCATATTAGAGCAGACAGAGGGAAATGACTGAAATCTCTTATTTATAATCCAGCTGCCTTGATTTCTGATAATGATAGTATAGATTTTATCTTGTGCCCCGGTGTTTATAAAAGCCTTATGACTACCATTTTATCTGATTTTACAACTATACAGTCTGCTGATCACTAAAGACAGCCCCTAATGTTTATTAATGGAGGGTCTTAGGTCAGCCCAGAACTAACTCACCCCAACTCCAAAGTTATCTTGATAACCAAAATTGGATCTACCAAAAATGGGCTCACCTAACATCTCAGTGGCTTAGACTGTAACTTATAAGTCACCTATATCTCATAATAATAACTAAAAATCATATCCATCATTATATTAAGGCCGCCATTCTTACATATGTTCTGTGACTAAGCATGTAATCACTCTGTGCATGCTTAATAATTAGATCACCTCTAATTACATTATCTGGGAAAATTGTGCTCCTTATTTTAAAACTTGACCATCTTTTGATACTATAAAACTATCAGAATTACTGCAGTTCAGGGAGACAGATTTTTGGGCAAATAGGCCATCTGATCTCCTGTTGTGTGCCTAGTGATTAACTCCTTTCTCTTTGGAACCCCAGTGTTTCAGGAATCGGTTGCTGTGCACATTGGGCAAATAATCCACTGCTTTTGTCCAATAACACTTTCACCATTGTGAACAAAACTACAGTCATAATTACCTAGTAAAATATTCCTATTTTCATACATTCAACAAGTATTTCTTAAATATCTACCATACATGGAACCCTGTGCTAAATGACAACCCCATGATTGTGTGTGTCTGATGACAGAATTAATTACTGCTGTTGTTCCTTTTCTATAAATGAGTACCAAGAGAGATTTGTCACTGTTATTAGTTTTAAATGCATAGGTAGTGAGGCAGTTGTGGAAACTATTGTTCCTGTTAAAGTTGCAAGTGAGTCTTTTTCCATGTGTACTTAAATTCACTGTAATGATAATATTTACTTTGAATAGTAGGTGGCTGTGCTTCATCATCCTCTGTCATTTGCTGCCTGACTTCCACACCTTTCGGTAAACACCAGTGACAAGAAATAGTGGGTTATCTTGATAATATAGTGTGGGTGGGTGAACCGAGTTTCCTCTGCTTCTCTTAGACAAATATTGGATTTAGAGGTAAAGGGAAGCATCTGGGCATGATGCCCTTCAATAATACTTAATACAAAAAAGCTTACAGCATCATCAGGACAGAGAAAGTGGAATATATCTCTTGGTATAAGAAGCTATTATTTTGCTAGAAATAAGGTCAAAGTTAAAAAAGAAAAGGAAGAGTAATTTCCATCTGGCCCAGTTGAGAGTCTTTGAAAGGAAATTGTCTTCCATAAAATGAGATATTGATAATTTCAGATTCATTTTAAGGAAAAAGAAAAGCAAGGTAGAAGCACTTCACTATTCCAAATCCCATTCTTTGGACCAAAACATGTCCCTCATCATTCTCCTGCTAGGGCAGAAACAGAAGTAACTGGATGGATCAAAATCTATTTACCTTCAATATAACCAAACTGCCATATTTGTAAGACTTAAATATGGGCCAAGTTGATTTCCTTAGGCAAAGGTGATGGCCTGGGTGATTGGGGCAAGTGAAAGCCCAGAAAGCCAGTTGTTGAAAGAGAGAAGATTGGGAAAAGGCAATAGCATGAGCATGTTAGGAGCATTAAGAAGTTCAATGGATTTGCACAAGGAGGGACCCTGCTCATACACTCCCATTCTCTACTCACATCTCACTATGACCTAGGCAGTGAGGTGTGTCTGCGTATGTAGTACAAGGAAGCGGCAGGAGACTGCTGCATCCCTTCCCCAATCTACCTCCATTCTAATTGGTTTTGGAACAATCTTTGGATTCAGTCATTTGGGTAAGCATGCATTTTAATTCTGGGAAAAACAGGCCAGACCATATTGGATATAGTTAAGGAAAATCCTCCTACCATTCCAGGAGGGGTTCCTCACTGTGATTTCCTGAGCACGCAGAATTAGAAATCCAGAAAGTAAACAGCATGAAAGCATTCCCTATATGCTTCCTCCAAACCAGTAATAAATTCATTAATTAATTTATAATTCTATGTTTTTTTAATTTTTAATTTTTGATTCTTGTAACATTTGTATATAACCTAAAATTTCCCATTTTAACCACTTTTAAGTAGATAAGTCAGTAGTATTAATTTCATCCACAACACTGTGCTACAATCACTACCTCCATTACCCAAAGTTTTCCATCATCCCAGGGAGAAACTCTATACCAATTTAACATTTATTCCCCATTGCCCACCTCCACTCCTGTATCTGGAAACCAGTATTCTAATTTCTGACTAGATGAATCTGCATATTCTAATTATTTTGTATAAGTGAGATCATACAATACTTGTCTTTTCATGTCTGGCTTATTTCACTCAACATGATGTCCTCCAAGTTCATCCATGTTGTAGCATATATCAGAACTTCATTCCTTTTCAAGGCTGAATAATATACCATTCTATGTATATATCACATTTTGTTTATCCATTCTTCCATTGATGGACACTTGGGTTCTTCCACCTTTTAGCAATTGTAATGCTGCTATGAACATTGATGAACAAATATCTGCTCAAGTCCCTGCTTTCAATTCTTTTGGGTATATGCCTAATAGTGGGATTGCTAGGTCACATGGTCATCTATAGTTAACTTTCTGAGCAACTGCCAAGCTGTTCTCTGCAGTGGGTTCACCATTTTACATTGCCACCTACAATCTACCAGGGCTCCTATTTCTCCACGTCCTCACCAACATTTGTAGATTTTCCATGATTTTAATAGTAGCCATTCTAGTGAGTGTGAAACCAAAACTTTTATTTTAAATAATGTGTCTACACATTGTTTAATCTGACAATTTCAGTTTTATAACCAGTGAATAGTCTAAACAGATGACCATTTGTTGCCAATTTGTTCTGAAACATTTTCTGCTAATTTTAGGTTTCCATAAAAGTAGAAGTTAAGTAAACACAGATAAATACACTCTAAATGACCAGCTCCTTCACAAACTCAGTAGTGCATTCCCCTTCCACACCCCACCTGCTGTATAAAAAACTAAAGCTAGTAGCTGGGCATGCATATCAAGCACATGAATGTGAGTGTATGTGAGCCAGGTCACCCACAAACATAATCCTATCCAGTTAATACTCAATGAAGAATGCCTTCTCTATACCTGAACTATAGCACATATTCTTTACACCAGTGGGGCTTGGCATTGCTGCACAGTAGACTCACTTGCATAACCTTTACAAATCCCAGTGAGAAGGTCACAGTCCATACCAATTACATCGGAACCTCTAGGTGTGGGGTCCAGCCGCCCATGCTTTTTAAACTCTCCAGGTGAGTCCAATGTGCAGCCAACTTTGAGAATCAGTACTTTACATAATAGTGTGCAACTGGGAAAATTTTGCAGCAATGATAATTGGATTCATGTGTCAACTTAGCCAGGTAATGGCACCCAGTTGTTGGGTCCAACAAACACTGGGCTAATTGTTACTGAGAGAATATTTCCTGGACCTAAATCGTCAGTAACCTGATTGTATCTATGGCTGATTATATCTACAATCAACTGAGGAGATTGCTTTCATCAAAGAGAGGCATCTCATCCATCAGTTGAAGGCCTTAAAAGGAGAAATGATGATTTCAGCAGTCAGAAGAGAGAATTTCCATCTCTACTTCAGCCTGCCAGATTCTCCTGGGGGAATTCATCAAAAACCTTCATGGCAGTTCCCAGCTTGTAGACTGCCCTACTGAATTTGGACTTCTGCATCCCCTTAGTAGCAAAAGACAATTCTTATAAAAATCTCATCATATTTACAGATCTCTCCTGTTGGTTCTGTTTCCCTAGAGGACCCTGAATAATACAGTAGCATATTTTCGCGTCAAGACCTGTTTATTGCAGAAGTTTATGTTCCTTTAAAGGACACAGGCCTGACATGTAGACCCTAGAAAAATGCAAAATCACTTTGATAAGACATAAATGTATGGATGGTGCAAATATTTTCCTAAATCAGATGTTTTAACATGGTTAGTGATTCTAAAATCCTTCAAGCTACCTGAATACACACTCTTTACCCACAAACTTCTCTTACCGGGCTAAGAGCTCCAGTGTCATGAATTCTTGCCATATGTACACTACCATATACAGTGAAAGTCCACAGAGGCAGGCTTGATTAGAAGTATGTCAATGGAGTCAGAGGATACAATCAATGTGGCTCACTTACTGCCAGCATTGGAAAGCATTTGATATTTAATAGTCACTTGAGCGCAATGTTGAAATGCCATTTTCTATTGATTTGCATTGATGGAAAGGCAGCAGGAAGCACAGCTGTCCTATAATAGCTCTCACAAACCCAACAATGTGGTTTTCTTGGCATTGTGTTCTTTTGTGGTGTAACTGGTCTTAGTTATTTAATATTTCCAAATTCTGATGGAGTGATATATGCCACATATTACTGGAATAAAATAAGCGTTCAGTTTACACTTCAAGCACTTGGGTACCTCTCTAAAGTCTTTATTTCCAAGATCTAGACAGCTCTGAAATGTGCAAAGCTTGAACTGAGGCACTAAAATATTCCAGGTGCTTGCCTTGCCAGGATAACTTGTCCCTGCTCTTTGCTTTCTCTTCCTTTCCTCTTTACCTATTGCTTTTCCCTTCTCTAAGGCAGGGTTAAGAAATAAAGAAAGGGAGGACTGAGATGGAAAAACATAGTTCTTAATTGGCAACTTTCTTGAACAGTCATCATATAAAGTTTAGTACCTAAAACACTGATAGGGTTAAAATTTAATCAGTTCATGCTACAACATGGTTGAACTTTGAAGATATCATGTTAAGTGAAATAAGCCAGACCCAAAAAAGACAAATGTTGTATGAGCTTGCTTATATGAAATACTTAGAAAAAGAAAATTTTACACAGACAGATAGTAGACTATATGTTACCAGGAGCTAGGGGATGGGGAGGAGAAGGAGTTATTGTTTTATGGGTACAGATTTTCTGTTTGAGGTGATGAAAAAGTTGGATAACAAATATTGGTGATGATAGCACAATATTGTGAATGTAATTAATCCTACTGAACTGTATACTTGAAATTGGTTAAAATGGTAAATTTTGAGTTGTATACATGTTACCACAATAAAGAGTTTAAATTAGTCAATGTCACATGTCTCTAGAATTTATAAAATCTCCATATCCATACATTGATTAGTTTTAAGGAGTACTGGTTTCATTTTAGACCTGCTATCCATGGCATTCCTAAGAGACTATAAATTATTGCATCTATTCAGGTTGGGGAAACATCTTTTCATAAAAATGTATAAAATGATACCTGTTCTCAAACTGAAAATGAAAATGATTGTAAGAGGAATTGTATGTGGGAACAATTACTCTTTGAATTGTAAAAAGACAAAGATTTTATCATGAGGTCAGAACTCCAAAGAGTAAATGATTTTAAATCAATACAAGAAAACTTTAGGTTAAAACATATAAAGGATTTTCCAAGGCCATGTTTTATGCGACCATAGAAGTTCTTGGAGGTTGTACTAGGTGGATTCATTCAATTATTCAAAATTATTGACCTAATGCCTGGCATTTTCCAGCAACTGATTTGGGTGTGAGGATACAGTACTTGTCCTCAGGAAGTTTCTAATATAGAGAAGGAGAGAACTATCAAAACAAATACTTTCAATTAAGCTATAATGGCTATGCCTTTGGGGATTGTCATAAATATCTAATTTTTTTGCATGCTGCTTTGGCACCCATCTTACTCTGTCTAAGCCATTTGCCTCAACACTGATGTTTGGCCTAGTTAATAAGCAGCCTTCCAACTCTGGGGCACAAAGTCCCCCAGAGTCCAAACCCCAATCTGTAGCCACAACCACACACCACCCACATACCTCATTCAGAAAACAGAGCTGGTCCCAAACAATAAACTCACCATCCCCACCACCCTTGGATCCCCAGTCCCATTCCTTTTTGGGTGCATTTGCTTTAAACTAGCCAATTCTTGACTTGCATGGGAAACCTACTAACCTCCACCTCTAGACCACAATAAAGGCACAAGCCCCTGAGTCCCTTTCTCTCTGCCTGTGTGCTCCCCACCCACTGATTGAGCCACTCTAGATGATTGCACTTCTTGTTGACCCCTCATGGCACTCCTCTCTCTCTCTCTGGGACCTGTGGATAACACACTGTCTTTTCTCATGCATAATGGTCATCTCAGTTTCACATTGTGTTTCACCTGAACTCTACCTGGACCCACATTTCAAATCCAACTTAACTAGTCTTGAAGAAGAAATGCAGCATGCAGGGTATGCTGGTCATGACCATGGGAAATGAGGCATAAAGCTTTTTGGCTGCTCTTGGCCACTAACTGGCTATTTCTGAGAGCTAATACTATCTGGGAAGGGTTCATGGCTTGCTGACATACGTTGGTTGCCAAAACTCCCTTCTCTACATGGTGGATCTCTTAAATCTGAGTCTTCTTTGGGATCCTGAAACTGTTAGCCTTCATATGGTAAGAGGAGAAAACCTTGGTTTGCAGCACTTCCTGCAACAGCAGTGATTAATTCCAATCAAACTGGCTATTATTTGAAGGTTCCATGGGATTCACGGAGTCAGTAAAGGGACAGGAAATGGGCAACCCCTGCCCTGGTGCTGGGGCTGCTGGGGCAAGCAGAGGGGCTGTAAGAGGCCTGGCCACACTACAGCTGGGAGACTTCCCAGGGACCAACCACTGTGTCAGGGGACCATGCATGGGGCACCATATACATTTATATTGGCTCCACCCTAGCAAAAGGGGCACCCTTCCACAGGGAGTGTAATATGACATCCCGTTGGCAATGGTGTCGCCAAGGCCAAAAGTTCCTTTTTGGCTGTGGTTGTCTGTTACTATCTCCCCAGGCCCAGTGGGTTATTGTGGGTCCAATCCTTGACACAAGGTGACCAAAGTACGGGCAAGACAAAGGGGCCAAACCAGTAGCACCTACTCCCCCTACAATTTCAGAATATGTCTCAAAATTATTTAAAAATAAAAGTAAAACACCCATGCAGTGTTTGGGCTCTTCTGAGTGCTGCTGCCTCTCAGAACACCAAGGTCCGAGAACTGAGCCGTCATGGGTTAGGAGCCATCCTTAATAAACCTGCCACATCATGCTAGTGGAAACAGATTCCAATTCCAATGAGGTTGATTGGGACACCCTAGAGAGAGAGACCAGTCAGGGGAACTCCAGAACTTCCTTGGCAGGAATCACAAAATTTCCCTGTTATGGTGCATGGTCAAGCAGGGCAGGACCCCAAAAGGGATCCCAAATTGGAAACTAAAACTCAAAATTTTAATTGATTGGAAATTCAAACCATACTTAAAGATTTTGTTCAAGGGGAAAAGGAGTAAGGAGTAGATACGTTACTGAGAATCTTTATGATGAGGTCTAGGGTGCCACTCTCATCTCAGAAAATAAGGCAATTGGCCCATGTCTCTAAAAGACTCTGAACTTCTTGCCTATTGACATAAATATTTATGGCACATGTGGTGCTTTGAAGCTGTCTGCACCCCAGGAAAACATGTTCTTAAATTTAATACATTGGTGTGGGTGTGAACCATTGTAACTAGGTCCTTTTGCTGAGGTTCCTTCAGTTAAAAAGGTGTGACCCACCTCAATCAGGATGGGTCTTAATCCTATTACTGGAGTCCTTTATAAGCAATGAAAATCAGAGAGAGAGAGAGAGAGTGTATGTTTATTGAAAGCCACAGAGGAAACAACCAGAAGCATGGGACTCAGAAAAGAAAGGGGAGACCAGGAGATGCCGTTATGCATCCTGCCATGTGACAAACTAAAGACCAAAGATCATCAGCAGCCAGCCCCAGAACACCAGTCTTTGGGGAAAAAAGCATCACCTTGATGCTTTGTTTGGACTTTCTTTTAGCCTCAGAACTGTAATCTCATAAATTTCCATTGTTTAACCAAACCCATTTCTTAGTATTTGCTTGAGCAACCTAGGAAACTAAAACAGCATATAAAGACACACCTATCCACTGCAGATATCATCGCCAAGGCAGATGACCACTGACAAACAATTACTGAGGCCTGATGATTACTCAAAAAGATTGAGATGATGCAATGGGCATAGAATTTCTCTGAGCATTCAGGTAAATGTGATCCAGAGTTCATCTCCAGCCCTGAGAAGGCCCTCCTTAACACCAAGTCTTGGAAAATTTTCTTTCAGGGGTACTGGACAGCCTTACTTAGTTTACAGGCATTGCTCATACTATCTACAAGGATATGGATGGAGCGGACTAATGGGCAGTACATCAGAGCCACAGTTCCTGGCTTATCAGGCCCAGAAGGCCACTCTATAGGGCATCACATGGTCTCTGTCCTGGAGGGAACCCTGCCTCCTCCTATTGTATATCAAAGGCCCAGGCCCCTGGTCCCTGGAAGTTGTGACTATTGGAACAATCCTTATTAAACAGCTACCCCTAGCGTTGGCACCTTTTGATCTTACTTTCCCCACTATAGGTATTGATGCTTAAACATGTCTCGTGGAAAAAGATCCTTGACTCCTTTTGTGGGCCAGGTCAAGTGGGAGCCCCCCCGCCATTGAACTGTTCCTGCCAAACAGGGTGATAAATGTCACAGTATCACTTGAAACATGGTATACTGTGGGGCTCTAGTCTGTAATCCAGGATCTCCACCTGCAAAAGGATGAAGTTGAACCATTACCATACATCATATACAAAACTTAACTCAAAAACAATCATTAACCTATGAGGAACTGCAAATAAAATCTACAATGAGACCTTACTTTACACCCAGTTGGATAGCTATGATAGAAAAGATAATATCAAATGTTGGTAAGGATATGGAGAAATTGGAACCCTCATATATTGCAGTGGGAATGTAAAATGTTGCAGCCACTGTGAAAAAAAGCCTGGCAATTCTTCAAATCATTAAACATAGAGTTACTACATGATCCAGCAATTCCATTCCTAATTATATACCTAGCATTGGTATTGGGTTGAAAGCAAATGTCCACCCGAAAATTTGTAGACATTGTAGACAAATGTTCATAATAGCACTGTTGATAATAGCCAAACAATAAAAACAACCCAAATGTCTATAAACTAATACACTGATAAAATGTGGTATATCCTAGCAATGGAATATTATTCAGCAATAAAAAGGAATGAATTACTGATACATGATACAACATGGAGGAACCTTGAAAACAGTTTGTTAAGTGAAAGAAGTCAGTCATAAGAGACCACCTATTGTATGATTTCATTTACACAAAATACCCAGAACAGGCAAATCAATAGAGAAAGCAGTCAGGTGGTTGCTGGGGCCTGGGGGAAGTGGGGAGTAAGGATTGACTATTTAACGGATACAGAGTTTCCTTCCAGGATGATAAATATAATAAAAAATAGCTTCTGAGTTCTCATAATCAACACAAAAGTTAAACGCTCTGAACTATTATAGAATTATGTGATAAACCTCCTCTTTGAAAAGTCCTCACGGAGATGTTCAACCCTGAAAAGCCAATTAAACCCCTAATTAAGCACATCTAGCCCAATTAAAAACAAACCCCTCATTTTAGTCTGCTAAAGCTGCCAAAATTCAGTATATCAGAAATGGACTGGCTTTTAACAATGGGGAGTTATTACCTTACAAGTTTACAGTTCTGAGGCTGTGAAAATGTCCAATCAAGGCATCATCAAATGATCCCTGGACCCCTCTTGCACTTGGTTCCTGCTGGTCTCTCCCTTCTCTTCCAGGTTTCATTGCTTCCAGCTTCTGGCTTCAGTGGCTTCCTCTCTGTTTCTGTGGCTTTCTCTCTCAGCTTGTGTGTGTATCCTCTCTCAGCTTCTGTGTCTGTATTTTTCTGTATTTCATCCTCTTATAAAGGTCTCAAGTAAGAGGATTAAAGCGCACCCAGGGCACGCCTCAACTGAAATAACCTAATCAAAGCTCCCACCCACAATAGGTCTACACCTGCAGGAATGATTAACTTTAAGAACATGATCTTCTGTGATTCAAAAAGGTTCAAATCATCACAGCCCTGCTTACACTTCACCCACCCCTGTAAGACTAACAGGTCCCTGGTCCAATAAACAGGACCTAGACAATTTTCTTCTTTCTCGTTATAAAACTACCCACAAATTTGGCCTCGCAACTGCTTTCACTTTTGCAGGTGATGGGTTTCCTTGCTGCTGTAGCAATCTTGGACTTCTGAATAAAATACTGTAAACTGCAACTCAACTCTGATTTGTCTTTTGATAAGTCTGGAGGTCCCACTGAGATGTAAAAGGTGTGCTTCTGGGGCTGCAGGCTGTGGCAACTGACCAGGTGAGGCACCCATAACAGACATCTGTGTCTATTGCATGACCACTGTGATTGCATCCTTGAGTTAAATGCTTCCTATATCTAAACTCTGCTGCTTGCATCAAGTTTAATATCATTTTGTTCAGGTACCTTACCTTTTCTTTTTTTTTTTTTTTTGGTTCTTTGGTTTCAGTCCAATCATTCAAACCTCCATTGGGTTTCATTTCTCAGTCACTCTAGCTGCTTCTCCTTTCCATTCTCTAATTTTATTTCTGACTGTTTCTCTTGGAAGCATAGGGCGTGGAAATTAGTGAGGCCTGATAAAATGACTCCTACTGGCATCACACAGCAAGCAGTTTGCCTAGCCTGTTGCTATGGTGTCAACAGATGAACATTGTCCTTATGCCTGATCAGCAGCTTACAATTTTTAAACATGAAAACAAGGTTAAGGGGAATCTTTATGGGTAGTTGGTAGCAATCCAACAATCAGCTTCCAAAACTAAAAAGCAAAATCGACTTAGTGCTGGATGTACTCTCCACTCTCACAGACTCTGGTGGTCCCAGGATGGCCTCCTGGTAGCACCTGAGTCCCTAAAATGGCCCATAGATAAGACCCTACATAAATACACCCACCGTGGTCCAGAATCCCTCATTTTGACTTTAATAACTGATTGGGGTGAGTGTATAAACACTGTTCCACCTGACTATCACATAACTGAAAAAAACTGTAAAGATGGGACAGTGTCATATAGCTTGACCAACAGGTCTCTTTGAACATCTTCAATTGGATTTTATACAGCTGCCCCCTTCTATAGGCTATAAATATTCCCTTATTATCATATGTCTATTCTCTAGATAGTTAAAAGCTTTCCTGGTTGCAAATCTACTACCCTCACAGTAGCTAAAAAGCTAGTGGACTTTGTTTTCCCCATGTGGAGAATTCCTGCTAGTCTCTCAAGTGACACAGGCACACATTTTACTGGAACTGTGATTTAGAAACTTTGCAAGATCTTACCCAACAACCCGAAGCTTCACTGCCCCTAGCATCCTCAATTATCAAGAAAGGTAAAAAGGACAAATGGTATTTTAAAACTTAACTCATCAGTTTTAACACATGTTCCACACAAATGTAAGGTATTAGTGGTGGGATGGTATATAGGAATCTTGTATTTTATGCATGATTGTTCTGTAAACAAACCCACAGGTTCTCTAAAAATAAAATAAAATAAAATATTTAAAAAGCTAAAAAAACACAGACACAAAACCCAAAATTAAATTAGCTAAATTACCTAAATTTCTCTTCCTTGGCCTAAAGTTCTTTCCTTAGCTTTGATGGCCATAAGATCTAGGCCATCAAAGAAACACTTGATATCCCCTATAAAAATATAATGAGAAGACCCATGAAACTCATTATTTTGCCTACCATACCAGATTCTAATCTATCATATTCTAAAATTGTTAATTGTTATAAAGAACTAACCAAAAATACCCAATCTCACCATTCATAGATCCAAGCTGCCTTTCCTGAAATTCCTCTATAGCCTACTGCTCTAGTTTGCTAGCTGCCGGAATGCAACACACCAGAGACGGATTGGCTTTTAATAAAAGGGGATTTATTTCATTGGTTCTTCAGAGGAAAGGCAGCTAACTTTCGACTGAGGTTCTTTCTTATGTGGGAAGGCACAAAACAATCTCTGCTGGCCTTCTCTCCAGGCCTCTGGATTCCAACACCTTTCCCCGGGGTGATTCCTTTCTGCATCTCCAAAGGCCTGGGCTGAGCTGCTTGGGCTGTGCTACATCAAGCTCCCTCATTTAAGCACCAGCCAGTTAAATCAAACATCATTCATTGCAGCAGGCACGCTTCCTAGCTGACTTCAGATGTAATGAGCAACAGATGAGGTTCACGTACCATTGGCTCATGTCCACAGCAACAGAACTAGGCAGGTTCACCTGGCCAAGTTGACACCTGACCTAACTACCACACTTACTTTACATGACCTTCAACCCAGAGACTTGGTGATATAAATGGAAGACTGCTTTAAAACCGAGATCAAAAAGACCTTATCAGGTCTTACTATCACCACAGCTGTAAAACTGTAAAAATTGACTCCTGGGTCCACATATCACAATTAAAACATTCTCCAAACTCTTGGGAGCTCACTCCCAGTTCAATAGAGATCCAGACATATAATCTAGACCTCAAACTAAAATTGACATGAAGAAGCCAAAAGCGGATGGCATCTGATGTGAACAGATAACTCAGGATGGTTGAAACAAGCAGATGACCCCTGTGCCAATTTGAATCTGTCATGTACCCCAGAAAAGACAAGTTCTTTAATCCTCATTCAATATTGCTGAGTGGGATCTTTTTAATTGTTTCCATGGAGATATGATCTACTCAATTGTGGGTGGTAACTTTTGATTAGATGTTTTCTATGGAGATGTGTCTCCACCCATTGAAGGTGGAGTTACTTACTGGAGCCCTTTAAGAGGGAACCGTTTTGGAAAAAGCTTTAGTGCTGACAGGGCCAACAGAGCCAACAGAATGGACAGAGCCCCAGGGAAGTCTGGTTGAAGATTCTTGGAAAGAAAGCTAGCAGACATCACCATGTGCTTTTCCAGCTGAGAGAGAAACTGAACATCATCAGCCTTCTTGAACCAAGGTATCTTTCCTTGGATGCCTTAGATTGGACATTTTTATAGCCTTGATTAATTTGGACATTTTCACAGCCTTAGAACTGTAAACTTGCAACTTATTAAATTCCCCTTTTTAGAAGTCATTCTGTTTCTGGTATATTACATTTCAGCAGCTAGCAAACTAGAAGACTATTCATAGACTATCTTTTCTGCAACTTAAACTGCAACTTAATACATTCCCCTTTTTAAAGCTGTTCTGTTTCTGATATATCGCATTCCAGCAGCTTACAAACTAAAACAATCCCTAACCAAAAGTGATTAATCCTCCTCTACAATAAAACCAAATCCTTTTCTTATCTTACACCCCTTTCCTTTCTCTAGTGCTCCTTTATAAACATTTTTCAAATCTCTAAGATTCTTTGTTTTATTTAAAATATTTCCCTTTTCTTCTTCTTTGCTCTTTTCATTTTACCTGATCCTCCTGACAGAGGCTGCACCTGCTCATTGTAATCCCATCCTTAGGTTTTCACAGGTAGTTGCCACTGTCGTAAATCTTACTGACTATTAGATATGCCACTCACCACCAGACCCCTATGACAAAAACCTCTGGACAGTTGTGGTCCTTTCGAATGAGACCATAGGAAACTATAGCAGGTGGCATTTTCAATTATGTCCCCAGGGGCAACTAACATTAATTGAGTTTGTAATTTAACTTACATCCCCATTCCCTCAATAAATACCGCAGTTATTGCAATCTAGTAACCAGACCTTAGCTCTAATTTCACTTTTGCTCATCTCCTTATAAACACTGCAGTTATTGCAATCTAGTAACCAGACCTTAGACAGCTCTAATTTAACTTTTGCTAATCTCCTTAGGGTGACTGGCCAAATCCTTGTCACTTAAGTATTTGGCTAGTCACCAATAGAGATCTAGACATATAATCTAGCCAATGCAAAATCTTATTTCAGACCTTGTGCTGTAAATACTTCCTTCTTTTCTGAATCTTCATGTGCCCCTACTGGATACTACTTCCTTTGGAAACAAAATGCAAAATTCTGCCTGCCTCCAACTAATATCTCACGCATATTAGGAATAGTACTCCAAGATTTATCTGTACATGGGTATCTTAGTTCTATAAATCAACAAGTTGGAAAACCTGATCTTGACTTGAACTTCACAGTGAGGCTATTCTTGGTTATTCTGGCACATTACCTGGGGGAATTACTGATTCCTTGTCTCCGAGAACAATCAGAGCTGTACTCCCAACTGTGGGAGTCATGCAGATTGAGAAGACAGTAAGAAATCTATCGCTAATCCTGACAGTAGTTATTAATGATTCCACCTCCATCTTAGATGGAATACAAATTAGTCTTAGCTCAGTGGCCCACATAGTAATGGTTAATAGCATTGCCTTAGATTTTTTGATTAGCTAGTCATGGTGGCATCTGTGCCATTGCTAATACTTCCTGCTGTACTTGGATAAATGAAACAGAGCAGGTGGAACAAGCTATATATGTCGGCTTAAGGAAAAGGCTATTCCTTGGCTTTCCTGGGTGGAATCCTCAGGCACAGGGGACTTATTTTCTAATATTGGTTTGGGTCCCTGGGGATCTTGGCTCAGAGACATCCTAATAGGAACACTTGTTATCTTTTTAGTCATAATGCTCATCATATCCCTCATTTATTGTCTAGTCTCTCAACTCTTAAATGCTATTGCACAGCCACTGAGACAACACATATCTCAGGTAGAGCCTGTGGGCAGTCTGGTTCCCAGAGAAAGACACCTTTTAGTAGAGTCATAGCTGATCCATGATGGAAATGTAAAGTGGGTGAAAAATAAAATTTTGTTTTTTAAGTCACTGAGATTTTGAGGTCAAAAGTGACTGTGGCAAAATATATTCTAAACTAACTGATAAACATTGTTTTATAACTACTTTGATAATCAGGTCGTTAGTTTCCATATGTTAAAGTCTGTACATTTTTGAAAATGACAGATCCATATAAAACTAAAATGCAGATAGATTTAAAAAACTTCATTCCTTGCTAAGTTTTCATATCAATTATCTCCAACATGCTATGGGAAAATCATTATTCCTTTGGCCCAGACAGCATTGCTGAGCCGGATTCAATAAATACATCTGTGGTTTTCCTTTCTTTAATAGAAAATTTCTGTATTTCCTAGAGCAGTTATGCTAACCTTTCCTCAGATGCTTTTGTAGATGTTTATGTCATTGTCTAACTACTATTTTGGTTGTGATAAACAGCCTTTATCTTTCACACCACATTTCCTTGTGAGGGCTGTTCTCACCAGGACAAGGAATGGAAAGAATAGTGAGGTAGCTTGTGGAATAAGGCAATCTGGTCTGAGCCGGATCTTAAATGATAAGTTTATTGCCAGGAACAGGAGGGGTAAAATGATAGAAACAGAAAGAGCTTGACACCTACAGGAAAGGAAAAATTCAAGGAAGAGTTAAGATTTCTCTAAGTGCTCCTAGGAGAATATTGGATTCAAATTACATCTAGCTAAGGATTCTTGTTGGCAAATGGTTAGGAGAAAAAATTACTGTCATGGGGAGAGAAAGAGAATGGGGAAAAAACGACTTCCCTCTTCCTTAAGAATGATGAAGAAAATAGCTTCTCTTGTCAGGATAAGGCCCAGCCATGAGTGATTTTATCCACCTTGAGGATACTATTTTTAAGATTATTTCTCTTCATTTTCGTGTCATGGGGAGAGAGAAAACTACAATTCTCGAGACAGAAAAAATAGTAAGGCAGTAACATGGAAAATCCCAGCTGAGCTGAGTTTCCAGAAATGTGAACAAAATGTATTGTTTTTGCTCAATGTTTATCAGCATGGCTTTTAGCTCTCATGTCGAGAACCACTGTTCACGTGAAGTCGTATAACATTTTACTGATGAACAAGTGTCTACATCACTAATAGTTGCTGAGGAAGTAAAAATCAATAGAAAATCTCTACTTCAATCTCTTCTTATAGAACAAAAAATGATAAATAGCCCATCTGTGGAAGAATTACATAGATGTCAGCAATGGCTCAGAGAAAATCTCAGAGATGTTTGAACAAATAATTAATCTGAAAACTGAGAGTCATAATGGCAATAGCAAACACTGAACTCTCATTATTATTAGGCCCCATTCTCAGTATAAGTGTTTTATGTGTATCTGCTCAGTTAATTTCTTCAACAGCCCTATAAGATAGATACAGTTCCATTTTACAAATAACACATCTGAAGCAATGATAGCTTAAGTGTCTTCCCCCATTTACATAGCCTGGAAGTCTGCTCTAAGGCCCATCATCCCATACCTTAGATCATAACAACAGAGAAGATTTTACATCTATTATCATTCAGTTTAAAAGCCTTATTTTGTCAATATCTGAATATAAGCTCCAGATCAGATTGAGTGGTAGTTAATACCAAATGAAACATTTTTAAAAGTTGCGTAAGTGAATATGAATGCTTCCCATGAGATACATCTCTGCTACTAAACAATATTATTTAATGATATTCCTATAGTTTAATATGGATTGAAAATGTCATTGACAAATTTGGGCCATGGGGAACAAAAACCCTGAATCATGCAAATAAATCTACCCGAGTGTAGTGTTCTATACTTGGGTAAGTGATATCAGAAAGGAAAATACTACTCCCAAGTTCTCTAAGTGTTGAAAGTTCAATTGAAAGAATAAAAAGTATCTTGTACACAGTTATAGTAGAACCAGACATTCTGCTACAGAAGATCTTTTAAACGTGGCAACAAGGAATTTTCTTGAAGTAGAGAGGTAAAAAGGAGAAAAAGAAATTTTTAAAACACTGTCAAAGGAAAGTCACTAACATTTGAATGCATTTCTTTTGTGTTACATATTGCTTTTTAGTTTTACATGAATTTGGTTATATAGATGTGATGGTTTGGAGGTTTTATGGACTCCAGAAAAGAACATGTTTTTAAAGCTAATCCATTCCTGTGGGTATAGAACTATGGTGGGTGGGACCTCTTGATTAGGTTATATCAGTTGAGGTATGCCTCAGGATGGGTTTTAATCCTCTTACTGGAGCCATTTATGAGAGCACGAAGGACAGAGAGAAATACAGAAGCTAAGAAAGAAACACACTGAAGCTCAGAAAAAAAGCCACAGATGGAGCAGCCACAAGCTGAAAGCAATAAAACCTAGGAGAGAAGGACCAGCAGATGCTGCCTTGCACAGTCCCATGTGAATGTGGATGCTGGATCACCAGCAGCCTTTCTTCAGAGAAGGTATCATCCTGTTGACGGCTTGATTTGGACGTTTTCACAACCTTATAAATGTAAGCTCATATGCTAATAAATCCTCATTGTTAAAAGCCAGCCCATTTCTGGTATATTGCATTTCAACAACTTTAGCAAACTAAAACAATGGCATGTATATAATTTTGTATACTGCTTTTACTTTTTACTTAGCATTATAGCATTTAACTCTTTCACGTTATACATTCCTTAGATATAGAGTTGATATGTACTTGAAATGACCATATCGCCAGTCAAGGTGTATAATATTTTATTCACCAATATGCTCCATTTATAACTGTTTAGATTGTTTCTTTTTTCCACCATTGCAAATAAGGCTGCAGTTAATTTCTTCATAGAGGTAAAATTTTCAATATTTAATCATATTTTATAGAGAAACATTCATAAAGTTATTAGATTAAGTGTAATAATAATTTTAAGATAGTTATATATTGTCAAACTGTTTTGGGTTGCACTACATTACATTAGCATCTTCACTCTATGAAGACTACTACATTAGGTGAAGTATGTGCCACTCTGTAATATGGAAATTTACACTATATTCATAGATAGGGCTTTGTCCCAATTTTAGTATTTGTTGATTTGACTTGTGAAAACTGTTGTATTTTCTTTCTCTCTCAGTGGAAAAGCTGGGAAATTCAGAAATATTAACACATACTTAGAAATCAAATAAACTTGAAACCTTGACTTTATTTTGCTACCAAGAACCTGAGTGACCTTTGACAAATTATTTATCCCCTTTGGGCCTCAGATTACTCTTATGTAAAGTAGAGATAATAATATACCTTTAATGAGAATTGTGGTAAGAAATTTACCAAGGTTTCAAGGAGAAGAACTAATTAGGAAAAAAACAAAATCAATACAAGTCTGAACCATTGGATCTAACTGTCTTGGGATAGTTAGAGCCAAACAACAGTAATATTCAAAATATTTAAAACATGTTTCCAGCTTTGACCAATCAGAATGAATGTTTGACCAATACAAAAGGAAATTGACAGGTACGCTATGCTGGGACATTCCAGTTGATTGCTATTCCCATAATCCCATTAGCCATTTGAATAAATATAAATATTTGTATAATATATGCTGAATTTAAAATGCAGTTTTGTGTCAGAATGCTGGGGCTTTTAAAGATGTGAGAGGTCATTTTTAATGAAGTTTTATTGAGATATATTCACACACTATACAAACTATCTGAAGTATACAGTCACTGGCTCATAGTATCATGAGAGAGGTAATTTTTTTTTCTAATTCCCTTAATAAATTAATTTGCTTGCTCAACAAATTACTGAACATCTGACTTGTATCAGACACTGTGATTAGTGGTGGAGACAGAAAATAATAAAGGTGGGCTCCTGACTTCAGAGAAGCACCATGCTTATAGAGAAGACAGATTATGAGCAAAGTATTTCAAAGCAGAATTATAATTAGAAGATTGTTAAAAAAAAAAAAGGGTGATTAGATTTATGACCCAAGCTAAGAATGAGGAAAGTAGGATGTTGTAAAGAGAGAGCATACATAAAAATGGGACTTAGAGACCAATTAGATAGGGAAAAGGGAGAAAAAAATGAGAGGAATGTGCTCATAATGACCGAGTCTTCTGGGATGAGTGACCCCTGGTGTGTTCCCTAACCAGAATGGAGGTTACAGGGGAATAAGAATGATTATGGGGGACAATAGACTTTCATTTGGGATACCTGGTTTTTAGATGCCTGCCATTACAAGTGAAAAAACTGAGGGTTTGAGAAAAAGTGATTTGTGAATCACACAGTTACTCATTGGGTTAGTGACAGAACCAAGACCAGAATCAAAACTAAACTCAGGTCTCCCAACACTAGGCCAGGGTAGACAGTGTAACAAGGCAAACATGCAACTTCCTTTATCACTTTAGTTTTAAAATAAGGGAAATAAAATGGTTCTCTGAGAATTCAACCACACAATAAGCGAATACAAAATGAATTAAAGGTATTGAAAACAAATGGAGAGAGGTATGTCTCCATTTTGGTAAGATTTCATTCTACCTGAGTGGATGTGTATCTGAAACATGGTGTCAATTGCAAAAGGATTTACTCAGCCAAGAAAGTATAGAAATGGAGGATCATTTAAAAAGAAAAAAAAATATTGGCATTGCCTACTTCAGCATTTTGCAACGGAAAGATGTTCCAGGTCTTAGATTCAATAAATACTGCAAGGATGGAGGTTTTACGTAATAAAGCCATGAGATTATGATGAACCCCTCATGCCCACCAAATCAATTGCTCACTACAGGGAGGTGATGGGCAAGTCATTTCAGTGGCAAGTATTCTAATTTGGGGAAGAATCAGTTTGGGTTGTGAAGTAAGAAGTTTCTATTCTGTTTTACACCTTGTTTTCTGAAGTAAGGGAGAGTGTCATGAATATTTTGTACTTTTTCTGAGTTTGATTTTTATGGACTGTGTTACCTGGATCCTTTGCTTTTGCTTGCATTTGAACAATATGTGATACTAGTAGGGGATCAAAGGTGAGAGTAGAGGCAGGGTGAGAATGTATTTCTCAAAGATCTACTCTGCTAGGTCCCAGGTTGGCAGTGACTGCCTTTCTCTTAATAAATCCAAGGTTCCTACCACATGTTCTGAAAACCACTCTGCCCTGTTGCCCCTTCAGGCATAGCTATATTACAGCACCATCATCCCTGTTGGATTCCCTTAACCTTGCTCACACTTTTATAAACTGTCCCTTTATAAGAAGATTTCAACACCTCATTCTAGTGTGACATCCTTTTCCTGTTGGGCCCCAGGTTGATACACATGATTAATGTGAATTGACACCTGGTTGGTGGATACACAGTTTGTTGGTATAATTACATGTTTGAGCATGGGACCAAAAATTGATTGCAGGCAATAGTAAACCTATCAACATTCTAAAAGACCTTATAGCTCCTCTAAATTGGCTGTATGACATTCAGTATAGTCCATAGGCTATGGCTGCTAAACTTGCTCATGACCATCTGAATTGAGCTGCAGAACACTAAAGGACACCCAGTTCATGATCTTGGTGCCAAATGTGTTCTTACTTCTTTCCTTCGTGTGACAATAGTCTTCCTTCTTTGTGATGATCATTGTCAATTTCCCCTGCCAGGATGGTGACTCCTTTCCTCGCTTGCTCCTCTCTTGGCACAAGCAGCCTGAAATGTCTCAGCCACAATGTAGTGTGAAGTTTAATGGGACTCTTACTGCACCTTCCAATGTGGAAGGGGTATAATATAATCAACCAGCAGGTGGTTGGTTGGTCTCCTCAAGGAATGATGCTGTACTGGGGACTTAGTGTTGATCTTTGTTGCTGGTGGGTTGGACATTTGGCAACAGTACCTAAATCAGCTTAAAGTGTGAGAGCCCATGGTGTTAGGTCATACAAAGGCTCTATCCCTCTACTCTGACTGTGTGCTCATTGTGCCAAATTGAGGTAGCTGATGTCAGAGGGTGACTACTGCTACCTGGCTCAATCATTCTGAGAACGTGGATGTTTAGTGTCTCTTCCATGGTGTATAATATCTGGGAAGCATTGATTTACAACCCAAAAATCTTTACCCTTCTTGCCAACAGCCATAAGCCTATCCATATGCCCCCTCCCCAGACTTCTTTGCCTCCACTCTTCCAATCAGTGATGGAGAACCAACTTGTCAAACCATTCACCACTGACCATAAGATGTTGTATTCTTACCTTGGGCCACTTCTTTTTCCACATAAAACATATGACTAAATGCACCTTTTGAAGGACTGTCTATTTGGAAGATTTCTCCTAACCAATGCTGTTAAAGCCATAAATGAAAGGGGCTGGAGTGCTGCAATTTTCCATTTTGGGCTTGCATTCCATACTGAGCTAACCCATTTATGAATTATACTCTTCCTGGTTTTCATCTGACCCTAGCCATAAGAGTCCTCTCTGATATAGCTATCAGTATGAAGTGAGGGAGAATTGCTGGTAAAAGAGTGTAGGATGGACCATCTTCTTGTGCAGTTTGCTTGTGCTTTTAGGCTCTGTTCAGGTCCAATCCTGGTTATACCACCTCTACTTAAAGTGGACTGCTGCTAGACCTGCTCAGCCTTATGACTTGGTGGGTCTGACAGAACCAGCGCATGATAACCAGTTATGGATGCATGGTCGCTTGATATCCCCTCACACCAGCATATGTTTCATCTCCTTGGTAAATGGAAGTGTCCTCTGGGTTTTCTAGGACAGTATATTCTGCTAGTGCATTTTTCAGCCTTGTGTAGTATATCCACTCTCCATCCATGGTACTCTCCCAGTTCCAGTTTGCAAATGCTTTCTAGGTCTTGGTTTTGCAGCATGTTGGAGTATAGCCTTTTTCCTCCCTTAGTAAGTATAAGTACCATCCTAGCTAGGTTATATTGTGACTGGAACCTAGTTATGGAATTCTGGAGTGAATAATTGGAAGATGAAAAGCTGACTTGATTGGGCAGGAGAATGATGCACCTATTTCTGAACTTCTTGTTGTGTGTAGTTAGTTATTTGATATTTTTTAAATAATCAATAAATAATTTCCAGAGGCATCTTTTTGAAAATCACTGGTAAAGTAAAAAAAAAAACAAAAACCGAAAAGCAAAAAAACACAAAAAGTCTTTCTGTTACAGGTTTTTCATGACTATACAGATGTTGGAGTGCTTTCCTTGTAGGTCTGGTAGAACACGGCCCAATGCCTTCTATAGTCAATTATATTTTGCTGGATGGTTTGAAAAAGTAAACTTTTGAAATGACATTTTACTTTAGAAAATTTAGCTGCTTTTAAGAACCAAGGTTCAGTTTTAGAGAACAAAAGTATCCTTCTTCATGATACGATCAAAGTTTCATAAATATTTTATAAAATTAAATCACAGCCATTGCAGTTTTCTACTAGGTTGCTGGGAAATTGAGATACTGACAGTTACTATGTAAAATTAAAAGTTGCAAATTTGTGTTTGAAAGTGACCAAAAAGTTTATTTGCACCAGAAAACCCAAGTAATTAACTATCATCAGAATCAGATATGAGCTTATAAAATGTCTTCAAATAAAATTGTCTCTTTTTCATACTCAAAGAAGCAAAAGGTAAAGGGAATAATTCTTAGGTCCCTTGTTTCACATCATAATGATTGTGATTATATAGTATGAGTGTTATTCTGTATACACAAGAGCATTACTTATACTTTAGAAAATCCATCTGTCCGAAGTAAAACTACAAAGTTCTTCCTGCTGTAGTAATTTTCAATTGCTGAATCTATTAAAACAATTTTTCAATTGGAAAAAGGATAGAATAATAAAAGTGAATATTTTAGCCCTATTTGATTTAAAGCAGTATATTGCATTCTAAAAATGCAGGTGTGGGCAGGCCATGGTGGCTCAGCAGGCAGAGTTCTTGCCTGCCATGTGGAGACGCAGGTTTGATTCCCAGTGCCTGGCCCATGGGGAAAAATAAATAGCATTGCGTTAAAAAATGCAGGTATGTCTCTCTGTTTTTCCTTTACAATTAATGAATGTATGGTCATAGAATACTTTAAATACATCTGAATTATCAAGCCAGGAACAAATTATTTCAATTAAAACAATTCTTTAGCAAATCTGTCAAAAATTGTATATCTAGAAATATGGCTAAACTGTGGGACCTTGCTATTTTCCAATTAGAGAATAGTGAAGCCAACTTTTGAAGTGAAAAACATTTTATCAGCATCATAGTTTAAGAAGTTTTGTGTTGGTGGTGCTAAAGGATTTTATTTAGTGCATTTAAACATTTCACAGAATTTTCTTGTCACCTAAGAGAGGTAGAAGATAAAAAGAACCAATAGTAAGGGTGAGGAACTGTGGTGTCAGAATGAAAATAACGCATGACTTTGAAACTCTTTGTCAGAAACAGAGACAGAACAACATCCAGGAGTGTTACTAGAATTCCATAGCCATATGGGCATGTTCTAGTTTGCTAGCTGCTAGAATGCAATATACCAGAAGTGGAATGGCTTTTAAAAAGGGGAATTTAATGAGTTGCTACTTTACAGTTCTAAGGCCGAGAAAATATTCCAATTAAAACAAGTCTATAGAAATGTCCAATCAAAGGCAGCCATCCAGGGAAAGCTATCTTGGTTAAGAAGGCTCATGAAGTTCAGGGTTTATCTCTCAAATGAGAAGGTACATGGTGAACACAGTCAGGGTTTCTCTCTTGGCTGGAAGGGTACATGGCAAACACAGTGTCATCTGCTAGCTTTCTCTCCTGTCTTCTTGTTTCGTGAAGCTCCCTGGGAGGCATTTTCCTTCTTCATCTCCAAAGGTCACTAGCTTGTAGACTCTACTTCATGGTGCTGCAGCATTCTCTGCTCTCTCTGAATCTCTTTCTCCAAAATGTTTCCTCTTTTATAGGACTTCAGAAACTAATCAAGACCCACCCAAATGGGTGGAGACATGTCGTCACCTAATCCAGTTTAACCACCATTCTTGATTAGGTTACATCTCCAGGGAGATGATCTAATGACAAAGAGTATTGAATAGGGATTATTCTGCCTTTACAAAATGGGATTTAGATTAAAACATGGCTTTTCTAGGGGACATAAATCCTTTCAAACAACCACAGGGCATGAGGACAGTTCTTGTATTTTCATAATTAGGAAGGATTCAAGTGTTCAGAAGACAGATACTGGAAAGACTGGATTTCACCTGAAAGGGAAAGGAAGAAACCAGCCAGATATAAATAAGAAGGCCACGCACAATGGTGTTTTCACCCCTGCCACCTTGGTGTTCCTCAGCAAAGAAATCACTGTAGTAGTTCTCATGGCAGAGATGGAACCGCAATACAAATTCACATAGATCTGCTTTTTCAGCAGTAAAGCTCTTACACTTGAAGGAGATCAATATTGGCATTATCTTGAGAGACAGAAACAATAAAAAAGTACCACAGCTATATTATTTCTTGCAAATGTTCTTTTTTCATGTCTAGGAAAGTAGAATAGAGGTAAGGAGTGACGTATTTTTGTAACATCCTGGTGCCTTAAGCAATGCAGCCCTTTAGAATAACTCTATTAAGTAGAATTACTCAAATTGGATCATCAGGAGTTGAAGGGAGAATATAAGAACACTTGAGTGAGCATAGGGATAAATATTCTGAATAAAGAAACTTTTCCTTAGTTGTAGCATTGTCAACTATAAGGAAACTACCCTGGGATCAGTTCTCTACCCACATTTTTAATAAACTTTTTAGAGTAATGAAAACATACCAAATGTGGAAATATCTGTGGCCTTTGGTCATCCCTTTGATGCCTCTGGGTCTCAGTTTTCCCACATGGAAAAACAAAGGGCTAGAACTCAAAGATCACTAAAGTCCATCACACTTTAACATTATGGGAGCCCTTTCTCGCACTACTCCTCCACTTTTTGTGTTTTGTACTCAAATCCATCTTAATTTCTTCTGGTCAATCCTGGAAAAGTCACCCTGATGTTTGTTGCCAAGAAGGAGACACTTCTAGAGACTATTACTCACAATTACTACATCGTTATTATGAATACCAGACAACCTGCCTTCATCAATGGTTTGGATGGAATCACATCCCCGCAAAGACATATACAAGTTCTAAACCCTGGCCTGATGGATATGAACCCATTTTAAAATAAGATCTTTGATGCTTCATTAGTCTAGATGAGGTCAAACTGAATCAGGATTGGCCTTAACACAATATAATTGGAGTCCTTCTAAGCAGAGGAAATTAGGATACAGGATTGAGGAGACAGAATGGGAGAAAGATAGCCATGTGGCAGAAGTAGAGATTGAGTTAAGGATTGTCGGCAAGCCACTACCAGAAAGCTACAGACTTCAGAAAAAACATGTTCCTGCCAACATCTTGATTTTAAACTTCTAGCCTCCAAAACAACGAGACAATAAATTCTTGTTTTGTTGTTTAAGCCAAGTAGTCTTTGACACCCTATTACAACAGCCCAATCAAACAAAAGCAGTTGGGGCGGGGAGGGCTGAGCAAACATGAATGCGACAGTGAACCATTGGATGTAAAGGAATCAGCAAGGATAGTCACCAAGACAAAAAGAATAGTGCATATCACGCTGGCTTACCTTTGTTTTCCTTTGCTTACTCTCTTTTCTTTCCTGATCTTTTCTTTTCACCTTCGTGTCTGGGAGACTTCCAGGAATTTTATGCCTAAACTGTATAGGAATAGTGAATAGTCATTTTCTGGCAGAATGTGTCCTCATACATACATATTTCAGTTTCAGGTTTGAGAAGAAGTCAAACTTCCTGCTGGCGTTAGAAGAATCAAGTGATTGATACACATGAAATGTGATGGTATTTAAAGATAGGCATCACTTCCATGGATGAGAACTAAATGTAGCTGATCCTAAATTTAGTGTGGATATTGTTGTTTTTCTTCCATTGAATTAGAAAAGGATCCTTGGTGTCCTCTACTGCCACTGAAATGAATTAAAACATTCTCTATGGTCATTTTCAGGGACTCCTGGGGAGTCATTCCATAGAACATCAGATATTCAGTGCAGATTATAGAAATATGAAGAGAGGAAAACAACGTAGCCTGTTGTTTGAAATGAAAAGGAGTTTTAAATTTGTGAAGGGTAGCAAATGAGTCACTCATCAGAAAAGGAGGGAGGTGAGAAAATGTGAATTTATAGACCAGCAGGTTGCCCCTGTACCCTACTATTAAGCACAAAAGTAGAAGATATTATGAATTGTTGATAGTTGCATGCCCTAAATCTTGACAGTGCGTGAGGATTTTGGGTAAATTACATTGATATTTAGAAAATTGAAGTTTATAAAAGAGGCAAGAGTGAAATAAACTGGTATATACTAAGACAAGTAAATGTACAAGCCTACCTTACAGAAAATATGTTCAGGGTCTCAATGATGTTAGGTCGATAGGGACCTAACTACTTTTACCTTAACCAGCAATGCTCTGTCAAATGTGAGGTGGTCCAGTCTCAATTGTCTTGTTAAAGGGCCTTCGATGAAATGAGGGAAAATTGGGAAGAAAATGACTTAACCCCATGGTCTTTTCTGTTACTTGCATCTATACAGAGTAGCCTGTATTATCAAATTGCTACTTACTGATGCCTTACAGTGCTTCACCAATTTAAGGTTGTTCCTGACAAAAGCTAGCGCTTACTGCCCAGGCTCCGTCACTAACAATACATCTGATATTTTTATGGAGAAAGAAATGGAAAAAGAAAAGACCGGCAAAAAATACTAGTGAAAAGTACTGGAAAAGATTGGTTCATTCATTCATTGAGCAAACATTTATTAGATATTTCCGTGTTCTATGAAAGTTCCTAGCAATCAGAAAGAAAATATGGTAAACAGTGTCCCTCTTCTGAAGGAACTTGAGATATTAAGAAGAAGCAGAGGTGTCAACAAAGAATTCAGATGCCCTGTGCTAAGTGCATAAGTGTGTAAGCTACATTCACAGGTGCTCTAAGAGCCTAGCAGGGGAAAGAAAGAGGCCCGTTTTGCCTTTCAGGAGCATTTCTCCACCACTACCTTTGTTTCCTGATGTGTCATTGGTAATTTGCAAGCCAAAAAAACAAAAATTGCAGCACCAACATTTGCAAATGATTTCCTTTTGTTATATATATATATAACAAAATATATTTTTCATTATATAAATATAAAATAAATAGTATAATAAAATTATTAAAATAATAATAATATTATAATAATTAAAATTATAAAATAATATAATAATATTATATAAATATAATGAAAATATATTTCATTAAACAATTTAATTTTAGAGCCTATACATGGAGAGATTTCTAAATGGAGCAACACAAAGTATTTCACATTTTTATATTTCTTTCTACTCAACAGTCCACCTTTATGTTTTGCTTCTTATAAACAAACGCATTGGATTAAAGTAACAATACTCAAGTCCAAGTTCAGTACTTGAATATTTTCAATATCTGCTTTAAGCACATAATAAAGCAGCACAGTTAATTTTCTTGAACATTTTATTTCCACTCAGAGCTCAGCAATTTACTTAGCTTCACATTGTTCTGTCACAAATGATAACCAAATGACCTACCTAAGTAGCCAGAGCCATAAAATTACTAAAAGCCAAGTTAATGGAATTTGTAAAGTCAGTATCAAATAACTGTACTGGTATACATTTGTACTGGACCCCACTAAAATATGCCAAAATGACAAATTTTAAAAGAATGAGGTCTTTGGGCAGAATAGGAATAGAAGTTTTATCATAAAAACTTATGAAGACTGTAGATAAAAAGAAATTCGGGGTGGTTCAATAGTGGCTCAGTGGCAGAACTCCCACCTGCCATGCCGGAGAACTGGGCTCGACTCCCGGTGTCTGCTCATGCAAAAAAGAAAAAAAATGGCCCACAATATTAGCTGAATAAAGGAGGAAAGGGAAGTAGAAGTTCACAGCTGATGATAGTTTAGGATAATACATTTACTACTCTATCACATTCTGTTCACCTCATTCAAGAGCCCAGCATCAGGTTCTCCAGCTATTTTTGCTCCCGTCCCTCTAAATATCTTTATATAGAACACAGACCTACATTTATATTAACAATATTTGTATTGCTATTTAATTTGATGGTTAAGTAAGCAAGATTCTTAGGTCCAGACTGACTTCAAGCCATCTCAATACCCCTGGAAACAGGGGCTAAAAATGAGTCATTAAGAAACAATATCCAAAATGCACTATATTATCTAATGTGATTGATAAAACAAGTAAACTTTGGTAATCTTCAATGGAAAATGCCATAGTGTTTGAAAAATAAGAGTGTTTTGATGCTGATTTTTATCCAAGTGGTACTCCAAATCATTAAGTTGGACTAAATTCCAAAGTCGCACTTACTTGCATCACCTCAGTTTAATAATCCAATAAATGACAAAAAAAAAAGACAAAGAATGAAAACAGCATTATACAGCATAGCAGCTTTGTTTGGCTCCTTTTGGATAAAATCTTCACTTTCTCCATGGTTTTACTTAGAAATCCAGTTGTAGAATCAAACTGTGAATCCATTTCAGCTGGTAATTTATTTTGATTTTTAACTTCATGGCCTATTTCAATGGAAAGAGATTTTATAGCAGTTACTTTGTTTCTCAGACTTTCAGTGAGCCTCTCATTTTCTTCTTTGCAGGCACTATACCCACTATTAGCATAGCTGTAGTTGCGCCAGATGCCAGGCCTGAACGCCTCATCCTGCCAGAGGATGAGGGAAAAGGCAGGGATGGGGTTAGGAGGAAGGGGATCACCCGGACGGCATCTTCAGTGCCCCGCAGAACACCCGCTTCTTCCCCTGAAGTCCTTTTCTTATATTTTGGAATGTACTCCAGTTTATTTTTGTGTTTACTTGGACTTGTTTGCCTTCAGGTGTTTTTCTGGGATAGAGACAATGCGGAAGTGTTAGAGCTAGCAGGAAAGGGTTGCAATTGCACAGAATCTTAATTCATCTTTCTTTATCTATGTCACTGCGAGAAGAAAGTGTTTTAATAGCTGAGAGGAAGAAGAAAATACATAGCAGCCCAAAGGTGAGATTTTTCTTCTCTTACTTTTAATTATAATTACATTAAATTTTTATAAGAAAGAAAGGAAAAGTTACTAGAAAACACTCTGTATTGGTGTGATGATGGCTCAGTGGCAGAGTTCTCCCCTGCCATGCTGGAGACCTGGGTTCGATTCCCAGTGTCTGCCCATGCAAACAGCAACAACACCAACAACAAAACAAAAACACTCTGTATTTATGTTCTCTTTATTCCTCTGCAAAAATTTTTTGGTATGGTTCATTAAATTCTGAACATACAAATTTTTATGTCACTCATTAAAGTGCCTCATGCTGGAAAAAATGATACATACTGATCTACATTATTTAAGAGAATGCTGAAGAAAGAAAAACCATCTGCCACCTTGAGGTGATTGGGATCACAACGTTTTATGAAGGTTACTTACATGATTAGATATGTATATCAGATTTGTTCCTCTTCTGGGTGTGTAGAAGATGGGTTTTTTTGTTGGTTGAAAACAACCAAAGGAATAACAATAAGAATATAAATAGTTCCAGCCATAAATGAAAGGGCTTGAGGTGAGATGGGTCAGGGGCATATACAGAGAGTAGGATACAGATATGAGATATATTAGTTGGTAAAATGAATTTATATTGCTAACCAACTTCTTCAGGTTTCTGCCTTTTAAGTTTCAATTGAAAAGATCAGGACAGATTTGGGGGGTGGGGACAAGATGACAGATGAAATTTAGAACATGGTAGAGTTTAGGATACCTTTGTAACTGATAGAAGGAAAACATGTAGATTTATGTGTAACAGTCCGTGTTAAGGTATGGGTATAAGGATAGTGCTATTTCCTGAAGGCATAAGCTTGAGAGTTATTGACTTGTATGTGGAAATTTAAAATATGGACCTGGATCCAAATAGAAGGAGACTAACAAGATACAGAGAAATCTGTGGATCTGAGTGGCTGAAAAAGAGAAAATATTTTTTGATTAATCTTGAGAAGGAGGACTCTGATATCTGAGCAAAAACACTAGAACAAATGCAAGAACAAAAAGATGGGAGAGCTTGAAGAAGAGAAAGGAAGTGTCAGCAGTAACAATCAGGCACAGCAGAGAGAACAAATTTAGTAAAATACTGGAAAATGCCATTAGGAACTGCTGGTTAAGAATCACTGATGACAGTAGTGAGGGCAGAATTATCAAAATACTCAAGAAGGAAGCCAGATTGCAGTGGGTTGAAAAGTTAGTGGAAAGTGGCAAGAGACATCACGCGAACATACCCCAGGACATATGATTTCTTGAAAAAACTCCCACTAGAGTGACACTTCGAGTGTTTCTGGTTCCCTCTCTCCAGTCAGGAAATAACATTTAATGTGTTGTGGGCAAAAAACTATATTTGTAGTGCCGCAGTCTGGGCAGTTAACATTAGTTTTATCACAAATAACCCTCACATCTCAGAAGATTAATAAAATAATGGTTTAATTCTCATCATCAAAGCCTGGTCAGGTGGCTTTCCTCCAATGCTGATGGAGGTCTCTAGTCTCCTTCCATGCTGTGTAATGGTATCTTCATCACGTTATTTCAAACTGTCCAATACACCACTCAATCAGCAGAAGGAGTGGACATGGAGAATGAACATGAGTCACACCCTTGAGTCTAGGGATAGCATATCACTTCAGTTCAGAAATAACGCACTACTTCCACTTGCTTTTCATTGGCAGGAACTAGTCACATGGCCCCGTAAAGATACAAGGCGGTTTCTGAATGCAGTTTAGCAGAGTGCCCAGGAAGAAGGACTGGATTTGATGATGACTATCCAGTTAGTTTCTACCAAAGTCAGGCTTTCTGGTCACCATATATCTCTTTCATTCACCCCTCGCCCTTTGCCACCCCACCCTCCTTCAAAAAAAACACATATAGAAAATATTCTCCCTTTCCCTGGGGAGGTAACAAAAAGTTCTGCTAATTGCTTTATCAGTTCAAAATTTAGGCTATCTGGGTGGTGCATAGTCCTATCCTTCAAACCCAGATAAGGCTCCTTGTGTTCTGGCAATCTATAAACTAAAAAGACAAGCAATCTGCTCTCCACACTACATACAATAAAGAATGTTGGCACAGGAACTTGAACACAACACTAACCATCCCTAATTAGAAGGGAATAAATGGGAACATGCAGCAGGCCTTGTATGCAAATCATAAAATCCCTATGGACAGACATTGTGAAGTTTCAGGTCTCTGGGAAGAAATCCCTTGTCCATTGTTCTACCTAGCCCCTGGCTCTACCCTGTGACAGAGGCTTTTTTGTCCATAATTCTATTTGGCCACATCAAAAATAAGTGTGGGACAAAATGTGGCATATACATACAATGGAATATTATGTAGCAATGAGACAAAATGACATCCTGAAGCACATGACAAGATGGATGAGCCTTGAAGATATAACGATGAGTGAAATAAGCCAGACACAAAACGATAAATACTGTATGATTCCATTTTTATGACCATGGTAAAGGTAAAATCAGAGGTGTAAAATACAAAATCTAGGGGACTTAGAGATACACAGAAGCTAGAGATGAGTGAACCGTTAGCTAATGAGGATGGTCTCAAATGTAGAGGAACAGATGGAAGTGAAGGCAGTTCACTAGTGGGTCTATAAGTAATATTACCATATTGAAGGTGAACATAATTGAAAGGGGTTATATACACCCATGTGTACCACCAATTAATACTACAAATATAAATAAGTTCTTTCATGAACTACTTCAAAGGTATGTATCTTGTACAGTATATAAATTTGGAGTATGGGGGAAAACTGCAATTGCATACTATGGGCTATGTTTAACAGGAAAACATCAACAGTACCACAGCAACACCAGAGGTAAATAAGGGGGGCAGGGGAGGTACTAGTTAAGAGGTGGTTTAGATTTCCTATTTGGTAAGAGTGTATTTGTTAGTTATCTTTCTCTTGAGAACAATAAATTATCTAAAATTGCGAGTGTTGATAGACTGTTGACATTAGACATTATACATGGTGCTTAATGAATGGAGGTGACTGAAGGATGCACTGACTGAGAAGTAGATTGGTGAATAATGGTGTATACATATGATAGAACATTGTGCTGCTACAAAAAGGAACAAAGTTGAGAGGCACGCAACATTGTGAATGAAGTGGGACATTTGGTGAGGTAAAATAAGCCAGAAACAAAAGAGCAATTATTTTTGGTCTTACTTAGAAAACCAACCAAATCTGATCTGGCTAATCCTAAAGAACACTAGGCATTATATAAGATTCTACAAAGGTTCTATGCTCTAAGGTAACTTTCCAGAAACCTACAACTTCCAGATGGGTCCCTGGACCATATAAGTCTTGAAATGCCCAGGGGTCAGCCTCTACAGCACCTCATCTAGCTCCATCCTCCATCCCATATTATCAAAAGCTCCTTCCAACATGAAAAAGTTAGAGTGGGCATAACCCAACTACCCTAAAGAGTGTATTTGAAGAAAAAAATATGTAAATTTATCATAACATGCAGAGCCTTGGAAAGGGCCTATGTGAGTGAGAAAGTTCAAAGGTGATGGTGGAGCTATATAAAGAAGGTAGGATTTAACAAATGAGTATAATTGCTGAATCATTAAATTGATATCTCTTTTAGTCTCCAGTACCTTAGAGCAGCTAGAAGTAAAAACCTAAAATTGTGGAATTATAACCCATACCAAACTCTGAAATCTGTTTTGCAACTAATTGTTGTGATGTGCTTTGAAGTTTATTGCTTTTTTTGTATATATGTTATTTTTCACAATAAAGAAAAAAATTATTTCTTCTAGCCTCCAGTGTTTTGGAGCAACTAGAAGGAAAAATCTGAAATAGTGGAAAGGCAACCTTTTCTAGTTTGCTAGCTGCTGGAATGCAATATACCAGAAATGGAATGGCTTTTAAAAAGGGGAATTTAATAAGTTGCTAGTTTACAGTACTAAGGCTGAGAAAATGTCCCAATTAAACAAGTCTATAGAAATGTCCAATCTAAGGCATCCAGGGAAAGATATCTTGTGTGGTAGTTAGATTCAGTTGTCAACTTGGCCAGGTGAAGGCACCTAGTTTTGTTGCTGCGGACATAAGCCAATGGTGTTTGAACCTCATCTGTTGCTAATTATATCTGCAGTCGGCTAGGAGGTGTGCCTGCTGCAGTGAATAACCTTTGACTTAATTGGCTGGTCCTTAAATGAGAGAGCTCAACCTAGCACAGCCTAAGCAGCTCCGCATACTTCATCTCAGCACTTGCACCTCAGCCCAGGCCTTTGGAGATGCAGAAAGGAATCACCCAGGGAAAGTTGTTGGAACCCAGAGGCCTGGAGAGAAGGCTAGCAGAGATTACCCTGAGCCTTCCCATGTAAGCAAGAACCTCAGATGAAAGTTAGCTGTCTTTCCTCTGAAGAACTAACAAAATGAATGCCCTTTTATTAAAAGCCAATCCATCTCTGGTGTGTTGCATTCCGGCAGCTAGCAAACTAGAACACCTTGGTTCAAGAAGGCCGATGAAGTTCAGGGTTTCTCTCTCAAGTGAGAAGGCACATGGTGAACACAGTCACAGTTTCTCTCTAATCTGGAAAGGCCATGGTGAACAGAGTCAGGGTTCCTCTCTGAACCTGGCATCATCTGCTAGCTTCTTCTCCTGGCTTCCTGTTTCATAAGGCATTTTCCTTCTTCATCTCCAAAGGTCGCTGGCTGGTGGACTCTGCTTCTCGTGTCTATGTCGTTCTGCTCTGCTCTCTCTGAATCACTTTCACTCTCCAAAATGTTTCCTCTTTTATAGGACTCCAGAGATTTATCAAGACCCACCCAAATAGGTGGAGACATGTTGTCACCTAATCCAGTTTAACAACCACTCTTGATTAAATCACAGAAGAAATGGCTGCCTTCACACATTGGGATTAGGATTAAAACATGGATTTTCAAGGGTACATACATCCTTTCAAACCAGCGCACAACCCATAACAAATTCTGAAATCTGTTCTGTAACTCTTTATTGAAGCATACTTTGAAAATCATTGCTTTTTTTCTCTTTTCTTTGTATATATGTTATATTAAAAAATAAAAATGTTTTAAAAAATAAGTGCTGGACAAATGATTATGCCTATTGAATAATTATGGAGCTATTTCAATTTAGTCTCCAGTGTATTTGAACAAGCAGAAGGAAATACCTGAAATTGTTGAACTATAACACCCCAATCCAATTTTTCTGTTTTCTGCTTTGAAAGGTGACCCTTAGTACACAAGGGTTTTGGGTTCTATGCCAATTTTCAGTTGAGAAAAATGGAACATCCCGTTATTTTATCAAGGGACTTTATAAATGGTAAGTTTAATATTAATTACAGCTGCATGTATTTCCATTTGTTATTTTTTCAAAGGCTTCCAGGAGTTGGCAAAACTAAGGAGAGATACAGAACCAGCAGAAAGATAAAATACTCATGGAAATAAATAAAGATCATATAAAAGTAAAGCAGATCCAAAACATCACCACAAATCAGAGCAAAACAAAAGAATATGTTTAGGCAATGGGGGTCATTCTTTTCTTTATTTTCAGTTATTCCAATTTCAGTAAAAAGAAAAAAATAAAGGAATCCCTTTGAATACAAGCAGCAAAAAACAATGAATTTCATAACTGAGATGATTCAATACTTTTTTCATAAATAAACAAGGATCAGAAGGCTCTGGATTTCTCTGATGAAGATATTTTTTTCTAGAATTACCTGACCTATTCCCCTTTATTTATCTATGTGGTGTCATAGATATGCATGATGAGTTTTAGCTTCTTTGCATATTCCCAAGAATTTTAGAAATATAACCAACTCCTAATTAAAGTTTTGCACAATCTTCCCTATAATAAACAGAAATTTAAATATAGTTGAGGTCAATTGTGTAAGGAGATTGATGTGTACATTTTATTGCCTAGGAATGTTCCCAAGTGAAAGAAGAGACACATATTTATTTGGTCCTTAAATAATTTTTTTTCAATCTCTTCTAAGGAGATTTTTTTTCCATTTACTCCCATACTTTCACTTAAAAAAAAAAAAAACCTGTATTTTTTCCCTTTACTGCTCCTTACCTTTTCTGTATTAATCTTTGTTCTAGTTCGCTAGCTGCTGGAATGCAATATACCAAGAACAGAATGGCTTTTAAAAAAGGGAATTACATAAGTTGCAAGTTTACAGTTCCAAGGCTGAGAAAATGTCCCAGTTACAACATGTCTATAGAAATGTCCAATCAAAGGCATCCAGGGAAAGATACCTTGGTTCAAGAAGGCTGATGAAGTTCAGGGTTTCTCTCTCAAGTGAGAAAGCACATGGTGAACATGGTCAGGGCTTCTCTCTCAGCTGGAAGGGCACATGGTGAGCACAGCATCATCTGCTAGCTTTCTCTCCTGGCTTCCGGTTTGATGAAGCTCCCTGGAAGGTGTTTTCCTTCTTCATCTCTAAAGGTCTCTGGCTCGGGGACTCTCTGCTTCATGGTACTGCAGCATTCTCAGCTCTCTCTGAATCTCTTAGTCAGAATGTTTCCTCTTTTATAGGACTCCAGTAAACCAATCAAGATCCACCCAAATGGGTGGAGACATGTCATCACCTAATCCATTTTAACAACCAGTCTTGACTAAATCACATCATCCAGGGAAATGATCTGATTACATTTTCAAACATACAGTATTGATTAGGGATTATTCTACCTTTATGAAATGGGATTTTGATTAAAACATGGCTTTTCTAGGGTCCATACATCCTTTCAAACCAGCACAATCTCCTTCCTGTTATCTTCTTTTCTTCTTGATCTTGACCTTCTTTTTGAGTTAGCAATACCCATTTCTGTTATATTTCTCAGGAGAGAATCTAGGTGTTTGGAGTGTGAAACTTATATAATTCCAGGTGGGGAGTTTTGAAGAAAAAATATGTAACTTTATCACAACATGCAGAGCCTTGGAAAGGGCCTGTGCACGTGAGGGGCCCTAAAGATTGAACTTCATTATCTTCATGATAAGTCTGCCCATCGTGATTAATCTACTTCAATCCTTTTCTTCCTTTCCATTGGTTTCTCATTATATATTCACTGGAGGGAAAAAATATAACATAGTTTCTATTTCATTTATACAGCTCCGTATTTTCACTTACTATGAGGCGGCCAGTTGTGCAACGAATCACCTGTGGACCTGGCAGAACACCCTGCAGTTCGAATTCTTATCAGTGTAAGCCTGTGTATGAACAAAATTGGAAAAAATTGAAGCTAGAAAGGCAATTGTTGAGCGTTGCAACTTTCACTTTGAAAGAGAGGTTGCTGAAGTTAGAGAAGCATGAATGGAGAGAGTTAACATGAGAAAAAATATGTAAATGTACAAGTAATCTTGGAAGTGGTTGCCAAGAATGAATTAAAAGATATATCAGGATTTTTAAAAATAATTAATTTATCTTCAACACTCTTATTTCTATTCTTATAGAAACACTATTAACTGATAGAAAAATTTCAGGCTTTGAAATTAAATCTACCTCAATGAAAACTTTGACTCTTGATACGTACTAGCTGTGAGTTTCTAGCATTCCAGATGCTCTATTGTATCAAATATCAACTGGAGTGGAGAATGACCAGCATGTTGTAAGGATTTGTTATCATATTTGTGTGTAGGTGTGCATAAATAATACTGAATAAATAGCCATCATGTGCATTATTACCAATCAAATATATATGTATACATATATTCATATGATAGGTATAAAATGTATCCATATAATGGATGTAATTGGCAGTAAATAAGAATTAGAAATTTAAATATTCATATTGGAGGTAGAACAATGAGCATATTTTAAAAATTCTTTTCAATGTATTTTATGTCCAAAGCTCTTTTCCATAAGGATTTTTTATTTTATTATAATGATGTTAATAATGGTAAACAGTTGCGGGTTGACAAGTGCATTTTTCTTTCACTTCTTGCATCCCACACCTTGACTAAGACTACTACATCTTATCACTTGTCTCCCCAAAAGTTACATGTCGTCCCTATTAAACATTTAGATTCAGGTTAAAAAACCATCAAATTTATTTTCCATTGTTCTGTTTAACGTCATGAGCCAGCTGGAGCAGAGACCGAGTTGGGCTCTTGAAGTCCAAAGGGGGAATTTATTGGAAGTTTTCTTGGAAAGATATTTTGGAACAAAGGGGAGTTAATTTCTCACTCAAATGACATGCAGGAATGTGAGAGACCAGTGGAAAATTGTTTCCCAACAGAAGCCAAAGTCATGACCTTGTCCCATGACAGTTCCCAAAATTTTCTTTCTTTTACTACAAATAAACAGTTTTTCACTTGTAATATTATTTTTTATTGTGGTGCAATTTATGTACAATAAATTAAATATTTTAAAGCTATGCAGTTCGATGACTTTTGACAAACACATAGATTCACTTAAACCACCATCTCATTTAAGGATAAAACCCATTTGTGTCGTTCCAGAAACTTTCCTCACCCTTTCTAGCCAATCTCCCAGTCTAAGCAGAGACAAAGACTGTTTTTGTCACTGTACATTTTTTCTGTTCATGTGAAAGGATGCATACAGTATGTATTCTTTTGTGCCTGGTTGCTTTCTCTCAACAGGGTGTTTTGAGATTCTTCCACATTGTTATGAACAACAGAAGTTCAAACTTTTGCAAACATTTTTAGTTGTGAATTGCATAAACATAGCACAATATTGATAAATATTGAATTGTTTCAAGATGTTCATATAAGTTTCTCCTTTATATGTATGAGTGGTGAATTACATTGAATGCTTGTCAAATGTTAAACTAACACAACGCCTTACCACTTCTGAGCATTTTAGAAAAGGCTAAAATCTTAAATTTCTTTATTAGGATATTCTTTGGCCATTCCAATCATTGATCTTGTTGCTCTGCCTTACTCAAGGTTGGAAATAAAGCATATATAACTCACAGTATTCATTTATTTTATTTTTGCTAAGAATGAATTGCAAATCTTAATTATATTATCAAACTGCATCATTTAATTACATTTTAAAATCACATATACAATGGTTTACTGAAATATTAGCAATGACTGAAAGATTAAAAATTATTCTTAAATGTAAATTTAATTTTATCTGAGATACTTAGTATCCTCAGTTAAAAAAAGTTGGAATAGTTTTACTACACAAAACTAAAGCAAAATCAAGGTTTCTATACCAAGATGTTAATTTTCAAAAGGTTTTGAACTCAGGGTAAAGGACCGCTACTATTTCTATAATAACGATCTTTAACTAAGAATTAGAATCTATACCTAAACTAGGTAAAGAATTTTTACCTACCTGAATATTTTGCAGTGAATTACTATTGTACTGTGTATTGATTTGATCTAAAGTAAAATTACATTTTACTTCTAGCATTTTTGCTGTCTTGTATATTTCATTGCACAGACAAAATAGGTGCTGATATTACAATTTTTTATTTGGTTTTGTTTTATTCTGAAACTAAGATATTCACAGTTATTTTCAAAATAAAAACAAACTAGTGTATATACTGTAATTCTCACACATTGCCGCTGAGAGTTGAAAATGGTATAAGTGTTGTAGAGGTAAATTGGTCAACATACAAAGTAATTACATTTGTTTTCACATATTGTTTTATATTTATGGGCCTGTAATCTCATGTAGATTCTTAGAAATGTGATCTCTAATGGATTGAAGGAAAAATACTTATAAACGAGATATTTTTCCTATCCGAGATCAAGAATTGTTTCAAAGCCTTATTAATAACAATTGCATTGCATTGGTACAGCTATATATACCTAAGGAAAAGAGATCACAAAGCTGACCCATGTGGGTCAGTTGATTTATGACAGAGATTCAGTAGGGACAGAAATGCCTATTTAATAAATAGTGTTGGTATATTTTGGAATTCATATGGAACAAAATATGAATATATTCTTTATTTCATACCATATATAGACAAAGTTAATTCCAGGCATAGTAAAGATTTATTTATTTATTTATTTTGCATGGGCAGGCACTGGGACTCGAACCCAGGTCTCCAGCATGGCAGGCGAGGATTCTGCCACTGAGCCACCGTTGCACCGCCCATAGAAAAGATTTAAATGACAAAAATCACAGATCAAAATATTTAAAAGATAAATTTGAAAAACATATTCATGACCTCATGGTATATAAAACATACAAAACATAAAGCATAATGGAAATGGCTAATAAATACAACTACTTTACCTTCAGAGCCTCCATTAATCATCAAGAGATGAAAATACAATGTATAAACTAGGTTTGGATAGTTGCAACTTATATAACCAACAAAAGGTTAATATGTAGAATGTATATTTAAAAAATTTTCATAGTCATTAAAATAGAAACTATCCAACAGAAAACATAACTCACAAACTAAGAGCAGTTATTTCATAAATGGAAAACATCTAATACACATGTGAAGATATATTTAATTTCATTAACAATACTAACTGGAAATTAAAGTCACAATCTAATATCAATTTACATTTAACAAATCCTCAAAAATGGAGAAAAAAACATGAAAACAAGTGTTGACAAGAATGAAGAACAACGGGAAGGCTTATAAGACGCTATTGAGAGCGTCTATTAGTTAGCATTATAATCTGTTAAGAATGCCAAGAAACCTAAAACATCAGTGGATTAACTTACATAGTGGCTTGTTTCTCTCTCACATAGGCATTAGTAATCCAAGGTCCATCACTAGTATGGAGAACCATCATCATCTGGGATCCCGGCTCCTTTTGTTTGTTTGTTGTTCCCAGTATCCTGAAGAAGTGATTTTTCCTCATGATCTAAGATGCCTTCCCCTCTAGTCATCCTATCTTTATTCCAGCGAGAAGAAAGTAAAAATAAGGGGGTAAGTGTACATTTGTCACTTTCAAGATTGCAGAGAATCTCTGCCTACATGCCACTGACCAGCACTCAGGCACTGAGCTGAAATGGAGACTGGGAAATAGATACTGGGTAGGCTTACCAATCTCTCCTATAAACAGGGACATTTTATGGTCATTTTAGAAAATGGTTTGATACTACCTGACAAACCAACAATTATACTCTTAGGTATATATCCCTGGTGCACATATGTTTGCAAGAAGATGCTAACAAGGATGCTCAAAACAGCATTTTTGGGGGGTGGGGGAAAAAAGAAATAAATAGTCCAAATATCTTAAAATGTCCATTAATGGAAGAATCATAAATAGTTGCATATTCAGTGGCATAGTGTGAGAGGCAGTGGGAATTTAAAAACGTGACACTAAGCAAAAATATTATGTCACAGAAGAATACAATCTTTGAACGATTATTCCAGAATTGTAACACTATGTACAATATACATGAAGCTTTAAGATGAGAGCGCTCAGCTGGATTTACTTGGACCTCATGTTGGCCAAAAACTACTATTTGATTTTAGTTTTGCTTTGTATTTTGGAAAGCTGAAAATGTAATGGTCTACTTCACTATTGTTCTGGCATTCTTGAGTTGTACTTGATTATGTGATTACTTAGCTTTATTCATTCTAATCAGTGTAACAATATGTAATACACCCAAGATATACCATCTAGATTTATTTATTTATTTTTAGATTTATTTTTAAGTTCTGAACATTCGTTTTCAAATATATACTCCCATTCTAAGCATAATAAAGCAAAACATGTTTTTATGAATTTCAATTTTATTATTCAGTTGATTTATGCGTGTATATTTAATTCTGGAAGAGTAAACCTGATGATAATGACCCATGAACAAAACAATTAAGAATTTTCAAAAGGTTAAAAAAGAAAATAGATTGCCAATATGAATATTAAGGATATATTAGTTAGAAAATTTTATGAGAATACTGCATTCTGTTTGAGTCAACAATTGTATATACTATCTAAATTTAAATAACAATTCCTGGCAGAATAGCAGGGGCTATGCTATGTTCTTTAATATACTTGGGTTCATAAAGAAATAAACTTCATGGACATATTCAGTTTAATTTATTTAATTCCATTTAGACCACAAGAGTTTCAAATAAATGGCTAATTTGGAAATTCTTCATATTTTGTGAGGATAAAGTAAAAGCAGAACTTCAACTTTGTCATCCCACTATTTCCTTAGACAAACTTCAAAACTATGTACAACACATAGTAGAGTAAAAAAGGGATGAAAATGAAGAAAGCACAAGATGCTCTTCCAGATATGCTGGGTGAAAGTGAATAGATAGTATCACAAATGAGAGGTAGTGTGATCGATAGAGAAATGCTGAAGCTCACCATGCTTAAAAATGAGTGCTGAATTTTAATTATGGTATTCTAGCAATAATGAGTTTTAAATCAACATTTCAGGTTCATTCTCATATTCCAGAGGTGCATTTTAAGTCATTGCCAAATATTTTTCTTAACTCTTGCTTCATTTGGCATTTAGCAAAAATATGTGCTCAGTGCCCTTCTATTTATCATTGAGGACCAGTGTCTAAATTTTCTCCTTACAGAACAGTTAGAAATGGAAGCATATTCTTTTATATTTTGTATCTGCCTAGCCTGGATTGTAAGTTCTTAAAGTAAATCTCTATCACCTTAATCAGTTCCTTCTTCCTTCATTTTTCTTTCATTTTCCCAATGTACCTATGCAGATAGTAAATCTGAAGTATATAGTTCAAACTGTTCTGTATCCTCTGACTTCTTCAATAATATGCTTGTTTCTTTAAGACAGTGTATAGGGCATAGGCATTTTTGTTCTCTAAACCTTTGGTATTGCAATTCCATGCAGATGTTTCTCTACTGCAATAAAAAGAGATAGCAGGGTACACAGGTGGTTCAGTGGTAGAATGCTCGCCTTTAAGTGGGAGACCTGGATTCAATTCCTGGACCATGCATTCCCCCCCCCCCACCAGAAAAAAAAAGAGATAGCACATTGTCTTTGTTTTAAAGGCCACTTTCTTGCTAATTGTTCACGAATAAAATTCACTGTCTTCCTTTAGGTGAAAATACAGTTTGAGTCTATGACTGAAGTCTTGGTGCAAGTTTATATAATTATCAAATCTATTCCCAAATTGAGATTATGTGGTGAGGTCTTAGATTTGAGCACATGGTAAAGCCACTTAATTCCAAAAGATCAGAGTATCTGGAAGTTTTCTTTTCCTTACTCTTGAATACAGTTCAAATTGACCTTAAAAGGAACTGAACTTGGGGCTTCTAAACCAAAATTATCTACTTCTGCTTGACACAAAACTCACATATTGTTGTATCCACCCTAATTCTTTCTACCATTGGAAGTTTAAAATTTCCTCTTTTTTCCTTTTCCCCTATGTGCCAGTGCTTGGAAAGGTCAAACACTTGGAAAGTTCAGTTTATTTTCTTTTGTTGTATCCACCCTAATTCTTTCTACAATTGGAAGATTACGTATCCTCTTTTTTCCTTCCTTTTCCCTTATGCATCAATGCTTGGAAAGGTCAAACACATGGACAGTTCAGCTTATTTTATTTTATTTATTTATTGCATGGACAGGCACCAGGAATCGAACCCGGGTCTCCAGCATGGCAGGTGAGAACTCTGCCTGTTGAACCACCGTGGCCTGGCTAGTTCAGCTTATTTTGATATAAAACTTAACCAGGACTAAATGGCTTTCTTCTTTGGTCATTTAATCCTTGTGTCAACAGGGACAGTTTAGTTAAAAGCTAAGCCTGTGAGGGTCAGGGAAAGGTCAGCCAGGGGCTCTTGTTTTCTCTGCTTACTGAGGCATTTCCCTCCTGAGTCAGTGAAAAACCCACAATATAAACTGCTGTAAAGCATTAAGGTCAAATCCCTTGTGACCTACTAAAGCCTTGATACCTGATGACTCTTGCCCAGGCTGTGCCATAAGGATGAATCTTTTCTTCCCTAAATATCAGCTCAAGGTTTTCAGCCAATGATCCAAGATGTTGCAGTATTAGATGGCTCAGGAATAGCACCTCCTACTTCCTACACCCAAATTAAAAACTAGGTGAGTTAAAGGCAAAGGAACAAAATAGATACATCAAAGTAGTGTTTTATTACTAATAAGGCTGAATTGGTGGGTGTAACTTAGGTGTGCAACCACAAAAGGATTCTAAAAACAACTTGTGAATTAGATGAAATGAACCTCAAAGGTTCATAAATAATTTCAGAGGCAATTAAGTCAAGTAGACAGACAATCTTTTTCCCACACTCCCCATCAGAGAACTTATTTCTCTTGAAAGATTTTCAGCCATTTATTTCTTCAAATATTCTCTCTGCCTCTTTCTCTCTTCTCCTTTTGGGACTCACACAGTGTGTGCACTGGTATGCTTGCTGGTGACCCATAGATCTCTCAGGCTCTGTTAACTTTCTTCAATCTATTTTCTTTCTATTCTTCAGACAGAATGATTTCAATGGTCTTAAAATTAAGTTCACTGATTCTTTCTCCTGCCAGTTCCAATATGCTTTTGAACCCTTCCAGGTTAGTTTTTTTATTGTACAATATAACATATATACAAAGCAAAGAAAGAAAAAAACAGTAGCTTTCAAAGCACTCTTCAACAAGTAGTTACAGGACAGACCCCGGAGTTTGTCATGGGCTACCATATCACCATCTCAGATTTTTCCTTCCAGCTGCTCCAGAACATAGGAGACTGGAAAGAATATTTTTTTGATCATCACAATCAACTTTTTTGCGTGTGTGAAAAATAACATTTACACACACACAAAAAAGCAATACATTTCAAAGCACAGCACCACAATTAGCTGTAGAACATATTTCAGAGTTTGACATGGGTTACAATTTCACTACTTTAGGTTTTTACTTCTAGCTGCTCTAAAACACTGGAGACTAAAAGACATATCAATTTAATGATTCAGCATTCATATTCATTTCTTAAATCATATCTTCTCTGTATAACTCCACCATCACTTTTGATCTTTCCATACCTCCCATTAGGGGTGTTCAGGCTATGGAAATTTTGAATTTTTTATATTGGAAGGGTCTGTCCCTAATATGGAGTAGGAAGATGGAACTATCTGATGTTCTGGAGAGGCTGGGCTAGGTTTCAGGACTTATCTGGATCAAGGACCCATCTGGAGGTTGTAGGTTTCTGGAAAGTTACTCTAGTGCCTGGAACCCTTGTGGAATCTTATATATTGCCCTAGGTGTTCTTTAGGATTGGCTGGAATGGTCCTGGTTGGGGGTTGGCAGGTTATGATAGGTAGCAAGGTCTACCTGAAGCTTGCATAAAAGCAACCCCCAGAGTAGCCTCTCAACTGTATTTGAACTCTCTCTGCCACTGATACTTTATTGGTTACACTTCTTTTCCCCCTTTTGGTCAGGATTGAATTGTTGATTCCACAATGCCAGGGCCAGACTTATCCCTGGGAGTCATCTCCTATGCCACCAGGGAGACGTTCACCCCTGGATGTCACGTCCCATGTAGGGCAGAGGGCAACAATTTCACTTGCAGAGTTGGACTTAGAGAGAGTGAGGCCACATCTAAACAACAAAAGAAGTCCTCCAGAAGTAACTCTTAGGCATACCTATAGGTAGTCTAAGCTACCTACATAAGTTTCACAAGAGTAAGCTTCAAGATGAATGGCTTGCAAGCCCTCAGTCTTGGGGTTTGTCCCTATGAAACTTATCCCCGTAAAGGATAGGCTAAGTCTACTTAAAATTATGCCTAAGAGTCACCTGCAGAGAATCTCTTTTGTTGCTCAGATGTGTCCTCTCTGTCAGCCAACATGGAAAGCAAACTCTCTGCCTTACCCATCTCTACATGGGACATGACTCTCAAGGATGTGGATCTTCCTGGCAATGTGGGATAGAAATCCTAGAATGAGCTGGGACTCAGCATCAAGGGATTGAGTAAACCTTCTTGACCAAAAGGGGGAAGTAGAAAATGAGACAAAATAAAGTGTCAGTGGCTGAAAGATTTCAAGTAGAGTCAAGAGGATTTCCTGGAGGTTATTCTTATGCATTGTATAGATATCCCCTTTTTAGTTTATGGTATACCAGAGTGGCTAAAGGGAAATACCTGAAACTGTAGAGCTGTGTTCCAATAGCCATATTTCTTGATGATGATTGTATAATGATATAGCTTTCACAATGTGACTGTGTGATTGTGAAAACCTTGTGTCTGATACTCCTTTTATCTATGGTATGGACAGATGAGTAAAAAATATGGATAAGAAATAAAAAAACAATAGGGGGAACAAAGGTTAAAACAAATTGAGTGGATTGAAATACTAGTGGTCAATGAAAGGGAGTGGTAAAGGGTATGACATGTATGAGCATTTTCTTTTTTCTCTCTTCTGCTGGAGAGATGCAAAGATGTTCAAAAAAATGATCATAGTAATGAATACACAACTATGTAATGATATTGTGAGCCATTGATTGTAAACATGTCAAGAAGGTTTGTATGTTAAGAAATTTTATTTTTTTATTGTTTATAATAAAAATATTTTAAAAAAAGATCAAAGGCTTGACCTATGGATTTAGGTGTACCTAAAGTTTGACCCAATATCAGGGGATTCCCTGATGGCAAAGTTTAATAGTTCCATATTTTTCCTCCCATCCCTCAAGGGATTTTGCTATTACTTTTTGATTATCTGCTTAATATATTCTAGGATGTATCCAGGCATTACAACCCCTAGGTTTTTGTGTGAGTGTGTGCATGGTCCAGGAATCGAACCTGGGACTCCCGCATAAAAGGCACCCCTAGGGCTTCTACAATTTATTTTCCCATAGTCTTCAGCTCTATTTAGTTCTTTCTTTTTGTGCTGATCTATAATTTTCCTGGTTTCCTATAGTTCTTTGTCCATGTTTTCCTTTAGCTTTTTGAGCACATTTATGACTATTTTTTTAAGAGTATGTCCCAGGTCTGCTTCTCCTTATTGATGGTTTCTAGTGTTTTATCTTGCTCCTTTGCATAAGCCATCATTTCCTGTTTCTTTGTATGTTTTATAGTCTTTTATCACAACCTGATCATTTTGATATGTTAAGTACAATGAATTAGCTACCTACCATTGGGCTTTGCAAAGAGGGAACCTTTTCTGAGAAAGAATTTTCCAGAAGACAAAAACAATTGACATGCATAGAGTTTCTGTGAAAATAGAACAATGGAATACACCCTACAGAATTGTAGATAAGTAACACCTGGTAATAAACCAGCATATTAAAATTGGCATACTACATGAATCAATGTATATTGTTCCCTACTTTATAAGATTCCTCCTAACATGTAAAATGGAATCAGTGTCAATCAATCAGAACATTTCCTTTCTTGCTTCTATATTTGCTTCATATAAATTTCCCTTTTCCACTTCCTCAGCTGAACTCCTTACCACATCCAGCTTTGTGCTGTCTGATTTGTGAACTGTTTTTTGCCCTAATAAACAACAACAACTTTTTTAAATGTCTCTGTTTATCTTTGACAGATACTTTATTGTTCTATCTCTAAAATTTAGGCACATAGGTATCTATGCCTTAAGCTTGTATCCATCTAGTTTTATGAAAGACATTTCCTTGAAAGCCAGGAGCTTATAAAAAAAAGAATGGAACAAAAAAAGGAAAACACATATATCCTAGTCTCTGCAGATTGACCTATGCCAGTGTTCTCTTTTAGAGAGTTTAGAGAATAGCTTCCGCACATTCCCGCATGCCACACTCTATGTTCCTCCTGCCAGTAATTCTTTGCCCAGGCGACTATTCTTTGACTCTTCTCCTGTAGTGTAGAAGAGCTCTGTGAACTGTCTCTACATGCAGGGCATATTCTGGAATGGTGAGCTGTAATAAGTGCCCCGTTTTGGTTCCTCAGGCTGCCACCAGGTAGACTAGCACAGACATACATGCACCCACTATATTTACGAGGTTTATTTTGTTTGCTGAGGATCTGAGACCAAAACCCTGCACTGGGAGTGTGGGCCAGCTTTGTTTTTGTGAAGCTAGAGAGGGAAGGAGTGATGGGCAAGCAAGGGCACCATGAGGAGGTTTACCTACTATTTTTAAGTTGCCTTTTTCTTGATCCAGTGTTTGCCCTGGTACTGTAACCTTTTAACTGTTTTCCAAAGCTTTGAGAAAGATGTTTCTGCCAGTTCTTGTTGGTTGCTCAAAACTTCTTTGGAGGTGACAAAGCACTGGAATGTCTCACTCCATGATCTTGATCGGGGTGGAGCTCCTAACAGGCAGATATTTAAAATCTTGCATCATAACTCTAATATTTAAGTTACCTCTGGATTTCTTTTATTGCCTTTTTGTGGGTTTTCTTTTATTGCCTTTTTGTGGGTCTTGTTTCTTGGATGTCTGGCAAATATTTACTCGAATACCACTTGTTAGTTATGAGCAAATACACAGAGCTGGGATGGTATTACCTCACTCCAGGGAGAATTCATCTATCCTTTCTTGACCTCAGGAGGTAGAGCCTCAGATCATTTCCAACCAAGCACAGACTTACACAAAAACTTAAAGCCCTGCAGGGTTCTATGCCTCTTATTAGCTCCTCCATGCTTCATTTCTCCCTTCTTCTTCCACTCTGAGGATCAGAAAATGTCTGAAGGGGAAAAGAGGGTTCAGAAATTTGGGTTCACCTTAATGAGCTTCCAGGATTCATTCCAGATTTTGGCTGCCTCAGGAACTCTCCATTGCCTCTAGATTGATCGTTTTATCTTCACAATCATGTTTGAAACCCCTACAAACTGTATCTCTTGCTTTATATTAATGATGCACGTTAACATTTTTTTACTTTCTTAAAAAATCAGGGCAATTGTAGGTTTACATAAGAATCATGCAGAAAGTACAGAATTCTCATATATACTCCTTTCACATGTAGTCTTCCTATTTTGAACTAGTGTAGTGTATTTGTTACAATTGTTGAAACAATATTATTATAATTATACTATTAACTAATGTCCATAGTTTATGTTATGGTTCACTCTTTGTGTTGCACAGTTCTGTTTGCTTTTTAATTGTTTTTTATTTTCTGGTAACATATATACATCTTAGATTTCTCATTTTATCCAATGTCAAATATACAATTCAGTAGTGTTAATTACATTCACAATGTTATGACACCATGACTACTATCCATTAACAAAAGTTTCCCATCCCCCCTGAAAGAAACTCTATGTCAATTAAGCATTAACTCTTCATTCCCCATCCCCACTCAGCCCCTGGTAAGCTGTGTTCTAGTTTCAGTCTGTATGAATTTGCATATTCTAATTATTTCCTAGAAGTTAGATCATATAATATCGTCCATTTCTGCCTAGCTTATTTCACACAAGGTCTTGAAAAATTGTGCAAAATAGTCATCTGATTAATTTTTAATGCAACGTTTTCCACCAAGACCACCACTTTTAAAACTAAATCCCACAGAAATAATGCTCTACAGCGAACCTATTTTGGAAAATCTTGCTCTGGACTGATTTCTCCCTTATTTTCTGAACACTCATTTTTTTTTCCCCTCATTGATTTTCTCCTTATATAAAAGAATTTGATGCGTTAAGTCTCAGGCAGTTTTTTTTTTCCCAAGATTTATTTTTTCTTGTAGCTTTACATATGTAACTGCCAAGCAAATGGTTACTAAATCAAACCTCTAAGAACTCCTGAGATGCATCATAGCTCTCTACTTGAAAACTGTATATATCTGTAGAACTGTCCAGCCGCCACGATAAAAATTAATATATCTAATTTTCAAGTCTTCAACTTCTCATCAAAATGCAATTTTCCTTTCACTTAACCGTCTTCAGCAGTAGGAGCATAATGTCCCGGAGGACTGAACATAAAAACAAAGCGGTTACCTTGGACCCTTTTCTCTCCTGTGTTTTTCATATGCAATTGACCAATACTCATAAGTATGTCTGTAGAATTATTTGACATTTTGTCTCACTCTTATCTTTCCCCTCATCTTTCCCACAGCTAACACTGTATATCAAGCTGTTATCATCTCTTGATACAGAAATGTTAAACAATTCTCAAATATTCAGAACATCAAATCAAAGGATTGTTATTTAGAATATGTTAGTATTAAGTAACCGAACATTCAAATCAACTGATGCACAACGTGAAAAAAATACATTTCCCATATGATTGAGAAAACCAGTGGTAGGGCTAGTTTGTGCTAAGACTTTATCTGGTGCATCACTCTGTCTTTGTGTCTTAGCTCTGGAATTGGATTCTAGATTTGACTTAATTCTTCTCAAACTTCTTCACTCATGATCTCACACTGGCCGCCATTGTTATCAGTTCTTCTTGGTACACTAAGTTAAAAAGCAAATATCTTCTCCATGTCATTAAATGAAGCACGTGGCTTCAATATGAATCAAATTAACTTAACTAACGTGTTCAACCTTTAACCAGTCATTGTCGCTACAGGGAAGGTTTGCAAAAACAAGCTTGACTGATGTTTCTTATGTTTGGAGCTTGTAGTTGAATCTATTTCTCTTAAAAAAACAAAAGTAACGTGAGGGACATGTGAATACTTGATTGAGAAATTGCGAACTGTTACCAAAAGGAAGGGAAAAATGCATCCTTACATATCCAAGAAAAGCAAATGACAATCAAAATGCCAAGATAATTGCTATTAAATTATTTTTAATTTAGAAAAAAAATGTAACTCAGTAAGAATAATTAGTTAATGACTTTTGGGAAAAAGATACATAACACAAAGAACTTACCTGACAAGTTGTACAATATATAATACTCAGATCATTGAACTTTTATGTTATTGATAGAAAACTTAACTGGTAGATCAACAAAACAAAATGAAAGTTTCAGTAAATAGTTAAAGGGCCTATGAATAATAAAATGATTATAGGATGATTTCACACTCTTTGGGAGAAACTTAACATCTCAGACAAATGCGAAAATAAAATATAGGTGGACAAAATAAATTATGAAACAAGCAAATCATGAAACAAGAAAATATAGGTGATTATATGATTTTGACTTATTGACAGCCTTTCTAACAATAACACTTTAAAAAGTAAGTGGTAAAAATTAATCAACTAAAAGTCCAACAAAATTTTTAAAAATAAATAATTTAAAACACAGGTAGCAAAATAGCAAAAACTTTAACGTAACTGACAAAGCAATAACATCTTTGTTATTATAAAATGAACTCACAAATAAACAAGATTAAAAATCAGTACTCCAGGTAGAGAAAATACCATCAGGGTATGACAGTGTGCCATACACAGAAAGAACTATAAATGCGCCAAAAACGTATCAAAATATGTTTAATTCGATGGTAATCTACTAATTCAAATAAAACCAAATTGACAAAGATACTCACCTTTTGGGAATTTTTTCCCTATCTTTCTTTCTATCTACCTAGCTACCTATTGTTCACTATTTAGAAAGCTGAAAGAACTTTCCCTCATGTCCTGCTCATGGAAGAGGGAATTGGAATAACTTTGTATAAGGCAATTTTGCAAAGCATATCAACAACATTTAAATGTTCGTATTCTTTGAGGCTAAAATTCGTCTTCTAAATAGATTCTAATTAAACAAAAAATAATAAAGCCATTTATGTGCAAGTATTTTCATTCAGCTTGAAGTATTTAACATTAACGAATAGCATTTGTTTTCAGCAAATCATGTAATTATGGACTGCTTTCAATAACTTTAAAAAAATGTGTAACATTTTAGTTGAACACTTTCCATTTTGTCTCTGTAATTGCATTTTAAGGAAAGTTCAATTGGTCAAAACTATGGTTTATTTAACTTGCTAAAATAGCCTTGCCACATTGATTTGAAAATTTATTTGGTAGGAATACAAAAAGTAAGGCAATGGGTGCATGAGTGGTTCAGTGGTAAAATTCTTGCCTTCCATGTGTAGACATGGGTTCAATTCTCTGGACCATGTACCCCCCCAAAAAAGTAAGGCAAGCATGATATTTGAAGACTAGATGATAAAATATTAAATATCTCTAAAACAAGAAAAAAATAGAAAATGGCATTCTAAAATCTACAAAAGTATTCTGACTATCCCAAACACTTCAGTAACAAGTAAATAATAAAAGTTTTAATTTTAAAATGTAGTAATAGTGATATGGCAATTTGCAGCAATTTTTAGAGATGCAACACAAAATCATAAAACTATTCAGATTCACAGAAAGTAAAAGAGGGTACCTAGAAGGGATTTACACTAAAGAGGACTGTGAGTGGTATTTCAAATTTGCTAGCCATTAACCATGAATGAGGAACTGTAAGAGAAGTTTCATAAATAAATAAGCCAAAATTTTAGAAATGCTAAAATTGAGTAAAGAGTTGAACAAGTAGAAAAAGAGAACAAGTATATTACATATTAAATTATGGCAACTGATTGCTAGAAGTAACAAACTAAGGCTCATGTGTTACTTGAACACTCAGTGAAAGAATTCTAAAAGTGATAACATATTTGCTAAACAGAAAATAAATTTCTAAATTATTATAAACTAAGCAGTATAAACTAAAAGTTCCCAGATAAAATTGTGATTATATACTTACTATGAAATATATTTTTCTGATCTTATTTGTATTCATAAATACAGCAAAATACTTATGGTCTTTAGCTTTTGACAGCATGAACATTGCATAAAATGCTGCTATGAAGGAAAAAGAGACTGGTAAAACTTTTCAGGAGTTTTCAGAAGAAGAAAAACATATTTGACCTGGTAAAACCTGATTCACATTTAATGAAGAAAACCATTTCTTTAATAGTAAATTTGGAAAACTGGACAATTAATTAAACTTCTTGCAGCAAACTGATATATGGCCAGTTGGCATCGGGTTCCCATTTACCCCCCAACTCATTTTGCTCCAGCAATTCCTACTTCTGTCACTTCTTTACATAGGTCCAGCTCATATTTGCTTTTCCCTCTTCCTGAAATTCTTTCTCCCATTATCACCCTGTAAATACCCATGTATTCTTCAAGACATAGTTAATTACTGAAAGCTTATAATATCAATTTTTATATAAGAAAACAAACATAAATACAAAAATGTTATAAAAAATGAAAAGTTAATGAACTAGTAGAAATATGCCTGCTGCAAATATAACAAGCATTTAATATCCTTATTTATAGGAAATACTTAAATATATATATATATATATATATATATATATATATATATATATATATATATCTCAAGTATCTTAAATATATCCCTACACCCTGATGCACTTACTTGACTTACAGGAACCTATTCACAAAGAAATAGACATGTAAATTATTTACATATAATAGTGAAAAATTAGAAAGAGTCTAAATGGCCCATTTTAGAACAAGTTGAATCAAGGGACTCTGGGGCAATTTTCACACACATTGCATTTTAAAAATGTGTTATTAATTATTAAAAATATTACAATGGCTAATTATAGAAATACTGACTATTGGACCTTGAATTGTTAAAAAAAAATGTGACAACCAGTTCTAATGGACTTTCTAAAGTGAAATCATATATACCTGAAGGGAATGCAGAAAATATTGGCTAGCTTCCCAACAATATCTGATATAGAAAGCAATACTAAAATATAAAATGAGAGTAGAGAATTGTCTACCCAATCTCTTCTCAATATCAATCTAAATTATAAGATTGATTAATATACTTTGGGTGAAAAAGGAAAACAATATAAATCTTAATTATTGCATGCATCATTATATCAATTCATTGATGCATTATATGAATAGATCAATGATGTTAACTCCAAACACTCATTTTTTTTTCTGCAGAAATGCAGTATTTTACTTTTGGAAAAGCTTAAGACAATTAGTCACACAATGAAGTGTATATACATACTCTAACCACAGAAGAATGAAAGCAAATTTATGAACATGCTTGATTCTTAATTCCACAAATTTCAGTGGACATGTATTATGTCCTGAGAAATCAAATTAAATATGACTTCCAGTCATATTTCCACTAGGTGGCCATAAATTCAATCTTAGTCAATATTGGGAATCCCCTAAAACCCCTACTCTGCCTCTGGATGTTCCCAACACAGGTTTGTATGAAGTTCCCAGAAGAACATTTAGAAAAGTCTCTCTGTTTTCAAGTCCAAAAGTCAAGATAACCCTGGTCAAGTTAGCATGGCCTCGTTGAATTGTATGGTTTCTCTGTGCCCACCACTTAGGATGCATGAAACTTGACAGACGTCTTAGCCCAGGCACAGGGAACTGCCTCTCCATTTGCACCATGTGGTCGTTTTCCTTCAGGAAAAGCAAGGGAGCAAGTAGCAATTCTGACTACTCACACAACATATCAAACTCAGTCTCCCTCCTGAAACCCCTTTTTGTTACATTCAAAATTGCATCTTTCTTTCCTCCTTTTAACATTATTCATTCAAGAAGCTTAACCTTCTGAAAAACAAAACCTGAGAGGTTATTGCTTTTTCTCTCTATATAAACCTCTCTTGAGTAAGGGAGTCCAAAGATTGACCTTTATTCCAGTGCAGAAGAAATAAAATATAAAGAAAAGAGAAGAATGCATAAAGTAGTATCTCAATAGCTCTAATCAGCCTTGTTACTATGAATGATTTTGTTTGAGTGCAATATGTGTACTGAATGTTTTATCAACTTGAATAAAAAGAATTCTTACAGAATTAAAAAGGAATTGCTATTTTTCTCCAAAAAGATAAGTTCTTAGATTATGTATCGAAGAAATAGCAGTGCCTCTGGAAGTCTGAATTAAATGCAGTTCCAGTTTATTTCCTAGAAGAGGAAATGATGTCAGATGATATCTCTACCTATGAGTAAAACAAGTGTTGTTAATTCCCAATGTTTGGAATTGTTTTCCTCCCTTTATCTCATTTTCTCCTACATTAGGTCATTAACAGGGAAACTTTACACACTCATTTCTCTGGTGTTGTATGCGACTGGCTCTTCCAAACCACTAATGAAGACAAGGCCACAGATTACATCCCCCAGGGGCCAGTTAATTTGGTCTGTCCCCTCTGTCATACACTGTACCAATCACCATACCCAGCCATACTTCAGTTGGTATCATTTTTTCATAGGACGTACTGGAGCAGATATCACAATGAAACAGAGCAGGAGAAAAAAAAAATCCCTCAAAGAATCATTCATTTTCCAGTTGTGAAGTCTGAGTACTATCATTCTGAGGACAGACCTCCAAGTGTAGATCAAGTCAACTCAAGTAACTATTCCAGAAATTTCCTTCTAGAATCAAAACTTCCAACTACATTTTCATGGGTTTTTTTGTTTTTGTTTTTGTTTTTAAACTCAGACAATGGAACTGGCAGAAACAATTCCAACTTTGAAGGATAGGGTTGCAGCGATGCACACAGAAGGAAAATGAAGAGTTGTGCTGTTAAACTTTTGATTCAGCAAGAGAAATGATGGAATTCTTTTCCCATCTTCCCTCAAAAAATCAGAGATAAGGTAGTAGGTCCACTCCAGTCCCACAGATCGAGGCATGCTTAGTAGCATTAGAAAAAGTACTCTCTGGGTCATTTTTCCTTTCTAAACCACTCAGAAATTTTCCTAAATAGACAAAAGGACTAAATACACCTGGTTATCATTTCTGGAGAGATGTCAGAGGTGGACAAAAGTTGCAACGCAAATTCTTAGAGTAACTTGACTAATTGTTTGAGGAGCACATTGGAAAGGAATGTTATTCATTTGTTCTCTGCCTTCCAGTTACTACTATTGATTCCAGTTGCTATTGGAATTTCCCCAAAGTTGTCCTAGGAAATCCTTCTATTTCTTATCATTGATAACCACGACATGTTTATTGCAGCCATTCTTTCTCAATCCAATGGTCCACACATTAGTACTGTTAAAAATGTGCTTTAATGTTTCTCTTAGAATTGAATCTTCTTAAATGAGATATTTAAGTACAGTAAAATGGAACCACCACAAATCAAATAAAACAAAAATGAACAGAAAATAGAACATCAAAGAAAGTTAAACAAAAGCTCTATGCTTAATGCTGATTGACACATTTGTATCTTTTCTTCTCAGACAGAATAGCCCCAGGGTTAGCCATTTCCCAGATGATTTGCCAGTTGGCTATACACCTCTACAGCTCCTTCTCTACTTCGCAGATTCATTAGTGTTACCTGAAATTTCCTTCATAGAAGTCTATGATAGACTGGACAACTAGCATACAGTATTTTTTAAAGCATTGGGAAAAATAAATAAAAGTAGACAACTCTTAGATTAGATTCTAAAAGATGCATGCTACTTTTAATATGAATTAAAAAAAAACTCTCCTTCATGGTCAAACAGACATTACAATATAGTGAATCATTTATGTCATTTAATCCATGCTACAGAGTGGTAGGAAATTAGGCTTTAAGTAGTTTTGTTCTAGTTCAAAGGTAGGATGTTTAGGGAAAGCTATTATGCAACTCTCAAAAACGATATATCAATGAACAGGTTATATACTTGTTGCAGCAACAAGAGACATGGTACATTTCAATGGAATGTGCTAATTATAAAGGCAGATTATAAAATTCTCCATCATATATACATTCAGGCTTGCATTTAAAAGTCTCTATTTGACTTGTATTTACAATTCTCAAAACAAATGAGACTGTGGACTTTGGGTCTACTGTATGATGCCCGATGAATGCAGGTGGCTGAAGGATGCACTAACGGAGAATTAGATTGGTGAATGATGGTGTATTCTTATGAACAAAAGTTGTGCTGCTACAAAAAGGAACAATGTCATGAGGCATGCAATGATGTGAATGAACATGTGGGGCATTTGGTGAAACAAAGTAAGACAGAAACAAAAAAAAACAACAATGATACAGTCACTTTTAAAAAATGCTTATAAGAAAACAGAGGCTTAGATTGTAAGCTTTTAGAGCAGACACATTAAGTCCAGAACAGTGATTATTATTTCTGGATTTTGAGAGGCTGTTTTATATATATGACTTGATATTTGAGATAAGAATGAAGCCAAACAGATTGGGGTTAAAGTAATTCAGAACATAGGGGTAAGGAAGGCAGTGTCTGTATTTTAGAACCACACATACTCTTTGAGACCAATGGAAGAAAGGTGTATTTGATCTGGAACTGAAATTTTCTGCAGTGCATAATCTAACTCAACATATCTGTATAGCTCATTTGAACAATTTAAATACAGGAAGCACATAATAAGAAAGAGGTCCTTTAATCCTGTGCAGGTTATTGTAATGCCTAGAAACATCCTAGAGTATATTAAGCAGATAATAAAAAAATATTGGCAAAGTCTCCTGAGGGAGGGGAGAAAGAATAGGGAACTATTAAACCTTACCATCATGGAATCCCTTGATACTGTGTCAAACTTTACAGATACCCAAAACAATAGGCCATGCCCTCAATCATGAGTCTTAATCTTGTAACGCTTATGTAGGTAGCGAAGAAGCTTAGACTATCTATAGGCATGCCTAAGAGTTACTTCCGCAGGACCTCTGTTGTTGCTTGGATGTGGCATCAGTCTCTCTAAGCCCAACTCTGTAAGTGAAATCATTGCCCTCCCCTCTATGCGGGACATGACGTCCAGGAGTGAAAGGTCCAGGAGTGAAAGTTTCCCTGGCGACATCCCAGGGATGAATCCAGAACTGGCACAGTGGAATCAACAATTATATTCTGATTAAAAGGGGGAAAAAGTGTAATTAATAAAGTCAATCAGTGGCAGAGAGAGTTCAAATAGAGTCAAGAGGCTACTCTGGAGGTTGCTCTTAAGCAAGCTTCAGGTAGACCTTGCTACCTATCATAACCTGTCAATCCCCAACCAGGACCATTCCAGCCAATCTTAAAGAACACCTACAGTAATATATAAGATTTCACAAGGGTTCTAGGCACTAGAACAACTTTCCAGAAACCTACAACCTCCAGATGGGTCCCTGGTCCAGATAAGTACTGAAACCTAACCCAGCCTCTCCAGAACATCAGATAGTTCCATCTCCCTACCCCATATTAGTGACAGACCCTTTGTGCCAGTTTGAATCTGTGGTGGACCCCAGAAAAGCCATGTCCTTTAATCCTCATTCAATATTGCTGGGTGGGAGCATTTTGATTGTTCCCACGGGGATGTGTCCCACCCAATTGTGGGTGGTAACTTTTGATCAGATAGCTTCCATGGAGGTATGACTCTACCCATTATTCCTTTAGAAGAGGAAACATTTTGGAGAGAGTCCCTTTTGTAGAGCTACGAGAAAGCCAGCAAACACCACCACGTTTGCCATATTCGCCATGTGCCCTTCCAGCTGAGAGAGAAACATTGAACATCACGAGCCTTCTTGAACCAAGATATCTTTTCCTGGATGCCTTAAATTGTACATTTCTATAGACTTGCTTTAATTGGGATATTTTCTCAGCCTTGGAACTATAAACTAGCAACTTATTAAATTCCCCTTTTTAAAAGCCATTTCATTTCTGGTATATTCTGGAAGCTAACAAACTAAAACACCCTTCCAATATCAAAAATTTAGAATTGCCATAGCCCAAACAACCCCAAAAAGAGGTACAGAATGATCAAAGGTAATGAGGGAATTATACATAAAAGATAGGACATAACAAAAGAATATGAATGCTGAATCATTAAATTGATATCTATTTTAGTCTCCAGTATTTTAGAGCAGCTAGAAGTAAAAACCTGAAATTGTGAAATTGTAACCCATGTCAAAGTCTGAAATATGTTCTACAACTAATTGTGATGCTGTGTTTTGGAATTTATAGCTTTTTTGTATATATATTATTGTTCACAAAAAAAGAAGGAAAAGGAAGTCGATTGTGATGATGAAAAAAGTATTTAAGCCCTCTAGCTTCCTATATTCCTGCACAGCTAGAAGGAAAAATATGAGCAGATCATATGTTAGCCCATGACAAACTCTGGGATCTGTCTTGTAACCACTTGTTGAAGAGTGCTTTGAATACTATTGCTTTTTTATTTCTTTGTTTTGTATACATGTTATACTATACAATGAAAAAAGTTAAAAAAAAAAAAGTAATGAAAGGAAAAATGAAACTTCAAACCAGGAGTAGAAGAATAGCACCTATCAGGGTTAAAGCAGGGCAATAGAAAGCTGTCAGGCCCTGTGCTATTAGATAGATCTGTATATCGGCAATTGGGATAGGTACATGCAACCTTGTTATCTGTTATCATTAAAATGGCATCAGCGATTAGGTATTTAGATTTTTAGGGAAGAAAATTGCATCTGTATAAACTGCAAGTATATTATAATTTCTTTTGGAATTTGCCAACTATTATAAAGCACAGCAAGTGAAATCATCTTTATTTTGCCTCTTTGAAATAATCATCAATCTCATATTACATCTTCAGGAGTGCTGCATTCATTCAAAAATTCTCCTGAAAAATTTTTAAGTTCTTTTAAAATTACGATCTGCTAAAACGTCTCAAATGCCATTTAAAATCAAGCAGTGATCCATGCCACTTCTTATTCACAATGCAGGTTGTGTACCTGGAAGAGAATACATATAGATGAATATGTGTTGAACTTTGTCGTTTTGAGATTTGAGGATTTAAAATCAAATAAATGCAATATTTTATGTTTTTCACTCCATAAAGTAAATATGTAAAAAGAAACCAGACATATTTTTCCTCTTAAACTAAGCTTTTCCATTTCTACTTCTAAAGAACTGAGAGTTACAACTCTCCCAGTTATACAAACTCAAACACACAAAGTTGTCCTTCACCTTTCAGATTGGTCATGCACTGGGCTAGGATCTGGGATTTTAAAATTAAGGGTTTCTGCTCTCAAAGAAAACCACACTTTGGTAGCCAATCACCAAGATGGTCACAGTGATCCTCTCCCTATCCCCTTGTCTACCTCACTTTCCTTATGAATTAAGGTTCCCAGGTGTGATTGATAGGACTTTGTAGAAGGGGTGGTATGATATTTCTGAGAGTAGGTTATAGAAGACATTGCAGCTTCTACCTTAGACTCTTCAGTCACTCGCTCTGGGAAGCCAGCCATCATGTTGTGATGGCAAACAACCAAGCTTATGGAGAAGCCTATGTAAGAGGAGCTGAAGCCTCCCATGAACAGCCAGCACCAGCTTGTGGTTGCTTTGGAAATGGACTATCCAGCTTGAGTTAAGTTGTCAAATAAATCTGCTCACAACTTCATGAGATAACATGTCAGAACTTCCCAAGCACTACCGAATTCCTGATCTTCCGAAACTTGAAAGATAATAAATATTCTTGTTTTAGACCACTACGTTTCGGGTAATTTGTCACCCACCACTCTTAGCAACAGCTAATCAGCTGCCAAATCTTGGAAATGCTAACTTCATATTGAGTATCATCTCCTTTTTCCAGCACCATCATTAGAATCTTGATTCAGAATTTCATAGCCTATTGCATATACTATCATACTTCTATCCCAAGTGGTAATGTGAACTCTAACATTTCCTTTCACAACAACACTGTCAAGTAAATGTGCTGAAATTATAGCTTGACTGTTTCACTGCCCCCAATCAAATGCTTAAAATATGTGTCCCCTCATTTCCTAAATTGATAACCAGCTCTTTATCCTGGTATTTTAAATTGTTATATTGCTTAAAATACTTTTTGTTGCTTAACTTCCGTGTTGTCATGTGTTTGTCCAATGCTGGAGACAAATTGATTTAAGCCTTTACTGTGCATTTTTTGTTTTGTTTCTTTTTTGCTTATGCTGCTGCCTCCATCTGCACACCATCTCTATCTATCTCTGATTATGAAAGAACAGATTAAATGCTTCTTCATTCATGGAGTCATTTCTGATGATCAACTTAGGTACTGTTTCTAACCTCTTTTGATCTTTCACAATTACTGATATTTTTGGTTCTTTTATCTTTATTTTAATTATCATATATTATTCTCCTTCACTTAGTACTTAGTACTAAGTGTAAATTACTGACTGATTTGAAAATTGTATATGTATAAAGACCACAAAGAGGGATTTACAGAAAGATTCAAAAACTAAGCCGAGTACACTGAAAACTACAAAAATATTGCAGAAAGAATTTAAAGAAGACCTAAATAAATGGAAGGCATCCTGTGTGCATGGATTGGGAATATTTGATATTGCTAAAATGACAATACTCCCCAAAGTGATTTATAGATTCGATGTAATCCCTACCAAAATCCTAACTACGGTATTTTTGTGGAAATGGAAGAGCCAATTCATATGTGATTGCAAGGGGCCCTGTAAAGTTAAAAAAGAAAAAAAAAATCTCTAAAAAGAATAAAGTTGTAGGACTTATATTTACCACTTTCAAAATTTACCATGAAACTAAAATTATCAAAACAGTGTGATACTGAAATAAGAATAGACATAAAAGCCAAACACAAAAGGCCACATACTGTTTGATTCAATTTATATGAAATATCCAGCATAGGTCAATCCATAGAGACATTAATGGAAAAGAATTGAGAGTCCTGAAATAAACCCATATATCTATGGTCACTTAATTTTTTTTCTTTTTTCTTTTTTTTATTATGGTCACTTAATTTTTGACAAGTGTGGCAAAACCATTCAATGGGAAAAAATAAGTCTCTTCAACCAATTATGCTGGGACAACTGGATATTCACATGAAAAGAATGATTTTCAACCCCTATTTCACACCATATTAAAATTAACTCTAAATAAATCAAAGGTATAAATAAAAGTGATAAACCACAAAATTCGTAGGAGAAAACATCAATGTAATTCCCCATGACCTTGGATTTTGGCAACATTTTCTTAGAAACAACACTAGAAATAGGTCAATTGGTCTTAATAAAAAAATTTAAAGCTTTGTGTTTCAAAGAAGGCTATCAGAAAAGTGAAAACACATTCCACAGAATGAAAGAAAATATTTCCAAATCACATAGTTGCTAGGGGTCTAGTATTCAGAATATGTGAAGAACCCTTACAACTCTGTAACAGAAAGACATACAGCCTAGTTTGTAAAATGGGCAAAGAACTTGAAAAAACATTCCTCCAAAGAAAATATATAAATAGATAATAAGCACATGAAAAGATGCTCATCATCATTAGTAATTAGGGAAATGGAAATCAAAACCACAGTGAGATACCAATCACTCCCTCTAGGATGGCTATAATAAAAAATGGAAAATAAGAAGTGTTGGCAAGGATGTGGAGAAACTAGGTCTTTCATACATAGCTGGTTGATAGGTAAAATGGTACAGTTGCTGTAGAAAATATCTTGATAGTTCTTCAATAAATAAAACATAGAATTACCATATGACCAAAAAATCTCACTCCCAGATCTACATCCATGAGAACTGAAAACAGGTGTTCAAACAAAATCCTGGACTTAAATGTTCATAGCAGCAAAAAACACAGTAGCCAAAAGAGATAACAAATCAAATGTCTGTTAGTAGATAAATAGACAAACAAGTTATTGTATATCCATACAATAGAATATTAACAGCATAAAAAAAAACAATTACTAATATATATATATGAACCTTGAAAACATTTTCCTAAATGCAGGAAGCCAAACACAAAAAACCACATACTGTATGATTCAATTTATATGAATAACCAGCATAGGCCAACCCATAGAGACATTAAGCAGATGTGTGGTTTCTAGGGGCTAGAGGAGGGTGGGGACTGACTGCTCAATGGGTACGGGCTTTACTTTTCAGGTAATGAAAATATTCTGGCACTAGATAGCAGTGATGATTATACAACATTGTGAATTCACTTGTTGTCACTAACTGCATGCTTTAAAGTGATAAAATGGTTCACAATAAAGAATATAAGAAATCTATCCTTTGCTGTGTTATAGAAAATGGTTCATAATATATTAGGTTTAAGAGTTACACCTTGAAGACATCGTGTAGAGTGAAATAAGCCAGACCCAAAAGGACAAGCATTGTATGATCTCACTGAGTTGAAACAATTAGAATAAGTACACTCATAGACTCAGAATCTAGAATATAGGTTACCAGGGGATAGGGCTTGGATAGGGAATGGGCAGTTGAGTCCTTAAATGTACATGGCTCCTGTTTGGAATGATGGGAATGTGTTGGTAATGGCTGGTGGTGATAGTAGAATAACATGAATGCAATTAACAAGACTAAAATCTATATCTGAATATGATTAAAAGGAGAAATGTTAGAGTGTATATATGGCAACAGAATAAAAAAAGTTTAATAAATCCTTGGAACCACACTACACAGTGAAACCTAAGTCAAACCATGGACTTTAGTTGATAGTACAATTTTTAAAAATGTACTGTCATCAGTTGTAACAAATGTTCCACAGCAATGCAAGGTGTTGGTGGTCGGGTGGTGTATGGGAATCCTGCATCTTATGCATTGTTGTCCTGTAAACCCATAGCTTCTCTAATAAAGGAGAAAAAGCAAGTTTACAGAAATGGCTGTGTAGCGTAATGGGGCACAAGTGCATGCATATGTGTAAATTTAGAGCATTTCTATAATTTTTGTAAAGATAATGCTGGCTGTTGCTAAAGAAAAATCCCAAATCTCAGTGGTTTAAGGCATTTGAAATTAGTGTGTTACTCATGTAGAGGTTAAAACGTGTGTATCTATTCAGTGAGCATAAACGGTCATTCAGGTCTTAGGCTCCTTCAACATGTATTTCAGCTACATTCAACACCTTAATCTGTATCAGACAAGAAGGGAAGAACATGGAGGCACAAAAATGGGAAATTTTTAAGGACCTGGCCTGTAAGTGTAGGAGATCACTTAGGGTCATATTTCATTGGTCCTAACTCAGTCACATAGCCACATCTAATTGTAAGGGAGTCTGGAAAACATAAGTTTAACTTTTTGTCTAAGAAGAAGAAAGAATAGGTTAAGTGAAGATCTAGCCAATCTCTTACACAGATATTTAAGAATATGGTAACTGAACTCTCTTCTGAGATGTGAAGCATGGAGGAGTAGAGGGAGAGGCTCACTTCTCCACCCTATAACTTTTTCTGTATGCTTTGAATTATTTTCAGTGACCATGACTTAATTTAGAATAAAACAAAAATTCAGTCTCTATATAATTACCTGAATTCCATTTTGAAAGTTTAAAGAAACTGCCTCTCTAAGCCCTACTCTCAAAATTCCTTCCTCTTCTAGTAAGTGGCCTTTAATGGTTTTACAATGAAGTCATAAAAAGGGGAATTGGTGGCTTTCCTAGTAAAAAAGCTTAGGAGCCACAACTTCAAAAAATGCAAACCAAACAGTACATTATTTTCTAGAAACAAGTAAGTTACAAATTAAGTAGAAAAGTATGTTGGCTGCATTGGATCCTGATGCACCCAGGTTTTGCATTGACTAGTATATTTTTTAAATAGTAGAGTTTCTCTTCTTGACCATGTTTTTAGTTTTCTAATTTTATTAGAAACTCTAAATATTACAATTAGATGTTGAAACTTTTTGTATCGGCTGCATCTTTTTTTTTCAGGCAGCAAGCAAAAATATGACAGTCAAGAAATATTTATTGAAACGCGGAGGCTGAGGCAAGGATGAATAATGTTAGCCTATAATTAATTGAACCATTTATAGATTCACAGCAAATTGCAAACAAATGTAAGTCTAACCAAATTGTGGCTGGAGTGCCAACTGCTAATCACTTCTCCCTGGGGTATCAGGAGGACTAAAGTAGAGTCTTCATCCTGAATATATTCTGGATTTTATTCTCTCATTACCCTGATTCTGTGTATCTAATCTATTGCAAAAGTTTTCAAATTCTGCATCCAATACAGCTTTATGCAATATTAGCTTCATACTGCTATCAGAAACAATATGCTAGTTGTAGAATTCTCAATCCATATAATAGATCTATTCTGCCCTTATCCCACCTAATTCAGCAACAGTACTCTCTTACTTACGTGTCTAATTCTACATCCATTTGAATTGTGAGTGTTGAAATCCACGCAATGCACAGCTCCGCTATGTAACATCATGCCCCAAATTCTACCGAATGCCTTTTCTGTGCATCTTACTTGCACATAACTCTGCATTTGGCACATTCTTCTCTAAAGTTTTAGAAAGAAAAGTATTATCTCCTGTGGTGAATACGTTCTTTTGCCCAAATGCTCTTTCCTTTGTGGCAATTTTCTTCCTCTCTCTATAAAAGAACTGAAGTAAGAGCCTGACATAAAGGAAGGAAGAGTGTTCCAATGGTCAATTTCAGTTTTTTAAAGGTAGAACCCAGCTCTAGCACATCATAACTGAAGTACTGGTCATGCTTTCATAAATCTATAAATGTGAATTTCACTGTTCTTTGAATTTAGCTCTGCTAAATGTTTTATAGACATTTGCATTTCCTGTAATCATTATTAGCAGCCCTTCTCTGGACCTATCATTAGAAGAGGATGGAGTATTCTAGGTGCTGATGTGGGCAGCCCAGAGGTGCCTTCTTTTAAGGAACTCAATACGGTTGGATTGGGTCAGAGGAGAGGCAAAAAGGTTTATTTTTATACACAGTCATTACTTTACTAAGGCTTACTCTTAGAACCAGTTAAACAATGGAATCCTTTTGTGTGTATATGTGCATAGATGTATGTGTGCATATATGTGCATATGTGCATGATTCTTCAGAAAATATGTGATATTAAATTTTCGGACTCAAATATAATGACCTTCTGATATTAAGAGTGTGAAAGTTTGGGGCCTCTTCGGAGAGAAATGGTATGGTGTTTGTTTTCTTGTCAAAAAAAATCGAGACTGCTTTCACCACACACAGCAGCAGGCCAAGGCTACTGTTGAGAGAGTGAAATTTTCACCTGACTCTTCGAGATTTTCAACAAACAGCAGGGCTTCTTTCTTTCCTTCAAATCCCCACTCTCTCACCTCCACCCTCCAACATTCTCTCTCTCACTCACACACACATGCACACACATACACTCTCTCTCACGTACACACACGAAGCAAGAACTCCCACTTCCATCTCTGACATTGCTATAAAAATCAACATAATAGAGAGTGCAGTGCTCTTTCTTGAAATAAACAAAAGGATTCTCTTTATATGGCAAGGGACTTATTTTAAAAATCATCTAGTAGGAGAATACATTGGCAGAGCATATAGTTTTATTTCTATTTATTTTATTTGGAATATTAGATGGGACCATGAGTGTTTACTGAAAGTATAAAGAAACAGACAAAAAATCTTGGCTCTGCGATTTTTCTGGAAAGTCAAGATATCTCTCAGTTCACTAAAACTATGATTATCTCGGGCTCTAAATTATACAACGTAAGTCCTCAGTTATGTATTATTTTGCCCATGTTACTTATAAAATCTAAATCCTCCCTTTTATTCTCTTATTTGTAAGTTTATAAGAAATACATAGTATCATTACAGTGAGACAGGAAATACTTACTATGTAATCATAGTATTTTTCATCATGAAACTACCAACTATATTATATTGTAATAATAGCTTAGTGATTAGCTCTTTGTGTAAATATCGGAAACATTTGATTAAATTCCCAAAGAATGAGAAAGGAGATATAGTAGCTGCTGTTTTATAATAATCACATGCTATTTTTTCTGCTGACAGTAGTGATGGGATGCTTTTCTATGTGGTCAGTAGGGTTGAAAAGGTTTATTACATTGTAATGATTATTTCCAGTAGAATATTTGTTTCACATTCTTATTTAAAAGCATAGGACTTCTGGCTTGAATGTGTTAGCATAAGTAGATGTGAAATCTCCTTCGTAATAGCATTTTGAGAACTATAATATAGACAACCACCTACTCTTGGTCTGGCCTATGGAAACATCCATGGGTATAACCCAAATTGCCTATTTAAAAGGAATTAAGTGGTTAGTGAAAGCAACCCTTTTGAATTCTATTTTCATGGATTTGTCTTTAACAGTTATTTTTGTTTCATATATGCAAAAATTATGTTCATGAAAGATAATTATGGGAGATGGTCTGCAATGGATATAAATTCCCTTTTAGGCTTTCAGACAATGAATAATAGCTAATATATACTAAAGAATTACTATATCTTTAAAGCATATTCTAGTAATTATTGTTCCAGCCTAGCACAACCCAGAGACCAAAGAATAGGCCAGGCAGAAAATTAGCCATGAGTTTTAATTACGAACTTAGGGACAGGAGAAAATTCTACCCAATGATGGCCAGTTGGAAAATGAAGGTCAGCACTCTGTGTTGAAAACCAAAAGGGGCAAGTCGGGAAGGGATTAGGGGCTTATAAAATTTAACAGAGTCCCACGAGATTTGGTTACAATGGGGTTTCAGCAGACTTCTCTGAGATTTGATTCAGCAGAATCTCAGAATGTTGGTACCAACAGTGATTAGAGGAGGGGGGTTTCACTCAAGCTGTTGCGTGCTTCCTTATGGGAGGGGTTCCTGACCCCTGGGTTGCCACATTATATTCAGTTATACTCTCAAACAAAGTATAAAATTATTATCTACCCTTTCAGATATGTTATATGACTTACCCAGAATTACACAGAAAGCATAGCACCTGTCTGAATGAAAATCTTCAACGTCTTAACATGCCAAGACTGGTTCTTAGAAACCCTAAAATAAATGAAAGAGTGGATCAACTCAATTAATCTGCTCAAATGGTATTAAATAGATGTTGTAATTTTAAAAACATAAGTTTAACAGCAGAGTGAGGTTAACTGATGCATGCATCATTCATAAACCTCCTCATTGCTAGCCCTGCATAGGTTTGCTCTAAGTAGTTAGACATGTCCATTATTTGAGCTCATGTACATAAACATTTATGGGCTTGGACCCTGGTACATCCAGCAAAAAATTCCATCTCTGACAGTCATTCCAAAAGACATTTTGTGAGAGAACATGGTTGTATTTCTACGTAGCAACCTTAAATTGTTATGCCAAGGTTATACAAACCTTAATTCCCCCTCCCCCAGTTACCTGGAAATCAACCATTTAAAATGCAAACTCCCTTAAAGTACATTCAAAGCCAGGGGAATCCTGCATCAATCATATTCTCAAAATGGCTTCAGGTTATCGAACATCGAAGTTATCTAATCACTTTAATGGTTGAAGGTGAACAGATTAGATAATTCAAGTCTTAAGATAGTTTTAATAATTGATGTTCTTCTACATTTTCTTTTGCTTTGGATTGTCAATGATACCTTGTTTTTGTTTCAAAAATTTCTAAAAATGCCAGCATAAACATAACAAGGCAGAAGTACATTTTTAAGAATCAAATATTTATTTTAGCATATATTTATTAATGGAATTGGCATAATGCCAATTAAATGGTTTCAATCAACCAAATAAATTATGACCAATTCTCTGTGGTCCTGGTTATTCTGTCTTCCAAATAACTAGATTATATTAACTATTTTTTTCACCTAGTCAATTAACAGAGGCTAAACTTGATCTTATCCTCTCAGAAGACTTGATTTTTTAGCAAATGAATTTTAAGTTCAATATTCAATATTCAGTAAAGAATGTGTATAAGTGTGTCATAGAAACTGTCACATGTATGATTCAAATATAAACCTTGATATCAGAGAGTTCTATGGTCTTTTTGTGGAGCTTTATTTAGGTACCAAATGTCTATAATTCAAAGTAGGCAACTAAAGAAGAAGAAACAAGTTAATCTGCTCATTTTTCCTTTGATTATTGAGGAGCATTTGAATTGCTTCAAGTTTTGTGCTATTAAGAATGATTCTCCTATGAATGTTTTTGCACGGATCTTTTGGTAAACACATATGCTCCTTCCTGTGGGAAATATACCTAGAAGTGGAATAGCTGGGTCAACGGGTACACTTATGTTCCATTTTAGTAGATACTGCCAAGTAATTGTCCAAAGATTATCAACCAACTTACACCCCCACCTACAGTCAATGTGGGTTTGAACTATTCTACATCTTCACCAATACTTGGCATTTTCTGTCTTTTTAATTTTGCTCATGCTTTTATCATTTGTAGCATTAAAGGAAATAATGTGTAGTAATGTCTAGTAAGGTGCTTGCCATATATTTATATACACCCCCCAAATTTATTATTATTTCTCTTAGTTTGCAAGCTGTTAGGATGCAACATACCAAAATTGGAACGGGTTCTTTTTTTTTTTTTGCATGGGAAGGCACCAAGAATTGAACCCAGGGTCTCTGGCATGGCAGGTGAGAATTCTGCCATTGAGCCACCCTCTCACCGCTCTGGAACAGCTTTTAAAAAGAATTTAATAAGCTACAAGTTACAGTTCTAAGCTTAGTAAAATGAACAAGCTAAGGCATCCAGAGAAGATATCTTAATTCAAGGAAGACAGATGTGTCTGGAATAGTTCTGTCATCTGGGCAGTCACATAGCTGGCATCTTGTCCCTTGCTCTTGGGCTCCATTACTTTTAGCCTCTCTTCCTGTAGAGGTTCCTCACTTGGCTTCTTCAGGGCTGGCTTTCATCTCTTGGCTTCTCTTGGCTCTCTCCAGGTTCTGGCTAGCTTAACATCTCGTGGTGACGTTTGCTGGTCTCCAAGCGTCACCAAACATCTGTTTGATCTCCAAGTGTCAGCATCTCTGTCAACTCTCTCTCTGTTGGCTCTGTCATTTCTAAGCTCTCTCCAAAACGTTTACTCTTTTAAAAGACTTCAGTAAACCAATCAAGAGCCATCCTGAATGGACAGAGCTACATCACCATCTAATCAAAAGGGCACACCCACAATTGATTGTGCCCCATCTCCATGGAGATAATTTAATCAAAGTTTCTGCCCTGTAATATTGGATTAGAACCAAAAGAAACAGCTGCTCCCAGAAGATTGGATCAGGACCAAAACATGGCTTGTCTGGGGTACATAATAGATTCAAATAAGCACGTTATCATTATATCAAAAGGCACATTTTAAAGAACTCATTGTATTGAAATTATCAGGGCACTATGACATTATAAATAGAAAATTAACAAATCTCTGTCATAGAACTACAGTTACTACTTTTCTGTGCTGCTCAGAGTCTTCTCTTCAAACTTTCAGATTATGCACACTCATAATTAGGCTCTAAGTGGTATATTGCTGTGAAATTTTCGTTCTTGAGGCTATATAAATGCAAATATTGTTAGCTCTAATTTGAGCTAGTCTCATGCCCTGAACCCAGACTGAGTCCATCTGGCTATTCAAAGGTAGCCCAGGCACACCTATCTACCCGAGGGCAGGTTTGCATATGGGCTCTTGCTATTCAGTGAAGTTTTCAGCTTCAGCCAACTGTCTTCCAGACAAAGGATTTCAGTGTGGAACTTTTTCTTGCATACCAGTTTCTCCTTGGTTGTTCTGAGTTAAGTATACGTCTGTTTTTCCGTTTGTTTGGCTGGTATTCTTTTGTTTTTAATCAACATTTCATCCATTCTTCCATGAGACTATGGATCTATTCTTGACAAAGAAAATATACTTCAAAGTACAAGATCTAAATAGAACAGTACCAATTGAGTTCTGTAATTGCAGGCAGACTTGTGTTAGAAAGAAAGCCATACCTGAAAGAGATCAAATGCTCATTTGATTGTGGAGAAGAAAAGGATTTATTCATGATCCCACAAGAATGGGTGCTCAACTGAAAAAAATGATGGCTGGCACACCTAGCAATAGGATGTCACAGGTTTTATACCCTAAGCTTAGCATGCAGGTCCCTCCCCTGTTTCTCAGCTGATTGGATACTCCAGAGGTTACAGCCTGATGAAGGTTCCCGCTTTACATTTTGCTTATGTAAATTTTGCATTTAAATTATGCTTTACAGTTCAGTGGTCCTGGCCGTTACTTATTTAAACTTGCTTCTACCTATATAAGGATTTGCCACCAATTCTAGTCTTGCATCAGAGGCGCTCTCCTTTCCCTTACCGGTCTTGCAGCCCTTTGTTTAGTAAGTTCTGTTTCTCTCGTCCTGTGACATCTTGGGTGAAAGCTAAGCTTAATTTTTTTGTCACACTTATTCAGTATAAGCAACTACAGAAATGTAGCATTTAGTCTCCATTAATAATCCGAAACAGGAGCTTTCTTGATAGAAGAGCAAAGAAGAAACTTCTGGAAAAAGTCCAACAGCACAGTTTCAAGATGCTGAACATCTGGATGGTCACAGAAATTCAGCATTATTTTTTGTCACTTTCCATATTACCCCTCTTCATAACTTGAGCCTAACTTCCTGACAGAGAAATTAGGGTTTAAGGGATGATTATGACTACTGAATCATGGTAAAGATATTTCTCTTTAATTTCTAGTATATTAGAATAGACAGAGGGAAATATCTGAAATTGTTGCACTATAATTCAGCTGCCTTGATTTTTGATAATGATTGTCTAACCATATAGCCTTCATCTTGTGCCCTTGTGATTACAAAAGCCTTGTGACCAACCCTCACTTGTGTCACTTCATCTGGTTTTTCAACTTCAGAGTCTTATGATCACTAAATACAGCCCCTAATGTTTATTAATGAAGGGCCTTACCTATACCTCATTATAATACTAAAAATCACACCCATCATCATATTAAGGCCGCCATTTTCTTACGTTCTGTGACTAACCATGTAATCTACCTGTACGTGCTCAATAATCAGATCATCTTTAACCTCATCATCTCCAGTCATTGTCCTCATTATATTAAACTCTGTCCATTTTTTGATACTATAACACTATTAGAATTACTGCAGTTTGGGGAGGCAGATTTTTAGGTCATCTGATCTCCTGCTTCATACATAGCAATAAACCCTTTCTCTCTTTGAAACCCCAGTGTCTCAGGGATTGGTCATTTAAATGTATGGGGCAGAGAAGCCACTGGTGTTAATCAGTATCATTCTTTTGTCTATTTGGGGACCTGGACTGTCTAAACACCCATCACCATATGGCTGACAGAGGCCTAAGTGCTCAGTGATTTTTATTGCAGTGCTTTAAAAGTTTCTCTAAGGATAAAACCTAGAAAAGAGTGATTTAACCTGGAAATTCTGGAGTGATTCCTAAGCTTGTCATCTATTGTAAAAGCTGTCATATTTTAAGTGTGTTATGTACATGAATAGGAGAGGTTCTTAAATATTTTGTCTTCATTATGTGACACTAAACTCTTGGGAGACTCCTTTTTAAATAGAAAATGTCACAATGCCCTTATGTAAATTTTGGCTGCAGCCAAAGGCAAGTCCCATGGTTAGCAAGACAAAAGAGAAAGGAAGGAATTTGGGCTCCTTTTCAAGGAGAGAACAGAAAATAAGGCCAATGATTATAAAGGAAAGAAGCAATATTATCTCCTTACTGATGGTCATGCTAACTTAATTCTAAAATTGTCAACTCATCTACAGTTTTAGTAAATATTTCCTAAATAGAAGAGGAAGATACCAACTTTCTTTGACACATATAATATGCTAGACAATGTGCTACCCACATTATTTCTTTTATTCCTCCCAAGTAGGGTGCCAAACTGTCCCAGTTTGCCTGGGACTGAAGGGTTTCACAGAATGTGGGACTTTTATTGCTAAAACTAGAAAAGCCCCAGGCAATGAGGGCAGTTGGTCGCCCTACTCCCAGTGTAGCATTGCATTGTGCATTAATATCTGATTTGTGGAGATTAGAAACATTAGGCAACACGGTCAGAATTTTAGGCCTCCAAATTTCCAGCTTTAAACACTTAAGATGCCTAAAACATTGTTGATAATGATATCGGAGTTAAAAGATACAAGCAACATATCCTGTTCTTAAGGCATTTACATCATAGAAGGGCAAGTGCCACAAGAATCTACTTGTTACATGTTGAAATAAGGCTGTAACTGCTTTTCTGTGAAGTAGGAGAAATGGCTGCTTAATGAACATGATTTTTAGGCCTCATAAGAATGTATGGTGCATGGTCCGGGAAGGGATGATTTTGATTATTGAATCATTATATGGCTACTCCTTTTTTCTTTCTGATATATTGGAGTAGACAGAGGAAAATACTTGAACTCTCTAAATTATAATCCAGCTGCCTTGATCTCTGATAATGATTGTATAGCCTTATTTTCTGCCCCTGTGATTGTAAAAACCTTGCGACTAACCTTCATTTGTACTCAGTTATCCAGTTTTTCAACTTTAGAGTCTTATAATCACTAAAGACAGCCCCTAAGGTTTATTAATGAAGAGTCTTGGCTCAGCCCAGAACCAACCTACCCCAAGCCCAAAGTAATCTTGATAACTGAAACTGGATCTAACCAAAGTGGGCCCATGTGACATGTGCATAGCTTAGACTATAACCTGCAAGTAACCTGTATCTCATTCCACCATTTTCTTACACACGTTCTGTGACTAAGCATGTAATCAATCTGCACATGCTCAAAGATTAGATCACCTCTAATTACAACATCTGGGGCCACTGTGCTCATTATCCTAAACCCTGACCATCTTTTTCTCTTAAAAAACCAATAGAAATACTGCATTTTGGGAAGACAGATTTTGAGACAATAGGCCATCTGCTGTCCTAGTACACACCTAGTAATAAACTCTTTCTGTTTTTGAAACCCCGGTGTCTCAGGAATTTATCATTAACTGCATTGGGCAAAAGAATTCACCAACTTTGTCCAGTAACAGTGTTACAAGGAATCCTTCAGAAAATCCCAAATGAATCCTAAATTCTGTTGGAAACATTATATTGTGGGGATAAAATGAAGACCATACAAGTGAGAACGGAGGCTATTTATTCAGAGCTTGCCATAGCAAGGGAGTGAACCATCATCACTTGGATTTGGCAGAGACTCAAAAGCAGGCAGGAGAGTGTGAAAAGCTTTATAGTGAAAAGAAAAAAAGAAGGCTTCAGGGATGCTCTTATTGGAGGCTGTTGCTACATGGAGCTGGAGGAGAGCTAACTAATAGTAGGGTATCTTATGTGATTTATTTGGAGAACACCTTTAGCTTTCTCTAGTTGACCCTGAGCTGGAAGCAGGAGCCAAAAATGGGGTAGCTGGCAGTCACTGGCCAAGTTCTGACCATTGTGGACAAATTGTGGCAGAGGTTGTGATTTGGTCTCCTGGTCTGGTTACTGCAGAGGTTATGGGCCAGATTGCAATCATCATTGATACACTGGCCATTTTCTATTTTCCTTTTCCTGAGAACATGATCTTTAATCTAAGAAAGTCAAATCACAGATGCTTTTCTCATCTTGCTGATCCACACATAAGATAGTAAGTAATTATATTTGGATTCATAATTGGCCCATAATTTTGGCCCCAAACAAAGTAATAGAATATTTACTCTCCATCCTTATCTCTTTGTAGGAACAGTGCATCCTATAAGCCAGGGAACTCTTTCGATGCTCTGCCATTGATAAATGAGTGAATAATGACAGATCAGGGACTCAAGGTTGTCTGTACAACAGAAACCCCTTCTTTTAGGTAAAAGCTGGCACTAATCTAGAAAATACCTGGGTGAGTTTACACATTGAAGCCAAGAAATGTATAACAGACTCTTGAGAAATCTTTCTTTTCTGTCTCTTTACTGTAATTTCCTGAAAAAAATTGTTCTTAACACCTTAAAATATCATAGTGTGCACTGAACTAATATAAATGATGTTGATTTCAATAAATCGGGAGATGACTGGCTTTGACAATTGAAATAGATGCAAAACAGAGAAAGGATAAGCTCAGGACACGCTCAAGTTAATCATCCAATTTAGTGCATTCTTGATATAAGTGATATGGTGATATTACCGTAGTGACAGAAGGAAACAGGAACCTAAGAGAGAAATGATGCTTTGTATTGTCCTGTGCATCTGGATTTGTGAAATAAATGAAGGGTGATTCTCAGTGCCATGCATGTCTCTTATGTGATGTATATGATGGCGGATTATTTCCCTTAGTGCTGGAGGGGGCTTGTGGGATCTTGCAAGCCAGGATTGCACAGGGTAGTTCTAGAGTAAAAGAACTCTGATAGAGGGATAGTCCTAGCAGGGAAGCATTAGTACAATGTCTAATTCATTCAAGCAAAATATGCAGACAAATGCAGATCAGCAGCAGTATCCTGGCAGTATATGTAGAAGGTAGAGTGTGGTAGGAAGAGTTACACATGGTGGAGTTTTCAGTATCTGGTGAACCTTGGAGCAAAAGGAGATGAGAGAGGCAAATCATGACTTATGACCAGGCTCCAGGTACAGGAGAGCATCAGAGATGGAACCAAGTTCAATAAAACTATAGCAGTGAATACGTAACTGATACCAAAGTGCAACTAAGTACAAGAAACACCACGTGTTTCATAACATGTGTTTTATTGTAAGTAGCGCATCTGTCCACATACAGAAGAAAGGAAAGAATTTTTCATACAAAGACATTTATGCCATTATGTATTAAGTCTTCCCCTGATACTGGAGTTATAGTGAGTCCTCATTAACAATGTGAAGATCTCAGGGAATTGGTGTGGAAGAGACATGAAATAATGACAGAAAATTAGAGCATAAACACAGTACAGTTAACTTCTCATATGAAGTTTCTCTGGGGAATTGGCTTGTGCTCAGCTAGGAGCATAATGCTCTTGTCATATTTGTTTTAAAATTAGTTAGTTTTGATTTCACCTTTCGTGTTGAATCCACTCTATAGAAATACGATGCCTATTTATCTCATCTTCCTCCATCATGGGTGTTAGATATCAACTTGGAAAGAGGAGCTATTACCAAAATGTTGTTCACTCTACCATAGGCAATTTACTTATTTTTCTTGAACAAAATTTAGGAAAAATGATGAAATGCATTAGGATTGGAATGAAAAGAGCAAAGGTAGTTTAGAGTGATAATAATATATATATTGACTTTGTTCTGAGGAGGAGAAAACTGTAGTGCCATGAGGCCAGGGGGAGCTTGGATCAAAAGACAAAGATATATAAGTAGGAAGGATGGAACCCTCTTTCCTGGAGGCCATGATAGTATTTGGAAAAATGAATCCATGGATGATATAAGAAGACAGGCATACTTCAATTGAAAACAGCAATGACAGCATGCAAATATTTTACTTGTAAATATTTGAAATATTTTAAAGAATTATGTAAGAGATCTTATTCTGGACTAGTTTAAGGTAGATATAGTTATATACTTACATGAATGCAGAAGCTATTTCAAAGGAGATTTGACTGGTAGATTGTAAGATATTTATAGTATGAACTATGTCTTACCATATTTGCTTATCCCATGTGCCCAGTACAGTGTCTTATATATTATAAATCTCAATAGGTGTTTGCTGAAGTTCAGTAAGTTTGTTTGCTCCACTAACGGAAGTAAAAAAAATTAAGTTGCTCAGGCCTACATTGCATACTACAAGAAATAACTTATGCCCCAAAATGCAAGTTGGTACATTAAACTCTATTGTCTTAAAGAAATCTGAAAGCATATTGAGCTATTTTATAGCATATCTTTTCCATTAAAATGTATTAATGAAGATTTAATTTCAAAATAATAATAGCTCCCACTTCATGAGCACAAAATGCATCGGGCATTGAAGTAAATTCTTGCTGAATATTAGTTTATTTAATTTCCCCAACAATTCTATAGAATAAACACTATTTTCATAACAATGTATAAAAATGAGGAACTGAGGGTAAAAGATATTCATCAACTTTCTGAGAACCCAGAACTTATACTCAAAAACTCATTGGGACCGTCGCTTCTTCACCAAAATTCTAAACCAGTTTAGGATGCACTTCCCTACTACTCACATATCTAGTCTCAGATGCATTTTAAAAAGTTTAACAGTTTGCTCAAATCATACAGCTAATAAGTTATGGAAACAAACATATTCTGACATAATGTGTGGAATATTACAACTAAAAACACTTGGCAGTGGCAAAAAGATTAAGAAGCACAGTAGTGACCTTCCCATAATAAACCACTAGAAAAGTTGACAAAATATATTAAACAATTGTTTTTGAACATTGGTCTATAACAGTGCAAGATTGTGGTCCATGAGAAGAAGGAAAAAATGAGACTCTATGATTGCTTCAGTTCATTGCCTTTGATCAGTTTCCTGGCCACACATAAAGAGAGGGTGATCCTATTGAGTTGAGAAGACATATACAAAAGCTCAAGGAAGCTGAGGCAGTTGGAATTTGAGGGGCAAAATACTGAAGAGGAGGGAGCTACAAAGACATAGGACTAAACATGACAGGGGAAAAATCCACTAGAAATAATAAACTAAAATTATCATTTAGAGCTTGCACAAGGATAAGAATAGTTTGCATTTCTCACCAGCCAAAGGGGAGAGACCTCAAAATAAGCAGCCATCAGGTAGAGTCCTCAGAAGGGCACTGTTTTCATGGGGTTTAATTAACTTCAGGATAAAGACTCTTCAAACCTGCCACTGACAAAGTTTAAAATCCAGTCTTGAGGGCAGGCCACCAAAAGTTGGTTCTATGGAAAAATTAATGAAATGAACCACAAGCCAAACTGATTATGAAAATGATAGAAGACAATAGTTATTAATATCAGGAATAAAAAGGGATGCATCACTACAGATCCTACAAATATGGAAAAGATTGTTATGATATATTATGAACAACTTTATGCCAGCACATTCAACAACTTAAATAAAATGGACAATGTGTTGAATGATACAATTACAAAAGCTGTCTCAAGAAAAAAAATTTATGTAGCAAATATCTATAAAGGATAACATTGGTGCCAAACATTTTTCAAAGAAAACTCTAGAACTGTACTAGCTTTCTATTGCTGCTATAACAAATTTGCAAAAATTTAGTAGCTGGAAACAACACAAATTTACTATAATTCTGGACATAAGAAGTCTGAAATGTGTTTCACTGGTCTGAAATCAAGGCTTTAGTGGAAAATCAGTTTCCATGGAGGAACATTTTATCACATTTTCATAGAGAATCAATGTACAATCTTCAGTTTATTATACTTAATACTGAAAGACTGAGTACTTTCTTCCTAAGATTGGGGACATGGTAAGAATGTCTTCGCTCATCATTTCTATTCAACATTGCACTGGAAGTTCTAGGCAGTGCAACAACGAAAAATAAGTGAATGGAAAAAAGTAGAACTGTGTTTAATCATGGTCAGTGTGGTTGTCCATGCAGAAAATTCTAAGGAATCCAGTAAATCCTACTAAAATTCATAATGACTTTAGCAAGGTCAAGGTCAATATACAACAATCAGCAATACTTCTATATACTTGGAAAAAATAATTGGAAATTGAAAATTTTTTTAAATGTCATTTATAATAGCATCCAAAGTATGATATACCTAGGGATAAAATTAAAAAATTATATGCAAGACCTGCACACTGAAAACTTCAAGAAACATTTAAAAAGAACTAAAAAATAGAGATACAGCCTATATATGTATTGGAAGATTCATTATTGATATGATGTTGATTCTCCACAAATAAATCTACATGTTTAATGCAATTCCAGTGAAGATTCTACCAGATGTTTTGTGTGTGTGTGTGTGTGTGTGTGTGTGTGTGTGTGTGTGTGTAAATTGACAAGCACTAATGTAGAAATGCTAAAGAATAGCAGAAGATAAAACTTCTTTTTAAAAGAAGAAAAGAGCTGGTGAACTACTTGATTTCAATAAAGATATAACAATCAAGACTGTGTTATAAGGGTAAATATAGGCATTTCTATAGATTGGAGAGAATAGAAAGTCCAGAAATAGGTCCCATGCATATGATGAATCTACATTTAACAAAGATGCCTATATAATTCAATGGGAAAAATATATTCTATTTAACAAATTTTGCTGTAATTGTCAGATATTTTATGGGGAAACTGCAGTGCAAACCTTATCTCTTCCACTCACACACACACAAGTTGAAATTGATTGTATATCAAAAAATAAGAGCTAAACTATAAAATTGCTATAAGAAAATATAAGAGAACATCTTTATGAGCTTGGATGAAGCAGACATTTCTTAATAAGACACAAACATGAATGATAAAAGATAAAAAATTAAAATCACTGCTCTTCAGAAACATTAACATTGTTAAGGAAACAAAAATGCAAGCTACAGACTGAGAAAAAGTACTTGAAACGAAGTATCTCATAAGGGATTTGTATCTAGAAAATTTAAAGGAACGCTTACAACTCAATAAGAAGACTAGGAAAACGTGTAGAATATTTGAACAAATGTTGCAACAAAAAAGATATGTGAAATCCCAATAAGATCATACAAACTTGTTCAACATCATTAGGCATTATGGAAATGCAAATTAAAACCATAATGATATACCACTATTATTCATTACTTAGCAACCTCACTTCTAGGTATTTTCCCAAGAGGACCGAAAACCTATGTTTATAAAAAAATTTATATGGGAATATTCACAGCAGCTTTAGTCACAATAGCTAAAATCTCCAACAATTCAAATGTCCATCAATTGGACACACATGTAGACATTACTCAATAATATAAACAAAGGACATACTGATACACATGTGAAAATGGATAGATTTCTAAGGCAATATGCTAAATGAAAGAACTCAGACCCCCCAAGTCATGTAAAATTCTAGAAAAGGAAGACTATAGTGAAAGAAAGAAAATAAGGGCTTACCAAGCACCAGAAGTGGAAAAAAGGGATTTATTGCAAAGGGGCACAAGAGAACTTTCTGGAATGATGGAATGGTCTACATCTTCATTGCGGTAGGCAGTGGTTACATAACTGCTTTACATTTGTCAAAATTCATCTAATTGTGTATATAAAATTGGTGAATTTTATCATATCTGAACTATAATAATAAAGATGATTTTAGAAACACCATAGCCCCCACCTCAAAAAAAAAAAAAAACATTAAAAAAAGATCTTGAGCCAAACTGTCGGAGTTGCAATTCTGGCTTTGCTGCTCAATAGTTGTAATGTTCGACAAATTACTTATCCTCTCTGTGCTGCTGTTTCTTTATTTGTACCAAGGGAATGATGGTATCTGTCTCATAATGTTGGTACCATCTAAGTCTGAACATTGAAGAGTGTCCAGTACATAATATGTACTCCAATGAATGCTTGCTTTACTCAGCTGTTACTTTTGACTTTGCCAACAAATGAATCCTATTGATTAGAGCATTTAAATTCAATTTCATTGTCTTCAACTGTAAAAATGCCAAGATTACATGGGTCCCTATGGTCTTTTCAGCATTCTGACACTCTAAATTCTATAATGACGTGAAGAAACATTTTACCCCCTCTTAGAAGACATTCTTTGCAAAAATGATGCAGGGCAAGTTTCTAAAAGAAACAACTGCAGCCTGAAAATATTAATGTTTGTCAAATAAAAAAATTTATTTTTACATATTTGGCATAACTCTTAGGATGCTATACATCATTCACCTTAAATAAACCATGTTTTGTCACAGAAAAGACTTAAAAATATATGAATTTAATCAAAATCTATTATTTTGCCAGTGTTGCCAATAACACACTTTCTGTACAGCTTTGTTTTCATTGCTACTAAATCATGTACAATTGTTTTCCAAAATCGATAAAGACTTTCTGATTTGTTTACTGCAGTGCAGTTCATTAGTTGACATGTTCCTCTTGATATAGACTACTGAGGACATCAAACTCAGCAGCTTGTCTCTGATCAGGGCTTTTGCCATCTCCCCTTCACTTAATGATGCAGCCCTTGATAATGTAGCCTTGCTGTGTGAGCTGGAGGGAATACTTACCTGGTAGTAGAGTCTTGACAGTTAACAGGCTTATTAGTTTTTCCTATTTGGTATGTTTACCTTAAAGTGATGTATAGTGCAACAAATTAGACTGTATTCGTGACTTATAGTAATCAGCTACTGTACTGAATCCAAGTGGAAGGTCTGTTCTCTTTGAAAATGCTGTCGAAGAATCTTTACCTTCCTACAGGAAGTAAAGGGCATGCTTCCAGAGTAGCGCCTACCTGAAATTCATGCGTATAAATCATACACTTTCTTGCCATACTAAAACACAATACCTGCTTTCAAATCTCTTGGAAAGATACATCAAGATTAATCTCAATTAGTGAAATTTCCCCAACACATTCTTGGGTTTTCTCTATGAAAAGTTCTCATGATTGATTGCATGTTTAGTAAACAATGTACCTTACAGCTGTCATATTCTTGCTAAATTTGATTTCCCGTCTGGTAACTGCATGAGGGGAGAGGAGTATGATTAAACTTGTCAGCGTTTCCTTGAAAGGAGTTTTATACAAAGGCAGCCAAGCTCTAGAGCCTAATTCATTCAGGGCCCTGCAGCCAATGTAAATACTCAGTGGGCTGCTGGATACCACCACGCTTTCCTCACTGAGGATGAAAACAGCCCATGGTTGCTCACCCTCAGGACTGTGAGAAGCCCTGTGTGTCTGAAATCAAGACTCTCTGATATTAGGGCTTAGGAGCTTTATCTTCCCTGTGCTCTGAGGAAACATCATTCGCCTCTAGACAATGCTCCTTCAATAGCGGAGTTATGCAAAAGCGTTTCCCTCCAAACGCTTCTATTATTCATAGTGTAGAAGGGAGAGCATGGAGGTATGTCTATTATGTTTGAATTCCTGTAACAGTGAAACTGTGGTTGATATTCAGCTCTACTGTCTTAAAAATGGAAATGATTCATCTTAATTAGTAAATCTCTCAGAAATTAATTAGTGTGACTAAAGTGTACATTTGAGCTTTCTTGAAAGTAAAACTTTCAGTGAGATTTCACTTGTGGGTGTGTGGGGGGGGTGCATAAAACTAAAGGCACTTGAAGGCAATAATAGAATAACCCAAGAGAGAAAATGGAGCTAGGTTGAGCATTTCACAGAATCAATTTAATCTGCAAAGAAACAGAGCATCTTTATTTTTCTTTTATAACTAACCTGATCTTTGACCAATCCTCTACTTGTACCTTAGGTGGGAGAATACACATGCACACACACACACACGCACAAATGTCTTAAAAATTTAAGACAAATGTGTGTGTGTATATATATATACTTTGATTTGAACTTATCTGATTTAAATAACTTATACAGTCTTAAAAGGTAATGTTCCATCTCTAAGTCAAACAAACTAATTTCAGTCTCTCAGTCCCTCCTGCTACTGCTCTTCTCCTAAAGACGTAATCCCCATTAATGACTTCATGGAGGTAGAGGGGATATGGTCCTTGGGGTTGATGTCCACTCCCTATGGTATCTGGGTCAATTCCCTCTACCTCCTGGTTTCAGCTTATCCTTATGTAGTTGGGGTGGTGGCTCATGAATTGGTTTTTCTTACCTTGGTCAGGGCTTGATAGTTCTCCCCTGATGAATTGACCTCACCAGAGCTCCCACTGTCAATGTACCTATGAGGGTCAGCTATGATATCAGCATAGCTACAATACTGACTTTCGAGTCCAACTCAGTCTTTACTGAGAGGTCACCTCACCCTCCCTTTATGAGCTCCATAACCAGGCTAACTGGCCCTTAATATAATGTTTTGTCCATACAAGGATTGAAGGTGGCATGGAGAAGATAAACTTTAGAACCCCATTCTGTTGATGGCTGTTACACAATTCAGAATTGGCCAGAAAATATCAAACAAGATATTGAAATAAAATAAAATGACATTTTCATTAACTTTGTCTCCAAGAGGGAAACCAGAATAATGTCTCTCCACATGCCAAGGGAACCAAATCCTGAAACTATCATAGCCCTATCCTCCCTCTTCTTTCATCTGTTCCCTATTCTGGATGTAATCAAAATGGTAAACCAGAAAAATATCAATAAATCACAAATGGAGGAAGTTATGGAGGAATTGAGGAACAAAGAAGATATGATATATAGAAAACAAATAGCAAAATGGCATATATCCTTTCTTATCAACAATTAGTTTAAATGTAAATGTGTAGAACTCTTCAATTAAAAGACAGAGATTGGTACAATGAGTTTGAAAATCCTGGTTCAACTACAGGCTGTCTACAAGCGATCTAAAGACACAAATAAGTTGGAAATGAAAGAATGGAAAAATATATTCCATACAAATGGTAACTAAAAGAGAGATAAGATGGCTATATTAAATAAGATAAAATATCATTTAATACAAAAATAGTTACAAGAAATAAAGAAGGACATTACATATATTGATTAAAAATTCAATCCATTTAGAAGATATAAAAATTATGAACAAATCCTCACCTAACAACAGAGTCCAAATGTATGAAGCAAAACCTGACAAAATTGAGGAGAGAAATTGACAGCTATAAGCAATGGCTGGACACTTCAGTAATTCATTTTCAATAATTACTAGAACTAGACGGACAGCCAATAAGGCAATATAGGACTTTAGCAACATGATAACCAACTCTACCCAACTAATTTATATAAAACATCTCACCCGACGACAGCAGAATTTTCGTGTGCACATTAAACATTTCTTCAGGATACAAAATATGTTAAGCATCAAAACAAATCTTAATAAATTTAGAAAGATTGACACCATAAAAAGTATCTTCTCTGATCACTATGGAATAGAGAAGGAAAGGTGGAAAATCGACAAATGTGTGAAAATTAAACAGCACATACTTAAGCAACCGATGTGTCAAAGAAGAAATTACCGCTGAAATTAGAAAACACTTTGAGATAATAAAGACCATAGCATAACATACCAAAATATGGGATGCATGGAAAGGAGTGGGGAAAGGGGAATTCATAACTGTAAATGCCTACATTAAAAAAAGAAGAACCCCCCCCAAATCATTAACCTACCTTTATACCTCCAGCTTTCCTTTAAATAGTGTTAACATGATATAGCTGCATTCCATTACGCTTAATCTCTTTGAATCTTTATATTTAAAGTGGGTTTTTATAGGCAGTGTATTCTACATTTGGATTTTTAAATTCAATTTAGCAGTAGCTGACTTTCAATGGTGTTCTTATACTATTTACAATTAATGTGATTATTCATAGAGTTGGCTAATGTCTGCCATCTTTGCAACTGTTTTCTATTTGTTGCATTTGCTCTTTCTTTTTCTCTCTATTTTTTCGTCTTCTCTGGTTTTAACTGAACATTTTATATAATTCTACTTTATCTCTTCTCTGAGAATACTTTACAAATTTCACTCAATACTCTTGCTTGCCTGGTTTCTGATGAAACCACTCTAGTTTTGATCCCTGTTCCTCTAAATATAAGGTGTCCCCTCACACCTAGTTTCTTTGAAGTTTTTAACATTGTTTCTGGTTTTCTGTGGTTGAATGTGATTTTCCCAGGGTTTTTTTTTTTGGCATTTATTTCATTTGGAGCAGTCGTTCTGTATCTGTCATAAATATTAGAGGGTTCTCGGTCTTTTTTGCTTCAAGTGTTTCTTTTGCTTTCTTCTCTCTTCTCCTCCTGATATATCAATTCAGTGTATATTACAGCTTTTGATGATGTTCTACAGTTCTTGGATAGTCTAACTTTTAAAACATTTTTTGTTCTCTTTGCATTTCAATTTGTGAAGATCCAATTCAACCATCTTCAAGCTCTCTGATGCTTTTTCCACTGGTTCAATTTACTGATGAGCTTGTCCCAAAGCCTTCCAATACTTATTTTTTTTTAATTTATAGCATTTCCTTTTGATTCTTTCTTATACTTTTCATCTTTTGGCTGACATTACCCATTTGGCTTTGCATGTTTTCTCTTTCCTCCATTAGAGTTCTTAACATTTTAGTCATAGTTATTTTGTAATACTCGTCAGATAATTTCAACATCTCTGTCACAGCTGAGTCTGATTGCGGTGATTACTTTCTGTCTTCAGACTGTTTCTTCTTGCCTTTCGATACCCCTCTGAATTTTTTGTTGAAAGCCAGATATGATTGTCTTAGTTTCCTAGGGTTGCCATAATAAATAACACAAACCAAGTGGCTTAAAACAACAGAAATTTATTGTCTTACAGTTTGGGTGGCTCAAAGTAAAAAACGAAGGTTTCAGCAGCGCCACGCTTCTTTTGAAGTCTGTTTTAGCATTCTGTCAGTGACCAGCCAGCAATGTGGCATATCCTTACCTCTGTCACTGTCTCCCTATTACTAACTGGGTCCGAACTTCTGATTATAAAGATATGAGCCATATTGGATTACGGGCCCACCTAATCCAGTTTGTCTTCTTTGTAACTAACACCTTCAAACATTCTAGTTCCAAATGGAGTCACATTCATGGAGTTTATGACATGAATGCACTATTTGGGGGGACATAATTCAATCCATAACGATGATATATCAGAAATAGGTACTGAGGTAAATAGACCTTTATAGGGTCAGAATTTATGTTCATCTAGCTAGGAGTTGGGTTGTGCCTAATGTTTTTTTTTTTTTGGTAGCTCTAGATACCAGAGGTTTTGCATTCCTTTAATGCCTTGATTTTGTCTCCCTAATAATGGGCTTCTTTTTGTACTTTTCCTCCAAGAGAAACTCTTTCAGCTATAATTTACTGTTATACTACAGTTTTATTGATATGATGGTAAGGTAGGGTGTAGGTGAGGCTTTCTATAATCTTCTTATTAAGACTCAGTCTTTTAGTGGCTGTGTGTGTTTTTTTTTTTTTTTGCTGAAGCTTACATAAATCTTTCTTACCCTTCTCCAGAAATATAACTTCTTTCTCCCTCAATCCCCCATGAGCTATTCTTTGCTTGGATGCTGCATTCCCACCAATCAATTTTCTTGAAGCGTTGTCATCTGCCAACTATATATATGTGATACAGGACGGCTTGAGGGGGCTGGAGTGGGGTATCCCATGTTGGATAATTTAGATATTGCTTTATGGCAAAAGTCCTTCTCCGTGAAGAGTAGGTATTTGTCACAGAGAACAAACTGGGCAGGTTATACAGACACTTTCATCAACAAATGCCATGTTTTTATGATCCTCACATTGAGAATTTAGTGGATTTTTTCGGTGGAAAGTCTGAGAAAATGTGATGGACCCTTACCTTCATGCTAGCCCACACTCAGTCACCAGCAATTAATCAAAATTAATATTGAAGTAAGTGGTTCTACTTCTTCTGGCTTTCAGCAGCTTCTGCTCCAGGTAATCATATCTAGGTTTTAGTTCCCTGATGGGTCCAAGAAAAAGTGTTAATTTTCAATTTGTATAATTTGTTCTTATTGTAAGAACAAGAGTGATAACTTCCAAGCAGTTTGCATGTTGGAGCTGAAGCAGGAAGTCAACTAAGTATATATATAGATACATTCTCACTACAGTACTCCACATATCTCTAAGACTTTGTTCATATTCATGAATCCATGCAAATATAAATAAATGTTAAAATGAATAAACAAAAGGGGAAGAGGGGATAATTTGTCACTAGAGAATAATTCCAATTAATAAATATAAAAGAAATGACAAAAGTAGAAAATTACCCTTGACTATTAAAATGATAATTGCTGCAGGCATGATCCACTGATAAATGCTAAAATTAGTGGGCCAAATTTTAAACAGAAACAGAATATTTTCATAGTCTGAGATTTTCTCCCCCTAAGTATCTGTTAATTATAAAGGGAAAAATAATGACTTTACAAAGGATAAGCTGGACAGGCATCACCGACCCAGGTGGTTAAGGTTATCATCCCCATGAAAGAGCATATTAATGCTATGGTGTTCCCTTATTACTCTGTGTAATTCTTCTGGGTAGAGAAAAAAAGAAATACGACCTTAATTTAACCATGAGAAAACATCACACAACTAATATGAGGGACATTCTACAAGTGAGCTGACTAGTATTATTCAAATGTGTCAAGGTCATAAAATACAAGGAAAGGCAGGAAATGTCACAGATGGAAGAAGACCAGAGAGACATGACAACTAAACGTAATCAAAGTAAGATCCTAGTTTGAATCCCAGGACAGAAAAAAGGATATTAGTGGAAGGACAGGTGACATCCAAATCAGGTCTGTAATTTAGTTAGTTTTACTGTACCAATATTAATTTCTTAGTTTTGAAGCCCTACTGTGGTTATGTGCGACCTTATCATTAGGGGCAAAAGGGTAAGGAGAATAGGGGAGCTCGCTGTAGTATTTTTCCAACTGTTCTATAAGCTTAAAATTATTTAAAAATAAAAAGTTAAAAAAGTTAACTTGTACACTTTACAAGGATTTCAAAGCACCCATTTATGTATCCTGTCTGGCGAAAACCAGAGTTGAGAATCCTAATGTAAGCCTCTCGTCTTCAGTGTAAATACTTTAAATGTGTTAAACTTTCTACCCAGGTGTTTTATTTTACATACTATCCATCTTTGTTTTCAGCTCTGTAATTTTTTTCCTAGATAATCTTCATCTCTCTTTAGTTTCAGGAAGATGGTATCCTAATTGATACAGTTCAAAGCATGTAATATTATCATCAATATTCCCTTCACTTTGACCCAGGCTAAAGCTGTAGCGAGCCTGCCATGAAATACTAATGAGAGGGATGTTGAAGGAAGAAACCACAGAGTTCTAAATTTCACATAAACATAGTTTAGATTGGAACAGTTGAAAAATAAAGATTAAACACAGAAGGAGTTAAACTTTTAAATTATGGAATAAAAATAAAGATAAAATATATTTATAAATGGTTTTTCCACAATTGAATAGAATATTTTAGAACCAAAGCAGAAACTAAAACTTGTAGCACACCTAAGATTTTACTTTTCCGAATCATCTACTTGAAAAATATAGCAATGAGGATGCAACTCATTCTAAATGAATTGACTTTACATAATAAGACCTGAAGGAATGTGTTTACCTTAAACAACCCCAAAATGTAAGGACATGTCATACTGGCATTTCATCTTAGAATATATTGGAAGTAGAAAAAGTTTTAGCTTGTAGACAGGTACTGTGGTTAGCCATCTATGTAACTTTAGCTAAGTGATTTCACCAATCTGAGCCAACTCCAAGGAGGTCGCATGGGGATATACAAGGTGTCACTGTAAAACTTCAGTGGGTGCTCTTCACTTACTCATTTCATGGTCTATTGAATGGCACCACTGGAATTGTGGAACCCATTGGCCTTTCCTGTAGCACAAATATTTGTGCAATTAGATGAATAAATCAAGTTTCTGAGATCTTGTAAGGAGATAGGGAAATGAGCAGGTGGCAGCCTGGATACTAAAATTTCATTGAAAAGGAGAATTTCTGGGCAAGGATCACAGTTCTGAGGAGGTAGGACAGTATCCAGCATGCCATTGATCTGCACATTATCTTGATATTTTTATTATAAATATTTTTTTCTATTGAGGTTAAATATATGTATAGTAAAATGTCCTAATTTGAAATATACAGCTCAACATTATATTTTTGAGTTTCCCCCTTACTATTACATATAGCAATGTCTTTTTTTAATGTTGCTGAATACATTAAAGGAATGTTACACTTTATTTATTCATTCCATTTACAATTAGCTTTTAACTCAATCTCTTTGGCAATGTTGAACATCACCTCCCTACCAGGGAGTTTTTAATGCATTTCCTCCCCCATTCTGTTGCCTCAACTCTCCTAGGTTAATTTCATTCCCACAGTTGACTTTGGTGACAGATGCTGTAATAATAGATTGTAAAACCCAAATTACATAAATTGGACTTTGGGGGGGATCTGTTCTGTACTGAAACCCATTACAAACAATTCTAAGTCACTTTTTATGAGTAAATGGTGAAGTAGGTCTTAGATGGAATAGAACCAGTAAGCCTGGAGAGAACATATAAGTCACCAGCCAGACCTAGTATTGTGTGATTTGCTGCTCCATCAATTGAGATGTAAGACCACAGGAACAATGCAGCTCAGGCTGACGAGCTGTTGGTTTTTATGGAATCTGACTGAGAAAAGCCATTCTCAATATAAAACAATCCTGAGATATATGTGTGCAAACAACCAAACACCTCATGTGTTTGATAAACATTCTGGTCCCTAGTGAACCACTTGGGTGGTAGTGTCAGTCACTGCTTGCCCTTCCCTTTGAAGAAGGAAGAAGTTGAAACACTGGAATTGTTGTTCCTAAGGATATTTGCATCATCAGGGATTGTGGAAGGAGTAGGAATAGAAAAACAAAAAGAAAGAAGCCAAGTGGAGAAGTCTGGGGAATTGAGTGTAAAGACCAGGAGGACAGTGGATGAGCTAAGAATGTCATAGATGATGGGCATGAGACTCAGAGGAGCAGAAGTTTTCAATTTATTTACATCTAGATTTTATTTTTCAATGGCTGATACTCAAATCATTTTTAAAAATCTGATATTGAGAAATAGTTTGATAACATGACTTATATAAGTGTACACATAACACATAATAACCTAAAACTTTAGTCTCTACCATCTTGAATGTCTTATTTTATACTCTCTAGCAGATACCATAAACACCTTGCCCATTGCCCATGCTGTGCCATTCAATAAGTTTATATTTTTGAAATTGATATCTCCCTAACTAGTATGGTGCCATCAATTAACTAATTCTTTCCATTTCTACCACGAAAGACTAATCCAGGACACCATGAAACCTTGCCTGAATTAATGTAACAGCCTCCTAATTGGTTGCCCTGTTTCCATTCTTACCATAGCACAGCATCTGGTATGATCTTTTATGAATCAGATCGTGCTTAAAGCCCTCCAATGACTTCCCATCATACTCAGAACAAAATCCAAAGTTCTACTTGTCTTATGTGACCTGGCTCTGGTTGTCCCTCATCTTCATTTCCTACCAATTTCAGCCACAGAACAGAGTTGCTCCTACCCTAGGGCATTTGTACTTCCTACTCCCTCTGCCCCCTCCCCTCATTTCCAACATGGCCCATTCCATAACTCCATTAAGGTCTCTGCTTAAAAGGCATCATCTCATAAAAGCTTTTCTTGACAACTCAGTGTAGATTATCCTGCATTGTCTTCAAGTGAGTACTCATTTTCACATTGTTGAATAAAGGAATTATTTAGGATTAAAAGAAGGCTCATTCCAATCAACCCTATAAACAATTGATGTTTCATAAGAGGAAAAACAGATCTTTTCCCATTATTCCAATAGTGTAATATGATTGTACCTCTTCCTTCCTATATCTCAAAGGGTGTCAGCTAAATCTCAAATCAGGAAAAGGAGACAAAATGATCCATGAGCCTACATATATATGAAATAATTGAAAGATCTAAAAAATAAACAATAAGAGATGGAGGGCACAGTGAAGTGTAAAATGAAAGTGGAAGAATCCAATTGTCAATTTTATCTTTGTATTTGCCATCAATAGATGCCATCAAAAGTGCAGCCACTAAATGGCAATGCCATGAGTGAGGAGTTCCTATTCTAGAAAGGAATGAAACCTGGTTCTGAAACTAAGGGTATCTGACTTAAGTGAGTTATTCCTTCTAATACATGTGCAATAACTGCAAGAAATCAATAAATTTATTATAGCAAGGGCTTTGCAGTTTTCTCTTGGATATATAAAATGAAAAGTCAATATCATCAGATGTAACTTACTCATGTAAGTAACCGTCATTCAATATTAAAGACATCGAAGATTTAGCAAGGGACGTGGTTTTTTCCAGGCTAAGATTCAAACAGCAGTGCTAGCTCCCGAAGTACTGAAAAGTTCCCTGACAGCTAGACTCTAACACTGGCCAAAATGAGAAACAAAATGAACAGCAAAAGGGCTTTCTGTATAGAAGCATGGTATTTCCCTTTTAATTTTTAAATGGGAAAAAAAGATGATTTATGTCATTCCCATCCAATAAAGGTTTTGATTGTTGCCATCAAATTATATGGCAAATATTTTTGAAACAAGCTGGAGGACTGGAAAACATCCTTGGAGATGGTTCACTATGAGCTGATTGGGCTCCTTAGGAGTAACCAAGTTTTGGCTGTTAATTGACACCCCCATATTAGTCCTCCCAGGTCCACAAGGTCCCTGTGAGTGTTACTTTTGGAGTCCTCTTAGGAGCCATTCCAGGTACATGTAGTTGGCTACCTCAGAATAACACCTCCTACTTCCCTTTGGCCCTGTCCCTTCCAGAGCTGAAATAGGGATATCTGGTTACTTGACAAAGAAGATTTCTAATGACTCACTTGTTACTCTTGTCTTTGTTTTCAAATTTAAAAGATTAGATTGATTGACTGATTGATGCAATGGACTGGAATTATCAATTAAAACAGGGAATGGCATTTCAGGAAAAGTAATAGTGGGAGAACTACTCTTGGACATGATTAAGAGGTATACATTTAGAATTCAGCCCTCTGTGTAATATTTCCTTTCATTTCTTTCTCTTTCCAATTTTTTAAATGTTTTTTGCCATGAAACATAACATAAATATAAAAAAACAATGGATTTCCAAGCACATTTTAACAAGTAGTTATAGAACAGATTTTAAAGTTCAGTATGGGTTACAGTTCCACAATTTTTCGATTTTTCTCCTACCTGCTCCAAGATACTGGAGACCAGAAGAAATATCAATATAATGATTCAGCAGTCATACACATTTGTTAAATTCTATTTTCTCTGTTTTACCCCTCTTCTTTTTTGCGTGTGTGAAAAATAACATATATACAAAAAGGCAATAAATTTCAAAATACATCACAACAATTAGCTGTAGAATAGATTTCAGAGTTTGGTATGAGTTACAATTTCACAATTTTAGGTTTTACTTCTAGATGCTCTAAGGTACTGGAGACTAAAAGAAATACCAATGTAATGATTCAGAACTCATACTCACTTGTTAAACCCTACCTTCTTTTTATAACTCCACAATCACCATTGATCTTTCTTCCACTGTTTAAGGGTATTTAGGCTATGCCCATTCTAACTTTTTCATATTGAAAAGGGCTATTGATAATATGGCATAGGGGGATGGAACTGGTTGGTGTTCTGGAGAGGCTGGCCCCTCTAGGTGTCAGAATTTATTTAGTCCAGGGACCTATATGGAGGTTGTGGGTTTCTGGAAAGTTACCCTTGTGCATGGAACCTTTGTAGAATCTTATATAATGCCCTGGTTATTCTTAAGGATTCTTTGGTTGGGGTTTGAATAGTTATGATAGGTAGCAAAGTTTAACTGAAGCTTGCCTAAGAGTGACCTCCAGAGTAGCCTCTCTGCTCTATTTGAACTCTCTCAGCCACTGATACCTTATTTGTTACATTTCTTTTCACCCTTTTGGTCAGGATAGTGTTGTTGATCCCATGGTGCCAGGGCCAGGCTCATCCCTAGGAGTCATCTCCTACACCACCAGGGAAACTTTCACCTGTAGTGGGAAGGACAATGATTTCACTTGCAGAGTTAGGCTTAGAGCAAGAGAGGACACATCTGAGCAACAAAAGAGATCCTCCAGATGTAAGTCTTAGGTATAGCTATAAGTAGGCTAAGATTCTCTGCTACATACATAAGCTTCATAAGTGTAAGCCTCAAGATCAAAGGCTTGGTCTATTGATTTGGGTGTTCCTAATGTTTGACGAGGTATCAGGGTTTCCATGGTGGCAAAGTTTAATACTTCCATATTTTTTCTTTCATCCCCCAAGGGACTTTACTCTCTTCCTAATTTTGATGCCTCAAGGCTTAAGGCTACCAACGGCCTCCCAGAGTAACTCCATTCTCTCAACTCATAAATTTTACCTTTACTCTCATCCGTCCAGATTTTCATTACATTTGCGCCTTTTTCTCAGTACCTGTTAAGAATACCTTTCTGATGGGCTAAATCACAGAAAAGTGCTTATTATGCATCAGGAAAGGTTTCAAATTAAAGGTCTCATTTTGGGACAAGGGGATAGGGGAGAGATGTTATGAAACTACATTCTTTAAATCAGAGGTTCCCAGATAATAGCATGTATCATAATCACCTACAGAACTGGTTAAAATCAAGTTGCTGGCCCCCATGCCCAGAGTTTCAGATTCAGTAGTTCTGGGGTGGGGCTTGAGATTCTGCATGTCTAGCAAGTTCCCAGGTGAATGTCTAATGCTAGACATTATCCCAGGTGATAATGATGTTACTGTTCCAGGGACCACATCTTGAGGGCCACTGCTTTAAATCAAACAACCTGAACTATTGCCTAATTTTTCTAGGCATTCAAATGTCAGCATACACAAGACCCCAACAGTGTCTATCCAAACTTTCTGTTCCAAATTTGAGAGTTATATCTCTTTCATTGTGAGAGTCATAGGCTGATAAGTGAGGTAGGATTTGAAATAGGATCTCTCTTTAGCATCTGCTCTGCCACTCTCCGGCAATATTGTTTTGAACAGTTTCTTTAATGTCTCTGAACCTCAATTTTGTGTTGTAAAAAAGCAGAGCAATAAATCCAGTCTCTCAAGTTCACTGTGGAGCTCAAAACCTAAAATACCTGTGAAGATGCTTGGTTAACTGCTATGTGATCCACAAATAGTGTAATTGATCTAAAGCAAGTGTTGGCTTCAGGGTAGCAATCAAAAATGAAATGCAATCATGGAAGACAAAGCCCAGTTTGCAAACTAGTGCTACCTTCATTCCTTATGGCACCCACAAAGCTACTTTCCTTGAAATTCTTCTTTCCTAGGTATAAAAGAAATACCATACCAAGCTTTTACATGGGACTCTTTATGCCCTATGGAGCCTCAGAACATCGTGGATCTCATTGCTGCTCTTCAAAAGAGCAGTTCTAGGCCTTGTCGTAGAAAATCCATAAGGAGCAACACCTGCCCAACCTTTTTAAAAGGTATTCAGAAAGCATCAGAACAGAGTTCCAGGAACACAATTTTTATGTATATCACATTCCATTCCCCCTACCCTGTCCCCCATGGTACTTAGCAATGGGGAGGGAGGGGGCATTTCCTGGTATTACAGCACATGCTGCTATGCATTCCATTCGTTAGACCCCAAATCCAGTTCTTAAAATCTTTGAATCCCAGCCCCTTAAAATATGCAGCTCTCAAGGAATACAGACCCAGAAACAGCTGGAGGGAGCCATGTAGTGTCCCCATAACAAGCCTCACACCCAGGAGCTAAGGCAGGGACAGATGGTGTCTCTGCAGGGGACAATTCTAGCTCCCAGAAGCATTCTTTGTGGGCAGCTGCCCTTGGAGAAAGCAAAAGAGCTGCATACCACAAGCTGGCTTTTTGCCTCAGCTGATGAGGTCACTAAATCTCAGGGCCTCCCTTCCCTTAACATGGGGCCAAGTGAACACTCAGGTACAGAATGAAGGAGCACAGAACTTCATACAAAGCTGAAAAGAAATAACTGAGGTGGGACCATGGACACAACACATGTGATGCCAGGGCCCCATCCTTTCACCTGTTGACAGAACAAATGAGATTACTTGTCACCGTATGCATAGGGGAAGCTCAGAAAATAAAGGAGGAAGGGAAAGAGAAAGCTACAATCTTGCATCCTATTTCTTCATTACTGCCTCATCGCGCCCCTTGGAATTCTCATGCTGCAGCTCTAACAATATCAACCCAAGAGCAACCAAAGGAATGGTTGTAGTTTCCGAGGGCTGCTGTAGCAAATTACCACAAACCACATGGCTTAAAGCAGCAAATTTATTCTCTCACGATTCTGGACCCTAGAGGTCGAAATCAAGGTAAGGGCAGGGCCATCCTCCTTTTAAGTCTCTACAGAAGAATCTGTTCCATGCCTCTCTCTCAGTTTCTGGTGGTTGTGGGAATCTTGGCATTATTTGACTTGTAGAGGCATCACTGCAATTACTGCCTCTGTCTTCACATGCATTCTCCTCTCCATGTCTGTGTGTCTGCCTTTGTGTCAAATTTCCCTGTTGTTACAAGGATACCAGTCATATTGGATTAGGTCTGCCCTAGAGTAGTATGACTTCCTCTTAACTAATTACCTCTGCAAATACCCTATTTGCAAATAGGTCATATTCACAGGTAAAACTCGTTAGGCCTTAAACATACCTTTTTGGGGGACACAATTTAATTCATGACAAGGAGTAATTTAAACGGTGCAGTTTCAGGCACCAGGCAAAACAGTGTTTCTAAGCTTCTTAGTAAAGTCACCCAGGACACCTCTTAATAATGCAGCCTCCCAGACCCATTTCACACAGATTTTGATCTAAATAATCTTGGGTGGGACCATGTGATTCTTGTGTTATAAGCAAATCTAGGGAACACAAAGCTTTAAGATTTAGGTGAAATTCAGGGACATCAGACCTATCCCACCCTCAGGGAGAACTATTCAGGAGTGACGTATTAGTCACTCTAATTTTTCCCCCATTTTAGTGACATTTTTTCTAACATGGATTTGCTCATTTTGCCTCTCCATTTTCTTTTTCTGCTGCATATATCTCTAAAGGTCACCTGTGTTAGCCTGGGGCATCAAGGAGCAAGCTTTCATCATAAGGCTTACCAGTGTATACACCTACTACCCTGGCCAGGACCACATGAGGTCATTTAGATCCTCATGGGTGGTGACAAATCTTGTCAACCCAGTGCCCACCTATAGCAGTTCTCCAGTAGATGCTCAATAAATATTTACTCAATACTAGCCCAGTTAATAGTATCCTGAGGGGTTAAAGGTGTTTAGATCTCATTTAGAACACATCTTGCAATCCTCCTCTGCCCCTGCAGTCAGATTTTCATCGTGCAGTAAATGAAGCACCAAGTGGCAGCTCCTTTGTAGAACATCCTGTAACCAGTATTGATTCTGCCTAATGTCTCTTCTGCTCCCCCCCTCACTAGACAGACAAGAACAGAGTAGAACAAGTTGGGCTGATGAATGGAGCTCAGAGCTGCTTTTGAAAAAGCATATACTTTTAATTCTCTTTTTTTAGCTGCTGCTTACCACTGCTGTAGCATTTTAGTACTAAAGTGCATTATTTGAAGCAAATGCATTTATTTTGAATTTTTGACATATTTGAATAAAATCTAATAACCATCTCTTTTCATTTTTATCACTAGGGCACACTGAGGTTTGAAATTAAATATCTGAGAAAAATTTGGGGAAAAGATTTAGGATTAAAGACAGATTAAAATACATCAGTCAAGTTTAAAGAGAAGAAACACAAAAGGAATGTGGCTTGAAGATATCCTTTTTGAAAGCTTCACTGACTGGCTTTTCTGAGAAGAAACTACGACTGAGCAAAGCGAGGGACGAGGTAGCTCAGATAAGATGATAAGAGCAAAGATATTTTGACACATGGGATGGTGGTAAGGAAACAGGCTCTGCAGCCACCAGACTCAGGAGAGAATCCAGGTTTTTCCACCAAAAGACTACGTGACCTTGGACAAGTCACCAACCCCTGGAACATTAGAAAAACTCCTCCAAAGGGTGCTTTGCAAAAATTTGTTTGGATAAATATGTACAAGGCCTGGTGGTCCACATTTCCTCTCTCTAAACTGAAATGGTGTCAAATCAATCTCCAGAGAAGGAATAATACAAGACAGACATTGGGAGTTGTAAACAAGTCCACTGGTAAAGAAAATATAGAGAATCACTGTTATCAGCACTGCTTTCAGCTAAGCAAAGTAAAACAAATGCCTATCCCAGTTGAAACTAGTTCAACCATGAAAGTTACCATACAGTAACACAAAATGAAACAACAAACCTAAGAGAACAGAAGAAACAAGCAAAAGCAAAATAAAACTGTTTATCACACAAAAGATTCTGAAATAGCTTTTTGCTTTGCCCTTTACATCTGAATTGGAATTTAATTTGCATTTATCTTACTATTGTGCCTTTTTAAATTTTTTATCTATTTATTTATTTTTTGCATGGGCAGGCACCAGGAAACGAACCCCGGTCTCTGGCATGGCAGGCGAGAACTCTGCCTGCTGAGCTACCGCAGCCCGCCCTCCTGTGCCTTTTTGAAAATCAGCTGACATTTCAAGATATTTCAAGTAACCATACGGCCAGATTTCTTAACATTGACTTTGAAGAGTCCATTAACCATTACCCTAAAGAATTCTGTGCACTTGAGTAGGAACTTCCTTACATTCTTCGCACAAAACGTCACCAATATTCCAAAGCACATGATATATTTAGATCCAGGGTCGGTAAAATAAACATTGGGAAATCCCAGCCACATGCCTGAAATTCAATGTGAATGCTTTGCTTATGTCAGAAGGAACAAGGAATAGTGTAGGGAGAGTTGCTCAGAAACACACCAGAAGCCTGCATGTCCAACAATCTATTCCTAAATTTATTGTCAGTTGAGAAAAAAATTACAACATAGTTCTACTTGGATTTCTCAATTTCTGTCTTTCTCCCACATAGTGATAATACGAAGCCTGGACAAGGATGCACACTTATTTGTAAGGATGAATAATTGCAAAGAGACGGGACCGAGACTTCAAAATAGTCACATAAATCCAGAGTGGTCACAACTTGAATTGAAATGCTCTGGTCTCTCAGCTTCACATGTAAAACAGATTATAAACAAGATTAATTGATTTATTTTGAAAAACATTCATCTTCTGAAAATAGAGCTTTGTCATTCTGAAGACTGCATATAAAAATATGAAATCAAAGCACGCATAAGTAAAGGAAAAACATCTTGAAACATCCCATTTGCCATTTAAAAGTAAAATCTTCCAGACACTGGTCAAATCAGAAATTACCTAGATTGTGTCTAAAATGTCAGAACTAATTTAAATGAAAACCTAACGCCAATGCATGAAGAAGTGTCTCTTTATTCAGCGTTTCATTTGAGACGTGAAAATGAAGCAGTATCTCTCACTGCCCTTTATATTACAAAGAAAAATTTAAGCATCCCGTTGCTGAGAATAGTGAGGATACTGGCAAAGGAAAGAAGGCAGGGAAATTTTAGCTAAACCCGCACATTATAATCTGGTAAAAGTAAAATTAGATAAAATATATTTCTAGTTTATGAATGCTTTATAATAATGAGCAAAGCATTTTTACTAACTGAAAATGCCCGCAGTTAGCAAGTGACCTTTTTCACATGTGAATTCTGAATAATTAATGAGGAAAGTGACAGTGTCTTAAAAATGCTAATTGCCACTTAGTCAGAGGGCATTTAGTTGAGAATTCTAACACTTGAACCAGAAATCAGAAAATAGTTGGCATGTTCCTTATACAGTACCTTCTTAAGGATAATTATACCAGCTTCCAACTTATGAATTTCCTTCTAACTCTGAATTTGTTGGAAGTCTTACCAAGGCAGACCTGATTGTTGTTTCTGCAGATGGAGCAAATCTTCTGGCTGTTTGGACTTTTTATCCTGCTGCCTCTCCCACCTCCTTAGACAGAAAGCGAACCAGGGAAAAGCTCTAACTGGGTAAATCCAAGGCTCACTCCAGTAAAAAGTGAGAGTGGTTTGTGTGATGGCTATTTTTACATGGTAGTCTCGCACGTGTCCTTGTGGTCCGAGACTCTTCGTGCAGAGAGGTGGGTTAATTAAGCCCCTCCTTCTCAAGGTTGCCCAACGTGTGACTGCATGTGCTGCATTCAGTCTTTATCTTCAAAGCCAGGAACAGTCCTGGAAATCCATAAAATCACTGGACAACAAATGATTATATTGAATACTTCTTCTTTCCCCTCTTTTCTTATTCTTATCAGTGCAGGAGGAAATAAGAGGCACGGGTGTGTGATATTTTGTGGGAGGATTTGTTGAGGACTTGAGGCATAGCATGTAGGACTTGAGGTTTACAGTTTTTAGATGCGTGTTCTTGAAAGCAAGTGCCAGGCTGCACATTCCATCTCCTGACCCAACAAAGTTTAATAGGTGTTCTGATAGGGGAAAGTTCATTTGGAGCAATCTGTGCATATTGGTGAATGACTGCTGGCACAGCTGCCTGTTAGGAAACAATTTTCCATGGATCTCTCACATTTCTAACGTGTCCTTTGAATAGAGGTATTGGGAAATTTTCTTCCGGATTCTCTTTACAAGGGTGTTTGCATAGAAAACAGACTTGGATGATAGAGATTGTGGCACTCCTTGGGAGAAGACTCTTTTGTTTATTCTCTAAGATAGTAAAAATAATGTCTCCCTTAGGGCAAAGTTTTGACAGATTTGTCAGCATTCTCCTAAAAGATTGGGGTTTCTTAAGCTCAGACCTGCTGCTTGTGCAACTTCCATTGTCATGACTCCATATAAATTCCATGAACTTGGGTAACAAGGGAAATTGATGCAAAAATGAAGCTCATACAGCCTGCTTTGCTATGACTAATAAAGGCCTTTGTCTCTGACCTAGGAGTATGTATCTTTCGTGAGCATCCATGAAAATGTGGCAGGCTAACTTGTTAGCTTGCCAGCAGGGTAAAATCTCAAACCTTTTATAGTTCTTGACAGCACGGTGGCAACCCAAATATTATCTTTCCTGTGGGTTGGTCTTGAAACTATGTTGTAATCTGCCTACACACACATGCATGCACGCACACACACACATCACCAGGTTGGACATTGAGATAGGTACATTGGTTAGTGTGTGTGACTGCTCAGTCATTCTTTAGGCTGCCTGGATATGTTCTTTTTCCTGCCAATGTCTTTACCTATTTTCCCTGATGTTGCCATACGATTTCATCAGAATTTCTGAAAAGGTAAGGTACCCTAGGTCTATACATTCTTCCTGATTGTCAGCCCTTAATGTTAACCATAAAGTTTTTGGAATGATTGCATTTTGTAATCGAACGCCATCTCCTGTTATCATTGCCTACTTTTGTAGGTATGCATGTGCATGAACTCAATGTACTCATGCTCATAAACACACAGGAATAATTACAACTGTATTATTTTTAGAAGATTGTTCTAATTATATAGACATGTCTTTGTTTTCCTAGTTCCTTTGTTTCTGACTTGTGTGTGTGTGTCTGAGAGAGAGAGAGGGAGAAGGGACTTTAAACATTTTAAATAGGAAACTAATGCATTAGATACATTAAAATGTGAGTCTGGTGGATTCTCCTTTTCTAAGTGTGAAGCAGAGTTTTTGATGACATTGTTCAAGTCATTTAATCTCCCAAAGGCTTCTATTTACTCATTTGAATGGGTTGGATTAAATTATTTTGAGAGCAGCTCTAATATCTTATGAAACAATATCCTTTCTCTTTTTTGCTAAGTACAATCACTGATGTATTGAGAATTCTTAAGAAACAGGATTCTAGATTAAATTCTAGTACTTAACATCTTCCCATAGGCAATGAATAAAATAAAGCTGATAATGAGAAGTAGCCATAAACTCATATACAATATAGGATTTCCTTAATTTCATCATGGAAATTGCCATGCAATTCTGATCTTTCAGACATTCTCTTACCCAATTACAATAAAGTTAACTTTCACAGAAATTTCAGTACTTATAAACACTATTATCTAATATTGTGACAGATATAAAATTTTCCCCCAACGTATGCTCTTCATTGCACTTTTAATGCAGCATTAAATCGATTATATATTTAATTTTCATGTCTGCATTGTTTCCTTTAATCTAGAAAGGTCACTGAGCAGTTACTTTGCCCTTTGTTACATTGCCACTTTTGAGAATTCTGGACAGTTTTTGCAAGTTCTCAGTTTGAATCTGTGTAATTGCTTCCTTATTGATAGATTCAGGTTAAACATTTTTGCAGGGCCCCTACATAGATAATGGTATATTTTTTACTTAGTACTGTATCAGGAGATACCTGATTTCCATTGGTCCCATTACAGGTGATGTTAAAATTGATCATTGGTTAAGGTGGTGTCTATCAGACTTCTACATTGTATAAGTAAATTTTTTTCTTTGCAATTAATAGACAATCTATGGTGTGATACTTCAAAACCATGTGTATATCCAGTTCCATAACAATCTTTCACCCAACAGCTATAGCATATATTCTTGCCCAAAGCAGTTACTACTATGTTGTTGGTAAAATAATAGTTTTCTAAATTTACCATCCTTTCTAGATTTATCGGTTGTCATTCTTCTCTGAAGAAGAGTGATCCCTGATTTTACTTTATTTTATTATCAACATAGACTCAATTAAATGGGTTATATTCTATTATTGCTATTATGTATGGTATTCTAGTTTGCTAGCTGCAGGAATTCGATATACTAGAAACAGAAAGTCTTTTAAAAGGGGGAATTTATTAAGTTGTAAGTTTACAGTTCTGAGGCCATGAAAATGTCCAAATTAAGGCACCAACAAGAGGTTACCTTCACTCAAGAAAGGTTGATGAAGTTTAGGGTTTCCCTCTTAACCGGAAAGGCACATGGCAAACATGGCAACATCTGCTAGCTTTCTCTCCAGGCTTCTTATTCCATGAAGCAACCCTGGGGACATATTTCTTCTTCATCTCCAAAGGTCTCTGGCTGTGTGGGCTCTCCTGGCTTTTGTGGCTCTGTTCTAAAGGTTTTTCCAAAATGGTTCCCTCTTAAAAGGCTCCAGTAAGCTAACTCACCTTCAGTGGGTGGAGACACAACTCCATGGCAATAATCTAATCAAAAGTTACCACCCACAATTGGGTAAGTCACATCTCTATGCAAATAATCTAGTCAAGTTTTTAACCTACAGTGCAGAATAGGGATTAAAAGAAATGGCTGCCTCCACAAAACGGATCAAGATTAAAACACGGCTTTTCTAGTGTACATAATCCTTTCAAACCAGCACATTCCACCCCCTGGACCCTAAAAAAGACATGTTTTTCCTATATATAAAATACATTTATTCCATCACAATATCAGAAAGCCTTAAACCATTTCAGTAACAATGCAGATACAATACAGGGTTAAAACCAGTGCAAAGTCTCATCAATGTCACTTACAGGCATGGTCTGTCCTAAGGCAAAATTCTCCTCTAGCTTTGAACCTGTAAAACTCAGAACAAGTTTTCTGCTGACAACGTACAAATGAGGAGCAGTCATAGGATACATATACCCATTTTCAGAGGGAAGAATTAGAAGGAACACAGGGGTCACTGGACCCCAGCAGTTTTGAAAACCTGCAGGGAAAACTCCATTAGATTTCAACATCTGAGAGTCATTTATCTTCAGGGCTTTAGAAAGCGCCAATCCCACCCTTTCCAAGGGCCTATGCAGCAGCCCACCTCTCTCCGAATGCAACATTGGCTTACATTGGGGAGACCACCTCTTTTTTCGGCTCCACCCTCTGCAAGTATCGGGGCACACCAAGGCTCTCTGCCATATCCAGACACACACTGAACCCCCTCCATGTGATGGCAACCAGGCTCTCCCTAATCCCCAAGGAATGTGCCCCACCCTTTCCAAGGTCTGAGGCAGCACAACTCTTCCACTGCAACGAGGTGGAAGGTCCATCCTCTGCCTTCAGGGCAAACTCACCCTTTTCAAGTTGTTGGATAGTCTGCTCTTCTGGCTTGTAGTTTCTTGACTTCAGACTTTTGCTTCCATAGTTCTGCCTCTGATGTCATTTCTCCCCCAATTTGTCCCTTCTTTGTCCCTCTCAGTCCAGACTGGTAGAGGATGTCTTTATACAGAACCCTCAACACTCTTGTTGGCTTTCTATGCAGTAGCCTCAGATTGTGTCTATCAGACAGAAAGAGTTTCCATGAATCCTTGCTGGATAACTCTGTCTCCAATCCTGCATTTTTCTGAAATGTCTGACTGGTTCTACATTTAGTTAAATCCTCACATGGGACACTATTCTTTTGGATTTCCTTTCCTGGAAGCCCAGAATTTTCCAGAACATCAATTTCTTGTTTCTTTGCACCCAAGAGTTCAGTCCTCAACTTATCTCTTTCCTGTCACATTTCACTATAAGTTGCAAGGAGAAACTAGCCTATTCTTTCCACATTTAATTTGGAAATCTCTTTTGCTAAATATCAAAGTTCATGGCTTTTAAAGTCCACTTTCCAGCCAAAGCCACTAGTCAACTTTGCCAGATTATCTGTCATTTTAAAATAAGGATTACCTTCCTTCCAGTTTGCAATAACACATACCTCATTTCTATCTAGTGCCTCATCAGAGGTATCTTTAGAGTCCACATTTCTACCAACAATCTCTTCAAAGCATTCTAGGCCATCTCTATTAAGCTCCTCACAACTCTTCCAGACTGTTCTCCTTATCATTTAAAAAAGCCATTCCAACATGGTTGGTATTTGCAAGCCACAGCAGCACCCCACTTCTCCAATATCAAAATATTTCTAGTTTGCTAGCTGTTGGCATGTGATATACCAGAAAAGGAATAGCTTTTTAAAAGAGGAATTTATTACACTGCAAGTTTACAGTTCTAAAGCTGTGAAAATGTCTCAATTAAAACAAGTCTATGAAAATCTCCAAATTAAGCCTTCAACATGAGGTTACCTTCACTCAAAAAAAGCTGATGTAGTTCACATCTCTATGGAAATCATTTAATCAAAAGTTACCACTGACAATTGGGTGTGTCACATCTTTGTGGAGATAATCTAATCAAGTTTCCAACCTACAGTGCAGAATAGGGGTTAAAAGAAATGGCTGCCTCCACAAGATGAATCAGCATTTAAACATGGCTTTCTAGGGTATATACTCTTTTCAAACCAGCGTATATCGTGATGCTTAAATTTTCCCATATTTGACCCACTGAAGCCCCTTCAAAATGGCTTTTATGTATTTTTAACCTATTTCCATTGTTTATTTTTTAAGCATTTCCTTATTTCTGGTACAAATTATAAAGTTCTACCTTGTTCTTTCCCTTCTCCTTTCTGGGAATCAGCCTTTCTCCAACAGAAGCATTATTCTTTTAAGAGGGTGGAGGTTGAATTGATATTGATTGTAACAAATACATCCTGGAAGGCCTGAAGTTCCTTTTCCTGCCTCTTCAAATGTTAACTTGGTTAAAATAAGGTGTCCAGTTGTTTGGTCAAACACTGGCTCACTTGTTACTATGAGGGAATTTTGAAATTGGATTTGCATTTACAATCACTTGATTGTATCTACAACCAACAAAGGGGATTGACTGCAGTAATGTGGAGAGTGTCCTCATCCAATCAGTTGGAGTCTTGAAAGCCAGACTGAGGATTTCAGAGGTCAGAAGAGGAATTTCTGCCTTAACTTCATCACTGGCTCCTTCTAGAATTTCTATCTAGCCCATTTCCCCTCAGAAATTTGGACTAAGGACTTCAGCATCACTTTTATCAAAGTTTTCATCTTACAACCTACCCAATGGAATTCAGACTTGCCAGGCACAGTTATAAGAGTCAATTCCTTATAGTAAATCTCTTAATACACATAAATATATCCTATTGGTTCTATTTCTCTGGAAAACCTTGACTAATACACCTCTCATGTTATTCGTTTCAGTCTTTTTAACATTCTAGCTGTTTCCAAAACACTCCAAGCTTCTTCTCTACAATGATTTTCAAAATATTGACATTTCCTCTCCTACTTCCTCTGTTCTCTGTTAAAAAGTAACCCCTCCTCCCACAGAGGCCTTCATTGGTACCTTATCTAAAGAGTATCTGCTCACCTTTGTCCTAGTTTATCCACCTTCTCTGCTTGATATTTCTTCATAGCATTCATCACTACGTGGTTCCACATTGTGTATTCATCACATATCATCATCCCTGAAGTGGTCTGTGGCCGCTCTTCTCTGTAGGTCAGATATAACTGTAGGCACTGTTGTCACTGAGCTTGAATCCTTAAACACAATGAGGAAGATCAGATCTGGAATGGCAAGAGATGAAGGGCAGTACTTAATTGCCAAAGACAAAATTTACATGGCTGTGGTAATGGACAGCAAATTCAGAGCATTAATCACAGTAGTCTGACTCATAGAGACCTATGACATAGGCTAGTTGATCATGGGGTACCTAGAAATGAAAGCAATGGGTGGTTTACTAAATTCTTACTTAATCTATGTAAGGAGAAATGTTCTAAGTCAAGTGAACAAAAGTTTAACTTGAATCACAAAAGCAGAGAGACAACCATAGCACCACAAACAATTCCCGGACTTGAGATAGTTTATAGTCCCAGAACCTGTTAAATGAACCTGTTGGATCCCCATGAGGAAAGACTGCTATACTGCCAAAAAGTTATACTGTTAATCTTCCCCCAACCTTCCCCAGAGTGATCTGTGGCTTTTTACCAGGGTGACTGTGAATGGGAAAAAAGGAAATGACCTGATATTTGGGGGATTATTAGACACTGGCTCTGGATTGATATTAATTCCTGGAGACCCAAAATTTCTCTGCAGTCCCCCAGTGAGAGTAGGGGCTTATGGAGGTCAGGTGATGAAAGGGAGTTTTGGTCAGGTCTGTCTCATATTGGGTCCAGTGAGCCCCAAACCCATTCTGTGGTATTTACCCAGTTTCAGAATGCATTTTTAGATTAGAAATACTCAGCAACTAGCAGAATCCTGACATTTTGTTCCCTGACTTGTGAAGTGGGAGCTTCTATGGTGGGAAATGTCAAATGCAAGCCACTAGAACAGCTTCTACCTAGCAAAATAGTAAATCAAAAGCAAAACTGCATTGCTGGAGATTGCAGAGATTAGTGCAACCATCAAGGACTTGAAGGATGCAGCAGTAGTGATTCCTACCACATCCTCTTTCAGTGCTCCGATTTGATCTGAGAGGATTATCATGAATTTAACCAGGTGGTGATTACAATTGCAGCTGCTTTTCCGGATGTGTTTTCATTGCTTGAACAAATTAAGAAATAACTTGGTATCTCGCATGCCATTATTGATCAGCAAATGCTTTTCATGTGAAACCTATTGGTAAAGGCAAGCAGAAACAGCTTGCTTTCAGCTGGCAAGACCAGCAACACACCTTCACTGTCCTATATCAGGGGTATATAAATTTTCTAGTCCTGAATCTTAATCTTCAGGGAATTTGCTCACCTCTCCCTTCCAGAAGACATCATATTCGTCCATTATATTGAAGACATTACGCTGATCAGACCTAATGTGCAAAATGTAGCAGCCACTGTAGTCTATTTGTTAAGGCTTTTGCATGTCAGGAGATGGGAGATAATTCCAAGAAAATTTCAGAGGCCTTTACCCTCAGTGAAATTTCTAGGCATCTTATGATGTGGGGGCATGTTGCAATATCGCTTCTAAGGTGAAGGATAAGCTGTAGGATCAGACCCCTCCTGCAACAAAAAAAAGGCACAATACCTAGTGGTCACTTAGGATTTTGGAAGAAACATATTCCTCAGTTGAATTCCTCAGGGTGTGCTTCTCTGGCCCATTTACCAAGTGTTTTAGATTGCAATAATTGATAAAATATCATATGCCGGAAATGGGTTGGCTTTTACAATGGGGATTGATTAACTTACAAGTTTACTGTTCGAAGGCCATGAAAAAAATGCCCAAATTAAGTCATCAGTAGTAGGATACGTTCTTCTGAAGGCCAGCTACTGTTGATCTCAACTTCTCTGTCACATGACCAGGCCCATGGCATCATCTACTGATCTCTCCCTTCTCTCCTGGGTTTTGTTACTTCCAGCTTCTGCCTTCAGTGCTTCCTCTCTGAACTTCTCTGTGTGTCCTTGTCTCTCAGCTTCTCTGAGCTTTTTCTGTAGGTTTCTCTGAGCTTCTTTAGGAATTTTATCCTCTTATAAAGGACTCCAGTAAGAGGATTAAGATCCACCTCGGGGCAATTCTCAACTTAAATAATCTAATCAAAAGTTCCATGCACAATAGATCTACACCCACAAGAATGTATTAAAGGAACACGATCTTTTCTGGGGTACATGCAACTTCATACCAAGTGGCCTAAAAAGCTACTACTTTTGGGTAGGGACTGGAACAACAGGGGGCCCCAGGTCCAGGCTTTCAAGTGGTGATGCCACTTAGGCCATATAATCCAGCATAACCAATGGTGCTGTAAGTGTCAGTGACAAAGAGAGATGCTGCTGTCTGGAGCCTTTGGCAGGCCCCCATGGGATAATCACAGTGTAGACCCTTAAGCATTTTGGGCAAAACCCTGACATACCCTACAGATAACTATTCTAGTTTTGAGAGCTTTTTGCCTGCTACAGGCTTTAGTAGAGACCAAACACTTAACCATAGGCCACTAAGTTATCATGTGACATGAGTTACCTATCATGAGCTGCGTTGGTCTGACCCACCAAATCATAAATTTAGGCATGCACAGCAGTACTTCATCATCAAATGGAAGTAGTATAAACAAGATTGGTTTCAAGCAGTCCCTATAGGTACAAATAAGAAACATGAGGTGGTGGCTCAAATGGCCATGGCTCCTACTCTGGCAAACCTTCTCTTTTCCAGCTCATACCAATGGCCTCTAGGAAAGTTCCCTACAATTAGTTGATGTGGAAGAGAAAACTTGGGCTTATTTTATAGACAATTCTGTATAACATATACGTATCATCTGAAAGTGGACAGTTTCAGCAATACAGACCCTTCTGGGACATTCCTGAAAGACAGTGGTGAAGGGGAATCTTTCCCATGAGCAGACCTTTAAACAGTGTACCTAGTTGTTCATTTCGCTTGGAAGGAGACCTGGCCAAAGGTGCATTTATATACTGATTCTTGGACTGTAGATTGTAAACAATCCTTGGTTTGGTTAGATGGTCAGGAACTTGGAAGGAACGTGATTGGAAAATTGGTGATAAAGAGGTCTGGAGTATGTGAATAGACCTTTCTTAATGAAGAAAAAACATGAAGATATTTGTGTCTCATGTGAATGCTCAACAGAGGGTGACTTCAGGAAAAGGAAAATTTTAATTATCAAGTAGAGAGAATGACCTGCTCTATGCATACCAGTTAGTCTCTTACTGTAGCAACTCCTATCATCACTCAATGGACTCATAATCAAAGTGGTCATGGTGGTAAGGATGGAGGTTATGCTTCCACTCAGCAACATGGACTTCCATGTGTGAACGCCAACCTGGTCATAACTGCTGCTGAGTGCCCAATCCGTCAGCAGCAAGGACCAACACTCAGGTCCCCATATGGCACCTTTCCCTGAGGAGATTACACTGCTACCTGGTGGCAAGTTTACATTGGACCCAACACAAATACTCCCCCCAAACACATACATATACATTCAAATTCAAAATGTTCTGCCAAATTTAAGGCAAACAGAATTATTTAAGAATTATCATGGATCTGTTCAAGAACATTTATGACACAGCATAAGCATTTTATTTCATCTGCATTTGAAACTGTTTTAATTTAAAACTGCTAAACAAGGTAGACAGCTTGAAATGTATGCTATTGGCTACAACATCTCATCCATCCATTTAGACAGATGAGCTACTCTCCTTACGGGAAGTAAATATAATTTTAGACAATGCAAGGTAAACTCAGTCAATTTAGGATTTTTCTCTATCCATTTACATTTTTTCTTTTACTCCCTTTTCCAAAAGTTGAATCCAAATGTGGTGTAATGGGAGATGAAGTGTGTCTACCCCATAGTTATCACCTTTCCATTCAAGCAGGTGCTGATTATCTACTCTTAATCTTGTTTCAGACAGCTGATACTCTATTATGAAATTGTCTCAGGAACATCTATGTAGTTTGTCAAGGCAGCCCTTTCTCCTCCCCTTTACTACTCCCACATCATGCTGATAAAGAGGAATTCTTCAAAGTCTGTGTATCAGCCTGGTTTCTGGCCACAACCTAACAGCAACCCCAGGAGATTTTCATGAAATGACTATTTACAGAACTGTCATCAAAGTTAAGAGAAATAACAAATGTTGTTGAGGCACCTACCACTAGCATGGCAGGAAGCCATTACCAACCTCGGTAAAACAGGTAGCAAGGGGGAAAGAAATGACATTAATAAAGTCTGGGTGGGTCTAAAACCATGATAAAAGAGAAAACTGAAAGGAACCATTGTCATTGCTGGATGCAGCCACTGCCAGAACTTTGCTGAAGCTAGAAGAGAGAAGGAAGTATTAAAATCTTGATTTTTTTCTGCCTACTTTCTACTGCTGCCTCTCATTGGCAGAACCCAACTGGAATCAAGAGGATAAGAGCTCTTTGGTGAAGCAGTTCAAAGTGACCAGCTTCCTGGCATGCAGAACAGTGTAGTATAGGTCAGAAAATGGATCTGTAAAGGGCCCAAGATGGGGGACAAATGGAGAATAATTAATACATGCCAAGGCTTTGGGCAGAAAGTAAGACATAAGCATATTAAAGGATAATTCCAACTCTACTGTTTAAAGGCTCAGAATTTTAAGCTGCAAAGAATTGAATTAATTTATTTTTCTGAGATATCAATATAAAGGTTTAATTTGAATTGGGATGCTTGTTTAAATACCATCACCCTAACTTAAAACCACATCTGTTAATTTATGAAAAGCATACATCTCCACATGTAGAAACAAAAGGAAAGGAAAACTAAAATCAATTGAACTCTCACCACTATGAAGTAAATATCATTAAGATTTTGATGAATGTCCTTATGCTATCATGCTGTTTTGAAACTGCTATGTGCCCCAGAAAAGCCATGTTCTTTAATTCTCATTCAATATTGCAGGGCAGAAATCTTTTGATTAGATTATCTCCACAGAGATACGGTGCACCCAGTTGTGGGTGTGACCTTTGGTTAGATTACTTCCATGGGGATGTGACCCGCCGAGTTATGGATATGGCTTTTTGATTAGATGGTGATGTGACTCCACCATTCAAGGTGTGTCTTGATTAGTTTACTTGAGTCCTTTAAAAAGGGAAACATTTTGGATAAACTTCAGATGCAGACACTTGGAGAACAGTTGCTTCCCAGCTGACAGAGACACAGATGTTTGGAGACGCCTGGAGTGCTGACAGAGAGAGCCAACATTGAGACCCAGACGTTTGAAAATGCAGAGTTCAGCAAACATCGCCATTTGCCTTTGCATGAGATGCTAAGTAAGCCAGAACCTGAAGAAGCCAAGGGAAACCAAGAGATGAAAACCAGCTCTGAGAGGCCAAGTGATAAACCTCCACAGGAAAAGATCCCGAAAGCATGAGAACAGCAGATGCCAGCCACATGCCTTCACAGCTGTCAGAGGTGGTACAGACGGCATCAGCCTTTGTTGAGTGAGGGTAACCTCTTATTGGTGCCTTAATTAGGACATTTTCATGGCTTTAGAACTGTAAACTTGTAACTTAATAAATTCACTTTATAGAAACCATTCCATTTCTGGTATATTGCATTCTAGCAGCTTTAGCAAACTAAAATAAATTTTTTCTTAATATTATTATCAATAACAATTTCATTTGAAATGTATCTGTAAATATTTTAAAATATTATCTTATAGACTGCTTTATTCACTAAATAATATGTTGCTTAACAATTTCCAACATAAATACATAATATTATACAATTTTGTGTTTAGTGACTCCAGACACCATTAAAATACAAAATATATTCCTGCCAAAAAGGGCAATATTTAATCTGGCCAAGAATAATTATGTTTCACTGACAGACTTGAAAGGAGAAATAATAGTTGAAGACTTCAATAGCCCACTTTAAATGATGGATAGAATGAATAGAAGATAAAAAAGATATAGAATAATTTTTAACACTATAAATCAACTAGAACAGACGTCTATAGAGCACCCTACCTTACAGCAGCAGAATACTCATTCTTTTCATGGAACAGTCTCCAGAATAGACCATATGCTAGGCCAAAAAACAACTCTCAACAATTTAAAAAGGTTGAAATCATAAAAAGTATAATCTCTGATCACAATGGAAAATAATCAGAAATCAAAAGCAGAATGAAAACTGGGAAATTCACAAGTTATGGAAGTTAAACAACACATTTTAGCAACCAGTAGGTCAAAAAAGAAATCACAAGAGGAATTATAAAACATTTTGAAATTAAGTAGAAAAATAGACTACAAAGCAAAACCTATGAGATGCAGTGAAATAAGTACTTAGAGGGAAATGTATAGCTGTGAATGCCTATATTAAGAAAGAAGGAAGACCTAAAATAAAGAACCTACAGTTCTAACTTGAGGAACTAGTAAAAGAAAAGCAAACAAAACCAAAATCAAGCAGAAGGAAGGACACAATAAAGATTAAAGCATGAATAAATGAAATAGAGAAGGAAAAATTAATAGAGAAAATCAACAAATGAAAAGTTTGTTCCTTGAAAAAATCAACAAAAAATTAACACACGTTAAGTAGATTGAGCAAGAAAAAAAGAAAGAACTCTGACATTTCTAAAATCCAGAATGAATGAAGAGGTATTACTACTGACCTTACACAAACAAAATGGATTATAAGGGGATGCTCAGAACAATTGTATGTTAACAAATTAGATATCCTAGATGAAATGAGAAAATTCCAAGGAAGGCACAAACTTCCAAAACTAATTCAAGAAGAAATTTAAAAATTGAATAAACCTATAAATAGAGGGATTGAATTAGTAATAATAATAAAGAAAAATCTGGTGCTGAATGGTTTTACTGGTGGATTTTGCAATTATTTTTGCATGGACAGGCACTGGGAATCGAACCCAGGTCTTCAGCATGGCAGGCGAAAACTCTGCCTTCTGAGCCACCATGGCCTGCCCCAAAAATATTTTTTAAAGAAGAATTAACATTGATCCTTCACAATTATTTCCAAAATAGAAGAGCAAGTGATGCTTCTCAATTCATTCTATAAAATCACTATTACACTTATACCAGAACAAGACAAGGAAATAATGTGAGAAGCAAACAAAGACCAATATTCCCTATGGATACAGATGCAAAGATCTTCAACAAGATACTAGCAAACCCAATCCAATAGTATATAAAAAAGGATTATATATGATGACCAAATAGGATTTATTCTAGGAGTGCAAATTTATTTCAGTGTCTACAATTCAGTTAATGCCAGAAAATGAATTGTGCCAGTTTGAAAGGATTTACATACCCTAGAAAAGTCATGTTTTAATCCTAATCAATCTTGTGGGAGCAAATGCTTCTTTTAAACCCTATTTAGTATTGTATGTTGGAAACTTGATTAGATTCTTTCCACAGGATGTTACTCACCCAACTGTGGGTATTAATTTTTGAATAGAGGGAAATGAATAGAGGGAAATGCAACTCCATCCATTCCACGTGGGTCTTGATTAGTTTATTCAAATTCTTTAAAAGAGGAAGCATTTTGGAGAGAGTCCTTTCTTTAGAAGAAGGAGAGAGCCATGAGGCCAAGCCTACCAGCCAGCAACCTTTAGAGGTGAAGAAGGAGAACGCCCCTAGGGGAGCTTCATGAAACAATAGGGCTGGAGAGGAAGCTAGTAGCTGTCCCCATGTTCGCCATGTGCCTTTCCAGTTGAGAAAGAAACTCTGAACTTCATCAGCCTTTCTTGAATGCAATATACCCATTTCTGGCATATTCCATTCTGGAAGCTTTAGCAAACTAAAACAAGGGATGAGGTAGGGGAATTCCTCTTTTCTTTTTTTTGAAAATGTAGTTCCAGTCTTACCAACATCATTTGTTGAAGAGAGTATTCTTTCCCAATTGAGTAGACTTTGCCCCATGTCAAAAATCACTTTGCCATAAATGTGAGGGTTGATTTCTGCTTCCCAAGAGCTCAAGAGTATAGTTTGTCAGGTTTCCAGTGGTCTATATGTCTGTCCCTGTGCCAGTATCATGCTGTTTGATTAATGTGGCATTGTAATAAATTTTAAGATCAGGAAGAGTCCTCCAAGTTCATTCTTCTTTTTCAAGATGGCTTTACCTTTTCAGAGTCCCTTATCCTTCCATATAAATGTGTCATTGACTTTTCCATTTCTGCAAAGATATTTGTGGGAATTTAGATTGGGATTGAATTAAATCTACAAATTGCTTTGGGTAGGATGGACATCTTAACGATATTTAGTCTTCTAATCCATGAACATAAAATATTCCTTCATTTGCTTTTGTTTTCCTTAATTTCCTTTAATAATATTTAGTTTTCTGTATACAGATTCTTTACATCCTTTGTTAGAGTTATTCCTAGATACTTCATTATTTTAGCTTTTATTATAAATGGATTTTTAAAATTTATTTTTCTGAGTGTTCATTGTTTATACATAAAAATGCTACTGATTTTTAGGTGTTGGTTTTGTACCCAGCCACTTTTCTCAATTCCTTTATTAGCTCGGGGAGCTTTGCTGCCGATTTTTCAGGATTTTCTGTATGTAGGATTATAACATCTGCAAACAGGGAAAGTTTTACTTCTTCCTTTATGACTTGGATGTGTTTTATTTCTTTCTTGCCTAATTGCTCTGTCAAGAACTTCCAGTACAATGTTTAATAGACAGTGGACATCCTTGTATTGTTCCTGATCCTAGACGGGAAGTTAGATGTCAGGTTTTCATATATGCCATTTATTGATTGAGGAAGTTTTCTTTTATTCTTAATGTATCAAGTTTTTTTTTTTTTTTATTCAAGAGAGGTGCTGTATATTCTCAAATGCCTTTTCCGGATTGATTGAGATGATCATGTGCTGTTTTTTTTTTCCTTCATTGTGCTAATGTGGAGTATTATATTAATCAATTTTCTTATGCTGAACCAACCTTGTGTACCATGGATAAATCCAACTTGATCATGTTGTGAAATTCTTTTAATATGCTGTTGGATTTGGTTTGCTAGTTTTGGTTGAGGATTTTTGCATCTATCTGCATAACAGATATGGGTCTCTAGTTGTCTTTTCTTGTGGTATCGTTATCTGTCTTGGTATGAGATTCATGTTGGGCTCAAAATGAATTTGAGGGTGTTCCCTCCTTTTTAATCTTTGGAAGAGTTTGAGAAGAATTGGAGATAAGTCTTCTTGGAGTGTTTGGTAATATTCCCCTGTGAATCTATTTCATGCTGGGCTTGCCTTTGTTGGGAGGTTTTTGATGACTGATTCAATATCTTCACTAGTAATTGGTTTGTTGAGATCATCAATTTCTTCTTGAGTCAATGCAGGTAGTTTTGTGTTTCTAAGAATTTGTCCGTTTCATGTAGGTTATCTAATTTATTGACATATGGTTGTTCATGGTATCCAGTTAGATTTTCTTTTATTTCAGCATGGTTGGTAGTAATGTCCCCATTTTCATTATTCGTTTCTCTCACATTTCTTCTTTGCCAGTCAAGCAAAAGATTTGTCAATTTTACTGATCTTTTCAAAGAACCAACTTTTGTTTTTTGTTGATTCTCTCTATTTTATTTTTTTTCACTATTTCATATACTTTCACCCTAATCTTTGTTATTTTCTTCCTTCTGCTTGCTTGGGATTTAGTCTGCTCTTCTTTTTGTAGTTCTTCCAGTTTTTAAGTTAGGTCTCTGACTTTAAGTCTTTGATTTTTAATGTAATTTATAGCATTATAAATGTATAGCTCTATAAATTTTGCTCTCAGCTCTGCCTTTGCTGCCTTCCATAAGTTTTGGTAAGTTGTGTTCTCATTTTATTTGGCTTCAGGATATTTCCTAATTGAGCTTGTGACTGCCTCTTTAACCCATTGCTTGTTTATGTTGTTTAATTTCCACAAATTATTGAGTTTCCATTTCTCCCTCTACTATTGATTTCTAGCTTCACGTGTTCGGAGAATATACATTGTATTGTTTCAATATTTTTTAATTTACTGAAACTTGTTTTGTGACCCAACATATGGTCTGTCCTGGAGAATGATCCACATGCATTAAAGAATAATTTTTGTATTTTGTTTTTGTTGGGTGAAGTATTCTAAATATGTTTGATAGGTCCAGGTGGTTTAGAGTATTATTCCACTCTCATATATTTACTTATTGATCTTATTACAAGTTCTATCCATTATTGAAAGTGGTTTATGAAAGTCTACCATTAATGTAGAACCGTTGATATCTCCCTTCAAATCTGTCAGTGTTTCCTTCATATATTTGGGGATCTGCTGTTAGGTGCATATATATTTATAATTGTTGCATCTTCTTTTGGAATTGTCCCCTTTATCGGTACATAATGACCATCTTTGTCCCTCATAACTGTTTTCAATCTAAAGTCTATTTTATTTGATATTAGTATAGCTGCCCCAGCTGTCTTTTGTTACTATGTGCATGGTATGTATTTTTTCCATCCTTTGAATTTCAACCAATTTCAATGGTATCTTTGAATTTAAGCTGAGTGTCTTATAGACAGCATATATTTGTGTCAGGATTTTTAAATCCATTCTGCAAATATCTGCCTTTTGACTGACAAGTTTAATTCATTTAAATTTCGGGGGGTGGAGGTCAGGTTAGCAGAGCCAACTGACACTTTTTTTTGGAAAAGACAAAACTGGCTTCTAGAAGGGCACATGGGCAAGGAGGCATACCCTAGGTCTCCTGTTCCCGATGACTCTCTGCACAGCTCCTTGTTCCCAGGCTCTTGGGCAGGTGGATGGCCTGGGAGAGGCCTCAGTGGTAGTTCAGTTCAGCAGGACATCAGATGACTCAAACACCAGCTTCTCATCATGGGCCTCAATCTTCTTCACAACCATGGCCTTGGCAGAATTGGTGCAGCTGAAGGAACTGGAGCCCCCACCAAAGCTGAAACTGGACTGGAAGGAGTTCAGACCATAGTTGTTGCTGGCACCTGTGAGGCCCCCAAAGGTGGTGTTCAATGGACCAGAGTAGCCACTAAAGGTCTCCGTATGAATATTCATGTTCTGCATCCAAGACTCCACCTGGCTCTCCTTGCCCTCCAGCAGCTTGTGGTAAGTGGTGACCTCAATGTCCAGGGCCAGCTTGATGTTCATCAGCTCCTGGTATTCATGCAGCTGTTGTGCCATGTCCTGCTTGGTCTGGTGTAAGAGTCTTCCAGCTGGGCCAGCTTGGCATTGTTGTCCTTGATGGCCAGCTCCCCATGCTGCTTGGCATCAACAATGGTGGCATCCAGGGAAGCCCTTTGTCCCTTTAGGCCCTCAATCTCAGCCTAGAGCTGGCTGATGCTCTGGTTTATCTTGGAGAGCTCCATCTTCATGTGGCAGAGATCATCCCCATGCTTCCTGACCAGCGTCTGCAGCAACTCATACTTGATCTGGTACATACTCTCGGCCTTGGCCCCACTGTGGTTTGCAATATCCTCATACTGGACTTTGACCTCATCAATGATGCTGTCCAGATGCAGGGTTTGGCTGTTGTCTGTGGAGAGGACCATGGACGTGTCCAAGATCTGGGCCTGCAGCTCACAGATCTTCTCTTCATACAGCTGCCTGAGGAAGTTAATCTTGTCAGTCAGCCCTTCCAGGTGGGACTCCAGTTCTACTTTGTTCAAGATGAAGGATGTAAGCTTCATCCACATCCTTTCTGATGAGGACAAATTCATTCTCCGTCTCTGATCACTTGTTGATCTCATCTTCATACTAATTCTTGAAGTCCTCCACCAGCCCTTGCATGTTGTTAAGGGCTGCTTTCAGCTTCAGCGTCTCCTGGCCCAGCATCTCCAGCTGCCTCCAAAGGTTGTTGATGTAGCTCTCAAACATGTTGTCCTTGTTGCTCCAAGCCATGTTCTACTGCTGTAGGAGGTTCTACTTGGTCTTCAGCACCTTATTCTGCTGTTCTAGGAACTATGTCTTGTCAAAAAAGGAAACAAATTTGTTGTTAAGGGTCTTGATCTGTCCCTTCTCCTGCATCTGCACAGCCTGGTTGTTGTGGTCCACTTCCAGCTTAAGGGGGCTCAGCAGGGTCGTGGCCCCGACTAGACTCATGCTGCTGCACAGCTGCCCCAGAAGCTGCTGCTACCATTGCCCACCCAGGAGTAAGCTGAGGAGCTGATGTGGGTGCTGGGATCACTCATGTACAAGTGGCGCTGTAGATCTGGGGGCCAGAGGTGGACACATTGGAGGATATCCGAGTGACCCTGATGAATACAGTGGAAGCTGAATAAGTGGACCAAACCAAAGATTGGAGGAGATGAGAACTGCTGCTTCGTGGTTTCCCATTTACATTTAAAGCCGCTATTGATAATAACAGGACTTTCTTATTCCGTTTTTCTATTTAGAGTTTGAAGTCTCATACTATTTTTGTCCCTCACTTCCATTATGCCTTTTTTAATACTGGTTTGATTTTTTCAGTGTGTGTCCCTTATTGAGTGCCTTCTCATTTCCATCTGGATATATTTTTCATCTATTTTCCTTGTTACCATGGGGTTAAAAGGTAACATCCTAAATATATGACAATCATGTTTATTTTAATGTTCACTTCAATTACACACACACATACTTTTCCTATCCCCTTTTATCCCCCACCTTCGTTTTTGTACTTATTACCACTTATATTTTTGGACATTTTATGTCTAAAACCATAGAGTTATTATTATTTTTATGGATTTACATTTTAGCACTTGTAGGAAGGAAGAAGTGGAGTTACAAACCTCACAATACATTTCAATAATGCAGGCATTTATAATGATATGGATGGCTACCTTTACTGCATTTCTTTAGTTCTTTATGCCATTTTGAACCACTGTCTAGTGTCCTTTCCTTTCAGTCTGAAGAACTGTCTTTAGCATTGCTTCTAGAGCAAATCTAGTGATAAACTCCCTCAGCTTTTGTTTATCAGAGAATGTCTTAATTTGTCCCTCATTTTGAAAGAAAGCTTTGCCATATATTAAATTCTTGTCACACAGTCATTTTCTTTAATCTCTTTAAGTATTTCAACCCACTGCCTTCTTGCCTCCATGGTTTCTGATGAGAAATTCGTACTCAATCTAATTGTGTATTCATTGTAATCACATGTTGCTTTTCTCTTGCAATTTTCAGAACTCTCTCCTTGTCCTATGCATTCCATACTGTGTTCAATAGATGACAGTGTGTATTTTTCTTCATGTTTATTCTATTTGGTGTTCTCTGGGTTTCTCGAATGGGTACTTTCAAATCTTTTGCTAACTTTGGGAAGTTCCTTGCCATTATTTATTTGACTATTCCTTCTGCCCCTTTTTTGGGGGCTCCCATAATTTATATATTGGTATACTTGATGGTGTCCCAGAAGTGTTGTAGGCCAGGCTTTCTGGCCTGGTTCATTTCAAATGTCTTGTCATCAAGTTCACTTATTCTTTCTTTTGCTTGATCTAATCTATCCTTGAAACTTTTGGGAGGACTTTTTTCATTTCAATTATTGTGGCCTTCAACTCTAGTAGTTCTGTTTGATTCCTTTCTAAAGTTCACATCTCTTTACTAAGATTCTCATATTGCTCATTCATTGGTTCTTCATACTATTTAGTTCTTTCTTTGTATTTTCTTTCATCTCCTTGATAATTTATTTTTTTTAACATGGGCAGGTACCAGGAATCAAACCTGGGTCTCGGACATGGCAGGTGAGAACTCTGCCAGTAAGCGACCATGGCCCACCCTCCTTGAGCAATTTTTTCTTCTATAAAAATATGGAATGCTTCATGAATTTGCATGTCATCCTTGCACAGGGGCCATGCTAATATTCTCTGTATCATTACAATTTTAGTATATGTGCTGCCAAAGTGAACACTCCTTGAGCATTTTTAAGATCATTTTTTAAAGGTTTTGTTCAGTGTGTTCACATTCTTATCTTCTTTGTTTTCTGAATTTTTATCCTCTTCCTTTGAATGGGCCATCATTTCCTGTTTCTTTGTTTGTCTTGTACTCTCTTGTTACACATTGTATATCTTAATATTAAAAAATTTTAACTCTGGGATTTATTCTCTAAGATATCTGGTTTTTTATTATATAACCCAGCTGGCATAAGACAGAGGTTTTCTTGAGCTTCAGGCCTCCTATCAGGGAGGTCTGCCTGAGGCCAGTGAAGTGTGCAAGGTTATCTCTGTATTCCTGGACCCAGGTCTTAACTGGATTTTTGCTTGGTAGTTGTTTTGGAGTTCCGCTGTGTACAGGAATTTGTTTATGCCCTCTGTTTCCCAGGAGACAGATCTACCTCATTCAAGTTTTTAAATCTGTCATGTCTTTGCCCTAAACTGTCCACCTCTGTAGAGTCTTACCCTCTTTTCATTGTTTCAAGCTCCTTTTGTCTGTGGGGTAAATTCTAGGAAAAGGGGCACTCCAGAGAGAACTTTCCCAAGTCAATGTTTCCCAGCTGACACAGGGTCAGGAAACCACAAAGTAGGTACAGAATGGCCTCAAAGTGCCCTGGGGATGTGATTGGGAAGGGTGCCAGCTGCATCTCTGATGGCTACCCAAAGTTGAGCTTTACTGGCCTGTCCAGTAGCCCTTCTGCTAAGTGTCTCTGTGGCCCTTAAAAATTGTAGGATCCTTAAGTCTCCATGGCTGCTATTCTGCCAGAGGCAGATTGTAACAATGGCTGCCCTCAGAGTTGGGTTCCCAATCCGAAGTTGTGATTAGGCCTCTTGCCTTTCTCACCTCTGTCTTTGCTCAAGTGCCTGCTTTTCTCCTCATATGTGTGCTCAATAAATTTTCTATCTGCTTAAAGAAGATGTGATCAGTGATCAGCCATGCTGACCCTGATCTTGAGGAAGAGAATTTTTATGTCCTTTTCTGTCACCAACAAGCTAGCCAAGGACCTGAACTCCATGGTGGCCTGCCAGTCAAGTGGGGGATATGCCTTTGTAACTGTCACGTGGAAAGACCAATTTATTTTTCTTTACTATAATTTATAAGCCTCTATGTTCCACTCTTCCCTGGATGCTATCCAGAGTTCTTCTGGCCTCTGGAGTTTCAAAAATAGTTATTTCAGGCAGTGTTTGCCTGTTTAATATTTGTTTTGTGGAAAGATTGAACCTGGAACTACCTGTTCTGCCATCTTCGCACAACCCGTAATAAATAGAATATGAAGCTGATTCTGTTTTCTTTTTCTACAGTAAACATATGTGTGTGTGTTTATGCAGAATGTATTCCATCCAATCCCCAATAGATAACCATATTTTATAATTTTATTGTTTATCCTTTCACTTTTTCATATAAAACAGAAATATATACATATATACTTATATTTCTTTTATAAATGGTAAATATTCCATTTAATTTAATCTATTTCTTTTTCTTTAAATTAATATATCCTAGAGACCACTCCACAGGAGCATAAGAGAGGTGTATCCTTTTTCTTTTCAGTTGTATTCATTACATTGTTTGGATGTGTCATTTTTTAGTCAAGTGATCCCATATTAATGAACATTTTGTTTCCAAAAACCCATTTTAATTTATCCTGATATACAGTGTAACGTGCAGAATAAATACAATCTTGTCCTTTTATGCAATTATCTCAAAATATTTATTAAAAGAGAGACATTTTCCTTATTGCTGAGATGCTCTCTTTATTGTATATTAAATTTCCATATGTAGTTTAGTCTATTTCTTTGTTTTCTATTTTTTTCATTTATCTCTCCGTCTATTCATGCACTATCACCACATTTTTAACTGTTATTCCTTTTCATGGTGTACTTGGCTTTAATTGCTAACATTTACTTTTGAATTAAATTTTTAATCAAAATATCCAGTTCCTATAAAAGCATTGGATCAGTATTAACAGTATAAATTTAACTTAGGGAGAACTGATGTATTTATGATGTAAACTTGTCTTTCTAAGTATGGCATGTCCTTCCACTTGTTTGACTCTACTTTTATGTTTTCAGGAGTGTTTTGTAGTTTTAATCACGTAAGTTTTTGACATTTCTTTTAATATCCAATCTATGGCTTTTCTACATATCATTAAATTGGACTTCTCCATTGTATGTTCTAACCGACTTTTGTTTTTATATATGCAAGCTATTAATTTTTGTATGTGATTATATAATTTGCATTGCTAAATCCCTGGTCATTTGTATTGAATTTTTCACTAATTATTTTGCATTTTTTTGGTATGTAATAATGTTTTCCAAAATAGAAATTGTTTACCTTTTCCTTTTCAATTCTGATTCCTCTAATAACCAAATACAATTGTGGAATTTAGAAGTGAACCTTGCACACTTTTTGCCTCCTCATTTGATGATTCAGATCTTTCCTTATATTTGCGAAGAAAAAATCTGAATGTCTTTCTGCTTGCAAGCTTTGTTTTAAATAACTTAAATTTGTTAAAAGTTTTATGAGCTGAAGTTTTTTTTGTTTAAGCTTTAATTGAATAATTCATTTCCCAAATAATTTGATTATAATGAAAAATAATTGGAGGACTCATTTACAAACTAATTCAACATACTTACAGGATATAGAAGTTAAATATAACTCAAATATGATTAATCATGGCAATAAACAGAAAAAACAGAGATTTTTTTGTTTTAAACTTCAGTTTTGTATAAACATGTAAAAATTCTGAATACTATAACTTCTGGTTTGATAGAATACCACAGATGGATTTAATATAATTATGAATCTTCTTTTTACAGATCAAGAGATTTCCTCTAACCTTCCTGGTACTTTTATCTCAAACTTCTGAAAATTATTGTACTGTTTTAGAAACTCCTAATAATTTGTATTTATACATTGAGTCTGACTTTATTATATGACAATTTCAAGTATAACCAATTTTAAGTTATTACTCCTCTATAGTTTCTTAATTTATTATAAATATTTTTATCATGGATTTGTGTCTCACCAAAATTGATATCCATGTTATGCCTTCATAAATGAGTAATTTTGTTTAATGTTTAAGATTTTATTCAAATTTATAATAGCATTTGCATTAATGTCAGATATTTCACTATTGACAGAATAAACTGCCAAAAGTTTTAATTAGACAGTAAGACCAATACATTATTGGAATTGATAGAGTTTAATTTCTCTCTGCAATCATGACCTGATGACATTGAAATAAAACTATCATCATTTAATCCTTTGTGAATTTCTTCCTCTGCTCATGGAGGCAATGCATGTTCAAAAATCTATGTTCATTTATCCATGTTCAAAGGAAATCTTGAAGATGAGCATAAGCAAATATACTTTAGAAGAACAAACATTTGAGCTAAATGAAAAATCCGGCTCCAAGAGTTACATGAAAATGAACGTTCTGTGACCGAGAGTGTTCAATTTAAAAGTAAAAGACACATTACTTTAAAAATAACTATTAATTTTGGCTTAGATAACGAAACTTCTTCAGCAGATCTGTGTCTTGTGTTTTTCATGTAGTCAGTGATATCGCTGAAACAACAATATTTCACAGTGTCTACAGGCATATGGTGCAAGTTACAGGTACATCACCAATTTTCCTAAGAAACAGAAATCGGACACTTGCTTTTCCATTAACCATGACCTTTTTTTTTTTTTTTTTTTTTTTTTTTTTTTTACATGGGCAGGCACCGGGAATCGAACCTGGATCCTCTGGCATGGCAGGCGAGCATTCTTGCCTGCTGAGCCACCATGGCCCACCCACCTTTCTTTTTTACCTCACTGTCAATGAAGGAATTTATTGAAAAATAAAAAGCATTACCAAATGTGTTGGCTTGGAGTTGTATTTCCCCTAGAATAAATATATTCTTAAATTTAATCCATTCCTGTGCATGTGAAACCATTAGGTAAGTAGGTCCTTTTTATGAAGTTACTTCAGTCAAAGTGTGGCCAACCTCAGTCAGGATGTTCCTTACTCTTATTACCAGAGTCTTTTATAAGCAGAATGAAATTCAGACAAAGAGAGAAAGCCATGAGAAGCAAGAAGCTCAAAATCAACAGAAACTGGAGGAGATGGGAGAGATCCCAAAATGCTACCATGTGCCTTGCTAGGTGACAAGCCAAGGACCAAGGATCTCCAGCAGCCAGACCCAGAACGCCAGAGGCTTCAGGGAGAAGCATCACTTTGAGGATGACTTGAGTTGAACTTCTATTTTAGCCTCAAAACCATGAGCAAATAAATTTCCATAGTTTAACACAACCCATGCCATGGTATTTGCTTGAGTAGTCTGGGAAACTATAATGCCAAATAAAATAAACAACTAGTTGTAGACTTTACAATTAATAGCAAAATCACTATAAAAAGAGAATTCAGACAATTATTTTTGCACTTCATGCCAGGACTTCTCAGCCTTTATATTTCACACATATTTTATGTCCGTTTAACACATAATTTTCATAGGAAAGGGATAAAAGTAAGGACATTGTGAGAGGAAATCTATTGGTCTATAGGAAATGAGGAACTTTTAAGGGGAAAATATATTCATTCTATTTATAGCATAAATTCTCCACCTGCAGGTAAGATAAACTGAATTCCCTTTTCCCAGTCCATTCCTTTCTTCTTCCATTCCCCAGCTGATTTGTAGAGTTAGGCCTTTCTCAGACTACAACTCTTCCATGACACAACCAGGCACACCACTGGCTAGCAGCTTCAAATATTTCTCTCACCTACAGCGAGACAAGATAGCACATTAACTCCCCAGCAGCTCTTTTTTTGGATGCATTTCATTTCATCAACAAGCATCCTGCATTCGTCCTTCAAAGAGAATTATATTTTTCCTGAAAAGGGTCATCAAAAGAGAGACCTTAGAGATAGTCAATGGTTGTGTTTTAGATTTAACTATCTGTTAAAATGAGAACTCTTCATTGGCATCTTACACCCTGAAAAAGACACCATGACAGAAATTAGAAGCACAAAATAGAGGTATTCCTTGCTCAAAGGTGGCTTAATTTAATGTATCAATTAATGGTAATATTTTCTTCAAATATGAAAAGTACAGGATAAATGTTAAACCAAAAAGTCATAGTGATAGGCATCAGTTGAGATGGACTTGGAAAAGGGAATTCAGTTCATTTTACCTGCAGGTGGAGAATTCATACTACAAATAGAATAATAATTTTCCCCTTAATAGTTCCTCATTTCCTATAGACCAATAGATTTCCTCTCACAATGTCCTTACTTTTATCCCTTTCCTATGAAAATTGTGGCACTGTTTCTGGATATACACTAATAATTTGCATTTGTACATTGACACTGAAATTATTGTGCAAAAAGTCAGGGCTTTAATTAAGCTGATTATTTCAAAGCTACTGAACACTGAAGTGACAAGTGTGCCAGTTTGAAAGGATTTACATACCCTAGAAAAGTCGTGTTTTAATCCTAATCAATCTTGTGGGAGCAACCATTTCTTCTGACCTCTATTCGGTACTATAGGTTGAAAACTTGACTACATCATCTTCATGGAGATGTGACTCAATCAATTGAAGGTGTTAAACTTGATTAGATGGACACATGCCTCCACCCATTCTATGTGGGTCTTGATTAGTATACTGGAATCCTGTAAAAGAGGAGACATTTTGGAGAGAGTTCCTTTGAGAATGAAAAGAGAGCCACAGAACCACAACAGAATGACGAGAGAACCAGAGTCCACCAGCCAATCACCTTTGGAGATGAAGAAGAAGGCCACTGGGGAACTTCACGAAGCAAGAGTCCTGGAGAGGAAGCTAGTAGACATCACCCTGTTCACCACATGCCTTTCCAGTGGAGAGAGAAACCCGGAACTTCATCAGCCTTCTTGAACCAAGGTATCTTTCCCTGAATGCCTTAGATACAATATTTCTATAGACTTGTTTTTGGACATTTCCATGGCAACTTAATAAATTCCCCTTTTTAAAAACCATTCCAGTTCTGGTATATCACATTCTGGAAGCTAGCAAACTAGAACAGAATTTGGTACCGGAGAAGTGATGTGCTGCTGTGGTTTGCAAATATCAAACATGTTGGAACGGCTGTTTAAATGGATAAGGGGGATATTTTAGAAGACATGTGAGGAGCTAGATAGAGAAGGCTTAGAAATGTTGGTAGAAATGTGGACTCTAAAGGTAACTCTGATGAGGCTCTAGATAGAAATGAGGTGCGTGTTATTGCAAACTGGAAGGAAGGCAATCTTTGTTTTAAATGACAAATAATCTGGCAAAATTGACTAGTGGCTTTGGCTGGAAGGCAGATTTTAAAAGCCATGAACTTAGATATTTAGCAGAAGAAATTTCCAAATTACATGTGGAAAGTGCAGCCTAGTTTCTCCTCACAGCTTATAGTGAAATGCAACAGGAAAGAGATAAGCTGAAAACTGAACTCTTGTGTACAAAGAAACCAGAAATTAATGTTCTGAAAAAGTCTGGGCTTCCAAGAAGGGAAATCCCAGAGAATAGTGCTCCACATGTGGATTTAGCCAAATGTGGAACAAGCCAGCCATTTTGGTAGAAGCCAGAATTGGAGATGGAGTTATTGAAGAAGGATTTATAGAAACTCTTGCTGTCTTATGAGCACAATCTTTCCTTACTACATAGAAAGCCAACAACAGTGCTGTGGGACCTGTGCAGGCAAAGTTTCTGCCAGTCTGGACTGGGGGGCTCAGAAAAGGGACAATGTAAAGGTAAAATAATTTCAGAGGCAGAACCATGGAGGCTGAAGTCTGAAGTCAAGAAGTCTTTGGGTAAGAGAGCAGACCCACCCCAGCATGTGGTGAGGGTGAGTTTGTCCCAAAGGCAGAGGATGGACTTTCCACCTCATTGCAGTGGAAGAGTGGTATCACCTCAGACCTTGGAGAAGGTGCAGCACACTCCTTGGGGATTGGGGAGAGCCTGGCTGTCACCACATGTAGGGGTTAAGCAAGTGCTCTGGAGATGGTTGAGAGCTTGGGTGCAGCCCTGATGCTTGGAGAGGATGGAGCCAAGAAAAAGATGGTCTCCCCAGTGTCCCTCTAGCTTGCATTCAGAGAGAGGCAAGTATTTGCATAGGCCCTTGGAAAGTGTGGGGCTGCCACTTTCTAAAGCCTTGAAGATAAATGACTCTCAGTCTTTGAGAGTTTGGAGTTTGCCCTGCAGGTTTTCAAAACTACTTGGGTCCTATGACTCCTATGTTCCTTCCAATTCCTCCCTATGGAAATGGGTATATGTACCTTATGACAGTCCTTCTTTTGTATGTTGGAAGCAAATAACTTGTCTGAAATTTACAGATCCAGAGCCAGAGGAAAGTTTTGTCTTAGAACAGACCATGCCTGTAACTAACTTTGGTGAGAATTTGTACTGGTTTTAACATTGTATTGCATCTGTATTGCTGCTGAAATGGTTTAAGGTTCTCTGACATTGTTATGGATTGAATGCATTTTTGTATATGGGAAAACATGTCTTCTTTAGGGTTCAGGGTGAAATGTACCAGTTTGAAAGGATTTATGTACCCTAGAAAAGCCATGTTTTAATCTTGATCAATCTTGTGGAAGCAACCATTTCTTCTAACCCCCTTTCAGTACTACAGGTTGGAAACTTGACTAGGTTATCTCCATGGAGATGCGACTCAATCAATTGAAGTATTAAATTTGATTAGATGGAGACATGTCTCCATCCATTTTACATGGGTCTTGATTAGTTTACTGGAATCCTATAAAAGAATAGACATTTGGGAGAGAGTGCCTTTGATAATGAGGAGAGAACAGCAGAACCATGACGGAATGACAAGAAAACTACAGAGTCCACTAGCCAGCCATCTTTGGAGATGAAGAAGAAGGCCACTGGGGAGCTTCATGAAGCAAGAGGCCTAGAGAGGAAGCTAGTAGACATCACGCTGTTTGCCATGTGCCCTTCCAGCTGAGAGAGAAACCCTGAACTTCATCAGCCTTCTTGACCCAAGGTATTTCTCCCTGGATGCCTTAGATCAGACATTTCTATAGGCTTGGTTTGGGAAATTTCCATGACCTTAGAGCTGTAAACTAGCAACTTATTAAATTCTCCTTTTTAAAAGCCATTCCACTTCTGGTATATCAGATTCTGGTAGCTAGCAAACTAGAACGGCAAATAACAAAGATAGCTGTGGTCCAAAAGCACCTGTCTATTGAAATTACTCACCTACATTTTTTAGTTAATAAGCTAATATGTAGGGGGCAGTACCTGGCTTTAAAACAAGAATCCCTTTCTTCTGGGGTCTTTAAAATATGTCAAAACAAAACATAGACCCTGGAAATTAGAACTGAATACTAATTCTATCATTCATAGAATTGACAGTCCTTTGAAATTAAAAAATGAGAACAATTAAAGCAGCCAAGAAATGCACACATCAGCTGGTAAAACATGGCTTTTGGAACAAAAGTGAGGTTGATACAATTTTACTTCCCCTAGTTTTTTTCTTAATAGTCTTCCTTGACCTAAAATCCCTAACTTAAGACTTCCTACTAATATATTGCAACATTTAAAAATAAATACCTGAAGCACCTCAAAGTTGCCTACTCTGTATAAGGCTATTTTTACAGAAATAACTTAGAAAGGAAAAGCAGACTTTCTGGAATAAGATGTGCGAGTTCTGTTATTTTCTGGATGTGTTTATTCTCTCGAACAACAAAGACATGCTTTTGAAAATGGAACAAAACAATGTATTAGACACACTTTTCATCAGTTACACCACTGGAGACTACCAAATGATTCTTTTCCATCTTCTTCTCTTTACAAAACAGTGTATTGCAGAGAAGTTGTACCAAAAGCTTGTGGCTCTTTCTTTTCCTACAAGTTTCTTATAACCCAAAGAAATATTTTGTTAGAATTATTTTTTTCTTATTTCCAACCTTTGTTGGACTAATAAACTACCTCAATCTCAATTTGGCTTCCCCTTATTCTACCATCATTCACATAATCAATGTCTACATAAAAATACCCACACCCCAAAAATATAAAATTATGTGATGAGATTGGACTTAAGGGCTTCCAAACCTGAACTGGTTTACCTATGTTGTGGTTCTAAAAAAAAGTGATGCCCTACTCAGAAATGGATTCCATGCTTTTTAATCTGACTAGACACCCAGGTTATCCACAAAAGCTTATCCCAAATTTCAGTCCCAATAATCTTGCCAACATATGAAATAATGCATTTTGGGAAAACATCGTTGGAGTTCCAAATTGGGAAGCCAGGCAAATATTTTCCTCACTTAAAATAGGTAGTAGCTTACACGTGGTTGAAGAATAAGAAGATATAGAACCTTCCTAATCAGTGGTAGGGTATCAGAGCACCAGAATGAGCACCACCTGGGAACTTTTTAGAAATATGGGATCCCAGTTCTCACTTCATGTAATTAAAGCACCAGAGAAGACACAGAGGTTGAAACTAATCAAAGATGGTCATGTAACTCTACTAAGTAAAATAAATGGGATGGCTAATGACATAAAGGAGATCAAAAATACACTAGAAGAGCATAAAGAGGAATTTGAAAGAATAAGTACAAAAATAGCAGATATCACAAAGACTAAAGTTTCTGTAGACCAAGTAAAAAACATACTAGAGACACACAACAGCAGATTTGAAGAAGCAGAAAGAATAAGCAAACTAGAGGATAGGACAACTGATTTTGAACACTCAAAACAGCATGTCAAAAAAGATGGAAAAAATTTGAATTGGATCTCAGGGAAATGATGGGCAAAACAAAGCACACAAATGTAAGAATCATTGGTGTGCCAGGAGAAGAGAGGAGCAAATGGCTAGGAAGATTAGTTGAGGATATAATGGAGTAAAACTTCTCAACCCTTATAAAGGACAAAAATATACAAGTCAAGAAGCTCAATGAACTCCAAATAGAATAAATCCAAATAGACTTCCCCAAGACACATACTAATCAGTCTGTTAAATGTTGAAGAGAAGCAGAAAATCCTGAAAGCAGCAAGAGAAAAACACTCGACTACATACAAAAGAAACCATATAAGACTGAGTTCAGAATACTCAACTGGCACCATGGAGGTGAGAAGGCAATGGTATGACATATTTAAGATTCTGAAACAGAAAAGACTTCCAAACAAGAATTCTGTACCCAGCTAAACTGTCCTTCCAAACTTAGGGAGAGATTAAATTTTCACAGACAAACAAATCCTCAAAGAATTTGTCCACAAGAGACTGGCCCTACATGAAATACAAAAAGGAGTCTGTCAGTTGAAAAAAACGTGACAGGAGAGGGAGGTTTGGAGGACGGCACAAAATTGAAGAGTAGCAGTAAAGGTAACTTAAAGGATAAAATGAGAAAGAGGGAAAAGAATATATAGATCTGACAAATAATACCAAAAATAATGCCAAAACCGGGTAAAGATGGTATAAGAGAAAAAAACTGCAGGCTAATCTGCTTAATGAACTTCGATACAAAAATTCTCAACAAAATATTAGCAAATTGAATCCAACAACACATTAAAAGAATTATATACACAATGAACAAGCCGGGTTTATACCAGAAATGCAAGGATGGTTCAACACAAGAAAATCAATTAATGTAATACAGCACATTAACAAAGTGAAATGGAAAAATCACATCATTATTGATACTGAAAGAACATTCAACAAAATTCAACATCCCTTTTTGATAAACACACTTCAAAAGGTAGGAATTAAAAATAAATTCCTCAATATATACCATTGAGGTATATATACCAAAAAGGGTATATATACAAAATCAATAGCCAGCATCATACTCAATGGAAAGAGACTGAAAGCTTTCCCCCTAAGATCAGGAAAGAGACAAAGATGCTACTGTCACCACTTTCATTCAACATTGTGCTAGAAGTTCTAACTAGAGCAATCAGGAAGGACAAAGAAATAAAAGGCATCCAAATTGGAAAGAAAGAGCTAAAATTTTCATTATTTACAGATGACATGATACTATACTTGGAAAATCTTGTGAAATATACAGTAATAAGCAAATTCTGCAAGGTTGGCAGGATATAAAATCAATGTACGAAAATCAATAACGTTTCTATACCCAAGAAATGACGTAACTGAGACATCAGTTAAGGAAAAAATTTCCATTCAAATAGCAACTAAAAAATCAAGTAGTCTGTATCTCTTCAGCTCCAATTACCCATTATCTTACCCTGTTTCTACCTCCTACTGGACTCTGTTACCAATGACATATTCCAAGTTTATTCTCAAATGTCCGTTCACATCAGTGCATATGTAGAATGGTATGATTTCTAAATGTTGGGTTAATTTCTTTTTTTTCCCGTTAATTAATAAAAAAAAATCAAGTAGTTAGGAATGAACTTAACTAGGGATGTAAAGGACTTTTACAAAGGAAACTGTATAGTTGCTAAAAGAAATCAGAGAAGATCTAAATAGGTGGAAAGACATTCCCTGTTCATGGATAGGAATGTTAAATATAGTTAGGATGTCAATTCTACCCAAATTGATGTACAGATTCAACACAGTACCAATCAAAATTCCAAAAACCTACTTTGAAGACTTGGAAAAACCAGTTACCAAATTAATCTGGAAGGGAAAGAGATCCTGAATAACCAAAAGCATCCTACAAAAAGAAGAATGTAGTGATAGAATTAACACTTTCTCACTTTAAAATTTATTATAAAGCCACAGAGGTCAAAACGGCATGGTACTGGCACAAACATATAAGAACTGACCAATGGAATTGAATTGAGGGTGCAGAAATAGACCACCAAATCTATGGCCAACTGATTTTTGACAAGGCCCCCAAATCCACTGAATTGGGACAAAATGGTCTTTTCTATAAATGGACTTGGGAGAACTGGATATCAATAGCTAAAAAATGAAAGCGGACCCTTACCTTACACTCTATCCAAAAATTAACTCAAAGTGGATCAAATACTTAAACATAAGAACTAGCACAATAAAATTTCTAGAAGAATATTTAGAGAAATATCTTCAAGACCTAGTAATAGGAGGTAGCTTCCTAAACTTTACACCCAAAGCACAATCAACCAAAGAAAAAATAGATAAATGGTAACTCCTCAAAATAAAATGTTTCTGAACCTCAAAAGACTTTTTTCAAGAAGGTGAAGAAGCAGCCAACTCAATGGGAGAAAACATTTAGAAATCACATACCAGACAAAGGTTTGATATCCTATATACATAAAGAAATGATATAACTTATTAATAAAAGAACAAACGACCCAATTATAAAATGGGCTAAAGAGAGGAATAGGCATCTTTCTAAAGAGCAAATACAGATGGTTCAAAAATGCATAAGAGATGCTCATTTTCATTAGCTATAAGGAAAATGCAAATCTAGACTACAATGAGATACTATCTCACGCCTATAAGAATGGCTGCTATTAAAAAATATGGAACTATAAATGTTGGAGAGGATATGGTGAAATTGGGACACTTATGCACTGCTGGTGGGAATGTATAATTGTCTAGCTGCTATGGAAGACAATTTGGCAGTTCCTTAGGAAACTAAATATTCAGTTGTCCAATGACCAAGCAATAGCACTACTTGGTATATAACCAGTAGAGTTGAAGCAATGATACAAACAGACATTTGCATACCAATGTTCATAGCAACATTATTCTCAATTGCCAAAAGATGGAAACAATCCAAATTCCCATCAACAGGTGAGTGAATTAACAAAATGTGGTATATACATACAATGGAATATTATGCAGCATTAAGATGAAATAACATCCTGAAGCACATGACACAATGGATGAGCCTTGAGGACATAACGCTGAGTGAAATAAGCCAGACACAAAAGGATAGATACCATATGATTTCACTTTTATGGCCATGGGAAAGAAAAAATCAGAGGCTTATAATACAGGGTGCAGGGGACATAGAGACACATAGAAGCTAGAGACTGGTGAATGGTTAGCTAATCAGGTTGAACTCAAATGTAAGAGAATAGATAGAAGTGAAGGTGGTTCTCTAGTGGGCATATAAGTAATATTACAATACTGAAGGTCAACATGATTGAAAGGGGTTGTATAGACCTATGTTCCCCACTGATTAACACTAGAAATATAAATTATTTCTTGCAAGAACTACTTCAAAGATATGATTCATGTACAAAGAGTGTTTATATCTAGGGTACAGGGGGAAAACTGTTATTGCATGCTATGGGCTATGTTCAAAAGGAAAACATCAGCACTACCACAGCAACAGCAGAGGTAAAAAATGGAGGAAGGGCAAGAGTTAAAGGGAGGTTTAGATTTCCTATTTGATGAGTGTGTGTTCATTGGTTTTCTTTCTCTTGGGAATAATGAAATTATCTAAAATTGAGAGTGGTTATGGACTGTGGACTTTGGGCACTATACATGGTGCCTAATGAATGCAGGTGGCTGAAGGATGCACTGACTGAGAAGTAGATTGGTGAATGATGCTGTATACATATGATTGAATATTATGCTACTATAAAAAAGAATGAAGTTGTGAGGCATGCAATGATGTGAATGAACCTGTAGACATTTGGTGAGCCAAAATAAGCCAGAAACAAAAGAACAATTATTGTATGGTCTCCTTTAGAAACTGTATATAAGAAAACAGGATCCTATATTGTAAGCTCTCATAGCAGACACATTTAGTCCAGAGTGGTAATTATTATTTCTGGATTTTGAGAGGCTGTTTTATATATGTATAACCTGGCATTTACAGATACGAATGAAGCTAATCACGTCGGGATTAAAGTAATTCAGAACACAGGGGTAAGGACGGCATTGTCTATGTTTTGGAACTGCACCTACTCTAAGGAAGAAAGGTTTATTTTTTTGGAGCCTAAATTTTCTGTAGCACATAATCTAACTCAACCTATCTATATAGCTCATTTGAACAATTGAAACACAGGGAGCTCAGAATAAGAATGAGGGCCTTTAATCCTGTATAGCTTAATGTAATGCCTGGCTACATCCTAGAATATATTAAGCAGATAATCAAAAAGTATTGGCAAAGTCCCTTGAGGCATGGGAGAAAAAGTATGAACTATTAAAATTTATCATCAGGGAATCCCCTGACACTGTATCAATATTTAAGACACGCAAATCAATAGGCCAAGCCCTTGATATTGAGACTTACTCATATGAAGCTTATGTAGGTAGCAGCGATGCTTAGCTTTCCTATAGGCATGCCTAAGAGTTACTTCTGAAGAACCTCTGTTGTTGGTCAGATGTGGCCTCACTCTCTCTAAGTCCAACTCTGCAAGTGAAATCATTGTGCTCCCCTCTATGTGGAACATGACATCCAAGGCTGAAAGTCTCCCTGGTGGCACAGGAGATGACTCCCAGGGATGAGTACAGCCCTGGTACTATGGGATCAACAATTTCATTCTGACCAAAAGTGGGAAAACAAGTATCAGTGGCTGGGAGAGTTCAAATAGGTTCGAGAGGCTACTCTGGAAGTCACTCTTAGGCAAGCTTCAGTTAGACATTGTTATCTATCATAACTTGCCAACCCCCAATCAAAACCATTCCAGCCAATCATGAAGAACACTATGACATTATATAAGATTCTACAAAGGTTCCATACACTAGGGTAACTTTTCAGAAACCTACTAACTCCAGATGGGTCCCTGGACCAGATAAGCCCTGAAACCTAGAGGGCCCAGCCTCTCCAGAACATCAGATAGCTCCATCACCTACTCCATATTATTGACAGCTCTTTCCAACATGAAAGTTAGAATAGTCATAGCTCAAATACCCCTAAAGAGAGGGTTAGAATGATTGAAGGTGATGGTGGAGATATACAGAGAAAGTAGAATTTAACAAACACATATGGTTGCTGAATCATTAAATTGATATTTCTTTTAGTCTACAGTATCTTAGAGCAGCTAGAAGTAAAAACATAAAATTGTGGAATTGTAACTCACACCAAACTCTGAAATCTGTTCTACAATTAATTGTTGTGCTGTGGTTTGAAATTTATTGCTTTTTTGCATATATGTTATTTCTCACAAAGAAGAAAAAAAGTTGAATGTGATGATAAAAAATTATCTCTTCCTCTAGCCTCCTATATTCTGGAGTAACTAGAAGGAAAAATATGAGAGGATCAAATGGTAGCCCATGACAAACTCTGGGATCTGTCCTGTAACTACTTGTTAAATTGTGCTTTGAAAGCTATTGCTTTTTCTTTCTTTGCTTTGTATATGTGTTATATTATACAATAAAAAATGTTTAAAAAAAGCCCATTATTTGATCAAGGATGCACTATTTATTACTCTGAGCTACAATGAACCGTCCCCTGCAATAGCACACTTTAGAGACTGCCTTACAGTGGGTGATTCAGAGGTCAGAATTCATTTTCCAACCAGGATCTTGAAACATCAGTATTTGCTACCCAGTGAACTTATGTCTACCAGATACCCATCATTAGAGAAATTCTATGTAAAAACAACAGTATATAATTCTACTTTGTCCAGTCATTTTTCTTCAGGAAGAATGACTGTATTTGTACAGGTTATTCTGGAATTAAATGCAATGCTGTTAATGTATATAGAAGAAGGAGAGCCCCAACCACACATTTAACATTTATCCCAACCACACATTTAGAATTTATAAATTAACCTTTATTAAAGACACTTCAATGCCATTTGTTAAACACTTCGATATTTTACATGTTTTTTTCAAAGTACATTTTACAAAAACTTCTATAAATGAATAACTTTGTACATTAAAAATAAACTCAAGCAAATTAGGTTTCATATCAACCCCGAGATAAGTACTGTTATAATCCTTATTCATGGGAAAACCGAGGATCAAATAGGTTAAGTAGTGTTTTAGTTTGCTAAATGCCAGAATGTGATATACCAGAAACAGAATGGCTTTTAAAAGGGGAAATTTATTAAGTTGCTAGTTAATAGTTCTAGGCCGTGAAAATGTCCCAATTAAAGCAAGTCTATAAAAATATCCAAAGGAAGGTAACAAGAGGTTACTTTCACTCAAGAAAGGTCGATGAAGTTCAGAGTTTCTCTCTCAACTGAAAAGGCACATGGCGAAGATGGCAATGTCTGCTAGCATTCTCTCCAGGTTTCTTGTTTCCTGAAGCTTCCCCAGAAAGGTATTCCTTCTTCATCTCCAAAGGTCTCTGGCTGCGTGGGCTTTTTGCTTCATGGCTCTTTCAAAAATACTTCCTCTTTTAAAGAATTCCAGCAAACTAATCAAGATCTACATGGAATGGGTGGAGTCACATCTCCATGAAGATAATCTAGGTTCCAACCTATAGTACTGAATAGTTATTAAAAGAAACAGCTGCCTCCACAAGATGGATCAAGATTAAAACATGGTTTTTCTAGAGTACATAACCCTTTCAAACCAACACAAGTAGTATACCAAGCTGTACAACATAAAAAGTGGGAGACACAGGACTTGAACAGAATCTAAGGAAAGAATCAAATTCATACTTATGAGGGGAAGGACAACATGAGAGCAACAGAAGCCTGAAGATTAGAGACTTTTTTATCTTTTATGTGAACCTTAGCAAATTTAAAAACTTATCAGCTTTTAAACCCAGTTTTCCCTAGAGATGACAAGAGCTTGCTCATTTGAAACAAAGGGAGAGACTATATCAATCGTTTCCAACTGGATAGGTATCATCCCCAGGAAGTGTTTGGGAAATATTGAATGGCATTTTTTTTGTCCCAAAGATTGGAATTCATTGCTGACCTACAGTGAGAGGAATCATGGTCATTGTGTGCTAGAAAGTCCTATACAACAAAAGATTCTCACACACTTTACACAATCAGATCGAACCCAGGTTTCTGGCATGGCAGGCGAGAATTCTGCTGTTGAGCCACCATCACACCGCCCGAATGTATGTTTCTTTATATATTAATCTTAGGGTATTAAACTCACATACACAATTGTATTTAAGTTAAATTGTATTACCTAACAATTTCAGGGTGATAGAAATATGCGTCATAAAGTTGAACTAAGCAGAACTAATGTTGTGACAGGATGGAAAATGTGCCATCTCAAAGATATTCTGGGTAAAACCCCTACAACCAGATAATATTTTTACATAATCACGATGATTGTTTAATCATAATTTTAAGCAAATAATCGTTAAAAAGAAAGAGAAAACTCTAAAAAAAATTTTAATTCTACAGACATATAAAGTTATACCACCTAGTATTTGTTGATCAAAATTGACTATGGCATTGAGATCTCTATTTCTGAGAGTTAGAATTTTTTCTCCTGTATTTTACATTCAGTTCATAGTTACTTTGCTTATAATAGAAGAAAAATATACTCTGGCAATGTACCAGTATCTAAGACTAAGAAGTTTACATGAGACACATCAACTTATACTCAGAATTATCATGCACATACCTGCACAATACAGATGCTTTAGTTTTTATGCGGGCTTGCCATTTAAAAAAGTGAAGTCACAGTAATCTTTGAACAGTAAAAGACAATTTACAAAGTATAAGGGAGAGCTCTACTTTTTAGAACTCCAGATTCTTGGACTGCCAATTGGGATATAATTCTTTTATGGATCTTAATAAAAAAGCCTCTTCCACAGCATCAGAAGCAAAAGGAGAATCCATTTAATATCTTGGGCTCCTGATTGATGAAAATGACTTAGTTTCCTTCTCGTGCATATCTATTACCCTTTAGATAACTGCTTTCTGTTGTCAACATGTGACTCTGTCACAGGATGAAAAGAGGCAATTCTTATTCTGCAATAAATGATTAGACAAATCAGAGAGCATTTGAAACAAGAACATGAATATGAACAAGACCTACTGAAATGACATATTACAGAAATTAGAGTAAAGTTGCACCAAAACTTTGTTTATAGCTGTTCAGGAATGCTTTCTGATTAAAAGAAAGGAAGAAAAAACCACCACAAGAAGGTCAGAGAATGAAATGTAGCAAAACATTCCTGGGCAGTTTTTCTCCTTTATCACTTCTAAATCTACATTCCCAAACCTAGCTAGCTACATAATAGGATGATCTAGGGAGTTTTGAAAATAACCAATGTCAGGTCCTCAATCCTAGATTTTTGGATGCTATTGTTCTGAGTTAGAGCCCAGGTAAAAATATAAGCTAGCCAGATGACCCTATGCTTCATCCAAGTATAAGATCCACTGACCAGCCGATTTATCAGAATAGTTGTGTTTCTGCCAGAAAGCAACAAAGGGAGATTAGTACTAATTTAAGTATCTTGATCCAGATATTTTGTTGCATACCTTGAGGTTATGTGTGCATTTTTTTAAATAACAATAGTTTCTTTTTCTTTGTCTCTTTCTCTTGCAGTTAATATGTATTAAGTATTTTATTGTTGTTAGTACTATGCCAGTCACTGTGCAAGGCACTGTGGAAATAAAATCTAAAACGCCCTGCTCTCTGTCCTTGAAGTGTCCTTGAGTCCTTCTGCAGGCAAAAACTATATTCTAAGAGCAATCGAAATCCTCCTCCTGTCCTGCTTCCTTTATGATGAAGTTGAAAGCACACGTGATGTTCAAAGACGATGGGCACCTCTGGTGGTGTCCATCAAATGCTTCTGTACCTGCCATCTACTTTTAGCATCACTGAACCATTATGGGTTAGACAAGGCAGGCCTCTGCTTAAGCACTACTCCATGTGGAACTTGAGCCCTGCCACTCCATCCTTTGAAATAAGAGAAGACCATCACTAGAAGTTGAGAATAGGAGAACTATACCTCTTGTTAGGGTGTGGTAAATAACACAATATAAAGTTCTTAGGTATGGACAGAGGTGAATCAGGCTATACTGTTTGAAATCTTATCTTAAGCAATGGCACATATTGTAACACTCCTTCATAAATGAAAAATGAATGTACTCATTGTATTTTGTCCAGAAGACTATACTGTTGCTGTATTCTGTCTATTATCACTTTCATAAGACATCTTGTTTGGCATTATCTTATTTTTAACTGGAGTTTATAATAATTCTTGACAAAAAAGGAAGTAGCTCATATACAAAAGTGGGCAACCCAATGTCTGTATATGGGATTTTAGGAAATAATTTAATAACACACTAAGATTTTCATGGGTAGATAATGACTCTTCCCAATTAACTATAAAATGAAGTTTGTGTCACGTACTATTAAAAGAGAAATTAGCTTTAGATTTTTACTGAGGCTATAGTCCAGATATTATATAAAAGTCTAGATTTGGAAATAATTAACTTAATTCATATATGGACATCTTTTTTCAATCAGTTCTTTCTAATTTTATTATTTTTTCATTCTTGCCTGCCCTTCTCCAAGTGTGTATAATAGTTTCACAAATATTGAAATTCTTCAAAATTGAAAGCAAAAGACATTAAAATGGCATGTGAAGGCCATGAGTACCAATGGAAATAGTAGAAAGAAGAATCTGGGTTGGGCTAGAAGTAGAGGTATAATATACATGAGACGATGGGAGTAAATGTTTCTTCCAAACCACTTTGAGAGTGCTAAGAAAGCTGAGTGCTTTCAGGCTTTGAAATTACTTTTTCTTACATTTGCTATGGGAAGGAAGAGAGATATATTCAACTGGCACCATTGTTCTGATAATGTTCTCATGTGTTACAGGTGTTTCCCCCAATTGCACTCAGTAATCCGTAAATGAAATTCTAAAATATGATGAAGAATCTAAGTGCCCTGCAAAAATTATTTAGCTCATCAGTTAAAAATGTTTGAACATGCCTTTTAATAGACATAAATGAATGTATATTTTTACATCTATACAATATATTCTATATTATAGACAAAATTTAAATAGAAATTTTTAAAAATGAGATAAAAAGCTAGCAAAAATAGAAACTTTATTACTTTCTGTATTCCAGTGTAATCTTTTGCAATCTCCACTCTTGATATAATTGCTCTAATTCAGTCCATTTCTAAGACAATAATTGTTAAATTCAGATGGAAAGAACCGAAAAAAGGGCTAACTCTTTCTCTTGTAGACAAAAATCATTTAAAAACTTTTAGGAAACTATTTTGTCAAAATTACAAGGAGACCAAAAACATATGACAAGCTTAACTTTCTACTATCAATGCTTAGTATGACCTAGCACTGTTTTACCTCTTTGTTTTCCCATTTGTAATTGCTTTATTTTACTCTACATTCATATTCAAAACTCTTAGCATGAAAATAAAATGTCATTGTGTTTGATTTTGCTAAAAGATATATTTTGTTGAGAGTTGATGAGGTTTAACAATAATATCATGTGTATTGGAAGCCTTTGTATAGAATATTACCATAAGAATACTGGGGAACTGGGAGGGCTCACTGAAGATTTCATACATAAGTGAATCACAATCTAATTTTGAAGTAATAAATGTTTATCTGTAAATTTTAAAACATCTTAATTTATAAGAAATGTTCATAACCAGAACCATGAATTAATTTTTACACTGGAGTGTTTTCTTCTAGTATTAAAAACCATATTGTTTCAGTTTGCTAAAGCTGCCAGAATGTAATATACCTGGTTGACTTTTACAATGGGGATTTATTAATTTGCAAATTTACAGTTCTAAAGCTATGAAAATGACCCAATTAAGTAATCAACAGGACTATACCTAGACTCTGAATAAAGGCTGCTGGCATCTGGGACACCTCTGTCACATGAGAAGGTACATGGCCAGCATCTGCTTTCCTCCCTCCAGGGTTTCTCTTGCTTTCAGCCTCTGTCTTCTCTAAGCTCTTTCTGGATGTTCCTCTCTCTGAATTTCTCTCTGAGCTCTCTCTGCTGTTTCTGTCTTTTATCCTCATAAAGGACTCTGCTAAAAGATTAAGACCCATGTTGAGTTGGGTGGGTCACATCTCAATTGAAACAGCCTAACCAAAAGGTGCTGCCCACAATAGGTCTGCCTTCACAGGAATGGATTAAAAGAACATGGCCTTTTCTGGGGTACACAACAGCTTCAAACCACTGTACAATCTTAATTAACCACATACTCAATAGGGAAAAAATCACGTCTTCTTTGATTTTCTTTGTTTTTCATTGCATAGCTAAATGTTGCTCTGACTATTAAATACGTTAAGACATATAAAACATATACAACAGTACCTGACATGCTATGTTCTCAATAAGTATCAGATATTATTTTTGTTGCAGTCATGTCATCTGTAAACATCTACCCAAGAGGATAAGCCTGGACAAGTCTAGCTCACAAAACTTTACTTTGATTGTTTTATTGGCCAAAGGAGAAGAATAACTGAAAAGGAAAGGGGGAGGACCTAAAAGTAAATTTCTTTGCTTTTATAATTCACCCAGGGCCATATCCTTATACCACATGTATGTATTATTAAAACTAAATCTAAACCTACCTTACCAAATGTGAAGTTATAAATTTCTATTTTTCCAACCAATAATCAAATATCTTTCCCTTTAAACTTAAGAAAACTTTCTACAAGTTTAAGCATTCTAGAAAATCATTTCTTAAAGTGCAGTTATAATAAGTGAAAGAAAATAGTGAAATTAGAATAAAATTTATGGTTTAATTAATAGTGTTGTACCAAAGTTAATTCATTAGTTTTGATAAATGTATCATGGTTATGTGAAGTGTTCATAATAGGGGAAACTGGGTTAAAGTTATATGGGAATTGTCTGTACTGTATTTACCAATCTAAAACATTTCACAATAAAACATTTTTGGGGACTATGAAACATTTTTAAAAACTCAGTCAGAGGTCCACCTGCATGATAATAATCTGGGACAACTTTAAAAATACAGATTCCTAGTACTTGTTGCAAGCCTACTAAATCAGAATCTCAGAAATGAGGTCTAGGGCCCCTATTTTTTAGCAAGATTCTCAGGTGATACTTATCTTTACCAAAATCTGAAGTCCATCATGCAGCACAGTCTTCCTCGACCAGGGTTGCTTAATAGAATTGTATCCTAAAGAAAATTATTTGAGTGATTATTTTCTCAATTCTCCCAAGGATGGTATGTAACTAGTGCCACTCTAGATACATAGGAAATAATTTTATTAATTACATGCAATGGGTATCTTAGGATTGTAGGGGTTAAATTTTCAAGGAACTCTGGTTGCAAAGGTCTGACAGAACACAAAAGACATGGCACATTAATGATTTTTCATTAATTACACAAGCAGTAGCAATATTAGAATTACAAATCAGCATTTTCATCTCAGCTTTATGACTGACCAGTCATATATCCTTGAGCAATTCACCTAACAACTTTTAACAAATTCTTTATCTGAAATATCAGTGGAATTAACAGTTGATCATTAATAAATTTTCTAACTCTGGCCATTTGTAAAATGGTACTTCTCTGAGTACTTCTAGTCATCCCTCAAAGATTTAGCTCCTTCATGAAACCAATTGGTTAAACTGTCTGAATCATAGCATGTCTTTCCTGGGGGATAACAATAAAGGAATATACATAAAAACCATTCTGCAAGACACATTCAATATATGCATTAAAAATTGATAAATAATGAGGTTAAGTTGGAAAGAATAAGCCATATGTCAGCCCTATCCTTAATTCTTCTAGCTGGCAATGCCATTCAAAATTGGTACAGGGTAGGAAGAGGTGAGAGGAGTGAATGGAGGAAGAAAGAGATAGTAAGTTATTGCATCTGGCCCCTCTGACAATCCCAAAAAAGGCAAAATGACTTCTTGGCCTGTTTGTATTTTAGAGGCAACATATTTCTCCTTTGGGTGCTCTACTCTGGCCCATTTATTAAGTGACTCAAAAACCTACTGCTTTTGAGAGGAGACCAGAAAAACAAGAGGCTCTGCAACAAGTTTAGGCTGCTATGCAAGTTGCTTTGCCACTTGGGCCATATGATTTAACAGATCCAATCATGCTGGAAGTGTAAGTGGCAAATGGAGGTCTTATGTGGAACTTTTGGCAGGCCCCTATAGGATTAATCAGAACACAGACCCTTAAGATTTTTGAGCAAATTCCTGCCATCATCTTTGGATAACTACTCTCCTTTTAAGAAACTGCTTTTGGCCTCCTACTGGGCCCAATGAACCCTGAGCTACCCCATCATGAACTGGTTATTGCCTGATTCACCAAGCCTTAAAGTTGGACATACGTAGCATCATTCTAGCATCATATGGAATATACAAGACTGGTTCAAGCAGGCCCTGAAGTCACAAGTGATTTACCCAAGGTAATGGCCCAAATGTACATGGTCTCCTCTCCTGCTTTATTACTCTTTCTTTCCCAGCCCAAAGCTATGGCCTTTTAGGGAGTTCCTTACAATCAGTTGACTGAGGAAGAAAAAACTCGGGCTGGTTTACAGTTGGTTCTGCATTACATGCAAGTACCACCCTGTTTTAGTTTGCTAGCTGCTGGAATGCAACATACCAGAAACAGAATAGCTTTTAAAAGGAAGAATTTATTAAGTTGCAAGTTTACAGTTCTAAGGCCATAAAAATGTCCCAGTTAAAGCAAGTCTATAAAAATGTCCGAATTAAGGCACCAACAAGAGGATACTTTCACTCAAGAAAGGCCAATGAAGTTCAGGGTTTCTCTCTCAACTGGAAAGGCACATGGTGGACATGATGATGTATGCTAGCTTTCTGTCCAGGCTTCTTGTTTCATGAAGCCGCCCTGGGGGCATATTCCTTTATTCCATATGCTCAAAAAGTTAAACAAAGATGTGCAAGATATTAAAATGTCCCAAATCAGAAAAAAATATATAATCAGTGCAAACTAGGGTCTAAAATTAACAGTAACATTGCAATACACTTCCACTGAACATACCAGAGGCAAGATGCCAAAGCTAAATGTCAATAAGCAGGAGATATGGGGGAGAGGTATGGGATTCTTTGTGAAAGAAATGGGAATGTCCTCATGTAGATTGTGTTGTGAAGACATGGCTATGTGATTATACTAGGAACCATTAATTTTTTATTTAGGTTGGATTGTATGATATATGAATAAACTGCTTAAAATGAACAGAGAATTACAAGTGCAGGAGAAGATGTGGAGAGAGATGTATTTATTCTCTGTTGGTAGAGAAATAGAGTGGTGCAGTATGGTGGCTCCACAAGACGCTAGGGTGGGATTGCCATATGATCCTGAAACCCCATAGTTAGATATATACTTGGAGGAACTGAAAGTAGGGACTGGAATGGGCATTTGCACACTGGTGTTTATAGCAGCAGTCTTTGGAATTTGCAATGGATAGATTTGTCCTAGGGGTATATCATCTGAAGAATGGAAGAAGGATCTGTGGTATAAATATACAACGGACTATTGAGCAAGTACATGAAGGAATGAAGTTGAGAGGCATGCAGGGAGGTGAATGAATCTTGAAGATAGTATGTTGACTGAAATAATCCAGAAACAAAAAGACAAACATAATGCTTCACTAATATGGACCAACTATGATGTGCAAACTCTGAAAATTGAATGTGAGTGCATAGGTTATAAAGGGAAGGCCTATTGTAAAGTTCTTAGATTGTAATCTCTTGCAGCAGTCATATTTATTCTGGAGCTGTAACTGTTATTTCTAAATTCTGAGATGCTGGGTTCTTTGTGCATAACCTGGAAGTTCCTTGGGACTTTGGGTATTTGTATAGCATCTGAGACTCAGTGCTTGAGTTCTATAGCTATGAAGGTCAGGATTACCCCATACAGGAGCTGTTTAAAACCTGAAAATGTGAAATACTGAAACAGCTGAACTGTAATGCAGTAGCCTTGACTTTGAAGATGACTGAATAACTATAGCGCTTTCACAATGTGACAGTGTGATTGTGAAAACCTTGTGACTGACACTACCTTTGTCCACTGTAAGAACAGATGAATAAGAAAAAGAAAGACAAAAATAAATAAATAATGGGGGGAGGTCAGGAGTATGGGCTGTTTTGCATATTTTTCCTTTTATTTTTATTTTTTTGAGTAATGAAAATGCTCAAAAAGAGGTTTTGATGACAAATGCACAGCTATATGATGACACTGTGAACCACTGATTCTACAATTTTTATGATTATATAGTATATGAATATATAATATATCTCAGTAAAATAACACTTTAAAAAAGAAGTCCAAATCAAACTTTTAGAGCTTAAAGCTACAATGTTTGAGATGAAAAATACACCACATGTTACAAACAGCAGACTAGATATTCAAAAACCTATACATGGTTGTATATAGCAGCTTTCTTTGTAATAGTCCAAAACCAGAAACAACCATATTGTCCCTCAAGAGGTTAATGGTTAAAGATACTAATACATCCATATCATGGAATGCTACTCAGCAATTAAAACGAATGAACTTTTATTTTCTAGGTACATGGTCCGGAAATCGAACCTGGGTCTCCCACATGGAAGGCAATCATTCTACCACTGAACCACCCATGCACCCAGGAATGAACTTTTAAACATGGAACAATTTGATGGATCTCAAGGGTATTCTACTGGGTGAAAAGACCCAATCTCAAAAAGAAAAGTCATGTACTATATGATTCCCTTTATATGACATTCTGAAAATGACAAAATTGAGGAGATAGAGGATTCTTTAGTGGTTGCCAATGGCTAGAGATGTCGGAAGAGAGGGTGGTAGGTGTGACTATAAAGTAATAGCACAGAAGAGATCTTTGCTGTGATGGAATATTTTTGCATTTTGCATACTGTGGTCATTACACAAATCAACATATCATAAAATGTCTTAGAACTTGTGTTAGTTAGATTCAGTTGTCAACTTGGCCAGGTGAGCATACTTAGTCTTGTTGCTGCGGACATAAGCCAATGGTACCTGAACCTCATCTGTTGCTAATTACATCTGCAGTTGGCTAGGAGGCATGTCTGCTGCAATGAGTGACGTTTGACTTAATTGGCTGGTGCTTAAATGAGAGATTGCAAGGTAGCACAGCTAAGCAGCTCTACATTCCTCATCTCAGCACTTGCAGCTCAGCCCAGGCCTTTGGAGATGCAGAAAAAAGTCACCCCAGGGAAAGTTGTTGGAACCCAGGGGCCTGGAAAGAAGACCAGCAGAGACCGTCCTGTGCCTTCCATGTCAGAAAGAACCTCAGTGGAAAGTTAGCTACCTTTCCTCTGAAGAACCAACAAAATAAATCCCTTTTTATTAAAAGCCAATCCACCTCTGGTGTGTTGCATTCTGGCAGCTAGCAAACTAGAACAGAACTATACACAAACATTTTACCATTGTCAATTTCCTGGTGGGTTGAATACTGTCCCGCCAAAATTCATGTCCACCAGGAACCTCAGAACATGACCATATTTGGAAAAATGATCTTAGCAGATATAATCAGTTGGGTTAAGATGCAGTCGTATTGGATCGGTATGAACTATAAATCCAGTGAGTGAGGTCCATATAAGGCCTTGTGAAGCCCTTAGAAACAAAAATGATAATTTACTCTAACATTACAATATGTAACCACTGGAAGAAACTGGATGAAGAACATATGGAACCTCTCTCTACTATCTTTGCAACTTCTTGTGAATCTGTAATTATGCCAAAATGAAAACAACAAAAGTTGAAAACGTATCAATGGTCTAAATGCTTAAATTAAAAACAAAAAAAAATTGTTAGGTAAAATATCATGATACAACTATATACTGCCTATAAGAAATGTACTTCAAATGTACGAATGGGTTAAAAGTAAAGATGGAAAAATTCTATGATAGAAAAAACATTTTGAGTGACTAGATTAACATTAGACAAAGAAGATTTCAGAGCAAAAGATAATACCAAGGACAAAGAAGGTGATTTCATAAGGATGATAAAGTCAATTTGTCAAGATGACATAACCGTCTTAAATGTTTAAGCATCTAATAAGAGAGCTTCAAATACCTTATAGAACTATAAGAAGAAATGGACAATTCGAAAAGATATTCAGAGTGGGGTGTGAGGGTAGTTCAGTGGTATAATTCTCACTTGCCATGTGGGAGACCCGGGTTCAATTCCTGGCCCATGCACTTCCCAAACAAACAAGCAAACAAACAAACAAATGAAAAAAACAAAAAACAAAAATTCAGCAAATGGTGCTGTGATAAGGGGATACTCACATGGAAAAAGAATGAAATGTGACCCCCGCCATATAGCATACACAAAAAAAGATAGTGTATTCAATACCTCTTTCTCAATAATCAATAGAGCAGATTGACATAAAATCAATGAGGACATAGAAAAACAACAATATCAACAAACTTGTCTTCACTGATGTTTAAAGAACACTTCACTCAACAAATGCAGAATACACATTATTTTCAAGGGCACAGAAGGCATTTACCAAGATAGACAATATTCTGGGCTATATAACAAGTCCCAACAAATTTACACGTGTTCAAGTCATACCAAGGATGTTCTCTGACCACACTGCCTGATCTCAAGACTTATGATAAAAATAAGTAATCAATACAGACTGAGATTAGCATAAAGATAGATATATGGATGCATGGAACAGAGTATAGATTCCAGAAATATACTCATAAATTTTTGAAAATTGATTTATGGCAAAGGTACAAAGGCAGTGTAGGTCAGAAAGGATAATATATTTAATATGCGGTGTCAACACAAATGGATAGCCATAAGCAAAAAAAAAATGGCATTTGATCCATACTTCATGCCATATAAAAATAACTCAAAATAGATCATAGAAATAAATGTAAAAACCTAAAAGTATAAAACCTCTACATGAAAACCACTGTGATCTTAGGTTAGGCAAAGATTTCTTGGATATGACACCAAAAGCACGATGCACAAGAAAACCCAATGATAAATTGACCTTCATGAAAAAGTAAAACTTTTATTCTGTGAAATATTCTATTAAGTAGAGAATGAAAAGGCAAACTAGAGACTGGGAGGAAATATTTGCACATCACACATCTGACCAAGTACTTGTGTCTAGAATATAAAGACCTCTCAAAGCAAATTGATAAAAGAAATAAACAACCCCAAAATAAAATGGGCACAAATTTGTATAGACATCTGACCAAAGAAGATATACAGAGGACCAATAAACACAGGAAAAGAAGTTCATCTTCATTACTCATTTGAGACATGCAAAATAAAACCACAATATCGCACATCTATTAAAATATCTAATTTTTTTTTAACGATAAATACCAAGTGTTGGTGAGCATGTACGGGAACTACAAACTATAATTTACCACTAGTGGTGGTATAAGATGACATGACTACTTTGGAAAACAGTTTGCCAGTGAAAGGTTAAACGGATACATAGAGTATGAACCAGCTATTCCACTCCTATATATTTACCAGAGAGGAAGGAAAGAAAATGTTCACATAGACTTTTTATTGGGGAAGTTGGTGGAGTGCATGGGCTGGGAATAGAACCTTGCTCTCCTGCATGGCAGGTGACAACTCTACCACTGAACTACCCTCGCATCCCCCACATAGACTTTTATGTGAATGTTTATGGCAACTTAATAGGCCCACACTAGAAAACAATGACAGGTCCAACAATAGGTGAAGGAATAACCAAACTACAGCATTTCCATACAATAGAAACTACACAATAAAATAGACTGTTGATATATGCTTGAACATAAATCAATCTCAAAATTATGAGTGAAGGAAATCCCATTAGAAAAAGTATATACTGTATGATTCCATTTTTATAGTATGTTAGGAATAACAAACTAATGTATAGTAAGAGAAAGGTCTGTGGTTGCTTGGGGAGTGGAGTGGGCTGGGAAGAGGAAAGGAAAAAGATTATAAAGGGGTCTGACAACACTTTGGGAGGTGATGGATATGTTCCTTATTTTGATCATGGTGATGTTTTCACAGGTATATGTCACAACTTATCAAATTGTGCAGTTTAAACATATGCAGCTTATGGTATGTCAATTATATTTCAATAAAGCTGTTTAAAAAATAAACTTAAAAAATTACACTTTTGTCATAAATTGAAGGAGCTTGACCAGCAAAAATCAGCAAGGCAGAGATTTGTAAAAATGCAACAGTGACTCAGCAAAAACTGTGACTCTAGGAGCTGACTCTAATTTTCTGCCCTCGGAAGACAGTGGTGATAATTATCCCAATTAGCCAGTCAGGTCATTAGAAATATGGGCTCCTCATTTTAAATTAATTTCATTTGAGAAGTGAACTACAAAGACACTCCTGTGATTTAAAACTCACAGTAGTCACATATTGAGAGCATGGATTTGAGCAAGAGCAAAGTAATGCCTATATTTGGGATAATGATGGAATCTAAGATGAGGTTGTGCAGAAAAAAGAGATACTGCATATGAAAATTTCCATATTCATTTACAAAATAGAGTTTCAAAAACGTTAACCCTCCTGGCAGAAGATTATGAAATGAGAAAATTTAGAATTTTACCTAATTGGAAGGAATTGCAAAAAAAGAAAAGAAAGAAAAGAAAAATATATGCATAAGCTAGAAATTTCCAATTTTTATAATACCAGAGTTACTCAGAGAAAGTATATATTTTGGTGTTTGTTTGAGGCATTGACAAAGTTGAAATACTTGTACCAAAATGAAAGCTTGCATAAACTTAATAAAAATTCAATTGGAAAATATTTTATTCATAACTAAATATATTAAGTAAGTCTTAAAGATCTTTTAACCTAGTACAAAAATGAACCTAATTGGCATTTAAAATTGCTTCATGGGATTGACTAAGTGGACCTATGATTTTTCAATATTGAAAGTAGCATGAAAAAGCTTATACTATGTATCATTTCTTCATACATTCAAATATTTGCTCAAAAAGTATTTTTTACTATAAGAAGTAGTTAATATATTCATCTCTCAATTGTGATTACAGAACAACTGATTCAATTAACTGAAGAGCCCACAAACTGTCTTTTCAAAATTAATTTTAATAACTAGTTGTGTATAGGCACAGGCATGAATTTATCTGTAACTTTGCCATGAATTTTATACGAATTCTTGCAGTACGTAATTCATAAATGATATAGAAGACAGAGTTAAAGGAGAAAAGTTTTGCCAAATTTTCATAAATAAGGGGAAAATGTGGTATCCTTTTTCCCTTTTGAAAAGTGAGAGGCTCTTCAACTATTTGTGATGTGTTCCCCACAGTACTTATAAAACATATATCCCTGCCTAAACTGAAATATCAATATCCCTTCTTCATGTAAAGAAATATCAGCAAAACATAGAAGGAACAAAAATATCAAAGATATCTGAGGCTTATGGAGGGCTCTAAGCAACTGCTCACACCAATATTTGTTTTGTATGTATTCTTTTAAAAAAGGACATGCTGCTTATGTATATATATAAATACCTCTCGTTTCTCTGAGGCATATATATACTTCTCAGTTCTTTTTATATATTTCCTTTATAGACAATGAGCCACTGTTTAGTTTTAAAAAATCATATTTAAGAAAAGTTTAAAGGTAAGCAACCAAGGGAAACAATTGAGAACCGAGGGAAAAAAAAAATTCTTAGCTGGTCAGATTCTTTGACTGCGAGAAGTCACGCTGAGCAATTGATTCCCCTTCCTCCCTACCCCACACACCAAAGTAACCACAGAATTGAGTCTACAATGATGGTGGCACAATTTCCTCTGCCTGCTTGTCATCCCTGGAGGCAACACCTACAAATTAAAGGTTTATCTGTTGCTACCAAACTCTTCATTCAGTTAATTATTCAATCGTACATACATCCAAACAGTCATTTGTTGCATGTCTATTAAGAGCCAGGCTAGGGCATCATGCTGTGGAATGGAGCTATAAAGATGAAGGAAACATGAATACCATCCCACTCTTCAAGAAGTCACAGACTATCACGAATCACAATTGGGCAAACTTGGGTATTTCAAGACTGTGTCAAAATGTGGTGAGTAAGCAAGTACTGGCCCCATTTGAGCACTTCAAATATTCTTACTGTGTTAACTCAGTTAGCAGAGTCAATGGATCACACGGTAGGTACAATCCATTGCCTCCTTTTATAGAAGGTGAATTTGAAGTTTGGACAGCTTTATGTGTTCAAAGATATTGAGGTTTATCCTTTGAAAGAGTAGATGTAAACTTGTAGTGTTAGTTAGTATTTTAAAAGTAACTTCGAAACTATAAGCAAGCTGTGCATTTGAGTTTTAGTCTCACAGAGGAACAATATGTAAGAATGCACCCAGACATGAATAGACATCAATTAAGCTATACATTAATCACCATTGTTTGTGTTCTCTCATCTATCGCCCCAGACTTGGAGGCACCATGCACTATTTATCTTCGAGGATGTAAATCCTAAAGGATGTAGTAAATAATGGAGATAAGAAACGAATGAAGTTCTCCAGACCTCTGGTACGTGTTACCCAAGATAACTAACTTTCTTTGTCTCTAACGTGTGTAAAAACTACGCAGAAAATCATTACTGGGAAGCAGATTTGGGAATTTTCTCCTGCCCTCCCACCCGTGTAAATAAACCCACTGCTCGTTTTTCCTCCACTGCCCATTCGGTGTGTCTGTGTATTAAGCCATTCTGAACACTGAACACAGATTGTGGAGGAGGGGAGGGAGTGGCTCTTCTACAAATTGTGGATCTCCCACTGCAACCTGCACATTCTGGTGCCAGAACCCATGCCTAGCCAATCTCTTCACTAAAGGTTGCTCAAGATGAATCAAGAAGAAAGAGTAGAGATTTGTAAGGGTTTTTTTTTCACACTCTTCATCATAGGGATCTTCCTCTTTAAGGGGGTATAAATCGTTTTGCTTGTACTGAACAGACATTTGCTTGCTTATGGCAGTTTCAATGAGTTTTTGAGCTACCCCTAAAAAAGGCTTAGGCAGCAGCCTTGAAGGATAAAAGAAGTCCCTAAATTGCGGGATGAGACTGATTCCTGGGATGGGAAGTGGCATTGCCTTGGGAAAATGACAGGAAAGTAAGGGTTGAGAGCTCAGCATTCGGGCCATGTAACTCATCTTTTCTTCAGGAAAGGTTCCTGCAGAAGTTCGGCACTGCTGCTGCTGGATTTGCACTGCTTTGTTTGCTGGCTTGGGTGGCGTTCCAAGGTCCCACTGTACCCTGTTTTTATTTTATAAAGAGGTTTTAGTGAAATTAGCCTGTTGACAGTTTACTTACATCCCCCCCCCCCCCCCGAGCTCAGGCATGAATCCATAAAGGGCTGCTCTTCAGACACATCTGAATATTGGGCTATACTGGAGTTAGAACTGTTCTGCCACTAACAAATTAAGTTAAGGCTTTCTTGCATGATTAAGCTTTCTTTTAAAATGAATTATCTTCAAGGAATTTCCCGAGATCTTGTAAACTGGACACTGATGGTCCAGGTGACTTGTTCATTAGACAAACTTGGGCAGACACAAAGCCCAGAGGTGTAAAAAGCAAAGGCTTTAGCCACCCCTGCCACACCATTCTGCACTGAGGCTGAAATAAACTGGACCATACCTATTTGCCTTTTTCCCCACTATTCCTCCATCAAACATCTCCATTCTCCCAGGACCCTCTGTTGAGCATTGAAAATACAAAAATGAACACTTCACAGTCTTTGGGAGCAAAGACCTTACAAATACAAGAGAGGTCTCTGAACAATGATGATATAATGTGGTAAGAGTAAAATCCTAGACTTTCATTTAGTAGAGTACTTGCACTAAAGAAGGAGTGATCAACTGGCTCAAAAGACTGACATGTATTGGATAGGAAAAGTGTCTTATAAAAGGTGATATTTAACCAGAGTCTTGAAGGATGAGTCTGAGATAATGAAGATGCAGTGATGGGGGTTGGCAGAGGGGGGCAGGGCAGGGAGGGAGAAAAGGTTGCCAGACACAAAACCAAAGGTTCAAAGGCCCATGGTAGGTGCTCAGAAAATATTGAATGGTGGAGGAATGAATGAATGAGTAATAATGAACTATGTTTGTTTAATACACATCTTTGTGCTGAAATGCTGCCATGAAGCCACCAAGCTCTAATTTTAAACCAAATCCCAATACTGAAATGTGATGGGGTAAAATAGGTTGCCACCACTGCGTGAGCTCTTAATGTACAATGCTATTTATTCTATTGGAAGGTGGTGGCATTAATGGTTGCCTTCTGAATAAAAACATTTCCTTAGTCCTCGAGTATAGGTACCAATTTCTTTAAAGTGGATATTGACGTTATTGCCAATTGCTGAAATTAAATATTGCAGATATCATCAATAATGTTTCAATGTCAGCATTAATGTCAGCAATAGTTGGCAACAAAGCCAATATCTTGAAGTTTGCTTACAAAAAAAGGGCAACTCAACTCAGGAAAATAAGGCAGAGTAGTTTGATATGTATACCAATATGGGCATCAAAGATTGAGATAATATGATAAGAAATGAAGGACAACAATAATCGAAGAGTTCACAGGTTATGTCCCAAAACTCTTAATGTTAGCTATATCAGAAAAGTACACTTTACAAAGGAAACTGATAAAAAAAAAAAGATGCATGACCCTTGTCTTAGTATGTCTACAATAAATCATGAAGCTGGAAAATGTGAAAGTTAACCCAGAAGTCATTGCAGGGCAAAGAGAAAACCTAGACTCTACTCAGGCTACTACGTGGAAAGGCAAAATGAGCCAGATGGCAATGAAACAGAAAGAATAACTTCTTGGGGTAGGATTGATGACAGGATTACTTTGAAAATGCATCTATCTCTTTTATACAAATTAAGATTACAGCTTCATAGAGTGGCTTACTTATTTTGAATTTATAAATTTCAAAATTATAGCCTTCTTTCTTGTTTTTCTTGCTAGTTATCATGCAAAATTTGTCCTATAGTAATTCCATGCTCCATTGAATCTATGGAATGTTGAAAATTTCTGCATAGAACCTATCAAAAAGAACAGACTACTAGCCTTCTGAACCAGAAACTATTCCCAGTCCCATACAAAGAGATTTTAAAGGAAATTTCTCCTCCTAAACTGACTAGTTTAGACTTAAGGAATTCTTTTAGAGGGAAATGGCTTTTTTGCCCTTCAAATTCCACTATATTAGCAATCACAATCCTGTTTCTCTACACAAGATTGGACCTAATTAATTCAAAGTTGATGATGATGACAATAGTAATGACAGTGAAGTAATGACTCTTGGCCTAGTCTTTGAAATGAGAAAGGCTAAGACAATCCATCCACTCCAAAAGTACTTACTGAACATTTGCTTTTTCTGGGCACTTAGGATAAAAAAAAAATTAGGTGTGTTCCACACTAGCAAAAGCAAAGCAAGATTGAGACAAATGAGCATCCTGTACACTTAAAAATATTAGATGCCGTTTCATTGAGAATACATAAATCTGAGCTTTTGGCTACAAACTTTTATTTTTATATCTTTATATTTAAAATGAGACATTTATTGTTTCATGCAAAATATTTTATTTGAAATAAATCTTTCATTCCTGACATAACTGGATAGCTACATTATTTTCACTAAGGATAAAATTATCTTACATGGATATAGTTACAAAATCTTGATCAAAGTATGCTTAAAAATCATTTTCTTCCTTATTTTCAATTTGACAATCAATTTTTGAAATTTCCATAGACTTTTTGATCTCCCGTTCTCCATTTTTACTTCTTTGTTTTCTGAACTAGATACTTAAAAACATTGAAAGCTTTTAAATGAGGCAATAAAATCAATCACCTATTTCCAAAAAAAAAAAAAAAATGATTTTACTTTTCAGTTTAGGCACACCTCATTTTATTGCACTTCGCTTTGTTATCCTTTGTAGATACTGTGTTTTTACAAGTTGGAGTTTTGTCACAGCCCTGTGTTGAACAAATCTATTGATGCAATTTTTCCAATAGCACGAACGCACTTTGAGTCTCTGAGTCACATTTTGTAATTCCCTCAATATTTCGAAGGTTTTATTTATTATTATATCTGTTATTGTGATGTGTGATCAGTGATCTTTGATGCTACTGTTGTAATTGTTTGGGAGTGCCACAAACCATGCTCAGAGATAGTGAGTTTAATTGGTAAATGTTGTCTGTGTTCTAACTGCTCCATCAACCAGCCAGTCTCCCATCTCTCTCCCTTTCCTCAGGCCTCCCTATTCCTTGAGACAAAACAATATTGAAATTAGGTCAATTAATAACCCCAAAATGGCTTTTAAATTTTCAAGGGAAAAGAAGAATAGCATGTCTCTCACTTTAAATCAAAAGCTAGAAGTGAGGAAGGCATACTGAAAGCTAAGATAGGTGAAAAGTTGGGCTTCTTGTGCAAAATAGTTAGCCAAACTGTGAAAGCAAAGGAAAGTTCTTGAAGGAAACTAAAAAGTGCTACTCAGGTGAACACACGAATGATAAGAAAGCAGAACAACCTTATTGCTGATATGGAGAAAGTTTTAGTGGTCTGGATAGAAGATCAAACCAGACCTTGCACCAAAGCCTAATTCAGAGCAAGGCTCTAACTCTCTTAAATTCTGTGATGTCTGAGAGAGGTGAGAAAGTTGCAAAAGAAAAGTTACAAGCTAGCAGAGACACCGTTAATGAGTTTGAAAAAAAGATGCCATCTCCATAATACAAAAGTGCAAAGTGAAGCAGCAAGTGCTGTTGTAAAGTTGCAACAAGTTATCCAGAAGATCTAGCTAAGATCTTTGATGGAGGTCGCTACACTAAGCAACAGATTTTTCAATGTAGACAAAACAGCCTTCTATTGGAAGAAGATGCCATATAGGACCTTCATAGCTAGAGAAGAGAAGTTAATGCCTGGCTTCAATGCTTCAAAGCTTCAAAGGACAGACTGTCTCTCTTGTTAGGGACTAACACAATTGGTAACTTTAAGTTGAAGCCAATGCTCGATTGCCATTCCAAAAAACTTAAAGGTCTTTAAGAATTATGCTAAATCTATTATTCCTGTGCTTTATATATGGAACAAAACAGCGTGGATGATGGCACATCTGTTTATAACATGGTTTAATGAGTATTTTAGGCCCACTGTTGTGACCTAGTGCTTCAGAAATATTACTGATCATTAACAATGCACCTGGTCACTCAAGAGCTCTTATGGAGTTGCATAGCGAGATTGATGTTTTCATTCTATTAACACAACATCCATTCTTCAGCTTATGGATCAAAGAGTCATTTCAACTTTCACGACTTATTATTTCAGAAATACACTCTGTAATGCTATCACTGCTATAGATAGTAATTCATCTGAGGCTTTGGGAAAAGGAAATTGAAACCTTTTGAAAAGGATACACCATTTCAGATGCCATTAAGAACATCCATGATTCATGGGAGAAGGTCAAAATGTCAACATTAACAGGAGTATGGAAAAAATGTATTTCAACCCTTAAGGATGACTTTAAGGGGTTCAAGACTTCAGTAGAGGAAGTACCTGCAGATGAGGTGAAATGGTAAGATAACTAGAATTACAATTGGAGCCTGAAGATCTGACTGAATTGCTGCAATTTCAAAACTTTAGTTGATGAAGGGTTGCTTCTTATGATGAGCAAAGAAAGTAGTTTCTTGGGATGGAAACCACTCTTGGTGAAATAAGTCAAACACAAAAGGACAGATATTATATGATTTCACTAACATGAACCACATATAAAATGTAAACTCAGAGTCTTAAAATGTAGAATATAGACCTAGAGATAGACAGGAGCTGGAGAAGGGGGAGCATTTACCTAATACCTACAGAATGAATAATGAGGTTGAAATTAAATGTTTGGGAATGGATAGAGGTATAGTACTTCTTTATTGGGATTACAAGTAATAGTGCCATATTGTAGGTGAATTTGATTGAAAACGTTTGTTTGAAGTCATGTATCTCTCCAATTAACATTACAAATATAAATAAGTTCTTGTATGAACTACTAGAAATGTATTGCACTTGTACAAAGAGTTAATAATAGAGTGGTGTTCTAGTTTGAAAGTGCCAGAATGTGATATACCAGAAATGGAACAGCTTTTTAATAAGGTAATGTGTTAAGTTGTAAGTTTACAGTTCTAAGTCCATGAAAACATCTAAATTAAGGCAAGGCTATGAAAACGTCCAATCTAAGGTATCCAGGGATGCCTTGGTTCAAGAAGGCCAAAGATGTCCAGGGTTTCTTTCTCAGCTGAATGGACATGTGGCAATGTCTGTTAGCTTTCTCTCCAGGTTTCTTTTTTCATGAAGCTCCCCGAGGGGCATTTTTCTTCTTTATCTCCAAAAGTCTCTGGCTGCATGGGCTTTTATGGCTCTGAAGCTTTTTCCAAAATGGCTCCCTCTTAAAGGGTTCCAGTAAGCAACCCCACCTTGAATAGGTGGAGATACATCTCCATGGAAATCATTTAATCAAAATTTGCCACCTATAATTGGGTGGTTCACATTTCCATGGATAATCAGAAAGCTCCTACCCAGCAATATTGAATGAGGATTAAAGGACATAACTTTTCTGGTGTCCACAACAGATTCATACCGGCACATTCCACACTTTGGACACCCAAAAGATATGTTCTTTCCAAATGCAAAATACATTCATTCCATAATAATATTAGAAAGTCTTAAACCATTTCAGTAACAATATGAATACAATACAGAGTCAGAAACAGTAGAAAATATCATCAAAGTTAGTTACTGGAATGGTCTGTCTGAAGGTCAAATTCTCTGGCTCTGGAACTATAATACTCAGAACAAATTATTTGCTGTCGACATACAAAGGATGGGTAGTCATAGGACAAATGCCCCCATTTCCATAGGGAAAAACAGGAAGGAACACAGGGGTCATATTCTCTCAAGCATTAGGGACACACAACTTAATAAATCAAGCCCTCAGTCTTGGGGTTTGCCCTTACAAAACTTATTTCTGCAATGGTGAAGCTAAGCACACTTATAATTATGTCTAAGAGTCACCCCCAGAGGACCTCTTTTGTTGCTCTGATGTGGTCTTTCTCTCTCAGTCGACTCTTCCAATAACTTCACTGTCCTCTCCTATACATGAGACATGACTCCCAGAGGTATAAGTCTCCCTTGCAACGTGGGACATGACTGCCAATGATGAACCTGGCCCTGACATCATGGGACTGACAATGTTTTCTTGACCAAAAGTGGGAAAAGAAATGAAACAAATAAATTTTTAGTGGCTAAGAGATTTCAAACAGAGTTGAGGTTATTCTGGAGGTTACTGTTATGCAAGCTGCAGCCAGATATTGCAAATTGCCACAGTATGCCAAGCCCCATCCAACAGCATTCCTGAAACTTGAAAGAATACTTCTAGTTATATACTCAAATAAATCAAAAGGAAGGACTTGAACAGATATTTGTACATTGATGTTCATAGTAGCATTATTCACCATTGCTAGAATTTAGCAACAACTTGGGTTTCCATCAACTGAGTAGCATTATTCACCATTGTTAGAATTTAGCAACAACTTGGGTTTCCATAAACTGATGAATGGATTAACAAAATGTGATATATACATGTAATAGAATATCTTTCAGCCAAAAACAGAAATAATGTTCTAATGTGACAACATCAGATGTGACATCTATGTGACAAACATAGATGAAACTTGAGAATGTCATAATGAGTGAAATAAGACAGACACAAAATGACAAGTATTGTATAATCTCACTGATATGAAATATTTAGAATAAGCAAATTCAAGGAGTCAGAAACTAGAATATAGGCTACCAGGCACCAGGTTGGGGTAAGGAAGAAAAGTTAGTCTTTTTTTTTTTTTGGCATGGGCAGGCACTGGGAATCGAACCAGGTCTCTGGCATGGCAAGAAAAGTTAATCTTTGAAACAGAGTTTCTGTTGAGGTGATGGAAAAGTTTTGGTAATGGATGGTGGTGATGGTAGCACAACATTTTGTAAGTAATTTATAATAACTGAATTATATACCTGTTTGTGATTAAAAGAGAAAATTTTAGTTTGCATATATGTTACTAGAATTAATATTAAAAATAAAATGGAACTATATAGCATGAACAATGAACCCTAGTGCAAACAATGGACTTTAGTTAATAGTAGAATTATGACAGTACTCTGTATTTTCTACATGATTCTTTTAAAAGCCTACAGCTCATCGAATAAAAGAATATGCATCTCTATGGCCAGATTCTAACTCTAGTTGATTCAAGCTGGAGTTGAAGGATATATAAAAGTTCATGTTGATACCACATTCAAAACATGCTATCCTTTGCCCGAAAGGGCAAGGCAGTGCTCTTGGCTGTCTAGGAATGTTGTTCACACAGTGCTGTCAATGCTGGTATGTTTTGCATTACCCGCAACACGATCAAGGAGAACCATGAAAATGCCAGTGGGTCAGGATGGCAAGATGTTGGGTAAATGTCCTGAAAGTCAACATCCTTAGATGTTTGTGCTCTAATTTGTTAGGCTTATTGGATATTTGAAACTGTATTTGCTCTGATGTAATATCAAATGACTTCTGCAAAGTATTTTTTGAGGCCTTCAAATATGTCTTTGCTCCTCCAATAATATCGATGAAAACTCTGAGCCATGGGCAATGTTTTCTCTTAGGAGCAAGGAGGGGTTATTCTACATATCCATATCAAATTATTTTACCTAGACTAATGATACTAACACTGAGATAGCGTATGTACCTCCCAGATTGCCTGTTTTGTAAGTTCATTTTTGTATAAATGCATTTTATATACTATCAACTATCTATTTTATATGTTTTGGTAAATAAAGGTTGGAAATCTATTCACAGAACAGGTGCCTTGGTGCATAAAATAGCAACAATAAAAAGGTTTTTATATTTCCTTGACACTATTGATTTGAAACTTGAAAACCTTAAATAAATTTGTAAATCAATCCAAGATCACCTGAATGCAACACAACTCAAATGCTTTAAAGTTGAAAACTTTTACATCTAAAAGTCATCTTAGAAATGATATACTTAAGTCTTCACACATTTAATATAGAAGACTGAGGTTTTTAGGTTATGGCTTGTTCAATATTCCTCAGTAATTGTAAATATCCTGAAATTAGTATGTTGATTCCCTGTCTCCTAACCTTGTATTCCTTCCCTTGCTCTACTGTGGACATCCTTATATGATTTTCTTTTATTTAAATAGAATCATAGATTTCGAGCACTACATACTACACTACAAAGATCACATTTACCCTTGTTCTTCCAATGGATAGAATTTTTGTATTTGCAGATTTTAAGCTACTAACTTCTTAAAGACACTGATATATGGTAACAGAGTATTATTTAAATGTAATCCCCAGATAATCAACTTCCCTTTAAATAAATGAAAGTGAGTTACATTCTTAATGGTATGTTTATTTTGGCACAAAAAGTATTCTGATATAGCAAAATAGTTCATACTGTGCAGAAATGATAATGGCAATTTGTCAGTAACATACCTATTCTAAAGTAAATGAACCTCATCACTATCCTTAAAGAGCAGTATCATTAAATGATGCTTATAAATTGTTTCAATAGCCAAGGAGTCACTAATCCAAATGAGTCATTATGTGGTAGAAGTCTTTACTAAGATTCTCTCTGTGAAAATCAACTGACATATGTCCTTGCAAAAACAAAAACAAAACAAAATAAAAACAGCAGACTGCTCAAAGATCTAGTCTCATAAGTTCTGCACAGTTTGTATGTGCACTCACAAAATCACTAGTTATAATTTAGGAATTTAACTTTTAAAATCAGACATTCATGAAAGCGCACCGGTAACCTCAAACTCTGCTAGAATTCAATTTGGCTTACTTCAGATAGAGGACATTGCAAAATGATTCAACAATATTTCCCAAGACTATATTTCATGTAGATTGAGCAATGAAAGCACTCTCAGAAACTAGATCTCAATCCTTACCATCAGGCTGTGTTGGGTTACCCTCCCCTACATCTCAAAGAGAGGGCTTCAGAGGCAGCATCTGGGTTCCAAGCCATGCTTTGGTAAATACAAGCTGAGCAGGTCCTCACTAATCCATAATTTCCCTATCTATAAAATGAAAACAAGAATACCTGTCTCATAAGTTGAAGGGAAGTCAAATAAGATAGTGCTTGTAAAATAACAGAAATACCAGAATTGCAATGGCTTTGGAAATATTTACACATCAAAATACTGTGATTCAGCTTTGCTAAAGTAAAACCACAAGCCAAGTGTTTCAATACTGTTTAAAGAGAAAATGTTAAGGGAAATAATTGTTTTTAACAAAAGTGCTTTTGAAAATAAAGGATGCAGGTCTTATCACTAATACTTATTGTAAAGGGAATACATAAAGTTGGGTAATATTTGCAAATCTAATACTGAAAAAGCACATGGTATGATTAGCATTATTATACACATTGACTAATTTAATGAATCTTTATATTTTATTTATTCTGTCATTATGGAATCTATTTTTGAACAAGTTTGTTGCAAATAGAGACACTCTCCTGTAACATTCTGTTTTCATTTGCAGGGCTTTATTTTTATCTACAGTGCAATATAATCCTTAACCCCAAGACTGTAATTACAAGATACATCTTGTACATGCTTTTTTATAGAAAATGTTATTTTTTGGAATTTTTATTACAGGAAATTGGATTTATGAGACACAATTGCAAAGTACACTCTGATATTTAGCTCAAAATCTATGTCTGTACTTACTAAATGTTTTAACACATCCTCTGTATATGTGGCATGGATTTACATCTCCTTTCAAGCTTGTTTGCAAAAAATAAATTTGGGGCTCTAACACATTCATTTCTGGAGGAAACACAGAGCTCTTTTCTTCTACAATAGAACATACACAGCCCAATGTTAACTGTGACTACTGTGATTATTACTTCTGTTCTTATTCTCTCTTCCTTTACCTGCACCATTTGACAACGCCTCTAAGGAAGATTAAAATGAAGATGGAGCAATTCTGCTTCTGTTAGGATAAATCAGAGTTTAACACACTGGGGTTCAGAATTGAGTGAACTGTCCTGCTGAGACCTGGGCATTGCCTTAATCCTTTTCCTGACTTTCTTATAATTGCCTACATACTACACCCATCCTAAGATATAGGCCCTGCCCACTCTCGCTATTTCCCTTACTGAATACAGGTGTCCTGACTGGAAATCAAACTTATGGCCAGTGCCTGGTACCAAGTCCCAAAGTCTGTTGGTTTATCTGCACCTCCAGACAAATCCTTCTCCAAAATACCCCAGTCACCTGCCTGTCAAGGAAGGTGCCTGTCAAGGCACTATTATACTGTGCCTCTATTATACCTCACAGCAAATGAAAATAAATTTAAAATCCTGCAATTTGCATCTTGGAACTGGTGTTGTTTTCCCCTTTGAGTGCAAGGATGGGCCTAGCTAATGGCATCAAGACAGAAACTGTCAGTTTAGTAATTGGTTGGCTTTAGGAATAGAAAGATAAAGAGAATCTTACTTGGTGAACTTGCCATTTTCTTTTATCCTCACTATTGGAAATACCCAGGGTTTAACTGTGGGCTGTATACACTGTAATTAAGCAAGCACAGCCTAATTATTATAACAGAAAAGATAATGATTTCTGTGTGGTATTTTAGCAAGTGAATGATAAATTAATGACAGCATCAAGCTTTCACCACTAATGTTAGAGGCTGATTTCTGTTTTATTTTTGCCTAAATATCGCTTTATGAAAAAAATTATAAATTCTAACATATTTAAAGAAATAACCATATTTTATTCGTTATTGATCATCGTTGAAAAACATCAGGATAATAACCTTACTATTTGAAGGATAAACTGAAAGCCAAGTGATGAAGGTACTGTTTCACTGCTGCAGCCATTCACTGCATTATACTTGTTTGAACCCAGCTGTGTGATTGAGAAAAGTTATATTACCTCTTTGACTTCAGTCTCCCCATCTGTAAAATGAGACTTTTAAAAAGAGCATCCAGTGTAACTAAAAGCAAACATAGGGGTGACAGGCCTTTCAGTTGCCAGGTCTGTGGTGGCCCTCAGTGGTGGCCATCGCCGGTACTGGCCCAGTGCTGTCACACACACATGGTCTCATGTGTCATCCTGTAGATTCTCTTGCCGTTAGGCCCCTAGACTCCTCTTTCATGCTTTTCTCTCTTCTACTTCTGGCAGCCCCAGATCTCAGCACTGGCCGCTTTCCCTGGTTTCTACTGGACACTTTGTCAATGAGCAGATTTGCACTGCAGGGTCTTCTTCCCTGTGGCAGGGAGGAGCTGTCACCCTGAAAGCAATGTTACTTGGAGCTGCTGAGCTTCACATCTTTTCTGGGGTGAATGATAAGCTAATCTACCTCTTGGCAATCAAGCTCCGAGTAGCTCAAAGGGAAGAAGAAAAAGGAAACTTGCACACCTTTATGTTGCTTCTGTTTTGACTTTGGTTTATTGGTTAGCTTTTTGGAAGGGGAGCTGAGCATGAAGGTGTGTGGGGAGTGGCTGGAAAACTACTGAAGACAGGAGGGAGGAAGGAAATTTGCATTTTTGTGTGCTTTTCTGCAGAAAACCTTAGGTGAGGGAGGTGGAATGGGAGCCGACTGGAAGGGAGGCAGCGAATGACTCCAGATCTCACTTCCAGTCGGTTCTGTACTCAGATCTGGGACTATGGACAAACCGGTCCCTGCCAGAAGGGACAGCTGGAAACACGACATTTCACTGTCCAGTCTTCCCTTATGGGCCCAGGCATAAAGCTCCTCTCTGTCTTCCTGGGATTGTACTCAGTGCTGTACTCCCCTCCCCTAACCTAGGCTGTTTCAGAACTAGGGACATGTTCTATGTTTTCCATGGTCCCATGACGGACTGGCCCCTTTGCCACTGTTTATCTGACTCACTTTCCAGCCAATCCATTCTTACCGGAGCTCACCTTGGAAGAATGAAGACTGTAAATGAAGAGGATTGGAAGTGGAGGAAAATTGTGTTTATCTGCTAAAAGACCACTAGAAATACCAGTCCTCATTTTTTTCCAGACCTGATTCACCTCAGACCCCCTGAATCACAATCTACATTTTAACAAGCTCCCCAGGGGATAAGTTTGAGAAGCACTGAGTTACAATGCTGTGATATGAATATTGAGTTCTTGACAGCTGAGCCCTGTATAAAGTTCAACATTTCCTTTCAGGTCATTGAAATAGGGAAGCTGAAGGATAGCAGTTTGCGATTACCCAGGGCCAATATGTGATGAGGGTGTTCCTGTGTCCCCCTCCCCGAGTCATTCCACGCCTTGGGCATCTCCTCTGCTCAGCTGCCTCCATGATGGGTGCTGTGTCTGGGAAGGACAGTAGGACATCTGGCCGGATCAGCAGGGAAACAGGAAAGCACACTGCTGCCCTCTGCCTCCCCTGTAGAAGAGGTTGAATCCCTGGGCTGGAACGTTTCCTGTCAAATCAGTAGGAGTCAGAGGGGAGAAGAGGAACTAAATCTCAGGTCAAGCTGAATAACCAAAAGTTCAGCAAAGGCCTGAGGAATTTGGGGGCAGTTTGAAGAAAAATCTCCCAGTGGCTATTGGTGTTCATAGATATATTACTTTGAAATTTGGTCTTATCAGTTCCTTCTCACTTCCAGATAAGAGTCCCATCTCAACAGACCATTTTCTACCAACATCATAATTCTATTCTCCTTATTCTTACTGCTGAATTTGCATTATAAAGACTATCATTGATGTTGCATTTACTTTGTCCCAGGCTCTATAGACATAGTGTCTTATCTGATCTTCACAAGTCAGGCATCAATGAGACATTATTATTTCTACCTGACAGACAAGAAAATTGATGCTCAGAAAAGTTCAGCAATTTGAAGATTTTAGAGCTAGGAAGAAGTAGAGCAGAAACTAATTATTCCAATTACTCATATGATTCAAAAAATCCTACCATATCTATCACACCATAATGCCTCACGAATGCATAAACATGGCCTCAACTTCAGTTTACACCAAACACTTAATTTTCATTTTCTCTTCTCTATATCTACATAAATAATAGTAGTCTAAAGCCATGTATTACTTAGCCACTTTATAAAGCCTATTTACATATTTTGTCTCATTAGTATTTCTCAACAGCCCTGTGTCATGGCCAGAATGGTATTATGCTTTCTATTTTACAGATGGGTTGTTTGAAATAAGGATTGGCTAAGGAGCTCCTGGGGCAAGTTAGATAAGAAAAGTGACCCTAAAACCCATAACAAAAATTTCTTTTGGTGTGCACACACCTAGTTCCTATACATCTAGCCCTCATTCAGGTCAGCACCTGAAAAGAACAACTGAAGCTCATCAATCCCTTATTAGAATAGCCAGAGCGGGGAGGGCTCGTCCAAGTCTTTATAATGCAAGGATCCTGATCTCAGACTGTTTCTCCTACTTTGACGACTGCTGATTCTCATCTTCCTTCGAATGTGTACTTTCACTACGCATTAAAGTTTTGAGTTGTGCACACTGACTAGTCCTTGAGTTTTCCCATGGCTGAGTTTCCTGCAGCTGTGTCAAGATCTTCATGGTATTACCCCTTAGTCAGGGTCTAGATTTGTCTGAAATTCCCACAGCTCTCTGGCATCCAGCAGAGAATTCCCAGAGCTCTCCCGACATCCAGCAGAGAATACTTGGAGCTCTGTGGCATTCAGCCTAGAACCCCCAACACTTTCCAGCATACAGCCAAGAATTCCCTGGGCTCTCCCCGGCATCTGGCCAACAACTCCTGGGGTTCTCCAGCATCTAGCTTATTAAATTATGTGGCTATACACACTGACTAGTCCTTGAATTATTTCCTGTGACTGAGACAAGAATTCTCATGGTGCCAGCCCTTGGTTGAGGTCTCACTTTCTCTGAGAACTCCTGGGGCTGTCCAGCTGCACTTCTATGAAGTGAGACCATTCCCAAAATGGATACATTCAGATCTGGAGCTTAATTGTCAGATTTGAAATCCATCACCTTCAAAAAACACATTGCACAGACTCTTTCAATTCTATGCATCTCTTTGGATATTGTGGTATCTAAGGAAAGCATGAAAATTTATTAACAAATAATTTTTATTATGACATAAAGCACACACATGGCAAAATAAATATTAATGCTGTATTCAGCCAACTATGGGGACAGAGTTGAACTAGTACTAAAGCAGGATAAAATAAGACAATTGCAAGTCCCTGGTTTCCTATCCAGCTCTGAAAGAGTTCATAGACAACTGCAGGGCCCTGGTTTCCTATCCAACTCTTAAAGATTAATGGACAACTGCAGGTCTCTAGTTTCCTATCTAACTCCAAAGGAATTAATGCAAACTGCAAACTCTCTAAAGCAAGAATGTCTACTGAAGCCATGATGGTCTGTCTCTTCAGACCATCAAAACCTCCCAAACCATAAAAGCATGTAAAATCAGGGGCCCAAAATGGACTCTTAGTTAATAACAGAAAGCCTGGAGTTATAAAGTTTGTTAAACATCTCCCCAAAGACAAATTTTGGATACATGAAGGCTGGCCACAAGCACTACTAGTTATCTTCTCCTAAAACAGAGAAGACACTTGCTTAATGCAAACCATGTAAGCCCCTGGTTTTCAAAGATCACTATGGAAACCTGCTACCAACCAAACCTCCTTGTAAGACAAGGTTGTTAGGCACAGGGTCATAAAGGATTCCATACGAGACAGTGAATCAAAGATTAACAGATTTATTGAAATAAAGTATGGAGGAAGCAGGTGAGAAAGCGAAAAGAAGAAAGCAGATAGGAGCCTGAAATTGGCTCCTGCCTGGGGAACCAGCAGGAAGAAAAAGAAAATGACTCTGGGTCTTTGTTCTGGGACCCATGCTTTAAAGGGAAAGTGATGCCAAGAGGGGAGGGTGGCCATTAGGTGATGTGCTGTCCCTTCATTGAATGGGGGCTTGTTGACTTAGGGTATGATAGATTGTTGATGTATTGTTCTTAGTCTGAAATCCAACAGTCCTGCCTTTTCATTTTAATAAAAATGAATAAAGTTGGTGTTGAGTTTAGGTTAGTGCCTTAGCATAGCTCAAAGCAATTTTGAAGGAGTAGGGGCATTATGTTCTTTCATTGACTACTTCTTGCGGACAAAAGGGCATAGTTGTGTGTGTGTGTGGGGGGGTGGATTGCTTTGGGCCAAGCAGAGCGTAGGTGAGTGTTCTGGGCATCCTCGTTAGAATTGGATGCATAGCGTTGTCTTTGCTGTGACAGGAGAGGTAGAGAGAAGTAAGTTTTTAGAATTCTGCTCATTGTTTACAGCTGCTGTTGACCTGTAAATAAATAAATCTAGACAGACATTGTAAGAGGCAGGGGGCTAGCAGGAAAATTAATAGGAGGATAATTAAGGGTTTAAGGAAGGGGAACACTATAGCTCATAAAAAGGTGGAGAAGAATGAAAGAAAATTTGAGAGAAAGATAAAGGGATGAATGATGAAATTAATTGTTATTCTTGGAGAGTTCAGCATCTTCAGGTTTCAGAGCTGCTTTGGCATTGGAACAATTTGGAGGTTTCAAGTTTCTGAAAAATAAACTTAATAAGTAAAATTTTATAGAGCACTAGATATTTTTAGGGTTTCTAGGAGCACTGTTGGTTGGGGTTTGCCATATTGTGGCAGTTTGCAATATTTGGCTGAAACTTGCATAAGAGTAGCCTCCAGATTGATCTCTTGACTCGACTTGAAATCTCTTAGCCATTGGAACTTATTTCTTTTCCCCCTTTTGGTTAGTCCATCCATGTTAGGGCCAGGCTTATCCTTGGCTCATAGTGCCAAGGTTATTTGTGTCCTGCGATGCCATGGCCAGTGGTTGTTTCATGTTGCCAGTGCCAGGCTTACAGCCCTGGAAATTATGTCCCATGTTGGGGGGAAGCTCAGAGTTTGGCTTAGAGAGAGATCACATTTGAGCAACAGCAGGGATTTTCTGGAGATGACTCTTAGGCACTAATTTTAAGTAGGTTTAATTTACTACCATAGAAATAAGTTTTATAAGGGCAAGGCTTAAAATTGAGGCCTTGGCTTGTTAAATTGGGAATCCCTCTTGCTTAAGAAAAATGATAGGCATTCCCCAGGTGGGGAAGCTTAGTACTTTTAGCTTTCCCAGTTTTTTAAGGCACTTTGCAAACACTTTTTATTTTTTTTTGCCCCAAATATTTTGAAATGTAGAGTATAAAATATTAGCTTGTGTAAAACATTGGCATTTTGTGCCTTAATCCAGGTTGTTTTTCTTAATCCTAATAAAGCTGAATTAGTTTGATTAACTGATTAGACCAATTAAATTAGATAGTATAAATTTTGGATGAAATAAACATTTTTTTATTTTATACTAAAGTTAAAGCTTTAACATACAGATAATATTATTCTTTACCTTGTATACTGATTTACTTTAATTTTAACCAGATCAATTTCATTACATCTTTAACTAGAATTTGTTATTTTTCAGTTTATTTTATTTATTTATTTATTTATTTATTTATTTATTTATTTATTTATTTTAGCCATTGCTGTGTGCACCCATGCTAACTTTTTGAGCTGGAGAACCAAATTTGAGTTTTAGGTGTCACACAGACACTTTAAGCTTTAGGGAACTTCTGGCCTTTATACAGAGAGTAAAACACTTCAGAATTGAATGACAACAGTTAACACTTACAATCTGAGCTTAAATAAAGCTTCTTTTAAAATAAAAATATTAGACTGTTTTATATTAAGAAACCATAGCAATTTTTTTTTCTGTTTCACTTTTATACATTTAACATCGTTATGTTATTTAACAGATAAAATATAACATATATATTTGTTTAACCTTTCCTTTAAGGTTGAGCACATATACTTTTACATCAAAGCAGTGCAACTGAGAATTTGACTGTTTCTATGATCTGTAACCTTTTTAGAATAAGTAAAACCATTACTGACAACATTATACTATTGCTTAATATTACATAGCTTAGTATTAGGATATAGCATCAATAGGCGGAATATACAAAATCCCTTTTAACCATTGTAATACTTCCTAAACAATTTTTATGCAATAGGTTAAGTTATTTTAGCACCTTACTTATACAAGGTGAAAGAACAAATAATTTGTAACAGTTTTTCCCTTTACACTGAGAAGATTTGTCTTGAAATAAAGGATAATGGCAGCATAAACATTCATAAAGATATTGTTCTGATATAAAATATTTTAGACACAGTACGTGGATGATTAAGAAAAATTCCTTTTGAAAATATTTTACATTTAAGAGCATACTAATAATTTATTAATAGAACACAGAGAAAATTTACATTTAATTTTGTGTGAATACTTACCTTGACACAAAAGCTTTTCTTTTTTGAAGTGTATGATAAACCGATCTGTTAAAGCAATGACAATGATATGCAGAATTTACTTTTATAAACCCTTTTTTACAACTTTTTATAATTATTTTATGGCACACAGGATTTACTTTTGTATTTCTTTTTTTTACTTTTTATAATTAGATAGAGCTTAAAATTAACAATGATTATAACAAACAAAATTAACTTTTTCTAACTTTTTATTATTTTGTTTACCCATTTAGGGCTTATAGTTAGCAATGATTATAACAAATAAAAGGTATTTTATGGATATTATTTTTAATATTTATTTTATTTATAGTTTTTGTTTACTTAGACTGCACATAATGAGGAATAAATTTGATAATAAATTTAGGAAGTTTTTGAATCTTCCTATTTTTTAATAAGAATATTTATATTAATTACTGATGGAAGGTTAGAAAACATTCTACTTTTTTTAATTTTTAACCTTTATTATTATATAGTATAATATATATACAAAGCAAAGAAGTAAAAAGGCACTAGTTTTCAAAGCATTCTTCAACAAGCAGTTATAGAACAAATCCCAGAGTTTTTCATGAGCCTCTCTTATTTTCCTTCTAGCTGCTCCAGAATATAGGAGGCTAGAGGGTGTAAATATTGTTTTATCATCACAATCGATTTTTCCCTTCTTTTATTGTGAAAAATAACATATAGACAGAAAAGCTACAAATTTCAAAGCATAGCACCACAATTAGCTGTAGGACATATTTCAGAGTCAATTGAGAATTGAGGACAATTCCACAATTTTAGGTTTTTACTCCTAGCTGCTCTAAAATACTGGAGACTAAAAGAGATACCAATTTAATGATCCAGCATTCATATTCATTTGTTAAATCCTATCTTCTATGTATAACTCCACCATCACCTTTGATCTTTTCTTCCCTCTCTTTAGGGTTGTTTGGACTATGGCAATTCTAAATTTCTGATATTGGAAGGGTCTGTCATTGACATGGGGTAGGGAGATGGAACTATCTGATGTTCTGGAGAGGCTGGGCTAGGTTTCAGAACTTATCTAGACCAGGGACCCAATTGGAGGATATAGGTTTCTGGAAAGTTATGCTAGTGAATGGAAACCTTGTGGAATCTTATATATTGCCTTATGTGTTCTTTAGGATTGGGTGGAATGGTCCTGGTTGGGTGCTGACTGGTTATGATAGATAGCAAGGTCTAACTGAAACTTGCATAAGAGCAGCTTCCAGAGCAGCCTCTTGACTCTATTTGGACTTTTCTGCCATTGATACTTTATTAATTACACATCTTTTCTGCCTTTTTGTCAAGGATATAATTGTTGATCATGTGGTGCCGGGTCCAGATTTATCCCTAGGAGTCCTCTCCCATGTCACCAGGGAGACTTTCACCCTTGGATGTCTTGTCCCATGTAGAGGGGAGAGCAGTGATTTCACTTGCAGAGTTGGGCTTAGAGAGACTGAGGCCACATCTGAGTAACAAAAGAGGTCCTCCAGAAGCAACTCTTGGGCATGCCTATAGGTAGTTTAAGCTTCTCCACTAACTACATAAGCTTCACAAGAGTAAACCTCCTGATCAAGGGCAAGATCCTATTGATTTGGGTGTCCCTAAAGTTTGACACCATATCAGGGGATTCCCTGATGGTAAGATGTAACAGTTCCATATTCTTTTCCCCCTCCCTCAAAGGACTTTGCCAATACTTTTGGGTTATTTGCTTAATATACTGTAGGATGTTTCCAGGCATTACAATAATCTATACAGGATTAAAGGACCTCTTTCTTGTTCTGTGTTCCCTGTGTTTCAATTGTTCAAATTAGCTATGCAGATTGATTGAATTGGATTATGCACTACAGAAAATCTCAGTTACAGACTATATAAAATTATCTTTCTTTGACCTCAAATAATACATGTGGATGTAAAATATAGCTATTGTCTTCCTTACTCTACTCATATGTCCTAAATTTCTTTATCCCTAACCAGGTTGGCTTCGTTCTCATCTCTAAATATCAGGTTATATATGTAAAACAGTCTCTCAAAATCTAGAAATAATAATCACCATTTCAGACTTAATGTGTCTGCTCTAAAAGCTTACAATCTAGGCTCCTGTTTTCTTATAAGCATTTTCTAAAGGTGACCATACCATTCTTGGCATCTTGTTTCTGGCTTATTTTGTCTCACCAAATGTCCAACATGTTCATTCACATCATTGCATGCCTCACAACATTCTTCCTTTCTGTAACAGCACAACCTTTGTTAATATGTATACACCATTGTTGGTCATCTACTTCTCTGTCAGTGCAGCTTTCAGTCACATGCATTCATCAGGCATCATGTAGAGGGCCCAAAATCCACAGTCCATCAATAGTCTCAATTTTAGATAATTTCATTGTTCCCAAGAGAAAGAAAACCAATAAGAACACCAAAAAGGAGATCTAAACCTCCTCTTAACTCTTTCCCTCCCCCCATTATTTACCTCTGCTGTTGCTGTCATAGCGCTGAAGGTTTCCTTTTGAACATAAATCATAGCATGCAGTAGCAGTTTTCCCCTGTACTCTGGACTTAAACACTCTTTGTACAAGAACCATATCTTTGAAGTAATTCTTTTGAGAACTAATTCATATATCTATTGTTAATCGGTATACGTCCCCTTTCAATCTTGTTCATTTTCAATATAGTAATAATACTTATTGACCCATGAGAGAAATGCCTTCACTCCTATCTATTCCCTTATATTGGAGTTCAATGTCATTAGCTAATGGTTCACCCATCTCTAGTTTCTATGTATCTCTATATCACCTATATTCTGTATTATAAGCCTCTGATTATACCTTTATGCTGGCCTTAAAAGTGGAACCACTAAGTATCTATCCTTTTGTGTCTGGCTGATTTCATTCAGCATTGTGTCCTCCAGTCTCATCCATCTTGTAATGTTCTTCAGGTCGTCATTTCATCTTACTGCTGTGTAATATTCCATAGTATGTATATACTACATTTTGTTGATCCACTCGCCTGTTGATGGGCATTTGACTTGTTTCCATCTTTTGGTGATTGTGAATAATGCTGTTATGAACATCGATGTGCAAATGTCTGTTTTGTGTCATTGCTTACAGCTCTTTTGGGCATATACCAAGTAGTGCTATGGCTGCATCATAGAGCAACTGGATATTTAGTTTTGTAAGGAACCATCAAAAAGTCTTCCATAGTGGCTGCACCATTAAACATTCCCACAAGTAGTGCATAAGTGTCCAGTTTCTCCACATCCTCTCCAACATTTGCAGTTTCCTGTTTGTTTAATAGCAGCCATCCTTATAGGTGTGAGGTGCTATCTCATTGTAGTCTTGATCTGCATTTCCCTTATAGCCAGTGAAAATGATTGTCTCTTCATGTGCATTTGAGCCATCTGTGTTTGCTGTTCAGAAAAATGCCTATACATATCTTTAGCCCATTTTATAATTGGGTTGTGTGTTCTTTTGTTGTTGAGTTGTACCATTTCTTTGTACATACAGAAAGTCAAACCTTTGTCTGGTATGTGATTTCCAAATATTTTCTCCCATTGAGTTGGCTTCTCTTCACCTTTTTGAAAAAGTCTTTTGAGGTGCAGAAGCATTTGATTTTGAGGCGTTCCCATCTATCTATTTTTTTCTTTTGTTGCTTGCACTTTGGGTGCAAAGTTTAGGAAGGTGCCTCCTATTACTAGGTCTTGAAGATGTTTCCCTACATTTTCTTCTAGAGGCTTTATGGTGCTAGTTCTTATATTTAGGTGTTTGATCCACTTTGAGTTAATTTTTGTGTAGGGTGTATGATTGGGGTCCTCTTTCATTCTTTTTTTTTTCATGGACAAGCAGTCACTGGGCATCAAACACGGGTCTCTGGCATGGCAGGCAAGAACTTGCTTCTGTGCCACCATTGCCTGCCCCATTCTTTTGGCTATTAATAATCAGTTCTTCCATGTCCAGTTATTGAAAAGACTATTTTGTCCCAGTTTAGAGGATTTGGGGGCCTTGTCAAAACACAGTTGACCATAAATTTGGTTGTCTATTTCTGTACCCTCAACTTGATTCCACTGGTCAGTGCTTCTCTCTGTGTGCCAGTACCATGCTGTTTTGACCACTGTGGCTTTATAATAGGTTTTAAAGTCAGGGAGTGTTAGTCTTCCCACTTCATTCTTCTTTTCTAAGATAATTTTGGCTATTCAGGGTTTGGTATTTGGCTTTTCCAAATTTTCAAAGTGGATTGTTGGAATTTTGATTGGTAGTGTGTTGAATCTGTAGATCAATTTGGAGAGAATTGACATCTTAACTATATTTAGCCTTCCTATAATAAGTAGGGAATGTCTTTCCACCTGTTCAGATTCTCTTTGATTGCTTTTAGCAATGTTATGTTGCTTTCTGTGTACAACTTCTTTACGTCCCTAGTTAATTCATTCCTAGGTACTTGATTCCCTTAGTTGCTGTTTTGAATGAACTTTTTTCCTTAACTGGCACCTCAGCTTGGTCATTGATTGAGTATAGAAATGCTACTGATGTTTGCACATTAATTTTATATCCTGCCACCTTGTTGAATTTGTTTATTAGCTCAAGTAACTTTGCTGTAGATTTCTCAGGATCCTCCAAGTATTCTATCATATCATCTGCAAATGAGAGTTTTACTTCTTCCTTTCTAATTTGGATGCCTTTTATTTCTTCATCCCGCCTGATTGCACTAGCTAGAACTTCTAGCACAATGTTGAATAATAGTGGTCACAGTGGGCATCTTTGTCTCTTTCCTGATATTAGAGGGAAAGCTTTCAGTCTCTCTCCATTGAATATGATGCTGGCTATCAGTTTTTCATATATTCCCTTTACCATATTGAGGTAGTTACCTTTGATTACTATTTTTTGGAGTGTTTTTATCAGAAAAGGATACCGAATTTTGTCAAATGCTTTTTCAGCATCAATTGAAATGATCATGTGATATTTCCCTTTTGATTTGTAAATGCGCTGTATTATATCAATTGATTTTCCTGTGTTGAACCATTCCTGCATTCTTGGTATAAACCCCACTTGGTCATGGTGTATAATTCTTTTAATGCATTGTTGGGTTTGATTTGCTAATATTTTATTGAGAATTTTTGCATCTATATTCGTTAAGGAGATAGACCTATAGCTTTCTTTTCTTATAGCATCTTTACCCTCATAAAATGAGTTAGGTAGAGTTCCTTTTCCCTCGATTTTTTGGGAAAATTTAAGCAGGGTTGGTGTGAGTTCTTTTTGGAATGTTTGATAAAATTCCCCCATGAAGCCATTTGGCCCTGGGCTTCTCCCTGTAGGAAGATTTTTGATGACTGATTGAATCTCTTTGCATGTGTTTGGTTTGTTGAGATCTTCAATTTCTTCCTGGATCAATGTAGCTTGTTTGCGTGTCTCCAGGAATTTTTCCACTTCATCTAAGTTGCCTAGTTTGTTGGCATGTAATTGTTCATAGTATCTTCTTATGATTTATTTTATTTCTTCAGGGTCTATAGTAATCCTCCCCTTCTCATTTCTGATTTTGTTTATTTGCATCCTCTCTCTTCTTTGTCAGTCTTGCTAGTGGCCCATCAATTTTATTGATGTTCTCAAAGAACCAACTTTTGGTTTTATTGATTCTTTCTATTGTTCTTTTGTTCTCTCATTCATTTATCTCTGCTTCAATCCATGTTATTTCTCTTCTTCTCTTTGTTTTGTGGTTAGTTTGCTGTTCTTTCTCAAGTTCCTCCAGGTGTGCTGTTAAGTCCTTGATTTTTGCTCTTTCTGGTTTTTTTTTTTTTTTTTTTTTGCAAAACATGGGCAGGCACTGGGAATCAAACCTGGGTCTCCAGCGTGGCAGGCAAGAAGTCTGCCTGCTGAGTCACTGTGGCCTACTCTCCTGTTTTTTAATGTCGGTGTTTAGGGCAATACATTTCCTCTCAGCACAGCCTTTGCTACGTCCCCTAAGTTTGGATAAGTTGTATTTTCATGTTCCTTCATCTCAGGATAGCTACTGTTTTCTCTAGCAATTTCTTCTCTGACCCAGTGGTTGTTTAAGAGTGTGTTATTTTATTTCCGCATATTTGTGAATGTTCTCATTTTTTGATGGTTATTGAGATCCAGCTTCATCCCATTGTGATCAGAGAAAGTGCTTTGAATAATTCCAACGTTTTCAAATGCGTAGACCAGTTTTGTGCCCCAGCATACGATGTATCCTGGAGAATGTTCCATGAGCACTAGAGAAGAATGTATATCCTTGTGTTTTGAGGTGCAATGACCTATATATATGTCTGTTAGGTCTAATTCATTTATCAAGTTATTTAACTTCTCTGTTTCCTTGTTGATCTTCTGTCTGGTTGTTCTATCTATAGAGGAGAGTGATGTCTTGAAGTCTCCTACTATTATTGTTGAAGCATCTATTGCTCCCTTCAGTTTTGCCAATGTCTGTCTCATGTACTTTGGAGCTCCTTGATTGGGAGCATAAACATTTATGATTGTTTCATCTTCTTGGTGAATTGACCCTTTAATTAGTATATAGTGTCCTTCTTTGTCCCTTATGATATCTTTACATTTAATTTGTATTTTGCCTAATATTAGTACAGCTATTCCTGCTTTATTTTGGTTACAACTTGCATGAAAAATCTTTTTCCATCCTTTCACTTTCAATCTATTTGTACCCTTGCGTCTAAGATGAGTCTCTTGTAAGCAGCATATAGCTGGATTATGTTTCTTAATCCATTCCGCCAATCTGTATCTTTTAATTGGTAAATTTAGTGTGTTAACATTCAAAGTTATTACTGAAAAGGCATTTATTGAATCCACCATATTATCTTTTAAATTTTATTTCTCAGATCTATATATTCTTTTCCTTCTTTCTCTTTGCATTATTTAAATTCCCCTAGGGTACTCTTCAATTCTGTGTCCTCCTCCAGACCTCCCTCTCTTGTCTTTTTTTTTTTTTTTCCATCTGGCAGAACTCCTTTTAGTATTTCTTGTAGGGCCATCTCTTGTTGACAAATTCTTTCAGGATTTCTTTGTCTTTGAAAACTTTAATCTCTCCCTCAGTTTTGGAGGACAATTTGGCTGGGAACAGAATTCTTAGCTGGAAGTCTTTCTCTTTCAGCATCTTGAATATATCATGCCACTGCCTTCTCACCTGTAGGGTATTAGTTGAGTAGCCTGAACTCAGACTTATTTGGTTTCCCTTATATGTAGTAGATTGCTTTTCTCTTGCTGCTTTCAGGATTTTCTGCTTCTCTTCAATGTTTGACAAATTGATTAGTATGTGTCTTGGGGTAGGCCTATTTAGATTTACTCTGTTTGGTGTTCATTGGAATTCTTTGACTTGTGTATTTATGTCCTTTATGAGGGTTGGGAAGTTTTTCCCCATTATATCCTCGACTACTTTTCCTAGTACTTTACTCCTATTTTCTCCTTCTGTGATACCAATGATTCTTATATTTGTGTGCTTTGCTTTGCATATCATTTCCCTGAGATCCAATTCAATTTTTTCCATCTTTTTTGCCATTTGCTGTTTTGAGTCTTCAAAGTCAATAATATTGTCTTCTCTATCACTTATTTTTTCTTCTGTTTCTTCAAATCTTGTTTTGTGTGCCTGTAGTATGTTGTTGATTTGGTCAACAGAGTCTTTAATCTCTGTGATATCTGCTATTTTCTATCTATTCTTTCAAATTCCTCTTTATGCTCTTCTACCATTTTATTGATCTCCTTTATGTCATTTGCTATCCCATTTATTTTATTAAGTAGAGTTGCATGAACATCTTTGATTAGTTGTTCCAATGTCTGTTTATTTTATTAAGTAGAGCTGTATGAACATCTTTGATTAGCTGTTCCAATGTCTGTGTATCTTCTGATGTTTTAATTTGTTCATTAGGCAAGGTTATATCTGTCTGCATAGTGTTATGCTTACTGAGCTTCTGCTGTCTTTGTGGCATGTAAATATCTTGATTGATTTACTTTGGGAGTTGATTTCTTTCAGTATTCTAAAGGCCTTGTGTTTGCAGGGTGGTTGTACAGTAAGGAGCAGGGTACGGGGTGTAGCACTTAGTGCGGTGATTTTTTTCAGGGCAGGTATATGCACAGGTTGAGGGTGTTTTACTGATGCTTGTGAATGTGGGCACCCAGCAGCCAGGGAGTATGTAGCTCTACAGGTGCACCAGTCTGGGGGACGGGTGTTAGTTAGGGTTCTCTAGAGAAACAGAATCAACAAGGAACACTCACAAATTTAAAAGTTATAAAATTGCCTCATGTAACTGTGAGAACACAGAGTCCAAAATCCACAGGGCAAGCTGTGAAGCTGACAATTCTGATGGAAGGTCTGGATGAACTCCACAGGAGAGACTTGCCAGTTGAAGCAGGAAGAGAGCCTGTCTCTTCTGAATCCTCCTTAAAAAGCTTCCAGTGATTAGATTAAGCACTGCTCATTGTAGAAGACACTCCCCTTGGCTGATTCTAAATGGAATCAGCTGTGAATACAGCTGATGTGATCATGATTTAATTCTATGAAATGTCCTCATTGCAACAGGCAGGCCAGCACTTGCCTAACCAGACAAACAGGTACCACAACTTGGCCAAGTTGACACATGAACCTGACCATGACAGGGGGCAAAAACCTGGTATGCCCAGTTCTAAAGCACAGGGCCCTTTGTGCACATGTGTAGAGCTGAGGCAGCAGGTCAGCATTATGCCTCCAAGAATTGGGGGCAGATGTGACTTGGTTACACAGGTCAGCACTTTCTCAGAGCTGGGAAATGTTGTTGAGGGCCATGCATATGTGTGCTTCTAGGACTTTTGTAAAATGTGGTTCCCAGTGCTGAGTGACATGATTGGGGGCCGTTTCACATGCATGGCCCTATGAGTGCCACAAACTGATGTGCAGAGTTCAGGGAGCATGGGTTGAAGCTATGTGACACTATGGGCAGGGGGGCAGGGGTAGCCTGGGTACAGAAGTGAGTGCCCACAGTCGTTATGCACTGGCAACAGCTTACAGAGAACAGAGAAGGGGAGGTAGCACTCAGGTGGGGTGTAGAAGAGTTGGGTTTGGCTGCACTTGGGTGGAGGTGCCTGGAGCACAGGGAATGGGAGCGGATGATGGGGTTCGGATATGTGGGGTGTGGGTTAGTCACTGGTCATGGGGTTGTGCTGGTGAGGGTAGCACACCCAAGGAACATGACCTGGCTTACTTTCTACTTCCCAGCTATGGTCCATGCACTCACACAGGCTCCATGCCTCTGTGCTAGGCTCCAGTTTTCTGTCTCTCAGTTCCTCAGCCTCTGCAACTAGGGATTCCCGATGTGGTACAGAAGCCTCTCCCAGGTCAGCTGCACTCCCAAATTGCTACCTAAATCACCCTCCTGTCCCTTCTCTAACTTTTCCATAGAGCAGGGCTAATCTCAAACTACTCTATTTGGCCATCTTCCCAGAAGTCAATATTTTAATTTTTATAGCATTTAAAAATATTTTTATGCAAACTAAAACATTAAATGAACTTCATTTCTAGCAATTTACTTTTATCAAGGTAAAGAAAAAATGTTGTGCAATTATTTGGAATAAAAGGATATTTTTTAGAGTTTGACTTTGAAAAAGCAAATGTTAAAAGTTATTACGTTTGGAATAATATTTGGTTTTTTATTTTAATTAAACCTGAGAAAAAGAGTTAACCTTTTTAAACAGTGAGATGATTCATTATCTTTTATTATACAGCCAAGGACGTGATGAAGTTAACATAAAGTACAAGAAATTAGTAATTAAAGCTGAAAAAAAAGTTAACCTTTTTAAACAATGAGATGATTTATTATTTTTTTTTACACAGCCAAGAACATGATAAAGTTAACATAAATTACAAAAAGTTTTTTTGATAAAACACAGATGTTTTGCTTTTTACACTGATTGTCTAGAAAATACTTTTATAACTTTTTGTTAAAACAGGCCAATAGTCCAAGAAAATTTTGTTACTTTAACAGAGAGGAAATAAAATTTTAATTTTGCATCAGTATATTATTTAATATTAAAGCTATATATTCATTTATGCTTTAATTTTATGGATATACCCATTAAATTTTTCCTGCCCCTGACTATACCCTTCTTTTCCACAAGCCTTCAGCAACTTACTAAATCCATTCAGGCTTTGTCATACATTTTCCTCACTCTACAACAGCCATCCATTTTATTCTAAGACAAAACGTCTCTCTTTTTTCTTTTAATAAAAACACATCCCTTTTATCCTTTATACTTAAGCCACTACTTCAAGCAAACATTTAACCATGTACAATTACCATCAAAATTAAATTGGTTAGAACAATGCCAAATATTTAAAATGTTTTTGTTAATGTACACTTGAAAAATTAATATGTACTTCCTTGAAGCATTAGCATATTTTAAATTTTATTATATTTTATATAAGTGTTATTATTACCAGGTACATTGCTCAGTTTATGTAACCTACTAGGTTCCTTTAAGAGTAATTCTGAGAATGTACCCACAATACTAGTTTATTCATTAGGAAGCTTATTTAAACTTAAGGACACATTTAATCAGAGCAAAATTGTATTTGTTTAATTTAAAGATTTATTATGTAATTACTCTCATTATTTTTATAATATTTTAAATTTATGAAGAAGTTTGAAAGTATATTAACTATTAAGTTTTTGGGAATTATACTGAGTTTATTTAATTTGCCCTAAGTTTAAATTTAGGAAGACTTTTTATTTGGTTGCACAGATAAAAAGATAACAAGCTTTTTGGGTTTGAAAGTTTTAGGGAAGTGCCCTGGAGCCCTGAGAATCCCCATGCGTTTTTTAACTATTATTTTTAATTATTAGATTTATTTTATTAAAAGTTGTGACCTGAGCCATTGGAAAAAGTTGTTGTTCTTTTTAGAAGTAGCTCCCCAGTAATTTTCTGCTGCTTTATGGAAATTCCAGGGGCAGGAGGGAAATTTGAGGGGCAGTTTTTAATGTCCCTCTTTGTTTACAGTAACTACAAGACCAAAATTTAAGTAGTTTAAATACAGCTCATTAAGAATTTTTTAAATTATTAATTTGCTTTTATTATCTAGCGGTATAAGACTACATATTGAAAATGCATGCAGGCATAAATAGGAAATTTATTGTTTTAAAAGAAAAACAGGAAAATATATTTTTGAGAGGAACAAAGGATTGAATATATTATTTTATTCCATATTTTACTTTTTGCAGAATGCTTTTAACTGTAATATTTTTAACTTTAACTATAATAGCAGTATTTTAAATCTTAGTGAGGCCAGGTTATATTACAGAAATAAAACCTTTTATAGACTTATAACCAAATTTTTTGTAATGTTTAGCACAGCTAAAAGTTTTTTTTCTTTTAAAAGAATTTCTGCCATTAGTAACCAGTTATGAACGTTTGATTAATATAAATGCAGGAGCACACCAATTAATAATTAGACTGAACATACTAGCTAATAAATAGGCATTAACTGCTTAAAACAGACATTAGTTTTCATTATAACCAGCTAACACACTGCCTAGCATTAAAACAAATTTACTTAATTTTTTATTAAACAGTAATTAATTGTTGGATTACTTATCTTTTAGGAATATGGTTAACTGTCAATTTTAGGCCAGAGCCTCAAATCCTCAATTCCTGTGGTTTTTATTTCCCCTTTTAATTTGAATTTATTTAGATTATGGAGTAAACATCCAAGAGGAGTGGAGTCTGGGGGAAGGGCAGTTTTAGAGCCACTGTGAAGTGATTGATTGTTTTCCATGGTTGCTGGATTTAAAAGTGTCTGCTAAAGCTAGCTGAGGTGCTTCCTGAACCCTGCCGTGAGGTATGCTGGGGTGTTTTCTAGACCCTGGACAAAATTAAGTGAAACTAATGACCCAGCTCCACGATCCTCTCTGACAACAAAGCAGGCATCCCTGGTTTGTTATCGGGAACCAAAATAGTTCATGCAGTCTTTCACTCTAGGTGTCCCTAAAGCAACTTTTTTGACACCGGTGGCCTTGTGACACCGAAAAAAAAAAAAAAAAAAAACTCTTGAGGGGGGATCTGGGCAGAAAGCATTACTTACCTAAAGCTGAATTAGTTGTAGATGTTTGAATGCCGTGGAAGTGAGCCAGTGCCACATCTAGATGGTCTGAGCTGATGAACTCAAGCTGTAAATCGCATGGAAGTCTAACCAACTGTGCTGGTTCAGGGGACTGGAGTGACTGGGAAGCTGTTCCTGTAGCCCTGAGGGCTAAACCTCAGTGTAACCTCCAATCCAAGTCATGACACCAAATGGTAGGCACAGGGTCATTAAGGATTCCATATGAGACAGTGAGTCAAAGATTAACAGATTTATTGAAGGAATGAACTATGGAGGAAGCAGGTAGGAGAGCAAAAAGAAGAAAGCATATAGGAGCCTGAAATTGGCTCCCTCCTGGGGTGCCAAGTGGAAGAAAAAGAAAATGCCTCCAGATCATTATTCTGGGAGTTGTGTTTTAAAGGGAAAGTGACGCCAGGAGGGGAGGGTACCTACTAGGTAGTGTGTTGTCCCTTGATTGGATGGAGGCTTGTTGACTTAGGGTATGATAGATTGCTGAGGTATTCTCCTTTGATGTGCAGGGTGCATGCATCAGGCAGGATGAGATGCTGTCAAGGGAGGGTGTTATCAGCAGCGCCGTCTGGAGGATACAATACTAGCTAGTACGGCAATTGGCTCTTATCTGGGTCCTTGGACCTGTCAAGGATGCTGAGGAGGGGGCCAAGGGAGCTCTGCATCAAAAATTCCTTTTGCTCTTAGTCTGAAATCCAACAAAGCTAACCCAATCCACTCAGTGCATGCTTCCCCCTTGAACTTGTCAGTATTATCACTTTAAGTTGGACCCTTTCTCTCTTCCCTTGATAAACTTTACTACTAATTCTTACTGGCCCTCTGGTTTCTAAATTTTTTTTTGTTAGAAAAGCCACTGAACTTGGACTGGAATTCAGCTAGCACTATTGTCATCAAGGCTTTGGTTATAGTACAACCAAAAATATGGGAAATTAAAAACTGAGGTTACTCTCAGGTTATTTTGTTAATGTTTTGCAAGAAGGCAGCAAGAACAAAAAATGGCAAATGGACACATGTAGATGCACATTGTGTGAATATATTAATAATGTATAGTGGTTCTATAGATAGAATTATATACAGTGCAACATTAATTTAAAAATTGGTGTCAAGGAAAGTAGATGCACAAGACAATTTTAAACAGGCAAGGATGGCTCAGCTCCCTTGAAACAAAAGTTAGCAAGCTTTTTAAGAGCTGAAGTGAGTTAGTGAGAAAACCACCAGAGAAAAATAAGAATTTGATTTACTGAGGTTGCAGTTAGGACCATTTGGTTTCCCTGAGTTAGGTGAGCTATTTATTGAGGTTGTGATCAGGAGGACTTCATTCAGAGTGTTTTCTTTTGTGTTTATTAGGTTGCCTTGACCCTGTAAGAGGTGGGAGAGAAGAGGACGGCCATAACAAACTGTCTTGTTAGGAGACTCTCAGGTGCCTGGGTAGTGTAAGGGCCAGGTTAAAGGGAGGTCAGGGAGAAGCCTGTTTGAATTGTGGTCAAGATAAGGGGAAGTTAAGGCTGTCTAAGGGTATATAAAGGCAGTATTGGTCTTTGGGATGGGGTCAATGAAAATGTATTAAATCATTGTTTTATCTGGAAAGAAGCAAAGAATATTGATTGTCCTTATTTTTTAATCAATTTTATTGTGAAATGCAATACACATATTAAGAAAATCCATAAAGTATTAGTGAACTGTTTAATGGAAAATTGGAAAATGAATACTTGTGTAACCACTCCATTTCCCATCACTTCCACCCATACCAGAGTAAAGCTTATACTGACTCTGATGGTAATCGCTTTTTTTTATTACTATAACTAGGCCCAAGTTAAGGTGAATATTTGTAAATGCATGAATGAAAGGAATGTGTATTGTGCTGTTATCAGGTGCAATAATTTACTTACAAACACACATTTACGTTCACAAAACCACTAGGCCTTGTTTGCTAATAGTGTTTGCTATTGTTAATGGTGTGAATGCTATTGTTTTATCTTCCTGATTAAATAAATCTTTCATCTTTATTTACTGGCCCTTTTTATCTCTTGTAATGTGGTTTTTGCTTTAGTAAATCTAAAATAGGGCTGACTCATGGCTATATTTTCTTGAATTTTTTTCTTTCTCTTTTTTTCTCCCACTCTGTTCAGCATGAAGATACTTCCTGGGATGAGGTTAATTCTGGTTTTCTCTAATACTAAAGATGGAAACCTTTTGGATCACAGACTTCTTTCCTTGAATAGACTCTGGGTTCTGACTTCTGTACCCCTCCTTCCCTTATCTCTAGCCAAGCCAGAAAATATAACTCCCAAAATGACGGAAGCTATAAATTTCAAAGCACAGCACAATTAGTTGTAGAACATATTTCAGAGTTTGACATGTAGAGTACAACTTTAGCCTGGAATTTTGCCATCATCTTATCTGGTTGTTGATGCTTTTGAAGTGATGTTTACAAATTGTATCCCATGTTTTGAGTTGTTTTAAGAGGGAAGGCACATCTAAATATCTTAGCCAAACATAACCAGAAATCAAAATTTGACAGAAGCAGTATTTTAGCATAAAACCAAGAATTTAGCTGCATTTACAAAGAGTTTTTGAACCTCTGACATCATATTCTTGATATCAAAGTTGCAGGACTGTAAAGGCTGGTGTATTTGAGAGAAGAAAGTATTTCTTGAGTTAGAATTTAATCCAACACACAAAAATTTAGTTAATCTCCTTAAAACAATCAATGATGGCAAAAATCTCTGCTTTGAACACCAAGAAGTAAGCCATGGAACAATGAATAACAGGTTTGGAAAAAAAAACCATGATGATGAAAGAGGTTTTAATGAGGCTGAATGTAAAAGAGTATTGCAGAATCCATCACATCCCTGGAACTGATAGTAGATAGTTAGCAGAAGGCAAAACAACAATGGATGTCTGTGGAAAATTATCAAAAATGCCTCTAAGTGAATCTGAACTGCTCCTGATGGTACTGAACTTCCGGAAAAAGAAAAACCTTGTAAATTGGCTATAGAGCTAAAGTTGTTATGATACCACAAGTATATGATTCTCTGTTTTCCTTAAAAATGAAGGGGAAAATAGAATAAACTACATCCATTAGAAAAACTATGACCAGTAATATGGAAGCTGAAGCAGGATAAGAAGTTCTCTAACGCCATAAAACTTCCATTAAGAGTCACTCTTACTGAGAGATTCCAGGGCTTGTCCCTACCTGTGTATCTTTAGAGCCAAATGGCTAATGCCAAGGGTCAGGTCTGTGACTCTCCTCTAGAAGAAGAAAGCATGGCCAGCTTGTGTCTTGGAAGCAACCCATTTTACTGGCACTTTCCAAGCAACAGTCTACCCTGTTTTTCTCAGGGCTATTTAAGACTGAGCACTACTATTCCTATCATTAAATTTTATTTCTTGGGACAAAAGAAGGAGTCACTGCTTGAAGGATGTAGAGTCTTCTGGGGGGAAACAAATATCAACTTTCAGTGAAAGCAGTTGAAAACATCACCTAAGATCCAATTTACCTATATGAGGACATTTGGCAGGGATGTTATGATGTCTATTATATATAGATGATATTATATGTGCTTTATTTAGATCAATCACTAACTTGGGTCAGAAATCACACCAAAGAACAGTGCACAATTTAAGTGTAGATCATTTGGCACTCAAACAAGAAGACTATACAAAGAGGTAGCTGCTAAAAGTGCTTCTGTTTCCTGTATCTCAAGCAATAACCTAGTCTTTGCTAATCAATATATTAAATGAGATTTTAATGGTGAAATAGTGACATGTTGACTAATATGAAGTGTTGGAAATTGACACTCATAAAAAGTAGCTATGGTTTATGGATTGGCTAAATATAGTATTAGAGATACTTTCCACTCTTTATTCAGAGTGAATAAAGAGTTGTTAAGAAGTAATTAGGTCTATAGATGTTGCTGTTCAGAATGGTGACCAAGTCTTGATACCTAGAGAGTTCTATCTCCTGCTGCTCTAAGAATGTGTTTCTTAAACACATTAGAATTACTTGAATACTTTTAAAAACCACAAATGCCAATGTCACACCTCTGAACATTGCCCAAGCCATACTTCAGACAATTAGATCAGAATCCTTGGGGGAGGAATCCAGTCATGAGAGTTTCTTAAAGATCTCTAGGTGATTCTATTGTGCAGCCAAGGTTGGACACCACTAACTACGAGGATGTATAGTTCCAATTATTATAAAGTTTCCAGATCACAGCTTCTGTAATGATGTTTTTTTTTTTTTTTTTGCATAGGTAGGCACTGGGAAATGAACCTGGGTCTCTGGCATGGCAGGCGAGAATTCCACCACTGAGCCACCATCATATCACCCTTCTGCAATGTTTTTTCATTTGTCTAATGTGACCCTTTCAGGAGGGATTCAGAATACCTAAGGGAATAGAGAGTTGTATATCATGAAGCCATGATGGTAGGATGTCCAACAGTTATGTGTCTGCTTGCCTGCATATTTCATTAATTTCTGTCAGTATATGCTGCAGCATTTATTGTAAGACTTGATTTATCCTGATGGAAAAGTGGGGAAGAACTAACCTTAACTACCTCCAACTCTTTGGCATCTACTATTGTCTACCAAAGTAAACTAAGGATTGTGTAAGACCAAATTAGCCTAGGACAGATTGCAGTGGGCACTAGGTAGTGTAATCCTTTACATATCCAACTGTGAATTGCCTTGCATAATATATTTGTTATTTTGGGTTACTAAATCCTGGACAGAGACTTAATCATGGTATTCATCATATGGTAAAGATATAATATAATAAGAGAATAATTTGTCTTTAATCAAGAGAGCAACATTTTCATGGGTAAAAAAAAATATTTATTGGGTATTGTCATCAACCACAGAGGGGCCAACATGCTCTTATGTTTTTGGCTCTGTAAAAGAACTGAATTTATACTTAATCATTCACTTAAGATCAGTAGTGGAAATTTTAATCTTTTACAATTTTAAGTCAAGAAAAATGTGCAAACTAAGACATCCAGGAAAAGATACCTTGACTCAAGAAAGGCCAATGTCTGTCACATGGGAAGGCATGAGGCTGGTGTTTGCTGGTCCTTGTTTCTGGTTTCATTGCTTCCAACTTCTAATGCCAATGGTTCCCTCTCTAAGTGTATGTGGGCCTTCACTTAACTTCTTCTGGACACAACTCTGGGTTCTGGCCCACTTAACATCTCATGGGAAGGCATATGGTGACATCTGCTGGGCTCTGCCCATGTCTAGTCATCTGCTCTCTCTGTTGGCACTACAAGCATCTCCAAACATCTGTGTCTCTGTCAGCTCTGAAACAACTATTCTCTGCAAGTCTACATCTGTGGATTCTCCAAAATGTTTCTCCTTTCAAAGGACTCTAGTAAACTAATTAAGACCCACCTTAAATGAGTGGAGTCACATCTCCATCTAATCAAAAGGCCACACCTACAATTGGGTGTGCCAAATTTACATGGAATTAAACTAACCAAATGTTCACACCCACAGCTGGGTGTGTCACATCTCCATGGAAACAATCCAATCAAAGTTTCCCACCCTAAACAATAGGTCTGTCCCCACAATATTGGATCAGAATTAAAACATGGCTTTTCTGGGGTACATAATAATTTCAAACTGGCACATCTTATGGTTAAAGTGCTTTCCTGTAAGAAAACTGAATCTCTGATATATGAAATGACTTACTTGCCTGAGATCACAGTGCTAATTAATAGCAACTCTGGGTACAGAAAAAGTACAATATTGCTCTATTGCTGGAAGCCCTAGAACTTGAAAGGGAGAAATGGAAAGTGGCTTCTGGCTAACTCAATAACAATGACTCACAAACATAGCTGTGTATTAGAATCAACTAGAGCTTCTGAAAAAATATATGACTCTCCCATAACCAGCATGTAGATTTAGTGGGTCTGAAGTTAGCTCCATACGTCTCTATTTAAAATAATCTCAGATACTTTCTATTATGCACTAAATAAAGCTGAAGAGCATGTGTAACACACATCTGGTCTGCCTCAAATGTTATCTTTTCTGGATGTTTTTCCCTCATCTCTTCCAGGTTTCTCTCAGCGCCCAAACACCAAAAGGGAAGCAGTTAAGGGAGACATTAGCTTTGATGTATGCACAGCTTGAAGCAGTGGTTTTAACAATTTGCCATGCATCTGCGTCATTTAGGATACTTGCTATAAATTAAAGTTTCAGCTACCATCCCCAAGTTACATAAAGTGTTTTATGGCCACTTAAGCATGAATGTTTAATAAATTGTCTGAAATCTGCCTTTATTATAACCTGGAAGTGAGACTGTGGAGCTGTAGTCAACTGTTACCAACCTCAAATCTTTTGGCTGCTCCTGTGTATATACCACAAAGATCTTAATAAATGCATATAGCCACGTTGTTTACATCACAGGGCTTATTTACCCAAGAGCTGGCCTCCAGTAGTCATGCATCCTTCCTGTGAGGCTGCAAATAGTCTGTTTCCTGGTTCTGGCACCGCCACGTAGGCTGGCACTGAGTAAGAAGTGAGCCATACTCGTCTCTTGGGGATTTGGCTGGATGGCCCGTAAAAGCATTTCCCAAAGTGTTTCTGACTCTGCTCTTGGACGTTCAAACTGTCTTCCAAACCTGCAGAATGAGCTGTGGTGTTTGCTCAGTGGAGAGTTTGAAATCATTGAGTTTACTGATTGATAAATGCCTGTTTGGAGAGCAGAGAAGGCCTGCCAAACAGAATATGCCTCTGGATAGCTCACAGGGAACACAGATGGCAAGAAAGTTTGGGCCTTTAAAGCTCTGGCATCCTCAGGGGGTTGTTTACAGTTTAATTACTTTGCAGGTAAAACAGGGGACAGATGTATCTCACCAGGCCTGGCAGCAGAGTGAACCTTGGTATTGGCCCAAACCATCACTCCTGGGCTCCTGTCTGAATCCCTGGGAAAACATAGACAGGTGGCCAAAGCCTGTGTGGTGAGCTGCCTTACCTTTACCTCCAGACAAGGCAGGTGAGAACCATTAGGAGAAATACCCCTGTCAGGATAACATTTAGGGAAGCCACTTTAGCTCTTGGTTGACATCTAATGGGACGGAAACTCAAGAAAGGAGGGAAGATAACGATGAGAGCAAGAAAGCAGATGAACTGGAAAACTAAACTGCAGAAGTAAAGATGATCTTGGCAAGAGACAAGGGAAATTTCAGTTTAGCCAAGAACAGCCTACCTCCTGATTTGACTGCTTTCTGCTCCAGATCCAGAGGAGCCTAAACAAGTCTAGAAGTTGAAAAATATACAGAAACTGACAACTCAAGAGCACCAGAAGGAAACCAAACCAAACGAAATGAAACTTCTTTATGAGAAAAAATATCTTCTACCTTGTGGGAGGGACTTGTGATTCCAACAATGGGTTTATTCATTGAGGTGGAAGCATTGATTACAGAAATCCCTGTTAAATGTCATCAGCCTAGAATGGGTGGCCATAAAAATCACCATTGACCACAGAAGAAACTCTCAACATTTTCAGAGCTGAGAAGAAATCATTATTTAACCTCAAATCCCAAATCACAGTAAAATGTGATTTGGTAAAAAAAAAAAAAAGATTTTAGATGGGAGCTAACAAAAATCATCATCCCAAAGACTATAACACCTAACATTGCTTCCACTTCTTCATGATGAAATAGGGCAGTTTTGAGGAGTACTGGTTAAGTATTTTGTATATTGTTCTGCAATTTGGGATGGTTTGACATTTTTCTCATGATTAGATTAAGTTATGAGATTTGGAAAAGAATACCACAGAGATGAATTACCATACTTATCATATTATGTCAGAATTTACAGGTTATCAACATGATTTATCAGTGGTGATTTTAAACTTTGTCATCGATCCAAATAAGTGTTTACCATATTTCTCCACTGTAAAGTAACTCCACTCCATTCTTCCATATGCTTGTCTTTCAGAGCAAGTCAGTAAGCTTATCCCACATTCAAGGTTGGTGGGGATAATTTAGCCTCACTTCCTGGGGGATATCTACATACATTATTTTAAATTTTTCTGTAAGGAAGATTTGTCTCTTGTCCTTATTTATGTAGACAGTCATTTCTTTGTAGCAATATGGATTCAGGCATACTTATACTGGATTTATATGAATTTATATACTCCAGGACTATGTGATTATGTTATTTATTTTGATTCTCAAACTGCAAGTAAAACTGCATTTTGAAACTCAAGGTAATGAAGATTTCCTCCTATGTTTTCTTGCAGAAGATTTGTAGTTTTGCATTTTACCCTTAGGTCTATGATCCATGTTGTGTTAATTATGTGCAAGTGTGAAGTACTCTTCAATGTTCAATTTTTTGCATATGGGGATATATTATTCCTGAACTATTTATTGAAAGACTTACCTTTCTCCATTGAATTGACTGTGTACCTTTGTAAAAAATCAATGACTATATTTGTGAGTGTATTTCTAAAATCTCTATTCTTCTTTATTCTAAACTTTCTATTTTTCTTTACTGATTTGTGTCTATTATTTTACCAGTACCATGCTGTCTTTATTTCTGTAGCTTTATAATAAGTCTTGAAATTAGACAATGTGATTACTCCAACTTTGTTCTTTTTCAGAAATATTTTGGCTATTATAATATCTTTGTCTTTCTATATACATTTTAAAATTGGCCTGTTGATACCTAAGATAATCTTATGGGAGTTTTGGTTGGAATTGTGTTGATTCTGTAGGTCAATCTGGGGAGAATGAGTGTTTTAACATTATTTAGTCTTCCAATGCATGGAAACTGTGTATTTATCCATTTGTATAAATCTTCTTTGGTTTCTTCCATCAATATTTTATAGTTTTGCAGATACAGATTCTGCCCATATTTTGTTAGAGTTACACCTAAGTATATCATTTTTTGAATATTGCTGTAAATGATATTATTATGTATTTAATTTCAAATTCCAGGTGTTCATTTTGATATATAGAAATGCAATTTACATTTCTGTGTTGACTTTGCATCATGTGACCTTGCTAAACTCATTTATTAGTTCTAGGAGTTTCATTGCAAACTTTCTGGGATTTTTTTTATTTAGATAATCATGTCTGATAATATATACATATATTATATATATATATATATATATGTATATATTTCTTCCTTTCCAATCTGTACGCTTTTATTTTTTTTTTCTTGCCTTACTGCATTGGCTAGTAATTCCAATAAAATATTGCATAAGAGTGCTCAATGAGGATAGCCTTGTCTTATTACTAACCTCAGCATGAAAGGATTCAGTCTCATTCCGTCTTGTATGATGTGACCTGTAGGTTTTCTACAGATTCCTTTTTTTAGGTTAAGGAAGTTCCTTTCCATTATTAGTTTGTTCAGCACTTTTATCACAAATGGATGCTGAATTTTGTTGAATGATTTTCTTCATCTATTTATATGATTGTATTTTTTCATACTAAACTTTTCCTTACTCATAAGTTTAAGGCATCATATTTAGTTTTGATATGCTTAATTATACTAATTGAATTTTGGATATTGTGTGGTTTGAAGCTATGTACACAGAAAAAAAACATGTTCTTAAACTTAATCCATTCCTGTGGGTATGAGCCCACTGTAAGTAGGACCTTTTGATATGGCTACTTCAGTTAGGGAGAAGCCCGATTCAATTAAGATGGACTGTAATCCTAATATTGGAATCTTTATAAGCAGAATAAAATTCAGAGAGAGAGAGAAAGCAATGGGAAGCAAGAAGCTTAAGTTCAGTGGATCTCAGAAGAGAAGAGAGAGGTCAGGAGAGGCTTCTATGTGCATTGCCTTGAAACAGAGAAGCCTAGGATCAAGGATCACTGGCAGCCAGCCTCAGGGCTTCAGTCTTCAGTAAGAAAGCATTGCTCTGGTGATGTCTTGATTTGGATTTTTTCCTAGCCTCAAACCCATGAGCTAATAAATTGACATTGTTTAAGCCAACCCATCGCATGGTAATTGCTTTGGCAGCTAGGAAACTAAAACCAACATTAAACTAACCTTCCATTCCTGTGATGAACAACACTTGATTATGATGTACTATTCTTTTATATGTTGCTGCATTCAATTTGCTAGTAATTTCTTAAACATATTTCCATCTTTGTTCATTAGCTATTTTGGTCTATAGTTTTCTTTTGTGGTAATGCCTTTGTGTGGTTTTAGCATTAGGGTACTGCTAGCTTCATTAAATGAGCCAGGACATGTTCCTTCCTCTTCTGCTTTCCAGAAAATACATGCTGAAATGGTCTTATTTCTCCCATAAATGTTGTAATTATTCACAAGTAAGACCACGTGAGACTGTAATTTTGATTTTGGAAAGGTTTTAACTATAGGTTGAATATCTTTAAATAGCGTAGGGCTATTCAGGTTACCTGTTTCCATGTGAGTGAGATTTGGCAATTTGTGTCATTCAGGGAATTTACATATTTTATCTAAGTTATTTCATGTATGGGCATAGAGTTGTTCAAAGTATTCTCTCCATATCACTTCAATGCCTGCAGAATGAGTAGCGATGTTCTATTTTTCATTCCTGATATTCATGATTTGCATCTTCTCATTCTTCTCTTGGTTATCCATATTAGAGGTATATACATTTTACTGATTTTTTTCAAAAGATACCTTTTGGTTTGTTTTTCTCTATTGTTTTGTGATTTTCAATTTCACTGATTTCTGCTATAGCTTTCATTCCTTTCCTCTCTTTTGTTACTTTAAGTTGAATTTGTTCCCTTTTATTTAGTTGCCTAAAGTAGAAGCTTCGATTTCTTTTTTATCAAGACCTCTGATACAGGTTAAATTTTAGAATGGCTGAACTTTGGGATCAACTTCTTGTTCTCCTGCTTGCTGTCTCCTGAGGATTGATCATCCCCCTAAAGTTTATTCCACCTTATTGTTGTTTGAATATTCATGGGTGAGAGGACCTCCTTCTACTTGTTATCAATATCATTTTACTCATATGCCCTAAAAAACAAATGAATAGCATATTCCAATGAAAATTTAAGCAACTCATTATTGACTTATTTAGGTAATTGCTGCAAGGCCCTGGTGTTCTCCTAAGGAATAAAACCTCCCTGTTTGTGGTATTATTGAAGCTGCATGTACCCCAGAAAATCATGTTCTTATAGCTAATCCATTCCTGTTGGTATCAAACTGTCATAAGTAGGACCTTTTTACGAAGTTACTTTGGTTAAAGCATGGCCCAGGGTGGGTATTAATCCTCTTACTGGAGTCCTTTATAAATTCAATGAATACAGAGAGAAGAAAAAGCCAGGGAAGAAAGAAACTGAAATCAATGAAAGCTGGAAGAGAAGGGAGAGACCAGCAGATGCTGTTCTGTGCCTGGTCATGCAGCAAAGGATCTGAGGATTACCAGCAGCTGGTCTTTGTGAAGAAAGCATTACCTTGATGACACTTAGATTTGGACAATTTTCACAGCCTCAAAACTGTAAGCTTGTAAGCTAATAAACTGTCATTGTTAAAGCTAACACACATCATTGTATCTACTTTGAGCAGCCTAGAAAATTAAAACAGTGCCCATCCCTGTACCTTCAGAGGGGGTTTCACATGGATGTTTCCTCATTCCTTAGTCCTCCTCCTTTCTCCCTTTGCTTCCCATAGCTTTTCCACTTTAAATTTGTTCCCATACATGCTCACCACTTTTTTTCTTTCTTACTCTGAATATCTTACCCTGGCAACAGAAGAAAATCTCAGGGCCCCTGTTTCCTCTACTGCCCAAAGTCAATTCCTGAGTTTTGTGAAGGTTATGACCTCATTCAGCTACTGAATGTCAATGATGCTCTCTTCCTCATGGTTATTCCTACCTTTACAGAAGAAAGGACCGCATACTTCTCTGCCATAGTGTCAGTGGCAACTCGAGCAGAAAATGGGAAGACTGAAGGGGTGGAGGGTAAGCTCTGGTCTCTTCAATGTCAGTGTATTATGAGGGGATACTTTCAATCTGAAGTTAGCTTTCACCTAAAGTATTTGAAATAAAATACAATTCATAAATGTAAGAATTAATCTTTTTCTAGAGAAAACTATTACTAGAAAACTCCTCAGAAGTTCATATCCCTTTTATGAACTTAATATTGCTTCCATTTTAAAAAAATAATAATGTTAATGCTATTATAATTGAGACTTTTCTCTTACAGAGTTATAGTACAGATTTTCTTCAAAGGGAACCACATCCCTTCCTACTCTCCAGCTACCTCCTTGGTCATATGAGGACATTAGAGATTTCTTTTATCCTGCCATAATCTATTTTACTCTTGCCTTACTGAATCTATGAATCTCCCTTCCCCTTCAACTAATTCTTCTACTATAATCAATGAAAAATGGCAACTATCATCACTTAAACTAAATAATAATTCTAAAACTCTAAGAAAGCATGGTGTGTTTGTGCATATGTGTAAGAATGTATATGAAATGTGAGTTGCATTTGTATTTTTCACTTAGAAATATGTTTTAGAGATTTTTTTAAGCTTATTAAAGTTTACATTGCTATTTTTGTGGTTTGGCTAATGTTTGTTTTTCTTTTTAAAGTTGTATATGATATTCCATGGTATACATTACAGTGAATTATTTAACCACTCCCTTTCTAGGTTGCTGGTATGCTTTTTTTATCCATAACAAAAATGCAGCAATGAGCATCCTTGTACTTGTATGTCTAGATATGCATGTGAGTATATTATATTTAAAAGTAATTGTTTGGCCAAAAGTATGTGTTTAACAAATATTACAAAAATTACCTTTTGAAAAATTTCTAATTACACTCTTACAGCAGTTTATGAGAGAACCTTGTTCCACACAATGTTATCAATAATTTATGATTATCAAGCTCTTACGTTTTTGCAAATCTTTTAGGAGAAAAATATTTCACTCTTATAACACTAATATTTATGCAATTTTGTTCCTTACTTACTTTCCTATGGCTTCTGTAATAAATTGCTACAAACTTGGTGTCTTAAAACAACAGAAATTCATTCTCTCACAGTTTCAGAGGCCAGAAAGCTGAAATCAGTATCACTGGGACAAAATCAAGATGTCGGCAGAAACATGCTCCCTCTAGAGGCTGTAAAGTAGAATCTAATTTTTACGTAACTCTTTCATATTCTGGTGGCAGCTTAAATTTCTTGGTCCCATTTCTCTAATCTCTGCCTCTTGGTCACAATGCCTTCTCCTCTGCTGTGTCTATATTAAATGTAAGGACACTTGTAATTTCATGTAAGACCCACCAGAGTAATCCAGGATAATCTCCGCAACTCAAGATTGTAAATTAATCATCTTTACAAAGCCTATTTTGCCATATTTAAAGGTCCCAGGGATTAGGACCTGGTATATTTGGGGTCTATTAATCAACCTACTCCATTTGTCTTTCTTCTCCTTTTCTCTGTTCCTTCCTCCATCATAATTTTTAAAATTACTTTCTTTTTTCTTTAAACTTCAACAAGTTATTGCAGGAAAGATCCCAGAGTCTGTCATGAGCTATCATACCATCATATCAGATTTTTCCTTCTAGCTGCTCCAGAACGTTGGAGGCTAGAAGGAACAGACATATTTTTGTCAGCACTTTTTTGTGAAAAATAACATATATATGAAAAAGCAATAAATTTCAAAGCACACTGCAGCAATTAGTTGTAGAACAGATTTCAGAATTTGGATGGATTACAATTCTACAATTTTAGATTTTTACTTCTAGCTGCTCTAAGCTACTGGAGTCTAAAAGAAATATCAATATAATGATTCAGCAGTCATACTCATTTGTTGAATCTTACTTTCTCTTTATATCCACCATCACCTTTGATTTTTCTCCCACTGCACAAGGGTATTTGGGAAACCCATTCTAACTTTTTCATGTTGGAAGGGGCTGTCAATAATAAAGAGGTAGGGAGATGGAACTAGCTGATGCTCTGGAAAGGCTGGGCCCTCCAGGTTTCAGGACTTATCTTGTCCAGGGACTCATCTGGAGGTTGTAGGTTTCTGGAAAGTTACCCTAGTGCATGGAATCTTTGTAGAATTTTATATAGTGGCCTAAGTGTTCTTTAGAATTGGCTGGAATGGTTTTGGTTGGTGTTTGGCAAGTTATGATAAGTACCAATGTCTAATTAAAGCTTGTGTAAGAGCAAAGTCCCCTGAAGGAAGGGAGAAAGAATGTGGAACTATTAAACCTTACCATCAGGGAATCCCCTGATACTGTGTCAAACTTTAGGGGCACCCAAATCAATAGGCCATGCCCTCGATCAGGAGGCTTACTCTTGTGAAGCTTATGCAGGTAGCGGAGAAGCTTAAACTACCTATAGGCATGCCTAAGATTTATTTCTGGAGGACCTCTTTTGTTGCTCAGATGTGGCCTCACTCTCTCTAAGCCCGACTCTGCAAGTGAAATCATTGCCCTCCTCCTTACATGGGACAAGATATCCAAGGGTGAACGTCTCCCTGGCGACATGGGGGAAGACTCCCAGATATGAATCCAGACCTGGCACCATGGGATCAACAATTCCATCCTGACCAAAAAGGGAAAAAGAAGTGTAATTAATAAAGTATCAGTGGCAGAGAGAGTTCACATAGAGTTGAGAGGCTCCTCTGGAGGTTGCTTTTATGCAAGCTTCAATTATACCCTGCTACCTATCATAACCTGCCAACCCCCAACCACGACCATTCCAGCCAATCCTAAAGAACACCTAGGGCAATATATAAGATTCCACAAGGGTTACACGCACTAGAGTAACTTTCCAGAAACTTACAACCTCCAGATGGGTCCCTGGTCCAGAGAAGTCCCGAAACCTAGCCCAGCCTCTCCAGAACAGCAGATAGTTCCATCTCCCTATCCCATATTAGTGACAGAAACTTTCAGTATCAAAAATTAAGAATTGCCATAACCCAAACACCCCTAACAAGAGGTATGGAAAGATCAAAGGTGATGGTGGAGTTATAAAGAGAAGATAGGATTTAACATGAATATGAATGCTGAATCATGAAATTGATATCTCTTTTACTCTCCAGTATTTTAGAGCAGCTAGAAGTAAAAACCTAAAATTGTGAAATTGTAACCCATGTCAAACTCTGAAATATGTTCTACAAGTAATTGTGCTGTGCTTTGAAATTTATAGCTTTTTGGTATATATGTTATTTTTCACTAAGAAAGAAGGAAAAAGAGTTGATTGTGTTGATAAAAAATATTTAAGCCCTCTAGCCTCCTATATTCTGGAGCAGCTAAGAAAAATATGAGAGGATCATATGGTAGCCCATGACAAACTCTTGAATCTGTCCTACAACCACTTGTTGAAGAGTGCTTTGAAAACTATTGCCTTTTTCTTTGATTTGGATATATGTTATATTATACAAAAAAAATAGTTTATAAAAATAAGAAAAAAAAAACTTTCTTCCCTAACAGCACTTCACAGAAAATTATGGGGGTAAATTAAATGACATTTGATGAAAATTTCCAAGGGCTAGTGCAAAGCATTTATACATTTAATTTTTTATTGAAATGAAATGACAATGTCTGCTAAGGAAATAGGAAGTACCCATAAGTAATTGCCCAACTTGATTTTCCCTCATGCATATTCTTTTTCTTGGAATTAATGAGCCCTGATTTTACTCAGCAATATTGAACAATCACAGCTAAGTTCTACTCAAATTTTGCTCTACTGTTGATTTTTTTATTTTACATTTATACTTTCCATTTAAATGTACTTTGTTATATATGCTTAGCTTATTTGCAGTGGTGTTTTAGAGAACCTGTTTTAATCCTTATTTATTTTTTTCTCTTTAGTGTGATTTTTCTCTCATGATGCACTTTTACATAATAATTAGAAGGGGAGGGACTGGTAACACGGAGGGTAATTTAGAGGCACTAACTTGCATATCAGTTAAATCATTAGTGAGTGATAATAAAGAAAGTAGTAAATAATAAGCAAAAAATGTAGTTTTGATTTTTAAAAATCTATTTCGGAATTATCTACTACTTTTTAAAAAGATCTTTCACCGGAAAGATGAGATGAACATTTTCTAAGCACTAGAAATTTAGAGGGGATGCTCAGAACAAATTACGTCTAATGAACATATCTGGTCAATGTCCTACAGCCTTTATATCTTGTGGGAAGTACTAAAACTGCAACACAAAAAGACAGTGAACTAATGGAGAGAAGTTAAACAAATTATAAAGAAAACAGGTTAGCTGGAAGATAGTTTACTGACATAATCTGCCTTAAAAATCATTCTTGTGAATTGCAATAATTGAAAATATAGCAAATTTGAGTTTTAAGTCCCAAGAAATAAAATTCCCCAAGTCTTGTACACCATGGGAAATCGAAGGAGCTATTTTGGGTGAAAGGAACCAGCTCACCATGTTTTGTAGGGTTTCTGATATCCAACATGAAGTTATTCTTGAGGAAACACAACTACATCTGGCTGAGTTTGACACATTACCAAAAGTTATTGTTGCATGCACAAAGGTTTCCTATTGGCTAAATCCATCTAGGGCTTGTTAATACACTTGAATTAAGGCTTTTCTAGCAGGCAGCCACAATTATTTCAGTGGGCAGAACTAAGATCACATGCAGAAATTAATGGAAATCCTTTTCTCTTTGAATGGTACATCTATCAGATTTAAATAAACTTTAAGTTAAGCCCCCTGTCCTTCTGAAAAGTCTAGAATTTCCTGAAAATGACGTTTTGCATGTGTTTCCGTGTTGTGTTTTTTAATGCTTTATTATTGTGACGTTTTTGGTTTCCTATATTGCTAAGAAATCAAATTCATGTTAATTTACTGTTCTAGTTTGCTAGCTGCTGGAATGCAATATACCAGAAACGGAATGGCTTTTAAAAAAGGGAAATTTAATGAGTTGCTAGTTTACAGATCTAAGGCCGAGAAAATGTCCCAATTAAAACAAGTCTATAGTAATGTCCAATCAAAGGCATCCGGGGAAAGATACCTTGGTTCAAGAAGGCCGATGAAGTTCAGGGTTTCTCTCTCATCTGGAAAGGCACATGGCGAACACAGTCAGGGCTTCTCTCTCGGCTGGAAGGGCACATGGCAGACACGGCGTCATCTGCTAGCTTACTCTCCTGGCTTCTGGTTTCATGAAGCTCCCCGGGAGGCATTTCCCTTCTTCATCTCCAAAGGTTGCTGGCTGGTGGACTCTGCTTCATGGTGCTGCAGCATTCTCTGCTCTCTCTGAGTCTCTCTCTCTCTAAAATGTTTCCTCTTTTATAGGACTTCAGAAACTAATCAAGACCCACTCAGATGGGTGGAGACATGTCATCCCCTAATCCAGTTTAACAACCGTTTTTAACTAAATCTCATCAACCAGGGAGATGATCCCATCACAGTCCCAAATACACAACATTGAATAGAGACTATTCTACCTTTAAGAAATGGGATTTATATTAAAACATGACTTTTCTTAGGGGGCATACTTCCTTTCAAACCAGCACATTTACCAATCTGAATCATCTCTTGATTTTTTTGTTCCCTTTGATTTGTTTTTGTTGTTGCCGCTTCTTGTTTGTTTCTTTGTTTGCTTTTGCTTTTATCTACTCCTACAGTAACAGATGCTAGACAAAATCGAAGGGATTTGTTAAACCTATGTGCTATGGGCTTCGATTCCCTTGTTGTAAATTCTATTTCCACCATTTACTAGAAATGCGCCTTTAGACTACTTTGTGAAATTCTCGGTAGTTCAGTTTCTTTATTTGCTACATTGAGGGGATGGGGTAGTATTTGTAATAATTTGATGGGGCTATCAGAATTTCATTACATACTATGTGCCCAGCATTTTAAAAAGTTAGGTATTTATTATTCAGTGTTTAAACATTTCTCATCTCCTAATGACTTGACTCTTGTCATAAATCATGAATTGAGTGTCTACATCCTGACACTAGTTTCTTATTCCGGATTTGTTTATCTTTTTACCATTCATCTCCCTTGCCTCCTTTAAACCTTTCTTGTAGACTTCCCTTATCTTGTGTGAAAACTTGCTGAAAGAATGCAGGATGTAAAATTGAACTTCCTTTGGAAAACTGAATCCCCTATTTCCACTGAGAAGTAATTGTTTTGCTCAGAATATTAGTGTTCTTAGCAAGTCACTTTATGATGAGAACACATTTAAGAAAGAGGGGAGGCAGGGGTCAGTATTTGAGGCCACTTTTATTTTTTAAGCTTTTAGTTTGAGTTTCTATTCCATGTATTAGAAGCAGAAATAAAAAACAAATACAAAGAGCTTGCATTTATTCTTAAAGATCTCAGGGACACCACTAACTAGAAAACCAACTGGAACAAATTTAGGTGCAAAGGGACTTTACTAATTCCAGTAATGAATAAGGGACTGGCAGAACTGTAGCTAGCCCTTAGAAAAGGCAAGAAGAGTAGTGTGACCTCTTGCTCTCAGGCTCCATTTCTTCTGTGGGGGACTCCATGGCGTGCAGTCGACCAGAAAGGTATAAATGTATTCAAACATTATCCTAAGGAACATATCTCAAGATCATTTTCCACCCAGATATTATTCTACTTCAAAAAGAAAGGTTAAAACTTCCTTGTTTGGAGTTACATACCTAGTTTTATTTCAGGAATGTAATCATTTCTCTTTGAGAGATCATTTACCTGTAAGACGTTCATTTAAAGTTGCTGCTTGGATTCTTAAATTTTCTCTTCCTATTTTCCTTCCAATGCACAGTTGAATAATGCTTGTGATATTTTCCACTTAGGCATCAATTCAGGTCAATTTGGTTAACTTATTCCCCATAGGAAGGAGAAAAACATTTTATAGAAGGTTGTATGTAGCATTCATTCTAATTTTCCTTCACATGAATGATTACAAATATCCTTCTTATGTAATATCAGTTTGTTGCTAAAGTGAAATGTGAAAACTTAGAAGTTTCTTTCCAAAAGAAATATTATCCATTAATTCTAAAGCAGTAAAAAATGCCCTGGGAAATGTAGCAGGATGTGGGAGAAATCTTGATGGTGGGGAAAAATATCTCAGAAATAGCTTTCTGGTTTATTTGACCAAACAAGACACACCCAGAAATGATGAGCAGCACCATATGCTGAAATATCTTCATAAAAATTCTGAGCACTAAAAAGAGAACTTATTCTTATATTCTTGCCAAACACAAGTGATCTTTCATTGACAGGTGTTTGAATCAGGTCATAAAGGGATGATTTGGGCATGATAGATTGATTTCTGCATCTCAAACCGTCTCCAAGAAGCACATGTTGGAGGGAACAATGACATACAGGTTGAATTTGGAAATGCTTCACAATTTTTATTTTCCACCTCTCTAAGTATTACCTCCTGCAGCCAGTGAATACTATATTTCTGTCAGTGAGGTTCTATTACTTTACCATTGATTTAGCACAGGTGGTGGTGAAAAGATGACTCATCTGTAATAGCAATGAGGATACAGAACAGGAGACTCCTTTTACTGATCACTACCAGCCAGTAAAGCAGCCTTCTTGTGGTGGCAAATATCCACGGGTCCATGTGGGCATACAGAGAGAGCCCATTTCCTTGTAAGTCCTTGTTGAAATGAATCTATGTTCAAACACCTTCTTCCAGATTATTGGGCCCTGGATAGAAGAGAATTACTTGCTCATAAGATGTAAATGATGAGTAATAACTAATAAGAACATCTCTGTAAATACATGCCAATAATTATAGCCAGGACATAAGGGTGCCCCATCTTTTTTCTAATTAGTAAATTTAGTTTGTTTCTGCACAATACAATTGGATCTGTGCCAATCAGTCCCGGCAATTTTGCTTTTACTTGTGGAATGAACACTTTCCTTTTTTGAAAAGGGTGTATATTTAGTGGATTGTCCATAGAAAATTAATTATTTTTCTGGTGAGTTTTTTCTTCTAGTGTCCTTTCTGTTCCTTTATTCAAGGAGCATGTTGAAGACTTCTCTTAACATTAGCCACAGTCTCACATTCTTCAGCATCACTCAGATCACCCATTAAATTAATAAGTACTAAGCTCCAGGCACTGAGTAATCCTGTCCTTTGAGATGCTCAATGTAGGGAAGAGGACACATAGAAGAAAATCAATCATTTCAGAGTCATGTGATGAGACTAAAGAGGATCATCTGACTCAGCCTAAGGAATTAGAAGATGTTAGGAAATGGGGGCATCATGTGAACTGACTCTTCCTTAAATACATATTTTTTTCTTTAGTAGAAAAATTGTGAGCTAAAAGAACAATCATGCATATAATATAGGATTCCCGTATGCCACCCCATCATCAACACCTTGCCTTAGTGTGGAACATTTGTTACAATTGTAACATGTAATGATACATTTTCATAATTGTGCTTGTTCTAGTTTGCTAGCTGTCAGAGTGCAATATACCAGAAACAGAACGGCTTTTAAAAATGGTAATTGAATAAGTTACAAGTTTACAGTTCTAAGGCCATGAAAATGCCCAATTAAAGCAAGTTTATAGAAATGTCACATCTAAGGCATCCAGGGAAAGATACCTTGCTTCAAGAAGGCTGGTGAAGTTCACGGTTTCTCTCTCAAGTGAGAAGGCATGGGGTGAACAGGGTCAGGGTTTCTCTCTCATAGGGAAGGGCACGTAGTGAACACGGTGTTATCTGCTAGCTTTCTCTCCTGGCTTCCTGTTTCATGAAGCTCCCAGGAGGCATTTCCTTCTGCATCTCCAAAGATCAACTGACTGGTGGACTCCCTGCTTCTCATGGCTATGTCATTCTGCTCTCTCTGAATCTCCTTTTATAGGATTAGAGTAAAGGGTGGAGACATGGGTGGAGACATGTCTCTGCCTAATCCAGTTTAAAAACCACTCTTGATTGAGTCACTTCTCCAGAGAGATGATCTAATTAAGGTATCAAACATACAGTACTGAATAGGGATAAGAAGAAACAGGTGCCTTTATAGAATGGGATTAGGATTAAAACACAGCTTTTCTAGGGTACATACATCCTTTCAAGCCGGCACAGTACCATTAATTAAAGTGGTTTGACTCAGGGGTCACAGTTTGTATAATGTAGTTCCATGAATTTAAAAAACAAATGTCGCTACCTGTGCTGGTTTGAAAGGATTATGCACCTTAGAAAAGCCATGTTTTAGCCCTGATCCCATCATGTGGCGCAGCATTTATTTTAGTCCTTATTCAGCACTTCAGGGTGGAGGTTTGATTAGATTGTCTCCATGGAGATGTGACTCACCCAATTGTGGGTATTAATAAGAGAGAGATGTGATGCCACCCATTCCAGGTGGGTCTTGATTAGTTTACAGGAATCCTTTAAAACAGGAAGCATTGGGGAGAAAGCATCAGAATGATGAGAGCCAAGAGCAGAGCAACGAGAACCATGAGAGCCCATGCAGCTGGAGACCTTTGGAGATGAAGAAGGAAAATGCCCCTGGGAGAGCTTCATGAAATAAGAAGCCTGGAGAGAAAGCTAGCAGACATCTCCATGATCATCATGTGCCTTTCCAGTTGAGAGAGAAACCCTGAACTTTATCGGCCTTCCTTGAGTGAAGTTAACCTCTCGTTGGTGTCTTATGTTGAACATCTCTATAGCCTTGCTTTAATTGAGACATTTTCATGGCCTTCGAATTGTAAACTTGCAACTTAATAAACTCCCCCTTTTGAAAGCCGTTCCATTTCTGATATAGTACATCCTGGCAGCTAGCAAACTAGAACATTACCATAAACACAATCTAACATTTCCCTTTTTAATCATATTCAGTTACATATTTTAGTTCTGTTAATTGCACTCACAATGTTGTGCCACCATCATCACTATCCATTACCAGTGTGCTGATTCTTAAAGGATGAATAAAGATTAACTAGAAAAATCAGCACACAGGTACAGGAAGAAAATCATTTCTGGCAGGTGGAACAGCATGGGAAAGACTTGGAGGAAGGAGGGAGCTTAGCACATTGAAAGAATTACAGCTAGACTGGTGGGACTGAAGCAAGCAATGTGTGTGTGTGTGCAAAGGGTGGTGGTGGTGGTGATAATAGTGGAAAATAAGTCTGTTGCCTTAGAAGTCACCTGACTCAATACAGTGTTAAAATGTTTCCAGGGCATAGGAAATAATTCCACCACAACAAGTCATGTGAGAACATTTCTATTCTTCCATGAAGGTGGACATCAGCAGGAAATGAATGAATCAATCATATTATTGCGTAAATCCAGAGAGAGCAAAGAAGTTGAGGACAAGGTTGAGGGACAATTTCTAAGCCTCACTTCTGCTGAAGTGCTGCTAGCTCATTATTATTATAATTATTTTGAAGTGCTACACATTTACCCTATTCTCAATGTCAATCATGATATTCAACTAAAATTCAAACATAGACTGACTTTAATTTATAAATATAGTGTGTCCCAAAATCCCATTTTTAAGCTGACTGTTTTAACTCACAATATGTTCCCCCATAAGGGCAGTGTTACAAAAGGCAGCAGGAGTACCAGGTGCAGTTCCCAAGCCCATTTGGCCCATGGTCTACTTGAGGAACAGTGCTGCTGGGCCCCCACATCCATACACATCCAGTCGTGACAGAACATCTCACCATCTGCATGACCCAGAGGCACTTCCAAGACAATTTACATACAAAAAAAAATTTCATCTTCCCTATGCCCCTGATATCAGACATGTTCCCACTCCCTTGCCTCTATCTTGATTTACAGCCTCTCCATCCATGTACACATCTGGGTTAGAACACTTGCAATTATTTCTCCCTCATAGTCCATGCTCAATTTAACACCAAGTATTTTAGCAATTTGTCATTTCCTCTTTCAAACCTCACAGCACAGATTTTTATCTCTCTTAGCTGACAATATAACGTATTCTCTGAATCATCCTTAAATGACAAAACAGCAGAGTAAAACAATGCACCAAAGTCGAAGAATCATATAGACTCATTTCAAACAATAGTAAAATATGCGAAAACATGAAGGGTAAACAGTATAAAGGTGAGAAACCTTCTTGCTGACAATGTCAAGAAGACTTCTGAAAGTCATGTGGCTATGTGGTCAACTGTTAGCGGTGGCATCTATAAATTTACTGTTTACTGAGATATAGGTAATTGGAGTGATACAAGAAAGATGAATGGATGTTGGATTAGGAGTTTCTTTAGATTGCCACAAAACTACAATTTTAGAGTTGAAAAAAATTGAATTTAAATACCAGCACAATGATTTACTAGCTACCAAGTAATTAGATATGTTATTTAATTTATGCTAGCCTCTCTTTTCTCATTAGTAAAAATTGAATGATACACTTATTTAAAATAGATATTAAATGTGAGGATGAAATGCTATAATGTATGTTGCCTTTCTCCTAAACACACTAATTTCAATAAATAACACCCCTCTTCACACATTTAGTCAAATCCAAAGTTATGGTTTGATTTCTCTAGTATCTTCACCCTATACCAGAAAGCCATAGAATATCCTGTTAGTTCTACTTCCAAGATAGATCCCAAATCTATCGCCATCTTTTATCCCTTCTGCCATAACTGTTAGACTATTTGCAATAACTCCCAAGTGGGTCAATGTGCCTCACTTGGCCCCTACAATGCAAATCAGTAGAGGCCGATTAAAACCTAAATCAGACCATGTCAATCTTGGGTAAAACCCTTCAATTGATTTCCATCACACTTAGAAGAGAATCCAAAATATTAGCAGGACTCAAAGGTCCTACAAAGTCTAGTTCTTCCTTTCAGGCCTCCCTTCTTTCTTTCTTCAAGCCATCAAGTTAGGGTATTTGCTCTCTCTCCTGTCTTTATATGCTTGTCCCTTTATTTGTTTTGCCTCTATTCAAATGTTAATTGCATAGTGAGGCTTCCCCTAACCATGTAAACTCTACCTCCTGGGCAATTAATTTAACATCTTGTGGAATATTTAAATTTATATTACAAACCATGATCTTATATAGTTTACTTATACATTTGTTAAATTATTTTCCATATTTCTATCTATAATGATGTGACTATTGTTTAGTCCATTTAACCTCAGACATTAGAACATGGCTTGATACTTAATAAATGCTCAATTGATTTTTGTTGAAGAAGTTTAAATACTTAGTTCATAGTAAGTTTTCAACAATGATAGTTATTTTATTGTTAGTGCAATTATGGGATTGCTAGTGAATTATAATATAATAGAAAAAATATACTGGCTACATTAGAAAATAAGGTTTGAGAGAACAGGAAAAAAGAAAAGTAAGGTACAAGAATTTGGTATTTGTGGTGTAGAAAGTAGGAGATGGTGGAAATTTCCAGAAAAATGAACTGTAATTTTTTTTTCTACTACCCCCTTTTTACCATAATGGCATCATTTTCAGGGCTCACTTTGGAGGTTTAGGTGAGTAGAGCCCAAAGATGATCATTAAGGATCCTAGTTAGACTAGAAGACGGCATCAGGTCATTTAAAAATATTAAAATATACAGTGTATAGCAAAAGATTTACAAAAAAAAAAAAAAGAAAAAAAAACAAAGAAAAAGGAGCATATGGCCCATCCAAATGAAAAGGATAAATTTCAAAAACATCAATGAAGAAAGCTGCATTTTGAATATGCTGTACAAACACTTAAAAATTTTTCAATAGACTCAAAGAGATGAAGGAAAATACCATGAAAGAACAAAAGGATATCAGGAGCACAATGAATGATCCATATGAGTTTCTCAATAAGAAGACAAAAAATTTTAAATTGAACCAAACAGAGCCACTGGAGTTGAAGACCACATTGACCACAATAATTAAAATGAAAAATTCTCAGGAAGTTCACAGCTGAAAAATGGTACTGGCAGAAATATCAGTGAACTAGAGGGCAAGACAATTGAAATGAGACAGGCAGAGGAACAGAAAGGAAAAAAATAGAAACAGTGAAAATAGCCTAAGAGTCTGGTGGGGCACCAACAAGTGTACCAAAATATATATCATGGGATCCCAGAGGGAGAAGAAAAAGAGAAAAGGGTATTAGGAATATTCAGAGAAATAATGACAGAGAACTTCCCAAACTTAGCAAAAGATGTGAATATACACATCCAAGGGGCCCCACAAACACAAAAAAGGTAAACTTGAAGAGAAATGCAAAGCTGTCAAACTGTCAAATGCATAGGAAAAGGAGAGAATTCTGAACTACAAGAGAAATGCAGCATGTTATGGGCAAGGGAGTCCCAATTAGATTAAGTGGGACTCCCTAATAGATATACATAGAATCTAACAGGTATACATAGAACACTTCATCCAATAGCAGAGTACCATTCTTCTTGAGTGCTCATGCATCACTCTGTACGATAGCCCATATTTTAAGTACAAAACAAGTTTCAATAAAATAAAAACAATTGAAATCATACAATGGTATCTTTGACCACAGTGGAATGAAACTAGAAATCAATAAAAGAGGGAGAAATAGAAAATTACAGGTATATGGAAATTTAAAGCCTACTTTTAAATAATGTTAGTTTGTTATGTTAAGAATGTTCATGTTTGTATGTTGTTTTGGTTTGTCAATTATAAAAAAAATCTGGAGAGCTCAGAGAAGCTGAGACAAGGGCACATCCACTAAGCTGAGAAAGGAAACCACTGAAGCCAGAAATGAAACCTGAGAGAGAAGGACCAGTAAACATAGGCCATGTGCCTTCCCATGTGAGAGGTGTCCCAGATGCCAGTATTTCTCTGTCCCTTTCGTCAACATTTCTGTTGAAGGGACAGCATTTCTCTCTCGCTTTCATCACAGAAAATATCCTCCTAGTGATGTCTTAATTTGGACATTTTCATCACCTTAGAATTGTAACCTTTAAACTAATAAATTTCCATTGTTAAAAGCCAGACCATGAGGTGCAAATGTTCAAAAAAATGATCATGGTGATGAATACACAACTATGTGATGATATTGTGATTGTACACCATGTATAGAATCTTTGTATGTCAAGAATGTTTGTATGCTTGTTTGTTGCATATGATAAAAATACATATTTTTTAAAAGCCAGTCCATTTCTGCAATTTTGCATTTCAGCAGCTTTAGCAAACCAAAACACCATTTACCAAGATCCTGCTCCATGTGTGCCAAAGAAGGATATGCATACAAAATACATATGTGTACAAAAATACATGCAAGCAAAGATTACTCCCAGAGTCTGTCCCTGGCACGATGGGATCAACAGTTCTAACCTGACCAAAAGGGGGGAAAGAAGTGTAACTAATAAAGTATCAGTGGCTGAGAGAATTCAAATAGAGTCGAGAGGCTTCCCTGGAGGTCACTCTTATGTAAGCTTCAGTTAGACACTGGTACCTATCATAACTTTCCAAACGCCAACCAAAATCATTCCAGCCAATCCTAAAGAAGACCTAGGGCAATATATAGGATTCTACAAAGGTTCCATCATTAGGGTAACTTTCCTGAAACCTACAATCTCCAGATGGGTCCATGGACCAGAAAAGTCCTGAAACTTAGAGGGCCCAGCCTCTCCAGAGCATCAGTTAGTTCCATTTCCTTATCCCATATTATTGACAGCCCTTTCCAACATGAAAAAAATTAGATCACCATTCTTTGATGTGATCAGCTTACTACCCCTATATAGCTCAAATAACCCTAAAGAGTGGGACAAAAAGATCAAAGATAATGGTGGAGTTACACAGCGAAGTTAGGGTTTAAGAAATGAATTTGATTGCCGAATCATTAAATTGATATTTCTTTTACTCTCCAGTATCTTAGAACAGCTAGAAGTAAAAACCTAAAATTGTGGGAATTGTAACCCATACCAGACTCGGAAATCTGTCCTACAACTAATTGTTGTGCTGTGCTTTGAAATTTATAGCTTTTTTGCAGATATGTTATTTTTCATAAAAAAAGAAAAGAAAGTCAATTGTGATGATAAAGAAAAAAATGTGTATTGCTTCTAGCCTCCTATGCTCTGGAGCAACTTGGAGGAAAAATCTGAGATGATGGTATGGTAGCCCATGACGAACTCTGGGATCAAAAAAAAAATGAGTCAAATAATTCACAAGGGAAATTGGGAAATATCTTGAAGTGAATGAAAGCAAAAACACAACATAACAAAACTTATGGGATGCAGCAAAGACACTGCTGAGAGGGAATTTTATAGCTTTATATATTTACATTAAAAAAAGAAAGATCTCAAATCAGAAACCTAATGGCAAACTGAGACATCTACCAAAAAAAGAGCAAGATAAACATAAATTGAGCAGAAGGAAGGAGGTAATAAAGATTAAAGTGGTGATAAATGAAATAGAGAATTTTTAAAAAGCCATAAAAGGAATCAGTAAAACCAAAAGTTGGTTCTTTGCATAGTCAAATAAAATTGAAAAGCCTTTAGCTAGACTGACAAATATAAATAGAGATGATGAAAATAACTAAAATCACAAATGAAAGGGAAATCATTACTACTAAACCCACAGAAATACAAAGGCTTATACTACAAACAGTTACATGCTAACAAATTAGATAACCTAGATGAAATGCATAAATTCCTAGAAACTCACTACCTACACTGAGTCAAGAAGAAATAGAAGATCTCAACAAGCCAATTAATAGTAAAGAGATTGAATTGGTCTTTAAGAATCTTTCAACAAAGAAAAGTCCAGTATGTTATGGATTCACAGGTGAATTTTACCAAACATTCCAAGAAGAATTAACACCAATTCTGCTCAAACTTTACCATACAATTGAACAGCAAGAAGCACTCACTAACTCATTCTACCAGGCCAACATTACCCTCTTTAAAGCCAAATAAAGATAGAAGGAAAGAAAGTCACTAACCAATATCTCCAATGCATACATAATGCTGAAATCCTCCACAACATACTAGCAAACTGAATCTAACAAGATATTAAAATAATTATACATGATGATCAAGTAGGATTTATCTCAGGTATGCAAATGTTTCAATATAAGAAAATTAATATGGTATGTTATATACCATATTAATTGAACAAAAGGAAAAAATCACAATCATTTCAATTGATGCAGAAGATATTTGAGAAAATCTAGTACCGTTTCTTGGTAAAAACACTTAGAGAACTAGGAATAGAAGGAAACTTCATCAACATGGCATTAGATATGCCCAAATGGTACATATGAAATACCCAAAGCTGACATCATCTTTAATGGTGAGAGACTGAAAACTTCTCCACTAAGATCAGTAAAAAGACAAAGATTTCCACTGTCACTACTGTTATTCAAAATTATACTGGAAGTTCTAGCAGGAATAATAAGGCAAGTACAAGAAATAAAATGCATTAAAATTGGAAAAGAAAAAGTAAAACTTCCCCTATGTGCAGATGGCATAATAATACATTCAAGAAATCCTGATAAATCAAAGCAATACTACTGGAGTTAAGAAATGAAATTGGCAAAGTGGTGAGATAAAAGATTAAAACAAACAAAAATAAGTTGTGTGTCTACACAATAATAATGAACAATCTGAAGAAAAAAATCAATTAAAAATTCCATTCATGATAGCAATTAAAAGAGCCATATATCTAGGAAAAATACCTAACTTAGGACGTAAAGGACTTGTACACAGAAAATCATAAAACATTGCTAAAAAAATCTAAGACCTAAATAAATGAAAAGAAATTTTGTGTTCATGTTTGGAAGGTTACATGTTGTGGAGATGCTAATTCTCCCCAAAGTAATTTATGGGTTCAATGCAAACACAATGAAAGTCCAACAGCTTTCTATGTGAATTAGGAAAAACCAATCATCAAATTTATATGGAAGAATAAAGGGCCCCGAGATTTTCCCATCTTGACAAAAGAAGAATAAAGTTGGAGGACTCATACTACTTAATCTTAAACTTATTACAAAACAACAGGAATCAAACAGCATGGCACTGGCACAAGGACAGACATTTAGGCCAATGAAATAAAAATGAGAATTCAGAAGTCATCCTACAGGTTTATGGCTAACAGATTTTTGACCGTCGTGTCATGTCTACCAAATTGGCTGAGAAAAGTATCTTCAACAAATGGTACTAGGAAAACTGGATACCCATATGAAAAAGAATGGGATAAATCCCTACCTCATACTACATACAAAAATCAACTCAAAATGGATCAAAGACCAAAACATAAGAGCCATGACTATCAAAGAAGAAAACTTAGGGAATCATCTTCAGGATCTTTTGTTAGGTGATGATTTATTAGACTTTACATCCAAAGATAAGCAAAAAAAAAAAAAAGATAAATGGGACCTCAGTAAAATCAAAAACACTTTTGTAACTCAAAGGACTTTATTATGAAAGTAAATGATAACCTAAACAATGGGCGGAACTATTTGTAAATGACATAACTGATAAGGGTTTAATATCCAGAATATATAAAGAAATCCTTCAACTCAACCACATAAATAAAAACAACCCATTTAAAACTAGGCAAAAGTCTTGAATAGACATTCCTCCAAGGAAGATAAACAAATGGCCAAAAAGCATCTGAAAAATGTTCAAAATCATTAGACATTAAGGAAATGTAAATGAAAACCACAATGACCTGATAATCCTACTAATATATATATATATATGCCCCAAAGAACTGAAAACAGAGCCTCAAAGAGCTATTTTTATGCAGATATCCATAGCAGCATTATTCACAATTGCCAAAAGATGGAAACAACCTAAGTGTCCATCAATCAATGAATGGAAACAAAGTGTGCTGTATACATACAATGGAATACTATTCATCTTTAAAAATGAATGATGTTTTGACACATGGGACAACATGGATTAATAGAAGATGGTGTGCTGAGTGAAGTAAGCAGGACACAAAATGGCAAATTGGCAAATATTGTGTGATCCCACTGATGTGCAGTAATTAATGTAAGCAAATTCATAGAGTCAGAAACTAGAACTTAGGTTGCCAGGAGCTGTAGTATTGATGGAGAATGGGGGAGAGGGTTAATGCCTAAACTGTACAAAGTTTCTAGTTAGATTGATGGAAAAGTTTTGGTGATAGATGGTTGTGTTGGTAACATAACAATTTGAAGTAATTAACAGCACTGAATTATTTATTTTAATGTGGTTAAAAGGGGGGAATTTTAGGGTGCATATATATTACTAGAACAAATTTTTTAAAAAAATCCATAAGACTGTATAACACAATCAGTGAGACCTAAAGTTAAGCATGGACATAAGAGTAACATTATACAATGAGTAATAGTACAACTATAAAATAGATAATAGTAGTACTATATAATAACAATTTTACTACTAATGCAAGGATTTAATAAGAAGTTAGTACATGGGAACTCTCTATTTTATGTGTGACTTTTCTGTAAACCTACCACTTCTTTAATAATAATTTAAAAAAATCAACTATCTTCTGTATACCAGGCATTCTTCTAGGTGCTATATTTTCAACAGTGAACAAAGGAAACATGATTCCTCACCCAAGGGAGATGACATTTAGTGGGGAAGCAGAAAATAAACAAATATATATGTAATATTAAATAATATAAGTGCTAGTAAAAAAATTAGAGCTAAATAATTTACATATTTATCTGAAGACTTTTCCAAGAAAACTGATGATGCAGCTTATTTTTTCCTTGCTGTTTATGGGAAAATGTGAGAGGAAAGAGAGAAACTGAGGAAAGACTATTAAGCAAAAGAGAAACAAAAACAGCACTTGATGATTTGAGAGGTTTTCAGCCTATCCATATTGCAAAGTGTGGGGAGGATATGGTTAGGGCATTTGTAAGCTTGCTCTGTGTTTGCACGTCCTCAAGCAGTGGAAACTTGCTGCACTTGTTTACTTGTTTGTTCATAGACTTTATACTGAAAGCAGCATGAGGGCTGCAAACAGCTCAAGATGTCTGCTTTGCTTATCTGTGCCATTTGCATATCTGTCTGCTTTGTTCCTCTGTGGCATTTATCTATTTGGAACATCTCCCCATACACATGGGAAAATTCCTGCTTTGTTCTTAAAATTAAGGATATTTCCTCAAGGCAATTGGGAACCTCCCCTGGTGATCGAAGGATAGCTTAATTGCAAAGGGCCCCTTTTCCCCATAAATAGTGAACAAAAATTGAACTTGGAGCTCTGGGTGGACTAAGACTTTTCCTTGCTTTCTGACTTTCTGTCAAAGGTTTTTTTCTTCCTTCACTGATTCTTTGCAGGACAAAGAATAACTGTCACAGCAAAGGATGTTAAAATTTAGAAATTCACTCTAAAAAGTGTGCTTTTTAGAGAAAAGTATACTCAGGAGAGAAAGCTAACAGTGTTGCTAGGCAAGCTTTTGCTGAAGAGATTAGGCATATGATTCATGGATCCATGCAAGTATCTCATCGGTAGCCAGGAATAGAGATGGTATTAACCAGGAGATATCTGAGGTGTACCCTTTTGCTGTGAATCTGGTGATATACATAGAAGAACCACAAGGTTTTAGATAATATTGTATCAACAGAAATACTGTCAACTTGGATTGAAGGGGACAGTGCCAAAATGAAGATAAAGAGATCTGCCAGACTTCCAAAATTTGACAGGCAGGAAATGGTCCAATAGAGCTACTTAGCTAGAGCATGTACTACCCTTTAAGGAAAAGTAAGAATGTTTTCATGGGTAGAGCTAAACATGCAGGAGCAGAGGCCAGAGGGGCTTGCACAGAGAGTGGAGCCTCCATTGGTCCAGAGGACATAGCCTCCGTGGTCCCAAAGGGTGGAGCTGCCACAAGCACAAAGGGAGGAGCTTTCAGTAACAAATAGTCATTTCCAGACATTGAAATTTAGTAGAATTTGTCTTGCAGGGTTTTAAACTTGTTTGGGACTAGTTACCCCTTTATTCCCTCTGATTTATCCCCAGGAGAATGGGGAAGTCTCTCCTATGTCTGTCCCACCATTGTATTTGGGCAGCAGAGAACTTGTTTTCTAGTTTCATAAGTCCACAGATGGGGAGGAATATTTTCCCGGGATGGATCATACACAGAGTACCACGCATATCTGATTAAGATGATTTAGAAGATAAGATTTGGGACTTTTTGAGCTGACATTTAGATGAAATTTTCTGTCTTAAAGTTTTAGACCTAGAGTTGATGGGTTGCAACTTTTGGGAATTGTTTCAGTTTCTTTGGCTACTCAAATGAAATGGGTCAGGTTGAACAATATGAATGTATTAGGCTACTGTTTTGAGCCTAAAAATGTTCCATATCAAGGTGTTAAGGAGATGCTTTCTCCCCAAAGACTGGTGTTCTGGGGCTAGCTACCAGCAATCCTTGGTTCTTAGTTTGTCACATATTAAGGCACATGGCTGCATCTCTGAGCCTCTCCATTCTCTTCCAGGTTCTGCTGAATTTCAGCTTCCACCTTCTCTGTGGCTTTCTTTCTCTTTCTGTCTGAATTTCATTCTGCTTATAAAGGATCGCAGCAACAGGATTAAGACTCATCCTAATTGAGATGGGCCACGCCTTTTTAACTGAAACAACTTGATTGAAAACTCCTGCTTATAATGGGTTCATACCCAAAGGAACGGATTAAATTCAAGAACATGTTTTTTCTAGGGTACATACAGCTTCAAACCTCCACAGAGGTTTTGGAATGGGGTGAATGTATTTAGCATGTGGGGAAGGGAGAGACTGGAAGGGAAGGAGAAGGGAAAGAAAAGGAAGGAAAAAGAAGGGAAGGAGGAAGGCAAGAAAGTAATAAAGAAAAAGAGCAAGAATGCAAGCAAGAATGAATGAATGAATGAGAAAGAGCAAAAGATGCAGTAATACAGTTTTAATGCATCCCTGAAACACAAAAGTCAATAAATAGTCTCAGAATGAAGAGACAGGCACTCTACAAAGGAGAATAATCATATGACTGGCACTAGGACATACACTGCCTTGTAACCGTCTGTGATTTACATTGTCAGCAGAGTGTATGATGCCAAGGCACAAGCAGACATCTGTACTATTCATTAAACTATTTAATTACATAATTATTTATGTATTTATATACATATTTATTTCATTTCCAAAGTTTCTACTATATTCTTTTCCTTTTGTTATTATATTGTCCTCCTGATCTGAGCCTGGAATGATGTCACTATTCCCATGCCTTCATTGTTTTAATTTTCCTTTTCTCACATCCTCACCTCCCCATACAACTTTGCCTCGATAAAAACCACTCCAGAGGTGCTGCTTTTCCTTGATAATTTAAAACTGATACCTTTTGGTTTTCAGAGCCTCTAAGAGGCTAAGGAGGTCAAGAGCTTAAAAGAAAACACACAATTTCTTCCATCATTTAAAGTGGAGTCACAAGTCTTCTCCTCTTTAGAGGATTGTCATATTTTTTTTAACATAAGATCAAAGAAACAGGAGCGATGCATCCCCAAATGGATAACTAACAGACTACTCTTCAGAAAATAGAAGTGGTGTCTCTGACTCAGAGCTAATGCTAAAGCCTGTTGCCAACTTAGCAGTGCTGCTTTCCTCCTCTTTCTTACTGTCCTCTCATGAAGGTTGTGGAAAAGTTAAAAGGACCAAAGGTTCTCAGAGTTCTTTTCACACTTTGTGCTAGTCTTTCCAGATGTTCACTTTCTTAAATAACTTTTAAAATATCTCTTTACATCTGGCTTCTCCCTTTTTACCTTTTGCGAGAGGAAACCTGAATGTCCCCTAAGGAAAATCATTGATATTCCATCATAACAGAACTGGCCAACCAGGCATTGTAGTTCCCGCAGGGCCTGAGGCTGGCCTTTGTAACATGCAACTTTCAAGGCTGTCACAACTCTCTTTCCATAATCACACTGGACATGCTAAAGGATTAGAAAGCAAATCTTCACTTGTCAAGTTGCAGAAAGGCACATTTCTAAGGCATATAACTTCAAATGTCAAGTAAGCGTCTCAGGTAGCTAGTTGAAGTTTTTCAAAGCTATGAAATTCAGTGTTAGCTGTAAACAGTTTTTTTTTTTTTTCAGGAGCAGCTTGGAGGACCCCAACTGTAAATGTGCAAATGGATGCCATAAAGATGGGAGAATATTTAGTGGGAAGTAGTATTGCCATACTTATGCCGAAACTAAAGAAGTTTCCTTTTGTTTTTTGAATACTTAAATGATTTTATGAACTTGTAAAATTTCTCTTAATATTCGTTGATATATGATAATTGATAATGGTAAGGAGAAAACATCCCAAAAAAGGACTATGTTAGTTTGGACTCTCCAGAGAAAAATAATTGACTGTGTGTGTGTGTGTGTGTGTGTGTATGTGTGTGTGTGTGTGTGTGTGTGAATATTAAAAGACTTATTCTAGAAATTGGCTCATGTGACTGTGGGGATTGTCAAGTCTGAATTTCATAGGGCAGGCCCCAAATTGGAAACTCCAATGAAGGTCTTGATAAATTCCCCAGGAAAAGCTGGCTGGCTGATGTAGAAATAGAAATTCTATGTTCTGACTACTGAAATAATCAGTTTAAGATCTTCAATTGATTGAATGTCTCCTCTTATTGCTGAAGGCATTCTCCTTTGTTGACTGTAGATCACAGATGTATCAACTGACTAATGATTTAAATCCATGAATTACCCTCACAGTAACAATCAGGCCAGTGCTTGCTTGACCAAACAAATAGACACTGTAACCTAGTCAAGTTGACATGTGAAAGTCTGTCACAAGGACGAATGAAAATTATTTCTTAAACATCTTTTTTTCACATCTATAACAGAAAATTAAGGGCATAGTGGTATTCAGGCTGTGTTATTTACTACCTCAACTCATAGGTCAAATGCCATTCTTCCACTACTGTTAGAACTGTAAAAAAATTAGTATAAGATGAAATGAAATATATTGCAACAAGTCTCTAGAGAAATAATGAGTCAGTCTTAATGTTCAATCCTTTTGCTTTGAATTCCTTGTATAACTTGTTGCCCCTTAAAAGTAAAGCTGCTACCAGTCAATGTATCACTTAAATTCACCTTTCCTGGCTCTGGCTTTACTGATCTTTGACCACAACTTGTATTATGTTTACAGTCTGTCTGTCCATCTGACACTTAAACTTGAAGAATGTTTTCAGGAGAGAACAGAAGTAAAACAAAAAGCAAAAACCAAAATAAGAGAAAGCCTGAGCTAAAGCATCACCCAGCATCTGACTTTCTAGTCTTCTTAGTCTAACTGCTACCCTCATTTTTAGACATGACCTGTCCAATCTCCGAATTTCTAAAATCTGGTGCCATTTTTTATGTTATGCTTTATACTTCCTGTATTAGCTAGGGTTCTCTTAGAGAAATAGAATCAGTGGGAGATATCTGTAGATGTAAAATTTATAAAAGTGTCACATATAACCATGGGAATGTAGAGTCCAAGATCTGTAGGGCAGGCTACTAGCTGGTAATTCTGATGAAGGTACTCAATGAACTCTCAGGAGAGGCTGGCTGGACAGCCATGGAAATGGAAAAGTCCAAAATCCACAGGGCAGGCTGTGAAGCTGCTAACTCCAGTCAAGGGTATGGACAAACTCCACAGGAGAGGCTCACTGGTTGAAACAGGAAGGAAGGACTGTCTCTTCTGAATCCTCTTTAAAAGCCACCCATTGATTAGATTAAGCATCACTCATTGCAGAAGACACTCCCCTTAGCTGATTACAAATGCAATCAGCTATGTATACAGCTGACATAATCATGATTTAAGTCCATGAAATGTCCTCATAGCAACAGACAGGCCAGCACTTGCCTGACCAGACAACCAGGTACCACCACCTGGCCAAGTTGACACATGAACCTGACCATGACACTTCCCATCTCATCAATAATCAGATTAGCCAGTTCGTTTTCCATATCTTATTAGGCCACTGTTCCTCATTGCTTGATGTTCAAAGTCTTGAAAACCATCATTTCATATATTTGGGTAAGTGGCTTTAGTTGCTCCAGTTAAGAGGATAAATCCAGTTCCCTATTGCTAAATCTTGACCAGATATGAAAGATTGGTGTCATTTTTTTTATTATCATCTTTTACCCATTTCACCACAAGTAAGGTTGGTTCTTTTAATGGCCTTTGAAATCACACTCTATTCTGTAGTCCTTTAGTTCTATCTTGTTTGCCAGAAGAGTAACTAGATTTTTTTTATCTACTCATACCTTTCACCTTATGCTGTCATCTTAGGAGGTTTGAAATTACATCACTTCATGGAAAAGTAGAAAATACCTTAATAAATGATAGCTTGCTTTTTAAAATAGTCATTGCTTCATAAGGTCCCTATTTTGCAATGAGATCCAGGGCTTCATTGTTAACTAGATATACAGTATATTTGGATTTTTCTTTTTCCCTCAACTTACACTGCCAACAAGCACAGATATTTTGGCTTTGCTTTTGAAGATGTTGCCAGCAGAATATTAAAAAAAATATTTTAATTTAAAAAAACAAACAATACACTTAGAACCACCAAAAATGGACATGTTAGTTAACTTAACCATAGGCATATTTAAATAAAGTATCCAAATAATCATTGTAAAATCTGTGCTTGCACAGTAAGTTTCATAAATCGATTTAAAATTAAGGCAACAAGGAAAAAATCTACAAATTGATATAGCAGAGTTTCTTAAATTCTAAATATTAAACACTAATTTAAATACCACTTTATCAGTTGCCAAACTGTGAAACTTCTTAAAATATCAAGTAGAAAGTTATTGCAAATATCAACATTGCAATAGTAATGACCTATGCTACTAAACATTTTCCTGATTTCAGGAAAATATAAAGATACAAATGTTTTTCAATTAACATATGAAAATCTTAACCACCTAAAATGGATATCCTAGTTAAATTATCCATAGGCATATTTAAACAAAGTATTTAAATAATAATTTCAAAGCCTGTTTGTACAATATGTTTCATAAACCAATTTAAAGCAAGGAAGGAAAATATCTAGATTCAGATATCAGAGTTTCTTAGATTCTAAATATTAAATATTATCTGTTCTAGTTTGCTAGCTGCTGGAATGTAACACACCAGAGATGGATTGGCTTTTAATAAAAGGGAATTTATTTTGTTAGTTCTTCAGAGGAAAGGCAGCTAACTTTCCACTGAGGTTCTTACATGGGAAGGCACAGGGTGATCTCTGCTGGCCTTCTCTCCAGGCCTCTGGGTACCAACAACCTTCCCCGGGGTGACTTCTTTCTGCATCTCCAAAGTCCTGGGCTGAGCTGCAAGTGCTGAGATGAGGGATGCTGAGCTGCTTGGGCTGTGCTACGTCGCACTCTCTCATTTAAGCTTCCAGCCAATTAAATCAAACATCATTCATTAGAGCAGGCATGTCTCTTAGCTGACTGCAGATGTAATGAGCAACAGATGAGGTTCACGTACCATTGGCTCATGTCCACAGCAACAGAACTAAACACTTTCACCTGGCCAAGTTGACAACTTAATCTAACTACCACACTATCTTAAATACCAATTGATTAACTATCAAAACTGTGCACATTCTCAAAATACCAAATAGAAACTAATTACAAAGATCAACTTTGTTACAGTAGTGACCTATGTTACTAAACATTTTCAAATTTTTTATTTCAGGAATATTTTATCTAATATTACCATACCTAGCTATAGTTTTTTTTTATAATCATTTTTGGTTGTAAAATATAACATACATATATATATATACACACACAAAGTAAAGAAAGAGAAAAAGCCATAATTTTAAAAGCACACTTCAACAAGCAGCTATAGAACAGGTCCCAGAGTTTGTCATGGGTTGCCATGCCCTCATCTCAGATTTTTCCTTCTAGCTGTTCCAAAACACTGGAGGCTTTTCCAGCGTCATAGTAATGAAATCACACAGTATCTGTCCTTTTGTGTATCACTTATTTCACTCAGCATTATGTCCTTAAGATTCTTTCAAGTTATCATCTTTTGGGACATCATTTTGTCTAATTGCTGCATAATATTTCATCATATGTATATACCAAATTTTGTTTATCCACTCATCTTTTGATGGGCACCTGAGTTGTTTTCATCTCTTGGCAATTATGAATAGTACTGCTGTGAACATCAGTGTGAAAATGTCTGCTCCTGTTACTGCCCTCAACTTTTCTGGGTATATAACAAGTGTGCTGGTTTGAAAAGATGTATGTCCCCTAGAAAAGTCATGTTTTAATCTAAATCCCATTTCATAAAGGCAGAATAATCCCTATTCGATACTGTATGTTTGAAACTGTAATCAGATCATCTCCCTGGATGATGTGATTTAATCAAGAGTGGTTGTTAAACTGGATTAGGTGATGACATGTCTCCACTCACTTGGGTGGGTCTTGATAAGTTTCTGGAGTCCTATAAAAGAGGAAACATTTTAGAGAATGAGAGATTTGGAGGGAGCAGAATAACATAGCCACGAGAAGCAGAGTCCACCAACCTTTGGAATGAAGAAGGAAAATGTCTCCTGGGGAGCTTCATGAAACAGGAAGCCAGGAGAAGAAGCTAGCAGATGATGCCATGTTCACCATGTGCCCTTCCAGATGAGAGAGAAACCCTGAACTTCATAGGCCTTCTTGAACCAAGATATCTTTCCCTGGATGCCTTAGATTGGACATTTCTACAGACTTGTAATTGGGACATTTTCTTGTCCTTAGAACTGTAAATTAGCAACTTACTAAACTTCCCTTTTAAAAAGCCATTCCATTTCTGGTGTATTGCATTCCAGCAGCTAGCAAATTAGAACACCAAGTGTTAGTATTGCCAGGTCACAGGATAACTCAATATTTAGTTTTCTGAAGAATTGCCAAATTGACTTCCACAGTGGCTGAACCACATATTCACACCAGCAGTGAGTGTTTTCCAGTTTCTCTACATCCTCTCCAACGTTCAAAGTTTCCTGTTTGTTTAATAGCTGCCATTCCTATAGGTGTGAGATATCTCATTTGTCTTAATTTGCATCTCCTTTATAGCCAATGAAGATGAGCAGCTCTTCATATGCTTTCTAGCCATCTGTGTTCACTCTTCAGAAGAGTGTCTATTCATATCCTCTGCCTATTTTATAATTGGGTTTGTTTGTTCATTTGTTGTTGAGCTGCATAATTTCTTTATATACAGAGGATAGCAAACCTTTATCTGATATGTGGTTTCCAAGCATTTTCTCCCATTGAGTTGGCTGCCTCTTCACCTTTTTAACAAAGTCCTTTTGTTAAAAGCAAGAAGCTCTCGATCTTAAGGAGTTCCCATTTATCTATTTTTTTTCTTTCACTGTTTGTGCTTTAGGTGTAAAGTTTAAGACACTATGTCCTATTACCAGATCTTGAAGATATTCCCCTATTTTTTTAGAAGCTTTTTGGTATTAGTTCTTACACTTAGGTCTTTAACCCATTTTGAATTAATTTTTGTATAAGGTGTAAGATACGGGTCCTCTTTCATGATTTAGGCTATTGAAATCCAGTTCTCCCATGCCTATTTATTGAAAACATTATTCTGCCTCAGTTCAGTGGATTTGGAGTCCTTATTGAAGATCAAGTGTCCATAAATTTGATGGTCATCTCTGCATTCTTGATTCTATTCCATTGGTCAATCCTTCTATCTTTGTGCCAGTACCATGATGTTATGACCGCTGTGGCTTTATAGTAAACTTTAAAGTTAGGAAGTGATAGCCCTCTCATTTTATTCTTCTTTTTTAGGATATCTTTAGCTATTCTGGGTCTCTTTCCCTGACATGTAGATTTAATAACCAGTTTTTCCAAGTCTTCAGATTAAGTTGTTAGGGTTTTTATTGGTATTGCATTGAATCTGCAGATCAGTATGGGTAAAATTGACATTTTGATAACATTCAATCTTCTTCTCCATGTGCATGGAATGATTTTCAATCTATTTAGGTCACTTTAAATTTCCTTTTAGCAATTTTTTAAATTTTCTGTGTATAAGTCCTTGGCATCCCTTGTTCTAGTTTGCTAGCTGCCAGAATGCAATATACCAGAAACAGAATGGCTTTTAAAAAGGGAAATTTAATAAGTTGCAAGTTAGCGATTTTTAGGCTGTGAAAATGCCTCAATTAAAGCAAGTCTATAGAAATGTCCAATATAAGGCATCCAGGGAAAGATACCTCGATTGAAGAAGGCCAGTGAAGTTCAGGGTTTCTCTCTCAAGTAAGAAGGCACATGGCCAATATGGTCAGGGTTTCTATCTCATCTGGAAAGACATACAGTGAACACAACATTATGTGCTAGTTCCCTGTCCAGCTCCATGGGAGGCATTTTCCTTCTTCATCTCCAAAAAGTCACGGGCTGGTGGACTCTTTGCTTCATGGTTCTATGGTGTTGTCATCGTTCTCTGCTCTCTCCAAACCTCCACCTTTCTCCAAAATGCTTCCTTTTTAATATGACTCCAGTGAACTAATCAAGATCCACCTGGAATGGGTGGAGATAACATCTCCACCTACTCAAGTTTAATACCCATACTTGATTGATTCACATACCCATGGAGATAATTTAATTAAAGTTTCTAACATACAATACTAAATAGGGATTAGAAGAAACAGCTGTCTTTACAAAATGGAATTAAGATTAAAACATGGCCTTTCTAGGGTACATAAATCCTTTCAAACCAACCCATCCCTGGTTAGGCTTATTCCTAGATACTTGAATCTTCTGGTCACTATTTTGAATGGAATGCTTTCTTTAGTTGTCACCTCAAATAAGTCATTGCCTGTGTTTAGAAACTTTATTAATTTTGTACAATAATCTTGTATCTTGCCACTTTGCTGAATTTGTTTATTAGCTCAAGTAGTTTTGCTGTAGGTTTCTCAGGGTTTTCTAAGCATTGGATCATGTCATCTTCAAATAATGAAAGTTTTACTTCTTCCTCTCCTATTTGGATACCTTTTATTTAGGTATTGAATGGCTTAGCTCAAAGATCATTCTAGAAGAAACTGTGGGGAAAAAATCCCCCAAATCAGAGTTTAATAAAAATCACAAAAATAACAGTCATAACTCCAGCCTTGAATTACTACACTGGTGGTTGAGAAAACAATACTGTGGTTCCATATAGCTTCTCTACCAGGTCAACATACTCTCATCTGGAAGCTGTAAGATCAACCACAATGCTTCTGTTTCCTCATATTTGTTAGGCATTTAAAATATTTTTATCATAAAAGTAATGATAAGTGTAGAAAAAAATCTGGAATATCCAGAACAATAAAAAGAAGTAAATCACCTATGGTAACAAGCCCTAAAGATAAATTACTGTTGGTTATTTCCTGTAAATATTTTGAGATTTTTTTGCTTTGTTTTTGCCACCATAGCATGACCATCATTGTATACCCTTTAAAAACTCCAAGAAATACAATTTTGAAATGGTTGTATAATGTTTCAGTGTATGCATGCGATAAATAATTAATTTAACCACTTCACTATCTTGGAGATCTGTTTTTTTATCATGTTTTAGTAGTATAATGTGATTCATGTCCTTGAACTGAATCCACTGACTCATAGTAGATATATGCTTTGTTTATATATTTATCTTTTTATCTTCTAGCATCCTTGCCCTCCCACCTCATTTTACTGTAGTGTGATTGGTCAAGGATTCATAACCTAAGTAGATCAATCAAATATCTTTTGTGGTTTGATAGTGATACTAAGATAATAGGAGAAAATTGTTTTTTTTTACCTTTGGAGTTGCTAAGCAAGAAAATGGGAACTTGCAGCTTCTGGGGACCATATTTTATTCCTTGAGAAAAAAACTGATTTGCAGAACTGAAATCAAGTGAAACTAGCAAAAAGGAGAAATGAATGGAGTCTAAGAGAATCCTTGCATATACTATCCCCCGTTGTTTGACCTTGGACTCTGCATGTTGCAACTCTTCCTTCAGTTTTCTGATCTTCGCCAGTATCCTTTCCAGCTTTAGGAGCAGACACATTTCCAACCTTGGTTTAAATTATTTTGGGTTGGTATGCATCACTTGTAACTGAAAATCTTTTTTTTTTTTAATTTTAGCATTATTGATTCCCTTTTGAGGACTGATTTCTAGAAGTAGAATATGTGTCTCAAAGAGCGTTAAATTACCAAATTTTATTCCAGAAAAATAATATCAATTTGCTCTGCATTGACATTAGTAATGAATGAGTATCTGCCACAGACAGATTTCCAAAAAAAAGTCTCACAATTATGATTCATCTGTGGGTTTGAGACTGTTTACAACTCTGAATTTTTATTTTATTTGTTCCACTAATAATTGAGTACCTACAATGGGTCAAGAATTGTTTGCTGTTTAAAGTACAAAGATGAAGAAGACACAGCTCTTTAAAGGAGCTCATCCAGTGGGAGAAGCAAAAAACTTTTCATCCAAATATATCATGGCATGATCAGTAATATAATCATAATATGATGAAGGGACTCAGGAAGCACAGAAAAGGAAGCAATGGTATAATATGAGTAGGGAAAGATTCACAAACAGGTTAAAATAGATTTTTAGTAGACTTTCAATCACTACAGAAGTGAGAAAGACAGAAGAAACTGCAGGAGAAAAGACACAGATACATGAAAGGGACTAGCCCATTATAAATGAATACTTTTGTGAATAAGGAACAATGTCAGAATATGAGACTCAAATTGAAGTCCTCCATTGAGGGTCACTGGAAGCCATGCTCTAGGATTTGCTCCTTATGATGTGGACACTAGATTTATGTATGATAGGTGAAAGTGAAGGGTTTTAAGTGGAAAGACAGCAATAGCATATTTGCAATTTAAAAAATCTGGTAACGATATGAACTATGCATGAAAGAATGACAATATCACACATAAGAAGATTAATAAAATACTTTTGCAATTACCTACTGGAGAGATGACAAGGGTCTTAAATTAAAAATATATATATTGTTAGGAAAAATGGAGAGAAGAATGTGCTCAAGATCAGTTTTGTATTAATTTGGTATTTATTTATTTATTATTTATTTATTCAAATATTCATCCAGACACCTCTAATAGTCTAGACTGAGATCTTTTTGGATGGATTGGAATGTCATAACAGCAGACTACTGAAAATGGGGAAGAAACCATGGTGTTCTTACTAGTAGACCACAATGGTGACATGAGCTGATTGGATGTCCAGGCTGGAATTCCATTGTAAGAAGTATGAAAGTTGGGTATATGAAAAAGTCCTAGAAGGAGGGATGGTAGGAACTAAATATCATATCAGGCTGTGAGCATATATATATATATTATTGAACTCTGGCATATGTTTTAGGGTCACCAGAAGAAATCACAAGAAGAAAACTTGGGTCTGTGCCTCGTCCTCTGAACAGGGCAAGAAGCAAGAGTAAAGGAAGATCACAAGCTGGGATTCAAGATGGGTATTCAGGCTCACTCTGGAATACCAAATCCTGGATTGGTGCAGGATACCTGCACTGAGGGAACCCCACCATCAAGAATTTCATCTTTGCCCTAGCCCAGCCAAGCAGGTATAGGACTAGACCTATGGATGGGAACCATCACACATCCTTTCCAGGGGTCTTAAGAAGTGGAAAACAGGGAAATGCTGAGCACATGCGTACTTCCATGACCAGTGCTGGGTATTGGATATAGAGCCCCAGATTAAGGATAAGATTTCCCAAAAGGGAGAATAGGTGATAGATCCTTCGGGAGAGAGTCTTCAATATCAGTGGAATTCAGGGAGAGGAACAAAAATACAAACATTCCCAAGTAGGTTGTTTGTCCTCAGTGCACTTGGGGCCACTTCTCTTCACAGGGGGTAGAAATCAACATCATCTAAATGCACATACATGCATATATGTACCTGCTATTCCATATTGAAGTTGCTGCATAAAATTTAGTTTCCCAAGTCAGCAGGACTACATATGAAACCCAAACCCTAAAGGGCATCATAAGCCAATTTGATGTAAAAAATGAAACATTTAGTCACCTGCCTGACATCTGTGCTGTTCCATCATGTTCAAGGATCTTATGTCTCACTTATATCCATGTCCTTAAGAGTATGTCACACAAATTAGCCATGGCTGCTGCCTTCAGTTATCTCACAGTTAATTCACCCACCTGGCTACTTCAACCACTGTGATCAGCCTAAATGTATCATTTTCCATCTCAGATGCCCTAGTCCTATTATGCTCCCATGTGATGTTAAAATATATTTAAGTAGGATGCAAGTGGAATTTTTCTTATTGAACATGAATTGTTGAAAGTCTCCAATCTGGAGTAAATCATGAAATTGGTAGTTTTATACTGAAATAGTCTGCATGAATACTGAGTAATAACCAGAGATGATGGGCATGCCCCAAGATATCATTAAAAGAAGAGAAACAGAGTCAAGGAAGCATAGTTGAAAGCAGTGGTTGAGGAAATTTAAAAAATGAAGGACAAAGGCTTTTTCTGTGTATATAATTCCAATATGTTGAGCATCCTCAATAAACTAGCTACAGTTGTCAATCACAGGATACAATTGGATGCTTCAACATGTTTCCACATCCTCTATCTTATTCGTCCTCTCATTATACCTATGATTTATATAGGAAGGGCATAGTTATCCTTGGTTTTAATGAGGAAACAGGACCAGAGGGCCTAAGTGATATACCTTAAGTTACATAGTAAGGATGGCTCTTGAACCAAAATTATTTCTAGGTCTATGACAAATTTGACAGTATCAATATGCACAGACAGCCAAAATTCCCATAATTATAAATCAAGAATAGGTTCATTTAGTTCCTCACCTGGGCAACCTCAACAGAACAAACCAAGATGGGGAGTCTACCTGGCCCATCCATCTCAGTCCAGCAGCTCTGTGTCTGGGACAGATATAAATTCTCTTGTCCCTTGAGCAGAATAGCCACTCACCAAGGCATAGCTTTACTTGGTACTCCGTCTAGAATCTTAGCCACACAGTTCATAAAGCTGGTTCGTCACTTTGAAAAAAAAATGAGGAAAGGATTTGAATACATATTTAACTGTCCTCTGAATAGAGCCATATTGTGGGGTTCTTTTCCTGTATTGTTTTCAGACAGTCAGAGAATGAGTTGGTGATTCTCTAGAGCGCATTGCAGAGTATCTGAGACAGACAGGGAATCAAAGGATTTGACTACTATTTTTCATGGCTCTGCCAAGTATTTGACTTTAAGAGATTTTTCCTCCTCACGAATGTTGGTTACTTAATTTGTGAAGCAAATGTCATCATGTATGGCTTGCCTATTTTACAAGGTTGCTGTTAGAAGAAAATACATAAGAAATATCCTATGAAATTGACTTGAAAGCATTTTTATAAACTATAAAATTCTATTATAAGTGTAATATTTTTTCACTGATCTTTTTTCTGTATTCATCCTTTTCCAGAAATTTCTCCATTAGCAGTGCTGTTTGTGGTCAAGATAGACCATATGCTTACTGTCATTTCCTCTTCATAAGCGTGTTAGGGAATTACATTTCTCAGCCCCCTTGCACTTAAGTTAGGGTCATGAAGAGGTATTGGTCAGTGAAATGAGAGCAGAAGTGATGTGCTCCACATTCAGACCCAGCCATAGGAAAAAAATGTTATTTTGTCTAGCTGGATGTAGTGGGTACAGCAGAAGATGCTGAGGAGCTCTACGAGATACTGGCATTATGAGATGAAGTAGTTGTGGTCCAGGTGCCTGAATATCAACATTAGCTTATTGAATGATCTTGAAACAAATAGCCAGTGGATTAAGTAATTGAAGTTTTGAGTGGTTTATTACAACATCTGGCATTAATTTTCTGAGTAATGAAATATTTGATAATCTCACTACTCACTTTTCCATACTTGTAACTTGGGTGCATGTAATGCATAAAATTAACTCCTTAGATGTCAGAGTGATGTAGTATGAAAAGAGCGATGTAATATAAAAGGATAAATTTCCTACCTTCTCTCACCATGTCAAAAATAACTATCTTGTATATTGTTCTGGATTTAAACATCACCTAGTGAGAAAATGAATGAATAAGAATGTGTATTGGTAGTTACTAAAAGAAGTGTTTTGGGGAAACTTACCAAACTGAACATGTCTTTATTAATTCCTGTGGTGGTTTGAAGCTGTATGTATCCCAGAAACACAGGTTCTTTTTTGTTATTCCATTCCTGTGGGTGTAAGACCATTGTAAGTAGGACATTTTGATAAGGCTACTTCAGTTACAGCGTGACTCACCTCATTCAGGATGGGTTTTAATTCTATTTCTGGAGTTCTTTATGAACAGAAGCAAGAAAAAGAGAGAAAGCCATTGAAGTAAGAAGCTGTAATCAACAAAAATTGAAAGAGAGTGGAAAGACCAACTGATGCCACCATGTGCCTTGCCATGTGGAAAAGGATTAAAGGTTCACTGGTAGCCAGTCTTTAGGGAAAAAGCATTGCCTTGATGATAACTTGATTTGGGCATTTTCCCAGACTCTAACCATGAGCAAATAAATTCCCATTGTTTAAGCCAAACCATGTTATGGTACTTGCAGCCTAGGAAACTGAAACAGATTTTGGTACCGGAAATGGGGTGTTGCTATGGCAAATGCCAAAAATGTGGAAAGAGCTTTGAAATTGGGTAATGGGTAGTGACTGGAAGAATTGTGAGGTACTTGATAGAAAAGGCCTAGATTGTTTTGTAAAGACTGTAGAAATATGAATGTTAAAGGTACTTCTGATGCGGCCTTAGAAGAAAATTACTAATGTGATATTAGAAACTAGAGGAAAGATGATCCTTATTTTTAAGTGGCACAGAACTTGGTGAAATTGAGTTCTGATATCAGATGTAAGGCAGAATTTGAAGTCAATGAGCTTGGATATTTAGCTGAGGTGATTTCCAAACTAAGTGGAAAGTGCAGCCTGGTTTCTCCTTGCTGCTTTTAGTAAAATGTGAGAGGGAAAGGATGAGTTGAGAACTGAATTCCTGGGCACAAGGAAACCAGAAATTCATGGTTTAGTAAATTTTTAATTTCTGCAAAGCAAATCTCCAGAGTATAGTGTTCCATGTGAGGGTTTAACTGAACATGGATCCAGCCAGCCAACAAGTCAGGATTGGAGATGTAGTTATTCAGGAAGGATCTGTGGAAAGTCTTACTGTCTGATGGTTTTGACCCCTGGATACTATATGCAAAACTGACAAGTTTTTTGTAAGATCTATATGGATGAAACCACTGTCAGCCTGCACTAAAAGAGACAGAAAGGGGACAGATTGAAGGGAAAATGACTTAAAATGCAGAAACATGGCAGCTGAGGTCTGGACAGAAGACACCTTCTTGGACCAAGAGAGCAGGCCTACTCATGTTTGTGGATAAGGAGATTCTGCCCCAGCACTTGGAGAGGGCAGGCCTTCCACCCCATTTTTCAGGAAGAGTGTTACTACCCCAGTGTTCTCAGAGGTTGGAGCCTGTGTCCCAGGTATTTCTGAGCCTAGCCACGATCCCATTGCTTAACAAGGGTGGAACCTGTGTTTCAGTGTTCTAGGAGAGCCTGACTGCCATCTCATTGATTGAAGAGGGTGGTGCCTTCACCACAATGTTTGGGGAGTGCATGGCCACTGAGAAAACACTTGCAATGGTTGAGGTTGCCACTCCATTAAGTACAGAGGACAAAATATCATTCCATCACTCTCAGACCTTGAAATCTAATCAAGTATGCTGTGCAGGGTTTTGTAATTGTTTGGAATCCATGACTCCTGTTTTCCTTCCAATGTATCCCTGTGGGGACAGAAATACTTTTACTATACCTGCTCTTCCTTTGCATATTAGAAGAGATAACTTGTTCTCTACATTTTATAGGCTACATAAAGAAGGGAATTCTGCCCAAGAACAGACCACAGCTATAACCGATTTTGATGAGACTTTGTACTGAGCATTACTACTGAAGTGACTTAAAGGCTTATGGGATATTGTGATAGAATGAATGTGCTTTTCATATAGAAAACTCATGTCTTTTGGGGGTGCAAAGGGTAGAGTGCGGTGGTTTGTTGCTGTATGTACTCCAGAAAAATTTGTTCTTAAGGTAACTCATTCTTGTGGGCACGAATCCATTGTAAGTAGGACATTTTGATTAGGCTACTTCAATTAAGTTGTGACTCACCTCATTCAGAATGGGTCTGGATTCTATTACTGGAGTCCTTTATAAGCAGAAGCAATAAAAGAGGGAAAGCCACAGAAGTAAGAAGGTGAAATCAACGCAAACTGTCAGAGAAGGGAGAAATGAGTAGATGCTGCCATGTGCCTTGCCAAGGGTTGTTGGCAGCTTCAGGAAGAAAGCATCACCTTGATGATGCCTTGATTTGGACATTTTCCTGGACTCTATCCATGAGCAAGTAAATTCCTATTGTTTAAGTTGAACCATTTCTTGGTATTTGCTTTAAGTAGCCTGTGAAGCTAACACAATTTCACTGATCCAGTTATTTGCTTTGTTCTTCACTTCGTTGACCTCTCACCTCATTTTATAAACCTCACCATCACATTTTATTTATAATCTTTCTGTGGATAGTATGCCTCGCTTTTGAATACAATCCCTCTAAAATGCCTTCTTTTATGCTTAATTTTACTAAAGTTCATTGAATTTTCAGAAGGAGCCCCCATTTTAATTTATATATATATTTATACATTGTCCTTTTCCATGTTGGCAAACAAATCATAGGTTACATGTAATTTTATCCTTCAACAATTTGTGATGGTCAGCATTTCATTAAGTAAAATAAATAGTGGAAGATGAAAAAATGATAAAATAAAGCTGTCATCAGTAAAGTAGAAAGATTGACCTCTATTAACCACCTTCCTGGGAAGGAATTCAAAAATTCTAGGAACATTCCCTCTTATGAAACAGTATTAGGCTGATCAAACAGATCTACCTAAGAAAAGGAAATGCTGTTTCATAACTGGTAAATGTCTAGTCAATTAATCATATAAATTCTGCCTGTGAGAACAGAGAAATTGGCTGGACAGTCATTGAGTTAGTGGGAAACACTGGATACATGAAGGGGTCATTTTTCCATCCTCCCTGTGAACTGTCTACACTTATGGGGTCAAACAGGAGAAGAAAGGAAGGGCCGTCCTTGAAACAGATCATTCACTATAAATCATTCACTATAAATGTTTAGTAGGAAAAACAAAAGTTGAGAGAGAGATCAAATGACTTCTTCTTGACATTTCTACTCAGAGATAATCAGATGAAAAATAATTAAGACAAGGTGATTGCATTATTTCTTACCAAGTGAAAAAATCAGTTAATTATGCAGTTCTCATGGCATGATGGCATGGTTTTCCAAAAATATGACAGCATGGTTTTCCAACATGCCAACATTCCAACCACAAAAGATATTTAGTTTCTAGAGTAAAAGTTGAGGAATCATAATAGTTTCCATGATCAGGTACCAGAATAACATATAAGCTAACTGAATGCCACTTATCTCAGTTATGTTATCAAAGGTGTGCTGTGGCCTCCATATTAAATGCCCTCACTAAGAAGATCTATCCTCTGTGGAGATTTTAAGAGCAATAACAAACCAACAAAAAGTAAATTAGCTTTCTATTATGTACAGTGGACATTTCTGAACATTATCTGGTTTAAAATACTCCTAGTCTAAGAAATATTCTGTTGGTTGGTTGAAGTTCTAAATGATTTCTGTGGCCACGGTGAATGTTAATACTGCATATGGAAGTTTTGAATGAGCCCATTTTATTGCTAATTAAATTGATTAATAATTAATTAATTCAGAAAACTCCTATTATCAAGGCAATCCCTGACACACAGCAACTTAGTGACACATGTTCTTAGTGATAGTTCCTAACGTTCTGAGCAGGGTGAACTCACTTCGGGTGAAGAACTTGTCACTCATCCTCCTGGCACTGCTTTTTCTTGTGTTTAAATATGAGATTGAAATTGCACAATGCTAGCATAGTCATTAATGAAGCAAAGTAACAGGACTTGAGCTACTTCAACTGTGTCGTTTTATGCAAACAACTGGAATTTTCAATTGTGTTCAAAATTTAAAACCATGACAAAGAGTGTACTCTTCAAGGTACAATATCTTAAATGCAATATTTTTCATAAATGAACTATTTTTTTATGAATTTGAATAAGAATTTAAATTTGAAATATATCTTCTTTTCAAAGTAATTGTTTTAAAATGACAGACAAATAAAAAAATTAGCCACTTACCTGAAGTTTTCCATGCACTTCAATTTTATTAAAATGCACTCATTTTTTATTGGTTGATTTTATGTATAAAAATCTCAATAATATTTTCATTTTCTGTGTTTGTCTTTCTGTTATTTTCTTCATTTCACAATTATTAATGAAAAACTATGTTCCTTAATATAGAGGAATGGGTTATTAGAAATTATCTGGTTCATGTCTAGAATACACTTGGAATGCCACCATCTCGTCCATATCACACCTGCCCCTCTCCATTTTGCCTTTGTGGACCTTACACATGTTTCTTCTACGTATGCCATCACTAGTTCATGTCTTCCTTCTTGTCAAACCATGACAGAACTCAATTCTTTATAAAGTATTTCCCTGATTAACATCACTTGTCTATGTTTCTTTCTCCATTTTAACTCAGAGAATTTATGTTTCAGGTCTCCTTGTTACTACACTCTGATATGTTACAGTTTAAATGGGCAAAACATTACTTGGTGTGCATTGAATCAGTGCTTTTTTTAATGGCCCTTTTCTACCACCTCACCACTTACTCCTATTCCAGGACAGATCATTAGAGAAGTACTAAGCTCACTACTCTCCCCTACATCTTAGCATGGATGGCTTCTGGTTTCACTAAGGTCTCCACTCAAATGACAGTTCTTCAGAAAGAATTTCTCTTTGCTACCCTATAAAAATATCTTCCACTCCCATATTGTGCCCTAGGCCTTTTCTGCACTTCGCTTTATGCTATTTGCCCAGTTGATTATTGTCTATTTCTCACAGTCTATGAGCTTTATGACCTGATCGTTGCCTTTCTCATTTGCCACTGTATTTCCACTGCCTGAAACAGTGTATAGCACTAGGAAGTACCCATCCATATTTGCTGAGCAAGTGCTCTGTGAGAGAGTTTAGAAAGGGAAAAAAAAGTAAAAAAAAATCATCGTGGAAAACACACCCTAGCCCCTGTGTTGAGTTTTATAAGTGGGAGACTGGAGAGAATTCTTTTACTATGGGAACCCCAAAGCCTCCCTTCCTGGCAAACCCAAGGGAGCCAAAAAGTCTGGCATACAGCTCCCTGAAGCATCATGGAGATTCATCACTAGATTAGAAATGGCGGCATGAAGTGGTTGGAAACATAATAGGTGACAGCCCTCCTCTCCCTTCTGAAGGGCCCCCTGGTCCCAGATGAGCAATAGAGAACATTCAAAATTCCAGGGATACCATAAGAAGACATGGGCATTAGTTGAGGGAGAAATTGCTGGCAGACCTGCGGAGGTCTGGAATCAAGGTCAGGGGGTTGCTGCAGCCTGGACTGCAATTTTGGACTTTAGAGAGAATGTGAATCTCTGCTGAAGCCAGCATGAGAGGAGACAAAGCCAAAGACAAGACTGTATGAAGTTTATCACTTTAGATGCCAGCCTGGGACTGAGATACCACAAGATTCAGAAATACATGCCCTCTCCCCACCAGTGCCATAACAGAGTTTAACATCAGCCTTGAAGAGAAAAGGGTTAGAGGGCAAATCATGAACTTTTATGGATTAAAATTTAAATGGCTGAGGAACTCACCAAAGTGATGAGGCTTATCATGAAGAGATAACAAGATACTGGTAATAATAGATTAATTATTATTGTTATATCAGAGAGAACAAGGGGTTACTGTAGAGTGTATTGCAATAGAAATTAGGTTCATTTGTGGAAGGAAACAAAGTTTCACTTCATCACATAGTGCCATAAATTTATGGTTTATCAAATTTGCACCTGCCAATCCTTCTTTAGTGAAGGAGACTCTAAATGGTAGGATACTGGATGGATGGGTCTCTATGTTTTGGTGTACTGTTATGAACACGTATCCAATATTATTTTAAAATTTTGGATATCAGGTATCTTCAAGGTGGTAAAACATATATTATTGGCTATATAAATAGATTAAATCAAATGATTTTGGGATCAAAATGACCAGTATTTTTTGCTAGGTCTCATTAAATATCAAATAATAAATAGATCTTCCAAAATAATACAAGAATACGACCTCTCCTTTTATTGTAATATAAACTCCCTCTGCAGTGTGTCCTCCAAATGGTAGCCTGTGACCACTTCCCCCCTTTAAAGTGAATGGGGTCTCTCTAGGAATCATCAAACGACTGCACTCATATCCCTCTGCCTGGTCCTCAGTCTTTCTCACAGCATGCAGACTCTCTGACAGGGTCCATTCTACCTTTCTCTCTCTAGGTGCCTTCCCAGGTTATTCCCACCTACCCTCCTGTCATGTCCCCTTCTCTACTCACTGGTCTTTTGTCTTCCCCTTAGTCAAATGAGAAGAAGGTTTCCTCTGGAAAAATCTCAGAGACCCTGGTTTTGTAGGTTATCATTTAGAAAACAAATGGCTGCCTACACCAGCTATATGTTGCACATTATATTAGGATTATCATGCTCCTTAATGTTCATTTTTCTTCACCCCTTCTTGAATGATATAGTCCTTTCCTTTGGGAAGCTTTATGTGCTCTTCATGAAAATGGGGCAGATGAGGGTTGCAAGAATATTTCTGGTATTTCATTTATGCTTCCTCGCATCATTGTGCCACAAATTAGGATCCCGAATCAAGACCAAGTTTCCCCTTCCCTGACTCTGCAAAGTTGGATGCAGAACCACAGAGCAAATCAAATTATAAGAACACTTTTAAGAAACTGGTCTCCCATGGATGGATCTTTTTTTTAAATCCATGGCTCCAATCATTTTGTCATTTTTTCCCCAGAATATACGTACGGCATTGAGAATTACTTTCTCTCTCCCCCCACCCTTGCTGCTCCTTTGTATAGGTTCATGGGAACCTACACAATAAGTCACCTCACAAGATGTAAAATCCTTTCTTTTTATGATCCTTTGTATGCTCTGGAATTCGAAAATAAAGTTGGAAACTTGCAGAGAGCCTGTGTCTACGGGAAGGGTGCTCTCACTGCAGATGTTTCACACCAATTCAAAAGGGGCATGCTTTTAATTTGTTTTGCTTTTTTTTTCATTTCATTTCTCACAAGAAATTCACTGTCATTATGCTCCTCTAAGAAAGGGGTGGTCTGTTACCAATATGTTCAGGGCTACACAAATAGGCAAAGATGTTTTATAAAGAAAAATGTATAATACAGTAATTGGAATCAATATCTTCATACTGACCTGTCACATAATTCTCAATTTGTTTACATACATTTCCATACAAATTTTAAAACTCCTCTAGGAAAAAGGTAGTCCTCATTCTGTGTTTTATTTTTAACCAGAACATCTACCAAAGGCCCTTTTACATAGGGGAGTTTTCATATATATGTATATGTGTGCATATGCATATATGTGTATTAAATATATATCACATATATATGATATACATGTTTTGTGCATATAATTTAAATATATCTTAAAATAGGTACTTTATACTTATACGTATCTTACATAGCTTATCTTATAAGACATATACAGTCTTATATTGTAGCAGACAGCCCCTGTTTCCCCAAGCCATTTCCTCTCACAGCAGACAGATCCCTGTTTACTCAGGCCATTTTCCCTTTGAGAAGTCTCCTTTGCCCTGGGAACCTTTGAAACTGCAGGTAGGCAGGATAAGAAAAATTCCTGTAGAGACCCCTACCCTTCTCTACATTGGCACTTAGCCAAGAGCTTCCCTTAAAACCCTGTAACAACCCCGGTTAGGGAATCAGACTTTCAGAGGCTACTCGACTGAGCCCTATGGCCATAGAGGAATAAAACCTACTTCCTGAAACTCTGGAGCCTCGACCCTGGCTTTGTTCTGTTTTCACGTCACATTCCTGGAAGCTTGCAGCCTTATTCCCGGTTTCGAGCAACTATATTCCATACATATATCTGATAATTAATGATTTCACACTCTGTGTGATTCTCATTTTTAGCTGATTTAATTCTCTTTTGTTAGGTACTGAAAGCCAAAGAAAGATGCTTTAGAATTTTAAAGTGACCCACATTGGATTTTAAACATTAATGAGGCTGTGAATTCCTAAGCAGTGTGCTAACCAAACACATGATTAAAAGTGCCCATTTTAAGATGCAATAAAAATTACTGGGTGGCAGCAAAAGAGAGGACACTAATTTTCATAAAAACCCTCATTCTCAGGACAGTAAGGTGAAGTAAGGATGCTAGAACAGAAACCAATGTGATGTAACTGTGACAATTGTCCCTGAGGCAAGACACAAATCCTTCCTTTACGTAGTTTGATACCCTAAAAAGAGCTCCTTTCCCCATAACTCAGGAATCCCTCATTATTCTCTCTCACTGTGGCAGACACAGTCTCATAAGTAATTTTATGTGGCGCTCTTCAGTCTAGACAGGCATGAACTGCTTCGATGTTGAAAGGTGAAGGGGCAAACACTGGAAATCTCCCTTGTGAATTTCACAGGCAGGTCTCTAACTCAGTTGCTTGTTGGACCTGTCAATTTAAGTAAACGTGTGAGATTAAAAACAAGCAAAAAAAAAATGCTGTGTCAAAAAGGCCCTAGAATGCAGAGGCTTAATCTCAAACCAGTATCTACTGTGATTGTGTGTTAATACATTGGAACTAATTGCAGAGCAAAAGAAGAAACTGGCAATTTGTTTGGATCTAGATTAGGCTTCAGGAAAAGTGAAGGGCTTCAGTTGGGATGAATCCCCTTAGTCTCTGTGCCATGCCCTGCAGAGAAGCTGCCTTGGCATCCTGTCTGGGCCTTTATACATTCTGATTTGTGGTTGTCATTTTGCCATCCTCAGTTGTAATTACTTCTTTTCTAGTTTATTCTCTAATCTACATTACACGCATGTATCCTACTTCTTGTTGCAGATCCTCCATTTACCTCTTGGTGACTCTTATACCTCAGATGTTATATAACATGGGAGCTCATTTTCAATGCTTTCTGAAGTGGGTCCTTCTTGTCGCCATTCCCGTCCATTCTTCCTTCTCATTTCAATGGATTTCATCTGTACAAATGTGGTCTGCATAAGACCTAAAACTGCATTCCACAATGCGCATTCTGCTTCCTTCAGTTTACTGCAAGTGGATCATCTTTGCTTGTTTTTGCCCATTTGGAGAGAGGTGGAAGGACTATTATAGGGGAGTCAGGCAGAAGAATCATAAAACAAATTCTCCCCCATTCCATTTTTTCTTAAATGGAGTTTTAAGCACATATTGCCAATTACATCATAATCTGTTCATGCAAAAAGAGTTTGAGAGAGAGAATCAAAATGTTGTTATAGAGCACTAATTACAGATGAGAGAGCATTAGTGGGAAAGAATCCCACTGTGGGATGATGGCAAAGAAAAAAAAACAAAGCAAATAAAGACGTCTAATATGTTATTATTTGAGAGGGACAATAAATAAGGAAAACAGAGTTTGAGCAATTCTTCAAAGGGAGGTAGAGGTAATTTAGTGGAATTTTACAATCAAAAGTTCAAACTACATTATATGTATATGTTTAAATATATCAAACAAAAACTCAAACAACAGCAAAATCACCCTGGTATGGGCAGGAAAAAAAAGGGGGGTCCGATAATTTCATAATGATTGGTTCTTCACCATGAAAATACAAGAGGTGTTTATTACATCCCCAGTGTAAAGTAGTGTCATTTCTACTCCAGATCTCTGCCCTGTTTTCATGGTGTTGGCAGTGGCATTTTAGTTCTCATCTCTTTCCTTCTTGAACTCTGTCCCATTTTTGCTGCCTACTCCATTCTCTCATAACACCATAAGCTTTACACCCAACTCATCTAAACAGGCACACTTTCCCAATATGCTTTTGAAACTTTATTGGTCATGCTGAATTAATCTTAGCTTACTGTACAGAATAGATGTTCTTGTGCCTCTGAAATGTATTTGTTCATTTTGGGGTGTTTCAAGGAATAAATTATGTCACAGCATAAAGCAACATAACTATTTCATGCCTCATTGTGTTTTTATATTGATAGAGCTTGTCTGCTAAGAGAGAGATTTTGAAAGTTAACAACCTCAGAGCTCTCAACCCAATGAATTCATATTATGCATCAGACAAACATGATTTAGTCTGCAGAACTTGAAAGGGACAAATTTGGGCCAATTACTGAAAATAAATAAGATTTTAATTTCTCTCTGTCTCCTTCATCATTAGAGGATAAAATTCTCATTCTTTTAAAAATTTAGGCCGACCATGGTGGCTCACTGGCAGATTTGATTCCTGGTGCCTGAGCATGCAAAAAAAAAAAGAAAAAATTAAACCAGCAGTTTCCAAGTGAAATAACAGAAAATATAGTTTTTTTGGAAATTTTGAAATTATATTGGTATATTTCATGACTTACTTGACTTGTGCCCTATGATGTCTAATGCAGCCAGTGTCTTAAACTTCCATTACTCTTAAACAAATATGGAAATAAAATTAATTATAAATCTTTACAAAATGGAAGTAGATAATTTATGATGAGCATTAATTTGTGGGGAAATAAGCAGTAAAGTGAAGTTAATGTGTTGTTATTTTCTCTGTTAATGAAGGTGAATCTGCCCTTGATAAAAGCCAGGGGTTTGCTGCTACTTTCAGTTGAAGAGAAAAGTTTCTTATTATGTAATTGGCATTATCTTAGCTCACAGAGGAAGCATAAGGAATTGAAATCTTAAGATCATTCCCACACTTTATTTTAGATACATATCTTCCATTTTGCAAAATAAATATTATGCTATAACCTTAGTATCCTAACTTTTGAATATAAATCTAATGCTAAAAAAGCTACTGATAAAATTTTTGGAATTGATTATTCATTCAATCATTTTTTCCAAAAAAAATGCATTGAGCATCTACTATATGCCACTTGTTCTATGGAGTTAGGATTGTGAATAAGACATTCACAATCTGAGTCCTAACAGAGGTCCTAGCCTAGCGGTTTCGAGTTTCCACTGATCCTGTATTCTTCCAAGGCCGATAACTACCTTAATCTCCTTTGGGCCACTTTTCTTTCCCTGATAGGATTGTGGTCTGTAGCTATGGCACAGCATTTCTCTTTGGGAAGAGATCTGGGGTGAAACTGCCAACATTGCCAGCCTCTCTGCCCCCAAAACCAAAACAAAACACATCAACCTGGGGTACTTAGAATCAGAATAACAAAGTTTGGGCTTTATTTTCTCCTTAATTTTGATTTGCACACCAGGAGGAGTTGCTAACACTTTAAGGAAAACTAAAATACATGCTCATCTTCCTTTTCATTCTACCTCCTTTTATTCCAGCTAAGCTATCATTTCTTCCTGTCGTACTCTGCTGCGCAGTTTGGTGGGTAAGAACATGAGTTTCAGGTGTGAACAGATAGGAGTATTGTTTTCTGTCTGTACTATCTTGGTCAAGTTACTTAGTATTCCTTTTGTTTTTAAAACTTTAATGAGACATAGTTGACATAAAACAATCTGTATCTGTTTAAAAGTAAAGTCTGATAGGTTTTGACACATGTATATACCAGTGAAACCATTATCACAATACAGACAATGAACATACACATCACCTTCAAAAGTTTCCTCATGCCCTTTTTGTTTACAACTTGTGGTAGCTAATTTCATGTGTCAAGTTGACTAGATCATGGTGTCCAGTTGTTTGGTCAAGCAAGCACTGCCTGATTGTAATTGTCAGGATATTTCACGGATTTAAATCATTAGTCAGTTGATTGCATCTATGGCTGATTTCATCTGCAATCAACAAAAGAGATTGCTGCCAGCACTGAAGTCTCCTCATCCAATCAGTTGAAGGCCTTATATTGAGGAATGAGGATTTTAGCAGTCACAAAAAACTCGTATCTCTATTCCAGAGAGTCAGCTTCTCCTGGGAATTCATCATCACCTCTGTCAGAGTTTACATTTTCTGGTCTTCCCTATGGTATTTGGACTTGTCAATCTTCATGGTCACATGAGCCACTTCCTATAATAAATGTCTTAATATTTATATATATGTGTGTGTATAAATACATATATCCTGTTGGTTCTTTTTCTTTTGAGAACCCTGACTATTGTAGCACTCTAAGCTCCAGATTCTTCATCTGTGAAACCAGTGTGATCACAGTGACCTTATAAAATCCTAATAAAGATTTATTAATAAAATACAGATAAAGTGAATAATGTGAAGCAGGTGAATGGAACACTTTTAGTTCCTTCCTCACACTTTTCACTTAGTGAATCTCCATAAACATTCACATTCTAACTAAATATACCATTTCATGTTTCCCTTTCTTTTTTCTTCAAAAATCAAGTCTCCTTTCATTATTATAAGCCAGAAACAAGAATAATGAACCTGAGTGCAACCCAAGTTCATTGAGCTAATTGGGGAGGGGAAAAAGCTGGATATTTTGACCCACCAGGGGGTGAATGGTAGCTACAGACACAATTCCTGGTGCTGGCTGACAAGGTCTGTGTGTGAATGTGGAGGGGAGGAGGACACTGATGTCACTACAGGAAGAGGGCTTAAGCTTCACCAGCATCTGACACCAGGGGATGGAGATTTGCAAAGTTCTGTCAGCAAAGAAACTGCACTCTAATGGGACAAGGTGCACGGGGACCCTTACTGCTTAGGAGGAAGCTGCATTTACCTGAGTTCAAGGTCTATTTGTAGATAAGCACAGCTTGTAAATTTTGCTTGTTTTGCAAAGAGTCTCTCATGATTATAAAGAAAAGGCATGCAAACAATTCCAGTGGTAATCATGTTCATTTACAGCCACGTGATTACTCTTACATTAACTTCTTCAACCTACTGAAAGGGTACCTGCTCATGCTTAGTCTTTCTATCTTTCTTCGTTTCTCTTATTTCAAAGTACCTTTATTATCTGCTTTTCCTTCCATGTGCAATCCTATATCTCTAGTTTTTAAAGTATTATTATTCATTTCTATTTCTATTATGTGACATGTTCTACTTATATTGCCTCTCTAATACTAGAGTTGTCCAAGGAACTTGCTAAATGCAGATCTGTGGGCCCTGTTTCAGACATTCTGGGGTGGGAACAAGGAATATCCATTTTTAACAACCTTCATAAGTGAAAAATGCATGTGTATTTTTGAGACCATGCTATATGATTTTTATATTATTTCTTAATGGAAAGTTTATAGAAATTCTATGTGATACATTTTTAAACTGTTATTTTAGAGAAAAGGAACTAAGATTCAGCAAGGCAAGAGAATGTGCCATGGTCAGATAGTTACAAAGTACAGACTGATTCCCAAATATATGATTTCTCCACCATAATTCAATGCGTCTGAATTTTGTAAAAGGTTGAGCCCTTAGATTTTATCCTTCTGGAAGCTATTGCACATCAGTTTAGGTCGAATAACAGTAGCTCTGCTACATTTATTAAGGAATGGAAAAATATAGGCTGCCTGAAAAGAAGAGTTTTGTCTTTGGCAGAATGGAAATAGTTAGCAATTCTAAATATGGGACAAAATGATCATGATAAAATTTATATAATGGTACACAAAGATTATCATTTGGAGAATGCTTTTTTCATCTTGATACTTTGTTATCTAGGCAATAGCTGACAATTGTAGGGAGCCCTTGGCTCCTCTTTTTACTAAGGGTGACATGACCTGAAGCTCGTTTTAATGATATTTAACTTAATGAACTTCAATTTATATTAACAAGGCATGCAGCATCTACTCCATAACCTAGACAACCGTGGTTTTTACCCTCCAGTATGTGATATTCACTACTGAGTCCTTCAATTTCTCAGATATCAGGGCACCATTAACACCTCATCCATCCACCTGGGAAGTGACATGCCATGGTTGACACAGTGATGCCAGCTGCTGCTTTCAGAACAGCAAATCTTCCACTTTAAATACTAGCTGGAAAATGCGGCACTTTTTGAATTACACCTCAGCTGGAGGCTCATTTATCCCTCAGGATCTTGAGAACCATCGTGGGAAAGAGTTCTTATTTCAGCGTCTTTGAAGACATAGGTCCTTTCTCACTGAGAACCTCTGGCATCTGGCATCCTGAGTGATGAGCAGCACACCACACAAAAATGGACTCGGCAGTAAGGAACACCTTCAGGGAAAACTTACATCAGCTGTGAAGTAGTCCCACTAGATACCATTATCTTGTATAACACAATTCTCATTTTATAGGCTTGACAATGTGAAGTGTGGTCTAACATTTCATTAGATCAGGAGCTATTCTGTATGTTGACTGTAATTTGAAACAACCAGAATATAAGAATGTAGTACAGAAAGGGAACAGAAGAGGGTTCCAAGAGGAACAAAATAGATATCAGGAAGAAAATTTTGAATTTTGGAAGTTTAAAACATCATTACTATTGAAGCCCTACCTCCTTTCCTTGACTGTGATAAAATTTGTTGAAGACACAACTTCCCTTTATCTCAAGATTTCATCTTTGTCCCACTAATTCACCCCACTGTGGATGTTCCAAGTTTTAAGAGAAGACATTCTTAGATTCTGAATGAGGCTGGAAAGGAAGAGGAGGGAGAGAAGGAGGAAAGGTTATAGATGTGAGGACTGTGAACTTGCATTCAGGAATTAAGCAGAGAGGCCACAAGGGTGAGTCCAGATTGAGTATTTCTTTGCCCTATGCATTTATGACCTGTGTACTTTTCTGTATGCGTGCCACATTTCAATTAAAAGTTTCAAAATTAAAAAGCCATGTTTAGAAAAAATTCAAAGATATAAAAGAGGGAGGATATTTTAATTTTGATCAATTTAGGTGTCAGACGTAATAGCAATTTATGATGATTTATCTTAGCCTTATATAAATTGTTGCACAGATTTTCTTTAATGGAAAGCTGATTTCACAAAAAACGTTTTATAATGATCATGGCACAAAATTGGTCATGAGTTTTTATCCTCTAGATGAATAAAGGGTCATAAGATGAAGCAAATAAGAATTAGGAATTCAGAAACAAAGATAAACTAAATGAATTGCTTGGGACAGTGAGAGATCTTGAAAATACAATGCGGACAGACCTAACGTCAAAGAGACTTAAAGGAAGGAAAGTGAGAACAACAAGCAAGCAAGCAGACTATAATATCAGATAACCTCTATCAATATAAAATTCAAATTCTCAGCATCCTTTACAGTTATCACATGAAGGAAAGTGAAAGGTGTTAAGTGATAAGAAACACATTCTATTCTCATTGACTGGAAAGGTAGAGTACAATCTAGATGAGTTGCAAAGAGATGATATTTGCATTTTAATGACTGGTTTAGTGGTCCTAGTAGCAATATGAGTAGATAATGTGCCATAATTACTATAATTTTTCAAGCTTGTATACTTAGCAGAATGCTAAGCATCACCTCATTGAAACTTCCCAATGCTCCTATAAGGCTAGTGCTATTATTTCCATTTTGTAAATGAGGAACCTGCAAAGATGGGCCAGAGGAACTCAATGAAGGATGCACTAGGCAGTTGATCCTGGTACTGAAGCAGGAAAAAAGAGAGGAAGGAGTAGAAGCCCACCAGTGAACAGCAAGATCTGAAACTCAAGAGTTGTGAGAGAGAAAAGAGAACATGCCCCGGCAAACCACAGTTGGTCCTGGACCCCTGACCAGGCAGCCCTTGGGGCCGTGCTGCAGCATGCACAGGCCCCCATGGCTCTTTCTTTGACAGAAGATGAGGGCAGAAAGGGCATGGAGTACAGAAAGCGGAGTTGAAACAACCATAGCCTGAAGTGACTTTGCTCCTCCATCCTGCCTTCTTATTTCACTGCACAAAGAAATCTCAGGCTCAAAGGACTAGCACATGTATAGGGCCTCTAATTTAGCCTTACTTTTAACATCGTAAGGTACCAGAGCTAGTGTTAGGTGTACATGTTAAAAACTGCAAGCCTTAAAAAGGTGATAAGAAAATAGTTTCAAAATCAGTTGACAACGTTGTCAGTGCTTCTTCCATTCAAATAAAAAGTCACAGCAGAATGCAGAAATATATCATGATAACGTGAGTCACAGATTGTATATTTTGGATGGATTATATGGTTTGTGAATATATCTCAGTAAAATTGGCTGGAAAGATTGAAAGAAATCACAGCAAACCAATTTAAACAAGATATTAAAAAATGACTCTCTTCAAAGCTTTTAAAAATTTATTTTTCATTTAGTGTACTTTCATTTCATAACAGGATGGTCATGACAATATTTTCCAGTACTGTGAGAAGTGTAATGAAAATTTAAACCTTTTAAGTAAATGATATACCATTTCTGGTAGCTCTGGTTTTGGATACTTAAGACTAACTTAAGCATTTAAGTTGAAGTCCATGTTGGTCAATTCCAAAGTGAGTCTTCATCCTTTACTTTCAGCCCCTATCCCAGTCATGAACATGTGTCAGCACTGCACCTTTGGAAATTTTGTTGTAATTTATTTGATGCTTTTGATGTTCAGAAACTAAACATTTTTCAAACCTCTACTAGATAAAATAACATCATGGATAAAAATAAGGTCAATAAGTTTTCAATCCTCAAGAGATATTTCAAAGAGAGTTTTGATGATTCATTTAACCAAAGCTGAACCTTCAAACCCCCAAAATTCACAGTGGGCTCTATGCAGTCTACTAAAACAGCTCAACATTAATTATCCTGCTTGTTCCCACAGCAGTTTAATGTGGGATTGGCTGGCTTGGTTTCACAAAAGAGGGCACTACAGTTCTAAAACATGTTGTGACTTACCAATATCTCCATGGTTAGTCGTCAAAGAACTGAATCTAGCGTCTAGGGCTGTACCCTGCAGAATTCCATGCTGTTTTCCCTACCTCTTTGCCTCCCTTGAAACATTGTTAAAGCCAACAAAAGATCTGAATTGAGGAGAAATGTTTCTAAATAATTTCTAAGCCTCAAATTACTATAACATAAACTATCAGTCTCTGGCTGAGGTCTCTGCAAGCTTTGCTTCCTACGCGCTTCATTACCCAGAGCTCTGGGAACCACTCTGTGATCATCATCTCTCACTTACAGATGGGGAAGCTGAGATTTGAAGAAGTTAATCCATGGGTCCAGTGTTGGAGTTAGTACGAGGTATAGTAAAGAGGTAAAAAGATTATCCAACTTCAAAGACTGAGATATGAGATATTAAAATCAGAACTAAGAAAAAAGTCTCCTCTTAGATTATTTACCCCTTGAGGGCAAGGATTTCCCTAATTAATCTCTGAAGCCCGGCAGTGTTTGCCATCGCACAGAGAATATCCTTGATGAGAATTTACTGCAAAAGAAGGAGCAGCAAGTGGCTGAAGGATACACTGACTGAGAAGTAGATTGGTGAATGATGGCGTATGCATATCATCAAATATTGTTGCAACGAAAAAGAATGAAGTTGTGATGCATAAAACATCATGAATGAACATATGGGATATTTGGTGAAGCAAAATAAGCCAGAAACAAAAGAGCAATTATTGTGTGGTCTCCTTTAGAAAATACTTATAAGAAAACAAGGGCCTAGATTGTAAGCTCTTATTGCAGTCACTTGTAGTCCAGAGTGGTAATTATTATTTCTGGATTTTGAGAAGCTGTTTTACATCTGTATAAACTGGTATTTAGAGATAAGAACAAAGCTAATCAGGTCAGGATTAAGGTAATTCAGAACACAGGGGGTAAGGAAGACATTGTCTATATTTTAGAACCTCACCTACTCTTTGAGACCAAAGGAAGAAAGCTTTATTTTGTCCGGAACCTAAATTTTCTGTAGCACATAGTCTAACTCAACCTGTCTGGATAGCTCATTTAAACAATCCAAACACAGGAAGCTCAGAATAAGAATAAGGGCTTTTAGTCTTGTATACCTTAATGTAATGCTTGGGTACAATTTAGAATATATTAAGCAGATAATAAAAAAGTAATTGGCAATGTCCCTTGAGGGATGGGAGAAAAAAATATGGAACTATTAAACTTTACTACCGGGGAAACCCCTGATAAAACATTAGGGACACCCCAATCAATAAGCCAAGCCTTGATCTTGAGGCTTGCTCTGGTGAAGCTTATGTATGTAGCAGAGAAGCTTAGCCTACCTGTAGTTATGCCTAAGAGTTACTTCTGGAGGACCTCTTTTGTTGCTCAGATGTGACCTCACTCGTGCTAAACCCAAATCTACAAGTGAAATCATTCCCCTCCCCGCCACGTGTGATATGACATCCAGGGGTGAAAGTCTCCCTGGTGGCATTGGAGATGACTCCCAGAGATGAGCCTGGCCCTGGCATTATGGGATCAGTAATGCCATCCTGACCAAAAGGGAGAAAAGAAGTGTAACAAATAAGATATCAGTGGCTGAGAGAGTCCAAATAGAGTTGTGTGGCTACTCTGGAGGTCAGTCTTATGCAAGCTTCAGTTAGACATTGATAACTATCATAACTTGCCAAACCCCAACACCTAGGGCAATATATAAGATTCTACACAGGTCCCATGCACTAAATAACTTTCCAGAAACTTACAACCTACAAATGGGTCTCTGGACAAGATAAGGCCTGAAACCTAGAGGGACCAACCTTTCCAGAGCATCAGCTAGTTCCATCTCCTTACCCTCTATTATTGACAGCCCCTTCCAACATGAAAAAGTTAGAATGGGCTAGCCCAAATACCCCTAAAGAGTGGAAGAAAGATCAAAGGTAATGGGGGAGTTATACAGAGAAGGTAGGGTTTAACAAATGAGTATGATGGCTGAATCATTATATTGATATTTCTTTGGTCTCTAGTATCTTAGAACAGTAGAAGTAAAAACCCAAAATTGGGGAATTGTAATGCATACCAAACCCTGAAATCTGTTCTACAACTAATTGCTGCACTGTGCTTTGAAATTCATTGCTTTTTTGTATATATGTTATTTTTCACAAAAAAAGAAGAAAAAAGTCAGTTGTGATGATTAAAAAAAAAGGCATTTGGATCTCTAACTCAAGTCCCTACTCTGCCACTTATAAGCTGTGTTACTTTAGATAAGTTACTTAACCTCTCTGTGCCTCAGTTTCCTTATCTCTAAAATCGGGATAATCATGGTACCTACCTCATAGGATTGTTGTGAAGATAAAATGAATTAACATGTACAAAAAACTATGTGCTTGGAACACAGTAAATGCTCAATATATGTTTGCTATGAAAAGAAAAAAAGAAGAAAATGGTGCAGCAAGTTCAAAAGGGCTGGCCTTCCATATCCCTCCCTTCTAGTAGGCCTTAGCTAAGGAGATGAGGGGATCTTCTAGGCAAATGATTAATGGCAGATTTTGATAAGAATGCCTTTGGTTTCAGTTCTCTCTTAAGAAATCATAAGCATGGGGTATTGATGACATGTGAATAAATTCAATATATTAGGGCTTTACATGTCCACAGGCAAACCTTGGTGGTTCTTGTTTGAGGGCACAGGAATTAAATTCACTGTTGTCCTTCACTTCTGGGAGTGGATGCCACGGCACTACTCAAAAATGTTTGCATTTTAGTCCACTGCAGTGAAGGTGGGTATTTATGTGGGGCAATTCAGGAACCCAGGGATACTTCATTAGCTTTAAAGGAAATCGAGTCTGACATTTGCACAGAAGCACACAAATTCCTGCACATTCTCGGGTTAACAGTCCTGTGGAACTCAGTACACAGGAAATTAATAGAGATTAACTGGCAAGCAAAAACTCTGAAAGTTGGAAGAACTTTCTTCATCTCAGGAGAGCATTCCACCCCATCTGAAAACACCAAATTATGATGGTCTCACCACATTGAAGAAATAGGTGACATTTCAGCATCAATTAGTGGAGAGTGTGAGTATTTTTATTTACCCAGAGTGTTTTTATGCTATCATCAATGGAGCTTACAGAATGAGCACTCTGTTTATGTTCCCTATTATGAGAAAAGCTCCTGGTTCATCAACTCTGCTCTGAGGATGGACGCTCAGGAGGATCTTTAATGTATGGGAGTTTTTAAAACCTCAAAGGACAACAAGAATAGTTTTCCCTGCAGCATAATGTCCCATCATTACAATGCAGTAGAGCCTTTCTAAGATGCTAACAGCATGTTTCCCCATGTTAATATTTCAAGCAGGATTAATAACAACTCTCTTTTTGCTACTTTTGACACAGGTTAAGCAAATGTCCTTTGAGTGCTTTGGCTCTCCTGCTTGCTGGGGGTGGCATAGCCCTCTTTAAATTTAGAAATGATCCTTTCATCTTCTTTCCCTAACTGTCATTCATCATAGTCATCACATCTTTTGCTCCAAAAGATGTGTGGCACTGGGGGCTGGCAAACGCAGTAAGGAATAGAATAACATCTATTAAGGAGGCTTAAAAAAAGAATAAAAAGTTTACCCTGCCCCTTATTGCATCTGAATATTTCTTTTACCAGCTTTCTTCAATAGTTCAACACATATTCTTTATGTAAAATACTATTTTTTTAAAAAGGGGCCACGAGGATGAAAATATGGTACATTGAAGGGGCAACAGATCCTGTGTACGGCAGGGGCCTAACCAATTTTGCTGAATGAAATGTTTGTCAACAACAGTTTTAAGCATGTTATTTTGGGTTATGTTCTGAGTTCAAGACTATGCAGGAAAATCCTATGGGAAGGGCTCCGTGGCAGAGGAATGTCAATAAACTGGGGCAGCATTCAAATGAAGAAGCTGTGAGCTCTGGGAACTGGGGCACCCAGAAATGGAGGCTTCAGAAATGGAAGGACTTTTTTCAAAGTTACCCATGGCCAAGACCAGTGTGTAGCAACGCACAAGGATTTTAATAGATATTTTAGAAGAGAGGGAAAAATTCCCTCACATCAGCTTTGTGCATGTTTATGTGGTGGTACTGATGGTGCGGCACAGGAAACGAGTGCAGAGACTGGGGTTGGAGAACAGCCCAAGGGCTCAGCTGCAAATGACGGACTGTCTGTAAAGAAAATCTAGGAAATACAGAAATGGGTCAGATAGTCTGTAAGTGAAAAAGAAGACAGTGGTGAATTGTGAGAGAAGGCAGCAATATTTTCATCTTGCTGTGTCCTGAGGGCTCAGATGTTTGACCTGTGAGCAGTCAGTATTTGCCATCAGCTGTGCTGACACTTTTTATGCACTATCTCATTTCGTCCTAAAAACAATTATGTACTTAAATCTATTATTATCTATATTTTATAGATGAGGAAACCAAGTGTGATGGTTAGGTTCTGCTGTCAACTTGGCCAAGTGATTATGCCATTGTCTGGTGTATTAAATCAGACAGTTGATTGCATCTTTGGCTAATTACATCTGCTATCAACTGAGGCATACTCCCCACAATAAGATAATCCAATCAGTTGAAGTCTTTTAAGGGAGAAGAGAGACATTTTCACTGCTTCTTCAGCCAGAGCCTCTCCTATAGAGTTCCTTCCGACACTTCATCAGAGTTGCTAGCCTCACAGCCTGCCCCACAGATTTTCGACTCTTCCATTACCAGGGTTGCATGAGACACGTTTATAAATCTCATATTTACAGATCTCTCCTCTTGGTTCTGTTTCTCTAGACACCCCTGACTATTACACCAAACGTTGAAGTTTGTACAGCTACTAAGGGACAGAGGTGAGTGCTAGCTTTCAGAATGTTTGAGGAGATTGAACACAGTCCAGAGAACGTGGCACTTATTCAAGTATGGGGGTGGTGATTCTGAGACTGGTGGAGGTATTCAAGACCGGCTCCTGAAGTTCAGGTAATGTGTTGACTCTGAATCATGGAGATTCCTTCTATTCTCATAGCTAAAATTTCAAAGAGCAAATGGCTTTCAAAAGATTGGCATTGGGGAAGCCTTGGTCACAGAAAGAGTTTCAGCTTCTATGGATCAGTATTGTCTTCCTGTTGGTCACACGTTATTCTCAGATAGTTAAAAAGTTTAATATACTTCTGAGACAGCTCACTAGGGTTAAAAGTTTAATATACTTCTGAGACAGCTCACTAGGGTTGGTGGCATCTTTTGAGTGACAGGACGGGGATACTGTGACATAAAAGAAGGGGATTAGAGGGGAGACACAAACATTCCTAGAAAACTCTTAAGTACAGACTCAGCATAATTTATTTTACATAATTCTCAAAAATAAAAATGTCATGAAACATGAGAAGAAAATTATTGAATAATGATTATTAACATCATTTATAGTTGAGATTTAAGAACGTTTAAGGTTAAGGTTGAGAAATTTTCACAACGTCAAATAGCTAGTGTGTGGCAGTGCCAGAATTGCTCTTGGAGATAAATATCAGAATGAATGAGATTGTTTTGGGTTGGGTGATTATGAATTTCACTTTTTTCTCTCAAATTTCTATGGTGTGGTTAACTAACTTTTAAAATTAAAAAGAAAACAAAAGTCAGATCTATGTGTAAATTGAGCTAGCAACACGGGGAACAGCCACATTGCAAGTTCCCAGATTTGTTTTCAGCTAAAACTAGAGAGACAGGATCATCACATAACAGGAAATGAACTTGTGAGCAGCTGTTCTCCATTGCCATGGCAACCCAGAGGTCTTGCCTTCCAAGAGAAATTTATCAAGTCCACACAAGACAAATGCTTTCTGTCCTTTCAAATGCATCTGCCGCAGAAGGACAGTCAACAGGTTACTTCTCCCAAGGAGGCATGTATCTTGCCATTTTGATTAAGCTGAGGATGAGAAGAGTAAGATGGGATACGCTTTTGATGTAGTGAGCTGGGCAATAGAAAAAACCATGGAGTACAGGCCCTTTAATGTTGTCATGGCCCAGCAATGACCAGCAGTGAGACATTGGGCAACTTACCTGACCTCTCATAACCTCAGTTTCTTCATCTGCTGCATGAAGAAAGTACCTACAGTCAGGTAGTTACCACCATGAGAGCTTGGAGACACACTGGAATGCAACACCATGCCAGGCCCTAATTGGGTGCTTAATAATCATGGCTGGTCTCATTATAAACATGTTTCATTTCTTCCATTTCTTCCATAAATTTGTGTTGGCTGTTGACTCTGTGCCAGGCATTGTTGTAAGCACTGGGGATGTAGTACAGAAGGAAGCAGATAAAAATCAAGGTGGTTATATGCTGGTGGGGGAAACAGAAAAATAAATTTTAAGAAAGTATATACACAGCATATTAGAAAATGATAAGTATAAAAATAAATAAGAGAGGACGGAAGATACGAAGTGGCAGTATAGGGAGTGGGGATTTAATTAGGGTGACTGAGGAAGGTCTGGCTGAGAAGTAACTTTTGAGTAAACACATGAAGGAACTCAGCAAGAAGCCAGGCAGTTACCCGGTGGAAGAGCATTTTAAATGAAACAGACAACACATGCAAAGGCTCTGAATCAGCAACTTGCCCAGCATATCTGAGGGATAGCAAGGAAGTTGCCTTGTTGAGATCAGACTGAAGACATTCAGGGAAGTAGGGAGCTCTGTTCAGAGTCCGTTGAAGGAATTCTGATCAGAAATAGCCTGAGACCAGGATAGTGGAAATGCAGATGCTGTAAAGAGGTCAGATTCTGGTTACCTTCTGAAGGTAAAATGGACCGATTAGCTTAAATGAGAAATATTCAAGAGTAAAAGGCTTTATGCTAGTTTGAAGCCCCTACAGAGCGGAAAATAATGACTTACTCATGGTAGGCACTTCAGAAATATATAACATTCTCAGAGTTAGAAGGTACCTTAAAGTCTACTAGGTATGCTATATGGTTAATGTTTGATTTGTCTTTGTAACCACCAGCTGAGTTAGAACAAATTACACTCCAGTAAATGTCACTACTCTCAGGACAATTTATTCCTTCCTTGAACAGTTCAGATGGTAATTACAATCTGTCTCTCTTAACATTAAAGTAAAAATAAATAGACAAAAATACTATATGGGGCAGTGCAAGGGCAGCTCAGTGGTAGAATTCTCAAGTGCTTGTGTCAATTTTCTGCTTGGAGGATCCTGTCTTTCCTTGTATTTTATAGATTTTTTTTTTTTTTTTTGGCATGGGCAGACTCCAGGTATCAAACCCAGGTCTCTGGCATGGCAGGTGAGAATTCTGCCACCATTTGCACCACTCTGCTTGTGTTTTGAACATTGATGGATTCAAGGAAAGTTGAGATTTTGCAGTGTGATTTTTTTTTTATTTTGCTGTAAAAGTAAGAGGAATTTTCTATTCAGATCTATAAATTCTAAGTAAGCCAGGAATTAGGCTCACCTGTTTAGTTACTATATTTTAAGATTATACAATTAATAATCCATAACAGTTCATGTTCTATTAATGGCATGCTCCCTGGAGTGTAGATTTACCTAATTTACTTTCTTTCCCACACTGGATACTAAACATGTATATATTCATTTCTAGTCTTCTGATAAATTTCCATATCATTTTGATTCCTCAAATATCACTATACCTCTTTTCATAATGTAATGCAGATAGTATTCCTATATATATATATATATATGGGATTTTTTCACAAGTTGGAGTTAAGAAAATAATCCTTTCATATTCAAGTCTGTATGTACCTTATTTTCTTATTGCTGTCACAGCAAATTAGCATAAATTTAGCAGATTAAAACAATATAAATATATTATCACACAGTTCTGTAGGTTCTAAATCTGGGTTGCCGCTTCTTGGTTTCTCTGGGTTTTACAAGGCTAAAATTGAGATGTTGGCTGGCTGAGTTCTTATCAGGAGACTCCGGGAAAATTGTTCTTCTAAGTTCATACAGGTATTTGAGGTTATGGGAGTGAGGTCTCCTTTGCCTTGCTGGATGTCAACTGGGAACCACTCTTAACTCCTGGAGGCCTCTTTCCATTCCTCACACATGATTTCCTACCACTCCAAACCAACAATCGTGCATTGTCTCCTTCTTGGGCTGAACATGACATTGACATCACCCTCTGCTGCATTTCTCTGACTTCCTCTTCTGCTGCATGTCTCTTACTAACTTTTCTGCTTTCCTCTTCTGTTTGTAAGGGCTCATGTGATTACATCATGCCCATCTGGATAATCCAGGGTAATCCCCCCTATTTTAAGTTCAGATGATTAATAAAATTAATTACATCTGCAAAATCCCTTCACAAAAGTACCTAGATTAGTATTTGATTGAATAACCAAGGGGCAAGTATTTGAAGAGGATTTTTAGAATTCTGCCTACTATAATATGTGCCCTTAAAATCCTTGCTACTTGGAAACAAACATCGAGAAATGAAGGAGAAGCCTGGCCAGGTTGATCTCACTTCATATCAGAAAGACTATTTTGGAGAACCACCATCAAATACCGAAAACGTATATTCTTCTGATGGGGAAATTACTTTCATAAAAGCACTTCACCAAAATTGGGCTTGTAATATATCCGAACTCATATATTTGTTCCCCAATTTTAAATAGGAAAGTCAGTTTGCTTGATAGAAAAAAATTTAAAAAGTAACATGATTTGATCAACTGTCATAGAACAACCCATCTCTTTTTGCATTCTTCTGACTGAAAGTATCTGTTCATTATAGATTTTAATATACCTGACACTAGTATTACAGCTTCCATCCACCTTTTTATATTGACCAATTCTGTCGTTTTTGCTACTTATAATTTTGGAGATGTGGTTCTGCTTTGTATAATACTGACATAAAATACTGAAGTAAAACAAACTTCTAATGATATAATCTCCATGGTATTAGGGTAGTCTTTCTTTTTCTTCACAAAATTCTTCCCTAATGCATATTGGTAACTTAAATCTCTTCAAAGAAATGAAGAGTCCTTCTGTAATTTTAGTTTAACCATGAAAATTAATATACTCTTCAAAGAGCCTATCTATTGAACTTAAATTTCCACTGAATCATTGATGACTAAATTCAGATTTTCCATGAATAATGAGAGGATAGAGAAAAAATTCTGTCTAAAATGGTAGAATACCTCATCTAGATGCAAGAATCAGTACTGCAAACTGTCAAAGATATGACCACATGGATACTGGACATTTGTAGAAATGAACATTTTTGTTAGCCTAACTGAAAAAAAGTTTGCATCAGGCCCTTACAACCAAAGTTCATGAACATACCTTGTTTTATTCCATTCATTTTCCAAGGTCAACCACCTTGGTCTCCACAGTTCCCTCTTCACAGCCTCGCCAGACATATTACCTGCAGGTGCTTCCACAATCCCAGATCTCCTGCATTTTTTCTCTTTTGATTCCTTTTATCTGAAGAGGATTTTGACTTAATTTAAGCTTTGCCGATTTAAAGCTTCTCAGTCAGAAATTCTCTCCTCAATCCTCAAACCAAAGATTCACCAGTATCCTTCTGCTTTCAAGGGCAGAGGAATTATAAAGTACAATGAAAGGGTTTGTGCTTTGATTTTATCTTGCTTTGAGGGAATATCAAACTGGATTCATTAATCTTTCATGAAGTATAGCGCTCTCTCTTCCAGAAACACAATTTCTCAATTAAGTAACCAGCACCCTCTTCTTTCTTTCTCAGGCTTTCTAGAATTATAGCAGGATTTACTGAGAGTATCCATAGTAAAGAGGTTGAATGTGGACCATGAAAAGCTCAGGGCATATGCCTGCATCACTTTTGCTTGATAATCATTGGGGGAAGTGTTGGCTGCTGATGAAAGGGGATTTTCACATTCTGGTCTATCCTTCATCATGACTTTAATTTCATTACTTCTTTTCTCCGCCTCAGAAGAATTTTTGAAGTCTGGAGTAGGGAATTTTATGCTATCCATATTCCCAGCTCACAAACATATTTTGTCCTTCACCTGGGGTTACTAGCTTCTAAAATGCAAAACAGCAATAACTTGGCTATCTTTGCAATTTTCTATCACCAATATCATAATGAAAACGAAATCATACTGTTATCATACAAGTGTCTCAATGTATTTAGAGAAACTATTATACTTTACTCAACTTATTGAAACATAGTCTTCAAAAAGTCAGTTTGCTTTCCTTCATGGAAAATACTACCCTCATGCTCCTAGAGACAGACTGTGTATGATCTATATATTTTTTTGCCTTATACTTCCCTCTAGAGTCTATGCCTATGGTTCTTAATCTTGAATTCTCATTGGAATCATTTGGGAAACTTTATAAATATTGATTTCTAAGTTTTACCCTGTGGTAATAAAAAGTCTAGGAGGACCCCCAAAATTCTTGCACCTCTTAGTGTACAATGCGTTTATAATCTCCCATTGAGTGTTGGAAAAACCTGGAAATATAATAGGGTATGACTTTGTGATTAGATTACATTATATGGCGAAAGTGAAGGTATTTTTTCACATGTAATTAAGTTCTAATCAGTTGATTATAAGTTAATAAAAATGATTACACTTTGTGAGCATGACCTAATCAGATGAGCCCTTCAAAAGAGAGTCTACAGATCAGAGACAGAAGAAGCAAGACATTTGAGGTAGCACTCGTTCTCTCCTATTTGCCTTGGAGAATTACACTGCAAGGTTGTGGAGAGGGCCACATGTGGTGGGTAGCCTCTAAGAGCTAAGGATCTCAATCTTTCAACCACAAGAAATTAAATTCTGCTAACCACCAATGAATTTTCAAGAGGGTTATGGTCATTAGATGGGAACACAACCCTGACTGGTGCAGTGATTTCAGCCTGGTGGGATTTTTTTAAGAGAACACAATTACACATGGGCTGACTGACAGAAACTATGAGATAACATACTAATGCTGTTTTACACTGCTAAGGTGGTGGTGATTTGTTACGCACCAATTAAAATTTAAATTACCCCTAGACTTATTGAATTGGTTTGGTGTGAAGCATGGGAATTATGGTTTGTAAAAGCCCCCCTTGTTATTATTATGTGCAGCCAAGGTCAAAACCATGGGTCTAGAAAGTGCAGAAATAAAATTTTAGAATAGGAAGTTTTATAGATCACTCCTTCTACCAGAAAAATTAATGAGCTGGAAAAAGTTATTGGAACTGACTCAGTGGTAATCCTGGAATCAGATTGGACATTTAGAGCAACTGGATGTTGTGAGAACTACCAGAAGTTCAGCTTTAGATAAGTAGAACTAGGTTTCCAGCGTTAGCACAATGTAATTATCAGAATGTCCAGTTGCAGGAAAAATGACAAAAAATTATAAAACCTAAAAATAGACAGGATAGCATGGTCCAGTCACAGGAAAAAAATAATTCAATGGAAAGTATTCTGAAGGAAACTTAATATCTGGAAATATTAATCAAATATCTTAGATAAACTTTTTAAAGTCACACTAATGAACTAAGAGAAAATATGGACAAAGAACTAAAGAAAAGCAGGGGTAAATATATAAACAAAAGAAGAATCTCAATACTTTTTTTCAGAGAATACAACTAACACACGCCTTGAAGAATAAAATTTTTTATAATTTTATAGAAATTATAAAGGAGAATCGAATGGAAATTCTGTAGCTGAGAAGTACATTAACTGATATAATAAATTCAATAGAAGGGATCAATAGCAGATTGGAGGATATAGAAAAGGATAATCAAACTTGAAGATAAGACAATGAAATTCTCCAGTTTGAGATGCATTAAGAAAAACGAATGAAAAACAATGAACAGAGTCTAAGGAATCTGTGAGACACCATCAAACATACCAATATACACATCATAGGAGACCCAGAAGAAGAAGAGAGAAATAAAGGAACATAAAAATATTTAAATAAATAATGGCTGAAAACAACCCAAATTTAATGAAAGTTATGAATATGCAAATCCAAGAATATTAATGAACTCCAAGCAGGCTGAACCCAAAGAGATCTGTACAAAAACACATGATAAACATTTGAATGCCAAGGACAAAGACAGAATCTTGAAAATAGCAAGGGAGAAGTGACATATCACATACAAGGGATCTGTAATAAGACTAACATCCAGTTTCTCTTTAGAAAACATGAGAGCCAGAAGGTAGTGAAAGGACATATTTAAAGTATGAATGGAAAAAAAAGTCATTCAAGAATGATATATGCTGCAAAGCAGTACTTTTTGTTTCTTTGTGTGCGTGTGTGTGTGTGCGTGTGTTATATTTATATAGATGTTCATAACTGATACCTTCATTTTGGAAAGTACCTCTTTAGCTTTATAAAGCTACATTATTTGTTTTATTCAGTGAATTTTTGCATGCATTCTACTGTATATGTTGTCATGATAGCAACTTCTCCTTTCATACTGTCTCCATTTTCAATGTAAAATCTTAGTCCATCCCTTTATTTTTAGCCTTTTTGAATCACTGAATTTTAGATATGTATCTTGTTTTGTCTCTTGGATTTTTCTCTAAAAGCTAATTTCAAATATTTTTCTTTCAATAGGTAAGTTAAGCCATTCACATATATTAAAATGATGTATATGATTCGTCGTATGTCTGTCATGTTATCTTATGCATTTATTATCATGTGTTTTATGTTACATATTGTTTCTTTTTCTACTTGGTGTTTCTTTTTTCACATATTGAAATTTACTATTGAGTGAAAGCCAGGAGAAAAAGAAGAAGAAGGAGAGAAGTCAAAAGCAGCTTACAGTAACAACATTCATTATCACCTGATACCTATTTTGTCTCTTGGAGGCATTTCCTGACACAGATTTTTTAACAGTTTTATTCATACATGATAAAATCAATCCTAAGTGTAAAATCAATGGCTCAAGGTATAATAACATGGTTATATATTCACTACTACAGTAAATATGAGAACATTCTAATTTCTTCTGAAGAAAAAAATCCCATGTCCCTTAAATTCCCCTATTACGGTCCTTTAGTTTTGGTCTAGTGCCTTTGTTACAATTAATGAAAGAATATTTACAATGTCAGTGTTAACTATAGACCTTAACATATATTAATTGTATTTTCCCATGTAACACCCTACTATTAACACTTATAATAGTGACATGTTTGTTCTAGTTCATGTAAGAACTCTCTTATATTTATACAATTAACTGCCATCACTGTCCAGTCTGGGTTTCACTAAGTTAACAGTCCCAAGTTTTATCCTTTAGCTTTCCTTCTGGTGACATACACAACTGTAGCCTTCTTCTTTCAAATATACTCACAGTACACTTTATTAATTACATTTACAGTATTGTGCCACCATCATACAGTATTGTGCTATTCATTTCTGAGCCTTTACAATGAACCTTATTGAACATTCTGTACTCCTTAACTATCAATTGCCCAATTTCTGCCCACTTTCTGTCTCCTGGTAACCTGTGCTCTTGAATTTAATTTTCAGAATTTGCTCATTCTAGTTAGTGAGACCATACAATATTTGTCTCTTTTCGTTTTGGCTTATTTCACTCAACATAATGTCCTCAAGGTTCATTCACCTCATTGCATGCCTCATTACTTCATTCCTTTCTGCAGCCACACAATTTTCTATTGTATGTATGCACCACGATTTGCCCTTCTGCCCATCTTTGAATCATCTCCATCCATTGGCAATTGTAAATAATTCCACCATAAATATTTGTATGCAATGTTTGTTTTTGTCCCTGTATACAGTTCTTCCAAGTACATACCTAGTAACGGGATTGCAGGATAATATGGCAACTTCATGTGGAACTGTCATCTTGTCTTCCAAAGGGGCTGCACAATTCTACTTCCCTATCAACATTGAAATGTATACCTCTTTCTCCACATCTTCTCCAGCATTTGTAGTTTTTTGTTTATCTTATTTTTAACACTTTTATTCATGCACCATGCAATCCATCCTAAGTGTACAATCAATGGCTGTTGGTATAATCATATAGTTATGTATTCACCACCACAATATATATGAGAACATTTCCATTTCTTCTAAAAAGAAAGAAGAAAGAAAAATCCCATACTCCTCCATTATATACTCCTATATGACAGTTAGTTTTGGTAATTTTTTTTACAAGTAATAAATAATATTACAATGCTACAGTGAACTATAGACCCTAGTTTGCATTAATTGTATTTTTGTCATATACTAACCCATTTTAAAGTGGCATATATTTGTCCTCTTTCATGCAAAAACTTTCTTTTATTTGTACAATTAATCACCATCATTGTCCAGTTAAGGTTTTGCTAAGTTATATAGTCCTGGTTTTTACCTTTTGTCTTTCCTTCTTGTGCCATTCATGTCCCTAGCCTTCCTCATTCAACCACATTCATACTTAGTTTTGTTCATTATAGTATTGCGTTACCATCACATGGTATTGTGCTATTCATTTCTGAACCTTTACTATAAATTTTGTTAAACATTCTGTATGCCTTCAATATTAAATGCCCAGTCTCTGCCCTCTTTCTATCTCCTGATAACATGTGTTCTGAAATTTAACTCTAAGAGTTTATTCATTATAGTTAGTTGATATTAGTGAGACTACACAGTATTTGTCCTTTTGTTTCTGGCTTATTTTGCTTAACAGAATGCTCTTAAGGTTAATTCACACTGTTCCATGTGTCATGATTTCATTTTGAATTAGAGCTGCATAATATCCCATCATATATATATACCACAGTTTGTTTATCCATTCGTCAGTTGATGGACATTTGGGCTATTTCCTTCTATTGGCAATCACAAATAATGCCAGTATAAACATTGGTGTGCAAATGTCTGTTCATGTCTGTGCTTTCATTTCTTTCATCTAGCAATGGGATTGCTGGATCATATGCCAATCCTATACTTAACTTCCTGAGGAACCTCCAAACTACCTTCCAGTCAGCTGCACTGTTCTACATTCCCATCAATAGTGAATAAGTGTACCTATTTCTCCACATCCTTTCCAGCACTTGTGGTTTTCTGCGTTTATGATAATGGCCATTTTAGTAGGTATGTGTTGGTATCTCATTGTGGTTTTGATTTGCATTACCCCAATAGCTAAGGAAGTTGAACATCTTTTTATATGCTTTTGAGCCATTTGTATCTTCTCTTTGGAGAAGTGTCTATCCATGTCTTTTGCCCATTTTAAAATTGGGTTGCTTGTCTTTTTGTTGTTGAGTTGTAGGATTTCTTTATATATTCTGGATATTAGACTCTTATCAGATACGTGATTTTCAAATATTGTCTCTCATTTAGTAGGCTGCCTATTTATTTTCATGAAAAAGTCCCTTGATGCCCAAATGTATTCAATTTTGAGGAGATCCCATTTATCTATTCCCCCTTTCATTGCATATGCTTTGGGTATAAGGTCCACTTCATACCACAAGATCTTTGAGATATTTCTCTATATTTTCTTCTAAGAGTTTTATGGTCTTAGTTCTAATGTTTAGTTCCTTTACTGATTTTGAGTTAATTTTTGTATAAGATATGAGATAGGGGTCCTCTTTTATTCTTTTGGATAGGGATATCCAGTTCTCCATGCACCATTTGTTGAAGAGGCTGTTCTTTCCCAGTTGAATGGACTTCGGCACCTTGTCAAAAAATCAATTGTCTGTAGATGAGAGGGTCTATTTATGAACTTTCTACCTGATGCCATTGGTTAGTACTTCTATCTTTATGCTAGTACTATGATTTTTTTGACCACTGTGCTTTGTAATATGCTTTAAAGTCAGGAAGTGTGAGACCTCCAACTTCAGTTTTCTTTCTCAAGATGTTTTCAGCTATTTGTGGCACCCTGCTCTTCTAATTAAATTTGATTTATTGATTTTTCTATTTCTGCAAAGTAAGTTGCTGAGATTTTAATAGGTATTGCATTGAATTTGTAAGTAAATTTTGGTAGAATTGATATCTTAACTATATTTAGTTTTCCAATCCATGTACACAGTATGTCCTTCTACATTTAAGTTTTCTTTGATTTCTTTTAGTAATGTTTTGTAGTTTCTTTGTATAAGGTCTGTTTTACTTTGCTAAAGCTGCCAGAATGGAATATACCAGAAATGGATTAGTTTTTGTTAAGGGTATTTATTATGTTACAAGTTACAATTCTAAGGTCATGAAAATATCCAAATTAAGGCACCAACAAGTGGATATTTTCTTGGAGGAAAGGCAGCTGACATCCAGGTTCCCGTGTCACAAAGGAAGGCACATGGTGACATTTGCTGTCCTCTCTCAGTTCTGTTGCTTTTAGTTTTTAATGCCATTGGTTTTCTCTCTCTAAGTGTCTGGATTCTCTCTTAGCTTCCCCAGGGAAAACTCTGGATTTCATCTCTTACCTTCCCTTGCTTCTCTCCAGGTTCTGGCTCTTTTAGTATTGTGGGTCCTTGCTTAGCTTTACCCAGGGCATTTCTATCTGCATCTCCAAGAATTTATGTTTTCTCCAAAATGCCACTCTCTTAAAGGACTCCAATAAGTAGATTAAGACCCACCTTGAATGGGTAAAGTCACATTTCCATGGGAACAACCTAATCAAAAGTTCCTATCCAAAATTCAGTGGGTTGCATCTCCATGGAAACAACCTAATCAAAAGGTCCCACCCACAATATATCTGTACTTACAGATTGGATTAGAAGGTGGGGGTGCCAGGGTAGTTCAGTGGTGGAATTCTCGCTTACCATGTAGGAGACCCAGGTTCAATTCTTGGCCCATGCACTTCCCAAACAAACAAGCAAATTCAACAAATAGTACTGCAATAAGGGGATACTCACATGGAAGAATGAAATGTGACCATATAGCACACTGTGCTGGTTTGAAAGGAAGCACGTTCCCTAAGAAAAGCCATGTTTTAATATAAATCCCATTTCATAAAGGTAGAATAATCTCTATTCAATACTGTATGTTTGAAACTGTAATGAGATCATCTCCCTGGGTGATGTGATTTAGTCAAGAATGGTTGTTAAACTGGATTAGGGGATGACATGTCTCCACCCATTTGAGTGGGTCTTGATTAGTTTCTGAAGTCCTATAAAAGAGGAAACATTTTGGAGAATGAGAGATTCAGAGAGATTCAGAGAGAGCAACAGTACAAAGCGAGAGTCCACCAGCCAGCGACCTTTGGAGAAGAAGAAGGAAGACACCTCCCGGGGAGCTTCATGAAATAGGAAGCCAGGAGAGAAAGCTAGCAGATGACACTGTGTTCACCATATGCCCTTCCAGCTGAGAGAGAAGCCCTGACTGTGTTCGCCATGCGCCTTCTCACTTGAGAGAGAAACCCTGAACTTCATCGGCCTTCTTGAACCAAGGTATCTTTCCCTGAATGCCTTTGATTGGATATTTCTTTAGACTTGTTTTAATTGGGACATTTTCTCGGCCTTAGAACTGTAAACTAGCAACTCATTAAATTCCCCTTTTTAAAAGCCATTCCGTTTCTGGTATATTGCATTCCAGCAGCTAGCAAACTAGAACACATACAAAAAAAAAAAGAAAGAAAAGAGAAACATTGGATTAAAAGAACATGGCTTTTCTGGGGTACATAACAGTTTCAAATCAGCACAATGTCTTTTATGTTCTTGGCTAAATTTATTCCTAAATATTTGATTCTTTTATTTGCTATTGTAAATGGATTTTTTCTTGATTCCCTCCTCAGATTTCTCTTTACTAATGTATATAAATATTATTGATTTTTGCGTGCTGATCTTGTATCCAGCCACTTTGCTGAATTTGTTTATTTGTTCTAGTAGTTTTGCTGTAGAGTTTTCAGGATTTTCTTCTTATAGTATCATGCCATCTGCAAACAGTGAAAGTTTTACTTCTTTCTTTCCAGATTGGACACTTTTTATTTCTTTTTCTTGCCTAATTGCTCTAGCTAGAACTTCCAGCACCTTGTTGAATAATAATGGTGGCAGTGGGCATCCTTGTCTTGTCACAGATCTTAAAGGGAAAAATTTCAGGCCTTCCTGCTTGATTATAATGTTAGCTGTGGGCTTTTCATCTATTCCCTTCTCTTCCTATTCCTTGAAGTTTTTTCCATCGAAAAAGGATGCTGAATTTTGTAAAATGCCTTTTCTGCATTGATCAAAATGGTCATGTGCTTTTACACCTTTATTTAATTTGTAGATGTGGTATATTACATTAATTGGTTTTCTTATTTTGAACCCCCTTGCATATCTGGAATAAAACCCACTTGATGACGGTGTATAATTCTTTTAATATGCTTCTGGATTCAATTTGCAAGTATTTTGTTGATGAATTTTTCATCTATATTCATTGTAAATTGTCCTGTAATTTTCTTTTCTTGTAGTATCTTTGTCTGGCTTTGGAATTAGGGTGATGTTGGCTTCAATGAATGTGTTAGGTAGCTTTCCCAATATTTTTGAAGAGTTTGAGCTGCATTGGTACTAATTCTTCCTCTAATGCTTGGTAGAATTCACATGTGAAGCCGTCTGGTCCTGGATTTTTCTTCCTTGGGATGTTCTTGATGACTGATTAAATCTCTTTGCATGCAATTTGTTTGCTGAGGTCTTCTATTTCTTCCTGAGTCAATGTTTGTTCATGTTTTTCTAGGAAGTTTTCAATTTTGCATAAATTGTCTAGTTTGTTAGCATGCCGTTTTTCTCAGTGTCCTTCCACTATCTTTTTTATTTGTGCTGTGTCATTAGTAATGCCTCCCATCCACTTCTGAATTTATTTATTTGCATCCTTTCTTTTTTTTCCCTTTGTCATACTGGCTAAGGGCCCATCAATTTTGTTGATTTTCTCAAAGAATCAACCCTTGGTTTTATTGATTCTATTATTTTCATGTTCTTGATTTCATTTTTTATTCTCTAATCTTTGTTATTTCTTTCCTTCTGTTTGTTTTAGGGTTCATTTGCTGTTCTTTTTGTATTTCCTCCAGGTGAGCAGTTAGAGCTTCAATTTTTGCCCTTCTTTTTAGTATAGACATTTGTGCAATAAATTTTCCTCTCAGCATTGCCTTCACTGCATCTCCTATGTTTTGATATGTTTTGTTCTCATTTTCATTTGCTCGAGATACTTACTGATTTCTCTTGCAATTTCTTCCTTGACTCACTGGTTGTTTAAGAGTGTGTTGTCTACCCTCCATATATTTGTGAAATTTCCAGTTCTTCAACTGTTATTGATTTCCAGCTTCATTCCATTATCACCCAAGAAAGTATGTTGTGTAATTTCAATCTTATTAAATTTATTGAGACCTGCTTTGTGACCCAATATGTGGACTGTTCTGGAGAATGATCCATGGGCACTTGAGAAGAATGTAAAATGCTGTTGTAGGATACATGGCTCTGTGTCTGTTGAGTCTAAATCATTTATCATATTATTCAAAATCTCTGTTTCCTTACTGATCCTTTGCCTCAATGTTCTATTCTTTGATGAGAGCTGTGTATTGAAGTATCCAACTATTATCGTAGAGGTGTCTATTTCTCCCTTCAGTGTTGCCCGTGTTTGCCTCATGTATTTTGGGGCACTCTGGTTAGGTTCATATATATTTATGATTGTTTTTCTTCTTAATGAATTGTCCCTTTTATTAATACATAGCATCCTTCCTTGTCTCTACTAACTTTTTTGCATTGAAAGTATAATTTATCTGATATTAATATAGCTACCCCTGTTCTTTTCTGGTTGCCATTTGTGTGGAATATCTCTTTTACAGTCTTTTGCTTTCAGCCTATTTTTGTCCTTGGGTCTGAAGTGAGTCTCAGGTAGACAGCATATAGACAGATCCTGTTTGTTTTAATCCATTCTGCCAATCTATGCCTTTTTATTGGGGATTTTATCCACTAACATTCAGTGGTATTACTGTAAAGGCAGTGCTTTCAACAATCATTTTGTCCTTTGGATTTTATTTGCCGTATCTTTTTTTCCTCTTTTTTATCCTTTTACCTACCCTTCATTTCTACACTCTCTCCAAACCTCTATCTTCTGTCTTTTCTTATCAGCCTTTAGCAATCTCTGTAGTATTTTTTGTAAAGAAGATCTCCAAAATGTTTGTTCACAAACTCTCTCAGTATATGCTTATCTGTAAATATTTTAAACTCTCTTTCATTTTTGAAAGACAATTTTGCCAGATATAGAATTCTTGGCTGGCAGTTTTTCTCTTCAGGTATCTTAAATATTCTACTTGATGTTTCTTATTTGCTAATTTTAAACAATTATTTTGGTGTTGAGTAATGTTTGCCTTTCTTTAGCTATTTAGGAAGATGGTTACAAATAAAAAGTAGGTACTTTTGTGTTAATACATTTTAGCATACCCATAGTCCTTCTATTTTCTTATTAAATGTTTATTACTCGATATCTCAGTTTTAAATATTATTTGACTAATGTAAAGTAACCAACAATCTTATTTTATATTCCCTTTTTTATCCCTTCTACTCCCATTTTTTTCAGTTGAAATTTTTAAGATCAAATAATGTTTAAATATGATGCTTTAGTCTTAGACATACAATTAAATATATCATATTCTCATCATAAGGTTATTTGCATGGTTTCCTTAGTTATTGCTTGTTTGGATGAATTTTACCCTCCACAGATTCTTCAAGAAGGGCTTAAGGGTTCAAAGTTCCCTGAGTTTCTGTATATTCAAAATTGTTTTTCTAGACTTAATACTTAATGTAGAGCATGGTTTTGACTGGATATACAATTTTTGATTTTCGATTTATCATCTAAAGTTTTTTGAAAATATTATTCCACTGTGGCCTTCATTTGTATGTTGTCTTTGAGAGTTATGATACCAGACTAATTATCTCTTCTTTAAAACTTATCCCATCTTTTTGCCTGGAGTCTCTAGGGTTTTTTCTTTATTGCTAAACTCAAAGAGTGGTATTAGGGTATTTCTCAGAGCCACTCATTTCAGGTAAGTTTTACCCATTACACCATATTATCATCACTTTTTTCTTCTTTTTTTGTGAAAAATAACATATATACCAAAAAGCAATAAATTTCAAAGTACAGCACAATTAGTTGTAAAACAGATTTACCCAATAAAACATATTAAAATTCTTTTGGAGAGCTTGTTATTTTAAATATTATCTCCATTCCATTGTTTTGATTTTCTTCTTCTGGGACCCAATTATAATATTTTGTATCTCCTCTGCCTATTCCATTTCTATCACTTTTTCTCTGATACTTTAAAATTGTCATTGTTTTATTTTCTCGAATGCTTTTCTGCTTTATTTTAATGCCTTATATTAAATTTTTATTTAAAATTTATTATCCTTGGGGTACCCTGTAATTTAATCTTCATATCTGTTACAATTTTGTCTTTTTCTTCCATTTATTTCCTTAGTTCAATCACCTCTAGCTTTGTTCTTATTTTATTTGTTTCCCTTCTTTTTTATTAAGTTTTTATTTCTATTCAAGATTAAAAAAATTCTCCAAATGCTTCTATGAGGATATTTAATTCACTTTAGTGTGTTGGTCTACAGTTTTCTTCAGCTCTGTGCCTGCGTGTGTGGGGGTGGGGGGGTGCTGGGTGCAGAATTTTTATTAGTTGAAATTCTTTGCTTTGAATTTCCTCTTTTTATTCATTTCATGGGCAGAGTTACCAATGTGAGATTGTGTTCTGTTGTGCAGTTTTTATATGGATGCCATTGTTTGGTCTGTTGGCATGTCTCATTTCATTTTTATTTCTGCAGGATTCTTAATTTTCCTTTCTTATTACCTACTTTCTTTTTCACCACTACACTTTCAATGGATAGGATCCCTTCTCTATATATCTGGTTTCCTCCTGCAGCAACATTTCTCTTAGCCTTCTACTTCTGACCCCACTTGATTTTAAGACCCTCCCCTGTAGTCAATTCTGCAAACCACAAATTTCCCATCTGTGCTTAGCTTTTTTTTTTCCCCCATGGGCAAGCACCAGGAATTGAACCCAATTCTCCCACATGGCAGGCAAGAAGTCTGCCACTGAGTCACCATTCCACCACCCTAAGGTCGTGTTTTACATATGCTTTTTCCAAATCCTATGTGTCCTTTCCACATATTTTTCATGGAATACCATCAGTAGAAGCTCTGCTGGAATTGTTTTACTATCATACCTACAGGTAATTTGTAGTACATTGTACTGTCTTATCGTGCTGAAATTATAATTCTAGGATAATTTGTTCTCCTTGATGACTTTATTTTTTTGTTTATTTTGATTTGTGGGGAGGGTATATAGGGGGAGTCAATATCATGTGGCTGCCATTAAACTCCAGACCCTTGACACACTAAATCCAATGATTTTTCTATTGACTCATAAAACCTGAGCTCAAAAGCTCACTTTTAATTTGTACTCCAAACCTGCTCGTCACCCAGTGTTTATCTCTCCATAAATGGCTTTTTATCCTCCCAATTTTTAAGACCAAAAAAACTTTAGATAAAATTTTACTACTCTCTTCTCTCAAAACCAGTGCATATAACCAAGCCAACAAAATATATCAGAAATTAACCATTTTTTGCCAAATCCACTCTACCACCCAAATCCTAGACACCTTCATTTTGTACCTATATGTCAGTAATAGCAAATAATTCCCCTTTTCTACCCCTGCTCCCCTAAAGTCTTGTCACCAAGCAAGGCTTATTAAAAGTTCATTATTTCATGGCATAATTTACAATAAATTTAAAATCCTTTACCATGCTTAATATGGCCTTACATGATCTATTCATTCTTTATCAATCTCTCTTAATCTTCTACCACTCTTTCCCTTACTCATGTGCTGTAGCCACATAGACCTTAGCTCTTCTTCCCCATTCATTCCAAGGACACTGTCTTCTCACGACTTTCTCTGTTGTTGTGCTCTCTGCCTGGAATGTTAATACCCAAGATACTTGCACTGGTTATCACTTTACTATATTCAGGTCTCTGCTCAATGTCACTCTTCAGATGCGCCTTTCCTGGCTACTAAAATGGGATCTCTGTCTGTTTCTAAACCCTTACCCTGCTTTATGTTACTTTCAATCACACAATGATAGTAGACTTATTTATTTATTTGTTTACTTATTTACTTACTCTCAGTCTTTTCCACTAGACTCTAGGCTCCATGGAGGCAGAGATTTTGTCTCTTTTCTTCAATGCTCTATCCCAGTGCCTAGAATAATGTCTGGCACAAAGAAGGCCCTTTATCAGTTTGATTGAATAAATAAAATAAATCCAAATAATCTATTCAACTCCACCTTATCCAAAAATGGGTATTTTATTTACTTGTAATACAAAGAAAAAAATCGCTATTAGAATGAGATAGCAAGTCAGTGTTTGATTCGATCTGAGGCCACAGAATGCTTTTTTTCTTCTATGCAAAACTAATTAACCCATGCACATTTGAATTCCCTATCTTTGTCTCATTAGCTACAAGGACAATGAATTGAAAACATCTATGCAGACAGATAAAGAAGCCATGGTGAGGTTGAAAAACAAAATCATCTACCAACCATGTTAATTCTATTCCTTTCTTTAGTCATTACTTTGTTCTAGCAGATATAATTATAAGTTATCACTACTTTAGTGTATTTTCCAGGTGGTTAAGTAAAAGCTTCTTTGTGTTGATTTATAGGGTGAAAACCATATGTCTCCTCACCGAATGCTATGTCAGATTATATTAGTTTGTTAAGCTGTTAAAATGCAATATACCAGAAATGGAACAGCTTTTAAAAGGGGAATTTAATAAGTTACCGGTTTACAGTTCTAAGGCCATAAATACATCTTAACTAAGGCATCCAGAGAAAAATACTTTGGCTTAAGGAAGGGTGGTCTGAGAAGGCACGTGGCTGGTGTCTGCTGGCCCTTCTTGCAGGATTCCATTGCTTCCAGCTTCTGATACCAGTGGGTCCCTTTGTAAGTGTCTGTGGGCATTCACTTAGCTGCTTTGGGATAAAAACTCATTTTATCTCTTAGCTTAGCATCTGCCAGGGCCAGAAATTTCTTCTTTTCAGATTTTGGCTATTTTTGTGAGTCCTTGCTTAACACCCAGGCTATTTCTGTCTCAATCTCCAAACGTCTACATTGGGTCTCTCTGTAGGCTCTGAAGCAACTGTTTTCCAAGTGTCTTTGTTGGTTCTCTCCAAAATGTTTCCTCTTTTAAAGAATCCCAGTAAATTAATCAAGACCCACTTGAAATGGTTAGCGTCACATCTCCATCTAATCAAAAAGTCACACACACGATTGGGTGTGTAACATCTCTGGATATAACCTAATCAAAAGTTTTGCACTATGATATTGAATCAAGATTTAAGAAACAGCTGCCCCCATAAGATTGGATCAGAATTAAAACATGGCTTTTCTGGGGTACATAATATTTTCAAACCAGCACACAGATGCAAAATATATGGCTAAAATATCTGATTTTTAAATCCTGCCATATTCTTACAAAAATATCCTATTTCCGTTCTTGCCAGCAATGTTAAGAAGATAAATTAACCATCCTGTTACAGATTGTATCCAACTCCTCAGGGGGAAAAAGTTAGTGAAGTACAATGAATTATAATTATGCCATTTTTGAAACATGTACGCATCTTCAAGTCTAGAGTACTTAAACTAAACATCTTTACATATTGTTGTTTCAGCTCATACTGATTTTCCCTTTCATTGTCCTAAGGTCATTAAATTCCAACATTTCTTTCCCCACAGAAATGTGACAGGACCACATGTACTTTTCGTTTGAGAGGTTATTTAATTTTGGAGTCAGGAATATCTCACTCAAACCTGTTCTTCAGCACGTCCAATCTTCTGCAGAAAGATGATGTATAGGTTGCTTTCTTTATTCTCCTTTCACTATCATGTTCCCGAGCCCCATTAATCATACTTCAGGTGATCTATCTCTCCATAGGCGTATAAATTATTTTCAGTCCCAGGACAGTACTGCCATTTGCCTACCCATTAACCACTTTGCCAGTTTCTTCTCCTTTATTGACAAAGTCCACGTATCCTACATTCCAAAGTTAGTATGCCATATATCAGTTTCATTGCCTCCCTTCCAATGAAGGTGGGAGGGTTCCAACCCTTTGCAATAGGAGGAAAAGGAAAAATTTGTGGAAAAAAACTGAGAAAGATTTTTACCTGTAATAAAAGGATAAGTTGTCTTCTTCAACTGGACATTACACTATCAGTGTAAGATTCCTGGATCTGTAGCAGTCATCTATGACCATGAGGCAGCAACTCTAAGGACCAAGATATACTGGGAATGGATGAGTGGAAGGATTGAAGAAGCATTGTTTTATGATAAAATAGTGCGTCAATGGACAGAGTTGTTGCAGGGTGAGGTTTTGAAGTACTTCTATATATTGTGGTAAAGAACCTGGAGAGGAGAAGTAGTATGTCTAAGGTTGAGGTAATGTCTGAGTTCAAGAAGACTGAAGGAATTGGAATCTGTGGGTCAGTCATGTCACTAAGAGAAGATACCTGCTCAAAAAGGTTCTCCAAAACCCTGTGTGACAATTCCTCACAAGTCCATTTTCAAGTGGTTGGCATTATATGCACAGAACCAAAACGACTGACACATACTTCAAAAGTTTTGGTGGATGTTGGAGATCCTGTCCTGGATTAATAGAGGAACTTTGTTAATAACTTCTTGTCACCTCAGTCATAAAGCAGATATACCAGAAAGGCCTTTCCTTAGATATAGGAACTCCATCTTAGAGTGAGACTTACGCTAGTACCACATAAACAAAATATAAAACCAAGTTTGGTAAAGTTTGGTCAAGATTCAAAGCAGAAACTGACTTTGAAGTTCAAGTTAGAGGCTTAGGAAACTCCATTGATGTTCTACACATCTACCATAATAAAACATACAATCAATGTGATCATCCAATAACTGAACTACAAAACCACCATTCTGAAGAGAATGACAACAGAATCCAGATCTCTACAACATATGATCAGCAAAGTCTATTAAACAATAGAAAAATTGCTCAACATGTATGATAGTTAAATTCATGGTCTTAACTTGTCTAGGTTTTGGTGTTCACTTGTTTGGTAAAGCAAGGACTCTCCTGACTATTGCTGTAAGGACTTCTGTGGACTTAAACCATCAGTAAATTGATTGCATCTGTTGCTGATTATATCCACAATCAACTGAGGAGATTGTCTTCAACAATGAGAAAAGGCTTATCCAATCAGTTGAATGCTTGAAAAGGAGAAGTGATGATTTCAGCAGTCCAAAGAGAGAATTTCCATTTCTACTTTACCCAGCTTGTGGTCTGCTCTATGGGATTTGAACTTGTACATCCCCACAGTCACAGGAGATAATTCTTATAAAAATCTCATATTTACAGATATCTTCTCTTATTCCTGTTTTCCTAGATTAATGCAGTATGTTAAAAAGCAAAAAGAAAATTTGACACAGTAAAGAGAAAAAAAATCACTCAATCAAAACCAATACCAAAATGGCCAAGTTCAATAATTTAGAGACAAACTATTTAAAGTTTTTCTATAAAGTTTTTAATTGAAGTAGCAAGACCACTTCCTGGAAGATGGAATAGACATATACTTCCTGAACAGTATATATAAGACAAATACAAGAAGACTGAAAAATGTAGAGAAGACAGCAAATTGGTTAGAGACCTCAAAGACCAAATAATGGCACAGCGGTGAGATCACTGGTTTTTTTTTTTTGCTGCATACATCCAAGGATGGGTGCTGGAGAGGATAGAAACCTGGAATTGTCCAAAGGCACAAAGTCCCAAAAAAAGCTTGTTCTCTCTAATCAAAGTACTAACAATAAAACGGAAAACCTAACAAGATGAAAACGTTTTTGATAATAACTGCTCTACTTCAGCCAGACACCACAGAAAAAAATCCAGTCCAACTTCATCCACCACCAGCAAAGACCGAGGGGACAATCAAGCTTTCCCCCCTGCCCCCGCTTGCCAAATTGTAATGAGGCATCCCAACCCCTACACAGGAGTAATATGAGAGGAATCCTAGTGGAGAGTCAAGACTTCTACCATCATGCAGTGATACCAAGGTCATCCCTCTGTCTTTCTCAGCCACCATGGCATCAGTCAAGGCTTAGTGGGAGACTGAACTCACATGCCCACCCAAAAGAGATGGTAGAAGAGTCAAACCACCAAGATGACATAGCAATTCTAATGTGTGTGCACTAAATAACACAGCAGGAAAATATGAAGCAAATTGAGAGACATTAATACTACTGTAACAACAATTTAATAGAAAACTAAACAGAATGTCAGCAGGAATATAGAGGAACTAGAATATCCAAAAAACTGCAATTTAATTGACATTTAGAGAACATGCCTTCCAACAACAATTGAATACACATTTGTTTCAAGTGCCTACAGAACATATGCCAATGTGGAACATACCCTGGACCATAAAATAAACCTCAACAAATTTAAAATAATTGAAATTATTAAGAGTATATTCTGCAACAATAATGAAATCAAACTAGAAATCAAGAGCAGAAGATAATGAGATAATCTCCTAACACTTGGAAATCAAACAGTAAAATTCTAAACATCTATGGGTCCAAAAGGAAGTCTCGAGGGAAATAAAAATATGTTGCATTGAATGAAATGAAAATACAACCTGTCAAAACTTGTAGGACACAAAGTAGTGCTGAAAAGGAAATTTATAGCACAATATGAATACATTAGAAAAGAAGAAACATCTCAGATAAATAATCTAAGTTCTTATCTCAAGAATCTAGACAAAGAAGAGGAAAATAAACCCAAAGCAAGCAGAAACAAGGAAATAATAAAGATGAGAAAAGAAATAAATTAAATCAGTAACAAAAAAATACAGAAAATCAACAAAACAAGCTGGGCCATTGAAAAAATCAGTAAAGTTTATGAAATTCTAGCATGATTTATAAAAAACCGAAGATGCAAGTTACTAATATCAAGAATTAAACAGGGAAATTACTACAGATCATGCAGACATAAAAAAGATTGTATGGATTATATGAAAATACTATGACAATTTAGTTTAAATGGATTGATTCTCCAAAAGTCCAAAATACCACAACCCACCCAACTCAAAATAAAGAAATTTAATGGCCCCATAACTATTAAGAGAATTGAATTCATAATTTTAAAAAACACCTTCAGAAAATCTACAGGTCCAAACGGTTTTACATGGGAACTCTGAAGAATTTTTAAAGAAGAATTGACACAATTTCTACTCTATCTCTTGCACTAAAAAAGAGAGGAAGGAACACTTTGAAACTCCTTTTATAATCCTTGATATTGAAACCAGATGAAGATGATACAAAATATGAAAACTACAGACTAATATTCCTTATGAAAACAGATGCAAAAATTCTTACGATATTAGCAAATAGAGTTCAGCAACATATAAAAAGAATTTTGCAACATCATAAACTTGATTTTATTCCAAAAATGAAGGACTAGGTCAACATTTAAAAAATCTGACAATGTATTTTGCCATATTAGCAAGCTAAAGAAACAAAATCATGTGATCATATCAGTGCAGAATAAAATGCATAAAGTTTAATACTTATTCAGATAAAAACTGTCAGACAACTAGAAATAAAGGAAAACTTCCTGAATCTCATAAAGAGCATCTACAGGATTACTGGGGGATTATTAAATCTCTTTCATTTTCACAGGCCATACAGAGGATACAATCCAAATTTTTGAAATTACTATAGATCTACAAAATCATTACCAGAGTCTTCTTTTCTCACTTCCATATCCCTTCCAAGTGTTTCCCAGGATCATCTCTTATAAAGATTTACAAAAGATAAAGGAGAGTTATTGCTTTTATTATGACACAATTAACTGGTCTCAATTTAATGCTAGAATAAAACCCATGTTTTAGCAGATGAAATATTAGCAAACCATGGTAAAAAAGGTGTGAATTTAAAAACACAACTCTTTAAACTGCAGAGAAATTAAATTTCCAAATGTAGTAAATAACTACTTTTGTAGCAATAAGAATATAGTACTTTATCTGAGCTGAACTTGTTAATATCACTACTGAGATACATTTATTGAGAAAAAGCTATAATCTACTTTCTACAAAGTTCTAACCCTGATGGAAAATCAACTTACAAAGACAATAATGATAATGTTGGTAAAGTTTGTCATCTAAGAGATTGAGAGGGGGAGAAAACCATCCTTCTGACTGTTGGCAGATTGCATTAAGCAATGGAACATGATAAAGAACAATAATTTTCTGTTGTGCACTAAGCATACAACTCAGGAAATACCACACACTGGAAATTCCCAAGCAAGCCCATGAGACATCAGTGAGAAAATTGACTAGCAGCAAATTCCCTAATTGGGTGTTATATGTCTGTCAAACAATATAGAAATGCCAGTACACTGTGCACAAGGTTATACCTGGCCTCCATCTCCATCCTATACAATATTTGCCAGAGGGAAACTCACTTGGCATGTTGACTGGCTATGCAGAAGAAGAGACATTTCAAAAAATTTCAGTCATGACTGTCTAGATTGCTCTGTGTGGTCAAGGAAACATTGCATTCTGAATTCACCTTTAATTTAGGCTCCATTCTTCTACCCTTTGGCTGTCCTCTCAACATGCTAAAGGCAGCTTACTGCAAACATCTGCCTGAGAGTTTTGTTCCAAATCAACTCAATCTCTGTAATGGGCAGGCCAAAGTTCTCAAAAGAGTTGACGCACCAAGAAGCATCTCTCAACCAATGATGGGCAGGCCAGAGTTCCCTAGTGAGATGGAGCTGCAAATGTTCATAGAGGCAATTACCTTAACATACTGGTTTTTTGTTTTTGTTTTTGTTTTTGTTTTTGCATGGGCAGGCATCCGGAATCAAACCCAGGTCTCTGGCATGGCAAGTGAGAACTCTGCCTGCTGAGCCACTGTGGCCCACCCCTTAGCATACTCTTCATTGGCTTCATTCCTTGTCTTGATTATGTAACTCCTAAAGCATTTTTCTTGATTGCCTTCCAAGTAAAATACGTGTCTCTTTTGGAGAACACAAACTAACACAGTTTTCAGTTGAGGAATTTTTAAGGTCCCATATATAAGAAGGAATATTCCTTGGGATGCTTTGAAGTTGTATATACCCCAGTATGTTCTTAAAGCTAATCCTTTCCCATGGGTGTGGACCTATCATACGTAAGATCTTTTGGTGAGTAGGATCTTTACTTAAGATGTGACTGCGTGGTTTGAAGCTACTATGTACCCCAGAAAAGCCATGCCCTTTAATCCTCATTAAATATTACCTTAGTGTAATGTGTATTTCTTAAACATTTTTGATGTGAAAGATAACATATATACAAAGAAAAGAAAGAAAAAGCAATAATTTTCAGAGTTCACTTTAACAAGTAGTTACAGAACAGATTTCAGAATTTGTTATGGGTTACCATTCCACTATTTCAGATTTTTCCTTCTAGATGATCCAAAGCACTGGAGGCTAAAAGAAATATCAATGTAGTGATTCAGTGGTCATACTCATCTTTTAAATTCTATTTTCTCTGTTATAACTCCTCCTTCTCTTTTGATCCTTCTCCAAATCTATAAGGATCTATGGGCAATGCCCATTCTCACTTTTTTCACCTTGAGGAGCATAGACACTAAAGGGTTGGGGGACATATTAGTTGATAATCTTGGAGAGGCTGGTCCCACTGGGTTTCAGGATTTACCTGGCCTAGGACCTCTCTGAAAACTATAGGTTCCAGGAAAACAAACTTAGTGCATGAAATTTTTATAGAGTCTCAGTTCAAGTCCGAGGGCTTCTTAAAAGTCAAAAGGAGTGGTGTTGGTTGGGGGTTAGAAAACTATGGCAGTTAGCACTATCTAACTGAAACCTACATAAAAGTAGCCTCCAGAATAGCCTCTGGACTCTACTTAATCTGTTTTAGCTACTGATGCCTTCTTTTATTGCACTTCTTTTCCCCTTTTTGGTCAGAAAGGCATTGTCAATCCCATGATGCCAAGACCAGACTCATCCCTGGAGTCATGTCTAATGTTGTCAGGAAGACTTTTACCCCTGAATGTTATGTCCCATGGAGGAGGGGTGGGTAATGATTTTCCTTGCAAAGTTAGGCTTAGAGAGAGAGCCAAATTTGAGCATCAAAAGAAGTTTCCTGAAAGAAACTCTTAGGTCTAATTATAGTTACTCTTAGCTTATCACTACTGAAATAAGTTTCATAAGGGCAAGCCTCAAAATCAAGGGTTTGTCATATTTCCTTGGGAGTCCCCAATGGTTGAGAGGGTACATGGGGTTTCCCAGATGGAAGTTTTAGAGTTCCATATTTTTTTCTTCAGAACCTCAAAGGACTCTACTAATACTTTTAAATTATCAGCCCACCATAGTCTGAGATGTAACTTGGTATTACATTAAACTCTACAGATTTATAAGGCCTTGTTTCCATTTTGGACCCGAGGAGTTTGGGTTGTTTAAATGAGCTATCTGGACAGGGTGATTTAGATAGTATGTTATAGAAAATTCAGTTTCTAGACAAAAAAGTTATCTGTCTGTGGAATAATATAGTAGGTGAAAGACTAGAATATATATGCTATCATCCTTTACCTTGTACTCTGATTTACCTTAGTCCCAGCCAAATTGTCTTTTTTTTTTGTCTCCAATTGAGGCCTGAGCTCTTTTTTGGTTACTTTAACTGTTATTGTATGTAGCTATGCCAACTTTCAGGGCTACAGCGCTCCATTTCTCAGTCTTAGCTATCACCGAGTTACTCAAAGTTCCAGGGAAATGTGAACTGATGCACATACAGGTCAGTGTCTCAGAATCTAGAAATACACTTATAACTTCAGACTAAGTGTGGCTGCTATAAGGGCTTATAATCTAAACTCCAGTTTTCTTTTAAGTATTTTCTGAAAGAGACCTTAACATATTTGTTCTTTTGTTTCTGGCTTATTTTGCACAACACGTTGCCATCAAGGTTTATTCAGGTCATTGTGTGTCTCTCCACATCCTTTCTTTTTGTAACCACACCGTATTCCATCATATAAAGGCATCACGGTTCATCATTCTGCTTCTCCATCCTTGAGCTATTGGGTATCATGGATAACGTCCAAAATAAACAAACCATGTTTTATGGTATTGGCACTTGGTTATTAAATCAGCAACATTCTCAATTTTAGACAAATTTCTTTGGTCCATAGAGACAAAAACCAAAAAACATAGCCTCACAAAATATCAAATGAAAAGTAACCTTTATCTCTTGCCCTCCACTCAATTAGTTGGCCCTGTAGTGCTGTGGTATTGTTGATGTCTTCCTATTAACTATTGGTCATCACATGTAATTTTATTACCCCCATACTCCTCTACTCTTGACTCTTTGTCTAATATCAAACCTTTGAAATAGTGCATGAGAGAACATATTTATAGTTGTAAATTTAATCAGTGGGATACATGGTACAATACATCCCCTTTAAATCATATTCACCTTCAATATGGCAACATCACTTATAACTCCACATAACTTTGATCTGTTCCTTGCATTCAAATTCAACTTCATTGGGTAGCCTTTTCCCCATCTCTAGCTTTGTATGCCTCTAGGTCTGCTATATTCTACAATGTAACCTCTGAGATTACCTTTACCATTAGAGTCGTAATAGTGAAATAATCCGGTATCTGTCCGTTTATATCTGACTTATTTCACTCAGTGTTATGTCCTCAAGATTCATCCATGTTGTCATATGCATTGGGACCTCATTTCATCTTACCACTGCATGATAGTCCACCATATGTGTATACCACATTTTGTTTATCCACTTGCCTGTTGATGGACACTTAGATTGCTTCCATTTTTTGGCAATTGTAAATAGTGCTGCTATGAATATGCTTCTACCAGTGTGCGAATGTCTTGTTTGTTTCATGACTTTCAGCTGTTCTGGGTATATATATACTGAGTACTGGTGGTGCCAGGCCATAGGGCAACTCAATAGTTTTATGAAGAAATGCCAAACTGTTTTCCACAGTGGCTGCACCATTATACATTCCCACCAACAGTGAATAAGTGTTCCAATTTCTTCACAACCTCTCCACATTCATAGTTTTCTGCTTGTTTAATAGCAGCCATTCTTATAGGTGTGAGTTGATATCTCATTGTTGTCTTTATTTGCATTTCCCTTATAGCTAATGAAAATGAGCATCTCCTCACGTGCCCCTTTTTTCTTTTCTTTTTTTTTTTTTTTTGGCATGGGCATGCACCTGGAATCAAACCCGGGTCTCTGGCATGGCAGGCAAGAACTCTGCTTGCTGAGCCACCATGGCCTGCCCTCTTCATGTGCTTTTTAGCCATTTGAATTTGCTCTTCAGAAAATTGTGTGTTTATATTCTCTGTCCATTTTATAATTGCATTGTTTGTTCTTTTGTTGTTGAGCTGTGTAATTTCTTTATGCACACAGGATATCAACCCTTCATATGGTATGTGATTCCCAAATATTTTCTCCCATTGAATTGGCTGTCTCTTCACCTTTTTAACAGCATCCTTTGAGAAAGAGAAGCATTGAATTTTTAGGAGTTTCAATTTATCTTTTTTTTTTTTTCACTCGTTGTGCTTTAGGTGTAAAGTTTAAGAACCTACCTCCTATTACTAGATCTGGAAGATGTTTCCCTGCATTTTCTTCTAGAAGATTAATGTTACTGGATCTTATATTTAGGTATTTAATCCATTTTGAATGAACTTTTGTATAGGGTATAAGGTAGGGGTCCTCTTTCAGTCTTTTGGCTATTGATTTCCAATTCTTTCATGCCCATTTATTGAGAAGACTATTCTGTCCCAGTTCAGTGGATTTGGGAGACTTATCAAAGATCAATTGTCCATAGATTTGATGGTTTGTCTCCACACTCTTGATTTGATTCCACTGATTAATACTTCTATCTTTGTGCCAGTACCATGCTGTTTTGACCACTGTGCCTTTATAGTAAGCTTTAAAGTCAGAAAGTGTTAGCTTCCCACTTTGCTCCTCTTTTTAAGGATATCATTAACTATTCAAGGTCTCTTTTCCTTCCAAATAAATTTGATCAATAGCTTTTCCATGTCTTCAAAGTAGGTTGTTGGACATTTGATTGGTATTGCATTGAATATGTACATCAATTTGAGTAGATTTGGCTCTTAACAACATTCGGCCTTCCTATCCCCAAGCATGGAATGCCTTTCCTTCTACTTACATGATTTTTTTTTCTTTTAGCAATGTTTTATAAATTTTTTTTGCGTACAAGTCCTGACATCCCTGATTAGGCTTATTCTTGGATACCTGATTCTTTTGGATGTTCTTTTGAATGGATTTTTTTCTTTAATTGTCTCCTCAGATAGGGCATTACTTTTGCATCGAAACGTTTCTGATTTTTGAACCCTTAGTCTTGTATCCCACTACTTTGTTGAATTGGTTTATTAGATCTAGTAGCTTTGTCATAGATTTATCAGAGTTTTCCAAGTATAGTATCATGTTATCTGCAAATAAAGAAAGTTTTACTTCATCCTTTCCCCTTTGGATGCCTTTTATTTCTTTCTCCTCTCGAATTGCTCCAGCTAGGACTTCTAGTACAATGTTAAATAAAGTGGAGACAATTGGCATTCTTGTCTTTTTCCCAATCGTAGGGGGAAAGCTTTCAATCTCTCACCATCAAGTATCATGTTGGTTATGGGTCTTTCATATATACCCTTTATGATATTGGAAAAGTTTCTTATACCTTCTGAAGTGGTTTTATCAGGAAAGGATGCTGAATTTTGTTGAATGCATTTTCAGCATTAATTGATTTGATTTGATCATGGGTGTTTTTTTTTCTTTTGATTTGTTAATGAGTTGTGTTATGTTGATTGATTTTCTTGGTGTTGAACCACACTTGCATTCCTGGTATAAACCCCACTTGGTTGTGATGTATAATTCTTTTAATTTGTGATTGGATTCACTTTGCTAGTATTTTGTTGAGAGTTATTATATCTATGTTCTACTGGTCTGTAGTTTTCCTTTCCTGTAGCATCTTTATCCAGTTTTGGTATTAGAGTGATGTTAACTTCATAAAATGAGTTAGGAGGCATTTCTTTTTCCTCAATATTTTGGAAGAGTTTGAGCAGGATTGGTGTTAGTCTTTCTGGAATGTTTAATAAAATTCCCCTGTGAAGCCATCTGGTCTTGGGCTTTCTTGGTGTGAAGATTGTTGATAATGGATCAAATCTCTTTACCTGTAATTGGTCTGTTGAGATCTATTTCATTTTGAGTCAGTATAGATTGTTTCTGTGTTTCAAGGAATTTTTCCATTTCATCTATGCTATCTAGTTTGTTAGCATATTTTTCTTCATGGTATTCTCTTATGATTTTTATAATTTCTTCAGGATCCATGGTAACAATTCCCCACTCATTTCTGATTTTATTTGTGCCCTCTCTTTTTTCAATGTCAGTCTAGCTAGAGGTACATTGCTTTCATTGATTTTTTTCAAAGAATCAACTTTTGGTTTTCTTGAATTATTTCTGTTTTTTTTTTTTTTTGGTCTCCATTTCATTTATTTCAAACATTTATTTTTTTGTTATTTCTTTTCTTTTATTTGTTTTAGGATTAGTTTGCTCTTCTTTTTCTAATTTATCCAGGTGAGCAGTTAAGTTCTTAATTTTTGAACATTCTTGTTTTATATGTATACAGGCATTTAGGACAATAAATTCCCCTCTTAGCACTCCCTTTGTTGCATCCCATAGGTGCTGATAGGTTGTGTTCTCATTATCATTCATCTCCAGATATTTACCTATTTCTTTACCAATTTCTTCTTTGACCCACTCATTTTTTAAGAGTATGTTGTTTAATCTCCATATATTTCTGAAAGCTCTGTTTCTCTGGTGATTGTTAATTTCCAGCTTCATTCCATTGTGGACAGAGAAAGTGCTTTGCATAATTTCAATCTTGTGAAATTTTTAAAGGCTTATTTTGTGTCCCAGCATATGTTTTATCCTGGAGAATATTCTATGTGCACCAGAGAAGAAAGTATAACCTGGTTTGGGGTGTAATTATTTATATATATATGTCTGTTAGGTCTAATTCATTTATCACATTGTTTATGTTCTCTATTTTCTTATTGGTCCTCTGTATGGATCTTCTATCTCTGGTGAAGAGTGGTGTATTGATGACCCCCACTATTACTGTTGAAATATCTATTGCTTCTTTCAGTTTTGCCAATGTTTGCTTCATGTACTTTGGGGCTCCTTGATAGGGAGCATAAACATTTATGATTGTCATTTTTTCTTGGTGAATTGTCCATTTTATTAATATGTGATGTCCTTCCTTGTCTCTTATGATGTCTTTACATATAAAGTCTATTTTACCTGATATTAGTGTAGCTACTCTTGCTTTCTTTTGGTTACAGCTTTCATAGAACATCTTTTTCCATCCTTTCAGTCTTTTTCTTTTTTTTACTTGGACAGTGTTCTAGTTTGCTAGCCACTGGAATGCAACACACCAGAGACAGATTGGCTTTTAATAAAAGGGGATTTATTTCATTAGTTCTTCAGAGGAAAGGCAGCTAACTTTCCACTGAGGTTCTTTCTTACGTGGGAAAGCACGGGGTGATCTCTGCTGGCCTTCTCTCCAGGCTTCTGGGTTCCAACAACTTTCCCCAGGGTGATTTCTTTCTCCATCTCCAAAGGCCTGGGCTAAGCTGCGAGTGCTGAGATGAGGTATGCTGAGCTGCTTGTGCTGTACTATGTTGCACTCTCTCATTTAAGCACCAGCCAATTAAGTCAAACATCATTCATTGTAGCAGGCACACCTCCTAGCTGACTGCAGATGTAATCAGGAACAGATGGGGTTCACGTACCGTTGGCTCATGTCCACAGCAACAGAACTAGGTGCTTTCACCTGGCCAAGTTGACAACTGAATCTAACTACCACAGGTAGGTGCCAGGAATCAAACCTGGGTCTCCAGCATGGCAGGTGAGAAGTCTGCCACTGTGCCACCATCGCTCACCCTCCATCCTTTCACTCTTAATCTATTTGTGTCCTTGAGTCTAAGATACATCTTTTGTAAACAGCATATAGGTGGATTATATATTTTAATCCATTCTGAAAATCTGTATATTTTAATTGGTGAATTTAGTCCATTAATATTCAAAGTTATTACTGAAAAAGCAGTTACTGAGTCTGCATTATTATCCTTTAGTTTTTATTTGTCAGTTTTATATATTTGTTTCCTTGACTCTATTTTTATCATTTGAATTACCCTTACTGGTATTCTTCAATTCTGTGCCTTCTTCCATACGTCCCTCTCTTGTCTTTTTTTTTTTTTTTTAGCTGACAGCACTTCCTTTAGTATTTCTTAGAAGACAGCTCCCTTGTGACTAGTTCTCTCAGTCTTTGTTTGTCTTTGAATATTGTAATCTCCCCCTCAATTTTGAAGGACAACTTGGCTAGATTAATACTTGGGTGGAAGGTTTTCTTATTCAGGATCTGAATTATATCATACTACTGCTTTCTTGTCCTCATGATGCCTATTGATTAGTCTGAACAATCTCCTGTGTTTTCCTTTGTATGTAGATAACTTTTCTCATGATGCTTTCAGGACTGACTGCTTCTCTTCAACATTTGATAGCTTGATTAGTATGTGTCTTGAAGTAGGACTATTTGGATTTATTCTATTTGGGGTTCATTGAGGATCTTTGTGTATTTATGTCTTTTATAAAGTTTGAGATGTTTTCCCCAAGTATATCTTCAACTAATCTTCCCAGCCCTTTACTCTTCTCTTTTCCTTCTGGGAAACCAACGATTCTTATGTTTGCATGCCTTTTGTTATCCATCATTTCCCTAAGAGCCAGTTCCATTCTTTCCATTAATTCTTTTGTGCCATCTTGTTCTGTCTTTTAGCTCACTCATTCTTCCTTCTGCTTCTTTGAAACTGTTATTATGCTTCTCTAGTGAATTTTTAATTTCATCTACTGTATCTTTCATCTCTGTGAGATCTGATGTCTTTCCATTTAATCTTTCACATTCTTCTTCATGCTTTTTTAGTGTCCTCATCGTATCTTTTATTTCTTTATAAATATCCTTGAGTAGTTATTCCATATTTTGTGTCCCCTCTGGTGTTTTGATTTGATCATTTGCTTGGGTCATTTCTGTCTGGATCTTCACATTCTTTGTGATTTTCTGTAGTGTTCAGGGCATTTGATTATCTGAATAAGGTTAGTTTGCAAATTGGTTTCCTTCACTCATCTATAGTTTTGTATTTACTTGGTTTAGTATTGAAATTTCCCTTTTGCACTTGGTTTGTCAGTAATCACCACCAAACCAAGGCAAGGATACCATGTAGGGGATATAATTCTACTTGAGGGTCTATTAAAAGCTTAGCATGGGTGTAGAACAACTGCCTGCCATGCAGGAGACCTGGGCTCAAATCTTGGCCCATTCACACATCCAGAATATAATAATAATAATAATAAAAAGCACACCACATCTATAGTAGGCCCCAAAGTCAAAAGGAGACACCCCAAGGCATATTTGGAATAAACTCAGACTGGTGTCCACAGAAGGGAGAAAAATTTAAAATAAATAAAAAGTAAATAAAAATAGAAAATATAAATATATAAAATAAACAAATAAAAATAAAAAATAAAAAATAGTAATACAAATATAGAAAAATATATTTAAAACCACAAACTAGGCCAATAGGGAGTTTGCCAGACTGCAGAATCACTCCATAATCCCAGCAGGTGGCACTCCTGAGGCACCCCCTCTCCTTAGGCACACCCCTCCCTGAACAAGGTAGCCATCTGGGAAGATGGAGTGTGTGGAAGGGGGCTGCTCCTGGTATGTGGCCAAAGAGAAGCCAGTTCTGATGCATGGACAGGGTAGTTGATAGCATTGCCTGGTGGAGCAGCTGATCACAACATGTGGGATTCTAGCAGATCAATCATTCACCGTGCCTAATGGGAGGGTTATTGTAACACCCATTGAAGTGACTGTTTCTGGCACCTGGGGCATGGCTTTTCATGTTGGATAGCTAAGCATGCCTTTGGGCTCCCCATAGGTGCTATCAGCTTCAGAACCATGCAGAGAGGTTTCCTTAGCCAATAAATGGGGGCAGGCTGGAGCAGAGAGGTGGTTCACTGTCTACTGCCTGGCCCCACTGGGGTCCATAAGTGAACAGACCCACCCTGCTCTCCCCATCCCAATGTCCCTGCCTCTCTCCTTCCTATGAAATATTAAAGACCCTCTTCAATCACTCAACCCCTGGGAATGCAATCCCAATCCCTTTTTTTCCATCCTCTATCTCGTTCTATGGAGCAGGGGTGAATTCAGCCGAACCTACTCTGCCATCCTCCTGTAATCTGTATTTATATAAATGAGCCCAGATATTTTTGTCACCTGTAGAGGTCACTTTCTTTGTTTCCATGGCCTTCACCTCTGTACTTCTTGAATCATGGTTTCACCTCATTCATCAACATAGATTCTGAGAAGGCAGGATCTTTACCACCCAAATTTTCTTAAACATTGAAACAGCTCTTGAATGGCTTCTCTTGAAAAGTTTGAAATAGCATATTTAGGAAAAGGGGAAGAGCCAATAACAATGGAAGAAATTCAGATTTGTTTTATAGAACTAGGAAAGTTAAAGTTTCCAATGTTCAGATTTATTAGGTTTTGTTGTCATACCTCTTCTCCACCAATCACCCTTGCCACCAATCAACCTCATGTCTTTTAGGTTTGGGTTGGTGATTTGAGGGGAAAAATTCCATGGATAATTTTTCCACAGTTATTAATTTCACCACTCTCAGAGTTATGCCTCCAAAATCTCTTGGTAGCCAGAAAGTACCAAGGAGAGTTGTGAAATAGAAGACATTTTTATTGGAATCCATTATCTCCCTTTCCTTACTTCAATAGTTATTGATCCTCTCATTCAAGTACAGTCTCTCTTCCTTCACTTTACTCTTACTTAGAGCCACTCTCAGGAAACATCCTGACATCAATTACTTATGAATCAGTTGAATTATCTCAACCAAGAGTGTTTGGATTCTCCTTAATTCTGCAATGGAAAGTTTGGTATCTCATTAAGCATATTTTGGACACAAGAAAGTAGGTGTGTAATGGCTGCAGGAGAGGGAAATTTCCAATTAGAAAAGATTCACATACAATTGTCCCTTTATCAATTATCCCTAGAGTTTCCCACAGACTTTATATTATATTACAATCTATAGAAACAAAAATCCCTATCCATTTTGTTTCACGGATTTAACCACTAACTACATGGCAGATAGTATCAATCAATTGAATCACCAGGAATATAGAGTAAGACAAAATTCACTGCCATCCCTATAAAATATGTCAACTGAACTTCCATAGTCTATGTTGAATCATTTTAGTGAAGGATTCCATACATTCTTTTATATTACAAAGTAACATAAGATTGAGGTCCTTTTTGCTGCTCTAGAGAAAGGTATAAGCATGGGTACTGGGCTTATAGGTAAAACATGTAGGAAAACATAGTAACAGAAGCCGGCTCCATGCCATTTAATTGTGAATGTAGAGACATGCGCCAACACAAATATTGTCCTTTTAATGAGGCTGGACATCAACTTCACCCTGACATACTTTATGATGAAAATTCAGAAGACTGAGGTCTAAGATGGTAACAATAAACTATTTTCTCTTTGCTTTGCAAATTTGTAGCATGAATGAATGTTCCATAGTATCCTTTATTACAAACTAGATTATGAGAGTGCAATTACATTTTTAGAGAAATATATTTAAATATTTACTAGATATGTTAATTACTGTCACTTGGTGTTTTCTTAAAAGAGAATGTAATGACAGTGCAGAAAGAGGGTTCCAGGAAGATGACAGAATAGGATAGGTTGAGTTCACCCCTGCTCCAAGGAACAGCTGGAGAAGTGATGGGAAGGTGAGTGGGATGGCGATTCCAGGATGTAAGTGACCTGGGAAGGTATTCTGCATCACATAAGGAGGACTTGGTTGAAAAAACTGAAGAATTGAGATCCAGAGAACCAAAGACCATCCTGCTAATGCAAACAGCCTACTTCGCCAATGGAAGCCGGGAGCCCTCAGGAATGCATGGATGGAGAGACAGGAAAAGGAATTAAACCAAGCCACATTTTTTGAAGGTGCTATCCTCAAGCATGCCATATCCACCCTGTGACACCCCCCACACCCCATGCATCTGAATCCCATAACCCACCACCACACTGTGCACCAAGTGCCCTGGTCCTGATACCCCCGCACATTCCACCCCCAGTACTGGCCCAAGTGAATGTGCACATACCTGCATCACTCTGACCCACCTCTCCTGTAAAAACTCAGAGTCTTGCTCCATCCTCTCAAGACCCATGCACTCCCACCCAGGCCCTCAAATGCTCTTTCCCCTCCATATGCCCTGCAGGCAGTTTCCTGCACATTCAGGCTGCCAGAGATCATCTTTGTGCTTGGTCCACACCTGTTCCCAGCACTTACAGCCACGCTACCCTATCCCACCCCCTGACCTCTGTGCATGTATACATCAATGTCTTGCACCCTGATATTCACTCACGTGCACCCCCACCACATCCCCCATCTGGGAAAGTGCCTATACATCCAGGCCACACCCATCCCTAACCCACTCAGATGCAACAAAGGCCTGCTTATCCTGAGCTCTGTACATGTGCACACCAAGGCCGCACACACTAGGGAATTGTTCCCAGACCCATGCATGCACAGACACATCCTCCCTGCCTGGCAACATCCAACTCATCCATCCACTGACCTCTTGACCCCTGCACCCCAATGCCCTTCCCTGTACATGTGCACACCCTTTCCTCAAACCCTGGTACAAGCCTCCCAAACCTGGCTCTCATGCACATCCATGTTACATAGTCTCTACCCTGCACACTCATGTACTCCTGTCCCACCAACTTCACCTGCGCATCTGGCCAGGGCCCCACCCACCTGACATCACTGCCCCTGACCCACCCTGCAGCTTCCATAACCTGTGACCCACCCATAGATACTTGTGCCTTCACATCCCAGTCTCCTAGGAACCCTCCCCATGTGCAAGGACACACTCATGTCCTGCCCTCCCTGTGTCCTGATCTCTGTGCCCTGTACACCAAAACTTAATATCCATGACCCCCACACATCCAGAATGTGCACCAACCCTTATGCATCTGCACAGCCCCTAACATGTGCCTCCCACCACACCCTATGTCTTTGTCCCACATGCCACTACTGTGCTTGTGTGCCAAGGCATGCCTGATCTGCACCCACCCCCATCGTCCCTGCACCACACCTCCACAATCTTGTGACCTACACTCCATGGTCATAGGCACTGGCATAGAATCCTTAACATGTGCCTATGCCTGTGCTACAACTTGTCACTGCACTGTTGTGCCCCACCCCACACCCTACATTCTGCTCCACATTCATCCTGCAAATATAGAGCTTTAGGCTACTGAAAGAAATCAACTTACAAAGTAGCCTTCTCAAGACATTTACATGCCTTGAAGGCAACAGAAGATCACTAAGCATATTAAGATGCAGAGAGATATGGTATAGGCTAATGACCAAATTAAAACACCAGAGGAGGCACAGACTTTGGAACAACTAATCAAAGACGTTCATAAAACTCTATTAAATACAATCAATGGTATAACAACTGACATAAAGGAGATCAAGAAGGCACTAGAAGAGCATAAATAGGAATTTGAAAGAATAAATGGAAAAATAGCAGAAATCACAGAAATTAAAGATGCTTTAGACCAACTCAAAAATATACTAAAGACACACAGCAGCAGATTTGAAGAGGCAGCAGAAAGAATAACCAAACTAGCAGCAGGAAAACTGATTTCAAACACTCAAAACAGCAAATGGCCAAATTAAAAAAAAAAAAAAAAAAAGATGGAAAAATTTGAATTGGATCCCTGGGAAATCATGGACAAAATAAAGCACAAAAATATAAGAATCATCAGTGTTCCAGAAGGAGAAAGGAAGAGTAAAGGACTAGGAAGATTAGTTGATACAATGGGGGAAAACTTCCCTAATCTTATAAAGAGCATAAATATGCAAACAAAAAAGTCCAAAGGACTCCAAATAGAATAAATACAAATAGGTCTTCCCAAGATACATATTAATCAACCTGTCAAATGTTGAAGAGAAGCAGAAAATCCTGAAAGTGGCAAGAGAAAAACAATCTAATACATACAAAGGAAACCACATAAGACTGAGTTCAGACTACTCAACTGGCACTAGGGAAGTGAGAAAACAGTGGTATGATACATTTAAGATCCTGAAAGAGAAAAAAACTTCCAACCAAGAATTCTGTACCCAGCTAAATTGTCCTTCCAAACTGAGGGAGAGATTAAATTTTCACAAACAAACAAATCCTGAAAGAATTTGTCAACAAGAGATCAGCCCTACAAGAAATGCTAAAGGGAGTTCTTCCAGTTGAAAAAAAAAAAAAAAAGAAAGGAGAGGGAGGTCTAGAGGAGGGCACAGAATTAAAGAGTACCAGCAAGGGTAACATAAAGGATAAAATAGAGAAAGAGGGAAAAGAATATATAGATCTGATAAATAAAATCCAAAAATAAGATGGTGGATTTAAGAAACGCCTTTTCAGTGATAACTTTGAATGTTAATGGACTAAACTTACAAATTAAAAGATACACATTGGCACAATGGATTAAGAAATATAAGCTAGCTGTATGCTGTTTACAAAGTACTCATCTAAGACACAAGGATGCAAATGGATTGAAAGTGAGAAGATGGAAAAAGATGTTCCACACAAGCTGTAACCAAAAGAAAGTAGATGTAGCTATACAAATATCAGACACAATAGACTCTAAATATAAAGACATCATAACTATATATTGATTAAAGGAAAAATTCACCAACAAGAAATAATAGTAATTAATGTTTATGCACCCAATCAGTGAGCTCCAAAGTATGTGAGACAGACATTGGTAAAACTGAAGGGAGTAATACACCTTTCAATAATAATAGTAGGAGTTTTCAATACACCACTCTCCTCTTCAGATAGAACAACCAGGCAGAGGATCAACAAAGAAATAGAGAATTAGACAATTTGATAAATGAATTAGACCTAACAGATATATATAGGTTGTAACACCCTGAAACACGAGGATATACATTCTTCTCTAGTGCTCATGGAATATCCTCCAGGATAGATTATATGCTGGGGCACAAAACAGGTATTTATAAAATTTAAAAGGTTGAAATTATTCAAAGAATTTTCTCTGATCACAATGGAATGAAGCTGGAAATCAAGAACTACCAAAGAATGAGAACTTTCACAAATATATGGAGATTAAATAACACATTCTTAAACAACCAGTGGGTCAAAAACGAACTGCTAGAGAAATCGGTAGCTATCTGCAGATAAATGAAAATGAGACTCCAGCATATCAGAATATATGGGATGCAGCAAAGGCTGTGCTGAGAGGGAAATTTATTGCCCTAAATGCCTATCTTAAAAAAAGAAGAAAGAGCAAAAATTGAGGACTAAACTTTTCACCCAGAGGAACTTGATAAAGAACAGAAAACTAACCCCAAAGCAAATAGAAGAAGAGAAATAACAAAGGTTAAAGCAGAGTTACCTGAAGGGGAGAATGAAAGAACAATAGAAAGAATCAAGAAAACCAAAAGTTGGTTCTTTGAAAAAATCAATAAAATTGATGAACCACTAGCAAGAGTGACAAACAAAAAATGGAAAAAATCAAATGAAAAAAATCACAAACAGCATTGGACAAAATCAACATCTTTTTCTGATAAAAACACTTCAAAAGGTAGGAATCCAAGGTAACTTCCTCAATATGATAAAGGGCATATATGAAAAACCCACAGCCAGCATCATACTCAATGGTGAGAGAGTCAAAGCTTTTTTCCTAAGATTGGGAATGAGACATGGATGCCCTCTGTCACCGCTATTATTCTAGCTATATGTAGCTAGAAGTTCTAGCTAGAGCAATAAGGCAGGAGAAAGAGATAAAAGGCATCTAAATTGGAGAGGAAGAAGCAAAACTTTCATTTTTTTTCCAGATGATGTGATAATATACTAGGAAAATCCTAAGAATCCACAGTGGTCAAAACAGCATGGTACTGGTACAAAGAAAGAAGTATTGACCAATGGAATTGAATCCAGAGTGCAGAAATAGACCACCAAATCTATGGTCAACTGATTTTTGACAAGGCCCCCAGATCCACTGAACTGTGGCAAAATAGTCTTTTCAATAAATGGGCGTGGGAGAACTGGATATCAATAGCCAAAAGAATGAAAGAGGACCCTTTCCTTACCTCCTATGCAAAAATTTACTCAAAGTGGATCAAATACCTAAATATAAGAATCAGTACCCTAAAACTCCTAGAAGAAAATGTAGGGAAACATCTTCAAGACTTAGTAATAAGAGGTAGCTCCCTGAACTTGATACCCAAAGCACAAGGAATAAAAGAAAATATAGATAAATGGGAACTTCTCAAAATCAAATGCTTTTGCACCCAAAACACTTTATCAGAAAAGTGAAGAGGCAGCCAACTCAGTGGGAGAAAATATTTGGATATCACATATTGGATAAATGTTTGATATCCTGTATATATAAAGAAATCATATAACTCAACAAGAAAACAGAAGAACAAATAACCCAGTTATAAAATGAGCCAAAGATATTGTTATAGTTGGCTAGCTACCAGAATGCAATATACCAGAAATGGAATGGCTTTTCAAAAGGGGAATTTAATAAGTTGCTAGTTTACAGTTCTAAGGCCAAAAAAATGTCCCAATTACAAGTCTATAGAAATGTCCAATCAAAGGCATCCAGGGAAAGATACCTTGATTCAAGAAGGATGATGAAGTTCAGCATTTCTCTCTCAAGTGAGAAGACACATGGCAAACACAGTCACAATTTTTCTCTTGACTGGAAGGGCACATGGTGAGCAAGACGTCATCTGCTCGCTTTCTCTCCTGGCTTCCTGTTTCATGAAGCTTCCTGGGAGGCAGTTTCCTTCTTCATCTCCAGTGGTGGCTGGCTAGTGGGCTCCGTGCTTCTCATGGCTATGTCATTCTTCTCTGGCTCTCTCTGAATCTCTTTCATTCTCCAAAATGTTTCCTCTTTTATGGGATTCCAGAAACTTATCAAGACCCACCCAAATGGGTGGAGACACGTTGTCACCTAATCCAGTTTAACAATCACTCTTGATTAAATCACACTTCCAGGGAGATGATCTGATTACAGCTTCAAACACAGTATTGAATAGGGATTATTCTGCCTTTATGAAATGGGATTTAGATTAAAACATGGCTTTCCCAGGGGACATACATCCTTTCAAACCAACACATTAGGCATTTTCTGAAGAGCAAATACAGATGGTTAAAAAGTACATGAGGAGAGATACTCATTTTCATTAGATTTAAGAGAAATGCAGATCAAGACTACAATGAGATACCACCTCACACCTATAAGAATGGCTGCTATTAAGCAAACAAGAAACTAAAAGTGTTGGAGAGAATGTGGAGAAACTGGGACACTTATGCACTGCTGGTGGGAATGTATAAGGTACAGCTGCTATGGAAAACAGTTTGGTGGTTCCTTAGGAGACTAAATGTTGAATTTCCCTATGACCCAGTAGTACCACTACTCGATATAAACCCAGAAGGGCTGAAAGCAGTGACACAACAGACATTTGCACACTGGTGTTCATAGAAGCATTATTCACTATGGAACCAATCCGAGTGCCCATCAATAGACATGCGAATTAACAAAATTGTATATATATGTATGTATGTATATGCAATGTACTATTATGCAGCAGTAAGATGAAATGATGTCCTGAAGTACATGACAAGATAGATGAACCTTGAGGACATAATGCTGAGTGAAATAAGCCAGGCACAAAAGGATAGATATTGCATGATTCCACTTCTATGACCATGGCAAAGGTAAAATCAGAGGCTTATAATACAGAGTATAGGGGATGTAGAGATGGGTGAGTGGTTAGCTAATGAGTTTGAACGTCTATATAAGGGAATAGTTAGAAATGAAGGCAGTTCACTAGTGGGTCTATAAGTAATATTACCATATTGAAGGGAAACATGATTGAAAAGGGTTGTATTGACCCATGTGTCCCATCAATTAAGACTACGAATACAAATAAGTTTTTGCGTGAAGTATTGCAAAGGTATGAATCTTGTACAAAGAGTATATAAGGTCAGGGTATAGGTGGAAAACTGATATTGAATGCTTTGGGCTATGTTTCATAGGAAAACATCAACAATATCACAGCAAAACTGTGGGTAAATAATATGGGGAGAGACAAGTGTTAAAGAGAGGTTTAAATTTTCTATTTGGTGGGGATGTGTTTATTGGTTATCTTTCTCTTGGGAACAATGAAATTATCTAAAATTGAAAATGTTGATGGATTGCTGACTTTGGACATTAGACATGATGGCCAGTGAATGGGGGGTCACTGAAGGATGCCCTAACTGAGAAGTAGATTGGCAAACATTGGTGTATACATATGATAGGATATTGTGCTTATACAAAGAGGAATGAGGTTGTGAGGCATGCAACATTGTGAATGAACCTGTGGGACATTTGGTGAGGCTAAATAAGCCAGAACCAAAAGAGCCAATAGCATATGGCCTCATTTAGAAAATACTAGTAAGAAAACAGGGGCTTAGAGTGTAAGCTCTTACAGCAGTCACATTTAACCTGGAGTGATAACTGTTATTTCTGGATTTTGAGAGGCTGTTTTATATATGTATAACCTGGTATTTAGAGATAAGAATGATGCTGATCAGGTTGAGATTAAAATAATTCAGAATACAGGGGTAAGGAAGGCATTGTCTATATTTTAGAACCTCATCTACTCTTTGAGACCAAAGGAGGAAAGTTTATTTTGTACAGAACCTAAATTTTCTGTAACATATAGTCTAACTCAACCTGTCTGGATAGATCATTTAAACAATCCAAACACTGGGGACCAGAACAAGAATGAGAGCATTTAATCTTGTGTACCTTTATGTAATGCCTGATACATTCCGGAGTATATGAGGCAGATAATCAAAAAGTATTGGTAAAGTCCCTTGAGGGATGGGATAAAAAATATGGAACTATTAAACTTTACCATCAGGGAATCCCTTGTTACTGTGTCAAATATTAGGGGCAACCAAATTGATAGGTCGAGCCCTTGATCTTGAGACTTTCTCTTATGAAACTTTTGTATGTAGTGGAGAAGTGTAGCCTACCTATAGGTACGCCTAAGAGTTACTTCTGGAGGATCTCTTTGTGACCTCTCTTTCTAAGCACAAATCTGCAAGTGAAATCATTGCACTTCCCCTTATGTGGACATGATATCCAGGGGTGAAAGTCTCACTGATGGCATGGGAGGTGGCTCCCAGGGATGAACCTGGCCCTTGCACTGTGGGATCAATAATGCCATTCTGACCAAAAGAGAGAAAAGAAGTGTAACAAAGAAAGTATAAGTGGTTGAGAGTGTTCAAACTGATTTGAGAAGCTACTCTGAAGGTCATTCTTATCAAGCTTCAGTTTCACATTGCTACATACCATAACTTGCCAAACCCCGATTAAAGCATTCCTGCCAAAATCATTCCAGCCAATCCTAAAGAACACTTAGTGTGTTATAAGATTCTACAAAGGCTCCATGTACTAGGGTAACTTTCCAGAAGCCTACCACCTCCTGATGGGTCCCTGGACCAGATAAGTCCTGATATGCAGAGGGGCCAGCTCCTTACCCCATTCCATATTACCAACAGCCCCTTCCACCATGAAAAAGTTAGAATGAGCACAACCCAAGTACCCCTAAAGTGTGGAAGAAATATCAAAGTTGATAGTAGAGTTATGCAGAGAAAGTAGGGTTTAAGAAATGAGTATGATTGCTAAATTATTATATTGATTTTTTTTATTCTCCAGTATCGTAGAGCAGATAGAATTAAGAACCTAAAATTGTGGAATTGTAACCAATATCAAACTCTGCAATCTGCTCTGCAACTAATTGTTATGATGTGCTTTGAAATTTATTGTTTTTTGTATATGTTATTTTTCACAATGAGGAAAAAGGTAGATTGTGATATAAATGCACAGCTATATGATAATATTGTGAACCATTGATTGTACACTTTGGATGATTATATGGCATGTGAGTGTACATTATATAACAATAAAATAGTAAAAAGAATGTAATGGCAATAATTTGCAAGTAATGAGGAAATGTATCAAGAATTTGTCTAGAAAGTATTCATATTTTAAAACATAAGCTATTATTATATTTTGAAAGTTTAAAAATAATTCTAAAATATGCTGGAATTGGTTTATATTTTGAAATATTGCCTCACTAAAGTATATAAAGTAATAAAATCAAACAAATTGAGGACTGAAACATTGTCCAAATTCACTGTTTTTAAGGAGGGAAGTCTTGCGCTTCTCTTTTTAAAATTGTAGGTTTACCAAACAATCATGTTTAACATGGCATGCCTATATTACCCCCTGTTTATTTTGTTAAAGCTGCCAGGATGTAATAGACCAGAAATGGAAGGGCTCCTAAAAGGGAATTTATTAAGGGGCAAGTTTACAATTCTAAGACTGTGAAAATGTGCAAATTAAGGCACCAACAAGAGCTTCCCTTCACTCAAGAAAGGCTGATGCTGTCAGGAACACCTCTGTCAGCTGGGAAAGCACCTGGTTGGTGTCTGCTGGGGTCTTGGGCTTCTGGACACCTCTGTTAGATGGGAAGGCACATAGCAATGCCTGCTAGCTTTCTTTCCTGGTTTGTTGTCTCATAAGGTTTCCCCAGGGATGTTATCCTTCTTCATCTCCAAAGGTCTCTGGCTGCGTGGGCTGTAAAGCTCTTTCCAAAATGGCTCTCTCTTAAAGGGCTGCAGCAAGCAACCTCATCTGGAGTGGGTGGAGACACATCTCCATGGAAACCACCTAATCAAAAGGTCCCACCCACAATTGGGGTGGGTTACATCTTCATGGAAACAACCTAATCAAAAGATTCCATCCAGCAATACTGAATCAGCATGAAAAACCATGTCTTTTCTGAGGTACACAACCATTTCCATCCAGCACACTCTGTATTATTATTATTATCATGTCCCCTACTAGTTACTTGCTTGAGTCCTTGTCATTAAGACCTTATTAGTTTTCACTGACAAAGCTGCTATAAACAGATTGCATATTTCTGTCTGTATTGTAGACCAGGAGTTTTCTGGTCAGGGCTGACGTGATAGAAGCTTTCTAATTCCAGGTGACCACTGCATGCATACGGAATAGAATAAAGTCACAAATGTGGCTGCTTGTCAGAAAATCTCCCCTATTGAAATCTTCTTTCCAAGAGCCAATTGTAATTTCTTTTAAAGTCACATTTTTTTTCTTCTACCCCAAGTCAGTTTCTTTCCTATAAAGGAAATAGATGAAAAACACTTTAAAATGGTGTTTAATTTTAAATTCCAAACTGTATTATTGAGATCCAAATGATTACCCCATGCACACTATTATTAACACTTTGCATTTATGTTTGTTATCATTCATGAAAGAACATTTTAATAATTGTACTATTAACAACTGCCCATCATTTACAATAAGGTTCACTGTGTTGTACAGCCTTTTAAAAAATGTTATGAATACACTTGCTGAAACATCTTGAATAAACAAATTCACAGATATAGAAAGTTTATTATAATGTGTTAGGTGTCAAGGGGAATGCAAAACAGGGATTTATTGCTTAATGGGTGTAGAATTTCTGTTTGGGGTAATGAAAAGTTTTGGTTTTGGCTGATGGTGATATAGCACATCATTCTAGAAGGAATTAATGCCACTGATATATGTAGGTAAAAATGGATAAAATGGCAAATTTTATTTTTCAGATATGTTATCACAATAAAAATTTTGTTAGGGCATGTATCAGAAGTTCATTCTTTTTTAATGATGAATAATATTCCATTATATGTTGCAACATGGATGAACCTTGAAGACATCATGTTGAGTAAAATAAGCAAGACCCAAAAAGATAAATATTGTTTGAACCCACTTATATGAAATAATTAGAAGCTGCAAATTCATAGTTGGAAACTAGAATATAGGTTACCAGAGGCCTGGCTAGGGATGGAGAATGGGGACTTAATGTTTAATTGGTAAGGAGGTTCTGTTTTGGATGGTGGGACATTTTGGTAATAGATACTGTGGATGATAGTACAAGACTGTGAATGTAATTAATACCACTGGGGAGAAATATATTTAAGAAAAGCAAAAAACCAAAAATCTAAAAAAGCAAAGGGACATTTGTTTTCACAAGCTTGAGTTGAATGTAAAATGATAAGCAAAAGAGAAAATGAAACATTATTTAAGAATTCAAGTCATTTGCTACGCATAAATAAATGCCATAAGAATATGTAAATAAAAAAAGGTATGATCAGGTTGCCCAACTGATTAAATTGTACATATAATTTTAGAGTGGGCAAGCCTGAAAGTTTCCATGGTTAAGGCAGTCTTATATGTACATTTAAAAATATTTTTCCATAAACTGAAAAGCTATTAGATACATTTAGTGGAATGTAGAATGTCTTATTATTTCAAATATTCTTCAATATTAGAGTGAATAAAATCAGTTTTATCTCTGAGTTCTGAAATAATCAAAATATCTTAAACTTCAAAATCTAGCATATTAATTATTCAAAAATAATAACATGTTCATAATCCAAATTAATTCCTTACTAAAGATAAGTAAAGTTTGAAAGAAATTAGTCAAAGAAACTAAATAATATGGTCTGCAAAATAAGTATTCACATTAAGATGTTATCTGGTTAATTCTGATTTAAAGCATGCAATAAAATTTAAGATGTTTTTAATACAAAATGAGTACCTTGGATCACTAACTTATATGCCTAAGTATTTATAAGTTAGAAAACAATACCACCAATAGAAATTATAAAGCACAAAATATTTTAAATACATTAAAACCAAACTTTCCTCCATATTCAATGTACTGACCAATAACATGCCAACAATAACTATTGTTTTCATTTACCTTTCTTATACTCTAATTTTCTGGAACTCAAAAGAATTTAGACCGAATATGGAGACATAAAACATCCCTTGGATAAGTCACCCCTCAGAGCAAACTAATAAAAGGACAAATTCCACTTGTTTAAGACTGAAGCTGGGCTCTACCAATGCTGAATTGAACAAAAAGAAAAATAAACATGACCTGACAATCCAGACCCCTCCACCTCACTCAGCCCTATACAGCTTGGGAGTTGCCCTCTTACAATGGATGCAGACCATAGGGTCACTCATGGCATCAAATCAGAACCCCATCATATCCCAGTACAAGGTCCAAAGTCTGCAGTGTCCCAGAGTGAAACAAAGCCTGCAGAGTAACGTTGCATACAAATGGGTCCCCAGGGAGTAAAAAGAGTTAAAGGTAATGGAAGAATTGTTGGCAAGAGGTGCACAAAATCAATCAATCCATTCTTTGTTCACTGGACCACCTAAATACAAAACAGACCTTTCTGGACTGACCCAACTTCTGGATTGAGACCTATTTAGGTTCCTGTGATGCGAAACCATAATGAAGAACAAATTGGAGGCAGAAAGCCTCACAGATGAAAAAGGAGGGGAAGAACTGAGCTGCTGTAAGACGAGATGGATCCCAGAACTGAGAAATGTGAGGGAAAGGGGACACTGAATGAGAGAGAGAATTTAAACAAATAATAGGAGCTGCAGAGAAAATTCTGCGCAAAACAAACAGAAGAGATCAAGATTTCTGGGGAAGGAACAGAGGCAAGGAAGCTTTCTCCTGGAGATGAAATAATTGAACATACAGAGTAATCTTAAAAATTGTACCACGTATCCAGGACAAGAAATGGAGGAAGAAGAGCTGAGAAAATCTGAGCTGTTTAACAAGGGCTACTCTAAAGGTTCAGAATAAGGTGGATAGAGCAACAGAGGACTTTAACAAAGAGCTAATAAAAAAATAAAACCCTAGATAGGAGGTAGAAACTGACCTTCAGAGTTAGCACATCACAATAATGGGACCAGACATGGGCAAAAAATTACAAGCTCTACTAACAAACAGGAAGCTATGCCTCAATCAGGGGAAAAAATCGTAACTTCAGAGGAGACATGGAATTTGGAGCATCAAAGCAAAGAAAGCCAAACAAATCTAAATCCATTCAAGGAGATGAAAGAAAATATGTATATAGAGCTGAAGGATAGTAAGAAGACACTGTGAGAACATAAAGAAGAATTTGAAAGTTTAAAAAGAAATGTAACAGAAATACACAACAATAGAGATAAAAAATACACGAGAGTCATACAGCAGCAGATTATAACAGGCAGAAGAAAGAATTAGTGAACTAGGAGAGAGGATAATAAAAATCATACAGTCAGAAGAACAGAGAAAAGAATAGAAAAAAAAATAGTAGTGTCTCAGGGATTTGAATAACAGCATGAAGCATCCAAATATACCTAATATGGTTGGCTCAGAAGGAGAAGATAAGTGAAAAGAGGCAGGAAGAATACTTGAGGAAAATAATAGCCCCAAATTTTCCAACTCTTAAGAAATGCATACATATAAATGTCCAAGAAGTGCAATGTATTCCAAACAGAATAAACCCTAATAGACTCACTGAGACACTTAGTAATCAGAATGTCAAATACAAAAGATAAAGAAACTATTCTGAAATTAGCAAGAGAAAAGCAATTCATCACATAAAAAGAACCCGCCAATAAGACTAAGTGCTGATTTCTCATCAGAAACAATGGAAGCCAGGGCTGTTATGGCTGAATAATATTCCATTATGTGTATATACTTATGCTAATTCTATATATACTTAACTTTCTGAAGAACTGTCAAACTGTCTTCCACAGTGGCTGCAGTTTTACATTCCCACCAGCTGTGAAAGAGTGTTCCCATTTATCCAAATTCCTTTAACCCTTGTAATTTTCCATTTTTCTAATAATAACCTTTCTATTGTTTGTGAAATGGCATCTCATTTTGGTTTTGAATGGCTAATGGTGTTGAGCATCTTATCACGTGCTTTGTGGTTATTTGTACATCTTTAGAGAATGTCTGTTCAAGTGTTTTGCTGGAGTTTTGAGTTATTTGTCTTTTTGTTGTTGATTTGAAGGGTTGTTTTATATATTCTGAATTTAAGCCCTTATCAGATGTGTGGTTTCCAAATATTTTCTCTCACTGTGTAGATTGTCATTTTATTTTCATGATAAAGTGCTTTGATGTACAAACGTTTTTTTGTTTTTTTTTTTATTTTTGATGAGGTCCTGTTTTAGTTTGTTAATGCTGCTGGAAATATGATATACCAGAAATCAGTTGGCTTTTATAAAGGGAATTTATTAAGTTACAAGTTTACAGTTCTAAGGCCATACAAATTAAGATATCCAGGGACAGATACCTTGAGCCAAGAAAGGCTGATGGGTTCAGAACACCTCTGCATCTCCAAAAGTCATTGTCTGTGCCAGTTCTGAAGCTTTTTCCAAAATGGTTATTTCTTAAAGGACTCCAATATGTGGCCCACCTTGAATGGGTAGAGTCACATCTCCATGGAAACCACCTAATCAAAAGTTAACATCCGCAATTGGGTAGGTCACATTTCCATGGAAACAATTTAATAAGTAAGATCCCATCCAACAATATTGAATTAGGATTAAAGGGCATGGCTTTTCAGGGGTACACACCATTTTCAAACTGGCACAGTTCCCATTTATTTGCTCTTCCTTTTTTGCTTGTACTTTGGGTGCAGAAGCTAAGATTCCACTGCTTAACGGAGTATCCTAAGATGCTTCTGTATGTTTTTTTTTATTTCTGTGAGTTTTATAGTTCTAGGTCTTATATTTAGGGCTTTGATCCATTTTGAGTTGATTTTTGTATATGATGTGAGATAGGGGTCCACCTCCGGTATTTTGCAAATGACAATTCAAATTTCTGAGCACAATTTATTAAAGATACTGTTATTTCCCAAAGGTGTGGTCTTAGTCCCCCTGTCAAAATGCAATTGGCCATAAATGCTTAGGTTGATTTCTGAGCTCTCAATTCTATTTCATTGGTCTATATGTCTGTCCTTATACCAGTGCCATGCTGTTTTGATTACTGGGGCTTTGTAACAAGTTTTAACATCAGGAAGTGTGAATTGTCCAACTTCATTCTTCTTTTACAAGATGGTATTGGCTGTTAAGGGACCCTTACTCTTCCATATAAATTTGATAATTCAATTTCCATTTTTGTAAAGAAGGCTGTTGGAATTTTTAATAGGATTGCACTGAACCTGTAAATCACTTTGCAAAGAACTGACATTTTAACAATATTTAGTCTTCCAAACATGAACACGATATGCCCTTCCATTTATTTAGGTCTCCTTTGCTTTCTTTTTAGCAACATTTTGTAGTTTTCTTTGTATAAATCTTTTACATCCTTGGTTAGATATTTTTTTCTAGATGTATGCATCTTTTAGTTACTATAATAAATGATTTTTTTCTTGATTTCTTCTTCAGATTGTTAATCATTTGTATATAAAAACATTATTGATTTTTGGGTGTTGATCTTGTACCTCACCACTTTACTGAATGCATTTATTAATTCTAGTAGTTTTGTTGCACTTTTTTCAGGATGATTTTCACATAGTATCAAGTCATCTGCACATATGGAATGTGTTCCTTCGTTTCTAATTTGGATGCATTTTTTTTCTTGCCTCATGTCTCTGTCTTGATCTCCGATATAATGCTGAATAATTGTGAAGACAGTGGATATCTTTTTCCTATTTGTGATCTTAGAGGGAAAGCTTTTAGTCTTTCACCTTTAAGCATGATGTTAGCTTTGGTTCTTTTACATGTTGTGTCTATCATGTTGATATTCTTAGTTTTCTAGGTGTTTTATCAATAAAGGATGATGGATTTGTGAGTTGGGAATGTGTTTGTTTGGTTTTTCATGATGTTAATGGTGTTAATAAGTGTATTACATTAATTGATTTTCTTATGTTGAACCACCCAAATTTACCTGGGATAAATCCCACTTAATCATGGTGTATAATTCCTTTAATTTGCTGTTGGATTAATATTGCTAGTATTTTATTGACGATTTTTGTATCTATACTCATAACAGATATTGATTTGTGAATTTTTTTCTGTGCTATTTTTATCTGCCTTTGGTATGAGGGTGATGCTGGCCTCATAGAATGAATTAGGGATTATTCCCTCCTATTCATTTTTTTTTTTTGAAATGTTTAAGTAGGATTCATGTTAATTCTCCTTGAAATGCTAGGTAAATGTTCCCTGCAAAGCCACCTGGTCCTGGGCTTTTCTTCGTCAGAGGTTTTGATCACTGATTCAATATCTTTAGTAGTAATTGGCTTATTGAGAACTTTATTTCTTCATGAGTTAGTATATAGTTTGTGTGTTTCTAAGAATTTGTCCATTTCACCCAGTTAATCTAACTTGTTTCTGTATAGTTGTGTATAGTATCCTTTTACTGTCCTTTGTATTTCAGTGAGTATTTGAATATTTGCCTTCCCATTTCTCTCTGTATTCTCATTCTGAGGCTCTCATAATGCATGTATTTGCATGCTTGATGGTTTTACAGAGATCTCTTAGACTATTTTCACTTTTTATAATTAATTTTGTTTTTGCTCCTTATCTTGAATTATTTCAATTGTCTTTTCTTCTACTTCACTTATTCTTTCTTCTGCCAGTGCTATTGAAACCTGCCTGGAAATTTTTTCTTTTTGGTTTTTGTGGTCTTCAACTCCAGTAGTTCTGTTTTCCATTTAAAAATGTCTCTCCCTTTTTTGAGATTCTCATATTTTTCACTGATTATTTTCCTGATACCTTTTAGATATTTATCTGCGCCTTATTTCATCACCTTGAGCATGTTGGTGGTCTTTTTTATCTTTAAAACTTTGTCTGATAGGTCAACAGTCTGGTCTTCTTCATTAATGTTTTCTGGATTTTTACCCCCTTCCTTGGATGGACCATAATTTCCTATTTTTTGTTTGTCTTGTTATTTCTTGTTGTGTACTTTATATTTTAATATTTTAAAATGTAGCTCTGGGATTTATTTCCTGAGATATCTGTTTCCTGGGTTTGTAACCAGCTGGTGATTTGTCAGAGATTTTCTTGAGTGTCAGTCCTCCTATCAGGAAGGTCTGCCTGAGGCAAATGTAAAGTACAGAGTCCTCCCTGTCTTTTCTGGACCTATGCCTTTTCTGGGTTTGTGCTTTACAGTACCCTTAGGAGTTCCCTTGTCTATAGGAGTTTGAATGATCCCTCCATTTCCCAGGGACAGATGTTCTCCCTTTCCCAGTGTTCACTACGGAATTTAAATCAGGTAAATCTTTGTCCCAGGCCAGCTGCTTACACTGCTTTTGTTACTTACACTACTTTCCTAGTCTCAATCTGTTTTTGCCTGGAGGGCAAATTCTGGGAGGGCTGTCTTGCCAGAAAGAATATTCCTAAATCAGTCTTTCACAGCCAGAACAAGGCCAGGCATGTACATGGGGAGCATTGTTTGACTCCAAACTGTCCTGGAGAGGGGATGTCGTAAGAGACAAGAAGGGTGCCAAGAGCTTCTTCCACGGCTTTTGAAAGTTGTGCTTTCTTAACTTGCTTAGCAAATGCAGTCTTTTCACGTGCCCTTCACCATTCTGAGGAAGCCTATCATCTTTAATTCTCCTCTACTGTCTTTGTCCAGGCTGGGTTGAAACAATGCTTCCATAAGAGCCAGGCCCCCAGTAATCTGAAGTAGCTAATCACAAGGCATGATCAGTAATAAGAAAGTGCCTAATCGAGCACTTGGGCAAGTGGATTTTTATATTCCTTTCCGGCACCAGTAAGGAATGCTAGGATCCAGACCTCACTGCTGCCTGCCATGAGTGTTGGGGCTGCATGATGGTAACTGACAAACGGAGAGAATAATTTACTGGTATTTAACACAATATACCAGCATCTTCATTCCCATTCTTTCCTGGATGCTGTATAGTGTTGTATTGGACTCTAGGCCTTTGAAATAGTTGATTCAAACAGCTCCTGACTATTTAATAGTTGTTCATATGGAAGGACTGAGCCTCCTACTGCATGATCTTCCCACTTGGAGGCTGCATTTTTACTTTCATGATGAAGTCTTTTGATATACCAAAGTTTTAGTTTTGATGAAGTCCACTTATCTATTTTTTCTTTTGTTGCTGTTGATTTTGGTGTGAAATCGAAGAAAATATTGCTCAACATAAGGTTCTGATGATGATGCTTTCCTATGTTTTCTTCTAGTTGTTTTAAAATTTTGGTTCTTATATTTAGGTTTTTATTCATTTTGAGTTAATATTTGTACATGATGTGAACTTGGAGTCCTCCTTCATTCTTTTGCAAATGGAGAACCAGTTTTCCCAGCACCAGTTGATGAAGTGACTATCTTTTCCCAATTAAATGGACTTGGAAATTTTGTCAAATTATTAATTGGCCATATTTGTGAGGCTCTATTTTTGAATTCTCAGTTCAGTTCCATTGTTCCATATGTCCGTCCTTGTGCCAAGAGTAGTCTGTTTAGAGAACTGTAGCTTTTTAATAAATTTTAAAATCAGGATATGTGAGTCCTCAAAATTTAGTCTTCTCTTTAAAGAGGGTTTTTGTTATTTGGGTTTCCTTACCCATCTATATAAATTTGATGACTGGCTTATTCATTTCTGCAAAGAAGGCTGTTGAAAATTTGATTGGGATTGCAATGAACCTGTAAATTGCTCTGGGTAGAACTGACATCTTAACAATATTGAGCCTTTCAATCCATGAACATAAAATGTTCTTCCATTTATTCAAATCTTTGATTTCTTTAGCAATGTTTTGTAATTTTCTGAGTATAATTCTTTAAATCCTTGGTTAAATTTGTTCCTACATATTTGATTCTTTCAGTAGATATTGTATATGCTTAACTTTTTGAGGAACCACCAAACTGCTTTCCACAGAAGCTGCACAGTTTTACATTCCCACCAATACAAGGTTCAAATGTCTCCATATCTTCATGAAAACTTATTACTTTCCACTTTTTTTTGGAAATAGATGTTCTTCTGGATGTCAGGTAGACCTTACTGTGTTTTTTATTTGAATTTCTCTAATGGCTAATGATGTTGAATTTTTCTTTCTCATGGGCTTGTTTGCCATCAGCATATTCCATTTCTTTGTCCATTTTTATAATTGTGCTGTTTATCTTTTTCTTGTTGAGCCGAAGCTGTTCTTTAGTACTCTTAATGTTAAACCTTTATCATATATATGATATACAACTGTTCTATCCTATTCCGTAAGTTCTCTTTAAACTTTCTTGATAATATCCTCTGATTTACAAAGTATTTGATTTTGATGAAGTTCAAATAACATATTTTTCTTTTCTTTCTCATGCTTTGGTGTAATATCTATGAATCCATTGCAAATCCAAGGTTATGAACATTTGCATTTATGGTATTTCCTGAGACTTTTATTATTTTAGCTCTTTCATTTAGGTCATTCTTCCATTTTCAGCTAGTATTTGGGTACGATATGAGGTGGGGTCCAAATTCTGTTTTTTGCATGTGCAAATCAAGTTTTCCCAGGACCATTTGTTGAAAAGACTATTCTTTAACTATTACATGTACTTGGCACTCTTGCCAAAAATCAATTGGCCTTACATAAGTAGGTTTATTTCTGGACACTCAATTCTATTCCATTGGTGAACTTGTTTATACTTATGGCAATACTACACTATATTGATTACTGTTGCTTTGTTGTCAATTTTGAAATTGGAGACTGTGGATTACCCAACTTTGTTTTCCTTTTTCAAGATTGTTTCAGCTATTTTAGGAACCTTGATATTCCAAGTAAATTTGAGGGGTATTGACATCTTAACAATATTATGTCTTCCAATCCATGTTAATGGATGTACTACCATGCATTTAAATCTTCTTTCATTTATTGCAGTAGTACTCTGTAATTTTCAGTACATCTTTCACTTCCTTGGTTTAATTTCCCTTGATACTTTATTAATTTAGCTATCATATAAGTGAAATTGCTTTCTTAATTTCCTTTTCCATTCTTCATTGGTAGTGTGTGGAAACACAACTGATTTTTGCTGTTCATCGTGTACCCTGCATCTTTGTTGAATTTACTTATTAGCTCTGGTAGCTTTCATTCTTGGGGGTGAAGGGTATATTCACTATCTTGAGAGTGGTGGTTGTTATAACACTATATAAATATATAAATTCTTCTCTAATTGTATTCTTTAAATATGTTCAGTCTACTATATGTAAATTTTATCTAAATAAACCTGTTTAATACAATCAAGTGATCATATGTATGGATAATTTATTCGACTTTCTTCTCTGTTACATTGAAATATTTGGCTATATTTACACCAATATCACACTTTTTTTTTTCAGCTATAGCATTAAAGTAAAACTTTTTTCAAGAAATGTAAATACCCCAGAACTTGTCCCATTTAAGCAGTCATTTTGTCTGTTCTAGTCCGAATGCATTTCCATTTGAAATTCAGAATCAACTTACCAATTAATACAAGAAAAAAAGCCTACTGGGAGTCTTACCATGATTACACTGAAGCTCATGCTTTTCGAAGAGAAACAATCTCTTAACAATACTGAGTCTTATGAAGCTTGAACACAATACATCTTTTCATGTATTTATGTCTTCTTTAATTTCTCTCACTAGTTTTATATTTTTTCTGTATGTATATTCTGCACTTTTCTGTCAGATGTATCCTTAGTTATTTCACATCTTAATATCATTATAAATGATATTTTTAATTTAATTTAGAATTACTCATTAGTATTACAAAGAAATGCAGTTTATGTTGATATATTGTTCTGGTACTTTTCCATATTGCTAAGCTCACTTACTAGTTCTAGTACCCTTTTTGCAGATTACTTAAGATTTTCTACATATATGATCATATTATTTGGAAATAAAGACAGTTTTACTTCAGAAATCAAGACAGTTTTACCACTTACTTTTTTTTTCTTTTTTAGTTTTGCTTCCTTTTGAATCCTTTTTTTATTTGTTTTCCTGATTTTTTCCTTGGTCACTTTGACCAAAGATTTATCAATTTTACCGATTTTCTTTAAGAACCATCCTTTGTTTTCATTGATCTTTCACTATTGTTTTCTGTTTCATATTTCATCTATTTTCTCTGTGATCATTTTTATTTCCTTCCTTTTTATTAGTATGGATTTGATTTGCACTTTACTTTTTATCTTTTAAACTGGATACTAAATCATTGAATTGAGACCTTTATCTTTTCCTAAACTGAGAATTTTAAAAAAATTTTTATTGATACAACAATGCGCAAACATATACATTCTTAACATACAAACATTCCATACATGGTATAAAATCAATGACTCACAATATCATCTTATAGTTGTATATTCATCACCATGATCATTTTTCAGAACATTTGCATCACTCCAGACAAAGAAATAAAAAGAAAAAAGATAAAAATCATACATACCAAACCCCTAACCCGTCCCTCTCATTGACCACTAGTATTTCCATCTATCCAATATATATATATTTTTTTTAATTTTAACATTTGTTCCTCCTATTATTTTTCTATTTTAATCCATATGTTTTACTCATCTGTCCATACTGCAAATAAAAAGAGCATCAGACACAAGATTTTCATGATCACACAATCACATTGCAAAAGCTATATAATTACACAATCATCTTCAAGAAACATGGCTACTGGAACACAGCTCTACAGTTTCAGGCAGTTCCCTCTAGCCTCTCTAATACATCTTAAACTAAAAAGGGGATATCTATATAATGTGTAAGAATAACCTCTAGGTTAACCTCTTCGTTTGAAATCTCTCAGTCTGACACTTTATTTTGTCTCATTTCTCTCTTCCCCCTTTCTGTTGAGAAAGATTTCTCAATCTCTTGATGCTGAATCTCAGCTCATTCTAGGATTTCTGTCCCATGTTGGTAGGCAGGTTTACACCCCTGAGAATCATGTCCCATGTAGAGAGGGGGAGGGCGGTGAGTTTGCTTGCTGTGTTGGCTGAGAGAGTGATAGGCCACATCTGAGCAACAAAAGAGGTTCTCTGGGGGTGACTCTTAGGCCTAACTTTAAGTAGGCTTAGTCTATCTTTTGCAGGGTTAAGGTTCATAGGAACAAACCCCAGGATTAAGGGCTTGGCCTATTGATTTGCTTGTCCCCACTGCTTGTCAGAATATCAGGAGTTCTCCAAATGGGAAAGTTGAATTTTCCCCTTTTCTTGCCATTCCCCTAAGGGGAATTTGCAAATACTTTTTTATTTACTGTTCAAATCACTCTGGAATTTATCGGGGCATTCCTCTGGACAAATCTACAAAATCTCATGCCCTATTCAAGCTTCCATGTACTTATGGTGTTCAATTAAACTGTTCATATAAGTTATATTAGGAAATGCACTAGTCAAAATGTAAATTTTGGACCAAATAAACATTTTTTGCTTTAGCCTCACACATAAGTGAAAGTTTTAAAATATGAATTACCATCTATTTTCAACATCCTGCAATATTGACATTCCTTTGTTCTTCATGCAAAAACTTTTTTATTTGCACATTTAGTCACTATCATTGTACACTCTAGGCATTCCTAGATTATACCATCTCATTCTTTATTGTCTATTTTCCCTTCTGGTTTCATTTGTGCCCCCAGCCCTGCTCCCTCTATCATTCTCACATTCAACTTCATTCAGTGTACTAACATTATTATGCTACAATTAGGAAGTATTGTCCTAGCGATTTCTGAAATTTTGCACAATTTGTATCCCTTCAGCTCCAATTACCCAGTATCTACCATATTTCTATCTCCTGATGGCCTCTGTTCTTAACTGAAATTCTCCAAGTTCATTCATTAATGTTAGCTTATATCAGTGAGACTATACATAAACTGAGTATTTAGTACTATAAATTTTTCTCTAAGTTCTGCTTTAGATTCTTGGATTTTTTAATTCATAATTTTCATTGCACACTAATTTTTGCTCAATTCTTTCTAGTGTTTCTCTCCACCATATTTTACTTTAGATACAATCTATTCTTATGTTTTCACTAATGGTTTCTTCTGCAAAGTCTAATCTTTTAATTTCATCCAATATATTTTTCATCAGTGCCATAGTCGTATTCACATGTAAAAGTTTGATTTGTTTCTTTAATATGAATGAAGTTAACATGTTCAATATTTCCTCTGGCTTCAAGGGTTATGGAATCCAATGATAACAACTGTTAAAATGTTCTCGTCTATTAATTCTATCATCCATGTTATCCCTAGATCTGTTTCAATTGAGCAATATTTCTCAGTATAGAACATATTTTCCTTCCTCATTGCAAGTTTTGTATTTTTATTGGATATTTACATTTTATATTTTACCTGGTTAGGTGTTAGGTATATTTGTATTCCTATAAATTTTATCATTTATCCTGGATGCAGTTGTCACTTGGAAAAAAAAATTCTTTCTAGGTCTTGTTTTTAAGATTTGATTAGATTAGAAGAGTGTTTGGGTTATGGATACTTTTAACCATGACTAGAGCAAGACCCTTTTGAATATTCTACCACCCCTTTTCCAATGAATAGCAAAATTTACCACCCTAGCTGGTGGAAATGGGAACTCTTCTGGGTTCTATGTGAGCCCCAGAGATGGTTGTCTGTAATGATTATGGGTGATTTTTTTCCACACCTAAGGCATTATTTTCTGCTGAGTATTGAGTTGATTACTGAAGGGCAACCCTCTGCAGTTCTCTGATGTACTTACTCTGTACAGCTCTCTCCTTTCTCATACTATGTCCTATGAACTCTGTTTTTATTTGGGCGGGGTGGAGGAAGCCTTATCAGTCTTCCCACTGTCTCCTTAACTCAAGGAGATCCCAGTACTCCACCTCACTTTCGGCTCCCTGTGCCACAGTCTGGAAAACCTCTTCAGCCAGTAAGGTGGGTAAATCATAAAACTCACTTTATGTGCCTCCCATCTCTAAACAATCACAGTCTTTCATTGCCTGATGTTCAATGTTTTTTCATGTATTTTTCCAGTTTTTAGTTGTTTCCAATGGCAGGGTATATCAGATACCTGTTACTCTATCTTGAACAAAAGCAAAAGTGGTTGAAAAAAATTCATTTGCAATATAATATCTTCACATTTCATCAAATTTAGCCTTACTTTTGAGAGGGTTCTTGTATCACATACATCAGTGATATTGAATTTTCAATATCGAAATTATACTTTGAGTACCAAGAAAACAAGCAGTGTAAATATAAGAATATTTCACTTCTAGATATTATGTAGGAAGACACTCAATACTTTCTTCTGACCAGGTGTAGCATTCATATAATGTGATTGATTCCATTGTAAAGGTGTGAGCTTGTAGGTGTCATTGAACCATCATCCTTGGAGAAACAAACTCAATACTAGCTAAGCCATTGTTAGAATTTAAGTCTTTCTTGTGAAATAAGCTTGTTCATGCTTTAAAAGTAATTTTCCCTATATTTCAGAGCTTTCTAAATAACAGCATTGTTTTCTTCTCTTTTTTAAAAAAATATGAATTGTATAGTTGGGAAGACAGAAATAAAAAACATAAAATCCAGTTACAGTGCATAACTATTTGGGAAAGCATATATTTGGTGATATAAACAATAAAGATTAGAAGGTTCTTTTCTTGTTTTCATGCTTCTTAAATTAATAATTCATTATTGTTCCCGTAAAAGATTGAGTTTTCCCACCAATAGGTTCCAAATTAAGGGCCTTCCCAGTGCTCATACTTGGAATACTATAGCAGTCCTTTATGAAGTAAGAAATGCTAAAATATAGTCATATATACCCTTGAGTCAGTTTTTCTATTAAAACCAGGCAATGTCTCATTAAATAGCTATCATTGTAGTTTGGTGGTTGAGTTATTCATTAAGTGACATTCTTAGTGTATCACGTGTAATGACCACCAGCATAGTTAGGAGTACAGTAGAACCACTCTCCTGCCCCACCCCCTGTACAATATGATAATTGCTGACCTCTTAAATATTTTGGTGCCAATCGAACTCGGTGGTGGTATAAGAAAATTTGGTCACCAAATAGCAGAAAATATTTGAAAATTTGTAGATACTTTACTATTAAATAAACTACAAACCAACCAATAATTACTAGATGCTATGATTCAGAACTGTATGGCTGACTTACTATTAAAGTATAAAAATGGGGAGATAGGTAGCAGTGGGTATATGTAATAGCTGTTGGTGGATGAACAAATAAAGCAGGCAGTATGGGGATGCAGAAATGGCATCGAATTATGAAGTAGGGAAGCAGTGTTATAATTCCTCAACAGCTATTATTGAAGAGCAGGAAACTTAACTCTCTTAAATCACAGTTTCTGTATTTGTTCCACTATACCAGATAATCTCTATAAATTTTTTCCAGTTCAAAACTTCTATTATGTGAATCTATAAAATTACTGTTTCGGAAAAGTCCCTTTGCTTTCCTTGACTCAAGTTTGCAATCTAACATTGGTTGATAGAATTTTTTCTATAAACTATTTAAAGAAACAATTTCTCCTGCTGCCATGTCTACATTGTTAAAGAAGTCAACTTATAAATCCATTAATTTATTACTGCTGCATGTGTTTGCACATGTAAAATGAAATATAAAGTTGAAGAACTCATATGCATACTTAAAGCCAAAACAAATTTATTTACTCAATCTGGAGTAAATAAATTATGGAGACAAAATGGCTTTTGGGGCTTGAATCATTCAAATGTAAACCATTTTATTTCCTTAGATATCTACTGTACATGTAAGTATCCAACATCTAAAATTTTGGTAAATTACAGTGTAATAAGGTTTTGTTTCAAAACCTATTAAAATATTTATCATCATTATAGCATTTCTTTAAAATAAGAGTTAGTTGTCAGACAATATTTCTTTAAAGTAGGAATTGGGATGGGTAGACCAAGGAATCTCCCTAAGCTTTGGGGTATATATAGTGAATCAATTAAGTAAGTTATCCCTCTGTTATGATTATGTCTTTCTCAGGAATCTTAGCTGTTTCTATTATTTGTCTAATCTGTTCACTTAGCTATTTCTATTATTTCTCTAAAGGTTTACAAGCTTACTCTTCATTGTCTTTAATATTGGTACAGAGAACAGATTTCATGAAAAATGAAAATTTTCCAAACAAAAATGACCCACTGTTATTGGCAAATGTCAACTACAGGACTAAAAATCTGGGATCTTGTCATTGCCACTCTCTGATTTCATTTCCTCCATTAACACCCAGCCATAGATGATAAGAAAAACAGTATGTTTTTATACCATGCATTCCTAAGATGGAATGGAGTGATGTTCCTTGGCTAGCGTGGACTCTCTGGTTAAGAACGCAGAAGATCAAGCAGTGACATCAAAGCCATTTGGTTAGTGGATACTAGGAGCTTGTTAGGATTTTCCCTGTAGTGGCTGGGCTTTACTCAATGTCCTTCATCAATGCACTAGCTACTGGGGTTCACAAGAGCCCTGTGGAGAGCATTTTGTCGAAGCTGACACATTGAGTGTGATTTCAAATAGATGGGAATGGTACTGGGTTCTTATTGCTGGTTATCCCACATCCTGGTTTTAATTATTGAACTCATTAAGTGAGTGGCTTATAGCTGTACAGAAGCGAGAAACAGCAAACAGGAAACTACTTCAGCAAACCCATGACAATGCATAAAACTATGAATTGGGATTTCAGTATGGTTATCAAGCAGTTTTTAGTTTCAGATGTACATGTTTAGGCAATAGGTATTACGTTCATCATTGTTGACAAGAACAAGATGTCGTCATTGTCCCTGGCCTATATATATGATGGCACAAGGTTTATAGCCATGTGTGTTGCAGAGAGGGTAGGCCTTCTGGGATCCATAGTCCAGTTCAGCACTTGACACAGAAACACATGGCAGGAGAAAAAAAAAAAAAAAACACTTAGAACTGAACAGTTTTAATGGACAGGCTATTGCTTACATTTGTTTAAGCAAAATTTTGAAATGATTCTGAATGATATTTTCAGATTTTTATCCTTTGAAAAATGTGTTTATCTAAGTGGGCTGATCCATAAGAATTACATTTCTCAACTTATGAAAGTTTTATTTTTGACTGAAATTGGTTTCTCTGGTCATTCATGCATTGCTGCTTTAACATTTTTTAAAATAGCCAACCCTGCAGGTATGAAGTAGTATTACATTGACCTTTTGATTTAAATTTCCCTAATGGCTAATGATGTTGAACATTTTTTTCAGGTGCTTTTTGGCCATCAGGCTAATTCCTTTGGAGAAATCTGTGAGTCAGATTAATTCTTAGATCTTCTCTCTGCTCTGGTTTAACTCACCATATTTTCTAGATATAGAATCTGCCTAGCACACGATGTTTATAATACCATTTTCAATTCACTGAATTAAGTTTTGTGTATGTATGTCTTCTCTCACTCTGTGCTGGCCTCTTATCTTCTACAGTCATTAGCAAGCTGACAGTGTTATCAATGACTTAGATAGTTTGACTTCTAAACTATGACTTCTGAGTTATGTATTTGTTTAGCATCACCTCCATCTGGATTCTGCACAGCAACCTCAAATTCCTTGTCCAAAATTAAACTCAAAAGTACACACACACAAATGCAGGCACCACTATACATTCCGCAAGACCCTACATATATGTAAAAGCATAGGTAAAACGTATTAGAGGCGGTAGTCAGGAGAGCAGAGTAGAAGACTAGGAATGAAAGTGATGTAAAAGTGGAAATTAAAATTAAATTCACAGGAGTGATGCCTTTCACAAACAGGGGATGTCAATGCATTTTAAACTCATAAGTTTGATGACCCACTTAACATGCAATTTTTAAGATTTGGCATGGTAAAAATAGAGACGACAGATAGTCTCAATAAAATGATTAGTTACCTGAAATTTCCTAGGACAGCATAGGTATCAATGGTTCTGACATTGGAATTAAACTTGTATCCTCAGGTGATGCAAGAACAAAAAAATCTCAGCCTTTGACATAGTAACTCACAGTGAATCCTAGATATTCCCTTAGTCCTTATGGCAATCAAACACAAAATAAAAGGCAACATAAAATTATCTATAGACTGTTTTTCAAAAGAAATTGTTGACATAATTTTGTAAATTTTATTTAATTTGAAGTAAGGAAATTATTAACAATTAAAAAAGCCTTTTTGTCGTGCTATGGGTGCAGGAGTTGCCTTCTCCCAGTCCAGAAGGTGTCTAAATAAATCTTAAACTGTCATGAATCTGTGTCTCCCTTAACCTGGCCTGAAAACTTAGAGAAATTGTTTTCAGCCAATTTGACTAAAACTCCACCTAGATAAAAAATATTCTGAATATTAAAGATATGCTTTCTTTCCATTGGAAATCATTGCTCCTTTTCCTTTTCTAATCCTTAGTTTCTCCTTCATATTTCAAAATGTAAACTTTGATGTCTAAAACATATGTAGGACAAAATAAGAGGATATTGTTCTGCTCAGTGAATCTTAATGTTTACTGAAGCATTCTGTCTTGGTTTATGATTCCCTCACAAACTCTTCTTGTTTTGTCCCCCAAAATATTATTAGTAAAATCTACATAGTGTAAATAGATTTTTAAAGAAATTTGATGGTTCATTTACCAGATATGAATTTTTAGACTAGTGAAATAATCATGCAAACTTTAATCACTTGATGTTCTCTCTCTAAAATAAAATGTTTCTATTATTCTCCTAACATCTAGAGACATTTACAGACCCTTATTTCAAGCAATATTGCAATAGGCCTATCTGTACAAAACATTTGTACATGATAGAAGAGCAATTGCCACCTAAATCAGGGTCAGAAATATACGGTCAATAGGCTAAATCTGGCAAACTGCCTAATTCTGTAAATAAATTTTTATTGGCGCACAATCATGTCTTTTTATTTGTATATTCTCTATGGCTGCTTTTGCACTATAGGAGCAGAGATATATAGTTGCAACAGAGACAATAAGGCCTACAAAACAAAATATTACTATTTATTACTGTTCTATTTGTGTCTATCTATGTATAGAATTACACTTAAGGGAAAATATAGTATAAATGTATTCAATATCCTTAATTATAATCAAGAATATGATTCATAACAGCTGAATATCATTCCAGTTTATGGATTCACAATGATTTTTAACACATCTCTTTTTTTCCTAATATTCTTGTTATTGAAAGTGATGCTGAGGTTAATATCTTAATTCATAAATATTTTCTTCACTCCCTTATAATATATTCTTTTCTTAAATTAGTTTTATTGAGGTATGATATAGATAAAATGAAATGCACCCATTTAATGTGTACAGTTTAATCTGTTCAATGAACTTTTATTTATGTTTTTTGCAGTTTAATTTAGATAAAATAAAATGCACTCATTTTAAGTAAATAGGTAGATGCGTTTAACAAATACATGTATCTATGTTGCCATCAGTCCAAGCAAGATATGGAATATTCCCATCAACCCAGAAAGTTCCCATATGTCCTCTTTGCTACCAACAGCCTATCCTTTTCCCCGGGCAACCTAATTTCCAGCATTATAAAAATTATCTTTACCCATTCTAAAACTGCATAGAATAATATACAATGCAGTCTGTGTGTCTGGCTTCTTCTACTCAATGTAATGGTTTTGAAATTATCCATATTGTTGCTTATATCAATAGGTTATTCTTTTTTTGTTTCCATGTAGCACTCCATTTCATAATTATACTACAGATTGTCAGCCACTCATCTGTTGATAGGTGATAGCCATTAGGGTTGTTTCCACTATTGGCTTTTATGAATAAAGGTGCTAAGAATAAGCCTGTACAAGTATTTTGTGGGTATATATTTTCATTTATCTTAGGTAAATACCTACAAGTGAAATTGTTGGGTCATATGATATGTGCATGTCTAACTTGATAAGAAACTGCCATGCTGATTTATAAAAGGGGATATAAAATTTTATACTCCAATTAACAGTATATAAAAATTCTAGATGCTCCATATCCTGGAAAAAACTTGGTATTGTCAATCTTTTTTGATTTTAGCAATTCTAAAGAGTAGAATTTCATTTTGATTTAAATTTGAATTTTCCTTACAGCTAATGATGTTGAAGACCTTTTAATGTGCTTATTGACCATTCTGGGGATTTTTTGTGTTTTTTTTTTTTTTTGTACGCTGTGTGGTGGTGTCACATTTTTCCATGTGAGTATTCCATTATTGCAGCACCATTTTTTGTTTGTTTGTTTTGCTTGTTTGTTTTTAGGAAAGTGCATGGACTGCGACTCAAACCCGAGTCTCCCACATGGCAGGTGAAAATTCTACCACTGAACTACACTTGCACCCCTGGCCATTCTGTTTTGAAGTATCTTTTCAAATCTTTGCCAATGTTTTACTGTATTGTTTGTTGCCCTAATATTGAGTTTCAAGATTTTGACTATGTTTTGGAGACCAGTCTTTTGCCAAATATATGTATTGCACATATTTTCTCTTAGTCTATGACTTTTGCCTATTAATTTAATTTTGTTAAAGATTAATTTACCATTTTTTTCTTTAGTGGTTTGTGCATTATATATTCTATAAAAAATCTTTTTCTAAACCAAGTTCATGAAGGTTTTCTTCTCTGTTCCAGAATGTTTACAATTTTGGCTTTTACTTTTTATTTCTTTCAGTGTTTATGAGTTGAATTTAATATATTGCGTGAAGCTGGGATTGAGATTTATTTTACCCTGTAGACCTATCCAGTGTTTCCACCACCATTTTTGTAAATGAATTGCTTTTCCTCACTGCATTACATTGACAGTACTGTGAAAATCAGTTGGTTATGTGTATGGGGGTTTATTTCTATGCTTTCTATGAGCTTCCATTGAACTATATGTCTTACACTGAAAAGTTTATCTTGAATACAATAACTCTGTATCTATAAAATAAATCATCAATTGGTTAGGGTAAGTTCCCCAACTTTCTTCTTTTTTTCAAAATTGTCTTAGCTCTTCTAACCCTTTGCATTTTCATAAAATTTTGAAATCAGTTTGTCAATTTCTATTCCAGAAAGCTTCCTGGTATTTTGATCAGGATTATATTGAATCTACAGATTAATTTGGGTAGAATAGAGCTCTTCAATTTATTGAATTTTCCAACCATGAAAACAATATAACCCTCCATTTATTTTGATGTATTCAATTTTTCTCAGCAGTGTTTATAATGTTCCATGTGGAGTAAGTTTACCGTAAGGTGATTGTCAGGATTCTGGAGAGGGAGAATTCAATGCCTGAGAAATGAAATTAGATGTCTGGATTAACTGATGAATGGGACATGATTTCACACTCAGTAGTCAGTAATATTTAAATTTAAAAAAAAACCATACTGGAGTAGCAATGGTGGCCCGGTTGAGTTTAGAGGGTACGGCTTTGATTTGTGACCATTTCATTTTTGTGACTTTCTTCACCAATGAAACATGGTCTGGAAGCAATAGAGGATAAACACATTAAGGAAGTGAGTTGAAGTGGAAAACATTTATCACTAAAAATCATAAAGGCAAAGGATTCTTGGGTGGTGGTCACATTGAAATGTGACTTGGTTTCTAACGTTGATCCCCCAGAAGAGTTAGAAAATAAGGGAAGAAAAGGGAAAAAAAGTGATAAAAAAGTTAAAGATGGAGTAAATAAGCAGAATGAAGAGAAAGGGAAAGAAATAGGCAATATGAGAAAAGAAAAGTCGTTTTGCTTGTATGGATGAAAGGTGCAACCCAAGTCAAATAAAAAACTCAGTGAACATTTAAACATTGGGTGGTTAACCAAGTTTTTACTGGCTTTCCCTTAATACCATCAGTGCTTGAAAGGATTACTGACTGTGGGTATGGTATTCTTTTTTTCCTTTTCACATCAGTCATACTTTCCTCTTTGTCAATAATGTTAAGAATTTTTCATGTCATCATTAAATGTAACTATCTCCAAGATTAAATGCCAACATTTTCCCTTTGAATATAAAATGTTTGTAGATGGCTTGTTGGTTGTGACTGTTTTGTTCAGTGAAAGTTCTTTATGGGTAGTTTATTGATATTCAAAGAAATAATACAGTTTTTATTAAAAAAAAATGTATAGCTCCTTGCTTGCCTTGGGGAAGGAAAGGAAGTTTTAATCTGTGGTTATGGATTTCCAAAGCACCCCAAGGTAATTCAATCCCATGCCTTCTAGAAGTATCATTTAGATTTTGCTCTTCAAATATGTATTCAGCTACACGAGCAATACTGTTTTCCCTCAGGCTATCCGCTGATTCAACATGCTATAGGCAGTTTTATATTAATGTTCTCAATTAATATTTCTGGCATAGTCTTTAAATTATTTGCAAATGTCCTTAGACAGGGATGGAATGTATTGCTAAAAGGGGCAATCTATTTCTCATGAAATTTTTTCCTCTCCAAATTTCCCAAGAATTCTATTGAAAGACTAAATTCATCCAAAATAGAAATCAGAATGATGAATGTCATCCTATTTATTTGGTAAACATTCCTTTGGTTTCCATTCGGTAATTTTCCTAGCAATTTAATGTTTCAATTCCAACCAATTTATGGACCAAAAAAACAAAACAAAACAAAACAAAAACCAGACATACAAACCAGTACTGACTCATGAATTAATGACATTGAAATCTTTCATTTCATTTTTGCCATTTAATTTTCACAAATGTGCTTAGATATGCAGGCTTAGGTATTGGTAAAAAATTTGCAAAATCTTCAATTTAGCATTAAAATCGCACCACATTTTTAATTATTTTCAAAGTGGGGAATTAAATTCCTCCCTAGATAATTCAAAGCTTTGGGGTACATAATTAACAATTTTATTTGAGGCTGTATCTGGTGAATTGATTGTTAAGGAATTTGAGCACTGCCAGAATAAAATCAGAGTTTTTTTTTTTGAAGTCCTAATGATAAAAAATAACAAGATAGAAATGCCTAAATTCAAAAAGTTTGCATCAACATTTAAATCAGGATAAAGATATAAATATATCTCAGTTCAGCTTCTCTAAATATGGCACTTTTCAGACTCTGTGCTTGTGCTGGGGGCCAGCTGAGGTATAAGTAGGAAAGAAGAGGTAGATGTTTATTCACAGCATTTTGTATTTAACAGGGACAGAAACATAAATTACATAAAAAATAATATAGGTTTCAAGAAATTGAATTTGATATAAAGGTTTTCCCTGACTCTTCATTCACTTTAGATAAGTTACCATTTCTCAGTTTTGCTAGATTCTCAACTAGAAAATCAATTCTCAGTTGATTCTCAACTGCCACTGCAGAGTGTCCAACTTGTCAATAATGAGGACAATTATCAAGAATCTAAAATAGCACAAGTGAGGGAGAGGGCAATGGAACAGGTGGATTATAAATAACCCCTTACATCGTTGAGGGAGCAATGAGCTGTTCTAATAAGTGTAGGCACTTAATATGGATGTAGATTTGCCTTTCTTAAAAACCACTATCTATGAACTTAAAGAATCCCTCATTCATCATCATGGCATCCACATAGACATTACCAAAGCCACAAATTCAATAAGGAAATTTCAGACTTCTCATTCACTGATCTTGCCATATACCACAGTAAACAGAGATAAGCAAGTTAAACTGTAAAATAGCTTATTAAAAACTCATTTCTGCTTCTTTTGGGGGACAACATTGTGATTTTGTGGATCTGTTCCTAAAGGCACAATATATGTTCTGAATCAGTGGCAGATATTCTGTTATTTGTTTCATAGAATACATAAAGCAAAAATCAAGAGGTGGAAATTAAAGTGACTCCTCAAATTATTACAGGTAATAACACACACCTAAAAATGCTGCTTCCAGCCCCAGTTAACTTTAGCCTTTTCTGTTTTAGAGTGTTATATCCCTTGAAAATAACACCCCTGCCAGGGTCACAAAAATTCTTTCAATAAATTGAAAGCTGAAATTGACAACTGTCCCATTTAGGGTTCAACATGCCAGTTAGTAAAGAAATGAAAAGATTACTCTGTTGGTTGTCTTAGTTGATCCTGATTATTAAAAGGAAAATGGCCACTGCTATACAGTGGATTCAAGGTAGATACGTTTTGAGTATGGAATTAAAGTGCATATCTGGAGGAGTTATTTGTAGTTATGGAGCTAATGATAAGTGTTGATGGAAGACATAGCAGCCCAATATAGGCAGATGCTCCTAATTTTCTGAACCATTAAGAAGATTCTGCATCACATCTTTAGGTAAACAATAATGATCAAATGGAGATCAAAATAGTATTGACTTATAAGTTGAAGAATGAAATTATCAGTGCCAAATATGGCCTTGTCATCAATTACAGAGATCAAAAACTTACTGTGTTTTATCTGCTTTCTTTGTTTTGTATTGCTTTAAGTTCTCTTTGACCAACCACTTTCTATAATGTACAGTCATGGTGGTTAAACTTATTATTTAATCTTAACATTTATACATATATATAAGTTTATATATATATATATATACACACACACATAATATATGTGTGTGTGTGTATGGGTGTGTATGTCAAAGGGAGATTGCAACTTAAGAAGAGGAATGAATATCACCCAATATTGGAAAAAAATTGTTGGGAGTTTAAGGTTTCATTTTGGAGGTAGAAAGTGAGGACATCGTCTTCATATAATATTAAGGGTAAAGAGAATGGTATTGTTATTTTTGCCTTTTGGAAGTTAAACATGGGCTATAGGATGTATAAGAATGTTAAATTGAAAAAAAAGTTGACTGTGCTTAATTTTCTAAGTCAAATCAACATAATCTACACCCTGATTTACATTTGCTTCTGTATCATATGGTGAAACTTCAGAACTGTATTTCCCAAACTCCACTGCCAGCGGAGTTCTGGGTTAAATTCTGCCAATACGAAGCATCCACATAAAATTTAGATGGCAGAAGAGAAGGGAAAGCTGTTATTCTCCAGAGTTTTATAGGTAAACATGAATTTGCATCCGGCTTAGAGTGAGCTCCTGTGAATCACTTGATTTAGTATTGCAGACAGCTGATGTCATCATTGGTGGCTTTTGTGTGATTCCTGAACTTTCTGATTTCCTGAAGATCGGGAGAGTTTTTTCTCTGACTTTGTACTTCTCCAGTACTTTCAATGGTTGTTCAGTACTCTGTTTTCTTATATCCATTCCCTTTCTGCTTGAAGTGACTAGGGTGGCATCTCTTTTCTTGACTGATTTTCAATGGATAGAGTCATGGACCCATATCACATGCTGAGGAACAAGTATATGGCGTATTAGGGACTAATAGTGCTGCATAAAGTCATAGTTATACTTGAAAAATCCTTAGGAAGGTGAAACATTAGAAGTCAAAAAATTTCTTAGGAAGCCCAACACAATTTTTCCTAAGCGTAGGAGCAAACTGTTAATTCTTTAGTTGAGCACCAGATACAGTGACTGGCTGGCTTATAGAAGCCATATTATATGCAAGATATACAACTTTAAATACTAGAATTGAATTCATCACAAATAGTTACTCACTTTATAGGAGGCATGCCCGAAACAGCATCAGCCAAAGTAAGAGAAGATTCATGTTTCTCATCATATTTTCCTTCTAGGATATGTGTTCACTGATTGGAATGTTGGACTGACTTGCCAACACACTATTTTAATTTTTATTCTCATTCTCTCTCTCTCCCTCTCCCTCCTCTCTCTTCTTCTCCCCTCTCTCATCCTCACATTCTGGCTCTTAGCATCACTTTCTCTCTCTCTCATAAAATTGAATTTGAAAAACTTGAATGTATATGTCCACTGAATTTCCTTTTGTTAATTTCCATTCTATTTATGTCCTTGAATCATTCATTCTTAGATAGGAATATTAACATATTATAACCTAGACCTCAAGTAATTCCAGTTTTCTCAAGAAATTTGTTGCATAACCTACATCTTTTATTTTCATTTTCATCATTTGATTCAGCTAACAATCAGTTGAACACTGACATGGATAAATATCTAATGGAATTACATATAAGACACAGATATCGAACTCTTGTTGAGTAATTAAAATTCTTGGAACCACACAGGGAAGTACACTAAAGTGAAAACACTGGATCATAAATATTCTTAGATTTGTGCTTTGGATTGGCGTTCCAAATACGGCTGTCAGAAACTTTGAAGGGTCTCAGAATTTATATTACTTACAAGCTAATAAGTTAGCTTGCTGTTCTTTCATGGATAGTGGCAATAAATACCTGGGACTCCTGAATCAATGATAAATAATTTTATTACTCACAACACAGCAAGAAGCATAATCATCACCTCATCGGTGTTGGTTCCCCTTGCTCCACTTACCACAGGGCAACAAAGATGGGTTTAGGTAGACCTAAATGAATGACGAATGTCTACTCATACAGTGAGTCATATTTCAGTAGAGCCACCTTTAGGCTAGGGAACCTGAACATTTTTTATAATGGGTAGCAAGCATCTCTGCCTTTTGCTCTGGAAGAGGATATTGTCTTTATTATACTGAACAATAAGTGATTATACTGGACAGTAAGTGAACCTGTTCTTTAGTCCAGAGGGAGATACTATTTCTATCTCCTAAAGTTGTTCACTATACAAATATCCTTAAAGAGGTAGTCAGAACAAAGGGAGTTATTGTCTTGGCTTATAAGACAAGAAACATGAGATTCCCATGGAAAATTATTTCCCAGCAAACTTCCTTTGCAGTCCAAAATTAACTTTTTCACTGTGACTTGCTTTACACACTTTGGGAAATGGATTATTTCTGTAGACATTAGCGCGGTCTCCTGGAATATTTTTGATATTATATCTGCAGTTTGTATTTCTGAGTACAATCTCAGTCTAGATTGCCTGAAATTTTATCCTGGCTCCCCCACTTACCTGCTGCGTGACTATGGCCTAGATATGTAACTTCTCTGCGCCTCATATTCATCACCTGTGAAATGGTGAGGGGAAGTTAGTATCAACTTAGTAGGGTTAAAATGTGATACCTACAGTTCTAATAAAAAATGATGAGAAAAATTATCCCATGATTTAAATAATGTGAACTCTCTGAAATAAAGCCAATAAAGGAGCAAAAGCTCTGACATCCATTGCCCCAATACAAAACCCAAAGCAGGATTAAAAAAAAAATCGTTCAGCTTAGGTCACATTCTCCTCAGAGGCCACAAGAAAAAAAATGTTTCAACAATAACGGGATATACCAAGCACTAGATTCCCTTTTTGTAGTACTGATGACATTATTATGACATTATTATTTTTTTTTAATCAACCAAGTTATATCATGTACAGCAGTCAGATCTCAGCACAAACCTCAGTTTCTTGGTCAATAAAGTTGATAAGAAAGGAGAACACCGTAATCCTATTTGGTTTGGAAATAAAGTGAAAGAAGCAGATTCATGTTTTGGCTCAGAGGGAGAATGGGGGAGAAAATATTACCATTATTGTATGTGAAACACACTCCTACACTCATGCACACACACACACACACACACACACACACACAGACATGAAAACCAAAGATGACTAATATATCTACTTGGTTCCATCTGATAATGAATTTAACTTAAAAGGACAAGACCATTCATCCTTTTCTCTTCTTTACCATTTTCTTATTTTAGAGAATGGAGGATGGGAGGCAGGAAATATTGTTGAACCAATGGTGGAAATACACAACCATAATGCATTACCTACCACAAAATATTAGTGAAAGCATCAGAGAAAGACATTTATTTCAGTTCAGTGATAAATTATTAAAGGCACGCTCTTTACCAGACACTGTTCTCAGCAATGGGGTGGAAAGATGAATAAAAATAGAGGAATTAAAGTAGGGGAAACATCATGCCCACAGGAACATTTCATAAACATGGGAACTGACAGGCGGAGAATATATAAATCATTTTAATTTCATGTTTCTTTGGTAAATGTGAGCTTACCTCATTAGAAGACGCAAAATGAGGAAATAAAATGACAGGAGACTAATACATAGGTGTGCAGAGGGGAGCTTTTTTTACTGGCCCTACTCCTCAGCATTGGACAAAGAGTTACAGAGCACACAGGGATTGGATTACTTGATACATAGAAATTCTTTGCTGATTAAATGGGGAACTAGACATTGGAGCAAAAAGAAAGATAGGTTTGCCATTGAGTCAGGGCTGTGGTCTATCAACCACATGTCCAATAATATGCCAATCAGTCAACAACTCTTAATAAGCAGCATCTCTCTGTTTAATGGTATGAGACAGTATGCCGCATGCACGTGTAGCAGGACACTCAGGCTCTGCAGTTTGTATTTCTGGGTACAAATCAACTTTCTCCTCCTCCTAGTGGTGACATTGATTTGTTTATCTGGCAGATGAGGAAAATAGAAATGATGTGTCTAGATTGCCTGAAATTTTATCCTGGCTCTCCCACTTACCTGTTGCGTGACTATGGGCTAGATACGTAACTTCTCTGTGCCTCATATTCATCACCTGTGAAATGGTGGGGGGAAGTTAGTATCAACTTAGTAGGGTTAAAATGGAATGCATTGACTGAATACATGGAAACACTTATAAAAGTGTTTTTCAACAATGTTAACTATTACTTTTATGATATCATATGGATGTTTTGAATATTAAATGGGAAAATTTTAAATATTCAATGAAATTAGCTCTTATTATTCAAAGTAGGTGACATAGTCCTTTAGCGGGAAAACCTTTTTCAATCAGATTGTGGAGATAAAATGTACACAAGGACTTTAATGCCTAGAGACATATAGTGCAGAATAGGGCAATATCAAGTGAGTGGTAAGTAGACAACCAATGACACAAACCACAGATATGGGGGAGCTCCATAGAGGAAGAAGGAAATAGAAAATCTTCCATGAGGGGTCTTTCATGAATCTTAAAAGATTCCTGTGAGTCAAATGGGTGATGAAGTGATGAGATAAAATCTACAATTGCACACAGGTAATGAAGACATTGTCTTTATTTTAGAACCTCACTTACTCTTTGAGACCAAAAGGTGAAAAGTTCATTTTGTTCTGAACATAAATTCTCTGTAGCACATAATCGAACAATCTTCTAGATAGCTCATTTAAACAATAGAAGCACAGGGATCCCAGAATAAAAATGAGGGTCTTTTATCCTGTATAGCTTAATATAAGGCCTGGATATATCCCACAATATACTAAGCAGATAATCAAAAAGTATTGGCAAAGTTCCTTGAGGGATAGGAAGAAAAATATGGAACTACTAAACTTTATCACCAGGGAAACCCCTGATACTATGTCAAACATTAGGGACACCTAAATCAATAGGTAAAGCCCTTGATATTGAGGCTTGCTCTTGTGAAGCTGATTTATGTAGTGGAGAAGCTTAGCCTACCTATAGGTATGCCTAAGAGTTACTTCTGGAAGACTGTTTTGTTGCTCAGATGTGCCTCACTCTCTCTAAGCTCAACTCTGCAAGTGAAATCATTGCCCTCCCCCCCCACATAAGACATGACATCCAGGGGTGAAAGTCTCCCTGCCCATGTGGAGATGATTCCCAGGGATGAGTCTGGTCCTGGCACTGCACGATCAACCATTCCATTCTGAGCAAAAGGGGGAAAAGAAGTGTAACTAATAAAGTATCAGTGGCTAAGAGTGTTCAAATAGAGTTGAGAGGCTACTCTGGAGGTTGCTCTTATACAAAATTCAGTTACATATTGCTACCAATTATAACTTGCCAACCCCCAACCAAAACCATTCCAGTCAGTCCTCAAGAATGCTTAGCACAATATATAAGATTCTACAAAAGTTCCATGCACTAGAGTAATTTTCCAGAAACCTACAACCTCTAGATGGGTCCCTGGACCAGTTAAGTCTTGACACCTAGAGGGGCCAGCCTTTAGATCATTAGCCAATTCTATCAGGCAACCCCTTATTATTGAAAGCCCTTCTAACTTGAAAAAATTAGAATGGGGATAGCCCAAATACCTCTAAAAAGTGGGAGAAAGATCAAAGGTGATGACGGCGTTATACAGAGAAGATAGTGTTTAACAAACTTGTATAATTGCTGAATCATTATATTGATATTTCTTTTAATCTTCAATATCTTAGAGCAGCTAGGAATAAAAACCTAAAATTGGGGAATTGTAACCCATACCAAACTCTGAAATCTGTTCTACAACTAATTGTGCTTTGCTTTGAAATTTATTTCTTTTTTTGCATATATGTTATTTTTCACAAAAAAGAAAAAAGTGATGATAAAAAATATGTATATTCCTTCTATCCCCCAATGTTCTGGAGCAGCTAGAAGGAAAAGTCTGAGTTGATAGTATGGTGGCCCATGACAAACTCTGGGATCTGCCCTGTAATTACTTGTTGACAGGTGCTTTGAAAATTATTGCTTTTTTCTTTCTTTGCTTTTATGTTGATTATATTATATAATCAAAAAAGTTAAAAAAGAAAGAAAAAGATATATACATTTAATCAACTCCTAATCAGCTCCTTTATCCTCTAATTTTGGATAAGGAAAGTCTCTCTCTTTATTCAGGCATCCATAGTCATTTTTCAGGGATGCAGGATTTTAGTCTGTTATGTTTTCAAACTTCTATAAATATGGCTGGAGATTGGGAGGACCAGTGTAGAATGAAAAAAGAAAGCATAAGGAAAAAAGTAGATACCATGAGTGGTTGAGATTTCCATGAGAGTTAATTAAAATGTCCTAAGCTGAGGAGTTAGGACCTGACATGGTACAGGGCAGTTGGGAATAAAAGCTAGAGCACCCATGGTCCACATTAACATATTAACCAAAAAGAAGGCAAAGGAGGGGGACAGAAGTCTTTTGGACAGTAGGCAGTGGGTGCACATGTGGGGTCAAAGACCAAACCCATTGAGCTGGTGTATTGAAGAATACAGTAGGACTATGGTCCTTGATGGAAGCCATCAGGGGATTCATGGAAACCAAAAAAGAATAAATTAAATTAATTAGATCAGATCAAGCAAGAAGAGAGACAGGCCCTCTCTGAAATATCCAAATTGTCACCCTGCTCTCTTTTGCTAGTTCTGGGCCTGAGCACAATCCCCACTTTTAACTGACCTGCTTTATAAAGAGGAAGAGGTGTGCCCCAGTCTCTCACACAACTTGCTCAGATCTTCTTGTAATAGAAAGACACCGAGAATTGAAATGCCCTGTCAAATATGTATTATAAAGGCAATTTAGAGCACTGCTGGCAGGCAGAGCAATGTCATGGTGTCACTTTCTCTCCCTGCTCAGCCTCAGCCCAAGAGACCACCCTTTGTTCCTAATAAGGAGAAATGATATTTTGTAGTGGAGAGAAAATCACACTTTATATTTCACAACAGAAAGGCATTGCACCAGAAGCCAGGAGTGCCATCTAATATCAGTTCTCATGAGTAACTTCTTCTAATAAGTAAGAAAATCACATTTTCACCAGCTGTTACAGTCCCTGCTACCCAAGTGTAACAAATAGTAGAAGCAAAGACATGGCTTAGTCTTTAGCACATGACTTGATTGAAAGACTGGACACCTCCAGGGAGCTGCATATGTGGAAGAAGATTAGGCATATCATGTGGCCAGTGGAGAGAAATTAGATAGTTACCATGACAACTGCTAGCCAGGGAGTACATTTGGTCTTAGGGGGATGGAAATCAGTAAACACCACAAGAATGGGGTCATGTCAGTAGGATGGTCAAGGGCACCTAAAGCAGGTTGAGTTCATTTATTCTCATTGTGAAACCCTTTTATCCTAGTCTTATAATAAATGTGAAAAACGAAGAGCACAATGGCAGGTACTACAAAAATGAGTTTGTAGGCACTCTCTTTTCATTCTTTTCCCTGCTCTAGACAAACATTCAAGTGTGGCCTTGCACTAGTCACATAATTAAGAAAAATGCATGCAGCGCCTTGTTATCTCTCCCTTCCAAAGTGTTTTTGCCCACCAATTAATCATTTCCTTCTTCTAAGAAAGTCTTTGACAGTCACGTTTCAGTGCAAGTGCCTTGCTTGACAAACGATAAATAGTAAGAGTTTATTCTCATGGTGATCCAGCTGCAGGGAGGGAGGTATATCATAAAAAATGGGCGACATTAAAATTCCTAATTCCCATCTTCAGAAGTAAGAATGCTTGCATAAAATGCACCTGATAGGAAAGAATTCTGAATATTTATGGAATTGCAAATCAAGGGTGACTCATTGCCATTTTCTTCTAAGAGTACTACTGCCATCGAGTTCCCAAATCTCTAAAGGCATTTCAGTTAAGAGTTACACTTTGGACTCTAGGACTCAAACACTTTTCTGAAAATTTCATCACCTCTCATTCAATATATGTGTGCATATATATACATATATGTGCTTATATAATTTTTCAATAAACTGTCCTTCACAGCTTCCTCCAATTTGCTTTTAGTTAATGTCCAGTCTTTGATGGCAGGAGCTATAACTTGGGTAAGTTGTTTGATGGATGTATCCCACATAATCTGCAGCAATTGCTACCCTTCTCTCCTCATGTACCAGCCTTCCTTCATTTCACTGTGGAATAGTAAAGTGTTAAGTAGTATGAGATATCAGTGGTAACCCTCTGATACTATTTTTTTTTTTTTTTGCATGTGCAGGCTCTGGGAATTGAACCCAGGTCTCTGGCATGGCTGGCGGGAATTCTGCCACTGAGCCACAGTTGCACTGCCCTATCTTATGTTTTGTCAGAAAAGAACATTAATTCTAGAAGAATAGAAGGAAGGATAGCAATCAGGGTGATGTTCCAAATGGGTTGTTGGGAATTTGTGGTAGGGAGACTGGATGAAACAGCAGAATTGAGGCTTAGAGATGAAAATGACAGAGAACGGAAATAAAAACCAAGGTATAGTTACATGTGAATCAGTAATCACTTGGTTAAAGGGAGAATGGTCAAAGTTGTCAGAAAGAGGGTATGGAGACAGGGACTGGCTGGGGTCTCACACACCCAGGACAGAGGAGAGGAAAGCTCAGAGAGCTCCTGGAAAAGTCCATGGGAGAGAATGCTTTGTTTTTTTTTTTAGGGTTCACTTTTTTTCTTTATTAAAGAAGTTGTAGGTTTACAGAATAATCATGCATAAAATACAGGCTTTCCATATACCACCCCACCACCAATATCTTGCATTGGTGTGGAACACTTGTTGAAATTGATGATAGCCCATTTGTATAATTTTATTATTAATTGAAGCTCATGGTTTAATTTAGGGCACCCTGTTTGTGTAGTGTAGTACCATGAATGTTTAAGTACTTTTATTCTGTCAACATATTTACAATTTAACATTTCCCCTTTTAATTTTATTCAGACATATTTCAGAGCTGCTAATTGGGTTCATAATGTTGTGCTACCATCACCAGTATCCATTACCGAAATATTTCCATCATTCCAAAGAGGAACCCAATTTTAAGCCTTAATGTCCCATTCCCTATCTCCTGCTTCCCCATCCCCTGTTAAGCTTTAATTTAGATTCTGACTCTATGAATTTAATTATTCTGATTGTTTCAAATCAATAAGATCATGCTCGATTTGTCCTTTTGTGCCTGACTTGTTTCGCTCAACATGATGTCTCCAAGGCTCACTAATGTTGTCATATGTATCAGGACTTCACTCCTTTTTTATAACTGAATAATATTCCATTGTAGGTATATACCACATTTTGTTTATTCATTCATTGATTGATGGACTCTTGAATTCCTTCCATCTTTTGATAATTGTGAATAATGTCTCAAATGATGGCTAATGATGTTGGGCATCTTTTCATGGGCTTTCTGGCTATTTATATATATATATTTGGAAATATATCTGTTCAAGTGTTTTGCTTATTTTGTAATTGAGTTGTTTGTCTTTTTGTTGTTAAATTGAAGGATTTTTTTTCTGGATATTAATCACTTATCAGATATATGGTTTCCAAATATTTTCTCCCATTTTGTAGGTTGTCATTTTACTTTCATGATAAAGTCTCTTGAGGAACAAAGTTTTTTAATTTTGATGAAGTCCCATTTACCTATTGCTTCTTTTGTTTCTGGTGCTTTGGACATAGAGTCTAAGAAACCATTGCTGAACACAAGGTCCTGTAAAAACTTTCCTACATTTTCTTTGAGGGATTTTATAGGTTTAGCATTTATATTAAGCTCTTATAATAACTCTTATAGTATGTTAATAAGCTTTTATCCATTTTGGGTTGATTTTTGTACATAATGTGAGGTAGGGGTCCTCCTTCTCTTTTTTTGCAAGTGGAGATCCAGTATTCCTGGCACCATTTGTTAAAGAGACTATTATTTACCATCTGAATATTATTTGGTACCTTGTCAAAAATCAGTTGGCCATAAATGTGAGGGTTGATTTTTGAGCTCTCAATTCTATTTCATTGGTCGATATGTCTGTTTCTATGCCAGTACCATATTGTTTTGATTAATGTGGCTTTATAAAAAGTTTTAAGGGCAAGAAGTGTAGGTCCTGAACGTTTTTTTTTTTTTCAAGATGATTTTATATATTTGGTGCCCCTTATTCTTCCATATAAATGTGATGATTAGCTTTTCCATTTCTGCAAGGAAGGTTGTTGAAATTTTGATTAAGATTTCATTGAACATGTAAATTGTTTGGGGCAGTATTGATATCTTAATGATATTTAGTCTTCCAATCCATGAACATGGAAAGCTTTTCCATGTATGTAGCTTTTCTGTAATTTATTTTAACAATCTTATATGTACAGAAGTCCTTTACATCCTAGGCTAAATTTATTCCTAGACATTTGATTAGTTGTTATTTTGAATGTAATATTTTTATTGTTTTCTTATTTCGATTGCTCATTGCTTGTGTACAGAAACAGTACTGATTTGAGGGTATTGATCTTGTATCCTGCCACTATGTTGAATTCATCTATTATCTCTAGGAGCTCTTTTGTGGATTTTTCAGGATCTTCTCTATATAGGATCATATCATCTGCAAAAAGGGAAAGTTTTGCTTCCTTTTCAATTTGGATTCCTTTTATTTCTTTTCCTGCCCTAATTGCTCTGGCGAGAACTTCCAGTATGATGTTGAATAAAAGTGGTGACAGTGAACATCCTTGCCTAGTTCCAGATCTTAGAGGGATAGCTTTCAGTGTTTTGCCATTAAGTAGGATGTTAGCTGTTGGCTTTCTATATGCCTTTTATTACATTGAGGAAGTTTTCTTCTATTCTTAATTTTCTAGGTGTTTTTATGAAGAAAAGATGCTGCATTTTGTTAAATGCCCTTTCTGCATCAAATGAGATAATCATGTGTTTTTTTCCCCCTTCATTCTATTAATGTGGTGTATTACATTAATTAATTTTCTTGCATTGAACCAACTTTGCACAGCAGGGATAAATTTCACTTGATCATTGTATATATATTTTTAATATGCAATTGAATTCAGTTTTATAGTATTTTGTTGAGGATTTTTGCATCTGTATTCATAAGAGATATTGTTCTGCAATTTTCTTTTCTTGTGGTATCTTTATCTGGCTTTGGTATGAGGGTGGTGGTGGTGGCCTTGTAGAATGAATTAGGGAGGGTTCCTTTCTCTTTCATTTCTTGGAAGACTTTGACCTGAATTGGAGATACATCTTCTTGGAATATTTGGTAGGACCCCTCTGTGAAGCCATCTCGTCCTGGTCTTTCCTTTGTTGGGGATTTTTGTTTATTGATTCAATCTCTTTATTTAATTGGTTTGTTAGGATCTTCTATTTTTTCTTGAGTCAATGTAGGTAGTTTGTGTGTTTCTAAGAAATTTTCCATTTCATCTAGGATTTCTAATTTACTGGCACACAGTTGTTCCTAGTGTCTTCTTAGGGTCCTTTTTATTTTAGTGTGGTGAATATTAATGCCCCCTTTTTCATTTCTAGTTTTCATTATTGATATATTCTTTCTTTTTTCTTTGTCTCCCTAGCTAAAGTTTTCTCAATTTCATCGATCTTTTCAAATAGCCAACTTTTGGTTTTGTTTATTTTTTTCTCTATTTCATTTATCTCTACTCAAATCTTTGTGATTTCCTTCTTTCTGCTTACTTTGGGTTTAGTTTGCTCTTCACTTTGTAGTTCTTCCAGCTTTAATTTTCAGTCTTTCTTGTTTTTTTTTTTTTTTTTTAACATGGGCAGGCGCCAGGAATCGAACCTGGGTCTCCGGCATGGCAGGTGAGAACTCTGCCACAGAGCCACCATGGCCCGCCCTTTCTTGTTGTTTAATGAATGCATTTAGAGCTATAAATTTCCCTCTCAGTACTTCCTTCACTGAATCCCATAAGTTTTGGTATGTTATATTGTCATTTTCATTCATCTCAAAATATTTCCTAATTTCACTGTGGCTTTCCTCTTTAGCCCATTGGTTGTTTAATTTCCACGTATTTGTGAATTTCCCATTTCTCCTTCTTTTATTGACTTCTACATTCTGCTGTGGTCAGAGAATATATGCTCTATGCTTTCAATATTTCTAAATTTACTGAGTGTTTTGTGACCCAGCATACGTCTATCCTTGAGAATGATCCATGTGCATTTGAGAAGAATGTGCATTTATTCTGTTTTTGTTGGGTGAATTTTTTTATATGTGTGTGTAGGTCTGGTTGGTTTAGTGTATCACGCAAGCACTGTACTTCCTTATTGACTTTCTAACTCTATGTTCTATTCATTATTAAGAGTGGCATGTTAAATCTCTTATTAATGTTGAACCATACCTTCAAATCTGTCAGCATTTGTTTCATATATGTTGAGGCTCTGCTATTAGGTGCAGATATATTTATAATTGTTACCTCCTTCTGTTGAGTTGTCCCATTTGTCAGTATGTATTGAACACATTTGTCCCTCATAACTGATTTAACTTAAAATCTATTTTGTCAATATTAATGTAGCCACCCCAGCTCTCTTTGGGTTACTATATGCATGGTATATGTTTTTCTTTACTTTCACTTTCAACCAACTTCTGTCTTTGCCTTTATGTTGAGTCTCTTGCAAACAACGTATAGTTGACCTATGAACGTCAGTGTACAAATGTCTATTTGTGTCACTGCTTTCAGCTTTTATGGGTCTATACCGAGTAGTGGTATTGCTGGGTCATAGGGCAACTCGGTATTTTGTTTCCTAAGAGCTGCCAGACCATCCTCCATAACAGCTGTACCGTTATACATTCCCACCCGCAGTGCATAAGTGTCCCAATTTCTCCACATTCTCCCCAACATTTGCAGTTTCCTATTAGTTTAATAGCAGCCATTCTTATAGGTGTGAGGTGATATCTCATTGTAGTCTTGAGCTGCATTTCCCTTATACCTAATGATAATGAGCATCTCTCCATGTGCTTTTTAGCCATCTCAGAAAAATGCCTATTCATAACTTTAGCCCACTTTATAATTGGGTTGCTTGTTCTTTTGTTATTGAGTTGGATAATTTCTTTATGTATACAGGATATCAAACCTTTACCTGGTACTTGATTTCCAAATATTTTCTCCCATTGAGTTGGCAGGCTGTTTACCTTTTAGAAAAAGTCCTTTGGGGCGCAAAAGTTTTTGATTTTGAAGCATTTCATTTTGAGGAGTTCCCATTTATCTATTTTTTTCTTTCATTGTTTGTGCCTTGGGTGTAAAGTTTAGGAAGGTACCTCCTATTATTAGGTCTTGAAGAGGCTTCTGTATATTATTTTTATGAGTTTTGTGGTACTGGTTCTTATATTTAGGTCTTTGATTCATTTTGAGATAATTTTTTATAGGGTGTAAGGTTTGGGTCCTCATTCATTCTTTTGGCTTTGATATCCAGTTCTCCCATGCCCATTTATTGAAAAGAATATTTTGTCCCAGTTCATTGGATTTGGGAATTTTGTTGAAGATCGGTTGACCATAGATTTGGTGGTCTAGTTCCATACTCTCAATTTGATTCCATTGGTCAATATTTTTATCTTTGTGCCAGTACCATGTTGTTTTGACTACAGCGGCTTTATAATAAACTTTAAAATCAGGAAGTGTTAATCTTCCCACTTTGTTCTTTTTTTTTTTTTTTTTTTAGGATATTTTTAGCAAGTCGAAGTCTCTTTCCCTTCCAAATGAATTTGGTAAGTAGCTTTTCCAGTTCTTCAAAGTAGATTATTGGAATTTTGATTGATATTACATTGAACTTGTAGACCAATTTGGGTAGAATTGACATCTTAACTACATTTAACCTTCTTATGCATGAGCAGGGGATGTCTTTCCACTTATTTAGATCTTTGTTTTCTTTTAGCAATTTTATGTAGTCTTCTGAGTACAGATACTTTACACACCTAGTTAAGTTTATTCCTAGTTACTTGATTCATTTAGTGGCTGTTTTGAATGGAATTTTTCCTTAATTGTCTCCTCAGTTAGGTCATTGCTTGTGGATAGAAACATTACTGATTTTTGCATATTAGTTGTATATTTTGCTACCTTGCTGATTTTTTTTTTATTAGCTCAGGAATCTTTGTCATAGATTTCTCAGGATTTTCCAAATATAGTATCATCTATATATAGTATCATCTGCAAAAATTGAAAGTTATATATCTTCCTTTCCAATTTGAATGCCTTTTATTTCTTTTTCCTACCTGATTGCTGTAGCTAGTGCTTCTAGTGCCATGTTGTATAGTCATGATGACAGAGGGCCTCCATGGCTTATTCCTGATCTTAGGGGGAAGGCTTTCAGAGTCTCACCAGTGAATATGATGATGGCTATGGGTTTTTCATATATGCCCGCTATCATATTGAGGAAGCTATCTTTGATTTCTATCTTTTGAAGTGTTTTTATCAGAAAAGGATATTGAATTTTTTCAAATGCTTCTTGCATCAATTGAGATGTTCAAGTGATTTTTCCATTTTGATTTGTTCATGTGCTGTGTTACACTGATTGGTTTTCTTGTGTTGAAGCACTCTTGCATTCCTGGTACAACCCCACTTGGTTGTTGTGTATAATTCTTTTAAATTTTTGCATCCATATTCATTACGGAGATTGGCCCATAGTTTTTCTTTTGTACAATGTCTTTACCTGGTTTTTTTTATGAGTGATGTTAGGTTCATAAAATGAGTTAGTGTTCCTTTTTCCTCAATTTTTTGGGACAATTTGAACAGAATTGATGTTAGTTATTTTTGAAATGTTTCGTAAAATTCCCCTGCGAAGCCATCTGGCCCTGGGCTTTAATTTGTAGGAAGATTTTTTTCTGACTGCTTGAACTTCTTTAATTGTGATTGGTTTGTTGAGATCTTTTATTTCTTCTTGAGTCAGTGTAGCTTGTTTGTGTGTTTCTAGGAATTTGTCCATTTCATCTAAACTGCCTAGTTTGTTGGCGTATGTTTATTTAAACTATCCTCTTATGGTTTTTTACATAATCAGCTTTTTTATCGTATAGTCTAATGTATATATGAAGCAAAGAAATAAAAAAAGCAATAGTTTTCAAAGCACTCTTCAACAAGTATTTACAGGACAGATCCTAGAGTTTGTCATGGGGTACCATATGGTCCTCTCATATTTTTCCTTTTAGTTGCTCCAGAATATAGGAGGCTAGAGGGCTTAAATTTTTTTTTATTAATTTTTAAAAACAATTTCAGGAAGCACAAACATTCTTAATATGTGATCATTCCATTCTACATATATAATCAGTAATTCACAGTATCATCACATAGTTGCATATTCATCATCATGATCATTTCATAGAACATTTGCATCAATTCAGAAAAAGAAATAAAATTTAAAGTTTATATTCAGCTTTAATATTTCTTTTTTCTTTCATTTCCTCAGCTTGACTTATTACAATTATCATATCTTAGAGTTTACAGATTCTTTCTTCCGACTGCTCCGATCTGCTCTTGAAACCCTTCTGGGCATTTTTCATTTGAGTTATTGTAGTCTTCAATTCCAGTAATTTTATTTTATCCCTTTAAAAAATTTCTATCTGTTAGACTCCGATAATGCATATTCATTGTTTTTCTGATATCATTAAGTTTTTTCTTTGTACTTTCCTTTATCCCCTTGAGCATTTTTGAATCATATTTTGTAAAGTCTTTGTTCAGTATATCTACATTCTCATCTTCTTACTTGTTGTTTTCTGGATTTTTAGTGTTTTCCTTTGGATGGCCATCCTTTCTTGTTTTGTTTTTTTTTTTTATTTGTCTGGTTTTCTTTTGTTACACACTGTTTACTTTAAAACATTAATTTTGGGAATTATTTCATGGGATGTCTTTTTCTTGATTTTGTAACTAGTGTGTGATAAGATAGAGATTTTCTTGAGCTTCATCCCTCCTATCTGAAAGGTTTGCCCAAGGTAAATGCAGTGTGCAAGTGTTTCCCTGTCTTTCTGGGCCTCTATTTGGCCCTGGCATTTTGCTTTTTTGTTGTTGTTTTGATCTTCCCCTTTATACAGGAGTTTGGTTGTCCTCTTTGTTTCCCAGAATATAGACCTCCCTCTCCTGAGTGTTTGAAACTGGTAGGCAATTGTCCCAGACTGTTCACCGTCATCATTTTATAGACTCTTATCATTGTCGCAAACTTCTTTTTCATGGAGGGCAAAGTATGCGAGAAGAATCAAGCCAAAGTGGGCTATTGCTAGTCAGTCTTTCTCCATCAAAGCAGGGCCAGGGAACTACAATGTATCCATTGTTTTTTCCATCTTTTCTACTTTATCCTTCACTTCCATAAGTTCTGTGAGTTGTTTTTTCAGTTTTTCTATTTCTTCTTTATGTTCAGCCCATGTCTTCTTCATGTCCTCCCTCAATTTATCGATTTCGTTTTTGAAGAGGTTTTCCATTTCTGTTTGTATATTCAGCATTAGTTGTCTCAGCTCCTGTATCTCATTTGAACTATTGGTTTGTTCTTTTGACTGGGCCATATTTTCAATTTTCTGAGTGTGATCCATTATCTTCTGCTGGCGTCTGGGCATTTAGTCAGATTTCCCTGGGTGCTGGACCCAACAGGTTGAAAGATTTTTCTGTGAAATCTCTGGGTTCTGTTTTTCTTATCCTGTCCAGTAGGTGGCGCTCGTGGCACACGTTTGTCTGCGGGTCCCACCAGTAAAAGGTGCTATGGGTCCTTTAACTTTGGAAAACTCTCACCCTGGGGGAGGTTCACCAGCCGAAGCGGCTTGGAAGAGTGCCAGCTGGCCTGGGGATCCGAATGCGGAGAGGGTCGCCGGCCGCCGCAGCCCGGGAGAGCGCCCGTCCGAATCTCCTGGTTGGCCCAGGGCGCCAAGCATGGCGGGAGGGCACCAGCTGCCACGGCCCGGGAGAGTGCACCATTCCCAGCCGGACTGGGAAGTCACGTGTTTGGAAGGGACCCCGGTCACCGTTCTCCGCGGCCTGGGGATCTCCACTCCAATTCTCCCAGTTGGTCTGGGGGGCCACACATGGGGGTGGCGCCAGCCGCTGCGGCTTGAGGGGACCGCCTGTCCAATTGTCCCAGCTGGCCCGGGAAGGAGGAAGGGAGGGACTCCGGCCGCTTGCCGCCCCAGCCCGGGGAAGCCTGCGCCCCTCGGCGATCTCACCGGAGCGGGTTCTCTCAGCCAGTCAGCCATTCCAGGATGGGGTACGCTGTCTTTTTGATCTCTGTCGTGGCTCCAGGAACTATTCTGTATCGTTTCTACTCTCCTAGTAGCTGTTCTGGAGGAGGAACTAAGATCCGCGTGTCTTACTAAGCTGCCATCTTCTCCAGAAGTCCCCCTGGCCTTCTTTTTGATGCAACTCAGTAGAAATTAGGGCAAGCATGATCCAATGACAACTTGTTGGCTTGAAAGTACTAAGACCCACTGTTGATTGACTATGATCTTTATTGTGTAATGACCCTTGTGAGCAAAAACACCCATTACCCTCATTTTATTCTGGACGTTATTCCATATTTCTTGTTCCTCATTGTTCATAGTGCTATCTTCTCCAAGACTTGAAATGTCAGGGTTACTTATGTGTTTCCATGTCCAATATGTAGCAGCACATCATTTTTAGATAAAGCCATTTAGCCTGAACTCCCAGATCCTCATGATCTGTCATCAGCCTCTCTCCACTATAATCATCATCATCATCATCATCGTTAAAAGTCATTTAGTATTTATTTTGCATCAGGCCCCTTTATGGAGATTACCTCTTTAATCATAAATACGCTATAAAATAGGTTTTATTATTGTCGTCATTTTACTTATAGGTGTTTCCCTCAAATCTCACACTCAGTGTATAATGGATCTGGGATTCAAACCCAAGTTAGTCTGCTTTGAAACATAGAGTTCTTCCTAGAAATGCATTAAAAATGCAAGCATGATCTTTAAAACACATTTAAGTAAAAGATTTTAAGTACATCCATAGAAAATTAAGTTTAAAAATGTAAAGAAAAAAAGACATGTGTATGTCTGAATGATAGAGAATAATCTTGCACAAAGATGGTAAGAAGATGGAAAAAGAAAGACAATTATTGCCAGGTGCTGTGGTACCTATGTTATCGCTGTGGTATATGTAATTTTCTCAAATAATTCTAAGAATCCCAATGGCTACTGACCAAGAAACTAGATTTTGAAAGAATATATATATATTTTGGACCCCATGTCCCCATATACCATTGAAACCCAATCTCTTCATCAGTTTTTAACAGCTGAGCTCCAACCCTCATACTCTCTCCTCTTGTGGTGCTTCCTTCTTAGGAATTCAGGCTTTCTCACGTCCTCTCTCAAACTGCTTCACTGGGTGCACACATGCATGCCTTTTCCAACAATTACCTTTTAGAAATACAGCATAGAACCATCTTTCACTTGGTCTTCTCTCTGTGCTGCTTTCCTAAGTGCACACACAGCCTGTTCCCACCATTTCTGCTCATTAATATATCACAGTACTATTTTTGTGAGGCTTATTGCCTGAATGTACACATAGAGTCCCCTTCCTTTCATTTCTTCTTAGGAATCCTGTGTAGGCCTTCCTTTCACTTTGCACTCTCTCCAAGCTTATTTCAGAGGTGCATGCATGTTGCTGAGCTTCATTTCCATTGCTTATGTGGAAAAGACTGAACCTGGACTACAATCAGTACTTTCTTGGTTTACTGTAAAATAGAATTGTTGACATGATTGATCTTGATGAGTTTTTGCTTATATTGGATCTCAAGTTCTTTTATTCCTGAGATTTACTTAGATTTGTGATAAGGTATATTCTTCATTTATGAAAGCAGCTTATTTTATCCATGAAATCATGGCGCTCATAGAACAGGGCAGTCCTCTTTGTATTTGTGGTGGCTTGGAGCTAGGTAATCCATTCCTTTGTGTATGAATCTTTGGAAATAAGACATTTTGATGAGGTTACTTCAGTTAAGGTGTGGCCACACTGAATCAGGAAGGGACTATCACTGGAGGCCTTGCAGAGAAAGCCATGGGGAGCAGACAGAAGCTGGAAGTCAATGAGGCCACAGAAACTAGGACAGGCTGGCATGTGACAGAAAATCCAATGACAAAGGATAACTCTCAGCCAACTACAGAATTCCAGTTTTCTGGGAAAGCATTGCCTTGCTGATGCCTTGATTTTGGACTTCTCTTAGCCTCAAAACTATGTGTCAATAAATTTTCATTTTTTAAGGTCATCCCATCATATTGTATCTGTTTTACCAGCAAGGAAAGTAAAATGACATTTAAATTTAGCACCCCTTGACACCTAAGCCTGAAAATCTAGATCTTTCTCACTTGGTTAAATGCACACATATTTCTCTTTCTGCCCTACTAATAATTCCAAAAGGCAATGCAGAGTTTCTAATTCTATGTGATTTTAAATATCTACTCTCATCAACAAATGTCAGATTCCAGAAAAGGAACAGTTCATTATAATAAATCAGTGTGGTCTCTTGAGGATTTATAGATGTGTAAACAGTATGGTGTGATGCTATGGGAACAAAAATTTTCAGAAAATCATTCTCCAAAGTCAAAGACTTACAACCTGATCTAGGTTATAGAGCATGCAACCTAACACATGAGCATGTTATTGAAAGGTCAGCTGTTAATCAAGACCTTCTTTAGTCACAATTGAGCACAAACAGAGCACTCTGTAATTGCTGTGGAAAAAACAAGGAGGAGATTCTGTGCAAAGGAGAAGTGGTATACACAATGTAAACTGACTCCAGCGAGATTTACCCAAGGAGATGTTGGCTTAACACTATTCTAACACATTGTCCTGGCAGCCTTGTGAGCCCATCAATACAAGAGCTGGACTGAAATAAGGCTCCTACATACAGAGTACAAACCATGCTCTTCTGTAAATTCAAGCCTTCTTTCTTCAGGGCTTGTTTTTATTCTCCAACAGACATTGTTGACGCAAATTGATGGCTTATTTTCAACAGAAAATAAGATTATTACTTTGCCAGCTGATGGCCATGTTCAAGGTCAGTGTGTCTCTGAGTAAAAGAAATTCAACCCCTGAAGACATAAATGTGTCAGATTCATAGGACTCATAAGTTACTAGGGAATCACAGCCCTGCAAAGCAGACAAAGAAAGCACGGAATTACTCAACCATAGTGCCTTATTAGTAGAATCTGGAGATTGTTTGTGATGATTGATTCCACTCCCCACATAAATAAGCAGCTATGAAATTATTCAGTAAACATATTCAGATATTTACCAAACTCACTTAGAACATGTAGAAGAGGTACCCAACCTAAGTGTCCAAACATCCCATTCAACTTTTCTGCCACTTTATAATTGTAACAAGTGAAGATTTCTTCACATGCTTGGGGTATAAATAAGGTCATGATGATTTAAAAAATCAGGTCATCATTTCTATGCATTCCTATATCAGCAATGTGTGTCCACCCTTTCTTCAGAGACACATCATCGGGATCATCTCATTCCTAGGATATTGATGGGAGGCCACTTACTGAGATACATTATCTTATAGGAATTACCCCATCTCTGGATTTGAAACTCAACTACAAGTTGAGGAATTCTGCAACTACTAACATAAGCTTGTGTCCGGTGGCTCAGAGATAACCTGAAGATTAACACCCATGCACAGTAATCTGGAGAGACTGTTCCCAAACATCCTGTTTGCAAGGTACCTTTCCATAAGCAGAACCCACAAGGCTAGTTTTGCACCATGCTGCCTTAATCTCACTAGCAACAGTATTAAAAACCAGGTGATTTTACATGATCTCACACCATTCCTTTTTACTGCTATTGGAATACCTTTTCTGGTCTAGCTGTAACTTTCCAGGTTGTGACTTTATGGGTGGTTGTTCCATTAGGAGTGAGGCGTGGGGAGAACCTGATCGAGTGTGGGGATAAAATGATCTAATCTCACCCACCCCCACTGTCACTGCCAGTTGTGACTGCAGCACACCATCATAGGTCAAGCTTCCCAAGGTTACAAGTCTTTATTCTGATATTAAAATATAGCCATTAGGGGGTGCAAGGGTAGTTCAGTGGCAGAATTCTCACCTGCCAGGGTTAGATTCCCAGCCCATGCAGTTCCCCAAACAAATAGGCAAACAAACAAATAACAAAAACAAACAAAATTCAACCAATGGTGCTGAAATAACAAGGTACTCACATGAAAAAAGACTAAAAAGTGACCCTGCCATACAGCATACTATATATATATATATATATATATATATATAGCCACTAATCTCAAAGCCTCCCTATAGTATTTGAATTATTTAGTACAGGAAGTTTTCAGGTTCAGTATATTGCCTTCGAAACCCATATATCACAAACAATGGCTGATTGCTTATGAAATCTGTTTCCATTTCTTCATAGGCATCTTTTCCAACTTCCATTGCAGTAGATGGGGTCATGTGGATGAAAATGATGAACACCACTATCAGGTTCAACCTCCTAACATCTGGTTAGCATGATCTTCCACCTTCTTCTGGAAGTAGAAAAAAAAAATCCAGCAGGAGACCCTGAGGCCTTATGAAGTGGTTATGCTACGGGAAGAAAGAGCCTAGTCCCTGCATCTCTCCATGGAAGGCCACCCAGCAAACATCCGCATTGAAGTACTGCATGATCCAGAACTGGATCTGTGCTATATTAAGTCACTATAATTAAAAGTTGGTAACTATAGAAAATTTTTTATAAAGATTTTTATATAGTTCCCAAAAAGGGAAAGGAGTGAGATTCTATATAAATCTTTCTTCAGGAGAATTTTTGCTTTGGTTGATAATTCGCATCCTGTGTCTTTCCTGCTCAACTACCTCCCCGTTGAAGAGTTCAGAAGTTGGAACTCATTTAACTTTTGTGGCTGAATACATCATCAATTACTTGGCAGAAGTAAATTAAATCCTCTCTGATGGACTATACATTAAATCCACAAATCATTCCAGTTAAATTTCCAAGATGTATAAGTTTACAGTAACAGGCACACACACAGAAAGAAAGTGCCATGAAAGTCGACAAAACAATAAAATTCAGTATCAGATCCACAAAGACTGCAGATATTGGAATTATCAGATACATGTTTAATATGTTTAAACAAATCAAGGAAGAATCAAAAGTATGAGTATGGTAAATTATATTATTGCTTAGCAAATGTTTATCTCCCACCCCGATCTTCGTCAGATGAATGTTTCCCTGCCCTCATTCCATTGGTGTTAGGCTTGGCCATGTAGCTTATTTTGGCCAATAAAAATGGGCATAAATGACAGTTGCCAGTTCAAAACCTAGGTCTTAAGAGGCATTGTATGCTTCCATCTGCCTCTGTGGGGTATTTATATATATGTCATGAGAAAATTATGTCCTGTGAAAGCAGTGACAGTTCATCCACAGTCTTAGAATGGGGCACCTGAGACATGAATTTAACCTAGAGCCAAAAACCACAACTGAATCTGCAGATCAATGAGTAAAAAATAAATATAGTAGTATCATATACCCTGAGATTCTGTGGTTAGGTCATACTGACTATGCTGACTAACACAATATCTAAAAAAAGATATGTTAAATGGAGATTTGAAAATATAGACCTTCTAAAAGTGAAAACTACTGCAATAGAAATTTAAAAAACCTCAAAGATGGTGAAATAACACATTTCACCTGAAGAGAAATGAACTGAAGAGAAAAATAGGCAATGGGAAGATATACCTAAAGAAATTTCAAAATTACACTGTAGAATCATAATTTTCAAGGGAAAAAATATGCGAGGAAATTTAAGTGCCATGATGGTAGAGAAAGAAGGTCAATATATTGATTGGTGTCCCAGAAAGAAAGACTAGAGAGAATGGAGGAGGGGGAATGACATTCAGTACAATGACATATAATGATTTACAAAGGATGAAAGAAAGAGTATGAAAAATATACCAGGAAAATACTAACTCAAAGGAATATAGCAAAGTTACATTAAAAAGAGACAAAACAGTTTCTCAGGCAACAAACCATATTATTAGGGAATGAGAAGGACATTATATATTTATAAAGGTTTGAAGTCAACAATACAAACTTGCATGTAACTACTAACATAGCATGAATATTCATAAGAAAAAAATAATGATATTGTAAGAAGGAATAGACAATCTACTACCATAGTGGGAAAATTTCCTACTCATACCTAACTAAATGATAGATCAAGCAAGCAAAATATAGTGAAAGATGACAAGCCTGAACAACACAATTGACAGTTTGAACAGAAATATAGGTCTGCACCCTCAAACTAGAAAGTATGTAGTATTTTCAGGTATATTTAAATCATTTATGAAAATTTATCATGCCGCTTGGTCATGAAGTAAAGCTCAAGAAGATTTGATAACTATTCAGAACACATTTCTGACAACAATACAATTAAGCTAAGAAGCAATAACAAAAGTATAACTGGAAAACAAAGCAACTTTACACATGAGAAATGACGAGGAATGATTTTGAAAATTAGAAAGTATTTAAAAGAGAAAGATAATAAAATCATACACATTAAAACTTGTGTATGCAATTAAAGCAGATATAAAGGGAAACTTATAATCACAAATGCTTATATTGACCAATAATAAGGGCTGAAAATAAATGATCCAGAATTCCATCATGACATGTTTGAAAAAAACAGCGCAAAATAAAGCCAGAGGGATTACAGAAAATGAAACAGTATTTAGGAAGAAATTGAGCTGCTGCTTTGAGTAAGAAAGTAAACTGGCAAAATTCTGTCAAGACTGTTAAAGAAAACAAAAACACCTGCACAAATAAAAAGACGATAGAGATGAAAAGGTGGCTATGATCTAGCAAAGATGCCTATAAATGTGAAGACGGGTGAAATGAATAAGTGCTAAGGACAATATAACATGCAAACAAGAAAAATAATAAATCTCAATGGTATTAGAATCTTTACAAGAAATGTATTGACTTAAGGAAATATCCTCATGCTAATAGAGATGATATACAAATATGCACACACACAAATAGGACCCCAAGGTCCAAATAGTTGTACACTAAGTTCTATGAAATAACATTTGAGAGACTGATAATTCCAGTTCTATACAGACACTTTAAAAAAATAGAAAATCAGGAAGCATGGCACAACCTATTTTTTGAAGCATTTATAGTTTTGGTTTAGGAAACATAAAGGGACAGCAAGAGAAAAGCACATTAAAGGCCCATATAACCGATGAACACAGATATAAATGTTTAAAAAACCTAGCAAACTGAATCTAGCAAGTCTCTCTGTGTGTGCATGAGTGTGTGTGTGTGTAGTATATCATAATCAAATTGGATTTATTCCAGAAGTGTAAAGTTTGACTCAACCTGCAAATGCTTTTAATATAGTTGATGATGTTTAATAGAGGAGAAAAATCATCTCATAATTTCAATGTATGCACAAAATGCTCCAATAAAATCAATAAAGAAAAAAATCTTAACATTATAGGAATAGAACTTAATCTAGTAAAATAAATCTAAAGCAAAAAGGAGGAATACATGGAGGAAGAGAAGAAGGAAGGAAGGACGGAAAGAAGGAAGAAAACTATGCCAAATCAAGAGTGCATTATTAAATCATCCCATTTAAAACCTGTAACAGACAAACTCTCCAGTGATATATCCATACAATGCAAACTATAGAAAAAAGCCAATAAAAGGTTAATACACAATTCATATCGTAGTTACCTTTGGAGAAAAGTGAAGGCAATGGATTTGAGGAGAGGTGCTCAGGTGGTTTCAAAGTTACTGTGATTTTATTATCATGAGTAGTGAATATAATTCTCATGCTAAAGAGTAAACTGTGTGCTTAACAAAGGCACCGCAACCAATGTGACATCTTTTTCACCATAGGTATATTTATTGAGACAATTTCCCTGCATGTAGCGGTAAATTGTCTTCTAACTAGTATAAGATAGCATATTTCCAAAGCTCCTTTAAGGAGAGTCTTTTATCTAATCAAACAAAGGCATTGTATTGGATAGCAATTATCTTGCTCATTATTCTTTAGATGGGAATAATTTAGATAGCTGTGGTTTTAGAGTGTAGAGTGCAAAAATAATGTAAAGAAGGGTTCAATTCACTTCTAGATCAGTGCTCTCTGAATGAAAAGTACGTATGTTTCTGTACATGCTTAAAATAAACATTATATGTATATGCATGCGAGTTTCTATGTGTATGTGGATGTTTGCTGTCTCTGAGCTACTGGAATATGGTTGAAAATGTTTACTGATTTCTCTCAGCTGAATCTTGTTAGAAATTTTATTATCAGGGTCACAGTCTGAAAGAACTTCTTCTGGAACACTTTCAGGAAACACAGAAAATTTCATGACCCAATTTTTGCCTACCCAGCAATACCAGGTAGTGACTTTTCCCAGAAAGTGTAAGTCAGCCAAACCCTAATTACACAGCAGCACGGCACACTAGTGGTCTTTGGGGGGCTGGTTCTTATTTTTTCTCATACCAGTCCTCTGACTCCAAACCAGAAAAGTTTTTATCTTCCTCTATTTAAAGCTGATTTTATTAACTCAATAAAGGGACAAGCATGGTTCCAAGACTTACTTGGAAAATCTAAGAAATAAGGGACAACCTGGATTCATTCTACAGAACTCTGATATCACTATGTATAAAGTCATACATTTAACTTTGCACTTAGCATCAACTTGTTTGCCTTGCCATCATTCTGTCTTCTGGGTGTGCACAACTGTTAGCTTTGCAACTGTCACTAAGTTTGTATAATCACAGGCACATATATGCAAAGCAAGAAAAAACTAAACTTTTCAGAAAGGGAACTTAGTGTGGATTGTGCAAAATCTCTAGAAGAGGGCTTAAAAACTAGTTAAAGGATGATCCTGAAATCAGCAGGCAAGGCTATAATTGATTCACACAAGGTATGACCTTGGAGACCTCGAACATTTGTGAATTTTAAAAAGGCTTCTCTAAGGAAAACTTGAATATAATGCAGTTTTAAACATAAATCCACATCTCTTTCTTTCGTTGGAATTTCAAATAAAATCTGCAGTCCTAGTTTACACCGACTCTCACTGATTCATGAAAAAGAAGTAATTTGGGAATACTTACCTCTTTACTAGTAACTAGAAGTAGGGAGATCAACAAAATTTAACAGGCAAGAGAAAGTTGGACAAATGAAAGTTAGGGCAAAAGCTAAGTGATCAATAGTCAGTTGGGCTTCAGATTTTGTGGGATCTTAAGCTTATATTATTTTGCTGTGTTCCTTTAAGGACAATAATGCCATATTATGACTACGCTATGACAAAGAAAATTAAATATTTATTTGAAATACGAAAATGATGTCAGCAAATATGTGTACTCTTGGAAATTCAGATTCCTTTCTCAGGAAAATTTTAGGCAACAGAGTTCCTCTCCCTAACCAGAGCAATGTACAATTCCCAGCAATTCCAGCACTTTCAGGGTCCCAGAAAAGTGAGGGTCTCTGCGCTGAAGTGTCATTTGCTTCCTGTTGAATCTATCTCTGGTTAGTAGTAGTCACGAATACATGTTTGTCCTTCAATGGTGGCGCAGAGAGGCATGGCCTGGAGAAGGGCTGACATTCCTCACCTGTAAGGTTGCTCTAAGACTGAAACATTCTTACCAAGGAAACTTGATTATTGACATTTTCAGGTCTAGATGACAACATAGACTCATCCACAGTATCATTCCTAGAACCATACACCTCAAGATCACCTAAGACAAATATCCTCTGTCTCTAAAGTCTGTGTGTGTGTGTGTTTGTGTATGTGAGTGCACATGTGTGTGTGTATGACTTCTGATTAAGACTCATTTTATTAGGCATTAGTGTTTTGATAATCTCAGTAATGTGATACATTCAGTAATAATAATGACAACGAACATTGATATTGTGGTAACTGAATGTCAAGTCATTTTTTTCATTGCATTAACCCATCTGATACTCATAAAGACCGTAAAAGGAACATTCCATGGTTATTCCCATTCTACATATGAAGAAGCTGAGGCACAGGTAGATTTATTATGTTTCCTATGGTAATAAGGTGATATGTGTTGGCTTTGGAGACCATAGGACTAATCATCGTATTCTACTTCCTCACCAGGTAGATCAAACTGCTGATGGATAGGTGGTATTTATTTATGACATGTGGATCCTCAACTATAAATGGCTATTCTTTCACACACAGTCTTCCTTCCCCCCAAAGGAAGGACATTTATTTCATATCTTCTCATGGAAATTGTAAGTGCCTGTGGCTGGCAGCGTATATGTTTTTGATCTCTCACTCATGTTCAATAGTAAAACTTCTACAATTTGTGTGCTGACACACCTCTGTCTTTAATTTCTTTTGTGTTCCCAATTAAATTTTGTACTTCTTAAGGTCTGTAATTGTTTTCTATTTCTTCTAAATTTCCAATAATCATGGTGTGGTGCCAGGCTTAAAATGAAAATAGCAAACCTTGGTTTATTCTTTGATATTTTCTATCAGCAAACCAATGTTGACAGTTAAATATATGTAATTTGCATAAAAATATTACAGGAAGAATAATCAATTCAATCTATATTTTCTGAAGGTACATTATGTGATAAGGACGGAACAAGAATAAAATTTATTTACATTAAAAAATTATTGATAAGATAGGATTTTCTTCTGCCATTTGGCTATTTGTTATTTAAAATTTTATACATTTTTTGTCCCTCAATATATCCATTAATTCCTACTTTCATATTTATTTGATGCTTTGCATTGTACAATTTCAAGCCTATTCTCATTTCTTTCTGTATATGTTTTTTACATATATTCTTTGAGGTTATCATGGAGCTAAAAGATTTTATCCTAAATCTGTAACAGCCGTGTTTGATTTGATACCAACTTAACTTTAATAGCAAACACAAATTAGTTCCTATACCCCTCCTTCCCCCATCTTTTAGTTTTACTTGCTACAACTTATATCTTTATAATTGTGTGCCTCAAACCACAGATTTATTGTTTCTTTTTTGTGCATTTGCATTTTAGAAACTGTGAGAAGTAAAAAGTTTAGTTTCATACTAAAAAAGTATAATAGCACTTGTGTTTATAATTAACCATATGATTTCCTTTATTGGAGTTCTTATTTCTTTATACCACTTTTATCTGCAGTCCTTTCCTTTGAGTTTGATGAGTTCCCATCAAGCTCATAATTGCTTATAGGACAGGGTTAGAGGTTGTGCCAGTTTGAGTCTGCTGTACCCCAGAAAAGCCAAGTTCTTTAATCCTCATTCGATATTGCTGGGGAAGATCTGTTTGATTGCTTTTGTGGAGATGTGACCCACCAATTGTGGGTGGCAAGTTTTGATTAGATGGTTTCCATGGAAATGCGTGGCTCCCAGGCCCCAGAAGTGCTGTCAACATCTTTTAAGCTACATGAGGTGAAAAAAAAACGATGCCCTGGCCGGCCTCCTTATATCTAAGTTGCATCTGAGAAGAAAATGGTCTCCTGGCACCTTCTGCTTGCAGATGTAACCTTTTCATATGCCCTTCTATGTCTAACATGCTAAATTTTCCCCACAACTTTGCTAAGAATTTCAAATGTTCAGCCCCAGAAAGGTCCTGGTGATTTATGGTGGGCTTTCACAGAAATAAGTCTTAACCTCTGCCCCAGCTCATAACCTTACCACCCTCCCTAAGGATACTTCAGATACTTCAGAGTGGCCAAGGTTTCATGTCACTGTGAATTTTAACATCCTTTGTGACCCAGAGACCTGCAATAGATTTGCACAAACACCTGACAAGCATAGATAATATGTTTAATAGTCCTTTAAAAGCACTTTTTAGATTCACAATATATAGTTGTAATTAAGAGCATAACTAAGTTTCTTTAATATTTTCAGCTATAGGATGTATAATTTTTCCCACACTGCATTAAATAGAATGCAGAATTAAAAAAACACAAGTAAGTCAACCTGAGTTGTCTAGGCTTAATAAAATTGAATTAACAGTTACTATTATAATGAGACACCTGATATGCTTTCTATTTGTGAAATGATATTTACATTTTAGAATTGTTTTTAAAACTGCAACAGAACTCTCTTCCAGCTATTCACAAAGAAGAAGCCATTAATTAAAAACACAACTGGTTTAGTTGCTAGCAGTTTGGATAGTCAACCAGATGATCTGAGTTTCCTAATCTAAGTTGTGTACATCAGGGACATCACACAGGGCTGTAATCGAAAGGGTATAAGAGGTCATAAAATTTTGAAGTGAGGAAACTGATGCTAAGAGAAGCTCAGTGGCTGGTAAAATGTCACAAAACCAGTGGATCTTGAATTAAAATTCAGGTCTTTTCACTCCCATACCAATGCTATTTTCACTACATCAAGGATTCTCACACTTTAGCTGCTCTCAGAATCACCCATGGAGCATGTTAAAACAGACTACTGGGTCCTGCGCTCATTGTTTCTGATTCAGTTAATGGGATGTGGGACCCAGCAATTTGTATTTCTAACAAGAGCTCACACAGTAGTTGATGCTGCTTGTCCAGGGACCATTCCTTGAGAGCCACTTTATTGCAGCCTTTTAATCTTATATGCATATTCTACTTTACTTTTAAAGATATCCTAATACACCTTTTTGTCTTTTCCTGGGACAGGTTCTCTTGTAATTTCTGATAATCTAATGAAAATAATGATTTGTGTTGCTCTAATAACTTTTAGTTTAGAGTGTAATTTGATGTAAACTTTCTTTACAATTCTGAGAAAAGGTTGAGATGGTAGCTTACCTGTTTCCACATTGCAGTGAGAGAACTAAAGTCTCAGATAGCTATTAAGTGACACACCCAGGGCTCAAACTGAAGTGGGACTCCAAAACTCACCTTGCTGGACATAATCATTCAATTGTTTCAATTAAAGGCAAACTCACGGAACTTTGAGTCAAAATCACTTCTGTAAGTGTCGCTAGTAACGGTGACACACATATAGCACTTGAGGGCAAATGTTAAGTGATTTGCCAATGTTTTAGTTTCCATTGCTGCTTAGGCAAATATCATGAAATGGGTTCGCTTAAACAATAAGAATTTATTCACTCATGGTTTTGATGCTGAGAAATGTCCACATCAAGGCATCATCAAGGTGATGCATCTCCCAGAAGACTGTGGCATTCTGAGGCAGACTGTCAGTGATCGTTGGCTCTTCTGACACATGATAAGGCATGCAGTGGCATCTCTTGGTCTCTTCACTTCTGATTCCCATTGCTGTAGCTTTTTGCTTTCTGTAGCTATCTCCCTGTGTTTGAAGTTGATCCCACTTATAACGGACCCCAGTAAATAGGTTTATAAACATCCTGATTGAAGTGGGTTAGACCTTAAATGAAGTTGCCTTATCAACAGGTCCTATATAAAACGGGTTCATACCCACAGTAATATATTAAATTTAAGAAGCATGTTTTTGGGGCTACATACAGCTTTAAACCACCACAGTGGCCCAGGAAGATTTAGATGCCCTATTAGAGTGGAGGTAACTGCATTTTCAGTCAAATTGCCAGTGTGATAAACTACTATAATCATGTAGACACTGCCACCCAAATCAATGTTCATGTCAGAGTATGAAGAGTACTTCCTTATGTTTAGGACTTGAGTCTCCATGGAGTTCTGTCTTTTGCTTTTACAAACATGGATAGTCTTTTTCATTTATGTGCTTCCAAACATTTGTGATGTTTAATGAACTAGTGAGAGCTTTTTAGATGAATGTTCATTTACATAGTACACACATTATCTCTAAATAACTCTATTATAGACACATTTATATTCATATACATTGTGAATAATTCATATGCACCTATGATCAAGTACTCAGAAAGATAAAAGTATGAATACCTATGTGTGTCAAATAAAATACCACTGAACATGTATTGCTAAATCTTATCCTAAAGTTCTAACTCTTGCACTCTTTTATCAGTTGTCATTTCTTGAGGTATAACTGAAACTGCTCCCATGTACCTCTCTGATATTTTGTGGCAGACATTATGCTCTTATTGCTTTTATGATTGGTGCAGAACCAAAAGCAAATAGTCACAGAAATTCAGCCTGAGATGAAATTTGGAGGTTACAATACTTTCTTACTACTGTGGTTTCTTATCTTCAAGTTTGTTAATTTGAATAATAATGAATGGTTTTAGATAATTTTTTGAAAATGAAAACATCTAATTTAGGAAACTTTTTTATGTTGAAGAGTTGCATCGAACACAATTAGTATATTAATCAATACTCAGGAACATTATTCAAAAGGAATTCAAATTCAAACCACAATGACATACCAACAGAATAATTCACTACTGCCAGAATAATTAAAATTAAATGTATGGAAAGTACTGAGTGTTGGCAAAGACATAGAATAAATGAAATTCTTATGCATTTTTGCTTGGAAGGTAAATTGGTAAAATCATTTAGTAAAACTGTTTGACAGCAACTAGAAAAACTAGAAAACAAATATGCTATTAGCTAGCAATTCTCCTTTTGGCTATATAAGCATCAGAAATGCGTACATATATGCATCAAAATAAATGGACAAAAATGTTCTCAGCAGCTTTATATATATATTGGCCAAAGACTGGGAACAGCACAAATATCTGCCCATAAGTGAAGGCATAAATACATGTTTTACAGTCAAACAAAAGGATATATATATAACTCATCAATAAAAAAAATGAACTACCAATATGTGCAAATACATGGATGAATATCATAGCCACAATTTTGAGGAAAAGAAAGCCAAACACAAAACAGAACAAAACTAAATGGTTCAATTGATATGAAGTTAAAAACTATTCTATAAATATAGAATTTGAAATTGTAGTAACCTTTTGGGAGTATTAACTGGGGGTGGGCACTCGGGATTTTTCTAAGCTGCTATATTTCCATCTAGGTGCTGATTTCATGGGCGTATCGATGCATAAAATTTCACTGAGCTCTACACTTAAGATGTGTTTACTTACTAAAATATTTTTTAATAGAAATAAGAGGACTGTGTATTAAAACAGTGGAAATACCTGTTGAAGTGGCATGTCCAAGCTGGCTGACTTCAAAGGGCCCAGCTTTCGTCCCAGAGAGTGAAAGCTATCATAAATTACTGGGTCAAACTTCTGGATGCTCTAGACAGCAGGTATAGTTTGGATGCTGTGCTCAGGAGCAAGTGATGTTGAAATATAGATTCCAAATTGTCTCTCTTATTATGAAAGGCCTCATGGAAGTGGCAGCATCTCATGACCCACATTTTAAACTTAACTCTTATTCATATAACTCATCATTTTCTGTTCTTAAATATGCAAGTTAAAACTTAAAAAGGATTCGCAGTCAGCATATATCTCCTATAGACACCACAACTTGCACAACTCTTAGAAAGCAATTGTTTAATTAATTACTACATATATCCATTATTTGAGGATTGCAGCGTAAGTCTAAGAGAAGAATTTTGCCTAATAAGGTGTTAGTCATTTTTATTGATATTTAGAAAAATAAACATCTTATAAATATCTTATTTCATAATTTTTTCATATAAATGTCTTATTTTCACATACTTTATCATTTTTCAAAGAAAGGTAATCACATGAAAACCCAGAAGAAAGGGACAGCATCCATTTCCATTCCATTTCCAAATCATACTCTGCATGGGATAATTTTCCACCTGGGCTGGATAATCCTAAACCGCACGTAAAGCAGGAAGATACCAAGGAGATTCAAGCCACAAACACATCTGATGAAGTATCGCATTTTGCTTTTGTTAAAATTTTGCATGATCCTCTGTTACTTTGATTGTCCCAGATAGACAGTCACACAGGGAATTAATTTCCAAGGAGGAAACTGAAGTCACAGGTTTTGTCTGTCTTGGAAAGCTTGGAGTGCTTTCTCAGCACTGCCTTTCTGATTTTTGAAATAAAGCAAACCCTCATTCTCTCAGAACAATTTATACACCAAAGGACATTGTTGACTTATCATTTTTCTTTGCAGGAGTTTCTGTCCCTCATGAAGTAATCTTGACATGTGTCACCTCTCCCAATTAAACGATCCTGCTGCAAGCCAGGTATCACTTTGAACAGTGTAATGGCTGAAAAGATGTTAAATATGAAGGAAGATTTTTCAAGCCCATGGAAGCAGTAGAGGCAGGAAATGAATTGGATTGCTTTAAGATGAATCTTTTATTGATCAACAGACTTACACAGAGTTATTCATTAGCAACTAGGCTATGTCAATAATAAGATACTTTTCAGTCATTTATTTCAGCATAAAAAGGCACCACAAAAATGAAGTGATTGAATACGGAAGATGCAAATATTGAAATAGAACTAAGGCATTTTTCTTACACAATTATGCACACCACATTTGATTTAATCAAAGAATTTAGCTGTTTTACATTGGGTAGTAAGTTTATGATCAGGAAAGATGAAGTTATTTTTATTTAAAGAACACTAAGTTATCATACTGCTTCAAAGCTTATAGTATTGATTTAAACAGCAATTGCTTGGAGCTATTGGTAGGGAGAGGGTGGAAGATACTGACCGGGATTTCTGAACCCCTGTGTAGGTCAGGGGCATTGCCAGGCCTAAAGAGAGGCCTGACATCAAATTCTGGGGAATCTCTGAGAACTATATTTGAGAGGGTCGGTCCCACTAAACAGAATGCCCTTCACCTTGACCACATAAGGCTTATATTCAGGTGCTTATTCTTTAGAATTGATGTTGGATGTTCACAGGATAGAGTTGGCTTCCTTTAGGGTGGAGTAGAGGGGTTAACAGCCCCTGCCCTTTTTGATTTTTGAAATAAATAGATGACAAAGAGGCTGGAAGAGAGTGAAATCACTCAAGCTACTTTTTCTCTGACTTAATTAAAGGAATATGATGATAGACTTCCACTTCAGAGATGATGGATTAAACATACTTTTCCCTACTCCTCCTACTAAATACAGTTAACATTCCTGATGTGTGTGTGCATATGCATAATTTTGCAAGGTGGAAAGAAGAAGGCAGACTGGAGGCTAGGAATTTCAGGACTCAAGGTACAAAAAAGTGGTGAGTCTCCTGTATTTTTCTTTAAAGATCACCACATCTATCCAAGACTTGGAGCTGTAGGAACTGACAACCTGGAAACACCAATGGGCACAGAAAAAAAAATAGCCCTAAGAAAAGTCTCTCTCGTTAGTAAAAGATCCAGGAAAAGTTTAGCTTGGCAGACAGTGAATTTTTAGACAATAACCATTGTAATCCATCCAAACACCATCAGAAAACTGTGATCCCATCCTCACCCTTATCACCGAAAGCCAAGTGGTGAACCTAGACATTCACGCTTGCCAGATTGTAAAGAGGTTTCATTGTTAGACAAGACCCAGTAGAAAGTTACAGAGGTGGGACATTCATGTTCATCCCCATGGGTCATAGCATTTCTCCCCCCAACCATGTCAAAGGGAAATCACCTGGCGGGTCTGGACATATACCCACACCTGGCAGCAGCAAGATTCCCATCCTTCTCCTACCTATGTTGGTATCAAATGAGGGTTAGTAGAGAATCAGGACTTTCACCACTGCCCAGTGGCGATGAGGATGACCATGTCCCCCAGGTCACTGGATAACACAGGAGTAGTAACCAGCACTTTTACCCCTCCTAGACAGAGGGTTGTCAATGGACATCAAGTGTGGAGTCAGAACTCTCACTCCCACAAAGTAGTTATAAGAAATTCCTCCTTCCTTGAGTGTCACCAGAGGCCTAGTAGGGAACATGGAAGTTCTACCTTCACTTGTCATTATCAAGGTGGTGACCTACCCCTTCCCCTGCCAGAGCAGTGTCATATAAAACCAGCTAAAACAGGAGGTTTTAATAAAATTTCTGGGTCTCATCTCATAACATAATACTAAAAATATTCAGGCATTGATTGAAAATAATTTTCTGTACCAAGTAAACCAAATTTCTCCTTTTGAATGAAAACAGATAATCAATAAAAACAAACACTGAAATGGCAAGAGATTTTCAGACTTATCTAGCAAATGTTAAAAGCACCCATCATAGAAAAGATTCCACAGTCATTACAAACACTTTAAACAAATAAAAAATTTGATTCTCAACGAAGAAATAGAAAGTCATAGCAAAGAAATGGATAATATATAAGAACCCAATGGAAATTTTAAAAGTAAAAAATACAGAACAACCGAAATAAAACTCAATGGATTGGCCTAACAGCACAATACAGAGGGCAGCAGATAGAGTCAGTGAATTGGAAGATAGAATAAAAATGTGATCTAATTTGTATAACAGAGAAAAATAGAATTAAAAACAATATGTGAACAGCGTTTCAGGGGCCTGTGGGACTATAATAAAAAACCTAAAAAAGATAAGACTGAAAGAGTAATTGAAGAAATAATGGTTGAAAATATCAAATATTTGTCAAGTCATATACCTATAGATACATAGGTACAGGGGAGAAATTGGCATAGTTACAATTATAGTTGGAGACTTCAACACCAGTCCCAACAATTGATAGAACCAAGCAGAAATACAGTGATGATATAAAAGAACTCTACAATACATCAACCAAGAAGATTGAATTAATGTTCACAGAACAGTCCATCCAACAACAGCAAAATACACATGCTTTTCCAGTACCACCACAATAAACACCAAGATTAACCATATTCACAAAATTTGTGGAATACAGCTGAAGCAGTGTGGCTAGAACGAATACAGCATTAAATGCATGCATTAGCAAGGAGAAAAAGTCTCACATCAATATGCTATGCTCCCACCTCAAGAACTTAGAGCAGGAAGAGCAAAATAATACCAAAGCAAGTTAAAGGATGGGGATAATACAGATCAGAGTAGAAATTAATGACATTTAAAACAGAAAAACAACGGATAAATCAATGAAACACAGAGGTGACTCTTTGAAAAGAACAATACAATTGATAAACCTCTGGCAATACAGACAAAATGAAGAGGAGAAAAGATGTAAATTACTAATGTCAAGAAAGAGAAAGGTTTTATCACTACAGACCCTGCAGACATCAGATGGATACTAAGGGAACACTCTCTACACACATCAATTTGGCAAGGTTACATGAAATGGATCAATTCCTCACAAATCACAAACTGCCAAAACTCAACAAAGATGAAATAGAAAATTAGAATAGCCCTGTATCTTTTAATGAAATTGAATTTATCACTTAAAAATTCCCCGCAAAAAAGAAATGTCAGCCTACCCATGCCAAAGGAAAAAAAAAAGAAAAAAGAAATGTCCAGGTCTGGATGGTTTTACTGGAGAATTCTAGCAAATATTTAAAGAAGTATTTAACAGCAATTCTACAGCAACCCTCTGAGAAAACAAGAAGAGAGGACAGTTCTCAAAAAGAGACAAAGACAGTATGGTAAAAAAAAAAGTAGCAAACTAACGCCCATCATGAATATAGATACAAAAATCTATAACAAAAAATTAGTAAATCTATTTCAGCAATAAATACAAAGAATTACACACCATGATGAAGTGGGATTAATAACAAAGGTATTAGACTGATTCAATATTCAAAATCAATCAATGTAATCCACCAAATTAAGAGGCCAACTATGAAAAATCACATGACTAAAGAAGAAAACGCATTTGACAAAATTTCACACTCATTCGTGTTAAAAATCCCTTAGAAATCTGAAAATGGAGGGGAACCTTAGGTTAACAAAGTACATTTAGAAAGGTACTACAGCTAACTATACATGCTTATATAATTATAAATACTAGATTTAATCATAAAAAATTGAACGCTTTACCCCTGAGATCAGACAAAATGCAAAAATGCCTGCTCTTACCACTGTTTCACCATGGTTCTGGAAGTTCTGGCCAATTCAGTAAGGCAAGTAAAGGATAGAAAAAGTCATCCTTATAGGAAAGGGAGAAATAAAACCATTCTATGCAGATGACATGATTTTCTATTTAGAAAATCTCAAGGAAATAAGAACAAAAAAAGTCCTAAAATTAGTGAGTTCAGGATACAAGATAAACATGCAGAAATCAATTTTATTTCTATATACTTGCACTGAACATGTGGGCACTTAAATTAAAAATAAATTACTAATCATGATTGTTCAACAAATGGTGTGCTTAGGTGTAAATGTAACAAAACTAACACACGACTTGGATTTTGAAAACTATAAATGAAAGAAGATATAAATAAATAGAGATATAACATGTTCGTGGCCTAGAAGTCTCAACATGCCAATTCTTCCCAAATTAATACAAAGATATAAGGCAAATCCTATAAAAATCCCAGACAATTCTTTTGCACATAGAGACAACCTTCTTCTATAATTCGTATGGAAAGGCCAAAGAAGTACACTAGCTAAAACAAGTGGGAAAACATAGAATAAAGTACAAAGGGTCAGTCTATGAAATTTCAAGTTTTATTATATAATTACAATAATCAAGATGTGTGGTATTGGTAAGACAGTCACCTAGATCACTGGAACAGAATCAAGAACCCCCAACAGACACACAGAAATATTCTCAACTGATTTTTACAAAGACACAAAGTATATTCAATGGCAAAAAGATAGCTTCTTCAACAAATAATGCTGGAGCAATTGGGTGTCCAGACGGAAAAGGAAATTTTAAAAGACTCTTAAACTGATTCTCATACCATACACAAAAATGAACTCAAAATGGCTCACAGACTTAAATGCACAATTTGAAATTGTAAACCTTTAGAAAAAGAAACACACACACACACAAAAGAAAGTCTTTGGGGATCAGGGTTAGGCAAAAAGTTTCTGGATCTGACACTAAAAGCCAAATCCATAAAATAAAGTACTGATAAATTTAACTTCATCAAAATTAGAAATTTGGCTCTGTGGAATACGCTGTTAAGAGAATAAGTACACAAGCCATAAACTGGGAGAAAATAATTGCAAACTAAACCAAATATCTTTCAGAGTACTACTATCTACAATGTATTAGAAGTTTCAAAATGAAATAGTAAAATCAACAACAATGAAAACAACAACAATAAAGCAAATCGACTAGAAAATGGGAAAAGATATGAAGAGATATTTCATGGAAGAGGATATACAGATGGTAAATAAAGATATGAAAAGATGTTCTATATCATTAACTATTACCAAAATACAAATTAAACCCACAATGTTATGTCATTACACAGCTGTCAGAATGACTTTACTAAAAATATTAACAACACATATGTTTTCAAGGATGTGGAAAATTCTGGACTGCACAACCTTGCCAGAAACAGTTTGGCAGCTTCTTATAAAGTTAAACAAGCAACTACCATGTGTCCCAGTAATTGAACACTTGAGCATTCATCCCAGAGAAATAAAAAGTTATGCTCACACAAAAACCTGTACATGAAAGTTCATAGCAGATTTACTTGGAATAGAAAAACCTGTAGACAACCCAGATGTTCTTCAAGGTGAATAGTTAAACAAATTGTGGTACATCCATACAACAGAATTCTACTCAGCAATTAAAGGAACAAACCATTGATACACGCACAGCCTATATGAATCTTCAGAGAATTATGCTGAGTGAAAAATGCTGATCTCCAAAGGTAACATATTACGTGATTCCATTTGTATGACATTCTCTAAATGACAATGTTATGCACATGGAGAATAGATTAGTGGTTGGGAGGGGTTATGGGAGAGGTTATGGAAGGGGTATGGATGGAAAGGAAATGGCTGAGATTATAAAAGAGCAACATGAAGAATCGTTTTCATGACAGGCCTGACATGTATATTGACTGTATCGATGTCAATATCTTCTTTTATGATATTGTATTACACTTTGTAAGATTATCACTGGGGGAAACGGTGCAAAGACACATGGAATCTTTTATGTTTTTACGACAGTGCATGAATCTGCAATTATTTCAAATAAAAAGTTTAATTTAAAATGGTATGAATATCAGAAATTGTAAGTAGAAAATTATGAATGTAAAATACTGTGATTCCCTTGGCTGAAAATACTATAAATCCCTACTAAAAAGTACTTCCTCAGACATATGAATAGGATACCTCATAGGTTTTTGTTTCTATCAATACCTGGTCCTATACTTCATTTTCCACACCCAATCTTGGTTGGACCTTGATAAAATGTGGAGGTCATCAACCTCCTATATACCTAACCAGTATTCTTGTGCTCCTGCTTTAAGTACTTCCAGGAGAAAAACTGCCTGATGAAAGAAAAATGCATGAAACTTATGCTTCATCAGCAGTGAAAGTGAAAAGAGCAGTCCAGAAAAAAATTTAATTGAATAGTGTTGGCCCTTCCATGGAAAACAACTGAACACAACGAAAAAAGAATATTTTAGTACCTTTGGAGATGTTTTTATGGTGCAGGTGAAGAAAGATATTAAAACCAGTCATTCAAAAGTGTTTGGCTTTGGTTTGTTTGAGGGAATATGAAACCCAGGTGAAAGTAATGTTACAGTGACATATGCTACACGGACGATGGTGTGACCATAAACTTCCTAATTTTAAGCAAAGCCCAGATGAGCCTTTGAGAAGCAGGGAGATGTTTGTTGGACATTGTACAGAGGACATGACTGCTGATGAGTTGTGACAGTTCTTTTGCCAGCGCAGAGAAATGAGAAGTGCTGGATGTCTTCATCCCCAAACCACTTAAGCTTTTGCCTTTGTTACATTTGCAGGTGATCAGGGTTGCCCAGGCTCGTTGAGTCAATATATATTTGTCAATGCTGACCTAAGGACAATAGCAATAGACAATTATAAAGGTGTGGAAGAGTTGATGGTAGTCCAGCGGCTTTGGGATTCAGGATGGATTTGATAATGATAGAGGGGATAGAGCGGGCTTGGGAAACAATTAAGGTGGCAATATGGGCAGAGGAATGAACTTTGGCACTTTCAGCATTAATCCAGCAGCGGTGGCTGCAGCTCAAGCAGCATTGCAGAGCAGCTGGGATGTGATGAGGTTGTTAGCCAGGCAGCAGAAACAGTCAGGTCCATTCGGTGATAACCAAAGCCAAGTCAACACGCAGAGGGAGCCAAATCAGTTCTTTGACTCGAAATAACTCTCATAGCGGCTCTAATTCTGGTGCAGGAAATGGTTGGGGATCAGCCCAAATGCAGGATCAGGCAATTGTTTTAATGAAGGCCTTGGCTCAAGCTTGGATTCTTTGTCTTCTAGGTGAGGAAATGCGGACACTGGGTTGTGGTATGCTGGTGTATACTGGTGGGAATTCAAATTGTTCTCAGTTCATGGTAAGCATATTGTAAAATACATATGTAATAAAATTTTTCAAAATTGGTTTGTTCAGTGTGGAGCATAATCAGCAAGAATTTTGACATTTTTCTTTAGAAAAAGGAAGAGCAAAAAGAATATTATAAGTTTTGTTACACAAAGGATTGAAATGTTGAGTGGTTAAAAGTGAACTGCTGTCTATTTGTTTAACCAACACTACAATGGATATCAAAAGTTTTCTAACACTTTACAAAATTATTACTGGGGGAAATGCTGCAAAGATACATGGAATCTTTTATTTTTTTACCACAGGTCATGAATCTGCAATTATTTCAAATAAAAAGTTTAATTTAAAAAGGTGTGACTATCAGAAATTGTAGGTGGAAAATTATGAATGTAAAATACTTTGATTTTACAGTATTTTACAGATTACAGTATTTACAGATTTTACAGTATATAACTGTAAATATATATATTTACACTTAGTCAAGCTTTGTTGTGGGGAGAAGCAATGATAAACAGTTTAACACTAACCTAACTCTTGGACCAACCTGTCCTGTAATATTTTATTACTGAACTTGTCAAGTAGATTCTTTGCATTTTTAAAATGGAGACCACTGATTAGAATTACATTATTTTTCCTTGTTTTAATTTGAACCATTCCACATGGATTTTTCCTTAGGGAAATCTTTTTAGAGATCATGATGTCACAATGTTTGGTTCCTTAGTTTTAGTTTTTGTTTTTTAACACTTGTCTCTCCTCATATACAAAACTACAGTATGAAGTCTTCATTTAATATCTGCGTTTTCATCTCATTTCGAATGTTTATGGAAGAAGTACTTCACTGGAAGTGATACTTTAAATGTACTGCAATAGGATTACTTCCGTCTACATGCTTTCTCATTAAAAAAATCGTCATCATGTTGCACAGGCTGCATCTTCGACGGTGGGTGTTCCATTTTATCAACTACTTTTTAGTTCATGGTGTCATATCAACACTATGAATGTAAGGCTTTGATAAGGAACCAAAAGGCTGTGTGAACTTTTGAAACCTTGTGTACTACTGATGGTGGTCTCGAGGCATGAAAAGCTAGTATGCATGAGAAAAAAGAGAGGGCACATGAGAGACTTGGGGGCACATAAGGAATATTTTTAAACTTAGTCTATGTGTCTCTCAATCCTGGGACTTTGATGAGAGAGTGTACAGAGAACAATAACAGCATATGATGTATGAATGTTTTTGTATTCAAAGGACAGCCCCATCTGTTGAAAGAACTTAAGTGAGTTTTGTTTTTAGATAACCCCCGTTAATTGAATATTTTAAGTGGAATCATACTTGTATTTCCCACAGCCCTTTGTCAACTGCTCTGAATGCTATATGGTGTGTGTTCTCTTTTGTTGCTGAAATGTAAGTATAGCAATGTGAACTGAAACTGACGGGCTGAGAACGCGAACTGAGCATGTGGTGCGGAAGCAGAGTTCACCAGTGAACTCAGGGTGTCTTAAAAATGGTGGTGGAAATTCTAATGTTTCCTAGATACCCATAAGAATGTTGTTTGCTGCAGTTATGTGTCCTATGCTTGGATGCTTTTTTATTTTTATTTTTTTATTTTTAACTTTTTTATTGTATAGTATAACATATGTACAAAGCAAAGAAATAAAAAAGCAATAGTTTTCAAAGCACTCTTCAAGAAGTAGTTATAGGACAGGTCCGAGTCTGTCATGAGCTACCAAATCCTCTCATATTTTTCTTTTTTGCTGTTCCAGAATATAAGAGGCATGAGGGCTTAAATATTTTTTTATCATCACAATTGACTTTTTTTCCTTCTTTTTTGTGAAAAATAGCAGATATACAAAAAGTTATAAATTTCAAAGCACAAATTAGTTGTAAAACATTTCAGACTTTGACATGGGTTGTAATTTCACAATTTTAGGTTTTTACTTCTAGATACTCAAAATACTGGAGACTAAAAGAGATATCAATTTAGTGATTCATCATTCATATTCATTTGTTAAATCCTATCTTCTCTTATAACTCCACCATCACCTTTGATCTTTCCTCTCTTTATGGGTGTTTGGGCTATGGCTAGTCTAAATTTTTCATATTGCAATGGTCTGTCACTGATATGGGGTAGAGAGATGGAACTATCTGATGTTCTGGAGAGGCTGGGCTAGGTTTCAGGACTTATCTGGACCAGGGACCCATCTAGAGGTTGTAGGTTTCTGGAAAGTTACTCTAGTGCATGGGACGCTTGTGGAATCTTATATATTGCCCTAGGTGTTCTTTACGATTGACTGGAATGGTCCTGGTTGGGGGTTGGCAGGTTATGATACTTATCAAGTTCTAACTGAAGCTTGAGTAAGAGCAACCTCCAGAGTAGCCTCTCGACTCTATTTGAACTCTCTGCCACTGATACTTTATTAATTACACTTCTTCCCCCCATTTTGGTCAGGATCGAATTGTTGATCCCATGGTGCCAGGTCTAGATCCCTGGGAGTCCTCTCCCACATCGCTGGGAGACTTTCACCCCTGGAAGTCAGGGGACTCCCTGATGATAAGGTTTAACAGTTCCATATTCTTTCTCCCATCCCTCAAGAGACTTTGCTAATGCTTTTTGATTATCTGCTTAATATACTCTAGGATGTATCCAGGCATTACCATCTGTACAGAATTAAAGGACCTCTTTCTTATTCTGTGCTCCCTGAATTTCAATTGTTCAAATGAGCTATACAGATATGTTAGATTATGCACTACAGAAAATTTCAGTTCCAGACTAAATAAAACTTTCTTCCAGTAGTCCCAAAGAGTATATATGGTTCTAAAATATAGACACCGTCTCCCTTATCCTCTGTTCTGGCTTACTTTAACCCCAATCTGTTCGGCTTTGTTCTTATCTCTAAATATCAGGTTATATATATAAAACAGCCTCTCAAAACTCAGAAATAATAATCACCACTCCAGACTTAATGTGTCTGCTCTAAAAGCTTACAATCTAGGGCCCTGTTTTCTTAGCAGCATTTTCTAAAGGTGATCAAACCATTTTAGTTCTTTTGTTTCTGGCTAATTTTGTTTCACCAAATGTCCCCCATGTTCATTTACATTGTTGCATGCCTCAGGACTTTGTTCCTTTTTGTAGCAGCCCAACCTTCGATTGTAAGTATACACCATTGTTCATCAATCTACTTCTCCGTCAGCGTATCTTTCAGCCACGTGCATTCATCGGGCGTCATGTAGAGGGACCAAAATCCACAGTCCATCGACATTCTCAATTTTAGATAATTTCACTGTTCCCAAGAGAAAGAAAATCAATGAACACACCCTAGCCAAATAGGAAATCTAAACCTCCTCTTAACTCTTGTCCCTCCCCCCACTATTTACCTCTGCTGTTGCTGTGGTAGTGCTTATGGTTTCCTTTTGAACATAGCTCAGAGAATACAATAGCAGTTTTCCCTCACACTCTGGACTTAAACACTTTGTACAAGAATCATATTTTGAAGTAGTTCTTGCGAGAACTAATTATATTTCTAGTGGTAATCAGTGGGGCACGTAGGTCTATACAACCCCTTTCAATTTTGTTCATCTTCAATATGGTAATATTACTTATAGACCCACTAGAGAACAACCTTTACTCCTATCTATTCCCTTACATTGGAGTTCAACCTCATTAGTTAATGGTTCACCCATCTCTAGCTTCTATGGATCTCTAAGTCCCCTATATTCTGTATTATAAGCCTCTGATTATACCTTTATGCTGATCATAAAAGTGGAATCATACAGTATATATCCTTTTGTGTCTAGCTAATTTCACTCAGGATTATGTCCTCAAGTCTCGTCCATTTTGTCATATGCTTCAAGATGTCATTTTGTCTTACTGCTGCATAATATTCCATTATATGTATATACCACATTTTGTTGATCCACTCGTCTGTTAATAGGCACTTGGTTTGTTGTCATCTTTTGGTAACTGCGAATAATGCTGCTATGAATATCAGTGCGCAAATGTCTGTTTGTGTCATTGCTTTCAGCTTTTCTGGGTGTAAACCAAGTAGTGCTATGGTTGGCCCGTAAAGCAACTGGATATTTAGTTTCCTAAGTAACTGCCAAAGAGTCTTTCATAGTGGCTTCACCATTACACATTCCCACCAGCAGTGCATAAGTGTCCCAGTTTCTCCACATCCTCTCCAACATTTGCAGTTTCCTGTTTGTTTAATAGCAGTCATTCTTATAAGTGTGAGGTAGTATGTTATTATAGCATTGATCTTAATTTCCCTTATAGCCAATGAAAACAAGCATTTCTTCATGTACTTTTAAGCCATCTCTTCATGTACTTTTAAGCCATCTGTATTTGTGCTTCAGGAAAATGCCTATGCATATCTTTAGCCCATTTTATAGTTGGGTCGTTTGTTCTTTTGTTGTTGAGTTGTATGATTTCTTTGTATATACAGGAAATCAAACCTTTGTCTGATATGTGATTTCCAAACATTTTTTCCCATTGAGTTGCTGCCTCTTCATCTTTTTGACAAAGACTTTTGAAGTGCAGAAGCATTTGATTTTCAGAAGTTCCTGTTTACATATTTTTTGTTTTGTTGCTTGTGCTTTGGGTGTAAAGTTTAGGAAGCTACCTCCTATTACTAGGTCTCAAAGATGTTTCCCTACATTTTCTTCTAGAAGCTTTATGGTGCCAGTTCTTATATTTATGTTTGATCCACTTTGAGTTAATTTTTGTGTAGGGTGAAAGATAGGGGTGCTCTTTCATTCTCTTTGCTATTGATATCCAGCTTTTCCCTGCCCAATTATTGAAAAGACTATTTTGTCCCAGTTCAGAGAATTTGCGGCCTTGTCACAAATCAGTTGACCATAGATTTGGTGGTCTATTTCTGCACTCTTGATTCGATTCCATTGGTCAATTCTTCTATCTTTTTGCCAGTACTATGTCATTCTGACCACTGTAACTTTATAATAAGTTATAAAGTGAGGAAATGTTAATCTTCCCACTTCATTCTTCATTTTTAGGATGTTTTTAGCTATGTGGGGTGTCTTTCCCTTTCAGATGAATTGGGTAATTAGCTTTTCCAAATCTTCAAAGTAGGTTGTCAGAATTTTGATTGGTACTGTGTTGAATCTGTAGATCAATTTGGAGAGAATTGACCTCTTACTGATATTTACCTTCTTATCCATGAGCGGGAAATGTCTTTCCACCTATTTAGATCTCCTTTGATTTCTTTTAGCAATATTATGTAGTTTTCTGTGTACCAGTCCTTTATGCCCCTTGTTAAGTTCATTCATAAGTACTTGATTCTTGTAGTTGCTATTTTGAATGGAATTTTTTCCTTAACTGACTCCTCAGCTAGTCATTGCTTGTGTATAGAAATGTTACTGTTTTGCACACATAAATTTTACATACCACCACATTGCTGAATTTGTTTATTGGCTCAAGTAACTTTGCTGTAGATTTCTCAGGATCTTCCAAATATAGTGTCATATCATCTGCAAATAATGAAAATTTTACTTCTTCCTTTCCAATTTGGATGCCTTTTATCAGTTTTTCATATATGGCGTTTATCATATTGAGGTAGTTACCTTTGATTCCTATCTCTTCAAGTATTTTTATCAGAAAAAGATGCTGAATTTTGTCAACTGCTTTTTCAGCATCAATCGAGATGATCATGTGATTTTTCCCTTTTGATTTGTTAATGCGCTGTATTACATCAATTGATTTTCTTGTGTTGAACCATCCTTGCATTCTGGTATTAACCCCACTTGGTAATGGTGTATAATTCTTTTAATGTGTTGTTGGATTCTATTTGTTAATATTTTATTGAGAATTTTTGTATCTATTTTCATTAGGGAGATTGGCCTATAGTTTTCCTTTCTTATAGCATCTTTACCCAGATTTAGTATTAAAATGATATTAGCTTCATAAAATGAGTTAGGTAGAGTGCCTTTTTCCTCAATTTTTTGGAAAAGTTTGAGCAGGATAGGTGTTAGTTCTTTTTGTAATGTTTCATAAAATTCCCCTGTGAAACCATCTGGTCCTAAGATTTTTGATGACTGAATCTCTTTACTTGTGATTGGTTTGTTGAGATCTTCTATTTCTTCTTGTGTCGATGTAGCTCGTTTGCATGTCTCCAGGAATTTGTCCATTTCATGTAAGCTGTCTAGTTTGCTGGTGTATAGTTGTTCATTGTATCCTCTTCTGATTTCTTTTATTTCTTCAGGGTCTGTGGTAACACAACCCTTCGCATTTCTGATTTTGTTCATTTGCATCCTCTCTCTTTTTTTCTTTGTAAGTCTTGCTAGTGACTCATCAATTTTATTGATTTTCTCAAAGAACCATTTTTGTTGATTCTTTCTATTGTTCTTTTGTTCTCCTGTTCATTTATCTCTGCTTTAATCTTTATTATTTCTCTTCTACTTGCTTTGGGGTTAGTTTGCTGTTTTTTCTCAAGTTCTTCCAGACATGCTATTAAGCCCTTGAGTTTTGCTCTTTCTTATTTTTTAATATAGGCATCTAGGGCAATAAATTTCCCTCTCAGGACATCTTTTGCTACATCTTATAGTTCTGATAATTGTATTCTCATTTTCATTCATCTTCAGATAGCTACTGTTTTCTCTAGCAATTTTTTCTTTGACTCACTGGTTGTTTAAGAGTGTTTGTGTTATTTAATCTCCATTTATTTGCTAGTGTTCTCATTCTTTGGGGGTTATTGAAATCCAGCTTCATCCCATTGTGGTCAGAGAAACTGCTTTGAATAATTTCAATGTTTTTAAATTTATAAAGACCTGTTTTGTGCTCTAGCATATATCTATCATGGAGAATGTTCCATGAGCATTAGAGAAGAATGCATATCCTTGTGCTTCGGGATGCAATGACCTATATATGTCTCTTAGGTCTAATTCATTTATCAAGTTGTTTAACTTCTCTATATCCATGTTAATCTTCTGCCTGGTTGTTCTATCTATAGAAGAGAATGGTGTATTGGAGTCTCCTACTATTATTGTTGAAACATCTATTGCTCCCTTCAATTTTGCCAATGTTTATCTCATGTACTTGGGAACTCCTTGATTGGGAGCATAAACATTAATGATTGTTTTATCTTCTTGGTGAATTGACCTTTTAATTAGTATATACTGTCCCTCTTTGTTGTTTATGATGTATTTACATTTAAAGTTTATTTTCTCTGATATTAGTATAGCTATTTCTGCTTTCTTTTGGTTACAACTTGCATGGAAAAACTTTTTCCATCCTTTTGCTTTCAATCTATTTGTATCCTTGTGTTAAAGATAAGTATCTTGTAAACAGCATATAAGTGGATTTTGTTTCTAATTCATTCTGCCAATCTGTATCTTTAATTGGTAAGTTTAGTCTAATAACATTCAAAGTTATAACAGAAAAGGCATTTCTTGATCCTGCCATCTTATCATTTTTATTTTGTCAAATCTATATATTCTTTTCCCTCTTTCTCTTTCTATTCTTTAAATTACCCTTAGTGGTACTCTTCAATTCTGTGCCTTCCTCCAGACCTCCCTCTCCTGTCTTTTTTAACTGGTAGAACTCCTTTTAGTATTTTTTGTAGGGTTGGTCTCTTGTTGGCAAATTCTTTCAAGATTTGTTTGTTTGTGAAAATTTTAATCTGTGTCTCAATTTTGAAGGACAGTTTGGCCGGGTACAGAATTCTTGGCTGTAAGTCTTTCTCTTTCAGGATCTTGAATATATCATACCACTGCCTTCTCACCTCCAGGGTGTTAGTTAATTAGTCTGAACTAATGCTTATTTGTTTTCCCTTGTATGTGGTAGATTGTTTTTCTCTTGACACTTCAGGATTTTCTGCTTCCCTTCAGTTTTTGACAGACTGATTAATATGTGCCTTGGGAAAGGCCTATTTGGATTTATTCTGTTTGGAATACTTTGGACTTCGTTGACTTGTATATTTATGCCCTTTATGAGGGTTGGGAAGTTTTCCCCCATTATATCCTCAGCTACTTTTCCTAGCCTTTTACTCCTCTCTTCTCCTTCTGGAACACCAATGATTCTTATGTGTGTGTGCTTTGTTTTGTCTATCATTTCTCAGAGATCCAACTCAATTTTTTTCATCTTTTTTGCCATTTACTGTTTGAGTCTTAGAAGTCAGTTATCCTGTCCTCTATATCACTTATTCTTTCTTCTGTCTCTTCAAATCTGGTGTTGCATGCTTCTAGTATGTTTTCTTATTGAGTTTTACTCTCTGTGAGATCTACTAATTTTATATTTATACTTTCAAATTCTTCTTTATGCTCTTCAACTGTCTTCTTGATCTCCTTTATATCATGTGCTATCCCATTTACTTTATTAAGTACAGTTGTGTGAACATCTTTGATTAGTTGTTCCAATGTCCCTGTCTCCTCTGGTGTTTTAATTTGGTCATTAGGCATGGCTATATCTGTCTGCATTGTGATATGCTTAGCAATCTTATAGTGTCTTAATGGCAGGTAAATATTTTGATTGATTTGATTAGGAATTGATTTTTTTGAGTAGTCTAAGACATTGTGTTTTCAGGATGGTTGTACAGCAGGGAGAAAGGTACAGGGTGGGGCACTCAGTGCGGTGATTTGTTTCAGGGCAGGTGTCATAGTCAGGTTCATGTGTCAACTTGGCCAAGTGGTGGTACCTTTTTGTCTGGTTGGGCAAGTGCTGGCCTGTCTGTTGTGATGAGGACATTTCATAGAATTAAATCATCATCACATCAGCTTCATCAACAGCTGATTCCATTTGTAATCAGCCAAGGGGAGTGTCTTTTGCAATGAGTGATGCTTAATCTAAGCACTGGTAGCCTTTTAAGGAGGATTCAGAAGAGACAGGTTCTCTTCCTGCTTCAGCTGGCAAGCCTCTCCTGTGGAGTTCGTCCAGACCCTCCATCAGAATCATCGGCTTCACTGTCTGCCCTGCGGATTTAGGACTCTGTTCCCATGGTTATGTGAGACACTTTTATAAATTTTATATTTGCAAGTGTTTCCTGTTGATTCTGTTTCTCTATAGAACCCTAATTAATAAAACTTGGTACCCGGAGTGGTTCTTAAGAAACAGAATCTTAAAAAAAGGTTTTTATGAATGGCTTTCTGCTCTGACTAGACGCAAAGCACTAAGGACTCTGATTCCCATAATCAGAATGACACTCCCAATCCATGGAGTGAGTTGGCAAAAGAGATAGTCAAAATATCACCATTGAATTCTTCTAATGCTTCGCTTGTACGAAGCCAGACTCTGGGGCATAATGTTTTTTACACCTTTACGGAGTTTTGAGGAAAAAAGAGGTATAGAGATGTTGACTGGTTGTTGTTAGATACGCTGGCTACATTAAGGAGTGGAAGGGGTGGGATTAAGGCTTCAAATGAGAAGCTTAAGCGCCGTCTGATAGATGTAGAAGTTTCTATGAGTATCCTGAAGGAAAATCTTATTTCCTGTAGCCGTAGACTTGAGATCTCTGAAAATCAGACACAGAATCTTACTGTTAGAGTAGCAACTTTATAATGTAAACTGAAATTTCAATGTTGCCTGATGCCTGCCATTAAAGTGAGGGCATTGATTGGAAAGGAGTGGGTCCCTGATAAATGGAATTGTGACATATGGAGTGATAATGATGTCGGGAGTGAGGTTGAAACCGTAGGTCATGCTGAGTCCTCTCTAGATAACCTTGTAATAGTCTGCCCTGATGACATAGCTGCCTCAACTCCAGCCTGCTTTGAGGAGTTGGCCATCCAACCTCCTCCTGAAGGGAATAGCCTTGCAGTGATTAATCCTGTTTTGCCAGATGAAACTGCAAATGAATGCCCTGAAGCAAATGTCTTGGAAGATATTTCTAATTCTTTACATGAACCACCCCCACCACCCCTCATTTCTTCCAGATATATAACTAGACTAAAGTCCCAACAGGCCCCTAAAAGTGAGGTACAAAGTATCACACATGAGGAGGTACATCATACTCCAAAAGAACCATGTGAGATTTCATATTTATATAGGAGAAATCAGGGGAATATGTGTGGCAATGGATTTTAATAGATAATGGGGGGGGGGGGTGGAGAATATAAGGCTGGACCAGGCTGAATTTATTGATATGGGCCCACTAAGCAGAGATTCTGCATTCAATGTTACAGCTTGAGGGGTTAGAAAAGGAATTAACCGTTTGTTTGGATGGTTGCTTGCAACATGGATCCGAAGGTGGCCAACATTACTTGATGTTGAAATGCCAGAACTGCCCTGGTATAATGCAGATGAGGAGATCCAGAGGCTTAGAGAGTGGAATGTTAGAGTGGATTTATCATGCAAAGCCTGGTCTTACACCCCAGGATTGTCTGAAGGATGCACCTTTTACCAGAACAGTGAGAAATAAATTTGTGAGACTAGTGCCATCATCTCTGAAGAGCTCTGAAGTGGCATTTCTCTGTAGGTCAGATATTACTGTCGGAACTGCTGTCACTGAGCTAGAATCCTTAGCTCACGGGGATGACTGGATCCTGAGTTGGCAGAAGCCAGGTGGCAGTACTTAATCACCAAAGACAGGGCAGACATGACTATTATAATAGAGAGCAAACTCAAAGCAGGAGTCAAAATTATATGATTCACAGAGATTTGTGGCATTGACAAGTAAATCATGAGGTACCTAGAAATACAATAGAAGGACAGTCTACTAACTTCTTGTTCAAGCTGTGTAAACAAAAGGGTTCTAGGGCAACTAAACAGAAGTCTAACCTGAATTATAAAAACACAGACTCATGGCCCCTTAATCAATTTCCAGACTTGAGACAGTTTACAGACCCAGAGCCCCTTGAATGAAGGGGAGGCCAGGTCCCTTTGTGGGAGAACCCTATCACACTGCCCCAAGTTTATACTGTTAATCTTCCTCAAAGCCTTCCCCAAGGAGACTAATGACCTTTTATCAAGGTAACAGTGCATTAGGGAAAAGGAAATGATCAGATATTTCATAGATTATTAGACACTGGTTCAGAAGTGACGTTAATTCCAGGGGACCCAAAACGTCACTCTCGTCCACCAGTCAGAGCGAGAGCTTATGGAGGCCAGGTGATCAATGGAGTTTTAGCTCAGGTCTGTCTCACAGTGGGTCCAGTGGGCCCCCAATCCCATTCTTAGTGATTTCCCCAGTTCCAGAATGTATAATTGGAATGGCATACTCAGAAACTGGCAGAATCCCCACATTGGCTCTCTAACTCATGCAGTGAGGGTTATTATGGTGGGAAACACCAAGTGGAAGCCACCAGAACTGCCTCCACCTAGCAAAATAGTAAATCAGAAGCAATACCAGATTCCTGGCGATAATGCAGAGATTACTGCCACTCTTAAGGATCTGAAGGATGCAAGGGTGGTGATTCCCACCACATCCCCATTCAACTCTCCTATTTGGCCTGTGCAGAAAACAGATGGGTCTTGGAGGATGACAGTGAATTATTGTAAGCTCAACCAAGTGGTAACTCCAATTGTAGCTGCTGTTCCAGATGTGGTATCATTGCTTGAGCAAATCAATACATCCCCTGGTACCCGCTATGCAGCTATTGATCTGGAAAATGCTTTTTTTCTCAATAGCTATTTGTAAGGACCACCAGAAACAGTTTGCCTTCACCCGGCAAAGTCAACAATGTACATTCACTTTCCTACCTCAGGGGCATATCAGCTCTCCACTCCTATGTCATAATCTTGTCCGCAGGGACCTTGATCATTTCTCCCTCCCACAAGACATCACGCTAGTCCATTATACTGATGATATCACGTTGATTGGTCCTAGTGAGCAAGAAGTAGAAACTACTCCAGACTTACTGGTAAGGCATTAGTGTGTGAAAGGATGGGAGATAAACCCAACAAAAATACAATGGCCTTCCACCTCAGTGAAATTTCTAGGTGTCCAGTGGTGTGGGGCATGTCGAGATATCCCTTCTAAGGTAAGGGATAAGTTGCTGCATCTGGCTCCTTCTATGACCAAAAAAGAGTCACAAAGCCTAGTTGGTCTCTTTGGATTTTGCTGACAACATATTCCTCATTTGAGTGTGCTACTCCGGCCCATTTATTGAGTGACCAGAATACCTGCTAATTTTGAGTGGGGACCTGAACAACAGGAGGCTCTGTGACAGGTCCAGGTGGCTGTACAAGCTTCTCTGCCACTTGGGCCGTATAATCCAGCAGATCCAATGGTGCTGAAAGTGTCAGTGGCAAATAGAGATGCTGTCTGGAGCCTTTGGCAGGCCCTATAGGAGAATCACAACACAGACCCTTAGGATTTTGGAGCAAAGCCTAACCATCTGCTGCAGATAACTACTCTCCTTTTGAGAAACAACTTTTGGCCTGCTACTGGGCCTTAGTATAGACTGAATGCTTAACCACGGGCCACCAAGTTACCATGAGACCTGAGCTGCCTATCATGAGCTGGGTGTTGTCTGACCCACCAAGCTATAAAGTTGGGTGTGCACAGCAGCACTCTATTGTAAAATGGAAATGGTATATATGAGATAGGGCCAGAGCAGGTCCTGAAGGCACAATGAGGAAGTTACATGAGGAAGTGGCCCAAATACCCATGGTCTCCACTCCTGCCACATTACCTTCTCTTTCCCAGACCAGAATTATGGCCCCTTGGGGAGTTCCTTACAGAAAATTGACTGAGGAAGAGAAATCTCAGTCTTAGTTTACAGATGGTTCATCCTTGAAGGACAGTGGTGAGGAAAAATCCTCCCAGTGGGCAGAATTTCAAGCAGTGCACCTGGTTGTTCATTTTGCTTGGATGGAAGACTGGCAAGAGGTGTGTTTGTATACTGCCTCATAGGCTATTGCTAATGGTTTGGCTGGATGGTCAGGGAGTTGGAAAGACCACAATTGGAAAATTGGTGACAAACAGTTCTGGGGAACATGTATGTGGATAGACCTTTCTGAGTGGTCTAAAAACATGAACATATTTGTGTCCCTTGTGACTGCGCAACAGGGGGGTGACTACAGCAGAGGAAGGTTTTAATAATCAAGTGGATATGATGACCCATTCTGTGGATACCAGTCAGAGTCTTTCCTAGCAACTCCTGCCATTGCCCAATGGACTCATGAACACAGTGGTCATGGCGTTAGGGATGGAGGTTATGCATGGGCTCAGCAACATGGACTTCCACTCAACAAGGCTGATTGGCTACAGTCACTCCTGAGTGCCCAATCTGCCAGCAGCAGAGACCCACACTCAGCCCACAATATGGCACCTTCCCTGAGGTGACCAACCAGCTACATGGTGGCAGATTGATTTCATTGGACCACTTCCTTCATGGGAGGGGCAGCGATTTGTTCTAATTGGAATAGACAAGTGGATATGGGTTTGCTTTCCCTGCACGCAATGCTTTTGCCAAAACTACCATCCGTGGGCTTACAGAATGCCTTATCCATCATCACGATATTCCACACAGCATTGCTTCTGATCAAGGAACATACTTCATGGCAGTGAAGTGTGGGAATGGGCACATGTTCATGGAATTCTCTGGTCTTACCATGTTCCCCATTATCCAGAAGCAGCTGGATTGATAGAACGGTGGAATGGCCTTTGAAAACTCAATTATGGTGCCAATTAGGTGGCAATACCTTGAAGGGCTGGGGTAATGTTCTCCAGGAAGCTGTATATGGTCTGAATCATTGTCCGCTGTATGGTGCTGTTTCTCCCATAGCCAGGATCCATGGGTCCAGGAACCAAGGGGTGGAAATGGGAGTGGTACCACTCAGTATTACCCTTACTGATCAACTGGGAAAATTTTTGCTTCCTGTCCCTGCGACCCTGAGCTCTTCTTGTCTACAGGTTTTAGTTCCAAAAGGGGGAGTGCTTCCACCAGGAGAAGCAACAACAATTCCAATGAACTGGAATCTAAGACTAGCGCCTGATCACTTTGGGCTACTCATGCCTCTAGATCAACAAGCCAAGAAGGGGATTACATTATTGGCTGAGGTGATTGACGCTGACTATCATGAGAAACAGGACTGCAGCTACACAATGGAGGTAAAGAAGAGTTTTCTTGCAATATGGGTGATCCCCTAGGGTGTCTTTTAGTACTACCATGTTCTGTGATTAAATTCAATGGAAAACTGCAACAACCCAATCCAGGCAGGGCTATCAATGACTCTGAAACTTCAGGAATAAAGGTTTGGGTCACCCCACCAGGCAAAGAACCATGGTCAGATGAAGTGCTTGCTGAGGGTAAAGGAAACATGGAATGGGTAGTGGGAGAAGGTAGTGATAAATATGAACTACGACCACATGATCAGTTACAGAAACGAGGACTACAATGCTGTTTTGTTCATGTTATACTATTTAAGTTGTAAATATCACGTTTAAGAATGTATATTACCCAAGGACTTGCACCCTATTCTGAAGAGATTTAATGTGTTTCCAGTTATATGCAGGACAGTTGAGTATTGTTAGGTGAAAGAAAAAATGTGTTTTTTTTTTTATTTAAAAATTAGGTATGGTTTAAGATGATATGTATAGCTGCCAAGTTGATAAGGGGTGAACTGTCATGCTCAGGCTCATGTGTCAACTTAGCCAACTGGTGGTATTTGTTTGTCTGGTTGGGCAAGTGATGCCCTGTCTGTTGTGATAGACACAGTTCATAGAATTAAAGCATGATCACATCAGGTGCATCCACAGCTGATTCCATTCATAATCAGCCAAGGGGAGTGCATTAGTTAGGGTTCTCTAGAAAAACAGAATCAACAGGAAACACTTGCAATTATAAAATTTATAAAAGTGTCTCTAGTACCCTTGGGACACAGAGTCCAAAATCTGCAGGGCAGGCTGTGAAGCCGATGATTCTGATGGAGGGTCTGGATGAACTCTGCAGGAGAGTCTCACCGGCTGAAGCAGGAAGAGAGCCTGTCTCTTCTGAATCCTCCTTAAAAAGCTTCCAGTGATTAGATTAAGCATCACTCATTGCAGAAGACACACCCCTTGGCGGATTACAAATGGAATCAGTTGTGGATGAAGCTGATGAGATCATGATTTAATTCTATGAAATGTCCTCATCACAACAGACAGGCCAACATTTGGCCAAACAAACAGGTACCACCACTTGGCCAAGTTGACACATGAACCTGACCATGATAGGGAGTGTCTTCTGCTATGAGTGATGCTTAATCTAATCACTGGAAGCCTTCAGTCTGTGAGCCTCTCTTGTGGAGTTCATCTCAGACCCTCCATTGGAATCATCGGCTTCACAGATTTGCCCTCCAGATTTTTGACTCTGTGTTTCCACAGTTATGTGAGACACTTTTATAAATTTTACATTTGCAAATGTTTCCTGTTGATTCTGTTTCTCTAGAGAAGGTTAACTAATACAGCAGGTATAGGTGCAGGTTGGGGATATTAAACTGATGCTTATGAACATGGGTGCCCAGTGGCTGGGGAGGATGTAGCTGTGTGGCTCCACCGTTCTGGGGGTCATAACCCTGGTATGCACTGATCTGAGACTTGAGGTCCTTTGTGCACATGCATAGAGTTGTGGCAGCATGTTGGTATTGTGCCTTCATAGATTGGAGGCAGATGTGTCCCAGCTGTATAGGTCAGCACTTCTCAGACCTGGGAAGTGTGACTGAGGGCTGTAAAGTGTGGTTCCCAGAGCTTAGTGATGTGATTAGGGGCCCATGCACATGTATGGGCCTAGGAGTGCTGTAAACTGAAGCACCGCACTTGAGGGGGGCAGGGTGAGGCTGTATGACACTATAGACAGGGGGACAGTGGTACCCTAGGTATGGAGGTTAGTGCCCTCAGATTTTATGCACTGGCAGCAGCCTGCAGGGAACAGCCAGGGGGAGGTAGTACTCAGGAGACGTACAGGAGAGGTGGGTTGGGTTGCACTTGCAGTGGGGTTTTGGGGCAAGTACATGCACTGGGGCCTGATGAGGTGGGGGTGCCTGGAGCACAGGGAATGGAGTGGGTGATGGTGCTCGGGTGCATGAGGTGTGGGGTGAGTCACCAGTCACGGGGTGGTTGCGCTGGTGAAGGCAGCACACCCAAGGAACTTGGCCTGGCTTACTTCCTAGTTTCCGGCTCCTGTCCATGCTCTCTTGTGGGTTCTATGCCTCTGCGCCAGTCTCCAGCCCTCTGCCTCTCAGTTCCTCAGCTTCTGCAGCCAGGGCTGCTCCATGTGGTGCAGAAGGCTTTCCAGATAAGCTGTACTCCCAAATTGCCACTTCAGTCACCCTCCTGCCCCTACTCTAACTTTTCCATGGAGCAGGGTTAATCTCACGCTACTTTATTTGGCCATCTTCCTGGAAGTCATGTGCTTGGATGCTTTTTATGAGAGTTTTTGTCAATGTTTGAAATTCTTAAATAAAACTGATTTAAATTTTAAAGTGTTCCTATACAGCTACTAAGGATGGAATGGTCCAACTGCCACAGTTAGTGCCTCCCCCTTACTCAATTAACACTCTCTGTTCCAGTACCTGACAAACCTGTCCTATATAACTTTCTCTATAAGGAGTTAATTTCACTCATGTATGAATTAATACCCTGAGAAAATGTATGCTCCTAGAGAGCAGCACTTATCAACAACAAATGGAAATTGAAGGGGAAAATACCACATTAAACTTATCACTGGGAAAAAAGGAGAAAACCTTTGAGGCTTGTTCTATCCTGGTGTCCAGACTTTCCTGGCAAAATTGAACCCCAGCTGGCCATAGCACAGACCTTTATAGAACACATCCTTGTTTTGTTTCATCTTTTTCTATCTCACATTTTCACTCTCCTAGTGGTGTTTACTACAAACCATTTTCAAATGGTTTTCATTCTCAAACTACTTGCCCTCAAATTCCTGCCTAAGAGGTTTCTTCTTTGGAAACATAAATGAGAAGGGACAAAGAATCTAAATTTCAAAACAGTCTGTCTTGAAGGATGGAATGATGGATCTGAACAGGAGAAACCATTTGTTTGCAAGGGTGAGAGGGATAAGCAAGAGCAATGAGAAAGCTTTGAGTCAAGTTGAGTCAGGGTGCAGCACTTCACTATGGCTTGAGCCCTGGAGGAAGATTTGATCTGTACAGAGTAGAACTATCATTGAAAAAAAGGGAAAAATGTCTTGAGCCAGATCACAGAGTTAGATCAGCTGAATGAGACTGCATCTTAGAATCTTAGCAGATGGGAATACAAAGGGAGAAGAGCTCTGCTGGCTGCCTGGAGACAGAATTCCCCACCTGTGTTCAGTGACCTGAAGCCTATTAGGAAAACTACTCAACTGAGGTCCAAGGGAGTGAATTAATCCATCCACATAGTTTTTGTTTGCTTGAATAATTGCTAACCCATTTATGCATGAGGATTCAGCCTTACTCAGAACTTAGATCATTGGCTAATATTTGGCTACAGATTAAGAAAGTGCCTCTTATAGAAGGAAAGAAATGCCTCTTTGTAGATATAATTTAAACATAAGACCTTCAGTTTAAAACTCTGTAAAACACAATATTATAAGGTTTCAAAATAGAGAGTACATCAGGCTTTTACTAGGGAACATGTTAATTTATGAGCAAAAATATAAAGATCCAATAGTTTGATATTCAGTGAGAATCTGTTAACTCTGGCAGAGGACATAAATTACTTAAGTGATCCTAAAGCATAGAGACCAGGGCTCTTCTCAGTGATAGCTGATGAGAAACCAATTCCAATATCCTTAAGCAATTGAATTACAAAGCTTTACATAACTGCTTAACTGCTAAGCATCTCCTGAAGCAGAACAAAAACAACTTGAGTAATTGTTTATAAATGTGTGCATTTAAATCTTTATAACTGAAAACTACATAGCAATTTCCACTTGAAAATGGTTGGATTTTCCTTTATCTATTAAATTAGCAAAACGTAATGGAGAGTACAGTTAAAAATTAACCCAGAGACATCAGTAAAAATGACACGCTACGTTCCTTCTTTGATACAGTGCCTCTGCTCTACAAATTTAGTAATAATGGGTAGGATATAAAAGAAAAAATAAAAAGGATTTTGGCAAGATAAACTTCTCTACAGACCAGAGATAAAATAGAAAGTGGGAGTATTTAGTGGGGCTAAAGGTCCATATTTCAAAGCAGATAGAAGGAGCTGCAAGTTTACATGCTATAGATAAAAAAAAAAAGATTTCTTCATGTGAAATGGGGAAATGGAGTCTGCCTCACTACTTAACTCTTGGAACTAGATTCATAAAAGTAGGGAGAAGAACATACTGACAACTGCTGCCTGGGGCTACAGCTTCTCTGGGGCTACCAGGTAATATAGGCCTGAGGATAGTGACATAGCATCAGGAAAGGACTGCCTGAGGCTCACTAATTAGTTCCAGATAGCTTCCACATTCCTACCAGGGTGGAGGCCTGAGCCTTCATTTTGAGTTCTGCATATCAGCTGAAGGCACCTAGACAATTCATGGAAGCAACCTCATTTTCTATCAGGAAGGAATGAACCCAGAAGCAAAAGAAGGAGAAAATCACATGTGTTAGTTTGTTAAGCGGCCAAAATGCAATATACCAGAAATAGAATGGTTTCTCAAACAGGAATTTAATAAGTTGCAAGTTTACAGTTCTAATGTCATGAAAGTGCCCAAATTAAGGCACCAACAAGAGGTTACCTTCACTCAAGAAAGGTTGATGCTGTCCAGAACACCACTGTCAGCTGGCAAAGCATGTGGCTGGTATCTGCTGGTCCCTTGCTCCTGGATTCCATTGCTTTCAACCTTTGTGTCCTGTGAGGGTTCCTCACTTGGGGTCTGTAGGCCTTCACTTAGCTGCTTCAGGACAAAATGCTGGGTTTCATCTCTTAGCTTGGCATCTGCCAGGTCTGGAAACTTCTTCTCTTCAGGTTCTGGCTATTTCTGTGAGTCATTGCTTAGCACCCAGGCTGTTGCTGTCTCAATCTCCAAATGTCTACATCATCTCTCTGTGTTGGCTCTGGCTCTCTTCAAAATGTTTTCTCTTTTAAATGATTCCACTAAGCTAATAAAGACCGATTTGGAATGGGTAGAGTCATGTCTCCATCTAATCAAAAGGTCATACCCACAATTGGATGCATCACAGCTCCATGAAGATAATCTAATAAAAAATTTCTGCCGTACAATATTGAATTAAGATTAAAAGAAATGGCTGTCTCCCCAAGATTTGAAAGTACATAATACTTTCAAACTGGCACACAATGCAAAGGTGTTTACAAAGAGGTTGTGTAGGATTCAAAACTTTTCTCAGGCTCCTTCAAGCCTTTAGAGTCACTCTTAACCCTTTCTTTCACAAGGGTAAATACCCCACCTCAACAAGTCTCTCCCTGTCTTGTGCTTGCCATAGTTGGCTTAGCAGGGGCAAGACCCCTACGTGGTGATCCCTGATTTGCAGGATCCTGAGATGCAGGATCTAGACATTTTTATCTTTATCCCATTTCTTCTTAGTTTGTGCCACTGCCTCTTTTTCTTTCTTCCTGCTGCTCTTTAAATGTTTTTGTTCTTCAAAGTTGTATCCATGCTCTTTTTCTCTTATTTAATATTGTCTTAGCATAGGATCTTTGTAATCACCTGGAATGCTCATTAAAATGTAGCTTCTTGCATCTAGCTCCAAATGTATGAATTCAGAAGGATGGAGAGTGAGGCATTTTAATATGCATTTTTAGCAGTCAATTGAGAGAATTCCAATGCACAATAGAGTTTGAGAACCACTGCTTTATAAGCTTTTTCTAAGTATTGTCATATATCACTTTGTTATAAAATTATCTCAAAATCAAACCCCTGTTCTAAATTCTAAATGAATATATCTGTCTAATAACTGCCAATTGCTATATAATCAACCTGTACTCACTTAAAGTTAGTGAACCCAAATGTGAACTCATTTTTTCTCCTTTATTCCATGCAGTTTCTGGGTTAAGAATATGAGTCACTTTAAGTTCCTTTGTTTCCATACTTCCCTCCAGTTAGTCTCCAGGTCCTTAATCCAATTCTCTTCATCTGTACTATATAGCATCCCTAGGTCATTATCATCTCCCACCAGTCCTCTTAAATGGGCTTACCTAAGCAATTATCCTGGGGAACTTTTCAAATCCCTATGCCTGGGTTTGACCCAACACCAGTTAAGTTAGATGTCTGAAGGCAGGACATGGGCATTAATATTTATGAAAATATTCCCAGATGTTTCTAAGGCATTAATCTCCCAGGAGGATCCATCCTACTGGGAGATATTGTTTTCAATCCAATCTGTTGAGATCATTTCCCAACTCTAAAATCTTCCTTGCTTCCCTAGAGGCAACAGGTTAAAATTTTAATTCTTAAAGAAATACAATGGACTCTCCTGACTACTTTCCTTTGCTTGTTTTTTCAGACACATTTTTTAATCCCAGACCAGTTTACCTTGCACTCCAGCCACTGCTCACTGATTCTTTTTTATGCCATGTTCTGTCACATATCTATACATTTGCCATGTTCCTCCCACCTGGAAGGCAAGATCTTCTTTAATGTCCTGATTAACTATAGTCTCCTCTTTGAAGCTTTTTCCCACTCCTCAGCCAAGACCCCCACTTCTGTATTCCCCCAGAAATTTCTAGGATGTATCCAGGCATTGCATTGAGCTATAGATAATTAAAGGACCTCTTTGTTATTCTTGCCCCCTGCGTTTCAATTGTTCAAATAAGCTACACAGATAGGTTGAATTAAATTATGTGCTACAGAATATTTAGGTTCCAAACCAAATAAAACTTTCTTCCTTTGGTTTCAAAGAGTATGTGTGATTTTAAAATATAGACATTGTCTTTCTTATCCCTGTGTTCTGAACTACTTTAAACTCCACTTGATCAGCTTCATTCTTATCTCTAAAGACCAGGTTTTATATATAATAGCCTCTCAAAATCCAGAAATAATAATTACCACTTTGGACTTAATGAGTGTGCTACAAAAGTATAAAACCTAGGCTCTTGTTTACCTGTAAGCATTTTCTAAAGGAGACCATACCATTGTTCTTATGTCTGTGGCTTATTTTACCCCACCAAATGTCCCACACATTCGTTCAAATAGTTGCATGCCTCATGACTTTGTTTATTTGTTTATTTTCTGTAGCAGCACAACATCCGTTTGTAAGTATACATCATCATTCACCAATCTACTTCTCAATCAGTGCATTCTTCAGCCACCTTAACCATGGTTATAAAAGTAGAATCACACAGTATCTATCTTTTTGTGTCTGGCTTATTTCACTCAGCATTATATCCTCAAGGCTCATTCATCTTGTCATATGCCTCAGGACATCATTTTGTCTTACTGCTGCATAATATCCCATTATATGTATATACAACATTTTGTTAATCCACATGTCTGTTAATGGGGATTTGGCTTATTTCCATGTTTTGGCAGTTGTGATTAATGGTGCTATGAACATCGGTGTGAAAATGTCTATCTGCGTCACTGCTTTCAGTTCTTCTAGATATACACCAAGTACTGCTATTGTTGGGTCATAGGGCAACTCGATATTTAGTTTCTTAAGGAACCGCTAAACAGTCTTCCATAGTGGCTGCACCATTATACATTCCCACCAGTGGTGCATAAGTGTCCCAGTTTCTCCACATCCTCTCCAACATGTGTAGCTTCCTTTCTGTTTAATAGCAGACATTCTTATAGGTGTGTGGTGGTATCTCATTGTAGTCTTGATCTGCATTTCCCTTATACTCAATGAAAATGAATATCTCTTCATGTGCTTTTGAGGTGTCTGTATTTCCTTTTCAGAAAAATGCCTATTCGTACCTTTGGCCATTTTATCACTGGGTTGTTCATTCTTTTGTTGTTGAGTCATATGAGTTCTTTGTGTATCCAGGAAAAATCAAACGTTTATCTGATATGTAATTACCAAATATTTTCCCCCCATTGAGTTGGCTTTCTCTTCTCCTTTTGGGCAAAGTATTTTGAGGTGCAGAAGCATTTGATTTTGAGGAGCTCCCATTTATCTACTTTTTATTCTTTTGTTGTTTGAGCTTTGGGTGTAAGATTTAGGAGCTATCTCTTATTACTAGGTCTTGAAGATGTTTCCTTAACTTTTATTCTAGAAGCTCTATAGTGCTAGTTCTTATATTTATGTGTTTAATCCTCTTTGAGTTAATTTTTGTATAGTGCGTAAAAAAAGGGTCCTCTTTCACTCTTTCGGTTGTTGATATCCAGTTCTTCCATGTCCAATTATTCAAAAGACTATTTTGTCCCAATTCAGAGGATTTGGGAGCCTTCTCAAAAATCAGTTGACCATAGATTTGGTAGTTAGTTTCTGCAGTCTTGATTTGATTCCATTGTTCAGTGCTTCTATCTTTGTGCCAGTACCATGCTGTTTTGCCCACTGTAGCTTTATGCTGGGTTTAAAAGTTAGGGAGTATTAATCCTCCCACTTCGTTCATCTTTTTTAGGATGCTTTTAGCTATTCAGGATCTTTTCCCCTTCCACGTGAATTTAATAACTAGCTGTTCTAAGTCTTCAAAGTAGGTTCTTGGAAGTTTTGTTGGCACTGTGTTGAATTTGTAAATCGATTTGGGGAGAATTGACACATTAACTATATTTAGCCTTCCTATTCATAAGCAGGGAATGTCTTTCTACTTATTTCGATCCTTGATTTCTTCTAGCAGTGTAATGTAGTTTTCTGTGTACAAGTCCTTTTACATCCCTGGTTAAATTCATTCTTAGGTACTTATTCTTTTAGTTGCTAATTTGAATGGAATTTTTTCCTTAACTAACTCTTCAGTTAGGTAATTGCTTGTATATAGACATATTACTGATTTGTGCACATTAATTTTATATCTTGCCACCTTGCTGAATTTGTTCATTAGCTCAAGTAACTTTTCTGTAGAGTTCTCAGGATCGTCCAAGTACAGTATCATGTCATCTGCAAATAATGCAAGTTTTACTTCTTCTTTTACAATTTGGATGTCTTTTATTTCTTTGTCCTGCCTGATTGCTCTAGCTAGAACTTCTAGCACAATGTTGACTAATAGTAGTGACAGTGGGTATCATTGCCTCATTCCTGATCTTAGGGGGAAAGGTTTCAGTCTCTCTCCATTGAGTATGGTGCTGGCTATCAGTTTTTCATATATTCTCTTTATCATATTGAGATAGTTACCTTTGAGTCCTATCTTTTCACATGTTTTTATCAGAAAAGGATGTTGAATTTTGTCAACTGCTTTTTCAGCATCAAGTGAAATGATCATGATTTTTCCCTTCTGATTTGTTAACGTGGTGTATTACATTAATTGATTTTCTTGCCTTGGACCATCCTTGCATTCCTGGTATTAACCCCACTTTGTCATGCTGTATAATTCTTTTAAGGTGTTATTGGATTCAATTTGCTAATATTTTGTTGAGAATTGTTGCATCTATGTTCATTAGGGAGATTGGCCTGTAGTTTTCCTTTCTTATAACATCTTTACCCAGTTTGGGTATTAAAAGGATATTAGCTTCACAAAATGAGTTGTTAGGGTTCCTTTTTCCTCATTTTTTGGAAAAGTTTGAGCAGGATTGGTGTTTATCCTTTTTGGAATGCTTGATAAAATTCCCCTGTGAAGCCATCTGGCATGGGTTTTTCTTTGTAGTAAGATTTTTGATGACTGATTGAATCTGTTTACTTGTGGTTGGTTTGTTGAGATCTTCTATTTCTTCCTGAGTCAGTGTAGCTTGTTTTGATTTTTCCAAGAATTTTTCCATTTCATCTAAGTTGTCTAGTTTGTTGGCACATAGTTGTTCATAGTCTCCTTTTCTGATTTCTTTTATTTCTTCAGGGTCTGTGATAATGCACTCCTTCTCATTTATAATTCTGTTTATTTGCATCCTCTCTCTTGTTTTTTCTTCAAAAGTTTTGCTATCGGCCCATCAATTTTATTGATTTTCTCAAAGAATCAACTTTTTGTTTTATTGATTATTTTTTATTGTTCTTTTGTTCTCCCATTCCTTTAACTCTGTTTTAATCTTTTTTATTTCTCTTCTATTTGCTTAGGGGTTAGTTTGTTGTTCTTTCTCAAGTTCTTCCAGGTGACCAGATAAGTCCTTGATTCTTGCTCTTTTTTCCTTTTTTAATATAAGCATTTAGGGCAACACATTTCCCACTCAGCACAGCCTTTGCCACATGCCATAAGTTCTAATAAGTCATATTCTCATTTTCATTCATGTTCAGATAGCTACTGAGTTCACTTGCAATTTTTTCTTTGACCCACCGGTTGTTTAAGATTGTGTTATTTAATCTCCATATATTTGTGAATATTCTCATTCTTTGGTTTTTATTCAGATCCAGCTTCATTCCATTTTGATCATAGAAAGTGCTTTGAATAATTTCATTGTTTTATATTTATACAGACTTGTTTTGTGCCCCATCATATATGCCCCATATGATCTATCCTGGAGAATGTTCAATGAGCACTAGATAAGAATGTATATTCTTTTGCTTTCAGGTGTAATGACCTATATATATATCTGTTAGGTCTAATTCATTTATCAAGTTGTTTAACTTCTCTTTCTCCTTTTTATCTTCTGTGTGGTTGTTCTATCTATAGAGGAGAGTGGTGTGTATTGAAGTGGTGTACTGAATTATTGCTGCAACATCTATCATTCCCTTTGGTTTTGCCAATGTCTGTCTCATGTACTTTGGAGCTCCTTGATTGGGAGTATAAGCATTTATGATTGTTATATCTTCTTGGTGAATGTCTCTTTTATTAATATATAGTGTTATTTTTGTCTCTTATGATGCCTTTGAATTTAAAGTCTATTTTATCTGATATTAGTATAGCTACTCCTGCTTTCATTTGGTTACAACTTGAGTGTAAATTTTTTTCCATCCTTTCACTTTCAATCTATTTGTATTATTGTGCTGAAGATGAGTCTCTTGTAAGCAGCATATAGCTGGATTATATTTCTTAATACATTCTGCCAATCTATATTTTTTAATTTTATGTTTACTCTGTCAACATTCAGGGTTATTACTGAAATGGCATTTCTTGAATCCACCATCTTATCTTTGGATTTTTTTTTTCCAGACCTGTATATTCTTTTCCCTCTTTCTCTTTTTATCCTTTAAGTTCCACTTACTGATACTCTTCAATTCTGTGCTCTCCTCCAGTCCTCCCTCTCCTGTCTTTTTTCTCAACCGGCAGAACTCTTGTTAGTATTTCTTTTAGGGCCGGTCTCTTAGTAACTAATTCTTTCAGGATTTGTTTGTCTAAAAATTTTAATCTCTCCCTCAATTTTGTAGGACCATTTGGCTGGATACAGAATTCTTAGCTGGTATTCTTTCTCTTTCAGGATCTTGACTATATCATACCACTACCTTTTGCCTCTATGGTGCCAGTTGAACAATCTGAAATCAGTCTTGCATGGTTTCCCTTTTATGTAGTAGATTGTTTTTCTCTTGCCACTTTCAGAATTTTCTGCTTCTCTTCAACATTTAATAGACTGATTAGTATGTGTCTTGGAGAAGGCCTATTTGGATTTATTCTGTTTGGAGTTCATTGGGCTTCTTTGACTTGTATAGTTATGTCCCTTATAAAGGTTGAGAAGTTTTACCCCATTATATCCTCAACTACTCTTCCTAGTCCTTTACTCCCCTTTTCTCCTACTGGAACACTAACGATTCCTTTATTTGTGCGCTTTGTTTTTTCTATCATTTCGCTGCAATCCAATTGAAATTTTTCCATCTTTTTGCCATTTGTTGTTCTGAGTGTTCAAAATCAGTTATCCTGCCATCTAGGTCACTCATTCTTTCTTCTGTCTCTTCAAATCTGCTGTTGTGTGCCTTTAGTAAATTTTTTATTTGGTCAACAGAGTCTTTAACCTCTGTGGTATCTGCTTTTTTTCTATTTAATCTTTGAAATTCCTCTTTATGCTCTTCTACTGTCTTCTTGACCTCCTTTATGTCATTAACCATCCCACCTATTTTATTAAGTAGAGTTATATGAACATCTTTGGTTAGTTGTTCCAGCATCTGTGTCTCCTCTAGTGTCTTATTTTGGTCATTAGGTTGGTCCATATCTGTCTGTATTGTGATATGTTTAGTAATCTTTTATTGTTTTTGTCACATGTAAATATCTTGATTGATTTACTTTGGGAGTTGATTTCCTTCAGTAGTCTAAAGCCTTGTGTTTGCAGGGTGGGTATGTAGCTGGATGCAGGGTATGGGGTGGGGCACAACAGTGCAGTGATGCATTGTAGCATAGGTATAGGCACACGTTGGCGATGTCATGTTGTTGCTTGTGAACGTGGGTGCCCAGCAGTCAGGGAGGATGTAACTGTGCAGGTGCACAGGTCTAAGGGGCATAACTCCGGTGTGCACTGTTCTAGGTCAAGGGGACTTTTGTGCACATGTGCAGAGCTATGGCAGTGGATTGGCATTATACCTTCCTGGGCTGGGGGTAGATGTGACCTGGCTGTGCAGGTCAGTGCTTTCTCAGACCTGGGAAGCATGACTGGGGGCTGAGCACGTGTGCGGGTCTCGGAGTGCCATAAACTGATGCCAGAGCTTGGTGACGGTGGGGTGATGCTGTGTGACACTCTGGGCAGGGGCGGGGGTAACCTGAGTATGGGGGTTAACGCCCGCAGCATTTATGTTCTGGCAACAGCCTGCAGGCAGCAGGGAGGGGGATCTAGTGCTCGGGAGGGGTGCAGGAAAGGTGGGTTGAGCTGCTCTTGGGGTGTGAGTGTGGGGCGGGCACGCACCCTGGGAGTTGGTGGAGCAGGGACACTAGAAAGGGGAGTGGGTGTGGGTGACGAAGTTCAGGTGAGTGGGGTGTTGGGTGAGTCGCAGTTCACAGGGCTGTGCTGGTGAGGCTAGCACATTCAAGGAATGCAGCTTGGTTTACTATCTAGTCCCCATTTCCCTGTCTATGCACTCCTGTGGGCTCCACGTGTCCACATTAGGCTCCAGTTTTCTGCTCCTCAGCTACTCAGACCCTGCAACCAGGGCTGCCCTATGTGGTGCAGAAGGCTCTTCCAAGTCAGTTGCACTCTTGAATTGACATCTCAATCACCTCTGGTCCCTTCTCTAACTTTCCTTAGAGAAGGGCCAAACTCAACCTACCCTATTCGGCCATCTTCCTGGAAATCCGCTGTCTTTAATTTATTTTCCCACTGTTTTCTCTGGTACCCTATATAATTCTATGACAGAAAGGCATTTTAAATGAAAATGATGTCAAATACTAAGAGAGTGTTCCCTGAAGGGTACCTTCTAGTCTGCTGTATTAAGGTTAAAATGTCCTTTTTCCTTTCATCTCCTAGTCAAGGGTGACTAGACTTATTGATCTGTTTCTCCCATTCTCATTGAGAAAATTAAGCCAAATACCCACAAGGGTGAACTATTTTGCCACTATTCATTTCTTTCTATGAGCAATTTGTCTGTCTATCAAAGAGGTGTTTCAGTACCCCAACATATACTTTTAGCACAGAGATAGTAAGTACAGTTAATATTCATACATTTTGGCTTAATAACACCTTTTACACATCAAGAATCTTAATAGAATCTCTAATAGTCATATCATCCTTCTATATGATATGAGTTAGGATGCTGCCTACATTAAAAAAATTATTAATAAAACCAGTCAACACACAAACATGTATATTCTTTTCATATGAGCATTCCATACTTGGTGTGCAATCAATTACTCACAATATCATCACATAGGTGTATGTTCATCACCATGATCATTTCTCAGAACATTTACATCACTCCAGAAAAAGAAATAAAAAGAAAAAAAAAAACTCATGCATACCATACCCCTTACCCTTCCCTCTCATTGACTAGCAGTATTTTCCTCTACCCAATTTATTTTAACATTTGTTCCCCATATTACTCACTTATTTTTAATCCATAGTTTTTACTCATCTATCCATACCATAGATAAAAGGAGCATCAGTACAAGGTTTTCACAATCACACAGTCACTTTGTGAAAGTTCTATCATTACACAATCATCTTAAGGAAATATGGCTAGTGGAACACAGCTCTACAGTTTCAGGCACTTCCCTCTAGCTTCTTTAATATACCTTAAACTAAAAGGGGATATCTATACAATGTGTAAGAATAACCTCCAGGATAACCTCTTGGCTTTATTTGAAATCTCTCAGCCACTAACACTTTATTTTGTCTCATTTCTCTCTTCCCCTTTTTGGTCAAGAAGGTTTTCTCAATCCCTTGATGCTGAGTCCCAGCTCATTCTAGGATTTCTGTCCCACGTTGCCAGGGAGGTTTACACCCCTGGGAGTCATGTCCCACGTAGAGAGGGGAAGGGCAGTGAGTTTGTGTGCAGTGTTGCTGCCTCCTTTTTAATGTGTCATCTCTCCTAAAGGAACAGGGGCCTACTGGGAGCAGACAATTGTGTGGTATAAAGGAACAATGAAAACTGGAACAAGATGCCCAGAGGAAAAATTAAAATAAAAAACAAGTGGAATATCCAGGTGCTATTCAATAAAGGTTATTTAGAGAGCTAAATGGAGGTACCTAAGGATAAAATAAACATCAGAAGATCCAAACCAGGGTGGTTCTTTAATCCCATGCCTGTGTGAGTGTGGGAATAGCTGGAAGTTGGATGAAAAGGGCCATTCTGAGAGAAATGGCTGAACCACCAAGGCAGAGCTGTGGGCTCATTTCATACTGGGCTTGTTCCCAACTGGGGAAAAACCTGGAAGGTCCAAGCCCACTTTACCTGAATTCTGAGAGGTGCTTTTGATAAATGTATTTAAATCTGTGGTTATGTCCCAGCAATTGCTTGTACTGTTTCTTGAAATAATCATTGGTAGATAAAGCATTGACCTGGTAATGGAGGGTTTCCAGAGTTGCCTCTGGTTTTAATTTGGGTCTTTAGAAGAATATGCTAAATTCACTTCATATGAAAAGGCCCTTAATTAAAGCTATGCATAAGGAAGAGCATAATGTAAAGTGGCAGATACAAAGATTAAAATAAAGTCTGTGTTTTCTAAAGATTCAGGGACCTAGTGAGGGAAACATTTTTCCATAAGTGATAAAGAAGCATGGTGTGACAAGCATTATAACAGTGGAAAGCACAGAGAAAGAGCTTAGTAAAAATATAAGAAGTTAATTCAGGCCCAAAACATCAGACATTTATAAATATTTCTGCTGGAAGAAGAATTTGAACAGAGTTACGACAATGGAGGTATTTTCTTGGGCAAGTATGAGAGAGAAATATACTTTGGGCAAAAAAAATCTGCACAAAGAGACTGAGCAAGTTTCAGTATGACCTAAACCCGAGTTGTTGAAGCAGATAAGGGCAAAGTAGTGTGGAGATAAGACCAGACCATGAACTGAAGTGGCACGGTGATGAACACTTTAGATTTCCAACTGAGGAAGAAGATTTCCAACTTATCCAAGCAGTGAGAAACTACTGTCAAGCTTGAGACTGTGACTAATGTGAACAAATCTGTGAAGGTATTGGAGGGTGAGAAGCTGCATAAATAAAGAGATGCTCTGTCTAACAGGTCAGATAAAAAGTAAGTTTATAGAGGATGAATCAACAGGATTTGGCTAAGAATTAGACGATAGAAATAAATTTTGAACCACTTATTAAGTCCCTCGCTTTTCAACCATCTGTGGAGGACTCAGTTCTATTACGTTTTTCAAGGATCAAGCTGGATTGAAAAAAGGCTCAAGTGGTGTCTCTATTTAGCACTATGTGTTTCTGGATTTCTGTATGCAATTTTCTTAGATAGAAGTTTCCTGCCAAATTCAAAGAGTAAAAAACAATACAAGCTTCTGTGCTAAATTAAGGACTTAGCCTGGGAGATCTCCAAGGATGCTTTCAATGCAAAAATTCTAATTATCATTTTTTTTCATGTTATGTAGGAAGACTCTGAAAGTATGTCAGCAAGGCTTCCCAGAAACCCTGTGTTGACCTTAAACACATATCATCACCTGGCATTTCCTGGCTGGCTTTGATCTGATACAGCAGCAAGCAAACTTTCAGCTTTGAATAAACAAAGGTGATAAGACATCCTCCAGGTGGGAAATGTTGAATAAGTCCTTAATTTTAACAATGCTTTTCACTAGAAAAATGCCATCATTAATATCGACAAACATTTACTCAGCATCTTGCTACTATGAGTGTGGGAAGAAAAGGAACAGAAGGATCCAGCATGCCTTAGGTTGTTTCAGGGAAATTTGCATACAATACAAGTAGTTTTTTGTAGGTATCATTAACTTGCTCTGTGCCATTATTGGTTCATGACTGATCAAGGGCTGCTCCCACAGGCGCTAACTGCTTGGCACTTGGAGCCTGCCTCCACCCTTTCAGTTCAAGCATGCGGGAATGTTCCCATGGTCAGAAGAACCTTGAGGCAGAGATGGTAGGTACTTGCAGCAGAAACCTTTAGTCTGTCCAGGGACAGTGCGTGCCATGGGTATATGGGTAGGGGACCACTTTTGAGTCTTACATGTGACTCCTAAAATAGATTTGAACAAAGTTGTACAATACTCTCATGGGCTTAGAATTTCATTCATGATTCAAGTTTTCTCTCCTTGAGTTGCTCCCTTCTCCCTTTCAGATATTACAGATACATACCTCATTCTAAGATATCTAAGGGATATCTCTCAAGATATTTACACACATCTTTTTCTACAAATGTAAGATCTTGCCAAAAATTTGAAACATGTCAATCTAGCATCACGATTTTTAGTGTTTTTGAAATAGTCACAAGTTGAATTGAGTAATAAGTATATCTCCCACTAGCTCATCCCCTCTCCCCACTCTGACTGAGAAAAGTTAAATCCAAATGCACTCTATGATGGGCATTTTTAATTTAAATTATTGGAGACTTTCAGATAGGAGAGCAGTTGTGATTCTCAGTAGGCTCAATATCAAGAAGCTTAAGATTATTTAAATAATATGCATTACCATAAATACCATCTAAAAGCAATTAGATCTCTAAGTACGTTCATGACAAAGACAATTTTACTTTCTTAAGGAATTTGAGAAGTTTTATGAAAGGTTTGTATGAAGGATGCTCAAAGATGGACCACTGCCTCCCACCTCCACCCACTGACACACACACACACGCACACACACAGATCAGCAGAGGAAAGGATAAACAAATGATGTTATGACTCTATACTCAAAGAAATATCTTTAGAGAGCCAGAGAAAAAGACAAGTTTATAGAGACTCATAGAATTTTTACTTTTATTTACTCCAGGGATGGCAAACCCAAGGAATATGTGCCTTCACTACTGTCTACCCTTATTCACAGCTGACATGACTAATCAATCCAAGAGATGTTTCCCAGAATTCTGCTTAACACCATGTGAGGAAGCCATGATCAATCAATTCAAAGTGGTTCCTAAAATTCAGTCTTGGCTTAGTGTAAGGATTGCCAAATTTTTTCTGCAAAGAGGCAGAGAGAAAATATACTAAGCTTTGAGACTATTAGTCTCTATTATAACTACTTAACTTTATTGGTGTAGTGTGAAAACAAGCACATAAACAAATATCTGTGGTTACGTTCCAAGAAAACTTTTTTGATGGGCACTGACATTTGAATTTTATATAGTTTTCATGTGATACAATGTCATTCTTCTTTTGATTTTTTCCAAACTTTTAAAAATGTAAAAAGTTGCTCTGTCTCTGTCTCTCGCCTTTCTCTCTCTCACACATATTTTCTATCTCTCTCACTTTCTCTCTCTCTCTCACTTTCTCTCTCTCACACACACTCTATCTCGCTCACTTTCTCTTTCTCTCACTTTCTCTCTCTCTCTCTCTTACCTCCTCCCTCCCTCCCTCTCTCCCCCTCTCCTCTCTCTTTCCCCCTCATCGGTATGACCAGTGGTTTATTTTGCTTGTTAAAGCTTTAAACTAAATAAATAAGTGAAAGATCGTGGGCCTTTTATTTTGGTTGCCCTCTTTTTATTATCTTTCAAAAAAAATGTAAAAAGTCAATCTTAGCTATCAGGCCTTTCAAAAACATAGGTGAGAGGCTACATTTCTTCTGTGGTTCATAGTTTGTCAACCCCTGTCTCAGTATATTTCCTTTACCTTGCATATGAGGAAACATGACTCACTTGTTAAGTGACTTGCTCAAGATGATTTGTAGCAAAGCCTGTTGTTATGTGTTAAAAATATCTTAAAGTTGGTCAGTATTGGATGCTTATTATTATTATTTCCCTCATGTGATAGGTTCCAAGAACACACTGTCTTTTACTTTGATTAGATTTACTGTCAAGGGTCAGATGCACATCAAAATAAGCTATTTAAAGACTGCAGTACAGTAGCATATGAACCCTATAGATATGGACATGGGTTTTTAAAGTCAATTATTAAATTCTTCACAATATTCCAAACAATATATAAAAATCATCAATTCCTTCAGTCTTATATGCTAATTATATCATAAATGTTTTAAAGACCCATAAACAATGCCAACATGAGAAATTGAGTTTTAATAGAAACCCTGGTCATTGAAATAGTATTTTCATTGAAATCATTCTTCAGTTTTACTACAAGTGTACTATAGTGAATAAATTCTGATATTTGCAAGCAAAGTGCATTTTAAAACACATGTAATTCAGAAATGAGGTATGACATATACAGAGAAGAGATTTCATTACAGTCAGGATTTCAAAAGACAAGAAAGCATAAAAGGCATATTGTATTTAAATATTACTAATCTGAAATAGTCTTAAATAATGAATAAAATTAATGAAAGTGTTATTGACTTTACTTAAGACCAGAGCAAAATTTGAAAATAGGATTATTCATTTATGCTTCCTTCCTTTTGTTGTTCAATGCCAAAGGAGCAACCTTGATGGTAGAAGACATTCCTTTTTTTAACAGATTTAGAATTTTCATGAATAAAATTGCACCTATTAACTGGTTTCAGTCAAACAGTTTCTTGGTAGAATGGATTTTGGCATTTTCATTCTGTGGAGGCGTGGTAAATTGAGGTAACCCATATACATAATATAGCCAATACATATCCTCCATCTGGAAGCAAAGATAGGGATATGAAATATCCAGCGACTGAGAGAAAAGAAAGAAAAAGTTTACTATAATTGACACCATCTTTTCTCCTGTAGGGTACAGGAAAGGTACAAAACTGAAAATGCATTCACAGTGACAAAGAATTAACGTGTAGAAAAAATTAAAGAAAATGTTTGACTTCCCAAATTAAGATACACTCACTAAAAAATATCTCACAGTTAGAAGTCTTTCCTGTGGGTGAGCTAAGCATCCATTTACTATGAAGGGAAGCGATCTATTTGGTTTGAATGAAATTGTTGCACAGCGTGAACTATAACTAACGGAAACAGTACCTTGCAAGATGAATTTGCTCATGGAATTTAAGTGTGCCCATAGAAATGGCTGGTATAATATGTTGAGCTTATGCTTTTTAGATTAAGAAACTCCATAATTAATGTAGGCATTTGAATACACTGAAAGTTGTATGAAATCATGATGCTATTTATAATCCAAATCCATCAGTACAATTTCTACAGGGATTTATTTAAAAATCCTTCATTCTATTGCATGTATGTCCAGGAAGGAGAAATCGAATTATACAGTCTGACATTTTCTACATGTTTATGTTCATACTTAGATGTCATTTGCTCTTACAAAATTTCTTAAAGCCACCTGTGTTTATCTAAGCTTTCCTTCTTATATTTGCACCATGTAAGCTCAGAAAACTCATTTAGGGTAAGTCCAGGCCAAGTGAATATTGCAGTGAAATGGATTTCATGTGAAGTGTGGTATCTATGAATGAATGTTAATTAAGTATAGAAATATCTAATCTGGTCTGGCACTATTTTAATCACATCTAGTCATCCTACAGGGTTTCTTGCAATTCTGAATGCAAAAAGGCAGTGGTTAGCCAGATGAAGAAAGATTCAATAATTTATTAGGGCCTTTTTAACATAAGTGGTTTATTTATTTTTTAAACCTACATCCTGAAGTAATTTTCAAATGGCTAACTTTGAAACACTTTGAAGCTAAATGAAAATCGGTCTAATATATCTTCTTCAGAGAATTGTTGTAAGGTTTAATTGAGACAATATATACTAGGTGCTTACCAGTTTGCTAGATACATAATAGATAATTAATAGGCACTAGCTATTGTTATGATATGTAAATTAACAAGGATCTCAACATGGTTACTTTTTACCTGTCTGGATTTTAGTAATCAGCTAGGAATTCAATTAAGATTTTTCCAATGACCAGAAAGATGGAAAATTGAAAAATATTTTTTAGATCAATCCTGGTCTCAAAAATTGAGGCTATTTAAATAAAATGTATCTATATAATATAAACAGTTTCATTTATACTCCAATAGCTGCAACTGAAACTTTACTCATTTGCATCTTAGTAAATCTTTATTGTTTGCTTTCAGATCATCCATTCCTTCTTTTCCAAGACCAACCCAGAGTTTTTGTTCAGAGATTCACGTCTCCTCAGTTGTCTTTCTTTTTTTTAATTTTTTATTTTATAATATATATACAAAGCAAAGCAAGACAAAAGCAATAACTTTCAAAATGCTCTTCAATAAATAATTACAGGGCAGATCCCTGAGTTTGTCATGGGCCACCATGTGATCCTCTTAGATTTTCCTTCTGCAGCTCCAGAATATAGGCGGTTAGAAGGCTTAAATATTTTTTATTATCATAATCAACTTTTTTCTTTCTTTTGTGAAAAATAACATATATTAAAAAACAATAAATTTCAAAGCACAGTGCCACAATTAGTTGTAGAACAGATTTCAAAGTTGGTATGGGTTACAATTCCACAATTTTAGGTTTTTACTTCTAGCTACTCCAAGATACTAGAGACTAAAAGAGATGTCAATTTCATGATTCAGCAATCACATTCATTTGTTAAATCCTATCTTCTCTGTATAACTACACCATCACCTTTGATCTTTCTTTCCCTTTCTTTAAAGGTATTTGGGCTATGGCTATGCTAACTTTTTCATTTTGGAAGAGTCTGCCACTAATATGGCATGGGGAGATGGAACTAGCTGATGTTTTCAAGAGTCTGGGCCATCTAGGTTTCAGGAATTATCTGGTCTGGGGACCCATCTGAAGGTTGTAAGTTTCTGTAAAGTTACTCTAGTGCATGGAACCTTTGTAGAATCTTATATATTGCTCTAGATGTTCTTTAGGATTGACAGGAAATGTTGTGGTTGGGGTTTGGCAAGTTATAATAGGTAGCAATGTCTAACTGGAGCTTGTGCAAGAGCAACCTCCAGAGTAGTCTCTCAAGCCTATTTGAACTCTCTCAGCCACTGATACTTTATTAGTTACATTACTTTTCCCCCTTTTGTTCAGAATGGAATGGTTGATCCTGTAGTGCCAAGACCAGACTCATCCCTGGGAGTCATCTCCATATCGTCAGGGAGACTTTCACCTAGGGATGTCACGTCTCATGTAGGGGGGAGGGCAATGATTTCACTTGCAGAGTTGGGTTTAGAGAGAGTGAGGCCACATTTGACCAACCAAAGAGGTCCTCCAGAAGTAACTGTTCAGGAAATCTATAGGTAAGCTAAGTTTCTCTGCTGTCTGCATGAGCTTCACAAGAGTAAGCTTCAAGATCAAGGGCTCGGCCTATTGATTTGGGTGATCCTAAAATTTCACTCAGTATCAGGGAATTCCCTGATGGAAAAGTTTAATAGTCCCATATTTTTTCTCCCATCCCTCGAGGAACTTTGGCAATACTTTTTTATTATCTGCTTAATGTATTCTAGGATGTATCCAGGCATTACTTTAATCTAGACAGGATTAAAGGCCCTCATTCTTATTCTGGGTTCCTTGTGTTTCAATTGTTCAAATGAGCTATACAGATAGGTTGAGTTAAATTACGTGCTACAGAAAATTTAGGTTCCAGACAAAATAAACCTTTCTTCCTTTTGTCTCAAAGAGTATGTGTGGTTCTAAAATATAGACAATGTCTTCCTTATGTCTGTCTTCTGAATTACTTTAACCGCAACCTGATAGGCTTTATTCTTATCTCTAAATATCAAATTATATACATACATACATATATATATATATGTATATATATAACAGCATCTCTAAATCCAGAAATAATACTTATCACTCCGGACTAAATGTATCTGCTATAAAAGCTTACAATCTAGGCCCTAGTTTCCTCACAAGCATTTTCTAAAGGAAACCATACCATAATTGTTCTTTTGTTTCTGGCTTATTTTGCCTCACTAAATGTCCCATATGTTCATTCACATCGTTGCATGCCACATGACTTTGTTCCTTTTTGTAGCAGCATAACACTTGTTCATAAGTATACATCAACATTCACCAATCTACTTCTCAGTCAGTGCATCCTTCAGCTACCAGCATTCATTAGGCATCATGTAGAGGGCCCAAAGTCCACAGTCCATCAACATTCTCAATTTTACATAATTTCATTGTTCCCAAGAGAAAGAAAACCAATAAACACACCCTTGCCAAATAGGAAATCTTAATCTCCTCTTAACTTTTGTTCCTCCCCCCATTATTTACCTCTGCTGTTGCTGTGGTAGTGCTGATATTTTCCTTTTAAACATAGTCCATAGCATGAAATAGCAGTTCTACCCTTGTATTCTGGATGTACTATTTGTACACAAATCACACCTTTGAAGTAGTTTTTGCAAGAATGAATTTATATTTCTAGTGTTTATCAGTGGGACACGTAAGTCTATACAACCACTTTCAATCTCTTTAATCTTCAATATGGTAATATTACTCATAGACCCATAAGAGAACTGCCTTCAGTTCTATCTATTCCCTTACATTGTAGTTCAACCTCATTAGCTAACCATTCACCCATCTCCCATCTCTTGCATCTATGATTCTCTAAGTCCCCTGTATTATGTATTATAAGCCTCTGATTTTACCTTTACCATGGTCATAAAATTGGAGTCATACAGTATATATCCTTTTGTGTCTAGCTTATTTCACTCAGCATTATGTCCTCAAGGACCATCCATCTTGTCATGTGCTTCAGGACATCATTTTTTCATACTGCTGCATAATATTCCATTGTGTGTATATACCACATTTTGTTGATCCATTCATCTGTTGATGAGCATTTGGTTTTTACCACCCTTTGGCGATTGTGGATAATGCTGCTATGAACATCGGTGTGCAAATGTCTGTTTGTGTCATTGCTTTCAGCTCTTCTGGGTATGTACCAAGTAGTGCTATTGCTGGGTCATAAGGCAACTTTAAATTTATTTTCATAAGGAACTACCAAACAGTTTTCCATAGTGGCTGCACCAGTGTGCATTCCCACCAGCAGTGCATAAGTGTCCAGTTTCTCCAAATCCTCTCCAACATTTATGGTTCCTGTTTGTTTAATAGCAGCCATTCTTACAGGTGTAAGGTGGTAATATGCATTTCCCTTATAGTCAATGAACATGAACGTCTTTTTGTGTGCTTTTGAGCCATCTGTATTTGCTCTTCAGAAGAATGCCTATTCATATCTTTAGCCCATTTTATAATTGGGTTGTTTGTTCTTTTGCTGTTGAGCTGTTTGATCTCTTTGTGTACACCAGATATCAAACCTTTGTCTGATAAGTGATTTCCAAATATTTTCTCCCATTGAGTAGGCTGCCTCTTCACCTTTTGGACAGAGACTTTTGAAGTGCAGAAGCATTTGATTTTGAGGAATTCCCTTTTACCTATTTTTTTCTTTTGTTGCTTGTGCTTTGAGTGTACAGTTTAAGAAGCTACCTCCTATTACTAGGCCTTGAAGATGTTTCCCTATATTTTCCTCTAGAAGCTTTATGGTGCTAGTTCTTATATTTAGATGTTGATCCAGTTTGAGTTAATTTTTGTATAGGGTGTAAGTTAGGGTTCCTCTTTCATTCTATGGTTATTGATATCCAGTTCTTCCATGCCCATTTATTGAAAAGACTGTTTTGTCCCAGTTGAGAGGATTTGGGGGGCCTTGTCAAAAATCAGTTGACCATAGATTTGGTGGTTGATTTCTGCACCCTTGATTCAATTCCACTGGTCAATACTTCTGTCTTTGTGCTAGTACCATGTTGTTTTGAACACTGTGGCTCTATAATAGGTTTTAAAGTCAAGGAGTATTAATCCTTCCACTTTATTCTTCTTTTTTAGAATGGTTTTAGCTTTGGGGGCCTCTTTCCCTTCCAAATGAATTTGATAACTAGCTTTTCCAAGTCTTTAAGGTGGGTTGTTGGAATTTTGATTGGTACTGTGTTGAATCTGTAGATGAGTTTGGGTAGAATTGACATCTTTGCTATATTTAAACTTCCTATCCATGATGAGGGGATGTCTTTCCACCTATTTAGATCTTCTTTGATTTATTTTCACAATTTTAGGTAGTTTTTTTCTGTGAAAGTCCTTTATGTCCTTAGGTAAGTTCATTCCTAGGTAATTGATTCTTTTAGCTACTATTTTGATAGGAAATGTTTCCTTAAGTTACCCCTTAGATAGGTCATTGCTTGTGTACAAAAACATTACTGATTTTTATATTTTATAATTTTATATTTCATATTAATTAATTAATTTTATATTTCACCACCTTGCTGAATTTGTTTATTAGTCCAAGTAACTTTGCTATGGATTTCTCAGAATTTTTCAAATATTGTATCATATCATCTGCAAATAATGAAAGTTTTACTTCTTCTTTTTCAATTTGGATTCCTTTTTATTTTTTTAGTCCTGCTTGATTGCTCTAGCTAGAACTTCTAGCACAATGTTGAATAATAGTGGTGACAGTGTCCTCTTTTCATGCTCCTGATCTTAGGAGGAAAGGTTTCAGTCTCTCTCCATTGAGTACGAGGCTGGCTATCGATTTTTCATATATGCCTCTTATCATATTGAAGAAGTTACCTTTAATTTCTATTTATCAGAAAGGGATGCTAAATTTTGTCAAATGCTTTTTCAGCATCAATCGAGATGATCATGTGATTTTTTTCCTTTCGATTTGTTAATGTGCTCTATTACATTTATTCGGCTTTTTTGTTGTTGAATCATCCTTGCATTCTTCGTATAAACCCTACTTGGTCATGGTGTATAATTCTTTTAATGTGCTGTTGGATTCAATTTGTTAATATTTTGTTGAGTTTCTTTTTTTTTTCTTTCTTTTTTTTTTTTATCTATGTCTCTTAGGGAGATTGGCCAGTAGTTTTCTTTTCTTATAGCGTCTTTACCCGGTTTTGGTATTAATAAGATATTAGCTTCACAAAATGAGTTAAGTAGTGTTCCTTTTCCCTCCATTTTTTGAAAACTTTGAGCGGAATTGATTGTAGTTCTTTCTGGGATGTTTGATAAAATTCCCCTGTGAAACTGTCTGGCCCTGTGTTTTTCTTTGTAGGAAGATTTTTGATGGCTGATTGAATCTCTTTATTTGTGATTGGCTTGTTGAGATCTTCTATTTCTTCCTGAATCAGTGTATCTTGTTTGTGTCTTTACAGGAATTTGTTCATTTCACCTAAGTTATCTCGTTTGATGGTATATATGTGTTCACTGTATCCTCTTATAATTTCTTCAGGGTCTGTGGTAATGTACCCCTTCTCATTTCTGATTTTGTTTAGTTTCATTCTCTCTCTTTTTTCTTTATCAGTCTTCCTAGTGGTCCATCAATTTTATTGATTTTCTTTAAGAACCAACTTTTGTTTTATTGATTCTTTCTTTTGTTCTGCCATTCATTTAGCTCTGCTTTAATCTTTGTTATTTCTCTTCTTCTATTTCCTTACAGGTTAATTTGTTATTCTTTGTCATGTTCCTCCAGGTAAGCAGTTAATTTCTCCGTTTTTACTCTTTGCTGTTTTTCAATATGCGCTTTTAAGACAATTATTTTCCCTGTCTCTCTGTCTCTACTGGCTGTTTGAGGCCAAGCATGCCAGAGTATTCTCTCAGATGTCTCAACAGAAATTATGTGACTAAACTCTAGATGACCACAACCAAAATCCTTTTCTGCTACTCTATTCCTATTATATTAACTGCACTAATACATTTCAGTTCATCTGGTTCAAAACCATGGCCACAGGTTTGACAGCACCCCTTCTACCAGTCTGCATACCCACTTGACATCTCTTTTATTGGTACACTTTACCCACTTCAACTCTTTAGATCATGACTCATTACCTATTGCCCCTAATGAATTACAAATCACATCTCTAACTTTATTTGGTGTTTTTCCTTATATTGGTAATATCCTCATGTCAGAGTCATAATTAAACTTCCTAAGGCACAGTTCACATGAGTTACTCCTCTGTTCAAACATTTTTGATGTCTCCCCACAGCCAAAAACAATAACAAAATCAAATACATAGCTTAGAGTCCATTAGTTGAACTGTTGCATAATATGACTGCAATTGAACTAAAGGCATTATCTCCTACTAGTCTCCCAAGTATACACTCAGAAGATACATTCAGTTACTCAAATTCACTCTATATTATTCCTGCTTCTATGAATGCTATCCCTTCAGTCTAAAATGCTTCCCCTTCCATGAAGGTCTATCTTTCAATGTCTAATACATGTTTTTTTTTGTCTCTTCCAGGAAGTCCATTCCATTTCTACCCCAATTTTCAATGGCAGTTTGTACCTCTCATTATCATATTCTGTTTTGTAATTGGTGCTATACATTTGTAGAGAATAGGACTGTGGAAACTGTGCCTTTGTATCTGCTGCCTAATACAAATCTTTAGAATTTTAACAAGTTTTTTTTCAAAATATTTTATGGCATATTTAAATAAAGTAGTCCATAGTAAATTCAAAAATAAGTTAGAATATGCATAGCTCAATTGAATAATTGAAACACAGGGAGTCCAGAATAAGAAAGAGGACCATTAATCATATATAGATTGTAATTGCCTGGATACATCTTAGAGTATATTAAGAAGATAATCAAAAAGTATTGGCAAAGCCTCTTGAGGGATGGAAGAAGGAATTTGGACCCACTAAACCTTACCATCAGGGAATCCCCTAATACTGTGTCAAACTTTAGGACTCCAAAATCAATAAGCTATGCACTCGATCCTGAGGCTTAGTCTTGTGAAGTTTATGTAGGTAATGGAGAAGCTTAGATTACCTATGAGCATGCCTAAGAGTTATTTTTGGAGGACCTCTTTTGTTGCTCAGATATGACCTCAGTCTCTCTCAGCCCAACTCTGCAAGTGAAATCATTGCCCTCTTCCCTACATGGACATGAAATCCAGGGGGGAAAGTCTCCCTGGTAACATGGGAAGATGACTCCCAGGGATGAATCCAGCCCTGCCACCATGGGATCAACAATTCCATCCTGAACTAAAGGGGGGAAAGAAGTGTAACTAATAAAGTATCAGTGGCAGAGAGAGTTCAAATAGAGTCGAGAGGCTACTCTGGAGGTTGCTCTTATGCAAGCTTCAGTTAGACCTTGCTGCCTATCATAACCTGCCAACCCCAAACCAAACAATTCCAGCCAATTCTAAAGAACACTTAGGGCAATACATAAGATTCCACAAGGGTTCCATGCACTAGAGTAACTTTCCAGAAACCTAAACCTCCAAATGGGTCCCTTGTCTAGATAAGTCCTAAAACATAGAGGGCCCAGACCCTTGAGAACATCAGATAGTTCCATCTTTCTACCTGATATTAGTGACAGACCCTTTCAATATGGAAAATTTAGAATTGCCATAGTCCAAACACCCCTAAAGAGAGGGATGGAAAGATCAAAGATGATGGTGGAGTTATAGAGTGAAGATAGCACTTAATAAACGAATATGAAGACTGACCATTAAATTGATATCTCTTTTAGTGTCTAGTATCTTTAGAGCAGCTAGAAGTAAAAACCTAAAATTGTGGAATTGTAACCCATGTCAAACTCTGAAATATGTATTACAACTAATTGCATGCTGTGTTTTGAAAAGTTATTGCTTTTTTGGATATATGTTATTTTTCAGAAAAAAATAAGGTGAAATATTGATTGTGATGATAGAAAATATTTAAGCCTTCTATCCTGCTATATTCTGGAATAGTGAGAAAGAAAAATCTGAGAGGAATGTATGGTAGCCCATGACAAAATCTGAGATCTGTTCTGTAGCTACTTGTTGAAGAGTGCTTTGAAAACTATTGCTTTTTTATTTCTTTGCTTTGTATATATGCTATATTACACAATAAAAAGTTAAAAAATAAGTTAGGACTCTAAAATATTCAGTTTATCGTGTATGTATTTGGAGGGGTGAGTGATGAAATTATTCTGAACCTCAAAAATGAAGAAGTGTTTTGAATAACAGAAATATAATCTGCTATACAATTACTGGGTGTATAACAAATGAAATGATGAAGAAGATTAAAGAAATGATTAAAGAACCCCAGAGTACAGGGTTGGACCTTGACTTGTTGGGTCATGCTTGAATATTTGCATTAAAGCTGTAAAATTAGGATATTCAAAAGAGACATCATGGCTAAGGTGAGCCTTGAAAAACGAGTAGACTTTAGATAAGCAAAGGTGAAATTGGAGAAAAAATGATGTAAGAGAGGAGGGGTATCAGAAAAAGTGCAGGGATGAAACTAAATGACTACAGTGAATTTGTAAGGTAAGAGGAGGAATCTTGCAAAACAGCAAAGAGACTGAGTTTGAAGGAGGAGGAGTGAGATGTTATACTGGATAAATAGTGTGAGGTCAAAGTTTATAAAGTTCTGAAAAAATGATAGAAGCTTTTGGACCTGATATGATAATATTTGGCTATTCTAATAAAAGACTTACAGTTTAACAAGTACAAAAAAGAGATTTTTTTTCCATTTTAAGTTCAACTTGTGGCGTACATTCTGTTTTATAGATGAAGAAATGAATCAGAGAGGTTAAGTGCCTACTTAAGATCACACAGCTGATAAAGTGCAGGACACCTGACTTACTGTTTATTGAAACCACATTACCTAATGCATTTTTACGCAGTAGAAGGAAATGGCTGATATTTTAAGAAGTGTGTTTTGTCTGTGTGGAACACAATTGTTTTAGTTTTCTAGGTTGCCCAAGCAAATACCATGAAATGGGTTGGGGTTTGGATTTTATTAGCTTATAGTTTTGAGGGTCAGAGAAAGTCCAAGTCAAAGGCTGGCATTCTGGGGCTGGCTGCCAGTGTTCCTTGGCCCCTCTGTCACCTGACAATGTGCACGGAGGCCTCTCCTGTCCTCTCCTTTCTCTTCCAGGATTTGTTGATTTCAGCTTCTTACTTCTTGTAGCTTTCTCTCTGGGAGAGAAATTTCACCCTGCTTCTAAAAAATTCCAGTAATAGGATTAAAACTCATTCTGATTTAGGTAGGCCATGCTTTCTTTACTGAAGTAACCTCATAAAAAGGTCCTACTTACAATGGGTTCACACCCGCAGGAATGTACAAGATTTAAGAATATCTTTTTAGGGGGTATATAGAGATTCAAACCACCACAACAGCTCTATTGGGAATACCCATGATTCACAACACAGTGGCCAAACCTCTTTTATGTAACTGAAGCAAAATCAGCATTGAGGGAATGGTGGAGGGAGCACATTACAATTTGCATAAATAAGAAAGAAACAGTTCCTTGTATTTATTTTATTGATTATCACAAAACAATATTCCTCTGCATATCATACTAAAAATTGTAACTACCCTTCATCTCTGTATTAGTGATAATCATCAAAAAGGCACACCCTACCATGTGATGAAAGCAGATATCAGCACCTAGGAAAGGAAGGCATTCCAGGAAAATCACAGAATTAAATTTCAGTATGGATTCATTACTTAATTCAGAAGAAAAAAATAAAGGGAAAGTTTTCCTGAAAATAGGAGACTTTTGTGGGAGTAAAATGTGTTTCCCTATAAGGAAAAGAAAAATGAATTCTTCTCCCAAACACTGACTCAAATCTGGGTAATGAGTGGATGGAATGTAAAGAGAGAACAAAATTCCAATTGCTCTGGGATCACAGATGAGCGATCTTCTGCACAGGTGCAAGATTAAAATCTCTGGAAATAAACAGAATGCATCATGGAAATGAAATGCTAGTCCTGTATTTTACAGTCCTCTCGGAGAGTTATAATATGGATTAAATACATAAAATTAAACAAGGTGAAGAATGATGTCTTCTACATGGAATGTAAGACATACCTTGAAAAAAACCTCCCCAGAGATTCATGAAATAAAAGAACAAATCCCACTAGCTTAAAACTCTGGAGGATGCTAGAGATTGGAGAAGGATTTACAAATTCTGAATCAAAGAAAAAGGAAAATACCAAGTAGGAAATTTCCATCCTAGACCCACTGGTCCACTCCTCTCCCTCAGAAAGTCCTTTGCAGCTTGTGGAGTTATTCAGAGGTAGCAGCCTAGATTCCTTCCACAACCCACTGACTACAGCAGTGTTATAACCTCACACATATCCAGACACAGGAACCCAAGTCCACAGAGAACCAGGGCAAACCACAAGCCACTGAGGAGTTGCATACAAAAGGGCCTCCAGGAAGAAAGACAGAGAGAGAAAAAATGAGACGGAGAGAGGGAGAGAGGGAGGAAGGGAGGGAGGTGGGGAGAGAGAGGGAGAGAGAGAGAAATCATGCTAAAAATATGGTAGGAAAGTGCTGTGCTCACTCAATCTAGTTTCTGTTGACTGGACCATCTAAATGCAAAACACATATCAACAAAATAAAAAGATTGAAATTATACAAAACACTGCCTCTGACCATAATGAAATGAAGCTGGAAATCAGTAACAGGTGGAGAACTGAGAAACCACAAATATAATAAGGTAAATAATACACTCTTGAGGAATCAGTAGGTCAAAGAGGAAATTGCAAGAGAAATGAGGAAATATTGCTAGAGGAATGAAAATAGTACACAACATTTAAAAACTCATGGGATGTAGCAAAACAGTGCTCACAGGGAAATTCATAGCTCAAAATGCTAACATAAAAAAGGAAAAAAGAGCTAAAATCAAAGATCTAATTGAGCACCTGGAGAAACTAGAGAAAGAAAAGCAAAATAATCCCAAAGCAAGCAGAAGGAAAGAAAAAAAGTGATTAGAGCATAATTGGAAATAAAACAAATAGAGAGAATTAACAAAACCAATTGTTTGTTCTTTGAGAAGATCAATAAAATAGACAAACTCTTAGCTAGATTGGCAAAGTAAAAAAAAGGGAAAAGATGCAAATAGATAAAATCAGAAATGAGACAGGGGCATTACTACTGACCCCAAAGAAATAAAAGGGATCATAAGAGGATACTATGAACAACTCTATACTAACCCATCAGAAAAGTGAGATGAAATGGAAAAATTCCTGAAAACACACAAACAACTTACACTGACTCTAGAAGAAATAAGATATCTAATGGAAGTATTCCAAGTAAAGATATTGAATCAGTCATCAAAAGCTTCCCAACAAAGAAAAGCCAAGCAACAGATGGCTTCATAAGTGAACTTTACCAATCATTCCAAGCTGAATTAATACCACTACTGTTCAAACTCTTTAAAAAAAATTGAAGAGGAAAGAAAGTTACTTAACTCATTCTAAGAGGCCAATATCACCCTAATATCAAAGCCAGATAAGATGCTACCAGAAAAGAGAAATACCAATGTCTCTTATGAATAAGATGCAAAATCTTCAACAAAATAATTGCAAATTGAATCCAATGGTGCAATATAATTATAACATTGATCAACTGGATTTTATTCCAGGCATTCAAGGGTGGTTCAGCACAAGAAACACAACACATTAACAAAGCAAGGCAAAAAAACTACATGATTATCTCCATTGATTTAGAAAAGGCATTTGACAAATGCATCTTTCCTTGATAACAACACTTAAGAAATAAAGAACAGAAAGAAGTTCTGAAAACATGATAAAGGGTATATATGGAAAACCTGAAGCTAACATGGTACTCAATGGTGAAAACCTGAAAGCTTCCCCTCTAAGATCTCGTACAAGACAAAGATACTCATTGTCACAACTGTTGTTCAGCATTGTACTGGAAGTTCTAGCCGGAACAGTTAGGCAAGAAAAAGACATAAGAGGCATCCAAATTGAAAAGGAAGATGTAAAACTTTCACTATTTGCAGATGACATGATCCTATGTAAAGATCCACAAAATCTACAATAAAACTACTTGAGTTAATAAACAAATTGAGCAAAGCTGCAGGATATAAGATCAACATGCAAAAAATAAATTGTATTTCTATACATTAGTGATGAACAATCTGAGGAGGAAACCAAGAAAAAAAATCCAAAATTCCAATAGCAACTAAAAGAATCAAATATCTCTGAATAAATTTCAGCAAGGATATAAATGACTTGTACACAGAAAACTTTAGAAAACTTTGCTAAAAGAAATCAAAGTACACCTAAATAAATGGAAGGACATTGCATCTTCATGGATTGGAAAACTTAATACCATTAAGATGTCAATTCTACCCAAAATGATTTACAGATTCAATGAAATCCCAATACAAATTTCAACAGCTTAGTTTGTGGAAAGGGGAAAGATGATTATCGAATTTTTTGAAATGTTAAAGGGACCCAAATAGTCAAATTATATTAAAAAAAACCAAAGTTAGAGAACTCATACTTAGTGACTTAGCGCGTATCACAACATTACAGTGGTCAAAACATCATGGTACTGGTACAAGGATATATTGACCAGTGGAATTGAATTGGGGGTTCAGAAACAGACCCTCACATCCATGGCCAATTCATTTTTTACTAGACTGCCAAGTCCACTTAATTGGGAAAGAATAGTCTCTTTATCAAATGGTGCTGGGAGAATTGGATATTCATATGCAAAAGAATGAAAGAGGACCCTTCCTCACATCTTATACAAAAATTAACTCAAAATGGATATAAGATCTAAATATAAAAACTAGGACTATAAAACTTATAGAAAAAAATGTAGGGACACACTTTCAGGATATTGTGTTAGGCAATGATTTCTTAGACTTTATACCCAAAGCACAAGCCATGAAAAACAAATGGGACTTGAAAATAATTTTTAAAAAATGTGCCTCAAACGTCTTGACACAAAAGTAAAAAGAAAACTTACCCAAAGAAAGAAAATATTTGGAAACTACATATCTGATAAGGGCTTAGCATCTAGAATACATACAGAACTACAACTTAACAATAAAGATACAAACAACCCAGTTAGAAAATGGGCAAAAGACTTTAGTAGATATTTCTCCAAAGAGGATATACAAATGGCTAAAAAGCACAGGAAAAGAAGGTTAACATTACTAGCTATTAGGGAAATGCAAATAAAAACCATAATGAAATATCATTTCACACTCACTAGAATGACCACTATTAAAAAAAACACACACACACACAAACAGAAAATGACAAGTGTGGGAGAGGATGTGGAGAACACTCATTCATCGCCAGTAGGACGCTATAATGGGGGAACCGCTGTGGAAGACAGTTTGGCAGTTTCTCAGGAAGCTAAGTTTAGAATTACTGTATGACCTGGCAATCCTGTTACTAGTTTTATACCCTGAAAAATTGAAAGCACATACTGCAACCGATATTTTCACACTGATGTTCATAGCAGCATTATTCACGATTGCAAAATGATGGAAGCAGCTCTGCTGTCCAACAACCAAGGAATGGTTAAATAAATGTGATATATACATACATGCATACAATGGGATATTATTCAGTTGTAAAAGGGATGAAGTCCTGATGCATGTGACAAGATGGACGAAACTTGAGGACTCTATGCTGAATGAAATAAGCAGACACAGAAGAACAATTATTGTATAAGCTCACCGATACAAACTAATTATAAAAAGCAAACTCAGATGTTGAATCTAGAATACAGGTTTCCAGAGGATAGACTGGTGTTCAAAAATGGGGAGTTGATGCTTAATTTGTATAGAATTTCTATGTAAGTAGGTTGAAAAGGTTTGAAAGTGTATGGTGGTGATGATAGCATATTATTGTTTGGGTAATTTAAAATACTAAATTACACAGGTGAATGTGGTTAAAAGGGCAAACTTTAAGCGATATATGTTACTAGAATAAAAATGAAAAAATAAAGCACAGGACTGTATAACACAGCAAATCCTATTGTAGATGATGGACTATATTTTATAGTAGAAGTGTAAGATTGTTCTTTCATGAATTTTAATGAATATATGATAGTAATACATGCTAGTAAAAGTAGGACAGTATATAGAAAAAATACACCTGATATAAACTATGGTGAATAACTAATAGTAGCATTTTAATAATTTTTCATCAATTATAGCAAAAGTAAATCATGTTAAAAATTAGTACAATTACAAAAAAGCTCTATCATCAATTGTAACAAATGTTCAAACTAATACAAGGTGGTGGTGGCAGGGTTGTTTATGGGAAGTCTGTATTTTATGCATTATTGGTCTGTAAACCCCCAACTTCTCCTGTAAAAAATTTTTAAAAAATAACCTTGGTAAAGATATAATGTCTTAGTACCTCCAGAATTAATGAACAAGCTTGATTATTTGCTTGATATTTTTAATATTTTTTTAAACAAAAGCAAATGTCTAAAGAATAAAATCAATGAGTATTGAAAAGATTACAAGGATATGCCAGAGGACCCGGGTTCAATTCCTGGTGCCTGCCCATGTAAAAAAAAAAAAAAAAAAAAAAAAGATTACAAGGAAGAGTGAATTCAAAGTGACATTAGCCAATTTTTAAATAAGAAAGAACTTAATAATAGAGGTTGTATTAGTTAGGGTTCTCTAGAGAAACAGAATCAACAGGAAACACTCGCAAATATAAAATTTATAAAAGTGTCAGACGTGACCGTGGGAATGCAGAGTCCAAAATCCGCAGGGCAGGCTGTGAAGCAGACGACTCCGATGGAGGGTCTGGACGAATTCCACAGGAGAGGCTTGCCAGCCGAAGCAGGAAGAGAGCCTGTGTCTTCCGAATCGTCCTTAAACCGCTTCCAGTGATTAGATTAAACATCACTCATTGCAGAAGACACTCCCCTTGGCTGATTACAAATGGAATCAGCTGTGGATGCAGCTGACATGATCATGATTTAATTCTATGACAAGTCCTCATCGCAACAGACAGGCCAGCACTTGCCCAATCACCACTTGGCCAAGTTGTCACATGAACCTGACCATGACAGGGGTCTACTATGTATTTGAACACATATCAATGCTTTTATTTTTCACTTGGTTATTTAAAACATGGGAATTGTATAACAAATACCGGTAATAAAACTTTCTGAAGATATGATCAAAAGTGATAGCAATAGTAAAGTCACCAATGATACATTTTAACAGAAAGGAGATGGAAAAAGTGCCAAGCAATGTTTGAGAGCCTGCTTTTTAAAGTGTAAATATTTACATGAAATTCTGTGTTTTAATTATTTTTCAGCTGCTATGCACCTGTTGCTATGCGTTTAAAGCAAACTGCAAAATAAATTCCTCTGAAAATAATCCAATATTTCAGTAGCCTTTCTTCCTTGATTATATTGACCAATAATGAGTAGAAGGAACCACAATGTATAGTAGTGTGCAGAAAGATAATTTCCAACATTTGATACAAGCATATCAATACACATCAATCACTTAACCTTTGAATGAATTCATAAGTATTTTTTTCCTTTTGTTCCTCCTAGCTCCTGAAGTGTGAACTAAGATAATCAGTTTCATGGTCATATATTGTTTTATCTTAGAGGACAGTGACCATTTAAAAATGCCTAAAAAGAGTGAATCATTGATTTCTGACATGGAATTTTCACAGTCTGCAGTTAAACAGTATTACTAAAGGGGCTACTATACAATTTGGATATTTTGAGGAATAATCTCTGATTCACACTCCAGAAATCGATATCAGCATCCAAATCCAGAATAAAAGGGTATACTTTTAGATAGAGTTCCTCATCTAATATCTTATCAACAGTTTTTGACTCACTACATTTTGGGGGAAGATAAATATTTTCTAAAATAGTTATTGATGTGAAATTAGTAGTAGCTTAGACCTAAATAGCATAGTTATGGGGAATATTGTGATATGTACCTGCAATATTGGCACTTAATGATAAAAGATTTAATAATGCCCTTAGCTGCTTGAGAATCCTGTGGGCAGCGTGCCTTTGGCTGTCAATCCCTTCAAGGATTGCCTCAGCTATAGAGAACTACCTTCCCCAGGGGGTCTACATTAAATAGCAAATTGATACAGAAGTGTAATGCAGAGGCCAAAGCTGTTTTTTCATGTCTGCAGTGAGACTGTTTTTTAGGGTTGACAGACTTTGTATTTTCCCTCCCTTCCACAGTAGTGGACTTTAAAGCTGTTCCTTACTAAATATCCTCCATCTTAGTGTCTGCTTCCATTGGAACTCACCTCACAGCAGTAGGTATTAAAAGTAAATCTTATATTCCTCAAGAATTAGCAAATTACCTTACAAAATTCATCACAAATGGAAATGTTTTGGCTTTTTTTTTTCTATATGCAAGACAAAAGAATTATTTGGTAAATTGTTTAAACCCAGTGTTAAACTGAGAAAAGGACTCTGAAAATTTCAAGTATAAAGAATAATCTGATGGTTTGATTGATTCACAATTTTAACAAGTATTTGAAAATGCTGAGCAATCATTTGCTGGAATGCGTTTATTTTATGTGTTGAGATTATAATACCTGGTAGAGTTGTAAAAGTAACGACTTCATTCAGTAGTCATAGCCCTTAAAATTTCTTATTGTGTGTATTAGTTTTCTATAGCTGCATTTAAAAAATACCATGCATTTAGCAGCTTAAAACAACATAGATTTATTATGTCAATTTCTGTAAAACAAGAATCCAGGTACAGCTTAGATGGGTCCTGTGCCTGGGGGCTCCAGAAACCGAAATCAAAGTGTCAGCTGGGCTGCACTCTTATCTAAAATCATGACTGGAAAATAACCTATTTCCAAACTTTTTCAGGTCATTTGCAGAACTCAGTTCCTTGTTATTATAGGAGATAGCCCCCATTTTCTTGCTGACTGTCAGCCACGGACCTCTCTCAGATTCTAGAAACTACCTTCAGGTCTTTGCCATATGGCCACCTCCATAGTAAGTTCACAAAACGCTTATTTGTTTCTTAAAGGTCAGCAGACATATTTTTTCTCATTTTAAATTTCTCTTGCTTTGAATTTTTCCCTTAGGGAAGGCCTGGATCCTCTTTTTAAGAACTCACCTAAAGGTCATTATCAGACAGAATAATCTCACTTTTGATTATTAACTCAGTCAACTGATTAGTGACTTTTATTGCATGTTTAAAATATTTTCACCTTTACCATACCAGGTAATCTAATCATAGAGGATAAATATCATCATATTCACATGGAGGGCATGCATTCCAGGGTGCACAAATCTTGGATTCCACCTTAGAATTCTTACCATCACATCTTAGTTTTACATTTGTAAGAACCAGCTTTTCATATAAATTAAATAGTTTTGCACTTCTACAAGTTTTAGCTGCATGCTGTTAAAGTTTCCAGGTGCTGGACATATAATTTATGTGGTTTGTGCATGTGTGTGTATGTTTGAGAGAGACAGAATTATACACAATTCGAAGAATAAAAAGAAAAAGTTGTTGGCTGGAGAATAATGTCCTTTCAATATAATAGGGCATACAGGACAACCTAAAGAATATTTAGGCTATTGAACTTTGACTTGCTGTTTACTATTGAATAATGTTCCCAGACATGGTGATGTTACATATTAATTTATAGATTTTCATTTGGTAAAGGTGCAAATATTTATTATAAAATATAACTCCAAAGAGGTTGTGTTTTATGACCTTGTAAGACACTAACAAATTTTGTTTGTATCCCTTTAATAAATTTCTTCTGCATACTTAGCTCTTCAGATTTTCTTTTATATAGGTATAAACATCACACTGGTTCATTCATGAATAAATCAGTGATATAAATCTTCAACCTGTTTTCATTTTATAATTATATGAAAGTCATCAGAAATAATTATATTAAAAGTTATGTAATCCAACAATTCACCTGAAACTTGGATATTTTTTATAATCTTGCTGCTGCTGTCAATGTAAATTTGAACAAAATGAGTAGTGAGAATCTTCCTTATTTCTCCATGCTTTGCCTCCAAATTAAGTTGACAGAAAGTTCTTCATATAATGAAGGATGATCTCAGATCACGTTTTACACACTGTATTTAATATGTGCAGGATAAGATCATGTTAATTCTGCACCATGTAGAATGCACTCAATGTATATTCTTGAATCAAGGACTAAATGAATGAAATGAGAGAAAAAATGATGATTCTATACAGATATATTAGTTCCAAAATCTCTGTTTGGTATTTTTTAAGGATTTCCATATGTCTGCTCAGAATATCTATTTTTCTATGAATGTCAAGAGTGTTTACAATGATCTCTTAGAACATGATTGCAATAGCTGCTTTAAGTCCTTGATAATTGGATCATCTGTGTCTTCTCAGGGTTGGCATCTATTGATGGTCTTTTCCATTAGGTATTAATCGGATTTCTGTAGTTCTTTGTATTCTGACTAATTTGGGATTGTACCTTGGATATTTTGATTACTATGCTATGAGATTGTGGGTACAGTAAACATTCTATGGAAAATGTTGCTTTTTTTGCTTGTTTATTTGATTTGGCAATCAACCCAGTCAAATTCAGAGCTAAAGCTCTGTCTTACCTTCTGTACATGGTGGTTCCAGTGTCAATTAGATTTTCAAAGCTTTGTAACACTCTTTGGGTCTGACTGGTACATATGCTACTCAGGGCTACTGTGGCCCTAGACATGGGCTTATATGGTTTATTTCTTGAATAGTGTGCTATAATGTTTTTCTGCTCTAGAGATGCTCAGGGGTAAGCCTGAAATTCATGTTGCTTCATACAAAGGTTTTAGAGATTCCCTTCTTTAGGTCTCTTCTCTCTGGCATTTTTCTCACACTGTATAGCTCTCAGAGCCCCTTTTCTTGATTCCACTGGCTGGAAAATATGCTTTTATTAGAATTTTAGTCTTTTACATTGCCATGCATTTCCACATGATTGAGGTCTTCTTTAAGGCAAAGTGGTAAGAGAAAAGATAAAGTAACAAGATTATTCTCTGCCGTCTTTACGCAATAAGAGCCTCTTTTCCTGGTTCCTCTGGCCAAATGGGCAGATCTTCTTTTGGGGTTTTAGGTACTTGTTTTGTTGCCACAGTATTTGTGCAACTTTATGATGAAGCTGTTCTTAGGGCAGTGCCAATAGAGAAGTAAGAAAAAAGAAGGGTGGATTTGCCTCATATTCTTTGACATGTAGGGAACTATTTTCCTTTTACTCTGGCTGGAAATAGGTAGCTTTTGCTGTAAGCAGTCTCAGTACTGTTTCAGGAAGATTAGAAGACAAGCAAAAATATAAAGCACAGTCTTCTCTTCCATTATTGGATATTATTTAAGTTTTGATTTCTGTCTTCAATCTGACTGCTCTTATTTACACTTCAGATTCCCTCTTTGGTTGCTTTTACCGTCCCGGGGTTTTTTTTTTTTTTTTTGCAGTCACTGGAATTAACAGAACACTGTGTCTGGCTTCCCATTATTTTAGTTTAGTATAACGTATCACATATCTACCTCAAACTGTCTACCAATTTGATAAAAGGTAATGCAAACTCAATGATATATATATATATATATATATATATATGTAAAATCCTGAGTATTTTTATGATCACCAAATAATTAATAGTTAAGAGATGATGCATCAGAAGTTACATATTCTCTTCCATTGTAACCTCTTTTGTCATTGTTTGCTTCCTTCTCCACAATCTTGCTCAGTTTGGCAAAAACAATATCTAAGTGTAACAGGTTCTATAGAAATGCCCTCATAACTAGTGAATGATTGCAGAGAAAAGTTCACACTGATTATGAGATTGTGATGTCATTCAATAACAGAAATATCTAAGGCAAAAAAAATAGCTTTCTGAAATTTAAAATGCCTTTTATATTTAACCCGCAACTTTTGTACCCATCTTTTGTTTTAAATGTTGTATTAACTGTTGAGGATATAAATATAAAGATTGGCCAAAATGCTATATTGAGTGATGTGGTTATTCTAGGAAATTTGATATTAAAAACTAAGGTTTTCTACTGGAAATATGTTAATAGAGAGACATGATTTGAGGGTACATTGATATAGCAATTCTGAGTTCCATTTACAATTGACGCATGAGTTAATTTGGAAGCATTTAGAGTGCATTTTACTGTCCATATGTCAGGATTAATCTAACATTAAATGGAAGAAAACTTCAAGATGTGGATTTAAAAGTGCCCCTCTTCAGGAAGATTAGAAATTGATCTAAAGTTTGTGTGTCTTGGTTTGCCAGAATTCTTTAACATATACCATAAAATGGGATGGATTAAAACAGAGTTTATTGGTTCACGGCTTTAGAGACCAGAGGACCCAAACAGTATTGGGAAGGCCATGCATTTTCCCCAAATTCTCAAGTGTTCTGACATTGGCAAGCCACAACGTTCTGGTTCTTTGGTTTGCATCTCTGCCTCTTGTCATATGGAAATATCTTTGGTCTCCTCCTTCTGTCTGCCTTTCTGGTTTCCATCAACTTCTAGACCCTCAGGCTGCCTTAAAATTTCCTCTCTTAATAAGACTTCCAGCCATATGGATTCAGGCCAACGCTGGTTCAATTGGGCCACACCTAAAGGGAATTTTAGAAGATCTTCTTCACAAATGAGTCCACACTTTAACTGATAGTGCATCTTCAAAAGATCCTATTTACAAATAGATTCACCCCCAAAAGAACACAGGTTAAGAGTAGGAACATGTCTTTGTCAGGGTACAATCTAACACAAATTTCAATCTACTACATAACTCCATCTACCACATTGTAGATTTATTTTAACAAAACTTGAAATTTTGTTTTATGCCAGGAGCTATGTTGGATTACTAAATATAGACAAGAAGCAACTTTACTCATGAACATAAAATGAGGCAAAGAAATTCAAAGACATATTAATGGGAAAGGCAATAAAAAATGCAAAGCATCTGGTCAAGCAAAAGGGTAGCAAAAGATGCTCCAGAGAATTCCCCCACAGAATTTTTGAAAAAGTAGCAAAACTGGTAGAGTCATCTTCCTCAAAATTCGAGAAAACAGTTAATAGGTTGCATTAACTGGGTGAGTGCCCAGCCAAGAAAATGAAGCTTTAAACACAGCAGGTTCTTGACCCTTACCCCACTCCCTCCCCAACATGGTGCAGAGGCAGCCTTTATCCCATTGTGGATCCCTGGTCCTGTTTTATAGAAAGCAGATTAGCAAATGTGCACATACTAAGGTGACTGTATGTTGGTGTCAGTCTATCAGGTGGCAGCCTGGAAGACTGAACCATAAAAACCATTTCTTGCTTGGTCTTGTAGAACTTGCCTTATAAGCAGAAGCAGCTTGCAGATAGCTAAAGCAGTGTAAAAAGCAAGTCATCTCCAGAACATCAACTAGTTCCATTCCCTTATCACATATTATAGTCAACACCTTCCAACATGAGAAAGTTAGAACGGGCATAGCCCAAATACCCCGAAAGAGTGAGAGAAAGATCAAAGGTGATGGTGGGGTTATACAGAGAAGGTTGGGTTTAACGAATGAGTATGACTGCTGAATCATTATACTGATATTTCTTTTAGTTTCCAGTAGCTAGAAGTAAAAACCTAAAATTGTGGAATCATAACCTATACCAAATTCTGAAATCTGTTCTACGGCTAATTGTTGTGATGTGCTTTGAAATTTATTGCTTTTTTTTGTATATATGTAATTTTTCAGAAAAAAAAGTTGATTGTGATGATAAAAACATATATATATTCCTTCTAGCCCCCAATGTTCTGGAATACCTTGAAGGAAAAATCTAAGATGATGGAATGGTAGCCCATGACAAATTCTGGGATCTGTTCTGTAACTACTTGTTGAAGAGTGCTTTGAAATTATTGCTTTTTTCTTTCTTTGCTCTGTATATATGTTATATTACACTATTAAAAAAGTGAAGAAAAAGCAAATAAGTCAAGCAGCTTGGGAAAAGGATTACATGCTCTAAGTCACAGAATAGAGCTCCCAGGAAGGGGAGAAAGTCTATTTCATAGGGAGTAGAGAGTAAAGGATATACTTGTAAATGATAGGATTGAGAGGATTTTCTTTGACATAATGTGGTAGGTAGGGAAAGGGGTAAACATGCAGATGAAACTGGATTAACCATGAATTGATACGTATTCACACTAGATGTTGAGTGCACAGAGATTAATTATCTTCTCTAGTTTTGCATGTATGGGTAATTTCCCACAATGAACAGAGAATTAAAATACAGTGATTTCTTAAATATGCTTCAATTTCAATTTTCCCCACATAACCTTTATCAGATTGTACCATTTCAAACGAATTGCTAATGTGATAGTCTCAGTTAATGCCACATACCAACTTACTCTCCCACATAAAACCTTCAGTTCTTCTGCCAGTGATTTAACTGTCAAATCAATAAAGGGAACCTAGGCACAGATTTTGCTGGAAAGCATCCTAAGTAGTTAATTTCATAAATATTCACTGTATACTAGGTATAATCAACATCATATTAATTTGAAAATCTATTTTTCAGGAAGCCTTTTAATCCCCTTACAATTAAAATATGTCCTTCATTCTTAAGAACCAAGAGCAACAACATGATCACTCCAATTCGAGTATCAGTGCAGCAAAAGGGTATGTGAAGCAAGGCTCCAGAGGCTTTATATTTTTGTTACCTAATTTCTAAAGATGCTCAGAAAGAGGAAAAGCAGAAATAATTTTCTCAGACAATACTCAACAATTTCTTTCTTCCCTGTTCATTGAAATGACATCAAACTTTTCGGCCCATGGAACTGACTAATTAATATCTGATTCAGAAGTTAAATCATCACTTTGGTACCAAAAGCTGTGTTTTGAAACATGACTTTACTTCTTTGTACCTCTGCTCCTGAAAATAGAAAATGGTAATAGAAATAATTTGAAAGTTGTCTTTAACCTAAAAGTTGCTAGTGCAAAATTTATGTGAATATTTAGAGAAATTTTGCCTATTGATGGAATGTACAAAATTATATTTACTTTAGTTGTTAATAAAATGATCATTTTAACATTGATATTGATAACTCATTATATATATGTTTTCATCTTCTATTTAATTTTCTTCAACATTTCAGGTGCATTTTTATAAAAATATTACCATACTGTAATGCTGTATTAGTCAGGGTTCTCTAGAGAAACAGAACCAATGGGATGTGTGTATATGTGTGTGTGCACATGTGTGAATATGTAGAGATTTATTACAGGAATTGGCTCAAGCCACCATGGGGATTGGGAAGTCTAAATTCCATATTTGGAATATTGGGCATATTTGGCCAGGCCCAAAACTGGAAACTCAGTGGTGGTTTTTAATTCCTCAGGAGAAATTACAAGTTGGCAATTTTTATGAAAGTAATAATGAATTCCCCTAGAGAAGCTGACTGGCTGAATTATAGATAGAAATTCTTCTTTCTGATAGTGGAAATCCTTAGTTTTCCCTTTAAGGACTCCAACTGATTTTACGAGGAGATTCCTCTCATTACTCAAAGCAATCTTCTTTGTTGATTGTTAATCAGCCATGATGCAATCAATTGCCCAATGGTTTAAATCCATATAATATCTTCATGGTAAAAATCAGGCCATTGCTTACTTAATCAAACAACTGGGCACCATAACCAAGTTAAATTGACACAGGAAATACACCATCACATATGCCTTAATTGAAGGTTCAAAAATCATTATCTCAAATACCTAAACTTAATAAAGTCCTTGAACTGGCATATTATAGAATATATATATATTAATATCCAAATTCTTTTATAGTCATCATTTGTTTCGTCCACAATTCCTTAATGTAGAAGGGAAATAATTCCATTCTTTCCACTGTTTTTGGCAACCTTTGTATTGTCTTCCATACTTAAAAGCGCTTTGCTGGGCAAAAGAACAGTAAAATAAGACATAGTTGAAAGATTTTGACTTCGGTAAGGTAATATTGTTATTCATTATCTGTGACCATTAGGTGAGAACTTTTCTCCTTATTTCATTTAGTGCCTTTTGTGATATCAAACAACCCTGGCTATTGCCTTTATAGAACTAATGCCATTTCATAGTTCCTGTGGTACATCTGAGATCTAAATTCCACAGTGATGAGAGATCCTTCAGTGTTAACAGGAAGAAATTATCCAACTTGAAGTTTTAAAACAAAAAGTACTATGGGTCACTTCCAGGTCCAGGTAGGAAGTATGTAATAAATGGCTCAGGATTCCTGGAAAAAAATGTAAAAATCAACCCATTAAATTAAGTCAATACCTCATTCTTTTTGTGAGACCTTGATAAGTAGAGTTTGTATCTTGCTGCAATAGGCCTACAGTTAAACATTAATACTGCTATGCAACTCTGAGCCTGACACTTCTTATTTTATGGAATAGTTAGGGAATGATAAAAATAACACCTTTTTTTAAATAATGAAAAATGTCATTCCCAGTGTGGCAAATTGGAATCTTATAGGTTTTATTTAATCACAGCGTATGTTTACAGCATCCAAAGACAAAAAAAGTCATGCCTATAAATATTGAAAGAATTCAATGTCCCAAATGAAAATTCTGTCTTTTGTAAATATTTTCGCATGTAAAATGACTGACCACAACAGTGATAAAAGCTTTTTGTGTATACTGCTATTGCATTTTGTTATTTTCTCACTCCCCTTTAGCTTTCCACTAACTAACTGAGATGAAAACACTTTGCAGACTCATTAAGTATTCTTGGACCTAAAGATGAAACTTAAGTGAAGTTTACAATTCAAGTGATCGAATTTTTGTCAATGTCGATTACATTTGAGATGAAGACTACAAAAAAGTTGAAGAACTTCCTGGTAGAATAAAGCAAGAGAGATACACAACACATATGTTTTAAGTGAGGAATTTAAAATTCAAATTGAAAAATGACATGTAGATAGAAGGGGATGTGGAGCCTCTGAGACAGGTCTAATTGCAACATGTGGGAGAAACAGGGAAGATTCAGGTTGGGAATGCTAAGTTGAACACAGACTCTGAAAACCAAAGTGCAGCATAAATTTATAGAACTAAGTGACACATGTGGAGAGAGAACTAAAAGAAAGTTACTGCCCAAAGAAAAGTGATGGGGAAGCAGTTTATATAGCTACTTAGAACAAAGAAATAGTATGTGTTAGAACAAATTGGGGTGGTTCGGTCCAACACTCATTACCACACAGTGAGCAGAAGTTGAAAGGGGTTTATTGTAAAGGAGGGAGGTGGTATGGGACAGGGGAGAGGGAGAAGAGGTGGGGGAGAAGGGGAAAGGGTAAAGGAGCACTTTCTTCAAGAGCCTGAAGAAAATGTTCACTTGCGTTGTGATGTGTTTCTCTTTTTATACTCTGAAATTCGCTGACCCTTATTGGTCCTGCATCCTGCATTTGGCGACTCGTCCGATCGTCATTAGCTAATATTTTTGCTTCCTTCTTTTTGTGCCTGTCCTAACCTGTTTGCTCTTTATTGGTGGAGCTTGTGCTATAAATTTTTCTTTGGTGTGGTTTCTTGCCCCGGGCAGCATTTGGGCCAAAAATTTGCAAAGACTGTTTGTCAAGGTGCTCATGTAAAAATGGGCTTATCTCGTAAAGATAAGAAGACTTTCTCATGTCAGTATGACAGGTTTATTACAGTTCCTCCTTTTCCATGGAGGTAGGGGTCTTAAATATCACCATAAAGGACTGTTGGTATGTCAACTTGCTTCAGTTAGGAAGCAAGTTGTTTCTTGCTTATTGTTTCTTCTTTGTTTTTCCCTGAGCAAAAGTGGAAGTTTATATATATTAAGATGATTAGTAAAGCTAATTACCGTTCTAACTTCACAGGAATCATTGATCTATTCAACAAATGTTTGCTGTAAATCATGGCAGAGGTTTTAACAAGGTGGACACTGGGTACTGATAGTATAGATTGAAATCATAGCTTTATTTAGGTGCATGAATTCAGGCAATTTAGTTCACCTTTATGTACCTTGGTTTCCTCACCTGTTAAATGGAGTTAATAACTCCAGTAAAACCATTATATGACTGGTTAACATGTGGGAATCTACTCAAAAGGTATAGTAGGATTGAATCATGTCCCCCAAAAACGGCATGATCAGATCCTAAACAGTCATCCTGTGGATGTGAGCCCATTTGGAAATAATATTTCCTTTGAAGATGATATTAGTTAATGTGTGCTCTAATGGAATGAGAGTGGACCTTAATCCACATGGGTGAAATCTTTATGAGCTAAAGAAATTGGACCCAGAAAGAGAGAAGCCACAGAGAGCAGCCACAAGCTGGAAGAAAACGGGACTGGAAGTAAAAGGAGAGGACCCTGCCATTTGTATTGCCATGTGACAGAAAAGCTAATAACCAAGGATTGCCAGCAGCCAGCCCCAGAATATAACAGGCTTTGGGGAGAAAGAACCATCTTGCTGATGCCTTGATTTTGAACTTCTCCTAGCTTCAAAACCATGGACCAATAAATTCCCATTGTTTAAATCAAAACATTGTATAGTATTTGTTGTAGGAGCTAGGAAACTAAAAAAAGGGATGAACCCATATTACAATAGTTATTATTGTAATGGTAATGGTTGTTGTTTTAAAACCTTTTATTACCAATGCTAGTCAATGATGTATGATCCAAAAAAAAAGAAAGACGAATAAGAAAGAGTGCCCATTCTCAAGAAGCTCAATCAAACTTGCTCAGTGTTTTTAAACCATTGCTTTAAAGGAAACTGACCAATTAAAAATCCCCAAAATATAAATCCCTGAAATATAAATGATAAATATAAGTCAAAAAATACCTAAAATAATTGGTACAGTTGAAGTTGAGATGGGGAAATCACCCAGGCCATATTGTGTGGTCATAATGCACAGTGTTTGATTTCTGATCATCTAGTTAGTAAGAATTGGGCTTGCAGTTTGGGTTAAGCCAATGCTTCACAATATTTTGCTAGGATATTTTCATAAAGCAGCATGCAGGGGGCTCCTTGTCTCTTAAACATCATCTTTGATTTCCAATCATTTTACAATACAGTAGAAAATATACAAAATCTCCAATAAGTTTAAATAAAAAATTAAAACTACAGAAATTTAGGGCTCGAAAAGTCCATAAATTTAGAATATAATTTTTGTTGACATACGAATTATAGACAATGCAGATAACCATTGAATTGATGGCTGATATATGAGTATAGGTATGCACATCTTTATGTTGGCTTATGAAATAACGAGACCTATTTATGACATGTTTAAAAATGTACGTTAATAAGGAAGCTTTGTGTTCTTTATAGTAAATTTAAAATTTCGTATAATTTTAAAGATCAACTGTTTTTAGAAAACTATGACCCACTCTTCTGTATTTCTAATTTTGATGAACTGGAACCAATTCCTGGATCTTCAGGGAGAAGTACTGATTATGGCCAGCAGAGAGCAATGCAATTTGCTTTTCTTTAAAACATTCTGGTATTTTTAAAAACAAAATTAAAGTTGAATGTTAAGACTACCATTGAAACTGAGAAAATTATAGTTGATATATACTTTCATTCATGGGCATTAAAATGATAGCTATCATTTATTAATTACCTGTCTCATTAAGATTTCAGTCAAATCTCTTAAATGAACTTGGGGGAATCAGTTAATCAGAAATAGGAAGTTTCCAGGAGACAGCAGGGCACACAGGTGCCTGAGTTTTACTAATTGCATTTTCTGGGGGGATGGGAAACTGGACCCCAATATGGGAGAAGAAATTGCAAGAGCTGCCCGCATGATGTTCATGAGAGAGGCTTAAAAACCAGGGGGCTTATTCACAGGCCTGATGTGGTGGCTATCTGCTCTTGACACACAATAGTACCTGATGGATGTGAAAGTGTTTATCACTACTTAGGGAGAAATCATTACTAAGAGAGGTGGCACTGTGCTCCGCTCTTGTCATCTGCTGCGATAAAGCATGTATGCCAACTTCTCCAGGCTCCAGTGTCCAAGGAGGCCCTGTCCAAGCTGGAGGAAGCCAGAGCAGAAGGGACCATTGGCTTGAGGAAGGTGGAAACATGAACAGCCATGTTTGGGACGCTTATGGGACCTCAGATAGAGCCATGCCAATCAGGAAACAGAAGTGCATCTATCCCTATGGGAAGAGGAGGAGGATGGCAAATGTGAAACACCTCAGAAATGGGAAGAGCTGAGAAAAATAGGTGTGTTATACATGAATATCCAGCCTGTAATTTTAAATTCAGATGCTGCCAAATCCCTGGCACACATACGACTGCCAATGCATAAGTTATTATTATGCTTTTGCTACAATGATATGCAGACTCTATTGCTTAATCATACAACAATCTAAATTTCCTTTGGGAGATAAATCTTTACAAATGCATCTTTTAAGCTGACTTCCCAAATATCCACCCTTTTTCTCTGGGATTGGAAGATGTGGCTTGTGTAATCTCAAGTATTCATGAGAAACATTGATGTTTTAAAACCACAGTTAGTTTTAATTTCATGGAGGCATGCATTTGAATGATACAAACTTTGGGTGAGTTAACAAGTCACTGAACCTGACCTGCCCTTGAATTTACCCATGGAAATTTTGTTCTATCTTACTCATCCCCTATGTGATGATAAAAGCAATGTTTCATTTAGAAAACTATTTCAACAATTTCAGATGTCAGCTACTGCTGATGATAGGAGAGGCTAATAATTGAAGCAATCATTAAAACTTACAGCTTTTAGAATAAAACAAAAAAATTGGGTTACATTATAGAATATGGTATTGAAACAGTAGTATCAACATGATGTGAATGAACCTACAATATAGGTTATACGAGGAAATAAGAAAGAGTTTGCTTAAATGACATTATTGGATGCCCTTGTTTGTGCAAAATATGCTCATCCGATGGGGAGAAAAACAAATTAGTGAAAACTGAAATGCCATTTTCTTTAAGGCCCAGGAAATGTTTAACTTTCAAGAGAAATAAATTCAAGAGTCTCACAGCAGTTATTCTTTCATCATCATCACTTTTACAGCTTTATTTTGTTGGAATCAGCTAAAGTTATCTTTACTCTTATTAGAGTTAGAATATTGTGCAAGGCTGGGTACGACAGTGACATAATTTATTTCAATAGTTTTACAAAAGATGTATCCTATTTTTTGTTGAATTACTAAGTATTTTAAAAGGCTGGTCTTTATTATATGTTGCCATATTTTATGGGGGGTAAGATATGCTAGATTTGTGTCCATAAACTTGAAAACCAGGAACTTCATATATCTCCATCTAGAACGTCAAGGGCATATTCTGTCTCCAGTCATTTCATTTATTCAGCAAGCATTTCTGAGTTCTTATGTTCATTATATATTGCCTGATATAATGGGTTATGCAGATAAGTAAACAGAATGTTTCCTGTATTCAAATAGCTTGTAATCTACTTAGAAAAATGAACCATATAGACAAAGACCTTTCAAACCAAAACCATTTAAAAATCAAAACAGCATATATTAACAATTAAATTAACAATTGAAAGAATGTTACAGAAAGTAAAGGTTGTAGGAACTCACAGCAAAAGGGAATCTATTAGGTAGACTTGTAAAAACAAAAAGAGTGGAAATATACTTTAACAAGATGGCTCTGTGCTGAGAATAGACTGTAGGATGAAAAGATAGAAGGAGGGAAGAGAGAAGTAAAGAAGTTTTGCAATAATCCAGCCTAAAGGCACAGCCACCTTTGTAAAGATGACAGTAGTAGTAGCAGTGAGAAGTGATGGGCTATTATTTATATTTCATAGGTTGCATTGAGAAATTTGCTAATGGATCAGATGGGGAGGGCAACAGAAAGAGAGGAATCAAAGCTTTCTCCAAGCTTCTTGGCCTGAGGAAATGCAAAAATAGAAATGCCATTTACTGAGATAGGAGGGCTTTAAAAATAAACAGTTTGGGGAGAAATTAAAGAATTTGTTTTTAGGCATGTTATGTTAAAGGTGAATATTAAACAGAATTGGAAGGGTTCCAAGATGGTGGCCTGGTGAGGTGTGGGGTTTAGTTTGTCCTCCAGAGCAGATAGTAAATAGCCAGGAACAATACAGAACAACTGTTGGGGTCACATCAGTGACCAGACACAAAGCATAGACCAGTCTGGACATGTCGGAGCAGCGCAATTCCATGTAGAACTGTAAATCCTCCAAACCACAGAGGCTGGTGTCCCTCCCCAACAGACTGGTTCCTGGTGGGGAAAGGAAAGAGACTTTACTAGCAGCAGGGGCTTAGTTCAGCCAAGCTCCAGTTGCAGAATTAATTAACAAATTCTGACTACTGAAAATAGGCCCCCAATTCAGATAAACCTGGCGTAAGAGCTAAAGGTACTAGGAGTTTTTGCCCAGGCACAGAGGGAGCAGGGCTGATGGGGAAAAAAAAAACAGAGGCTTTTTGGATCAGATGGCACAAAATAATTGAAAAGGGCTGGACCCTAAAAAAAAAAGGGAGGGAGCACATAGAGCCTGAAGATACATATAGAAATGTACCAATTTCAGCTCTTGATTAACAAACCTGAGGAACAGGGCCCTGCTCTGAAAGGGATTTTCTTCTTTTGCTAGAACTATAAGGTTTCTCAGGCTCCAACTGCCCCAGGCATGGGCTGAATTAAGCTTGTGTGAGAGACAAAGAGGCTGGTCAGGTGAAAGGAGTTAATTCTCTGGAAGCTGTGCCTTCCCCAAGAGAGAGGTGGAGCCCAGCTCACGTAAAATCCCTCCCTCAAGGCATTCAGACCCCTGGGACTGGAAAACTGAAGCAATTAAAGCTAGCCTATAACCTCTCCTCTGTCTCAACCATGTCTCCAGCAGGGAAAGGCTAAACCTATGCTAGAGGTCTAGAATAAGCTGAACTGAATGTCAAATAACAGATGGAGAATAAAGCCATTCTGCAAGAAATTCCTAGGTAAAAGAGTGAAAACAACCTGCAGAATAAATGAATTAAGGAAACCAAATGCCAAGTCGCCAGCAAAAAATAGCAAGTCATACTGGGAAAATTGAAGATATGGCCCAGTCAAAGGGACAAATCAACAATTCAAATGAGATACAAGAGTTGAAACAACCAATTCAGGATGTTAAAACAGACATGGAAAATCTCATTAAAAATCAAATCAACAAGTTGAGGGAAGATATAAAGAAGGACATGGATGAAAAAAAAGAAGAAATTGAAAATCTGAACACACAAATCACAGAACTTATGGGAATGAAAGGCTCAGTAGGAGAGATGAAAAACCACAGAAACCTAAAATGGTAGATTTGAAGAGGCAGAAGAAAGGATTAGTGAACTGGAGGACTGTACACTTGAAATCTGACATGCAAAAGAATATATAGAAAAAATAATGGAAAAAATATGAGCAGGGACTCAGGGAAATGAATGACAACATGAAGCACATGAATATATGTCCCAGAAGAAGAGAAGGGGAAAGAAGAAGAAAGACTAATTGAGGAAATTATCACTGAAAATTTCCCATCTCTTATGAAAAACATAAAATTACAGATCCAAGAAGTGCAGCATGCTCCAAATAGAATAGATCCAAATAGACATACTCCAAAAAACTTACTAATCAGACTGACAAATATCAAACAGAAAGAGAGAATTTTGAAAACAGTAAGAGAAAAGCAATCCATCACACACAAGTGACACCCAATAAGACTATGTGTAGATTTCTCAGCAGAAACCATGAGGCAAGAAGACAGTGGTTTGATATGTTTAAGATTCTAAAAGAGAAAAATTGCCATCCAAGAATTCTATATCCAGCAAACTTTTTCTTCAAAAATGAGGGGGAAATTAAAGCATTTTCAAATAAACAATCACTGAGAGAATTTGTGACTAAGAGACTGGCTCTACAAGAAATACTAAAGTGAGCACTAGAGGCAGATATGAAAAGACAAGAAAGAGGGGTATGGAGATTAACATAAAAATGAAGACTATTAGTAAAGGTAAAAGGAGAAAAAATTAGATATGACATATAAAATCAAAAAGGCAAAATGGTAGAAGAAATTGCTGCCTTTACAGTAATAACACTAAATGTTAATGGATTAAACTTCCCAATTAAAAGAGTTTCTAAAATCCAGAACGGTTTTAACCAACAGGACCCAACTATATGCTGTCTACAGGAGACTCATTTTAGACCCAAGGGCGAACATTGGTTGAAAGTGAAAGGATGAGAAAAGATTTTTCATGCAAACAACAATCAGAAAAGAGCAGGAATAACTATAATAATATCTGACAATTAGATTTCAAATGTAAAACAACTAAGAGACAAAGAAGGACACTATATATTAATAAAAGGAACAATTTAACAAGAAGACATAACAACCATAAATATTTATGCATCAAGCCAGAGTGCTCCAAAATACATGAGGCAAACACTGAAAATGCTGGAGAAAGAAATAAACACCTCAACATAATAGTTGGAGACTTCAATTACCTGCTCTCATCAATGGACAGAACATCTAGACATAGTATCAATAAAGAAACAGAGAATTTGAATAATACAATAAACAAACTAGACTTAACAGACATTTATAGAACATTACACCCCACAACAACAGGATACACCTTTTTCTCAAGTGGTCATGGATCATTCTCAAGGATGGACCATATGCGGGGTCACAAAAAAAGTCTCAATAAAAAGATTGAAATGACATGAAATGCTTTCTTGGATCATAAAAGAATGAATCTGGAAATCAATAACAGGCAGAGGGCCAGAAAATTCACAAATATATGGAGGCTAAATACACACTCTTAAATAACCAGTGGGTCAAGGAAGAAAGTAGAAGAGAAAGCAGTAAATATCTGGAGGAAAATTAAAATTAAAACACAACATATCAAAATTTATAGAGTACAGCAAAGACAGTGCTAAGAGGGAAATTTATTGCCTTAAATGCCTATATGAGAAAAGAATAAAGAGCAAAAAATCAAGAAATTAGCTGTTCACTTGGAAGAATTAGAGAAAGAACAGCAAACTAACCCCAAAGCAAGCAAAAGGAAAGAAATAATGAAGATTAGAGCAAAAATAAATGAAATTGAAAACATAAAAACAATCGGAAAATCAGTAAAAACAGGATGGTTCTTTGAGAAAATCAATAAAGTTGATGGACCCTAACAAAGTTGATGAAAAGAAAAAGAGAGAAGATGCAAATAAATAAAATCAGAAATGGAAGATGAGACATAACCACTGACCCCACAGAAATAAAGGAGCTAATGAGAAAATACTATGAGCAACTTTATGCTAGGAAACTAGACAATGGGGATGAAGTAGACAACTTCCTAGAAAGGCATGAACAACCAACATTGACTCAAGAAGACATAGATGACCTCAACAAACAAATCACAAGTAAATAAATTGAATCAGTCATCAAGAATCTCCCAAAAAAGAAAAGTCCAGGACTAGATGGCTTCACATATGAATTCTACCAAGCATTCAATAAAAAATTAGTACCAATCCTACTCAAACTCTTCAAAAAAAATGAAGAGGGAATGCTACTTAACTCATTCTATAAAACTAAAATCACCCACATACCAAAGCCAGACAAAGGTACTACAAGAAAGGAAAATTACAGACCAATGTCTCTCATGAACATAGATGCAAAAATTCTCAACAAATTTCTTGCGAATCGAATCCAGCAGCACATTAAAAGTATTATATGCCATGACCAAGTGGGATTTATTCCAGGTATACAAAGATGGTTCAACATAAGAAAATCAATTAATGTAATACTCCATATCAAGAAATCAAAGCAGAAAAAAACATGATCATCTTGATTGATGAAGAAAAGTCATTTGTCAAAAATCTAAATTCTTTCTTGTTGAACACACTTCAAAGGAATAAAAGGGAACTTCCTCAACACGGTAAAGCAAATATATGAAAAAACCATAGTTAACATCATCCTCAATGGGGAAGGACTGAAAGCTTTCCCCTAAGATCAGGAACAAGACAAGAATGTCCACTGTCACCACTGTTACTCAACAGTGTGTTGGAAGTTCTAGCCAGAGCAATTAGATAAGAAAAATAAATAAAATGCATCTAAATTGGAAAGGAAAAAGTAAAACTCTCAGTGTTTGTAGATGATATGATGCTATATGTCAAAAACCCTGAAAAATCCATGGCAAAATTACTAGAGGTAATAAATGAGTACAGCAAAGTGGCAGGGTACAAGATCAACACTCAAAAATCTGTAGTGTTCTATCAGTAGTAATGAGCAACATAAAGAGGAAATTAAGAGAAAAAATTCCATGTACAATTGCAGCCAAAAGAAAAAAATATTTAGGAGTAAATTTAAATAAGGATAAAAAGACCCTACAATGAAAACTACAAGAAATTGCTGAAGGAAATCAGAGAAGACTTAAAAGAATGGAAGAGCAAACCATGTTCATGGATTAGAAGACTAAATAAAGTAAAGATGTTAATTCTACCTAAACTGATTTATAGAGTCAATGCAATACCAATTAAAATCCTAAAAACTTTGCAGAAATAGAAAAACTAGTAACCAAATTTACTTGGAAGGGAAGGTCTCCCAAATAGCTAAAATATCTTGAGAAAAAAAAATGAAGTTGGAGGTCGCACACTACCTGACTCTAAGGCATATTACAAAAGCTACAGTGTTCAAAACAACATGGTACTGGCATGAAAATAAATATACTGACCAATGGATTCAAATACAGTGTTCAAATATAGACCCTGTCATCTATGGACAATTGGTCTTTGATAAGGTAGCCAAGCCAAATCACCTGGGACAGAGCAGTCTTTTCAATAAATGGTGCTTGGAGAAATGGATATCCATATGCAAAAGAATGAAAGAGGATCCATATATCACACCTTATGCAAAAATTAACTCAAAATGGATCAAAGACCTAAACACTGAGCTAAGACCATAAAACTTTTCAAAGAAAATGTAGGAGGTTTTTTTCTAGATCTTCTAATAGGAGGCAGCTTCCTAGATCTTACACCCAAAGCACAAACATTGAAGAACGAAATAGATTAATGGAACTCCTCAAAATTAAACACTTTTGTGTACCAAAGAACTTTGTTAAGAAAGTAAAAAGGCAGCCTATGCAATGGGATGCAATATTTGGAAACCACATATCAGATAAGGGTCTAATATCTAGAATATACAAAGAGATTTTTCAACTTAACAACAAAAAGATGAACAATCCAATTAAAACATGGATGAAAGACATGAACAGACACTTCTCAGAAGAGGAAGTACAAATGGCTAAAAGGCACATGAAAAGATGCTCAACATCACCAGCTATTAGGGAAATGCAAATCAAAACTACAATGAGATATCATCTGACACCCACTAGAAGAGCTAGTATAAAAAAAAAATTGTAAGTGCTGAGCAGGACATGGAGAAAGAGGCACACTTATCCACTTTTGATGGGAATGTGAAATGGTACAACTGCTGTGAAAAGCAGTTTTGCAGTTCGTCAGGAAGATAACTATAGAGTTGACATATGATCCAGCAGTCCCATTGTTAGGTATCTATTCAGAGGACATGAAGGCAAGGACACAAATGGACATTTGCACACCTATGTTTATAGCAGCTTTATTTACAATTGCCAAGAGATGGAAACAACCCAAATGTTCATGAAAAGAGGAGTGGCTGAACAAGCTGTGGTATATACATATGATGGAATATTATACAGCTGTAAGATAGAATAAAGTTATAAAGCATGTAACAACATGGATGAGTCTTGAAGACATTATGCTGAGTGAAATTAGCCAGAAACAAATGGACAAATACCGTATGGTCTCACTGATATGAACTAACATTAATGAGTGAACTTGGAGAATTTCAGTTAAGAACACAGGTTAGCAGGAGATAGAAGTAAGGTAGAGATTGGGTAATTGGAGCTGAAGGGATACAGATTGTGCATCATGATTGATTGCAAAAATTCAGAAATGGATAACCCAATACTTTTGATTGTAGCAGAATAATGTAAGTACACTGAATGAAACTGAATGTGAGAATGATAGAGGGAGAAGGGCTGAGGGCACATATGAAACCAGAAGGAAAGATAGACGATAAAGAGTGAGATGGCAAAATTTAGGAATGCCTAGAGTGCACAGTGATAGTGACTCAATGTACAAATTAAAAAATATTGTTTGCATGAGGAAGAGCAAAGGAGTTTCACTATTGCTGGGTGTTCAAATTAGATGGCCATTCATATTTTAAAACTTCAACTTCTGTGTGAGACTTAAGTGAGAAATGTTATTTGGTGCAAAATTTATATTTTGACTAGTGCATTTCCTAATTTAACTTGTATGGACAGTTTAATTGAACACCATAAGTACATGGAACCCTGAGATTTTGATGATTTGTTCAAGTTAATATGATGCTCTAATAAAACCCAGAGTGATTTGAACAGTGAATAAAGAAGTATTTGTAAAGTCCCCCTAGGGGAATGGGGAGAAACGGGGAGCAATTCAACTTCTCCATTTGAAGAATTCCTGATATTCTCACAAGCAATAGGGGCAGCCTAATCAATAGGCCAAGCCCTTGATCTTGAGGTTTGCCCCTATGAAACTTACCCCTGCAAAGATAAGCTAAGCCTACTTCAAATTAGGCCTAAGAGTCATGCCCAGAGAACCTCTTTTGTTGCTTGGATGTGACATTTCTCTTGCTAAGCCAACATGGCAAACAAACTCCCTGCCCTCCCCCCTCTACATGGGGGATGACTCCCAGGAGTGTAAACCTCTCTGGCAATGTGGGACAGAAATCCTAGGATGAGCTGGAACTCACCATCAAGGGATCTAAAGGGGAAAGAAAAAAATGAGACAAAATAAAGTATCAGTGGTTGCGATTTCAAATGGAGTCAAGAGATTATCCTGGAGGTTATTCTTATGAATTATATAGATATTCCATTTTTAGTTTATTGTGTATCAGAATGGCTGGATGGAAGTACCTGAAGCTGTAGGGTTGTGTTCCAGTAGCCATGTTTCTTGAAGATGACTATAATGATAGAGCCTTTACAATGTGACTGTGTGATTGTGAAAACCTTGTGTCTGGTGCTCCTTTTATCTCCAGTATAGACAGATGAGTAAAAAATATGGATAAGAAATAAACAAATAATAGAGGGAGCAAACGTTAAGATAAATTGAGTAGATTGAAATACTAGTGGTCAATGAGAGTGAGGGGTAAGGGGTATGCATGTATGAGCTTTTTCTTTTTTTCTTTTATCTTTCTTTGGCTGGAGAGTTGCAAATGTTCAAAAACGATCATGGTGATGAATATACAACAATATAATGATATTGTGAGGCATTGATTGTAACCATGTCAAGGATGTTTGCACACCAAGAATGTTTGTATGCTTGTTTGTTCTTTACTATAAAAATTTAAAAAGGTGAATATTAGACTCCAAATAGTAATGTTGAGTAGATAATTAGTTTCATGAGTCTGAAGTTCTGATAAAATTATATATTGCAAATATACATTTTGTTGTCTTTGGAATATAGATGGTAAAGTCATTAGACTGGTAAAATGACCTGGAGAGGGAGTGCAGATAGAGAAAATGTCTGAGATAAAGTCCTGGGACAATACAAAGTTTAAAGGTTAGGGAAATGAGAAAGAGCCATGAAAAAGGGAATCTGAGAAAGAGTGGCCAGTAAGAGAAATGGAAATTCAAGAAAGTTTGGAGTCCAGAGGGCCACGTGAGGACAGTGTTTCAAGAAGGAGGGAGTTGAGAAACTGTGCCCAATGATGGTTACAGGTCATGTGAGATGAGGGGCAAAAAGTGACCTTTGGACTGAAAAGGGTGGAGAGGGTTCAGCAATCCTAGAGGTCATAGAACTGAGTGCCTCATCTGAGTGGATATAGAAGGCATCATGGACTAAGCCAGGGGTGGAGCAGGAGAGTGAAAGAGAACTGGGAGCTGACAGGATTTGTGGCAGTATATCTAAGTGACCCAATTAAGGACAAGTCAGGGTGGGAAATTCTGTGGCATGAGCTTCAATGCTGGGGTGAGGAGAGGAGGGACGTGAGCCAAGAGGTGTGCAAATGAAGGGTGAAAGGCCTTCTGTCCAGCCACGAGGCCTAGTGGTCAGTGGGGTCCTGGGGAGGGCAGGAACTTGAACACTCTTCCCTGAGGCTTCAAACGTCTGTAGCACCCATCCATTAGGTCGGCTGTAAAGACCCCCAAGAATTTTCAAATAGCACCAAAGGGGATGTTATTCAGAACAATGGCACTATGTGACCTTTTTCTCAAACTTAAAAACTTCTATGCAATTCTACACTGTGATTATTGTTACATAGCCCCACCAGTCCCATTTTAATAGGGGTTGGTGTGTCTTCCTGGAGATACTCCTTCTTCAACCAGAGGCTCTATTTTATTTATATTTTAAACATGGACCCTTTGTCAGAAAGCAACTTACACAGATGCACAAATGAAAGAAACAGATGAAAATGCAACTGTGTTTCAATCCTAAGTACTCACATAAGTGTTGAGAGTTTGGGAAGGAGATGGAGCTGCACAGTTGGAAAATAACTCCAAGTATGAGACTCTGATATGAGAAATACAGACCCCAGTGCGTGGTGACAGGATTTTACATAAATGAGTTCATCCTTTCTGAGACATTCTTCAAATTGCACAGCCCAGTAAAATACCTATTCTGCCTACACCTGCCAAAGCTAATGCTGGAAATAATTCTCCAAAGGAACAGGAAATTTAGCTACTGTTGGTTATTGAAAATGTAGCGGGGCAAGCATGCTGTGTTCTTCAGCTTACCACAGCTCATAATGGCCTGGACCTGAAGTTCACAGAACACCAAACTGGGGCAGGAACATGAACACAGCTGTCTGTTGCGGTGGATACAGAGCAAGGGGAGACAAGAGCAGGGGCTTCTTAGCTAAGAGAACACCCTACCCAGAACGCACTGCCAAGTTGTGGTAACTTACTTCATTCTTCACAGCAATTGGGTTAATGTGTGTGTGTGTGTGTGCACATGTGTGTGTCTCTGTATGTGTGTGCAGGTTAATTGGAGTTAGTGATATCCATTTTGTAAGATCATTGTAAAAATTAAATTAAGTAATAATATAGAAGCTAAACAGCAAGCTTGCAAAAGGATTGCTATTATTGTGTTGTTTGTAGGCAGAGCAGACAAAGGGAATAAGAGGAAGTGGTGGTCATGAATAATCAATTATATGGACACATATTGTCTTAAAATTTGAAACAGTTCTGACTTTTACTGGAAACAAGTTATTGTCCATCCTTTTCCTTCATAACAGTATCAAGTATAATAAATGTGCTGATGTGATACTTTGAATTCTATTATGTTTTTCATCCTATGTCTTCAGAAAAGTTTGCAGCTCTGAATAATCATGCCTAAAAATATCTCTTGACAAACGGTTCTTTTTCATAATGAAAACATATCAAAGGGGAATGTATTCTTTTAAATAGACTTCCTTTTTCCCTTTCTTGCTCCTCCTCTTAAAGACATGTATTTGTTCTCCTCCTTCCCCCTCATTTCATCCCCAGAAAATGCAAAAAATATACAGTTTCCATCGTCATTTGATAAGGCAGTCCCATTATTGGGAAAATACTAGCTAGAAAGAACTGGAAACAGAGACTCAAATAGATATTTGCACACTGGTGTTTATGGCGACATGACTTATGATACCCAATGGATAGAGGTGGCCCAAAGGTACATTGACTGAGGAGCAGAAGGGTGAACTGTGGTATATACATATGATAGAATATTGTGCAGCTACAGAAAGGAATGAAGTCATTAGGCATGAAATGAGGTGAATGAATCATGAGGAAGTTATGTAGAGTAAAATAAGCCAGAAACAAAAGGATAAATAATGTATGGTCTCTTTCAGAAAATACTTACAAGAAAATTGAAGCTTAGATTATAAACTCTTACAGCAATCACATTTATTCTGAACTTTAAGTGATATTTCTAAATTCTGAGATGCTGTACAATTTGTGTATAACCTGGTATTTTCCTGGAACTTTGGGTACCTGTGTGCACCTAAGACGCAGAGCTGAAGTTTTGCAGGGAAAAATCATCTGTTCATCTCGATTGACACTGAAAAAGCACTTGACAAAATTCAGCATCTTTTTCTGATAAAAGCACTTCAAAAGGTAAGAATCAAAGGTAACTTCTTCAACATGATAAAAGGAATATATGAAAAAAGAAAAAACATAGCCAGCATCATACTCAATGGTGAGAGGTTGAAAGCTTTCTTTCTAAATTGGGAATGAGACAAGGATGCACTACGTCACCACTATTATTCAACATTGTACTAGAAGTTCTAGTGACAGCAATCAAGCAGAAAAAAGAAATAAGAGACATCCAAATTTGAAATGAAGAAGTAAAACATTCATTATTCGCATATGACACGATATGATACTTGGAAAATCCTGAGAAATCTACAACAAAGTTACTTGAGACAATGAACAAGTTCAGCAAGGTGGCAGGTTATGAAATTAAAATGCAAAAATCAGTAATGTTTCTATACACTAGAAATGACCTAACCAAGGAATCAATTAAGGAAAAAAATCATTCAAAATAGCAACTAAAAGAATCAAGTATGAGAAATGAACTTAACTGAGGATGTAAAGGGCTTGTACACAGAGAACTATATAATATTGTTAAAAGAAATCAAAGAAGATCTAAATGGGTGGAAAGACATTCCATGCTCATGGATAGGAAGGTTAAATGTAGTTAAGATGTCAGTTCTACCCAAATTGATCTACAGATTCAATGCAATACCAATCAAAATCCCAAAAACCTACTTTGAAGACTTGGAAAAGTTAGTTACCAAATTCATCCGGGTGGGAAAGAGATCATGAATAGCTAAAAGTATCCTAAAAGAGAAGGTTGAAGTAGGAGGATTAACACTCCCTGATTTCAAAACTTATTATAAAGCCACAGTGGTCAAAACTGCATGGTACTTAGCTTACTACTATAGCAAAGCTGATATTTGAAATAACTTTTTACTTGATATTTTGAAAATGCACACAGATTTGATAGCTAATCAAATAATATGTAAGACACTGTTTAATACTTAGAATGTAAGTAATTCTGATATCTGTATTTATGGATTTTTTCCTTCCTTTAATTTTAAATTGGTTTATGAAACCTATTGTACAAACAGGCATTATGATGATTACTTAGATTTTTTAAATATGCCTATGGATAAGCTAACTATGATATCCATTTGAGGTGGTTAAGATTTCCATATGTTAATTGTAAAAATATTTGTATCTTCATATTTTCTTGAAATAAGTAAAATATTCAGTAACATAGGTTATTACTATAGCAATGCAGATGCTTGTAAGAATGTTCTACTTGATATTTTGAGAACATTCACAGTTTTGACAGCTGATCAAATGGTATCTAAATTAGTTTTTAATACTTAGAATTTAAGAACTTTGTTATCCAAATATGTAGAATTTTTCCTTGTTGCCTTAATTTTAAATTGGTTTATGAAACTCACTGTGCAAACACAGGCTTTATAATGATTATATGGATATTTTATTAAACTATGCCTATGGTTAAGCTAAAAAAAAACTGCATGGTACTGGCACAATGATAGAAGTTAGTAACCAATACAATCAAATTGAGAACACAAAACTATACCACCAAGTCTATGGTCAATTGATCTTCAGGAAGGCCCCCAAATCCACAGAACTGGGACAAAATAGTATTTTCAATAAACTGGCATGGGAAAACTGGATATCAATAGTCAGAAGAATGAAAGAGGACCCCTATCTTTCACCCTACACAAAAATGAACTCAAAGTGGATCAAACACCTAAACATAAGAACCAGTAACATTAAGCTCCTGGAAGGAAATGTAGAGAAACACCTTCAAGACCTAGTAATAGGAGGTGTCTTCCTAAACTTTACACCCAAAGCACAAGCAACAAAAGAAAAAAGAGATAAATGGGAACTCCTCAAAATCAATCGCTTTTGTGCCTCAAAAGACTTTGTCAAAAGGGTGAAGAGGCAGCCAACTTAATTGAAGAAAATATTTGTAACTCACACATTGGATAAAGAGTTGATACTCTGCATACATAAAGAAATCATACAACTCAGTAATAAAAGAACAAGCAACCCATTATAAAGTAGGCTAAAGATATTAACAGACATTTTTCTGAAGAGAGAATACAGGTGGCTAAAAAGCATATGAAGAGATGCTCATTCCATTAGCTTTAAGGGAAATGCAGATCATGACTACAATGAGATACCACCTCACACCTTTAAGAATGGCTGCTATTAAACAAAAAGGAAACTACACATGTCGGAGATGAGGTGGAGAAATTGGGACATTTATGCACTGCTGGTGGGAATTTATAATGGCGTAGCCACTAAGGAAGACAGTCAAGTGGTTCCTCAGCAAACTAAATATCGATATGCCGTATGACCCAGCAATACCACCACTCGGTATATACCCAGAACAGGTAAAAGCAGTGACACGTACAGATGTGCACACTGACGTTCATAGCAGCATTATTCAGAATTACAAAAAGATGGAAATAATCCAAGTGCCCATCAAGAGATGAGTGGATTAACAAAATGTGGTGTATATATACTATGGAATGTTATGCAACAGTAAGACAAAATGACGTCCTGAAGTATATGACAAGATGGATGAACATTGAGGACATAATGCTGAGTGAAATAAGCCAGAAACAAAAGGACAGATACTGTATAGTTCTATTTTTATGAACATGGTAAAAGTAAAATTGAGGCTTATAACATAGAATATAGGGGACATACAGATACACAGAAGCTTTAAATGGGTGAACAATTTGCTAATGAGTTTGAACTTAAATACAAGGGAAAACATAAAAGTGACGGCAGTTCACTAAAGGGTCTATAAGTAACATTGCCATATTCAAGGTGAACATGATTGAAAGGAGTTGTATAGACTCATGTGTCCCGCAAATTAAGATTAAAATACAAATAAGTTCTTGTATGAACTACTATAGATGTATAAATCTTGTATGAAGAGTGTATAATTTTTTGGTACAGGTGGGGGGAGATTCATTGCATATTATGGGCTATATTTAGCAGGAAAACAATAAGAGTACCACTGAACACCTAACAAGAGTTAGGGTGAGGTTTGGACTTTTTAAATTTTGTGAGGGTATATTTATGGACTATCTTTATCTTGGGAACAATGAAATTATCTAAATTGAGAGTGTTGATGGACAGTTGATTTTGGACATCATGCATGAAGCCCAGTAGATAAAGGTGGGTAGAAGATGCACTGACTGAGTAGCAGATTACCAAACGATGGTGTAAAGATATGATCGAGCACTGTATAAAAAGAAATGAAATTTTGAGGCATATAATGATATGAATAAACACATGGTATATTTTGTGAGGCAAAATAAGTCAGAAACAAAAGAACAAATATTGCATGATCTCATTTAGGAAATACTTATAAGAAAACTGGGGCTTAGGTTGTAAATTCTTATAGTAGACACATTTAGTCTAAAGTGGTAATTTTCTCTCTGGATTTTGAGGGGGCTGTTTTATATATGTATAACCTGGTATTTAGAGATAAAAATGAAGCCAATCAGGTCGGGATTAAGGTAATTCAGAATCCAGGGGTAAGGAACACATTTCCTATATTTTAGAACTTCACTGATTCTTTGTAAACAAAGGAAGAAAGTGTTATTTTGCCCAGAACCTAAATTTTCTGTAAGATATAATCTAACTCAACCTATCTGAATATATCATTTAAAAAACTAAATGTAGGGAGTCCAGAATAAGAATGAGACCCTTTAATCCTGTATAGTTTAATGTAATGCCTGGATATATCCCAGAGTATATTAAGCCAATATAAAGTATTAGGCAAAATCCCCTGAGGATTGGGAGAAAAATTATGAAACTGAACTTTACCACCAGGGAAACCCCAGATACTGTGCCAAACATTAGGGACACCCAAATCAATAGGCCACGCCCTTGAGGCTTGCTTTTGTGAAGCTTATGTAGGTAGTGGAGAAGCTTAGACTACCTACAGGTTACTAAGAGTTACTTCTGGAGGACTTCTTTTGTTGCTCAGCTGTGGCCTCACTCTCTCCTAGCCCAACTCCGTAAGTAATATGATTGCCCTCCCCACTGTGTGGAACATGACACCTACGGTGAAAGTCTCCCTGGCAGTGTGGCATATGACTCCCAGGGATGAGCCTGGCTCAGGCACTGTGGGATCCACAATGCCATCCTGACCAAAAGGGGGAAAAGAAGTGTAACTAATAAAGTATCTGTGGCTGGGAGAGTTTGAATAGAGTGGAGAAGCTACTCTGGAGGTCACTCTTATGCATGCTTCAGTTAAAAATTGTTACCTATCATAACTTGCCAACCCCCAACCAAAACCATTCCTGCCAATCCTAAAGAATACCCAGAACATTATATAAGATTACACAAAGGTTCCATGCACTAGGGTAGCTTTCCAAAACCTATAGCCTCCAGATAGGCCCCTGGACCAGACAAATCCTGAAATGCAGACAGGACAGCCTTTCTAGAATGCCAACTAGTTCCATCCTCGATCTTACATTATCAAGAGCCCCTTCCAACACGAAAAAGTTAGAATGGGCATAGATGATGGTGGAGTTATACAGAGAAGATTGAGTTTAACAAATGAGTATCAGTGCTGAATCATTATACTGATATTTCTTCTAGCCTCTAAAAGCATCTAGAAGAAAAAAAATGAACTGTAACCCATACCAAATATTAAAATCTGTTTTATAACTGCTTTTTAAAGTGTACTTGGAAATATATTGCTTTTTGGTATATATGTTTTATATATTTAAAAAATATATAGCTTCCAGGGCATAAGGGGTCATTCCTATTCAGAACTTATTTTACTCTTGGTCCCTGAGGAAAGGGGACATATTGAGTGGATTTGAGGGGAAGCTGTTTAGATCCTTAATTTTGTCAGCACAGCATGTCTTCCTATCCTATTCTATTCCATTTCCATACACTCCCCACTAGGCTTCTAGTTCTCCAGTGTGAACTGAGATCACTAAAACATACTAGATACAGCCTCCTCAGGTCTAGAAAGTGACCTGTATATATCCAGTAGCTTAATTACAGAAATGAGTCATTTAAAACAACTCTAAAGATTGTGAGTAGACATGGAAAGGAAACAGTTTTCAAGTGCTCCAGAATATTGGCCCATGAGAAGAAAGTTGGTTATGATCTGGGCCTTGCTGTTCCAAGACTGCCAGCTGATGACAATATCCAAGAGGAATATGGATTTAGTTTATGAACTTAAAAAAAGCTTAAATTACTAAAATAAGCAGACTACACTGTGTCATGTCTGCACATTCTTTAACAGTTTTCTCATCGAAAGGTCGGGTCCATGCTGAGTTTCTTAAATCCAAGCCAATCTCTCGAGATACACGCTTTGTGGGAGAAAAATCCAGTCACCCAAACACCCATAATGAAAAGACCACACATGGGCGTCCCCTATGGCATTCCCAGATGAGCCTACTAGCCAACAACCAGCAAAAACTGCCAGTCAAGTTACCCATTTTCATCTTTCAACTCAGTCAAGTCTTCAGATGGCTGTAGCCCTAGTTGTTATGTGATTGCAACTGCATAAGAGACCTTCAATCATTAAAATGTTCCCAAAATGTCCCTCAAACCTGCACATCAAATGCAATTCATGAAGTAATCCCATTTGCTGTTAAAAAATATATATCATTATCATTCTATGTAAAGAGTGCATTATTACATTCTCAGAGTCAATATTGAACAACATTAAAGTATATATAAAATATTCTGGTAACGTCTAGATTACATGGCAATTCTCAGTAATTAACTTAATATAAAAGGTTTAACAGGTCAGAAGAATAAAATTTTATTTCATGCTTTGATTGCATTTGTCATTTATGGCTGTGTGTCATAGAATTCTCTATAAATACATTCATTCCATAAGAAAATGTTTATTGAAAGTTAATGAAGTAGGTCCGTTTCATGATTTTGTTGGGACTGCTATTAAATTTAACACTTGCAGAAACACACCAGAACAAATGATAAAAGCTATTTCTAATTTGAAACAAAACACCTAACAATTTAGGAATATTAATTGAAAATGAACTCAGTTATTAAATAATGAAACAAAATAATAGTTTACTTTCTGTTTCTTCCATGCAAACATATTGCCATACTTGTTTCTTTTTTTCCTCTTTTAAAAAATACTATGGCAGGGGTTGCAAGGGTAGTTCAGTGGTAAAATTATCACCTGCCATGCAAAAGACCCGGATTCGATTTCTGGCCCATGCACTTCCCAAACAAACAAGCAAACAAACGAATGAAAAATCAAACAAAACTTCAACAAATGATGCTGCAATAAGGGGAGACTCACACAGAAAAGGAATGAAATGTGACCCTTACCATATAGCGTAAAAAGAAAAAAAAATACCATGGCATAAGGAAGCAGACTTTATTGCATCAGAAACCGAATCATACTTATTTTCTTGTGCTTACATTACAAAATTATCATAAAGACATTAAATAAGAGGCTACTCATTGAAAAATTAATTTGTAATTGCCTTATTGTCCTTCAAAGTCCAAGGAAATATACAAACGTAGTCTGGCAGTCAATGTGGAATTGGATTGAAAAGAAATGAATAAATATAGGGCATCAAGAAAGCAAGAGCTAACCTCCTAATTTATCACACTGAGAAGACTGAGAATGACTTAGAATCAATCTTTTCACTTTTATGGTAAGAAAAACCATGTTTATCATATATGAAATATGTTAACATTAGGATTATTACAACAAAGGTCTACCTAAATTAGGATGATATTACCCAAGACTTTGGAAGAATGAGTCATATTAACATCTGAATTAAATTGGATATTCAATATATGTAATATATCCTTATTCTTCTGTATCCTTTTTCTGACTCTAAACCCGGACCTGTGGTCCGTCTCCAATTAATTAACTGTAAGCGTCGTTTCCAATCAGATTTAAAGAAAAATCAGACTAATGAGATTTTTTTTTTGAATTGAAATAAAAATAACCATGGTGACATTATTCTAGAAAACTTGTATTTATTTTAGATTCTTACTGAAAATTGTCCTTTGTGTGTACAATTCAGAATTTTGAGATTTTTCTGTGGATTATGATCTCTTAGAATTGATGATTGAATTACTTATTTGTGTGTGTCAAAAACAATTACAAGTAAGGCAATGGAGAGCGGAGTTTACCTTATTTATAATAAAAATGATTTGGTTTCTTGGTTTTCATCAAATTACATGCAGCATAATATTCCAGGATGATTAATTAATAAGGACACAAAATACTAGATCAATTACTATGAACTCTACAATATGCTAGCACAATTATTCTTTCTACAACCAAGAAAGAATAAAGATAATTTTGCTTGTTAGAAGCCCCCCAAAATTATGAAATCCAGTCAGTTTATCATATTTTAGGTGGAACATATCTGCCATCTGCTTAATTTTACCTACACTAAAAACTTGTGTTATAGAACATTTAAAATAGATTCCTAGTATTTGCCTTTGGGCAAAGCCTAAGTGTTACGTAGGTCACATGCACACAGAACTAGATGAAGAAAAACCGATTCCCTGCCCAAGAGGTAAATTTCTCAGAGTAAACAAGTATGATATTAGAATTTACTGCCTACCAAATAAGTAGAAATTCATTTTTTTAATTTTTATTTATTCATTTTTTTCAATTTTTACACTTTTTTTTATAGTATCATATTATCTGCAAACAGTGAGAGTTTTACTTCTTCCTTTCCAATTTTGATGGCTTGTATTTCTTTTTCTTGTCCAATTACTCTGACTTGAACTTCTAACACAATGTTGAATAACAGTGGTGATATTGGACATCCTTGTCTTGTTCCTGATCTTAGGGGGAAAGTTTTCAGTTTTTCCCCATTGAGGACAATGTTAGCTGTGGGTTTTTCATATATTCCCTTTATCATGTTGAGGAAGTTTCCTCCTATTCCTATCCTTTGAAGTGTTTTCAACAAGAAAGTATGTTGAATTTTGTCAAATGCCTTTTCTGCATCAATTGAGATAATGATGTGGTTTCTCTGTTTTGATTTGTTAATGTGGTGTATCACATTAAGTTGACTTTCTTATGTTGAACCACCCTTGCATACCTGGGATAAATCCTACTTGGTCATGGTGTATAATTCTTTAAATGTGTTCTGGATTCAATTTGCAAGAGTTTTGTTGGGGATTTTTGCATCTATATTGATTAGAGAGATTGGTCTGTAGTTTTTTTTTAATTCAACATAACAATACACAAACACAAACATTCTTACAATATGATCATTTCATTCTTGATATATAATCAATAACTCAGAATATCATCACATAGTTATATATTCATCATCATGATCATTTCTTAGCACATTTGCATCAATTCAGAAAAACAAATAAAAAGAAAACAGGAAAAAATTCATACATTCCAATACCTTTACCCCTCCTTTTCATTGATCACTAACATTTTAATCTAGTAAATTTACACTAAATTTTTACACTCTCGATTGCAAACAGAATATTTTAAACCTGACCAAACTTGGAAATTTATGCAAGGCAATCAGTAGAGAATATTTAATCAATTACTGCAGGAACAGAGCTCTCATTCATGCCCATAACTGTGTCATTTTGGAACTAAAAAAAACCATGTTGATATCAATCAACAATTTACTCTGAAAAGATTCTAAACATAGAGCTGTAATGGCTTTGTATAGTAAATGAGGATAAGAATAGCCACAATGTAAAAAAAAGTGCTCTTTAAAAATTGTTTTCAAAAGAGTTTTACAAAATCTTTGAGTAGATATAGGAAATAATAATACATACTGGTATTCCTCAGAAACACAATAAATACAACAAATCCATCTTTTTTTTCCCTAAGCATACTTCAGGTTAAATTTATATCCAGTAATCACTGAATATGTCACTGACATATTTGTAACTTATTGTGGAAGCCAAAATGTTCAGAGATTTTCATTTTATCAAAGCACACCCTTATTAAATATCCTGTATGCTTGGCACTATTCTAATCGTTGGGAGATACACTGATTGAACAAGACAGTCATGGTTCCTGTCCTCATTGAACTCATGATAATGGTGATTGCAGATAATGCACAAGTAAGGACAACAATATAGAATGTTCCAAGAGAACAGTGTTGTGATGTGTTAAAAGAGCATTAGAAGTCCAGGAAAGTTCCAGAAAGAAATTACATTTAGATCAAGATCTGAAGAAAGAGAATTGAAGTGAAGGTCTCACATTCTGCCCAAATATCTTTCGTGAATGAAGGAATTATTCGCCTAGCTTCTCCCAGCCAGAATGCTGTTGGCTGACAGCACCAAACTACCAGGACTCTCGAGGACTTGTTATCACCCAAAGAGAGCCCCTTTATCCAAATTCACAACTCCTTTCCTGTGGACTTCCTGCACCCAGTGGTCCCCTTACCACAAATTGAGTCAACTCTGAGGGGCCGAGTCATCTTCAGAGCTCCTCATGGGGTTGGCTGAAGCCTTTGTTAGAATTGAATCACGACTCAATTTCTTCTTCTCCTAAATCCTGTAACTTTTTTTTTTGGTAGTGTGTGTTGACTCCTGAGAGCACACCTTGAGTTGTTTGGCCCCCCAACTGACACCGCCAGCATCTTCTTACTTTCCACATATTCTTAGCCTCATTGCTTCAATCATCTTGACTTTCCTTGGTCTCTTTCCAATGCCCTGCTCTGTCTCCTCCTCAAACAGCCTTTACCCATGTTTTTTTTTTTTTTGTTCCTACAATGCTTTTCCTCTCTTCCTTGCCTTCTAAGCCTTCAAATTTCTCTTCCTCAGGGGTTTCCTTTACCTCCGCTACTGAAACAAATAACTTCATTATATGCATTCAAAGTACCATTTTCTTCTTGTCATATTTATCACAGTTAAAATTTTCATATTTTTGAATGATATGTTAGTAAAATTTTGGTTCATTGAATATGAATGATGAAATAATTAATGACTAAAAGCATCCTGCCCCAATATTGGACGGGTTGGTAAAATTATTGCTTAGACTTGGATATTCAACTCACAAAGGATGAATATTCTTTGCCTTGCTTTTGCAGGACCTTGACAAGGTGATTTTAGGAAATCTCTTCATTCTGCTTTTCACATGCATCTAGATACACATGAGATTTGTACAGACCATCTTAAAATGTAAATTCATTATGAATCTACCATCACTATGTCTCTGAGCAAAAGTGCTGTAGCTACATGCTTTCAAATATACAGATTTTCATTCCTATTGTTATGGTCATTTTGTCCAAATACTCATGATTCCTACCTAATGTGTGTTTCCTTATGGATTAGAACTAATTGCAGAGAATAGTAACCATTATGAGTATGAATCCATCAGTGAGAGAATTAAGTTTTGTATTTTTATCCAAGAAGACAAAAGCAATATATATGGATAATAGTTGTTTTTTGTTCTATCCTGGCTTCTCTGGCAATTTTTGTCATCAGAATAAGAGAGTCATTTCCCAGACTTGTATGCTGGATGACCTATAATCTACTTTCTGTTCTCTTCTTTAAACCTTACTCCAAACTTCAACATGATGTTTCAATCTTCAGGTTCCTAGAGTTTCAGATATATATATCTGGGTATTTCATTCCTGTTTTGTAGCTGCTTCTTAACTACATGCCTCACCATTGTCTAGTGTCAATAACCCTCAGTGATATCTAGGTAATCAATTATTCTCTTTAGGTTACAAATTTCATTTCATTTTGCTTATCCACAATGCATTCTACATTGTGTATTTACTACGTAGCTGAAGACATGGATATTTTTTCTCATTGTTTTCTCCTTTAGATATCTCATTTATTCAAAAAATATTTATAGGGTACTATACTAGTTACCATGAATTTCCTGGTTCAGACTCCTCTCTGATACTCTTTTCTCTATCATGGGCAGTGCTCCTAACAACTGCCAGTTGTGCAGTACATATGAGACACCCACCATTCCCTTACATTATGAAATGGAGAATCCTGACTTTATTTTTAAAGAATAAGTTACTTAGTCTGATAATTTTACAGAAGACTTGCCAAATAAATAATTATTTCTCTTTTCTAAATCGAAGCAAATTTAGTCCTGATACCGCAAATTAATTTATTCCCAACATCTGTTTATATGTATATGTCTGCTCTAAATATTATCTTTTAATTTTAAGTAAAATGGATTTTTGACTATAACACTATTTCTTTTCTCTGACTTAAAAGACAACTGAATAAAGCAGTAATTATAAATTTGTGTTAATTGGCACACAATGTAATTTGTATTACAATAACAACACAAAGGAAAGGGCATAGTGGTCTATAGGCATGACTTTCTTGTGCAATGTTGAAATTAAGTAAGTATTAACCTGAACTAGATTGTTATAAATTAATATCTTGACTTTAATCTCTAGAGAAAACATTATGAAAATAGTTCAAAAATACAAAGTAAAAGAACTGACAGGAGCATTTAAATGATACAGTAGAAAAGATTTATTTAACCTAAAAGAAGACAGCAATGGAAGAATTGAGGATTAGAAAAACTGTAAGACATATAAAAAACAGTAGCAAAATGGAAGACATAAATCCTATCTCATCAATAATTACATTAAATTTAACTGGATTAAACACTTTAATTAAAAAGCAGAAATGCCAGAATAGATTACAAAACAAAGCAAAACAAAACAAGCACAATCCAACTCTATTTTGTCAGCAGCAGTTTAGATTCAATGACACAAATAATTTGAAAGTAAAACAATGAGAAAAGATATGCCACAGAAATGATAGCCAAAAAAGAGCAGTAGTGTCCATAACATCATTAGACAAAATAGAGTTTAAAGCAAAAAGTGTAAATTCAGACAAGTAGATTATTTATTATAATGATGAAAGGGTCTATTCATGAAGAAAATATAGCGTTTATAAATGTGAATGCATCTGATGACAGACAGCCAAAATATATGACTCAAATTAGACAGAATTGTAGGGAGAAATAGGCAATTCAACGATAATAGCTGGAGATGTCAATATCCAACTGTTAGTAATGGACAGAACAATTAGGAGATCAATAAGAAAAAAACATTGAGAAACACTGTGTGTACCTCTACCTAACAGAAACCGATAGAACATCCCAGCCCACAACAGCAAAATAACACATTATTCTCAAATGCACATGAAATATTCTCCAAAATAAACTATATGCTGAGCCATAAAATAAACCCAATGGATATAAATATTAAAGTACTATTCAAACACAAATGAAGTAAATTAGAAGTAAATACCACAAGGAAATTTTGGATACTCATAAATATGCAGATACTAAACAGTGCACTCTTAAATAACTACTGGATCAAAGGAAAAACAAAAAGGAGAAATGCTGAAAAAAATGAAAGAAGTGTTGAAAAAAATGAGATTAATTAAAATGAAAAAAGCTAAATATTCAGGAATGCATCTGTAAACACATATGTTAAAAATGAAGAAATCTCTCAAGTCAGTAACTTAACTTTCCACTTTAAGAACTAGGAAAAAAAGAGTAAACTAAACATAAAGGTAACAGAAAAAAGGAAATAATAAAAATTAAAGCAGATATTACTGAAGTAGAAATGGATAAACAGCAGAGAAAATCAGCACATAGAAATTTTTTCTTGAAACATCAACAAAACTGGCAAGGCTTTATCTAGACTGACCTAGTTAGAAAGAGAGGAGATTCAAATTATTATAATAAGGAATATATATATTATAATAAGGAATAAAAAGGAGACATTACCACAGGCCTTGCAATAATGATTATAAAGACACAGTATGAATAGTTCTAGGCCAAAATATTAGGTAACCTAAATGAAATTAACAAATTTCTAGGAGAACACACACAACCCAAATAGGCTCAAGAAGAAATAGAAAGTCTGAATAGAACTATAAAAATTTATCAAAAAGCTTTATATAGTTGGAACTACTAGGTAAGATGGCATAATAGAGACTCCCAGACTCATTTTTCCTCCCAAAACAGCTAATGGACAGGCAGAAACACTCTGAAACAGTGTTCTAGGGCTCTGGAGGCCAGTGGGCCACTGCGCAGCATCCAGGAAAGAGTGGAGCAAAAAAGGTAGAGAAATTGCAGTAAAGAACTTTGAGTAACTCGTTCCATGGCTGCTGCCAGCTCCTATCCCACACCCTTGAGGTGAGCTACCTCAGGTCCAGTCTCTGGCTGGCTGCCACAGATAGAGAGTCATGTGGATGCTTTCTTCCCAAAGATCAGAGGTGGTCACATCCAGGTACTGGTCATGGGTTTTGATAAGCAAATTTAAATCACTGGATCCCAGCTCTGAATCACTTTTAACCATTTTTGGACAAGGACAACCATGGCCATTGTTTCAACCCTACCCCTGACAACGGCAAGGGCAGTGAAAGTTTAAGGATTCAGGGCCTCCTAAGAGCAATGGGGAAAAGTTTGCTCAAGCATGCCATGTACTGGTTAGACCAGGAAAGTGCAGTTTCAGGAAGGGGTCAAATTATTTTTGCTGTCTTTTCTAACCCTCTCCCTAGGGCTCTTTGGAAATCATCTGAATCCTCTTCAAGAGTCCCTGGCCATGTGTTGGTAGGGAAATACTAGCCTGGGAACATCTCTTCGGGGTGACCACCCTCCTAGGATTTGCCCTACATGCAAAAGCAGCTAGAGACAACAAAAAATAAAACAAATTATAGATGCAGAACAGAAATAAACACAATAAATCAATATTCCCAGAGGAGGAACAGAGAGAAAGAATATTTATCCCGGGGGTGTTACAATTGCACATGGTGCGATATTAAAGATTTACCACATATCTTGGACAAGAATCAGACGAAGAAGTGCTGAAAAAAATGAGTTAATCAAGACCAATTCTAAAGGTCTAAAATAATATGAATCAAGTGTCATAGAAGAACCTCAACATAAAGCCAATCAACAATAAAACCCTAGACCAGACAGAGAAACTGACCTTCAGAGTAAATTAATCAAGATAATCAGATGCCTAAGCATCAGAAAAAGTTGCAAGTCATACTAAGAAACAGGAAGATGTGATCCAGTCAAAGGAAAAGTTCAAACTTCAGAGGAGATACACAATTTAGAACAACTAATGAAAGATGTTCAAAAAAAATATCCGAAATCAATTCAAGCAGATGAACGTAAATATGGCTAAAGAGATAATGGATATTAAGAAAATACTGTGAGCATAAAGAAGAATTTGAACATATGAAAATGAAGCATAACAAAACTTGTGAGAATGAAAGTCACAATAGAAAGATTACAAATACACTAGAGGCATTAACAGCATATTTGATACTGGCAGAAGAAAGAAACAGCAAACTGGAAGAAAGGAAAATCAAAATCTTACAGACAGAAGGACAGATAGAGATAAGAATTTATTGAATAGAATCTCTGGGAATTGAATGACAGCATGAAGTGCACAAATATCTGCCTCATGAGTGTCCCAGAAGAAGGGAAGGAAAAAGGGTAAAGAATATTTGAGGAAATAGTGGTCAAAAATTTCACATCTTTTGTGTAAGACAAAAATACACATGTCCAAGAAGAACAAAGTACTCCAAACAGAATAAATTCTGATAGACCTACTCCAAGACACATGCCAGTCAGGATGTCAACTGCCAAAGATAAAGAGAGAATCGTGTGAGCAGCAGGAGAAAATCAATTCATCATGTATGAAGGAACCACAATAAGTCTAAGTACCACTCATCAGAAAAAGAGGTGAGAAGGCAGTGGTATAATACATTTAAGGTGCTGAAAGAGAAAAGCTGCTAGCCAAGAATTCTTTAGCTAACAAAACTGTCCAAAAATGAGGGAGAGATTAAAATATTCACAAATAAGCAGAACCTGAGAGAGATCATCAACAAGAGAACTGCCTTACAAGAAATACTAAAGGGAGCTCTGCAAGCTGAAAGGAAAAGGCAGGAGAAAGAGGCTTGTAGTAAACTGTAGAAATGAAGATAATCACTAAGGGTAATGAAAGGGTAAAAAGGGAAACAAAAATAAGATATTACATAAAAACCAAAGGATAAAATAGTTGAAGTCAGTGTTGCCACTACAGTAATAACATTAAATGTTAATGGATTAACTTCACCAAACAGATTGGCAGAATGGATAAAAAAGTATGATCTATCTATATGCCGCCTACAAGAGACTCACCTTAGACCCAAGAACATCAATAGGTTGAAAGTGAAAGGTTGGAAAGAGACATTTCATGCAAACAATGACGACAACAACAAAAAGATCTGGGGTAGCTATACTGATATCAGACAAAAAAGACCTTAAATGCAAATTTTTGTTATAAGAGACAAAGAAGGACACTATATATTGATAAAGGGGCAGTAGACCAAGAAGAAATAACAATCATAAATATTTATGCATCTGACAAGGGTGCCCCAAAATACATGAGGCAAACATAGGGCAAAACTGAAAGGAGAAATAGACGTTTGTAACATTAATAGCTGAAGACTTCAATACACTCCTTTCATCGATAGATAAAATATGTAGACAGAGGATCAATAAGGAAACAGATAATTTGAATGATATGACAAATGAGCTAAACCTTACAGATTTATACAGAAAATTGCACACCAAAACAATAAGATATGCATTCTTCTCAAGTGTCCATGGATGATTCTCCAGAATAGATCACTTGTTGGGTTACAAAGCAAGTCTCAATAAATTTAAAATGACTTAAATTATGCAAACATCTTATCTCACCATAATGGAATGAAGCTGGAAACCAATAACATGCATAGAATGAGGAAATTAACAAATTTGTGGAAGTTAAACAACAAATTCCTAAGCAATCAGTGGGTCAAAAGAGAAAATGCAAAAGAAATCAGTAATTACCTTGAGAACACAAAATATCAAAACTTATGGGACGCAGCAAAGGCAGTGCTGAGGAGGAAATTCTTTACCCTAAACACCCACATTAAAAAGAAGAAAGAGATCAAATCAAAGACCTCACTGTGTACTTGGAAGAACTGGAAAAAGGACAGCAAACTAATCTCAAAGTAAGCAGAAGGAAAGAAATAACAAATATGAGAATGGAAATAAATAAAATTGGGAATAAAAACAATAGGAAAGATTAACAAACCCAAAAGTTGGCTCTGTGAAAGGATCAATAAAACTGGCAAACCCTTATCTAGACTGACAAGGAAAAGAAAAGAGAAGATGCAAATAAATTAAGTCAGTAATGACAGTGGACCGTTACTACTGTCCCCACAGAAATAAAAAGGATTATAACAAACCAATTGTAAGTAAAGAGATTGTGTTAGTCATGAAAATCCTCCTAACAAAGAAAAACCCGGGACCACATGGCTTCGCAAGTGAATTCTACCTATCATTCCAAGAGTAATTAATACCGATCCTGCTCAAACTCTTCCAGAAAATTGAAGGTGTAACATTACCTAACTAGATCTATGAAGTCAAGATCACCCTAATACCAAAGTCAGATAAAGATACTTAAAAAAGTAATTAAAGACCATTTTTTCTAATGAATATACATAAAAAATCCTCAACAAAATACTAGCAAATTGAATCCAACAAAACATTAAAGGAACGTACACCATGATAAAATGGGTTTTATTCCAGGTGTGCAAGCATGGTCAAACATAAGAAAATAAATGTAATATACCACATTAACAAATTGGAGATGGACATACATAATTACATCAATTGAAGTAGAAAAGGCATTTGACAAAACCCAGCATCCTTTCCTGAAAAAAAAAAAAAAAAAAACTTTGAAAAACAGGAATAGAAGGTAACTTTCTCAGCATGATAAAGGGCATGTATGAAAACCCACAGCTAATATCATACTCAAGGATGAAAGACTGAAAGCTTTCCTCAAAGATCTGGAACAAGACAAGTACGTCCACTGTCATTGTTATTCAGAGTTGTTATACAAGTTCAAGCAGAAGCAGCCATGCAAGAAAAAAAAATAAGAGGATCTCTATCTCGTAACTTATACAAAAATTAACTCAAAATGGATCAAAGACATAAATATAAGAGCTATGAAAATAAAACTCCTAGAAAATAATGTAGGGAAACATCTTAAAGATCTTGCAGCAGGCAATGCTTTCCTAGACTTTACACCCAAAGCATAAGCAGTGAAGGAAAAAATAGATAAATGGGACCTCCTCCAAATTAGAAACTTTTGTGCCTTAAAGGACTTTGTCAAGAATAGTGAAAAAGCACCCTATTCAGTGGGAGAAAATATTTGGAAACTACACATCCAATAAGGGTTTAATATACAAAATATATGAAGAAAGTCTATAACTGAAAAATAGAACGGCAAATGACCCAATTTAAAAATGGGTAGACATTTTTCCAAAGAGGAAATACAAATGGATAAAAAACACATGAAAAGATGCTCAACATGGCTAGCTGAGAGGGAAATACAAACCCAAAATACAGTGAGTTATGATTTCACACCTACTAGAATGCCCGCTATTTTTTAAAAAAATGCATAAAACTACACGTGTTGGAGAAGCTATGGAGAAGTAGGAACACATTCATTACTTGTGGGAATATAAAATGTGGAAGACAGTTTGTTGGTTCTTCAGAAAGCTGTGGCTAGAATTACCGTATGATCTGGCAATCCCACTACTAGGTCTATGTCAAAAAGAACTGAAAGCAGAGATGCAAACAGACATGTGTACCCCAATGTTCATAGAGACATTATTCACAATTGCCCAAAGAAGGAAGCAAACCAAGTGTCTATCAATAGATATTGGACAGACAAAATGCGGTATATCCATATTATGGAATATTATTCAGCTTTAGAAAGGAATGAAGTCCTAATGCATGTGACAACACGGGTTAAATTTCAGGACATTATGTTGAGTGAAATATGCCAGATATAAAAGAAGAGATACTGTATAGTCTCACTGATATGAACTCATTTTAATAAGCAAACTCATAGAGTTAGTCAGAATCTGGAATATAGGTCATCATTAGGTTGGGAGTAGAGAACAGGGAGCTCATGCATAATTTGTGCAAAATTTCTATTTAGGTTGATTAAAAATGCTTGGAAATGGGTAACACATTATTGTGAATGTAATTAACAGCATTGGATTATGTTTGTGAATATGGCTGAAAGGGGAAGTTTTGGGTCATGTATGCTGTTAGAAGGAAAGTTCGAGGATATAGCATGAGACTGCCTCACACAGTGAACCCTGTTGTGGAGGATGACCATGGTTAATAGTACAAATATAAGAATGTTCTTTCACAAATTATAACAAATGTACATCACTATATGTGGTATATCACTATATGTGGTATATGGGAAAAAATACACCTAATGCAAACTATGGACTATAGTTAACAGTAATATTTTACTATTTTTATTATTTTAATAGTATTCTTTCATCAGTTATAACAAAGGTAACAATTCTAATGCAAATTGTCAACAATAAGGGGGGCATATGTGTATGTTGCATTTTACATGACTTTTATGTAAATGTACAGCTACTCTAATTAGAAGAAAAAATAACAATAATTAAAAAAAAACTATGCTATGCTAAGTGAAAGAAACCAGACACAAAGAACCATTTTGGTATAATTCAACTGGTATAAAATCTAAATATAAATAAGTCTATAGAGACAGAATTAGATTAGTGGTTCTGCAGGTCTGGGGAAGGATAGAGGAATTGAGAGGTGATTGCTAAGGTTAGCCAAGTTTTGTCAGGAGGAGAATGTAAGAAGGTGCCAAAAATTCGCTGATCACAATAAATAATATTTAGCATAATAAGTTAAAATATCAAAATTAATGCAAAAAATGCATGAGGAACAAAATATTAAAATTTGAAATAGAAACAGGATCAGTGTTAGCGATTTTTCCTTATATTTCCAAATTTTGTTTGTCTCAGCATGGCCATCTAAGTAGTTCCAATCCTAGGAATTTATCTCAGAGAAATGAAAACTTAAGTTCATATAAAAAACTGTGTACAAAATTTATAGCAGTTCTATTTATAATTGCCAAAGCCTGGAGATAATTAGAATGATCTATAATGGGTGAATAGATAAAAAACCATGGTACACCCATGCAATGAAATTACTACTCAGCAATTAAAAGGAACCCACTATTGATACATGCAACAACATGGATGAATCTCAGAGTCATTATTATAAGTGAGTGAAGACAGTCTCAAAAGATTTCATAATGTATGATCTAATTATATGACATTCTAAAAAATAAAGTAAAGCAATAGGGATCAAAAACAGACTAGTGATTTCTAGGGGTTAGAGATTTGGGGGAGTTGTGCAAATGTGCAAAAAAAGGAGAGAGTTTTTAGCCTTGATGGGATTTTTCTTTATCTTTATTGTGTTGGTGGTTACTGGACCTTATGCACTACAACTCAGAACTAAATACCAAATAATATGTATTTATATACTAACACATATAAATACATGCATACATACATACTTAAAACAAGCCAGTTTTGCTCCAAGTCAATTAAAATAATGTGAACAACATTTATTGGCTTACAAAATTGCAGGAAATGGAGCGCTCTGTGTTGGACTATCCAGACAACATTATATTGGTATCATAAAATAGGATGCGCACCTTGAAAATATAAATAGACTTTAAATAGGTGGAGAGGAGGTAAGAAGGATATTTTAGGAGCCTAAAGAAAATGAAGACAGCTCAGAGAGTGTGATGGATAAGAAAGGCTCTGGGAAGGGTGACCTCTAAAACACAGAATATATCTTAGACAACAGAGAATGTCTGAGTGGGCCATGACTGTGAACAGTATGCATAATTGAGATGCCACCCTGTGGAAGCAACAAAGAAACTCTGAAAGCTTTTGATAAGGGAAGTGACATGTTTATAACAATGTTTTAGGAAGATTAATTTTATGCACTCAGTAAGGTGGATTGGAAGTGAGAGGCACTAATAAGGAGGTGATTGTAACAGCTCATACATGAAGAGAAAAACATCTTAGCTAAACCGATAGCAGTACAATTAAAACATAAAGAAAAATTAGGGTGGCAAATGATTGCAACAATGCATAGTATTTTAAAATACAATTCCTTGAGACCTATTTTCAATTTTTCTTTGCTAATATTTCAAGGTGAGCAAATTTTTTTCTGGCATTTGTTTGGAGGGTCACTTTGATTATTGACGAAGATAAATCAGTTAAAAGTATGTCCTTAAACCTGAAAAACTCATTTCAATGCATTAAATCAATTTACACAAAAACAGTCTGATTGATGACTTGCAATATTTGTGGTAAATTGGCAGAAAATTGTCTAATGACAACAAGATGACACACCTTGAGATGGCCAATTGAGAGCCTATGGTGAGAATTCCAAGTCATAAGTTTGATATCAATCCCAGATTACTAACATTTCTGTTAAGATCAGATGACTTCATCAAGTGCATGGCTTCTTTACATCCCTTTTCTTTTACTTCGTTTTTAATTGTATAATTTACAGCAGGTGAAATAAATTCCTTCATGCCCATTCCCGGTCACTCACCTCACCCCAGAGCCAACGTCCTTTTTGATTTATATTATGGATTAGTTTTGCCTGTTCTAGAACTTTCTGTATAATGGACTCATACAGTGTTCTTTTTTTTTTCACTGCTCATAAAATGTTTGTGATTCATCTACATTGTTGCATATATCAATAATTTTTCCCCTTTTTTTGGTGAGTGGTACTCAGTGCTATAAATATAACACAGTTTATCCATTCCCTTCTATTTTTGTATTTGTTCTTTGATTAGTGTTTCAGTTGGAAACTACTGTTGATCATTGTTGAGCAGATAAAGTTTCAGAAATGTTAAATTAATTTCAGAACATGCCCTACCTAAGATAAATGTATCTATCATATCTCTAATTTTTTTTAATGTCCCAGAAAAAGTGATAGCCAAACTAAAAGGTCCAGGGTCAAATCCAGTCTGCCACCTGTTTTTTTTTTTTTTAACACAGCTATACCAATTTGCTTATGAATTCTTTACGTCTACGTCATCTAACATGGAGAGTGGAGAACACATGGTCCACAACCCTAAAATTTTTCTCTCTGACTCTTCACAGAAAAAGTTTGCTGACACCGGTCCTGGAATTATAATCAGGCTGATTAATGCTATACGAGCTCTACCCTCCATCAGAATATCCTCATTGTATTGTTTATTTTAATTTGAGATGGGTTTTTTTTTTCTTTATTAGAAAACCTGTGGGCTCACAGAACAATCATGCATAAAATACAGGACTCCCTTATACCACTCTATTATTAGCATCCCACATTGTGCAGAACACTTTTGACAATTGATGATTGCACACTTTCACTGTTGTACATCGTTTTGTTTAAAAAATCTTTATTCTGTTATCATATGTACAATCTAACATTTACCCTTTTAACCATATTCAGAAATATTTATTTCAGTGCTGTTAATTATGTTCGCAATGTTGTGCTATCATCACCACCATCCATTACCAAAACATTTCCATCATTCCAAATAAGAATCCTGTACATTTTAAGCCTTGACTTTTAATTCCTTATTTTAATATAGGCCTTCGATTATAATTGAGATTCAAAATCAATTGGTCCAAGTCCATAGTAATAATATTACTCCATCTTTTATTAAAAAATCATTTTAGGGAATTCATCATTGTTATGTGGCAGAATATACCTCCAAATGATTAATATGAAAATTACCTAAAATTTATCAAAAAGATGTATTTGTTGTGAAACAATGGTGTATTTTCCTTTTCCAACCTACAAGAATATGTTATAAATAATATATTCCCTTCTACCTTTTTAGCCAGGAAAGGAGGAGTTTAATTTAATACTTGAAGTTAAGGTTTAGCCATAATTAATCATTTTAACATTTCTTAATTTTGAGCTATTGCTTTTATATTTGTTGGTCTTATTTAATTGTGACTTTTCCAGTGAACCAAATAAAATGCATTTGCAGCAAAGAATAGCATATATGAATTATATGTAAATACATACATAATATATAATTGTCAAAATCCGTTAGAATAGCACACAACACCCAGATAATTATTAAACTGATGCAAACAAATTTCCATAAATTGGTGTCCAAATACTTAATAATGAACTCTAAGTCCACAAAGATTTGAGTAGAAATTTATGTTGATTCTGCCTACATTCTACAAATGTTATCCTCTCTCCTTTAAATTAATGCAGGTAATGTCCAAATCACCAAAATAACACAATGTAAAAATAAATGTGAGTTAACACCAAAAATAAACTTAGAAGATCATGATGATCAAAGAAAAGATAATAGAGGGCAATTATGATGTTTAAAACAATTTCTTCTTGAAGCTTGATTTTATTACTACTTCCTAAAGATGCCTCTGGATTCATTTAATAATTGACCATCAACATTCATGATCATTTTAAGATGATTCATGATGATATTCATAGATATTTTATATTAATAGTCAAAATACAGGAGGCGGGGCCAAGATGGTGGCTTATTAAGGTACGTGCGTCTTAGTTCCTCCTCCAGAGCAACTACTAGGTGAACAGAAACAGTGCAGAACAGCTCCCGGGGCCACGGCACGGAATGGACACACAGCGTACCCCAGTCTGGACTGGCTAATCTGACTGCGAGACTCGGCTGCGGTGAGATCCCCGAGCGGCACGCAATTTCCCGAGCAGCGGCAGCTGTGGCGGCCGGAGCTCTCCCTCCCTCCTTCCCAGGCCAGCTGAGAGTCTCAGAGAGGCAAGTTTCCCAAGCCGCGGCCGCCGGCGCCCCTCTTTTGCGGGCGGCTTCCTGGACTGGCTACGAGTCTCGGATCAGAGGGCTACCCAAGCCGTGGTGGCCCTCCCCCGTGGGGGGCTTCCTGGTCCGGTGGAGAATTCCCCAGGCCGTGGCGGCCGGTGACCGACGCCCGTCCCCTGCGGGTGGCTTCCTGGTCCGGTGGCGAATTCCCTGGACCTGCTGCAGCCGGCGACTGACACCCCTCCAGGGAGAGGAGGGAATTTCCGACAGTGGCAGGGACTGGGTCCAACCAAACACCAATACGGGAATTAATAAAGGAGCCACAGGGTCCCCTCAAGCCGCGGCGGCTGACGCCCCCACCACGCGCGGCCCCCCGAACCAACTGAGAGAATTGGATCAGAAATCCCCAGGCCTCGGAGATTGGTGACCGGGGGGATCCCTTCCAAACACGTGAGACAAACGTGTGCCACAAGTGCCACCTACTGGGCAGGATAAGAAAAACAGAATCCAGAGATTTCACAGAAAAATCTTACAACCTTGTTGGGTCCGACACCCAGGGAAATCTGACTAAATGCCCACACGCCAGCAGCAGAAGATAACGGTCCACGCTCAGAAGATTAAGAATATGGCCCAGTCAAAGGAACAAACGAATAGTTCAAATGAGATACAAGAGCTGAGACAACTAATGCTGAATATACGAACAGAAATGGAAAACATCTTCAAAAATGAAAACGATAAATTGAGGGAGGACATGAAGAAGACATGGGCTGAACAAAAAGAAGAAATGGAAAAACTGAAAAAACAAATCACAGAACTTATGGAAGTGAAGGATAAAGTAGAAAAGATGGAAAAAACAATGGATACCTACAATGATAGATTTAAAGAGACAGAAGATAGAATTAGTGATTTGGAGGATGGAACATCTGAATTCCAAAAAGAAACAGAAACTATCGGGAAAAGAATGGAAAAATTTGAACAGGGTATCAGGGAACTCAAGGACAATATGAACCGCACAAATATACTGTTGTGGGTGTCCCAGAAGGAGAAGAGAAGGGAAAAGGAGGAGAAAAACTAATGGAAGAAATTATCACTGAAAATTTCCCAACTCTTATGAAAGACCTAAAATTACAGATCCAAGAAGTGCAGCGCACCCCAAAGAGATTAGACCCAAATAGGCGTTCTCCAAGACACTTACTAGTTAGAATGTCAGAGGTCAAAGAGAAAGAGAGGATCTTGAAAGCAGCAAGAGAAAAACAATCCATCACATACAAGGGAAACCCAATAAGACTATGTGTAGATTTCTCAGCAGAAACCATGGAAGCTAGAAGACAGTGGGATGATATATTTAAATTACTAAAAGAGAAAAACTGCCAAGACTCCTATATCCAGTAAAATTATCCTTCAAAAATGAGGGAGAAATTAAAACATTCTCAGACAAAAAGTCACTGAGAGAATTTGTGACCAAGAGAACAGCTCTGCAAGAAATACTAAAGGGAGCACTAGAGTCAGGTACAAAAAGACAGAAGAGAGAGGTATGGAGAAGAGTGTAGAAAGAAGGAAAATCAGATATGATATAAATAATACAAAAGGCAAAATGGTAGAGGAAAATATTATCCAAACAGTAATAATACTAAATGTTAATGGACTGAATTCCCCAATCAAAAGACATAGATTGGCAGAATGGATTAAAAAACAGGATCCTTCTATATGCTGTCTACAGGAAACACATCTTAGACCCAAAGATAAACATAGGTTGAAAGTGAAAGGTTGGGAAAAGATATTTCATGCAAATAACAACCAGAAAAGAGCAGGAGTAGCTATACTAATATCCAACAAATTAGACTTCAAATGTAAAACACTTAAAAGAGACAAAGAAGGACACTATATACTAATAAAAGGAATAATTAAACAAAAAGACATAACAATCATAAATATTTATGCACCGAACCAGAATGCCCCAAAATACATGAGGAATACACTGCAAACACTGAAAAGGGAAATAGACTCATATACCATAATAGTTGGAGACTTCAATTCACCACTCTCATCAATGGACAGAACATCTAGACAGAGGATCAATAAAGAAATAGAGAATCTGAATATTACTATAAATGAGCTAGACTTAACAGACATTTATAGGACATTACATCCCACAACAGCAGGATACACCTTTTTCTCAAGTGCTCATGGATCATTCTCAGAGATAGACCATATGCTGGGTCACAAAGTAAATCTTAACAAATTTAAAAAGATTGAAATCATACACAACACTTTCTCAGATCATAAAGGAATGAAGTTGGAAATCTATAATAGGCAGAGTGCCAGAAAATTCACAAATACGTGGAGGCTCAACAACACACTCTTAAACAACGAGTGGGTCAAAGAAGAAATTGCTAGAGAAATTAGCAAATACCTCGAGGCGAATGAAAATGAAAACACAACATATCAAAACTTATGGGGCACAGCAAAGACAGTGCTAAGAGGTAAATTTATTGCCCTAAATGCCTATATCAGAAAAGAAGAAAAGGCAAAAATGCAGGAATTAACTGTTCACTTGGAAGAACTAGAGAAAGAACAGCAAACTAATCACAAAGCAAGCAAAAGGAAAGAAATAACAAAGATTAGAGCAGAAATAAATGAAATTGAAAACATGAAAACAATAGAGAAAATCAATAAGGCCAGAAGTTGGTTCTATGAGAAAATCAATAAGATTGATGGGCCCTTAGCAAGACTGACAAAAAGAAGAAGAGAGAGGATGCAAATAAATAAGATCAGAAATGGAAGAGGAGACATAACTACTGACCTCACAGAAATAAAGGAGGTCATAACAGGATACTATGAACAACTTTACGCTAATAAATACAACAATTTAGAGGAAATGGACGGGTTCCTGGAAAGACATGAACAACCAACTTTGACTCAAGAAGACAGAGATGACCTCAACAAACCAATCACAAGTAAAGAAATTGAATTAGTCATTCAAAAGCTTCCTAAAAAGAAAAGTCCAGGACCAGACGGCTTCACATGTGAATTCTATCAAACATTCCAGAAAGAATTGGTACCAATTCTCCTCAAACTCTTCAAAAAAATCAAAGCGGAGGGAAAACTACCTAATTCATTCTATGAAGCCAACATCACCCTCATACCAAAACCAGGCAAAGATATTACAAAAAAAGAAAACTACAGGCCAATCTCTCTAATGAATATAGATGCAAAATTCCTCAATAAAATTCTAGCAAATCGTATCCAACAACACATTAAAAGAATTATACATCATGACCAAGTAGGATTCATCCCAGTTATGCAAGGATGGTTCAACATAAGAAAATCAATTAATGTAATACACCATATCAACAAATCAAAGCACAAAAATTACATGATCATCTCAATTGATGCAGAGAAGGCATTTGACAAGATTCAACATCCTTTCCTGTTGAAAACACTTCAAAGGATAGGAATACAAGGGAACTTCCTTAAAATGATAGAGGGAATATATGAAAAACCCACAGCTAATATCATCCTCAATGGGGAAAAATCGAAAACTTTCCCCCTAAGATCAGGAACAAGACAAGGATGTCCACTATCACCACTATTATTCAACATTGTGTTGGAGGTTCTAGCCAGAGCAATTAGAAAAGAAAAAGAAATACAAGGCATCAAAATTGGAAAGGAAGAAGTAAAACTATCACTGTTTGCAGATGATATGATACTATACGTCGAAAACCCGGAAAAATCCACAACAAGACTACTAGAGCTAATAAATGAGTACAGCAAAGTAGCAGGTTACAAGATCAACATTCAAAAATCTGTAGCATTTCTATACACTAGTAATGAACAAGCTGAAGGGGAAATCAAGAAACAAATCCCATTTACAAGTGCAACTAAAAGAATAAAATACCTAGGAATAAATTTAACTAAAGAGACAAAAAACCTATATAAAGAAAACTACAAAAACTGCTAAAAGAAATCACAGAAGACCTAAATAGACGGAAGGGCATACCGTGTTCATGGATTGGAAGACTAAATATAGTTAAGATGTCAATCCTACCTAAATTGATTTACAGATTCAATGCAATACCAATCAAAATCCCAACAACTTATTTTTCAGAAATAGAAAAACCAATAAGCAAATTTATCTGGAAGGGCAGGCTGCCCCGAACTGCTAAAAACATCTTGAGGAAAAAAAACGAAGCTGGAGGTCTTGCACTGCCTGATTTTAAGGCATATTATGAAGCCACAGTGGTCAAAACAGCATGGTATTGGCATAAAGATAGATATATCGACCAATGGAATTGAATAGAGTGCTCAGATATAGACCCTCTCATCTATGGACATTTGATCTTTGATCAATGTTGGCAGTCAAGCCAACTCACCTGGGACAGAACAGTCTCTTCAATAAATGGTGCCTAGAGAACTGGATATCCATATGCAAAAGAATGAAAGAAGACCCATATCTCACACCCTACACAAAAGTTAACTCAAAATGGATCAAAGATCTAAACATTAGGTCTAAGACCATAAAACAGTTAGAGGAAAATGTAGGGAGATATCTTATGAATCTTACAATTGGAGGCAGTTTTATGGACCTTAAACCTAAAGCAAGAGCACTGAAGAAGGAAATAACTAAATGGGAACTCCTCAAAATTAAACACTTTTGTGCATCAAAGAACTTCATCAAGAAAGTAGAAAGACAGCCTACACAATGGGAAACAATATTTGGAAATGACATATCAGATAAAGGTCTAGTATCCAGAATTAATAAAGAGATTGTTCAACTCAACAACAAAAAGACAGTCAACCCAATTACAAAATGGGAAAAAGACTTGAATAGACACCTCTCAGAGGAGGAAATACAAATGGCCAAAAGGCACATGAAGAGATGCTCAATGTCCCTGGCCATTAGAGAAATGTAAATCAAAACCACAATGAGATCTCATCTCACACCCACCAGAATGACCATTATCAACAAAACAGAAAATGACAAGTACTGGAGAGGATGCGGTGAAAGAGGCACACTTATCCACTGTTGGTGGGAATGTCAAATGGTTCAACCACTGTGGAAGGCAGTTTGGCAGTTCCTCAAAAAGCTGAATATAGAATTGCCATACGACCCAGCAATACCATTGCTGGGAATCTACTCAAAGGAATTAAGGGCAAAAACTCAAATGGACATTTGCACACCAATGTTTATAGCAGCGTTATTTACAATTGCAAAGAGAAGGAAACAGCCAAAATGTCCATCAACAGACGAGTGGCTAAACAAACTGTGGTATATACATACGATGGAATATTATGCAGCTTTAAGACAGGATAAACTTATGAAGCATGTAATAACATGGATGGACCTAGAGAACATTATGCTGAGTGAGTCTAGCCAAAAACTAAAAGACAAATACTGTATGGTCCCAATGATGTGAATCGACATTCGAGAATAAACTTGGAATATGTCATTGGTAACAGAGTTCAGCAGGAGTTAGAAACAGGGTAAGATAATGGGTAATTGGAGCTGATGGGATACAGACTGTGCAACAGGACTAGATAAAAAAACTGAAAAATGGACAGCACAATAATACCTAATTGTAAAGCAATCATGTTAAAACATTGAATGAAGCTGCATCTGAGCTATAGGTTTTTGTTTTGTTTTGTTTTGTTTTTACTATTATTACTTTTATTTTTTTCTCTATATTAACATTCTATATCTTTTTTGGTTGTGTTGCTAGTTCTTCTAAACCGATGCAAGTGTACTAAGAAACGATGATCATGCATCTATGTGATGATGTTAAGAATTACTGATTGCATATGTAGAATGGTATGATTTCTAAATGTTGGGTTAATTTCTTTTTTTCCATTAATTAATAAAAAAATAGTCAAAATACAGTCATAATTGAAAGCATAACTAATATTTTTTATTTTTTATTAATTACTGTGAACCAGACTTTATTTTGTATTTTGTGTATATACCGTATCTTACAATTGTGGTTTTGCCAGTCTCTGTATTAACAGGCAAATAACACCTTATTTTAGATATGATCTATCATTTGGTATTTGCAGATGGTAAGTATCAGGCAAAAATTAATATAAAGTCACTGAATGAAACTTCCCTGGGACAGATATCAAAAACTCATTCTTCTCAAAGATTATAATATGATCTACCTACATCTTACTTGGGGATGTGAAATGTGTTTGATGTTGGGTGATGGAAAGATAACGAATGAAGTTGCAATATAGAGAATGATTTATATAGTTTATTATTTTGGACTGATTCTGAGAAGTAGCATCTAATAATATCATGGTTATAACCTATAACCAAAGGTGACTACTTTTTTTGAAATATGATAAAATATTCTCTTCTCTCTGTCTCTCTATGTCTCTCTCTCTACCTCCCTCCCTACCCCCTCTCTATTGTGATACCTCAGTGTCTTTTGGGGAAGTCACAGTTACTGAAGAAAATCTTAGCTTCGAACCTTTGGGGATAACTGTTTTTCCAACAATATACTTTCCATAGTGTGACAGATAGACATAATCTAGCCCCAAATATTTACCTCAACAACACTAAAGTCGTAATTCAATTATAATATAGATGTACAGGAAAAAAGATAAAAATTCTTTGCTTTAAAAGTGTAATAATATTTTTTTAAAAAGTGCAGAAGCAGGTTTACCTCAACGGTTTCTTTGGTGCAAATTCCATTTTGAAGACTAATGATATCATTTCAGCCCAGACAGACTTTATTCAACCAAATATTTAAAATCACACAGGATTTTAAGTTAGACTTTATAACTTCAGATTCAAATTGAATTTTGCACTGAAATTTGTATTCTATGGGGATTTCTAGGAAAATTACATTTTATTATATTTAAATTCAATAAAACATGTTATGAATTGTACCTCTATTACACACAAACTAAATGTGCATGGGTAATGAGAGGAAGAGAGAATATATAACTTATTTGTCTTTGTGTTCATAATATATACAACTGTTCTATGTATGTAGTGGTTCATATATTTTTGCTAAAAATAAATGAAATAAGTGGAGAATGAGTGAATATTATATTAGTTATCTGTTGTTGTGTAATAAATGATCCCAAAACTTAATGGCTTAAACACACATACATTTACTGTTTCATGATTTCTGTGGGTCAGGAACTTTGCTGGGTCCTTGAATTAAGAGTTTCTCATAAAGTTGCAATCAAGGCGTGGGCTGAGATTTCTTCTCTGAAGACTCAACCGGCAAATGATCCACTTACAAACTCAAGTGGTTGCTGATGTAGTTCATTTCCTTGCTGAATGTTGGACTGAGGGACTTGGTTACTAGCTGGCTTTTCGCTGAAGGCCACCCTCAGTTCTTTGCTATGTGGGCCCCTCCTGCACGGCAGTTTGCTTCATTAAAGTATGAAAGCCAGGGAGGCAATAGAGAAAGTTTCATAGCAAGATAGAAAGTCACAATCTTTTATAACCTGATGTCAGAAGTGACATCTCCCAAATTTTTGCCATATTGTATTGGTTAAAAGAAAATCATCAGCTTCAAACCAATCTGAAAGGAAAGTGTTTACACAGTTCTGTACCTCTTTTATGCATTTTTTGATACCTAAAAGAGAGGTACAAAACTGTACTAAATTAGCTTTCTAGGTGCATAGAGCTGAAACCACAAATTAAGCCAAATGGACGGAAGAGGATTATGACTTGAACTGGTCCACAGCTGAGCTCATTTCTGAAGTCCATCTCTGGTGTATAAAGGCAAAAGTGATCCTCAGATTACATTCTGTTAGTTCAGACCTGACAGTTATCTTTCTCTATGCAATCCTGATCGAGACCACACCACCTTTCAGAGGCAGTTGCTTCTAACTTCTGCTATAGAATTCTGAAAAATAACTTGACTGTAACAAGCTCATCAAATTTAATATCTATTCACCAAATCTTATCAATGTATACTGTAACAGAATGTCACATTCCCTGGAAAGATCTGTCTTCCTTCTCCACACATTAGAAAAAATAAATCCTTAATCTCACGAATTGCTGATTTTTATCCTGTCGACAAAAATTGCTGTGGCTATCAATAACCATTTGTTTCTGTAGTAAAAACAAAGTCTCTAGTTTTAATGTTTCTTTTTTTCTAGGAATGGAGAATGGAAGCAGTCAATACGAAGCCTTGACTGGTTCAGGGAAAACCGTGTTTAGGTATTATAGAGTGTTGGTGAGAGATGAAACTTGTATTTCTTTCAGATAACATAATAAATGTAGTTTAATTTTTATAATTTCTGAGGCTTTGTGTTAATGGTCTGGAAGCTAAAAAGAGAGAAAGTTCTAAATTGTATTATCCCCCTTTTGAGTCAAAAACGTGTATATCAAGTGAGTAACGTGATCACCCATGTAGATGACTTAATTTTATCCTTCCTGTCTTCCTTTTAATGAGTGGTGTTAACCTTAGTTATACATTAGAAAACCCAAGGAGAGGTTAAAATACCTGGATAGCTGGGGCCCAAAGATTTTTATATAAATGGTGTAATAGTTAGGTTCAGGTGTCAAGTTGGCCAGATGATGATGCCCAATTGTTTTGTTGCTGCGAACTTAAATCATCAGCATGTGAAATTCATCTATAGTTGATTACATCTGTGGTCAGCTAAGGGGAGTGCCTTCCTCAATGAGTGACATTTTAATTTGATTAGCTGGAGGCTTAAAAGGAGGTCAGAAGAGAGAAAGCAGCCCAGAACACCTCAGCTCAGCACTCAGAGCTGACATAGTCCCAGATATTTGGAGATGCAGAGAGGAAACACCCTGGGGAAAGTCATTTGAACCCAGAAGCTGAGTTCTTCCCATGTGACAGAGAAAGCCAAAGGAAAGCCAGCTGCCTTTCCTCCAAAAAACAGTAATTTTAGAACTAAATAAATCCCCTCTATAAAAGCCAGAGAAGGTAGGATTTAGCAAATGATTATGCCTGCTGAATCATTATATTGATATTTCTTTTAGTCTCCAGTGTCTTGGAGCAGCTAGAAGGAAAAAACTGAAATTGTGGAACTGTAACCCATACCAGACTCTGAAATCTGTTCTATAACTGTTTGTTAAAATGTACTTTGAAGTGTATTGATTTTTTGCATATATGTTATATTCTAAAATAAAAAAGTCTTAAAAAACTAAAAAAAAAAAGAATTTTCCCATACAATGGTGTTAAAAACAGAAAATTTAGATCCCACTAGGAATTTGAAAAATAGATATACAGCGGTCTTGTGAGTTGCCCTTCATAATGATGTTTGCCTAAAACTGAGTCTACACAAGAAAGTAATAGAGAGTAAGCAGAAAAAATAAAACCACAAATACCTGACAGCTTCAGCCTGACAATACAATAGAGAATAACTTACACTTAAAATAACCTATAGGTAAATACCAAATTCCACATCTCTCCAAAGAGAGCCCTTTTTACAAGCCTGCCAAGAAGCTGGAAGTGGTGAGTGGGTTAAGGAGTTGTAGATCTGAAGAGGAGGCACATAGAATAATAGAGAAGAGCAAGGAGGCTAAGCGTTACTGAGTACAGGCACAATTACCTGCAGAAAGAGAAAGGCCCACTGTAAGAGCAAAATACTGAACAAATGTTTGAAACCTGGGAGATAGTGATTTATAATTGCTATATTCCCTACTGAAAGGGACCAAGTCTCTTTAGAGTAACAACTGATTCCTAGGCCAGTACATTTAAGCCCAAGGCAAATCTGGAATATCTTATATCTGAAAGTAAAGAATTGCATACAGAAAGTTGAGGATATGTCAAAAGGAAAGAGGAGCCAAAAAGGAAAGAACTCCCAAGTGTCTAAATCAGGGTCAACTTGAACTTCTAAATGTTAAATGTCAATCATAGATCGTAACATACTGAATAAAATAAGAATTCACAAGTCCTGGTGATATAAAGGTATGTGCAAATAAACTACGAGGAAGAAAAAACTCTTCTTTATAATAGAAAGCCAACTAACAAATGCAGAAAGAATGATGGAATTGGAGCAATCACCATTTGGCAGCCACCATCATTATAATTGGTTCAGGCAAGAATCATCAACTGAGGCTAAATCTGGTGGGTGAAATTCCTGCATAGCAACAGGATTTTTACATAGTTTAAGATTTAAGTGATCTTTCACAAGATTTTTATGGTTTGCAAAGTTAAAATGGAAGCTTTACACCGTAGAAACCTGAAGGACACTACTTCAATTAAATATCAAAGGTAACTGTCAATAATCGAGCAAATTATTACAATGTGTCTAACGACATGATGTACTGAGAAGAATAAAGCTTCACATTTACCAAAAATGCAAAACTTGAATCCGTTCATGAGAAAATATCTGAGTTGTATGCCTTGAACATTTAATTAAAAGACAAGTCTACTTAAATAGGAATAAAATCAACTAAATATAAAGTGTAATCCTGGGCAGGATCAATCCTGAATTGGGAAAAATATGCTATTAATAACATTATTGCAATAACTTGCAACATTCAATAATGGATTGTATTGTAATAATGACAATTTCCTAAATTTGGTATTCGTACTGTGGTTAATAAGAGGAATTTCTGAGGAGTTCATTTTGCTATTTTTTGTACTTTAGGTATGAGTCTGAATTTTTGTCACATAGACATTAAAATCATGTATGATTTAACTGATGAATTATTCATTTTAGCTCGAGAAATACTTAATTAATATTTACTATATAAGCACTGGTGGGTAGATTCAACCCCTCAAGTGAGTTACAATCTGGTACTTTTGCCAAATTACAACTTCTAGTACTCTTACGTCCCAAGTGGAACTATGAGTGATGAGGATGGGAGGTATGGTAACATTATTGGCCATTGACCCTATCACTTACCTATCTGAAAAGATAAAATTAGAGTATGGATGAAAATGAATCCCCCTCTATTGAGTAGTCCAATATTGGCGGGACCAAATATTGCTGGGTCCGGGGTACATAGCTTCTAGAAATGCTTCTGAAATTGGAGGGGGAAAGTTCTGGGAGAAAATGATTTAGATATAAACGCTATTTTTGCACCAAAAGAAGGCCAGATGGTTTTATGGATATATTCATGAGATCTAAAGTTAAAGAGTGGCTCAACAATGAAAAATAAAGGGAAAATTGCCAGATCTTAAGGAACTCTAAGAGAAAAGCAAAGGATGCATGCAAGAAGCCTGTTTAGGAAGCAGTCCTATATCCACCTTGCCTTTGATGATTGGTCTGCAGTACATCACTGGTTGCATTAAATCAGTGTTGTGAATTGGAATATCTGTGTTTTTTTTTTATTTAATGTATAGATCAATTATCTCCTTTGTATGGTTGTATAGAAACCATAAGCTAAAACATGAATTTGTATATAATTGTTTGAGCATATTTAGGTAAGAGGCTGATAAAAATAATTGAAACCTCCCCCCAAAATAATTGAGACCCACAGAGGGGGAAAAATAACTTTTTCTTTTTAAATTGTCTGAACAATGACCAAGTTTAGGAAGCACAACCATAAAATAAAGCAGCAAATGCTACTAAGAAGATCTAACTCTGACAAGAGAATATATCAACCTGCCAAAAACCAAGCTTGTTAATACAGGTCAAAACTACAATGAGACATCTTTCCTCACCTACCAGAATGGCAAAAATCAATGAGTGTGGTCACTTAACTTTCTGCAATGCTATGAGGTACTAGGCACTGTCATATGTTGTTAATTGCAGTGCAAAATATGCATCCCCTATAGAAAGAAATCTGATGATATTTACCAAAGCTACCATTTAAATCCAGCAATTTTGTCTCCAGAAATCTAACCCCTGGAAACACCTGCATGTGTACAAGTTGACAAGTCATTTCTAAATCAGTGCTTCTCAGGGAATGGAGTGTGGGGGAGTGATTTTGCCACCCCCAAGGGAATATTTGGCAATGACTGGGGACATTTTGGTCATCACAACCACGGAAGAGGGTGCTACTGGCATCTAGTGGGTAGAGTCCAGGGCTGCGGCTAAACATCCTAAAATGCACATGTAAGCTCCCACCCTGATTCTGCCCTAGTAAAAATTATCCGGTCCAAAATGCCAATAGTACCAAGGTTAAGAAACCCTGATAAAGATCAATTATTTAACTTTATATGTTAAATTGCATGACTCTCTACAATTCATACCTTCTCTTTTGCTTTCAGATTTCAGGGAAATCTTTTGCAGTTACAGTCAGCATTTATGGTTTAGCTTTGTTTAGGTTTGATTCCTTCATAAAAATTGCTTTTGATTTTTAGTTATATCTAGTACATTAACATATTTTAAGATTTACAATACTCCAGGATAAAGAACCCCATGTGTCTAGGTACCCAAACAAAAGCAATTGTGAGCATCTTTTTGTTGTACTTTACTTAACTTGTGACCCTGAACGGGAAATCTAATTTAGAGCTTCGAAGCCAGCAAAATATAATCAGATTTTCATCAGAGATGCAAACTTTGAAGGGTACTATGTTATCATATTATATTTTCTTTCTGTGAATGTGCTAATATTCGTTTCTAGAGGGTTCTGTGATACAGATACTGCCTAAACAAAGTGACAACTCTTTGAAGCAAAGAGGTTATGAGCCATCACTGTACAATTGCTACAGCTGCATCACTCACACATGTGACCACTTTATATGGAACTCAAAATCTTTTAAAATGCTTATTAAAAACATCTAAATAATACATTAAACATCAGAAAAATATGTTTTATGAAAAAACCATGATTTGACAACTAATATGAACATCTCTTCCTCAAAGAATGTGCATATATTTTATACTGGAAAGATTTTAAGATCCTTTATCTTTCTGCTTCTTCCAATACAGATTGTAAAAATGCCTATTTTTAAAAATATATATACAGCTTCCCATCCATATAATAAAATAAAAATATTTTGAAATAGAGACAACTTCTCTGAAAAAGTCAACTATTCCCTCATTTTCTTCCTCCCTTTCCCTTCTGGATCTTTCTATTTTCATTCAGCCTAACATTCTCATAATTTTATACACCCAGAGATACAAATACTGTATATAGTTGAGATCTTCATCTGATTCTGCTTAGTTATCAAAGCCTTTTACGGTTGGTAATGTCAGAATGAAACAGCAGAACAAGAAGCAAATTTTATTTCAGGAGCACTGAAACCCCTGTAGGGATCTGTTAGTATGGCTGTCATAATTCTGACCATAAGAATATTCATTGGTATAAAATAGAGATGTGATAATCAGCTGAAGGGCAGTGGGGAGCAAGCAGAAATAATATAAGTGCATTTTTAAAACTACACATACCCCCTTGTTTGTAAATGGCAAATATATTGACGTGGGAGAGATGACTGAATCAGATTAGATAGAAGTCATGATCAACTGACATGCTACATCGTGCTGGAAGGTTAATCTGTTAGAGTATTTGCATTTTATTTGAAATCTTATCACCAAGTAAGAGATATGCATTTCTGCTATACTCCTATTTTGGAGAGAAGCTATATAGTCTTTTTTTGAGAATTTGGTTGGTAAAAGCTAAGTTGGTGAGACCAGTTTAAGTTATTTATCATCTCGGCTGTTGGATAAAATCAGTCTCTTATGATGAACTTAGTTTATTGAGTTGAGAACAAATACAGGCTTCTGAAAGAAATAACTAAATAAATGTCCTTTCCCATAATACACATTACAATTTTGAAGTTACACATCAATTGTCATGGGACTACCATAATAAATACATCAATATTGAGGGAAAATGTTGACCTGTTTTAGCAAACCCTTAGAAAGACATCCAACTTAATGAAATCGGTATTCATGATAAGTATATATTTAACCTTAATTGTCTGTTAACAGGTATCCTAATCTTTGCTTTTCTTTTTTTCTAACAGTGTGCAATGGTTAGCACTGGGTTGTCTTCTTCAAGGACCTATGCCAATTATTTCCCATTCTTGGGGGATTTTCATGAACTGCTGATTTAGATCTATTCACCCTTCAGTTTTGGTGTATGGGTTTCCCCCTTGGGTAATCGTTAGCACTCAGGTTGACAGGAGCTATGGTCTCATAAGCTCTTTTACTTTTCCATGGAGAAGAGTTGGCTGACTATAGAAAGGGACAAGAAACCTTCTAGATAGCGGAGCAGCCTGCGGGAAATGCCACCTTAAATTTCCATTTGGTTGTTTACAGTTCTTACAGTCATATCAGAGGAAACTATCTCCTTGAAACCACATTTGTTCAATTGTGGTTTAATTACCATTAAAAAAAACATGTGACATCCATACTTAAAGCATTGGGTGGCCTCCTGTTACTCTGAAAATAAATAGTCCCAAATCCTTACCTTACCCCGTGAAAACCACATAAGCTGTTCTTCAAAAAGGCCATCACTGAAACCTTTTTGGTTGAGCAGAAGCAATGGGAGAAGCTTGTCAAGAGAGGAAACTGGAGAAGTAGGGACTTCCTGAAACATGGATATTTTATGAGTTTCTAGCAAAGAGCACACAATTTCAGATTCCATGCATGGTTTAGGAACCATATATTTGTACTTTCTTTTAAACAGAATATTCTGTTCTGCAATTCTGAGACAATTCACCCAATGACGTCAAGAGGACCCTGCTTCTATTTCAAAACATTTGTCTGTGACTGAAAGTAGAGCCTGTTGGTACATCACTATAATGTAATACTCAACTAGAGCTCTATGCAATGGAAACCATTATTCTCTCCAGATTGTAGTTGAAGAAACTGGGTTTACAGTGAGATAATGTAATTTGTTCAAAGTCCTACAGTGACTTAATTGAAGATCCCAAGCTCTCTGACTTTAGACTTTACAATCGTAATCTTAAACTTAACAACAATCTCAAATAAATGATCCTTATAAAAAATCTAATTCATTTTTATCACTAATGTTTTCTACTGATTAAGCAAACATTGCTTGGAAAAGTTTGGGCCCTGCTGAAACATAAATATATATGCCATCTTATCTTTATTTAAAAGTACTTAATTATTTTCATGTGTTGAAAAATATGTCATCAGTATACTATTTTTCCAGGTACTGTGTAGGGATGGGAACACAGTGTTGTACAAGAACAAAATGGTCCCTTTCCTAGTACTGCAAACAACCTAGTAGGGGATGATAAAGACAGATAAATAAGAAACTGTAAGTTAGTGTGACAAACCCCATCACAAAGAGAGAGCTTGTTGCTGTTGAAACTCACAGGAGAGTTTGTCACCTAGATCAAAAGAAAGTGGAGGTTTACATCCAAGAAGAAATCTGATGGATGGATTAAGTAGAATAGTTTTGTTTTTTTTTTTAAGTTTTTTTTAAGGCTGGAGCATGGTGTGTGAAAAGTGAAAAGAGGAAAGAGATGTTGATGAGGAGGGAAACTAAAACAAATTAGCCAAAAGAAAGCTGGTAGGGTTCAGTCTGAGGACACTGTGAGAATAATGAAAAGATGTGTGATGGTTAAGTTCATGTGTATTTGGCCAGGTTATGGTATCCAGTTGCCTAGACAAGCAAGAGGACCTTTGAAGGACATAACACCATTAAGTGGGCAGTGGATCTTGATCCATAAGACCAGTAACAATTGCTGTCAAGCATAGAAAATAGATCTTAACGCCAAACTGAAATTCAACTGGCACTAAAGAATGTTCCAGAAGTCCATAAGATTTCAAACATCAGCAACATTTATTATTTTTGGTAAGTGGATTTACCTTGTGGACTTCTCTGAATTTAAAAATGTTTTGTGTGGGTGGTGTGATGGTGCCTCAGTGGCAGAATTCTCGCTTACCATGCCAGAGTCTCGAGTTCGATTCCCGGTGCCTGCCCATGTATGAAAAATAAAAAAAGAAGAAAGTTTTGCGGATGGATAAAAAGCTGTGTGGGGTTCCTGGTCAAAAAAAATGCCTTCAACAAAACAGTCAATCACCCTTGTGCTATAGTATTCTCCTCTAAATAATTTAGTTCAATGTGGAATATACCTGAGTCCTTAGTGGGTAGTACTGATATAATAAAAATTATCCACAGAATTTGAGAGTCTTTCATAAAATAGCTGGCATTTAAGCAATATAGATTAAATGCAATCTTTAAATTCGTAATTGGAATCTTTAATACTTGGGTTTTTGTTTCAGTTTTCATAGATTTCTCTTTGATTATCACCTGTCCTTGCCAAATGTACCTGATCAACATGTGACATCACTTAAATCCTGAGCGTATTCTTTAGAATTAGAGTGTGTGGAAGTTTTGGCTCTGTTCTGAAAGGGTTTGACTGTTGTTCAGAGAAGGAGGTTTCCTGTGATTTATTTAGTACTCAGTGTTTTCTTTCTCTTCCCTGTAGTGACAACATTTCCAGTGAGGGTTGATTCAGACTTAATGTAAATCACATCAGTGAAGCGACAGTACCAGAAGGGTCACTGTCCCACTACACTCCTATAGAGGCCTGGGTGTGAAACCTTCTCAAATTATATTATCAGGAGAGCAAATTTATTGTTTTTAGTAGTTAGAAAGATAAGTTTTTTCTTTATCTTTATAAGTAAATGACAAAGCAATTTAATCTATTATTTAAAGTGGTATTGTGATTTATGATCCAGTTAATTAAATATCACATAGTGATGCAACTAGGCCAAATATCTGCTCTAATAATATCCAACCAGTTAATACTTTAAACAGTCAACAACTCTCATCTGGAAGCCTCCAACTTCTTCTTCCACTAGACCCCAGTCTTCGCCCCTGTCAACTCTTCTGGCAATAAAATAGTATTTTAATTTGTAAAACTCACTACCTCAGTTCCCTATTTAAAAATCCTGAAGATATTTTAAGCTACATTTGTCACATAAAATATAGGACACCTAGTTGAGTTTGAACTTCTGATAAACTACAAATCATTTTAGTATAATTATACGCCCTGCAATATTTAAGCTTATCTGGACATCCTACAATTTGATTTGCTAATCTAGCAATGCTACTTTAGGCTTCACAATTGCCCAGTTGCCCTGTTTATTCCTCATCTCTCTCAGTGTCTCTGTTCAAAGCACAATGGCCTTAATTCGAATCTTTGCAAGCACAGAGCCATCACCCACACAGGCAATTCCCTCTGTCCGAAATGTCCCCCAACCCACCCGACTCTTTCTCATTTGTTAAGTATCATCTTAGTTGTTACTTCCTCAAATGTTTCTTGCTGCATCCTTTCATAATACCCCATTCTTTTCCATTGTGATGCTTATCACTGTGCAATTAATCTTTATATTTCTGTTGCTCCTGCTTACTAAAGGCGTAGAATATGTCTGTTCATTATTGTGTAGTCAGTGTCTGGAACAAGTGAAAGTTCAATAAATATTTGCTTAAAAAGGCATACTTTGGCCATTTCAAATCCTCACCGTGAAGAGCCACCAGCATTTCTGTTGAGAGACAAAATTTTCTCAGAAGAAATAACTGAGCTGTATTACATTTGACCTAGGAAGCGTAGTATATGTTAAACTCTAGCATCTGTACCATTAAGATCAATTTAGAAGTATGAGATTTTAAAGTTTTTACACTCCTTTTAAATAAATTGTTTATTGAGCTACAGCTTCCTTTAGTCAGTTTTAATGGGATGAGGATTTAGTAAAATTGCCACACATTTTAAAATTTTCTTAGGAAAAATGCCAAATGATTTGCTTCAATGCAATAAACAAAAATAATTCTATTTACATTTTAGAGTGTATGTATATTCAGGAAAAAACTAACTCTTCACTAGGAATTAACATTTTTGCATTGTAATTTCCATTTTTGAGGGTTGAATATTTTGAAGGGAACTTTCTATTTCACCCTCAAAATTGAAGTCAAGGGTACCTTATAGATTAACACGAATCAAAAATAGCTTTAAGATAACACCCTCACTATCAGTGGAGGAGGCAAAAGAGCAAGCACAACATATCAGGTGGGAAAAACAATTATGTGGAGGTACTTGGCAGCATCTAATTTGGCTCTCAGAACACAGGTGAAATAAAAAGAAAAATATCTCCCTTGATAATTCCTAGCTTCAATCCAAAACTCATTTCAGTTGGGAGCAAGAATTAACTCTTCCTGTTTGGTAAAAACAAAACAAAAACAAAATTAAATAAACCAAAGAAACAAAAAGAATACAAATTTGACTTAAACTGATCCTACATTGATAATATCCTTTAGACACCTGGAAAGGCATGGCAAATCCTTACAGCCCTAATAGCTTTCTCACAGATAAAGTTCAAATAGATATGATCTCAAAAAATAAAAATAAAGACAGGAGGGAAGAAAGAAAAGAAGGAGGGAAGGAAGAAAATATACAGGGTAGGGAGGGAAGGATAGAGGGAAAGAGGGAGAGAGAAACAAAAATTCAACACCTGATAAGGCAAACCATTCTGAACAAAAGAGACTTTTAAGAAAAGTCATGAAATGGCAAGATCGCATCCAAAATAATTGCAGCTATTTTCACGATCTGATGCAGGCTATAAAATAAATGTTTATTATGTTAAAATGCATGAGTGGGCGGGCAACTGCGGCTCAGTGGCAGAGTTCTCACCCTCCATGCCGGAGACCCAGGTGTAATTCCCAGAGGCTGCCCATGGCAAAAAAACAAATACATATATATATTCGAACCAGAAGTGTGATCAAGTAAAGAAAGTCTATCAGAATTGACCAGGAAGGTGTGAAAAAGAAGCAGATATTATTTTTATTTTTATTTTATTTTATTTTTTTATTTTTATTTTTTTACATGGGCAGGCACCGGGAATCGAACCCGGGTCCTCGGACATGGCAGGCAAGCACTCTTACCCGCTGAGCCACCGTGACCCACCCTAGATATTATTTTTAGATGTTAAAAATATAATAACTGAGAATAGAAATTAATTCTAAAGGTTAAACAGAAGATTAGATATAGGTGATTAGCGAATGAAATAACTGGAAGGTAAAGCCAAGCATATTATCCAGTATGCAGGACAAAGAGACAGATAAAAGAGGATAAGAGGCATGAAAGATAGTAAGCGGGTACAACATATGTCATATTTGAGTCTCAGAAATTAAGAGCAGAGAGAACAAGTGAGAAGCAGTATTTGAAAAGATAATAGCTAGGAATTTCCAGAAGTGGTGAAAGAAACTTGTCTGCAAATTCAGACACCTCAATGAATCTCAAGCAATGTTATAAAAAATCCATAATTAAACACATCAGAGAAATTACAGAACACAAGACACAACTTAAAAAATTTAAATACAACCAGAAAAACGACAGAGATTTATAATTAGAATAAGAAGAGCATAGGATATCAAGTTCGGGGTTTATTGTAAAGGACCCTAGATTGTAAGCGCTTATAGCAATCACATATATTCAGGAAATGTAACTATTAACTCTAAATTCTGAGATACTGCGCTGTTTATATATAACATGGTCTTTCCCAGAAACTTTGGATTTTTATGTGACAACTGAGACTCAGTTAGAGCTCTGAAGCTATGAAAGTCAGCACTACCCCATACAGGAACTGTTTAAAAAGTTGAAAAAGTGATCAGACATCGAGTAGGTATATGAATAAAGCTGATCTGATAGGACTAAGGTATACCAGAATAGAGGAAAAAGGATGATATCGTCTATATTTTAAAACTGTAACTTCTGTGTGAGACTAAAGGGAGAGATATTTAGTTGGTGCAAAATTTATATTTTTGGTAGTACATTTCCTAATTTAACTTTATGGTCAGTTTAGTTGAACACCATAAGTACATGGCATTCTGAATAAGGCATGAGATTTTGTCAGTTTGTCCAAGTTAGTGTGATGCCCCTATAAATCCCAGAGTAATTTGGGCAGTGAATAAGGAAATATTTGCAAAGTCCCCTTGGGATATGGGGAGAAAGGAGCAAATATCCAACTTTCTCATTTGGAAATTTTCTGATATTCTCACAAGCAGTGGGGACAATGAAATTAATAGGCCGAGCCCTTGACCTTGGGATTTGTCTCTATCAAATGTATTCCTGCAAAGCATAGGCTAAGCTCACTTAAAATTAGGCATAAAATTAGGCCACTGTGGCTCAGCAGGCAGAGTTCTCGCCTGCCATGCTGGAGAACTGGGTTGGATTCCTGGTGCCTGCTCATGCAAGAAAAAAATAATAATAGGCCTAAGAGTCACACCCATAAAACCTTTTTTGTTGTTCAAATGCCGCCTCTCTCTCTAAGCCAACTCAGCAGCTGAAATCACTGCCCTTCCTCCTACATGGAACCTGACTCCCAGGGGTGTAAATCTCCCTGGCAAAGTGGGACAGAAATCCCAGGATGAGCTGCGACCTAGTCTCAAAGGATTGAGAAAGTTTTCTTGACCAAAAGGGGAAAGAGGAAAAAGAAAAAATAAAGTTTCAGTGGCTGAAAGATTTCAAACAGAGTCAAGAGGTTACCCTGGGGGTTATTCTTATGCAATATATAGATATCCATTTTTAGTTTATGGTGTATTGGAGTGGCTGGAGGGAAGTACCTGAAGCTGTTGAGCTGTGTTCCAGTAGCCTAGATTCTTGAATATGATTATATAAAGATATAACTTTTACAATGTGACTGTGTGATTGTGAAAACCTTGTGCCTGATGCTCCTTTTATCCAGAGTATGGATAGATGAGTAAAAAATATGGATAAAACATAAACAAATAATGGGGGATAAGGGGTAAAATAAATTGGGTAGATGGAAATACTAGTGGTCAATGAGAGGCAGGAGTAAGGGGTATGGTATGTATGAGTTTTTTCTTTTTATTTCCTTTTCTGGAGTGATGCAAATGTTCTAAAAAATGATCATGGTGATGAATACACAACTATGTGATGATGTTCTGAGCCATTGATTGGTCACCATGTATGGACTGTATATGTGTGAAGATTCATCAATAAAAAAAGAAAAATAAAAAGAAAATGGATGTTACAGAATACTGAGTATGGTATAATTTCATTCAGCTAAAATTTTGTATCTTTGTATATATGTATAAAAGAATAGAGAATCCTGAAAGAACGCTCACGAAGGCTGGTGTTGACTGTCTTTGGTAGCTAACTGAAATAATAAAACAAGAAATCTGTATGTTATTGGTACATTTATGTAATGATTGAAATTTCTTTTGTGACTATATATTATTTTGTAAACAAGGAGACAATATTAAAAGAAAACATAACCAACCATATGAAAGGCAGACATACATACAAAAATAATAAAAATAAGAATAAAGAAGAATAAGAATAAGAGTCCAATTCTCAATAGCAACAATGCCAGAACAGACATAAAGACTTATGAGCTATATCAATCCAATGCATTGTGTGGATGTTGGATTTAATTGTGGACAAATCAACTGCTGCTTTGTGTGTGTGTATGTGTGTAAGAGTGTATGTGTGTTTGAGAGAAAGGGAGAGAGAGAGAGAATATGAAAAATATTTGACCACTGATTGAATGGAATGATGATATAAGGAAACCACTCTTAAGTGTTTTAGGTAAAGTAATAGTATAGGAGTTATGCTTAAAAAATGTGACTGATGTAATTGGTGGCAAATTAATGAAGGTTGACACTATCATTCTCTCCATTTGTTTGTGTATACTTCAAACTTTTCAAAATACAAAGTTGTTTTAAGAAATGAAGGTTATCAGAAAGTTCAAATTAATACTGAAAGATTGCAAAATTATATACTAGACAATGATTAAAAAGAGAGTGAGAATAGTTATTTTTATATGAGAAATTGTTAAAAAAAAATAGATTCCCAGAGATCAGGACAGCTACTGCATATAGATAAAATAAAGATAATTTAAATAATACTTGGTAAAGGCCTATTTGATGAACATGTAGAGAATATTTACCCAACTACTAGAAAATAATCATTAATATCAAGCAACCATGGAATATTTAAAAATTTACAAAATTCGAAGCCATTATTAGTGCCTGTTTAATGTATAAGTTTCATATAGAACACAGCTTTGATCATGGGCCAATTAAATTAGCAATCAGTAACAAAGGGTAAAGATTTGCAACTGTATGAAAAAGAAGTAGAATATAGTTTTATAATCAAATATCTCAAAACAATCCATAAAATAAACCTCTGTCAGGAGTGTCAGCAGACACAGTAAAAAAAAAAAAAAAAAGAGGCAGATAACTACAAATTTAAGATGAAATAGCTTCAATCTGAAGATGATACAAATTATATGCATAGGAAAAAAAGTCCAATGATTTTTTTTGTAACTGTCATCCAGATTCAACAATATCTAGATTTTGCCATCTTTCCAATTTTGGTTCTTTTCTTTTTTCATATGTTAAAGTGTTTTTAAAAGCACAAAATAATGTCCTTTATTCCTAGATACTTCAGAATGCGTTTTTTTAGAAAAGAAAATGGTTATTTTTTGTAATCAAAGTAATACTTCGGTATTATCTAGGTACCTAGTTCATAATGAGATTTCCCCAACTTTCTCAAAATCTAATTTTACAGTTAACTTGTTTGAATCAGAACACATTCAATATATTAAACATTTGGAAATCCCAATATGTTTATTTTGTAAATGATGAGAGTCAAAAAATACTAAAATAGTTTTCCCAAGTTTATAGAAATTAATTCCTGGCAAAGGTAAGTATAGCTCTCAGATCTCTTGAATCTTGTTTTCACTGCTTACCATTTTGTTACATGAGTTAAATATACCCAACAATATGAAGGACATAAAGAAAATTTCACTCTTTAAACTGAAATATGAGAGAGAAAGCAATGGATAAAAAAAGAGTCTTTGCTATCTTTATTTTTTTACATCAATGCCACATGCTAATATAGGTGAAATTTGAACTATTAAAACTACCAAGTTATGTCTTCTCATTTCCTTCATCTCAGTAAATGGTACCATCTATCAACTCATTCTTTGGAACAAAAACCTAGGATTGATCCTTGATTCTTTTCATGTGTCTCTCAAGAGTCTCATGTGACTCTTTCCATCTGTTGGCAAATCCTTTTCCCTCAACCTTTTACAAACTATAAAAGTGTATCATGAATATGACCATTGCATGCATCTTTTCTTTGCCACCATCGTCTGTTGCCTAGACTATTATCATTTCTGTCTTCAGCAGTCAAAGTAATTTTTAAGTATAAAACAGATGAAGCCATTACAGTGCTCATGACTTCTCAGACTTCATCAAATTCATAATATACTTCAATGCCTTCCCATGACGGATAGATGTAAAATGAGTTGGATGCTGCCCGCCTCTCAGACCTTGTCTACTAATCCCTCCTTGTTCTCTCTGGTTTAGCCATGCTGGCCTCCTTGTTAATTCTGAACATAAAGTCATGTGTGCCAAGAACCTTTGCTTTTCCATCTACTTAAGATGCCCTTTCCCTGATCGTCATTCATACCACATTAGAAGGCTAAATCAACAGTACAATTGACAGAAGGCGGGACTTATACCATAGTGTTTTTAGTGGAGATAGAGGAAAGGATGGCTTTGGGATATGAGCACAAGACCCAAACAACTGGACTTGCCTATACATCCGATGTGATGTGCAAATGAAGAAAAAAACAGTTAAAGGAAAATCTGGGTTTTAGGCATGAGTAACATATGGGGTAGAATGGGCCTCTACTTGCTGCGTGAGGGAAGACTCAGGAAGGGTGAAACAACATGAATGTGACACATAAATCAGCAAATCAAACACAAAATAGACAACATGTTAATCAAAGAACAATGACCTTGAGCTATAGAACACCTGGGATATTAAAAGAAGAGCCATGAATCTGATGTGCAATTAGAGAGCAAACCACTCCCACAGAGAAAGTCACTGAAGCCACCAGAGAGGCACAAAGAACAAATGCAGCAAAGGTTTAGAGGCACTTGTGCCTACAGGAAATGATGTGTAAACTTCTGGAAGTGATGTTGCAAAATGCAGTTCAAAATTCCAAGGATAATATCCCTGTAGGGCAATACCAGTTGGTTTATAGCATGAGCATGTAAATCCAACCTTTTGAATAGATCTTCTTTGAACCCCCTGAGAAAAGACTCTTTGTCTTATTAATTTTGCAATTCGTGATTCTGATCATAATATCTGGCAGCAAAGGTGCTCATTAGAACTTTGTTGAATGATATTTTGTTGAAGATATTATAGTGGTCAATCCTCATTAACTCAATATTGCTTGTGACAAGTAGGAATGGAGAAAGAACAGGCAGGCCCTGATATTTTTGTTTAATGAGATTTGATCGTTTGAGAGGAAAAAGATGATGAAAATAAAGGGAGACTTATGGAAGGAGTGTTGGACTCTTTTATCTTAATTACCTTGGTTGTGTGGAGGGACCTATTCATCCATAAGGAAAAGTATAGGAGGTAAAAATCTCAGCTTTAATATTTGACTTCCCTCATGGCTTGCCATGGGAGAAAGAGCAACATATCTGATCAGACATTTTGGGAGAAGGCATGGGACATGCGCAGATGAGCAGACTCTTTTTCCTTTTCTTTCCCTATGTCCTGAATCCAGTATGCATGCAGATTTGGCATTCTGAAATTAATTTAATTAGGCCAACACAACTGCAGATATCACAAAATCATATTACGCTACTAGAATCTCTGAAGTCGGTTGTGTTACTGAGTTACAGAATAATTGGAATTGTAGTAAGCAGCAAATGTGGAAAATGGGGAACCTCTTTGGGCTCAAATATCATATTTTGAGATTTTTTTCTTGATTTTCAATTGTTTCATCTTTATTTTTCAAGTAGTTGCCATTGTTTATTTGATTCTTACTTGATTGTTTGACTCTATGCTACTAAAGGTCAGAATACAAAATGAATGAAGAAGATAGAAAATCAGAGTGGTTTTATGACTCAACTTGAGTGTATAATCCTTGGAGTCTATGTCTGTAGAAAACTGTTTATTGCCAGCAAGCTCTGACAACATGCAACTCTGCTCAGTATGCAAGCCCGATTTATTGTCTTTTATCACCATTTGTTTTATCTTTCAGACACATTGTAATTTGATCTTTAAAAGTTTTTTTTTGTTTGTTTCTCCTTTAGGAGTCTGAGATTAAGATGAGGTAAAAATTTTACTTATTTTTAATGTACACGCTCACTGGGTTACCTTTAATTTCCCTTTCTGCATCAAAGTAGTTAATTTAAGCAATGCTAAGGCACCTGAGGACATTAGTGTTTCACTGCTTACACCACTCAGTAATGTTGAATTGGGTTTTACCTTAGAACACAGTAGAACTCCAAGATTCAAGGCCCCTTGAGGAAACATGAAACAATCTTATTCTGGTTGTTTCGCTCATTCCCAACGATTTCAAGTCACCTGATTTATAACACCGAGGATTTATCTTATAAAATGTCAAATAGCAAACCACCTAAACCATTTGTTAAACTAGTCCAATTTAAGACTTGACATTGTTATGCAGATATTTGGTGTGCTTAGAACGATATCTTAATGTTTGTGATTTAAATCCTTTAACAAACAGGTTTTAGAGACATACAGTTGGCCATGCAATAAAGTAAAAATATATTAAATACTGATTATTTAATGTCTGATTCCTCAGGCCAGGGTTCAAAAAACTTTCTCGGTAAAGGGCCAGATAGTAAATATTTTAGGCTTTACTGCCCATGTGATCTCTGTTGCAAATATGCAACTCTGCTTTTGCAGTGCAAAAGCAGCAATAGACAAAACGTAATCCTGTGCACGTGTTGCATTCCAATAAAATGTTATTTGCAAAAACATGCAGTGGGTCACCTTTGACCCTGGGCCCCTTGTGACAATAACTTCCCTATCTTCTTGATGATAGATATTTCATTTACATATGTTGTGCTATAAATTCATATTTAGCCACAAAGATGCAAACAATTTAGGCTATCTGAAAATTTTAAATTATTTACTATATTAAATGTATTAGATATTCTTGAAGGGAAACTTTTAAAAATAGATCCAACAATTTATGAAACATTTTATGGATATGAAAATTTTATGGAAATATAGTTGGTTTAATATTTTAAATATATAAATATAGTTTAAAGAAAGAAGGAATCATTTTCAAAGCACACTTCAACAAGCAGCTGCAGAAGAGTTCCCAAGGTTTGTCATGGGTAACCATGCCCTCATCTCAGATTTTTCGTTCTAGCTGTTCCAAAACACTGGCAGCTTTATCAGAGTCATAATAACGGAATCATACAATATCTGTCCTTTTGTATCTGACTTATTTCACTCAGCATTATATCCTCAAGGTTCCTCCATGTTGTCATATGTTTCGGACATCATTTTGTCTAAACGCTGCATAATATTCCATCGTATATATATATATAACCACAGTTTGTTTATCCACTCGTCTGTTGATAGGGACCTGGACTGTTTCCATCTGTTGGCAATTGTGAATGTGTTGCTATGAACACAGGTGTACAAATATCTGTTCATGTCACTGCCCTCAACTCTTCTGGGTACATACTGAGAATTGGTATTGCCAGGTCATAGGACAACTCAATATTTAGTTTTATGAGGAATTGCCAAACTGACTTTCACAGCAGCTGAACCATTTACATTCTCAAAATAGTGAATAAGTGTTCCAATTTCTCCACATTCTCTCCCACCTTTATAGTTCCCTGTTTGTTTAATAACAGCCATTCTTATAGGTGTGAGGTGGTGTCTCATTGTCATCTTTATTTGTATTTCCCTTGGAACCAATGTAGATGAGCAGCTCTTCGTGTGCGTTTTAGCCATCTGTAATTGCTCTTCAGAAAAGTGCCTATTCATTTCCTCTGCCCATTTTATAATTGGGTTGTCTGTTCTTTTGTTGGTGAGCTGTATAATTTCTTTATGTACACAGGATATCAAGCCTTCATCTGATACGTGGTTTCCAAATATTTTTTCCCGTTGAGTTGGCTGCCCCTTCCCCTTTTCCACAAAGTCCTTTGAGGCACAGAAGCTCTTGATCTTAAAGAGTTCTCATTTGCCTATTTTTTTCTTTCACATGTGGTGCTTTAAGTGTTAATTTTAAGAAGCTATCTTCTATTACTTGATCTTGAAGATGTTTCTCTACTTTTTTTCTAGAAGTTTTATGGTACTGGCTCTTACATTGAGGTCTTTGATCCATTTTTTGAATAGATTTTTGTATAAGGTGTAAGGTCAGGGTCTTCTCATGCTTTTGGCTATTGAAATCCAGTTCTCCCATACCCATTAAGAAGACGACTCTGTCTAATTCAGTGGACTTGGGGGCCTTATTGAAGATCAAATGTCCATAAATTTTTTTTTTTATTAATTAAAAAAAGAATTAACAAAACAATTAGAAATCATTCCAATCTACATGTACAATCAGTAATTCTTAATAACATCACATAGTTGCATATTCATCATTTCTTAGTACATTTGCATCAATTTAGAAAAAGAAATAAAAAGACAACAGAATAAGAATTAAAACAATAATAGAAAGAAAAAAAAACAAAAAAAACAAAAACAAAAAACCTATACCTCACATGCAGCTTCATTCAGTGTTTTAACATAATTGCATTACAATTGGGTAGTATTGTGCTGTCCATTTCTGAGTTTTTATATCCAGTCCCGTTGTATAGTCTGTATCCCTTCATCTCCAATTATCCCTTCTCTTTTTTTTTTTTTTTTAATTAACGGAAAAAAAGAAATTAACCCAACATTTAGAGATCATACCATTCTACACATGCAATCATTAATTCTTAACATCATCACATAGATGCATGATCATCGTTTCTTAGTACATTTGCATTGGTTTAGAAGAACTAGCAACATAACCGAAAAAGATATAGAATGTTAATATAGAGAAAAAAATAAAAGTAATAATAGTAAAATCAAAACAAAACAAAACAAAACAAAACAAAAACCTATAGCTCAGATGCAGCTTCATTCAGTGTTTTAACATGATTACTTTACAATTAGGTATTATTGTGCTGTCCATTTTTGAGTTTTTGTATCTAGTCCTGTTGCACAGTCTGTATCCCTTCAGCTTCAATTACCCATTGTCTTACCCTATTTCTAACTCTTGCTGAACTCTGTTACCAATGACATATTTCAAGTTTATTCTCGAATGTCCGTTCACATCAGTGGGACCATACAGTATTTGTCCTTTAGTTTTTGGCTGGATTCACTCAGCATAATATTCTCTAGGTCCATCCATGTTATTACATGGTTCATAAGTTTATCCTGTCTTAAAGCTGCATAATATTCCATCGTATGTATATACCACAGTTTGTTTAGCCACTCTTCTGTTGATGGAGATTTTGGCTGTTTCCATCTCTTTGCAATTGTAAATAATGCTGCTATAAACATTGGTGTGCAAATGTCCGTTTGTGTCTTTGCCCTTAAGTCCTTTGAGTAGATACCTAGCAATGGTATTGCTGGGTCGTATGGCAATTCTATATTCAGCTTTTTGAGGAACCGCCAAACTGCCTTCCACAGTGGTTGCACCCTTTGACATTCCCACCAACAGTGGATAAGTGTGCCTCTTTCTCCGCATCCTCTCCAGCACTTGTCATTTTCTGTTTTGTTGATAATGGCCATTCTGGTGGGTGTGAGATGATATCTCATTGTGGTTTTGATTTGCATTTCTCTAATGGCCAGGGACATTGAGCATCTCTTCATGTGCCTCTTGGCCATCCGTATTTCCTCTTCTGAGAGGTGTCTGTTCAAGTCTTTTTCCCATTTTGTAATTGGGTTGGCTGTCTTTTTGTTGTTGAGATGAACAATCTCTTTATAAATTCTGGATACTAGACCTTTATCTGATATGTCGTTTCCAAATATTGTCTCCCATTGTGTAGGTTGTCTTTCTACTTTCTTGATGAAGTTCTTTGATGCAAAAAAGTGTTTAATTTTGAGGAGTTCCCATTTATTTATTTCCTTCTTCAGTGCTCTTGCTTTAGGTTTAAGGTCCATAAAACCACCTCCAGTTGTAAGATCCATAAGATATCTCCCAACATTTTCCTCTAACTGTTTTATGGTCTTAGACCTAATGTTTAGATCTTTGATCCATTTTGAGTTAACTTTTGTATAGGGTGTGAGAGATGGGTCTTCTTTCATTCTTTTGCATATGGATATCCAGTTCTCTAGGCACCATTTATTGAAGAGACTGCTCTGTCCCAGGTGAGTTGGCTTGACTGCCTTATCAAAGATCAAATGTCCATAGATGAGAGGGTCTATATCTGAGCACTCTATTCAATTCCATTGGTCGATATATCTATCTTTATGCCAATACCATGCTGTTTTGACCACTGTGGCTTCATAATATGCCTTAAAGTCAGGCAGCGCGAGACCTCCAGCTTCGTTTTTTTCCCTCAAGATGTTTTTAGCAACTCGGGGCACCCTGCCCTTCCAGATAAATTTGCTTATTGGTTTTTCTATTTCTGAAAAATAAGTTGTTGGGATTTTGATTGGTATTGCATTGAATCTGTAAATCAATTTAGGTAGGATTGACATCTTAACTATATTTAGTCTTCCAATCCATGAACACGGTATGCCCTTCCATCTATTTAGGTCTTCTGTGATTTCTTTTAGCAGTTTTTTGTAGTTTTCTTTATATAGGTTTTTTGTCTCTTTAGTTAAATTTATTCCTAGGTATTTTATTCTTTTAGTTGCAATTGTAAATGGGATTCGTTTCTTGATTTCCCCCTCCGCTTGTTCATTACTAGTGTATAGAAATGCTACAGATTTTTGAATGTTGATCTTGTAACCTGCTACTTTGCTGTACTCATTTATTAGCTCTAGTAGTTTTGTTGTGGATTTTTCCAGGTTTTCAACGTATAGTATCATATCGTCTGCAAACAGTGATAGTTTTACTTCTTCCTTTCCAATTTTGATGCCTTGTATTTCTTTTTCTTGTCTAATTGCTCTGGCTAGAACCTCCAACACAATGTTGAATAATAGTGGTGATAGTGGACATCCTTGTCTTGTTCCTGATCTTAGGGGGAAAGTTTTCAATTTTTCCCCATTGAGGATGATATTAGCTGTGGGTTTTTCATATATTCCCTCTATCATTTTAAGGAAGTTCCCTTGTATTCCTATCTTTTGAAGTGTTTTCAACAGGAAAGGATGTTGAATCTTGTCGAATGCCTTCTCTGCATCAATTGAGATGATCATGTGACTTTTCTGCTTTGATTTGTTGATATGGTGTATTACATTAATTGATTTTCTTATGTTGAACCATCCTTGCATACCTGGGATGAATCCTACTTGGTCATGATGTATAATTCTTTTAATGTGTTGTTGGATACGGTTTGCTAGAATTTTATTGAGGATTTTTGCATCTGTATTCATTAGAGAGATTGGTCTGTAGTTTTCTTTTTTTGTAATATCTTTGCCTGGTTTTGGTATGAGGGTGATGTTGGCTTCATAGAATGAATTAGGTAGTTTTCCCTCCACTTCGATTTTTTTGAAGAGTTTGAAGAGAATTGGTACTAATTCTTTCTGGAACGTTTGGTAGAATTCACATGTGAAGCCATCTGGTCCTGGACTTTTCTTTTTAGGAAGCTTTTGAATGACTAATTCAATTTCTTTACTTGTGATTGGTTTGTTGAGGTCATCTATGTCTTCTTGAGTCAAAGTTGGTTGTTCATGTCTTTCCAGGAACCCGTCCATTTCCTCTAAATTGTTGTATTTATTAGCGTAAAGTTGTTCATAGTATCCTGTTATGACCTCCTTTATTTCTGTGAGGTCAGTAGTTATGTCTCCTCTTCCATTTCTGATCTTATTTATTTGCATCCTCTCTCTTCTTCTTTTTGTCAATCTTGCTAAGGGCCCATCAATCTTATTGATTTTCTCATAGAACCAACTTCTGGCCTTATTGATTTTCTCTATTGTTTTCATGTTTTCAATTTCATTTATTTGTGCTCTAATCTTTGTTATTTCTTTCCTTTTCTTGCTTTGGGGTTAGCTTGCTGTTCTTTCTCCAGTTCTTCCAAATGGATAGTTAATTCCTGAATTTTTGCCTTTTCTTCTCTTCTGATATAGGCATTTAGAGCAATAAATTTCCCTCTTAGCACTGCCTTTGCTGCGTCCCATAAGTTTTGATATGTTGTGTTTTCATTTTCATTCGCCTCAAGGTATTTGCTAATTTCTCTTGCAATTTCTTCTTTGACCCAGTCGTTGTTTAGGAGTGTGTTGTTGAGCCTCCACGTATTTGTGAATTTTCTGGCACTCTGCCTATTATTGATTTCCAACATCATTCCTTTATGGTCCGAGAAAGTGTTGTGTAAGATTTCAATCTTTTTAAATTTGTTAAGACTTGCTTTGTGACCAGCATATGGTCTATCTTTGAGAATGATCCATGAGCACTTGAGAAAAAGGTGTATCCTGCTGTTGTGGGATGTAATGTCCTATAAATGTCTATTAAGTCTAGTTCATTTATAGTAATATTCAGATTCTCTATTTCTTTGTTGATCCTCTGTCTAGATGTTCTGTCCCTTGATGAGAGTGGTGAGTTGAAGTCTCCAACTATTATGGTATATGAGTCTATTTCCCTTTTCAGTGTTTGCAGTATATTCCTCACGTATTTTGGGGCATTCTGATTCGGTGCGTAAATATTTATGATTGTTATGTCTTCTTGTTTAATTGTTCCTTTTATTAGTATATAGTGTCCTTCTTTGTCTCTTTTAACTGTTTTACATTTGAAGTCTAATTTGTTGGATATTAGTATAGCCACTCCTGCTCTTTTCTGGTTGTTATTTGCATGAAATATCTTTTCCCAACCTTTCACTTTCAACCTATGTTTATCTTTGGGTCTAAGATGTGTTTCCTGTAGACAGCATATCGAAGGATCCTGTTTTTTAATCCATTCTGCCAATCTATGTCTTTTGATTGGGGAATTCAGTCCATTGACATTTAGTGTTATTACTGTTTGGATAATATTTTCCTCTAACATTTTACCTTTTGTATTATATATATCATATCTGATTTTCCTTCTTTCTACACTGTTTTCCATATCTCTCTCTTCTGTCTTTTTGTATCTGACTCTAGTGCTCCCTTTAGTATTTCTTGCAGAGCTGGTCTCTTGGTCACAAATTCTTTCAGTGACTTTTTGTCTGAGAATGTTTTAATTTCTCCCTCATTTTTGAAGGATAATTTTGCTGGATATAGGAGTCTTGGTTGGCAGTTTTTCTCTTTTAGTATTTTAAATATATCATCCCACTGTCTTCTAGCTTCCATGGTTTCTGCTGAGAAATCTACACAAAGTCTTATTGGGTTTCCCTTGTATGTAATGGATAGTTTTTCTCTTGCTGCTTTCAAGATCTTCTCTTTCTCTTTGACCTCTGACATTCTAACTAGTAAGTGTCTTGGAGAACGCCTATTTGGGTCTAATCTCTTTGGGGTGCGCTGCACTTCTTGGATCTGTAATTTTAGGTCTTTCATAAGAGTTGGGAAATTTTCAGTGATAATTTCTTCCATTAGTTTTTCTCCTCCTTTTCCCTTCTCTTCTCCTTCTGGGACACCCACAACACGTATATTTGTGCGGTTCATATTGTCCTTGAGTTCCCTGATACCCTGTTCAAATTTTTCCATTCTTTTCCCTATAGTTTCTGTTTCTTTTTTGGAATTCAGATGTTCCATCCTCCAAATCACTAATTCTATCTTCTGTCTCTTTAAATCTATCATTGTAGCTATCCATTATTTTTTCTATGTTTGCTACTTTATCCTTCACTTCCATAAGTTCTGCGATTTGTTTTTTCAGTTTTTCTATTTCTTCTTTATGTTCAGCCCATGTCCTCTTCATGTCCTCCCTCAATTTATCGATTTCATTTTTGAAGAGGTTTTCCATTTCTGTTCGTATATTCAGCATTAGTTGTCTCAGCTCTTGTGTCTCATTTGAGCTATTGGTTTGTTCCTTTGACTGAGCCATATTCTCAATCTTTTGAGCGTGGACAGTTATCTTCTGCTGCTGGCGCCTGGGCATTTATTCAGATTTCTCTTGGTGTTGGACCCAGCAAGGTTGTAATATTTTTCTGTGAAATCTCTGGGTTCTGTTTTTCTTATCCTGCCCAGTAGGTGGCGCTCGTGGCACACGTTTGTCTGCGGGTCCCACCAGTAAAAGGTGCTGTGGGACCTTAAACTTTGGAAAACTCTCGCCGTCCTGGGGGTTCGCTAGCCGAAGCGGCTTCAGCCGGCCCGGGGTCCGAACGCAGGGAGGGTTGCTGGTCGCCGCAGCCAGGGAAAGAGCCCGTCCGAATTTCCTAGTCGGCCCTGGGCAACAAGCGTGGCGGGAGGGCGCCAGCGGCAGCGGCCCGCCCGAGAGAGTGCACGTTCCCCAGGAGTCACGGGGTCACCGTTCTCCGCGGCCTGGGGGTTTCCGATCCAATTCTCTCAGTTGGTCCGGGGGCTGCGCGTGGTGTGGGCGCCAGTCGCCTTGGTTTCAGGGGACCACCTCTCCAATTCTCCCAGCCGGCCCGGGAAGGGGGAAGGGAGTAACTCCGGCCGCTTGCCACCCCGCCCGGTAAGGCCCGCGCGCCTCGGCGATCTCACCCGAGCTGCTTCTCTCAGCCAGCCAGCCGTTCCAGGATGGGGTACGCTGTCTTTTTTATCTCTGCTGTGGCTTTGGGCGCTTTCTGTATCGTTTCTACTCCCCTAGTAGGTGTCCTGGAGAAGAAACCCTTCACGCGGGCATCACTTCTCCTTGCCCACTTCAGTGCCATCCCAGCCTTCCCAGCATTCTGATAGGCTGACACAGTGTATCTTTTCGGGTCATGTTGGGAGGTCCAGAGCTCATTTCATCACCTTGCGCGTGACCTCCCCGCAGGTCCGGGGGGCGGGAGCGATCGTAGCCTCGGTGGACAGGCGCAGGGCTGGGTTTCCCCGCCGGGAAGGAGGAGGAGAGGAGACAAGGAAGCAAATGTCCATAAATTTGATGATCAATCTCTACACACTCAATTCTATTCCTATCTTTTTTACCACTGTGGCTTTATAGTAAACTTTAAAGTCAGGAAGTGATAAACATCCCAATTTGCTCTTCTTTTTAAGGATATCTTTAGCTATTCTGGGTCTCTTTCCCTTCCATATAAATCTGATAGCCAGCTTTTCCAAGTCTTCAAAGTAGGCTGTTGGTATTTTCTTGGTGTTACATTGAATCTGTAGATCAGTTTGGATAGAATTGACATCTTTACGATATTCAACCTTCCAATCCATAAGCATGGAATATCTTTCCATCTGTTTAGATCATTTTTTATTTCTTTTAGCAATTTTTTGTGATTGTCTGTGTACAACTCCTTGACATCCATGGTTAGGCTTATTCCTAGATACCTAATTCTTCTGGTCACTATTCTGAATGGAATTTTTTCCTTAGTTGCCACCTCAGGTAGGTCATTGCTTGTGTATAGAATCCTTATTGATTTTTTTTTTTTTTTTTTTTTAAAGGAAAGACAGAGAGAAGGAAGGAAGGATAGAAGGAAGGAAGGAAGGAAGAAAGGGAAACATCTTTAAACATTTTCTTGTTTTATTGTATTTTGTTTTTCCGTTTTTTGTTACATGGGCTGGGGCCGGGAATCGAACCGAGGTCCTCCGGCATAGCAGGCAAGCACTTTGCCCGCTGAGCCACCGCGGCCCGCCCAGAATCCTTATTGATTTTTGCACATTAATCTTGTACCCTGTCAGTTTGCTGAATTTGTTTATTAACTCAAGTAGTTTTGATATAGATTTCTCAGGGTTTTCTAATGCTCCAACTCCCTCAAGCTCTCCTTTCCTGGTCTCGTGCTGCCGACCTGCAGTTACCGCGAATGGCCGGAAGATGGCGATCGAGAATCTCCTCTTCCCTAAGCCCCGCCCCTCCGGGCCGCCGCAACTCAAGGTTAGTGTACTCACCAGGAGTAGCTAGCTGGGCCTCTGCCAGGGGAACTGGGGAGCTGACCAGCACATCGAGAATCAACTGATCAGCCGCACCCAACTGGATGATCACTCACCCCACCCTGAGGCCCTGCCCCACGGTGAGCAATTGACCCAACTCCTGCAACCACGTGGGGAGACTTCCCTAGCCGGCAGCTGTAGCAGCTGGGGCCTGGAAGGATCAGTTCCCTCTTATTGAACCTCCCCGGTGCACCCCAGCCTGCCCGGTGGAGATCCCTGCCACCAGACCCATTTGCTCTCCTCCAATCTGTGAATGCTGTCTTCCCCCAAAATGCCTAAAGACCCTCCTCATACCCCCGGACCTGCAGTCCTGGGCATTTTCTCCTCGTCTCCTGGCTTGTTTCACGGAGCAGGAGTGAACTCACTCCACTCTGCTCTGCCATCTTTCCAGAAGTCCTTTTTCTGCTACTTTAAGAGTAAAAGCAGTAAGCTTGTCAAATAAAGTTATATTGGTTTCTTTTGGATCCAAAACACTCTCTTTTTAAACAAACTCATTTTTACTTGGGTAAATGTTCAGACCTACACAATTCTCTCCCATCTTTATAGATATGTGAATGAAGAACAAGCAACTGGAGTGTTTCTGGTAATGGGAGAGAGATCTCAAGATCCTCTAGTTGGGTCCTGTTACTATGTTCTCTATCCTTGGCGTCCTCCTCTGTTTAAATAGAGGGCTGGTGAAACGCTTGGGTTGTTCTCTTGTCACAGACAAATTCCAAGAGTTTGGCAATTTCCTCCTGCTGGACAAGCTTTATTTCAGCATTCAGATTCCCATGAACTGGACTGCAACTCCCATTGGAACTCCAGAACAGGTATTACCTGGCTCTGTAGGCTTCAAACCTTTGAGCTCTACAGGCAATCCACCAGCAAAATCTGAGCTATTTTCTGTAACATCAATAGGTGATCTACTTCTAACACCTTATGCACGGCCCTCTACTTTTTCTCTGATTTGGATGTTCACAAGGTGTGGCAGTTAGATTCGGTTTTAAACTCAGCCAGGTGAATATGCCGAGTTCTGTTGCTGTTGACCAATGGTACGTGAACCTCATCTCTTGCTCACTACATCTGCAGTCTGCTAGGAGGTGTGCCTGCTACAATGAATGATGTTTGATTTAATCAGCTGGTGCTTCAATGAGAGACTCAATGTAGCACAGCCCAAGCAGCTCAGCATACCTCATATCAGCACTCATAGCTCAGCCCAGGCCTTTGGAGATACAGAAAGAAATCACCCTGGGGAAAGTTGTTGGAACCCAGAGGCCTGGAGAGAAGGGCAGCAGAGATCACCCTGTGCCTTCCCACATAAGAAGGAACCTCAGATGAAAGTTAGCTACCTTTCTTCTGAAGAACTAATGAAATAAATCCCCTTTTATTAAAAGCCAATCTGTCTGGTGTGTTGCATTCTAGTAGCTAGCAAGCTAGAACAGATTTTGGTACCAGAAAGTGGGGTGCTGCTGCAGTTTGCAAATACAAGATATGCTGGAATGGTTTTTTGGATGACTAAGGGGAAGATTTTGGAGGAACTATGAAGAGAATGATGGAGAAGTCCTGGAGTGCTTGAAACGGAACCACTGCAACCTGGACAAAGGTGGACACAAAAGGGAAAAATTGGAGTTTGCGGAGTGAGAACCATGGAAGCTTGGGTCTGAAGCCGAGACACCTCAGCCAGGAGAGTGGACCCACCCATATACATGGAGAGGGTGAGTTTACCCTGAAAGGTGGGGATGAGTTTCCCACCTCATTGCAGTGGAAGAGTCGTGCAGCTTCAGGCCTTGGAAAAGGTGTAGCACGCTCCTTAGGGGACTGGGAAGAGCCTGGCTGCCACGACATGGAGGGGTTGAGTGTGTGCTCCAGAAATGGCAGTGAGCCCAGGAGTGGCCCTGATGCCTGGAGAGAGTGGAGCTGAGAAAAAGGTGGTCTCCTCGATGTTCCCCGAGGTTGATTTGGAAAGAAGCAGGCCACTGCATAGGCCCTTGGAAAGGGTGGGGCTGCCACTTTCTAATGCTAAAGGATAAATGACTTTCACACTTTTAAATCCAATGATGTTTGCCTTGCAGGTTTTCCTTCCAGTTCCCCTATGGATCTTGTGACGGTCCTCCTTTGCATATTGGCACCAGATAACTTGTTTGAGATTCACAGGTCCACAGCCAGAAGATGAGTTTTTGCACCTGATTAAGGTGAGCATGTAGTTGTCGAGTTGACAAGGGGTGGATATGTTATAGGTACATTCAGTTGTCGCCTCTGCCACATGAATGTGCCTAGTTCTGTTGCTGTGGACCAATGGTACATGAACCTCATCTGTTGCTGATTACATCTGTAGTCAACTAGGAGGCGTGCCTGCTGCAATGAATGCTGTTTGATTTAATTGGCTCGTGCTTAAATGAAAGAGTTTAACGTAGCACAGCCCAAGCAGCTCAGCATACCTCATATCAGCACTCACAGTTCAGCCCAGGCCTTTGGAGATGCAGAAAGAAATCACCCCGGGGAAAGTTGTTGGAACCCAGAGTTCTGGAGAGAAGGCCGGCAGAGATCGCTCTGTGCCTTCCCGCATAAGAAAGAACCTCAGATGAAAGTTAGCTGCCTTTCCTCTGAAGAACTAATGAAATAAATCCCCTTTTATTAAAAGCCAATCCGTCTCTGGTGTGTTGCATTTCGGCAACTAGCAAACTAGAACACAGGTGGATAATTGTGAGGTGCTCCTCAATCAGAGTGTCAAACTTAACAAAGTTGCACAAAATTTATCCTGAGTTCTGCTTTTACCAACCTTTAACTTGATTTGTTAATCTATTTAGCCCTTTCCCCTCTTAACTTTGAACTGAGGAAGTTGGAGAAAAAGAAAGATACTGATCTCTCATAACTTGTTTTCCTCTATATCATCCTCCTTTGTGAAATACCTCCTCCTTCCATTTTCTCTGTAGGGGAAGATGTGAATATTCCTTCAGATGTTACAGAAGTCATATAATCTCCCTTAGACAGTTTGATAGCAAGACTGATAAAATAACACCAAGAGGAATATTGCTGGATGTGATAAGATATATTTTGTTCTGTAAAATTCACTGTTTTCCAAAAAGATAGAATTTTTTAGAATTACAAACACATTATCAAACTTCCAGATTGCCCATTTTTCTAATGTCTCTTCTCCCACTGACTTTTTCATTATTTCCATTTATATCACCTCTCCCAGAAATATTACAATTGAAGTTCAAGGAACCTTCTAAACTTTAATTCCTCTGTGTGGTCTCTAAGGTCCAAGCATTTACAATATTTTGTTCATGGTCCACTTATTCAACAGACAAACATTGCAAGTCTTGGCAATCCCACTTGCTATACAAATAATGATTACAAAGACCTAATTCTGAAAGATCTCATATTATAGTAGACAAGACAAATTTTAGATACATTGATGTAATAAATATAAAAACAAGGGTGTGCAAGCTGTGGTGCAATCCCAATAAGAGATTACTTGCTTGATAATTTTTATGCCTCAGATGTGGGTTTTGCCATACCTACTTTAAAATGTATCCAGGCTAATCATAAATGAAAAACTTTCCAACAAAGGAAGGTTTAAGACCAGATGGTGTAACTGGTGAGTTCTAGTAAATATCTTATAGAGGAATTAACATTATCCCTCTCAAGTTCTTCTAAAATATAGAATAGGAAGGGACACGTTCTAACTAAAGCCAGCTTTACCTGGTACCATAATCATGCAAAGATACTACAAGAAAAGAGAAGTGCAAACTAATGTCCTTTGTAAATATAGGTGTTAAAATCCTCTATACAGTACTAGCAAAATGAATCCAGCAGTATATTAAAATGATTATGCACATTTTAAATCTAGACAAACAAACATACAAACATAAAATGATTACACATATGACTAGTGGGGAATACAAAGGTGGGTCAACCTAACAAAATCAATATAATACACTAAATTAATAGAATGAATTGGAAAAGAAAAACATGCTCATCTCAACTGATGCAGAGAAAAAAAAAGACATTCAACACAAATCAACACCTCTTCATGTAAAAAAGAATCATCAAACTGGGAAAATAACTTCCTCAATATGATAAAGCACATTTATAAAAATTTCACAATGAGCAGCATACTTATTCATGAAAGAGTGAAAAATTTTCCCCTAAGATGAGATTGGGAACAAGACAAAGATGTCCATTTTCACAACTGCTATTTAACATTGCAGCATAAGTTCTAGCCAAAACAATAAGCAGGAGGAATTTAAAGACATCCAAATCAGAAATGAAATAAAATTATTTCTTTCTTCAGTTGACATGATTCCTCTTATAGAAAACACCAGAAAAAAATCGCAAAAGAAACTGTTGGAGCAAATAAAACTTTAGCAAAATTGCAGGATACAACAATATGAACAGAAAAATCAATGTGTTTCTGCACACCAACAATGAGCAAACTAAAAAGGAAATTAAGAAAACAATTCCATTTATAATACCATCTAAAAGGAAAAAAAAATACCTAGGAATATATATAACCAAAGAGGTGAAAGAAAAATCATAAAATATTTTAAGTAAATTATAGACAATCGAAAAAAGTAGAAAGATATCACATGGTCATGGATTGGACAGCTTAATATTGTTAAGATGACAGTACAATCCAAAGCAAACTATGTATTCAATGCAATCTCTATTAAAATTCCAATGGCCATTTTTTTAAGGGATAGAAAAGTAAATCCTTAAATTCATATGGAATTGCAAGTGGCCCTGAATAGCCAATATCATCTTGAAAAAGAAATGAAATTGGAGAAATCATACTTCTTGAATTCAAAGCATACTGCAAAGCTATACCAATTAAAAGAGTACTGTCATAGTAGACACATGGAGACTCCAGAAGTAAGTCCATATGCATATGGTCAATTGATTTTCAACAAGAATGCCAAGGCCACTTAATGAGGAAAGCATGATTTATTCAACAATATTCAACAAATGATGTACACTTTCACAATTGCTATTTAACATTGTACCACTAATTGCAATAATCACATGCAAAAGAATGAAGTTGGGCTCCTACATCATATACAAAAAATTAAGTCAAAATGTATCAATGATATAAATTTGACTTATAATTATAAAACTATTAGAATAAAACCTAGAGGATATATTTATGTCTAAGGATTTGTCAATACACTATTATCTATAACACCAAAAGCATGAGCAATAAAATTTTAAAAATTAATTTGACTTCATCAAAATCAAAGCTCCTGTACATCAAAAACATTATCAAGAAAGTGAAGATACCTTAAAATATGGGATAAAATAGCTGCAATCTTATGTCTGATAAGGATTTAATGTTCAGAATATATAAAAAATTTCTACAAATCAACAGCAAAAAGACCAACAAGCCAATTAAAAAATGGGCAAATGACTTGCATAGACATATCTCCAAAAACGATAAGTAAATGGCCAAGAAGCACATGAAAAGTTGACCAGCATCATTAGTTAATCAGAGAAATGCAAATCAAGACCACAATGAGATACCACTTCACACTTCTGTGTTTGATTATGACAGCAAAACAACAAGAACAACAAGCAAAACATAAGTGAAGAGGACGTGGAGAAATTAGAACTTTTGTACATTGCTAGTGGGAATATATATTGGTGCAGCCACTATGGAAAAGAGTTTAAACATAGTATTACCATATCCCCAGCAATTCCAATCCCAGGTATATATCAAAAGTATGAAAACAAATATTTGTACACAAATGCCCACTGTGGCACTACTCAGAAGACCAAAAGGTGGAAACAACTCAAACGCCCATGATTGGATGAATAGATAAACAACTTGCATATTTCCATACAATGGAATATCATTCATTCGTAAAAATCAATGACGTTCTGATCCTCCACATCTACAATGTGGATGAAGCTTGAAAACATTATTCTAAGTGAAAAAGAGCCAGACACGAAAGATCACATACTGTATGATTCCTTTTATATGAAATATCCATAATAGGTAAAACCATCAAGGCAGAAAGCAGAATGGTGATTTCCAGGGGCTGTGGGCAGGGAGATTAGGTTATGATTTTTAAGCATTTAGAGGGATTTCTTTCGGGATGATGAAAAAGTTTTAGTACTAGATAGAGATGGTGGTTGGACAATATTGTGACTGTATTAAATGCCCGTAATTGTACACTTTAAAGTGATTAATTTCATGTTATGTGAATTTCACCTCAATAAAAATATTCCCAAGTTACAAATATCAGGGCTGTACTATTTGAATCACAAATGGGAAACCATGGTCACATATTGTTCCTGTATTAAAGCAGACTAACAGTTATTTTCAAAGGAGAATCTTGGTCCCATTCACAAAGACTAAGCTGCATAGGGTGGGTTGTTTTCTATTCAGGTACAAATATTTGTTATGCTCCTCAATTTCCACCTGAGAATGTGAACCTGACCTTTAACTCACCTCTTGGTTAAGGCATATGATTGGCTTTTAGTGGAATGGCTGAATATTAGGTAATACATAATAATACCCAATTATTAAGATGTAATTTATGGCAGACACTGTACCGAGGACTTCATGTATATAAGTTCAAGTTGTAGGGCATGTTCGGTGTCCTGTGTGGACAGCAAATATTTAGCCTATATTAATCTCAGGCATCTTCCACTTGCCAATAACTGCAATTCTTTTTCTTGGGGCTTTCTTTGTCTACCAGAGCCTGCTGGCAGTTAACAAAGTTAATTGATGAGTTAACTTTTCCTTGCCAGTACTAACTTGCTTAATAATATATCCGTTGTTGGATCCCTTCCCTTTCCTGTCTCACTTCTCCACTGCCTTACAGGTGTTTCATTAGTATCACATCCCAAGGAACGATTTCTGATGGAACCCCAACTAATGAATCTTCTGAAATAGGCATTATCTCTATTTTTAAAGATGAAAAATTTGAGGCACCTTGCTCAGGATCATAGAGATATTAAATAAAGAAGCTGGGATAAAACCCAGCTTCTGAGCTCTGAACCACTTTGCACATGGCCTCTCAGTAGGCAGACAGAGGAATTTTTCATTAACTACTCACCCAGGTATATACAAAATCAAAACTATCTACCGACAAATATAATATGAATAAAGAATTTGAGGACAGATTTGTGGTAGATCTATAACTATAGGTGCTTGAAAATTTACTCATAGATGGAATCAAAGAAGCTGAAATCATATATGTTAGATCAATTACATCCTACCCAATCATACCAAGAATTTTGCATTTAGTGAATTTCACTGTGCCCACGATGATGATACATGACATAGAAATGTTCTAAGGAATTCATCATCATGTCTTGATGAGGACATATAAAAATCATTCTTGTTACTTGGCATTCTTTTTATTAAACCTTTGGGAGAAATTTCTTTCAGGTCTTAGTATCATTTGTCTCTTGAGCAATTAGCTGGTTTTTATTTTATAGAGATTGACAATGTTATATCTCATCGTTGCCTGCAGGTTGTGCCCATAATCTTGTTTTAGCTTTCTAAAGGGTAACTTCTAATTGTTTTTTTCCCTTTTATGTTCTATATATTCATGATACTTTTTAAAGTTTTGTAACAGATGAGGGCATTAATAAGTACACAATTGAGTCAACAAGCACAGAAGTTTTTAGTATTTCAAAGGTTTTAATTGTTGCAGAAATATCCTACCTGTGACATGATAAACCCATAAGAATGGACTCGAGGTACCAACTACTCGTGAACTTCTATTTTACCCCTTTCGGGAACAAGGAAATATACAAACTTTATCAGCAGAAACATTGCAAGCCCTTGAATGCTTTCAGTTCAGGATTGTACAAGAAAAGGGGTAAAAAATATTATATTTCAGGGGTCCACGCATGTCTTAATGACTGCCAACTTCAAAAGGTGAACAAGATGGCTTGACCCAGAAAGCAATGATGTGTCAACAGACCATTACAATATCTTTATTTCCCTAACCATCCATTTGGGGAATCTCACTTGCATTCTGGTGTGGCTTAAATGATGACAGAATGCACTCAGGCACAGGATTTTTGGTCTTGAGTAACATCTAGATGTAATTATTTAAGTTTATGATCCTCACTTTAACCTTAAGATATCTGAGTATGTGCTCAGCAAGGAAGCATGGATTGATCAAGTTATATATGTATATTTATTTTCAGACCTGAAAATAGACAATGTGTATGACGCAGAACTTTGTTTACAATAACCATACAATAATTTTATCAATCTAGTTAGCTTCAAGTGCTCAAAATGCATTATTCATAATTATGTTGTTTGTTACACAATTATGTGCTTTGTAAATCTAAGCAATTAGCAGAATGCCAAGATGTTGCACGTTGAGTCATCTCTGTAATAGGTCAACATTTGGCTATGCTTTTAAAACTATTTTCCTAAACTCCCAATTTCAGCATGATTTTAACAGATGTAATATACACGGTATCCATCTGATTGGTAGGGTATTCCATTTAAAGAATTTAATATTTCCATGATAACTTTATCTCTTTATATATCTCTATAATTGCTTTAATGGGTTCCCTAATGTATCCTTTTTCATAAGGTCAGTGGTATGCAGGAAAAGATCATGTGAAGATGGATGGCAGTTATTTTGTCATATGTTGTGTTTAAATATTGTGTCCCAAGCACACTAATTGAGAGGAGTGACATAGGCCTTAGGACCTATAGAATTAACCTGGCACTGAAAGAATTCAAAGTCTGGATATCAATTATAAACATAATATGGTAAGCCCACTACCACCCCCAAATTAATTCTGCGCATCTTCAAAATTTCACCAGCATTGATAAACTTAGTTTATCACTTTGTTTGCTGATTTTGAGGTATAGCTTTATTATTTATTTACTCACTCATTCATTTTTTTAACTAGAGAGGTTGTAGGTTTATAGAAAAATTACACAGAAAATACAGAGTTCCCATATATAATGCTCACAAAGATTTCCTTATTGATAACACTTTGCATGAATGTAGTATCTTTTTGACAGTAGACGAAACAATATTATTGTACTTATACTATTAAATATTAGGGTTAATAGTACAACCATGTTTTTGATTTTAATGTTTATTTTAGTAACATATACACAACCTTAAATGTTCCCTTTTAGTCACATTCAAATATTTATTTCAGTGGCGTTAGTTACATGAACACTGTTGTGCTACCATCATTACCATCCATTGCCAAAATGATTCCATCACCCCAGTCAGAAACTCTATACCAATTAAACATCAACTCCCCATTCTCTAAACCCACCCTGATACCTGATATTCTGTATTCTAGTTTCTGATGCTGTGAATTTGTTTATTCTAATTATTCAATGTCCATGAGAGCATACAATATATACCCTTTTCTATCTGGCTTATTTCACTCAACATACTGTCTTCAAGGTTCATCCATGTTCTCGCATGTATCAGAAGTTCATTTCTTTTTATGGTTGAATAATATTCCATTGTAATTATGTACCACATTTTGTTTATCCATTCATCTGTTGACGGACCCTTGGATTGTTCTCTCTGGCTATTGTGAATAGTGTCACAATGAACATTGGTGTGCAAATATCTGTTATGTCTCTGCTTTCAATTTTTTTGTGTATGTACACACAAGTCAGATTGCTGAATCAGATGGTAATTCTCTACTTAACTTTCAGAGGAAATGCAAAACCCTTTCTTTTCTAGATAAGCTGGAATAATTTACACTCCTGCTATAAATCAACAAGAGTTTCTATTTTTCCACATTTCTCCAACACTGGTTATTTTCCATTTTTTAATAGGATATATTCTAATGAGCATGAAATGACATCTTATTGTTGTTTTGATTTGCATTTCCCTAATGGCTAATGATGCAGAGCATCATCTAATGTGCTTATTGGCCATTTGTGTATTTTTCTTTGGAGAAATGTATATTCAAGTCTGTTCTCAATGTTTTAAAATCTGGGTTGTTTGTCTTTTGGTTGTTGAGCTGCCGGATTTCTTTATGTACGCTAGATATCAAACTCTTATTGGATAAGTGGTCTCCAAGTATTTTCTCCCATTCTGTAGGTGGTCTTTTTACTTTCATGATGAACTCTTTTTGATGCACATAAGTTTTAATTTCGATGATGTTCCATTTGTCTATTTTTTTATTTTGTTACTCATGATTTGATGAAATGTCTAAAATTTCCAAATACGAACTCTAGAAAAATTCTCCCCTATGTTTTCTTCTAGGAGTACTATATTTCTGGTTCCTAAATTTAGGTCCTTGATTCATGTGAGTTAATTTTTATATATTGGGTGAAGTAGAGGTCTACATTCATTCTTTTACATATGGATATCCAATTTTCCCAGCACCATTTATTGAGTAGATTATTGTTTTCCCATGGAGTGTGCTTTATATACTTGTCAAAAATCAACTGGCCGTAGATATGAGAGTATATTTCTGTACACTCATTTTAATTCCATTGGTCTATATATCTGTTCTTGTGCCAATAAAATGATGTTTTGATTACTGTGGTTTTGTAATAAATATTAAAATCAGGAAGTGTGAGTCCTCCAACTTTGTACTTCTTTTTCAAGATGGTTTGGGAAATTTGGGATCCCATATCATCCATATAAATTTGATGACTAGTTTTCCATTTCTGAAAAAACAAAAGCTTTTAGAATTTAAATTATTTTGGGTAGAATTGACGACTTAACAATATTTGGTCATCTAATTCACAAACCTGGCATACCATTCAATTGTTTTATGTCTTCTTTGATTTATTTTATCACAGTTTTATAATTTTCAATATACAGTTCATTTAAATCCTTGGTTAAATTTATTTCTACATATTTGATTCTTTCAAATACGTAACAGGAATTTAAATTAAAAATTCCTCTTCAGCTTGCTCATTAATGTGTATAGAAACACTGCTGATTTCCGTATGTTGGTCTTGTACCCTGCCAGTTTCCTCAACTTGTTTATTAGCTCTAGTAGCTTAGTTGTAGATTTTTCCTGAACTTTCTCATATAGAATCATGTCCTCCACAGATAGTGAAACTTTTACTTCTTCCTTTCCAATTTGGGTGCCTTTTGTTTCTTTTTCTTGCCCTACTGCTTGTGTTAGAACTTCTAGCACAACGTTGAATAACACTGGTGACAGTGGGCAGTCTTGTCTTGTTCCATATCTTATAGGGAATGCTTTCAGTCTTTCATCATTGAATATGATGTTAGCTGTGGGTTTTTCAAATATGCCCTTTAGCATTTTAAGGAATTTTCCTTCTATTCCTATCTTTTGAAGTGTTTTTATCAAGAAAGGATGCTGGATTTTGTACAATGACTTTTCTGCATGAATTGAGATGTTAATGAGTTTTTCACCCTCCAATTAGTTAATGTGGTATATTACATAAATTGATTTTCTGGTTTTGAACCACCCCTGTATGCCTGGTATAAAACCCACTTAGTCATGGTGTATAATTATTTTAATATGTTTTCGAATTTGATTTATTGGTATTTTGTTGAAGATTTTTACATCTATATTCATTGGAGAAATTGGTCTGTAATTTTCTTTTCTTGTAGTATCTTTTTCTTACTTTGATGGTTTTGACTTCATAGAGTGAATTAAGTAGTGTTCCCTTCTCTTCAACATTTTGGAAGAGTTTGAGCAAGTTTCATATTAATTATACTTGGAATAGATTTCACCTGTGAAACCATCTGGTCCTGGGCTTTTCTTTTTGGAGGTTTTTATGACTGATTCAATCTCTTGTCCTGTAATTAGTCTTCAGAGATCTATTTCTTCTACATTCAGTTAGGTTATTCATCTGTTTTTAAGAATGTGTCTATTTTATCAATGTCATCTAACTTGTTGGCAACCAGATGGTTAGTGCCCTTGAGTAATGTTTCCACTCTTATTTCTGGTTTTATTTATTTGTACCATCTCTCTTTTTTAGTTCATCAGTCCAACTAAGGGCTCACCAATTTTATTCATTTTTGTGTTTATTTTCATGCGTGCCTTTATTTTATTATTCTTCTGTGTATGCATTGGATAAAGGGACTGTCACAAGATTTTTACAATCACACAGTTACATGATAAAAGTTATATAGTTATACAATCATTATCAAAGATCAAGGCTACTGAAGTACAGTTCAACAATTTCAGGTATTTCCTTATGTGTATTCCAATAAACTAGAAACTAAAAAGAAGCATTCATGTAATGATTCAGTAGTCATAATCATTTGCTAAATACTAACTTCTCAGTTACACACCCTCCCTCTCATTTGATCATTCTATCAATCTTCAGGGATATCTGGGCAAAGACCATTTTAACTTCTTCGTGCTGGAAAGGGCTATTGATCTTATGGGGTAGAGGAATGAAACTGGTTGATGTTCTTGGAGAAACTAGTACTTCTGGGTTTCAGGGCTTATCTGGCATAGGAATAATGTGGAGGCCTTAAGTTTTGGAAAAAATAAACTTACTAAGAAAAACTTTTATAGAGCCTTGGGTGAAACCCAGGGTATTCTTTAGGGTTTTCAAGAATACTGTTTGTTGGATCTTGACAATTTTATTGATTCTTTTTGAAGAATCAATTATTGGTTTTGTTAATTCTATTTTTTTAATTCTCATTTTCATTTATTTCTGCTCTAATTTTTGCTATTCCTTTCATTCTGCTTGTTTTGGGATTGCTGCTAGTTCCTCCAAGTGTACAATTCGGACTTTGATTTTAGCTCTTTCTTCTTTTCTATTGTAGAAAAGCACTGCCTTCACTGCATCCCATAAGTTTTGATATCTTGTGTTCTCAATTTTATTTATCAGAGATACCTACTGATATCTTGCTATTTCTACTTTGTCCCACTGATTGCTTAAGAGTATACTTTAACCTCCATATATTTGTGAATTTTCCAGTACTCTGCCTGTTATTGATTCCCAGCTTCCTTCTATTATGTTCATAGAAAGTGCTTTGTATAATTTCAATCTTTTTAAAATTTATTCAGATTTGTTTTGTGACCCAACATCTGGTCTATTCAGGAGAATGAGTCATGGGCACTTGAGAATAATGCATATCCTATTGGTTTTATTGTGCAATATTCTGTATATTTCCATTAGGTCTAGTTCATTTATAATGTTATTCAGTTTCTCTGGTTCTTTATTGATCCTCTGTCTAGATGTTCTATCTAATGATGAGAGCAGTGTACTGAAGTATCCAACTATTATTCTAGAGGTGTGTATTTTTCCCTTCAGTTTTGTCAGCGTTTTCCTCATATATTTTTGGGCACCCTGGTTAGGTGCATAAATATTTATGCTTACATTTTTTCATGGTGGATTCCCTCTCATTAATATAGTGCCCTTCTTTGTCTCTCAAAACAATTCTGCATTTAAAGCCTATTTTGTTCGGTATTGGTGTAGCTACATCAGCTCTTTTGTGTTACTGTTTGCATGGAATATCTCTTTCAAACCTTTCACTTTCAACTTTTCTGTCCTTGGGTTTAAGGTAAGTTTCTTTTAGACTGCATATAGATGGATCATACTTTTTAATCCATTCTGCCTGTTGGTGTCTTTGCTTGGGAAATTTAATCCATTTAACATTCAATGATATTACTGTATAGGCAGTACTTGCTTCTACCATTTAGTCATTGGTTTTAATATACCCTCATTTTTGAAGGACAGTTTTGCCAGATAAAGAGAATTTTTGGCTGTCAGTTTTTCTCTTTCACTATCTTAAATATTTCCTACCACTACCTTCTTGTCTCCATGGTTTCTGATGAGATATCAGAACTTAGCCTTTGTGGGTTTCCTTTGATGAATTGCTTCTCTGTTACTGCTTTTGGGATTCTCTCCATATCTTTCTGTTTGACATTCTGATTAGCATGTGTCTTGGATTAGGTCTATTAGGATAGTCGCTCTTTGGAGTTGGCTGCATTTCTTGAACCTGTATATTTATGTCCTTCATAAGAGTATGGGAATTTTTGGTCATTATTTCTTCAAATATTCTTTCTGCCTTTTATTCCTTTTCTTCTGGAACACCATGACACATTTTGTGCAGTCATTCAACTTGTTGAGACCCTGCTCAATTTTCTTCCAGTCTTTTCTCTATCTGTTTATCTAGTGGTAAGATTTTGACTGTCTTGTCTTCTAACTGACTGATTCTTTCTTCTGCTTGTTCAGACGTGGTGTTTATTTCTCCAGGGTATTTTTAGTTGCTTTTATTGCATTTTTCATTCCCATCATTTCTTCTATGTCTCTTTTTAAATTTTCCATTCTTTTTTGCGCTCATACAGTGTCTTCTTATTATAACCATCTCTTTAGCTATATATTTTCCTTCATCTTCTCAGATTGATTTAGGAAGTTTATTTAAATCAGTTAGCTGTTCCAAATTCTGCATCTCCTCTGAAGTTTTAATTTGTTCCTTTGACTGAGCCATATTCCAGTCTCTTTGTATGACTTGTAATTTTTTTCTGGTGTCTACACATACGAATATCTTGATAACTTTACTCTGAAGGTCAATTTCTCTCTCTCTTGCCTAAGATTTTCTTGTAGATGATTGGCTTTGTGCTAAGGCTTTTCTTTTACACTTGGTTTTCACCTTATTCTAGACTTTAGAATAACCTATGTTTAAGTGATCAGATTTTTTCAGCTGTTAGTCATCATGTTATTTCCCTAGATATATGGTACAATTTGGGGGATTGCACTATTTGTACAATTGTTTCACTTACAAGAGAAAGCTTCTTTCCCCTGGTCCTTCTCTGGTAATGTTAATCTGTTCTATTTGCATATATTTGCCTCTGTTCTAGTTTGCAAGCTGCTGAAATGCAGTATGCCAGAATTGGAAAGGCTTTTAAAAGGAAGAATTTGTTAAGTTGCAAGTTTACAGCTCTAAGGCTGTGGAAATGCTTAAATTAAGGTGAGGCTATGAAAATATCCAAAGTAAGGCACAAATAAGTGGTTACCTTCACTCAAGAAAGGCTGATGAAGTTCAGGGTTTCTCTCTCAGCTTGAAGGGCACATGGCAAAGTCCGCTAGCTTTTTCTCCCAGCTTCTTGTTTCATGAAGCTTCCCCAGGGTGTTTTCCTTCTTGATCTCCAAAGGCCTTTGGCCACATGGACTCTAAAGCTTTTTCCAAAATGGTTCCCTCTTTCAGGACTCCAGTAAGCAACCCCATCTTTAATGGGTAGAGACACATCTCCATGGAAACCATCTAATCAAAAGTTACCACTTACAACTGGGTGTGTCACATCTCGAAGGACACAATCAGAAAGGTCCCACTCAGCAATACTGAATGTGGTTTAAATAACTTGGCTTTTCTGGGGCTCAGAAAATTCAAGATGGCACAGCCTCTATAGTTGTATAACAATTTTTTCATTGCTTCTTTTTGCTTTTGCCTGAAGGGCAAATTCTAGGAGGAGGGTCACCTTAGAGAGGACTTTCACAGGTCAGTATTTCCCAGTCAAAACAGAGCCAGGACCCCATAAATGGGGTATTGCTCTGTTCCAAAGTGCCCTGGAGAGGAGACAAAGAAAGATGCCAGACTTCTCTTTGACAGCTTTCTGAACCTGTGCTTTCCTTCCCTTCCCAGCAGATGCCAGTGCTTCAGCAAACTCCCTTGCAGTCCTAAGGTAGTACTGTGCCTTCAAGTCTCAACAAACTCCACTCCTATTAGAAGCATAGCTGAAACAGAGGTTGCTGGCTGCTTTTGTCCAGGACAGATTGAAACTGTAGCTGCCTTCAGAGCTGGGTCCCAGCCATCTGAATTCTCTAATCAAAAGCTGCAACTGGTGTTGGGTCATTCCCCCTCCTATTTTTTCTGGGGAAGAACTTTCCTTCATTAAACTATTCCTCACAGCTGTAAGAAGGCACTATATCTTTCATTCTCCCTTATTTCCACCCCTATCAGGGGCAGGGTTAAATCACAGGCTGTCAGCAGCTTTCAGCCTGGGTAGTCTGAAACTGTAGCTGCCCTCAGAGCTGGGACCCAGTGATATGAATTCACTAGTGAAAAGCCACAATTGGTTCCCTTCTGTGTACCGCACCCCTTCCCTCTGTTCTTAGGAAAGAACTACCCTTCAGTAAACTATTCCCCAGAGCCCCAAGTAGGCTCTCTGCACCTAAATCACTCCTGCCTCCACCGCTGTCAGGAATAGGGTTGAAACAGAGGCTGCCAGCTGCTTTTTGTCCTGGTTGGATTGAAACTATAGCTGCCTGCTGAGCCAGGTCCCAGAGATCTGAGCTCACTAAACAAAAGCTATGACCAGTGTTTTTACATGCCTCCCACCGCTTATCTGGAAATAAGAGGATTATTATTTCCAGCCAGGGACTGGATCCTGAGGCAGCCTGCTGTGAGAATGGAACATGGGCACCAGCCTCCACTACATGGAGAGTTTACTCACAGGTCTTCACTGAATTTTATCAGTCTCTTCTACTCTTCAGTGTTCATTTGTTTCATCCTGGCTGTTTTTTGGCTGCCTTGGAGGACCAATTGTGTCCTGGAATGCCCTACTCTACTATCTTACACTTCAACATATGCTATCCATTTTATTGATGTCTTCAAAGAATGAAATTTTGGTTTTGCTGATTTGCTCTATATTTTCAAATTCTCTATTTGATTTATCACCACTCACATCATTGTTATCGCCTCTCTTCTGCTTTGCTTTAGGTATGGTTTTCTCTTCTTTTTCTAGATCCTCTGTGTGAGCTTAGGTCTCTGATTTGTATTTGAAGTCTTTCTTTTTTTTTCAATATAAGCATTTAGACCTATACTTTTTCTCTCAGTGCTGACTTTGATGCATCCCATAAGTTTTGGTACACTGTGATTTAATTTTTAATCACCACAAAATATTTCCTAATTTACCTTGTAATTTCTTCTTTGACCCATTGGTTGAGTGAATTGCTTAATCCATATATTCATGAATTTTTCAGTTCTTTTTTAATTTTTCATATCTAGCTTCATGCCATTTTGATTGAAAGAGACTCTGTTAGTTTGCAAGCTGCCAGGATGCAATATACAGGAACTGGAAAGACTTTTCTATAGGGGAATTTATTAAGTTGCAAGTTTACAGTTCTAAGGGCATGAAAATTTCAAAATTAAGGCAAGACTATAAAAATGTCCAAATTAAGGTATCTACGGAGAGATACCTTGGTTTAAGAAGGCAGATGATGTTTGGGATTTCTCTCTCAGTTGGAAAGGTGCAAGGCAACATCTGCTAGCTTTCTCTCCAGGCTTCTTCAGTGGCTTCCCCGGGTCTCTGCTGACTCCATCAGTTCTGGTAGCTCTAAAGCTATTTCCAAAATGGCTCCCTCTTAAAAGGCTCCAGTAAGCAACTCCATCTTGAATGGGTGGAGGCACATCTCCATTGTAATCATCTAATCAAAAGTTACCACCTACAATTGGGTGAGTTATATCTCTTTTGGTTACAAGCAAGTGAGTTCAGTACAAGCCTGTAATGGAAGAACAGCAGAAATCGCAAATAATAAAGGCAACCCCCCAACCCTGCACTGGATGGCAGTGGGTTTGTGGTTCAGATTTAGGCCAGTGGTCTGGCCAGGATTGAGCCAAAGTTGTGGTCAGGATTGGGCCGAAGGTCTGGATATTCAGTGAACACAGCATGCCCCATGTAAACCACAAGCTGTGGGAATAAGTGAAAGGTACAATGGCCTCCTGAAAGGAACTCCACATTTTAGCCCAAGAGGAGCTGACAGTGATGGGGGCTATCCTCATTGGCTACTGGTGTTTGCTTGTTAAACAAATTGCCTCAGTGCACAGGCCACTCCCCTTTAGGCTTGATAATAAGGGGATGAGCCTTGCCCTTGCACCTACAAATGGAAAGAAGTGATGTGTTGAAAAGACCCCATGTGTGGGAAGGAGGTTTACTATTACCAGCCCCACTCCCCATGTTTTGCAACCAAGGACAATGGATGTATGGAAAAGGCCTTGGAAAATATTAACAGAGGCCCTATCCTGGGCGGTATGTCTTTTGCCCTAGGGAGATGGTGTCACCCGAGGTTTGCAGGTGCGAACTTGGTTTGAGGTGTGGCCAGCTCCTGTACACGTGTCCCTTCCTGATGATGGGAAATGTTCTTTGCTTTGAGGAACTCATGTCTTGCATCTGAACCTGCTAGCATGGCCTGAGGGGACCTTGTTTGGCACTTCCACCTAGGGCAGAAACTCTTGGTTCCCACTATTCTTTTGCAGGACAAGCAGATGGCCTGTATTAGGCCAGAGGGATGAAATTTGTCTCTAATGGTTTCTAAAGCTTTATTATTTCTCTGACCAGGCTGATTGGGGCTAACTGCTTGGTGGAATGGGCACACACCTACACAAAGGTCCATAGTGTATCTCATTGCTGGGTCTGTATTGAATTTCCAGCAGATGCAGCTGAAGGGCTCCCATGGCAGATAGCACCAGCCACTGAACAAAACTGGACATGGCTAGAATGAGATAATCGCAGTTCTCTGGCTTGGGAAGAAGTATGGTGAACAGTTGATGATTTGCTCATCCAGGGTATAGACATCCCCTCCCCCCACTTTTTTTGGGTATGCCGTCCAAAATGGTTTGGGACGGCTACATAAGGAAAAGCATCACAATGCATTGAACAACATCAAAGAGGCCCCTGGCAGGTGACAGGGTGGACTCCCAAGTCTTTTTGTGATTAACCATGGTGTCTACAGTTTCCAAAAAATGGTGGGATGGCCACCCATATGTAGGGATGGATGAAACTACCTGGATGAGAAGGGTTGCTTTGTTTTAGATCGCTTGACAGCTACACAGGAGGGAACTTGTGCAATGTTACATGTAGAATGTTGTGTGTATGTTTCTGACAATCAGGGTTCTGTTGAAGGTACCTGACATGAAATGGATGAGGAAGTACAAGCCATTCACTCCTTCTCACAGAAGGTGAGATTTTTAGTAATATTTTGTTGCTCACTTTATTGCTTTTGTGGCCTATGGACCCAAGAAGCAGCCCTGTGGTATAAGGTGTCCCCTAGAACACAGGCCATTAATTATTATAAATAGCCTGCTAAGATCGCTACCGTAAGTGCATCTGGGTCTGAAGTTCTGGAGAAGCATGATACAGCACAGCTTATATAACCAATGAAGTTATATACATGTATCTAATCATGTATCTCATGAATGACGTCACCTGTTGGTAAGCTACCACTTTGTGTAATTTAGCATATGAAGGACTACTGCTCTGTAAGCATCAGAGCAGAATGGAGGGGAATGATTAAAGATGTCTTCTCCACCAGTGGCTCCTCATGCTTTCTTTCAATTAGCTTACTGGACCAGAGTGACTGAGCTTTAAGCTGGAACCTGACACTTTCATGAAGAGAAAGGAAGAGAAACTATTTTTTGCTATATATGTGAACTAAATATGGCACTAGAGCTTTGAATGGATATTATTATCACTTTTTAAATTGCCTCCAAAAAGTGGTTTGGATTATCCTATGATCCTAAGGAAATTATGGAAGGAACTTTTCTGCCCCTAAAAAATCCATGCCCCATAGCAATATACCCATTTCATCTTTGATGTATAAAACTCAGGTAAACCTTAGGTTTAAGAGCTCCTTAAGGGATCCTTTGGAAGAGGAGAGAAATGGGCACAACTTACTAAGATTACTAAAATAGTTTTATGTTTTGAAATATATTAATGCCAATGGTAGAAATAACTATGCAATTTGACAAACAACAATAACAATTAGATTTACCAATTTTTAAATAAATTATGGTCAAAGAATTGACATAATGTGAAGTTTTGAGCAAGTGCTTTTGTCTCCTAAGGACACAGATAGTTAAAACCCAATAATTGTGAGCAACATAGCATTCAAGTATATTACTGATATTTATCTATAATATATTAAATCACAATATACCCATTTCATCTTTGATGTATAAAACTCAAGTAAACCTTAGGTTTAAGAGCTCCTTAAGGGATCCTTTGGAAGAGGAGAGAAATGGGCACAACTTACTAAGATTACTAAAATAGTTTTATGTTTTGAAATATATTAATGCCAATGGTAGAAATAACTATGCAATTTGACAAACAACAATAACAATTAGATTTACCAATTTTTAAATAAATTATGGTCAAAGAATTGACATAATGTGAAGTTTTGAGCAAGTGCTTTTGTCTCCTAAGGACACAGATAGTTAAAACCCAATAATTGTGAGCAACATAGCATTCAAGTATATTACTGATATTTATCTATAATATATTAAATCACAATATTCTTGTGCTTGCTTTGGCAGCACATATACTGAAATTTGAAAAATACTGAAAAGATTATTAGCATGGCCTCTGTGCAAAGATAACATGCAAATTCATGAATTGCTGAATAATTTTGAAATTAAAAATATTATATTCCTGAATTGGTCTCAGTGCACTCGATGCTGTATTTTTTTGAGGTCATCAGAGGCACAACAAGAACAACAGAAAAACAAACTGAAGAAAGCAATTTTTATGGTGATAAGTCTCTATTTTTCATGCAGAGTACCACTGCAGGTAATCATTCATAGAACACACAGCTATTTTCAGATATACAGAACTGAACAAAAGCATTTTAGTATGCTGCCTTACTGTACCTAGAAAACTGGAGAACATCTTCAAATGCTAAGACTAGGCAGTGAAATGAGCTAAGTTCATTTGTTGATATATTTATGAATCACTCAGCAGTGTTATGAGCTTCATTTACCCGAAAGCAGAATTACAATCACTCTGGAAGCCTCTGGGCAATTATAAAATGCAGTTCCAGGGAACGGGACAGCAAGCAAGCTAGGGACAGATGCCATGTTTCCATTCTGCAGAAAACATCTTCTGAGTTTAAGTGTTTCTACATGAATTCATTTAACAAAAATAGTATTTTAAAATATTAGTTGAATTAGGACACAGAAAATTTTAAATCTGATTTAGAGATATATGTTGTCCCTACATGTGCAAACATCTAGTGAATTCATTATTTTCATCGTTTGAGAAACATTATATATTAATCTTTCATAAAATTCTGGAACTAGCTGGTCTTCTAATACTCTGCCCCAAGCTTATCTTTATTCATTTTACATAGCCTTACACCTCAAATATGTTCCCTAGGCTAGCAGAATCAGCATCACCTGTGAGCTTGTTAGAACTTTTGAATCTGTTTTCTCCCCAGACCCACTAAATGAGAATCTGCATTTTAATAGGATATCCAGGTGATTTACTTGCATGCTAAAGTTTGAGATACACTGTTCTACAGGGTGCCTATGTATTCTTCAACAACTAATAATAGCATATTTCACCTTTTATTTGCATATTAACTTCTTTGGGAATCTGGTGAAACCCATAGTCCTCTACTCATAGAAAATGTCATTATTTACATAAAATAAAATACACAGGATTACAAAAGAAATAAATTATATTGAAATACATTTATCAAAATATGTTTTCAAACTGGGGAATAATAATATATGGACTTCTTTATCAATATATTAAATGATAAGATCTAGAAACAGGTCTAATAACAAACATAAGTTTTGATAGCTGGAGATAATTTAAGATATACACACTAACAGTAATGTGATATGAACATATCTGTGATTTCTATGGCTAAGTCATGGGTACTAATAATACTACTGTGGGGTTTTTTGCCCACAGTCGTAGTGGAAGGAAAATTTGAAACTCAGTGAGTTTTTAGAACAAAGATACAATTTTTTTATGCAGGCTTACAGATCTCCTCAATTCTCTCCACATTCCCCTTGAGAGCATGTGTTCCCGAGAATCCTTGGTTTATTGGGAAGTTCAAATAAGTTGTGGTACTAATTTGCCAATGTGAAAAGATTGGAAATATGTGCCAATTTTTATTGGAAGGAATAGAGTTAGATTCTTTGTTCTTTGGTACTCATTCCTAACTCACTGCTGTGTGTACAAAAATAGTCACAAATTCCAACTATTACAAATATCACCTTCTTTACAAGGTCATGTATTTGAGCAAGGTTTTTCCATATATTTATTATTTCATTTGATATTTCATAGATTTTTCATATTCACTGTTTAAGCAAGTCCTCTCCCCACTTTTTCAATTTTCCAAACACTTGGAAACTGACAGTTACTGGGGAGGAATAAATTTCCTTCTCCTTCATCCCAAATATTTCTCTCCTGCCAAGGACATACCAATAAATGAGAGAAAGGATTTAATTTCACTGCCTGTTCTAGGCCCAACATACAGAACTACTTTCCATATGGTACGTGAAAAATACACGCCAACTGAATAAGTGCAAATTTTGAAATGAGCAAGTTGCCTTTAGGACACGTATATATAGATTTGCCTCAATCAAATTGGCATAAAATTACACATTCTTGATTACAATTTGAAGGCTCCCATTTACTTGAAGTCCATGTGCTAGAACAAAAGGATTTAAAGAAAAAATGCAAATGTTTTCAACTAGAAAATCATCTGAAAGTAACGAAAGTGGGTAATTTCCAGGCAAATGTTAAGAATTTAAAGTCGTATCTCTATTACACATTGGTTTCCTTGCTTAAGTAGCAATATAACTGGGTTCCAAACCGTGTAATTTGTCTCTTGTAAATGCCAGGCCTAACCTCACCCTACAGCTTTACTCTTTTTTGAGTATGTCAGCTTGTATATATATGTCAATATAGCAAGATTTAAATATTCAGTCATCAAATATATTCTAAGCATCAATTTTCTGCTGAACACTGTCAAATGTACATTTCAAAACTACCTTACATGTGAAATATGTTGACACATATAATCATTTCATGTAATTATCATTTTTGTGTTAGTCTATATGTGAACTATCACTATGGGTAGTGATAAATGCACTATGGGCAGGGCATATATACACTATGAATAATTGCTTAAATGACTAAAGCAGTAATTGATGCATACAAAGTAGCTGTAATTTTTAAAATTATTTTTCAAGTAAAACAGAGTTTGGAGATCATCATTCTCTTTACTGAATCCAAAGTTAAATGCATTATCAGTAATTGGGATACAATGTTCAAATATAAGTGGTTTCTGTTCCAGACATCAGTAGTTTCATTTAAGAGGAAAAACGAATAGCGCCAAGGATAAAGGCATAGATACTTGTGACCACAATATACTAGTTTTACATATATCACCTTCTATTTTAAGGTTAGTCAATGAAAACAAATTATTGTGATGCATTCATATTGACTTAGGGTTAATGATGACCCTGGAGTTCTCCAATATTTAAAGTCATAAGTCACACAAAATAGAATAATTGTGATAAGACAATCACAATTTATAAGACAATGAGAAGTAGTGCCCAGTGCATTTCATTTAGTGTGGTGGAATTAGTTTACAAAAACCTTAACCCTGGAGGCTCTCTGAACCTATTCTAAAATACATCCAGGTTGAAGAAATATTTATGTTAAATATCTTGTCATCATTGCAAATTGCCAACCAGAGTGAGCATGGCACAAATAGGAGACTCCTAGTAATCTTTCTAGCCCCTTAGGATCTGGTAGAGAAAATCAAGAAATTCAACCAGGATCAACAATTTCTCAAATCAAGGTTTCAGAATAGCCAATTTCTTCTACTACATTGTCTGGATTTAATTAAATCTTCTTCTTCCCTTCCCCACACTTCTCTTTCTTGAAGCACATTGACATATGTCATGGTTAGGGACATGTGTCAACTTGGCCAAGTTGTGGTACCTGTTCATCTGATTGGGCAAGTACTGGCCTGTCTGTTGCAATGAGGACATTTCATAGGATTAGGTCATGATCACGTCAGCTGCATCCACAGCTGATTCCATTTGTAATCTGCCAAAGGGGAGTGTCTTCTACAATTAGTGATGCTAAATCTAATCACGGGAAGCCTTTTAAGGAGGTCTCAGAGGAGACAGGTCCCATTCCTGCTTCGGCTGGTGAGCCTCTCCTGCGGAGTTCATCCAGACCCTCCATCGGAGTCGTCAGCTTCACAGCCTGCCCTGTGGATTTTGGACTCTGCGTTCCTGCGGTCACGTGAGACCCTTTTATAAATTTTATATTTGCAAGTGTTCCCTGTTGATTCTATTTCTCTAGAGAACCCTAACTAATACAACATATTACTGGAGAAATTGTACATATTTTCAATCTTTATCATTATTTTTGGTTTCTGAAAAAAATAGATTTGGGTGAAATTAGTTACTCAATGTTGAGGAAAGAAAATTTACATTGGAAACTATAGGAGGGTTATGTTTCTAGATTGGGTTGATATTTATCTGGGGATATTCCCCTATCTTGATTGCTTTATATTTGGTGTAAATTATCATATCATTGTTGAGATTAGCTGACTCTCCAGAAAGGCCTTTTCTATTTATTGGGTAAAATATGCAATTATTACATTCTATTCAGTTCACATTATCTTAAATCAGCTATAAACATTTGTGGAGATATTCAGCTCAAGATTAATATGTCTCACAAAGGTGACTCATAGCTAAACTCTTATGCTTTTCTGTCATACTCTATATTACTGCATTACACTAGTTATACACTATTTATGTGCAATTACATAAACATAAAGAGGTGAAGTTTTAATGTAAGCTTTCTGCTCATTGACATATAGACTGTGTTAATTCTATCACAATTTCGTGGAATAGTTTGGCTGGGATCTTGCATCATATTTTATTAACTCATTGAGAAAATATTAACATTTATTATCTATACTCAGTTCTGGGGACTCGGTGCTCAATAAAACAGATATTGTCCCTGTATCTTAGAATATAAAAATGCTGAAAGAATTTCAATTTTGACTTAACAAAATTAGCAAAGAACCCCTATGATTGCCGGATAAAATAAAAAACACCCAGTTAAATACTTCATGGCCATGATTACAATAAAAGTATTTGTTGTGTATCTGAATATCAAAATTATTTGTGTCTAGAACGCTTATTGGCTAAATCTGGCAACTCTACCCTTTAGGCTGATCTAAGAGAAATTTCTGGAGTGTGCATGTTGAATATTTTTAAAAGCCCTGATTTACTGCATGTCTAATGATTAATATTGACACCCTGATAATTGTAGTCATAATGGATATGGATCTCTAGAATCTGCATCATCTCATATTTCTAAGGCATGCCACAGTATTTTAGATTAAAGAGACAATAACATTTTACTTAACATACTCATGCAAATAAACATTCTCTGAAACTGCAATGAAAAATGAAGAAGTCCATATGCTAGAACAAAAGGCTTACCTAGGCAGACCACAACAGTGTCCCTACAACTTCCAATGGGCTTATATTTTGGGAAGCATTGATTTTATCCATAATCTGTTAGAATAGCTTCAGGTCACAGCAGATCAAGAACAGTCCACATTTTTAAATGACCCCTTCTACAAAGAGTTCTTGGCCAGGTACTAAAGACTGATATACCAAGCCCACAATAATTCTCATATTCAATCAAATGGAATGCAACTTCCTATTTCTTTTAATTTGATGTAAAATACAGGCAATGCAGTGCATTGTTAATATATTAAAATCTTCAAATACTGTAAAACCTATAACATGACTATTTCATGTGAGCTCAAGAAGTTGTATTTTTTCTCACTATTATTTATTGCTATATATCCATATGATCTACCTTACTGATTTTGTGTTTACTCTTCTATAGCCTTATTAAAGTATAAAAGTATCCTAATATTAGTGAGTTTCTATTAGTTTCCCCTTGCATTTCTTGAAGTGGTTGTGTTATTTGATTCCATTATTCATAACTGCTATATTTATTTTGTGACAGTGGCTTTTAGCATTTTGGAGTCAGGGGTTGGAGTGATTTGGCTACCAGCCAGTGAATGCCAAGGATTGCTGGAAGCTACTAGAAGCTAGAAGAGGCATCAGAAGGATTCTCCCACACAGCCCTCCAAGGGGTTGATGCCTTCCTCTATTCTCTCACCAATCAACCTCCAGAACAGTGAGAGAGAGATTTCTGTTTTGTTAAGTCACCAAGTACGTGGTAATTTATCACAGCAGCCACAGGAAACAAATACAGTGAGACATATTTCTGGATCTTCTAAATATACATTTATATTTTCTGTTCATGCAAACACCACCCAGCTTGATATCTGTAGCTTTATAGTAAGTTTTGAAATATCGTTGTGTAAGGTCTGCAAATTTATTCAACTTTCTGAAGACTGAATTGGATACTTTAAGTCAATTTCATTTCCAAATAAATTTTATAATCAGATGATCAATTTCTATAGGAAAACCTGCTGATATTTTGATTCAATTGGCATTTAAACTATAGAACAACTAGGATTCAATTGATAGCCTAAAAATGTTGAGTTTTCCAATCTATGAACATAGAATATGTTAGATCTTCTTCAATTTCACTCACTAATATTTTGTAAAATATTTTGTAAATCTATTCCTAAATACTTAATACTTTTGATTCTATTGAGAATACACTTAATTTAATATTCAGATTGTTTGCTCTAATAAACAAAATTAAAGTTGATTTTTGTATGTTGACATTGTTTCCTGTCATATATTAAACTCATTTATTATGTCTAGTTTTTTATCCATAGATTTTAGAAATTTTTATATAAACAAACATGTCATGTAAGAACAGAAACTTAATTTTTTCCAATAGTTATATATTTCATTGAATTTTTTTTTGTCTTATTTCATTGGCAAGGACCTACTGTACAATGCCAGAAATCAAAAGAATGGAGAACATTTTTCCTCTAAATTTAGAAGAAAAATAATCAGACTCCTGCTCTTAATTACAATGCTAATTGTAAGTATTTCACTGACACTTTTTATCAGATTGAGGACTTTTCCTCTACTGCAAATTTGCTAATATTTTTAATATTAATGGCATTGAATTTTGTCAAATCATTATTTTTGAATGTATCAAAATACATTTTTATCATTTGCTATGTTATTATGATGAAACATATTGATTCATTTTTAATGTTAAGGTTTTATTTCCTTGGATAAGTCTCTTTTGGTCACAGCGCATAATCCCTTGTATGTATGTCTAGCTAGAGAGACAGGCAGGCAGAAGATATAGATAGATGACAGATAGAGAGATGTGTAGATACACAGACATAGATACATGCACAGATATGGTATTTGGTGCAAAGAAAGACAAATAGATGGAACTTAATAAAAAATATAGAAACAGGTCATAAATTATCTAATTTATGATAATGGTATCACTGCAATTCAGTAAAGGAAAGGAGTATTTTCAGTAATATTACTGGGTCAATTGGATATACATATGCCATAAAACAGACTATGATCCCAACATCACAGAATATCCAAAAATTAGAAATTATGGGAGTTCCTTCAAGTTGGTCGTGTGTCATTTTGATATTACCTCATTGTCTTAACTTGCTTTATGCCAAAACAAAATATTCCATATTAAAATATACTTTTTCTGCCTCCTTCTTGAAGGTACCCAGTAGTACACCTCTAAGTTTCTAGACATTTTTAGGGTTTGCAGCCGTCATGGAAAGAGATACGCAATGACAGAAGTGAGTAGTAGAGAGTAGTAGAGGAAAGAACAAGAGAGAGAGGAAAAGAGAGGGAGAAGCATGAGTCCACATAACTATTTGCAATTATAATTAAAATTATGTGAATTTTACTTAACTTTGATTTTTTTCATTGTATATGTAATTCTTGGGTTCTAACAATATTGCATCAATAATTTATTTGCTTTAGTCTAAGTAAATATATTATAGATATATAGATAGACACACACACACAGTATTTTATGTATGTATGTACAGTATAGAGTTCTACAAATATTGCTTTACACTTTTATCTTTGCAAGTGAGACTTGAATTATCAGTATATCCACAGCAATATATAGAGATCTTCCTTAACCCTTCTTACAGTCATGTGGCACTCCATTTTGTGGTTGAAGCAGTTATTCAAACTAGTCCTCTATTAATTGGTACTGAGGTTGTTTAAAGTTTTTATCAATATTATAAGTAATGTTACAATGTCTAGAATTGTGAATATGTATTAGTTTACCTATGCTGCCACAAGGCAATATACCAGAAATGGAAGGGCTTTTAAAAAGGGAATTTAATAAGTTACAGGTTTACAATTCTTAGGCTAGGAGAATGTTCCAACTAAGGCACCAACAAGAGCTTATTTTCACTCAAGAAAGGCTGATGCTGTCTGGAACACCTTTGTCAGTTAGGAAGGCACGTGGTTGACTTCTACTGGTCCTTGTTCCCAGTTCCATTGCTTCCAGCTTCTGAGGCCAGGGGTTTCCTCCCTAGGTGGGCCTTCACTTAGCTCTTCTGGGACGCAACTCTGGGGTCTGGCTTGCTTATCATCGCATGGGAAGGCACCTAGCAACTTCTGCTGGGCTCTGTCTGTCTCTGGGCATCTGCTCCCTCTGTCAGCACTCCAAGCATCTCCGAACATCTGTGTCTCTGTTCACTCTGAAGCAACTGTTCTCCAGGTGTCTGCATCTGAGGATTCTTCAAAATGTTTCCCCTTTTAAAGGACTCTAGTAAGCTAATCAAGACCTACCTTAAACAGATGGGGTCAGATCTCCATCTAATTAAAAGGCCACACCCACAATTGGACATGCCACATTTCTGTGGAGATAATCTAAACAAGAGTTTCTTCCCTACAATGTTGAATTAGAATTAAAAGAAAGAGCTGCTCACACAAGATTGGCTCAGTATTAAAAAATGGCTTTTCAGGGGTACGTAATATTTTCAAACCAGCACAGCAGGTATAATTTCAATTTTGGGCATATTATTTTTAGATAGACAACTAGAAGAGAAGGTACTGTATGAAAGGCAATATTTATATGTAATGTTACCAATTGTTAAATATATTGCACAATTTTTCATTTCTACCAGCAGTACCTGAGAGTAGCCTTACTACCAAGATATGTGGGCAAACTTCTGGAATTTTTCATCATATTGGACAGAAATATTTTTTCAATGCTTTAAAGTATTCTTTTTGTGAGAAAGATGGGGCATATTTCATTAATATGATTCACAGCCATTTGTATTTCTTCTTCTGAGAAATATTTATTTAGGCACTTTTCCTATTTCTCTGCACAATTATTTTTTTTCTTTTTACCTTTTGAAGTTCTTTATATATTAAGACATTAACCTTTATACGCTACAGATATTTGCATTTTAAATTGCAAATACATTTTCCTTTTCCTTTTAACATTTATCTTTTAACCTTGCTTATGCTCCTTTTCTTTTTATTTCCATGCAAAGTTTTTATGTACTCCAACTTATACAACATTTTTTTATTGCATTTGGATTTTTAGTAAAATTAGAAAAGCTTCTAACTCCCAAGATATAAAGAGTGCATCCATATGTCCTAGTATTTTGCATGGCTTCTTTTTTACATATAGATATTTGATACATTTGGGACTCATTCTGGTATTTGCTTTGATGCGGTGATGAAATTTCTTCTTTTTACGTGGCTTCTCAGGGACAAATTCTTCATGCTCCTAACTTAAGACAACCCCGCTATTTTTTTTTTTATTTTCAACTTTTTTTTTTTACTGTATAGTATAGCATATACACAAAGCAAAGAAATTTTAAAAAGCAATAATTTTCAAAGCACTCTTCAACCAGGACAGATCACAGAGTTTGTCATGGGCTATTATACGATCCTCTCGTATTTCTCCTTCTAGCTGCTCCAGAATATAGGAGGCTAGAGGGCTTAAATATTTTTTTATCATCAGAATTTTTCTAGTTTGCTATCTTCTGGAATGCAGTATACCAGAAATGGAATGGCTTTTAAAAAGGAGAATTTAATAAGTTGCTAGTTTACAGTTCTAAGGCCAAGAAAATGTCCCAATTAAAACAAATCTATAGAAATATCCAATCAAAGGCATCCATCCAGGGAAAGATACCTTGGTTCAAAAAGGCTGATGAAGTTCAGGGTTTCTCTCTTAAGTGAGAAGGCACATGATGAACACAGTCAGGGCTTGTCTCTCAGCTGGAAGGGCACATGGCAAACACGGCGTCATCTGCTAGCTTTCTCTCCTGGCTTCTGGTTTCATGAAGCTTCCCAGAAGGCATTTTCCATCTTCATCTCCAAAGGTCACTGGCTAGTGGACTCTCTGCTTTGTGGTGCTGCAGCATTCTCTGCTCTCTCCAAATCACCTTCATTCTCCAAAATGTTTCTCTTTTATAAGACTCCAGAAATTTATCAAGACCCACCCAAATGGGTGGAGACATGTCACCTAATCCAGCTTAACAACCACTCATGATTAATCACATCTCCAAGGAGATGATCTGATTACAGTTTCAAGCATACAGTATTGAATAGGGATTATTCTGCCTTTATGAAATGGGATTTAGATTGAAACATGGCTTTTCTAGGGGACATACATCCTTTCGAACCAGCACAACAATCAACTCTTTTTCCTTCTTTTTTGTGAAAAATAACACATATACAAAACGCTATAAATTTCAAAGCACAGCACCACAGTTAGTTATAGAACATATTTCAGAGTTTGACATGGGTTACAAGTCCACAACTTTAGGTTTTTAATTCTAGCTGCTCTAAATTATTGGAGACTAAAAGAGGTATCAATTTAATGATTCAGCAATCATATTTGTTTATTAAATCCTATCTTCTCTGTATAACTCCACCATCAGCTTTCATCTTCCTATCCTTCTCTTTTGGGGTGTTTGGGCTATGGCAACTCTAAATTTTTCATTTTGGAAGGGTTTGTCACTAATATGGGGTAGGGAGATGAACTATCTGATATTCTGGAGAGGCTGGGCTAGGTTTCAGGACATATCTGCTCCAGGGACATATCTGGAGGTTGTAGGTTTCTGGGAAATTGCTCCAGTGCATGGGACACTTGTGGAATATTATATATTGCCCTAGATTTTCTTTAGGATTGGCTGGAATGGTCCTGGTTGGGGATTGGCAGGTTATGATAGGTAGCAATGTCTAATTGAAGCTTGCATAAGAACAACTTCCAGAGTAGCCACTTGACTCTATTTGAACTCTCTCTGCCACTGATACTTTATTAATTACACTTCTTTTCCCCTTTCGGTCAGAATGTAATTGTTGATCCCATGGTGCCAGGTCTAGGTTCATCCCTGGGAGTCCTCTCCCACATCACCAGGGAGACTTTCACCTCTATCTTGTTCTCTAACTCTCACACTAAATTACCTCCTATAATTATCCATCCCAATAATAGCTCCATTATTTATCTGGTTTAACTTGCAAAAAAATTATGAATCATACTTGATCTCAGCCAATCTCCAGTCCATCAGTAAATCTTGACAATGAAGCTATCAAAGTATTTCCCAAGTCTGACCACTTATTACCTCCAATGCATTCATCCTTGTCTACACCATCATCATTTCTAATATGGATTATTGCAATAGTTTCCTTTATTTTAATCTTGCACCCTAGAGTCTAATTGCCACACAAAATACAAAGTGATCTTTTATAAAAATTAAATTGGGTTATATCACTATGTTGTATAAAACTTCTCTGCATTTTCCAAGGCCTATTATAGGAGGTGAGTAAAGCCCAATATTACCTGGCCCTACCTCTTTCTCTAACCTCACCTTCTAAGATCTCCCCTGTTTCATGTTGCTAAAGCTGCTGAAATGCAGTATATCAGAAATGGGCTGATTTTTACAATGGAAATTTATTATATTACATGTTTGCAGTTCTAAAGCCATGAAAATGTTCAAATCAAGCCATCATCAAGATGATTTTGGACTCTGTAGACAGGCTTCTGGAGATCCAGGATTTCTCTGTCACATGAGAAATCACATGACAGCATCTGCTGGTCCTTCTCTCTTCTCAGTTGGGTTTCATTGCTTCCAACATCTGGATTCAGTGGCTTCCTCTCTCAGCTTCTCTGGGGAGTTTTTCTGTGTATTCTCTGTCTTTTATTGTCTTATTAAGGACTCCAGGAAGAGAATTAAGACCCACCTTGAATGAGGTGTTGTGCCACATCTGAGTTGAAATAACCTAATAAGAAATCTCACCTACAATAGGTCTACACTCACAGGAATGGATTAATAAAACGTGATATTTTATGGCGTACACAGAGCTTAAAATCATCACATTCTCCCATCCTTCACTGGGATTGCCCTTCAACATTTTGAGCAGGTTGCTTTCAAAATCCTTCAAATTTTTCCTCATTCTGCCAGCAATACTTTCTCCCCAAATATTTGTATAATTCACTCATATTTTAGGTCTCCATTCAAAATATCACCTCCTTAGAGAATTCTTCCATAGAAATTTGACCTCCACTAATTCTCTTTCCATATATTATTAACTTAAAGTATATTATATATTTATCTATTTATTCGTTCTTCTATTTTTCCTTCCACTAGTGGTTAAAAATAAATTTGATTTAAAAGGCATATTTTCTCATTTCCTATAGTATCTCCAGCAACTTCAACAGTTTCTTTCATATAACAGTTGCTCAATTCATTAATGCAATTAATATTTATAGAGTTAATTTATGCAAAGATCATATCAATTTCTGTGGATTCAGCAAGGATTCAAATCGAGAAAAATCTCTGCCCTCTTCAAGACTACTTGGAATTGAGAAGAGGAAACAATAACCAAATAGGATTGAAAGTTAAAATGAACAGGGAAAGGGGACAGGAATATCATGATGTTTTAGTTTGTAAGCTGCTGGAATGCAATATACCAGAAACAGAACAGCTTTTAAAAAGGGAATTTACTAAGTTGCAAGTTTACAGTTTTAAGACCATGAAAATGTCCAAATTAAGTCATCCAGAGAAAGACACATTAACTCCAAAGAAAGAGTGGATGAAGTTTGGGGTTTACTCAGCTGGGAGGGCACGTGGGGCTGTGTGATAGCTTTCTCTCCTCATTCCATATAGCTTCCCCAGGACATTTTCCTTTGCATCTCCAAAGGGCTCTGTCTGTGTGGCCTCTTACAGCATTAGCTTTTTCCAAAATTCTTCCCCTTTAAAGGACTCAAATAAGCAGCTCCACCTTGAGTGGGTGGATACACATCTCCATGGAAACCACCTAATCAAAAGTTACCACTCATAATTGGGTGGGTCACATTTTCATGGAAACAATAAAAAAGATCTCACCCAGCAGTAGTGAATGATAATTAAGGAACACGACTTTTCTGGGGTACACAACAGTTTTGAACTGGCACACATGGTATTGGGGACTCAATTTTGGTAAGATGGCTATGAAAGACCTCCCTAAAGGCTTGTTATGAATGAATGAGCCTGCAGGAACAGCTTCAAGGAATTGCTGAAAGATTCTTATCTGAGTCCATGATATCTGAATTTTTTGTTAAACCATAGAATCATATTAAACAAATTTATGTATCATAAAAGTGGATATAGTCTCTGTATAAAGTCAATATGCAAGATGTCAAATGGATATATAATGTCAGTATTCTGAAATGTTGAATTGAAGTTTACAATACAAAATATTAAATGAATAATGATATATCCAAATCTAAAGTATGAGCCATAATACTAAAAATGTATTCAGGTCAAATAATACATGTAATTGCCCCAAATTGCTTTGTACTGATTAGATACTTCCTGGATAATTCTTTTCAATTAAGCATAGTATAAGATACTAGAAAAATAGAGTGCTTTCTTAGGCAGACATTGAGTAATAAAGGGTTTCTTGTCATATATCAGGAAATGGTTAGTAAATATCTAAGGAATGGGCTAGACAAAATCCGCAACTTGATCTATTGATTGAAAATCCTCTGGTGATGCAGAAACCATATATAGCTACAGTTATTGGGAAAGTGTGAAATGAGAAATGTGAAACATCTTAATTTAGGTCAGGATGCTGCAGTCTAAGTAGAAATGGTGATGTTACAATGAGCAGATAGTCTCTGGAGAGAAAGAATTCAAGGATAATATTTGAAGGTCAAGGCAATCACTCACCATTGGTGAAATATAAAAACATGTACTGATCGTACTTCTTTGAGGTGTACTCTAGAAGGACCTAGCAAAAACAAGGCGGTCAGGGTCTCAAACAAAACAAATTCTAATCCTTGGAGGTCTAGAGAACTAGGATGACATTGGAAATACACAGAATGGGGTTAGTGCTTGAGGGAACAAATGATATTTAGCATACAAATGTGATGGAATAAAGTCTAATATTCTGCTTTGAAGAGCAGAAACTCAACCAAAGAATAAAAGCTCCAGGCAGTGAGATATAGGATTGAAAAAAAAAGAAGAACTTTATACTTTGCTTTTATAATGGGTGCCTAAGGAAGTAGGAACATTACATCATGTAATGTGTCCAAATAGTTGTTAGGGGACCATCTGCCACAAACATCTTATAATATGTTCCTGCATTCACTGGGAAATTATACTTGGGGATCAATCAATTAGAATTCAGAGATTTTGTCATTAATAACATTAATGAATAATGACAGGTCTCTATAGGTTTATTTTTTTTTTGAATACTTATCCTCATTCCAGTACTCATCTGAGAAAATATTTCCTTTCTTAAAAAGTATTGAACACTTCCTTTCATAGGTGCCTGGATTGACATAAACCAAAAAAACATCAAGTGCTTGTCTTGGGGAAAACATATAACAAAGCCTGCTTAAAAGTTGATCATTTAACCACATGTATAAGACAGAGAAAAAATCAGGGCAAACATATTGGAGATCATTGGAACAAAATGATGTTTCCTTCATCTAAATTTTTCCCCATTGAAATTCACCGATTTTGAGAAACAGTATGTGTTGACGTTATCTTTTCATTCTCATTATATGGAAGCTATATAATGAAGTTTGGAGAGATAGAAAAGGTTACGACTGCTTTAACACATCTGGAAACAATGCAATTTTGTATACAGCATTTGTTTTTAATTCTTAGAGTCTGGCTAAGAGACATTCTAGGCCATGCCTTTTGGGTAATTTAGTACATGTTAAAAAACAGAAGTACTGTATAATTCTATACGAATATGCTTCTCATTAAATTTGTTTTGGATAAATAAAAAGAATACGTTCCAGACTCCAATTCAGCATAAATATTACATTAAGATGTCAAATTCAAATAAAATTTTCTAACACTTAAAGCACTCATTTTAGATTTAAAAAATTCAGGAAGAACAAAGTTGGTTGGTTAAGAAAAGCTTAAAAACGAAAATACAAATACCACCTGTCAAATGTAATCAAACCTCCATCTAACATGTCAAAAATACAATTACACCTAAACTGAAATGATTATCTCTATTTTTTTTCTTTTGGTGATGTTTTTGTATTATTAGGTCAAAAGTAATACCAAATAAATACTAGTTGTCATGGTCTCCATGAGTATGAAATAAATACATGTGCACTCTCTATTATCACCAGATCTGTGAACAAGTCAAAATTTAATCTTACAGAAGGGATTACAGTTATATTTCCACAGTTATCTCATATAAGGTAAATGACAAATGCATTTTATGTAAACATCCATTATGAGATTTCACTACTTTGGCTAGGCACAATCACTCATTATTATTTATTCTGTTGCTATTTATTCCTGAATTCTGGTAGCTAAAATGGATTTCTTTTCATATGGAAACTGGAAAGGTACTGGGACCTCTGCTTCCTTATTAAGAGCAGAAGTCCTCTTTGAGTGCTATTCATCTTATTATCACATGCAAATGGCTTTGTAATATTTACTATGGTTTCTATAAGCAAGAAAATGGATACGAGGAAAAAGAAAAATGATGACACCTTCATCTTGCAACCAAGCACTCAATTCTTCTTTATATTACCAAACCCTCCAGATATGACATTGACTTGATATTTGTGAGGGCTGAGCTTTAAAAATGCTAAACCCTTATATAATGAATTACATATATATGTTTGGGGAGTTAGAGTACTCAATAAATGGTGAATTATTATCAAACCATTAGCAAATCCTAAAATGTACTGTATATTTGAAGAGTTACCCATTCTTTTCCGTCCCTAAATATTCAACCTGAAAGATAGTGGAGGTGTGATATCTTACCATTACCATCTATCGTTTCTCTTTCAGGCAGTATCTCATTATGCATTTATTTCTGCTATATTTGTCACCATGAAATAACCAGTTCTCCTGGGTCATTCTTCATTCTGTGGATGCTTATCCCCAAAGAAAGTACACATCCATTTTTTTTCCCACCACTTTCATCCATTTCCAAATACTAAAACCTTACCACATCTTCTTCTGGAACTTGTAATCTATTTCCAGGAAAATGTCCTCTAACCCTTATGTCAAGTCCTCTGAATAGTCTCTGTACCTTCTACCATACACTTGACTCTTCTCTGTGGGTTCACTGCTTCTCCTGACACGGCTCTTTCATGTGGTGGCTCTTTTCTTTTTCACATCCTCCATCTCTCCTAATCACCCTGCCCAACTTTAAATATTAGGCAAAGAAACAAAATAACCGGCTACCCCTGCTGACTCCACATCATTCTCTCACATTCCTTGCAGGGTGTTTTTAACTCATTTCCAACTCTGCTCTTGTTATAATCCTTGTGGATTTCAATATATACATAACTGATTACTTCTATAACTGTGCCCAAATAGCTTTCTCTCAAGCCAACCACAGCTACTCACTTCTATGTTCATCTCCTAGACCCAGTCCGTCCCAATAAGGGCAATCCTTCCATGATCTCAATTTCAAGTATCCCATCCTCTCGCTACCACCCTCAATTCCAGAAATTCTTCCATCATCTTCCCTCTTCATCTCCTCATTTCACACAATCAATACTGTGGCCCATAGTTACAATAACACTCTTGTTTATATTATCATTTACCTTGATTGTTCTTGCCCCACCTTGCTTGATGTCCTTGTGAGGGTTGAGCTCATCTATACTCACTATGCCTGCTTCTATTCAGATGAATGTGGCTGTAGAAAAACATACAATCATGCTGAAACAACTCAATTTAAATCCTTGATGATTAACCTTAAATGGGTCCCTAAAGACACTTTGCACTAATACTACCTGTACTAGTTTTGCTAGCTGCTGAAATGCAATATACCAGAAACAGGAATGGCTTTTAAAATGGGGAATTTAGTAAGTTGCTAGTTTATAGTTCTAAGGCTGTGGAAATGTCTAAATTAAAAGCAGGTCTATAAAAATACCCAAATTAAGGCACCAACCAGAGACTACCTTCACTCAAGGAAGGCCGATGAAGCTCAGGGTTTCTCTTAACTGGAAAGGCAAATGGCGAACATGGCAACATCTGCTAGCTTTTTCTCCAGGCTTCTTGTTTCATGAAGTTCCTCCAGGGTTGATTTTCTTCTTCATCTCCGAAGGTCTCTGGCAGCATGGGCTTTCTGCTTTGAGGCTCTTTCAAAAATACTTGCTTCTTTTAAAGGAGTTCAATAAACTAATCAAGACCCATGTGGAATGGGTGGAGTCACAACTCCATGGAAGCCATCTAATCAAAGGTTATCACCCACAGTTGGGTAGGTCACATTTCCATGGAGATAACCTAACAGGTCTCACCCAGGAATATTGAATGAGGATTAAAGGACATGGCTTTTCTGGGGTCCACAAATTCAAACCAGCATACCAACTTTCCTCAGCCCTCTCACTCAGACCATTTCACATCTTTTCCTTTCTCCTCATACCACCAAAACGTCTCCCACATCTCAATCTCACCTTATGATCCAGAGTTCTAGTGCATTGAGAAAGTAGAGGTAATCAAACAAACCAGATAACGATACCTGTGACCATATGATCTCCCTTCTGTCCTGCTACTGTGGAGGAGCTGTCAGCAATTTTATTAGGTCATTCTTTTTACTTTTCCACTAGATATTAACCTTACCTGTGTCAGCAATAGTACTTTATCACTGTGCTGTTTTAAAACAGTTATGTACTCCTGAAAAGCCATATTCTTTATCATAATCCAATCTCGTGGGGGCAGACCAATTGTGGGTGGGACCTTTAGATTAGGTTGTTTCCATGGAGATGTGACTCACCCAACTGTGGGTGGATCCTTTTTCTTAAGTTGTTTCCATTGAGATGGGACCCACACATTCAAGGTGGGTCTTAATCAGTTTACTGGATTAATAACAATTAATAATAACAATAACTCCTTTAAGTGGAACCATTTTGGAAAAAAACCACACAGCTGACACAAACAGAGATGTTTGGAGATGCAGAAAGAAGTTGCATCTGGGGAAACTGGTTAAAACCAGAAGCCAAAGGACCAGCAGATGCCAACCATGTGCCTTCCCAGATCAGTCTTTCTTGAATCAAGATATCTTTTTCTGATGCCTTAGTTCGGAAACTTGTATGGCTTTAGAACTGTAAACTTTTAACTTAATAAATCCCCTTTATAAAAAAACAAACTATTTCTGTTGTATTGCATTCCAGCAGCATTAGCAAGCAAATAATCACCAACTTCATAAACGTTCCCTCTCTTCTGAAACGTTCTTGTTTGCATTTTAAAATGCTACACTTTCTCTTATCTTAAAAATAAACATATTCCTGCTAATCCTAAAGAATACATAGGGCATTATATAAGATTTTATAAAGGTTCCTTGTACTAGGGTAGCTTTCCAGAAACCTGCAACCTCCAGATGGGTCCTTGGACCAGATAAGTCCTGCAATGCAGAGGGGCCAGCCTCTCCAGAACATCAACTACTTCCATCCCCTTATCCCATATTATCAACAGCCCCTTCCAACAAGAAAAATTTGAATGGGCATAGCCAGCCAAAATATCCCTAAAGAGTAGGAGAAAGGTCAAAGGTGATGGTGGAGTTATATAGAGAAGATAGGATTGAACAAATAAGTATGATTGCTGAATCATTATATTGATATTTCTTTTCGTCTCCAGTATCTTAGAGCAGGTAGAAGTAAAAACCTAATATGAAATTGTAAACCGCACCAAACCCTGAAATCTGTTCTACAATTAATTCTTGTGCTCTGCTTTGAAATTTATTGCTTTTTTGTGTATATGCTATTTTTTAACACAAAAAAAAATGTCGATTGTGAAAAAAATGAGCACTACATAAATTGGAACTTCACTTCTTAAAAAAAGAAAAGAAAATCAAGAGAAGGATCCAGGGAAAAATCAAGTTGAACATAGTGCCCCTCAGGGTACCAGCCAATCACGAGGACCCCACAAGTGTATGGGTTGTCCTAGTAATTACTCCAGGGCAACTGGAAAAAACAAGACATATGCTGAATAGAGATATCCCAGGGATTTAGAATTCCCAATGTGAGAACCCAATTATAGATTAAGAAGTGCAAAGAAATAAACTATTAAGAAAGAGTCAGAAGAAGGAAGTTTTACAAAAACTTCATCCATTAGCTAATGTTTAAAATGTTAAAAATAATATTTTGGGGGATTGAACCATGTCTCTTCAAACAGAATGATCATTTCTGTCCTGTGGGTATGAACCCATTTGTAAACAGGACCTTTAAAGATGTTCTTAATGTGACCAAACTGTATGAAGGTGGGCCCTAATCCAGTATGTCTGAGGTCCTTATAAGCAAAGGAAATTGATAACAGAAAAAGAAGTCACAGGAAGCATCAAGAAGCTGGAAGTCAAGGTAACCTAGAAGAGAAAGGAGTAGTTGCTGTCATGTACATTGCCATGTGGTAGAAAAGCTAAGGAATTCCAAATATTGTATGCTAAACAGTAAGATACACACCCGGGTTGGTAGGAAACCTGGTCTCTGAAACCATGAGCCAATAAGTTCCTCAGCTTAAGCCATTAAAAAAAGAGAGAAAGAAATGTATGCCCATATCATCATCTTTGTTTCTTTTCTTCCTTTATACCAACCCTCTTTAATAGAGTTGAGAAACCCTCAAGGGGCAAGTACTCCAGTATCTCTCATCCCACATTTCCTCCTGAAAATGTTCAATCAGAAATTTTATTCACACTTCACCAAAATGAATCTTGTCATGATCACTATGCACTCATGCTTCCAAATTCAATCATGAAGTCAAAGAGCTCACCTCTACCACACTTAAGTTTTTCACTTGCCTACCAAGACACTGTACTATCATACTTTTCTTCCTACCTAGCTTCCCATAAAATGTTAGTTTCTTTTGCTTATTCCTATTCATCTCACATCCTTTAGTGTCGTAATATCCCAGGACTCATTCTTTGTTTTTATATGTTCTCTATTTACAATCATACTGTAGATAATCTCATCCAGTCTCAGGATTTTAAATATAATCCATATGCTAGTGACTCTCAAATTATTTTTCCAGCTTGTTCGTAATTCCTAAATTTGTGCTTGAAAATTCATTGGACTACACATTATTTTATTTGGATATTTACTAAAGAATATCAACATTTAACTTACCCCAAATTAAATTCCTGCTCTCTGTCTCTAAACTACCTCCTCCTAAAGTATTCCTTATTTCATTAATGGCAACTTCACACTTCTAATTACTAAGACAATAAATCATGGAATAACCCTTGCTCTTTCCTTTTTCTCACATCCCTCAACCAATTTTATAGTTCTGCTGACTATAAGCTACTAAGGTGGTATAAGTAGATCTGATGGTAAGAACAGGGTGATTTTGGATATTACCTAATGCCTCACCTATGTTATTCAGTTAACCTCCTAACTTCTTTTCCTCCTTTGTCTGTTGTATTTTAAATAATATTCTAAAACAGCAGTCAGAGACTAATTTTTAAAACTCACACTAAATCCGGTCTCCCCATTACTCCATGTTCAGTCACGGCTTCCAATCTCGTCAGAATAAACTACAAAAGAACTTCCACATTCCTACACCTTTATCCCTGATGGCTCATTTGACTTCATCTCCTGCTGCTCTTACCCCTTGGTCACTCCCTTTTAGCCACACCAGCCTCCATGCACTTCCTCAAATAATTCACCTTAGAACTTGTGTAATTGTTGATTCTTGTTCCCTTTGTCAGTAGCTCCCTTTACCTAGATAGCCATATGGCTTATTTTCTTGCTTTCTTCAGGTATGTCCTAAAAGGTTAGTGGTTTAGTTTGCTAATGCTGTCAGAATGAAATATACCAGAGACGGACTGGCTTTTATCAAGGGGATTTGCTTAGTTACAAATATACAGTTCTTCAGAAGAAAGACAGCTGGCTTTCCTCTGGCTTTCTCTATCACTTGGGAAAGCACACAGCAACGTCTGCTGGCCTTTCATCCTGGCTTCTGGATTCAAACAGGTCTCCCTCGGATGTTTCCTTTCGGCATCTCCAAATGTCTGTGTTTGTGCCAGCTCTGAGCTCTGAGATGAAGTGTGCTGAACTTCTGTGCTATGCTGAGCTGTACTGAACTGTTTTTCTCTCTTCTGACTTCTTTTAAGTCTCACTCATTGTGGAAGGCTTTTTAGCGGACCACAGATGTAATCAGCCATAGATGAATTTCACTTGCTGATGATTTAAGGCCATAGCAACAGAACAACTGGGCACCATCATCTGGGCAAGCTGACACCTGACTTAACTATACAGTTAGATTTTTAATAAAGCCTTTTCTCACCTTCTTTTTGAAAATGTCAACAAAACCCCATTTATACCTAATTCTTTTCATTTCATTTTCTCCATATGAATTATCACAATCTGATAGCCAATTTTTAATTATTTGCTCATTGTCTTATTTCCCACTTCTAGGAGTTATACTCTAAAAGTGTGCATGCTTTATAAATCTTTGCCTCTCCTGTATCTTTAGTGCTGAGAACATAGGCATGCACATAGTAAGCACTCAATAAATATTTGTTGAAGGAATGAATACACATTCTTCTTTTACCTATATATATAATTATCAGGAAATAGACTGACACTATTTTCGACCGTAAGTTACAGTTTATTTCATGAATTGTTTATTTTTTCTACCCAAATAAAGATATTTATAAATGAAAAATAAAAATTCTTCCAAAATGTACATTCATTCATACAATCAATGTCTTTGAAAAACTAAAAAAGTTCTAAGCATTATCCTAAGTTTGGAACACAGCAGTGAGCAATAGCACAATTTATGCCATAGTAGAAATCAGATATCATTTAAAAAATCACAAAAATAAATGTAAAATTTCTGCAATTATTAAAGCTATATAAAAAAAGGTTGTGTCAATTAGCTATTTCTGCATAACAAAGCACTCCAAAACTTTGTTACATAAATAGTTATTCAATGGAACATAGAGATGGTTCTAGTTTGGGCTAACTATGCTGATCCCTCTTGGGCTTGTTCATGATTTGTGATCAGCTCTGTGTTAACTGCTAGCTGGATGACTTAGGATGGTTTCACTACACACGCCTAAACTTTATAAATTGTTGTCTGTTCTTCTCTGTCTGCCTCTCATTACCAATGCTTGGACTCATTGACATGGAGGTGTAAGATTCTGAGTGTAGCCAATGTCAATCCCAAATGCAAAGGACTTATTTTTCCTTCTTAGACTTTTTATTTTAAATAATTTCAAACTTACAAGACAGTTGAAAAAATAATGCAAAACCCATACAGAGAACTCCTACATAACTCCCCATCCAACATACCCAAATCCATCAATCTTAACATTTTGTCAAATTTGCTGCATCTATCTATCATCTATCTTTTTATAAATATTTTAGAGAAATTTGTAAACTTCACACTCCCTGAATACATACTACTTCCATGTACATTTCCTAAGAAGAGAATTCACTTATGTAACCATCCTAATTATTTACAGTTACCAAGTTCAAGAACTTTAACCTTCATGTAAAGCTTACAGTCTAAATTCCATCTTTTTCATACATTTTAATAATGTCCTTTTGACTTCATTTTCCTCCATTATTACATCCAGTCCACGATCATATACTACATTTACTTGATATTGTCTTTTAGTTGCTCGGTTTTGTAAATTGTGGGAACATATATATAGCATAAACTTTTCATCTCAGCCCTTTCCAAACATACCATTCATTTGAGATGAATCACATTTACGATGCTGCACTACTATCATCACCATCCATTACCAGAACTTTCCCATTACCTCATCAGAAACTCATTAAGCATTAACTCCCCCTTCCTAACTCTCCTCCTTACATTTTATAATCTACTTTCTATGTGTTTACATATTTTAACTATTTCATATAATTGTACTTGTGTAATATCTGTCCCTTTGTGTCTGGCTTATCTCGCTAAAGGGAATAGCTTCAAGGTTCATCCATAGAGTGGCATATGTAAGAATTCCATTCCTTTTTAATGCTGAGCCCATTATTGCGTAATTTTGTATTTAGTTGATCTTTTTTTGTGAACAATTTCCTTCCATGCACATTTTTCTGATTTTTTTTATTATCATGGAGCTCATATATAACTTCTCAAATCTGTAACCATCTTACTTGATTTGATACCAACCTAATTTCAACAGCACACACAAAGTATGTTCTAAACCCCTCCATTACTCCACTTTTATGTTCTCTTTGTCACAAAATACATAGTTATGTATCATGAGTTCAAAACCATTGATTTATCATTAATTTCTACGAATTTGCATTTTAGGTCCTATAGGAAGTAAAAAGTGGAATTACAAACCAAAAATACAATAGCACTATCACTAATATTTACCCATATTATTCCTTTACCAGAGGTCTTTATTTCTCCATGTAGCTGTGATCTATTGTGTGGCATCCTTCCATTTCAACTTTAAGAACACTCTTTATCATTTCTTATAGGGTCAGTCTACTGGTAATGAACCTCCTCAATTATAATAATAATAATAATAACGTTTATTATTATTATTATTATTATTATTATTTTTGTCTGGCAATGTCTTAAATTCTTCCTCATTGTTGAAAGACAGTTTTGACAGATATAACATTCTTGTTGGTGATGTTTTTCCTTTCACCACTTTGAATATATCATCCCACTGCTTTCCTACCTCCATGGTTTCTGATGAGAAATTGGCATGTAATCTTATTGAGGCTCCTTTCTACATGACACCTTGTTTCTCTCTTGCAGTATTCAGAATTCCTTCTTTATCCTTGGTTTCTGACAGTATTTTGGTTTCCTAGCTGCTAAGGCAAATATCATACAATAGGTTGCCTTAGCAACAGGAACTTATTGGCTCATGGTTTCAGTGGCTAGAAGGATTTCTTCCTATCAAGATTGGTACCTACTGACTGGCCAGCAATCTATGGTGCTTCCTGGCTTTCACTGAAGGCTGTTTAGAGAAGGTCACAGAGAGAGAAGTCTCAGGAAGAGCAAGAAGCTAGAAATCAGTGGAAGAAGAGAAAGGAGATGCGTGATGGTTTCCCACAGGTCTCTCCAGTTCTATTCACTTTTGTTTTTTCATTCCTTTTTGCATTCTGCTCCTTAGACTAAATGGTTTCAATTATCTTATCTTCGAGTTCACTGATTGTTTCTTCTACCAGCTCCACTCTGTTGTTGAGCCCCTCTAGGGAATTTTCTTTTATTTCTATCACTGTGATTTTCAACTGTGTTTGCTTTCCATGATTTTTATCTTTTTATCGATATTCTCTTTGCATTCATCTACAGTTTTCCTGACATCCTTTAGTTATTTAGTTATTTGTCTATGTTTCTCTTCAGCACTTTAAGACCATTTTTGGGGGGTTGGGTCATGGGCAAGCACCGGGAATTGAATCCTTGATCTTCAGCATGGCAGGCGAGAACTCCACCACTGTGCCACCATTGCCCGTCCCATTTTAAGAACATTTTTAAAAGTCTTTTTTCTGGTATTTTCTAGGTCTGCTCCTCCTCATTGATGGCTTCTGATGCTTTAATCTTTTTATTTGTATGGACCACCACTTCCTGCTTCATTGTATGTTTCATATTCGCTTTTTTCAACCTATGTATTTTGATATTTCAACCTGTTGTCTCTGGAATTTAGATTTTGAAGCATCTGTTTGTTAAGTTTTTATCTAGTTGCTGTTATGGCAGAAATTTCCTTCAATGCCATGAACTAGCAACAACAACAACCAAACAAAAAATCACCGTTCCCAGTTTTTTTCACATTGAACTGTTCATGTGCTCTCCTTCAGAGCTTACCTGTCATAATAATGACTTTAGTGAAAAGCCTGAGGCAAAAACATAGTGTCTTCTCTAGTTTTTTATGCATATCCATCTTGTCCTGGGCATGTGTCCAAATGGCCCTTGGAATTCTTCCATTTACAAAGACATGAATGTCTCCATTCCCCTAGAAAGCAGTCTTTCCTCAAGGTAAAGGTGCTATACTATATGTCCTACAGTTGACACTCCTTTGCCTCAGGCAGCTTCAATTTGACTCCAGTATTCTGTAGGAGAGTTCTGAGTTGCATCTAGGTGAAGCCAAAGTCCTAAAACAGCAAGCCTGTGAGGTGAGTCGTATTTCAGTCCTTCAAGGTGCCACCAGACAGTTTGGCACAGAAATGCATACATCCAGGAAGTACACAAAAATTACTCTATTTCCCATGCAACCAGGACCAGGGACCTGCAGTGGCCAGCTCTGCATAACTATTTTTAAGTTTCCTTTTTTCTTGATTTAGTGCTTGCCCTGTTTACTGTTTTGCTATTCTTTAACTTTTTTGTGGAGCTTTGAGAAAGATGTTTCTACCACTTCTTGCTTCTTGTTCAAAGCTTTTGAAAGAGACTTGAGCCCTGGAGCATCTTATTCACCATTGTGATTGGAGTAGGGACACTTTTTCACAAAGAACTTTTGAAGCTTCTGCTTACATTGCTTTTTAATGTACTATTGGGCAAAGTAAGTCTACATGACCAACTCAGATTAAAGTGGTGGAGAAATAGACTCTTAATGGAAAGAAAAACTATTGTGGTCCTTTTTGCAATGTACTACAAAGGTATGTGCATTCAATGAGAGTATTAAGAGGGAGAGCTGATATTATAAAAATGATCTGAATTTCCTGGTCTTGGAAGAGAAAAGAATGTTCCAGGTATAAGGAACAACTGGGGTAATATTATTGCAGCAGAAATGAAAATTATTGGCGAAATGAAAGTTATTGGCATTAGAATGGAGATAATTAGGGCAAGTGAGATGAAAATGGGGATGAATTAAGGAATAAAACCATGTAGATCTTTTTGTGTCTTTACCCTAAGGCATTGAATAAGAATACATTTGTTATTTTTTAATCTTAGGAGTTTTATTTTCTTTAACTGGATGTCCTTTCACATCATATTGACAAAAATACTGCCATTAAACAGTTCTTCAAAAGTTAGAATAAAGTAGTGGTCTGAAAATGTTGGCTCTTGTCTGGAAACTTAAAAACATCCTAGAACCTCATCATCAATTGAAGCAAAAAGATATTCAAGAAGATAGTTTCCTGACTAACTCACATAAATTAGGTTCCCAATCATCCCTGGAAACTACTCTAATCAGAGTTTGTATTACCATTTCATAAATTATAAAACCCATATTCACTCAGTGCATTATGATAAATCTACACGTAAAATAAAGTTTTCCTAAATAGTGGTCCATAATAACTAAAATTAAAAGTAATGAATCCATTGTTTCCTGTGAATTTTGGATTCTCTTCAAATATTAAAATAGGTAAGTTTTAACATGTAGGGTCTGGATGTGTGGGTTGTGTTAAATCTTAAGGTCAGTTTCATTCGAGTCTATTTCTGTCTGTGTGTCTATCGCTGTATTTTAACTTCTCCCAATGTGTGGTTTCTATGGCCAGTTACACTGAATTTTTTTTTTTGCCTTTTTTTATTGCACTTTTTTTTTTACTTTTTTCAGAAACATTTTTAATGGCTACATTTTTTGCTTTATAGACATAAAAGAAGAAAGAGAAAGAAATTAAGATACATAGTTGCGAATGAATGTGTCAAGTTCTCTCTAAATTTTTTGTCTCCTTTATATAATAAATACTATAATGAGGAATTGGTACCAATTTATATACTTAACATCTTTTGTGAGGCCCTCTGGTCTTGGCATTCTACCTAGGATTTATAGAGAAGTTACAATAATTTACTTTGATGAACCTTCCCTGCAATTAGAAAAATCTAAAAAACAGTGATGTTTTTAGATTATTTAGTGATGTTGATGCTAAGTGTCCTAGTTAAATTAATTTTTCCTTGATTTTCGTATGTTTATTTTAAGCTGTACTTTTTTTTTGGCATGCCACAAACATATATAGAAATATGAGCATCTGTGTATAGCATATAAGCAAAGAAAATCAAGCAATCATGAGGGAAAATAAGAAGTATTTTGTTTTGCTTATAAATATTGGTATGTATAGAACTTAATACTAGGCAAAATATTCTTAAAATAATTCCCTTCATATGATTGTGAGATGTCTAGTTAGAAAGATATTATGTTTCATCTTTGGAAGTACTTGCTGTTTTGCAACTTTATGACATGCAGCCCATTATATAGTCTAGAGCACTTTCCACAGCTATAAAGCAGTGATTCTTGTTAATTCTGTTGTTCGCTAGTTGTAAGTTAATTGGATAATTTCACTTGCTAATGTTAGAACTTGATATATTTAATAATTTATGCAAAATTAATTAATTAAATGCTAAAATATTTATTTTAATTTGAATATGTGTATTGTTATGTGATTTTATTAAAGCAATGAACCAATTTCTACTAAAGAAAAATTTTTTGTGAATTGCATCTTATGCAATATGAAAAAAATCTAAGAAATGTATAATTACATCAAATATATTGACCTTGGAGAATGCTGTGGGCTGAATCATGTTCCTCACAAAGACACGATGAACTACAACCCCCTGGCCCTGCAGTTGCGAATTCATTTATAAATAGGATCTTTGAAGGGCCTTTATTAAAATGAGGTAAAAATGAATCAGGGGTTGGCCTTAATCCAATGACACTGGAGTCTTTATAAACAGACGAAATTTGGACACAGAGTATGGAGAAGGAGGAGACAGAAGGAGACATGCGGCCATGTGATGGAGGTAGAGATTGCGTTATGCTGGCCAGCCACCATCAGAATGTTAGAGATTTCAGTGAAAGCATGATCCTGCACACATTTCTATTCTCCAAAACTGTGAGAAAATAAAGTCCCATTGTTTATGCAACTAGTCTCTGCCACTTTCTTATGGCAGCCCTGGCAAACCAAGAAAAGGAAGGCTATGATGATCTGAGCAAATAATCAAAAGATAAAGATGTACTATATTTTGGCATATCTAATACTTTGTTTTTTAAAAGATACACTATGCATTATTTATATTTATATTACTGCTGATAATCAGCGATAAAATTGTAGTTTTACTACAATTGTTTAAAATGCTTACAATGTTTTGTAAACATTTAGGTAATATATATATTTAAACTTTTTCTTTATCTAAGTTAACTGTCATCTCTCATAATGCTGATTTTATTTAACATATCATATAGTTTGACCATCAATAAGTTAAATAATATTTGGAAACACAATGTTTTTGAAATTATATGCTGCTATTTATAAATTGGAAAATGTTTTCAACCAAGTGTTTAATGGCATTTAATGGTGTATATTACTGCCTAACATAAAACACACCCAGGTCTCCTGGTGATTGTCATGAAAGTTCATTGAAATCTGTTGGTAGCTAAGCATGACTTCACATTTCTAATACAATTTGTGTTTCTACTATGTCTAATGACCAATTTTCCACTTCAGTGAACTCAGGTTGCCATCATATAGATTCATAATTATAATTTACAGCATAATGAAGGTGGGTTTCCTACCTAGTGGATGAAGATGCTGATTTTATTGTAAAACACAAAGTTTTAGCTCTTGTTATGCAAGGATATCTGCAGGCCTGCCTGTCAGAAAATCTCTATAACTTGGAATTTAAACCTAGTTATACCACTAAAATATTGAAAAGAAGAGGAATTTAACTATTTAAAATAGCTTTTAAGGTGTCTGGGTTTAGATAATGGTACCTAAGGCTTAGTGCAGTTTCTCCTTTCCATCATTTTTTTGCAGTTTGCTTAGCTTCGTAAATACAGGTAAACAACAATCTAACAGTGAGAGGAATAATATCTGTTCATGATATTATAGAAAATCAAGACTTTATAAGAGTTAGATTGGTAGATGAATGTATAGATGGGTGAAAAGAAGGAAAGGGAGATAGAAAAACAGATGCAACTTCAGTGAGCAATGACCTTTTGATGAAACATAATTTTCCTTTAGTAAAATTTGCTATACTAAAATTTCCTACAGTGAATTGAAACCTGACCACTGCTAGTAGAAGAGAGGTAAATCATAGTCAAATTATCTGACCTTTTTATTACACAGAGCAGCCTAGATTTAGTTGCAACCATGTACTCCACCTTTCCTTCTGTTATATCAGACGCTTTCTGTGCTCTTATGGCCAATCCTCCACTAGTTAATTTACTGAATCCCACACACACTCAACTAGATGGAGCTCTCCAGTAATTGTTTCTGCTGTTTTCTCTATAATGAATTTTTATCTTTTATTTGATTATTCCTGTAAGTGTACACATGCTATAATAGCTATCAATTTTAAAACACAAACCTCTATTTACCACTTAACACTGCCAGCTATGACTCTATTTCTTTGATCTTCTTCTAGCAAAACAACTTGAAATTTTGCCTATACTTACAGCCCTCATAGCTTATGACATTTTATTTTAAAACTAAGCCAGTCAGGTTTTCCCCTATACATTTACTGAATCTAGTCTTTTAAAAATTGCCAGTAATCTGGGTAGGCCATGGTGGCTCAGTGGAAGAGTTCTCGCCTGCCGTGCTGGAGACCCAGGTTTGATTCCTGGTGCCTGCTCATGCAAAAAAAAAAAAAAAAAAGAAAGAAAGAAAGAAAGAAAAAAATTACCAGTAATCTCACATTGCTAAACTTGGTCATCTATATTCAACCTTCATCTTACTCAACGCATGTGCTCTATTTCACACTATTGATCTTACACTGTGTTTGAAACGTTGACCTCCAGGACCCAGTTTTCCTGATTCTCCTCCTACATGTACTACAAGCTGCCCTCAGTCTCTCAGTCTGTGCCCTTTCTTTTCTATCACCCTCATTCCTGGTGTAACCTCATTCATTTACACGTCGATGCCAGTGAAAATACCTCTTAAACCTAATCCATTCCTCTGGATGTGGCCCCATTGTAAACTGGCCCTTTGGATGAGGTTACTTTAGTTAAGGTGTGGCCCACCTCTGTCAAGATGGGTCTTAATCCTATCACTGGAGTCCTTTATAAGTGGAATGAAATTCAGACAGAGAGAGAAAGTAGCAGAGGGAGCAGCCAGAAGCAGAACATCAACAGAACCTGGAGGAGAAGGCAGAGAACAGAAGATGCTGCTATGTGCAAACTAAGGATCACTGCAGCTAGCTCTAGAATACCAGTCTTCATGAAGACAGGGAGAATGCATCGATTTTCACTTTTTTCCAGCCTCGAAACCATGAGCAAAAAAATTTCCACTGTTGAAGCCAAACCACTGCATGGTATTTTTTTGAGCAGCCCAGGAAACTAAAACACCACTTACACTTCATTGACTGCACAGGAGTAACTTCAGCCATAAGGGTACACAAGTGATTGATTATCCTCATGAATGATTACAGATTACCCCCCCCCCACATTCATGTTTTGCAGAGCTAAGTAGTGATTGAGGTCATAATAAAGAAGTTGTCCAAAGAAGACACTATCAAGTGGACTAGCATAAATGATTTAGAAGGTAATCAACTTTATTTTCCCAAAATATTGGGGACAAGGCACAATACCAACCATAGTAGAAAATAAATGGTCAGTTTAGTACATAATATAATGCTGTTTGTTTAGTCTTTCAGGGATTTTCAGCACAGATATGGAGGTTATGTTAAATTTTATTCTACAAAATACAATAACTGCAATTGTTCAATACCTAGATAACTAAAGTGGTGATGGCTATCAACAGTTTCACAAATAATTCAAACTACTTTTGTGCCTGAGTTTTATGATTTTTCACATGTAATTCCATGCATGTTAGGTGGATAGTATTCCACTGTAAGGAGAAAATTTGGCAGGTCACTTCTAAGTTTTCTGTATAAATTTATGAATGAATATTTCAGTTGACATCTGATATTTAATGTTCCTATAGACTGCACTTATAAAATGTGGTTTCATTTGTAGCATTTAAAACTAAACATTAACAGTTTTCAAATTATTAGTGTACATGATGTTGAATGAAATATAAATTTCTGAGCACTGTACTGAAGATATGTTTTTAGTAAGTATGCTGGTAACTATTGCAGACTATTATAGGACCATGTTCCAGGAGCAGTGTTCTTAAGAAAGACTCATGGTGAGAACTTCAAACTTTTTAGAGGGAATTTGTCATTTTCACACAATTTTGAATTACCTTGGTAATATAATAAATTTAACCCAGCATTTACTAAGTATCATTTCAATATATAATCAAAATTATTGAATTTTTATTATTTTTCTAATTAATTCCTAAGAATATTATGTGTATTTTGCACTTATAGCATGTCAATTTGGACTAAATACTTTTCAAATATTCAATAACCACATGTAGTTATTATCTACAATATTGACCAAAACAGATATAGTTTTAAAAAATCTATTATTGATAGTATAATGGCATGCAAATGTCAAGGGTATAGAGTTCATTTGTGCAAATAGTTGCTAAAAGTCAAATTCTTGATAACTTAATGTTTTAAAAACAGAAACATTTATTTGCATTTAAAATAAGTCACTACAAACCAAAATAACTTGGCCTATATTACTATTTTGCTTCCTTGTGTGTCTTTGATTCCTTAACATGGGCCATTTTACAATGCCATGCTAAATAGCAGAGATTGTGCTGTTTGAAGCAGAAATGTAATGTCACTAACATGATTATAGATGAATTTCTCAGGATGAAATACCTTCATTTCTAAAATGAAGGTCATGTTCAGCTTACTCTTTTTAGAATATTTTCTTATGGAAAGACAGGACAACTTATAGCCACGAAAACATTCTATAATTTATATATTTCAAGAGGGAGATTAGTAGATAAACATTTTTAACAACTTTAATCAATAACACCATCAAAACAGCAGTTTAAAAATCCTGTGAGTACAATTTGAATGTTAAGTACAACAGGACTATAGTAAACTTCAAAAACAAAACAATAATAATTCAATGTATGTCATTCTTTTACCTTTTTCTAATGGTAAGTATCACATACTTTTTAGGAAAGCTGTTGAGAATATATACCTCACTACCCATGAAATAAATGAATTCATATAACAGTTGACTTAAAATATAAAGATTTCACTCTAGAAACTTAAAAGGGTTTTTTACATCAAGAATGACGAATATGCTAAAAAACATCCTGACCATAGTTATTTAAATTTGTGTAGTTATGCATGAGAGAGAAGAAAGAGAGATGACCTCAGAAAATATTCAAGGTTTAGCATATGTTTCATTAAATTGTTCACAGCCATATACTCCTTGATAGCAATAATCACAATGCTAGGTAGATTTCCCAGACAAACGATAATAATTTATTTCTGATTTTAAGTAGAGGCTGACTAGCAATCACTGATGTAGCTACTTCCAGCCTCTTGCTAAAACACGTGTGAAGATTCTAAAATATATGAAACCTCTAACAACGTTGAAAAGTAGGACCGACAAACAACCAATTTATGAAATTGGAACTTTCTATAATGAAGTTGTCCTTAAAGGAGAGAAAATAAACCGACAAACAACCAATTTATGAAATTGGAACTTTCTATAATGAAGTTGTCCTTAAAGGAGAGAAAATAAAATAAAAGTAAAGGCTATGCTTTTGTTCTTGGATAGATATTAGATGGACAGAGATGTAAATTCATCCTAAACTCGTTTATAGTTTTAAAGTGATTCCTCAAAAAATGATGTAGCAATTGCCCTCTGGAGCTATTTATTTCAATTTTAAGAAAATCCTTTTTAAAAAAAGAAGAAGGAAGCATGTGTACGTCTGTCTGTGTATACACACATATATATACATATATTCATACATATGTTTAATGCATGTATTCACACATACAATATGCATATATGTATTATATATATACACATATGAATTTGTATGATTTTGCAAATATACTTCCAATTCAAATTCATGACAATGAGATTTTTTTTCACTTCTTCAAACTTAGAACCTTCTTTCCATCACAATATCTATGTTTAGAATATATTCCTAAAACAGGACTTTTTGGTAAATGAATAAATCTCTGTGTTATTTTACAAGATATTGCTAAATTCTCCTCAACTGGAATTATAACATTCAGCATTCTTGCTATCCATATATGAGAAAGTATATTTCTCCACAATATCACTGAAATAGTGTGTTTTTAAGTTGAAGTCTTTACCTAATCTGAGAGCTGATAAATGATGTTTCAGTGAATTTTTAATTTATTTCATGTTAGAAGCTAATTTGAGCATTTTTATGTTTTATTTGTTTGAAGAGATGGCAGGAGACTTTACAATTTATAAGAGACCGGAGATATCATCCAATTTCCATGTATGGGCTTCATTTTTTTTTAGTGGCCTTTATTTTAATCCCAAATTGAACAAATAAAATTTCTTATGTATGAAAATTATAAGACAAATGGGTGATTTTGAATATGAATTTGACTAGATATGGAATGATAGTAAGGAATTGTGCTTGAATATTTAATTATATCATGGTTTGTTTAAAATAAGTGTCCTTATCTTGTAGATTCATACTGAAGTATTTATAGGCCAATTAATATTATGCCTGGAATTTATTTCAAAATAAACCAAGGGTAGGGGAGAAATGGATAAAAGTATCAGGAAAAAGGTTTCACAAGGAGTTGATGGTTGTTAAAGCTAGGTAATTAGTACATGTGGGTTAATTACTCTCATGTTTCCTACTTTTATATATTTTAGAAGTTTTCCATAATAAAACATTTTTCAAGTCATGCCTTAGAAAGTATAAAGATTCTCCTTGCCTGAAAGAAGACTCCCCAGCAAATCAGCCCTTTTGATCGGAGCCTTGGGGGCAGTATCAATCAAATAACTAGGCAGTGTTCCTATGCTGTATTATAGAATTTATAGTAGTCAGAATACTGATTTTTCTCATTTTCATCTTTCAAGTTTGCATTTGATCCAGGAAACATAACTTCTAAAAATAACAAGGATGAAAGGTGTTTTGTTAAAACTAATGATATTAAATTGCATCTGGGAATTCATTTCTGTGCAAAGTTTTAAATCTGGAGTGGAGCCCAGAAATCTTGGTAGTGGTGCATTCATAGAATTGTGGCTAGTAAAGTAGAAGGTACCGTACAACATGTCTACCAGCGTTCCAGCTAGAGGTCTAGTAGTGGGATTTGAGCAATGTTCAAATGAACAAGAGCAGGGCCAAGAATACCATACTCTTTAGAGGTAAACATTGGCTCTGAATAGGTACTTCCTCATTCAAGGAGGAACTCACAAGGGGAAAAATAAGACAATACAAAGACCTTGGAAAAATGCAGGAGAAGCATATGTTCATCTGTTGTAGACACTGTCAGTTTTCAAAAACTGTTTGTGTCAATTTATACTACTACTAGCAGTGGACAAGTGTACTAGTTACACCACATACTCAACAGTAGTTGGTTTGGAAAATTTTATAGATTCTAACCATAGTGGGATACCGCGAAATCTTATTGTAGTTTTAATATGCATTCATTAATAATGAAGTTGAATGCCTTGACATATATTTACTGGTCTTTAGATAGCCCCTTAAATGACACTTCTATTTGAGCTGTGTGCTTACTTCTATACTAAGTTTTGATTTTTCAAATTTATTTGTATGATATTTTTGTATATGTTCTGGACATAGCCTTTTGTTTAATACATGTGGTGCAAATATCATCTCCTACTTTAAACCTTGCCTTCCACTCTTTTAACAACTTTTTAATATCATCAAAATTATCAATATCTTATTTAATCATTTTGGAATTCTGTTTAAGAAATCTTTATTGTCCCTAATGTCATAAAATATTCTTCTATATTACCTTATCAAAATGATATTGGTAGATATGGGCATGTCTGTTTGTGTGATTATTTTTGTTTTCTTATTTAACAGTATTAGATCCACCTGGGGTCATTTTTGTGCATGGAAATAGGTTAGATTTTTTTCTATACATATAGTCAACTGTCCATACCATTTATTTTGTTTTCATTCTTGTTTTTACTTTTTTGTGCTTGTGTTTTATTGCGTCCCTACCATTTAAAAAAATTATAAAACCTTCCTTTTCTTTCTGCTTTCCACTGTCACCTTTGTTATTACCCAAGCACTTAGATCTGCTCTGGGCTCTCTTTTCTGCTCCATTTGCCTTTTCTATCTTATATTCATACCACTTATCTTAAATAGTGACTCTTGATGTCTGGTAGAGAAGGTCATCCTACTTATAGTTTTTCTGAAAGTGTATGTTGTCTACTATCAACCATTTTCAATTAAAAAAAAAACTCAAATAGTTTGTCAAGTTGCACACACATACACATACCAAAAAAATAAAAAAGAAGCATTTAACTAATAGTTATATTTGTTATGGACACATTTGGTATTTTGATTTAGATTACAATTTGTAGAGAACTGGCATTGTTACGCTACTAAATCTCCAAATTCAGGAACTTGAAGTGCTCCCCACAGTGATTTATATATTCTTTAGTTTTACCTAACACTGATGTATAGTTCTGCATTGTATTCTTACATTTTCAGAGGTATTCATATGTATTTGATGCCTTATTAAATTGTAAATGGTACTTTTTAAAAATATATATTTTCTGACTGTTACTCGTATAAGGAGATAAAACTGATTTTGTATCTTGACCTTGAGTCCAAAATATTTGCTACCGTCATTCACATTGTCATAATTTATCTGCAGGTTCTTTAGAGTGTTCCTCAAACACAAACATGTTTGGGACTTATGAGTTTTCTTCTTCTGTTTCAATACTCATACATTGTATTTCTTCTTTTTGCCTTACTCTACAGGATATGACCTTGATATAATATTTAATTGATTGTAGTGATGTTTCAGCCTTATGTGTCAACTTTGTTTCCTATTGTATCTAGTTATTTAATTATACACTAATCTAGGTGTTGCTGTGAAGATATTTTGTAGATATGGTTAATAGCAACAATCAGTTGACTTTAATTAAAGGAAATTACCTTAATAATGTGGGTGGGCCTCGTCTAATCAGTTGAAGGCCTTCAGAGGAAAAAAAGAATGCCGGGAAACTCTGGAATTCTGTTTCAAGCCTTCATCAACTACTGCCTGAGTTTGTGGTCTACCAGCCAGTCGTACAGATTTCACATTTGCTAATAGCCACAATTGCATAAGCTAATTCCTTAAAATATTTCTCTTCATTTTTCCATTTCTAAAATTCATTGTTTTCTCACTCTTCTTTCAATCTCTTTCTCAATACAAGTAGAGGCTTAACACACTTTAAAGTCTTCTCTAAGAACCAACTTTTAGTTGTATGTTTACTCTATATTGCAAGCTTGTTTGCGATTTAATAATTTATGTTCTTATATTTTACACCCTATACTTAATTTAGGTTTATTTTGCTGTTCTTTAATTTCAAAGTCGGGAAGCTAGAAGATTTCCAAATGCCTTTCTAGAATACAAATTTCATTCTAAGCACTGTTTTAGCTATATTTTTACAAACTTTGATACCTAATGTCTTTGTTATCATTGTGATTTTAAACACAGTTTTATTGTTATTTCTTTACCTAAGAATTATTTAGCTGTTTACTACTGAAATTCTCTACATTTGGGGATTGTATTTTTTTAATTAATTCTTACTCTAATTGTAATTTAGTCATAAAATTACTACATATGAATTCAATCTCTTGAAATTTTTTGAGACTTGCTGTATGAGCCAATCTTTGCTATATGGTCAATCTTTGTAAGTATTGCATATGTGCTTGAAAAGAGTGTGACCTGAAGTTTTGAGTGCACTATTCTGCAAAGGCATATTAGCTTATATTTCTTAGTTCTTAATATCATTGTTCATATCTTCTACATCCTTAGTCATTTTTAATCTGCTTGTTACATATGTTACTGAAAGGGTTTTGTTAACATATCCTACACCAGTTCTATATGTATCTATTTTTCCTTATGGTTATACCAAGTTTTGCTTTATCGATATTTTTATAATTTAGAATTATTATATATTCCTGGTGATCTTTCCCCTTATTAGAAAAGTTATGGGTTTATAGAACAATCATGCATAAAATACAGAATTCCCACATACTCCCCTATGAGTAACACCTTCTGGTGGTGTGTAACATTTGCTGCAATTGATATTAGTACCTTTCACATTTTTGTAATAATGCTATAAACAATTTCCTGGCAAATTTAAACTTTAATAATTATAAAGTGTGTGCCCTAATTTTTAGTAATCATTTTTCTTTAAAGTCTATTTTTTTATATTAACTTAACTAAGTGAACTCTCTTTTGGTTAGCATTTCCAAAGAATATTTTTACCTATCCATTTATTTTCAACTTTTCTGAATCCATATGTTTTAGATGTATCTCTTGTGAAGGGTATATAGTTTTTTAAATACCATCCAACAGTCTTAATTTTAATTGGTTCGTTTTATTCATTTCCATTTTATTTCTCTGTTATTTATACTGTAGGCAAGCAGCATACAAGACTGTTTTCTCACCAAATAGCATAAACTCAATTGCCCTGCAATCTCATTCCCATGCATGGAATTAGAAAGTCATGCTACTACATCATTCAGAAAGGGTTACTGACAGTCTGTTAAGAGTTCATTATCCAGAATATAGAATAGCTTCCCTTATTTCCTATTGCTAACTTCTCCATCCAAGGATTCTTAAAATGAAGTAACATAAATACACTCATGTTTAAAGTGAAGGAGAGAATAAGAAGCATTTTTTAGGAACTTCTTTCACTTCAAAGAAGTGATTGTGACTCCGGTTTTCTGGAGATAAAACTATGCTGTAGAATGAATTCTTTTTTATTTTTATGCAGATTACCAGCCAGGTAGAATGTAGACATCACTTATTCACTTTCCATTCACAGAATAGAATTTTGCCAGCTTATTATTTAGTTATCAACCTACACTATTCCCAGCCACATTATGTAAATATATTCATAGGTATACAGATACATAATTTTAGGAAGTTTGAATTTTCCTAGCTCTTAATTTATGTTTATGGCATTTGTTTGCTTTTGAGTACAATGATAAATGATGTTTATAATGAAGAAAATAATTGTGCTGGTTTGAATTGGTTAGGTTCCTCAGAAAAGCCCATATTCTTTTAATCCAATCTTCTGCAGGCAGAGCTAATTTGGGTGGACCCATGGATTAGGTCATTTTCATGGAGACATAACCCAACCAGACAAGGTGGGTCTTAAATTTGCTTGCTGGAGTCCTTTAAGAGAGCCAAGAGATTTTAGAGAAGCTAAGAAGAAAAACAGCATAAGAGAGAAGGACCCACAGGAGCTGAGAGAGACATTTTGAAACCAACCCTGAAGAAAAGGGACAGCTGACATCACCATGTGCCTTCTCATGTGACAGAGCACCCCCAGATGTGATTGGCCATTCTTGAATGAAGGTATCCTCTTGCTGATGCCTTAATTTAAACATTTTTATGGTCTTAGAACTGTTAATTTGTAACCTAATTAATTCCCTTGTAAAAGCCAATCCATTTCTGGTATATTGCATTTCAACAGCTTTAGAAAACAGAAACAGATTTGGGCACTAGAGAAGTGGAGTACTATGGCTTGCAAATACCAAAGATGCTGGAATGACTTTATAAATGGATAAGGGGAAGGTTCTGGAAGAATTGTGATACGCTTGATAGAAAAGGCTCGAATTGCTTTGAACAGACTATTGGTAGAAAGGTGGACTCTAAAGATAGTGCTGATGAGGTCTTAGCAGAAATGATCAATGTGTCATTGCAAACTGGAAGAAAGGTGACTTGTATTTTAAAGTGGCAGAGAATTTGGCAAAATTGAATTTTGAAAGTGATGAACTGACATACTTTGCCAAAGAGATATCCAAATTAAATGCTGAAAATGCAACCTGGCTTCTCCTTGCAGCTTATAGTAAAATGTAGCAGCAAAGAAATAAGCTGAGAACAGAACTTTTAGGTACAAAGAAATCAGAAATTGATGGTCTGGAAAATTATGGAGTTCAAAAAGTGATACCCCAGAGAATTGTGGCACATGTGAGGATTTAATCAAGCATGATTAACTAGTTAACCATTTCAGAAAAAGCCAGGATTGAAAATGCAGTTATCCAGTAAGGATTTGTGGAAAGCCCTATTGTCTGATGGTTGTAATTCCTGTTTGCTGCATGGAAAACCTGTAATTTTTTGGCGAGATCTGCATGAACGGAACTACTGCCAGTCTGGACCAAAAGGGACAGATTAGAGGAAAAATGACTTCAAGGGCAGAACCATGAAGCTAAGGTCTGGAGCCAAGAAATCTCTGTCCAGGAGAACATACCCAGCCATGCATGTTGAAAGGGTGCTTGCCCTGGAATCAGAGGACAGGCTTTCTGCCTCATTGTTCAGGAAGAGTGTTGCTGCCTCAGGCCTTAGGATGGGTGAAGCACATTCTGCAGGGATTGGGGAGAGCCTGGCCAACATCCTATTGTTCTGAAGTGGTTGAGTGTGTGCCCCAGAGATGGTAGAGAGTCCAGGTGCCACCCTCATAATTGAGGAGGGTTGGGCTCAGAACAATGTATTCTCTGTAATGTTGGACTATGTTGTAATGCTCACCCCAGTGTTTGGAGAGAGCAGGGTTGCTGTATAAGCCTTTGGAAAGGGTCGTACTGCCACACTCTCAAGCCCCAAGGATAAACCAACACTCTATAAATGACTCCCAGACCTTAAAATCTAATGACGTATGCCTTGCAAAATTTAAGGACTGTTTGGCACCTTTGACCCCTGCTTTCCTTCCAGTTTCTCCCTATGGAAATTGGAACATTCATCCTATGGCTGTCCCTCATTTGTATATTGGAAGCAGATAATTTGTTTTAAGTTTCACAGGTCCACAGCCAGAGGAGAATTTTGCCTTAGTACAGAAATATCTGTAGCTGATTTTGATGAGATTTTGTAATTTTTTTTTTTACTGTATGTTGTATTTGTATTGTCACTGAAATGGTTTAAGGCTTTTGTGATACTGTGATGGAACGAATATATTTTGCATATGTGAAGAACATGTATTTTGGGGTCCAAAGGGTAGAATGTGCTGGTTTGAATCTGCTATGTACCACAGAAAAGCCCATGTTCTTTTAATCCAATCTCATGGAGGGAGACCTATTGTTGGGTAGGACATTTGGACTAGGCTTTTTTCCATTAAGATGTGACCCACCCATTCAAGGTGGATCTGAATCAGCTTGCTAGACTCCTTTTAAAGAAGCTAAGAAAGAAAATAGCCCAGGAGAGAAGGGCCAGGAGATATTGCCATGTGCCTTCCCATTTGACAGAAAGCCCCTGGGCGTGATTGATCTTTCTTGAGTGAAGGCATCTCATTGATGCCTTAATTTGGACATTTTCATGGTCTTAGAACTGTGAATTTGTAACCTAATAAATCCCCTTCTAAAAGCTAATCCATTTCTGGTATATCGCATTTTGGCAGCTTTAGCAAACCAAAACAATAATATTCTAAAATATTGACAAGCAATAAGTGACATAATCTGGGATTCCATTTCTTTGAGTCCAGGAGGAATCTCTGTGTTTGATGCACAGTGGTAAGAGCATGATCTTAGTTAGAAAAATAAAATCAAACACATGACAAGGATTCTTGGATCAATCATCATGCTGTCACATTTTTTTTTCCATTTAAGGTATTCTTTTCTTTATATTTCATAGTGCAAAGAATTCTGCAGTTGTAAGGAACTTCATTGGTTACTTTCCTCTCAGTATAAACAAGAAGTGGTGGACCACAGAAATTAACTGATACACCCAAGTTCCCACAGCTAATTGGTAGCCAAACATGGGGGCTATGATGTGGGTCTCTTGAACTATCCAGTCACAAGCCCTCTCCTAGACATCAAATAAAACAATATATATTAGAACAGGGCTCAGCAAACTTTTTCTGTTATGAGAAAAAAAGATTCCCAAATCAATCTGAAATTTCCAAATTAGCTTCCCCAATATTTTCTAAACCCTTCCAGAATGATCTCACATTGGCAGAGGTCTCATGAATTTGCTTTTCCATTTATTCATTCAAGACCTACAATGTGTCAAGCAGTATGCTCAGAACTTGCAGAAGAATATAAAATGGCTACCATGATATGCCTACCCTTGAGATAGTATCTTTTATTTCCAAAAAACAAGAAAAAAAAAAGAAAAAGAAAAACCAAAACACCCCTTAACTTATTTATTTAATTCTTTCAGCCCTTTTTTATATGGTGTTCTAGTTTGCTAGCTGCTGGAATGCAATATACCAGAAACAGAACAGTTTTTAAAAGGGGAGATTTGTTAAGCTGCAAGTTCACAGTTCTAAGGCCGACGAAATATCCCAATTAAAGCAAGTCTATAAAAATGTCAAAATTAAGACACCAACAAGAGATCACCTTCACTCAAGAAAGACCAATGAAATTCAGGGCTTCTCTCTCAACTGGAAAGGCCCATGACAAACATGGAAACACGGCGATGTCTGCTAGTTTTCTCTTCAAGCTTCTTGTTGCATGAAACTCCCCCGAGGACATTTTCCTTCTTCAGCTCCAAAGGTCTCTGGCTAGGTGTGCTCTGGTGGTTCTTGTGGCTCTGTTGCTTTCTCCAAAATGCTTCCTCTTTTAAAGGATTCCGGTAAACTAATCAAGACCCACGTGGAATGGGCAGTCATATCTCCCTCTAATCAAAGGTTAATACCCACAATGGTGCGCGTCACGTCTCTGTGGGCATAATCTAATCAAGCTCCCAACCTACAGTCCTGAATAGGGATTAAAAGAAATGGCTGCCTCCAAAAGTTGGATCAGAATTAAAACATGGCTTTTCTAGGGCACATAATCCTTTCAATCCTGCACACATAGTAATAACTTTGGTTTACTATTTTAAATTCATTGTTTTTCAAATAGAATTCTTTCCTCACCTTATATATTGTATCAAATTATCTCTATTTCCAACTTCCTATGCAAAATTTTGCCTTGAAGAATAGAACACAGATATGATAGAATACTCATTCTCATTTGTAAGACACTAAATGAATTTGATAAATTTGATAAATTCTCAAAGTTCTTTTCAACCTTAAAAGTTTATGATTTCATGGAAATTATGAAAATTTAGTTACAATTTTACAGGTCAGCAAAAACAGGTTATTGTTATTCAAAATTATAATGAAAACTAATAAAACATTGTCATAAATTCAGGGGAAAACTGATTCTCCTTTTAGTTATGATGAATAATTACAGCTACAAACATGTAACTATTTTACTTAAATGAGCTTATTTATCTTGATATTATCATATATCACTTTTTAATTCAAATATCAGAAGCAAACATGATGTAAGGAATGAATAATCATTTTATTTATGTATTATCTCCTAAAATTATCTAAACGTCAAAGTCTGTTTTTAGTGATAAAGTAAATTTTTAAACTTGATTATTTGGGGATGTGTGGTTCACTCAAATCAGCTCTTGCTGTTTTATGTTCCAAAACTATTTTTAAATTAATGAATCTGTTATTGTAATATAATTTAAAGGAGGAATTTCTTTAAACTATAAACTGAATCATATTTGTATTTGTGACCTTTGAAATACTAAGTCAGCTACACTCCTTCACAACTCTGTGAAAGAATTTAATACTTTAAATTAGTAATATGAGATCTCTCTTATTATGCAATGAATAATCAAAAATAAGAATTAAAATGTTGCTCAAAATGGAAAGAATAGGTATACAACCAAATGTGTTGTACAAGTCCTTACAAGGATATCAGTTCATCACAGATATAATATAGTGGATTATATTCATTTCTTAGAACAGCTGTTCCTTTTAATTAATTTCGTTATCTCACAAAACAATGATTAATAGATATAGAAGACTCATAAAGAAAATCAGAAGATGAAAAGCCTTATATAGATATCCTAGTAAACCATATAATCTTTCACTGATATTTCTGAAAAACTTATATGTCTCCTATAACTTTCTATATTTGCAACATCAGCAAGTGATTTAACCATAATTTCCCCACTGATAAAATAGGAATAATCATAGAACTTGGGTCATAGACTTTTATTTCTGATTATTTAATGAGATGATGCATGTGAAATACCTGGAACAGAGACCAGCATATATATTAAGTACTTAATAAATGTTTCTTATTTATTATTTTCTGTGGTATATTTAGTACTGGAGAACTTGATAAATTTGCATTCATCAAGAAATAAATTTGATTTGGGGGAAAATTATAAGAAACACAAATTGGGGGCTGTTGCAGAAGGGGAAATTTTCTCTCTCTTTTTTCAACTTTATTATCTATGTGTACATATACTATTTATATATTTGAAATTTATGTGTACATTTACTATGTGTTATATCAAAATACATATTAAAAATAATTCAGCCAATGCTAGTTTAGTATCATGAAGAAAGATGTAGTTCTCTTTAAAACTCCCATTGTTGCAGACAGTCCAAAGCTCATAACTTTTACAACCTTTAAATACCTGTCACAAATGTGTTGCTTCTTAAAGTATGGCCCCATGATCATTTGATCCATACAACCTCTCAATCCCTTAAGGTGCTAGTTAGAACTGCAACTTCCTGGGCCCCAACCCTGACTGAGTGAATCAGAATCTCCCCTTTCTATCAAGTTCTTTAAGCAGTAAGTAAAAAAGTTTCTATACACAGTTAGTAAAATTTGAGAAATTGTAATCTAGTATGACATAATAAAATGCTACCAGTCACTCTGCCATCTGGTTTTCATAAGCATTAGAATTTTCCCCTTTCTTTTTACAAGTAATCTTTGATTTCCGTCTTGGATCAGTCTAGGAAATGAACAGTGATTACCAGCAGCAATTCTGAGGCTTCAAATGGATACCCAGACCTGCTATTGGGTGAAAAAAATATACAAGAAATTAGAAATTCAGAAATACAAGAGAAACTAATGGTTTTACTGCAATTTTATTTTTTGTAAAATGTGATCATACTCAAAGATTGAGGGACTTTTTGGTTCTTTGGAAGACCCTAGCTGTTCATTTGGACATTATCCAGAGAAATAAAAGTAGAATTTTAAAAATAAAATTAATCGATATCATCTGAGGTAAAATAGTGAAAGCACACTTGTCATAATGTAATTCCTATTTGAAAGTGATTTGGGTAAATTGATAAACACTAAAGTCCTTGGATTATTTCTTACTGTTGCTAAATTTATAATCCACAAATATTTATCACATATAAATTTAATTTTTATGTTTTACAAATATTGCATTAGTTCCAAAAGGAAATGTAAATATCTGGTGTTATTTAGCTCCATCTTCAAGAAATTATACAAAACACTGGTAATTATACAAATAGTAAAAGCAAATGGTGAAAGTTGGCCTATCAACAATTTTGATGAATTAGATATAGAGATGAAAAGACAACATTTAAATAAGAACCCAAAGGGAAACTATTTCCTTTGTACTTATACTAACTTAATTGGTTTCTTTTATGTGTTATGCATATACAATAGAAAATTCATGATTTTATGGAATGGATTTTATTTCATGATCTCTAAAGTGATGAAAATTATATGCTCAGAGGATGAAAAAATATGTTATACTTTTATAATATATGCTGTTGTTGATTTAAAGTTGTAAGTGATGAACAAGTTCAAGTATGCATGTTATTAGAAATAAATCTGAGACCTTCAAAGAAATTCCTTTATATCTGGGAAAATAGGGACTATTAAAACAATAAATAATCAATATCCAGAGAACAACCTGGAGCAGGTTGTCTAGACAAAATAAAGGACCTGTGATGCTGGCATTCACAAAGTAATGACACTGTGCCTGTTGAATGTGACATCTGCTGAAACACTGTCAGGACTAGGGGACACTATGTCATGGCCAGAATGTGTGTAATTGGTATTGACACTGAATCATTGAAATTTACGCAACTCCAAGGATGGTGAAAAATTAAAATATTTTCTCTGCTCTTCTATTTTCATTAAATAATAATTTTGAAAACCTAATTAAAGCAGAATTCATAGTTTGTCCTATATGTGCATGTTTCTTCCCCACATTTTTGATGTGTTGTTATCCATTCTGTAATGTTTTTGACCATTCCTGCAATGTTATATTACATTTTTAACAAAAAGTGTGTTTTCAACAATGATAAGAAGCATTTTTCTAAGATTGCTGTCCTCCTGAGTATACATGAGAAACCTAGATCATTTACACAAACACCCCCTTTTTAAAACTGGAATGTAATACAAGTCAATTCCTCATTACTTCCTGAATTCCTGTACTTCATGACACTTTTTTGTGTTTTGTGTATTGTCTGTACAGTTTAGAATATAACTCATGGGAACTATCTAACCTCTGATAAACTACAGGTTTATGGTATGAACAAATAACAATATCAACCTTTAAAAGTAGAATAAAAGGCTCTTTAGTGTTAACTTGCATCCTATTATGGTTAAATTATGTATTATTCTTGCTGTTAAATTCCAAGGATTTGCTTTAAAATGCTTATAAAACCAACATTTCAAGAAAATGTTCTCTATTTCATAGTTTTCTCTGGGCCATGTTTAAATTCATAAGCTTTACTAAAATGCCGCTAGGTGAACAAAGAATACACTCCTTTATGCTGATATTGAAAATGTTTATGCTTTATGTGCGCACTCAAAATCTTTAATTTTTAGTTACGACTTGGAAATAAACAGTGGAAGAATTCGTACAAGAAATTGCATATACTCTATTCGTGGAATCCAAAGAAACCACTTCTTAAATGCCCTCAAGGTAGCATATTTTAGGGTCAGAGAAGACCATGATTCTAAGGGCCTTTACAGACCATCTAATCCCATCTCTTCATTGTACATATAAAAAAATTGATGTCTGGAGAAAATAATTGGTGGAGTGACCAACTCTATTGGTGAGATAGCCAGGACTTGAACCTAGTCTCACAACAATGAATCTAATGCTCTTTCCACAAAACCACATCATTTTCTGTCCACGAAACCTAGATATAAGCTAAGGTTGAAATAAAATTAATTTCAAACCCCATTATTCCACAGTCCGTGATGTGCTTCAGTGCCCTGCCCTAGATCTCTAAGAATCTCAAGTACTTTCCTTCTCAGATCACTTTGGATCACCATGTGCAATATCGTCCAACACAAGAACTACCATATGGAGATGCTGGTCTCTCTGTTCTCAGTTATCCCAGACACAAAACTTTTATGATGTTCTCCAGAAACCAGTCAGAATGTACTAAAGTTTTCAGGGAGTTTTACTTTGCCACCTTACACACAACATAAAATCTATGGTCTTAAAATTATTTTCTTTTTCTCAATGACCCATTTTCTCTTCAGACTTCAGTCCAGTTTTGGGGGGTTCTCTTTCTGCAATACTTTTCTTGCTTCTTACTCATTCCTTGATTTTATCATATATTTTACATAACTATACAGAGGAATTTAGCATCCCAACGCATTGCTAAGGTGTATTTCTTCATAACTTAGATGCATTGAATTGTTCTGCAAAGCAATGGAATATCTATTTTGGATCTCACCCTCAGGTGACACAGATAAGCAAGGAAAGGTCTTGAAGTTATGAACTTTTTGTTCTTCTAATACCAGTCTTTGACAAAGAAAATTAATTAATTTTCTACTGACATAAATTATGTCACCATCACACTTAGAAAGAAGATGAATTAATCAGACATGCTTATAGATAACTGCATTTCCCCAGATATCCTGATTATTAAAAAAGACCAGGACTGCGTATTTAATCCATTAGGTATTTTACATTATTTATTCTTAAATTCATGAATGGGAGAAATCCAGCTCTCATTATTTACAATATAATTACTAACTTATTCAATCCTAGTGTACAAAAAAGTTATTTAGATGTCCTAACTTATACACTTGTAAGACCAAATTTTACCACCTACAGTGCATTGTTTGTACTCAGTTTTTTGTTGTCATTGCTTTGTCTTTGACCTTGCAGTATCTAGTCAAAACACTGGTTTTCAAAGTTGCTTTCTTCCCCATTCCGTTTAGTGTGGCCATGTGATACACTTATAGTATAGTCATATTAATTTGCCAGTCTGCATTTCATTTTCCAGCCTGACATGATGACTTATTTATTTATATTAACTTATCTACAGTAAAATTCACATTTTCTGGTCTACAATACTTTGAATTTTAATAAGTGTGTAGCTGTGTGTTCATCACCACATTTCCACAGACCGAAAATTAACTTGTGCTATTCCTTTATAGGTCTGTTGGCAATGAAGTAGCCTAGTGTTTGTGTTTGTTTGCTTGACAAAGTCTTTATTTCTCTCTTATTTTGAAAGATAAATTCCATGGGCATAGAAATACGGGTTGACTTTTTATTTTTCTATTGGCACCTAAAGGATATTATTCCATTATGCTTTCTGGCAAAAGTCTATTTTCCTTGTCTTGTTTATCTCTGTGTAAAATGTTTCTTTTTTCTTTAGCTGCCTTTAAGATTTGCTCTGTGCTTTATTTTCAGCAGTGTGTATGTGATATCCTCAGATGTTTTTCGCTTCTTTGCTTTTCAGTATTTATGCACCTCAGATCTGTGTCCATTTTTAATTTTGGAAAATTTACAGTCACTATTTTACCAAACATTTCTTCTACTCTATTCTCTCTGTCTTCTTTTCCTGTCATACAGATTATATGCAAGTTAGAATGTTCAATATTGTCTTAGAGCTCCCAGATGTTCTCTTCTGAATCTTTCACTTTTTGTTTTTCTCTTTGGGTTTCAGTCCTGGTAATTTTTACTGACCTATCTTCAAGTTTACTGCATCTTTACTTGGTTGTGTGAATTCCCCTGAAGAATCAAAGTCATTTTCCATCATTGCTGCTGCATTTATCGTGTCTAACATTTCCAGTTTCTTCTCTCTTATAGTTTTCATATCTCTGCTTAAATTACCCATGCTGTCCACCTTTTCTATGAGAAACTTTAATGTATTAATCATAATTATTTTAAATTCCTGAAAAGATAGTTGCACCATTTGTGTCATATCTGTATCTGCTTCAGATGATTGCTTTAAAAAAAATCTTGACTTTTTATATGCCTCATAGTTGTCTGTTGAAATTTAGACGTATTTATAGCAGATGCTGATATAAATCGTTTTTATGTTAGAGATGAGCACTCTATTCATTCTGCTAGGATATTGGGGGGCAGTTCTTGATCTAGTTATAACATTGGCTGAGTTTGAGATTTCTTGTTGCTGTGGTTATCCTCACTGTGCCACAAGCTACAAATTCTTTTAGAGGTAACTGTGTCCAAGTTGCAAGGGAGTGGTTTCCCAAGGCAATGTCTATTAGACTCTGCATTTTAGGTGTTTCCTTTGTAATGTGACTCAGAGAGTTTTTCTTCTCACACTTCCTTGCCTGTTGTATTTCAGCTGTTACTTGCTATTCAAATCTTCTCACCTTGGCAGTGAGGGTGGTGGTGGTGGTGGTGGTGGGATTAAGGATCAGACACAAGTATGCACCATTTCCCTGAGTTCTGGGGGTATGGCTTCTTGGTTCTTCTGCCTCTCTCTAGCTGTAGCTGTAGGGTCAATGCATAATCATGCTTCACCCCCAGGAGTAGGACTTTTTACCCCTATGCCTCCAAATGCAATAACTTTTCACCAATTCCTTAATGCTTATTGCACATCTACCCACAGATTCAAGATTGTGTTCTATTTTGGAAATAGAAGAGAATTTTGGCAGTTTCTTGCCTCTCCCCTATAGCTGTTGTTTCCTTCCCATAGACTTGTACCATCACACAGACACTTTCCAATCTTTCTGTGAGTACCTGGTGGAGTTTATGAAGCAAGAACATATAAGGGCGTACGGACTCTCCCAATTTATGAGTTCAGGGGTTTCACGTTGTCTTACCAGGTAACAGTTGGTTTTCACAAACATGTCAAGTCTAGCTGAACTCTTCTCACCAATGTGTGATCTGGTCTTCCCTGATGAGTTCATTGTTCATATCTCATCTCTCCCTACAGTCATGAACTCTTCTTAGTTTTGGTGCCAGTAACCTCAGCTCTCTGGTGGTTCTCAAGAGTCATATCATTTGAAGTAGGTCTGGCTCCTTTTTGTTATAAGGGTGAAAGCAGCACTCTTACCAGCTCTCTACAACCTAGTGTGGAAACCAGAATGATTAATTATATTGTTTTAATTTTAGCAATTGGAGTAAGAATCCACATCTGTAGCAATTTATTTAAGAATAGATGGCATTTGTGTGTTTTCCTTGCAGTTTCTTCTCTTGCATTAAAAAATGCAGTATATAAAAATATTTCAAAACTACTGATTTATATTCACTATGCTTTAGGAACATGTTAAAATGTTTCTTTTACTTATTTTTAAAAGATAATTAATTGTATAATTTCCATAGGAATAAACAGCTTAAAATTTATAATGCACAGTCATCTGATTAAAGTGATACAATAAAGCCTAGACATTGCTGTGTTGGAATTATAACGATAATGCTGCTTGTTTCTCCTACAGACATTGTTTTCTTTTTCTCAAATTGAAAATCTAAAGCAGAAATGTTCAGCTTAAAATAAAGTCTCTGAGAATGTAAAAGTATAAAGTCCTTGCACATCTTTCTCATGAAAAATTGAAGCTCAGGAAAAAAAACAGATATTATGTAAACATTTCCCTTTATTCACTTTACTTTGTAATTAATTAATTGCAAAAATAATGTGAGATCGCTATCTAGTCTATGATGTATCACACTAAAAAGTCAATAGTGATGTCAATGATCTGAAGTAGATTGTGTACTAGATATTCAATAATTTTGCCAAAGGATTCAAAGGAATTCTAGTAATTTTTATCTACAAATGCCTTTAAGAAATAAATGGATGCTATTGTATAAATATAAGTTATATAAATTCTGTATAGCTAAATCTTCTTTACTTGCATAATAACTCTTTAGAGATTAACTCTGCTTTTCCCTTTCAGCTGGGTCTCCTGTTGATATTTTAATTTTACATATATTTTTATTTTTCTGTATTTATCACCTAGATTATAATAAAAACCGGAGTACTTTGTGCAGCTCTGTGAACCATTTTTCTCTTTGTGCATTCTGATCTGTTCCTGTCCACTGGGGAAGATAATTGGAAAAGGGCTTTGCTGCCTATCATAGTCCAAATACAATGGAACGTTAATCCATTGTGATTGAGTGGTGCTTGCATTGTCAGGGCACTAATTTTCTGATGACTTATAGGACAAGACCAGGGACATGGTACTAATTGTAACTTTCATCACACTAATTTCCAATTTAATGCTTTAAGACGGTAAAGCTAATTATATCCAGAAAGCCTATACATTTTCCCCAGTCAATTTAATCCTCTTAATTCATATTTACATTTGTACCATTCTTGTATATTTCACATGTATATTCTGAGTCCATAAAGCTCAATATTAACCTGTCATTTTTAGCATTAAATGCATTTATTTAAAATACTTGTAGTATAATAGATGTATGTATATATACATATATAATTTGAGTATATCAAACAATTATGGGATTTACGTAAATATATACTATTGATGCCTCAAAACCACAGCATAATAAATTTCAGGAGCTTTTATTTTTATATTATGATTCTCCTTTCCCCTTATAGTCTATTTATAGTCTCTGTGCACCTGAATTGATAAAAGCAGAATGCGTAGCATATTTGTAAGACATAATATATCTGCGTATTTAGATTCTAGTACACTTGGCTCCAAAGTACCCTAGAGCTAAGACCGGAGAAATGTATTGATACTGTATCTTTGTATTATCAGTGTCTGCACAGAGAAATTATATTTTCATTTCTCACAAAATCACTAACAACTTCTCCTTCATTCTATATAGAAAATATTCCTATGTTACATAAATATATGTCATAATATTTAAAATATTGAGGCAATTTATTATAATTTTATTTGTTTATCCTTCGAAATTTAAAAAATCTGTTCATGTTTTTTGTTTTTTGTTTTTTTGAGTGCGTGGTCCAGGAAGCGAATCCAGGTGTCTCGCATGGAAGGCGAACATTCTACCACTGAACCACCCCGGCACCCTCTGTTCATGTTTTCAAATTTAAAATGAATTCAAACAATTTTAAAATCTCACTTTATTTAAATAATTAAATACACATTGTTAAGGTGCATTTGAATGAATAGGATGAGTGAGGACGTATTTGAAAGAAATATATTTGGAACTCAAATTTAATTCAAAATAAATATCACAGAATATATTTTTCAAATACGTATTTGTAAGTGTTTTATGGTATCACATTAATATTTTACAAAATTATTATAAAAGTAGAGAATATCAGTATGACAAAGAACATGGTCACCAGTAGAATTGGTAATCTAATCATGTTCTTGAAGTAAATTCTTTATATCACAACCTAGTCTTGTGTAACAAGATCATGTCTTCCAGATTTATTGTTTGTAGTAGTTTTTTAAAAAATATTTTTATTGTCAAATATAAGAAAAGTCATAAATTTCAAAGTAAAGTTTAATAAGTAACTATAGGGCATATTTCAAAGCTTCTCCAGCACTTGAATCTTTCTGTTTATTCATTTTAATCCGATGATTTTACAGAGATATATTCACGCACCTATATTTTATACAAAGTATACAATCGGTGTCTCACAATATCCTCACTTAGTTGTGCAATTCTCATCACTCTCAATTTTAAACAATTTTCATTTCTCCAAAGAAGGAAATAACAGTTAAACGCACACATACACACACACACAAAGAAAACTCAAAACCACTCATATGCCTTATACCCTGACACCCAACTACTTACCCTTAGTATTGGCATGGTACTAATAAGGTATCATTGTTAACTATATTCCATAGCATGCAACAGGTAATTTCCCCCACATACAACTCTATTGCTAGTCCTTTGTACAAGTGTTATACATCTGAAGTAGTTCATGCAACAGCTTATTTATATATGTAGTGTTAATCAGTGAGATACATGACTTTAAACAACACCTTTCAATCATATTCCTCTTCAATGTCACACTACTACTTATAATCTCAATAACGAACTACCATCCACTCTATCCATTCCCAAATATTTAAGTTAAACCTTGTTAACAATTCTGTACATATTAAGTAACTGTTTCCCCTTCTCTAGCTTCTATCTCTAGGCCCCCGAGAGTCTGCATTTTAAGACTCTGAGTTTACTTTTCTAGGTGGTTTATGTTAGCGAAATCATACAATATCTGTCCTTTTGTGTCTATATTATGTCACTCAGCATTATGTCCTCAAGGTTCATCCATGGTGTTGCATGCTTCAGGACTTCGTTCTTTCTTACTGTTACATGATGTTCATCATATGTAGACACCAATTTTGTTTTTCCACTCATCTGTTGGTGGACACTTGAATTGCGTCTATCTTTCGGCAATTGAGAATAATTGCTATGAACATAGATGTGCAAATGACTGTTTGTGTCTCTGTTTTCAGACTTTCTGGGTACACACTAAGTAGCAGAATTGCTGAGTTGTTTAGCAGAATTGCCGGGTTGTAGGGAAATTCGATATTTCTGAGGAACTGCTAACCTGTCTTCCATAATGGTTGTACAATTTTACATTCCCACCAGCAGTGAATAAGTGCTCCAATTTCTTCACATCTTCTCCAACATTTGCAGTCTCCTGTTTGTTTAATAATGGCCATTCATAGGTGTGAGATGATATCTTGTTGTGTTTTTTATTTGCTTTTCCCTAATAGCTAATGAAGATGAACATCTTTTCATGTGCTTTTTAGCCATTCGTATTTCCTCTCTGGAAAACTGTCTATTCATATATTCTACCCTTTTTATAACTAGGTTGCTTGTCCTTTTTTTTTTTTTTTTGAGTTCTAAGATTTCTTTATTTATGCTGGACATCAATCATTTATCAATATATGATTTCAAAATATTACCTCCCATTGAGTTGGTTGCTTCTTCACATTTTTGAAAAAGCCCTTTGAAGCACAGAAGTATTCAGTCTTGGGTGGGCCATGGTGGTTTTAGCAGGCAGAGTTCTTGCCTGCCGTGACAGAGACCTGGTTTCAATTCCCGGTGCCTGTCCATGTGGAAAAAAAAATAGTGGAGAAATGTTCAGTCTTGAGGAGTTTCCCATTTATTTATTTCTTTACTGCTTGTGCATTTGGGTACAGGGTCTAAGGAGCTACCGCCTATCACAAGGTCTTTTTTTAATATTTTGTTATTACTTTTTTATTTTTAAGTATATTTTTATTGAGAATTCTTCACACACATACAGTCCAATCATAGTATACAAACAACGGCTCACAATATTATCACATAGTTGTATCACAAGGTCTTGGAGATGTTTCTCTAAGTTTTCTCGTAAGATTTTTAAGTTATTGGGTCTTATGTTTAGGTCTTTGATCCACCTTGAGTCAATTTTTGGATGATATGAGGTAGGGTTCCTCTTTCATTCTCATGCATATGGATATACAATTCTCTCTGCCCTTTTTATTGAAGAGGCTATTCTGTTCCAGATCAGTGGATTTAGGGGCCTTGTAATAAATCAATTGACCATAGATCAGAAGGTTTATTTCTGAACTCTCAATTTGATGAATGTGTATCTCTTTGTGCCAATGCCAGGCTCTTTTGACCATTGTGGCTTTATAAAAAGCTTTTAAGCCAAGATGTATAAATTCTCCCACTTTGTTCCTCTTTTTTAAGATGTTTATGGCTAATTGGGGCTCCTTTCACTTCCAAATAAATTTGATGCTTAGCTTTTCCAAGTCTGCAAAGTAGGTTGTTGGAATTTTGATTGGCATTTCATTGACTCTGTACATCAATTTGGGGAGAATTGACCTTAACGACATTTAACCTTCCTATTCATGAATATGGAATGTTTTCCACCTATTTAGATCTTTGATTTCTTTCAGCAATGCTTTGCAGCTTTCTATGTCCAGGTCCTTGGTTAAGTCTATTCTTAGATACTTCATTCTCCTAGATGCTATTGACAAAAAAAGTTCTTTCTTAATTGCATCCTCAGATACAGCATTACTAGTGTATAGAAACATCACTGATTTTTGTGCATCAATCTTGTACCCCACTACTTTGCTTAATTTGTTTATTAGCTTAAGTAGATTTGATGTATATTTCTTGGAATTTTCCAAATATAGGTTAATGTCATCTGCAAATAATGAAAGTTTTACTTCTTCCTTTTTGATTTCTTGTCTAATTGCCATGGGTAGAACTCCTAACACAATGTTGAATAATATTGATCACAGTGGGCATGCTTATCTTGCTCCCGATCTTAGGGGTAAGGATTTCAGTCTCTCTAAGTTAAGTATGATGCTGGCTATGGGATTTTAGTATATGCCCTTTATCATATTGAGAAGGTTTCCTGTGATTCCTACCCTTTACAGTGTTTTAATGAGCAAAAGAATGCTGAATTTTGAAGGCCTTTTCAGCACCAATCGAGATGATCATGTGATTTTCCCCTTTGATTGTTAATCTGTGGTATTACATTAATTGATTTTCTTGTGGTGAACATCCTTGCAACCCAGGATGAACCCCACTTGGTTGTGGTGCATAATTCTTTTATTGTGCTGCTGGATTCAATTTGCAAGGATTTTTTTTTTCAGAATTTTTGCATCTCTATTCATTAGGGACATTGAACTGTGGTTTTTCTCTCTTCTAGTATCTTTATCAGGTTTTGGTATTAGAGTGATGTCTGTTTCATAGAATGAGTTATGTAGTGCTCCTTTTTCTTCAATTTTTTTTTGTAAGAGTTTGAGCAGTAATGGTGTTAGTTCTTTTAAGAATGTTTGATAAAATTCCCCTGTGAAGCCATCTGGTCCTTTTCCTTGTAAGAAGGTTTTTGATGACAGATTGACTCTCTTTACTTGTGATGGGTTTGTTGAGGTCTTCTATTTCGTCTTGAGTCAGTATAGGTTGTTTGTGTGCTTCTAGGAAATTGTCCAGTTCATTGAAGTTGTGTAGTTTGTTAGCATAGTTGTTCATAGTATCCTCTTATGAATGTTTTTATTTCTTTGGGGTCTACAGTAATGACTCTATTTCCATTTCTGATTTTGTTCATTTGTGCCTTCTCTTTTTTGACTTTGTCAGTCTAACTAAGGCTTTGCTGATCTTGCTGCTCTTCTCAAAGAACCAACTTTTGGTTTTATTGATTCCCTATATGTTTTTGTTGTTGTTGTTGTTCTCAAATTCATTTATTTCTACTTTTATCTTCATTATTTATTTTATTCTACTTGCTTCATAGTTAGCTTGCTGTTCTTTCTCTAGTTTCTTCAGTTGTTCAGTAAGGTCTTACTTACTGAACCAACCAAAAGTTGGTTCTTTGAGAAGAGCAGCAAGATCAGCAAAGCCTTAGTTAGACTGACAAAGTCAAAAAAGAGAAGGCACAAATGAACAAAATCAGGTTTTATGTTCCAGCATGTAATCTATCCTGGAGAACATTCTACGAACACTTGAGAAGAATGTATATCTTGGTGTTTTGGGGTGTATTGATTTATATACGTCTGTTAGGTCTAATTCAGTTATCACATTGTTTAGGTTCTTTATTTCCTTATTGAGCCTCTGTCTGGTTGTTCTATCTATGGAGGAGAGTGGTGTATTGAAGTTTCCCATTATAATTGTAGAACTGTCTATTGCTCCTTACAGTTTTGCCAATGTTTGCCTCATGTAATTTGGAGCTCCTTGACTGGTGCATAAATGTTTATGATTGTTGTTTCTTCTGGTGAATTGTCCCTTTTAATAACATATAGTGCTCTTCTTTGTCTCTTATGACATCTTTACATCTAAAGTTTATTTTGCCTAATACTAGTATAGCTACTCCTGCTTTCTTTTGGTTTCAGCTTCCATGGAATATTTTTCCATCTTTTCACCTTCAGTCTATTTATATCCTTGGGTTTAATATGAGTCTCTTATAAACAGCATATAAATGAATCATACTTTTTAATCCATTCTGCCAACCTATATATTTTAATTGGGGAGTTAAATCATTAACTTTCAAAGTTATTACTGTAAAGGCAGTTCTTGATTCAACCATCTTAGCCTTTGTTTTTCATTTGTTAAAAATACTTTTCCTTTTTCTTTTATCATTTAAGTTGCCTTTATTACTGCTCTTCAATTCTGTGACCTTCTACAGACCTCTCACTCCTGTCTTTTGTGTTCAGTCTACAAAACTTCCTTAAGCTTTTCTTGCAGGGAAGGTTCCTTGTTAAGAAATTTTCTCAGCATTTGCTTGACTGTGAAAACTTTAAACTCTTCCTCACTTTTTTTTTTTTTTCTGGCATGTGCAGGCTCTGGGAACCAAACCCAGGTCTCTGGCATGATAGGCGAGAATTCTCCCACTGAGCTACCCTTGCACTGCCTCTCCCTCACTTCCGAAGGACAGCTTTGCTGAATAAAGAATTCTTAGCTGGCAATTTATGTCTTTCAGAATCTTGAATATATCATACCACTGCCTTCTCATCTCCAAAGGGCCTATTCAGTAGTCAGTTCTTAGTCTTATATAGTTTCCCTCGAATGTGCTGAATTTCTTGTCTTGCTGCTTTCAGGGCTCCCTTCTTCTCTTCAGCACTTGACACTCTGATTAGTACATGTCTTATAGTGGGTCTGTTTGAATTTATTCTATTTGGTGTTCATTGGGCTTCTTTTATTTGCATATTTGTATCTTTTATAAGAGTTGAGAAGTTTTCCCCAAGTATCTCCTCAAACAATATCCCTAGCCCTTTATTCTTCTCTTCTCCTTCTGGAACACCAATGATTCTTATATTTATGCCCTTGATGTTGTCAAGCATTTTCCTGGGATCCAATTCAATTCCCATCTTCTTCACCATTTGTTCTTTTGTGCATTCAAATTCAGTTGCCCTGTCTTCCAGTTCACTTGTTCTTTCTTCTGACTCTTCAGATCCATTGTTGGGTGTCTCTAGTATATTTTAAATTTAATCTACAATACATTTCATTTCCATAAGATCTGCTATTTTTCTATTCATTACTTCAAATTCTTCTTTAGGTTCTTCTAATGTCTTCTTGATATCCTTTATTCTTTAGTCAACTCATTGAAGTTATTTAGGAGATTTGTATGAACATCTTTGATTAGTTATTCTAAATTTGGCCATTTTGGTTTGGCAATACCTTCTTGTGCTTTGTGATTTTTTTGTTGATTTTTAGGCATTTAATTATCTTGATAAGGTTATTTTGAAAGTTGATTTCTTTTGCTCACCTAAGATTTAGTAGTTGTCAGTAATTCCCAGTCAAACCAAATCCAAGGTCTCATGCAGGCCTCACTGCCCAACTGTGGCATCTCACCGGGCGGAGACATGACCAGGCCACAATCCCATAACAGCCCACTACCCCTGGGGGTTGGGAGGTGGGTACTGTGTAACTCAGTGGAGTATCTGCTTGTAGTCATTATGGGTCTGGTGTTTCAAAGGGTCCTGTGTGGAGTGACCTTGGCTTTGTGTCTGAGTTGTTCAAATTTACCAACCTGCAGCAAGTTCAGGAGTGCCCTGCTTGTTGCAAGCCTGCAAGACCCAGGTTGGCAGCACCGATGAGCCTCTCAGATGGAGAAGAGCTCCTGGTGCTGCAGTGCATCTCCCTCCCGTGTCTCTGCCTCTCAGCCTATGCATGTTGTGAGTGTTCCAGGCCCCCATGGAGAAAGGATAGAGGGACCCAAAGTGTCTCTTTTACTAGACAATTGTCAGATCAGCTCTGGCCCATAGTCTCACCCGAAACCGGGTCCCCAAAGTGGTCGGCATCAGGGATGGGGAGTAGGCACTGGGCATGAGGTCTTTGTGTGTTGATGAAAGAAGTCTGCTGCATCCCAGGCGTGCTCTGCTTTTCACCATATAGCAAAATCTGAGTTTGCTTTATGGCACTGTTTTGACAGTTGGGTATTCTGTATTTTTCATCCAAAAATAGGGCTGGGGTTCTGTTCAGGGGTTGTAGACCAGTTCCCATGGGCCTGGGATAGGGTCTGGAGAGACTCTAAAAATGTTTGCAATCCCCTTGCACTTCCCTGTCTGCCCAGAAGATGGTGCTGTTCAGGGATTTAATGGTTCCGAGAAACTGTTTTCTTTCTGGAATTTAGGCAGTATCTGATTGGCTCACTTAGCCTGCCAAAATCTGGCTCAATGTAAGGCTGTGTGCCCCACTTTACTTGTAGCAGAGGACCCCCCAGCTGCCCCAGACTGTAGCTGTCCCCAAGATGAGAATCAGCCTGTCTACTGCTGTTTTCCTCAAGGGATGGGCCACCAGGACCTAGGGCTAGAAACACAGTCTCAGATTCTTCATCCCTCGCTGACCTGGGCCTTGGAATGTCTTCCTCTGACCCCCAGGTCCCCAAACAGTTGATTTGGGTATTTTCTCCCTGGTTTCTTTGCTGCTTTTAGGACAGATTTTGGGGTTCCTCTTGGATCCTCCTTTTTGGAAACTGCTCCTCCTGGCCCTTTTTTTTTATTCTGCACTCTCCAGTGGCTAAATCCTGCAACGGGTATCTGTGGACTTGGGTCTGGGTATAGGGGAGTGTCATGGTTAGGGACAGCTGTCAACTTGGCCAAGTTGTGGTACCTGTTCATCTGATTGGGCAAGCGCTGGCCTGTCTGTTGCAATGAGGACATTTCATAGGATTAGGTCATGAATATAGTGGGTCTGTTTGAATTTATTCTATTTGGTGTTCATTGGGCTTCTTTTATTTGCATATTTGTATCTTTTATAAGAGTTGAGAAGTTTTCCCCAAGTATCTCCTCAAACAATATCCCTAGCCCTTTATTCTTCTCTTCTCCTTCTGGAACACCAATGATTCTTATATTTATGCCCTTGATGTTGTCAAGCATTTTCCTGGGATCCAATTCAATTCCCATCTTCTTCACCATTTGTTCTTTTGTGCATTCAAATTCAGTTGCTACAGCTACATCCACAGCTGATTCCATTTGTAATCAGCCAAAGGGGAGTGTCTTCTGCAATTAGTGATGCTAAATCCAATCATGGGAAGCCTTTTAAGGAGGACTCAGAGGAGTCAGGTTCCATTCCTGCTTTGGCTGGTGAGCCTCTCCTGCGGAGTTCATCCAGACCCTCCATCGGAGTCATCGGCTTCACAGCCTGCCCTGTGGATTTTGGATGCTGCGTTCCTACGGTCACGTGAGACACTTTTATAAATTTTATATTTGCAAGTGTTCCCTGTTGATTCTGTTTCTCTAGAGAACCTTAACTAATACAGTGAGTATCTGTCTCACTGCTGTGAGAGATTTTACAATCTGTGTCCCCAGTGGGAGGTGGGAGGGATCCCAGCTGCTGCCTCCAAGCAGTTACCGAAGTGTGTGAGATGAAATGAGGCTGGTCCAGGATGTAAGTTACCTACCTGATATTCTGTTCAGCATCTTTAGGGTCCTTCTCCAGTCTATACCTTCCTCTATAGTTCTGAACAGGTGAGAATTATCCTTCTTTTTTCACATGGGCAAATGCAAATGTAGATGACTGATTGCTAAATTACAAAAAATCCATGTCCATTTATTTTTCTTATAGAATAAATCATTTGAATAGTATTCAATGAGGGTTCAGTTCTTACTTTTAAAAATCTTCACTCAGCTGTTATCTTCTAGAGGGACAATGATTAAAGTTATTAGTCGATTTATAAGACATAAATTGTGATTCTGTCAACATTGACAAGAGAAAAAACTTGCAATTTGCACTTTCATCCTTCCTTAACTTCTTCTTTACACCGTCTTTCTGATTTCCTTATAATTTTTAGAAATATGATTGAAACCATATTTTTGTTGCCTTTATTTTAGAAGCACAATATATTTCTTATCTAAAGAAATAGAAGATTTGACATAAATTAGAGTACCCAAATAATTTTTAAAAATCAGGTCTAAGGCATAAATTGCACATAAATTACTTATTTTTATCTGTAAATTTGGCATCACGTTTTCAATTAAGAAACATTTAAAATATTTTTAATATCACAATATTTACTTAAAATAAATAATATGTCATTATTAAATTGAAGGTACAACATTTTGAACAATTCATGAATTGTTCCTACAAGTTTTGTACTTGGGAATACTATTTCACCTGTATTCACTGGCTTTTGAATATATGTTAAGGTATTGATTTGGGACATTTCATCTTTACAGGCACGCATTTTGGTAATGAAATAATTTGAATCTGGTGTTAGTAGAATTATTTATGCTTGTGTTACTTATTATTTTTGAATACATCTGATGCTTGCTAAGAATTCTAATTTAATACTTCTATTTTTGTGTTTTGTACAATATTAATAACAACATAAATAAAAGTGTGAACTGCTAAGGTAACATGTCTTTCTAAATCTTACACTCTCTCTCTCACACACACATACACACACTTTCTTTTTTTCACTCTCTCTGTGCCACTTTGAAAATATTATGTACCCCAGAAAACCCATGTTTTAATCCTGCTTCAAGCTTATGAGAGCAGCCATTTCTTTTCATCTTGATTCAATATTGAAGGTTGGAATCTTTTGATTCAATCATCTCCACGGAGATGTGACACACCCAGTTATGGGAGTGACCTTTGATTAAACGGAGATATGACTCCACCCATTCCAGATAAGTCTTGATTAGTTTACTGGAATACTTTAAAAGAGGAAACATTTTGGAGAGAGCCAGCAACAACAGAAACCTTAGAGATGAGGGAGAGACCCGACAGAAATTTCAGAGCAGAGCTAACACAGATGCTGACTTTTGGAGAACAGAGACACAGATGTTTGGAGATGATAAGAGTCTAGCAGATGTTGCCATGAGATATTAAGAAAGCCAGAACCTGGAGAGAGCCAAGGGCAGCCAAGAGATGAAAACTGGCCCTGGAGAAGCAAAGTGAGGAGCCCCCACAGGAACAGAGGCTGAAAGCAACAGAACCCAGGAAGGCAAGCGTGTCTTCCCAGCTGACAGAGATGTTCCAGATGCCATCAGCCTGTCTTGAATTAAGGTATCTTTTCCTGGATGCCTTAGTCTGGACATTTTCATAAGCTTAAAACTGTAAACTTGTAACTTATTAAATTTCCTTTATAAAATCTGCTCCATTTCTGGTATATATATTCTGGTACTATTTAAGAAACTAATACAGTTTTTATTTCATCTGAGATAATGATTTTTCTGAGGTCTATATGATGCTCAGAAAGCAGTATTTGTTTTTGACAACAGTTAAATGGTAATAATCAAAGGATCATATTTAAACATCTTCAGCTTTTGGATTCAAGATTTTTTGCCAAATTTGCCCTAAAGTGGACTTAGGGCTGAAACCTCCTGTACGTACAGAAGAACAAGAAGCGTCTTGATTTGAATTCTAGGCAGTGAACCTGGACCCCCATGATCTCTCTGACATTTAAAAATTTAGAGAAGACTTTTTTAAAGGTTGACATTATGATCTGCCAAATTCAAGTCCCAATGATGCAAGTTTTATTTTCTAGCTGTCTTTCAGATGAACTAAAGTGAAATGAGCCTATTGTACATTGAAAGTTAAATCCCCATAGCAGTATTTCGTTAAAATCAAGAGGGAAAAATCTATCTGTATGCATTATTTTAAAAAAAAATTGACCACAGAAGTAAGTATTTGCAACTCTCCCCTAGTTTGTTTCATCCATAGCTATCGTTTTGGGGTCTGATCCCATTTTTAACAACTCTTTCTCTCACCTAATCATCTTGGTGATAAAAGAATATAAATGATATGTAACTGAAGGAGTTATGGGACATACTATAGTAAAACTTTTTTAAAAGTTTACATAATAATAGTTATTTACAAGACTTTCTTAATAAATGACCATTTTTAACAATTTAAGAATTTTTTTTTTTTTTTTTGACATGGACAGGCACTCGGAATCAAACCCGGGTCTCATGCATGACAGGCGAGAATTGTGCCCACTGAGACACCGTGGCCTGCCGTCAAGAAATTCTTAAAGTAATATGCAGGGCCACTTTCTCCCAATCCAATCTCACTCAGATGGTGTTACACCATATCCAGTTAGGTATATGGTATTCAATCCATACTTGAAGGGCAAAAAATATTTTTAAACAGAAAACCAATTACGTTCACTGTACATGTTAGAATTCTGTTTTAACAGACACTGAATAACAGTGACTTATACAAGACAGGTTTATTTCGTTCACATGAGAACTGGGTTTTGTAGGTGGTCCAGGAAGGGAGTGCCTATACCCCTTGAGATCACTCAGAGGCTCAGGTTCCTTTTCTCTTATTTCTCTTCCATCCTCTATGTTCTCCTCATCTGTGTGGTGAAGTCCTATAGTCAAGAACAAGGTTCCCTTTAAAAACATGACCTGAAGATGCATGCATCACATTTAGTAGCACCCAGTTGGTCAGAAATTAGCCATATGGCCACACCTAGTTGCAATTGAAACTAAGAAATGTTGTCTGTTGACAGGCCCAGATACAATTTGAGGAACTTCTGTTATTAAAAAGGATAAGGGAGGAAATAATATTGGAGAGACAATGAACAGTATCTGCCACATTTTATTTACCATGTATTGATAAAGTTGATCTATCCATGCATACATCCAAAATATTTATTAAGGCATCCATCAAATATTTTCCTGGGTCTGAAGATATAATGGTGGGGACAGCTCTTGCCCTCACAACCCCTATCCTTCTCCTGCTATAAGACTGATGTACCTACTCTTTAGGATAGATCTCAAGTCAGTTTCTCATCAGCATGTCTGATCCTCTACTGAGACTAAAGATCTTCTCGAAGCTCCAATATGCTGGGCTGTAAAAGTGACTAACCATTCCAATTTCCCCAGGACTGAAGAATTTCCCAGGACAAAGGACTTCCAAGGATAAAAGCAGGAAATTCCAAGGCAAACTAGAAGAGTTGGCCACTCTGAGTCCCAAATTTCCTCATTGGCCTCTGCAAGTCCTCTTTTTCCATGAGCTGAATACTCTCTCCTTTTCTATAGTTTCCATTTGCCACCTACTTGAAATCAAGTTATTACCTCTCCTTCCTGATATTTTCTATCATGTTTCTTCCCTTCAATTAGAACCCATTAATATCTATGCCACCACATTTATTGAGCTGCTATTGTGTTCTAAGAGTTGTCCTAAGTGCTTTATGTTTTGTGGTAATTACAGTATTATTTCATTTAATCATCATAAAAATCTTTACAAGGAGTAGTATCATTATATGCAGATTTTAAAGATAAGAAGCTGAGATGTAACTATGATTTACCCAATGTCACATAGCATGATTGTGGAAGGAATGGGATATGGGCTTGGGCTTGTCTTTTAGCAGAGATCATGTTTTTAACCACTTAGCTATCCTACCATTTCTTGAGTGGGCTACTATAATGTCCTTCTAACTATTTGCTGAGCTTTCCAACCCATCCTTCCATGAATATTTGGTAAAGATTGCAAATACAGATGCTTATAGATGGGCCAGCAGGTAACATAAATGTTTGAGCAGTCTGAGCCTGTGCTAGTAGCGCTTGAACTCTTCATATTGTGACCAAGCCTAACATCTGCCCATTTGCTTTGTCTTTTAAACCTTGTAAGATCCAAACAAAATGTTTACACAAAAAGATCCCTAGGAAGTACCCCAGTATAAAGTACAGTGCTCAGAAAGGTGTGGCCAGTCACTTAGCCCGGGTTGTTTTCATTTACCTTTTGCCCTATTAGATTATTAGATTTCCTGCTTGGCATGATACTGTTACATTTCTTTCCTTGTTACAGTAGAACTGCTTACCATTGATTTCTGAATAAAGCATTAGGTGGAAACATATAAAATAGCCAGTTGTGTAAGCAAAAAAATGTTGATTATTGATCATTATATATTATATATAGTAAACTATATCTTAGGCTTCCAACCTATTATTCAATCAAGCAGGACAACTAGGAACTTCTATATATTTATAATTTGCTTTCCCAATGTGGTAAATATCTATGGAATTGTCTGTTCAGACCTCACTGCTTCCCACCATTTATTTCTTCTGGAAACTACCACTGTCAGCCACAGAGTCCTTATAATGTTCCTTTCCTAATCTGACCTCATGGAAACAACTAATTATTCCACATGGGCACATAATCAAGTTTGGGTTATAAGTTCTTTCCCCCAAAGCTTTTACAAGCATAATGCAGACACTGCAGTTGGAAAGTTTCTTTGTTTTCTTTTCTGATTTACCCTCCACACTTCTATTCCATTCTTCTCTCCTTGAAGACCAGCTTTTTTTAAAAAAAATGTATCAATAAAACCAATCAACACAAAATATGAACATGTTTTCATCACATAGTTGTATATTCATCATCATGATCATTTCTTAGAACATTTGCTTCAATTTAGAAAAAGAAATAAAAAAGAAGCAGAAAAAAATTCATACATACCATACCCCTTACCCCTCCCTTTCATTGATCACTAGCATTTCAATCTACTAAATTTATTTTAACATTTGTTATCCCTATTATTTACTTATTTTGAATCCATATGTTTTACTCATCTGTTGATGAGGTAGATAGAAAGAGCATCAGACACAAGGTTTTAACAATCACACAGTCACATTGTGAAAGCTATATCATTATACATTCATCTTCAAGAAACATGGCTACTGGAACACAGCTCCACATTTTCAGGCACTTCCCTCCAGCCTCTTCAATATACTCAGTGTACTGCTTTGGTTGTCCCCACTGCTTGTGAGAATATCAAGAATTCTCCACTTGGGGAATTTGAATTTTCCCCTTTTGTCACCATTTCCCAAGGGGACTTTGCAAATATGAAGACCAGCTTTTTATGTATACTCATCATTATATACCTGGCTCATTCAGTCTGCAGTGTCTTCCAATATTATTCAAACTGGGGTTCTGTTGCTTTCAAACAAGAGTTTTAAGAGTATACATGGTGAAAGATCAGGAAATATTAAATATTTATTAAATAAATAAATGAATAAATAAGATAATGCCAGAACAATTCACTCTCACTTTCAATGGATTATATGAAAAGAATTATTTTTTATTAAAAGTGGATAAAGAACTATGAAATAAGTATCTGTTATTTTATGCACCCACTTATATTCCATAGGATCTTGGAATTACACAAAAAGTATGATATCTCACAAAATTACATTATTTGTTCTTATTGGCTAGATATTGATAATATAGTTTTTGCAAGATATGGAGACTATTATTCAGCAACCCAAATAGTCTTTGATAATATTATTTTTAATAATTTTTATTTCCTTTCATATGCTTGAGTAAATTTCGATTTTGAGATTGCAAATAGGGCCAAGTTAATCACATAGTACTTAAATGTATAAATAAAATTAGAACATATCCATATAGAAAGAGTAAACTATTCTCTTAACAATTTTCTCAGTTACTCATTTATTTATAGAATTATTAGTTCAAATTAAAATTGTATGGAAAGAACCCAGTTACACTTATCTTAACAATATTATTATAACCTGGATCCAGAGTTTGATTTAGTAAAAGCATTAGAAAAATTTTGGAAATATAATGTTCAATAAATGAAATCTTTTCATCAACTAATAGCCAAAACTGATTAATAGGCAAATCAGGACCAAGGATATTATAGTACACTAACCTCAGAGCTCAAATGTGTAATGTTTAACTGCCAATTTTCAGGGAAAAATACATTTCTTAAGTGTTTAATGATTAAAATGAATCAAGATTTTAATAAGCAGGCAACTGATATTAATAGTACCCTAGGGTCTGGTCAGTATGCTTCAGTTGTGAAAAGATTGTGTGTCATCCTGCTGTGCTTATTTTAATGGTAGTTTAAGTTTTATTGTAGAACCTTAACTGAGATTAAATGTTCAAACCTTGAGTTCTATGTGAAACCTATCCTAATGAAGGGAAATGTTGATGATTCTATATATAAAGGGAGATTGAACAAAATGCTTGTATATAAGAAACATACTAATATTCTCACTACTTTGAATCGTGTCAGGTTGCAAGCTAAATAAACTATCATTCTGATAATGGGAATTGGTTAAATCTTACTATCTTAAAAAAATATCCACTCTGCCCTAGATGAGGAAGATCAATATGGAAGCTGCCAACATCATTTGGAGACGGTTGAAAGACATAGTCAGATAAAAATCTCCCCCAAATAGCTCTTTTAAAATCAGTCTTTTATATAGCTCCAATGTTACAACTTCATTACTTTTAATAATGCAAATAATATTTAATATTGGAAATAAATATATGCATGATTTCAGGCTTAGCACGCCAATCATTTCTTCTAAAATGCCTTTTTCCCTGGTCTATGGCACCAAAATCAACAAGCTCATCTATTATTATTATGAAAATCACTTAAATTTCTGAATGTTCCTTGTTCTTCTGAAATGTGCCCTGCTATACAAAAGTAGGTTAGATCGGTCCCTTCTCACATTCAATTTTTTTTTCTTTGTCTTTATGGTACCTAACTACTGGATAAAGACACTCCCCTGTACCTAGATCTGTCTTCTCAGGGGCATCTGATAATAACTTGATTTTTTCCCTGCCCTCATTATGTGGGCACAGCCAACTCACCTGCACTCTCTGTAAGCCTCCCTTCTGGTCCTTCTTTCCCCACCTGTTTCTTTATAAAGGGACACACCCAATCATAGTTCTGAGTACAGACCTTAGAATATGTAAAAGAAAACCAGCTGTTTTACCCTTGTGTATAATTCAGTTATAGTTTGTCACATTAAATAATGTCCAAAAAAGTTCTATTGTCCGTGCCATTTTGTACGTCCTGTGCTCTCTTAATGGTCTTATGCTGGAAATTAAAGCATTCCACTCTGTGTCTTGGACTCTAGTAGGGTTTTAATTAATCACACCCGTGTCTTCCCTTATCCAGGTTTAAAACCAACTAAATAGATGTCGTTATAAGGTAGATGGAGATCAAAATGACAACTTTATCATTTATAAAGATGAATTGGAAAATGGTTCAGAACTTCGGACTTATTAACGCCTACCTCACAAATTGAACATATTCCTCCCAAATTAGCCATCTGTAGACTCCCTTCAGGGACAAACAACTTGCACATGAGGGAGGTGGAAAACCTACAAAACAACTCTAGCCTAAACTTACAACTCTAGCCTAAACTTAGAGTTTTACAATGCAGAGCTCTTTACACGAATCCAAACCAAAAGCAAATGAAGTGGATAATAACTCATAATTGTTTTTTAGATCAACAAAGAGACACAAGCAGAAATAATTAAAGCATATCCTTAAAGCAATGACAGTTGATTTTGGTTTAATCAGCTACTCAGTTGTGAGTGTTAGTTCAGATATATTTAATCAGAGAAATCAACAGAATAAAAAATGTATATACATTTTTATTTTCCTGATGGTTAGGAGTTATTAGACCTAGGTAAGTAAACCATGAAGTTTTATTTAAGAAAAACCTCCTTGAAATGTCCGCACTTACATTAAATATGCTGTAGTTTCAAAAGTTCATTCAATTAATACTTTACAATGGGCCGAGATTTTTGTTCGCCAAGGATGCCAATTGGAGAAATTAAATAAAAGAGGAAGACCCAAATGAGTCATGGATGAAAAGGGCAAGATAAATCAGAAAGGTTAGAGCAGTACATTGAAAAGGTTAAAGAAGTCTGGCCCCAGCAGCAGAAAGAATAAGCTATTGATTCAAGTTCAGCCACAAATGAATCTTTGAACATTTGCTACAACTTGGAAGATGTTCAGAATGACTGAAATCAAGCATCAGGGTTAAATCATCCTAAAAAAAACCTGAGTTAATTATTTACTTGTTTGATTTCTTTCATGTTTGGTAAAGAATTTCAATTTCAGCTACTCGGCTAGGATTTTCTAAAGCTATTAAAATTCAGAACTGTTAATTATCCTGCTGACCTGCTGAAATATCCTTGAATAGATATCATTTCCACCAGAAATGTAAGCAACAAGATATTCTTCAATAATTACATAAGATGCAGTCACTTAAAAGGTCTTCCTTGTTAAAATTATTTGGGTAAAAATAATATGCTTTCCTTTATAAATGAGGATTACATTTTTTCACTTTAATGCTTTCAAGAATTGAGCATAGTGCTATAGTGTTGTCTTCAAACCATGTATATGCCAGTTATTCCTTAGGAAATTTAGTATTCTCAAAAGTATGTGTGTGTGTATATATCTATCTGTCTATATATCATATCTACCTATACCTATCTTTCTATGCATTAATTTATATCTATCTATCATTTATCTGTCTATCTATCTATCTGTCTATCTATCTATCTATCTATCTCTGTTGCCTGTTCGTTCTGTTTCTCTGGAAATCCCTGACTGATATAATACCATAGGAACTTAGAGTTTAATTCCAGTTCTACCACTTACTATGTGGTTAAGTATTTTAGCTACTGAAAATGCATCCTCATTGTTTTCACAAAAAGAAAGATAAACACATGGTAGGAACTTAATATCAGCAAACCAATTGGCTTAATGTAATGGAATATATCTAACATATTAAATGTAGGACATTTTTGAAACTTAAAAGCATTTCATTAGAAGCAAGTGTCGGGTGGTGCAACGGTGGCTCCATGGCTGAATTCTCACCTGCCATGCCGGAGACCTGGATTTGATTCTCCGGGCCTGACCAAACAACAACAACAAAAAAATTAGAAAAAGAAGCAAGTGTCTTCACAATAACTAATTCTGATACATGAGCATAACTGGATCCTAGTTCAAGACGCAAAGATATTCTTGTGACAATTGAGTAAATTGGGTATGCACTGATACTGTAGTATACGAGATTGATATGGTTTTAAGAAATATAATCTTATGGATTTAGTATTGAAATGGCATGGTGCCTGCAACTTATTTTCACACTGTGCAATAAGAAATGCAAGAGAAATAAAGTTACAGATAGACAAATGTGGCAATTCTTTAATAGTTCATGAACCTTGGTGGAAAGTACAACAATTGTTCATTGTATTAATCCTTCAATTAATAACCCTTTTTGTACCTTATGTACACATACTTTGAAATTTTGAAAATGTTCAAAGTTGGAGGGAAAACTTCTAATCTCCGGCATAATATGCAAAGAGTTTTGAAGTTATCACTCCCATTCTCGCAATGAGAGAAAAACTGGCAAATTGGAACTCAGTCACTATTCTTCGTTCTTGTGGAGAATTGAGGTCACAGGGTAAACTACTACCTCTAATCATGGAAAGAGAGGGGCAGATACAGAGAATCACAGCATACTGGGAGCAGAAACCACTGCTGGAGCCAGCATTGGGCATATATACTTAGAAGACAATTGACTAATTTCTAGAGACTGGTTGTGGACTAGCTTGATAAATAAAAAACTCCTGGAATCCAAGTCTTAAGGGGATCACCACAATTGATGAATTTTACTTCGAGGAAACACAATAGGCTCTCACTGTGAACATGAGGGAAAAATCCCCTGACAAGGGGAGGGGAAAAGTAACCACTTAAAAATAAGTTCAAAGTGTTCTGTTCCTCCTTAAAAAAGACTTCCTTTGAGGGAAACAATTTCACCAGGACCTAAACAACCTGAGTTTTACAAATGCCTAGCCAAAGTGAGGAAGGGAGATAACCTACTCCAGCTCCCTCTAGGCTTTGATTTGGAAGAAGAGAAATACCTTCTCTAGTTTAACTCTCTTACCTTAGGGGTGAAAATAATCCGAAAATACTTAAGGTCACAGTCCAGGAGCACAGGTTCCCTAAAAGATAGAGTCCTAATTATAGCATTTTAAGATACTCCCCTTCCTCCCACAACTTACCACCACATCAAATAAACTCCTGTATAATAACAGGTGGTTATAGCTTAAAAGAATAGCAAGGCTTAGTACCTATTTTCAAAGGAGTCTCTAGGGAAACTGAAAGACAACAAGGAAGACGAAAGCAAGGCCCAGAGAAAACTTGAGCCTCTCTCACCTACAGATCCATGAAATCCTAAATAAGCCGAGAATCTAGCCAGATAAACATAAAAACTCATACTAAAGACCTATTCACCTCAGTTCCTCTTATCCGATGCACCAAAGCATTGCAAGGCAAGCTAAAAGTCTGAGGAGAGAGGGTAAGCATCAGAACCAGACTCAGATATGGTAGAGATGTTAGAATTCTCAGGCAAATAATTTAAAATAATTGTGATTAATACACTAAGAGTTCTAATGGAAAAAGTGAACAAAATGCACAAAAAAAGATGGTAATGTAAGCAGAGGGATGAAATTGTTAAGAAATAATCTAAGGAAAAGCTAGAAATAATTTTAAAAACATTGTAACAGAAATAAAGAATACCTCGGTGGGCTCTTCAGTAGACCGGACACGACAGAGCTTGAAGATATCTCAGTAGAATCTTCCCAAACTTAAAAGCAAAGAGACAAAAAGACTGAAAAAGCTGAACAAAATGTCTGAGAACTGTGAGCAATTATAAATGGTGTGACACATGCCTAATGAGAATACGAGAAGGAGAAGAAAGATGGAAGGGAAGAGAGGAAATACCTGAAATAATAATGGCTGAGAATTTTCCTCAGTTATTGACAGACCCTAAACCACAAATCCAAAAATCTCAGAAAATACAAAGCAGGATAAATACCAAAGTATCTGCACCTGGGCATATCATATTCAAAGTGCACAATATCAAAGACAAAGAGAAAAGCTTGAAGGAAGGCAGAGTGAAGAAGAAATCACCTTAATGTAAGGGGTGTTAGGATATGGCTATCCTTCAGAAACCATACAAGCAAAGTGTCGAAAGAAAAAATAACACCTCTTCACATCACTGTGTGTTTAAAATGGAGTATGTAGGCAGCATTCATAGGAATGCCCCATTTATGACCCTTATCATTTATGTCAATGTACTCCTAATAGTTCTATAAAACAATTATTTTTCTCACCCATAACTTTATTTTTGGTTGTTTCCTAATAGTAGAGTACATTGCATATATTAGGTTTTCCATAAAGTTTGATGAATGAATTAAAGAATGAAGAAACTTGAATGCCGTGGTTGGAAATGTTAAAGCAGCATCCACACTGTTAGTTATCTAATGCAAGGTGGCATTTGCAATATATTGCATTTGCTTTCTCTCAGGCCTTAGTTTAGACACTCTTCTAAAAGTAACGCTATAAAGGATATGGATACACAACTTTCTAATGAACAATCTCAGTTATAAGTAAGCTATATCCTGAGAATCATGCCCCACACAATTTATGGAAATTTAGCGTTAAGAGATACCAGCATGTGTGCCCATTTTAATACATATTTTCTAAGACTAAACTGTATATACCAATTTTGGCAATATAATTTAGTAATTTCTAATTTGACACATTATAGTAGTTGAGAGCTAATTTTCTATCGTGATGCTATCAGTTGGCAACCAGTGATTGTCAAGAGACAGGTGTTATAAAAGTTTAAAGTAATTAAATTGGTAATCTTTAAAACAATAATTAAATGGATCATGTTAAAAGCCTCTAATTAAATTCCATATCTACTTTAGGGTTTCATAACTTACTGTAAGACCATCTGTATTAGTTTCCTAGGACTACCATAATATAGTACCACAAACCTGATGGCTAAAAAGAATAGAAGTATATTGTCTTACAGTCCTGGAAGCTAGAAGTACAAAATGAGATGTTGGAAGGGCCATGCTTCTTCTGAACTCTGTAGTAAAAGATCTGTCCTGTGTTCTCCTGGCTTCTGGTGGCAGCTTGCTGGCAATTTATGCTTTTCTCTGTTTTAGTGATCACATTGCGTTCTCTCCTGTATCTGTATAAGTGTTTTCAAATTTCTTCTTTTTATAAGGATACCAATCATATTAGATCAAGGGCCCACCCTGCTCCAGTAGGACCTCATTTGATCTTCCCTAATCATGACTTTATTTCCAAACAAGGTCACATTTTGAGGTACTGGGCATATCTTTTGGAGGGGACATGTTTCAACCATAACACCCTCTGATGAGAACAATCCATTGCAATTTTCATTCTGATGGTCACCTAGTTTTATGGTTTTGAGCATTCGTGGCAAATGTTCAGTATATTGACTTTCAGAACCATAGACAACGCTGAAGCTTCAGAGCTTGTTCTGCAATTGGAGAAGGGGAAAAATGACTGAGGTCTATTGACTGGCCCAGTCTCTGCCATGGGCCCAGGAATGAGAAAATAGGGCAAAGGAAGTTAAGAGAGAGAGGCAGGGCTGTCAGCACTGCCTGGTGGTGGTGGTGAACAGTGGATATGGACAATATCTCAGGAACAGCTATGAAAAAAACTGATCTCTTGGGACTCTAGACTCAAAATAAAGTTTGTTGAGTCAAAGTCATATTTTGGGGAGACTACTGGGAAAAAATGATTCCTAACACGGTCAAATAAAACACATACAGTTTATTTAGAATTCAACAATTATGAACATGACCCTAGCAAATATATTTTCAAACATTTGCATGAACTTGATACTGTTTTGTAAATAAATTAAAATTAATTTCCTGGGAGATGTGCATAGCTTACAATTGAATATATTTTGAACATTTAGGAATTCACCACCTTGTTAGCAATGCAGATAATAATACTCCAGGGTGTCCCCAAATCAGAATTGCTAAATAGTCTATTAGCAATAAGTTACTTGGCTTTCTGAATGCACTACTGATGATCTTCTGTTAACAATCAGCTCAAAATTTCCAAGATTACTGTTGGTTGTTTGCAATTTTAAGGTTTTGTTTGTAGGAATAACCGAGATAATGATCTGAGTGACATAGTTGGGAGATAAAACAAAGATAGTTAACTTTCTGGTATTAATAAACTAGCTCAATGAGAATTCTATATATGTGATAACTTTGTGTGCTTAAAAATAAGAATAATCAGGTAAGAACTAATGACCTTTTGCTAAATTAAATAATCCCCAATTCTTTATTTTTGAGGCCAAATATTTTTCAACATTGGATATTGGAAAATATTGCAGTATTAAGAGTAGTGTCTGCCAATTATTTCCTGACTTTAAACTCAGCAAAAATGCTAACATGGTTTAGAAATAACAAAGAATAATAATCCACAAAGTTTTCACCCATAATATTGACAAGATCCGAATCAAGTATGAGTAAATGCCAACAATATGGCTGGAATCTATGTTTAAACCAGATAATAGTAAACAGAGTTCATAATTCTCAATCAACCATAATTTCTGCTGTCCTTTGATGCCCAGCATTCAAATTGTCATCCTGCATTATCTTTCCATGTCTTTGAACTATACCATCATAACACAATAATTTTATCTCTATAAATTTTTGCTTACCTCTCTTTACCATCTCTTGCTCCCGACCAAAAATGGCCAAGATTAAAATATTTAGGTATCAAACTTAAATATATTATTACCACATATATATTATTAACTTTCACAATATCATAGCCTTCTGACAGAGGGAATTAGCAATACATGCTGAGTTGAAACCAGTTCCCTAATTCAAATTATATAATTCCAACAAAGAGCCATGTTCTTGATTATTTTACAAAATATATGTAGATAGTAATTCACCTTAGTATAAAGAGAACATTATGTATCAGTACTGTGATTCTAGATGTTAAATTTAATAACTTTATGTTTATCATGAAATTTTTGTTTCAACAGGGATATATATTTTAGTGAAAAATTCAATGTAAAAACAACCAATTTTTTAATGATTGTACTAAACAAAGCACATTAAAAATCATGATAAGACTTCCCCTTTTTTTGAGTAAGCATGTACTTGGTATATAATGCAGAAGCTAACTTCCCAATTTTTTCCTAGATGATACCATGAAAAAGTGTAAGTGAAATGTGAAACTTGGTTTCTATGCCACTAAGGGAAAATATTCAAATGTCATCCAGAAGTAAATTCGATGCAAAACTCTGAGTTTTATGTAACTACATTTAGTGAATTATGTTTTCACTCATGTTTTGTTCTTGCTTAGATAAGTTTCAAATGTAGCTTATGATTAATTGAAATTGAAAAGTGTTTATATTTAACACCCTTGCATTTATTTTAGAAAAACAAGTTGCAGATACATACTTTGATTTTGAGTATGAGTAATTAATGCAGAAAATACATTCATATAGTAGTGATCCATTCTTTCCATTTGCAGGGATGATATGTGGCCCAACCAATAATTATATAAATTCAAGAAGGAGAAAAAGAAAGTTGGTCATGATTTCCTAAATTAAAATTGATCATCCCTTAAAATTGTATGTAGCATCCATGAAATTGACTTTTCAAATATAATCAGCATTTAAATTTCAGGTTAATTACTTCACATGTTTGGGGTTAACTCCATTTACAAGTTTGCTTTTGACAAGCAGGTTTTTCAGACATCTGTGACTTGATTCTGTCTCTCTCTCTCTTTCTGTCCATTCAAGTCTCAAAGCTCAATTGTCACATAAAAAATTGCAACAAGTTTCAAGGGATAAGAAAACATAAATTGAGAAAATTAAGCACATCTCTTTAGTGCTTTAAAAGCTAATTTCTAAACCTTTCCAACTTGACAGCTCCTTGGATATTTTAAATTGGAGGTGTCAAAACAAGACTTGCGGGTCAGTCTTGTTCTGGGAAATACATATTTTTGAAGTATTTTTGCTATGGATACTTTGACTTTCATCACCTTTCATGCCCAGGTTTCCTAGATCTTACAAAGATATTGAAAAAAAGCTCATAACAATTAGAAGCATAATGAGCAATGACAAATTTTTTATTTATATTCTAAGATAATTTGCAGGAAATGCTGACTATTCTCCTAAAGTAAACTCACATCTAGATATAACTAGAGTCATAGCTGCTCTTGTCAATAAAAGTAAAAACTAAGCTCCACACGTATTAGTCTCATTTCATTAATATGCAAAATGATTTTAATGTATGGAGAAACCTATGGCTTAAAATTGGTAACACTGAAGCGTACCATAAAGCCTGTTTTCTTCCTTTAAGACTGAGAAAGATAAATAATGAGTTGATATGATCTACTAGTGTTGGTTTGAATGAGGTTGGACAACAGGTTTGGGGGGACAGGTTAGGAAGGGCTTTACAGAATATGCTAAGGTGCTTTCATTTTGTCTTGAAAGCAATGAAGTGGCACTGAATGTTTGTTTTGTTTTGCTTTTTTAAGCAGGTCAATGACATACTTAGATAAAGTTATGCAAAAAAAAATCCTTCTGGCTGGAAAATGAACTGCAGTGAGAAGGAGCTGGGGGCACAGAGACCAGTTATAATTAGCATGGTAGGATAATCCAAGTGACAGACAATGAGGGCCTGACCTGAGTTGGTAGAATGGCAGTAGGAATGGAAAGAAGACAAGAGTTTCCAGAGGTTTGTGCAAGGAAGATAGATGGAAATTGGTGAAAGCTGTATTCAGAAGGATAAGGTAGAAGGGGAAAGACTTGTTATATATGGATCCACTGGGGCTGTGGATGACCCCTTTGGTTCATTGTAAAATTAAATAGCAAGTAGTAATCAGTTTAATATTTTAAAGTAGAAGCCAGACACAAAAGGTCACGTTTGTATGACTCCATTCACATGAAATATTTAGACTAGGAAATCTATAGACACAGAAAGCAGATAAGTGATTGCCAGGGACTGGAGGAAGGGAGAATGAGGAATGACTGCCTAATGGGTACAGGTTTACCTTTTGAGGTGATGAGAATATTTTGAAAATAGAGGTCATGGCTGTACAACTTTGCAAATGTACTAAATGTCACTGAATTGTACACTTGAAAATGATTAAAAGTTGTTATGCTATGTAAATTTTACCTCAAAAAAAACACATGCAGGATGAAAATAAATGGAATAGATAATATCGTATTGTGCTATTCAGTATGGGCACATATTGTTCATGGTACTCTCATTTCAAGTGTGTGTTTCTGTATGTGTAGCCAAGGCTTGACTAGCAGGTTGGATGGAGAGGAAGGAGAGTGAGATAAAGCACAGAGAATGAATTTTGCTGGGAGGTCATAAGCATGCAGCATATTTAATTGAATAGCTACCATGCAGGTAGAGGCATGATTTTGAAGTTCAATAGGGGTTTCAGCTGGAGCTACAGAATCCTAAAACACAATAAAATGAAATGTATTTGGTCCAAAATGCATATTTAAAGTGATCATAAATTAAATGGAAACCTATTTGTATTTTCGCAACAAAGAAAGCAATGACCTTCCAAAATAAAAAATTACAATTGAAGATTTGTCAACATATGTTGCAACTGTGAAATAAAATATATTTCCAAACATTTAGTAATAAAACACATTAAAATTTTAACATTTCTGTGGATTAAAATCTGTTTTATTGCAACGAATTATTGAAACTTGATGTTTGGGTAATTAAAGACTATAACTTGTCAAATTTAACTTCTGGCAAAATATTTAAACTATTGAAATGGACAAAGGAGCAGAAAGCAAAGAAAGCTGCAAAGCTGCATGTGGTCTCTGAATGTCAGTGGTGCAAGGAAGAAGATACAAATTAAGACTCATTGACTCATTGTTCACCCAGAGAAAGTTTTTGAATGAATTGAATCTGATTTACTTTTTCTTTAAATGTCAGTTCTGCTAATAGCTAGAGATGAAGATTGTATATAGTAAATGCATATACTGAAGACTGTAAATGTTTATATTATTAGGGACAAAATGGATGGATTATCTTAATAGCTTAAAATGTTATTACTTCTTCTTTGAGATCCTTATTTCTCAATAGTTATGATAAAGTATTTTTTTCACCAAGATCATTTCAAACTTGCTAATATAAAAAAGAAGAAGAAATTATAATATTATGCCCTATGTGATAAATGAAAAACAGAATAGGTAATTTTAATATCAACTAAGAAGTAGCATCTTAAAAATGGATTGTTTGGTGAAGGACATATGGGAACCCTGTATTGTTTTTAAAACATTTTTTTAGCGTTAAACTCACTGTAAAGTAAAAGCATTTTTTTTTAAAGGAGTGCTCCATATGTTTGTCATGAGAAAATATTGTGAACCATTGAGAAAAAATATTTTTTAAAAATGCCTCTAAGTATGTACAAAGTCCCCAGGATAAGGAAATTTGATTAATTTTATTTTATCAATTGTATGTTATGTGACTACTTTCCATCATTCTAAGATTTCATAGTAATAGTCTGTAAGGCAATCTATGAATGATAATTAAGGCTGTCTTTGACTTAGAAGTGCAAGGGTGCAGTTCTACTACTTATTCTACTCTTGCTTGCAATCTATACTAAGCTGAGAACAACTAAATGTGCATCTCCAACCTGAATGTCTCCAATGAACTCCAGACTCTTTATTAACTTTCTACACATCATTTGAATGTCTAATAGGCACCACCAAGACCTTTTACTAACTTTCTACTCATCATTTGGATGTCTAATAGGCACCACAATTTTACACATCTAATACTGTACTACTGATAATCTACCATCAAACCAGCTCTTCCAATAGTCTTGTCTGTCTCAATTATATGCTAATTTTTTTTATTCCAGTTACTCAGGCTTATAATTTTAATGCCCTTCGGGAACCCTCATATCTTGGTCAGCAAAGCTTGGAAGCTCTACTTTCAAATATAAGCCATGATTTGCATACTTTCACCACACTCACTCTTAAAGCTCTGGTCCAAGATTCCATCAGATAACTTGGGATTTTTGAGCTCCGTGTTATTATACGACTCCTTCATCTGACTCATTCTCTTCTCAAACCTCCAGTCACATTGCCCTCTTTGTTGCTTCGCAAACATATCACATGCTCCCACATGTTCCCACCTCAGGGCCTTTGTCCTTGGCTTCCCCTCTGCCTGGAATAACAACCCCTCAGATAACCACATGCTCAATTTCCACATTTCCTTCAAGTCTTTAATCAAAAGTTACCTGCTCAGAGAACACTGATTATTTAATAAATAAAAGGAAATCACATTTGTTTAAAGAGAATAACTAGAAATGAGAGACTACCATTTAAGCCGATTTTTCTTTTTAGGTATTTATTGATTCTGAAAGAAACAGCTTGAGGATGAAAGTTGAATAGAACATTCACAAATGCATAAGTGTAGAGAAAAAAATGGAGTTCAGGTCCAATCATAAAGAATGAGTCATGGAAAAGAACCCAAGGCTTTCAACTGTCACCATGAAGGGCTCCACTATGATCAAGGGTAGAAAAGAAATAGACCAACATTCAGAGGTACCAAATCTCTATTTCAAAGACTCTCTATTCCTCATTGAATTAATGTGATTTGGATGGCTTTCTCACTTGTCAGACTACCAGAAGCAAAAGTAAACTACCAATACTCTTTTACATATTTACTTTTTTGTTATGAAGAGGTTTAATCCATTTAACACAACTTACTTTCCAAGGTCACATTGTACTTCTCACATTGTGTTCCATTGTAATAGCTCAATAGCCAATCTCAGTATATGTCAGAACTCTAAAGTCAAATGATATTTAAAAAATAAACCTGGGGAAGACATGTAAAATCTTGTCAATACACGTAATTTTCAAATTAAATTTAGTGTGAAAATTGTGCAAAATTGCTAGAATTATATGCTATAAAATGCATTGTTGATAGCCGCACTGTGATAAGTTAGATGCCCATTATGATGTATTTTTTTTAACTTTTTAATCTTATGGTGGGAGATTTGCCTCATTATTATTTTTCATAGTTGCAAAAATCATGCACTTAGCCTTAGTACCTGCTAGGTAAATGCCTGTCAAACTTAAGAAATAGGAATTTATTGCCTGAACTGTTACATGAAATATAATTAAATCAAATGTATTTTTGTTGAATTGAACATGTGTTTATTTTCACGTGAAGGCTATCAAGTGATTCAAAGCTCTGGAGGGCTGCAGTTATATCAGCATGAGTTCAACTCTGAGGAAAACAGAGCTCTGGACAGTCTGAAGGCATAAATTTACCTTCACAGTTATGGATACTGTACTCAGTATCCCTGCTCAGTATCCTTTTATTTACGCAAATTTGACAAGTCAATTAAGATCTGCCAACGTCAGTTTCATCATCTATCAAATGGGAAGAATAACTCCTGCCTCATACATTTGTTGTGGAAATTTTGTGACTTATGTCTGTAAAATACATGGCCCAATGGCAGTAAGTATTAGCCAAGATGAGGTCTTTTAATGTATGCTGACAAAGAAAATTCATGATCCATTCTCTGCTCACAAAGTTCATGTACTCACACTGGGAAGATGTACTGGGTTGAATGTTGGCCTCACCACCCCCACCACTCCCACCATCCCCTAAAAAAAAATTTCATGTCAAATTCCTAGAACCTGACAAAATTTATATTTTGACTAGTGCATCTCCTAATGTAACTTATGTAGATGGTTGAACACCTTAAGTACATGGAACTGTGTATAGGACATGAGATTTTGTTGGTTTGTCCAGGTGATGCCCAGATGGATCCCAGAGTGATTTGATCAATGAGTGCAAAATTATTTGCAAAGTCCCCTTCGGGGAATGGTGAGAACGGGGGAAAATTCAACCTCCTCAAGTTGAATTCTTGATATTCTCACAAGTAGTGTGGCTGAGCCCCCAGTCTTGGGGTTTGCTCACATGAAACTTAACCCCACAAAGGATAGGTCAAGCCTACTTAAAATTAAGCCTGAGAGTCACCCCCAAGAGAGCCTCTTTTGTTGCTCAGATGTGGCCTCTGTCTCCAGCCAATACAACAAGCAAACTCACCGCTCTCCCCCATCTACGTGGGACATGACTCCCAGGGGTGTGGACCTTCCTGGCAATGTGGGACAGAAAATCTAGAATGAGCTGGGATTCAGCATTGAGGGATTGAGAAAACCTTCTCGACCAAAAGGGGGAAGAGTGAAATGAGACACAGTGTCAATGGCTGTGAGATTCCAAACAGAGTGGAGAGGTTATCCTGGAGGTTATTCTTACGCATTAAATAGATATCACCTTGTTATCCAACATGTAATGGAGAGGCTGGAGGGAACTGCCTGAAAATGTAGAGCTGTGTTCCAGTAGCCATATTTCTTGATGATGATTGTATAATGATATAGCTTTCGCAATGTGACTATGTGATTGTGAAAACCTTGTGTCTGATGCTTCTTTTTATCTACCTTGTCAACAGACGAGTAGAGCATACAGAATAAAAATAAATAATAGGGGGAACAAATGTCAAAATAAATTCAGTTTGAAATGCTAGTGATCAATGAAAGGGAGGGGTAAGGGGTATGATATGTAAAATTCTTTTTTTCTTTTTCTGTTTTTGTTTTATTTTTCTGTTGTCTTTTTATTTCTTTTTCTGAATTGATGCAAATGTTCTAAGAAAAGATCATGATGATGAATATGCAACTATGTGATGATATTGTGAATTACTGATTATATATGTAGAGCAGAATGAGCATATATTAAGGATGTTTGTGTTTCCTGTAATTTTTTAATTAATAAAAAATTATTTAAAAAATTCCTAGAACCTGTAAATGTGACCTTATTTGGATAAGGGGTCTTTACAAATGTAATTAAGCATCTTGATATAAGGAAATCATCCTGGATTATTTGAGTGGGACTTAAATCCAATGACAAGTGTTCTTATAAAGGAAAGGCAGACAGAGATTTGAGGAAGATGGGATGAGGAGATATCATGGTTAGGGATATGTGTCAACTCGGCCAGGTTGTAGTAGCTGTTTATCTGATTGGGCAAGTACTGGCCTGTCTGTTGCAATGAGGACATTTTATAGGATTAGGTCATGATCACATCAGCTGCATCCACAGCTGATTCCATTTGTAATCAGCCAAAGGGGAGTGTCTTCTACAATTAGTGATGCTATATCTAATCATGGGAAGCCTTTTAAGGAAGACTCAGAGGAGACAGGCCCCATTCCTGCTTCAGTTGGTGACCCTCTCCTGTGGAGTTCATCCAGACCCTCCATTGAAGTTATAGGCTTCACAGCTTGCCCTGTGGATTTTGGACTCTGCGTTCCTGCGGTCACGTGAGACACTTTTATAAATTTTATATTTGCAAGTGTTCCCTGTTGATTCTGTTTCTCTAGAGAACCCTAACTAATACAGGAGAAGACACAGAGATCAAGGAAGAAATGGACCACAGAGTCAGAGGTGGAAGTGATACAGACACAAACAAGGAGAGCTTGGAGCTACCAGAAGCTGGAAGAGACAAGGAACTGATTCTCCCCTAAAACCCCCAGAGAGAGTGCAGCCCTCTAACACCTTGACTTCAGGCTGCTAGCCTTTAGAACTGTGACAGAATAAACTTCTCCTGTTTTAAGCCACTTGATGTATAGTAATTTGTTATGGAACCCTAGAAATTACAGGGGATCATACTATCCCACTTCTAATAGTAATTTATCAAAGGAGTTACTTTTGTAAGTTGTATCATTCTATTTTTCCTCCAAATGGTAAAATAGTTTTACCCTTTAAAATTTCACATATGAAGTCATTTACTCAAGCATTTAGATGATAATTGCTTGACTCTGATTATATGACAGATCAGGGCTAGAGGCATTGATTTGAATTTTTGGATTAGATTACTCTGAAAGGGCTTATAAACTAGCAAAAGACATTTTGTGGCATATGAAATGCAATGCAATGTACAAATCATACCTATGACATTTGTGGTCTCTGAAATATTAACAAATAATTTAGAAATTACTTTTGAAACAAAGTTGATTATTTTACTAAAGGAACTGATTTACATATATACACATAATAAAGTTTTCACAAATAAATCAAATGCTAAAAGATTACCTGTCAGCATAATATAGCTTTGAGTTAAATTGTCTCTTTTTCTCCCAGTGGAGGTTGTGGTAGGTTGACTTATGCACCCCAGGAAAAAAAATGTGTTCTTAATCTTAATCCATTCACACCACATTCTTGTGGGTGTGAACCCATAGTAAATTAGGCCTTTTGAAGATGCTATTTTTACTTAAGTGTGGCTCAAATGAATGAAGTTGGGCCTTAATCCTATTACTGGAGGCTCTCTGAAGAGAAAATCCATACAAGACAAGAAACTGAAAGTGAGTGAAACCTGATATAGACAGGAGAAGCTATTGCCATGTGCCTAGACATGTGACAGAAAAGCCAAGGATTGCTGGCCAGCCAAAACAAACTGACCCTGAGAGAAGGTGAAACTGCTAGCCTCTGAAACCATGAACCAGTAAATTCCTGTTGTTAAGCTAACTCTCTAAACGGAATTTGCCTTAGCAGCCAGGAAACTAAAATACATGCTAAGTGATTATTGGGGGAATTTAAGTGGAAATTCATTTTCATCAAGGGAATTGGAAAGTTCAATCCTTACTCCTGGTAGAATAATTTTTACTTAGTCCAATTTCTGTCCTCAGAAATACTTTGTTCACAACACGTAAAGTGCAAAAAAGGTGTATGCAAAGATATTTAGGAATTATTTAGTGCAATATACCCTTCCAGATGAGAGAGGAGCCCTGACCGTGTTCATCATGTGCCTTTCCAGATAAGAGAGAAACTCTGACTGTGTTGTCATGTGCCTTCTCACTTGAGAGAGAAACCCTGAACTTCATCAGCCTTCTTGAACCAAGGTATCTTTCCCTGGATGCCTTAGATTGGACATGTCTGTAGACTTGTTTTAATTGGACATTTTCTCAGCCTTGGAACTATAAACTAGTATCTGATTAAATTCCCCTTTTTAAAAGCCATTCTGTTTCTGGTATATTGCATTCCAGCAGCTAGCAAATCAGAACACCTTGTATGTAGTAGATTGTTTTTCTCTTGCTGCTTTTAGAATTTTCTGTTACTTTTCAACATTTGACAGACTGATTAATATGTGTCTTGGAAAAAGCCTATTTGGATTTATTCTGTTTGGAATTTGTTGACCTTCTTTGACTTGCATATTTATTTCCTTTATAAGGATTGGGAAATATTCCCCCATTATATCCTCAAGTAATCTTCCTAGCCCTTTACTCTTCTCTCCTCCTTCTGGGACCTCAACGATTCTTATGTTTATGTGCTTTATTTCGTTCATGTTTTGTTCCTTGAGATCTAAATAAAATTTTTCCATCATTTTTTGCCATTTGCTGTTTTGTATGTTTGAAATCAGTTGCCCTGCCTATTAGTTCACTTATTCTTTTACTGCCTCTTCAAATCTGCTGTTGTGTGTCTCTAGTATATTTTTTATTTCGTCTACAGATATCTTTTATCTCTGTGATATCTGTTTTTCTATTTGTTCCCTCAAATCCCTCTTTAAGCTCTTCTGGTGTCTTCTTGTTCTCCTTTATCTTATTAGCCAACTCACTGATTTTATTTAGTAGAATTATATGAACGTCTTTGATTAGTTGTTCCAGGTCTGTGTCTCCTCTGGTGTTTCAATTTGGTCATTAGACAGAACTATATTTGTCTTCATCTTGATATACTTAGTGATACTCTGTTGCCTTCGAGGCATGTAAATATCTTGATAAGGTTACTTTGGAAGTTGATTTCCTCCAGTAATCTAAAGCTTTGTATTTGTGGTGTGAATGTGGAGCAGGATGTGAGTTCTGGGGTGGGTACAACAGTGTTACGACGAGGTGGGTCAGGGATGCTACACTGGACCCTGTGAGCATGGAGTGCTGGTTGTGGGGCTGTGGAGGTGCGGTGCCAGGGTCGTGAGGGTGGAATGCAGCTCAGGAAGGCCTTGGAGCGCAAGAATAGAGTGTGGGATGTGGGACACAGAGGTAGGGCATCGCAGGAGACAGATGGGGAGACTATGTAGATCCGTGGAATCTGGTGTGCAGACAGGATGTAGGCGGTCACATGGAACATGGAGGTTGTGAGTATCTGGGTGTGAGGTATGGGGCACAGAGGTCAGGGCATAAGGAGAGCATGGTACAGATGTGTCCTTGCACAGAAGGAGGGGATCAAAGGGCCTTGGCTGCAGAGGTGTGAATTTGCAGAAGGGGCACAATTCCCATTGCGGGAATTGCGGAACATGGATCAGGGTTGGGTGACACCAGGTGGGCAGGACCCTTAATTGAGTATGCAGGTGCAGGGGGGGTGGGGCAGGGGCTGTATTGCACAGATGTGCACATGAGCACCTGCTAGATGTGGGAGCAGACACTTGTGCCAGGGAGTGGGCAAGGGTGTGCACATGTGCTGGGCAGGGGGGATGGTGTGCAGGAGTCAAGAGGTAGTACATGGTAGTGTGGGTGCCTGGTGGGAAGGAGGTGGATGTACGTGGGCAATAATCTGGTGTGGGAGTGCACAGAGCTCAGGGGCAGCAGGGTGGGGTTGCATCTGCCTGGGCTGGGGACAGGTATGGCCCGGGTTTGAAGTTGAACACCTGTGGCCCAGATGCTCAGGTGATTGCCTGCAAGGGGCAAGGAGGGGGAAAGGGATTCGAGGGGCTGTGCGTCTGTGTGTGTGTCTCAGGAGGGGCAGGGTGATGTTATTTCACAGGAAAGGGTGGTCAGGCTCATGTAGGCATGTGTCTGGGGTACAGGTATGGGGCGGGGATGCACGGGGAGCCTTGGGGCGGGGGTGCCTGGAGTGTGGGGATAGGACACGTGGTAGGGGTTCAGGTGTGTTGGGTGTGAGGTGAGCGACTGGTCATTGGATAGAGGTGGCATGTGTGGGTGGAGCACATTCAAGGAACACGGCTTGGCCTACTTCCTAGTCCCCAACACCTTGTCCGTGCACCCTTGAGGACTCTGGGCCTCCATTTGGAAAAGGGCACATTAGGCTGTTTGCTCCAGCTGAATGTTTCCCAGTTTTCTGTGTCTCAATTCTTTAGCTTTTTCAACCAGGGCCTCCCTATGTGGTGTAGAAGTCTCTCTCAGGTCACTCACACCCTGGAATCATTGTCTCAGTTGTTTTTTCTGTCCTTTCTCTAACTGTTCCTTGGGGAAGGGGTGAACTTGACCTATCTTATTATGCCATCTTCCTGGAAGCTTGACATAGTTTTTTTCATAGTGTCCTCGAATCTTTAGACTGGCTCAAGAGGTGGGGACAACAGTGGAGTCTGGCTGTCACTGTGGGGTCTTCCCACACTCTAAATGGGTCTTAAAAAGTGGTATTCGTTTAAAGGTAGATCAATGGAACAGCATTAGACAGACATATATGGAACATAATATAATAGGAAAGGGTATTCTTTTCAACACACAATATTCAAATAACTGTGATATCTGTGTCAGAAAGCAAAGTCAACATCTACCTCAAACCACACACACACGTAACACACACATACACACACAACAATTTGGATCATCGATCTAAATGTAAACATCTAGAAGAAAACATTGGAGGATAGTTTTCTTACCTTTCGATTAGCAGAGCTTTCTTAGATAGGACATTATAAAACATTAAGGATAAAATAAAATATCAATAAACTGACCTCTATCAAATAGAAAAATTGGACTTCTTCAACTTTAAAAATCATTTGCTCCTTCAAAGTTATGATTATGAAAATGAAAATGAAAGTACAGACTCTACGAAAACATAGATAAGCAAAATAATGGTCTTATAAACAAATTTCAATAAAGAATGCTAACAAATAAAAAGTAATAAGACAATCTAACTTTAAAAAAATGACCAGAGACATGAACAAACCTTTTAAAAGAAGATATATGAATGAACAATCAGCAAGTGTAAAGATACTCTAATCAGTAAAATGCAAATTTGAACCTCAATGAAATATTTCTTTACGCTTATTAGAAAAAGCTAAAGTTAAAAAGACTGATCATATCAAGTGCCTATGAGGATACGATATGACTGGAATTTTCATACAATGCCAGTTGAGGTGTAAAATGCTACAATCACTTTGAAAAATAGTTCAACAAACATCTAAAAAATTCCCCTAATTTGTAGTCTTTCCCAATATCCATGTTGTAGTGATTTGGAGCTGTAACTACCCCAGAAAAACATGTTTTTAAACTTACTCCATTCCTGTGGGTGTGAAGCCATTATAAGTAGGACCTTTTGATGAGGTTACTTGAGTTAAGGTGTGGTTCAGGATGGGTCTTAACCCTATTACTGGAATCCTTTATAAGGAGAATGAAAGTCAGATAGAGAGAAAGCCATGGGAAGCAAGAAGCTGAAGGTCAATGGAACCAGGAAGAGAAGGGAGAGGCCAGGAGAGGCTGCCATGTGCATTGCCATGGGACAGAGGAGCCCAGGAGCAAGAATTACTGGTAGTCAGCCCCAGAATGCTATTCTTTGGGAAGAAAGCATCACCCGGATGCTGCCTTGATTTGGACCCAGACTCAAAACTGTGAGCTAATAAATTATCATTTCTTAACAAATGAAGGAATGCAAATGTTGAGCTCCCTATTTCTTATATAAAAAACTGTTCTGGGTGCATGGGTGGTTCAGTGGGAGAATGCTTGCCTTCCACATAGGAGGCCTGGGTTCAATTCCTGGACCCATGTACACCCCTCCAAAGTTTTTTTTTTAATTCGTTCACTTAGACAAGTAACAGTTATAATTCACCCAAGAGACATGTTTTCAGATGTAATACTATATAGTATTTTCACTGTTCAAAGTAAGCAAAGTCATATATCTATTCCAAAAAGAAATGAGGGAAAAATATCTAAAGTGAAAATTCCATAAATCTCTCCTGGTAGAATATAGAGCAGCTGAAAACACAATTTTTATTCACTTGCATTTCAAGTGAACAGGAAGGTCAACTTTCTGATATGGTTCATGAAGCCCAGTGCAATATTTTGTGCCAGAAGAAATTTCAGTCTTGCAGTTAAAGATAGCACAGGATGTTTGAGCAAATGGTCATCAAAATCTAAAGGAATTATCTTCAGACAGCAGGATTTGGAGTTATTTTTGTCTTCTTTGTACTTCTTTGTAATGTCATTTGTTAATACTAAAACAAATAACATTTTTGCAACAGTAATAAAGATATTGAAATACATCAGGCCCAAAGGAAATGCACTCTTTATACAAAAGTATTGGAAAGTATTTCTGCATTTGGTCTAAACATTTATATACATAGCTGTGTCTCTATTTTAAGAGATGTTTCATGTTGCTTGTTATACTTCCTATTTATCCATGTCTTTGCTCCTTTAAAATTATTTTCATTTTCTGATTACTGTTCCAAACTTTACTCATTTATGTTTCAGGAATAGTTTGGGGCTATGAATACTCAATATGCTTAAAAATTAGCCTACAGCCAAAATAACCTGAGAAATAGGAAGTAAGGAATTCTGACATTGTAGACATAAAGAAACAAGTTAAAAATAAAGGTACAAATAATAATAGTTTACAAGGTATTTAGGGAAGTGTTCCCTTTTTATTAAAATTCATGTTATACACACACGCAATTAAATGTTTTATAGGTGGCTGTATTTAATGTCAAAGAATTACTTACTACAAGAACAAATAAAAGGAATAAAAAAGCAAAAGCGCTTTAAAGAGACCAAAAAAAAAAAATTATCTAAAGCTGCAGCTGTTCTACTTTGCTAGCTGCCAGAATTCGATACACCAGAAATGAATGGCTTTTAAAAGGGGAAATTTAGTAAGTTGCTAGTTTACAGTTCGAAGGCTGAGAAAATGTCCCAATTAAAACAAGTCTATAGAAATGTCCAATCAAAGGCATCCATGGAAAGATTTCTTGGTTCAAGAAGGCCGATGAAGTTCAGGGTTTCTCGCTCATCTGGAAAGGCACGTGACAAACACGGCGTCATCTGCTAGCTTCTCCTCCTAGCTTCCTTTCATGAAGCTCCCTGGGAGACATTTTCCTTCTTCATTTACAAAGGCCGCTGCCTGGTGGACTTTGTCATTCTCTGTTCTCTCAGACTCTCCCACTTTCTCCAAAATGTTTCTTCTATTATAGGATTCCAATAAACTAATCAAGACCCACCCAAATGAGTGGAGACACGCCTCGACCTAATCCAGCTTAACAACCACTCCTGATTAAATCACATCTCCAGGGGGATGATCTAATTATAGTCTCAAACATACAGTGCTGAATAGGGATTAGAAGAAATGGCTGTCTTTACAAAATGAAGCTAGGATTAAAACATGGCTTTTCTAGAGTCTATACATCCTTTCAAATCAGCACAACAGCTATTTGTGAGAGGCCACCTCCCAAAAAATTCCTATTTTTTATAAGGAAAGAAAAAAATGGTACTTTCTGAACTGTTGCTAAAGCACTTCAACATATCAACCATCCTTAGGTCAGGGGAAAGTATGCTTTAAATGTATATTAAAGCAATATAGTTATCACTAGCTACATGAAACTAATGAAATTTAAATAAATTAAATTAGAATGAATAAGGGAAATCAACTTCTTAGTTGCAGTATTCACATTTTAAGTTCTCAATAGCAACATTTGCCCAGTGGCTACTGTATGGAACAGCTCAGAATAGAGTATTTCCACTATTCTAGAAAGTTCTATTGGGTACAGCGGCTTAAAATTTTCATTTTCTGATTTGGAACACTTTTCATAAACACTGAAACAAGAGAAAACCTGGTAAACATCCAACATAAACCAGAGACAACTATAAATTAATTCACATAACCTTCCTTCACAGTGTAGGCTACATACAGGCCTCCCCTTTCAAAATTCTGATAAAAAAGACAGTAAAAGAATGCAAAATGGCACATATATTGGTGAAAAATAAACAAGGAGTAGTTGATAAACAAATGAGAGATTTAAACAATTCTGAAATACGTAATAAAAATGAATGCAAATACATAAATAACTAAATGAATGTAAGTTGCAGATGAAGCAGAAAAGAAACCACAGCAATGTACTGAAGGATACTCCAGGCTAGAATGCCCCAATTTTCTTGCACAGTTCAGTGAGGATTTCAGCTCAGAGTGGCAGGAACAGAGAGCGTGATGGTAGAAGGATGTATGAAAGATGTATTAATTAAAGCGCTCTAGCCAAAGAGTTTTACCAATGAGTAGCATTTCCCACTTCCTTCCATCACCCTCTCCCATCCACGGAGGCAGGAGAAGAGGAAACCCCAAATCCCAGGTACCTGTTGCTGGGCACCAGACTTCCTAGATTTAGTGGCTAAGTTAGCTCACGGAATTGCAGTTTGGGTAAGATTCAGGAGAGACAGTTCTCTGCCCAATATGGCATCGTTTAGGATAGCTTGAAGACTGGCTAGGAACAGGAATCATCCAAAGATTTGTTATTCGTAAGTTTGGAGCTTCACAGTGGCTCCAGATGGGATCTCATAGGGGTTGTAAGGCAGAATACTTATGTATGGTTTGTCCATGCAGCTTCTTGGCTTCTTTACAGCATGGGGACTGGGCGAAATCACAAGAAGGATTACAAAGAAGTTGTATTGCCTCTTATAACCTATTTTCAGAAATCACAAAGCATCACTTGTGTGTTTTTCACAGGCCTATCCAAATCCAAATCCAAGGAGAAAACTGTTCATGTCAAATTGTTAAAAGAACATGTGAGGTGAGATATACTTTCTGGCTATACATGGAGAATACAGTCTTACACTAAGCATTTTCCCCAGGCAGAACAAATAACAAGCAAAACCCAATAGAAAGCAAATATACAAATAAACGATGAAATAGGAACGATCATCTCTTTTAAAGCAATGGATGTGAAGAGCTAAAGTTCCAAGGGTAAATTCTTCTCCTTCTGGGATTTAAGTGAAAAAATACAGTCTATCTGCCTGCTTCTTCTGAGGAAAAAAATTAAGTTTCTGGGGACATTCAAGATGTCAAAAAGTCTATCACATAGGAATATTTTTTAAAGGTTTCCTGAAAATACAACCCAGTAAAAAAAAAAAAAAAAGAAAAAAAAAACAATGAAACACAAGAAAAAGACAGCATGGGTATACCAAAAACAGGTAACTAACAAATGAAGACAATGAGAGGATATCTTAAGGTGACACATACAGCAGATCTAGAAAATATTGGGTGAAAATTAGCAATATAATTTAAATGTTTCCTAATTTTATACGCATTCATAGTGTATAAGAAATACCCTTATTCCCTATCCTGCAGCTACAGTTCTCTCTCCCTTTAATACATCATTCCAGTCAGCATACAAGCATCCCTTTATTTCCACCTTAAAATGAAAGAGAAACAATAGCAAAATGTTTGTATCTCATATGCCCCTCTAAGTGCAGTTCAGCTTCTTGTTTGACTTTAAAGTAAACCTCTTTAAAGAACCCTGTCCCCAGTTCCTCTCTTCCAATCTCTCTTAAACTCTCTCCAAATAAATATTTGCTCTTATAACTTCGTGGAAATTGTTCTGCTAAGTATCAGAACTGATCTGACTTTCACACGGCTAAATCTGGTGACCAATTCTCAGCCCAAATATTACTCAAACCAATAGCAGCATTTGACATTATAGAACCAGTTTCATCTTTGGCTTTCAGGATAACCCTCTCTCCTGATTTTGTTCCTATTCACTAGCTGTTTATTTTCTCTCTTTGACTGGTACTCTGCATGTTCCTTAACTCTGCATGTTGGAATGCCACCAAATTCATTCCTTGATACTCTTCTTTTTTGTACCTGAACTCATTCCCTTACTGATCTCCAGTCTTAAAGTTGTAAAAATAACCTCTCTGTATTCCTGTGACCTGTAGGATATTTCCAGTTGGATGGATAATGCTTCTTACTACTCCCCTCTTCCTCATTTGCTCCCATGATCTTGGCCACACTGGCTTATTTGTTATTGTTCAAACAAGCTAAGAACACTCACTTTAAGACTTTGTGTTTGCTCTTCCCACTACTTGTGTACTTTTCCCCACCACATATCCAGGTCTTTGCTCAAATATCACTTTCTCAGAGAGATTACCTTTGATTACACTATTTAAAAATTAAAACTGACCCCCAGCACATCCTGAACTCTTTACATGCTTTATTTTTCATTTTAGCACTTAGCACCTCCCAACGTACTGTGTGTTTTACTTACTGTGTATTCTGTGCACTCCTACAGAAGACAAAGTCCCACAGAAGAAATCTTTTATATCTCATGCACTGATATATTCCCACTACTTCAGGTAGGACCTATTACAGGGTCATCATTCAATAAATATCTGTTTAATGAATGAATAAACATGATACAACTATCAAAATTGAAGAGAAAGAGAAGGTTCATCGGGGTGTAGTTCAGATACATCCTCATATTTCATAGTGAGGAATAGAGAAATCAATGAATAGCAGTAAGTTATTAAATATTGAGTATGGACAGTTTTGAAAGTAATGGCCTCTAGGGAACGGAGTAGGGAGGGGTGAAGCAGGGATTATAGTTTTCCATTATAAAATAATCTGTACTATTTTAAACTTTACCATGCACACTTTAAAGACATACACAGAGTTCACTATATATCAGGCACTGGAATGAGTATTAGGCAAACACAAATATAAGAAGTTAATCACTGATTACTTTCAACTTTCCTTAACTGTAGCAAAAGAGAAAATAAAGTAGTGTGGCTCATTAGTTAACAGTCATACTTTCTTTTCAGAAAGCAGTTCTTAAAGGGCAGGTCTAAGAGTGATTAGACAACTTGGAACATCACTAGAAAAAATATACTTCAAAGTATACTTCAAAGGTGAGTCTGCAAAGAACAACAATCATTTGAATGTAAAATGGGAGAGGATCAGCTTACTATATATGCAGATTGGGCAATAATACAACTCCTAAAGCAGCTGGCTGCCTTATAGCATCAAAGGCCTCTGTGACTCTACTCCATCCCTGCCCTCATTGTCCCAGATAAAAGAAGTCTAGAATCACAGAGAGAATACTTCATGTTTCTAATTTCCTGGATTTTTCCTATTGAAATTTGAATACCTTTGGAGATTGGTAAATGGATGGTGCAAAGGTTGGTCAACTGCGTTTCTCATGGAGGAAGGGGAGACTAAGCAAAAATACAAAAAATTGCACAAAGAAATGATGACGGAGAGAATCCATGGTGAGCTTGTGCAGGCCTGTGACAACATTTTCACTGTTGCTATAAAATCAGAGGGGAAAAATGGACAATGTATTACGCCTTGCATTAATCTAAATGTAATTTAAAGCAATTTTCTTAAGTTTGAAATTAGAACTTTACTTTCTGTGATCAAAATTACCTTTCATTTATAAAATGAATTTGATATAAATTGGTTCACTTTATCTTACATATTTATTTATGTATTTATGTATGCATTCTTATACATATATAGTAAAGCAATAGGTTTACAGTCATAAATAAAACTTCCAATTCATTTGTTGAAGTTACCATAAAATTAAAATTTGTGAATTGTCGAGGTAACAAGAAAAAAACAAATCACAGCTATGCTAAGGGCTGATGGAGGGACCAAATGTGAAAGCTAAGCACTTGGTGTTAAAGGATAAAGTGAGGTGAGAACTAGCAAATCAATCAGTATTCATTTCTCTTAGTTACCCTTCAAAATGAAATCCAAAGAGCTGTTTCTGAAAAGTGACAGACCTTTCTCAATGACTATATTACTTATAACATTCTGTTGCAAATATTTAGACACTGTAACTGGAAATCCCTGAAAAATTTCCCATGGATTGGTAAACACATTGTGGGAAAAGTATCTCTAATAATATAGCTTGGGAAACTCTGTCAAGCAATTCTATAGAAGGACCTATATTGTCATACTTCTCAGATCCTTTAATGTGGCAATGTGCACTGTGAATCGCCAGAGGTAGTTCCCAAATAACTTGACAACCCTTCAGACTTGTCAGGAATCTTTAGAAAAATATTTTGCATTCTAATGGTTTGGGTTTCATTCAACCAATAAAGAGACTCTCAGGAAAAAATATACCATTATCAAGACTATCACTATAGACATTATGCTACCTTGGTGTTAAAAGCCCAGAATTTCTTATGTACTAAGACTGTAGAGTTTTCTCACTTGGGAGTCACAAATGAAGTTTTTGTCTTTCTTAGGCTCAAGACAAGCATGGATCTGGTCTTAGCATTTCCGCTGATATATATATGCATAAGTATCTGTATATGGATACTTACACATGTATGTGACAAAGCACGTACAAAAGTGTTTATAGTATCATTGTTTTTGATAGCTAGAACTTGTAAATGAGTCAAATGTCCACCTAAAGGAAAGTATATGAAGAAATCAAACCATATTCTCAAAATTGATTACTATACTGCACCTAAAATCAGTGAAATAGAGCTACATGTAACAGCACGGGTGAGTCTTGCAAACATAATGGGTGAAGGAAATATTCCAATTACATGAATTATAAATATAGAAGTCCATATGGGCAAACTTTGATGAGTCGTAGATGCTCCTCCAAATAATGGGTCTTCTAGTAAGACCATAGCTTTAAAAATAATAGTCATCGTTTTCAAATACTTTGGCTTCTACTCAAAAGAAGAAAATCTGCATTTTGTAAAGTATGAAAGGAACAAACCTTGAAGCCATTGTGGTGAGTGAAATACCCAGATGCAAAAGGACAACTATTGCATGATCTCACTGATGTGAAATAATTATGCCAAACAAATCTGTAGAGTCAGGAACTAAACTACAGGTTACCATGGGCCAAGGTGGGTATAAGGATAGGGGAATTAATTCTTAATTGGTATAGAGTTTCTATTTGGGGTGATGGAGACGTTTTGATAAAGTGGTGGTGTTATTAGTACAATTATAATAATATTCTCTCATAAGTCATAGCAGAGTTAGCACACTAGTGTAAAATGTTAAAAATGGAGGCAAGTACATACGAACTCTAATTTCTGCTTGATCTTTCACTAAACCTATAGCTTCTCTAATAAAAACAAATACATTTTTAAAAAACCATATTTATGAAAAGCATGCCGTTTTTAGTGACTGAAATAATGCTTTTTAAAGGAGGTCACAGACTGGCAGTCAGAAGGTTAGATTTGGCCCATGGATTGGTTTTAATCATCCTACATTGGTTGTTCGTGGGGGGAAATTCAAGATGACATTAGACCATGTTTGTGTCTAGTGGTCTCAGAGGATTCATCACCACTTTTTGTTTTACTCTCAGCTGTAGCACATATTTATATTAGCTGTAGGCTTGGCATTTGCAACCCCCTTTCAAACTCTTACTTGTTAACTGGGTTAAGTACCAGACACTTACCATGACATAATGAACGCATATGTTGCTCGTGCATATGCAGATTAAAACACAGCTCCCTTTATTCCTAGGCCAGGGATCTTTCTCCTACTCCATTCTATCTCAAACTTTTAATAAAGAATTCTAAATCACTGAAACAGAACAAAAGGTTGAAAATTTCATCTGTGGTTAAGCTGCTTTTGGTGTTTCACACTTATTTTTTACCAGTTTACCATGTTGCTAGTAACATGTCATTGCTCTCTGTTGCATGACGGTTATATTACATAGCCATGGAATGGAACTATAGATAAAAATTAAGTTTTATTATTACACACTGTTATTGTTATAAGTCTGTATTACAGTCTGATTGTATTCATTCATTTGGTGATTTACTCAGTCAATAAACATTTGAGTGTCTACTTTGTGCAATGTGCTGTGATGGACACTCAGAATACAGTAAATTAATTGGATAGACCCATTCCCTGTGTTAGTGGAGCTTACATACTACCAAAGGCAGCAATGCATAGAATTGTTAATCTACTTGTAATTGTAATTATTTAAGCGTAACTATGATAAATTACAGACGAGAAATGCAGAGTGACATGAGAGCATTTAACAGAGGACTTTGACCTAAGCTCAGGGTTTAGGAATGGTTTCTTTGAGTAACCGATCTCTAAAGGATGAGTAGCAGAGAAAAAAAGAATAGGAGACAGAGAGAGGTGAACCAGAGATGGGAACATTTATTCCCAGAAGCAACTAAAAAAAAAATAAGCCCTTGAAGTTGTAGTTTAGTGACTAAGGGGAAGAATCTCAAGATTTTATGCTGGTGAAATGGATAGGAACTTTCTAGGATAAATTAAAGCATTTGGGGGTTATCCCCAATGTGATACAGCCATTGAAATAGTCCAAGAAGGAAGTCATCCTCAGATGGGTGATTTTGAAATAATATAATGGGTGCTGAATAGAAGATGAGTTAGAGGGAGACAGGACAGATCTGGGAGGATCAATAAGTCCAATGAATTCAGATAATGACAGCAGAGATGGAGAGAAGTAGATGAATTTGAGAGACGGTAATTAGATTGGTTGTGGATGATCAAGACAAGGGTCAAATTCAATATAGTTAACAACTGGTCCGTTGGCACTGGTGAACAGAACAGATGCCAGCAATAAGCAACAGTAATTATGGTTGTAGTAATGTGTACCAGCTAGCTTGTGAACTTCTGGGAATAGTTGCATGTCTCAGTGAGAAAGGGAATACTGGGAGAGGTGCAATTTGGAGAAGTAGTGAAGACTTGGAGAATGAATATTTTAAGAGACAAGTTAGAGTAATAGTGGATTGCTTCTTATTCATTCTGCTATGAAAATTCCAATCAGTGGGCATATTGTAAGGCTGAATAAATTATACTCCGTAATAATCTAATGTTTAAAGGAAAAGTCTTCTATTGAAAATTTCTGTTTGCTTAATATTCACTTCATCTAATTAAACTGTAAAGGAATTTTTCCCAAAAAAGAACTTGATCATTTTTGCACTAAAATATATTATGTCTATTATTTATGAAATTGAACAAAGCTATATGAAACCCTATTAACCTCTGATAGTTTAAAAATGATTTTAAAGGTCACTGGAAAGGTCATTTCTAATTAAAAATTACAGGATTAAATAGTACAGCATAGGAGCCAGTAGAAAAGTTAGTAACTTTTTTCAAAGTACTTCGATTAAAAAAATGAATGTCCTGATATTATATTACACGAAGCTTAATGGAAATTGTTTCTTCCTTTCCTGTTTCAAACATTCATATTACTTAAGAATTGTAGTGCATACTCATGATAAATTTACGTTATCCTTAAAATAGCAAATTAGGTGCTATGTTTTTGATGAATACATAAATGAATCAAAGCTGCTTTTATCTACGATTTTTTTCTCCTCCTTTTATTGAGGAAAAACAAACAAACATGGACCCCACAGTTAGAAAGCCTGGTAGCAGTTGTTGCATAGCCTGTGTGAACCTTGGTTTCCTGGTTTGAACTCAGTAGCTACATTTCAGGGATATTAAACTGTACAGGTCTTTGCACAATGTTAACTTTTGTTTTAATCCTTCAAGATGATTGAAAAGAATTATATTCACTTTAATGGCATTAACAGAAAAGTCAAACTCCCGTTATTCTCACTCTAAATCATTGTCCAAAAATGTGTGTAACCCTCTAAAAAGCTGCTTACAGATTCAAGTTGGAGCGACAGTGAGAACATCGCTTTGATTTTTCGCACCAAGACATTGGTAGAGAAAGAAAGAGCAATGAACTCTGACTTTAGTCATTCCTCAAAAAAAATAAACAGAGACACACATTCAGGGGCTGTCTTGCCTTTTTTAAGTTACTGATAAAGATCATTTCTAGGGCTGTGCTGTCCAATATGGAAACCATTAATTACATGCGGCTCTTAGCTGTTGAAACTTGACTAGTCTGAATGGAGATGTGCTGTGAGTGAAGATATACACTGAATTTCAAAAAACAGTATCAAATAAGAATACAAAACACCTCATTAATGTTGGACTATTACACACTGAAATGGTAATATTTTGGTTATAATGAGTTAAATGAAATATATTCTTAAAATTAATTTCATCAGTTACTTTTTAATGTATCTACTAGAAAAAATTTGAAATTACATATATGGCTCTTATTACATTTCTATTGGACAATGCTGTTCTAGAAGGCAAAAAACACAAAATATAAAAACCTGAGTGCTTTAATTTTTCTTCAAGTTCTGCTCTGAACAGCATCATGCCCTGTTAGATGTTTGCACTAACATTCTCTGAGTGTCCATTTGCATACGTGAAGCATAAATGAATATATCTACATGAATTATGTCAATATCTAGAGAGAGTTTTATGAAAATGATTTCTTCAAATTTACATATATTGTAATGCTGTTAATAATCCCAAGAGCTCACTCTTTCATCTTCAAATATCCCCTCAACTAGGGGTGGGAATAAATGCAAGTCCTTTTTTCTATTCACATATCAAAGAAGCTTTTATTCACAATTCAAGGCTTCCAGAAAAATATAAATAAGATAAAGAAAGGATTCTGCCATATGAAAAAATGAAAGAAAATGCTTATCTTATATAATAAATTATTTGCCGATATATTCTAATTAGCAACATTTGTCATGTCTTTTGCAGTACTAAAGCCTTCAAATGCCTACATTTACAACTGTGGGTAAAGATGTTAACCAAGGATGTGTAAAAACCTGCCTGAAACTTTGTTTGTATTTCTTCTGTGATAGAAATGTATATATTTCATTAAACAAATAGAGATCCACACTGGTTTTGTTAAGTGAAGTATCCTTAGGGACTTGCACAGTTTTTGTTGATGAAGTTACATGTATTTTCTATTACCAGGAGAGGCGTGTATTATTGGAGGGTAGATCGCTTTCCTCAGTATCCCCGTGCTTTAATAAATGCATCTCAAAAAAAGTTAATATTAATTTTTATCTTTCACTCACCCCTGATCATTTTATCCATTTAAGTCTTGAAACTGTCTTCTCTCAATTTCCACCCTAACAGCTTAGTTCAAACCTACACCACTTTCTTCCAGACGATTATAAAAGTCCCTAACAGGTCTCCCTTTTTCCACTCTGGGTTCCTTCAATCTACGCAACATATATCAACCATAAGCATGTTTTCAAAGTGTAGATCAGATGAGCTCATTTTCTTGTTCTTACCCTTTAGTGACTTGTAGTTGCACATGTAATAAAATCCCACAGCTCACCTTGCCCTTCAAACCCTACATGATCTGGCCCTGCCAACATCTCTAGTGGCAAGTGATGCCTCTTCCCATTTACTGTCCAATTTCTAGCCTCCAAAGCCTCTTTTCTTTCTTAGAATTCCTGAGGATACCTCCTGCTGTGCTGTTTCCTACCAAACAAAAGTGGTCCCTGAGCTTCTACATTTGTTATTCCTCTATCTGGATGTACGGTCCCGGTCTTCATGCCACCTTCAATGTCACCCTGTAATATTCTTTTTTTTTTCTTGTGTGCAGTGTGGCAGGGGTCACATTTCATTCTTTTTCCACATGAGTATCCCCTTATTGCAGCACCATTTGTTAAATTTTTCTTTTTTGGTTTGGTTTTTTTTTTTTTAATTTTTATTTTTTTATTAATTAAAAAAAGAATTAACAAAACAATTAGAAATCATTCCAATCTACATGTACAATCAGTAATTCTTAATAACATCACATAGTTGCATATTCATCATTTCTTAGTACATTTGCATCGATTTAGAAAAAGAAATAAAAAGACAACAGAATAAGAATTAAAACAATAATAGAAAGAAAAAAAACAAAAACAAACAAACAAAAAAACCCTATACCTCACATGCAGTTTCATTCAGTGTTTTAACATAATTGCATTACAATTGGGTAGTATTGTGCTGTCCATTTCTGAGTTTTTATATCCAGTCCCGTTGTACAGTCTGTATCACTTCAGCTCCAATTATCCCTTCTTTTTTTTTTTTTAATTAACGGAAAAAAAGAAATTAACCCAACATTTAGAGATCATACCATTCTACATATGCAATCATTAATTCTTAACATCATCACATAGATGCATGATCATCATTTCTTAGTACATATGCATTGGTTTAGAAGAACTAGCAACATAACCGAAAAAGATACAGAATGTTAATATAGAGAAAAAAATAAAAGTAATAATAAGTAAAATCAAAACAAAACAAAACAAAACAAAACAAAAACCTATAGCTCAGATGCAGCTTCATTCAGTGTTTTAACATGATTACTTTACAATTAGGTATTATTGTGCTGTCCATTTTTGAGTTTTTGTATCTAGTCCTGTTACACCATCTGTATCCCTTCAACTCCAATTGGCCATTATCTTACCCTGTTTCTACCTCCTGCTGGACTCTGTTATCAAGGACATATTCCAAATTTATTCTAGAATGTCTGTTCACATCAATGGGACCATACAGTATTTGTCCTTTAGTTTTTGGCTAGACTCACTCAGCATAATGTTCTCTAGGTCCATCCATGTTATTACATGCTTCATAAGTTTATCCTGTCTTAAAGCTGCATAGTATTCCATCGTATGTATATACCACAGTTTGTTTAGCCACTCTTCTGTTGATGGAGATTTCGGCTGTTTCCATCTCTTTGCAATTGTAAATAACGCTGCTATAAACATTGGTGTGCAAATGTCCGTTTGTGTCTTTGCCCTTAAGTCCTTTGAGTATATTCCCAGCAATGGTATTGCTGGGTCGTATGGCAATTCTATATTCAGCTTTTTGAGGAACCTCCAAACTGCCTTCCACAGTGGTTGCACCATTTGACATTCCCACCAACAGTGGATAAGTGTGCCTCTTTCTCCGCATCCTCTCCAGCACTTGTCATTTTCTGTTTTGTTGATAATGGCCATTCTGGTGGGTGTGAGATGATATCTCATTGTGGTTTTGATTTGCATTTCTCTAATGGCCAGGGACATTGAGCATCTCTTCATGTGCCTTTTGGCCATTTGTATTTCCTCTTCTGATAGGTGTCTGTTCAAGTCTTTTTCCCATTTTGTAATTGGGTTGGCTGTCTTTTTGTTGTTGAGTTGAACAATCTCTTTATAAATTCTGGATACTAGACCTTTATCTGATATGTCGTTTCCAAATATTGTCTCCCATTGTGTAGGCTGTCTTTCTACTTTCTTGATGAAGTTCTTTGATGCACAAAAGTGTTTAATTTTGAGGAGTTCCCATTTATTTATTTCCTTCTTCAGTGCTCTTGCTTTAGGTTTAAGGTCCATAAAACCGCCTCCAGTTGTAAGATCCATAAGATATCTCCCAACATTTTCCTCTAACTGTTTTATGGTCTTAGACCTAATGTTTAGATCTTTGACCCATTTTGAGTTAACTTTTGTATAGGGTGTGAGAGATGGGTCTTCTTTCATTCTTTTGCATATGGATATCCAGTTCTCTAGGCACCATTTATTGAAGAGACTGCTCTGTCCCAGGTGAGTTGGCTTGACTGCCTTATCAAAGATCAAATGTCCATAGATGAGAGGGTCTATATCTGAGCACTCTATTCGATTACATTGGTCGATATATCTATCTTTATGCCAATACCATGCTGTTTTGACCACTGTGGCTTCATAATATGCCTTAAAGTCAGGCAGCACGAGACCTCCAGCTTCGTTTTTTTTCCTCAAGATGCTTTTAGCAATTCGGGGCACCCTGCCCTTCCAGATAAATTTGCTTATTGGTTTTTCTATTTCTGAAAAATAAGTTGTTGGGATTTTGATTGGTATTGCATTGAATCTGTAAATCAATTTAGGTAGGATTGACATCTTAACTATATTTAGTCTTCCAATCCATGAGCACGGTATGCCCTTCCATCTATTTAGGTCTTCTGTGATTTCTTTTAGCAGTTTTTTGTAGTTTTCTTTATATAGGTTTTTTGTCTCTTTAGTTAAATTTATTCCTAGGTATTTTATTCTTTTAGTTGCAATTGTAAATGGGATTCGTTTCTTGATTTCCCCCTCAGCTTGTTCATTACTAGTGTATAGAAATGCTGCAGATTTTTGAATGTTGATCTTGTAACCTGCTACTTTGCTGTACTCATTTATTAGCTCTGGTAGTTTTGTTGTGGATTTTTCTGGGTTTTCAACATATAGTATCATATCGTCTGCAAACAGTGATAGTTTTACTTCTTCCTTTCCAATTTTGATGCCTTGTATTTCTTTTTCTTGTCTAATTGCTCTGGCTAGAACCTCCAACACAATGTTGAATAATAGTGGTGATAATGGACATCCTTGTCTTGTTCCTGATCTTAGGGGGAAAGTTTTCAATTTTTCCCCATTGAGGATGATATTAGCTGTGGGTTTTTCATATATTCCCTCTATCATTTTAAGGAAGTTCCCTTGTATTCCTATCTTTTGAAGTGTTTTCAACAGGAAAGGATGTTGAATCTTGTCGAATGCCTTCTCTGCATCAATTGAGATGATCATGTGATTTTTCTGCTTTGATTTGTTGATATGGTGTATTACATTAATTGATTTTCTTATGTTGAGCCATCCTTGCATACCTGGGATGAATCCTACTTGGTCATGATATATAATTCTTTTAATGTGTTGTTGGATACGATTTGCTAGAATTTTATTGAGGATTTTTGCATCTGTATTCATTAGAGAGATTGGTCTGTAGTTTTCTTTTTTTGTAATATCTTTGCCTGGTTTTGGTATGAGGGTGATGTTGGCTTCATAGAATGAATTAGGCAGTTTTCCCTCCACTTCGATTTTTTTGAAGAGTTTGAGGAGAATTGGTACTAATTCTTTCTGGAACGTTTGGTAGAATTCACATGTGAAGCCATCTGGTCCTGGACTTTTCTTTTTAGGAAGCTTTTGAATGACTAATTCAATTTCTTTACTTGTGATTGGTTTGTTGAGGTCATCTATGTCTTCTTGAGTCAAAGTTGGTTGTTCATGTCTTTCCAGGAACCTGTCCATTTCATCTAAATTGTTGTATTTATTAGTGTAAAGTTGTTCATAGTATCCTGTTATTACCTCCTTTATTTCTGTGAGGTCAGTAGTTATGTCTCCTCTTCCATTTCTGATCTTATTTATTTGCATCCTCTCTCTTCTTCTTTTTGTCAATCTTGATAGGGGCCCATCAATCTTATTGATTTTCTCATAGAACCAACTTCTGGTCTTATTGATTTTCTCTACTGTTTTCATATTTTCAATTTCATTTATTTCTGCTCTGATCTTTGTTATTTCTTTCCTTTTGCTTGCTTTGGGATTAGTTTGCTGTTCTTTCTCCAGTTCTTCCAAGTGAACAGTTAATTCCTGAATTTTTGCCTTTTCTTCTTTTCTGATATAGGCATTTAGGGCAATAAATTTCCCTCTTAGCACTGCCTTTGCTGCATCCCATAAGTTTTGATATGTTGTGTTTTCATTTTCATTTGCCTCGAGGTATTTACTAATTTCTCTTGCAATTTCTTCTTTGACCCACTCGTTGTTTAAGAGTGTGTTGTTGAGCCTCCAGGTATTTGTGAATTTTCTGGCATTCCGCCTATTATTGATTTCCAACTTCATTCATTTATGATCTGAGAAAGTGTTTTGTATGATTTCAATCTTTTTAAATTTGTTGAGACTTGCTTTGTGACCCAGCATATGGTCTATCTTTGAGAATGATCCATGAGCACTTGAGAAAAAGGTGTATCCTGCTGTTGTGGGATGTAATGTCCTATAAATGTCTGTTAAGTCTAGCTCCTTTATAGTAATATTCAGATTCTCTATTTCTTTGTTGATCCTCTGTCTAGATGTTCTGTCCATTGATGAGAGTGGGGAATTGAAGTCTCCAACTATTATGGTATTTGTGTCTATTTCCCTTTTCAGTGTTTGCAGTGTATTCCTCACGTATTTTGGGGCATTCTGGTTCGGTGCATAAATATTTATGATTGTTATGTCTTCTTGTTTAATTGTTCCTTTTATTAGTATATAGTGTCCTTCTTTGTCTCTTTTAACTGTTTTACATTTGAAGTCTAACTTGTTGGATATTAGTATAGCCACTCCTGCTATTTTCTGGTTGTTATTTGCATGAAATATCTTTTCCCAACCTTTCACTTTCAACCTATGTTTATCTTTGGGTCTAAGATGTGTTTCCTGTAGACAGCATATAGAAGGATCCTGTTTTTTAATCCATTCTGCCAATCTATGTCTTTTGATTGGGGAATTCAGTCCATTAACATTTAGTGTTATTACTGTTTGGATAATATTTTCCTCTGCCATTTTGCCTTTTGTATTATATATATCATATCTGACTTTCCTTCTTTCTACACTCTTTTCCATACCTCTCTCTTCTGTCTTTTCGGTTCTGACTCTAGTGCTCCCTTTAGTATTTCTTGCAGAGCTGGTCTCTTGGTCACAAATTCTCTCAGTGACTTTTTGTCTGAGAATGTTTTAATTTCTCCCTCATTTTTGAAGGACAATTTTGCTGGATATAGGAGTCTTGGTTGGCAGTTTTTCTCTTTTAGTAATTTAAATATATCATCCCACTGTCTTCTAGCCTCCCTGGTTTCTGCTGAGAAATCTACACATAGTGTTATTGGGTTTCCCTTGTATGTGATGGATTGTTTTTCTCTTGTTGCTTTCAAGATCCTCTCTTTCTCTTTGACCTCTGACATTCTAACTAGTAAGTGTCTTGGAGAACGCCTATTTGGGTCTAATCTCTTTGGGGTACGCTGCACTTCTTGGATCTGTAATTTTAGGTCTTTCATAAGAGTTGGGAAATTTTCAGTGAAAATTTCTTCCATTAGTTTTTCTCCTCCTTTTCCCTTCTCTTCTCCTTCTGGGACACCCACAACACGTATATTTGTGCGGTTCATATTGTCCTTGAGTTCCCTGATACCCTGTTCAAATTTTTCCATTCTTTTCCCGATAGTTTCTGTTTGTTTTTGGAATTCAGATGTTCCATCCTCCAAATCACTAATTCTATCTTCTGTCTCTTTGAATCTATCATTGTAGGTATCCATTGTTTTTTCTATCTTTTCTACTTTGTCCTTCACTTCCATAAGTTCTGTGATTTGTTTTTTCAGTTTTTCTATTTCTTCTTTATGTTCAGCCCATGTCTTCTTCATGTCCTCCCTCAATTTATCGATTTCGTTTTTGAAGAGGTTTTCCATTTCTGTTCGTATATTTAGTATTAGTTGTCTCAGCTCTTGTATCTCATTTGAACTATTGGTTTGTTCCTTTGACTGGGCCATATTTTCAATTATTTGAGCGTGATCCGTTATCTTCTGTTGGCGTCTGCGCATTTAGACAGATTTCCCTGGGTATTGGATCCAACAGGTTGAAAGATTTTCCTGTGAAATCTCTGGGTTCTGTTTTTCTTATACTGCCCAGTAGGTGGCACTCGTGGCACACATTTGTCTGCATGTCCCACCAGTAAAAGGTGCCGTGGGACCTTAAACTTTGGAAAACTCTCACCGTCTGGGGGGTTCGCTAGCCGAAGCGGCTTGAGCCGGTCCGGGGTCCGAACGCAGGGAGGGTTGCTGGTCGCCGCAGCCCAGGAAAGAGCCCATCCGAATTTCCTAATCGGCCCTGGGCGACAAGCGTGGCGGGAGGGCACCAGCGGCAGCAGCCCGCCTGAGAGAATGCACGTTCCCCGGGAGTCACGGGTTTGGAAGGGGCCTCCCCCACCCGTCACCGTTCTCCGCAGCCTGGGGCTTTCCGATCCAATTCTCTCAGTTGGTCCGGGGGGCTGTGCGTGGTGTGGGCGCCAGCTGCCTTGGTTTCAGGGGACCACCTCTCCAATTCTCCCAGCCGGCCCGGGAAGGGGGAAGGGAGTAACTCCGGCCGCTTCCCGCCCCGCCCGGTGAGGCCCGCGCGCCTCGGCGATCTCACCCGAGCTGCTTCTCTCAGCCAGCCAGCCATTCCAGGATGGGGTACGCTGTCTTTTTTGTCTCTGTTGTGGCTTTGGGCACTTTATGTATCGTTTCTACTCCCCTAGTAGGTGTCCTGGAGAAGAAACTAAGATCCGCGCGTCTTACTAAGCCGCCATCTTCCAGGAAGTGTTTTTTGGTTTGGTTTTTGTTTGTTTGTTTTTTGCTTGTTTGTTTGGGAAGTGCATGGTCCTGGAATTGAACCTGGGTCTCCCGCACAACAGGTGAGAATTCTACCCTCGCACCCCTGTACTGTTCTTTTTCATGGAATTATCGCTGCTAACTTGCCTTGCTCACTCATTGTCTTGGTAATGGACATTCTGAATGGACCGAATTCGGTGGAGTGAAATCTGCAAATAGTTGCTGTTCTTTCAGGACTGTTCTCTTAACCAGCGAAGGGTCTCTCTTTGTCCACCCATTGTGGTTACCTCAAGATAATTCCCAAGGATAAAACTGTCTCATTTTCAGATATTTATACAAAAGTTGAAATAAATTAACTCTTTCATCTCATATCCAATTGAACGATTTTCCTGCTCTTTCCTCTCAGGTACCCATTCTTACCCTCAGGTTTATCTAGTAATTTCTCAAACTGCTTGTCAGAAAGCAGCTCTAACCACTCCCCGCCCCTGCTCTAAACTTCCTCTCCTTCAATTGCTCTGCTGATATGGCTTTTCCAGTGTTACAGGATGTAGATGGAATGAGAGCTTGAAGGTTGAGGCTACTTACTTCATTGGTGCTGGTTAACCTTTTTCAACTGACCTTGTAGGCTTCATTGTTCTTATTTCTTGCATTATGCCACACAGATGCTTTTCCTTGGGTCCTGTCACCCCAGCGTACTGTCTCCTTAAGACAGGCTCTTTCAAGACCACACAAGAGCAGCCTCCTTCCATAGCATGGAGTCCACTCTGACCCACAAAGCCCTGCCTCAGGTCAGTGGAAGTGCATCTCGCCCCCACTCTAATTGTTTTTTCCCCACTCCATAACTCTATCAGATGGCAGAACCTCAGACAAAGACAGTAGGCATTGTCAATTTTTTTCTCCTTATAGAAATCACCCAATTTTCTTTGAGGAGTTCAACTGAAATCACTCTCATTCCCTTGTACTGTGGTGGACGGATAGAGAAAGAAGTGTAGGTCTCCTTGCTATTTTAATATTTCCTTTCCAAGGAACTCCCTTTCTCAGCAGTCCCTGGCCATCCCATATATAGACTGGAAGTAGGTGATAGGCTAAAGAATTTTGACCTCCTCTGTTATGGCAGAAACGTCAGCTGTCTACAAAGAAATTGTGTTCCCCCTACCTGTACAAAGATTTCATTTGGCAGCAACTGTCCAACTACAGACCATATTTCCCAGAACCCTTTATAGCCAGGCATACCCACGTGCCTAGGTCTTTCCAAAGGTACGATCGTGGAATTGATTGTGTCAATTCCATACTAGAGTGATTAAAAAACTACTGGAAATCCCCACCTCTTTTTTTTTCTTCCAACAATATTAAGTGGCCTCTGAGTTCTTAAAGGATGATGGAGCCTCAAGATGGGAGGAGCTTGGCTCCCTGAATCATAACATCCGAGATACAACCCATCAACCAAAAGCAAGTGCATCATCAATTGTGTTAAGCCATTGAAAATCTGAGTTTTGTTATAGCAGCTAGAAATACCTTAATATATTTAGCAAGTCCAAAATAAATGGCATAGCAACATCTTTCATACCGTAGAGATAAAATTATCTATGGTTATCAGGATTGACTGGATTTGAAAGTTCAGGACAATAGGAACTCTCCATTAAATATACTACTTTCTGCCTAACTCCACTAGAGCATTAACTCTGTGTTGACAGAAGCCTTGTTTGTATTGTTCATCATTCTTTCCTAAGCATCTAGAGTGTACCAGGGATATCAAGACACCCATAAAGATTTGATAAAGAACAAAAAGACTCAATTTATTAGGGACTTCAATATTTGTCTATAAATATGACCATTGATATGTTCAATATTCTGGATAATCACACATTTTAGCTAAATAATGAATCAACTATGCAAAAATATGACTCAAGAAGAGTTTAAAAATCTTAAATTAACCCAATATACCTTCCTGTTTGCAAGTTATTTGGCAAAGATAGCAACTTCAGTTGGAAGAAAGACAGTGGGTTAAAGGGAAACTTTATGACTTGGTGTCTATTTCTAAGCAGGAAAAATTTAATTCACTGTGTATTTGAGCTGAAAAGTTCAACACTTTTTAGTTTCACTGGGTCAGAGTAAATAAAGGTTTTGTTTTTGTTCAAAAGGAGATTAACTGAGTCAATGGTAATTCAATATGCACTAGTGACAAATATTTTTCATCATATCCTCCCCCAGAATATAATCATGAGTTCATTATAAAAGTATTATTTCTGAGGTCCAAGACACATGATGATATTAACTTAAGTAAGGCACATTATTGAGGAAATCTTCACTTTTAATTTTACTCAATTTAAAAACATTACTAAGTCAAGAAACAAACTGCACCAAAGGGTATTTTAAAAAGTCCCATGTAATTCAGAAGAATTGTTAACTATAATCTGTCCTAGTAATTTTCCTAAATTGAAAAGTCAGTGCCAGCAGTTCAAAACTCAGAAGAATCAGGTAGGCAGCTGCAAAATAGAAACACCATTGTCATTTCTTCTGACACTACCTTCTGCTTGTCACTGTATCTCCTGAAGTTATACTGCATACTCTCATCTACAATCTTCCACCATCTGAATGAGACACAGAATACAGTGGTGCGACCAAGGTGAATTGCTAATGTCAAGTTGGGGGTGATGTAAGGTGATGATACATTAATAAGCAATGAGGGTGGCCAAATAGAGTAGCTTGAGATCAGCCCTGTTCCATGGAAAAATTAGAGAAGAGACGGGAGGGCTAATGAGGTAGCGATTCGGGAGTGCTGCTGACTTGAGAGAGCCTTCTGCACCTCATAGGGCACCCTAGTTACAGAGGCCGAAGAACTGAGAGGCAGAAAGCCAGAGCCTGGCACAGAGGCATGGAGCCTGTGGGTGTGCATGGACAGGAGCCAGGGACTAGGAAGTAAGCCAGGCCATGTTCCTTGGGCCTGCTACCCTCACCAGCACAGCCCTGTGACTGATGACACCCTACGCACCTGAATCCTGCAAAGACGAACAGGTTGGGGTTAAAGTAATTCATAACACAAGGGTAAGGAAGACAGGGTCTATATTTTAGAACCACAGATACTCTTTGAGACTAATGGAAGAAAGGTTTATTTGGTATGGAACTGAAATTTTCTGTAGCACATAATGTAACTCAACCTATCTGGATAGCTTATTTGAATATCTGAAACACAGGGAGCCCAGAGTAAGAAAGAGTAGCTTTAACCCCGTATAGATTATTGTAATGTCTGGATACATCCTAGAGTCTACTAAGAAGATAACCCAAAAGCATTGGCAAAGTCCCTTCATGGATGGGAGAAAGAAGATGGAACTATTAAACCTTACTGTCAGGGAATCCCATGATACTGTGTCAAACTTTAGGGACACCCAAATCAATAGGCCATGCCCTCAGTCTTGAGGCTTACTCTTGTGAAGCTTATGTAGGTAGTGGAGAAGCTCAGACTACCTATAGGCATACCTCAGAGTTACTTCTGGAGGCCTCTTTTGTTGGTCATATGTGGCCTCACTCTCTCTATGTCCAACTCTGCAAGTGAAATCGTTGCCCTCCTGCCTACTTGGGACATGACATCCAGGGGTGAAAATCTCCCTGGCAACATGGGAGATGACTCCCAGGGATGAGTCTGGCCCTGGCACTGTGGGACATCATTTCCATCCTGACTAAAAGGGGGAAAAAAAGTGTAACTAATAAGTATCAGTGGCAGAGAGAGTTTAAAGTTGAGAAGCTACTCTGGAGGTTGCTCTTATGCAAGCTTCAGGTAGACCTTGCTACCTATTATGAACTGCAAACCCCCAACCAGGACCATTCCAGCCAATCCTAAAGAACACCTAAGACAACTTATAAGATTCCACAAGGGTTCCAGGCACTAGAGTAACTTTCCAGAAACCTACAACCTCCAGATGGGTCCCTGGTCCAGATAAGTCCTGAAACCAAGCCCAGCCTCTCCAGAACTCAGATAGTTCCATATCCCTACCCCGTATTAGTGAAAGACCCTGCCTGTATGAAAAATTTCGAATGACCATAGCCCAAACACCCCTAAAGAGAAGGATGGAAAGATCAAAGATAATAGTGGAGTTATACAGAGAAGATAGGATTTAGCAAATGGCTATGAATGCTGAATCATTAAATCAATATCCCGTTTAGTATCCAGTATCTTAGCACAGCTAGAAGTTAAAACCTAAAATTGTGGATCTGTAACCCATGTCAATCTCTGAAATATGTTCTACAACTAATTGTGGTGCTGTGCTTTGAAATTTATTACTTTTTTGCATATATGATATTTTCACAACAAAAGAAAGGAAAAAGTTGATTGTGATGATAAAAAATGTATTTATGCCTCCTAGCCTCCTATATTCTGGAGCAGCTAGAAGGAAAAATCTGAGAGGGTGATATGGTAGCCCATGACAAACTCTAAGATCTGTCCTGTAACTACTTGTTGAAGAGTACTTTGAAAACTATTGCTTTTTTATTTCTTTGCTTTTTATATATGTTATACTATACAATAGAAACGTTTAAAAAAAATAAGCAATGAGGAGTTATGAAAAGGCCAGAAATGCCTGAAGAGGCTATTGGGTTTATTCATCAATATTCAGATATTTTCCTTGAAGAAAAGCAAAAGATAACTAATTTCAGGGACATATTCCTAGAAAGTACGCTTCAGCTTAAGATAAAGTGCTCATTCATTTTTATCCATGTGTGTTATGTGTGTGTAAAATATTGAAATATTTTGTCTGAGGTACTACTTAAATAAGCCATTTTAATAACTATCTGTCACAAGGACAGAGGACAGTGCTGATGACTCTGTATGCAATAATTCATGGCACAGTGAGTAGAGATAGAAGATTGAATTATCTAACCTTGGGGCCATATTCTTAATCTTAGTCCATTCCTATAAGTGTGAATTCATTGTAAATAGGACTTTTTGAAGATGCAATTTGTAGTTAAGATGCCGGTCAGCTGAATGAAGTTGGACTTTAATCCTGTTTCTGTAGAATTTTGAAGAGAAAGCCACACATAGGAGCAGAAACTGGATGTCAATGGAACTTAGAGTAGAAAAGAGAGGATATCACCATGTACATCACCAAGTGACAGAAATAGCGGGGACCAAATATCACCAGCAGCCAGCCCCAAAACATGCCAATCTTCAAGGAAAAAGCATTGCCTTGCTAAAGCCTGGATTTTAGATTTCTCCTAGACATAAAACCATGAGTGAATGCATTCCCATTGTTCAGGTTAACCCATTACATGGTATTTATTTAGCAGCCATGAAACTAAGACAATGAGCATTTGCTTTTTTTTTTTTTTTTTGCATGGCACCGTTTGGACTTGCATGAATTAACCCAATTTCAGGTATGGCATGTTCTTCTACAACTGCATTAATAGGAAGCAGAAGCAGGAATACTTTCTCACTCAAGGATATAGAAAGATCTCAAAATAGTCCTGACTCCCCCTCTCGAAATTACCAAAATAGTGATTGCATTTTAAAAAGCCTTCATTCTCCATTGCTTAATATCATAAAATGGCTACAGAACTGTAAATTAGATGTTTACACAGATTTCTTCATGAAGGATTACCTAGGATTCCTTCATGAAGCATGACAGGACAATAATATCTCATATTTACCCAGTTTGCCCATTCCCCATCCTACTGTTCAGTGCCTGCTGCTCCCACCTAAAACGTACAAATACACATAACCACTGCCAATTTCAAATCATAGCTAAATCTTTCTAAGCCCATTAGACCATCATCCCCTGGCTATGGTTTCTGTAACCTGAATGCAAAGGAAAGGCAATTCATCTTCTGCTTTCCAATGTGAGCTGTAGTATATTTATTACATTTCATTTTGCATTAACTCTAGCTTGATGAAGTAAACCATACTTATGGAAGGGCACTTACTTTGTCAGCTTTCATCGTCAGTAAAGAAGGAATTGAAAGTTGTCTTCAAGCCTAGAATTAGAAACAAGATCTTGCAATTCTGTATAGCTTAATGTAATACCCAGATGCATTCTAGAGCATGTTGGGCATATAATAAAATACTATTAGCAAACTCCCTTGAGTAATCCTCTGGTGACTGGAGGCAAAATAATAGAACTATTAAACTTTCTGACCTGGGAAACCCCAGATACTTTCTCAAACACTAGAGATTCCCAAGTTAATAGCCAAAGCCCTTGATCTTGAGACTAGCTCTTATGAAACTTCTATCTATAATAGAGAAGTTAAGCCTAACTATAGTAATGCCTAGGAGTTACTTCCAGAAAACCTCTTTTGTTGTTCAGATATGGCATCTCTTTCTCTAAGCCCAGCTCCACAAATAAAATCATTTCCTCCCCGCTATGAGGGATATTTTGTACAAAGATGTCTCTTTGACAATGTGGGACATGTCTCCCATGGATGAGTCTGGCCTTTGCACTGTGGATCAATGCCTACTTGACCAAAAGAGGGAAAGAAATGTAACAAAAGAAGGAATCAGTGGCTAAAAGATTTCAAAGAGTCGAGAAGCTATTCTGGAGGTTACTCGTAGGCAAGCTTCAGCTAGATATTGCTAATTGCCATCGTATGCCAAGCCCCAACCAACAGTATTCCTGTAAACCCTAAAGAATACCCAGGGCACTATATAAGGCCATAAAAGTTTCATGCACTAACTTTATTTTTCAGAAACCTATGACGTCCAGATGGTTCCTAGGCCAGATAAATCCTGTAACCAAAAGTCACCAGTCTCTTCAAGATCATCAACTAGGGTTCTCTAGAGAAACAGAATTAGCAAGAGATATCTGTAAATATAAAATTTATAAAAGTATCTCATTCAATCGTGGGGATATAAGAGTCCAGAATTTGTAGGGCAGGCAATGAGCTGGCAGCTCCAATGAAGGTGTTCAGCAAACTCTCAGAAGAGGCCAGCTGAAGCAAGAAGAGTGATTATCTCCTCTGAATCCTCCTTAAAAGCCTTCTGGTGATGAGATTAAGTGTCACTTGTTGCAGAAGATAATTCCCTTAGCTGATTAAAATGCAATCAGCTGTGGATGCAGGGAACGTGGTCATGATTTAAGTCCATAAAATGTCCTCACAGCAACAGACAGGCCAGTGCTTGCCCGACTAGACAACCAGGCACCACCACCTGACCAAGTTGACACATGAACCTGACCATTACATTCCCATAATGTCAACACCCCTTTTCAACATGAAGAAGTTAGAATGGCCATTGCCCATACATCCTTAAAGAATGGGGAAAAGATCACAGGAGAAAGAAGAGTTGTATCAGAGAAGATAGGATTTAACAAATGAGTATGACTGCTGAATCATATTGATATTTCTTTTAAGTCTCCAGCGTCTTAGAGCAGCTAGAAGGAAACACCTGAAATGGTAGAATTGTAACACATACTATACTTTGAAATTTGTTCTAAAAGTACTTTTTAAAATGTATTTTGAAATTTATCACTTTTCTTATGTATGTTATACTTCACAACAAAAAATGTTAAAAAGAAACTGTCCTCAGCTGGGGGTGGTGAACAAAGATTCGTGCATTTCTGAGATTTAATTTCATCCTTAGGATGTCCCATCTCAGTTACTTCAATAACTTTTCCCAGTGGCATTTGGGAAGCTTTGGGGGTGTTTTCCTAAGCCTCCCCGGTGCCCCAGGGACCTCAGTGGGAGAGTGATTCAAAGATAAGACAGTAAGACGTTTACATTTTCTTACATCAGGATGAGATTGCATAATAGATGCCCTTCTTTTCTGTCCTCAGAGTCTGGATGCCCCCCCCAACCTCCCATTTATTCCACCATAACCCCAGAGAGAAAGAGGGAGACAACACCCTGACCTGATTGACAAGGCACTGTATATAACTGAGCTTACCAGAAAGTAGGGACTTAGCTAAGTTTGGCTTCTGAAATCTGTTCTTCATGCTTACTCTCCATGTTTAGAAGAAACGGCTGAATTCCTACTTCCCTGCCATTTCTGCAAGTCAAGTTGGTTAACATCATATCTAATATGCACAGCAACATCAGTAATTATGAATAAAGCCTGTCAAAAGGATTCATTGTCAGTACCTGGTTATTTTGAAATATAGGTCAGCATTGTTGAAACTTGGAGTGAAAATCCAAGGTCTTAAGACCTTTATTTATTGAAATTCTATGCCAAGCCTCTGCGGACCTGAAAGGTGCTTCTATTCAGATTAGAAAAAGAAGCAACCTCAGAGGATATGACTTGGCCAGCATACCTGACTTCTGGGTAATTTTTTTTAAGTTGAAAAAAACAATGACAGATAGATATTAGGTAGAGATGTAGGTATGTATGGACGTGCGTATGGATGGATGGATGGATGGAGAAGTGAATGTTTAGATAGATAAATGATGGATGGATAGGTAAGAATAAAGCTGCTCTTCCCGCTGGCAAGACACATGATTTGGAAAGCAAGGCCCCTCCTTCCCCTCCACTAGGAGCCCCTGGGAAGCGCAAGTACGTGTACCCTAGGGCATAGCCTTTATTTCATAGATTGGTTAAAGTATAAGTGGATATTTACTGCTGATTGTCAAAGGTATTTACATTACAGACAAAATTGATTAAGAATCTACTGATAAGCAAACAATTCTGGAAATTACAATGAAAGTTAATAAAGATGTTAATACTGAGTAACCTAGCTCTATAACTTTAGGAAGAACGAGATAACTTTTAGGAACCAGTGAATGCTTTAAATATTTTTAAATAATTGTACAAGCAGGGTAATATAGGCAATATTTTATTATACTTATGGTCTTTGTAGAACTTTTTTCAGTGTAAGATTGCTTGTAACATTAGTCAAAATATCTTCCCATAGCTGTATCTATTTTTTTATTAACTTTTATAAGCCAAGCACGAACTACGACATTGAAAATTTTTGGAGTTCAAACAAAATGGAACAAGCCAATAATACATATTAAAGTTTCCAAAATAAATTCTAAGCACTTTATATCAACAAAGAAGTTATTACTAACAACAAATTATTGTTTACAGCTAACATATAATGGAGATAATCATACAAATAATAATGCAGAATATATGACAGAATATAAAAAGCACATACAGAATATTTATACAAGGTATAATACAGAATATAGTAAAAATAATATAATGTTTTCTGGAAACTCCTGTGAGAAATAATCAACCTTATATGTCTTGAGAGTATAAATAATTTTTATATAAAGCCTACTTTACTGAGATTCTGATCACTCATTCATTTATAGGAAAGATGTGGAAACAGGAATAAGTGAAATAGCAGGTGATAAGCAGGTGGAAAATCAGATATGTCTTAGTATCTTGAAAGCTCCACTGTCACATCTGCAGCTCTAAGATTTAAGTAAACTATTTCTTAGGTGATTTTGCAAAACAGCAACAGCAGTAAAAATATGAAGAAACCATATATAAGTGCGGACAACAAATTTAGTGCACATCTAAAGTATTCAGAAAGGCTCTTCTTCAAGAAATATACAAAGGTTTTGTATGATGGGATTATTTAAAAGAAACCAAACCATCTAACCAACTAAATCCTCAAGTCCAGTTGTAAAGAGGGCATAAGTCTTAACCTTAGGCAATTACAATTTGGAAGTTGGAAAAGCTTAATAACTTGGAAACAATATCATTATAATCTGTAGCCTATGTGGATAGAGTTAGCCAAAAGACTGCTTCTCTGTCAAGCTCAATTGAAAGGGAGCATTTAATCAATACATCAAATGAACCTAGATTGCAAAGAAAGCAATCTAGCAGCTAATGAGTGCTAGGAAGCTTTGTTCTTGATTATAATGTAAAACTACACAACATAATGGGGGCACAAGAATTGTATTTTCATCTATGTAGATTTTGAAAGAAAATTATTTGAATTTACATATGAAATAACTATGTTAACTATTCACAGTGAAAAAATAAATAATATAATTGATAATAATCAGAAGTATATGAGCAAATAAAATGAGGTCTAGATATCCCATTGAGGTATTCAAATAAGGAGAGGTTTACATTAAAAATTGGTAGAAACTCAACCCAAACTGAATTGTATCACATTACAATAATAGAATTTGTTGCTTTTGGGGTAAGGTGGGGGAGCAGGCTTTTGATGGAAAATGGACAAGCATCATTATTTGAAAATATATAATTTCTGAAAATATATTCCTGCAATCATAAATGTAAATCTCAATTTTACAAATGAAAATCTATTTTAATTGCATTAAAAGAAAAAGGTGGTGGCTTCTTTTAGTTTTTGGCTTAGTCTTCTTACTTATCCACAAAAAGTACCCTAATTATGCACGTTTCTAAATCTGCTACATCCTCCCACACTTGAAATTGAGAATAATAAAATTTTCGACTTCCATCAGTACTTTCCAGAAAAGAAAGCACAGAGGTGAGGGGGGGGGGAGGCTTGAAATACCATTTAAAGGGAAGATTCAACAACTGTTTCTCTACAGATGACTTTAGAATTACACCTATTTTTGCTGGTTTGAATTGCGTTAATCTGCTCACCTCTATCTCTAACATATATGCATACTTAATAGGGAAGTCAACATGCCCTTTTCTCATGTATCACCTCATGCTCCTCAATTTCCCCAGGAAAATTATTTTCTTTGACATTTTCTCCTGTGTCCTGAAATAAGGAGATTCATTTTAATTCAATAACCACTTTCCATGGCAAATGTTTTTTCTTCAATTAAAGCTATGTCATTTAAAATTATTATTTTTTTTGCATGGGCAGGCACTGGAAATCGAACCCAGGTCTCCGGCGTGGCAGGCAAGAGCTCTGCCTGCTGAGCCACCGTGACCCACCCTAAAATTAAAATTTAAGAAAGATTTTATGCTACTAATAACTTTAAGGCAGCATGTGTGTTCAGAAACCTAGACTGACCGGCCTATGAACAATATATGCTTTTTAAATTGTTTACATGCCAGAAGAATGCTTTTTAAATTATCCCTAACATTTTTCTCCCAATAAAAATTTGTCAGAAGCGTTTCAACTATTTTCTGATGAAAAGCATTGAAGAAGTATTTTCATTCCAATGAAACACAAGCTTTGTTCTTGTTTTTGGTTTCCTTGGGCTTCTGTAGCATGGGGCTTAAAACAACTGAAGTTTATTCTCTAACATTTTGGAGTTCAGAGTCTGAAATCAAGGTGGCAGCATAGCTGCATTCCCTCTGGAGTATTTAGGGATGAATCTTTCCTTGCTTTTCCAGCTTCTGTTGGCTCTAGGCATTCCTTGGATATTCTTTTAAAGGATATTTGTCATTGGATTTAGGGTCAACCCAGATAATCCAGAATCTTGCACCTGCAAAGACTTCTTTTCTAAATAAGATCACATTCACAGATTTCAGGAGGTTGACATATTTTTTGGGGCACCGCCATTCAACCCACTACAGTAATTATGTCAGTTATATCATTAATCTAGTGGTGGAAGTTTCCTTTCTAACATGGCTCATTCTCGAAAACATCATGTTAGCCTTCCTGAAGAAATGACAGGCACAATATTAAGAGTGGTCACAAAAATAGATTTTCACTAAATGAAATAGCTTCAGCGTCACCATAAAAGTAAATAATTTCTACTTAGAAGAGAATGCTTTTTCAAGCTATATTTAAATGCATTTTGGTATTTTAACCATCCATTTTCTTATGGCACAATGGGGACTGACTCATAAATCAGGTGGACAAGTAATTAATCTATAGACAACATATTTCAAATATTTTCTTGGTATTTGAGCAACGGTTTAAGTTACTAAACAATCAGTTCTATGAAATCTATAAAGGACATTTATGTCCTGTTGTTAATGATGCATATTTATGTTTTAGAAGTGCCAAACTAGCACTTCATGTTTTTCTTTTAGCACGTTTATAGAGATATTGGAGGAAAAAAGAGAAAAAAAAGCATGTTCAGGTAATTCAATTCTATATTTTATGACTTTCTTGAAATTTCTTAAATATAGCTAGCTATCATAATTCTGAATGTTTCTAAAATGCTGCTTTTCAAGTTTTATTTACCTTTTGGGTTCTCAGAGAGGGAAATTAATTTGTATGAAAAAGCAGAAATTGAAATCATGGATTCTAGACTTGAAAGATTATACAGATTTAGGAACCTGCTAAATTCAAGGAAAAAATGGACAAATTATTATTCTCATTAAGACTTTCCCAAACTGGGGAAAACAGCTACTCCTCCCCTCTCCAACTAAACTACTAGAAAAAGAGAAAAATAATTCAGGCTAAAATATGATGTGTGGGCTTATTGAAATGGTGTTATTTTTGCTTCTATTGGTTGCCAACAATGGAAAGGAAGGCAGACCAGTTCATATACAAAAGGAAAATTATTCACATGATATTGCGATAACTTATTTAATGGAAGAAAGAGTTTGAATAACTACACCAAGAGAAGTACAGGGTGTCATTTGAACCTCAAGAAAACTTGGAACCAGATAACCAAAGACCAACAGAGCACTGTCTCCCACATTTATTCATTTTTATCTGTTTTCTCTCTCCCTGTGTCTGTCTTACTCTCCATCTCTTCCCCTCTGTCCCTACCTGTCGTTCAATTTCATTCTAACTCAAATCAGTCCAAATTCCTTCATAGGATAAGAAGTATGGTCGAATTTCCAGCATCCCATCTCATATCCACAGCTAAAGAAGAACCTCTTTATATTCTTTGCGTACTATAGAAAATCTCAGGGGAGAATGATTATTACTCAGATTTGGTCACATGCCCACCACTGAAACAATCAACTGAGGAGAGAGGGATGAGCGCATGTAAAACAAACATGCAAAAGCATGATAGCAGGACAGGAAAGACAAATTGTGTTAACAAAATAAAAGTCATCTGCTCTACCAAGAGAATGGCACAGAGTGCAGAAAGTTGGAAGGCTTGAGTATAATGATGTAAGGCAGAATTGCAGGTGGCCTCCTAACAAATGCTGTCAACAGTTTACAGCATCAAAGATTCAGGTACTTTCCAATTTTCTACCTTGCCATCATTAGCATGTTGACTGTGTCCTGGTGGCATCAAGAAGGTTGCAGTCATTCCAGGCATCAAGATCTTACACATCATCCACAGAGCAGAAGTGGGGTGACCTTTCACTGTTACCTTATATGCCAGTTCCTGAACTAATCAGTAGTTTAGGAAATAAAATACTATTTGGGGTTAGAATAATCAAGGTTCATTTCAGTTCTCCCTAAAGTACCCAGCCACGTGATAACTGAGGTCAATAAAGGTCTGTTAGCAAGAAAGGATGGCTGTGGAGTGGGGAGACAGGAAGGAGTGGAGGAGAGAACCCATGGGTCATGGAGCTTGAAGATTTGAGATAAGACATGCATATGTTCAACAGTGTCCTCAAAAACTTCTGTCAACTTAAAAAAAAAATAGTTCTATAGTAACCTTAGTAAGAAAAAGTAGCTCTACTTGTGAAACAATGGAAAAACAACAAAAGTCGAGGGCATGGGTAAATATATTCAAAACTCAAAACTACTGAAAATAAACAATAGGAATATTTGAATTCTCTCTTAGTGAAGATAAGAAATTTCCTCTGTTATATGAACTTATAAAAATGGAATTTCAGAAAAAAGTTTCTAATGCCCAAGCAGATTTTTATCATAATTCTATGTCTAGGAATATTCTTCTACATTTGAAAGGGGCAATTTCAATGTCCTCTTCCTAAAACACATATTCAATTAGGTCATTGGGAACCCCCAGATGATTGAGGACAAAGAGTCACAAAATATTCAAGGAATAGAAATGAGAGGAGGAATTGTAGCAAACATGGACTAAATCAGTATTAATCTCAACAGTTAGTATTTTATGAGTGTTCCCTATCTAAGTATTGAAAAATTGAAATAACATATTCATTTATCATAATCTAAAATATTTGAGTATTGTCAATAAAGAAATTAAAGTTATTAAAACAATATTCATTACTAACCATTAAGGAAATGTAAATTAAACCACAATGAGATACCACTTCATACCCACCAGAATGGCTATTATTAAAAAAGAGAATAACAAGTATTGGAGAGGATGCAGAGGAATTGCAACTTTAGTGCATTTTTGATTGGAATGTAAAATGGTGCAGCCACTGTGGAAAAGAGATTGGAAGGGGCCTCAAAAAGTTAAACATGCAATTAACCCATGACCCAGCAATTTGTAAAAAAAAAAAAAAGCTACAGGTTTAATATATAAATATAAATATGGATGTAAGAGTCACATAACTGGAATATATAGCATTTATATATATGTATATATATATGTTATTTATATGCATACATATATGTGTAGTATTAATCAAGCTTTATATGTTATTCCTTTTCATTTAAAAGCTTTGTTTCCATTTTTTTAACTTTATAGATTACACAGTGAGGAACCACCTTATATAAAAATCATTGTGTGCCTTTATAGTCATTTCCTCCAATAAATTCCCTAGTGAAAAAAAAATCAGTAGTTCAAAAAGACTTGAGCACTTTTTATGATCTTGAAACATTTTGTAAAACGATCCTTCAAAAATTTTGGATCAGTTCAAATTCCCATTACATACATGAGATTGCCTTTTTCACCTGATCCTCCTTAGTACTGACTACTATGTTTCTTTTTCAACTTTGTCTCTTTGGAAGTCAAAATAAAATTTATTTCATTGTTAATTTTATTTATTTGATGAGTGGAAAGTCCTTGCATGACCTCATAACTTTGTATTTTCTGTCCTACTTTCATCTCTTCCTGGAGGAGCGCCACACGGAGCCTGAATCTTGTAGAGCTGACATTGTTCTGATGAAAAAAAGCTGTACCTGGAAGGAATTTGTAAAGTTTTTTTATGCTACTCTACTATATACTTCTGGTCCCAACATATAATATTTAACTATCAGAGGAGGGGGAACTCTATTAAGAGTTATTAGCATGTTTCACCTGCCTCCTCCCCCATATCTAACTTTCTGCGTTGTATTAAGGGACTATTACTTCATGAAATAAAATGTAGCTGGAGTAGTATGTAGTGATTGGAGTGGTCAGTTAATTTGGGTAATAGGTAAGAAGTAGAAAGATACTGAGATATTAAGTGATATGGAACTAGTACATTCTGGAGTTGACATCCCCATGCACCACTTATAACAAGAGGTTGTCCAGAAAGATAAGAAAAAAATATCAGAAATAAGACAATATATGCACAGCATTTAATGGAAAATACAGGCCTAAACAGATCGCTCTTCTCTTTTGGACAAAAAAAAAAAAAAAAAAAAAAACCTCCTGATGATTATTAAGATGAAAAGATGTTGCCTTAGAAATTAAGAAGAGTAGTGTATTAAAAATGCAGAAGAGGGCGGGCCACTGTGGCTCAGCAGGCAAGAATGCTCGCCTGCCATGCCAGAGGACCCGGGTTTGATTCCTGGTGCCTGCCCATGTAAAAAAAAAAAAAAGAAAAAAATGCAGAGGAAAAGCACACTTTTATAATAGAAAGAAATGTGCTATAGAGAACACAATTATATATTTTGGGAGAGTATCTACTTAGTGCTCTCAATAAAATTCTAAATCTGCTGACTCAAAAGCAAATGAAAAGAAATCTGATTAAAAAAGCAAACTGAGATGAAAAGTGTGTTGGCTGGTTTGCAGAAAGTGAAAGAGTGGAATAGAAATAAATAAAAATAATAAAAGTATTTAAAAAACAAAAACTGAATTAAATTTTTTTTTTTGTTCTTGCTGTTGCTTGCAGTAAAACCCAGAGCTGACAATGAAGAAAACTGAATCAGTGACTTGCATGGTAAACTTTGATCAGAACAAAAACCGAGATGAGTAAGTTATGAAAATTATGGAGGGGCATTGAAGAAGCAGTACTTGGGTATTTGGTGGTCCTGAAGGGAAAGCAGAAAAAATAGAGAAGAAATATTAATGAGATATATAACATAAAATACTTCTCTGAGCATGGCAGAGCCTAGATATCAAACAAATTTAAGGAAAATACATTAACTTCTAAGATATGTCAGGAAATATTTTAAGTTTCACATGAAAAAAATAAATTCCTACCAAGCATCCAGTAAGGAAAGAGACAGGGTTCCCGAGAATGAGCAAAAGTGATAAAAGAGAACAGAGACTGATCCTGACATCAGAACACCTTCAACAGAGTTCTGATTCTGTCATTTATAAGAAATGGGATCTGGGCAACTTTTTTGACATTTTTGACCCATTTTTCTTATCTGTACATTGCAAGTACACTGCTGCAGTTAGTCAAAATCTGTTTCTTGAGAAAAACTCTGCCTTTAGTGTATGGCCCATTCCCATGAGGTGTTTTCTCATTTTTATTTTCATACAGGTAATAATATTATCTGGAGATCTCAGTTTTCATAATGGGATGTCAACCATAGCCCTTGCATAAAATTCTTCAATAACAGAGCAGAATTCCATATCAAGAAGTTCAATCTAAAATTTTCAGCTCTTCAGCTGCCATCAAAAGTTTGACAGAAAACTTTGGGGACCAGCTACAACAGTATATTTAGATTTTTCTTTTTCTTAGATTTGGTTTTCTATTTTATTACTTTTTACATATTTTTAATTAAAAGATGTTTTGGACATTTTATGGAGTAGGCAAATAATAATAAATTATTAATATTTGTAAAAACAGAATAATAATGCTATGCACTACTTAATCCAGGGTATGTGTGAGAATTGATTGAATTACTAAATGAAGAAACAAAAGATAGAGGCTTGGAAAATCGGACAAAGCCAAAGGGGATTATATCTCAATACAATTTCTGGAAACCCTCTACCCTGTTCTATTAACATATCAATAATCAGTTGAACCTATACATTAACATTTTATATTTATGTTTCTGTCCATGTCTTAGAGATATTTCCCAATTAATAAAATGGTACATACATTTGTATTGCATTTCCACATTTGTAATTTAACGAAGAGTAAGAGTTGATTACACAATCTCCAAGGTTTCTTTTAATGCTTTGATTCCAAGGTTCTCATCTAAGGATATGATTCTCTATTCCCACTGCTGCTCAATGTATGAAGTTCTACCTAAGATTTCTTGCTGATGTTTTTTCCTCTATATTTCTTCTTCCTCCTCCATTGTCCACTTCTTGACATATACTGTCATAAGGGCTTTATCTTGCTATCATTTTGATTTTTTGCTCTTATAATTGTTTCAGGCATTGCTGTTGCCAGAAATGCTTCCCTTTACTTAAGGCTCTTTTCTTCTACTTTATTCTGGATTATCCTGCTCTATGTGCATTTGGAAAGTCATAAGATCACCACCCATATAAATCCTGCTTGCTTTTACCTCTATATCACTAAATATGAAACATAATCTGCTTAGAATATATCCTTGCTTTGCAGTGCCAAATCATCTGCCTCACTCATTAGACATTTTCTCAAGACCAATGACTCTAATTATACAATGAAACCACTTTCTCCAGCCTTCTCAGCAGTCTAAACACTAAAGCACTTAATGAAAACATGTATAATTGACTATATAAATATTTCCTACATAGCATAATTTTCTTTCATTCTCTTTCCCCCCCTCATCAAATCAAACAATTGACTTCAGGAACTTTGTTTTTTATTTCCCTTAAAAATCCTCACTGCACCCAGCAAAATGTTCAGTATTTAATAGATGCCCAACAAATGTGTTGACTAAGAAATCAGCAGCAGACGTTGGGACACTATCACTCTCTGTGCTTCAGTTTTCACAGTTTACAAATAGCAATATTGTAAAAAAAAGATTTTCTATTTGAAAACTGTTTGGAAAGCCTTGAACAGAGGATGCCATGCAACAATCGCATGAAATACCACCACAATTACAATGATTTCTGGATGCCACTCTGCTACAAATCTGCCACCTAGGAACAAAAGAAAATGCTACTCAAGGAAAGCTAGTTAATAAAGTGTTGTGCAAGGTCAAAGTACCACCCTCTCCATCATACAACTCTGCATCTTGCTTTAATCTCTTGATACTAGAAAAAATATATATTTAAGTAAATTTCAGAGAAAATTCCCTTATTTAAAAAAAGGGGGATTCTACACAAAGAAGAACTCTGTTCCAGCCTGGAATGCTAATTTTCTTTTTCCTTTTTTCCCCTAATTTTTCAGCTGAAATTAGAAATGTTATACCAGATGGACTCTCTACTGTAAATCAGTTTAAATGAGTGGACATTTAACTCTATAAAAGTCTGTAAAGTTTACCGAAGTAGTAGCTAGGAAAACATTCTGTTAATATAATGACAAGAATGCAATTAAAAGAAGAGATGATTTTAACTCAAATTGAAGAAATAATGCAATCAGCAAATAATGATAAAAGGTCTGTATCTTGAACGAGTTTATGAAAAATTCTCTACCCAAATAATATGATGATTTAATAATCAAAATAATGCATGATACTTCTTGGAAAAATTACTGAATTCCATTTAAAAAAATCTTAATGGCCTATAATGCAAAATATTTGGATAATACTTCTGAATTGCTCTTATCAAATTTCTGTTTCTTCTTTTTGGAATCGTTTTCCTAGATTAACTTCTTCTCGTCTTTCAGATGTTATTTAATTGTCACATTTTCAAACAGGTTATTTCTGAGTCCCCAAATTTAATTATTTTCTTCCTGCTATTCTCTCTTATTTCATCTTTGTTTGTAATATCAAAATACTTATCACAATTTGCAATTATAGACTTATCTGTGTCTTTGTTTCCTTAATGGCACTTTTTCCCATTAAACCATAACTTCCATGAAGGAAGGGCATCTGTCTTTTTTGCTTTGCCATTCTGTATCTAGCATCTATAACAATGTCCAGCACTTAGTATTTAATCAATAAATACTTGTTGAATAAACAAAAGGATGAAAGGGTGATAATGTCTCATCATATTATCCAATATTACCAGAATATTAATTCAGTTCTGTAGATGAATGCATGCAATTTAAATTCTATTTCTGACTTAGAAAAGCATATTGAGTCTCTAAGACCCTCTCCATTCAAGGGTACTAATTTATCGGGTAACCTGTTTTTCTTTCTTTTACTATACTTTTCAGGCCCTAAAATTGGTTTTAGAACCATGGATACTTTGAACCATGGATTATTTATATAAACCTTTAAAGATCTGGTGTTTGTTCATGATAAAAGCATTTTTTCTAGGAGCAGATCTATGATGCATTTTTACTGACAATTTTCCACCATTCTTCTGTGTACCTCTGCAGTACTAGGAAAAGTGAATATTAATATTGAATAAAGGCATTGCAATCTCATCCAGTCATTGTATCTACTGGTTTACATTTTTGTGAGTGGTCTTCAGTGTAGCTGACACGTCTGCAGAGTTAAGCAATCCTATAAATTTCCATGCATCAGAACTCAGTTCTGGCAACGTGATTTATACCAGTCCAGTTAGTCCAAACTTTCAAGTTCATCCTGTTCTTTGTTGGTTTGTTTGTTTTTTTACTTCCTTTAACAACCGCCTCACCTTCTGGCAAGAAAAAGCAGTAAAAATAACTAGAGTTTTCTTTTCTAACTCCTCTCTTTTCCTCCTTATTTTTATAACACTGTATTTTGGAAGCCTATAGGAAACAAAGCACTTCCAGAAAATAGGTAGTGCATGCCATGTATAAATACACACCTTGGCACTTACATGTAGACGATAGCTCTTTCAAGTCAGCAGGATTCATTTACATATATATGAAGGAAATAATATTCATTGTTATTTGGGATCATTTTAAACTCCCATTTCCTTAATTCAGTGTATAATCATCAAGATTTTCTAGAGTCCTAACAAAAAAATTGCATACATCATGAAAAGATAAGGAAATATAACTTATCTTAAAATCTAATTTTAGTGCACAGAGGGCCCCACAGTAATTAATGCAAGAACTCAAACAAAAGCATTTAATATGAAGTAATAAAAAATATGTTTTCTAAATAAAGGAGTAAAAGAAACTAAAGCATTTATAATATTCAACTGTAAAGTAGTTTCAATTAAATTAATGATAGATACGTTGGCATGTGTAAAAATTTTGTTCAAGTATTTACAAGTACATGCTAAAACTAATTTTTTATATTTTTATCTTAAAATCAATTTAGTCATTACATTTATGAGACAAAATTCTAATCTCTCTGCATATATTATAGATGTGTGTGGTCTAATAAAGTAGCCAATAGGACACACTGCTCTTTAAATGAAAATTAATTAAAATAAAATTTAAAATTCAATTATTTAGATGCACTAGCTAAATTTCAAATGCTCAATAGCCACATATAGTTAGTGACTACTCTTATTGGTGATACTGTATCTGATTTGAACATCTCCCTCCTATCGGAAAGTTCTATTAGAAAGTGGTATTATAAAGTTCATTCAATAATAATCTCAGAATATAGACAATATGTCTTAATGTATGTTTGCAGGTATTTAATAGCAAGATAAGATTTTTCAAACTTAATCGCTGAATATAGAATATGCAAATTTCCGTTACTTGGAAAGTGTGATTTAATTTTACCATTAAAACATTATGCAATATATAAGATTCCACAAGGGTTCCAAGCATGAGTGTAACTTTCCAGAAACCTGCAACCTCCAGATGGGACTCTAGACCAGATAAATCCTGAAGCACAGAGGGCCCAGCCTCTCCAGAACATCAGATAGTCCCATCTCCCTACCCCATATTAATGACAGACCCTTCCAACATGAAAAAGTTACAATGGCCATAGCCCAAACACCCCTAAAGAGAGGGATGGAAAGATCAAAGGTGATGGTGGAATTACACAGAGAAAATGGGATTTAACAAATGAATATAATTGCTGAGTCATTAAATCGATACCTCTTTTAGTCTCTAGTACCTTGGAGCAGCTATAAGTAAAAACCTAAAATTGTGAAATTGTAACCCATACAAAACTCTGTAATCTGTTCTAGAACTAATTGTTGTGCTGTGTTTTGAAATTTATGGCTTTTTTTGCATATGTGTTACTTTTTACAAAAAAGAAAGAGAAAAGTAGATTGTGATAACAAAAAATATTTAAGTCTTTTAACCTCCTATATTCTGGAGCAGCAAGAAGGAAAAATCTGAGAGGATTGTATGGTAGTCCATGACAAAATTTGGGATCTGTTCTGTAACTATTTGTTGAAGAGTGCTTTTAATACTATTGCTTTTTTATTTCTTTGCTTCATACATATGTTATATTACATAATAAAAATATATTATGCAAGTTCTTAATTAGTAGTCAAACTTCATTTTAAAATAGTTTGGACGTCTTGATACAATATGTTCATTCTTGTATGTATATCAAGTGTTTCCTACACACAAAAGAGGTTTTGGAAATTCATTGTGACCTATCAAAAACCTGTTTTATCAATTTTTTGGACATGGATGCATATACCAGAGCCTTTAAGACACTAGTAAATCTTTAAACCAAGGCCTTAATTAAAAATAAAGGATGCTATAAACAAATTTGGATGATTTTTCAGAGTTATAGGCATAAAAACAGTGATACATATACTGAGTGAATTATTACTATTAAAAATGTACTGATAGTGTATCAGTTATATTGATCTGAATAACAAAGCATAGTAAAGAAAAAATAGAATATGTACATTCTAGAATCCTAAAAGTAAGGTGGTTAGAAAGGTCTCTGTGCCCATGTAAAGACCTGACTCGTCAGTTTCCAAAATATTTCATGAGGTGGCTCTATCTTTGTGAATTTACCACAATATGATCGAGGCCCATTGGTTTTACAGTGTATCAGTGTTTAGAATCACCATAGAATCGTGAAAGTTATTCTGCTAAGTCAACTCACAAGAGGCTGATGACATATTATGAAAAAAAAATGTCCAGTGAATAGGAGATTCACACTGAATAATCTATCAGCACATGCTCTTTCTTTAGGAAAAGTACAAGACAAGCCAAATTGTCTTGATCGACATAGCATTAGGTACAATGAATGCTAGAGACTTGATTGAGACATTTAACGACATCAGGATAGTAGACTAATGTAGGCACATTTAGCCAGTCCAGTTGGGATTCTCCATCCACTTGCTGGGCACCATCTTTCTGTGCTTTGATGGATACTCACACTATGACCATCTGATTCTTTGTTGACATAGTTTTCTGCCTTCTGAATAATATAGTAATAAATAATAAATGCTTCTTCAAGCATTTGAAAACTTTCTGCTGCTTTGCTTTTCACTAAGGATCAGTTTTCTTTGGAAGAACCTATTCTATCTCTGATTTAACTCATTATATGTTTATATTATGCTATCTCTTGGAGTAGACCAATCTGTGGGTGCTTACAAAACTACTCCACATGTGCTATACATACACATATACCCACATAGTTTCCATAGCAGAAAGAATAAGAAAAGTACAAGTGCTGCCAAAAAGAGAGCTCTACTTAGAAAACCTACATCAAATGGTAAAAGAGACCACTTTTGAAAAATTTCCTTAAAATCCATGTTTAAACTAAAGTCATCACTGACCAATGTTTTCTTAATAGATCTAATATAAAATCACAACACTTATATTTACCTTATTATTTTCATGGTTAAATAATATTTGTGAGTGTATTATTTATGCAAATGTATTTTAATTACAATTTTACTGAGATACATTCACACATCATACAACCCACTCAAAGTATAGTCAGTGGCTCACAATATTATTACGTAGTTGTGCATTCATCAACACAATCAATTTTAGAAAATTTTTATAACTCAAAAACAAATAAATAAATAACAAAACCAAAAACATCCCACACTCCTTATCCCTGCCATCCCATTATTGACCCGTAGTATTGGTGTGGTACATTTGTTACTGTTGATGAAAGAATATTAAGGTATTACTGTTAACTATAGTCCATAGTTTGCCATTGGTACATTTTCCCCATATACCACTTGTGATGGTAAAGTTCCGGTGTCTACTTCCCAAGTGATTATGCCCAGTTGTCTGCTCAGGTAAGCACTGGCCTGATCATTGCTGCAAGGTTATTTTGTGGGTGTTTGATAAACTGGAATGCTGGTGCATTGAATCATGTGTCAGTTGATTGTATCTGTGGCCAATTAAATCTGTAATCAACAAAGGTATGTAGGACACAATGAGATAATTCAACCACTTGAAGGCTTTTAAGGGAGAGGAGAGACTTTTTCACTGCTTCTTCAGCCAGCGAGCCTCTCCTGTGGAGTACATTCAGACACTTCAACAGAGCTGCCAGCTTCACAGCCTGACATATGGATTTTGGACTCTTCCATTCCATGATAGCATGAGACACTATTATAAATCTCATGTTTACAGATCTTTCCTGTTGGTTCTCTTTCTCTAGAAAACCCTGACCAAAATAGCTTTGTAGCAGGACTTGTTCTTGAGAAACAGAATCTTAAAAAAGATTTTTATAATTGATTTTAAACTCTGACTAGACTCAGAGGCACTAATGACTCTGTTTTCAATGATCAAGATGGCACTGACGGTCTATGGGTTGAGTTAGCAAAATAGATATTCAAAATATCACCAGTAGATTCTCCAAATTGTATGCTTATATGAGGCAAGACTCTGGGTGAGAAAGTTTTTGACACCTTTATGGAGTTTTGTGGAATTAAGAGGTATAATGATGTTGGCTGACTGTTGTTAGACATGCTTCATAAAGTGATGAGGGAAAGGGATGAGCTTAAGGCTTCAAATTTGCACCTTAAATGCCATGTGAATGACGCAAAAGTTCCTATGCATACCCTGAAAGAAAATATTATTTCCTGCGGTCGCAGACTTGAGATCTCTGAAAACCAGACACCAAGCCTCATTGCGTGAGTAGCAGATTTACAATGTAAACTAAAATCTCAACTTTACAGGGTGTCTGCTGTTAAAGTAAGGGCTTTGATTGGAAAAGAATGGGATCTGAAACGTGGGGTGGTGATATATGGCTTGTTAATGATGTGATGGGGTGACAGGATCCTTGGAATCTGTTCAGCTTTTGTTAGATAGACTTGTAATAAACTGCCCTCAGGAAAGAGCTTCCCGACACCTGGCCTGCCTTGATGAAACAGATTCCTGGCCTCCAGTGTCCCCAGAGGAGTCTGCCATCCAACCTCCACCTAAGAGATTAACCTTTCAGTTTCTGTTAACTCTGTAATCACCTCCCCTGAGGAAACAGCCCTCACTCCTCTGTCTGGAGTCACTAATACTGTTTCACTAAATGAAACTGCAATGGAATGTCCTGAGATAATGGGCTTGAAAGACACTTCTATTCCTTTTCATGACCCACCTTCACCACCCTTATTTCCTTCAAGAACTATGACTAGACTAAAGTCCCAACAGGGGGCAGTGCGATGGTTACTCAGCAGCAGAATTTTCACCTGCCATGCTGGAGACCCAGGTTTGATTTTCAGTGTCTGCCCAGGTTACAAAAAAAAAGTCCCAGTAGGCCCCAAAAGGTGAGGTACACAGTGTGACCCATAAGGAGGTACACTATAATCCAAAAGAACTGCAAGAGTTTTCCAATCTATATAGAAATAAATCAAGGATATATGTGTGGGAATGGATATTAAGAGTATGGGATAATGGTGGAAGGAATATAAATTTGGATCAAACTGAATTTATTGATACAGGCTTACTGAGCATAGACTCAGCACTCAGTGTTATAGCACAAGGTGTTAGAAAGGGCACTAATGGTTTATTTGGATGGTTGGCTGAAACATGGATCCAAAAGTGGTCGAAATTACCTGAGATCAAAATGGCAGAACTGCCCTGGTATAAAGTAGATGAGGGGATCCAGAGGCTTAGAAACATTGGAATGGTAGAGAGGATTTATCGTGGAAGACCTGTTCACACATCCCAGGAATGTCCAGAGGACACATCTTTCACCAGGACCTTGAGAAGTAAATTCATGAGACTAGCCCCATCCTCCCTGAATAGCTCTGTGATCACCCTTCTCTGTAGGTCAGATATTACTGTGGGAATTATTACTTGGGACTGTTTCCGAGTTGGCAGAAGTCATGTGGCAACAGTCAATCACCATAGACAAGGTGAGCATGGCCACCATAATGAACAGCAAATTCAAAGCAGTAGTCAAAATAATCTGACTCACAGAGACTTGTGATCATTGGGTTCGCTAGTAGATCACTGGGTATCAAAAAGTAAAATAAAAGGGCAGCCTACTAAATTCTTGTTTGAGCTATAAAAGCAGAATAATTCTAGGCTAAATGAATAGAAGTCTAACTTGAATTGCAAAAACAAGAGTCATGGTCCCTTAATCAATTCCCAGACTTGAAACAGTTTATAGACCCAGAGCCCCTCGAATGAGGGAAGACTGCGTACCCGTGGGGAAGGACTTTTTAAAATTGCCCCAAATTTACGCTGTTAACTTTCCTCCCAGACTTCCCCAAGGAGAACTACATCATTTTCCCAGGGTGACTGTGCACTGGGGAAAAGGAAATGATCAAATATTCAGGGAATTATTGGACACTGGCTCAGAAGTGACACTAATTCCAGGAAGCCCAAAACATTATTCTGGTACAGCAGAGTAGGGGTTTATGGAGGTCAGGTGATCAATGAAGTTTTAGCTCAGCTCCACCTTACAGTGGGTCCACGTGGATCCGCAGACCCATTCTGTGGCCATTTCCCCAGTTCCAGAATGCATAATAGGAATTGACATACTGAGCAACTGGCAAAATCCCCACATTGTTTTTCTGACTTCTGGAGTGAGGACTATTATGGTAGGATAGGCCAAGTGGAAGCCACTAGAACTGCCCTTATCTTGAAAAATAGTAAATCAGAAGCAATACCATATTCCTTTAGGGACTGCAGAGATTACTGTCATTCTTAAGGACTTGAAGCATGCAGGGGTGATGATTCCCACCACATCCCCATTCAGCTTTTCTATTTGACTTGTGCAAGAAACAGATTGGATTTGGGAGATGACAGTGGATTATCATAAACTTAATCAGGTGTTGACTTAAACTGTAGCTGCTGTTCCGGATGTGATGTTATTGCTTGAACAAATCAACACATCACCTGGTACCTGGTATACAGGTATTGATCTGGAAAATACTTTTTTCTCAGTAGCTGTTAGTAAAGACCACCAGAAACCAGTTTGCATTCAGCTGGCAAGGCCAGCAGCATACCTTCATTGCCCTACTTCAGGGGTAAATCAACTCTCCAGTTGTATGTCACAATCATGTCTGCAATGACCTTGATCATTTTTCCCTCCCACAAGACTTCACACTTGTCCATTATATTGATGACAGCGTGCTGATTGGGCATAGTAAGCAAGAAGTAGCAACTACTTCAGAGTTATAGGTAAGGCATGTGTGTCAGGGGATGGGAGATAAATTCAACAAAAATACACAGGCCTTTCTCCTCAGTGAAATTTTAGACATCCAGTGGTGTGGGACATGGTGAAATGCCACTTCTAAGGTGAAGGATAAGCTATTGCACCTGGCCCTTCCTACAGGAAAAAAAAAAAAAAAAAGCTCAATGCCTAGTTGGCCTCTTTGGATTTTGGACCCAACATTTTCCCAGTTTGGGTGTGCCTTACCCATTTACCGAGTGATGAGACAAGCCACTAGTTTTGAGTTGGGGCCGGAATAAGAGGTGCTGGAAGTGTCAGTGGCAAATAGAGATGCTGTCTGGAGCCAAAAGCTGTTACAGAATTAACTAAGCGGTGAGGTGACCTAGTATTTGTCAGAATCTAGAATAGAGGTCACCATGGGACTGGATGGGAATAGGGACTAGGCAGTTAAGGTTTAAAATGTACAGAGTTCCTGGTGGGATAACGAATATGTTTCAGTTAGGGATAGTGGTGATGACAGCACAACATTGCGAGCGCAATTAACAGCACTGAAATAGATCTCTGAATGTGATTAAAGGGTGAAATATTAGATTGCATGTATAGTAACAAAATAAAACTTCTTAAAAAATCCATGAAACTCCACTACATAAACAGGGAACACTGTTAAACCATGGACTTTCATTAAAAGTACAACTATAAAAACATGCTATTAATTATAATAAATGTTCCACACCAAATCTAATTGTTGGTAGTGGAATGGGTTGTGGGAATCTCGTATTTTATGTACAATGGTTCTATAAACCCACAATATCTCTAATAAAGAAAAAAATGCATACACCATCGGTTGAATATTTTCCCTGAGTGCATTAAAACCCAAACTGGCCTGCTTGCAGGCAGAAAGAAACCTAGAGACAGAAAAGCCAAGAGAGCATAGGGCCTTTGAGTTGGGACCCTGGGGAGTTTGGAAGGTATTGCCCATCATAGCTGTAGGTGTGGTCGGAGGGAGGCTGAGGAGATATGGCATCGACACTCACAGCACCTGCTGCAGTGTGCTTTGATATTCTTATAAGTAGAAGTGAATTCGCGGTACTGTACATACAGGAATAATTTTGGACTATCAATGCCTTTTCCTTTGCTTTATTATGTGGCAACAAAGTGTTTACTGACTCTAATCTTCAGAGCAAGCCTTGTCTTCCTTCAGTAACCATCGATGGTTCTTGAAATCCCCTTAGACAGATTATTTCACAGTTACATGTGGGAAGCAAAATTTAGGGAGTCTATGTCTTCTGGGATTAGTCTTGCCCTGGGCATCATTACTAAAATTAGCATTCTGCATCATGTGTACATTCAGCTTTGCTCTGTTTTTGTAATATTTATCATATCTGCTGTAGAAGGATATTTAAATTTCCCTCTTTGTCCCTCCCTACATTGATCCACATTAGACTGTGAACTAGGAGAAAGCAATTATCATTTAATTTAAAATGCAAAACTTTGAATTTTCTGTCCTCTTCAGAATATATAAAAGGTTTATTTTAATTTCCAATGAGATTTTAATAAATTCCTCACTGAGCTATAATCCTTTACATTTCTGGTTTCATTTCATGAAAAACATCTAAGCGACTCCAGGTATTTAAACGACTCTTATATTTAAACAAAATTAAAATCTCTAAACACTCTTTGATTTTGTATTCTTTTCCCCCACCTCAAAGTAGGATATTCAAAATAAATGAAGTTTTAGAGTTGGCCTTACACATTGGCTATTATGATTCCTAGCTAACAAACTAGTTTCTTTAAATACATGAATACATGTCGGATCTTTAGCACGAAAGTGGAGAATTTCCTCCTTTTATCGTTTCATAGCACAGTACTCTGTTAAAAAATGATAAATATCGTAAGGTTATAAGGCTCATGAAATAACTATTAATAGAATTAAAATTTGGAAAACTGGTAAAGAAAAATACAGACATTAGTCAAAATTGTCAATAGACTTTTAAGTAAAGGTGGTACTCTTTTTATGTATCCAAAATGAAAAAGATACCTGGATGGTGATTAAATTGAATTGAAGATGAACTATAAACGATTAGAGTCTCCTCTGTCTAATCTCAATATTAATAATATACTTTTCAAAGTTATTACAGAGAAGTGACTTTGGGACCAAAATTCTAAATACTTAGCTGGAAATCAAATAATTTCTTTTAAACAACTAATGTCATAAAACTTTAAAAGTGTTGCTCAGGACATATGGTAATGGTTAAGGTCATAAGATTTGCAGGAACCAATCAATATGTTTTCCTTTGAACAATTCTCAAGTGTTTTATAAGGATTCCTCATTAAAATATAGCTAAAAGTAGATCTGCTATCTTTCTTCAAGCAACATCACCCTCCAACAGTTATGTAAAATTTGTAAACAAGTTTTTATTAGTATTATCTTACTGTAAACTCTAACACTTTTGATGATTTAAAGCATATAAACATGCGTGAAATGATGAATTATAAAACTATTAAAACATAGATGGTATAACCGTAGATGAAGTAGCAGGCAGAATAATGGCTCCTTAAATTTGACCACATCTTAATCTCCAAAACCTGTGACTATATTACCTTACATGGTGTGTTAGTTAGATTCAGTTGTCAACTTAGCCAGGTGAGCATACCTAGTCTTGTTGCTGAGGACATAAACCAATGGTGCGTGAACCTCATCTGTTGCCAATTACATCTGCAGTCAGCTAGGAGGCGTGTCTGCTGCAATGAGTGACGTCTGACTTAATTGGCTGGTGCTTAAATGGGAGATTGCAACGTAGCACTGCTAGCAGCTCAGCATTCCTCATCTCAGCACTAGCAGCTCAGCCCAGGCCTTTGGAGATGCAGAAAGTCACCCCGGGGAAAGTTGTTGGAACCCAGGGGCCTGGAGAGAAGACCAGCAGAGACCATCTTGTGCCTTCCACGTAAGAATGAACCTCAGTGGAAAGTTAGCTGCCTTTCCTCTGAAGAACCAACAAAATAAATCCCCTTTTATTAAAAGCCAATCCGTCTCTGGTGTGTTGCATTCCAGCAGCTAGCAAACTAGAACACATGGCAAAAGGAGTTTTTCAGATATTAGTAAGTTAAGGATATTGAGATGGGGAGATTATCCTTGATAGGATACCTGTGATGGGTTGGATTCAATGTAATCACAAGATCCTTGTAAGAGGGAGGCAGAAAAGTGACAGTCAGAAAAGGAGATGTGAAGATGGAAGCAGAGGTTGGAACGATGCATCCACAGACTAAGGAATGTGGATAGCCTCTAGCAACTGGAAGAGGCAACGAGCAGATTCTCCTATAGGTCCTCTAGAAGAGATGCAATCCTGCTGTCACCTTAATTTTCATCCTGTAATACCGATTTCGGGCTTCTGATCTCCAGAACCATGGATAACCAATTTTGTTTTAGTCATTTGTTAAAGGAGCAATAGGAAATTAGTACAGATGAACATAATTTGAACTTCCCATATTATATTAGCACCTTTAAAAAATATTTCTAATACTATCTTGCTTAGCTCAATTCAGACACCTGCACAGACTTGAAATACAAGATTGCTATATTCCTAAATATAAGATTGTTATACTCCTAGATAACATTATAATAAACTAAGGCTCACTCAGACTATTTAAAATAAAAGGACATTTATTTTACTTTATATTAGGAGGAGAATCTTGTAAGGCCCAATATTAGGAAGTACAGCTGAATGGTACAGAAACTAGAAAGTCATCAGGAATCATCTCTTGCTCCCATCCTTCGGCTCTCTGGCTCTTGTTCTTGCTCTCACTCCCCTCCCACCCCATCTTCCCCTCACCTAAGGGTGCCTTAGCTCTGTTTTTATTCTTTAAGCCTACTCTAGCCTCCCCTCTGCACACTCCTTTCTTCTGAAAATACTTAGGATTTACAATGTCATAACTGCGGTTCATATAGAACTTTGATGTGCCTGCAGTGCTAAGGTATAGTTCCGATGCACTATTGCAAGTCTGCTGTTTGCTAGTACATCCTGAAGTGTCTGTATGTCATATTCTCCAGAGAGCTATTCTGATTGGTTAAGTGTATTCGTCTTACCTCAATCAGTTAGGCCGCAGGGATAGAGTCATCTGCCCCAAATATGGTCCCCTAGGCTACTACATCAGTTAAAGTCAGATTCTCTTAAAAAGAGGGATGACAGTGAAGGCAATGAAAGAAATTTAAGGCACAGATATGTTATAAAATGGCTTCACATTGTAGCAATCTTTTCAAATATGTGACAGTGCACTGTATTACTGAGCTACAGCTAATTATTTTAATCTTAACTATGCAAATAGATGCTTTAATTGGATTAATAAAATACAGTTTTAAAACTCAACACTGTGAAGCACGCCAAGACAGCATTGTCACTGCCATGCCAAGAAGAAGACAGCAGGACCATAAATCTTTCAGCATAGAAGTAAACATCAAAACAATAGAATAACCTTAATTGCTTCATAATAGTACAAGCCATTCTAATTAGATGATTCTGTCAGATGTCTCCTTTGCCGGTAGTTTGATGTAAAAGTATTTTCTGGGACAGACTTAAAATAATTATTTGGTAGTTCACGGAAAGTCAAACCTCATCTTCTGTATGTAAAATAGGGACATCCTGCTCTGCAGATATGAAGTAAGCAAATAAAATAACTCAAGAATTCTCTTCCTTAATGATAACGTTCTTTGATCATGAAAATATCCAGGATGCATCAGTGTCTTTCATGGTCCAGAGCCTAAAATTTTAATTGTTTTATAAAATCACTTTTTAAAAATTCTCAACTCTGAGAGATATCTAATTTTTAGTTCCCATTTTGAAAGAACACGACTATGTAAAAAAGGATCAAGAGTAAAGCAACTTGTCCCCAGTCAAACAAGTAAGAGGCAAAACCAGGACTTGAACCACATATGTCTAATCCAAAGCTAATATTCTATCCACTATATTACATTGTTCCATGTTTACCATGGTGGTAATGAAAATACTATGGATTCCACTTGTTTGCTAAATTAAAAAAAAATTTATACACAGCTTAAAATACATAAATTGCCATTCAGTGTTAATATAAAACTATTATAAAAATGGATAAAAATAAAAGAGCAATATTTTATAAACCTTACAAAATACTTAATTTATTTACAAACAAGTCATTTACATGAATTAGGGATTAACTACATCTTTGCTCATTGATTTCAGGCCCCTCCAAACAGTGCAGATGAAATGGCCACCTCATGAAGAAATGTGGGATCTCTCTGAAAAATTGGCAGTCCCACATAGGAGGCCTAACTCTGAAGTGGATATTGTGACAAAGAAAAGGCTGTTCTCACTTTTGTGAGCAGGTGTATCCAGGAATAAATCTTCATGTTCAAATTTCTATTTCAGATATTCTAAAGTACATAAATTCCTTCAAACATTTTGTACCAGTTGCAAGGTTTAAGCAGATTTATAATAATCATATCATCTCATTTATATTTAAGCTATTTGAAGAAAAACCCAAATTGGTGGGCATGAATTAAATGTTCTTATCTGTTTATCAGACACAGAGAGGTAACCATTTAATTGTTGTAAAAGACTAAAATAGCCCACAACATTAGATAAAATGGAGGCATATTTTTCTAATGAATGAATTCCTCATGACATATATTCTGTGCACCTCAGTAATGTTTTAAAAGAGTGCTTGTTGTCATTTTTATCAATTTCATTGATGTAAAATTTATACACATTAAATGCACATATTTTAAATGTGATCAACAAATTCTAGGAAATGTATATGCACATATAACCACAACCCTTATCAACTTAAGAATGATCCCTCATCCAAAAGAGTGCATAAACAATCTCTGCCCCCAGAAATCACTGATGTGATTGATATCTTAAAGATTAGTTTGGATGCTTTTGAACTTCCATGTAAATGGCATCATAAATCATATACTGTTTTCTCCCTGTCAGCATAATGTTTTGGTGATTGACATATGTTTCGTCTATCAGTGGTACAATATTTTACATTGCTGAGAAGCATTACATTGAATAACTATACACCAATTTGATTATCAATTCACCCTTGATAGACACTTGGATTGCTTCCAATTTGATAATATTATGCTATTAACATTTGCGTACAAGTCTTTGTGTGTACACGTTTTCAATTTTCTTCGGTAAATACCCACAAGTGGAATTGCAGAATTAAATAATAGATGCATGTTTTACTCTTTAAGAAACTGCCAAACTATTTTCTGCAAGTGATTTTAATAGTTTATTTTCCTATTGGTAATATGGGAGTGAACAGTTTATGATACATTCTTGTCAACTCTCTGATTTTTCAGTCTTTCTAAATTTACATATTTTAATGGAGTTTGGTATATCTCATGGCTTTAATTTGCATTCCCCTGATGATTAATGGTAACTATATTGTAATTGGTTACTAACCATTTGTATATGCTATTTTATGAAGTTTGTTGAAGTCTTTCATCAATTTTTATTGGGTTATCTTATTATTGAATTACAGGTGTTATTCTGGATAGAAGAGTCCTTGATCATATAAAGGTACTGTGAATATTTCCTTCCAGTATATTGCTTTCCTTTTTATTTTCCTAATGGTGACTTTTTCAGAGTAGAACGTTCAAATTTTTATAAAGTCTACTTTTTATATGTTGGCATGTTTTGGGGGTCTTGTTTATGAATATGTGTCTACTCAAGTTTGCAAATGTTTTCTCCAAAATTTTTTTTAGATATTTTGTGGTTTTAGCTTTTGTATCTATGTTTATGATCCATCACAAATTATTTTTGCATGTTGTGGGAGTTAAAGAGTGAAGTACATTTTTTTCTACGTGGGTATCCAGTTATTCCAGAACTTTTTGTTGAAAATACTATTTTTCTCCCAATTGAATTACCTTGGCATATTTGTTAAAAATCAGTTGACCATATATGTATGGGTGTATTTCTAGAGTCTGTTTTCCGTTAAAGTGATCTTTATGTCTATCTTTATAACAATAACATACTGCCTTGATTAATGTAGCTTTACAGTAAGTCTTTAAATCAGAGTGTGAGTTCTCCAACTTTGTTCTCACGTCTCAAAATTCTGTTAACTCTTTTATGCCTTCCCATGCATATTTTAGAATTAGCTTCTCAATTCCTCCAAAAAGAAGGTCCAGCTAAGATTTTCATTCAAATTGTATTGAATCTATAGATTAATTTGTAGAAATTGATCTATATTAAAGCCTTCCGGTTCTTCAACATTTTATACCTTTACATTTATTTAAGCCGTCTTCAATTTATCTTAGCAAGACTTGGTAGCTTCTAGTGTACATGTCTTTTACAACTTTCATCATATCTATTTCTAAGTATTAAGTGTTTGATGTTATTGTAAATTATATAATTATTTTCTCTGTTTTTTAATTTTTTTTAATTTTATATAAGCAGGTCATCTATGAATGGTTTAGCACCAAGTTCCTGACGAAAGGGCGGTGCGTGACCGGCGAGGAGGTGGCCCCCTCTCGGGCCACGCCCGGTTTCCCAGGGCAAGGGGCTTGCTGCCCCGGATCCCAATCCCGACATTGCCTAGGTAAATTGTATTATTTTTAATGCCATTTTTCATAGTGTTTGTTGTTACTATATAAAATAAAAGTAATTGTATATATTGTGCTTGTATCCTGCAATCTTGCTAAAGTAAATTATTAATTTTTGTAAGACTTTGCTTATTTTCTAAGGATGGGAGAAACATCAAAGAACCTGGGGGCATACCATTTTTATAAAAATCTCTATACATTTTTCTAACAATGTTTTCTAAAGTTTTAGAAGTACCTCTCCTTTGTTTTATTTTTTGTAACAGTTTTGCAATTATCATATAAAGAAAAAACAACCTTTCCTTAAATAATTTTCAATAAACGTATTACTCATAACAGGACTATAAACAAAGATTACAATTCTTATCAAAGATGGCAAATTCATCAAACTGATGCTGCTCATGTTCAGCATTGCTCATTATAGGGTGAGGCATGAGAGGCACCCAGAATTTAAAATTTAAGGTGGCACTCATTCTCAGGGTTATGCAAATGCAGAAGTGGCACCTGAGAGTGAGTATCTCTTTAAATTTTGACCCAAAAGCAAATTTGCTTGTCTCATCCTAGTCCCTGCCCAGCTCCTAACTTCTGTGCATGTTTCGCTGACTGCACAAATTGTATTTTTCTTTCCTTTTACTTTCATCTCCCATTTCCCTTTACATTTTTGGAAACTCTTTAGTTTCATAATTATTTTTATTTCTTCTGATGCAATTTTTATTATTTTTATTTTCTTGGCTCTAAGGTTTCTTTTCTTTATGTTTCCACCATCGGAAACTTTAGTTTCGATTGTTATAGATAAAGGGTTTGGCCTTTCAAAACTTCTGCTAAATTTAATAACTAAAGTTTGAATTTTTTTTTATTTTCACCAGGAAACTTCTTTCCTATTATATTTGTATTTTTATTTGCGCAATAATTATTGAAATAGTACTCAAAATTAACTTGAAACTAAGGTACATATAAGAGGAATTCAGATGTATTTTACAAGTATTGCTACAATGAATTAAGCTATATACTTGTTAAAAAATAATACATATATAGTATTATTATATGAAAAGCTTTTTATTCCTAAAAAGTTTTTACTTATTTCGTGGCAGGTTTTATTTGAAACTCCCAGATTTCATTTGGAGAAGACATAGTAGGCACACTAAGTTATGGTGTGATTTGTTCAAATGCATAAAGCATGTATATTCACACAGAGGTAGACTCATTGTGTGCTACTACAAGTTTGGCCCAATAGACACTAGCATTCTGGCAAATTGTGAGGTTTTTTTGCCACTCCCATCAAAAATAAGAAAATCAAATTTATGGTGTGTTTCCCATTATATATATATTTATTTATTTATTATATGCATGATTGGAGAGAACTTCCATTTAATCTACGGTCTTACACACTGACTGGAAGAATTTGCTACAACGTAGCTTCTAGGTCCATATATTTTCAACCTCCCTCTCTAACCAAACACATACACATATGATGGGTTGCAAAGTTGTGGTGTAAGACCTAAAATTAAGATTCAATGCTTTGTGTTTGGAGTCTGAAACAGGGTGGGAAGAGGTTCGAATCGCCTAACCACACGTCCTCCTCCCCACTCTGCTCCCTCATATTAGGTTTCTATCTAAGCAACCCTTTTTAAAGAGGGAACCAAGCACTCTTCCTGCTTATTCCTGAGTAGTGGATTTCAGATTTTAACCAACCCATGTAATTATTCAAAGAAGCCATCACATCTTATTGCAAGAATTACAGGGCACCTCAATTCCTTGTTTCTACAAAGTCTGCTTCCCACAGAACTTGCTTGTTCACTGTGTACCTGACTTCAAACTCTGGGTGGCCCTGGTTTACATGAGATATCATCCTCCCCTAGGTTGTGACTAATAGGATGCCATGGATCTTAACTGTCCATTATGAGGCATTGTGTGTTCTGCCATCCCCATAACTCTAGGGCGGGAATCCCTCCTGCACCAACAGAGGTGGTGAAATATATACATATTTCTATATGTATATATAAAAAATATCCACCATGATGATGAATATGCAACTATGTGATGATATTGTGAATTACTGATTATATATGTAGAATGGAATGATCATATGCTGAGAATGTTTGTGTTTCTTTCTTGTCATATTTTTGTAATTAAAAATTAATAATAAATAAATAAAATGAATTTATGTTTTGGTGAAAAAAAAAGAAATATCCAGAAATGCGTCACACTATAATTATTCCAAATGGATGTTTTTGTTCACAGTAATTTTGGGGCAATATTAACTTAAAATTCCACATTTTTTTAGTTTAAATGAACTAAAATTGTATTAAGATTTGAAAACTGGTTTAGATTTAGAAAATCACCTTGGAGTTATTTTGTAAAATGATCTGTTTTATGTATCTCTAGGGCCTGACCAGCAAGCAATATATACTACAACTAACATGTAAGATAACACAGCATTATCTCATGACTAAATTAATTCAATAAATATTTACTAAATGCTTTTATATGAGTGATATTCTCATGTACACACCCAAAACTGGAGTTCTAGCCAAGGCAAAGCATGGAGATGACAAAACATGCAACATATAGGGATAAGAGCGAGTAGCTGCATCAGGCTGATTGAGGACTAGGCTTTATTTTCTAAATATGAGAGCAGAAGCAAGTTCTTTACTCCACAGAATAGTAGTCAATTCACAAAGACAAACACATCAGGGAGAGGTAAAATCTAAGGAGACATTGATGGCCCATCCTGTCTTTCTACTTAGTTATGAAAATGAAAGGGGGCTTCTTAATCAATGAAGGGTGTTAAGAATGACAATTTCCTATCACTGAAGGCCGAATTTAGGACAAGTTTTTGATATAGAAAGATGTCTATGTGGAATGGCTCCAAAAAGCATATAAAACCTAAGAAAATGAGTTTTTCTGGATTTGGGTGTTGGTGATGGATGGGAAGAGGTAGACATTGTACACATGTCAGTTGAACAATATCAGATGGAAACAATAGCATGACATGAATATATATTCTGTTTCATAGATCAGGCTTTCCCAAAGAAACTATCATGAGACCCTCCTTTTTTGTATCTAGCTGGACCTCTTATTGAGAGAGTGCCCTTGCATCCAGAGTTGAGGCTGCGCTGACACAATGAATTTTTTAAAAATGTTCCAGAAAAGCCAAATGCTCTCTTGCATTTTAAATTTAGCCTTCCTTCCTAAATTCAAATGACAGAGTTATATTTAAATTGGGTCACCAAACTTTATACTAAGGCCATCACTGTCAACTAATTTAAGTGCAGGATGGTGATGAAAGAAAGTCTTGTTTCAAGGAGGTATTTGTTTAAAAGCTTCACATTGATCAAGGATTTTCTAGGGGGATTCCCATTAATCCTGAAATTCAATTTACAATGAAAAGATTGAATGAAGGGCAGGCAGTAGCATGATCTCAGAAATGCTTTCTAAATTATAACTTCTCTAATTCTAATCAATTCTATTGTGCTCTGTTCCAATCCATTCCACTGCAGTTCATTTCAGTCTATGCATTTTCAGCTTTTTTCAACTAAAGATGGTCAGGCAAGTTGGCTTCATATGTATCGGATAGTTATGGTGCATATAAGATATGTCCCTTCTATTAACCACATCCTTATTGTGTTTGTATATTTGAAGTGCTAACTTGAGGTGCCTAAATCTAAACCCCAGGACTCTGGAAACTCAGTGTCTCCATCTTTAGATTCTTACTCCTCCAAGTATGGCCCAAAGGGCAGTGGCAAATTCATCACTTGGAAACTTGTTAAACATACATTTACTTGAATTTCATTGCATGCTTACTGATTCAGAATCTATGGGTGTCAGGTGCAGGAATTTGATGGATTTCATCAAATTTCCCAGGAAATTCTTAATCGTGCATGAGTTTGAGAATTGTGTACCCTAGGGTACTCTTAACTGAGCAGTTGTAGAAATACTAATCTCATTTCAAGTCTTAACAATTCTATTTTTGTATTCTGTAATTTGTTACTTTGTTGTAAAACTTATATATTTTGTATATTATCAAAATAATATAATATGGAAACTTGTTGCAGAAGTATAAATGACATTTCTTGAAAGCATTGTCTCAAGCTTTATAAACCAAGTTTAGTGACCTGATGCCCAAATTCTGCATTCTGAGCACTAAATTACATTTCCTCATGAGCAAATATGCATGCTAAATGCATCAGAAGATAGAGCATGAAAAGAAAAATCAAAACTAAAGTCCATGAAAGTAACAACCTACAGAAGAATAGAATTGGTATCTTAAGATCTGCTGACATGAAAAGACTCTATACAAATATTTCTAAACATACCCATGCCCCCACAATATGAGATATTCTATTGCTTTTTCTTAGAGTAATTTTTAAGTAAGAATTTAAGAATTCTTAAAGCTTGCATTTATTGATTCACAATTCTAGACTAAAGACAAACCTCTAAGTATTTAACTGAGTAAGATTTTCAATATTTTTATACTTGGTAAACATGAAATGTATAAACTTGAGAGCATTTCTGTCACCACTCACAACGAGTATAAACACAGAGAGACATGCACAAGACACACACAGGCACACCAACTATCAGCAAAGACAGATGGAATGATGCAATTGAGTACATAAAAGGGAAATGCATTTTACAAACATCTGTAGAAAATTAAAATGCTTTCCTTTCATTCATAGTTGGTGTTATACATATACATTACGTATTTTATTTATTATACTTGGCCATCTGACGTTCCATATATTTACATGCACATATATTTGTATTTATATATTATACAGATGGTAGCTGCTTGGCACAGGGAATAGATATGTTGGAAATTAAGGCAGACATCTAGGAAAATCATATGAGCTAAATCTCTGCGGTTTTATTTTAGCACAAATAAAGCAGACTCTAAAGCTACAGGAAAGTCTCATTTCAGAAAGTGGATAGTTGAAGAAGCTTAGACAGTACTGATGTGACTGTAGGCTGCTTGATATATTGAGAACATTTTCAAATGGGATCGTAAAGTTTTGTACCATACCTGGCCCAAACAGAAAATGCATACACAATTTTGTCAAATCGGAAACACTTTATCAGAAAAATTTATTTATTTTTTTTATAACTAGAAAGGATCACAAGACAACAGGGAGGTCCTGGCCAGGAGATGAAGGTTTCCTTGGCTACCAGAAAAGATTCACAGATTGAAAGTGATCTGGGTTCAGTTAGAGCTGGTTTTGTCTCTTCCCAGAAAATCCTCTAGCACCTTCCAGAAAACCCAGTCAGAAAGTGTGGCAGACACTGAGATTTGTTTTCTCTCTGTGTTTGCTTCTGTTCCTCTGCCCCGCCTTCTTGATAAACAGCCCACCATTTCTGAGCCAACCTCAGTGTATGCTCCTTCTGTGTAAGGTATCCTTTGAATAAGCTATGTCTTTATTATTATCTTGTGAGTTGAGAATTTTATATAGTTGGATAGATGAAACCTAAAACAAACTAATAAATGAATAAGTATATGTAAATATGTGTGCTTGTGTGTATGCAAATGTGTCATATGTGTATTAGTCAGGGTTCTCTAGGGAAACAGAACCAACAGAAGATATCTGTAAATATGAGATTTTGTAAAAGTGTCTCATGGAACTGTGGGGTTGCACGAGTGCAAATTCAGTAGGGCAGGCCACGAGCCGACAGCTCCAAAAAAGGTCTTCAAAGAATTCCCCAGGAAAGGATGATTGGCTGAAGTGGAGAGAGTAATTCTCTCTTCTGACTTCTCCTTTAAAGCCTTCAACTGATTAGTTACATGTAACTAATTATGGAAGACACTTCCCTTGGCTGAATGCCAATTTAATCAGCCATGGGTGCAATCAATGTGCAGATGATTTAATAAATAAGGCTTCTGATTTACTACCAGCCATGAAATGTCATTACCTCTAATGGTTACGCCAATGCTTTTCTGACCAGCCAACTGGGCACAGTTACACGGCCAAGTTGACACCTGAACCTAACCATAAAAGCCCACCACTTGTCAACTTGGCACTGTGCACATCAAGGTCAGGTTCATGTGCCAACTTGACCAAGGGGCGGTACCTGTTTGTCTGGTTGGGCAAGTGCTGACCTGTCTATTGCTATGAGGACATTTCATAGAATTAATTCATGATCACGTCAGCTGCATCTACAGCTGATTCCTTAATAATCAGCCAAAGGGAGAATCTTCTGCAATGACTGATGCTTAATCTAATTACTGAAGTCTTTTAAGGAGGATTCAGAAGAGACAGGTTCTCTTCCTGCTTCAGCCGGCGAATCCCTCCTGTGGAGTTTGTCCAGACCCTCCATCGGAATCGTCAGCTTCACAACCTCACAGCCTGCCCTACAGATTTTGGACTCTATGTTCCCATGGTTATGTGAGACACTTTTATAAATTTTATATTTATGAATATTTCCTGTTGATTCTGTTTCTCTAGAATATTTCCTGTTGATTCTGTTTCTCTAGAGAACCCTAACTAATACAACTTGGTACCAGGAGTGGTTCTTAAGAAACAGAATCTTAAAAATGTGTTTCTATGAAGGGTTTTCTACTCTGACTGGACTCAGAGGCACTAAGGACTCTGATCCCCATAATCAGAATAACACTCCCAATCCATGGAGTGAGTGGGTAAAAGAGATAGTCAAAATATCACCATTTGATTCTCCTAACGCTTTGCTTGTGTGAAGCCAGGCACTGGAGGATAACGTTTTTGACACCTTTATGGAGTTTTGTGGAAATAAGAGGCATAAAGATGTTCGCTGGTTCTTGTTAGATACACTGTATACATTAGTGGGTGAAAGGGATGGGCTTATGGTTCAAATGAGATGTAGAAGTTTCTATGAGTGTCCTGAAGGAAAATCTTACTTCCTGTAGCCATAGAATTGAGATCTCTGAAAATCAGATGCAGAAACTTATGGTTAAGGTAGCAACTTTACAATGTAAACTGAAATCTCAATCTTACTTCCTGTAGCCGTAGAATTGAGATCTCTGAAAATCAGATGCAGAAACTTATGGTTAGGGTAGCAACTTTACAATGTAAACTGAAATCTCAATCTTACATGTTGTCTGCCATTAAAGTGAGGGCATTGATTGGAAAGCAGTGGGACCCTGAAAAGTGGGATGGTGACATATGGATTGATAATGTCGGGGGTGAGGTTGAAACCCTAGATCATGCTAGTCTTCTCTAGATAACCCTGTAATAGTCTGCCCTGAGGACATAACTGCCCTACCTCCAGCCTGCCTTGAGGAGTTTGCCAACCAACCTCCTCCTGAAGGGAGCCCTAGACTGATTAATCCTGTTTCACCAACTGCAAATGAACGCCCTGAAGTAAATCGCTTGGAAGATATTTCTAATTCTTTTCACGACCCACCCCCACCACCCCTCATTTCTTCCAGACCTACAACTAGTCTAAAGTCCCAACAGGCCCCTAAAGGTGAGGTACAAAGTATCACACATGAGGAGGTACATTTTACTCCAAAAGAACTGTGTGAGATTTCCAATTTATGTAGACAGAAATCGGGGGAATATGTGTGGCAATGGATTTTAAGGGTGTGGAATAATGGCAGGAGGAATATAAGGCTGGATCAGGCTGAATTTATTGATATGGGTCCACTAAGCAGAGATTCTGCATTCAGTGTTATAGCTCAAGGGATTAGAAAAGGCATTAACAGTTTGTTAGGATGGTTGGCTGAAACATGGATCAGAACGTGCTGGACATTACCTGAAGTTGAAATGCCAGTACTGCGCTGGTATAATGTAGATGAGGGGATCCAGAGGCTTAGAGAGATTGGAATGCTAGAGTGGATTTATCATGCAAAGCCTGCTCTTACACACTAGGAATGTCCAGAGGACACACCTTTTACCAGAAGAGTGAGAAATAAGTTTGTGAGACTAGCGCCATCATCCCTGAAGTGCTCTGTAGTTGCATTTCTCTGTAAATCAGATATTACTGCGGGAACTGCTGTCATTAAGCTGGAATCCTTAAACACGATGTGGATGATGGGATCCCAAGTTGGCAGAAGCCAGGTAGCAGCACTTAATTTCCAAAGACAGGGTGGACATGGCTATTATAATAGACAGCAAACTCAAGGCAGGAGTCAAAATAATCTGACTTGCAGAGAAATGTGGCATTGGCTAGTAAATCATGGGGTACCTAGAACTACAGTAGATGGGCAGTCTACTAAATTCTTGTTTGGGCTGTATACACAAAAGTGTACTAGGTCAAGTGAAAAGAAGTCTAACCTGAATTACAAAAAACACAGAGTCACGGCCGCTTAATCAAATTCCAGACTTGAGACAGTTTACAGACCCAGAGCCCCTTGAATGAAGGGGAGGCCAGGTCCATCTGAGGGAGAACCCTGCTACACTGCCACAAATTTATACTGTTAATCTTCCTCCAAGCCTTCCCCAAGAAGACCAACAGCCTTTTATCAAGGTAACAGTGCATTAGGGAAAAGGAAATGATCAGATATTTCAGGGATTATTAGATACTGGTTCAGAAGTGACATTAATTCTAGGGGACCCAAAAGGTCACTCTGGTCCACCAGTCAGAGTGGGGGCTTATGGAGGCCAGGTGATCAATGAAGGTTTAGCTCAGGTCCGTCTCACAGTGGGTCCAGTGGGCCCCCGGACCCATTCTGTAGTTATAATCCAAACATAATTGGAATAGACATACTGAGCAACTGGCAGAATCCCCACATTGGCTCTCTAACTCTTGAAATGAGGGCTATTATGGTGGGAAAAGTCAAGTGGAAGCCACTAGCACTGTCCCTACCTAGTGAAATAGTAAATCATAAGCAATACAAGATTCCTGGAAGGATTGCAGAGATTACTGCCACTCTTAAGGACTTGAAAGATGCAGGGGTGGTGATTCCCACCACATCCCCGTTCAACTCTCCTATTTGGCCTGTGCAGAAAACAGATGGGCCTTGGAGGATGATGGTGCATTATCTTAAGCTCAACCAGGTGTAACTTTAATTGCAGGTGCTGTTCCAGATGTGGTATCATTGCTTGAGCAAATCATTCCATCCTCTCGTAACTGATATGCAGCTATTGATCTGGGAAATGCTTTTTTCTCAATAGCTGTTAGTAAGGACCACCAGAATCAGTTTGCTTTTAGCTGGCAACATCAGCAATATGCTTTCACTTTCCTACTTCAAGGGTATATCAACTCTCCAGTCCTATGTCATAATCTTGTCTGCAGGGAACTTGTTCGTTTCTCCCTCCCACAAGATATCACGCTAGTCCATTATATTGATGACATCATATTGATTGGACCTAGTGAGCAAAAAGTAGCAACTACTCCAGACTTACTGGTAAGGCATTTGTGGGTCAGAGGATGGGAGATAATCCAACAAAAATACACAGGCCTTCCACCTCAGTGAAATTTCTAGGTGTCTGGTGGTGGGGGGCATGTCAAGATATCCCTTCTAAGGTGAAGGATAAGTTGCTGCATCTGGCCCCTCCTATGACCAAAAAAGAGGCACAGTGCCTAGTTGGTCTCTTTGAATTTTGAGTATGCTACTCCAGCCCATTTATCAAGTGACCATAAAAGCTGCTAACTTTGAGTGGGGACCAGAACAAAAGGAGGCTCCGAGACAGGTCTAGGCTTCTGTACAAGTTGCTGTGCCACTTGGGTCGTATGATCCAGCAGATCCAATGGTGCTGGAAGAGTCAATGGCAAATAGAGATGCTTTCTGGAGACTTTGGCAGGATCCTATAGGAGACTCACAATGCAGACCTTTAGGATTTTGGATCAAAGCCTTACCATCTGCTGCAGATAACTACTCTTCTTTTGAGAAACAGCTTTTGGAGTGCAACTGGGCCTTAGTAGAAAGTGAATGCTTAGCCTTGGACCACCTAGTTATCGTGAGACCTGCGTTGCCTATCATGAGCTAGGTATTGTCTGACCCATCATGCCATAAATTTGGGCATGCACTGTAGTACTCTATTGTAAAATGGAAATGGTATATATGAGATACGGCTAGAGCAGGTCCTGAAGGCACACGTAAGTTACATGAAGCAGTAGCCCAAATGCCCATGGTCTCCCCTCTTGCCACATTGCTTTCTCTTTCCCAGACCAAAGCTATGGCCTCTTGGTTTAGTTCTTTATAGTGAACTGACTGAGAAAGAGAAAACTCAGGCCTGGTTGACAGATGGTTTGGCATGGCATGCAGGTATCACTCAAAAGTGGACAGCTGCAGCACTACAACCCCTTCCTGGGGTGTCCTTGAAGGACGGTGGTGAGGGGAAATCTTCCCAGCAGGCAAAACTTCGAACAGTGCACCTGGTTGTTCATTTCACTTTGAAGAAGACTGGCCAGAGGTGCATTTGTATACTGACTCATGGACTGTAGCTAATGATTTGGCTGGATGGTCAGGGACTTGGAAAGACCATAATTGGGAAATTGGTGACACAGAGGTCTGGGGAAGATGTGTGTGGATACATCTTTCTGTGTGGGCTAAAACCATGAACATATTTGTGTCCCATGTGAATGCGCACCAGAGGGTGACTTCAGCAGAGGAAGGTTTTAATAATCAAGTAGATAAGGTGACCCATTCTGTGGATACCAGTCAGCCTCTTTCCCCAGCAACTCTTGCCCTTGCCCAATGGGCTCATGAACAAAGTGGTCATGGTGGTAGGGATGGAGGTTATGCATGGGCTCAGCAACATGGACTTCCATTCACCAAGGCTGACCTGGCTACAGCCACTGCTGAGTGTCCAATCTGCCAGCAGCAGAGACCCACACTCAGCCCCCGATATGGCACCATTCCCCGAGGTGACCAGCCGGCTACATGGTGGCAGGTTGGTTACATTGGACCACTCCCTTCATGGAAGGGGCAGTGATTTGTTCTACCTGGAATAGACACATATTCTGGATATGGGCTTGCTTTCCTTGCATGCAATGCCAGAACTACCATCTGTGCATTTACAGAATGCCTTATCCGTCATCATGGTATTCCACACAGTACTGCTTTGGATCAAGGAACACTTCACAGCAAATGAAGTGTGGGAATGGGCATATTATGCTCATGGAATTCTCTGGTCTTACCACGTTCCCCATCATCATGAGAAACCCAAAATGGACTGGTAGCAGTCTTAACCTCCAGTTCAAAGGAATCATTGCTGTGTATCTTATAGGAACATTACTTTTGGAACTAAGACCTAAGACCAGCAGAGTTAAGGTTGTAGAGACAGGAAGCAAAAATGTTTTAGTAGCTCAGAAGGGATGATAGTAAGAGGTGCCATTCCCATTTCCTACATTTGATTCATGGACCCATGAATCCTGGCTAGGGAGAAACAGCACCAAAGAGTGGATGCTGATTCAGACCGTACACAGCCTCCTGGAGAATATTTACTGAACCCTTCAAGGTATTACCACATGGTTGGCACCATAATTGTGTCTTCAAAAAGCCATTCCACCATCCTATCAACCCAGTTGCCTCTGCATGATGGGGACCATGCAAGACCAAAGAATTCTATGAGTATTTGGCCATTTCCACACTTCATTTGCTGTGAAGTGAGTTCCTTGATCAGGAGCAATGCTGTGTGGAATAACCATGATGGTAGATAAGGCATTCTATAAGTCCACAGATGGTAGTTTTGGCAGAAGCATTGCATGTGGGGAATGCAAACCCATATCTGGAGTATGTGTTTATCCCAGTTAGAACAAATTGCTTTCCCTTCTATGATGGAAGTGGTCCAATACAATCAACCTGCTACCACATAGCAAACTGATCTGGGGAATAATGCCATATCAAGTACTGAGTGGGCAATGTCAGGAGTGGCTGGGGAAAAAGGAAAGCTGGTATCCAAAGAACAGGTCATCTTATTCACTTGACTATTAAAACCTTACTCTGGTGAATTCACCCTCTGGTTAGCTTCCACATGGAATGCAAATAACTTCACGTGTTTTGCCCACTCAAAAAGTTTTATCCAGAAACCTCTTCCTCAGACCTCTCTGTCACCAATTTTTCAATCTTCCTCCTTTCAAGTCTCTGACCATGCAGTTAAACCATTAGCAGCATCTCATGAGTCATTAGACAAATACACCTCTAGCCAATTCTCCTTCAAAGCAAAATGAACAACCAGGTGCACTGCTCAAAGTTCTGCCCACTGGGAAGATTTCCCCTTACCATTGTCCTGGGACAATCCAGAAGCTGCATTGCTGCAGCTGTTCAATTACGGGTGGTATTTGCATATCATGCAAACCCATCTGTGAACCAGACCCACGTTTTCTCTTCCTAAGTCAACTGACTATAAGGAACTCCCCAAGAGGCCATAGCTCTAAGCTGGGAAAGAGAAGATAATGTGGCAAGATTAGGTCCCATGGACATTTGGGGCACTTTCTTATATATTTTACTTGTGTCTTCAGGACCCACTCAAGCCCTTTCTCGTATATACCATTTCCATTTGATGATGGAGTGCTGCTATGCATACCCAATTTTATGGCTTTGTGGGTCAGACAATACACAACTCATGATAGACAACTCAGGTTTCATGGTAACTGGGTGGCCCATGGGTAAGCATTCAGTCTTTACTAAGGCCCAGTAGCAAGCCAAAAGCTGTTTTTCAAAAGAAGTGGATGGATGATAAGACTTTACTCCCAAATCCTAAGGGTCTGCATTGTGATTCTCCTGTAGGGGCCTGCTGAAGGTTCCAAACAGCATCTGTATTTGACACTGAAACTTCCAGCACCGTTGGATCTACTGGATCATATGGCCCAAGTGGCAGAGTGGTTTGCACAGGAGCCTGAACCTGTCACAGGGCCCCCTCTTGTTCCATTCTCACTCAAAACTAGGAGCTTTCATTGTCACTCAGTAAATGGGCTGGAGTAGCACACCAAAATGAGAAATATATTGTCTCCAAAATCCAAAGAGGCCAACTAGGCATTGTATCTCTTTTTTTTTTTTTTTGGTCATAGGAGTGGCCAGATGCAATGGCTTATCCTTCACCTTAGAAGGGATATCTTGACATGGTCCACACCCCTGGACATGTAGAAATTTTACTGAGGAATAAGGCACTATATTTTTATTTGATTTATCTCCCATCCTTTGACATGGAAATGCTTGCCAATAGGTCTAGAGTAGTTGCTCCTTCTTGCTCACTAATACCAATCAACATATAATCAGCACAATGGAGCAGTGTGATGTCTTCTGGGATGGAGAAATTATCAAGGTCCCTGCAGACAAGTTTATGACATAGAACTAGAGCATCGATACACCCCTGAGGTAGGACTGTTAAGGTATACTGCTGGCCTTGCCAGCTGAAAGCAAACTGTTTCTGGTGGTCCTTAATAACAGCTTTTGAGAAAAAAGCATTTGCCAGTTCAATAGCTGTTTATCAGGTACCAGTGGATGTGTTGATTTGCTCAAGCAATGATACCACATCTGGAATAGTGGCTACAATTAGAGTCAACATCTGGTTAACTTTATGATAAATCCACTGTGATCTTCCAAATCCCACGTCTTTTTGCACAGGCCGAATAGGAAAGTTGAAAGAGGATGTGTTGGGAATCACATCCCTGCATTCTTCAAGTCCTTAAGAGTGACACTAGTCTCTGCAATCCCTCGAATAATCCAACATTGCTTCTGCTTTACTGTTTTGCTAAGTAAGGACAGTTCTATTTGTTTCTATTTGGCCTTTCCTACCATAATAGCCTTCACTCCATGAGTCAGAGCACCAATGTGGGGATTCTGTCAGTTGCTGAGTATGTCTATTCTGATTATGCATTCTGGAACTGGGGAAATACCACAGAATGGGCCAGGGACCCACTGGACCCGCTGTGAGATGGACCTGAGCTAAAACTCCATCGACCACCTGAGTTTCATAAGTCCCTACTCTGATTGGTGGAGCAGAGTGACATTTTGGGTTCCTGGAATTTTTGTCACTTCTGATTCAGTGTCTAATAATTCCCCAAATATCTGATCGTTTACTTTGCCCCAGGGCACAGCCACCCAGGTAAAAGGCCGTAGGTTCCTTGGAGAAGGCTGGGAGGAAGACTAACAGTACAAATTTTTGGCAATGTTATAGAGTCCTTCCCCAAAGGTACTTGGTCTGCCCCTCATTCAATGGGCTCTGGCTTTGTGAATCATCTCAAGTCTAGGAACTTATTAAAAGGCCATGACTGTGTTTTTGTATCATAAATTAGACTTTTGTTCACTTAATCTAGAACTTTTCTGCTTATACAAATCAAAATATGAGTTAGTAGACTACTGAGTCTAAATTGCTACCTGCCAGAATGCAATGTACCAGAAACAGAGTGACATTTTAAAAGGGAAATTTAATATATTGCAAGTTTACAGCTCTAAGGTCGTGAAAGTGTCCCAATCAAAGGAAGTCTATAAAAAATGTCCAAACCAAGGTACCAATGAGAGGTTACCTTCACTCAAGAAAGGTCAATGAAGTTCAAGGTTTTTCTCTCAACTGGAAAGACACATGGCAAACATGGCAATGTCTACAAGCTTTCTCTCCAGGCTTCTTGTATCATGAAGCTCCCCCAGAGACATTTTCCTTCTTCTTCACTAAAGATCTCTGGCTGCGTGGACTGTCATAGTTCTCATCATTCTCTCAGACTCATTGTTCTGAAGCTTTCTCCAAAATGCTTTCTCTTTTAAAAGATTCTAGTAATCAAGACCCACGTGGAACAGGTGGAGTCATACCTCTGTGGAGATGATCTAATCAAGTTCTAAACTATAGTACTGAATAAGGATTAAAGAAAACGGTTGCTTCCAGGAAATGGATCAGTATTGAAACATGGCTTTTCTAGGGTACATCATCTTTTAAAACCAGCCTACTACCCATCTATTTTACTTCTAGATGCCCCATGGTCTACTAGCCCACATCCTACATCTCTGTGAGTCAGATTATTTTGACTGCTGCTTTGAGTCTGCTGTCCATTATGGTAGCCATGCCTACCTTGCCTTTGATGATTAAGCACTTCCACATGGCTTATACCAACTTGGGATCCTGTCATTCCCATTGTGTTCAAGGATTCCAGTTGAATGCCAACAGTTCCCATAGTAATATCTGATCTACAGAGGAGGATATATACAGAACATTCAGGGATAATGGGGTTATTCTCATAAATTTATTCCTTATAGTCCTGGTAAAAGGCGTGTCCTCTGGACATTCCTGTGTATATGAGCAGTCTTCTATGATAAATCCACTCTTATACTCCAATCTCTATAACCCTTTGGATCTCCTCATCTACATTATACCAGGGTGGTTTTAACATTTCAACCTCAGGTAACATCGGCCACCTTTTTATCCATGTTTTAACTGACCACCCGAACAAACTGTTAACAGTCTTTCTAACTCTTCAAGCTACAACATTGAATGCAGAATCTCTGCTTAGTGGACCCATATCAATAAATTCAACCTGACCCAACTTTATGTTCCTTCCACAATTATCCCACACCCTTAATATCCATCCCAACACATATTTCCCTGATTTCCATCTATATAGATTGGAAAACTTATACAGTTCTTTTGGAGCATAGCATACTTCCTCAAAAGTCACATTTTGGACCTCACCTTTCAGGACCTGTTAGAACTTTAGTCTAGTTATTAGTATTGAAGAAAAGAGCGGTCATGGGGGTTGGTCATGAAAAGAATTAGAAGTATCATTCAAACCAATAACCTCAGGACATTCCATTGCAATTTCATCTTGTGAAGCACGATACTCTCTCCATACAGAAGAGTGAGGATTGTTTCCCCATGGGAAGTGGTTACATGTTTTGCAGGCAATGAAAGTCTAATCTGTTTAGATAGAGGTTGGATGGCAGACTTCTCAGGGCAGGCTGGAGGTCAGGAAGCTGTTTCCTCAAGGCAGGCTGGAGGTTGGATAGCTGTCTCCTCAGGGAATGGTAGCTGCTTCCTCAGGGCAGACCATTAGAGCTTTATCTACCAAAGACTTAGCAGATCCAGGGTTCCAATATTCCCACTGCCATCATTATCAACCAATATGCCCCAATAACAATTTTTAATATCCCATTCTTCTCCAATCAACGTTTTTATTTTAACAGCAGACACCTTGCAAGGTTGAGATTTTAGTTTACATCGTAACTCAGCTACTCACAAGCAAATGGATCTGATTTTCAGAGACCTCAAGTCTGTGACCACAGGAAATAAGATTTGCTTTCAGAGCACACATAGAAACTTTTACATTGTTCATGTGGCATATAAATTGGACATTTGAAGATTTCAGCTCATCCCTTTCTCTCATATCTGTATCCAGTGTATCTAACCAGCCAACATCATTATACCTCTTACCTCCACAAAACTCTGTTAAGGTTTCAAAAACGTTGTCACTCAGAGCCTTGTCTCATATAAGCATACAGTTGGTAGACTCAAATGTTGATATTTTGCATATATCTATTGCCAATTCATGCCATGGTCTGTCAGTGCCATCGTGATTACGGGAAATATTGTCATTAGTGCCTTTGAGTCTAGTCAGTGTAGCAAACCAATTGCAAAACCCCATTTTTAAGATTCTGGTCTTCAAAAGCCATTCCAAGTACCAAGCTGTATTAGTCATGTTTCTCTAAGGAAACAGAGCCAACAGGATACATCTTTAAATATGAAACTTTATAAAAGTGTCTCACACATCTGTGGGGATGCTCACATCCAAATTCTATAGGTCAGGCCATGAGCTGACAGCACCAATGAATATCTTCAGTGAATCCTTCAGGAGAGGCTGGCTGGTTGAAGCAGAGAGAGAGATTCTCTCTTCTGACTTCTTTATTGCCTTCAACTGATTAGATTGCACATCACTAATTTCAGAAAACACTCCCCTTTGATGACCACAGATATGCTCAGCCATGAATGCAATCAACATGCTGATAATTTTAAAAAACTAGCTTTCTATTTCATTTACCAGCCACAAAATGTTCTTGTAGTAATGGTTAGGTCTGTGCTTACTTGACCAGAAAACTGGGCACCATCACCATCAAATTGACACATAAACCTATCCGTAACAATGTATAATGTTTAAGGTCAACTGACACAACCCCAGTATCCCTCATTCAACATTTGAAATAATTCCTTTGGCTTTATCTTTAATATTTTCTGCCTGCCATATTCTATTTTTGAAGACATTTACAAAGCATCTTGTATGAATGTAGAGCCATTAAAAAAGTTTTACTTTTATAATTGTATTTAATAGACAATACCTTAAAACAAACTTGTTTTGTTCATTTACAGAGGAAAGTAGAAATTCAAAGAAGTTAGAGGCCTTATCTGACAACACAAATGTGGAAAAATCACTATTTATAATGAGCTTGAGGTCCCCATATGTGCACTTCAAATTTTTGTACATTCACTCACTCTCTCAAAAAAGTTTTGAATTTATAAAACTGATGCTGGAGGTCCCCCAGGAATACTGGGAAAGGTTGAGACCTCAGAGGCTCATGCCATGAGGGTTCTGGACTTAGTTTGAGGAAATAATTCAAGGACTAGTCAGTGTGTGCAACCACAAATTTAATGGGTTGCAAAAGTACATAGTCAAAGGGGGTGACTATGGGCATTCACCAAGGGAGGAGGAGCACTCACTGCAGCTGTGGTGCCCATATTATAAGGAGTTGGAGAGGCCCCTCAACTTTTGGTTATGCTAATGGGAGTTAGACAAGCTGCACCTTTCATTGGTTCTTTTTGGGCACCAACCAGAGTGCGGACTTCTTCCTCCCTCCTTCCCTATCTAACTGCCTCAAAATTATTGGTTGTATTTTGGAGAAAAAAAAACTGTATTTACTGGCCTGACATGGTCTCATAGGTGATGATAAGTAACTATTCTTAAAATAATAAATATAGAAACAAGACATTTTAAAACTACTATTTAAGTTTGCTAAAGCTACTGAAATCCAATATACCAGAAATGAATTGGCTTTTACAATGGGAATTTATTAACTTACAAGCTTAGAATTCTGAGACCATGAAAATGTCCAGATGAAGGCATCAGAAGATGATGCTTTCTCCCCAAAGTCTGCTATGGAAATCCTCATCTCCTTTGCCACAAGTTATCTGCTTGTCCTTCTCTCCTGGATTTCATTGTTTTCAGCTTCTGACATTTCTCTCTCATCTTCTCTGGGGCTTTCTTCCTGTGTCTTCTCTCTGTCTTGTATCATCTTATAAAGGGCTCCAGTAAGAGGATTAAGACCCATCCTGAATGAGATGGGTCAGATCTCAACTTAAATTGAGATCCCCCTCACCAAGAAGTCTACTTACAATGGATCCACACCTATAGGAATAGATTAGCTTTAACATGCTTTTCTGGGGTACAGACAGTTTCAGACTACCACCAATATTTTGTAACAAATTGCAAAATACATATTTTGTATGTATTTTAGCCACAGGTTAAGTTGATGCTCTGAGCTGTTTTGGACTTATGATCCTTCTGCATGTAAATGAGAATAATGAGCGTCTCTTTATATCCTCATTGCAAAGCCCTGTGCCTCAGTATATGAGGCACAAAATGAATCCTTGTTGAAGAATGGGTCTTGGTTTCTTACACTGAAATGCAATCCCCCTTAAATCATTAAGCCATGAATTAAATGCTTTTGTTGTAATTTTGGAGTGAGGACTATTGAGGTCCTGGGACAATGATAAATGATATCTAGCTCTGTCTTATCTTCCAGAGGCAGGGGAATTCTAATAAATGGCAAGAGCTGCTGATATTTGGGGAGGCCCTTTATTCTAAAAGGTGCATGACACCCATAGGTCTATCATCATGGATAGTCACAGTGTTGATTATCAACGTGTTGCCCCTGTAATAACACTCCATTTAAGAAAGATATTGTGCCTCTCCCAGGGTAGTACAAGATATGCAATAAAGTGTGGAATCGGTCCTCTGTCGAAACTTTGTCAACTTTCTGCATCAGGATCCCCTGCATTGTGGAGCTTGACGTTGCATTGCCCCTTGATAATTTTTCTATATCAGAGAGTGGGCCCTGAGAACAAATGTAAGAGTAAGTTCAAAAACAATGTTCAGCTAACAAATTATCAGTTAAAATCGTGAATCTCGTCTTAACCTGAATCCCATCTTAACCTGTTATCAAATATATTATTCAAATCACTGTAAAGGCATATATTAGAGTCATGTGATTCAATTACAAATATCTACATATTAATTATCAACAAAATATTAGTCTAATTAAAATGCATTTCATTTTGGTGTTCCTATGAAAGAGTCCCCTTCCAGATTCAACAATGCAGACAAAAATTCAAGGGCAGAAAACATATAGTTTAAATCCTACTGTCTTACATAAAAAAGACCTCCTCTTGACAACTTTTGACTTGTGAACCAACCTAGCTTTCATCCCAGGACTTGTATCACCAGTTAGTCTTCTTAATGTTTTACCTATGACATTTTAAGAAATGCTTTAGAACTTCCATTTATTCAAATTTTATATTTCCTTCTAGGTGGTTCTAAAATTTATGCTATGTCAAGGAACATACTAGGCAGAAGATAAACAATGAGTAGTGTAGTAAGATCGCAGCCTGGGCAATAATGACAAGTGTCTTCTCTGTTAAATATAAAAGAAAATACAGCTTGATCTGCAAAAGCCTACCCTAAGCCCACAGTAGTACTAGCTCTCTTTAGAGGGATATATTTCCTCTTGTGGAAAAGCTTAAAGTCCAACAATACAGCGTTTCTTTTTGTTAAAACAGTCAGATGTCAATTTTGATCCTGTGCTGGTGCCGCTCATCAGTGAATTTCCCATTCAGTATTGAGAACTTACTGCTAATCTGCTATGAGCTCAGAATGCAGACTCCCTGGTTTGTAAAAAGTGTATGTGAAATAAAGACTGATTTTGAGAAAGGGCATGATACATTGTCTTCTAAGCTTAAGTGCACGGACTTTGAGAGAACTATTTTTGTTTCTGTAGGAATTTGCTGTCTGCTTTCTAATTATATTTTATATTTTGAAAGCTACTAGGTATATGATCTTTAGCTAAGTGACATGACGCTGTTATTCTTTCTTGAATTGACCTTTAACAGTTTAAAATTGCACGCACAAACACATGCACACTCACATGTCTTTACGACTATATGTATATCATTCAATATATGTGGTGTGTGTACGTGTGTGTGTGCATATGTTTTTTGTATACATAAAATCCCTAATTAAACATTTTAAATCCTAAAGGGCAAAAAGCAAAGACCATGTCACTCATTAACTTTATATTTCCCTATAGGAGCACATAGCGGAGTATTCTGTTACAACAGTTATACAGATTAGTTTAAACATTAGATATGACAGTAAAACTTTATTCCTATAAGGTATTTAGGAAGGGCTACCCATATGAACTGAAATTTTTACAGAGAATCGAGGTACACAAAGTTCTATATCTCTTCATCATAGTTGACAATTTCTGTGCACTTTGAATCACAGATAAAGCTCATTAAATAGTAAATGTTTTCTTAAAAAGTTGTGAATTTATCTAATTCTTATGATCACCATAAATTTTGAATACACTAAGTGAGGTCCCTATTTAACTAAACTGTCTTCTACATAATAAGGACTAGTTAGCCAAAAGCTAATGATCACTTCCTTATCTTTATATATTTCTTATTGCAGTGTGAACTATTTATGTAATCTAAATCAACAGTGCCTTATTTTAAGTTTGTTTTCTTGTAATACACATGAAATTTTAAGTAAAGTTTAAGATAATGCTTCATATGACTAAAGAATTTTATCAATTTTTGCTTTATTCTTCTCTTGTCCAGTCTAAAATTTCTAAGTTAATTAAATGAATAGTTACTGAGCATGTACACTGTGGCAGGTGCTGAGAATTTAGTGATAAACAAGGAACATGTAGTCTCATCTGAGAAAACTAGAATTATAAATATTGCTATGAATGGAGAAATGCAACATGCCATCAGATCATATAACAAATGCAAGGTACCATGGGCACCCATAATCTAATCTAGCCTGTCAGCAAGGGCTTCTCTGTAGAAAGAATATCTGAATTGAAGTCTTAAGTGTGAGCAGGATTTAGCTGGGTGAATACAAGGGAAGTAGCATTCCAGGAAGAAAAAATTATATATAAAAAGCTCAAGTCTTGTCAGAGGTTTTATTTTTTCTACTCTGTTCTCTTTTATTCTACAGGACTCTGTGTAAATAATGGTCAAAAATATTTGGAAACAGGCAGATATAAATACAAACACTTTCTTGACTACCTACTAGCTATGTGAACCTTGGTGAGCTACTAGATTACTTTAAGATTCATTTTGCTTTCCAAGTAATTGTGAGAACTAAATGAGTTAATGTATTTAGAGTTTATAGCAACACTCAATAAAGTTCAATATTGTATTGACATTCTTTATGATGATGCTGTTATAGCAAAACCCAAAGATCTAAATCACATTCAGGTTACTTCCTCAAAATCAGTCCAGAATATTTTTTAAATGTCATTTCATCTGTATTAATTCTATGATGTGTGCACAATAAGAAATTTTACAGAGCTCTTATCGAGTGCCAAGTACTGTGCTGATGGCTTTACATTAAATTCCAGACCCACTATTTAGCTTGATGTAAGAAGGACCTGGTTTTAATTGCAGACAATGTCAGGCTATGGTCTGGCTATTGGTGTTGTATTACCTCAGTTTCACAAGTATAAAATGTTTAATAGTATTCACCTATAGGATTGTTGCAGTAATCAAATCAGGCAATCCAGCCAAAATGCTTAGAACATAGCTGAGCACATTCTTTCTAGGAACTCAGTAATATTAGTAGCTACATTATTGTTATTTCTCACAACAACTTCAGTAGGATTATAGATAGAATTTTTGCTATTATTATTCCCGTTGTACAAATCAGAAAATTGAGATAAGCAAGATTCTGACCCAAATTAACTGATTTTTGAGCCCCAGCTCTTAACAATGATCCTATATATCATGCAGGACAATCAATAATAACCACCACATTTAGTTTACAAAAGAGAGCTCTCTAGAGTGCTTAAAGCCTTACAAAGGTAATCTGGATTTTGATTCTGGCTTGGGCTGTGGATTTGGATATGGTTTTGTGTACCTGTGTAACTACTGCCTGGTATGCAGTGGTGCCAAATGATCCCCATTCCAGGTTCAGGAGTCTCATCGCTAAAGGAATTTAGACAAAAAAGAGTGCCAGTAGGAATAAGTAGTAAAGTTTATCAAAGAGAAAGTGAGAGGGTACACTTAGAGAGGTTAATGCAGATGTGCCAAGGGAGGGACACCCACTGAGTGGAGTGGGTTAGCTTGTTTTATAGGAAAGTTTTACTGGTGGCAGGTTGTTCTAGTTTGCTAGCTGCTGGAATGCAATATACCAGAAGCAGAATGGCTTTTTAACAAGGGGAATTTAATGAGTTGCTAGTTTATAGTTCTAAGGCCGAGAAAATGTCCCAATTAAAACAAGTCTAAAGAAATGTCCAATCAAAGGCATCTAGGGAAAGATACCTTGGTTCAAGAAGGCCGATGAAGTTCAGGGTTTCTCTCTCAAGTGAGAAGGCACATGGTAAACACAGTCAGGGCTTCTCTCTGAGCTGGAAGGGCACATGGCCAACACGGCATCATCTGCTAGCTTTCTCTCCTGGCTTCCTATTTCATGAAGCTCCCCGGGAGGCATCTTCCTTCTTCATCTCCAAGGGTCACTGGTTGGTGGACTCTCTGTTTCGTGGTGCTGCAGCATTCTCTGCTCTCTCTGAATCTCTCTGAATCTATTTCTCCAAAATGTTTCCTCTTTTATAGGACTCCAGTAAACCAATCAATACCCACCCAAATGGGTGGAGACATGTCGTCCCTTAATCCAGTTTAACAACCATTCTTGACTAAACCACATGAACCAGGGAGAAGATCTCATTACAGTTTCAAATATACAGTATTGAATAGGGATGATTCTACCTTTATGAAATGGGAGTTATATTAAAACATGGTTTTTCTTAGGGGACATGCTTCCTTTCAAACCAGCACACAGGTTTCCATAATAACCTTCGAATACTAGGTGTCTCCTTTGTTCTAGGAAGAGATAGCTAGTGAAATTAGTGATTTGTTTTCGCGCACCTAAAATTTGCCCTTGGGAAGATTGTTAACAATTTCTATAGCCCTATCCTTCCTATCATTAACTAAGAATTTGTTTTGGGGAAGTTTGGAGGTGTTAGGCACAGGGTCCTTAAAGGATTCAACATGAGACAGTGAGATAAAGCTCAAGGGGTTTATTGCTAGAAAGATACAGACAGAGAGCAAAGGTAGAGCAGGAAGGTAGGAACCAGTGAAACCTGCTAGCAAAAGAGAAAGGAAAAATGGCTCCTATTTTCTTTCTGACAGCTTGTGGTTTTAAAGGAAAAACCATGCCAAGAGGGCTAGGGGTGATGTGCGGCTGCAGGCATCACTGGGAGATAGGCTGGTGCAAATCATGACTTCATTCTCATGGTTATCTGGCCTGGCTTCTGGTAGGTGGGGTGTTGGTATATTTGTGTTCACTATCTTTCTGTCACGTCAAGTCCTGTCATAAGAGCTGCTGAGGGAGAGAAACAGAAGGGACCCCCATGCCACAGAATCTATTTTGTGTGTTGTTTTATTTTTCTGATACCTGACATTCCTGCCTTTTTAACTTAATAAAATTGACTGCAGTTGGGATTTGTGCTGTTTTGAAAAGATGTATGTCCCCTAGAAAAGCCATGTTTTAATCTAAATCCCATTTCATAAAGGCAGAATAATCCTTATTCAGTACTGTATGTTTGAAACTGTAATCAGATCATTTCCCTGGAGATGTTATTAAATCAAGAGTGGTTGTTAAACTGGATTAGGTGACAACATATCTGTTGCTTCCTGTTGAAAGGGAGCTCGAAGGATATTAAGGAATGATGAGAAAGAAAGAAAGGAAGAAAGAAAGAAAGAAAGACACAGACTGGCTCAGGGGGTCTGAAGCTTGAGTTTACTTCAGACAGACTTCAGACAATTTTATTCTTAACCAGATCCTGGTTATATACCACAGGATGACAATAGGCATGCATGCATTTCCTGAGGGAACAAAGTTCTTATCTTTCAGTGTTCTTCCTTCATACTTAAAATAATCATTTGGGGTAAACAAACATTCTCTTCCTCCTAAACTGTCTTACATAAATCAGATAACATAAAGCAGCTTACTGCCACCACCACCCTAATGCCATCTACTCCCAAGTAGTTCCGCAGGTTTTATGTTAATCCTATCTCCTATACATGTCTCCACCCATTTGGATGGGTCTTGATAAGTTTCTGTAGTACCATAAAAGAGGAAACATTTTGGAGAAAAGAGATTCAGAGAGAGCAGAGAATGCTGCAGCACCATGAAGCAGAAAATCCACCAGCCAGCGACCTTTGGAGATGAAGAAGGAAAATGCCTGCCAGGGAGCTTTATGAAACAGGAAACCAGGAGAAGAAGCTAGCAGATGATGCTGTGTTCACCATGTGCCCTTCCAGATGAGAGAGGAACCCTGACCGTGTTCACCACGTGCCTTCTTAGTTGAGAGAGAAACCCTGAACTTCATCGGCCTTCTTGAACCAAGATATCTTTCCCTAGATGCCCTTGATTGGACATTTCTGTAGACTTGTTGTATTTGGGACATTTTCTTGGCCTTAGAACTATAAACTAGCAACTTATTAAATTCCCCCTTTTTAAAAGCCATTCCGTTTCTGGTATATTGCATTCCAGCAGCTAGCAGACTAGAACAGGATTAGATTGGGGGATGCCTTAGTTTATCTCGAAGCAATTTTTGGAGGGAGCAGGGACATTGTATTCTCTTTTTGGCTACTTTCTACTGTGTCTGAGTGAAATTGGGGAAGGAGAAATTGCTTTTAGCTAGGCTGAGGCATTATTAATCGGGCTGCGACAGGAGCAAGTTTTAAATTTTTGTTGTAGCAGGAGTATGTTTTCAGAATTTTGCTGGTTGGTTACAGCTGTTGTTGACCTGTGAACAAGCTTAGATAGACATTGAGAGGCAGGGGCTAGGAGAAAAATTAATAGGGGGTTAATTAAAAAGGAGTGAGTTGTTAATAAGATTTAAGGGGCAAAGGGATGAATCCATTAAATAAGTTGTTATTTTTGGAAAGTTTAGCATTTTCAGGTTTCAAAGCCTTTTTGGCATTGAAACAATTTGAAGGTTTTAAGTTTCTGAAAAACAAACTTATGAATTTTATAGAGCATTAGATATTTTTTAGGGTTTCTAGGAACATTGTTGCTTGGGGTTTGCTGTATTGTGGCAGTTTGTAATATCTGGCTGAAGTTTGCATAGGAGTAACCTCCAGAATAACCTCTTGACTTGATTTGAAATCTCTTAGTCATTGAAACTCTATTTATTCCCCCTTTTGGTCAGTTCATCCATGTCAGGATTAGGCTCATCTTTGTAGCTTAAGTCTCATAATGCCAGGGCCAGCCACGTTCTGTGATGATAAGGCCAGTTGTATTTCATGCTGTTAGTTGCCAGGTTTATATTCCTGGAAATTATGTCCCACATTGCAGGGAACCTCAGAGTTTGGCTTAGAGAGAGACCACATTTGAGCAACAGCAGAGATCTTTTGGAGATGCCTCTCAGGCATTAATTCTAAGTAGGTTTAGTTTACTATTGTGGAAGTAAGTTTTATATGGGCAAGCTTTAAAATTGAGGCCTTGGCTTCCTGGGGAATTTCTAATAGTTTTATTTTTCCCAGTTCCTTAAGGAACTTTGTAGACATTTTCTCATTTTTTTGTCCCAAATACTCTGAAATGTAGAGTATAAAACATTAAGTTGTAAAAAACATTAAGATTTTGCTCCTTACTCCAGGTTTTATATTAAGTAAAGTTGAATTTTTATTTTCAACTAACATAATCCAGACAGATTAAATTAGGTAGTGTAAATTTTGGACAAAATAAACGTTTTTTATTATCTTACACAAAATTTGAAGCTTTAAAATACAGACAATATTAGTTTTTACCTTGTATATTGATTTATTTTGGTTTTTACTATATCAGTTTCATTACATTTTTTATTGAACTTTGAGAGTTATATAAAGAGTAAAGTATCTCAGAATTTAATGATAATAGTTTGTTCTTACAATCTGAGCTTTAATCTTTATTTTTAAATGAAGCTTTTTTAGAAATAAAAACATTAGGTAGTTGTTGTGTATTAAGAAACTATAATAGTTTTACCGAGGGGGATTTGTTCTATTATATTTTTACATTTTTACCAGAGTTATGTTATTTAACAGTGAAAATATAATATATATATTTGTTTAACTTTTCTTTTAACGTTGAACACATTTATCTTTAGAGAAGTATTAGAGCAAAACAGTATAACTGAGAATTTGGCTGTTTTTATGATTTGTAGCATTTTTTAAATTAATTAAAACCATGATTAATAACACCATACCATTGCTTAACATTATATAGATTAGTATTAGGATATAATATCAATAGTGAGAATATTATTAATTTTTTTAGGAATTTATACAATGTTCAAGTATATGAATATTTTATTTATTTAAATTTAATTAGTAAAAAGATAGAAAATTATTTTTAAGCATTGTAATATATTTTGAACACTTTTTATGCAATAGGTTATGTTATTTTAGTACCGTAGCACCTTATTTATATAAGATGAAAGAATAAATTATTTGTAATACTTTTTTCCTAACAATGAGAAGACTTGTTTTCTGAAATAAAGCATAATGAGAGCATAAACATTAGTAAGGATATTATTTTGATGTAAAATATTTTAGACACAAAATTTGGATGATTAAGAAAAGTTGTTTTTTAAAATACTTTATATTAAGGGCATACTTACAATTCATGTTAATAGAGCACAGAGAAAACTTTGGTTTTTCATGAATATTCAGCATAACACAAAAGTTTTCCTTTTTTTAAAAAAATATATGATAAACAGACCTATTAAATTTTAGTTAGTTTTTAGTACTGATTATGACAGACAGAATTTACTTTCATAAACCCCTTTTTTTATAACTCTTTACAGTCATTCTATGACAGTCAGAACTCATTTTTATAAACTGTTTTTATAACTTTTTTACGGTTATTTAGAACTTATAATTTAAAAATAACTACAATAAATAAAATTCATCTTCTTTTATTTATTTTTGTTTTTCATCCATTTAGGGCTTGTAATCCATGATGACTATAAGAAATAAAATCCATTTTTTAAAACTTTTTATTACCTTCTGTATTTATTTTACTTATAGTTTTTATTTATTTAAACTGCATTATAATTAGAAATAAGTTTGATAATAAATTTACAAAGCTTTTGAACCTGTATACTTTCTTTTAGTAATAGTATTTATGAAGGTAAGGATACCTAGAGATTTATAAAATAATGGAGGAAGGGAAGAAATTTATGTTTGGGTTTAGGACATGGCCAGGCATTTACATACTTTATACTCAGAACACATAAATGATTATTTTATAATATGTTTAATTTTTTTAGTTTAATTCAGCAGAAACTTAAATTTTTTAACAATATTTTTAACTGCTAAATAATGCCAGGAATGTGTTCATTTACAGTTTTTAAAAGCTGGTCTAGATTTTTATTTGTTTAAGTCTTACTTTTTTATTTAAAGGTTCTATACGTGTTATTTTTATGAGGAGTTCTTAGTCTTTTTTTTTATTTTTTGATTTTTTAATTCTTTCAGCATTTTTACTCCTTGTTAACACAGTTTTATATAAAATCTTATTAGGTGTATATTTTAACTAGAATATAAACCTTTAGAAACTAGTATATATATATTTTTTATTTATAACAGACTGGAATTAGTAAAGTTATTATAAATTCAAATTTTTATACATATTGTGGAAACAAATGGCTAAGTAAGAAAAGTTAGATTTTTTGAACTTCAGTTAAAATTATAGAAAAATCCATTTATATTTGTATTAAATTTAATTGATTTCTTAAATAGAATATATTCAAAGTATTAGCATATTTTAATTTTATTATATTTTATATGTGCTACTATTATTAGGTACATTGCCCAGTTTATGCAATTTGTTAGGCTACTTTAAGAGGAGTTTTGAGAATGTACTTACAATATTAGTTTATTTATTAGAAGTTTATTTAAATTTAAGGAGAACATACTTAAGCAGAATAAAATTGCATTTGTTTAATTGAAAGGTTTATTATTTAATTTTTCTATTGTTTTATAATATTTTTAAATTGCAAAGAATTTAAAAGTATACTGACTATGAAGTTTTGGAAACTATATTGAGTTCATTGAATTTGTTTTAAGTTTAAATGTGGGAAAACTTTTTAATTGCTTGTGCAAATGGAAAGATATTAGGCTTAGAGCACGTTAAGAATTTTCTTATTAATTTGCTATTATCCAGAAGTATGAGACTATACACTGAAAATGCATGCAGACATAAATATGAAATTTATTACATGAAAATAAAAGCAGAAACACAGAAATATTTTTGAGAGTTATAAATAAAGGATTGAATATGCCATCTCATACCATACTTATTTTTTGTAACAATGGGATGAAATAACATTCAATTCCTTACTTGTAGTAGTATTTTCATTTAAATTATAGTGAGGTTAGATTATGTTATAAACATAAAACCTTTTTATAAATTTATAACTAAAATGTTTTAATACAGCCTAAATTTTTCATTCTTCAAAGAATTTTTGTAATTAGAAACCAGTTATGAGCATTTGACTAATATAAATATAGGACCATACCAATTAATAATTAGACTGAACACATGCGCTAACAAACAGGCATTAAATATTTAACATACAAAATATGTTAGTTAACCAATAAACAGACATGAAACACATATGCAATGGAATAGCACATAGGAATAATGTTGTTAACTTTGAAAGGAGGAACTTTCAGGCCATTTGTTAATCAAGAGTGCCATGTTGTGGGGCAACAAATTTATTGTTTGAAAGGGCATTGTGGCTAGCCAAATTACCGAGAAAAATAAATTTTTGATTGTTTGTTTTTCTTTTATTTTCTTTTTTAATTGGAGTTTACCAAGATTGTGAAGTAAACATCCAAGACGGGTAGAATTAGGAATTGTTAGGGTGTTACCCATGATTCTTTGATAACTATTAATATGGAGGGGGAGCTTTGCTACATGCTGGGGATTTTGCTTGGAGGAAGCTTATGGAGGTTTGCTTGGGGAGACTTATGTTTAACTGCTCCTTTCGAAGCTGATGGTTACCAGCTCCACTGAAGGCTTATCTTCTCCTTAGGGACTTGCATCTGGGATGCATTGACTCTTATTGGGGCCCTGCGGATAGGAGGCTTATGGAAGTTACCAGCTCTGTTGGTAGTTTATGGGCCAGTGTAGCTTTAAGTGAGGCTAATTTACCCAGATCCAAGATTCAACTGCCACAACAAAGCAGATGTGTGCTGGTTTGAAATGATATATGTACTAGAAAAGCCATGCTTTAATCCTAATCCCATTTTGCAAAGGCAGCTGTTTCTCCTAATCCCTATTCAGCATAATATGTTTGAAACTGTAATTGGATCATCTCCCTAGAGATGTGATATAATCAAGAGTGGTTGTTAAACTGGATTAGGTGATTACATATCTACACCCATTTGGATGTGTCTTGATTCGTTTCTGAAGTCCTATAAAAGTGGAAACATTTTTTAGGACAGAATGAGAGATTCAAAGAGAGCACAGCAGAACAAAATAGCCACAAGATGCAGAGTCCACCAGACAGTGACCTTTGGAGATGAAGAAGGAAAATGCCTCCCAGGGAGCTTCATGAAACAGGAAGCCAGGAGAGAAAGCTAGTAAATGATGCTGTGTTCGCCATGTGCCCTTCCAGATGAGAGAGGAACCCTGAACTTCATCAGCCTTCCTGAACCAAGGTATCTTTCCCTGGATGCCTTAAATTGGACATTTCTGTAGACTTGTTTTAATTGGGACATTTTCTCGACTTTAGAACTGTAAACTAGCAATTTATTAAATTCCCCTTTTTAAAAGCCATTCCATTTCTGGTATATTGCATTCTGGTAGCTAGCAAACTGAAACACATTTTGGTACTGGAGAGTGGGGTGCTGCTGCTGCAGTTTGCAGCTACTAAACATGTTGGAACAGCTTTTTAAATGGATAAGGGGAATATTCTGGAAGAGTTGTGAGAAGCTTGATAGAGAAGGCCTAGAATGCTTTGAAGAGACTGTTGGTAGTAAAGTGGACTCTAAAGACACTTCTGATAAAGCCTTAGAGAGAAATGAGGTGTGTGTTATTATAGACTGGAAGGAAGATGAACCTTGTTTTAAAATGGCAGATAATCTGGCAAAATTGACTAGTGGATTTGCCTAGAAGGCAGATTTTAAAAGCCATGAACTTGGATATTTAGCAGAAGAGATCTCCAAATTAAATGTGGAAAGTACAGTCTGGTTTCTCCTCACAGCTTATAGTGAAATGTGACAGCAGAAAAATAAGCTGAAAACTGAACTCTTGGGTACAAAGAAACCAGAAATTGATGTCCTGGAAAATTCTGGGCTTCCAGGAAGGGAGACCCCAGAGAATAGTGCTCCATGTGAAGATGGAACCAGTCAGCCATTTCAGAGAAAACCAGAATCGGACATGGAGTTAACCAGAAAAGATTCATGGAAACTCCTTATGTCTGATGGGCATGATCCGAGGCTACTGCATAGAAAGCCAATGGCAGTGCTGTGGGATCTGTATAAACAGAGCCACTGCCAGTCTGAACTGGGGGGTTCAGAGAAGGGACACATTGGAGGAAAAGTAACTTCAGAGGCAAAACCATGGAGACCAGGGTCTGAAGTCAACAAGCCTCAGGCCAGGAGAGCGGACCCACCCAAGCCTGTGAAGAGGGTGAGTTTGCCCCAAAGGCAGAGAATGGGCCTTCCACCTCACTGCAGTGGAAGAGTCATGCCACCTCAGGCCTTGGAGAGGGTGAAGCACATTCCTTGGGGTTTGGGGAGAGCCTGGCTGCCACCACATGGAGGGAATGAGCGTGTACCCTGGAGATGGCAGAGAGTCCGGGTGCAACCCTGATATTTGAAGAGGGTGGAGCCAAGAAAAAGGTGGTCTCCCCAATGTCCCCCAAGGTTGTATTCAGAGAGAGGCAGGCCTCTGCATAGGCCCTTGGAAAGGGTGGGACTGCCACTTTCAGAAGCCCAGAAGATAAATGTTTCTCAGACTTTGAAAGTTAATGGACTTTGCCCTGTGGGTTTTTGAAACTGTATGGGTCCGTGACCCCTGTGTTCTTTCCTCCTTATGGAAATGCGTATCTGTATTCCATGACTATTCTTCCTTTGCATGTTGGCAGCAAATAACTTGTTATGAGTTTTCAAAGATCCTGAGACAGAGGAGAATTTGCCTGAGCACAGACCATGCTTGTACTTAACGCTGATGAGACTTTGTACTCGTTTTAACCTTGTATTGCATTTGATTGCTACTGAAATGCTTCAAAGTTTTCTGATATTGTGATGGAATGAATATTTTTTGCATATGGGGAAAACACGTCTTTTTTAGGGTCCAGAGGGTGGAATGTGCTGGTTGAAATGATGTATGAGCCCTAGAAAAGCCATGTTTTAATCGTAATCCCATTGTGTAGAGGCAGACGTTTCTTCTAATCCCTATTCAGCATTGTATGTTTAAAACTTAATTAGATCATCTCCTTGGAGATGCGATGTAATCTAGAGTGGTTGTCAAGCTGGAATAGGTAATGACGTGTCTACACCCATTAGGGTCTGTCTTGATTTTTGAAGTCTTATAAAAGAGGAAACATTTTGGAGAATGAGTGATTCAGAGTGAGCAGAGCAGAATGACATAGCCATGAGAAGCAGAGTACATCAGCCAGCAAATTTTGGAGATGAAGAAGAAATATGCCTCCTAGGGAGTTTCATGAAACAGGAAGCCAGGAGAAGAAGCTAGCAGATGATGCTTTGTTCACCATGTGCCCTTCCAGATGAGAGAGGAAACCTGAACTTCATCAGCCTTCCTGAACCAAGGTATCTTTCCCTGGATGCCTTAAATTGGACATTTCTATAGACTTGTTTTAATTGGGACATTTTCTCAGCCTTAGAACAGTAAACTAGCAATTTATTAAATTCCCCTTTTTAAAAGCCATTCCATTTCTGGTATATTGTATTCCAGCAGCCAGCAAACTAAGACAAGGTGTCCCTGGTTTGTTATTGGGGATTAGGAAGTGTGTGGTCTTTCACTCAGGGAATCCCCCAAGTTGTTTTTTGACTGCTACACAGGGAAATGCTCATAGAGCTGGAGAGCTGGACTGAGCTCAGGTTTTGGGCCACGCCCACTGAGGCAGGTCAAGGTGTCACAGGAACACCAAACAAAACTCTAATGGGGGAATCTGGGCAGAAAGGTATTACTTACCTAGGGCCAAATTGGTTGCAGTCATTTGAATGCCATGGATGCGAGCTGTCATCACATTAAGATGGTCTGAGCCAGAAACTCAAGCCGTCAATCACATGGAAACCCTAGCAACCATGCCGATTCAGTGAACAAAGTGACTGGAAGGCAGTCACATAGACCTCAGGGGCCCAAAAGCTAGGTCTGTAGTCAGATCTTCATCCTGGGTTTCAGGACCATTTATGTTAGGCATGGTAAGGTATGGGGTCATTAAAGGATTCCACATGAGAGGGCAAGTTAAAGGTTAAGAGGTTTATTGCTAGAAAGAAACAGAGAGCAAAGGTAAAGTTAGGCAGGTGGGAGCCACCAAAACCTGCTAGCGAAAGAGAAAGGAAAAATGGATCTAACTTTCTTTCTGACAGCTTGTGATTTTAAAGGAAAAACCATGCCAAGAGGGTGTGATGTGGGGCTGCAGGCATCACTGTGAGATATCAGGCTGCTGCAGATCATGACTTCATTTTCATGGTTATCTGGTCTGGCCTCTGGTGGTTGGGGATGTTGGCATGTTTGTGTCCACTATCTTGCTGTCACATCCGGTCCCATCAGAAGAGCTGCTGAGGGAGAGAAACTGAAGGGGCGCCCATGCCACAGAATCCTTTTTGTACATTAAGTTTTATTTTCTGGTACTGGACGGGGGCTTTTATGGTGTCATGGTTAGGGACATGTGTCGACTTGGCCAAGTTGTGGTAGCTGTTTATCTGATTGGGCAAGGACTGGCCTGCCTGTTGCAATGGTCATAATCACATCAGCTGCATCCACAGCTGATTCCATTTGTAATCAGCCAAAGGGGAGTGTCTTCTACAATGAGTGATGCTAAATCTAATCACGGAAGCCTTTTAAGGAGGACTCAGAGGAGACAGGCCCCATTCCTGCTTCAGCTGGTGAGCCTCTCCTGCGGAGTTCATTCAGACTCTCCATCAGAGTCGTCGGCTTCACAGCCTACCCTGTGGATTTTGGACTCTGTGTTCCTGTGGTCACGTGAGACACTTCTATAAATTTTATATTTGCAAGTGTTCTCTGTTGATTCTGTTTCTCTAAAGAACCCTAATTAATACATCTTGGTACCAGGAGTGGTTTTTAGGAAACAGAATCTTTAAAATGGGTTTTTATGAATGGTTTTCTACTCTGACTGGACTCAGAGACACTAAGGACTCTGATTCCCGTAATCAAAATGACACTCCCAATCCGTGAAGTTAGTTGGCAAAGGAGATAGTCAAAATATCATCATTCGATTCTCCTAATGCTTCGCTTGTATGAAGCCAGACTCTGGGGGATAGTGTTTTTGACACCTTTACAGAGTTTTGTAGAAATAAGAGGTATAGAGAGGTTGGTTGGTTGCTGTTAGATACACTGGCTACATTAAGGAGTGAAAGGGATGGGCTTAAGGCTTCAAATGAGAAGCTTAAGAGCCATGTGAAAGATGAAGAAGTTTCTATGAGTATCCTGAAGGAAAATCTTATTTCCTGTAGTCGTAGACGTGAGATTTCTGAAAATCAGACTCAGAATCTTATTGTTAGAGTAGCAACTTTACAATGTAAACTGAAATCTCAGTCTTGCGTGGTGTCTGCCATCAAAGTGAGGGCATTGATTGGAAAGGAGTGGGACCCTGAAAAACGGGATGGTGTCATATGGATTGTGTGTGCTCTGAATCAGCATCCGCTGTATGGGGCTGTTTCTCCCATAGCCAGGATCCATGGGTCCAGGAACCAAGGGGTGGAAATGGGTGTGGTACCACTCACTATTACCCCTAGTTATCCACTAGAAAAATTTTTGCTTCCTGTCCCTGCTACCCTGAGTTCTGCTGGTCTACAGGTTTTAGTTCCAAAACGGGGTGTGCTTCCACCAGGAGAAACAAGAATGATACCACTGAACTGGAAGTTAAGATTGCCACCTGGTCACTTTGGGCTACTTATGCCTCTGGATCCACAAGCCAAGAAGGGGATTACATTATTGTAGGGGTAATTGACCCTGACTATAAGAAGGAACTAGGACTGCAACTACATAATGGAGGTAAAGAAGAGTTTTCTTGGAATATAGGAGATCCCCTGAGGCGTCTATTAGTACTACTATGCCCTGTGATTAAAATCAATGGAAAACTGCAACAATACAATCCAGGCAGGACTACTAATGGCTCTGAAACTTCAGGAATGAAGGTTTGGGTCACCCCACCAGGCATGCCATCTAATTTAACCTGTCTCATCAGTTTATTTAAACAACATAATTCAGCTTTTTTTGACATGAAACAAAGAATAAACAATAAAATCTTAAACAAAAAATGAAAATATTTATAAAGTCCCTTAAGAGACTAGAGAAAAATTTCGAACCATTAAACTCACCTACCTGAGGAATTCTTGATATTCTGTTAAGCAATATGGGCTCCCAATTTAATAAGCCAAGCTCTCAATCTTGAGGCTTGCCTTTATAAAACTTATTTTTGTAATGGCAAAGCCAAGCACACTTATAATTAATTCCTAAGAGTCACCCTCAGAGAACCTCTTTTGTTGTTCAAATATGAAACCAAAGTCTACAAATAAACTCACTACTGTCCCCCCAATGTAGGACATGACTTCCAGGGATGTAAGTCTCCCTAGCAATGTGAGACATGACTCCAAAAAATGAGACTGACCTTTGAATTGCAGAATTAATTGACAAAAAATGGAAATCCAATTTCAGTGGTTAAGAAATTTCAAATAGAGTTGAAAATTCATTCTAGAATTTATTCATATGCACATTTCATCCAGATATCTAAAACTGCCAGAATGTGCCAATGCCAACCAACAGTATTCCTAAAAACTACCCTGTGCTCTATCTTGCTATTGCTTCTGTTCAGACTGAATATGAAATTTCTCACCCAGTTTGTTTCTTCCAGTTTAGAAGCGTTTCACAACAAAATCCTCCTCACCAAAGGCCTCATGCTCAACTAGCCACTCTTAATAGAAAAATTGCTATAGGTGGGGTTTGTCAACATGTGCATATTTCTGGAGGCGCATTAATTCAGGCAAGAAGCCTTTTTCATAAATCCTTGTACTATTATGTTATATAAGACAATGAATTTTAATAAAGTTTTATTCTCTAATATTTTACTACCCTATAAAATCTTAGTAGTGACACTAAAGATGAAAGTCTGAACAATCCTTCTCCAACCCACCTCTTTTTATCACTTTCCTATTCCTCTTTCTTTTCTGTCTTTATCTCCTTTTCTCTGCACTTGAACCTTATTTCTAACCCACTTTCTTTCATTGTATTGCCTCTGCCATAGGGGACAAAAAAGGCAAGGTGGAAAAAGAATATTATGTGACTGATAAAAGAACAGAGGTTGAGAAATTCAGTACTGTGGCCACATCTGCTTTCACTCCGTGGAATACAATACTGTGGACTCTCCCACTAACTTTAGGCTCTTAATTTTTTGAAAAAAGTATAGTTTAAAAGCATATCTTTGTGGGGCAGGCAATGGTAGCTCAGTGGCATAGTTCTCGCCTGCCATCATGGAGGCCTGGGTTCGTTTCCTGGTGCCTGTCCACGTAAAAAAAAAATACACATATATGGAGAAATAATGAAATGTGATGTGACCCTCCATACAGCATACAGAAACAAAATACATGTAAAAGCATATCCTTGATTTTTTTCCTCTCCCCTCTAACAATATTTGTATCATGTATATTTCATTCTGTAGTGATCCTGATCAATAGCTATTCCACAATGAAAATCAATTATCAAACCAAGCTACATTTTTGTAATTCAGCTGTCTTTTGTACAAGGATAGACCCTCATGGTGCTTCCATGAACATTCTTGAAATTCATGACATGTATGGCTGTCTAGGATCCTAGTACCTTAATTTGACACCTATAATTTTTTTTGCTGTAGTAATTGCTCCTTTTATACCACATTTTACATAAACACAATAGTAGGCACTATATGCAAGAAGAAGTGGTCATTAAAATGTTTAAGACTCAGAATTCTGTTGTGCAAGGCAGTAATAAATTAGCTTTAACAAGATTCTGTGCTACTAACAGGTAGAAATGTTAAAAGCAGTAACAGTCCAGGTCCTTATTAAAACTGCATGCTTCTTCCTGATCCATAAAGTAAAAACATCATAAATTGGGCATCATCAATATTCAAAGCTTCTCATCATCAAAAGACACTGTTAAAAGAAAGAAAAGACAAGCTACTGACCAGGAGAAAATATTTGCAAAGAATACATTTGAAAAGGCACTTGTATCCTGAATGTTTAAAGAACACTCAAAACTCTAAGAAAACAAACAGCCCAATTAAAGATGGGAAAATATTTGAGCAGACATTTTTAATAAGTAATGTATATGTATGACAAATAAGGACATGAAAGATGCTCAGCATCATTATTCATTAGGGAAATGCAAATTAAAGTCACACTATAATAACATAAGACTACCATTGGAAAGACGAAAATTAAGATGACTGACCATTGTAGGTGTTTTTAAAGATGTAGAGGAAATAGAACTCTCATAAAACGCTGGTAGGAATGAAAAATAGAACCACATTGGAAGATTGTCTGACAGTCCCTTTAAAAGTTAAGGGAGATTGAGCCCAGAGGGCCATATTCCAGGATGCTATCAGAATTATAATTTCCCATTTTAAAGAACTTCTATAGTCAATAACCAGTTAAAACACTTGGATACTATAAATGTGGTAATACACCAACTTACAAATTTAAACAGACACTTAACATTGCTATATTTAAGTAACACACACCAAACATATCAATTAACAATTAAACGGACATTAAATGCTTAACACACCGATTAACAGTTAAACAAGCATTAGACACTTAATATACCTAGGTAACACATATGCTAGCACTTAAACAGTCCTACTTAATTTCATTAAACACCGATTAAAATTATTGGATCACTAATTTTCCAGAAGTATACTCAAAAGACAAATTTAGGTCAGGGCTTCAAACCCCATAAAGCATGGTATCTAGAAAACAATGGTACCCAGAAAAGAGAAAGGTATAGAAATCAAAGTAAAAGGGGATCACTCTGGAAGCAGGACCAGACCTTAAAGCTAGGTCCTGAAAGACTTACAATGCTCTATTAACTCCCAGATCCGCTTTTACTGTAGTGACCCCACTCTCCCAGTCAAATGTCCAGACACGGACCTGAAGACAGTTTCTCTCTTTGAAGCTTTTTAAGACACCAAAAGTCTCTGAAGTGCTGGCAGAAAAAAGAAATCCCAATTGCTGAGCCTCTAGACTAAATTCATTCCAGTGGCCACAAAAGGCCTGGTGGCCTGGCTTATGTGCTCTGCTAGGACTCCAGAGCCTCAGGCATCAACCCTTCGTGGTCGCCAAATTGTTACTGGACAAAGTCAATGGATTGTTTTGCCCAATGCCCTCAAATGACCAATTTCTGAGACACTGGGGTTTCAAAGAAAGAAAAAGTTTATTTCTAGGTGCATAGCAAGATAACAGATGACTATCCACCCAAAGTCTGTCTCCTTGAATTGCAATGATTTTGACAGTGTTATAGCATTAAGAGATGGACAGGTTTTAGGATAATGAGTACAGTGACCTCAGATGATGTAATTAAGCATATGCAGATTGGTTACATACTCAGTCGCAGGACACGTAGGAAAATAATGGCCTTAATATGATGACGGGTGTGACTTTTGGTATTATAATGAGGTATAAGTGACTTATAGGTGAAAGTCAAAGCTACTGTGCATGTCAGGTGGGTTCGTTTTGGTTAGATTAAATTTTAGTGACCAATATAACTTTGGATATGGGGTGGGATAACTTTGGGCTGACCAAGGATCCTTCATTAATAAACATTAGGAGCTACCTTTAGTGATCACAAGCTCTAAAGTGAAAAAACTGGATAAATGAGTACAAGTAAAGGTTAGTCACAAGGTTTTTACAATCCCAAAGGCACAAGATAAATGTTATACGGTTATCAAAGATCAAGGCAACTAGCTTGTAGTGGATAAAATGGGTACAAATGAGGGTTAGTTACAAAGTTTTACAATCATAGGGCACAAGATAAAGGCTATACAATCCTTATCAGAGATCAAGGCAGCTGGATTTCAGTTCAGAAATTTCACATATTCCCCTTTGTCTATTTTAATACTCTTAGAAAGTGAAAGGAAATATCTATATACTGATTTAATAATCACAATAATTTGTTAATTCCTAGCTTCACAGTTACAAGTATACACTTACCATATGATACAGTCATTTCAGTAATAGGTTTTTATACCCAAGAGAAATGAAAGCATATGTTGAAAGACTTCCATGTTCATAGCTGAATGTTCATAGCAAATTTATTTGTAATTGCAAAAAATTGGGAATAATCCAAATGTCCATCAACAAGTAAATGGGTGTACAAATTCTGGAGTGCCCGTAGCATGGAATTCTACTCAACAATAAAATAGAAATGAACTATTGATAGTGCAGCATGTGGATGAGCCTCAAAATAATTATTCTGATTAAAAGAACCCAGCCAACAAAGTCTTTCAACTGTATATTTCCAGTTACATAAAATTCTAGAAAATGCAAACTAATTTATGATATCTGAAAACAAATCATTGGTTGCTTGGGGAATTGATGGCTCAGGGCATGAGAGGCAGGAAGGGGGAAAGGATTACAAATGAGCATGAAGAAACTTTTGGGGGTGATCAATTGTAGGAGCCAGGGTTAATGGAAAACCTGCGGAATTTATTGGGAGCAAGTGGCTTCAGAGTGGCGTCGGCAGTAAACTGTGGAGACTTATCTGCTTAATTGGAGGACAGTCTGAGAGGGAGAGAATGTTTGTTTGTTCTTAATCCCCCAGGTCTTATTAGCTATCTCTTGTATGTAGGGAGTAATATACTGAAAAGTAGGCACTCTGTTTTATCACAAAATGTATGCATGCTCTTAGTCACTTAAACCCTACAGTATATAAGCAGGAATTTGTTAAAAATGAAGTTGTCTGTTGTCTGTTATTGCTAAGCTTCAGAACCCCTGATCCCATCTGTCTTTCTTTCTCATCATTCCTTGATATTGTTCGAGCTCTGTTTCATAGGAAGCAACAATCAATGTATTATTTGTCTCAATTGTTTTGTGCTTTCAAAGATTTTGCATATGTTAAAACTTCCCAAATTTTATGATTTCAATATAAAGTTTATTGTATGCCACTCATACCTAAATAAAGCTGTTACAAAACACCTTGCTTAAGAGATTGCACATACATTCCCTGGCAAACACTGCTCAGCAAGATAATGAAAGGAGTTGGTGAACTGTCACCCATTATCAGAAGTACTGCACAAACAGGATGTATAAGTGGAATTTACTGCCACTCCTATACCTGAAAATCTTATGTAAATGCTTTACTTGAGAAAAACCAAGGACCTGTCAAATCACAGTTTTATTTGTCTGTAAATAAGCCCCTGCAACACGTGCAAATTTTTTTAATTGGCCAAGCAGCAGACACATGCACACACAGACACAGTTTTTTTTTTTCAATTTTCAACTTTTTTTATTGTATAGTATAGCATATATACAAAGCAAAGAAATAAAAAAGCAATAGTTTTCAAAGCACTCTCCAACAAATAGTTACAAGACAGATACCAGAGTTTGTCATGGGCTACCATGCAATCCTCTCAGCTATGCCAGAATATAGGAGGCTAGAAGGATTAAATATACATATATATATATTTTTTTTAATGTTATGACATATTTTATATACTCTGGTTAAAATCAGATTCAGTTCATTAACAAATCAATAGCCAAACAATTCCACAAATAATATCCAATCTTAGAAGAAATAAGTTTTCCAATAAGATATTCAAAGTTATTACTATTAAATAATTCAAAGACATTCAATTATTTCCTCTGAGTAAGTTACTATATGAACAATTACATTCCTCTAACAGGATGTTTTAGTTTGCTAAAGCTGCTGGAAAGCAACACACCAGAGATGGATTGGCTTTAACTTAGCTACACATTTACAGTTTCTCAGAGGAAAGGCAGCTAGGCTTCCTGTGAGTTTTCTATGTCACATGGGAAGATACACAGCAGTGTCTGCTGCCTTTTCTTCTGGCTTCTGGCTTCCAGTGGCTCTCTCCGGGTGTCGTTCTGGATCTCCAAACCTCTGGGTCTGAGCTGAGGTGTGCTGGGCTGTGCTAAGCTGTACTGAGCTGCTGCTCTCTCTTCTGACTTCTCCTTTGAAGCCTCACACATTGCAGAAGGCATTCCCCTTCGCTGACCTTCTCCATTCCATTGGTTCTCTTGGAAGCTGCTGGGAAAGTGTTGGATAGATAGAGGTAAATAAATTCTGATCTCCAGCACAGGTGACGATGGGCTTGTTCTCCATGGTGTAGATCACCGGCAGCAGCGGCTCCTCAACGGCGTCCATGGGCGCCCGGCGTCACCGGCCCGGCCCCCCGCGCCCCATGGGCAGCCCCGAGGCCGCGCCGGGCCCAGCCCGAGCCTGAGCAGCGCCGCCGGCAGCGACAGCTATGCCCCCCGGGCCGCGCGAGGCAGCTCCCGAGCCGGCCGCGCCTCCGCCGCCTCCCCGCGCCACTGCCGGTCCAGAAGGATTAAATATTTTTTATCATCACAACTGACATTTTTTCTTCTTTTTTCTCACAGACACATTTTATTTTTTCAATAAAAATGCTATATATATATATATATCCTGACAGTTTAAAATTCAATTATAACAATTTTACAGATATTCTATTAATGGATTTATCAATCACTAGTCTTGTTCCTAAAGCAGCCTAAATTTATATTCAGTGAAGTATATGCAGGATGCCCTACACTGTCAGGGACATCTATGTTTCTAACACACATTCAAGAATTAAAAATGAGTTTATGAGTGATGCAGTAGTGGCTCAGTGGCAGAATTCTTGCTTGCCATGCTGGAGACCCATGCAAAAAAAAAAGAATTTGTGCCAATTAAATGTTGGCTTTGTAGCAAACACTGGAATCACAGGAGTGTCTTCCCTTCATCACTTAAGCAGATTATATGCAATTGTCAAAGTTATGCTTACTGATCTCTTATTATTGCTCTTCTAAGTAGATTAAATTATTTTTAATATTTTACAAACATTTTATTTCTGAGAAGTATTTCTTCTTCCATTCCGTACTGACTTCCATTCAGAAAACTGATAATCATACATGGCCTACCTGTAGCTTTACACCAGGTGTTGATCGAGAGGCCAATGCTGAGCTTATAGTCAAACAGACACATCATCTTGTACAAAGGCAGAACATGCAGTTTATGTCATCACTCATTGACCTCTTAACGTGGATTAATTTATCTTTAGCCCATCAGTTGAGTACTGTTTGGGGCTAGACTGATTCTAGGACAGAGGCAGGAAGAAAAGTTCTAGTGCTCACAAACCCTCAAGGGTGACATCATGGAGGTTTATAGAGCTGTCCTGAAACATCAGAGCACAGGCCTCTGGGTAAGCAGAGATGGTAAAAGCAAGTGGGAGCACCCAAAGGACAAGAGAAGCTATAAGAAAACATAAGCTACAGTCTCTGTAGTGTCTTAAGGCCCCGCTTTTGGAAACCACGCCAATCTCCTTAAAGAACATGGAATGCTTTATTGCAACTATGGTAGATTGAATCATGTCCTGAAGAAAAGACATGTCCAAGTCCCAATCTCAGGTCCTGCAGGTGTGAACCCATTTGTAAATAAGGTTTTCAAAGACTATTAGTTAAGGTGAGGCTAAACTGAATCAGGGTGGGCCTGAATTGGATGTGCCAGGAGTCCTTATAGCAAATAAAATTTGGATACAGTCATACAAGCCATAGGAGGAGACAGAAAGAGACAGCTCACCATGTGATGGAGGCAGAAATTGATTGCCAGCAAGCTACCACCAGAATCCTACAAACTTTCGAGAAAACATGGCTTGCCAACTCCTTGAATTTTGAACTTCTAGCCTCCAAAATCTAAGACAATAAATTCCTGTTAAGCCAGGAAGTTTGTAGTAGTTTTAACGGCAGCCCTAGAAAACTAAGACAGCAACCCACACTTGTTTTGAAAGACCTGGGACACCTGATAGGTGTTTTTTGTTTGTCTGTTTGTTTCTACAAGGATGGGACAGCCACTCTAGTGATGAGAACAGAACCAGCAAGATCTAAATTTGGTTTCAGCCAAGTTTTTGATAGCACCTTCCCTGAATTTCTCCTTGATACATGCTAGGAAACCATGTATTATACCCCGGGTTGGAAGACAAATGGATTCCCAAATCCCCCTACATTTTTTTTCCTGTTAGAGAGTTTCCAATTTTAGACATTTATCTGCCAAACTAAGAAGAGAACAGTGAGGAGAAAGAGAAGATAGGAAAAGCAAATATCTACCTTAGATAAGGTTTCAACATTTTCTATAGTGCTTTGGTTTCTACACTTCTTTGGACAATAAAGAAAGACAGTATAACACAGTAATGCAGAGCAAAGAGTCTGGAACCAACTGCCAAGGTTCAAATCCCAGCTCTGCCATTGACATTTTACATGACTGTGAGTAACTCTGTGCTTCAATTTCTACCTCTATAAAACAGGGATCATCAATGCATCTCCATCAAATATGTGCTGAGAATTAGAGAAGATATATGTATTTATTCTCAGTAGTTATTATTAATAAAGGAGCCAGGTTTGGCTCAATAGTTAATTAAAATAAGACATGAAAAAATGAAACTGATGACCATCAGCAGAATTATCATAATCTTCAAATACTTTACTACATAGATTTTTCAAAGATACAAGTAACTGCTAGATTTTACATTTATATCATGCATATCCTAGGACAGTAATCAAATATATTTTCTCCAAGCTGTGTTTTATCCGAGTAAAAGGTAAAGTTTAATAAAGACAGTATTTGCATGCAAAGGATACACCTATATGATTTTTTTCAATGTTGGAAAAGACTGTTTTTCCAAATATGAAGGACAATGATGAGTTGGAGATGAGAATTAGTGTGTTAAATAAGAGTCTTAAACATTAATTAAGCACCTACTAGATGAAAGGCACTATTCAAGTGTCTTCATTCAGTGCCCATAACTACCCTGAAAGTTCTGATTATTATCAATATAATATAGCCTGACATTCAGTCAGTTTAAGTAAATTACTGAAGGTCACATAACCGGAGAATGGTATAATTGGGAGTTGAAGTCAGTTTTTTTCCAATCACGTAAAATAGTGAGAAGATTTAACATTCATTTAGTGACTTTTGTGTGTTCTATTTTGGAAACTTCATGGGCATTATTACCTGTGTACGTCATAGACTGGCCATCTAGGGAGGATTCATATTGTCATTTCATAGATGAAAGAACTGAGATTCAGAGAGGCTGAGCAGCCTGACCAATGACTCAGAGTAGGAAGTGGATAGGGATTCAGAGTCTGGGATTATAAAAAAAATCATATGTTGATGAGAGCCTTTGATATTTTAAAGTTGCATCTGTTTGAGAAAATATCACAAATCCCTAAGATATATACACTCGAACTAAAAGCAGATTTCATGTAAAGTGATTCTCAATTGTTACAGTATTGTTGGAAGCCCTGAAATACCTGCACATCATTTAAATGGCAAAAATCAAAAGGTGGTTTACTCAGGATATAAAATTTAGCTTGGCTTATATTCAAGAAGAAAAAGAAATAAAACTCAATGAACTTTCATTGAAAAGGATATTATTTCTTGATATTTTATGAAGTATCATTTTATTGTTATAATTTTTAAGTAATTAATCATAATAAAATGGAATAACCCAATTAAACTGCAATTTGTTCTAAAAATAAATCGACAACTCTTCTTTTTCAAGCCAACAATTCTGTTATGAAATATTGCCTTAAGGAAAAGGCTAAAGCTAAAAATCAACAGAAATATATGCCCTTGGCTTTACCTTCAAATGTCTCCAAAGGAATATGTTAAGAAAGCATTACAAGCAAACCAAATTGTTTGACTTCTAAATGCATTCTTTTGCAGCACAATAACAATTAAATAGAAAATAGCAAAGTGCAAGAGGTGCAGTTTTGCTATTACACTGTGGTGGATAGCATAGGTAGATTTAAATGAAAAATGCAAAAATAAGTGGTGCTACTTTTGCTCAAAGTCACATTCTAAAATGTACATGTCAAGTAAGCAGTGCCTCTTATCACACATATTAGAAATGAAATTTTGAAGTATATTTGTCATTTCAAAGATGGCAACTGGCAATAAATAACTGTCTGGAAAGTGTATCATTTCAGAGAGTAGCAGAATGTTGACTATAAAAACTATTTCTATCTTGCTTTAATGTAGGCCCAACATAAGAGCAACTTTATTGTGTACACATTAAACATTTTATTTAGACATTAAACAGAAGTTTTCTGATGTGATGCCTTTCCCAAAGCTGAATAAAAGCTAATTTGCAGTTGTTTGGACGAGGCTTTCTAGTGCTGATATCATAATAGCTCTCTTTCCAGTGTGCTTTCAAATTGCAAATTTTTTAGAACTGTGGCTTAGGTATAATTCACAGTTGTGCTGAACTTAATGGATACAGCCACTTTTCAGCAAGTAAAAAATGCACTTACCACTGCTATTGAACAAAACACAAGGTAGTAGTTGTTGACTATGTCAAAATTGATCATTGTTACCTATTTTCTGGAGCTACAGTTTACATGACTATTCGTGATTAACAATGAATAATAACAGAGAATTTCAGACTACTATATTGTGAATGTTCAGGTTAGAAACCAAATGTACTAATATAGCTGAATATCTCCCTCAATGTGATCTTGAGTATTTTTTTTTCCTAACGTGTAACAGAGTTAAAGCAGTCTGGTGAAGGTTTTATGGAACACTGTAATGTCCTGTAACATCTTGCCACTATAAATAAATGCTATATAAAAATATCCTGATCATGTAATGTTTGGAAATAATTTGGGGCCACCAGGTCATGATCAACATTAAATTCTTGCAGCCTGAATTTTGCTCATTCAGCTAGAGAAATCACAATTTAATCGATGACACCAGGTGTGTCATGGTTAGGGACAGGTGTCAACTTGGCCAAGTTGTGGTACCTGTTCATCTGATTGGGCAAGCGCTGCCTGTCTGTTGCAATGAGGAAATTTCATAAGATTAGGTCATGATCACGTCAGCTGCATCCACAGCTGATTCCATTTGTAATCAGCCAAAGGGGAGTGTCTTCTGCAATTAGTGATGCTAAATCCAATCATGGGAAGACTTTTAAGGAGGACTCAGAGGAGACAGGTTGCATTCCTGCTTTGGCTGGTGAGCCTCTCCTGTGGAGTTCATCCAGGCCATCCATTGGAGTCATCAGCTTCGCAGCCTGCCCTGTGGATTTTGGACTCTGTGTTCCTACGGTCACGTGAGACACTTTCATAAATTTTATATTTGCAAGTGTTCCCTGTTGATTCTGTTTCTCTAGAGAACCCTAACTAATACAAGGTGTAACATACCTTTTATCAATATCATGCATTTTGCCTATGTGTTTGAGAGTTGTTTTCTTTTTTGGAGGGGTGGGGGGGCTTTGTTATTTAGTCACAAATAAAAAGTCATTAGTGAATCAAAAGAAGATTTATAAAAATAAAATTGTGCAGCATTACCCAGAAGTAATAGTTCGTAAGAGATAATTATGAAATCCTGTATTTAGATTTTTAAAAAAATCAGTCGTCCATGTTCACAATGAGGTAAACTTTGTTCAAAAGAATTAAATATGTCATAATTTCAGCATATGGCAATATGTTGAAAAAGATGTTCAGAGAGTCTTCACCCAGTAAAATACACCTGAAAATACACAAACTCAAAACCATTGTGAAAGTATGATTACACTTCATATTATCAGATACTCTCTTGGATCTGCTACTCTCTGGTGGGTTAGATAGAGTCTTGATTTTTAAGGGCACTAAGTACGAATTATGAGGCAAGTTTGCGGTGAAAAAATCCACAACTGTCGGGTTTGAACCCACAATTCACATTACATCTGAGGACTCAAACACCCTAAATTAATTATTTAATTTAAAAGGTGCCCACAATCCTGGCATATACAAATGAAAATCTTCCTTGGAAGGGATCACATATGAGAATGTCTAATAAAAACAGATTGAATAATCAAAATTAAAAACTCAATGACCTAGTCGATCAGCAAATTAGACTATTGGAGAAATAGTTATAAAACTGATACATTTGAAAATAAGGCAGCACAGGGTGACAAAGCAATTAATAAACATGAAGGATAAATGAAGAGAGAAATATATAGACTGAAATGGTAGAAAATATATTTAATAAGAGTTTCATAAAGAAAGAATTGAAGAATGGAGGAGAGACAATATCAGAAGGTAACACCTGAAAAATTTCCAGAGCTGCTGAAAGACGCCAAATCTCAGATTTAAAGTCCAAATGAATCCCATGTCATGTATTTCAGTCTTAGACATACTAGAGTGAAACATTAAAACAACAAACACAAAAAGGAGATATTTAAAACAACTAGAAAGAATGCATGAAAAGGAACAATAGTTAGACTGAAAACTAATAACACAAGAACAAAAGTAGAAATGAAAAAAGATAATACTGACAAAGATAAATTATTGCTGTACAATGCCATGCCCAGTGAAACTATATTTGAAGAAGGGGAAAGTGAATATATTTTCAGATGAAGCAAAATGTTATCTAAGTTTAGTGAGTATATATCTAGTACAAAACAAATATATGCTCACTAAGTGTACATTTAAAGAATATCTTTGTGATGACTTGAAGCTGTATGTAGCACAGAAAAGATCACATTCTTTTAATCCTTTCCTGTGGGTGCAGACCTATTGTGGGTGGGACATTTTGATTAGGTGATTTCAATTGAGATGTGACCTATATCATTCAAGGTGGGTCTCAATCTTCTTACTGGAGTTGTTTATAAGAGGATAAAAAGCAGAAAAAAGCCCCAGAGAAGCTGAGAGAGGAAGCCACTGAAGCTGAAAGCTGGAAGCAACAAAACATGGGAAAGAAATGCCAGCAGATATCTTCATATGCCTTGCTATCTGACAGAGGAGCCCAAGGTTGCCGGTAGCCAGTCCTCAGAGAGGAAGCATTGCCTGTTGATGCCTTGAGTTGGACATTTTCATGGCCTAAGAGCTGTAAACTTGTAAGTTAATAAATCTCCATTGTAAAAGCCAACCCATTTTTGGAATACTGCATTTTGTCAGCTTTAGCAAACTAAAACAATCCTGTACAAAGAAAGAAAAAAAGACTGAAATTTAAAGGCATCATTGAGAAGAAAAAACAGGAAGTAAACATCTGTTGCATGGACTAATCTAAGCAAATACGAATTATATAAAACAAAAAAGGTTGAATTTTTAGTATATAAAAAGATGAAAATACAGCCATAGAAAACATTATATAAACAATATATAAGCTTGGAGGAGGTTAATTTCCCTCTTGCATCTTTGTCTCCTGTGTTTTGGGGTCTTTGACGACTTTTCTGCCCTCACCTCCATCCAGAATTCACTAAAGTTTTGTCTTCAATTTTCTGCTCTTCTCTCACTCTGCACATTGTCCCATAGATGTCTTACCACACTCAGAAATTCAAATAGCACCTTATTGTAGATAGCACCTTTTTTAGTTTTCTAGGATACTTAGAGCAAATTCCATAAAATGGGTTGGCTTAAACAATGGGAATTTATTAATTTACAGTTCTGATGCTGAGAACATGTCTAAATCAAGGCAACATCAAGGCAGTACCTTCTTTCTGAAGACTGGCTGCTGGTGATCTTTGCCTCCTCTGCTACACAAAGCACATGGTGGCATCTCTCTTCTCTTCCAAGAGTCATTGCTTTCAGCTTCTTGCTTCACTCTCTCTCTCTGTTCAGTCTGCTTATAAAGGAAGTACTCTGTATTCAGTTTGCTTACAAGGGAATCCATTAAGAAGTTTAAAACCATTCTGTTTGAGATGGGTCACACCTTAACTAAAGTAGCCTCATCAAAAGGTCCTACTTACAATGGGTTAAACACACAGGAATGGATTAGATTTAAGAACATGTTTTTCTGGAGTACATGCAGCTTCAAGCCATCACAACTCTCAACCTAACTCTCCAGCTGAGTCACTCACCCAGAACTTCAGTTTATAGATTAGCACGTGCTTGTTTGACCTTTCCTCAGTGATATCAAATAGGTGACACTTAAAATCAAAGCCGCAACATTTACTCCCCAGAACTATTCCTCCACCTCATTTCCCTGCTTCTTTGTGGATTGCATCAACTTTCATATTTACCTAGCTTGGAAATATTATCTGGCAGGGCTCCGATTCCCTCTCCTCCAAATTCCACAGTCATCAAATTCTAGTAATTCATCACACTGCCTATCACTTCACTCTACATTCTTAATATGGGACTATAACAGTAATGTCCCAATTCCACTAATTTTTCCTTCACATTTCTTACCTAGCACCACTTCTACTTCTGACCACCTTGTTCCCCACTAGCAGAGTTTTAAGGCTAAGCCATTGCTTGGATCAGGCCAGCATGCTCTCAGAAAAAGCATCAAAGACTGAAATATGTCAATGGACTAAATTCTAAGATTCTTGCCTTGGCATTTACACCCTTCACCGTCTGGCCTCACTCACATCAAAGGAACATCCTCATGGGACAATGGGAGGATTTTATGGAAACTCAGTAAGTGGAGGAACCACTGGACTGACTTCCTACACCAAACTCACTGCACACATGGTCTAGGCAGAAGGCAGTGGAGCAGGTCCTGCTATGGTTTTCTAACCAGGTATCCATATGCCCCAGCAGGTCCATCTATAAATTCAAGCAAGGGCAAGGCAGGCACTGAAAAATTGGTTGAAAAAAGTAACATTTGTGTTTACACTAACCTCTAAGTGACATATGTCAGTTCCTTAAATTATAAATGTGGGTAACCAAGCAAAATAGTAAAAAGTACCTCACCAATAGACCTCTTGGATATATTTAAATCATGTAGCGATTTTGGCACATATCTTGAGAGGTCATTTATATGCATTGCTACTTTAAAATTATGGACATTTGAGACTTCTTGCTCTATCCTGTTGGTTAATGTGTTAAAGAGAACATATATTTCTAGGTCATAAATGTGTTTCATTTTTATTTTTGTGGCACTATTTTCAAAATGATTGGCATCCTTTGCTATCTTAAATATTTTTAGTTATATAAAAACAGTATTCTGAGTATGATTATTTTTAGACTCTCTAATGGATCTGTGGCAGAAATTAGACTCAGAATTCCTACACTGTCCTAGTGTGTCTGGAAACAGGTAACTGATGATATACAAAGGAGGCCCTGGAGGTAACCCTACAAGTTTAGACACCTCTCTGCTTGTTATTATTAAAATTTGATTTTATACGTTACGTTATGGCCCTGATATTTTCAAGCTGAAGCTGAATGAGCTGATTAGAGTGGCATCTTCATAAGAAATTTAGAACTGTCATTCCAGAGACACACACCTCAGATATATGGGCTCTATGTGGATTATCAAAGAAAAACTGGAACCAATTATTAGAAAAATGATATGCAGGTTTTTTTACAGTATACATTCTTTAGTATTTAAATGTACAAGTTAATTTTCTTAATATGTATCAGGAGTGAGTTGTCTCTATAAACATGCATGTTTGGCAGCCATTGTTTAGTTTGCTAGCTGCCAGAATGTAATATACCAGAAAAAAGAATGGCTTTTAAAAAGGGAAATGTAATAAATTGCTAGTTTACAGTTCTAAGGCAAAAAAAAGTCCCAATTAAAGCAAGTCTATAGAAGTGTCCAAATTAAGGCACCCACAAGAGGTTACCTTCACTCAAGAAAGGCCAATGAAGTTCAGGGTTTCTTTCTCAACTGGAAAGGCACATGGTGAACATGGTAAGGTCTGCTCGCTTTCTCTCCAGGCTTCTTGTTTCATGAAGCTCCCCTGGGGACATATTCCTCCTTCACCTCTGAAGGTCTCTGGTGATGTGGACTCTCTGCTTCATGACTCTTGTCACTCTGTCGTCATTCTCTGCTCACTCAGAATCTCAAGCCTTTTCTAAAAATACTTCCTCTTTTAATGTATTCCAGGAAATTAATCAAGACCCACCTGGAATGGGTGGAGTCACATCTCCCTCTAATCAAAGTTTAACACCCACAATTGGGTGTGTCACATCTCCAGGGAGATAAACTAATCAAAATGTTGTACATTCTTGAATGAAGATTAAAAGAAACGGTTGCTACCGCAAGATTGATGAGGATTAAAACATGGCTTTTTTAGGGCACAGAAATCCTTTCAAACCAGCACAGCCATCTCTAAATTATGTTTATAAATCATGTTGTCATTGCAATCAAAATAAGTTTAACAATTACTATTACTAAAGTACAGGCTAACAACTTAGGCCTTACCATTTTCATCTAAATGTCAATTTTGTGCAAAAAAAAATTCTTCCTGAAGAAAAATGGAAAATTAATTGCAAATTTCACAACTTCAAATACTTCATTTCTACAGTTTGTTACACAGCAATCCTTTAATAATGGGCAATAAATTAGTTTTTCACATTCTAATTTTCATCCAGACCAGAGAGGTCATTTTATGGTTATTAAGTAAGGGATCTTAATTTCAGTAATTTCTTAAATCATGACATCAATACATTATTTCTGCCACAGACTTAAAAATATTGAGCTTCACACATAGTATTTTTGCTTACTTGTATTGTTTTGCATCTTTTTCTCGTTCGGATAATGCTTTCTTTGTCCAATAAGATTCCATTTCTTCATGTCTAGATTGACTTCTTCAATATTTTTCCATTTTCTGAAATTTGTTGTCACAAAAGGTTATTTTTTCTCAAAATGTAACTGTTTTTTTTATCCTTCTGCTTTTTTCTCCTTTTAAATTAACAGTATCAACCTTCCTTAAGGTTGCTTAATAATATTATGATATTTGCCTCTTCTTTATCCCATTTCTTTCCATATCCAGTCATCATCAAATGTATCTGTGATGGGTACTGTGAGTTGCCAACCAGGAGTTTTCCCCTACTGCTTCTGTCCTGGGAAAAGGCAGTTTTTTGCTGTCAGCCTTCTCTTAGGGTTGCTTCAGCTGAAGAAAATTACCTCACCCGAGAGCATATCAACTTCCATGCATAAGCAACTTCTAGTGACTGACCAGCACAGGTGCGTAAACACTTGACTCTTTGAGCCCAACTCAGGATTACTCTTAAGGGTCATCTCAACTCTAGAGTTCCCCGTAGGGTCGACAGAGGTCTTTGTTGGGTCTGCACCACAGTTAAAATTCTTATTTTACTAGCCATATTTCATCTTCCACCCCCAGTTCCCAGAAGTGGTGGTTCCAAAAGAGTTTCTGTCTTACATAATGAACTCCATCTTTGAGACGGCTTTGCCAGGAAACCTGGGAAGCAACAGAACCATTCTACCTTTTGATTTCTCATGAAACTATCCTCCTCTTCCTCATTAACTTAGTTTTAGCCAACCATTAACTCTGATTTTAAATGATTGTTCTTAACTATTTTTTTTTTGACATGGGAAGGCTCCGGGAATCGAACCCAGATCTCTGCCATACCAGGCAAGAATTCTGCCACTGAGCTACCATTGTACCATCCCAATCATTCTTAACTTTTATTCCGTAGCCAAATAGGCTTTAAAATCAATGTTCCTCCTAGAAACAGGCAAGGATTTGATCAGAGTTCATTGCAGGCACATATTTCAACTTCACCCTTTTCTTAAAATTTCTCCATACCCATCCATATCCCATAATACCTGCTAAAGCGTATGCCCAGCCTTTATCTCATCCACAGATAGTTCCCATACACAAAATGGGAGCATACTTAGCCTATTCAGGTGAGAAATATTTTGGAGTTTATATTTCAAAAGTGCCCATCAATGAGGGATGATTTAATACATACCCAGCTTACTCATCCTGCAATGTGACAAGACATATTCCACATGATCGCTAAGAAGGTCCCCAGTAAGATAGCCCAGGTTTCTGCAGGAATCTGCTTATAATTCAGTTTCTTATTGATTTTGCCCACTCAGTGGCTTGTTCACTTCAGAGTGTTTCCAGGAATCATTTTGAAAATAAAATGTTTGTACTCAAATCCTTGTGACATAGTCTACTTTATGGAAAAGCCAAATCAAGGTACATACATTAATAAATGATGATCTAGAGCAGTGGCCAACAAACTACAGCATGTGTGTCAAATCTGTCCTGCTGCCAGTTTTTGTAAATAAGGTTTTGTTATAACACAGCCATGCCTATTCATTTAGCTATTGCCTATAGTTGCCTTAACACTAAAAGGGAAAGATTCAGTAGCTGAAACAGAGATCATATGCCTGGCAAGCGTAAAATAGTAACTATCTGGACCTTGCAGAGAAGATTTTCTGTTCCATGATCTAAATTATTATCGAAGGCCACTAAATTATGTGTTGGATCTAACTGCCTCATCTCTCTACTCTGATGTATTTTATATATTTGCCTCCAGATTTATCTTTCAAAAACTCAGATTGTTTATGCTTCTTGCCCCTCAGAAATTTTCCATGGCTCCCACTGCATTAAAAAGTAAAACAAAACTCTCTTCCCTATAAAGTCTACCTGCCTTTCTAAGTATGTCTCCTTCTGTATTCTCTAGTATACACTAACTCCAAACACATCTCCTCTATTGCTTAATTCTGGAAACTATTTTCCTTTTCCTTCTATAAGGTTATTTCCTCTGCTGGGATCACTTCTCTACCCATATTGGCTCATAAATCTCAGCTCATCCTTTGAGATCCAGATCAAAGCCAAGATCTCCTAAGAAACCCTCTCACAGCCAGATTGTTGGGATTATCTCCCTTCACCATGCTCACCAACACCATGTCTACTTTTCAGTATATCAGAGTGTATCTTGTATTGAGATGGTTTAGGAATATCTATATCTATCACATTTGAATTTCTATGAGGCAGGAATCATGTCCTATCCATCTTTGTATCTAGTGAAAATATCAAACTTAAGTAACAAGCATAGATTCAAGTTCCTACAAATAAGAAAGGGCACTGATCAAGATCCTGGCACACCCTAATGTGCTATGTGTTATCCTTTAGTTGATGCTCAATTGTTCAGATGGCCGAGGTGCCCTGAAGAAGGAGCTGGGATGGCTAGGGTGGCAAGGCTTATACTGTAGAGGAGCTCAAATAGTTAATTATTTACTGGCATATAAGGGAAAGAACTATTACAAAATTTTAACAAGCAGAGCAAAATCGGTTTGAATGTCAGCCTTGTTCATTACTACTATGCTTACCAAGAGTTTCCTAATTACAGGCTCTTGGTAAATAATTGTAAACTTAAGAACATGATTGAAAATGAGCACAGAATTTTTTTCAAGATCACACGCACACATACACACACACACATACACACATAGACACATGAAAAGGTTGTTGGAGTAGTTAGAAATGACCTAGCTAAGCATTGAAGGAATACCAAATACAGCCAAACTGTAAATATTGGGAGAGTATTGTCTCTTTAACCTTCTTTTTTTTTTTTCTTTTTGGAAATCTAGACATTTAAGTTAACACTGTCAAAACATTAGATGTTCAATGAGTCAATAGAACATAGATGTCTGTGGCCACACATTAGAAAGAATACAGACTTGAAAAAGTAGTTTAAAAATTCATTAAGCAAGCAAACAACAAAAACCCATAATAGCTGCAACAACAGACCTCAGAGAGGGGTTGGAATCTGACTCCCAGAATTGCCACATCATAATATTTAAAATGCATAGTTTTCAACAACAACAAAAATACTAGTCATGCAAAAAACAAGGAGTATGGCCCATACTCACAGTAAAAAAAAATTAATAGAAACTTTCTCTGAGGAAGCCCAGGCTTTGGACATTCTAGACCAAAACTTCAAAACAACTGTCTTAAATATGTTCAAAGAGCTAAATTAAACCATGGACAGAGAATTAGGGAAGACCCAGAAGAAGCTATCCTTCCAAATACAGAATATCAACAAAGAGATAGAAATCATGGAAAAGGATACAAGTGGAAATGAACAGTGGTCTTTGGAAGACAGATGGGCATTTTCTTACAAAACTCAACATAATCTTACCATGATGATTTAGCATTGTTGTCCTAGGTATTCACCAAAAGGTGATGAAAACTGATGTTTGCACAAAAACCTGCACACAAATGTTTATAGCAGCTTTATTCATAAGTGCCAAAAATTAGACACAACAAAGATGTCCATCAGTAGGTGAGCAATGCAAATAAGTGAGCTATCTAGTTACAAAGAGATGTTGAGAAATGTTAAATGGGTATTACTAAGTGAAAGAAGTCAGCCTGAAAAGGCTGTGTACTGTATGATTCAACTATGTTTGTTGTATAAAATGTATGTTTCTGGAAAGGGTAAAACTCGAGAGACAGTAAAATGATCAGTGTTTGACATCATTCAGGGACAGGTGAAGAGGGATAAATAGGTCTAGTACAGGGCATTGTTAGGACATTGAAATTTCTCCATAAGATACTATAATGGCAAACACATGACCTTATGCATTTGTTAAATACCATAGAACTGTGCAACACTAAGAATGAACCTTATTGTAACCTACTGAATTTAATTAATAATAATATATCAGTGTTCAGCAGTTGTTACAAATGTACAGTAATGCAAGATGTTAAGAATAGATGAAACTATGTGTGAAGGGTCTTGGGAGAAGGGTTATATGGTGTTTTAATTTGTTAATGCTGCTGGAAAGGCAATATACCAGAAATGGGTTGGCTTTCATGAAGGGAATTTATTAAGTTACAAGTTTAAAGTTCTAAGGCCTAGAAATGCCCAAACTAAGGTACCCATGGATAGACACCTTGACTAAGAAAAGCCAATGGGTCTGGAACACCTCTGTCACCTGAGAAGACACATGGCTGGTGTCTGCTAGTTTATTCTCCCAGATTCCTTTCTAGCAGCTTCTCTGGGGGCATTTTCTTTTTTATAAATATTTTTATTGACAACACACATGTTCCATACATGCTATACAATCAACAGCTCACAATATTATAACATAGTTGTTTATCCTTCAAAATGATCATTTTTTGGGACATTTACATCACTCCAGGAGAGGAAATAAAAAGAAAAAAGAAAAAAAACTCATACATACCATACCCCTTATCCCTCCTTCTCATTGATCACTACTACTTCCATCTACCCAATTTATTTTACCCTTTGTTCCCCCATTATATCTATTTTTTATGCATATTTTTTTACTCATCTGTCCATACCCTGGATAAAAAGAGTATCAGACACAAGGTTTTCCCACTCACAGTCACATTGTAAAATTTATATCTTTATACAATTGTATTCAAGAAGCAAAGCTACTGGAACACAACTCAACAGTTTCAGGTACTTCCCTCCAGCCACTCTAATACACCATAAACTAAAAAGGGATAGCTATATAATGCATAAGAATAACCTCCAGGATAACCTCTTAATGCTGAAATCTCTTAGCCACTGAAATTTAATTTTGTCTCGTTTCTCTCTTCCCCCTTTTGCTCAAGAAACCTTTCTCAATCCTTTGATGCTTGGTTCTGGTTCATAACAGGATTTCTGTCCCACATTGCCAGGAAGATTTACACCCCTGGGAATCATGCCCTACATAGAGGGGAGGGCAGTGAGTTCACCTGCCGAGTTGGCTTAGAGAGAGAGGCCACATATGAGCAACAAAAGAGGTTCTTGGGGGCTGACTTTTAGGCCTAATTTTAAGTAGGCTTAGCCTATCTTTTGCAACTTAGCTTCCTGAGGAACCACCAAACTGCCTTCCAGAACAGTTTTAACATTTTACATTCCCAACAACAGTGGATAGGTGTGTCTCTTTTTCCACATCCTCTCCAACACTTGTTTTCTGTTTTTTTTAATAATGAACATTTTAGTGGGTGTGAGAAGATAGCTCATTGTGGTTTTGATTTGCATTCCCCTAACAGACAGTGAAGTTGAGCATCTTTTCATATGCATTTTAGCCATTTGTATTTCCTCTTCTAAGAGGTGTCTGTTCATATATTTTGCCCATTTTTTAACTGGGTTGTTATGGTCCTAGCCCAAATATTTAGGTCTTTGATCCATTTTGAGTTAATTTTTGTATAGAGTGTGAAATATGGATCCCCTTTTATTATTTTGGATATTTATATCCAATTCTCCAAGCATCATTTATTGAGGAGGCTGCTCTGTCCCAGGTGGGTTGGCCTGAATGCCTTATCAGAGATTAATTGTCCATCAATGAGAGGGTCTATTTCTGAAACTTTCTATTCCATTTCATTGGTCAGTGTATCTATCTTTATGCCAGTGTCATGCCGTTTTGGCCACAGTAAAATCATAATATAGTTTAAAGTCAGGTATTGTGAGACCTCCAAGTTCACTTTTCTCAATATATTTGTAGCTATTCAGGGAATACTGCTCTTCCAAACAAATTTGGTTTTTGGTTTTTCTGTTTCTGCAAAGTAAGTTTATAAGGTTTTAATTCGTATTGCATTGAATATATAAATCAATTTAGGTAGATTTGACATCTTAACTATATTTAGTCTTCCAATCCATGAACATGGTATGTCTTTCCATTTATTTAGGTCTTCCATGATTTCTTTTAGCAATTTCTTGGTTTTCTGTGTGTAAGTCTTTTTTAAGATTAGATAAATTTATTTAGAAAAATTTATTCTGAAATATTTGATTATTTTGACTGCTATTATAAATAAATTTTTTTCTTGATTTCCTCCTCAGACTGCTCATTACATAAGTAGGGAGACATTACTGATTTTGGGGTATTGGTCTTGTACCCTGTCACTTTGCTATACTTATTTATTAGCTCTAGTAGATTTTCCATAGATTTTTTTCAAGATTTTCAATGTATAGTATATCATCCGCAAACATTGAGAGTTTTACTTCATCCTTTCCAATTTCGATGCCTTTTATTTCTTTTTATTTTCTAATTGCTCTGGCTAGATCTTCCAGGACAATCCTGAATAACAATGGTGACAGAGGACATCTTTTTCTTCTTCCTGATCTTAGAGGGAAAGCTTTCAGTCTTTCGCCATTAAGGATGATGTTAGCTGTGGGTTTTTCATATTTTCCCTTTATCATGTTGAGGAAATTCCCTTCTATTCCTGTCCTTTGAAGTGGGTTCATAAAGAAGGGATATTGAATTTTGTTAAATGCCTTTTCTGTATCAATTGAGATGAACATGTGGTTTTTCTGCCTTAATTTGTTGATATAGTATATTGAATTAATTTATTTTCTTATATTTGCATTCCTGGAATAAATCCCACTCTATGATGGTGTATAATTCTTTTAATGTGTTACTGGACTCGATTAGCAAGTACGTTGTTCAGGGTTTTTGCATCTATATTCATTAGAGAGATTGGTCTGTAATTTTCTTTTCCTGTAGTATCTTTATCTGGCTTTGGTATTAGTCTGATGTTCACTTCATATAATGAGTTAGGTAGCGTTCCCTCTTTTTCAATTTTTTTTTGAAGATTTTGAGCAGAATTGGTACCAATTCTTTCTTCAATGCTTGGTAGAATCCACATGTGAAATCATCTGTACCTGGACTTTTCTTTTTGGTATGACTGATTCAATTTTTTTACTTATGGTTGGTTTATTGAGGTTGTCTATTTCTTCTCAAGTCAATGTTGGCTATTCGTGCCTTTCTAGGAAGTAGTCCATTTTATCTATGTTGTCTAGTTTATTAGTATATAGTTGCTCATAGTATCCTCTCATCCCCTCCTTTATTTTTGCAGTGTCAGTGATTATGTCTCCTTTCTCATTCCTGATTTTATTTATTTAAATCCTCTGTCTTTTTTTTTTTTGTCAACCTAGCTAAGGGTTCATCAATTTTATTGATTTTCTCAAAAAATCAACTTCTGCTTTGTTGATTTTCTTGAGTGTTTTCATGTTCTCAATTCCATTTATTTCTGCACAAATCTTCATTATTTCTTTCCTTTTGTTTGCTTTGGGTTATTTTGCTGTTCTTTCTCTAGTTCTTCCCAGTGTATAGCTAATTCCTTGATTTTTGCACTTTCATCTCTTTTGATATAGGCATTTAGGGCAATAAATTTCCCTCTTAGAACTGACTTTGCTGCATCCCATAAATTTTGATATGTTGTGGTTTTCATTTGATTTGCCTCAAGATATTAACTGATTTCTCTTGTAATTTCTTCCTTCACCCACAGGGTGTGTAAGAGTGTGTTGGTGAGCTTCCATATGTTTGTAAATATTCTGGCCCTCTGCCTATTATTGATTTCCAACATCATTCCTTTATGATCTGAGAAACAGTTTTGTATGATTTCAATCTTTATAAATTTATTGAGACTTGCTTTGTGATCCAGCATATGGTCTATGTTTGAGAATGATCCATGAGCACTTGGGAAAAAGGTGTATCCTGCTGTTGTGCTGTGTAATGCTCTATAAATGTCTGTTAAGTCTAGCTCACTTATTGTATTATTCAAATTCTGTGTTTCTTTATTGATCCTCTGTCTAGATGTTCTGTCCATTGATGACAGCAGGGCATTGAAGTCTCCAACTATTATGGTTGTATTAATTAGGGTTCTCTAGAGAAAGAGAATCAACAGGGAAGACTCACAAATATAAAATTTATAAAAGTGTATCACGTGACCGTGGGAACACAGAGTCCAAAATCAGCAGGGCAGGCTGTGAAGCCAACGATTCTGATGGAGGGTCTGGACAAACTCCACAGGAGGGGCTTGCCAGCCAAAGCAGGAAGAGACCCTGTCACTTCTGGATCCTCCTTAAAAGGCTTCCAGTGATTAGATTAAGCATCACTCATTGAAGAAAACACTAACCGTGGCTGATTACAAATGGAATCAACTGTGGATGCAGCTGACATGATCATGATTTACTTGTATGAAATGTCCTTATTGCAACAGACAGGCCAGCACTTGCCCAACCAGACAAACAGGTACCACCATCTGGCCAAGTTGACACATGACCCTGACCGTGACAGTCCATGCCTTGTCAACTTGGCAACTATACATATCACCTTAAACCATACCTAATTTATAAATAAAAAAAAATACACATTTTCTCTTTCACCTAACAATACTCAAATGTCCTGCATATAACTGGAAACACATTAAATCTCTCCAGAATAGGGTGCAAGTCCTTGGGTGATATTCATTCTTAAACTTGATATCTTACAACTTAAACAGTATAACAGGAACAAAACAGCATTACAGCCCTTGTTTCTGTATCTGATCACGTAGTCGCAGTTCATATTTATCACTACCTTCTTCCATTACCCATTCCATGTTCCCTTTACCCTCAGCAAGCATTTCAGCTGGCCATGGTCCTTTGCCTGGTGAGGTGACCCAAACCTCCATTCCTGAAGTTTCAGAGCCATTGGTAGTGCTTTCTGGATTGGGTTGTTGCAGTTTTCCATTGATTTTAATTACAGGCCATGGTAGCACTAAAAGACACCCTAGGGGATCTCCTATATTCCAAGAAAACACTTCTTTACCTCCATCGTGCAGTTCCAGTCTTATTTCCCCATGACAGTTAGGGTCAATTACCCCAGAAAATAATGTAATCCCCTTCTTGGCTTGTTGATCCAGGGGCATGAGTAGCTTAAAGTGACCAGGTAGGAGTCTTAGATTCCAATTCAATGGAATCATTGTTGTTTCTCCTGGTAGAAGCACTCCCCTTTTTGGAACTAAAACCTGTAGACCAGTAGAGCTCAAGGTTGCAGGGACAGGAAGCAAAAATTTTCCTAGTGGATCACTAGAGGTAATAGTGAGTGCTACCCCTCCCATTTCCACTCCTTAGTCCCTGGACTCATGGATCCTGGATATGGTAGAAACAGCACCATACAGTGGACACTGATTCAGAGCATATACAGCTTGGAGAACATTCCCCAAGCCCTCACGGTATTGCCACCTAATCAGCACTGCAATTGAGTCTTCAAAAGGCCATGCCACTGTTCTATCAACCCAGCTTCTTATGGATGATGGGGAACATGGTAAGACCAGAGAATTCCATGAGCATGTGCCCATTCCCACACTTCATTTGCTGTGAAGTGTGTTCCTTGATCCGAAGCAATGCTGTGTGGAACACTATGATGGATAAGTCATTCTGTAAGCCCACAGATGGTAGTTTTAGCAGAAGCATTGCATGCAGGGAAAGAAACCCATATCCAGAGTATGTGTCTATTCCAGTTAGAACAAATCGCTGCCCTTTCCATGAAGGAAGTGGTCCAATGTAATCAACTTGCCACTGTGTAGCTGGCTGGTCACCTCATGGAATGGTGCCATATCAGGGCCTGAGTGTGGGTCTCTGCTGCTGGTAGATTGGACACTCTGCAGTGGCTGTAACTGAGTCAGCCTTGGTGAGTGGAAGTTCAGGTTGCTGAGCCCATGCATAACCCCCATCCCTACCACCATGACCACTTTGTTCATGAGCCCATTGGGCAAGGGCAGGAGTTGATGGGGAAAGAGGCTGACAGGTATCCACAGAATGTGTCACCTTAGCCACTTGATTATTAAAGCCTTCCTCTGTTGAAGTCACCCTCTGGTATGCATTCACATGGGACCTAAATATGTTCATGGTTTTAGCCCACTCAGACATTTTGGGGCCTGTTGGGACTTTAGTCCAGTTATAGGTCTGCAAGAAATGATGGGTGGTGGGGGTGGGTCATGAAAAGAATTAGAAATATCTTTCAAGCCATTTGCTTCAGGGCTTTCATTTGCAGTTTCTTCTGGTAAAACAGGATTAATCACTCTAGGGCTAATCACTTCAGGAGGAGGTTGGTTGGCAAACTCCTCAAGGCAGGCTGGAGGTGGGGCAGCTAGGTCCTCAGGGAAGACTATTACAGTGTTAACCAGAGAAGACTCAGCATGATCTAGGGTTTCAACCTCACCCCTGACATCATTATCAATCCATATGTCAAAATCCCATTTTTCAGGGCCCCACTCCATTCTAATCAAAGCCCTCACTTTAACAGAAGCCAGCATGCATCATTGAGACTTCAGTTTATGTTGTAAAGTTGCTACTCTAACAAGATTCTGCATCTGATTTTGGGAGATCTCAAGTCTATGGCTACAGGAAATAAGATTTTCCTTCAGAGTACTCATAGAAACTTCTACATCTATCAGAGGGTGCTTAAGCTCCTTGTTTGAAGACTTAAGCCCATCCCTTTCACTCCTTAATGTATCCAGGGTGTCTAAGAGCAACCAGCCAACACCTCTATACCTCTCATCGCCACAAAACTCTGTAAAGGTGTCAAATACATTATCCCCCAGAGTCTGGCTTTGTACAAGCAAAGCATTAGAAGAATCATATGGTTTTGACATTCTCTTTTGCCAGCTCACTCCATGGATTGGGAGTGTCATTCTCATTATGGCAATCAGAGTTCTTAATGCCTTTGAGTCCAGTCAGAGTAGAAAACCGTTCATAAAACCCCATTTTCAAGATTCTGTTTCTTAAGAACCACTCCTGGTACCAAGTTGTATTATTCAGGATTTTCTAGAGAAACAGAATCAATAGGAAACACTTGCAAATATAAAATGTATAAAAGTGCCTTACATAACCATGGGAATGCAGAGTCCAAAATCCACAGGGAAGGATGTAAAGCCAATGATTCTGATGGAAGGTCTGGATAAACACCACAGGAGAGGCTTGCCAGCCGAAGCAGGAAGAGACTCTTGCTCTTCTGAATTCTCCCTAAAAGTCTTCCAGTGATTAGATTAAGTATCACACATTGCAAAAGACACACCCCTTGGCTGATTACAAATAGAATCAGCTGTGGATGCAGCTGGCTTGATCATGATTTAATTCTATGGAATGTACTCATCCCAACAGACAGGCCAGCACTTGTCCAACCAGACAAACAGGTACAATCACTTGGCCAAGTTGGCACAATGGTAGATGTGTCTATTTCTCTTTTCAGTGTTTTCAGTGTTTGCCTCAGGTATTTTGGAGCACTCTGGCTTGGTGCATAAATGTTTATGATTGTATATCTTCTTGTTGAATTGTTCCTTTTATTAATACATAATGTCCTTCTTTGTCTCTTTTAATTGTTTTACATTGGAAGTGTAATTTGTTGGATATTAGCATAGCTATTCCTGCTCTTTTCTGATTGTTGGTTATTGGAAATATCTTTTCCCAGCCTTTCACTTTCAACCTATGTTTATCTTTGGTTCTAAAATGCATCCCCTGTAGACAACACATATATGGGCCCTGTATTTTAGTGCATTCTGCAAGGCTATGTCTTTTGATTGGGGACTTAAACACATCAACATTTAATGTTATTACTGTAAGGGCAGTACTTTCTTCTATCATTTTGCCTTTTGGATATTATATGTCATGTTCTAGTTTGCTAGCTGCCAGAATGCAATATACCAGAAATGGAATGGCTTTTAAAAAGGGGAATTTAATGAGTTGCTAGTTTACAGTTCTAAGGCCGAGAAAATGTCCTGATTAAAACAAGACTAAAGAAATGTCCAATCAAAGGCATCTAGGGAAAGATACCTTGGTTCAAGAAGGCCGATGAAGTTCAGGGTTTCTCTCTCATCTGGAAAGGCACATGGCGAACACAGTCAGGGTTTCTCTCTTGGCTGGAAGGGCACATGGCAGACATGGCGTCATCTGCTAGCTTACTCTCCTGGCTTCTGGTTTCATGAAGCTCCCCAGGAGGCATTTCCCTTCTTCATCTCCAAAGGTCGCTGGCTGGTGGACTCTCTGCTTTGTAGTGTTGCAGCATTCTCTGCCCTCTCTGAGTCTCTCATTCTCCAAAATGTTTCCTCTTTTATAGGACTTCAGAAACTAATCAAAACCCACTCAAATGGGTGGAGACATGTTATCCCATAATCCAGTTTAACGACCATTCTTAACTAAATCACATCAACCAGGGAGATGATCTCATTACAGTTTCAAATATACAGTATTGAATAGAGATTATTCTACCTTTTAGAAATGAGATTTATATTAAAATATGGCTTTTCTTAGGGGGCATATACCCTTTCAAACCAGCACATGTCATATCTAATTTTTCTTCTTTTTATCTTTACTGATAGTCTTCATTGCTACACTCTTCTCCACACCTCTCTCTGCTGTCTTTTCTTATCTGTCTCTAGTGTTCCCTTTGGCATTTCTTGCAGAGCTGATCTCTTGATCATGAATTCCTTTGGTGATTTTTTCTCTGAAAATATTTTAAATTCCTCCTCATTTTTGAAGGAAAATTTTGCTGGATATAGAATTCTTGGTTGGCAATTTTATCTTTTAATATCTTAAATATATCATATCATTGTCTTCTCACCTCCATGGTTTCTGTTAAGAAATCTACACATAGTCTTTTTTGGCTTCCCTTGTTTGTGATGGATTGCTTTTTCCTTGCTGCTTTCAAAATTTTCTTTTTCTTTGGCATTTGACAATCTCATTCATAAGTGTATTGGAATATGTATATTTGGATCTATTCTACTTGAGGTATGCTGCTCTTCTTGAATCTGTAAATTTATGCCTTTCATAAGAGCTGGGAAATTTTCAGTGATTACTTCCTCCATTTGTCATTCTCCTCCTATTCCCTTCTTTTCTCCTTCTGGGACACCCACAATACATATATTTGTGTGCTTCATATTGTCATTCCATTCTCTGAGACCCAGCTCCTACTTTTCCATTCTTTTCCCTACATTTTCTGTTGCATGTTGGATTTCAGATGTCCTGTCCTCTTGTTCACTTATCCTTTCTTCTGCTTCTTCAAATCTGTTATTGTAAGTTTCCATTTTTTTGTCTCTTTTATTGTGACTTTCATTCCCATAAGTTCTGTAATTTATTTTTTCAGACTTTCAATTTCTTCTTTTTGTTCATCCCTTGCCTTCTTTATATCCTCCCTCAGTTCATTGATTTAATTTTTGATGAGATTTTCCATGTCTGTTCTAACATCCTGAGTATATTGGTTGTTTTCACTTGAAGTGTTGGTTTGTTCCTTTGACTGGCCATATCACTGATTTTCCTTGTAAGACTTGTTGTTTTGTGCCGGTGTTTAGGCATTTGAATTCCTTAATTTGTTTATTCTGGAGTTGTTTTCATTCTTTTACATAGGGTTTTCTTCTGGAAGACTTCATTTTCTATCTGCTCTTTGACATTCAGTTCAACTTATTGTAAACCTCTAACATAGATTCTTTTTAACTGATCAGAAATTCTTAGTTCTTGTTTTTCTGTTTCTTTCCCTGCTTAAATGGAACCTTTTTTGAGGAGGGTCTTCTCAGATGTTATAGCCCCAGTCAGATTTTCCCAGACAAGACAAGCCAATGTCTTAGGAGGGAAGAATAGCCAGTATCAGTTTTCCCTGAGGATGAGACCCAGCAGGTTGTCAGACTTTCCTATGAAACCTCTAGACTCTGTGCTTTTCCTACCCTTCCCAGCATGTGGCACATATCTGCCCATGGCTTCCCACCAGCATAAAGTGATGTGGTGCCTTTAATTTCAGAAGACTCTCCCTGCCCCAGCCAGGGGCATTGTTGAGAAAGAAGTGAGATTGTGCAATGACTACAATTGTTTTATTTTTCCAGTGTCTATGGTCTGAACTTCTTGAAGGAGAGACTCCACTTGAACTGGACCCCACTTGTCTCTTGGGGGAAGATTCACCCTTTAAGGAATTAACTCCTTTCACTTGACTATTTACTTTGTCTCTCAGATAAGCTTAATACTCCCCTTGCCTTGGGGAGGGCTGAAGCCTGAGAGTACTTCCAGTTCTATCTAATGAGCTGTTAAAGAGTAGAGAAAAATTTTTTTAAAAACCTTTTCAGAGTTGGACCCCTGCTTCTCAGGTTTGTCAATCAAGTGCTTAAGTTTGTACATTGCTCTATGTATCTCCAGGCTGTATGTGCCCCCTTTACTTGGGGTGCAGACCTTTTACAGTAATTTGTGCTGTTCAAGTCAAAAAACTTGCTGTGTATTTTTTCCATCAGCCCCACTCCCTCTGTGCCAGGGCAAAAATATCTTGTACCTTTAGTGCTTATTTCAGGTTTACCTATGCTGGGGGCCTATTTTCAGCAGTCAGAAATTGGTAATTAATTCTACAATTGGGACTTGGTTGAGCTAGGTGCTTGCTGCTAGTAAAATCTATTCCTTTTTCCCTTGGGAACAAACATGAGTGGCTGCTGTGGAGGGGCACTGGCCATTGTGGCTTGGGGGAATTGCAGTTCTGTGTGGGGTCTCAGTCAGTCCAGCAGGTACAGACTGGTTTACATTGTGTGTTAGGTCACTGATGCTCCCCCAGCAGTTGTTCTGTACTTTTCCTGGCTATTTACTAGGATCTCTGGAGAACAAACTAAATTATACACCTCACTAAGCTGCCATCTTGCCTGAGGAAGTGGCATTTTCTTTATGCATCTCTATATTTCTGTCCATCTCAGCTCTGATATTTTTCCAGAATAATCGCTTCTTTTTTCTTTTTTGATGTTTTTTAATTTAAGAAAACAACCAATATACTTAGGATGACCAAACATAATATTTTAATTAGCTTAGCCATAGGCATATTTAAATAAAGTATCCACATAATCATTGTAAAGTCTGTGTGCAATGTTTCATAAGCCAATTTAAAATTAAGGCAACAAGGAAAAAATCTACAAATTCAGGTAACAAAGTTCTTAAATTCTAAGTATTAAACATTAATTTAGATACCATTTGATCAGCTGTCAAAGCTGTGAAATTTCTCAAAATATCAAGAATAAAGTGTTTACAAATACCTGCACTGCTATAGCAATGACCTATGTTACTAAATATTTTTCTGATTTCAGGAAAATATGAAGATACAAATATTTTTACAATTAACATATGAAAATCTTAACCACCTAAAATGAATATCTTAGTTAGCTTATCCATAGGCATATTAAAAAAAAATCTAAGTGATCATCATAAAACCCGTTTGTACAATACGTTTCATAAAGGAATTTAAAATTTAATTAAAGAAGGAAAAAAATCTACATATCAGAGTTTCTTAAATTCTAAATATTAAACACTATCTTAAATAGCATTTGATTAACTATCAAAACTGTGTGTGTTCTCAAAATATCAAGTAAAAAGTTATTACAAATATCAACTTTGCTGTAGTAGTGAGCTGTTACTAAATATTTTCCAATTTTTTATTTCAGGAATTTATTTGATCTAAAATTACTATAACTGCCTGTAGATTTTTTTTTGCCATTTTTTACTGTAAAATATAACATACGTATGGAAAAAAGCAATAATTTTCAAAGCAAACTTCAACAAGCAGCTACAGAAAAGTTTCCAGAATTTGTCCTGGGGTATCACGCCCTCATCTCAAATTTTTCCTTCTACCTGCTCCAAAACATTGGTAGCTTTATCAGAGTCATTTGTGTCTGAGTTATTTCACTCAGCATTATGTCCTCAAAGTTCATCCACATTGTCGTGTTTTGGGACATCATTTTGTCTAAATGTTGTATAATATTCCATCGTATATATATATACCACATTTTGCTTATCCACTCATCTTTGATGGGCACCTAGATTGTTATTCTTTCCATCTCTAGGCCAATGTGAATAGTGTCACTATGAACACTGGTGTGCAAATGTCTGTTTGTGTCACTGCCCTTAACTCTTCTGGGTATATACCGAGTATTGGTATTGCTGGAACATAAGACATCTCAATATTTAGTTTTCTGAGGAATCACCAAACTGACTTCCCCAGCAGCTGAATCATTTTACATTTTCAACAACAATGAATGTGTTCCAATTTCTTGGCATCCCCACCAACATTTATAGTTTCCAGTTTGTTTAATAGCAGCTATTCTTATACGGGTGAGGTGATATCTCATTGTCACCTTAATTTGCACTTCCTTTATAGCCAATGAAGATGAATAGCTCTTCATCTGCTTTTCTAGCTCTTCAGAAAAGTGCCCATTCATTTCCTCTGTCCATTTTTTAATTGTGTCGTTTTTCTTTATTGTTGTTGAGCTGTATGATTTCTTTATGTATACAGGATATTAAGCTTTTACCCAATACATAGCTTCCAAATATTTTCTCCCATTGAGTTGGCTGCTTCTTCATCATTTTAACAAACTCCTTTGAGGCACAGAAGCTCTTGATCTTAAGTAGTTCCCATTTGTCTATTTTTCTTTCACAGCTTGTGCTTTAAGTGTAAAGTTTAACAAGCTACTTCCTATTATGAGATCTTGAAGATGTTTCCCTACAATTTTTCTAGAAGTTTTATGGTACTGACTATTACATTTAGGTCTCTGACCTATTTTGAATTAGTTTTCGTATAGGGTGTAAGATAGGGGTCCTCTTTCATTCTTTTGGCTATTGAAATCGAGTTCTCTCATGCCCATTTGCTGAAAAGAGTATTCTGTTCCACTTCAGTGAACTTGGGGGCCTTATCAAAGATCAAATTTCCACAAATTTGGTGGTCAATGTCTGCACTCTTGATTCTATTCAACTGGCCAGTTCTTCTGTCTTTGTGCCAGTACCATGGTGTTTCAAAAACTTTGGCTTTATAGTGAGCTTTAAAGTGAGAAAGTGATAGACCTCCTAGTTCACTCTTCTTTTTTAGGATATCTTTAGCTATTTGAAGTCCCTTTCCCTTACATATAAATTTGATAACCAGATTTTCCAAGTCTTTAAAATAGGTTGTTGGGATTTTTATTGGTATTGCATTGAATCTGTAGATCAGTTTGGGTAGAATTAACATCTTGATGATATTCAACCTTCGTATCCATGAGCATGGAATATCTTTCCATCTATTTAGGTCACTTTTTATTTCTTTTAGCAAATTTTTGGTAATTTTCTAAATAAAAGTTCTTGACATCCCTGGTTAGGCTTATTCCTACATACCAAATCTTCTAGTTGCTATACTGAATGGAATTTTTTCCTTAGTTGTCACCTCAGGTAGATCATTGCTTGTGTATAGAAACATTTCTGAGTTTTGTAGATTAATTTTGTATCCTGGCACTTTGCTGAATTTGTTTAATAGCTCAAGTAGTTTTGCTGTAGATTTCTCAGGGTTTTCTAAGTATAGGATCATGTCATTTGAGAATAATGAAGGTTTTACTTCTTCTGTTCCTATTTGGATTCCTTTTATTTCTTTCTCTTGTCTAATTGCTCCAGCTAGTACTTCTAATACATTGTCAAATAATAGTGTTGACAATGGGCATTCTTGTCTTATCCCTGATCTCAAGGGCAATGCTTTCAATTTCTCACCATTAAATATGATGCTGGTTATGGGTTTTTCATATAAGCCCTTCATGATATTGAGAAAGTTTCCTTCTATACCTAACTATTGAAGTGTTTGTATCAGGAAACGATGCTGGATTTTGGCAAATGCTTTTTCAGCATCAATTAATATGATCATGTGACTTTTTCCTTCAATTTGTTAATATACTGTATTATATTGATTGATTTTCTTATGTTGAACCATCCTTGTATTCCTGGTATGAACCCCACTTAATCATGATGTATAATTCTTTCAATGTGGCATTGGATACAATTTCCTAGTATTTTATTAAGAATTTTCACATCTGTGTTCATTAGGGAGATTGGTCTGTAGTTTTCTTTTCTTGTACCATCGTTATCAGATTTTTGTATTAGAGTGAAGTTAACTTTGTAAAATTAGTGAAGTAGCATTCCATTTTCTTCAATTGTTTGGACGAGTTTGATCAGGATTGGTGCTAGTTCTTTTTGAAATGTTTGATAAAATTCTCCTGTGAAGCCATCTGGTCCTGGGCTTTTTTGTGGGGGGGGGGGGAGATTTTTGATGACTGATTGGATCTCTTTACTTGTAATTCGTTTGTTGAGATCTTCTATTTCTTCTTAAGTTAGTATAGGTAATTCGTGTGTTTCTAGGAATTTGTTCATGTCATCCTAGTTGTCTGGTTTGTTGGCACATATTTGTTCATAATATTCTCTTATGATTTTTTTAAATTTCTTCATTATCTGTGGTAATAACCCCCCTCTGATTTCCAATTTTGTTTATTTGTACCCTCTCTTTTCTTCTTTGTTAGTCTAGCTAGGAGACCATCAATTTTATTAATTTTCTCAAAGAACCATCTTTTAGTTTTGTTGATTCTTTCTATTGTTTTATTGTTCCCTAGTTTGTTTATTTCTGTTTTAATCTTTATTATTTCTCTCTTTTATTTGCTTTGGGGTTAATTTGCTGTTCTTTCTCTAAATTCTCCAGGTGAGCAGTTAAATCCTCAAGTTTTGCTCATTCTTGTTTTTTAATATAGGCATTTAGGGCAATAAATTTCCTCTCAGCACAGCCTTTGCTGTATCCCATAAATTTTCATATGTTGTATTCTCATTATCATTCATCTCCAGGTACTTGGCAATTTCTTCCTTGACCCACTGATCATTTAAGAGTGTTGTTTAATCTCCATATATTTGTGAAAGCTCTGGTTCTTTGGTGTTTATTAATTTCCAACTTTATTCCATTATGATCAGAGAAAGTGCTTTGGATAATTTCAATCTTATTAAATTTATATAGATTCAGTTTATGTCCCAGTATATGGTCTATCCTGGAGAATGTTCCTTGTGTGTTAGAGAGGAATGTGTATCCAGGTGTTTGGGGATGTAGTGATCTATATATGTCTATTAAACCTAATTCATTTATCCTATTGTTTAGGTTCTCTATTTCTTGGTTGATCCTCTTGTGTCTGTTCTATCTATAGCAGAGCATGGTGAATTGAGGTCTCCTACTATTACTGTTGATATGTCTATACCTTCCTTCAGTTTTTCTCATATGTGCCTCATGTACTTTAGAGCTTCTTGATTAGGAGCATACACATTTATGGTTGTTATTTCTTCCTGGTGAATTGTCCCTTTTATTAATATGTAGTGTCCTTTGTTTTTTGTGACAATTTTGCATTTAAAGTCTATTTTGTCTGCTATCAGTATAGCTACTCCTGCTTTCTTTTGATTACAGCTTGCATAGAAGATCTTTTCCCATCCTTTCACTTTCAATCTGTGTCCTTAAGTCTAAGATGCATCTCTTGTAAACAGCATATAGATAGATTATGTTTTTTCATCCATTCTGTAGGTCTGTATCTTTTAATAGGTGACTTTAGTCCATTAACAGCCAAAGTAATTACTGTAAAAGCAGTTCTTGACTCTACCACCTTATCCTTTAGATTTTATCTGTCAGATCTGTATATTATTTTCCTTCTTTCTCTTTTCATTTAAATTGCCTTTACTCATATTCTTCAATTCTTTGCTCTCCTCCAGACCTCCCTCTTCAGTCTTTTTTTTTCAGCTGACAGGGATCCCTGTACTTAGGAATGAACTTAACTAGGGATATAAAGGACTTGTATACAGAAAACTGCAAAACAGTACTAAAAGAAATCGAAGAAGATCTAAATAGGTGGAAATACATTCCCTGCTCATGGATAAAAAGGCTAAATATAGTTGAGATGTGAATTCTACCCAAATTGATCTGCAGATTCAATGCAGCACCAATCAAAATCCCAACAACCTAATTTAAAGACTTGGAAAAGCTAGTTACCTAATTCATCTGGAAGAGAAAGAGACTTCTAATAGCTAAAGGCATCCTAAAAAAGAACAAAGTGGGAGGATTAACACTTCCTGATTTTAAAACGTATTATAAAGCCACAGTGGTTAAAACAGCTTGGTACTGGCACAAAGATAGAAGTATTGAGCAACGGAATCAAATTGAGAGTGAAGAAATAGACCATCAAATCTATCGTCCACTGATTTTTGACAAGGCCCCCAAATCCTCTGAACTGGGACAAAATAGTATTTTCAATGAATGGGCACGGGAGATCCAGATATCAATAGCTAAAAGAATGAAAGAGGACCCGTACCTAATACCGTATAAGAAAATTAACTCATAGTGGATCCAACACCTATATACAAGAACTAGTACCACAAAGCTTCTAGAAGAAAATGTAGGGAAGCATCTTCAAGACCTACTAAGCGGAGGTAGATTCCTAAACTTTACATTAAAAGCACAAGCATCAAAAGCAAAAATAGATAAATGGAAATTTCTCAAATTCAAATGCTTCTGCACCTCAAAAAGATGTGGTATATATATATAATGTAATATTATGCAGCAGTAAGACGAAATGACATCCTGAAGCACCTGACAGGGTGGATGAGCCTTGAGGATGTAATGCTGAGTGAAATAAGACAGACACAAAGGGGTAGTGTATGAGTCCACTTTTATGACCATGGGAAAGGTAAAATTGGCGTCTTTTAACACAGAATATAAGAGACTTAGAGATACATAGAGTCTAGAGATTAGTGAATGGTTAGCTAATGAGGCTGAACTCAAATGTAAGGGAAAGATAGAAGGAAGGTGGTTGTCTAGTGGGTCTATAAGTAATGTTACCATATTGAAGGTGAACATGATTGAAAGGAGTTGTATAGACCTTTGTGTCCCACTGATTAACGCTACAAATATAAATTAGTTCTTGCATGAACTACTTCAAAAGTATGATTCTTGTACAAAGAGTGCTTTATTTACAATTGCAAAGAGATGGAAACAGCCAGAATGTCCATCAACAGAAGAATGGCTAAACAAACTGTGGTATATACATACGATGGAATATTATGCAGCTTTAAGACAGGATAAACTTATGAAGCATGTAATAACATGGATGGACCTAGAGAACATTATGCTGAGTGAGTCTAGCCAAACTAAAGGACAAATACTGCGTGGTCCCACTGATGTGAACGGACATTCAAGAATAAACTTGGAATATGTCATTGGTAACAGAGTCCAGAAGGAGATAGAAACAGGGTAAGATAATGGGTAATTGGAGCTGAAGGGATACAGACTGTGCAACAGGACTAGATACAAAAACTCAAAAATGGACAGTACAATAATACCTAATTGTAAAGTAATCATGTTAAAACACTGAATGAAGCTGCATCTGAGCTATAGGTTTTTTTTTTTTTTTTACTATTATTATTACTTTTATTTCTTTTCTCTATATTAACATTCTATATCTTTTTCGGTCGTGTTGCTAGTTCTTCTAAACCGATGCAAATGTACTAAGAAACGATGATCATGCATCTACGTGATGATGTTAAGAATTACTGATTGCATATGTAGAATGGTATGATTTCTAAATGTTGGGTTAATTTCTTTTTTTCCGTTAATTAATAAAAAAAAAAGTAAACCCTAAAAAAAAAAAAAAAAGAGTGCTTTAGTTCTGCTCCTCAAAAGACTTTGTCAAAAGGTGAAAAAGAAGAAGGAAACCAACTCAATGGGAGAAAATATTTGGAAACAAAAGAACAAGCAACTCAATTATAAAATATTTTTTTTCATAATTGGGTTGCAGTTATAATAAGTCTTTAAGGAAGACTGCTATTGCATGCTATGGGCTATGTTTAACAGGAAAACTTCAGCAGTGCCACGGCAATACCATGGGTAAATAATGGGGAAAGCAACAAGAGTTAAGGGAAGGTTTAGGTTTCCTATTTGGTGATGGTTTGTTTATTGGTTGTCTTTCCCTTGAGAACAATGAAATTATCTAAAATTCAGAGTGTTAATGGATTGTTGACTTTAAGCATTATATATGACGCCAAATAAATGCCCATGGCTGAGGATGCACTGATTTTGAAGTAGGTTGGCGAACGATGGTGTACACATATGATTGAATGTTGTCCTGCTACAGAAAAGAATGAAGTTGTGAGGCATGCAGCATTTTTAATGAACCTGTGGGACATTGGGTGAGGCAAAGCAAGCCAGAAACAAAAGAGCAATTATTGTATGATCTCCTTTAGAAAATGCTTATAAGAAAACAAGGCCCTAGATGATAAGCTCTTATAGTAGTCACATTTAGTCTGGAGTGGTAATTATTATTTCTGGATTTTGAGAGGTTGTTTTATAAAACCTTGTATTTAGAGATAAGAAGGAAGCCAGTTGGGTCAGGATTAAAGTAATGTAGAACATAGGGGTAAGGGAGACATTGTCTATATTTTAGAATCTCACCTACTCTTTGAGACCAAAGGAAGAAAGCTTTATTTTGTCTGGAAACTAATTTTCTGTAGCACATACTCTAACTCAACCTGTCTGGATAGCTCATTTAAACAATCAAAACACAGGGAGCCCAGAATAAGAATGAGGGCCTTTAATCCTGTACAGCTTAATGTCATGCCTGGACACATCCCAGAATATATTAAGCTGATAATCAAAAAGTATTAGGAAAGTGCCTTGAGGGATGGAAGAAAAAGTATGGAATTATTGAACTTTACCACCAGGAAAGCCCCTGATACTGTGTCAAACATTAAAGACACCCAAATCAATAGGCCAAGCCCTTGATCTTGAGGCTTACTCTTGTGAAACTGATATAGGTAATGGAGAGGCTTAGCCTACTATAGGTATGCCTAAGAGTCACTTCTGGAAGACTTCGTTTGTTGATCAGGTGTGACCTCACTCTTTCTAAGCCCAAATTTTCAAGTGAAATCATTGCCTTCCTCCCTATGTGGGACATGACATCCAGGGGTGAAAGCCTCCCTGGTAGCATGGGAGATGTTTCCCAGGGGTGATTTTGGCCCTGACATCATGGAATCAACAATGCCATCCTGACCAAAAGAGGGAAAAGAAGTGTAATAAAGAAGGTATCAGAGGCTAAGAGAGTTCAAATAGAATCAAGGGACGACTCTGGAGGTCACTCTTACGCAAGCGTTGGTTAGACATTGCTACCTATCATGACTTGCCAAAACCCAACCAAAACCATTCCAGCCAATCCTAAAGAAACTTAGGGCAATATATAAGATTCTACAAAGGTTCCATGCACTAAGGTGACTTTCCAGAAACTTACAACCTCTAGGTGGGTCCCTGGACCAAATAAATCCTGAAACCTAAAGGGGCCAGCCTCTCCAGCACATCAGCTAGATCCATCTCCATACCCCATATTATTGACGGCCCCTTCCAACATGAAAATGTTAGAATGGGTATAGCCCAAATACCACTAGAGTGGAATAAAAAGATTAAATGTGATTGTGGAGTTACACAGAGAAGGTAGGGTTTAACAAACAGGTATGATTGTAGAATCATTATATTGATATTTCTTTTAGTCTCCAGTATCTTAGAGCAGCTACAAGTAAAAACCTAGAATTGTGGAATTGTAGCCCATACCAAACTCTGAAATCTGTTCCACAACTAATTGTTGCACTGTGCTTTGAAATTTATTGCTTTTTTGTATATATGTTATTTTTCACAAAAATGAAAAAAAGTGGATTGTGATGATAAAAAGAAAAGATTTATTCCTTCTAGCTCCAATGTTCTGGAACAGCTAGAAGGAAAAATTTGAGATGATGATATGGTAGCCTATGACAAACTCTGGGATCTGTACTGTAACTACTTGTTTGAGAGTGCTTTGAAAACTATTGTTTTTTTTTCTTTCTTTGCTTTATATAAATGTTATATTATACAATAAAAAAGTTTAATAAAAAGCAAAGGACAAACAAGCGAATTTCCACACTTCCTCTCTATAATCTGAATTCATGCACCTGTTATGGTAAGATATTTGAAGCTTTTTCCAAGGTTCCTATTAAGCACACAAAAACTTGCAGATGGGAAACAGTGCACAGGTTTAATCCTTCATAGACCCAGGTCCTAGAAATTGTGGGAAGGAGTTAAGCTTACATAAAAAAATATGGTAAGAATACAAAATTTTACTTTAAAAGAATGCAAATATTTCTGCCTTTCTTCACATCCTTTCTATTATTCACACTGGTAAATGGGAGAAAAGACTTTTAAAATTTTGGTTTGCCAATGCATTATATCTTAAAATATTTAAGGTTGTTACTCAATCTCTCCAAAAAAACAATCTTCTTTACTATGTAAAATGTCTTCAGGTTAATTGACACATGACTCCATAAAATAGTTTTTAATGATTTCATGTTATATACTTAGAGGTACAACTTTGTCCTAATTCAACATTTTAATTGAGATATAATTGAGATTTAATAGCTGTTAAACTAATCAACACCAGAATTGTAGATATTTCCTTATGTGAAGTTAGTTCACCTATTTAGGTAAAATTAAATTTTCAACGTTTCAAATAAGTCAATATACTTGTTCTGAAAACACCCTCAAACTAAAATAAATGCATTTCACATATCAGACTTTACTTTATATATTGTTATTCTTTGTGTAATCGGGCACTGTTATGGCTTTTTTAAACCGCTCTCCCCCTTGAAAGTATATGGCCATGTGTTCCAAGGCCAGTGGTTTTCTTGCAATTATTTTTCTTTTTCAGAGATGTGCTCCCTGTCCTCTTCTTCATGCCCTGTGACAAAGGAGCACAATTTATATTCGGTAATTTCCCTTAGATGCCGAACAGCCTCTGCTAACTTATTAATCTTGAGTTCAGTTAATGAAATGAGCTTTCAAAGAGGTGTTAGCCATTGACTTTTCCAATTCATGTATGAACACTTCCATTGAATTAACAAAGGTAACCTGCTGATAAAAAGCTTTTTCTCCTTTTCATAGTTCTAAATTACAGTTTTATAGGCTAAACCAGCAGCCTGCAATCAAAATGAAAATCAGCAGCCTGTCAACCAGCAGAGGAGGTAGAATGGGGCTGGAGGTCCTTCAAAGCCCCTTTCCCAGACTACTGTCCTTATTTTACCTGCTTGGTGGTTCACTGGAAAACCCCAATTACCAAGCATGCATAACGATTATATGTTTATTTATCTCCCTGACAAGGAAATATGTCTTCAAAAAATATTTTCTGAGGTACTGGGCAGGAAAAGGTTAACTTAGTATTGGGTTGCTCAAACTCTACACTTTTCAAAGAAAGGCCAGTTTTCCCACTGGCCCTTGACATAATCTTGGGAGATAACCTTTGAGCGATTGGAATATATTCTGCCTGAGAAGAGTGCTTTTATATGGTTAAGAACTTGAGTCATACTGTATTTATACTGAACAGGTATTTTTACATATCTGAGGCTTCGGGCCACAGTATAAACATTTGACCATTTAAATTTGTCCTAACAATGTGATTTTTGGAAAACGTGTGCTTTTACTCTGGGAAGGGTGGTTTTTGACTAGCTGAGGTCAGTCAGGTGGGCACTGCTTGCCTATCCCCAAGTTCTTTTTCCCTTTGCTGATTTTGATTTGTACTCTTTAACTAACACACTGCAACTTTTTGGTAAACTATCAAAATGTATCCCACAGTGGCTGAATCATTTTACATTCTCACCAGACAAGTATGAGGTGATTTCTTGAAATCCTTGCCAAAACTTATTAATTCATTCTTTCACTCTCTTTTTTTTCTTACTATTATAGCTATCCTTGTGAGTATGAGGTGGCATCTACTTGTGGTACGGATTTGCATTTTCCTAATGGCTATCAATATTGAACATCTTTTCACATGCTTAATGGCTACCTGTATCTTCTTTGGAGAAATGTCTATTCTAGCTTTTTGTCCATTTAAAAAATTTTTATTGCTGAATGGTAAAAATACTGACGTATTCTGGATACAAGGCCCTTATCAGATGAATGATTGGCAAATATTTTTACCCATTCTGTAAGTTTTGTTTTCATTTTCTTTATAAAGCTCTTTAATGCACAATAGTATCTTCAATCTTGATGCTGTCCAATTTATCTATTTTTTTAATGTTGGTTGGGCTTTTGACGTTATATATAAGAATCCATTATCAAATCCAAGGTCATAAAATTATCTTATATTTTCTTCTAGGCATTTTATGGCCTTGGCTCTTACAGTTTGGTCTTTGATCCATTTATGGTTTATTTTTATTTTTACTTTTTATGTGTGGGAGGGGATCAACTTCATTCTTTTGTATGTTGATATCCACTTGTCCCAGCACAATTTGTTGAATAGATTATTCTTTCCCCATTGAATGGACTTAATAGCCCTGTTGAATGGACATATATATCTATGTGTGTGTATCTATATGTGGACTCTCAATTGTATTCCATTTGTCTAAGACAACAGTTTTGGTTACCATAGTTTTGTGTTAAGTTTTGAAATGTGTACATGTGAGTCCTCCAAATTCATACTTTTATAATTTTATTTTGCCTGTTTGGGGACCTGCCATTTCATATGAAATTCATTACTGGCTTGCCCAGTTTTGCAAAAAATATTCCATTGGGATTTTGATAAGGATTGCATTAAATCTGTAGATAGCTTTGGGAAGTATTGCCATCTTTAAAATATTGTCTTCCAATCCATGAACGTGGATGGATTTCCATTTACATAGGTCTTCTTTGATTTTTTTCAGCAATATTTTGTAGTTTTAAGTGGATGCATTTTTTTTACTTTCTTGGTTAAAATTATTCCTAAGTATTTGATTATTTTGAATGTTATTGTAGATGGGATAGTTTTTCCTTTTTGGATTGCTCTTAACTGATGTATAAAAGCAAAACTGATTTTTCCATGCTGTTTTTCTACCCTGCAACTTTGTTGAATTGATTATTAGCTCTAGTATTTGTGTGCGTGTGTATTCTTTGGGATTTTCTGTATATGGGATCAAGCCATCTGTAAACAGATGCCATTTTTGTTTGTGTCTTAGAGTTAAAATTTTAAGCAATGAGATCCAGCCAAAGTCATGAATCAGATGAGCATTAGTATCACCTTTATATTCAGGAAGACAATATCTGAAATCAACATGAATGTAGGGCTTCGCTGTGAACAAAACTTGCCATAAATAATGCACTTGGGAGTTTGTATTATCACAAGATTGGATATTTTAAGGATATGAATTTAGATTGTGGCACAAAGTTAGCTTTGCCAATGATGGGGTGAACTGACCGCATTCTGATGTAATGCTCTGAAAGGGACACAACATCACTTATGTACTATTTCTGCCAAAAATGCATAATCTAAAATAAACATGATGCACGCAAATTGAAAGACATTCTAAAAACAACTGACATGTAATCTTAAAAATGTCAATGTCATGAATGTCAAACAATGGCTAAGGAATAGTTTCAGATTAAAGGAAATGTCAAACACATGAGAGCTAAAGCCAATGTATGAGGATGTATTATACGCTGAAAGGGGGCAGTGCAGATATGATATAGATACATATGTACACATATTCATGCATTTATAGATAGACAGAATGGCAAAGCGAATTTGGCCAAATATAACAATTGGAGTCTCAGCACAGAATACATGGAAGATCATTATACTATTCTTGCAACACATATTCTATAAGCGTGAAATCATTGCAATTTTTTTAAAAGTGTCATTAAGCAAAATGGTGGGAGGTAATATCAGCATAAAAACATTCGGCACACACACACATATCTGGCTTAAGTAAATACATTGCCCCAGTAAAGATGGAGTATAGTGAAAAGGCAGGTTTAATGGGAATATCTCAATTCTGATTAGTTTAGATGTTTAACCAAGAAGAGAAGTAGGTTTGTCGTGCTCAGAAAGAGCATGGAGAAGTAAACATCAGCATAGTCCACCATGAGAATAGAAGAAATCTCCAGGGAACGTTATCAAGGGAAAAGAGAAGGGAAAAAAACAAAAACAAAATCCTCCCAAATATAAACAGTTAAGGTTGAACAAGCTCAGTCAGCAAAAAAAATGCTGAGATGAAACAAGTACATAAGTGAGAAAGAGAAAGAGAAGAATCCTGGAACACAAGGGATCAGAGCATTCATAAAGATAGAACAGTTAGGGGTACAAGGGAAGTTCACTGGTAGAATTTCTGCCTGCCATGCAGGAGACTCAGATTTGATTCCCGGCACTTCCCAACACACAAACAAATTCAACAAATGGTGCTGTAATAATGGGATACTCACATGGGAGACAAATGAAATGTGACCCCTCCATACAGCATACAAAAAACAACAAAAAAGTTCGAATAGCTAAAAATTTGGACTACTACAGAAATTTGGAAAGAATGTCAACAGTTAACACCCGCCTTCCTGAATGTATTTGAAATCATGCATTTTCAACGAGGCTGATTGTATTGCAACTTAGAATTTCATGTCACTATTTATGGTGGACTTTCTAAAAGAAAGTTTACATTTTGACTGTACTTTGTATAGCTCTTTTTCTACAGTCTTTCTTTGATGTACTTTCCCAGCAGCTATACATGAAGCAATTTGGAAAAAGGAGTGAACTTTGAAAAAGGATTCTTAATCAAGCAATCTAAAAAATGCTAAATAAAAATAAATGTGCTAGGTAGTGTGACGGTGGCTCAGTGGCAGATTTCTCGGTTGCCATGCCAGAGACCTGGGTTCAATTCCTGGTGCCTGCTCAAGCAAAAAATAAAAATAAATAAATAAATAAATGTGCTGTGGTGAATGCATTTATCAATTAAAGTTCTATCGATATGCAGGTTTGAATCTAATATAAAATAACAATGCTATATAAGGGCAGCATCTGCTAATCCAAATTAAATTAATTAACACTTGATGAATATTTAATGGTTACTAGCATTTAGTGAGTTCAATGAATAGTATCTTCCTTCTTCTTTCCTTTTATATCTCATTTAGGTAAACATTATTTTTCCAGTCAATTCCATAAGAAGAAAAAATGCATGCTGAGATTATAAAAAATAATAATTTTATATTTTCAATACAATGATATTAAGGAGAGATTGATTTAACTTTAAGATATAATGTGAGCACTTTTTGATTTTTCAAAATGTTTTTCAATGGCAAGCAATTATTAAATCAAAACATTCCAATCGTAAGTTTTACTTACTTCTGAAGTTCTTTATTTTTAAATTCATTAATATATTATGGATTTGACAATAACAATATACACTAAATGCATGCAATGTGAAAAGAAACTATTACCATCTTTATCATTGAAAAGAAAATACCCTTTCTGGTCATGTGTAGAGCTAAAATTGTAACCCAGCAATATCATCAATCTTAACCAGTGAGGCAGAAAGGTCATTTGTGGAATGATGTGACTCACCATGAACTATTTCATAGAAGTCCTTCCCAAACCACACTTTAACATGCATGAAAGGTCACTGGGACGAGGAGTGAAAATAAAGTGGAATATTTCCATGTTAATTGAAAAAGTCAATGAGAAAACTCACAAGGGAAAGCTCTTAAAATACATATAGTAGATAAGAATAACTCATAAAAATTCTGGAATGCTTAAGGAGTTGAAATAAGGGAAAGGTTTACATAAATTTAAGTTACAATCATTGCACAATATTCAGAGATATGAATTACACTTCAGATCTAATTGGCAGTCTTACTAAAGTATGGGGATTTTATAATTTTTATATAAGCATACCACAGTTTGACGTCTGTACTAACAACTTCTATACTGAGCATGCGTGTTTAGGTTTGAAAAAAAGTGTATGTTACATTTATACTTAATTTAGAGAGTAAGGCTTTAATTTGCTTGGGATATGGTTCAATATATGAAACTCCATATTTTACTTCTTTGTTCCTTGGAGCTAATGGGGATGGTTAAGTTTTCCCAGTACAGAGAAAGCATTCAAAAATGATTTGTTGGATGTGTGACTTATATCTGCAACTGCATTCAATGGCCGGGGAAAAATAATTTTTAGAAAGGATATAGGTAAAAGTAATCTATGACATAGAGTCACAAATGATTAGAGTGACAAATCACTTTCAAAATATAAGGACAGGCTTGAAAGACATGTCAAGCAAGCAGTTGATTTAATTTTACAATGTCCTCTGTTAGAAATATTATCTCTCATTTCTGCTTCTGCCACTCCCCCCTCTGCTACCTTCATGCTGGCAGTTGTTAAGCTTATGAATATATCCCAGGCTTTGAATTTCCTTGAGTCCAGTAGATTTTACCAGCATTTGGTACCATTCCCTAAGGCTCTTTCTAGTTTATGTGTTTAATTGTTTATTGCATTGCTCAATCTAGCTAAACTATTTGAATTGCCTTGAAGCCATCAGTGCTTTAATCCAAATGAAGGATGGGCATTGTAAACACTACTGAAGCGTGGTGGAGAAATAACTTTGTAGAAAAACATTTTGGCAACACTGATGTCACATGATATCATACAAGCAGACACCTTCTTCAGGCCAACTCTAAGGAATGTTGGCTGGCAGGAAGAAACTCAGTAAATTTGGGTAATTGCACTTTCTATTTGGCTAATGGAAATAACCTTCACTGTTAAAAATGTATGTTTCTTTTTTTAACCTTGTGACAGCTTGAAGCTGTTATGCACTGCAGAAAAGATCATGTTTTTAAACCTTATCCATTCCTGTGGGTGTAGACCCATTGTTGGTGGGACCTTTCGATTAGGTTATTTGAGTTAAGGTGTGCCCCAGGTGGGTCTTAATCCTCTTTCTGGAGTCCTTTATAAGAAGATGAAATTTAGAGAAGCATATAGAGAAGCTATGAGAGACAGAAGCTAAAAGAAAGACACAAGAGCTCAGAAAGAAAACCACAGATGGAGATATCAGAAGCTGAAAAAAAAATCCAGGAAAGAAGGACCAGCAGACACCACCATGTGGTGCCTTGCCATGCGACAGAGGAACCCAAGATCACCAGCAGTCTTTCTTCAGTAAGAAGGTATCAACCTGTTGATGCCCTGATTTGGACATTTTCACAGCCTCAGTGAAACAACTGTAAACTTGTAAGCTAATAAATCCCATTTTTAAAAGCCAAACTGAGACCTGCAAAATCCATGATGAGGCCAATGGCCCTTTCTGCACCCAAACTAACAATGTTGAATTGGCAATACTCAACTGAAGAGAGTATTAGAACAACTCAAAAACAGCCATCAGCACCCGAGAGCCCTGGTCAGGGTGTCCTGGTCAAGAACTATAGCTGCAAGGCCAGTTCAAACCAAACTTGGGAGCAAGCACAGAAAGGACTAACCTGTCCCAAGATAAACTTTGGTTCATTGTAATAGTAAATTTCCCACCTCTAGGAGGAGTTTAGATGTCATATTTTTAAACATGGCTATGCATATGCATAAAAGATACAGTGATAAGCAAATATGTTGTGAGCAGGGGAAGAGGGAAGGTAATGGGATATAAGAGGGGACATAGAAGAGAGCTCAAGGAGTCAGGGGCTTGCAGCATTACTCAGTCCCTTGCACCTTGCCTGGGCAGATGTAAATACTAAAGCTGCTTCCCTAACCTTCATGGTTGACCCCCTTTGTCAACAACAAAGGGCCCCTGCTCAGGTCAGTGTTTCCTCAGTAACAAGTCCATTTCTGGTATATTGCATTTGAGCAACTTTAGCAAGGTAAAACAAACCTTAAGATAAAAGTTTATACCTGCTATTGTTATAGTCTGCGTCAACATTTATCACTTAGGAAAAAAATGTCCTGTGAAATTGAGACTAAGAGAGGTTAGATATTGTATAACTAGTATTTGACTGCAAAATCAGTGCTTTGAAATCTTTGTGCTACATCAAATACAACATAGTATCCTTTCTTACATGTTAGGTCATTTCTTTCTACTCTGATGAATTACTAATATTAGGAACAATAATATTTAATTAGCATGCACCATGTGCCAGGAACTAGCTTAACAGCATTAGTTATATCATTGCATCTACTACATTGAACAATCCCTCTTTCCAAATGAGAATAGTGAAATTTAGAGCAGTCACAGTGCTGATAAATGCTGGTGCCATGGTTTAAAACTTTGCTTATTCATGGCGTACTTTACTGCCTCCCAAGCCAAAGGAAATTCCCACCTGTTGTTATGTAGTTAATATTCTTCATGTTTGCACTTTCATTACATGGTAAATTTGACCCTAATTTAAACTGAGAACAATTACACTGCCAACATCTACATCTTATTAGGTTTCACACATTGGATTCAACTATCTTTGAAATAAATTACCTCGTTCTTATAAGGTCAGGATTAATGACCTGTTAATTTGCAAAGTATCACTTTCTCTGCTTTTTTGCTCATGAAAATATTATAAGCATTGGGGCATGTTAAGTGTATCATTTTATGCACATAATTAATCTTAATTGATTAATTAATTAATTTTTCTTTAACCAAAATTCATGAGTATATTTCCAATATAATTGCCTGTGTTCAATTTTACTCGACTAGAGAAGTACATGAAACACTGGATATAAGAATTGTACTCAAATGCAGCTTTAATATGTGCATTTCATTTTAGAGAATAAACTTAGGTTATTATGAAATGTATCATGCTACGGACATTGCCCATGCTTAAAAATATGTCACTTTAAATGCAGTCTGATAAGATAGACAACATTTTTCTATAGAGGAGGAGAAATGGAAAATAATATTAAGTAGTTATACTGAAATCATTTTGGAAGTTCCAAACGATGTTTTCTTCCTAATCAAATCTGATCTTGTCCTCATTGAAGTGATACCCTTAAGTCTCTTTGTAATTTTCCACATGATTGCAGGATTCTCATTAACAAACTCATCATCTTTAGTTCTCAGTTCCTCCTTTCCTTGAAGAAAACATCGATTCTCATAGTATCGAAAATCAATTCCTTCCATTATCACTCCTGGCTAATGCCATCATAATTACATAATTTAATTCCTTGAAAAAGTCCCATTTCAACATGTCTAATTCTTTATATCTCCCATCCATGCAGCAAAATCTTGGTAACTTTTTTTTCTCTATCACAGTTCAAAACTCCCATCATTTATTCTCATTGTTCATTTTATCACGTCTCGTGCCAACTAGACACATATTAGGTGCTCACCAACATTTATTGGAAGGATGAATAATTAACTGATCTTTATGTTTTTAGCATTAGCATAGCATTCAGAACCTTCTATCCCTTGGGCTGATCTTCCTTATACAATAATTTTCTAGATCGACTATGACATCAAAGAAACCTTCTATCCCTAAAATATAAAGCTTCCTATGACTTCTCAGTAATCGCTGTATTGGTCCTCCTCCCCCACCAATGTCCTATTTGATCTTCACAATAATAATTTGGGAGATGTCATTTTTCCCTTCCACCTCAAGCTCTTATTTTCCCTCTTATATCTACGTAAATTATATTTTTGAGGATAACAGATACATAATTTAAACAGCTGGCTTAATCCAACTGAGAACAGAAGACAAGAACAATTTAATGATCCTTTTTTTGTCCCAAAGCATACTATTAATTTCTTTTTTTTTGCATGGGCAGGCACTGGGAATCAAACCCGAATCTCCGGCATGGCAGGCGAGAATTTTGCCACTAAGCCACTGTCGTACCATCCTATTAACTTTTTAAAGATAAATTGTGTCTCTAAATCTTATTTCTAGACCTTCCCCCAACTGTTGAATTTCTGAAGAGACTTGTATATGTATTTGTTCCTGTAAGTATATTTAAACTGATGCAGAATTTATGCCCTGAGTACATACAGAGATGCTCTTAAAGTTTTTCTTTCCCTAATAATTTTCTATGTTATGTATTATCTAACTCCATAGGAAGCTAAAACACTGCCAAAGAGTTTATGGCAAGAAGTTAATAATCTTACCCCATTCAAGTGACTGTTATTCATGATCTGAAGCACTCAGAAACATGCATGTTTGTTAAGCTCAGCTAAGCTGCTGAACTTCAATGCATTAAATCTTGGTTGGTAGAGAATAAAATGAATAAATTCTGTTATAACATGTGTTTTGTTCACTTTCCAGTTTTCTTCAAGTCTATAATTCCTATAGTGGAATATCTGCATGTTTCAGATTATGAATAACAAGCCCATTCTATAAAACAGGGAAGCAGAGCATGTTGCAAAAAAGTACCGTAGTTCAACAGTTGGGCAACAGTAGCATAAAATAATATCCTTTCTCTATTGAAGCCTTTTTTGTTACCCTGCAGGTATATCCAGGCAAATTTTTTTACTTGGAGCTGATAGGGAAGTTTAGCACCCTAGAAAAGCCATGTTTTAATCTTGATCCAATCTTCTGGAGGCAGCGATTTCTTTTAATCCTCATTCAATATTGACAGGCAGAAACTTTTGATTAGATTATCTCCACCCATGGAAATGTGACATACCCAGTTGTGGGTGTGATTTTTGGATTAGATGGAGATGTGATTCCACCCATAAAAGGAATGTCTTGATTTGTTACTAGAGTCCTTTAAAAAGGGAAATATTTTGGAGAAAGCTCTGAGTTGATGCAAATGCTTGGAGAACAGTTGCTTCAGAGCTAACAGAGCCAACACAAGACCCAGACATTTGGAGATGCAGGGCCCAGCAGACATTGCCATGTGCCTTCCCATGAGATGCTAAGCAAACCAGAATCCAGATTTGTGTCCCAAATTGTGAAGGCCAACAGATGTCTAAGTGAGGAATCCCCAAAGGCTGAAAGCAACTGAGCCCAGGAGAAAGAGGCCAGCTGATGCCTGCCACATGCCTTTCCGGCTGACAGAGGTATTCTGGATGGCATCCACCTTTCTTGAGTGAAGGTGACGTTTTGTGGTGCTTTAGTTTAGAGATTTTCTTGGCACTAGAACTGTACACTTGTAACTTATTAAATTCCCTTTTTAAAAGCTGTTCCATTTCTGGTATTTAGCTTTCCAGCAGCATTAGCAAACCAATACATAAGGTTTTGGTTATTTGTTCTGGTCCTTTCTTTTCAGCTAATTTTTCTCTGAAGGTCACCATTTTCTAATTCTTCACAAAATCAGAGCACTGTTACAAAAATGTCCTTAACCCTACGGTAAGAAGCAGTATAGAAACACTAAAAAATTTTGCTGTTGCAGTTTTCTTTCCATTTATTGCGTATATCGAATCAATGAACATCAAATTACAGAAGTGTCTGAATGCCTAATTCCATGGGAGGAAATTCTCTGGAAACCCAGAAAACAAAAAAGACATATCAAGTTAAAGATCAGACAAGTATTATGACATTAATTTGCTATAATTTTAATTCACTATTATGAACAACTTTAAAAATCTCAAATGTTAAAGATGGAAAACCTCTTTAAAATGCAATGAAGTCTACATGTCAAGAAAATCAGTCACTCCTGAAAGTATGTTAACTGCTTTAAATCATTTTTGAATCAAAGTGAACGTTTGTGTTGTGTGTGTATTAAATGTTATGCACTATACTTTATTTTATGAATGAATTATATCATTACATATTAATTATATATATGATGTAACATATGTAATATCGTGCTATTTGTATATACCACATTATAACTATATATTGTATATTAAAACACACTGAAAGTGGATTACATTGGAAATCTATATTGTTTGTAACTAAAGCCCTGAGATTCTCAGTTGATCTATGGAGGGAACGATTACTCTCAAAGGCTGTTAGATTTTTAAATTTTTATTCCATCCTACTCGAATACAAACCTAATTTTACAATATTTTTCTTTCTTGGAAAAAAAAGGACTCCAGGCACATTTATTATCTGTTGTTAATTGATTACTTTCATTCTGAGAGAGGTATTTGGGTTGCAGCAACCATATTAGAGCAAATCAGGAAAGAAAGTTGATCAAAATGTGTTGCCCTATTAACAGAAACCCAGAAAAAAAACATCACATTTTAGCTTGCTTGAACAGATTGAAATTAAAACCTTTACAATAGGTTTTAATTTCCTTTAGAATTCTAATTGCCTTTTAGAAATTTCCTTTAGAATAGGAAATTTAAATAAAATGAAATGTTTAGAATAGGAAATTTAAACAACTTAAGAGCGATTATCGTTACCAAAGATGAAAAATCATTAGGTATTTCTTAAAATATTAATTTTCAGATTACTGAGTCTGAAAATGAAAGCCAAGGACATTCTTAAGTGTACTTTTTTCAACTCATGAACTGCTCATGAGCAGAGACCGTAAGGACTAGGCATCCAGCACCTCTTCCTTACAAAACAAAAACAGAAATCCATTACAACGGTGGAATTCGTGGAATAGATGGTTTGTTTTTTTAGATATATTGACAAAACAAATCCGTTTCTTTTTCATAGACATTCTAAGTAATTTAATTGACTCATGCAAGAAACATAAGCAGGAGTAATATCTTATATTATAAACAAAATACCATATGTGGGTTAAGGTATTCATCTGCTAGAAGTCCCCAGTGATTTGAGTCCACATTGCCCACAGTGGTAACCTTCTCATTAATATCTTCTGTATGGGTTTCCTCTCTTCACTGTCTCATTCTCCTACCTATGTTTTCTCAGATCACCTATAAAATAAACTATTTGCTCTCAAGGCTTAGTCTCAGGGTCTACTTCTGGGGACACTCAACTTATGACAGTCCTTAGAGCCAATCAAATGGGCAAATGGGGTCCCTGCATTTGGATCCATTCTTCCTAGGGTCTTACCTGACCCTTCCTCAGGCCTTGTCACTCCCCATGAGACAAAGAGTCCAAGGAATCAATGGAATGTATCCACCCTCAACCATATTCCAGACACATGGGACACTATAATGCCTTACTACATAGCCTGACCCTGCTTTCAGCACTTGTACAACTCTTTTCTGTTTTAGTCCTCCTGACAGTAGAGTCTTAAGCCCAAAGAATAACAAAGGGGTACTTGTTAGAAGTAAGGTGTGGACTGAGCTTAAGACCGCTGGTCGAAGCATCTGTATAATTGAGAATGAGTTCCCCAGAGTACAAGTTAGAGTTTATATTATAAACCCCATGTTTTTTAATGGCTCTTTTACAATTTTCATCTCTGCCTTCAAATGCTGCATTTTGAATAGTTTTCAGCAAATTTTGTTACAGTTCACTATTTCTGTCATCATCTGCAACTCTTTAGCAGTTTAGTGTGCTAATTATTTTTAAAAACAATGATAAGAACTTGCTTTTGTAAATAGCATGTTTCTTCACCACTGTTTCAATTTATTATTTTAGATCTTCACGTATTGTAAAGAAGCTTATTTTGCATTTACTCTCTCATTTGTGTACCATTTTCTCGGGTAATTGAGACTAGTTCTGATGAATGTTGCATCTGTGATTCTTGCATGTGATAGATTGCTTCTTTATATGCTTTGCAACTTTTAATAATTTGTATTCATTTTTTAATTCTTTTTTCTTTGAGTCTTTCCCCTCCCCACCTTATGTAACCTAGATTGTGACTATTTTGTATTTGCTAGTATCAGTAACACTAGAGTATATCATAGTCTCCAGAGTAATTTTTTTTATTAAATTCTTGATTTTAGTTTCCTGATACATTCAAGTGGAACAATACAAAACCAGAATATACTGGATGAACAGGCTATATATGTCTTTTTGAAAGATGCTTTTTCCCATCTAGTGGTCAAAGACACACAAGCCAAAGTGTTTATAAACAGATTATTAAATTTTACCAAATTACTGATTTGCCAAAAATACAGCCATTTTAAAATTCTAATTTTATGCAGATTTGTCAGTTCCAACTTCCATTTTCACATGAACCGAAACCTCTTCTCTTATTTTCTCTAGTGAATTATGTAAGCCCTTAGGTTACCAAAAACAACATCACTTTTCCTGAATCTATGACCCGTCATTCATATTCTACTATTATTTCTATGCTCACCCTAGGTATTTATAACTCTTGCTTCAAATCTTACCAAAGATATCATACGTAATGACAATACTAATTATTTCACGTGAATAATAAATTATAATAAAATAACATGTAACAATTATTGAGTGTTACAAATAGGGCTCAAATGTCCAATGAATGTTAGCAACTATTACCATTTTTGTGGAGCGACTTGCATGGCTTACTTTACAACCTCACAACAACTTGTAGGGTGGTTACCATTACCATTTTCTCCAATTTACTGATAGGGAAGCCAAGGTCCAAAGAAAACAATATTTCATCTCATGTACCTAATACATGGTAGAGCTGATATTCAAACCCAATTCTATCTAATTCCCAAATCCAAGATTCTAGTTCTGAATCCCATCCAAACTCAAACCTGACCTCTTGATGAACACTTCAATGTAAGTAACATTCTTGCTTGGGAGTATTCCTTATTATTATTATTGAACATTGGTTGAATCTCTACTATCACTTAAGGTGTTTGAAGGTTTTACTGCTGCCTCAAAGCACCGTTACACTTTCTATGATGAAAATAATCTAGCAGTAAAAACGCATTTTTTGTCTTATTAAATTTAAGGTAAGAAAGATCTTGCCTCTACAATTATACCATAAAGCTCCTGCAAGATAGGGACCATATTCTGTGGTTCTTCATATCACCTAATCTGATCCAATAGTTCCATAACTAATATGAATATTATGTGTGCCTTACATTTATGTGTGTGTGTTTGTCTGAATTAGTTAGATATTTAAAAATATTCTGATCATGTAAAAATAGGACAAGAAGACAACGAAGGACTTCCTGGAAGATGGCGGCTTAGTAAGACGCACGGATCTTAGTTTCTTCTCCAGGACAGCTACTAGGGGAGTAGAAACGATACAGAAAGCGCCCAAAGCCACAACAGAGATAAAAAAAAGACAGCGTACCCCATCCTGGAACGGCTGGCTGGCTGAGAGAAGCAGCTTGGGTGAGATCACCGAGGGGCGCGGGCTTCACCAGGCGGGGCGGCAAGCGGCCGGAGTTACTCCCTTCCCCCTTCCCGGGCCGGCTGGGAGAATTGGAGAGGCGGTCTCCTGAAACCAAGGCGGCTGGCGCCCACACCACGCGCAGCCCCCCGGACCAACTGAGAGAATTGGATCAGAAACCCCCAGGCCGCGGAGAACGGTGATGGGGGGTGAGGCCCCTTCCAAACCCGTGACTCCCGGGGAACGTGCAGTCTCTCAGGCGGGCCGCTGCCGCTGGCGCCCTCCCGCCATGCTTGTCACCCAGGGACGACTAGGAAATTCGGACGTGCTCTTTCCTGGGCTGCGGCGACCAGCAACCCTCCCTGCGTTCGGACCCCGGGCCGGCTCAAGCCGCTTCGGCTAGCGAACCCCCCGGACGGCGAGAGTTTTCCAAAGTTTAAGGTCCCACAGCACCTTTTACTGGTGGGACCTGCAGACAAACGTGTGCCACGAGCGCCACCTACTGGGCAGGATAAGAAAAACAGAACCCAGAGATCTCACAGGAAAATCTTCCAAACTTTTGGATCCAATACCCAGGGAAATCTGTCTAAATGCGCAGACGCCAACAGAAGATAACGGATCACGCTCAAATAATTGAAAATATGGCCCAGTCAAAGGAACAAACCAATAGTTCAAATGAGATACAGGAGCTGAGACAACTAATGCTAAATATACGAACAGAAATGGAAAACCTCTTCAAAAACGAAATCGATAAATTGAGGGAGGACATGAAGAAGACATGGGCTGAACATAAAGAAGAAATAGAAAAACTGAAAAAACAAATCACAGAACTTATGGAAGTGAAGGACAAAGTAGAAAAGATAGAAAAAACAATGGATACCTACAATGATAGATTCAAAGAGACAGAAGATAGAATTAGTGATTTGGAGGATGGAACATCTGAATTCCAAAAACAAACAGAAACTATCGGGAAAAGAATGGAAAAATTTGAACAGGGTATCAGGGAACTCAAGGACAATATGAACCACACAAATATATGTGTTGTGGGGGTCCCAGAAGGAGAAGAGAAGGGAAAAGGAGGAGAAAACTTAATGGAAGAAATTTTCACTGAAAATTTACCAACTCTTATGAAAGACCTAAAATTACAGATCCAAGAAGTGCAGCGTACCCCAAAGAGATTAGACCCAAATAGGCGTTCTCCAAGACACTTACTAGTTAGAATGTCAGAGGTCAAAGAGAAAGAGAGGATCTTGAAAGCAGCAAGAGAAAAACAATCCATCACATACAAGGGAAACCCAATGAGACTATGTGTAGATTTCTCAGCAGAAACCATGGAAGCTAGAAGACAGTGGGATGATATATTTAAATTACTAAAAGAGAAAAACTGCCAACCAAGACTCCTATGTCCAGCAAAATTGTCCTTCAAAAATGAGGGAGAAATTAAAACATTCTCAGACAAAAAGTCACAGAGAGTATTTGTGACCAAGAGACCAGCTCTGCAAGAAATACTAAAGGGAGCACTAGAGTCAGAACTGAGAAGACAGAAGAGAGAGGTATGGAGAAGAGTGTAGAAAGAAGGAAAATCAGATGATATATATATTACAAAAGCCAAAATGGTAGAGGAAAATATTATCCAAACAGTAATAACTCTAAATGTTAATGGCCTGAATTCCCCAATCAAAAGACATAGATTGGCAGAATGGATTAAAAAACAGGATCCTTCTATATGCTGTCTACAGGAAACACATCTTAGACCCAAAGATAAACATAGGTTGAAAGTGAAAGGTTGGGAAAAGCTATTTCATGCAAATAACAACCAGAAAAGAGCAGGAGTGGCTATACTAATATCCAACAAGTTAGACTTCAAATGTAAAACAGTTAAAAGAGATAAAGAAGGACACTATATACTAATAAAAGGAACAATTAAACAAGAAGACATAACAATCATAAATATTTATGCACCGAACCAGAATGCCCCAAAATACGTGAGGAATACACTGCAAACACTGAAAAGGGAAATAGACACAAATACCATAATAGTTGGAGACTTCAATTCCCCACTCTCATCAATGGACAGAACATCTAGACAGAGGATCAATAAAGAAATAGAGAATCTGAATATTACTATAAAGGAGCTAGACTTAACAGACATTTATAGGACATTACATCCCACAACAGCAGGATACACCTTTTTCTCAAGTGCTCATGGATCATTCTCAAAGGTAGACCATATGCTGGGTCACAAAGCAAGTCTTAACAAATTTAAAAAGATTGAAATCATACACAACACTTTCTCAGATCATAAAGGAATGAAGTTGGAAATCTATAATAGGCAGAGTGCCAGAAAATTCACAAATACCTGGAGGCTCAACAACACACTCTTAAACAACGAGTGGGTCAAAGAAGAAATTGCAAGAGAAATTAGTAAATACCTCGAGGCAAATGAAAATGAAAACACAACATATCAAAACTTATGGGATGCAGCAAAGGCAGTGCTAAGAGGGAAATTTATTGCCCTAAATGCCTATATCAGAAAAGAAGAAAAGGCAAAAATGCAGGAATTAACTGTTCAATTGGAAGAACTGGAGAAAGAACAGCAAACTAATCCCAAAGCAAGCAAAAGGAAAGAAATAACAAAGATCAGAGCAGAAATAAATGAAATTGAAAATATGAAAACAGTAGAGAAAATCAATAAGACCAGAAGTTGGTTCTATGAGAAAATCAGTAAGATTGATGGGCCCCTATCAAGATTGACAAAAAGAAGAAGAGAGAGGATGCAAATAAATAAGATCAGAAATGGAAGAGGAGACATAACTACTGACCTCACAGAAATAAAGGAGGTAATAACAGGATACTATGAACAACTTTACGCTAATAAATACAACAATTTAGATGAAATGGACGGGTTCCTGGAAAGACATGAACAACCAACTTTGACTCAAGAAGACATAGATGACCTCAACAAACCAATCACAAGTAAAGAAATTGAAGCAGTCATTCGAAAGCTTCCTAAAAAGAAAAGTCCAGGACCTTCACATGTGAATTCTATCAAACGTTCCAGAAAGAATTAGTACCAATTCTCCTCAAACTCTTCAAAAAAATCGAAGTGGAGGGAAAACTGCCTAATTCATTCTATGAAGTCAACATCACCCTCATACCAAAACCAGGCAAAGATATTACAAAAAAAGAAAACTACAGACCAATCTCTCTAATGAATACAGATGCAAAAATCCTCAATAAAATTCTAGCAAATCGTATCCAACAACACATTAAAAGAATTATACATCATGACCAAGTAGAATTCATTCCAGGTATGCAAGGATGGTTCAACATAAGAAAATCAATTAATGTAATACACCATATCAACAAATCAAAGCAGAAAAATCACATGATCATCTCAATTGATGCAGAGAAGGCATTTGACAAGATTCAACATCCTTTCCTTTTGAAAACACTTCAAAAGATAGGAATACAAGGGAACTTCCTTAAAATGATAGAGGGAATATATGAAAAACTCACAGCTAATATCATCCTCAATGGGGAAAAATTGAAAACTTTCTCCCTAAGATCAGGAACAAGACAAGGATGTCCACTATCACCACTATTATTCAACATTGTGTTGGAGGTTCTAGCCAGAGCAATTAGACAAGAAAAAGAAATACAAGGCATCAAAATTGGAAAGGAAGAAGTAAAACTATCACTGTTTGCAGATGATATGATACTATACGTCGAAAACCTGGAAAAATCCACAACAAAAGTACTAGAGCTAATAAATGAGTACAGCAAAGTAGCAGGTTACAAGATCAACATTCAAAAATCTGTAGCATTTCTATACACTAGTAATGAACAAGCTGAGGGGGAAATCAAGAAACGAATCCCATTTACAATTGCAACTAAAAGAATAAAATACCTAGGAATAAATTTAACTAAAGAGACAAAAAACCTATATAAAGAAAACTACAAAAAACTGCTAAAAGAAATCACAGAAGACCTAAATAGATGGAAGGGCATACCGTGTTCATGGATTGGAAGACTAAATATAGTTAAGATGTCAATCCTACCTAAATTGATTTACAGATTCAATGCAATACCAATCAAAATCCCAACAACTTATTTTTCAGAAATAGAAAAACCAATAAGCAAATTTATCTGGAAGGGCAGGGTGCCCCGAATTGCTAAAAGCATCTTGAGGAAAAAAAACGAAGCTGGAGGTCTCGCGCTGCCTGACTTTAAGGCATATTATGAAGCCACAGTGGTCAAAACAGCATGGTATTGGCATAAAGATAGATATATCGACCAATGGAATTGAATAGAGTGCTCAGATATAGACCCTCTCATCTATGGACATTTGATCTTTGATAAGGCAGTCAAGCCAACTCACCTGGGACAGAGCAGTCTCTTCAATAAATGGTGCCTAGAGAACTGGATATCCATATGCAAAAGAACGAAAGAAGACCCATCTCTCACACCCTATACAAAAGTTAACTCAAAATGGATCAAAGATCTAAACATTAGGTCTAAGACCATAAAACAGTTAGAGGAAAATGTTGGGAGATATCTTATGGATCTTACAACGGGAGGCAGTTTTATGGACCTTAAACCTAAAGCAAGAGCACTGAAGAAGGAAATAAATAAATGGGAACTCCTCAAAATTAAACACTTTTGTGCATCAAAGAACTTCATCAAGAAAGTAGAAAGACAGCCTTCACAATGGGAGACAATATTTGGAAATGATATATCAGATAAAGGTCTAGTATCCAGAATTTATAAAGAGATTGTTCATCTCGACAACAAAAAGACAGCCAACCCAATTACAAAATGGGAAAAAGACTTGAACAGACACCTATCAGAAGAGGAAATACAAATGGCCAAAAGGCACATGAAGAGATGCTCAATGTCCCTGGCCATTAGAGAAATGCAAATCAAAACCACAATGAGATATCATCTCACACCCACCAGAATGGCCATTATCAACAAAACAGAAAATGACAAGTGCTGGAGAGGATGCGGAGAAAGAGGCACACTTATCCACTGTTGGTGGGAATGTCAAATGGTGCAACCACTGTGGAAGGCAGTTTGGCGGTTCCTCAAAAAGCTGAATATAGAATTGCCATACGACCCAGCAATACCATTGCTGGGAATATACTCAAAGGACTTAAGGGCAAAGACACAAACGGACATTTGCACACCAATGTTTATAGCAGCGTTATTTACAATTGCAAAGAGATGGAAACAGCCGAAATCTCCATCAACAGAAGAGTGGCTAAACAAACTGTGGTATATACATACGATGGAATACTATGCAGCTTTAAGACAGGATAAACTTATGAAGCATGTATTAACATGGATGGACCTAGAGAACATTATGCTGAGTGAGTCTAGCCAAAAACTAAAGGACAAATACTGTATGGTCCCACTGATGTGAACAGACATTTGAGAATAAATTTGGAATATGTCCTTGATAACAGAGTCCAGCAGGAGGTAGAAACAGGGTAAGATAATGGCCAATTGGAGTTGAAGGGATACAGACGGTGTAACAGGACTAGATACAAAAACTCAAAAATGGACAGCACAATAATACATAATTGTAAAGTAATCATGTTAAAACACTGAATGAAGCTGCATCTGAGCTATAGGTTTTTGTTTTGTTTTGTTTTGTTTTGTTTTGTTTTGATTTTACTATTATTACTTTTATTTTTTTCTCTATATTAACATTCTATATCTTTTTCGGTTATGTTGCTAGTTCTTCTAAACCAATGCATATGTACTAAGAAATGATGATCATGCATCTATGTGATGATGTTAAGAATTAATGATTGCATATGTAGAATGGTATGCTCTCTAAATGTTGGGTTAATTTCTTTTTTCCGTTAATTAAAAAAAAAAAAAAAGAGAGAAGGGATAATTGGAGCTGAAGGGATACAGACTATACAACGGGACTGGATATAAAAACTCAGAAATGGACAGCACAATACTACCCAATTGTAATGCAATTATGTTAAAACACTGAATGAAGCTGCATGTGAGGTATAGGTTTTTTGTTTTTGTTTTTCTTTTTTTTTTCTTTCTATTATTGTTTTAATTCTTATTCTGTTGTCTTTTTATTTCTTTTTCTAAATCGATGCAAATGTACTAAGAAATTATGATATGCAACTATGTGATGTTATTAAGAATTACTGATTGTACATGTAGATTGGAATGATTTCTAATTGTTTTATTAATTCTTTTTTTAATTAATAAAAAAAAAAAAGACAACGAAGTAGAAAAAATGTCTAATCAAAGATGAATAACTGGCTGAGGGGGAAAAATCATACAAGAAAAAGAGAACCATTATTTGTTGTTCCTTTTGGGAGACTTTTTTAATCCAATAGATCTTCAGTGTGATCAGTTTTGTTTCCAAAGGATTTTGTTGTATTTGTTGGAAACAGTAAAAGCACAGTGATATTTTATTACAACTGTTATACTGTTCTTTTGAATAGAACATTTTTGAAATCTATAAACATCATCATTAGTCACTCAGGATACCTCTAAATTTGTGTGTGTAAACCAAAGATTGGGAAAAAAAAGATAAATTCCCAAAGCTATAAAAAATTGTTTGAAAATTTCACCTAATATTTGTTTGAATATTTAGATCAATAATCCACCTAAAATTTATTATTGAATATGGTGTGAGACAGATTTCTCTTTACCTTGCAATATTTTAAAATCTGGTGTTAACCACTCAGGCCCTCACTACTCTCCCTCTCCCCTTTTTGGCTATATTCAGATATTCATCTTCCCTACGAATTTAAAATTTGTAAAACAATGAAGAAGCAATATTTTTAGGAAAATCTGTTGCCTTTAATGTACTTAAGACTGAAATAGGTGAGTTAAAAATTCCATTCTAGAAGCTAGGAAAGGAAACATGAACAAATACAGAGAAATTAAAATGAATATAATTAAAACAGAATTATTGAAATAGGATAAAAAAAAAAACAAAGATTACCAAAAAAAATCTAGGATATTTAAAAAGACAAATAATTAAAGCACCTCTAGCATGAATGATTAATGAACATATTAAGAAAAAATTTCCAACAGCCTTATCTGCAGAAATGGAAAAGCCAGCCATAAAATGTATATGGATGCGTAAGTGACCCTGAATAAACAATGCTTCTTGTAAAAGAAGAAAGAATTTGGATGATTCACAAGTACTAATTATAAAACTTACTAAAAACCCACAGTAATCAAAAGAGCATGGTACTGGCACAAGGACAGACATATAGACTAATGGAATCAAATTGAGATTTCAGAAATAAACCCTCACTTCTATGGCCAACTGACTTTTGACAAGGGTGCCAAGTCCACTCAATTCATAAAAAATAGTCTCCCCAACAAGCAGTGCTGGGTAAACTGAATGACCATGTTCAAAAGAATGAACGGGGGCATAAACTTTACATCATATACAAAAATCACCTCAAAATTGATCCAATACCTATATAAAAAAACCGAAACTGAAAAATTCCTAGAAGAAAACATAAGAAAGCAGCTTCAGGACCTTGTTTAGCAATGGTTTCTTTGACTTTATACCAAAAGCACAAGCAACTTTCATTCATCAAAGTAAATAAAAAGAGCCTACAGAATGGGATAAAATATTTCTAAACCATAAACTTGATAAAGTTTCAATACCCAGAATATATAGAGCCATACAACTCAGCAACAAAACCACAAACAAACGAATAAAAAATGAGCAAAAGACTTGAATAGGTATTTCTCCATAGAAGATGTGCTGGTTTGAAAGGATGTATGGACCCTAGAAAAGCATGTTTTAATCAAAATCCCATTTCATAAAGGTAGAATAATCCTTATTCAATACTGTATGTTTGAAACTGTAATCAGATCCTCTCCCTGAATGATGTGATTTAGTCAAGAGTGGTTGTTGAGCTGGATTAGGTGACGACATGTCTCCACCCATTTGGGTGCGTCTTGGTAAGTTTCTGGAGTCCTATAAAAGAGGAAACATTTTATAGAATGAGGAGATTCAGAGAGAGTGGAGCAGAACGACATAACCAAGATAAACAGAGTACGCCAGCCAGCGACCTTTAGAGATGAAGAAGGAAAACGCCTCTCAGGATGCTTCGTGAAACCGGAAGCCAGGAGAGAAAGCTAGCAGATGATGCTGTGTTTGCCATGTGCCCTTCCAACCAAGAGAGAAGCCCTGACTGTGTTCACCATGTGCCTTCTCACTTGAGAGAGAAACCCTGAAATTCCTTGGCCTTCTTGAACCAAGGTATCTCTCCCTGGATGCCTTTGATTAGACATTTCTTTGGACTTGTTTTAATTGGGACATTTTCTCAGCCTTAGAACTGTAAATTAGAAACTTATTAAATTCCCCTTTTTAAAAGCCATTCTGTTCCTGGTATGCATTCCAGCAGCTAGCAAATTAGAACAGAAGATACACAAATGTCCCCAAAGCATGTGAAAAAATGCACAACATCATTAATCATTTGGGACAGACAAATCAAAATCACAATGAGATATCTTTTCATACTCACTAGAATATTTATTATTAAAAATAGAAAATAACAAATTTTGAAGAAGATTTGGATGATAGGAATACTACTTCAATTTTGATGGGGATTCAAATTGATGCAACCACTGTGAAAAACAGATTGGGGGCTTCTCAGAAAGTTAAACATAGAATTACCATATGACTCATTAATTCCACTTCAAGGTATATACCCAGAAGAAATTAAAGTAAGTATTTGAACAGATATTTTCACACCAATGGTCATAGCAAAATTATTCACAACTGCCAAAAGACGAAATCAATCTAAGTGTCCATCAGCCAATGAATCTATAAACAGTATGTGGTACATACATACAATAGAACATTTAGCCAAAAAGGAATGAATTTCTGATACAGGTGAGAAGATGGAAGACATCATATTGAATGAAATAAATCACACAGAAAAGAACAAATATTTTATGATCTCAGGGATATGAAATAACTGAAATGAACAAACTTAAAGAGTTAAAAACTAGAATACAGTTTATCTGGGGCATTGTGGGGAAAGGGAATAGGGAGTTAATGCCTAATTGGTACATAATATCTATTTGGGATGATGTAAAAGTTTTGGTAATGGATGGTGGTGATGGTAGCACAACGTTGTGAAAATAATTAACAGTATGGAGTTGTGTTTTTAATGTAGGTGAAAGGGGAAATTTTGCATTGTATAGATGTTATTAGAATGCAAATTGAAGAGTAAAACATGTTAAGGAGAGAGAAAGACTTTCCCAGACAAACACAATCTGAGGAAATTCACTTCCAGCTGACCTTCAGTATGAACTGTTAAATGAAGGTCTTCTGAAAGGAAGAAACTGATAAAGGTTAGAAACTCATATCTACATAAAGAAAGGAAGAAAATTGGGGAAGGGATAAATGAAAGGTAAGTAAAAAAAATCTTTCATTTTTCTTATTCTTAATCTATAATACAATTCTTCATTTAAAGTAATGATAGAAATCATGCACGGTATGGTTATGGAATGAATATAAGCATGTTAACAATGTAATAATGGATGGTAGTAGGAATTGAGAATACTCTGTGATAAGTTACCCTTACTACACATGAAGCAGTAGAATGTTATTTTCAGTTATTCATAACTTAGATTTGTTATAAATTTAAATAGTATTTACAAACTCTAAGGAAGGCACTAAACTATTCAAAATAAGTATAATTGTATGCTAAGAAAGGGGAGAAAATAGAACCATATAATATGCTTAATTAAAATCAGAAAAAGCAGAAAAGAAGGAAAAATAAAAATCAAAGAAGTACAATAAATAGAAAAGTCACAAACATCATAGCTATTAATTGAACTCTATGAATATCTCTTTAAATATGAATGGTCTAGAGCCACCAGAGATTGTCAGAGTGGGTGTATAAAAGAATTACCCAACTACATGCTGTCTACAGAAATACATTGTAGAGACTCAGATAGGTTAAAAGTAAAGAGATGGAAAAATATATACTACAACACTAATCAAAATAAAGATGGAGTAGCTATATTTATTTCAGGTAACCCAGCCTTCAGAACAAGGACAATTGTTACACAGAAAAAGAGACATTGGATGATGATAAAGGGATCAATTATCCAAGAAGATGGAGCAACCCTTAATGTGTATGCACTTAAAAACAGAGCATCATAATATATGAGGGCAAACATAATAGAACTGTGAGGAGAAACAGTTAAGTTTCAAGGCTTCACAGCCCTATTTCAGTAGATGATATATGAAGCAGGCAGAAAATCATTAAGGATATAATTTACCTGAACACCACTATTAATCCACATGATCTAAGTGATATTTATAGACTACTCAATCCAATAACAGCAGAATACATATTTGTTTCCAATTCACATGGAACAATCAGCAAGATAGAACACAGTCTGTTTCATAAAACATACATTAACAATTTTAAAAGTGTAAAATCATAAAAAGTATATTCTCATGCCACAGTGGAATTTAAGTTAAAATCAATAACAGCAACACTGTTGGAAAGTTCTAAATATTTAGATATTAAAAAATTGGCTTCCAGATAGCAAATAAGTCAAAGAAGAAATTACAAGATAAATTTAGGATATTTTAAAAACTAGCAAAACTAAATATACAATTAATATTTTTGGTATTCAGAGGAAGCAGTGCTTAGAGGGAAACTAATAAAAGTCAATACACATATTAGAAAAGAAGAAAGATCTAAAATCAATAGTATGATTTTTCTTTAGGAAATTAGAGAAAAAAGAATAATGTAAGCATAAAACATGTAGAAGAAAAGAAATTAAAAAATGGATGAAAAAATTGGAACAGGACTCAATGAGATTTAAAACAGGAAAGCAATAGAGAAAATCAACCAAACCAAAATCAGTTTCTGTGAAAAGCACAGCAAAATTGAAAAAACTCTAACGAAGTTAAACAAGAAAACAAAGAGAGAAGGCAACGATATTAAAAATGAAAGAAGGATTATCAATAGTGATTCCATGGATATGAAAAGATAATAAAGGAATACTATGAACAAGTCTAGGCTCACAAATGTGATAACTTAAATGAAGTATACCAATTCTTTTAAAAACATAAACAGTATTAACTATTCACACAAGGAAAAACTGAGAATTTGAATAGGCATAAGCCTATTAAGGAATTGAATCAGTAGTCTTTAAAAAAATACCATGACCAGATTGTTTCACTGGTGAATTCTCTCAAACATTTAAGAAAGAAATGATTCTAATTATCTGCAATATTTTTCAGAATATAGAAGCAGAGGGAACACATACTAATTTATTCTATGAAGTTAATATCACCAAATATTGAAACCACATGAAAACGTTGCAAGAAAGGAGAACTACATACAAATACGTTTCATGAGAAAAAAATAAAGATACTTAAAACTATTACCATCCGATACAATGACATATAAAAAGAAATATACACCATGATCTAGTGAGATTTATTCCAAGTATTCAAGGCTGGATCCATATTCTAAGTTAATCAATGTAATCCATCACATCAACACTCTAAGAAAAAAAAATCATATTATCATAATAATTGATGTAAACAAAGAATTTGACGAAATCTAAATATGCTTAATAAAGTTGCAAAATTCTTACTCTTAAGCATCATAAACAATAGAATATATGTTATCAACAGCATTTATAAAGGTAGATTCTAAAGCTAAATATTATATTAAAAGGAAAACGTGAATAATAACTCCACAGAAAAATAAAAGGATTAACAGCCAAGTTACTCATATTGAGCAGGAAAACAGAGATGTTTATAAACTACTTTCCCTCCAGGGTCAACCTGCCTCTCCATTACTTTTAACACTGCTTTAAAACGCAAAGTAAAGTATCTACCTCAAACCTCAGTAGGGGCAAGAAAAGGCAATGGATGTGGTACTGGAAAATGCAGTGGCCATGGCGCCAGCCTTGCCTGCCATTCTGGCTCTTTCTTCCTGATTTATAACTTGAGTAGTGTGTAATATTTCTTTTTGTTCCTCAAACATCTACTGCGCATGCCAAAAATACCACAAATGCACACATAAATGTACATGGCAAGATAATTGTTGAGGGTCGATAAATGACTTCATGAACTCTGTGACTTAGAATGTCAATGGTTATGGCTTCATAAATAATTGCAAGTGAATGCAAGCAGGTACAAACTGAACACACAAAGCTGGGCAATCCTAAAGCTTTCCAGTGAAACTATGGCATGCTGGCATCAGCTGATACAGGGAAAATGTTATATTGAATATAACACTTATACTGTTGATATGTCTTCTGTGGCTATTAAACTCATTCTCATAATTTGTCTTCAGTTAACTATATTTAAAATAAGTTCCAAAAGCCTTCCAGTTCTTCTTCAAATTTAATAACAGTTCTTATATACTATCTCTGGAGAAATATGCCAGTTATAAATAATGTGGTTAAAAAATTAGTATAAGAAAAAATTTAGAGAATGAGTATAAACAAATATTTATTTAATTTTTCGGCAGCTGTATATCTGAATAGCTATTATTTTTTTTAATTATATTTACAACTTCCCCCAGAAGCTAGTATATAGTCTTAAGTTTTTATTCTGGCGTGTGCTGGGAAATTGAATACAGGAAACTGAGCAAAGGAGCTATGAAAGAAGGCTTAGGTTTTAGGAGAATCTCTCTAGCTGCTCTGTGGTTAATAGATTGCACTATATTTCAAATATGAAATTATATAAAATAGAGTTTAAGACATAATAATAGTCTATAGTAATAATGATGATAATGCACATTTCCAGCAATTCTAAATCAGTGATTCAAGAGTAGGTCCCTAGAAATTAAAGTGATGCATTTTCGTAATGTTCCTTAAGAAGAGTTTTAGTTAATTTGTTCTTCAATGACACACTATCAAGATGCTGAAAAAAAAAAAAAAAGATCAATGGCAATTTTTTCCCTAATAGACATTAGAAAGCAGAGGAGAGTAGAGAAAGACACCCAGTCAGGGACAGGCAAGAACTACCATATATATAATTCTTTTAATGTGTCATTGGATACAATTTACTAGTATTTTGTTGAGTATTTTGGCATTTAAATGCAAAAGAGACATTGGTCTATACTTTTCTTGTATCTCTATCTGGCCTTGCTATTGGGATGATGCTGTTCTCATAAAATGAGTTGGGAAGTGTTCCCTCTTCTTCAGTTGGTGATAATCCTTCTTGGAATGTTTGATGAAATTCACTTATGAAGCCATCTGGACTTGGGCTTTTCTTTGCTGGAGGTTTTTTATTACCTATTCAATCTTTTTACTTGCTATTGGTCTGTGGAGATCTTACATTTGTTCTTGAGTCAGTGTAGGTAGCTGATGAATTTGTAAAAAAATGATTTTTTATTGCTTTCACTTATGTTTTAATGCTTAATTCTTTGAGGGTCAATTATGAAGGATCTTGTTCTAGTTTGCTAGCTGCCAGAATGCAATATACCAGAAATGGAATGGCTTTTAAAAAGGGGGAATTTAATGAGTTGCTAGTTTACAGTTCTAAGGCTGAGAAAATGTCTCAATTAAAACAAGTATAGAAATGTCCAATCAAAGGCATCCAGGGAAAGATACCTTGGTTCAAGAAGGCTGATGAAGTTCAGGGTTTCTCTCTCAAGTGAGATGGCACATGGTGAACACAGTCAGGGCTTCTCTCTCGGCTGGAAGGGCACATGGCAAATACGGTGTCATCTGCTAGCTTTCTGTCCTGGCTTCTGGTTTAATGAAGCTCCCCAGGAGGCATTTTCCTTCTTCATCTCCAAAGGTCACTGGCTCATGGACTCTCTGCTTCGTGGTGCTGCAGCATTCTCTGCTCTCTCTGAATCTCTCACTCTCCAAAGTATTTCCTCTTTTATAGGACTCCAATAAACCAATCAAGATCCACCCAAATGGGTGGAGACATGTCATCCCCTAATCCAGTTTAACAACCGTTCTTGACTAAATCACATCTCCAGGGAAATGATCTCATTACAGTTTCAAACATACAGTATTGAATAGAGATTATTCTACCTTTATGAAATAGGATTTATATTAAAACATGGCTTTTCTTAGGGGGCATACTTCCTTTCCAACCAGCACAGGTCTATAGGGCAGGATAAAATTATAGGTTATATTGCAATATATACATTTCTAGAGAATAGAGATTACCAAATCATTTAAGAAGTTGACCGTTGTGCTGGATTTTTGTTTTGTTTTGCATTTCTTTGTTTTATTAAGGTGAAATTCACAAACCATAAAATTAACCATTTTGAGATGAAAAATTCAGTGGCATTTAGTACTCTTACAATGTTGTACAAACAACACCTACATTTATTTACCCCCCCCTCAAAAAAATTATATCAACTAAGAATAAACACAGTACCCATTTAGAAGACATTCTCGGGGTGGGGGGGGTACAAGGGGAGTTCAGTGGTAGAATTCTCGCCTGCCATATGGGAGACCCCAGTTTGATTCCCGGCATGTGCACTTTCAAAAAAAAAAAATCAACAAATGATGTTGTAATAGCGAAGGCAAGATATTCATGTGGAAAAAGGATAAAATGTGACCTGCACCACATAGCATATACACACAAAAAATGTCATTCAGTATTCTGTTTCTCCAGCCCATGGCAAAGAGCAATCAGCTTTCTGTCTCTATGGATTTACCTATTCTTGATATTTCATGTAAATGAAACCATACTACATATGACCCTTTTGTTTGACTTCTTTCATTTCGCACATTATTTTCAAGGTCCATTCAAGTTGGATCATATATTAGTACTTCATTCCTTTTTATGGATGAATATTATTCTGTTGTATGGGTATACCACATTTTGTTTATATAGTCATCATTTTATGAACATTTGAGTTGTTTCCACCTTTCGGCTAATGTGAATAGTGCTGCTGTGAACATTTGTGTAAAGTATTTGTTTGAGAACTCATTTTCAAGTCTTTTTAGGTAAACAATTGGGAGTGGAATTGTGAAGCCATATGGTAATTCTGTGTTTAATATTTTGGAAAAATGCCAAAATATTTTCCACGGTTGTACCAGCCATGAACTAGGTTTCCAATTTCTCCACATCCTAATCAACCCTTTTTATTTCTTCCATTATTACTAGTATTATTATTATAGCCATCAATGTGACTGTGAAGTGATAGCTCACTATGGTTTTATTTTGCATTTGGGGACCAAATGACCAATGATGTTGAGCATCTTTTCATGTGCTTGCTGGCCATTTGTATATGTTCTTCGGAGAAATGTCTATTCAAGTCATTTGCCCATTTTTAAATTAATTTGCTTGTCGTTTTTGTTATTGTTGTGTTATAAGAGATCATATACACATATATATAATCTGGTTACTAGACCCTTATCAAATATATGATTTACCAAGTTTTCCCGTTCCATGAATTGCCTTTTTACTTTCTTGATACTGTCCCTTGACGCACAAAAGTTTTTAATTTGATAAAGAACAGTTTATTTATTTTTGCTTTTGTGCTTATCTTTCCAGCAAGCTGAACCAGAAAAATGGCTCATAGTCCCCACATCCCTAAGCAGGGAAGTAAGAAATGGTAGGTAGGTAATCAAAAATACCACAATGCTTTCATACTGAATTCAGCAGCTTCTTTCTTCATTGAACACTCACCTAGTTGCTCTAAGCTTTTGATTCGATTACAGATTTCCATAAAAGTAGATCCCAACAGTTTTTGCCAGCTTAATGATGTTTCAGTTGGAGGGAGTGATTCTTGCAAATCCCTACTCCACCATTTCCATGATATCATTATGGAGTAAATATTTTGTATACTTAATTTCAATTTTTATGTAAAGATTGGAAAATTAAAATATTAAAAAGTGTCATCATTGACAGCTTTTCTTTAATTGGTAAAACTATGTTCTACTACAGAGATGCTGATATCATAAATTTAAAAAGGAGCATTCCAAAATCTAATTACCTACTGGAAAATCTCATTATGAGGATGGTTATGTAACTATGTGAAAAATAGTCCCATCCATCAACATAATACATGAAATACAATGTACATAAACCCTACCTTCTTCTAGAGCACAACTGTATTAAATGGACTTGAACTTTTAATTGGAAGTAAGCCAAAAGCAAATGAGTCATAATTGTCCTTTCAGCTACGTATATTAATTCAGTAATCTAAATCAAAGCCATATAATAATATCAATTTTTTAAGTTCATAAAAATTACGTTAAATCATTTAAAAAATAAAGTTCAGTTTCTATATTAGAGACAGAACTAGTTTCCAGAGATGACTTGGCATAGTGCAAGGACTCCATGTATTGTACATTTCTAATAAACATAAGTTCTAAGTGATTAGAGAAACATAAAGTGAAAATGTAGCCCTTCCATAATGTGGCAGTAACCTTGCTTGCAACCAGAACTTGGGGTGAATTCAGAAGATTTCAGGATTGCAATGACAGCAGTTGATCTTTGTAGTTAAAAATAATCATTAGGGGACTGGTGTCTTAAAACAAGTAAGAAATTAAGCAAAAATAAAAAACTTTGTCTTTCTTTCTGAAACTTATTTTGGGAAAGGGGTGACAACATTTTGGGGGATGTATGAGTCCCTAAGAATCTAGATTTAAATTGTGTTTAAAAAAGGATATGTGAGGCTCCAATGTTTTTTTCAAATGAATACAAAGGCAGGAAGTCAGTGGACTAAACATGGAGAGTAATAAAATAAAAACGGGGCACTATAAGGGCAGCAACATGATATAAGGAAGGATCAATTGAGGTGGAGAGTCCTGGTTCTAATTCTGACACTGCCATTTACTAGTCATGTAGCTTTGAGCAATTTTACATAATTTCTGAGTTCCTGTTTCCTCCTCTGTAAACTAGGATGAAGAATAACTTCATTTGGAGGAAACTGGAGATTAAACAAGAAAGAGGGGTAAAGAGGGAAATGAAAAAAATACCATAAATCACAATGGATGAAACTTTTATAGATCTTGATTCAAATAAAGAAACTTAAAAAAGAAAAAAATAAATGATAACAACAAAAACTCACATTCAATCATAAGAAAATCAAAGGCATGAACATTGCCTGAATGTTTGATGATATTAAGGAATAACTGCGAAGTGTTTTTAGTTGTAAAGTTATCATGGAAGGCAGTTTGACTTGAAGACTGGATTGTTTCAGAAGACATGTCCAACCCCACTCTTTTTCTGTACCGTTACTGACCAGGGTATTTCCCCTCTAATTTTCTCCTTGAAGATGCATACCACCTTCCTCTTTTCATGGTAATCCTGGCCTATCACAACTGTCTGTCAATACTCACCAATCACAAACATTCACATAGCCCCAAACTCAGGTAAAGGGAATTTCTTCCCTTGTCCACAAGGGAAGAAATACCCATTCCAGTAGGCTTCAACATAGCGCTCAGCCCTGGAACACTGACAAGGGTGCATGAACTCCAGGGCTGTGAGGAGATGTAGCTCTTCCACAATCTTTCAGTAACATCACAGGATATTTCAAAGGAGCTAGGTCTACTCTGCCTGACAGTAGGTAGAAGCATTCTAAGGTAAAGTGGGCTGTCTGGAATGTCTCTGTTCCTTTCATCCAGTAGACTTGTCCACTCAGAATCCTGGTTGTCATTCTTCACTGGGGTCTCTGACTTGGGTTTATTTTGTATATGGTCTCTTTCATAGACTCTTAAAAACCTCTTCATTAATATCTGAAATTTTCTTGTCTGGCCCTGTTCATTGGCACCTGATTTTACAGATCAAAGCTGTGCTTCTCAAAGAAAAAGGCAAGTGAAATAATCATATGCACATCTTTATCCACTAAGTTAAAAAATCATAGTATATTTCATAGTATATCCATGTTATATAAAGCTTAGAATCATCTGTTTCTGCTTCTTTTCTTTTTTAACATTTTTTATTGTGAAACATAACATATATTCAAAAAGCAATAAATTTTAACATATATTTTAACAAGTAATTATAGAACACATTTCAAAGTTTGGTTTGGATTACAGTTTCACAATTTCAGGTTTTTCCTTCTAGCTGCTCCAAGACACTGGAGTCTAAAAAGAAATATCAGTATAATGATTCAGTAGTCATACTCATTTGTTAAATCCTATTTTCTATGATATAATTCCTCCTTCTCTTTTGAAACTTATCCTAATCTTTAGGAATGTTTGGGCTATGCCCATTCTAACATTTTTTTATACATTGAAAAGTGTGTCAACAATATGGGATAGGGGGATAGAACTGGTTGATGTTCTTGGAGAGACTGGCACCTCTGGCTTTCAGGACTTATCTGGCCTAGGAACCATCTGGAAGCTTTAGGCTTCTGAAAAGTAAACTAGTGCATGCAACTTTTGTAGAGCCCTGAGTGTTCTTTAGGGTTAAGAGGAATAATGTTGGTTGGGGTTTGGCAAACCATAGCAGTTAGAAATATTAGAATCGTTTTTAAATAATGCTTAAAAGACTGTTAATTATGTTTACTTTTGAGGAAAGAGAATGAATTTGGGGGAACATACAAAGGGAAGAATAGGGAATTATGTATATTACATTTTTGCAATGCAAATATGTACTCTAGGGTCTTTGTTTTAAAGTATTTACATATGCTTAACAAACAATTGTGTATTAACCAGAAAAATAAATTACTACCTGATGAAACCCATTGTTCTAGTTCCCTAGCTGCAGAAATGCAACACACCAGAGATGGATTGGCATTTAATAAAAGGGGATTTATTTTGTTAGTTCTTCAGAGGAAAGGCAGCTAACTTTCCACTGAGGTTCTTTCTTATGAAGGTACAGGATGGTCTCTGCTGGCCTTCTCTCCAGGCCTCTGGGTTCCAACAACCTTCCCCGGGGGTGATTTCTCTCTGCATTTCCAAAGGCCTGGGCTGAGCTGCGAGTGCTGACATGAGGTATGCTGAGCTGCTTGGTTGTGCTATGTTGCACTCTCTCATTTAAGCACCAGCCAATTAAGTCAAACATCATTCATTTCAGCAGACACGCCTCCTAGCTGGCTGCAGATGTAATTAGCAACAGATGAGGTTCACATACCATTGGCTCATGTCCACAGCAACAGAACTAGGTGCCTTCACCTGGCCAAGTTGACAAATGAATCTAACTACCACACCCGTAAAACTTGAATTCTGAATGACTTAATACAACAAATATTTATTTTTATTTTTAAAAATTTTATCATAGTAACTGTAACTGGCTTACAGTCAAAGAGCTGCAAACTCACATTTCAAATTGTAACCACTTTCAAATGCACAATTCAGTAGAATCCATTGGATCCCCAATATTATGCTACCATCACCAGTATCCATTAGCCCAACTTTATCATCACCTCAGACAGAGTTTCTGCACCCAGTGGGCAATAATTCCAACTTCCTCCTTTCCCTGCACCTTGATAACTTGCAATCTGCTGTCTTTCTCTATGAAATTTTCTTCTTTTGGATGTTTCATATAAGTGAGAAAATACAATATTTGCATTTTTGTGTCTAGCTTATTTTATTTAACATGATTCCTTCAAGGTTCATTCACGTTGTAGCATGTATCAGAGCTTCATTCCTTTTTACTGCTGGACACTATTCCCCATTGTGTCTACATACCATATTTTGTTTATCCATTCATCTGTTGATAAACAACATTTATTTTTCTGGACAGATAATCTGATGCGGTTGGTATGGGAACTCTTCTAGCAGATAACCAAAGGCCCCAGTCTGCTTCTGCCTTATAGTTCCATCTCAACATAGAGTCTCCATGTTTGCTCCTGAATGGAAGTAAAAGAATGGAGTAGGCATGCATACTCTCAAATTCCTTAGCCTGTAAGCTGAAAATAATCTTTTTGCTCATATTCAATAACAAGGGCTAGTCACATGACATAAGATGTAGATGAAACCTATATATTATCACCAAATTGTGTTTCAATTCTCATGTTCACACTCTTTCTTTAATTCTGTATGTAATATTTTGGCCACATGGTCTGTGCCAATTTGAAACTGTCACGTACCCCAGAAAAGACATGTTCTTTAATTCTGATTTACTGTTGTATGGTGGGATTTTTTGATTAGTTGATTTACATGGAGATGTGTCTCCACCCATTCAAGGTGAGTCACTTACTAGAGTTCTTTAAGAGGGAACCATTTTGGAAAAAGCTACAGAGCTGATGCACACAAAGATGTTTGGAGATGCAGAAAGATAATGCCCCTGGGGAAGCTGTTTGAAACCAGAAGCAAAAGTACCAACAGACACCGGTCACATGCCTTCCCAGATAGGCCTATCTTGAGTCAAAATATCTTTCTCTGGAAACCTTAGTTTGGAGATTTTTAAGGCCTTAGAACTGTAAATGTGTAATTTAATAAAGTCTTTTATAAAAACCAACCCATTTCTGGTATATTGCATTTCCAGCAGCATTTAGCAAACTAAAACAGGGTCCTTATTTTTATTTTCCTTACCTGATAGAGTAATCAATCCTGAGAAATCTGATGGAGTAATGAAAAGATAAATAAATTAGGGGGAAGAAAGGCTGCCCCGGGCTGGGAGGTGTGGAACAAAGTATGTTCAGAGCAGAATTCTAGCCCCAGCTCTGTTACATACCAGTCATATGAACCTGGGAAAATTCCCAAACTCTCAGAGACTCAGTGTCTTAATATGTGAAGTGGATTTGATAAGCCTTGTCTTTAGAACTGTTGGAAAGTATTTATTGTATGCGACCTATCTTTAACAGTGCCTGTTATATATATTGGATCTTTGATGACTTGGAGTTAATACTATGATTCTTTAAACCCCAATTCCTACCACCTTTACCCATGTGGTTTTCTTTTAAATCCAGAATGTCTCAGAGAACATTAAGTGCTATAGTTCTCAGGATATCAAATCAGATAAAAATAGTGCTTAGCAAGAAAACCCAGTATATTTTCCCCACCATTATTTTATTTAATTTTAATATGAGGATGCTTTTCCCAGCTGGTTCCATGTCAGTTCCTAGAATGTATGTCAGGGATCAACCCCTTCCTTTCCTCACATACAAACCACCACTATTTTCATCCATTTCATTTCCACCAAAAATCTAGCAATTGATTAGATTTTTTCACATTTCCCATATTTAGTTTGGAAATTTCTTTTGCTAAATATCCAAGCTCATCAACCTCAAGCTTGGCCTTCCATGTACAAAGAATGCCTTCCTTCCAGTTTTCAATGACACATTCATCATTTCTGTCTAAAGCCTTATCATAAGTATCCTTAGAGTCCACATTTCTACATTCAAAGCATTTCATGCCTTTCCTATTAAATGCCTCACAATTCTTCCAGTGTCTTCCCCTTATTAATTTGAAAAGCTGATCCAGAATGTTTGGTATTTGCAAACCACAGCAGCAACACACTTCTCTGGTATCAAAACCTGTTCTAGTTTCTAAGCCGCCATACCAGAAATGGAATGGCTTTTAAAAGGGGGGATTAACAAGTTGCAAGTTTATAGTTCTAAGCTATAAAAACATCCAAACTAAGGAATCCAGGGAATGATACCTTAATTCAAAGAAGACTGATAGGTCAGGAATGTCTTTGTCAGCTAGGTAGGTATGTGGTTGGCATCTGCTGTTCACTTGCTCCTGGGCTCCATTAATTTCAGCCTCTTTTCCTGTGGGGGTTCCTCACTTTGCTTCTCCATGGCTGGCTTTCATCTCTCAGCTTGCCTTGGCTCTTTCTGGGTTCAAGCTTGCTTAACATCTCATGGCAATGTCTACTGGGCTTCAAGCTTCTCCAAACATTCATGTCTCTGTTCTCCAAGTGTTGGCATCTGTGTCAGTTCTGCACTGAAGTTTCCATCTGTTCTGTCATTTCTGTCTCTCTCCAAATTGTTTCCTCTTTTAAAGGATTCCAGTAAACTAATCAAAACCCACCCGGAATGGGTTGAGTCACACCTCCATCTAATCAAAGTCACAGCTACAATTGGGCACAGCATATCTCCATGGAGATAATATAATAAAAAGTTCCCAACCTACAGTGTTGAATTAGGATTAAATGAAATACCCTCCCCCCAACATTGGGTCTTTAATTAGGATTAAAACATAGCTTTTCTGGGGTACATGGTACTTTCAAGCTGTAACACTCAGCAAAGATCATAGGGAGTGATTTGGTTTGCTAAATCTGCCAGAATATAATATACCAGAAATATACTAGCTTTTAACAATGGGGATTTATTAGCTTACAATTTACAGTTCTAAGGCTGTGAAAATGTCCAAATTAAGGCATCAACAGGACAATACCTTCTTCCTGAAGAAAGGCTTCTGGCGATCCAGAATCTTGTGCCACATGTTCAGGTACATGCCTGTGTCTGCTGGCCCTTCTCTCTTGAGTTTCATTGCTTTCAGCTTCTGGCTTCAATGGCTTCCCCTCTCAACTTCTGTGGGTGTATTCTTGTCTCTTGACTTCTCTGGTGCATCTTCTGTGAGCTTTTCTGTGTTTTCTGTGTGTCTTTTATTCTCTTTTAAAGTACTCCAGTAATAGGATTAAGATCCACTTTGAATGAGATGAGCCATATTTTAACTGACACAACCTAATCAAAAGGTCTCACCTACAATAGGTCTACACCCACTGGAATGGATTAAAATAATATGACCTTTTCTGAGGTACATGCAATTTCAAAGTACCACAGTAAGCATGCCTGGTGGGTTTGAAGAACAGCAAGGGAGCCCATGCTGCAGGTGTAGCATGAGAAAATGGTTTCCAATGGAGAGTTGAAACCAGAAAAATGACAGAACTGACCAGAAGGCTCTCGTAGACCATCCTAAGGACTTCCACTTTTGTGCTCACAAGGGCTGCAAAGTCGCCAGATGAATCTGTTCAGAGCAGCCACAAGAGCAGGCTTACATTTTAGAAGAACGACTTCAGCTTCTCTGTAAAATAGATTGTATCGTATTTCAAGAATGAGGTTATATATAGTATAGTTCAAGCTATAATAATAGAGTCTATAGTAATAAAAATACCACTAACAAAAAACATACATATAGAAAGCCTTATTATTTACTAGGCAAAACATTAAGCATTTTACATAATCACCTCACTTAGTTTTAATAAATGATCCATATCTTCACATTATAAATGTAGAACTTGAGGCTTGAGGAGTTTTAAGTAACTGGATACACCTAAAAAATGATGTCACATCCCTCCAACAATGTTGCAGAATGAAGAAAAAAGTTCTTTTCTTGCTTCTTTGAATGCTTGTTCACAGTAGGAAGTTGTCTCCCAAGGATAATTTGTAACTATGAAGAGCAACTGTTGCCAGTGCTATACTAAGGCTCTGTAAATCTTCCCCCAGTATTCTGGGGGAATTCAAAGAGCTACAAAGTGTTAAGAGTCTGGATTTTCAGTCTGGTAATCTGATCCCTAAAACTATTCTCTTTATATACACTCCAGAATCACCTGGGAACTTTTAGAAGATTGCCCTACCCACTCTTACCGCCTTCAAGAGATTCTTATATAATTGTTCTGGAATAAAGCTTGGGCACTAGTATGATTTTAAGTTCTCCAGGTGATTCTTATATATAATTTGAATTAAGAACTACTGTGAATTCAAGGACTTCACTAAAGCATAAAATTACATGGTACAATGATTTGTTTTGAATTTATTATTTAATGTGGTAATAAGAAAAGTTTTCTTTCTGGGAGGAAAAAACCATTAAGTGCAGACCCATCATTTTTCTATGTAAAAATGTTGTTACAGATCGAACAGTGACAGCTCTTTACATTTTTATGAGTGGGTAATTTAAGTGCATCATCTGTTCTCTATCCCCAACATGACCTTGGTCAGTCAGTGCCAGGAGGACAATGAGCACGTGGACTCTGCTGCTTTCCAGAGTGCCTGTGATCAACCTTTGCTCAAATAGGCATCTGACATCTGTTGCAGCACCCAAAGCCAAGCCTTTCCCTTGGCTTCATAAATCAGTGCCAATTTAAGCTCTATGTCCGGGATTTGATGAAGCTCATATTTGAAATACAGAATCTTCCTTTGTAAACACTAGGGGTAGCAAAAACATTAGTGGCTGCCATGAAATTTTATGCCCTTGACATTGTTACTGCATTTAAATTTGAGAGTTTTGAAATATAATACTGAAATTTCAACTTTCATTAAATAGGATAAACATAAATGTGTAATATATTTTTCATAGTTCTCATGCAGTGGTACAAGAGTAAGTACCTAGGAAATAAAAGAAAGGCATTATACTGATATTCTCTAAGAGAAGTGTGTGTCAGATTGTTCTTTCATGGAAACGTTATCAACATGCTGAAAGAATTCACCAGCTTTGTGCTTCTAATAGGCATTAGAAAGCAGGGAGAGCAGAGATAAATGTAAAGAGAGACAGCAAGCTAAGCGCAGGCATGAACTGCATTTTTTTTTCACTTGTGTTTTAATACTTAATTCTTTAATGAATTAAGGAACTAGAGGGCAGGATAGAAATTCATGACCTATTGCAATGTGAGGATTTGGAGAATATAGCAGTTTCTAAATAATTTTATTAACGGAAAGTACTGCTGAGTAAATATTCGGCATATCAAATTTCAATATCTAATCTCAGGATTGAATAATAAAGCTGAAAAACATCACAATTGATCATTTTCTTTAATTGGTAAAATGATGTTCTATTACGTGGATGCTATTACAATAAAGTTAAAATGGAGCCTTCAAAATTTGAATTACAGACTAGGAAAGCTTGCTATGAAGATGCTTAGGAAACTATTTGAGAAATAGTCTTATCTTTTAACAATATAAATGAAATAAAATGTATATATACAATACCTTTTTCTTCAGACTTCTGCAGTCAGTTGGACTTGTAGAATTCACTGGAAGGAAGCTGTAAGGCAAAAGGATCACACATGTCCTTTCCACGATGTTTATTAATTCTCCCACCTAAAACACAACCATATAATAATATTACATTTTTAAGAGCTCAGAAAAAGCTATTATGAATCTTTATAGTAAAAGCTATTTTTCTATATTAAAGGCAGAATTAAACAGTTTCCAGGAATGACGCAGCATCCTGCAAGAATGTCTATGCATTGTGCATTTATAAGCACCGTCTGCTCTGAGGTGGTGAATAAAGATAAGGTGTAATATAGCTCTACCAGGATGTGGGGAAACTGTAGACCTCTAGAATACTGGGGGAAGATTTACAGAGCCTTAGTATAGCACTGGCAACAGTTGCTGTTCATAGTTACAAATTATCCTTGGGAGACAACTTCCTACTGTGAACAAGCATTCAAAGAAGCAAGAAAAGAGAAAAACAAAGAACTTTTTTCTTCATTCTGCAATATTGTTGGCGGGATGTGACATCATTTTTTAGGTGTATCTGGGTCATCAACAGTCTAAAATTTCAAATGTGGGGTTTCATGATGGACATGTGAGGGTATTAAACATCTTTTAAGATGAATAAGAAAGTGAGAAGTCAACAGGCTAAACAGAGAGTGAAGAAATAAAAGTAGAGACAATGCAAGGGCTTCAACATACTATAGGGAAGGATCAATTGAGGCAGACAGGCCTAGTTTTTATTCTAGCACTGCCATTACTTAACCTTGAGCAATTCTAGGTATTCTCTGAGTTCAAGTTTACTCTTCTGTAAAATGCTCTGAATAGTACCTTTCTTTGGAGAAACCTAAAGATTAAATTTAAAGAAAGAGAGAGACTCAAAAGATATAAAGCCACAACAGATGAACCTTATTTAGACCCTGATTCAAACAAAGACGCATAAAAGGAAATGACAGCCCAAAGACATGCACTGTCATGTATAATTAGGGAAACATGAACACTACCTACATGTTTAATGATGTTATGGAATAATTTCGCAGTTTATTTAGTCATGTTTGGCCGTGTCAAAATAAGGGGGTCTTTTTGTTTTAAAGACACTTACAGAACTGTTTATGGATAAAATAATGTGAAGAATGAGATTTACTTCAAAATAATCATGAAACATGTTTTACTATACATTGATAATTGGTGAAGCTGGTTAAAGGGTACACGGAGAGTTGATCGTAATTTTATTTCTACAACTGTATATGATTTATATTTTTTATAATAAAATGGTTTTTAAATACCTATGCTAGGAAAGGTAATCATCACTGAATACTTGTTAGTACTGCATGAAACAATCCTATCCTTCACCTAGCGCTTAACCTGCAGATAAGAGATCCATTTAAATGGAGTGGATTCAGTTTTTGAAAGTAGGACTTCCAAAAATTTAACATGCATGCAAATCACCTAGGGATTTTGTGAAAACACAGATTCTAATTCAAAAAGTCTAGGATGAGGCCAAGAATTTAGAGGGCCGATGACTTATACTAAAACATTTAGGAATAGGCCACAAACTCGAAAATTTTGCAATCAAATGTGACAGGTATGTTCACAACTATCAGAAAATCAAAAGGTATCAAATCCAGCTTGAAGCTGGAATTGTAAATAGTTTGAAGTGTCCCACAATCTTATAGCAGTATTAACTGCAACACTGTGAAGATTATTCCACAGGTATCTTTGAGCAGGTAATATATATTTAAATGATATAAAAGTAAATGGACCACTTAATACAAATATGCATTTTAAAACATTAGAAATTACTTAGATAATAATTGAAATGGTAAAAATTGAAACTTTAGCCAGAAAATAATATGAAAATTAAGAATTTCTTATATTGTTAACATATTATAATAAGGTCAATCAATTTCTACCTTCATTACTTGCTCCCCAAAACTGAGATCATTGCACCGCAGAAAAGCAGGATATAAATTTTTCTAAATTGCTCATGGATCATTCTCCAGGATAGGCTACATGTTGGGTTTTAAAACAAGTTTCAATACATTTTAAAAGATTTAAATTATACAAAGGCGCTTTTTCTGACCATAATGGAATAAAGCTGGAAATTGATAACAATATCTTTATTTGTATCAGTCATCAAAATTCTCCCAATAAAGAAAAAGCAAAGATCAGGTGACTTCATAGGTGAATTCTACCAATCATTCTGGGAAGAATTAATACCAATCCTGATCAAAGTTTTCCAAAAACTTTACAGAGAAGGACACTACTTAACTCATTCTATGAGGCCAACATCACCCAATTAAAAAATCCAGATAAAGAAACTACAAGAAAATAAAATTACAGATCAATTTTTTCTAATGAATATAGATGCAAAAAATCCTCAAAAAAAATTCTTGCAAATAGCATCCAAAAGCACATGAAAAGAATTATACACCGTGATCGAGTGAGTTTTGTTCCAGGTATGCAAGAGTGGTTCAGCACAAGGAAATTAATTAGTGTAATACACCACATCAACAAATCAAAGGGGGAAAACCACATAATTTTATCAATTGATACAGAACAGACATTTGACAAAATCCAGGATCCTTTCTTGATAAAATCACTGTGAAAGATAAGAATAGAAGGAGTGGGGTGCAAGGGTGGTATAGTAGTAGAATTCTTGCCTACCATGCAGGAGATCCAGTTTCGATTTCCAGCACATGCACTTCCCAAACAAAGAAACAAAGAAACCAACAAAAGTAAACAAATAAAAAATTCAACAAATGGTTCTCATTTATGAGATACTCACATGGTGACCCTGCCATACAGCATACAATGAAAAAAAAAGAAAATAAGGAAACTTCCTCAACATGATTAAGGGCATATATGAAAAAACCCACAGCAACACCATACTCAATGGTGAAAGAAAGACTGAAAGCTTTCTCTCTAAGATCTAGTTAAAGACGAGGATGTCCACGTCACCACTGTTATTCAACATTGTGCTGGGGTTCTAGTGAGAGCAATTCGGCAAGAAAAAGAAATAAAAGACATCCAAATTGGAAAGGAAGAGGTAAAACTTTCATTATTTGAAGATGACATGATCCTACATATATATAGAGGGAGAAATTCCCAAAAAATCAAGAGCAAAGCTACTAGAGCAAATAAATAAATTCAGCAAAGTGATGGGATACAAGGTCAACATGCAAAAATCAGTAGTAGGAGAAGCTAAGCCTACTTTAATTAGGCTTAAGAGTCACTCCCAGAGAACCTCTTTTGTTTCTGAAATGTGGCCTATCTCTAAACCACCTCCACAGGTGAACTCACTGCCCTCCCCACCATGTGAGACATGCCTCCCAGGGGTGTAAATCTCACTGGCAAAGTGGGACAGGACTCCCAGGATGAGCCAGGACCAAGCACTGTGGGACTGAGAAAGACTTGTTGACTGAAAGGGGGATGAAAAATGAAACAAAATAAATTTTCAATGGCTGAGAGTTTTTAAATAGTGTCGAGAGGTCATTCTGGAGGTTTTCTTATGCTTTATATAGATATCCCTTTCTAGTTTTTAGTGGATTAGAACAGCTAGAAGGAAATACCTGAAACTATTAAACTGTATACCAGAAGCCTTGGTGCTTTTTTAAAAAAATATTTTAATTGAGAAATCTTCACACACGTACAGCCCATGCATGGTATAAAATCAGTGGTTCACAATATCATCGCATAGTTGTATATTCATCACCATGGTCATTTTTAGAACATTTACATCACCCCAAAAAAAGGAATAAAAATGAAAAAGAAAAAACTCATATATCCCGTACCCTTCATCCCTCCCTCTCATTGACCACCAGTATTCCAAACTACCCAATTTTTTACCCCTTATCCCCTTTTATTTATTTATTTATTTTTGCTATTTATATATTGTTTGCCCTTATTTTTTTACCTATCTATCTATACCCTGGATAAAAGGAGCCTCAGACACAGGGTTTTCACAATCACATGATCACACTGTAAAAACTATATCATTATGCAATTGTCTTCAAGAATCAAGAAATAGCCATGATGATTCTTGAAGACGATTGAAATAATTTTATAATTTTTACAGTGTGACCATAAAAATCTATAAAATTTTGTAGTGTGATTTAAAAAAATAAGGAAAAAATGAACAAATAATGGGGGGTTCAGAGTGCAAGATGTTTTGGGTGTTCTTTTTTTAATCAGTATATGTGGGGTTTTTTTAGAGTAATTAAGTTGTTTGGGGATTGATTGTCGTGATTAGTGCACAACCATGTGGTGATGCTGTAAGCTATTGATTGTGCACGTTGGATGATTGTGTGTTGCATGGGTATATATCAATAAACCTGCATTAAAATCAGTAGTTTCTATACACTAATAATGAGCAATCTGAAGACAAAATCAAGAAAAAAATCCACTTACAATAGCAACTAAAATAATCAAATATCTAGGAATAAATTTAAAGAAGTTCATAAAGGACTTGGAAATAGAAAATTACAAAATATTGCTAAAAGAAATCAAAGAAGACCCAAAGGGCATTCTGTGTTCATGGATTGGAAAGTTAAGTATCATTAAAATATCAATTCTACCCAAATTGATTTACAGATACAGCACAATCCCAATCAAAATTCCCACAGCCTACTTTACAGAACTGAAAAGCCAATTATCAAATTTATTTGGAAAGTTAAGTGGTCTTTAATAGCCAAGAACATTTTGAAAAAGAACAAAGTTAGAGGACTTACTTTCTGATTTTAAAGCATAATACAAAGCTCCAATGATCCGAGCAGCATGATACTCGCATAAAGATAGAAATATTGACCAATAGAATTGAACTGAGATTTCAGAAATAGATCCTCACATCTATGGCCAATCAATATTTAACAAGGCTACAAAGTCCACTCAACTGGGAAAGAAGAGTTTCTTCAACGATTGGGGCTCAGGCAACTGGAATATCCATATGCAAAATAATGAAAAGGTACCATCTTACACCCCATACAAAAATTAACTCAAAATGGATCAAAACCTAAGTATAACAAATAAGACCATCAGACTCCTAGAAGAAAACATAGGAAAACATTTTCAATATCTCAGGGTAGGTAATTGTTTTGTTTTGTTTTGTTTTTTGGACTTTACATCCATTCTAGTTTGCTGGCTGCCAGAATGCAACACACCAGAGACGGATTGGCTTTTAATAAAAGGGGATTTATTTTGTTAGTTCTTCAGAGGAAAGGCAGCTAACTTTCTACTGAGGTTCTTGCTTACATGGGAAGGCACAGGATGGTCTCTGCTGGCCTTCTCTCCAGGTCTCTGGTTTCCAACAACTTTCCCCGGGGTGATTTCTCTCTGCATCTCCAAAGGCCTGGGCTGAGCTGTGAGCGCTGAGATGAGGTATGCTGAGCTGCTTAAGCTGTGCTACGTTGTGCTCTTTCATTTAAGCACCAGCCAATTAAGTCAAACGTCATTCATTGCAGCAGGCACGCCTCTTAGCTGACTGCAGATGTAATCAGCAACAGATGAGGTTCACATACCTGTGCTCATGTCCACAGCAACAGAACTAGGTGCCTTCACCTGGCCAAGTTGGTAACTGAATCTAACTACCACAACATCCAAAGAACATGCAATGAAAGAAAAAAACAGATAAATTGGTCCTCCTCAAAAGTAAAAACTTTTGTGCTTCGAAGGACCTTGTCAAGAAAATGAAAAGGCACCTTAATCAATGGGAGAAAATATTTGGAAACTAATATCCTATAAGGGTTTGTGCTGGTTTAAATCTGTTATGCACTCCAGAAAAGCCTATGTTCTTTTGATCTGTGCCTGTGGATGCAGACTTTTGTGGGTGGGACTTTTTGCTTAGGTTGTTTCCATGGAGATGTGACCCAGCCCATTCAAGGTGGGACTTATGCCTTTGGTATTGTTCTTTATGAGATGATAAAAGGTAGAAACATTTGGAGAGAGCTGAGCGGAATAGAGTGCCCCAGGAGAAGCCAAAAGGACCCACCAGAGCTGAGAGAGTCATTTTGAAACCAGAATTCAGGAAAGAAGGACCAGCAAACAATGCTGCATGCCTTCCCGTGTGACAGAGGAAAGACAGATGCCAGCAGCCTTTCCTTAGAGAAGGTATTTCCTTCTTGAAGCCTTTATTTGTACATTATCATGGCCTTAGAATGGTACATTTGTAACAATAAATTCCTATTATAAAAGCCAGCCCATTTTTCGTATATTACATTCCTCCAGCCCTAGAAAACCAAAACAGGATTTAGTATCCAGAACATATAAAGAAATCCTACAACTCGGCAATTAAAAAAAAACCTATTTAAAAATGAACAAGAAGACTTGAATAGGCATTTTTCCAAAGAGGAAATGCAAATGGTTTAAAAGCACATGGAAAGATGCTCAGCATCACTAGCAATTAAGGCAATGCAAATCAAAACTATGAGATATCATTTCATACCTACTAGATTGGCCACAATTATAAAACCAGAAAATGACAAATGTTAGAGAGTATGTGGAGAAATAAGAATACTCGTTCACTATTTGTGGTAATGTAAAATATTACTACTGCTGTTGAAAGACAGTTTGCAGTTCCTCATGAAGCTAAGTATAGAATTGCCATATGACCTGCAATCCCACTACTACGTATATATTCAGAAGAACTGAAAGCAGGGATGTGAACAGACATTTTCACACTGATGTTCATAGCAGTGTTATTCACAGTTGCTCAAAGATGGGAGCAATCTTATTGTCTATCAACTGGTGAATGGACAGACAAAATATGTATACGCATTTGATGCAATATTGTTCAGCTATAAGAAGAAATGAAGTATTGATGCATGTGACAACATTGATGAACCTTGAAGACATTAGGTTGAGTGAAATAAACCAGACACAAGAGGAAAAATATTGTAATCAACTAATTATAATAAGCGAACTCATGGATTTAGAATCTAGAATCTAGATTACCAGGGTGTAGAGAATGGGGAGCTGATGTTTAATTTGTGCAGGATTTCTATTTAGGTTGATTGAAAATAGATAGTGGTAATGGCAGCACATTAATGGATATGGGGTTTTTCTTTTTGCGATGATGAAAATGTTCTAAAATTGATTGTGGGGATGAATGCACAAATCTGTGATTATTGTAATAGCCATTGGCTGTACACTTTGGATGGATTCGATGGTATGTGAATACATCTCAATAAATCTGTTTTAAGAAAAATTTTAAATATAGACCACATAAGAAAAGCAAATTCAATAGTGGGCTGTAGTAAAGTAGTGAAACCCCTTACTTGCCAACACTTTGGACTGTATCCATGGAAATAAAATTCTCTGACCCATAAAAGGAGTACATTCTTGTGAGTCAACTGCTCTAGTTTCCTCTCGTTCTTAATTTCAATTTCCAGCATCTGTGCTTAATTGCAATTATATAATATTTCTATAAATATGCCAAGGTTGTTGTCAATTGTAAGAAATCCCCAAACAGTGTGTTCTGTTCCCTCTGTGTTTCTACTTAAATTCAATTCACAAATACCTCTGTTGCATTCAACTTTACAAGAAGACTTACTGGTAATAACCTAGAAAGGAGAGACATAAACACTATATTTTCAAGGAAATTCAGATCGCAATTCTGCTAGTAGAAGGGTAACCTTGGATAAGTCACAGATGTCCTCTAGATATGTTTGATCATAAATATGGCATTCACCTAGACAGATTATCTCCAGGTTGTTTTAGAGGTCTTAAATTCTATTTATTCTCTTACATTGGGCCTAAATTTTGCTAGGTTTTTAGTTTATGTTTGAATTGGCTGTGTAATGTCATAACATTGGATAAGATGGACATGAGACCTAAACTGAAATTCTAAAATATTAAGTGTCTTGGAATAGAAAGATCCGTAAATCATTGTACATGATTATTTGACTTTCCCATATTTATAAAGTGAAAGAATATTTGTTGTTCTTGTAAAAAAAGTAGTTTTTCATAGCATAATTTATAATAATCAGACATGAACAAGAAGTGTCAGTGAGGGTGAGAAGAAAATTCATAAAAAATATGAGTGTCTGCATTGAAAAGTTCAACCATTTAAAAAAATATTAACAAAATCTTAAGTGCATAACTGACATTCTATGGATGCGCAATATTTGTTTGAAACAATTAGTTGTAACTGAAATGCTTAAAATATGTGGTGTGCTGTATGATATACTCTCTGCAAACACCAGAAAAATATGTCTTAACTTTAGAAGTCATTTTGGCAATGAAAATAACATTCTTCTCTTCAACACTATTTTTTTTTCAGAAGAAGAGTGGTTTAAAATTTGCCAGCAGTTAACTTTGCATGTAAAAGAAAATCTACTTCCTTTCTATTGCAAGCATTACCCAAACTGTCATTAATATCAGTCTTTGCATACAGATTCATCTTTATAGTTCTCCCTTGCCCTCCCCTTTTTTCTCCCTCTACCTGTACCCAAATCCAATATTGCCACCTTGTCTTTCACTATTGCTTCCTACATCCTTCTCCCTGTCTCTACTCCTAGTAATTGAATTCTGTCTCTTGGCATTGCTTGGAAGAATTAGAAGGAAGAGCAGAGGAAAGTGCATAAATATGTGGTGTGGCTGAGTGTAAAAGAGTGCAAGAGACTCATCAATAATCTCGCTGCTTCCAGGTTGTCTCGAACCCTTAATTTACTCTCTTCATTGACTTCAAAGAATCTTTATAAAACAAAGATGAAATCAGATCTTGTCTATACTTAATATCTTCTATTGACTTCCTGCTTCCAATAAAATAAAGCCTGCCATTCAACATAAATTTCACAGCTCTCCTCATTATCAGTCTAACTTATTCATCCAATCCATTTTCTGTCACTTCTCAGAATTGGCCATTTAAATGTCCATGAAATTTTGTGCTTAGCTACCTTGTCTCATGTTCTTCTTACCATATTCTTTAAATACACCTTTCCCATACCCAAAGTTATTGCTTTCTGGACAAATTGCTGCAAATGCTCCTTGTTCAAATGCCTCTGTAAATCGTTACCTCTGACTCTATCATCATGTAGAAATGCATCCTTTCCTCTCTTCTAGAAATTGTCAAAGCCTGTGCTATAGGAATTAGTGGATGTGTTCTAGGGGCATTATGTACACAGGAACAAATTATGTCTTGTATAATTAGAATTTTGTTGAGGGCAAGGTGTTCCAGTACAGGGCTGCATCTAAGGAAGGAAGGGAAGCATTTAATTTTTAGAAATGTGCCACATGTTCAGTAAATTTTTCTCGTTTACCTGGTGGGAGTGTTTTGTTCACCTCCTCTTCATACCATTGGTGAGGGAAGGAGTCCTGTCCTAGGGTTCTAGAGATAGAAATTGTTTTGGTTTGTTAAAGTTGCCAGAAATGCAATATACCAGAAATGGAATGGCTTTTCAAAAGGGAATTTATGTTACAAGTTTACAGTTCTAAGGTCATAAAACTGTCCAAACTGAAGCCTCCAGGGAAAGATACGTTGACTCAAGAAAGGTCAACATGTCTTGAACACCTCTGTTAGTTGGGAAGGCACATGGGGATGTCTGCTAGCTTTCTCTTCTGGCTTTCTCAATTCAAATGGCTTCCCAAGAGGCGTTTTATTTCTGCATCTACAAATGTCTGGGTCTTGTGTTGGCGCTGAAGCTTTTTTCAAAACGATTCCCTCTTAAAGGACTCCAGCAAGCAACCTCATCTTGAATGGGTGGAGAGTCATCTCCATGGAAACCACCTAATCCACAGGTCCCACCCACAACTGGGTGGGTCACATTTCCATGGAAACAAATGAATCAAAAAGATTCACCCAGCAATATTGACCAGGATTAAAGAATATGGCTTTTCTGGGTATACAACAGTTTTAAACTGACACAGCATTTGTGAGTAGAGTGAACAAGAGGGATTAGGGGAAATAGACTTTGTGGGAACAAGAAGATAAAGCCCTGATTTCTGTGGGAGTATGCAATTAGCTTGTTTGAATAATTCCACAGGCTGGAAAGGAAATGAAAAAAATTAGGTTAGGAATCTGGTAGAGTGCAGCTGGTCTGGCTGTTAGGGAACTGGCTGTTTGGCGAGCCCTCCCCACTGACAAGAACAAAGAAACTTATGATTAGGCCTGTGGGGTCCTGTGAGGCTCAAAATTTTCAAGGCAGCACTTTAATATTGCTCCTTAATTTCAGACCTTACAAAACAGAGACCATCTAATTCAAATTCCTACAAGGTCCTACATAAGTTCGCCTCTTCAATGGAATATGAGTCCCTTGAATGTAGGGATCATGTCCCTTCTAATGTGTGCTGCATCATATACACTCGGTAAACACCTGAAAGATAAATTTCAGAAGTCATTTTGTCAAAGAAAGTAATAGTCTTCTCTTCATAACTATATTTTTTAGAAGAAGAGAGTGAAATTTAAAATGTGCCATCGATTTACTTTGCAAGTAAAAGAAAATCTGCTTCTCTTCAATTGAAAGCATTACCCAAACTGTCACTAATATTGATATTGTTCCATTCTCTCCATACCTATAAAATAGGCTTTAAACTGTTGGTGAATTAAACTGTGTTAGGAGAAGTAAATAGAATAATAGGATGCAGTGACCTTATTGATAATCCAGCTTGAAGGTAACAAACCTTAAATCTTGCCATAGTCTTTCTCCATATTCTACATTTCCTTCAAGAAAAAGAAACACCATGCAATTAATGTGGGTGTGTGAAAATAGGAATTACTTTTCATATATCTGCTATATGGCATGAGGTAGTGTTCCCTGACACTGAAATATTGGGAACCAGAAAGGATGTGGAATCTTTAGAGGCTAACTGGTAGTAGTATCTGTAATTAACCCAGAGGAGACCTCCAAGAATAAATATCTAGCAAATAAATACAATGTTCTCATTTTCAAATATTCTCTTCATTTTTTTTCTTGAAAGATGATGTACTTGCTAATTGTGGGAAGAGAATTTTACAGTAATGGGGAGGAGGGTGGGTGAAGTGGGAGAAGTCCTTGCAATGTGAATGGGGCTCAAACTAAGATAATTTTGCAAACATTTACCATGTTGAATGAATCATTAGATTTCATGCAACCTGTTTCCATATTACCAATGAGCATCATAAGGTAAATTAATGCCTCCAAGTGTTTATGGGCTAGATGGGGGAGCAGAAATGAGTGGACTCAAAATCAAAGGGCATGTGAGGCATGCAACTAAGTGAATGGACCTTGCGGACAATATGTTGAGTGAAATAAGCCCGTAATGAAAAGACAAACATGAAAATGCCTCACTAATATAGACTAACTGTAATGTGCAAACTATGACCATTTAATTTGAAAGCATAGATTATCAAGAGAAGGCTTTTTGTAAAGGTTTCTAGATTGTAAGCTTTTACAGCACAGTCACACTTATTCCTGAGTTGTAATGGTTATTTCTAAATTTTGAGATGTTGAACTCTTTGTCTATAACCTGCTTGGTCCCTGGAACTTTGGGTATCTGTGTGACAACTGAGACTCAGAGCTAGAGTTTTGCAGCTCTAAAAGTCAACATTACTCCATACTGCAACTGTTAAAAAAAAAAGCTGAAAAGGAGATCAGACTTCAATTAAAGATATGAATGAAGGAGATCTGGTTAGGACTAAGGTACAACAGAATATGGAGTAAAGGATGATATGGTATATATTTTAAAACTTCAACTTTTGTTTGAAACCAAAAGAAGAGATGTTTATTTGGTGCAAAACTAATTTTTCTGTATCACAATATCTAATTTACCTTGTATGGTCAGTTTACTCAAGAACCATAATTATATGGAACCTTGAATAGGGAGTGAGATCTTGTTGGTTTGTACAGGTTAGTGTGAAGCCCTGATACATCCCAGAGTAATTTGGGCAGAGAATAAAAAGTGTTTGCAAAGTCCCTTGAGGACTGGGGGAAAATGTGGAAATATTAAGCTTCCCCACCTGGGGTATTCCTGATAATCTCATAAGCATTGGGGACAATGAATTCAATATATTGAGCCCTTGATCTTGGGGCTTGCCCTTATGAAGGTTATTCCTCCAAAGGAGAAGCTAAGCCTACTGATAATTATGCCTAAGAGTCTCCCCCAGAGACCCACTTTTGCAGCTCAGATTTGGCCTCTCTCTTGAAACCAACTCAACAGATAAACTCACTTCCTCCCCACCCCCTACATGGGACATGACTCCCAGGAATGTAAATCTCCCTGGAAACGTGGGCTGGCTCAGACATCATGGGATTGAGAGAGACTTCTTGACCAAAAGGTGGAAGAGAAATGAAACAAATAGAGTTTCAGTGGTGGAGAGATTTCAAATAGGGTCACAAGGTCGTTCTCGAGTTATTTTTATGCATTATATAGATGTCCCCTTTTAGTTTTTAGTGGATTAAAATAGCTAGAAGGAAATACCTCAAACTATTGTATGATATTTCAGTTGCCTTGATTCTTGAAGATCATTGTATAATCATATAGCTTTTATAGTATGACTGTGTGATTGTGAAAACCTAGTGGCTAACACCCCTTTTATCCAATGTATGGACAGATAAGTAAAATAACAAGGACAATAAATAAAGAAAGAAAAAAGAAAGAAAGAAGAAGGGATAAGAGGCATGGGAAGTTTTGGGTTTTCTTTTTCATTTTTAGTTTTATCTTTACTCAAGTATTTTTTTGGCATAATGAAAATGTTCAAAAATTGATTATGCTGATGAATATATAACTATATGATGATACTGTGAACCACTGATTATGGATTGTACACTTTGGATGATTATATTTTATGTGAATATATCTCAATAAAAATTGCATTAAAAAAGCCAAGGATAAATGGGATGTGACTTGCCATTAAAAATCATGGAATCGAAGATGAACCTACCTTCAAATAGTACTTGTTCTCTCCAGCAATAAAAATAATTTCTATAAAATCTATTGTGCATAGATGTAAAATTACATAAAGATTTTAGGATAACATAAGGTTTTAAAATGATTTTATCTTCATATTCAATAAAATTAAGCAAAAATCAGTGTTATTAAATACTGTACATATATCGTGATTGAAAAAGTTGTGCATTGATTACATGGCACAAGAGAAAAAGAGAGTGAAACATGGGACATTAATGAGTCACTGGAGTGGTACTGCTTATTCATGTAAATATAAAGTGGAGAAAGTCAGTATGTCATTTAAAACATTCAGCAACTGGTATGGCAAAACCTTAGCTCAAATTGTTGTATGTCTGAAACCACCAAGAAGGCTCTGCGGGAGCTTCTATCTATTTGTGGGCACCCTTGCTCTGTTGACTTTGGCTTGCCTTGGTGAGGACGATCTGCTTTTCGGTATGAGGATGCATAGGAGCCTTGGTGTGGGAAAGGGCCAATTTGCACGAGTTCCCAGAGAAGCCAACTCCCATCTCTGCTTCCTCAAGTGAGTAATACCTGGACTTTGTCCTCAATTAGTTCTCACCATGGTTTGTAGACATTAAAGAACCACAAAGGCCTGAAAGAGACATAAACCTGGGAGAAGTGGAAGTTTAAGTTACTTCAGTGAAAATGCCCAAAGGTTAATGGGACAGGGTTGGTTATGTCAAGTAAGTGGGTGCAGCTGGAAGCCGCTTCTGACCCAGCCCCTCCCTGCCCCATACTGATGAGCCCAGCAATGCTGGTTGGTTTCTCCTTAATGTGGTGGCCTTGAGACTCTAGGACTTTGCAGAGCAGGCATTCACAAGCTGAGGTGCCAAATGAAGACAGAGCTCCTGGGTTTTGTCTGTGTACTGTTGTGTGTTCTGCAGGGTTTGCGTTCTGTGTGTGGAGGTCTGTCAACCCCTCTCCCCAGAATGTGCAATTCCTCAGCGACTGGGTTGTGATTCTACTTGAGTTTCCTTCATTTGATCTGCCCCCATACACATGAGAGCAGAAATCCCTTTGAATTTCTGGCACTTGGAAGCATGACTTTTGAGGGCTTCTCTCTAGGTCTTCCCTCCTAACCTTAGAATTGCTATGAGCCCTGGTGTATCGTAGAACTGCTTCTACTTTCAAAGAGCTTTTGTATAAACCATCTCATTTTTATTTGAAAGTTCAAATGGAACAGACAAAATGAAACAAATGGCCTTTCCTTGATAACAGTGTTAGTAGAGATGTTTGTGTTGTACACTGTGAAGATTTTCAAACAAATACTTAATTTCTCAACAGGCAGTCCTTGATGGCAAACAGTTGTTGCAAATTAAAGAAGAACAAGAGCCAACTAGGTGAGGTTGAGTGCTTACTGATTATATATTCATATATTTAAGGGTGTAAATTTAAATTATATATTTATATAATTGTGAATTAAATTTCCTTTTTCAATATAATTAGAAATATGATTGAATCTATAAATTAACAGGTGCATTTCCCAAGTATTTGTCATTTAATATAATCTATTGTATTGGAGACATTATTTTTTATTTGATAGCAATACATTTTATGATTATTGTTTATTCTTAGTATTTTCTCTGACAAGATAAAATATGTGCAATCAAAAGTCATGTTCTACCAAATTTAGAAGCTATGTGCAGTTATACCTTGATAAATTGATACAAAATATATTGGGTCAAGTATTAATATTCCAAATTCTAATTCAAAGAATAAGATACATTTCTTTACTATGCTATTTAGAATTAACCTTAGAAGTTTTTAGTGCTAAATTATGAATTATTACAATGGGATTCAGAAGCATTTGGCCACATTATAGTTGCAACTTTTCACAAATTTTTAGATACAACAATTCATTCAAATCATGTGCTATTTAAAAGAAAATAAAAACAATATATTATTAAGATTGTTGCATAGTTTTCTGAGTAAAATATAACCAATTTACATAGTTAATATGTTATTTTTTGCATATAGATTTTCTTGTATGTAAGAGGTAAGCACCTCTTTCAACTTACCATTAATTCATTGCATATGCATTCAAAATAATTTGAACATAATTAATACATTTGGGGCTATATCCTGGGCACCATATACTCCCTCCTTGGTCAACACATGACATGTCTTCCTGGAAGAGGGTAATGCTATAAAATCATCCCCTAGAGTCTCTCCATGCTCCATTGCTGGCTTTGAAGCATCAAGCAGATATGAATCCCAGAGCAAACAATGCAGAAAATGAGTCCTGCTCAAAACCTGAGGAAGTTTTAAAGTAGATTCTTCCCCAGTTGAATCTCTAAGAACACGATCCTGGCTAATCCCCTTGATTGAAGCCTCAAGACCTTTAGCAGAGGACCATCTGAATTGTGGCTTTGTTCCTGATTCATAGACGCTGTGGGATAATAAATGAGCCTTGTTTTAAACTGCAAAGATTGGTGGAATCATATGTGCTGTGTTAGATAAGTAATACAGATAAAGGCCACTGCAAGGTTAGGCATGCCTCTTCTCTGTTCCAATGGGACTCCCATATGCAGTCACTTAAAACTCACATTTTGCTTATCTTTGAGAATAAACTCTTTGCCTGGGAACTTGAGTACTAAGACTGTTATCTGCATTTCTAAAGACTCGCACAATGCTTGTGACATAATAGGGACTTAATAGATATTTGTTATCAGATATTAACCACTCCGGTGGGATAGATTAAGACTCTTAATGAGGCAATCATGGAAGCAAAGTGATAGGAAGTCATTAGGAAACATTATGTCCAAAGAGGACAAGATTGGACTTTAAAATATGGTTAAGTTACCATTTTCTAACTTAGAATTTTGGGCTTATTCTGATATACTGGGGGAAAAAAAACCAGCATCAATGTGCTACATGTGATTTCAAAACAATGACGATTGAATATTAACTTAATTACTTTGTGGGCAAATCTGATTATTCCACTAAGATGAAAATAATGGAGGCGAACAAATATATAGCTCTTCACAATAACATGGGATAAGTGCAATTGCATGAAATATTACAAAATATACATGCTTATTTGGGGAAAGAGAGAGAGGAAAATAACTGCTTAATACCTTCAGACTAACACCTTAACAGAATTGAGTTAAATATAATTTAGTTTCACATATGATGGGAGTGAGCAGGCATGGGATATTTTGATCATACAGTCTATATATTGGCTACTAACTGACTGATTTACTACTGCCTTTCTGAAAAAAGAGAGTGACCTGGGTAATGACTTTAAAAGCTTTTTTCAGAACAAAATATATCATTGCTTCCAGTCAATAGAAAAACAAATGTCAATTGTTGTTTTATGTTCCTTGACTGCTCAAAGCAAATACCATGAAATGGTTGAGCTTAAGCAATGGGAATAGATTCAGTCACAGTTAAAATGTCCAAATCAAGGTATCATCAAGGTAATGCTTTCTTCCCAAAGACTGATGGTGATCCTTGTCTCCTCCGTCGCGTGGCAAGACACATGGCAGTGCCTACTGGTATCTCTCCTCTCTTCTATGTTTCATTGCTTTGCATTTTTTCCATGGCTTCTCTTTCTCTGTATTCACTCCATTTAGAAAGGACACCAGGAATAGAATTAAGACCCATCCTGAATGAGGTAGTCTCATCCAAAACTCCTACTTATGATGGGTTCATACCCAGAGAAATAGATCAACTTTAAGAACCTGTTTTACTGGGGTACATTCAGCTTCAAACTGTCACAAGTGTAGAGTTTTTATTAAAAGTCATGGGTGACTAATGTACATTTAGAGAAACACATTTAGGTCATTGTCATTCATTCAAGAATAAATGAGGATGTGAAAATCATTACCATGCTTGAACTGCTTCTTATATCAGATGTACATATATTTATAGGTTTCTAGCTGGAAAATAGGTGTTTGAAAAGCAAACAGCAAAGTATGGAGTGCTGTTTGTTCTATATTAATTGAAAACTCCTTTGTGAATAGAATAATTTGGGGATGATATGTTATAAAAATGTTCAAGATTGTGGAACCTCAGATGAAAAAATACTGGACACTGTTTCTGTGAAGTATACAGGACATCTGTGGTGCCAGGAAAAAAAATAAGTTTTCCCATTCCAGGGGTAAAGAAATTTGACTTGGGAGGCTAATATGTGGATCATCATGGGCAAATTCTGTCATTAATTTTCCTTTGAAGGAAATGGGATTCATGGAATATGGGGGATTTATAAAAGATCGTTCCTTGTGTCACCTTTGCTTTCAGGCAAGAAATCATCTCATCCCATTGAGATTCAAGACCTGTTTGGAAAATCTTCAACTACAGAAATGCTTCCATTCAATTCATCCATAATATCTACTATTTAAATCACTGTTTCAAAAATACTTCACAATTTTTCAGATATTTACTTATTGTCCAGATGATTTCACTTTTTGTTCTAATCTCTATGTAGTAATACTTTCTGTAATTGAGAGTTCTTTTTTTTTTTTTTTTTTTTGCACGGACAGGAAACAAACCCAGGTTTCCTGCATGGCAGGTGAGAACTCTACCTGCTGAGCTACATGGCCCACTGAGAAATCGTTTTATTACTCCTCCATCATGTCTTGTCTTTCGCAAGTCAATTCATTTTGTACATTTTGAAAATGACCTTTCTGATAGTCTGGGTTTGATAGCACACTTGGCTCTCTTGCCCATTTTTGTACATTTTATGCAGAATTGTTTATTGGAAATCACTTAATTATTAAAATTTAAAATAATTTTTCTATAAATGGATTGTTTCCATTTTATTAATTTTGTGTCAAATGTCTGAATTGGAATTGCTAGCATTGCTTTTTCTTAGTTACTCTTGAATTTTGCATTTAATGTGTTAACACAGCCTACAGGTTAATACTTAAATAATTTGTATTGAACTACAAAGAAAGCTAATGAAGCATCAGCTTTCATTCTATTGCTAAAAAGGTTGAATATTGTGTTCTACAGAATGAATCTCATTTTGTAGATATGTGCACAAGTTGAACTGTTGTGAACATTTGCTGCACAATTGCCTGATCTTTGTGAAAGTTCTTTGTGAAATTGCCTTTGACATTGACACAGGTGGATGTCTTTATATCGTGCATTCTATCAGCATTTTATGAATATCTGTTTCTTCACTCCTTGGCAATAACACTCACCTTGCAAATTGTAAAATTCCGGATTGAAATAAACTTCATAGGATATTGTTACAGTGTAGACATTGAAATACGACTCCATAGAAATCTGCTGCATCCCTAAATATATGTAGAATTATGTAAACCAACTGGGAATAATAAGGAAATAATTCTGTTGAGAGGTCCAAGTGTCAGAAACCATAAGAATACTTTATTAGCATTACCAATGCTCCAAGAATGAATTTAAGGAGCTGAGTTGTATACATAGATATTTTATTATCATTTTCTCTTTCTGTAACAAAAATTAAAATGTTTTCTCATTTTTATTTGAAAATATTATAAATGTGTAGAAATCTCTATAATATTAGCATATTTCATTTTATTTGGGCCTCTGATGTAATTCTTTTTGAGCTTTCACACAATCCAAATCTTCTAAAATGTTTTGTATGCTTACTATATTTTAAGTCTTCTGCTTTTCACTTTAGAGGAATATGATAATATTGTAAATGGAACCTGCCTTTGAGGAAGATAAAAACTCATTAGATTAGCAAGATATATGCATCTCTGGCGGGTCACGGTGGTTCAGCAGGCAGGAATGCTTGCCTGCGATGCCAGAGGACCCGGGTTTGATTCCCGGTGCCTGCCCATGTATAAAAAAAAGAGACAGAGAGAGAGATGCATCTTAAAAGATAAATAATTTTCTCCTTCATGTAATTAAGTGACAAATAGGGTTTATGTAGATGACAAGAATATAAATCAGGTGAGGAAAAGATCAATGTGATCTAGAGTTATCAACCTGACTTCACATTGAAGCAGGACTTATTTGAAATCCTGAAAGGTGGATTGGCTTTGAATCAGTAACGAAGAGAGAGGAAGATGATTGCTGGAAAGAAATGACATGAATAGATATGGAATGTGAATAGATTACATATATTTAGGAAATCACATGAATAGGTTACCTCAGTTGAAATTTGTTATTGGAAAAAAAGCATAATATACTGTTGGTATCTTGAGTATTAGCATAAGAAGCTAGGAATTCACCATGTGGGCATTATGGGAATAAAGGCATTTACTCTTAAGACAATGATCAGGAACGATTGGATGGAGGTGAACTGGAGACAGGGAACAAAGACCAATCAGGCTTCTATTTCAATGTGTCAAGGAGGAATGAAATAACTCTCTCCTCTAATTGTAGTGTAGGAGTCTGAAAGTAATGCACTAATACAGGAAAAGTCATAAGGTTTGCCAGACATGGTGACCTGGACCAAAATGAGTGCACAAGAGAAGAACCATCACAGTTGACTCTGGGCTTTCCAAAGTCAGCTGTGTTCCAGACAGAGCAATGATGTGGTATAAAGTGACCCCTTTTATTTGCTGGGGAAAAGACAATTAATAACTCTTTACTCTTCTCCTCATATAAGGATGTAAAGTTTATTTTATAACAGGTCTGACATTTTTCTTTTTGATATGAAAGTATTTGTATAAAGAAATATAGTCAAAGATTTTCATGACAGTGATTTGTTTTGTTTTGCTTTGCTTTTAATAATAGCGGAGTTGTGGACGGAACATCTTACCATGTATTTTTGTTTAGAAGAATAAGAGTATTACAGATCCTTCAAAGCAAAAAACTTGTTGACCTTTCTCTGTGAAATGTACCAGACAGACCCTGCAGGAGGTAGAGATGTGGTTAAACAACACTCATGCCTTCAAAGATGATGAAAAGTAACAGTGACAAATGCACCCATAAGATCTGATGCAAGGCAGATAATTAATGCAACAATAGACATAGGAACCATAAGTTATGAGGCTAAAAAGAGCAAGAGATCATTCTGATAATGAAATAAGGAAAAGGTGCATGGACCAGTTGGTGTTGAAAGTGGCCCTTGAGCATTTAGTATGTGTTCACAAGAAAGTTAAAATATCTTTATTTAAAAGTATAATTTATCATATATCATTGTATTTTTCAGGGTTCTCTAGAGAAACATCACCAAAAGGAGATATCTATGTAAATATTATGAGATTTTATAAAAGTGTCTTATTCAGCTGTGGGGATGCACAAGTCCAAATTCCATGGGGCAGGCCCCTAGCTGGTAACTCCAATGAAGGTCATTGATGAATTCTCCAAGAGAGGCTTACTGGCTGAAGAAGTGAAAGTCCTCTCTTTTCCCTTAAAAACCTTCAATGGATTGAATTAAGTCAACTTATTGGATTCTTTCATTGTGAAAGATACTCCTTTAGTTGGTTGTAGACATAAACAGCCACATAAGCAATACTGACTGATGATTTAATAAATCAACCTTCTGGTTTATTAACCAGCCATGAAATGTCCTTGCAGTAATGGTTATGCCAGTGCTTACCTGACCAGATGACTGGGCGCCATTAACTGGCCAAGTTGATATATGAACCTAATCATCATCATAACCCTAATTCATTCCTTTTCTTTTTTAATTGTCTCAGATATTTGACTCAAGGTGTGTTTCTTTTATTGCATAACAGTATTATTAAATTAAAATATTTTATTATTATGGTAGTTTGAAGTTCTTATGTACCCCAGAATAGGCCATGTTTTATTAATCCATTCCTGTCAGTGCAGACCTATTGTGGGGTAGGTTGTTTCCGTTGAGATGTGACCATCTTATTCAGGATGAGTCTTGATCCTCTTGTTGGAGTCCTTTATAAGAGGATAAAATACATACAGAAGCTAAGAGATGAAATTAAGAGAAGTTCATAGAGAAAAGTCTGGAGAATCTAGAGAAGATCCACAGAGGCTCAGAGAGGAAGTCACTGGACCTAGAATCTGAAGGCAACCAAATCCAGGAGTGAAGGACCAACAGACACTGGCTATGTGTCTTCCCACATGACAGAGGTGCCCCAGACACTGGCAGCCTATCTTCAGAGTTCAGGTATCACCCTGTTGATGCCTTGGTTTGAACATTTTCATGGCCTAAGACTATAAATTGTAAAGTAATAAATCCCCATTGTTAAAAGCTAGTCCATTTCTAGTATATTGCATTTTGGCAGCTTTAACAAACCAAAACAAGTATCTTCTAGGTAAAAATACAGAGATCCAATATTTAATGAAAAGAGAAATAAGAAATTAACTTAGCAGATAGTTATAAAGCTTCTACCAGTCAATTCAATGGCCTAACTTTAATCAGAATAAAATCACCAACCATATTACACAGTAGAAAAAGTTTTAAAATGTTACTCTTGGGTGGGCCACAGTGGCTCAGTGACAAGGTTCTCACCTGCCATGCTGGAGACCTGGGTTCAATTGCTGGTGCCTGTCCATGCAAAAAAAAAAACAAAAACAAAAAAACATTACTCTCAAATGAACTGCTTCACTAGTTTTTACTGGTGCTTCATCATGGTCTGCATTTATAGACATTTACATTATGTCCAATAAGTAATGCACCGTTTTATTCATGTTTAAGTTTCTTCCTCCTTATGTCCTCTTTGGAATAGGTAGACCAGCTGGATAAGTTGCTGTGCCAATGTTATATTCTGTACTAGAATCCTGCCAGCAGGAATATACAGGTATTACATAAACTCATTTTCATAATATACTTTTTTTAAAAGCAAAAAATGTGTGCTGGTTGGAAAGTATTATGTACTCCAGAAAAGTCATGTTTTATCCTGATCCAATCTTGTGGAAACAGCCATTTCTATTAATCCTGATTTAGCAGTGTGGGTTGGAATCTTTTGAATGGATTATCTCCATGGAGATGTGACATGCCCAATTGTGGGTGTTAACTTTTGATTAGATGGAATGTGACTCCACCCATTCCAGGTGGGTTTTGATTAGTTTACTGGAGTGCTTTAAAAGAGGGAACATTATAGAGAAACCTCAGAAATGATAGAAATGACAGAAGCCTCAGTGCCGACAGAAACTTCACAGCAGAGCTGATACAGATGCCAATAAATAGAGAACAGAGACACGGATATTTGGAGACGCTTGGAGCCCAGCAAAAATTGCCCTGAGATGTTAAGCAAGCCAGAAGCTGGAAAGAGCCAAAGGAAGTGAAGAGATGAAAGCCAGCCCTGGAGAAGCAAAGTGAGGAACCCCCACAGGAACAGAAGCTGAAAGCAATGTAGCCCAGGTGCAAGGCATCAGCAGATGTCAGCCACATGACTACCCAGCTGACAGAGGTATTCCTGACCCATTGCCCTTTCTTGAACTAGGGTATTTTACCTTGGATGCCTTAATTTGGACACTTTGACTTCCTTAGAACTATAAACTTATAACTTAAATTCCCCTTTGTAAAAGCCATTCCAGTTCTGAAATATCACTTTCTGGCAGCTTACTAAGACAGCATGCTTGGAAATACTTTGACTCAGCACAGGAGGGATAGATGCAGAAAGATGCACAAAGGTAGAAGGGTATAAAAAACCAAATGAATAAATATTTATGAAGGTTATACCTCACACAATATGCTAGGTATTGAGGGATGGGGTCAAAGGTAAATAGATAGCCTAATTTTGTCCTTAAAGATTTTTGTTTGCTTTTGTCACCTAGCATACTTTCTACCTTAGTTAAGAGAATAAATGAGTAAAAGTTGTTTAAAAACAAAGAAATTCAAAATTTCACATAACATGAAGTTATGTGGTTGAAGGTTATAGTGATACTTATTAATTTTCTAAACAAAGCTATCAGGGTTTTATTTTTGCTCAACCATTCTCAGCCTGTCAGCTTTGTTGTCTATATATGCACCAGTAACCCTGAAATGGCTGCTGAAGTACTAGTTGCCCTGAAATGGTAATGCAATACTTTCATTAAGCTATTTCTGTGGCAGGAAAAAGTGGCACCTCTTCTTGTGCTTCTCTTTTTCCAGAACGCATTTATTTCGCAGTAGACCCACAGCAGAGTTCACCTTACATCTCACTGACCATTCATGTGGCTAAACCAGTCCTTGTTAGAGGGAATGGAACATCCACAAAAAGCAGAATTCTTTGTGAAGAAGAAAGGGAAAAATGGCTGTTGAGAAGCAATCAACAGAATTGTTTCCAAGATGACAATATGTCAATGGATACTACTATCATAGTTGGAGTCTAGTATAAAATTTGGTGATACCACAAAGCCCTGGATCCAATTGAGTTAGTCAAGATCATGGTACTGTGTAGTAGCACGATTGGAATATCACTTACCAGATTTCAACTCCAGCATTCTTTATATTATGAGAAATGTTTTCATTTTATGGTTTAATTTCCTGTCTTTATCAAGTCCAGTAGCAAGACATTATTTTCAGGAAAAAACAAAAAGACCTATACATTGAGTTCTTTGGGTTAGATCTGTATAGATGTAAGAATTATGATGGTTTGAAATATATTTCATATGAAAATCTTATTTTTAAAAAAACTGATTTATTTTAATGTGTTTTAAACCTAAGAGTGACAAAACTATGCTTTCTTTTGTTTTTTTTCTTTCCTTGTGTGTATCATATTGAAAGTTGTACATGCTCTTTCTCTTGAGTTTTTTCTGTTTTCTCATCATATTGAGTAAATTATCAAATAGATTTTTCCTTTGAGATAAATTTTTTTCATTTATCAAGTTATTGCATTTTCATTATATTGTATATATCTAGAAGGATGGGTTTTTATCATAATGTTTCTATTGGTTCCTATGTTATTTTAAACCATGTACACAGGGTGGGCCACGAGTGGCTCAGTGGCAGAGTTCTCGCCTGCCATGCTGGAGATCTGGGTTCAATTCCCGGTGCCTGCCCATGCAAAAAAATAAATAAAAAATGAATAAAAAAATAAACCACATACACAAATAAAAGTTTCAAAAGAATTTTACTGATCCAAGATTTAAGCCCACAGTGTTCTGCCCCTGGAGTTCCCCCTTCCCTCGACCAAAACATTTCCCATCACCTTTAGACGGCCTTCTTTGAATCACACTGATAGGTCATATTCCTTACTTTAAAATCTACCTTCTCAGGCTTTAAAAGAGAATCTGACAATCAAACTCTATAATTCGTCTTTGATTTTATTCTTCTCTGAAGTCATTCCCTACATCTATTGTCTAATATTTTCTCTATTGACAAAAAGTGACACCATAAAATACTGACAAGAAACTTTAGCATCCTGGTAAATTTCTCAGTTTTCCACAAATCATTCCTGTCCTCAGTTTTCTACCTTGTTGAGGCAGATGAAGTCCCTTCTTCGGTAACAATCTCCTTCTGAAGCACCTACAATCTCCTCCCGAGGCAACCACATTTGTTGGTGTGCCAGTTTAAATCTATTATGTACTCCAGAAAAGCCATGATTTAATTCTGATCTTATCTTGTGGGAACAGCCATTTCTTTTAATCCTGATTCAACACTGTAGGTTGGAAACTTTTTATTAAATTATCTCCACTGAGATGTGACACACCCAATTGTGAGTGTGGCCTTTTGATTGGATGGAAATGTGACTCCACCCATTCAGGGTGGTTCTTGATTAGTTTACTGGAGTCATTTAAAAGAGGAAACATTTTGGAGAGAGAGCCAGCACCAACAGAGAGAGCCAATAGAAACTTCAGAGCAGAGCTGACACAGATGCTGACACTTGGAGAACAGAGACACAGATTTTGGAGATGCTTGGAGCCCAGTAGAAGTCACCATGAGATGTTAAGAAAGCCAGAACCTGGATAGAGTCAAAGGAAGCCAGAGGTGAAAACCAACCCTGAAGAAGTAAAGTGAGGATCCCCACAAGAATAGAGGCTGAAAGCAATGGCGCTCAGGAGCAAGGGACCAGCGGATGCCAGCCATGTGATTTTCCAGCTAACAAAAGTTTTCCAGACCCATTGGCCTTTCTTGAATGATGGCATATTTCCCCGGATGTCTTAGTTTGGACATTTTTTAGTCTTAGAACTGTAAACTTGCAACTTATTAAATTTCTTTGTAAAAGTCATTCCGTTTCTGGTATATTGCATTCCCACAGCTTTCAAATGAATGCAGTAAGTCTCAATGCTTATTTACAAAACAAGAAAGAATAAGCTCTTCTTTTCCACCAAAGAAAGAGAAGAGGTTATAAGGAAGTATGGATGGGCATATGCTCAGAGAGGTTTGTGTGTTTCTCAAGCAACTGCTGAGAAATTTCATTGTCAAGTACATTTGTCTGGCATAACAAATGAGGTCTTCTTTGCTCTCACATTATTTGCATTTCTGAGGTGAGACTCAGAATGTTTTCATTTGTTAATTTGAGTATGTGCAATTAAGGCATAGCATGGAAGTGCAGAGAGCTCTTTGTAAATTAGCAACGACTGAGTTGCTGGCTTATTAGTGGTGTTTGTAAGTCTTTAAATACCTTTCACACCATTTCTGACAGTTCTTTGTGCTGGATTCTGCCCAAACGTCCAAGCAATCCTAGAGCTAGGTAAACAGATCTAGATAGATTTGATCCTAGCCCTACTTTTCTACTCTGATCTGTATTCTGACCATATTTATTCTCCCTAATGTTATTTCTCTGTATTTTTGGATTTCATCTTAAATCTAGTCTGACTCCCAGTTCTAATGTTACTTGTTTATCAATATCATTACCATGAGTGACACTGTAAATTGTCTGTCCTTGGAAAAATACTTCCCCAACTGTCTCCTGTCTGATCTGTCTGAATTGTGGCTCCTGTCCTATTATTCTTTGTTCAGAAACCAAGTTCCTGGCATCCAAGCCCTCCACAATAGGACCCAGAATTCCTCAATCTTAACAACCACAACTTTGTCCCCCTTGTGTTATATACTATCCAAACTGCACCCCCTTTTCTCCAAAGGAACTCAACTTAGGTTTACACAGTGCTTTCATAAACCTAAATTAACAGCAAATATCTATATGACTGAACTTTATTCAAATTGAAGGAGCCCTTAAAACAACACAAATTTATTATTGTACAGCTCTAAAGGTCAGAAGTCTCACTGGACTAAAATAAAGGTACCAGCATTACTAAGTTCCTTCTGGAGGCTCCAGGGGAGAATCCATTTCCTTGCTTTTTCCAACTTTTTGTAAGACCACCCGGTTCAGGCCATCCATTTTCAAAGCCAGTAGTAGAGCATCTTCAAATATCTTATTCTCTGATTTTGATACTCCTGCCTCTCTCTTATTTTTGGGCTCAACAGATTATTCGGAATAACTTCCCATCTCACTCACATCTGCAAAGTCCCTTTTACATGTAAGAATCATATTCATATCAGGACGATGAACATCTTTGTAGGGCCATTACTTTGTCTATCACAACATCACTTCCCCAAATCAAACAGCAAGTAGATGGCATATTTTTCTCTCAAAATCTAGCAGGTACTTTTGGGGTGATGAAATGTTGTAAAATTGGATTGTGATGGTCTCACAGCTCTGGGAATATGCTAAAAACCACTGAATTGAACACTTTAAATAGGTGAATTTTATTGTGTGTGAATTATATCTGAATAAAGCTGTTAAATTTTTTTTTATAAAAGGGGTTGGAGAAGAGCCGGAGCAAATGTTACTACTTCTGACACATGATTTAAAGTGTGAAAAGAACATTGTTCAGCTAACAATAATAAACACCCACAATGAAATCATAGTCTATTTTACTCACGAAGTGAATGGGGTTTTCAGAGATAGAAAAAGACCTGTTGAAAGACTTGAAGGTTCAATCATTTCTGACCGCTTGAGATTCATTTTACACATGAGACGACTGATATTTTAATGGAATCTAGTGACCTGTATTTGCTTAGCTCTCCTTTAGGCAGGAATTTACATATCCTGATGGCTTTTTTGTTTTCAAATGAGGATAAAGAAAGAGAAGTAAAACTGAAAATACTCCTGACCAGGACCTAATTTCCACTAAAGGAAATTTATATGCTGAAGCTAGAAAAGCGCACCAGTGAATTATCAATTTGCTGAAGAAATTGAAAATGAAATTTCTCAGTGTGGTGTTGATAACATTTCTATATAAATATGTTCATGTTTGTAACTGTTCTTTGGTTGAGAAGCAGCTTGCCAAGGGACATTGACCTCATTTTTTTCTCTTCAAACCATCTGATTCTTGTTAGCACTTATATAATATTTTCTAGTATACAATTTTAAATTGTTTGCAATTATTTAAGACTGTCTGTCTTTTCTACTAGATTTTGTAAAATGTTGCCAGATTTATCAGCCTCTCTATACCTTTTTCTCAGGACACTCTGGGCTGATATGATATTTTGTGTAATTTAACGCTTTTGTGTGATTTATGTTTGTTCTTTTTCCTCAGGTTTTTTTTATGTACTCTTACTAATATTTTTGTTGTGGTTAAATAATTTTGTTCTTGGTTGGAACAGTCTCCTTGGGAAAATATCTGTGTAGCTCCATGAGGGTGTAAGCAGTGCTTGTTAAGAATTCAGTCATAAATTGAAAAACCCAGGTTCTTGTCTCAAAGGGTGAATGGCTCAGTTGAGGGGAAAAAAAAATGTATATCCCTTCTGATTTTTCCTAACAAATATTGGTATGTGTCCTCTTGTATTTATTTTTGTTTCTTTCCATGTTTGTGAGAAGAAGAGTTATAAAGCTTATAAAGTAATTTCCTCAACAGTGCTTAATAGGAGAATTCCCTAACCAAAATAACATTCAGGGGCTTTGGATGCTAACTGGCCTTGATCTATAATAACATTGCAGTAACATTTGACTTCAATTTACAGAGTCTGAAGGTTTAGAAGTGCACTGTTTAAGACTGCAGGTGATTGGAAGCAGTGACTATTTAGGGTTAGGTAGTATTACCAGTTTTCTAATGCTGTCCATAAGTTTGTGTTTCTTTATATAATTTAATAGTTATTATTTTTAGATAGTAGTTAATGTTAACACTAATATTTAAACATAAATTTAATTTTGATGTAAAATGGAAATAAAATATATTTAAATGGAGACGTGCTTTCCTCATTGAGCAATTTATGAGAAATATTGTTCACAACCCTAAGAATATATATTAGATTATAGAGAATATATTTATTTTACAAATGCAAGGTAAGTTTCTTTGAAGGAAAAAAAATTTTAAATGCAGTGTAAAATATCAGTTACCACAACCTTCATTTTTGGTTTGTTTGCTATATTTCACATTAGAAAATTATTGTTTTGGAAATTGCTGAGCTACTTTTGCACAATTTTCCCTGTGAACTAATACTATGAAATGGCAGTGCCTAATTCACGAATGTCATTTTTAATCCTTTCAGACTCCCTAAATAGAGAAAAACCTCAGGAAAATGCTATTATAATTGAAAAGGTATTTCTGTAGTTATATGTTATTAAGAGAAATACAGAATATTGGAACCAGCAAACAAACAAAAAACACACACACAAAACATAGTGATCAAGTAGTGCAGTGGTTTTCTGATAGGGAGTTGTCTAACAACTGAATTTAAAGTTTGATGAGACAGTTTTGATGACAGATGAGTGCAGTGTCCTTGTGTCATAGATGCGTTGAAACTGAGTGGCTCCCACAATGTCTCAGGGATAGTTATGGGAGTACCAGGACTATATGCCAATAACATTTCATGGTGAATCTACAATGATTTCCAAGCATTCCTTCCTGAAAATTGAAACAACAACATTAATTAGGTTGCCGATAAATGCCTGAGACTGTTATCAGATCTATTAATAAACATCAGAAGTAATTAATTAACTAATTAAAATTTTAAGAGCTACTAAGTTAATCTTTCCCTATTTCAACTGATATGCATGAGAAGGTGAACAGACTCTGATGGCTCAAATTTTCTGAGAAGCCAAAAGCAAAAGTTTCAGGAACGAATCACTTTTTTTTGGTTCTTATCAGTTGTCATTGAACTATGAGGATAGTGAATTTAACCTTTGAACACATCCTGGGCATAGAGCCAATGATTCAGCCTTAATGTATATTCATTAAGTGTTTGCTGGGTGATTTGACTGAATCAATCAAAGTACCAGAGGTCACACCCGCTGATTTAAAATATAGAGTTTTATCCTTATTCATTTTTTCTGCCTCCATGAAATACCCCAAACTGCTACAACTGCTCACCTAACTTGAGAATTCACATGGAAAACTATCACTGAGAGTTTTATTATGGACTTTTCTTTCTCAGGTCCTAAAACTGGGAGCTGGGAATGCTCACAACAAATTGATACCTAATGCTTTCTGCACTGGATCCATCATTCCTGCCACCCCAGTCAGTTTCACAAGGACGAGTTCCATCTATACAGCTTTTCCAACCATCATGCAAATTTCTGCACATTGGGCCATGCCCGTACACCAGGCAGTAGTTGATGAAAGTATAAGCCATAATCACAGCTACAAAACACCTACTCTCTGGTTTACCAAGAACTCAGGAACATTGAGAAGCAATCTGAGCTGAAGATACTATCTGGATTATTTACAACACATGTCCACACCCAGCCCTTTATCTGTAGAGTTATTGAAGTAATTTGCACCTGGATCTTCCCCTTCTAATTTCTTCCTCCTATACTTTCCACTACTCATGGTACTCTTGGCTTGTTTCAACTGTCTGTCATCACTCACCAATCTCAACCATTCACATAGGACCAAACTTAGGTGAAGACATCTACTGTCCACAAGGGAACTAATACATATGTCTAACAAGCTCCTAACCCAGGAAATCTGCAAAAGGTTCACTGGATCTCTAGGATATCCAAGAACAATAACTCTCCCAGAATCCATCATTGCATTACTATGTGACACAGGGTGGCTAGCCATACTCTGTCTGTCAATAGAAAGGAGAATTCTAGGATAGGGTGTCTGGAATGCTTTTCATCCATTCATTCAGTAGAACTGCTTAATCAAAAGATCCTACGATTTCCAGCTGGTAGTGGTGATTCAGAAATCTTCCAAGCCTTTTCATGCAAATAGTCCTGGACCATCCACTACATTTTCCACTTTCTCTCCTTCTACTCCTTTCCCCACAGGTTGCTGAACTATTGACTCAGAAACCTGAATGACAACGAACTGAGGTCTCTTGATTTGGTTTTGAATGCGATCTTTCTCATGGCTTCTGGAAAACTCCTAGATCCTTACCAGTTGAAGTTTTCCTATCTGGCTCCATTCTTTGGTACCTTGTCATTCTGACCAAAGCCTTACTTCTTAAAATGAAGGACAAATGTACTGCTGACATATCAGAATTTTAAAGCATTTTCAGAATTATCTTGTTACTAAGTAAATCATTACATAAATCCAGCTTTATACAGATAAAGTTATTGTATAATTTTCTGTTCAACCTAACTAGAAACAAAAAAATATAAATTAACAGTGCAAACAAATATATTCTCACCCTTAAATTAGACTAAACTTTGAAGCATTGATAAAACAAAATGTAAGCGAGTATAGTATTCATATACACTAATTTGCAAGAATATGAACTAAAAAGAAATTTTGGAAAATAATTTTGACACTATTTGTAACAATTTACATTCTTCTTATCCTCTCCAATTTCCATTTGCTGTATCTTTCCTATGAGAAATCATGGGCATGTCACCAGTAATTTATGTTCAAAATGTTGTCATTGGCTTTATAAATCATATTAACCAAGAAGAAATAATGTAGGTTTTTAATCATAAAAATAATGATGGTGCATGCATCCTTTAGAAGTCACAAAGTGAGATAACTTATTTTCCATACTATCATGGGAAGATCTTGAAGTATTTTATTAAGTAACAAAGAAAAGTGAAAAACAATATGCACATTAAGTTAAAAATATCCATGAGGTTAAAAAAAATAGATTTTTACATTACATGTGTGCTTTAAAATTTAGAATCATCTTTTAAGTAAAATACCCCAGAATCTTAGTTGTGATTACCTCTGAGGAGGGGAAAGTAGGTGAGTAAATATTGCAAAGGGGAAGATTGTGATCTCTTTTATTTGTCAAATTTTTTTGTAACAAAGCTATATGCTCTAGTAGCTTCTTTATTAAGATACTTAAATAAGGCTAATAAAAGAGACAATAGCTGTGTTTTAATCAGATAAAGTGATTGCGACCTGATACAATGCACAAAACCTGTACTCTGATTAGCTTAACAAAACAAACCTTTATTTTTGTGCATATAAAATCGATGTGTATTGGCATGGGCTTTTCACTATCAGCATTCAGCCTGCTAACACCTTGAAGCACCACCATCTCAACATGGGGTCTCCACGTATGCTCTCACATGGAAGAGAATGCTTACGGTAGTATATTGGCTTTCACATGCCTTGGCCTGTAAATTGTAAATAAGGCTTTTGTTCACATTCAGTAGCAAGGGTTAGATACATGACATAGGATGTGGATGACATCTACATATTATAACCAATTTTTAAATTATCATATTCACATTCCTTCTTTAGGTCCGCATGTAGTATTTTGGTCACAGGATTCTTTTTTGTTGTTTGAATGATATGATAGAGTGGAGAAAAGAGAAGGGAGTTAAGAGCCTAAAGATCTTCCTCAGGGTAGGAGGAGTGGAACAGAATGGGCTCTAGAAGAATTCAGATAATGGGTCTAGTCTCAGTTCTGTCACTTAATAGTCATGTAAACTTGGGTGCATTCCCAAACTCACTAAGCCTTGGGTTCTTCATCTGTGAAATGGGTTGATAATCCCTGTCTTGAAATACTGTTGGAAATTGTGTATGTCAAACACATGGCACAGTGCCTAGCATATCTTAAGTCTGTAATGAATGGAAGTTATTAATGTGATTCTTTTGAACCTAAATCCAACCATCTTTAACTATTTTTTAAACTTAATTTTTATTAATTTATTTAATCTGTCTCAGAGAAAATGAAGTGCTAAAGGATATGAATTATAAAATTAGATAAAATGATGCTTATCAAGTAAAACTCAGTAAATTTTTCTACTCAGAAGATTTCTTATGTATTTGAGGATGTGCATATATTCCCCAGATGGAGACGCTCCTAGAATTTGAGTCAAGAACCAACTTCTTATTTCCCTTTTCCACAAAAAAGACCACCACTGTCGTCATTTATTTGAGCTTCACTAAAAATAGAGCCCTTAATCAGATTCTGCCAACTTCCACTGAATATAACTTAATTAAAATGCTATTTGAATAGAGTGAGTTCTGGTTTTCCCAGCCTCACACAAAAAGCATCATCCAAGTGTCTTCTTGCTATTTCATCTCAAGGGAGTGTCATCCTTATTTCTCAGAAATGTCTTTGAGATATTTCTGCAATGTGTTCAACTGCATTGGGATGAAAGGGCAAGACCCCTCTATCCCTGCCTTTACTCAGTTGATAGGAATTTTCTAAACCAGTCAACTCTGAGACACATCATTTGAGGGTCTTGGCTCTTCTCACCATTCCCATAGCCACATCTGCCCCACCAACCAGCTTAATTAAAATTGAACTCACATGCAGGGTTGTAAGGGTAGTTCAGTGGTAGAAGTCTTGCCTGCCATGCAGGAGACCCAGGTTCAATTCCTGAAGGAAAAAAATTCAACAAATAGTGCTGCAATAATGGGATAGTCACATGAAAAATGATTGAAATGTGACCCCCACCATACAGTTTACAAAATAAAGAAATAAAATAAACTCACATGGAAGGACTTGCAATTTCCCAATGCCACAAAAATGCCTTACCTGGGGACACTTGTGTTTGAGTTCTCACATGGACTCCCTACCTACTCCCTCACTTAATTTGACTCCTTATTTAGATCTTAGATGATATGAGATGTGCTAGTTTGAAGCTGTTATGTACCCCACAAACATGTTCTTTTTTCACCCATTCTTGTGGGTGCAGACCTATTGTGATGGGACCTTTTGATTAGGTTGTTTCCATGGAGATACGACCTACCCAATTAAAGGTGGCTCTTAATCTTTCACTGGAGGCCCTGACGATAAAAGACAGAAAGAGCTCACAGAACTAAGTGAGAAATACCCAGTGGGAGCTGAGAGAGAAAAACACTGCAGGAGCTAAGAGAGGACCCACAGAAGCTCAGAGAGAAAGCCACTGGAACCAGAAACTGAAAGCAGTGGAACTAGGAGTGAAGGACCAGCAGATGTCAGCCATGTGCCTTCCCATGTGACAGAGGTGTCTCTGCAACCTTTCTTCAGAGTCCAGGTATCAAATTGCCTTAATTTGGATATTTCCATGGCCTTAAAACTGTACATTTGTAAGCTAATAAATCCCCATTGTAATAGTCAACCCATTTCTGTAATATTGCATTCCAGCAGCTTTAACAAACCAAAACACCAGACATTGTACTTTTAAAAAATATTTTTACTGAAGCTCTAAGGGTAGCTTAGTGGGAGAATTATCAACTGACATATGGGAGACCCAGGTTCAATTTCTGGAGCCTACGCATGCCAAAAAGAGAAAATACATGTATATATATATATATTTTTTTTATTGAGATCTCTTCACACATATACAGTCCATCCAAAGTATACAATCATTGGCTCACAATATAATCACATAGTTGTGTATTCATCACCATGATCATTTTTAGAACATTTGCATTGCTTCAGAAAAAGAAAAAAGAAAAAACTCATACAACTATACTCCTTGCCCTTCCCTCTCATTGACCACTAGCATTTCAATCTACCCAGATTTTTAACCCCGTACATCCCTTATTATCTATTTATTTTCTCCTTATTTTGTACTTAACTTTCCATATCCTGGATAAAAGAAGCATTAGACACAACGTTTTCATAATCACATGGTCACATTGTAAAAGTTATATAATTATACAATCATCTTCAAGAATCAAGGCTATAGGAATACAGTTCAACAGCCTCAGGTAATTCCCTTGAGCCACTCCAATACACCATAAATTAAAAGGAGATATCTATATAATGCACAATAACTTTCAGAATTACTTCTCAACTCTGTTTGAAATCTCTCAGCCACCAAATTTTATTTTGTCTCATTTCTCTCTCCCTCTTTTGGTCAAGAAGTCTTTCTCAATACCACAATGCTGGGTCCCAGCTCACCCCAAGAGTCCTGTCCCATGTTGCCAGGGGAATTTACACGCCTGGGAGCCATGTCCCATGTAGACGAGAGGGCAGTGTTTTTACTTGCTGAGCTGGCTTATAGAGAGAGACCCTATCTGAGCAAAAAAAGAGGTTCTCTGGGGATGACCCAGACGTAATTAGAAGTAGGCTTAGTTTGTCCTGTGCAGGAATAAGTTTCATAGGGGTGAACCCCAAGATGGAGGGCTCAGCCTATTGACTTGGTTGTCTCAACTGCTTGTGAGAATATCAAAATTCCCCAGATGGGAAAGTTGAACATTTCCTCTTTCCTCCCCAGTACCCCACAGGGACTTTGCAAATACTCTTTTATTCTCTGCCCAAATTACTCTGGGATATATTGGGGCATCACACAACCAGTACAAACCAGCAAGGTATCATATCCTATTCAAGATTCCATGTAATTATGGTGTTCAAATAAACTGACCATACAAGTTAAATTAGATAATGCACTACTCAAAATATAAGTTTTGCACCAAATAAACTTCTCTTCCTTTGGTCTCACACAGAAGTTGAAGTTTTAAATATGAACCATATCATCCTTTACCCTGTATTCTGACTTACCTTTGTCCTGTCTCTAATTGAAGTCTGAACACTTTTTCAACTTTTTAAACAGTTTCTTTGTGGGGTAATGCTTACTTTCATAGTTTCAGAGCACTAACTCTGAGTCTCAGGTGTCACATAAATGTCCGGTTTCAGGGAATGACTAGGTTCTACACAAATAGCTCAGTATCTCAGAATTTAGAAATAACGGTTACAATTCTGAAATAGACCGTTGTAAGAACTTACACTCTCAGACCCTTTACAATAGGCCCCAACTGATAACTCATGCTCTCAACTTCAGTTCTACGAATTTGTATATTATAATTAGTCCATAAGAGTTAGTCATGATAATATTTGTCTTTTTGTTTTTGACTTCGTTCAACATAGCATCCTTAAGGTTCATTCACCTAGTTGCACGCCTGACAACTTCATTCCTTCTTGCAGCTGCTCAGCACTCTGTTGTATGTATACATCACAGTTCCACCTTCCATCCTTCAGTCATTGAACCCTCAGGCCACCACCATCCATTGGGAATTGTGAACATTGCAGCCACTGACATCATTTTGCAAATGTCCATTCAAGTCCCCACACTCATTTCCTCTAGGTATAAACCTAGCAACAGGGTTACATTCTCATATGGCAACTCCACACCTAGACTCCTGTGGTCTCTCCTTGGGAGGCACTGCACCTCTCAGCTGCTGAACCAAAAGCGAATGGGTACATCTCTTTCTCCACATTTTCTCTAGCACTTGCTTCTCTCTGTTTGTTTTTAAGCAGTTTTATTCGCACATCATACAATGCAACCTAAGTAAAACATCAATGATTCCTGGTATAATCACATAGCTATGCTTTTGCCAACATAATTTTTATGAAGACATTTCTTTCTTCCGCAAAGTACCCCACACTTCTCTCTCATATACCCCCCCTTATTGACATTTATTTTTTTATTTTTTTATACGTTTATTATTCCCCCGGGTCGGGGGGGGGTACACCATTCCTGGAAGTACTGCAATACCAGGTCGATGCATGGAGAGGACAGAGCAAGCTCCTATTCCATCTCCCAACTCTAAAAATCTGTTAAATATATTGTCCTCAGATATAGGACGTATCAGATATTAAACTGATAAGAACAGATACTACACTTGATCTTAGCCAAAAGGTGGAGAAGTAATCACTTGTTGACATTTAGTTTTGGCATAATGCTTTTGTTACATTCAGTGGAAGCATAATACAATGTTACTGATGTCTTTAGACTCTAGCTTGCATTGATTGTATTTTTCCTGTAAACCATCCCATTTTCAACACCTTCCAGTGTTGGCATTAATTTGTTCTCCCTCATGCAAAAATATTCTTATATTTGCACATTTAAACACCATCATTGTCCACTCTACACATTCCTAAACTATACCATCTCAGTCTTAATTTTCTATCTTTCCTTCTAGTTTCATATGTGCCCCCAGCCCTTCTCCTTCAATCATACTCACATTCAGCTTCATTCAGTGCACTTACATTATTGTGCTACAATCAGGTAGTATTGTGCTAACCACTTCTGAATTTTTACAATTGATCCTGTTGCATAATCTTTATTCCATCTTAACTATATTTTCTGGAAACAACTCTTAGGAAAAACTACAGGTAGACTTAGCCTCTCTGCTACAGAAATAGGCTTCACAAGAGAAAGTCTCAAGCAAGGGGTTTGGACCTTCTTCTTTAAAAGCATAAATATTTATGATTGTTATTTCTTCTTGGTGAAGTGTCCCTTTTATTAATACATAGTATCCTGCCTTGTCTCTAATGGCATATTTACATTTAAAGATTATTTTGCTTGCTATTAGTTTAGCTACTCTTGCTTTCTTTTGCAGCATGCATGGAACATCTTTTTTCATCCTTTCAGTCTCAGTCTATTTGTATCCTTGAGTGTAAGTCTCTTGTAAGTAGCATATAGATGCAATATAATTTTAATCCATTCTACCAATCTGCATCTTTTAATTGGTTAATTTAGTCCATTAGCATTCAGTGCTATTACTGTAAAGGCAGTTCTTGAATCTACCATCTTATCTTTTTAGTTTTTATTTGTCAGATCTATATATTCTCTTTCCTCTCTCTCTCTTTTTAACCTTTAAGTTACCTTTACTGATGTTCCTCAATTCTGTTCCCTCTTCCAGACCTCCCTTTTCTGTCTTTTCCTTTTTCCAGCTGACACAACTCCCTATAGTATTTCTTGTAAGACAGGTCTCTTGTTAACAAATTCTCTAAGCATTTATTTATCTGCAGAAATTTTAATCTCCCCCTCATTTTATAAGGACAATTTGTCTGGATAAAAAATTCTTGGCTGAAAGTCTTTCTGCTTCAGAATCTTAAATATAATTGTACAACTGCCTTCTCACTTCCATGGGGCTGGTTGAATAATCTGAATTTAGTCTTATGTGGCTTCCCTTGTATGTAATAAATTGCATTTCTCTTACTGTTTTCAGGAACTTCTGGTTCTCCTCAACATTTGAGAGTCTAATTATCATATGTCTTGGAGTGGATCTATCTGAATTTTTTCTATTCAAGGTTCATCAGGCTTTTTCAATTTGCGTATTTATGTTTATTGTAAGGATTAGGATGTTCCCCCCCTCATTATGTCCTCAACAAATTATTCCTAGCCCTTTACTCTTCTTTTCTCCTTCTGGGACATCAATAATTCTTGTATTTGTGCACTTCATGGTGTCCATCATTTCCCTGAGATACAATTCCAATTTCTCCATCTTTTTGCTATTTGTTCTTTTGTGCGTTTGAATTCCGTTGTCCTATCCTCTCGTTTGCTTATTCTTTCTTCTGCCACTTCACATCTACTGTTGTGTATCACTAGTATATTTTTCATTTGATCTACAGTACCTTTCATTTCTGTGAGATCTATTTTTCTATTTATTCTTTCAAATTCTCTTTATGGTCTTCTAGTGTGTTCTTGATCTCCTTTATGTCATTAGCCAACCCGATGAATTTATTTAGGAGATTTGTATGAATGTCTTTGATTAGTTGTTCCAAATTCTGTATCTCCTCCAGTGTTCTAATTTGGTCATTTGGTTGGGCCATATATGCTTGCACTTTCTTGTGCTTTGTGATTTTCTGTTGGCTTTGAAGCATTTGATTATCCTGATAGAGTTATTTTGAAAGTTGATTTCCCTCACTCATCTATCATTTTGCATTTGTTTGGGTTTGCATTGAAAGTCTACTTTTGCTCTTGGTTTGTCAGTAATTCCCCCCCAAATCAAGGCCCAGGCCCCATGCAGAAGATGCAACTCTATTTGAAGAGCCATTGAAAGCTAGGTAGATAGGCATTTTGCCAGACTGCACTTTCTGCGTTGTGCCTGCAGATGCATGCTTGGGCCACATCTTCCACTCAATCCCAACTCCCTGACTACAATAGCCAGCTGCACAGTATGTAGAACTGGTGCTATTCCAGCTAAAACCACTGCTCTTCGTGCATGCTGAAAGTCTCTAACCCTGGGGCTGAAGAATGGGCAGTGTGCACTTCATCAGAACATCTGCTTGAGGGCCCAATGGGTCTAGTGGTCACTGGGATCCTGCTTGTGATTACCTTGGGCTGTTGATCTGAGTATTTCAACTGCCCCTTCTATCAGCCAACCTAGAAAAGCCTGGTTGTGTGGCATGGCTTGGCTCACTTCCTCAACCCCATCTCTCTACCTATTCATGCCTGAGGGCTCCAGACCTCCATAAGGAAGGGGAAGGGATACCCCATGAGTCTCTTCCACTGGCCAAATGTCTGACCAGTTCCACTCTGCATCTCCCTCTCCTCCCAAAGGGAGGCTCCCCCAATCTCTGCCAAACACCGGGCACCCACAGCAGCCTGTCTCAAGGATCGGGGGCAGGCACTGTACACTGCTGGGAAGGTCTCTGTGTTCCGGCAAACCAAGTCTGCAGGTGTCCAGGTTCCGTCAGGAGCTCCCAGCTGTGGAGCTAAGAGGGAAGATCTACCAAACTAACTGGAGAGGTAGACAGGAGTTGAGGAACGTCTCTCTCCTTCAGAACCTGCTCCTTCCTGCATGCTGTTACTTACCCCAGATAGATTCACAACCAAGCACACTAACCCCACTTTCTCTGTACCAATTTCTCTTCTTTTTCATCCAAGTCTTCCTTATATAATATAGAAGGCCTATATGGTCATTCGCGTACTGGAACTGAGATCCTGATTGTTTTTCTGTCACTTCTCTGGTTGTTCCAGGAAGCAGGGGTGAACTCAGCCTATCCTATTCTACCATCTTCCTGGAAGTTCCACCATTTACTTTTTTCTCTATTTTTTAATTTCAACTATTTTAAAGTTTTGTTCATTGACATATCCATAGTAATATCTGTTCCAATGTATTGTTGTGTTTTTCCAGATTACAAAAGAAGATGCATGGTTTCACAATTTATTTTACAAAAAAAAAAAAGTCTTATTACTAAATGTTGTAAACATTTTATGTGAATGCTATACATAAACTTAGATTCTGGATTAATTAAATGTAATAGTAAAAGAACTGTTTGACTAATACCTCCCATAAAAGGAAAAATCCTCAAATTACTCACATAGAACAGTAAAATATGCATTTTGACCCTTGTACCCCACCCTGATCCTCCACTATTTACATCACTTATGGCTCTTTTAAACACAAAGTGAAGGATCTGCTTCAGACTTTGGTAGGGGAGTAGAAGCTGTTGGACTTGGCTTAGAAATTTCACTGACCATGGTGGTAATGCAAACCCAGACTATAACTCTTGTTCAGGCTTTCTGTTCCTCATTTTTCAAAGTCTCTTCCTTTTGCCTTGTCTTAAAAGTCTAGGACTTTCATCTTGCTGGTCTGGGCTTGGGCTTTTGGACCCCACTGGAATTCATAGTGAGTAGGATCACTGTTAAGCACCTGCTGGTAGGACAGGTACTTTTCCGGTACAAAATCTTTGTTGATGAACTTCCTGGTTCTCCCTAAAGATAAAGTGATTCTTCCCAGAATATAGGTCTATCATTTTCAGCACTTCCCAGATTTCCTCATCAGTGGCACAATTGCCCTTCATGAAGAGCGCACAAAAGATAAGGATCAAGTTTCCAGTCTTGGGCATACGATCATCATCGCGAAACACCCCACAATAGGTGAGGTCCAGCATATTGATGAGGGTATTGTAGTGGATGATGAGCTCCACTTCCTTCATGTCAATGCCGCAGACCAGTTCCATATACTCAGAGGATCTCATGGAAGTGATCTTTGTAATTTTTGATGACACTCTTCAGCATGTCTGCTTTCATGCACAGCTCTTTCATTCTTAAACAGCAAGAAATTCACCAACAAAGGCATCTTCTTGTCCAACAGGTCTGCAGGTGAGTTTTCAGCGTCTGGTGGAGTCTGCAACATGCAAGGACTATGCTCTTCTTCTTGGCTGCTGGAGACCTCATTTGATGTGCTTTATGAGGCGGCTGTGATGGCAGTGGAAGAAAGCCAGGCACTCTCAGAACTCTGAAGAGTAAGGGGTGTTCCAGCAGCAAGAAACTCCTCCAGGTTGCCTAGGATCAGAGAAGAAGGGAGAGAAGAGGAGGCCTGGTCCATATCATAAGGTAACTGCACCCTCTAATACCTGGGACTCATTGCAGGTATGGAATTGTTTCTCATGAAGTAAGCATGGACTCTTCTTATCACCATGCATTATGATTACTGTGGGTGGTAGTAGTCGACAGGAGTTTGTTGAGGAGAGCTTAAGGAAGAGAGATAAAGATCATGAGTAGTCACAGATGGTAAACTAAAACTTGTCTGTTTGCCTCCACAGGTCTTCTCTTGCGGAACAATGCTAAGTCTCAGAGGTCTTCTGTCATCCTTGTAAGCCCTTCTAGCAAGAAACTGAAGGGATAAATGAGAAGATTCATCTGGACCTGTTAATCAGTGCAATTCAAAGCTTCCCAAAACTCACAGTAGGGCAGATTGGGTCAGATTCTGGGTAATTCTGGGTTGGATGGCCCTTCAATCTTCATTAGGGTTTCTTACCTTGTCTTCTGGTAGGGACTAGGTCCACTAACCTTTGCTGACCTGATGCCATCCCCCTCAGACCAATACCTTATCTCCCTGAGAAACCCTAGGAGAAAGCGTGGAGGAACCTCATCCAGCCCCCTATGCCCAGGAATTCCCAGGGCTGACAGCAGCAGCTAGAAACTGTGGCCCCATCTGTTCTTGAATAGTTTGTACCATCAGTCTTCATTCAGGATCCTTACCTAGACTCTTGAGAAGGCCTGCGTCACCCTCTGACTCGATTTAGGCACAACAGAACAAAGCTCTTTAAACACCACAGGAGGTAAAGAGGGGGTACCTCATCATGTGGTCCCACCCCAGGGCCTTGCTGGATTAACAGCAAGATCATGTGGTCTTCAAAGTAGTCTCTATAGTTCTTCACCTGAATTCCTGGGATTGTGTGTTTATTCTACCCTCTGATGAGTTGGACCACTTCTCTCAGACCAAGGCCTATGCCTTACTGAGATCCTTTTCTGCTAGTTGAAGGTGTGTAATTTCTGAGAACCCTTGCCCAGGATCACCAGAGTCAGCTGCAAGGACAGGAAAAGCCTCTGTGATACTCTTTTTCTGGAGTGGGTTTTGCCCACAGTTCTCACTTAGTTTCATCACTTCAATACTGGGCAGGGCCTGGAACTTCTCCCACCTCTAACATTTTTTTGCTCACTTGTATTAAGTATTCCCTTCCTTGTTAGTACCATACAAGAGTGAGGGGATATTTCATCTGGCCCATCTTTCTGGGGGTTTGCCCAAGGATGCCAGTGATCTGTGGAACCACACTTTCTGGGACGGTTAATCTCCCTAGAAATAATTCAGGGTCCTTACTTTGAGTCTTGCCTCTTCTTCCTTCTGACTTGTGGTTTCCTTTCTGACACCACTGAAGAGAAAGTAAGAGGTCCCCTTAGGCCTGCCTGAGGCTTCTCAGTGTCAACAGCAAAGGCAAGTCAGGTCTCATTGTGCATCCACCCTTCCGGGGAGTAAGGAGCTCCCATTCTTCACTTAGAGTCTTATCTTGACCTCCAACAAGGCCAGGGAATCTTCCTTCTGTTAACTTGAGTCTTCACCACACACACCATGGAAGTCATAACCCCCAGATAGTCCCCAGTGTAGGAACTCTTATTTTTTTTTTGGGGGGGGGGGTTGTTCTGCAAATATATGATGGAAATTGACATTTTGACATTTTAGAATATATCATGCCCTCTTTAATGAGCATGATATGCTGTTATATTTGTTTGGGTCTTCTTTTATGTAAGTTTATTAAACTTTAATTTCCCTTTGTAAAATCTTAAACAATTTTTATTAGGTTTCTTCTTAGGTAATTTTTAAATTGTATTGCTCTTATGAATGGGAGAACTTCTTTTACATGGTCTAATTAGTTATTGCTTTTGCGTGGTAAAGGCTCTTGATTTTACTTTTGGAATTTATATACCAGCTTTCTGACATCTCTTACTTATTTGAATATGCTTATACGTAGTCCTTTCAATTTTCCAAAAAGGTTACCATATTGTCACAAAATATTATCTTTTCTTTTTCAATATTCAAATATCTTATTTATTTTTGTATCGTAATACTCTGGCTATGAATCACTGTTGAATTGTAAAGAGTATACAGCTGTGTCTTTTCCCTGACATTAATGGAAATGCTTCTGTCATTTCAAATATAAGTATGTTTGCCAAATAAGGTTGATATTTAGAAAATTTTAGTTTGCTAATTTTTTTTTACCATGAACTGTTGGTACACATTTTCAATGTCTTTTTCTCTACACATGAATATGATCAAGCTCTACTCTGAAAACAGTAGTAGAGTTGAGACACTTCGGGGCTCTGCCCCTACAGAAGCTTTGAACATCCAGTAAAAACTGGCAGAAACATCTTTCTTAAAACTCCAGAAAAGAGTAAAAGAACTGCAGTAACAGGGCAAGTACTGATTCGAGAAAAATGCAATTTAAATATGGTAGGATCCCCTGGTGCCTGGGCTGGATTCTTCCCTACCCTTCACCAGTTCAGCACAGAGCTGACCATGCCCCCACTGTGGAGCCCTCATCCTGGCTCTGGAGAAAGCAAAGTAACTGCTACACACATACAACAAGCATGTATGTGTGAACCAATCAATCTAGCAGTGACCTGAGTGATACACCATCCCAGAACTTGCCTAGCATGTAAAGTTCTACAGAATGCTATGGGAGAACAGTCAAGAAGTACCACTTAGGACAAGAGATTACTGACTGGAGGACATAAAAACATTCAGAAATGTGTAAAAAGGGTAATTCCCAGGACCAGGTAATGCCTGCCCAAGATAAGATTATGCGCAGAAAGGATCACCAAGACACCTACACGTTGGCCTATAGCTAATATTTAAACTCATTGTGTGGATAAATCCTTAAGAACAGGACTAGTTAAGCTGCAAAGATTGGGAAAACTGCTTCTTTTTCTTCTTCTGTTTCTGCTTCTGCTTCTTCTTTTGGAGCTCATTGCATTCAAGAAAAGCTGTGCTATAATACTAACTGGATACAAGCTTCAGATATAGTTGCCTCAGAGTCTAAATTCCAGTGGTAGAATAATCAAATAACAAAATATCAAATTTTCGACAAAAGTTCACAAAATATACAAAGAAGTGGGAAGTGATAGCTCAGGCAAAGAAGAAATTTTTTTTTTTTTAAAAAGGGTTCTAAACATGCTCAAAGAACTAAAGGAAAGCTTGAACAACAAATAAAACAAAAAATAAAGAAAATTAGGGTTATTATAGTTAAGCACAAAGAGAATATCAGTAGACAGATGAAAATTATAAAAAGGAATCAAATAGAGTTGAAGAGCATAATAACAGAAATTTAAAACTCCCTAGTAGAAATTAAAAATTAAACAGGACATTGGAATTGGTAGAAGAAAGAATCAGAGTACTTGATGATGAGACAATTGAAATCATTCAATCTGAGGGAAATAAAGACTAAAGAATGAAGAAAAGTGAACAAAGCATGAGATGCTCTGGTATCTATGGGATACCATCAAGCTTAACAATGTATGTGCTGTGGGGGTCCCATAAGAGGAACAACAAAGAAAGAAAGGGAATTTTTAAGTAAATAATGGCCGGAAACTTTGCAAATTTATTGAAAGACCTCAATATACACATACAACATTATCAATGAACTCCAAACAGGATAAACCCAAATAGAATCAGGCTACAGCGTATTATAATTAAACTATCAAATGTCATATAGAGAGAATTCTGAAAGCCAAAAGACAGAAGCAAAACTTTTCATGTACAAGGGAAACTCAATAAGATTAAGGGCTTATTTCTGATCAGAATCCAGGGATGCAAGGGAACAGTGAGATGACATATTTAAAGGGCTGAAAGCAAAAAAATGACAACCAGGAATTCTATATCCAAGTAACATCATCCAACATGGTAACATAAGAAAACTCCTGGAAACATCTCCCCTCAAAAACAACTAATAAAAAGACAAATACCACTTGCTTGAAACTATGGAGGATGAGAGAGATTGGAGGAGGACTCCACAAACATTGAATTGAAGTAAAAGGGAAAATAAAAACACCCAAAATATAGGTGATCTACAATCCATATCTGCCAGTCTGGACCCTTACCCTTCATCCAGCTGTACAACTTAACAGTTACACAGAGGCAGCATGGCCTGGGATCTTCCTGCTATGGATTTAAACCACAAAGCCACTCACAGCATGTTACACATATCAAGGTGCAGGGGGCCCAAGTCTGCAGAGATTCATGGCAAACACAAACAGCTGACTAATGTGTTTATACAAAAACGACCTCAAGAAATAAAAGAGACTGTAACAGAAGTCTTGATAACAGAAAGAGATGGAAGCAACCCAAATATCCATCAACTGATGAATGAATAAATAAAATGTGGTATACACATACAGTGGAATATTATTCAGCTTTAAAGGGGAATGAAGTCCTGATACATGCAACAACATGGATTAACCTCAAAAACATCATGTTGAGTGAAATAAGTCAGACACAAGAGAACAAAAATATTGTTTGATCCACTGTTATGAAATAATTAGAATAAGTCATAGAGTCAGAATCTGGAGTATTGTTTAGCAGGGGCCACGTTGGAGTTAGGGAATGGAAAATAAATGCTTGAATTGTACAGAGTTTCTTTGCAGGTTGATAGTAAAGTTTTATTAATGGATGATGATGATGGTAGCACAACATTGTGAATGTAATTAACAGCACTGAATTGTATATGTGTGTTCTACTTTGCTAGCTGCTGGAATGCAATACACCAGAGACAGAATGGTTTTTAATAAAAGGGGATTTATTTCATTAGTTCTTCAGAGGAAAGGCAGCTAACTTTCATCTGAAGTTCTTTCTTATGTGGGAAGGCTCAGGGTGACCTCTGCTGGCCTTCTCTCCAGGCCTCTGGGTTCCAACAACTTTCCCCAGCGTGTTTTCTTTCTGCATCTCCAAAGGCCTGGGCTGAGCTGCGAGTGCTGAGATGAGGTATGCTGAGCAGCTCAGGCTGTGCTACGTTGCACTCTCTCATTTAAGCACCAACCAATTAAATCAAACATCATTCAATGCAACAGACATGCCTCCTAGCTGACCGCAGATGTAATGAGCAATAGATGAGGTTCACGTATCATTGGCTCATGTCCACAGCAACAGAACTAGGTACCTTCACCTGGCCAAGTTGACAACTGACCCTAACTACCACAATGTAAATGTGTTTAAAAGGGAAATGTAAGGTTATGTATATGTTACTAGACTAAAAATATTAAAATACAAATATCGGACCATACAACACAAACAGTGAACCCTATTGTAAATGAGGAACTATAGTTAATAGTACAATTATAAAAATGCTTTGTTATTAATTTTAATAAATGTACCACACTAATGCAAGGTGTTAATAATATGGTGATATATGGGAGCTCTGTATTTATTTATTTTATGCATGGCTTTGCAGTTAACCTATAACCTCTCTAATAAAACAATAATTAATTCTCCATTATGCCAGTAATATCAGGGATTACTAACAAAAGCAAAAGATAATTATGCAGGGGCATTTATAATGAATGGAATTCATAAATGTATTACATGCTTGATTGTTTGACTAACATTAAGCATCTAATCTGAATATGACTCAAGGTAATGATGCTGAAGGAAGAATTGAAACAAAGCAACCCTTCTAATTTTTTTTAATGAGTAAAGGAGTTGAATAGAGAACTTCTCTAAAAAGATATACAAATGGCCATCAAGCACATGAAAGGATGTTCACATAATTAGTCATTAGGTAAATGAATTGAGATATTATTTCACACCCACAAAGATGGCCATAATAAAAGTTTTTCTTTTTAAAAATGGCAACAAGTAAGTGTTTGTGAGGATGTGGAGAAGCTGGAATTCTCATACATTGCTGGGGGGGAATGTAAAATGGTGCAGCCATTATGGAAAACAGTTTGGAAGTTGCTTAGTAAGTTACACATCAAAATGTCATATGACCCAGTAATTTAACTCTTAGGTGTATACCTTAAATAATTGAAAACAGTTTCTCAGTCAAATACTTACACACAAATATTCATAGCAGCACTATTCACAATTGCCAAGAAGTGGAAACAACCTAAATGTCCGTCAACTGATGAGTAGCCTTGAAAAAAATGGTATATCCATACAATGGTATATTACTCAACCAAGAAAAGGAACAAAGTACTACTACAACATGCATGAACCTTGAAAACATTATGTAAGTTAAAGAAGCCAGACATCAACCAAGCTTTATGTCTGATATTTTTAATACTATGAAGATTCAAAACTTTTGATGAATGTTCTTGCAGCTATGGTGGAAGGGAACAAATTAGTGTAAAGGAAATCATAATAGAGAATTGGCTTAAAAAACAAAGAAGTTTAAAAGGAGGAGGGTGAGGCAATCAGGTATAGCAGATGGGATGAGGCAAAGAAGATAGAGCTTTTCAATCATTAATGTCTCAGTGACACACTCTTCTGTCATTCATTAGCTCTCTTAAGTGTAACTAACCAAATAGGAAAAAGGAGACTAGATTCCTCATTTCTCCACTCTTGTTAAATTCCTGGAAGTGGAAACATTGTTTTGTCTCCCTTATGGCTGTTGTTTGAGACTGCAAAAGGGACTGCTAATACTTTTGGTCACAGAGCAGAATCCCAGACTTCTCAAGACCTTCAGCTATCTGAAAGTTGCTTGTACTGGTTAGTTCTATTAAGGTGGCAGCCCATGCTGCAAACACAGGCTGCAATTCTCTTCTCACCTTTTTGTTGCTCAAGATTATGACACAATTGCACGTATTGATGTTAAAGGCGAAAATGGGGAGTTTTTCACTCCTAGATAATGATTTATGCATGAAGCAGAACTCTGATGAACTTGGACTGAACTGCTGCCAAAACATCAAGCAGAACTTGTTTGCATATCATTTTATAAGTGCTGCTCAAATAAAACAAATGTTTCATACTGGTGATTAAATTTTGAGATAAATAAAAATATTCAAAGCATTAGCACATATGTTAGTTTGCTAGCTGCCGGAATGCAACATAGCAGAACTGGAAGGGCTTTTAAAAAGGGGAATTTGATAAAATTACAAATTTATAGTTTTAAGGAAGTGAAAGTGTCCAAATTAAGGCACCAACAAGAGGTTAACTCCACTTAAGAAAGGCTGATGGACCAGGAACATCTCTGTCAGCTGGGTAGCCGCTTGGCTGGCATCTGCTGGTCCCTTGCTCCTGAGCTCTGTTGTTTGCAGCCTCTGTTTCTGTGGGGGTTCCTCACTTTGCTTCTCTAGAGCTGGATTTCATCTCTTGGCTTCCCTTTGCTCTCTCCAGGTTCTGGTTTGCTAAACAACTTAGCTGAAACTAAGGCTCAGAGGCAAAAGGAAAGATGTGGGCAGAACCTTCCAAAGGATCATGTGGTGTTTGGAACTGTATGTGCCCCAGAAAATCTTGTTCATAAAGTTAACCCATTTCTGTGAATATTAACCTATTTCAAGTAGGACAAGGATCTTTTCATGAGGTTACTTCAGTTAAGGTGTGGCCCAGGGTGGGTCTCAATCCTCTTACCAGAGTCCTTTATAAATGATATGAATGCAGAGAGAGAGAAAAAGCCATTGAAGCAAGAAGCTGAGAGCAACAAATCTCTGAAGAGAAAGGAGAGACCTGCAGACGCCTCCACATGCCTTGCCATGGGGAAGAGGAACCTAGGAAAACTGGCAGCCAGTCTTTGGGAAGAAAACATTGCTTTGATGATGGACATTTTTTTCAGCCTTGAAACTAAGTTTTCTTTTTCTTTTTTTCGCATGGGCAGGCACCGGGAATCGAAACAGGGTCTCTGGCACGACAGGTGAGAATTCTGCCACTGAGCCACCATTGCACCACCCCAAAACTAAGTTCTAAAACTGCTAATTCCCATTGTTAAGTTGACCCATTTCAAGGTAGCTGCTTTAATAGCCTAGTAAACTAAAACAGATCATAAGCAGAATCTCTGGCCTTCCATCCAGCCGTTAATTACCAAGGTGTGCCTTCTTGTCTACAATTGTAACACACCCTCTGCTACATTTTATGTTTTACACATAAAAACCACACATAAAAACAAATAAATCTTTTATGTAAGTTACTCACAGATTTTTAAGGCATTTTGGGGATAAGCACAGCTCTCAATAGTATCACATTCATTGCAATCCATAGTATCACTGTTCCAAAAAAATGGAAAATAACAACAGAAACAAATCCCCCAAACAATTATCTCTCTTGAATAAATCCTATAGTGCCCTAAAAATTGTCATATTCAAATATCAGAGATGCATTTCAAATATCACTTGTGTTTTATATTGTTTTAGAAATTCAAAAAAGTAAGAAAATACATAAAATGAGCAAGCAATTATCTATATTTACACTGTTCTTTTTGTGATGAAAATGATGCACTTTTATTTTCAAGCAAGTAAGTACAAATTTGATGATGATGATAACAATAATAATAACCCAAATGCAAAACCTCAGAAGTAGGTTATCCCACAATTTAGGACTAAATATGTACTTCTACAAAAGTGGTTCTAGGACTTACTTTCTTGAAAAATTCTTTTCTAACACATTATGTTTCAAACATTTGCTGCTTTCTCATTTGGACAGCTAAATAATTTCTGGTTGCATTTCATAAAAATTAACAGTTCACAACCTGCAGCAGCTTCCTCCCTTAAAAGGCTTCCAATGTCTTCCAGAACCCATTGATTCTAGCTAAATTTCTCTTCTCTTAATATTCCTGATCACTTTGCTCAACAAGCTGTCAATTAATATTTGGCCTTTCAGTCACTTTTCATCTGATGTATTTCTGGGAATTAAAAAAAAACATTATTTACTCACGTGGGCATCTGCTTTTGCCTGAATATGACGACTTATAAACATAATGACTATTTCTAAGAGAATCCCTTTATTTAGGTCATATCTTCTCATTTTTCCATTAAGATTTTTATAAGTAATACTGTGTTTTTACACTATATTTTAAATGGTATTCTGTGTCCTAGCTTGTCGATTGTTCTGTGTTTTAGTTCTACCCACAGGCATTCTGAGTAGCAATTTAAGCAACATCTTTTTAAAAGTAATTCCAAAGATAGAACTGAAAACACCTTCTTCAGAAGTGATATGAGAAGATCGAGTTTTAGATTTATTCCATCCTTCATATGTCCAGGAGTTCATCAAACAAGGGACTAGTGGCCAATGAGAAAAGAGTCAAAATAGCCCCTGGGCAGTTGAGAAGTATCAAACGCAAGGATTTCTAACCTAGGGTCCAAGGACAGAGCAGATCTGTGAATTTGAATGGGGAAAAAGTTCCAATTTTATTTGTAGTCACTGCACCTATTGCTTGATCACCAAAGAATCAGATAAGTTTTTATTACATTTCAGTTATTGCATACCACCTTGAAATATTATTTGTGCTCACTACTTCTTTTAAAATATGGTAGTTATTAGTCCACCATTAGATCTTATTATGTATTATAGTTAATGCAGTTCATATTTTAATATATTATAGTATTTATTGGAATATTATTCATTTCTTCTGTAATTTTTATATCATATTTTATGTATTTAGAAAACCCTAGTCTATGAAATGGTATAGAGTCATCGAAATTTCATAGAGGCTTATGGCATTAAAAAAAAGACCAACACAAAAACCCTAAGATACCCTGATCTAGCAAAAGAGGATGTAGGCAGATGACTACTCTCAGTATATACACCTGGCCTGTGATTCACTTTGGTTTCCTAAGAAACTTTCCTAATTCCAAGTTACTAATTATTCAGTCTAGGACAATGACATATTTTTAAATAACGGCTCTCCAGCATTCTTTTTTGATGGGCTGTTAGCAAGGATCAGGACCCACAAAAATATCTCTACCAGATCTTTCTTTTGTCTGGGTTGCTAATCTGAGCCCAGTTATTCTGGGGTACAGGGATGAATGATAAAACCCCTAAATTTATGGAGCATACAGACTGTCATGAAATGCAGGTCTGCAGGAAATAGTTTCAAAATAGAATGATAAATGCTTCAACGCCTTTTCAACCTAAATTCGCTTCTCTCCTATGCTGACCCTGTAGTCCATCTGTGCAAGTATATATGTCTTATGCTTCTCCCTGCCTCTCCCCACCTCATTGCTTCTGCCATTTCGTCTTTCCATGCTCCTTCTGCTTGTAGGAAATTTCTGCCCCTTCCTTAGAACTCCGGCTACCAAGATCTTACTCAGTTTTATACCAGAGTACAGTGTAAGCAGGGAAAAAGTGAATAGTACCTGATAATTCTCCTTAAATGTTCTCTATAGTACTTAGTGCTATTGTAATAGTGGTATAATATATAATAGCAGTATACTATCTAGTGGTATAATATCTAGTTCTCTATAATATCTAGTGCTATTCTCTGATCAACTCACATAATACCGAATGCATTTTGCCTTGTTCAACCATACTAATTTGTGTAGATATTTTTCCTTCTCTACTTCATGGTCAGTTCCTAGAGGACCAAATGTGTGACTTATTTGTCACTGTATTTCTCCAGTACTGAGAACAGTGCTTGAAGTGTCACTTAGTATTTATTAAATGATTAAATAATATTGCTAGTAAAAAGAGCAATAATATTAGTGTGGGAAATTATTTTCAAAGTACTCATTTCTGAGCACAGCTGGTCCATCAGTCAATTTTAAATTGTGATTAAAACCAGTCTTTTAAATCGATCTTTGCCAGCCAAATTGTTTGGTTCAATTAGAATAAGAATGTATTAACTGTTTCTGCTTATGCTAATGTTTCCTCTTCCAATAAAATAAAATGTGTGAGGAATACAAACTTTATTATCCATGAAGTTTCAAAGGTATTTCCTATTTATATGTTGATTATAAAGAACAGTTTATAAAACATGCATTTTAAAATTTTGATAACAATCTATTGTATTTTTTATAGCACAAGCTTTAATTTCAGCACTGTATTCTCATTTGAAATGAGAAAATCTATATATTTTGGAAGACATTAGTTGAAGTTACACTGGGGAGGTATATCTCGTACGATAGGCTAGGTCATGCTGCAGCAATAAAGAACCCCCCGAATCAGTGGACTAGCACAATAGTTTATTTCTTGCTCACACTACATGTCCATAATAGCCAGAGAGTGTGCACTCAGGGGGTCAATTTCCACATGCGCTTCTATAATCATTGTGGCAGGAGAAGGGAACCTGAAAAAATTGCTCAATGCTTCTTAAAGTTACCACTTAGAAATAATATACATTATTATTTAGCGCATTCTCTGTAACATCATTGGCCAGATAAATTATATGTTTGCAAATAACTTTAACACTAGTGCGAAAGTGCAATTCTATCGTGTTCCTAAAATGAGGAGAACATGAATATTTGTAGAAAGCAATAAAAATAATCTAATTAATTCATGGGAATTATTTTTAGCCATTTCTCATTCCCCAGTGCTACCATGCTGATTGGACCTAGAGACTAGACAAGGGCTTTATTGAGACCACATCATACTTATTATGGTGGAGATTACATAAGAAAGTAAATTACACAGGTATTATGCAAGATTCATCGTCCCGATTTTAAAAATGCATTTTTAAATTTTATTTGTGGTTGGAATTCAATTCAATGACAAACATTACAGAAAGCTTTAATTAAATGTGATTTTGTTGCATTGCATTAATAAGTATTATTTTATTCAGACATATTTAAAGATCAAACAGTCTCATTGTGCCTATGAAGTCAGATTGACGAAATATTAGATAATGTTGTGCTCTTTGGGATAAAAAAAAATTTTTTTGTTCTATCATGGGGAAGACCATTGGTTTACCTACCCCAACAATTGTTTCTCCCTTCCTTCTCAAAACCAAAACCCTAATTTTATTTAGGTGTGGGAGGAGGGGAAAGAAGGGTTCTCATTGTTCCTTCCAGCTATGTGTGGTCATTTGATTAAGGTTTAGCCAAAGAACAACAAGCAAAAGGGCTGTGAAATATTTCTAGGAAGCTTCTTTAATAGCTTATTCCTGCCCTTCTTCATTTTTGCTGCTTTGAAGTGATTATGATGGCTGGAGTTCTGGAAATTTTCACCGAGCCTTGAATAAGTGTATAGGGATTTTCCTGTACTACAGTCAGGGTACCAGAAGAAGGAGGAAATCTTTTTAGCACTATCAAAAAATAGTGGGTTTTGGTGAATTTGTGATTTTCTATCTCAACTCAACATCTGGATTTGGGGTGTAGCAGTCAGTCCATTCCAATCTCTAACTGACAAACCAAGGACTTGTATAAACTGACCAATCCCTTTTCCTTGAGAAACTCGTTGGCTTTTGCCTCTATAAGCTCCACCCTCGCCTTGAATCTGAGAGTTGGACTTCATGTGGATGTATAAGAAGTAAAGCCCCAAATGCTTTAAACTAGTGGGTTTAAGTTATTGTTTGAGAATTAACCTGCAGAGGCCTGACCCTCTGTGTTGGTTCATATTCTCCTGCTTTATCACTCAATGTTAAATGTAAAGCATATTTACATTTCTTTCACCATAGGGAGGCTTGAGAAAAGAATTAAGAAAGTGTAGTATTATAAATATAAATGGAAGAGACCATATGAGGAAAAATGATCAATAATATTTGAGACCATGTGATTCAGTTTGCCAAAGCTGCCAGAATGCAAAATACAAGAAATCAATTGGTTTTTACAAGGGATTGATTAGGTTACACTATTATAGTTCTAAATGTAAACCAGAAATCAGGATTTAAGAGATGATTTTCATCACTGAATTATTATATAGATATTTCTTTTTTGCTTTCTGGTATATTGAAGTAGACAGAGGAAAATTCCTGAAATCTTTAAATTGTAATCCAGCTGTCTTGATTTCTGATAATTATTGTATAGCCCTTGTCTTCTGCCCCTGTGATTGTAAAATCCTTGTGACTGTAAAATCCTTGTGACTAACCTTCATTTGTACCCAGTTATCCAGTTTTTCAACTTTAGTGTTTTGTAATCACTAAAGACAGCCCCTAATGTTTATTAATAAAGGGTCTTGCATCAGCTTAGTGCTAACCCACCCCAAATCCAAAGTAATCTTGATAAACAAGACCGGATCTAACCAAAATGGGCCCACCTGACATTCGCAGTAGCTTAAATTTTAACCTGCAAGTCACCTGTACCTCATCCTACGTTTCTATTTTCTTACACATGTTCTGTGACTTAGCATGTAATCAATTTGTGCATGCTCAATAATTAAATCACCTCTAATTACATCATCTGGTGCCACTGTGTCATTATCCTAAACTCTGCCCATTTTCTCTCTAATAGGGCTATCAGAATTACTGCAGTTAGGGGAGATCAATTTTGAGCCACTAGCCCATCTGCTTTCTTACTATGTGCCTAGTAATAAACTCCTTCTCTGTTTGAAACCCCGGTGTCTCAGGAATTGGATATTGAGCACATCAGGCAAAAGAATCCACAGCCTTTGTCCAGGAGTAATTTGATGTTCCCCCGGCATGAATGTCCAAAGCTCTGGAGCCCCAGCAAAACAAGTAAGCCAGGTAACTGAGCCTCTTGTGGCCACTAGACTGAATTTAGTCTAGAGGCTTGGCAACCATGATTTCTCTGTTCTGCCAGCACTCTAGAGAATTTTGGTGCCTTAAAAAAGCTTCAAAGAGAGAAACTGTTTCCACTTCCACATTCGGACATCTGACTGAGTGAGTGGGGTCATCAGGATAAAAGAGGATGGGGGAGTAAATAGATGGTTTGAGAACACTTGACCTAGGCCTGAGTCATACTTCCAGAATGATCCCCTTTGCTCTGACCTCTATACCTTCTGATTTTGGGTACCATACTATATAGGGTTTGAAGCCCTGACCTACTCCAACAATCAATTAGTGTTTAATGAAATTAAATAGGCCTGTTTAATGTTAACCAGTGTTTTATCTGGGTATTGTTTAATTGTTAATTGGTGTGCTAAGTGTTTAAGGTCTCTTTAATTGTTAATTGATGTGTTCAGTGTGTGTTCTGTATGGGGTTTGAGGCCCTGACCTAAATTTGTCTTCTGAGCATACTCCAAAAAAAAATGAGTAACCCCACAATTAATTGGTATTTGATGAAATTAATTAAGTTTGTTTAAGTACTAGCCTGGATATAGTGTTACCTGGATATAGTGCTACCTGGATATAGTAAGAATTTAATGCTTATTTAATTGTTAATCAGTGTGTTAAGCATTTAATGCCTGTTTAATTGTCAGTTAATGTGTTTGGTCTAGTTATTAATTAGTGTATTACTTAAATATAATACATGTTAAGTGTCTGTTTAAATTTCTTGATTGGTATGTTCTTGTATCTGTATTGATCAAATGTTCCTAATTGGTTACTGATTACAGAAATTCTTTAAAAAGGGAAACTTTAAGCTGTATTGAAAATTGAAAAGATTTTGGTTGAGTCTTTAAAAAAGGGTTCCTTTCTGTAACATAATCTGTCCTCAATGATTTAAAATGAAAATGCAACCATCAGAATTAAATTAAAGATATTACAGTTAAAATTGTTCTGCAAAAAAGATAGAAATGGAATGAGATAATATATTCAATCCTTAAGTTGTTCCTCAGAAATATTTCTGCATTTCCGTTCTTGTGTAGCTAACTTTCTATTTGTGTCTGTCTGCATGTTCAATGTATATTCTCATACCTCCATTGGTAATAGCAAATTAAGTTCTTAAAAAGTTCTATTTAAACTTCTTGGACATAATTAGGTACTTGATATAAATATATAAATTTGTACTTCTGAAATAAAAAGGAAAAACTCTCTGAGCCACAAGATTTAAAAAAATTAGTTTTGAAATTACTGTAAACAAACCTGAACATTAGAAAGAAACCACCCATGGACTTTCCCTAAGGCAGCAGACAACTGCCAAAGGGCTGTCTTTGGAAAAAGCAAACACCTTTTCCAATGGTCTTGGTCACAGTTTTTAGTAAAATAAATCTAATACTTGCAAATAGTTAAAGAAGGACATAGCAACTCCCAAAATTCTACAGCCCTCATCTAAAACTTTCAAATCCGAACTCAAAAAGCTTGGTTTCTTTCTGTCCAACCTGACTGTGCCCCAAGGCCCAACCACCTAAAGCAGTTATGGAGGGAGGACTAGGCACAGAAAGATGTGGTGTGGTGTGGTTTGAAATTCTTTTTTCCTGGGCCTGGAGATTAGAAATGGTAAGCATGAAAAAATGCAACAGAATAGGCTATACATTTTAATATTTTTTCAATAATACCTTTGTAATGGTAACTGTAGTAATCAGATCATTATTCAAATATAAATAGTCTTGGGATAGGAGTAACTGAATAAAATTTAATTATCAGATATCAGTAAGTAAAATGAAAAGTCTTTGAGAGATATGGAAAAGTTTTCTTGGATTTAGACTTGGGACAAATTAAACAATTGCAGTATATTTTCCAGAACTTGATAGTCAATATACTTTGAAAATTTTTAAAATTACTTTGTAATTTTAAGGTCATATGAAAACAGAGAGATTTCTTTCAACCACTAATAAAAGGAATTTTATGATAAATTTTGAATTAGACAAATGCAACTTTATTCTGTTTGGATGTGTTCTCGCTATATCTATATAAGCTTACTGATAAAATAAGCCAGTATTATAATTATATTCTCAAAATTCACCTTAAAATAGCCTAACTAGATGGGTTAAGTTACATAAACTGAACAATGTACCTGGTAATAATTGCACTTATATAAAGTATAATAAAATTTAAAATATGCTAATGTTTCAAACACATTCTACTTAAGAAATAATTAAGTTCAGTAATAAATAAAAATAGATTTTTTTTATAACCATGATTACCTGGATTTCAAAGAATCTGGCTTTTGGTTATGTGGCCATTCACATACTTCAGTATATGAAAACATTTGAATTTATAGTGCCTTTGTTAATGTCAGTCAGAATGTTTCTGTTAATAAATGCTGTCATAAATAGAAAAAAACCGAATTCTTAGCCTCAAAGAGTTTATAATCTATTACAATTTACTTGTATAGGGGCACAGTGTAAGACAGTGACAATGAAGGAATAAAAGAGCTGGGAGACTTTAAAAAGCAGATAGTTGAAGAATGGTCTAAAAAGACCACATGGAAGAAATGACACTTGTAAGACCTTTAAATAAGAGAGTAGAATTTAAATAAATAGAGCTCTGAACTAGTCTTTCTTAAAAGTCATAACTTAATCTTGTGAACTAACATATTCCTGGTATTATTTAGCACTTGGGAATAATGTTGTGGAAAATCTGAGGTTGTTTTGGGTAGGATATAAATCTCTTAAATATCAAAAAGCTGATTATATTTCAAACTTGGGGCTTTTCTGACCACTGAAGGTAGTGCACAATTGGACTGAGAAATTTTAGGCATATTGTAAAGTAATCATTTGGGTATTCTGAATATAAAATACATAGATGCATGGCTGTGTTCCAAACTCAAGGATAATTTTGTTCCTCCTTCCATTATTTTGTAGTATCTCTGTCTCTTCTTCCCTTCATGAATACTGTATTGGAAGAAGTTATGCGGTTCAAAACTTTGTGAATTTAGTATCAAATTTCTTTCTGATTATGTGCAGTCTGGATAAACAAAAACTATGAGTGGAATGGATATAGAAGGTGATAGAAAGTTTAACAGAATGTACTTTGTTTGTTATAGTCATTGTTGACTATAAGCCCTGAATGGATACAGACAATAGTAGAGAGTTGGAGGAAGAAATGAATTTTGTTTGTTATAGTCATTGTTGACTACTAGCCCTGAATGAATGTAGAGAATTGTAAAGAGGAGTTTATGAAAGTGAATTCTGCCTGTCAGTGCTGATGAAAATGTAATGTCTTTTTATTACATAATTCAAAAATGAAAGCTTTTGTGTCAAGCTAGGTATTCACACAAAGCCAAAGTTAAGTTTTTCTCCCTGTTAAAATAACATGGATTGTTAGTCTGTTCTTAATGTAAAGTTTTGAAAAACATTTTTTCTTAATCATCCTGGTACTCTGTCTAGAAAACAATATTTTACATAAAAATAATATCCTTGTTAATATCTTTGGCCTGCTTATCCTTTATTTCAGAAGACAAGTCTTCTTAGTGTTAAGGAAAAAGCTATTACAAATAATTTGTTCTTTCACCTTGTGTAAGTAAGATGCTAAAATACTTTAAGCTATTGCATAGGAGGTTATTTGGAAGTATTGCAGTGGTTAAAAGAGATTTTTCATCCTGTTGCTCATTAACTTTGTATAGGTAACATAATATTATTCATATATTTAGAAGCTGTATGAAATTCCTAAAACTTTCGCAATTTTCTCACTATTCATGTATATTCTGATACTAATCTGTATGATGTTAAGCAGCAGTATGATGTTGTTAGTTATTCTTAAAAAGCTACAGATCATAGAAACAGCCAAATTACCAATTGCACTGCTTTTCTCTGATGCTATAAGTCAGAGTTTTATCTATAACAAGGAAAGACTTTAAAAAGACAGGACAGATAAATAAATTATATTTTTTCTGTTAGTTAACATAACTCTGGTAAGTGTGTAAAAGTGAAACAGAACAAAACCTCTGCTCCAGTTTCTTAATATAAAACAACTGTCTAATGTTTTCATTTATGAAAGTGGCTTCATTTAAAAATGTTTATAAAAATTAAAGCTCAGATTGTAAGCTTTGATTGTTATCTTTAAATTCTGAAATATTTTGCTCTTTATATAACCTGATAGTTTCCTGGAACTTTAAGTATCTGTGTGAACTTGAGACTCAAATTTAGTTCTGCAGCATTGAAAGTCAGCATAAGTCCATACAGCAAATGTTAAAAAAAAAAAAAAACTGAAACAAACATCATCAAACTCTGATTAAAGATGTGATGAAACTGATGTGGTTAAAGCTAAGATCAATCAATATACAAGATAAAGAACAATATTATCTGTTAAAGCTTTAACTTTTCTGTGAGGTAAAAAGAAAAATGTTTATTATGTCCAAAATTTAAGTTTTCTGTAGCACACTAATTTAATCTGTCCAGTCAGTTAATTTAAACAGCCTAATTCAGCTTTAGTAGATATAGAACCTGGAATAAAGAATAAAATCTTAATGTTCTGTACAAGTTAATGTTATGCAATGATGCATTTCTGAGTATTTTGGGCATTAAATGTGTTTTCAAAGTCCCATGAGGAACTGGGAAAAATAGAACTATTAAACTTCCCCAATTGGGTAATTTCTGATGTTTTCTTAAACAAGAAGGGCTCCCAATTTAAGAAGCCAAGACCTCAATTTTGAAGTTTGCCTTTATGAAACTTATTTATGTAATAGTAAACTGAACCTACTTATGATTAGTGCATAAAAGACTTTCCCAGAAAATCTCTGCTGTTGCACAAATGTGGTTTCTCTCTAAGCCAAACTCTGAACTTCCTCCCTATGTGGGGCATAATGCTCAGGGGTATAAACCTGGCCCTGGCATCATGGATTAATTGACCAAAAGGGGGAAAAGACATAGAGTTTTTAATCATGAAGAGATTTCAAATCAAGTCAAAAGGTCATTCTGGAGGTTGCTCATATGCAAGTTTCAGTCAGATATTGCAGACTGCCACAATATGGCAAACCCCAACCAACAGTGTTCCTGGAAACCCTGAAAGATATCATATACTCTATAAAATTTTACTTATTAAGTTTGTTTTTCAGAGACTTGAAACCTCCAGATTGTTCCAATGCCAGAGAAGCTCTGAAACCCAGAGATACCAGAACAGCAACCCATTTCACTATATCATCCCTTTAAACCTTATCAAAAACACCTCTTTTCAGCTTTGAAGCAATTAGAGAGTTGTCATCCAGATATCCTTCAAGATTAAGAGATAATTTTCAAATGAAAAGGAGGAATTCTAACCAAGAAATCAGGATTTAAGGGTTGATGTAGATTACTGAATCATTATATGGATGTTCCATTTTGCTTTCTGGTATATTGAAGTAAACAGGAAAATACCTGAAATCTCTAAATTGTAATCCAGCTGCCTTTATCTCTGGTAATGATTGTATAGCCCTTATCTTCTAACTTTGTGATTGTAAAAATCATGTGACTAACATTCATTTATACCCAGTTATCCATTTTTTCAACTTCAGAGTCTTGTAATTACTAAAGATGCCCATAATGTTTACTAATGAAGGGTCTTGGATTAGCCTAGAGCTAACCCACCCCAAGTCCAAAGTAATCTTGATAACCAAGACTGGATATAACCAAAGTGGGCCCACCTGACATGTGTGGTAGCTTAGACATTAACCTACAAGTCACTTATACCACATTCCACCATTTTCTTACACACGTTCTAAGACTAAGCATGTAATCAGTCTGCATGCTCAATTATTGGCTCACCTCTAATTATATAATCTGGGGCCACTATGCCCATTATCCTAAACCTTGCCCATTTTTTCCCTAATAAAACCATCATAACTACTGCAGTTTGGGGAGACAGATTTTGGGCTGCTAGGCTCACTGCTCTCCTACTACTTACCTACTAATAAACTCTTTCTCTCTTTGACATCTCACTGTCTCAGGAATCGGTTATTGAATACATTGGGCAAAAGAATACATGGTCTTTGACTGGTAACATAAGGGCATGAAAAATGTTCAAATTAAGGCATCAACAAGAGGATACTTTCACTCAAGAAAGGTCAATTGTGTCTAGGTCTCCTCTGTCAAATGGGAAGGCACATGGTGATGTCTGCTGGCCCTTCTCCCTGGGTTGGTTTCAAAATGGCTCCCTCAGCTCCAGTGGGCACTTCTGGCTTCTGCTGGAGAGTTTTCCTCCTTTAAGTATCTGTGGGTCCTCTCTTATCTCTGAGACAAACTCTGTATTTCACCTCTTAGCTTATCTTCTCCCAGGGCATTTTCTGTCTCCAAGCATCTGAACTTTCTCAGTTCTCTTTATCAGCAGCTTTCTGTACTGGCTCTGGACCCTCTACATTTTCTGCCTTTCATTCTCTTCATATAGGACTCTAGTAAAAGGATTAAAATCCACCTTGAATTGAGTGGGTCACATCTCCATGGAAACAACTGAATCAAAGGGTTCCACCCAACAATATGTCTGCCTCAAAAGACTGGATTAAAATAACATAGCTTTTTTTCAGGTACATTGCAGTTTCAAATCAGCACACCATGGTAGACATACTTCTTAAGCTGCACTTCACATATTTCATATCGAGTTAATCATTATTTTGGAAGAAGACTTTCAAGGCTTTCTTTCCTGCCATAATTAAATTATAAATGCTTTTATACTCCTACAATATATTTTGGTTTTGACTTGGCACACATACCATAGAAAGGAAAATACCTTTACTTATAGTTTTAGTGCCTATGTCTTCAATAATCATGGAAGTTTAGACCTAATCAAATTCATTCCAGAATATTATGTCAAGAAAAAATGTTAAGATCTATGATACAGAATTCCAAAATTGAGTCCCACATCATGAGTGTAGACTTAGCTTTGTTTTTCATTGCACTGACTTAATTTTTAGTTACTTATGCTCACAAATACTGATTGTATTGCTTTGAAGTTTTATTATAGTCTAATGTGAGGTAGTATAAATTATTCAATAAATGTCTTTCCAAGCAACTCTGGCAAAATTTATATCACAAAGCAGTCACTTCATCAAGAAGATGCAAAGAACTGAAAAGGTAGAATTCTAGAGGAATAATTTACCAAACTGTTTGGTGATGAAAACTTTTTATAACATATCTAAAATCTCTTATTCTTATGATATCCATAATGGCCCCTTAATTTTAATGCATTAATTTGTATTCTTTTTTCCTTATACCAAATGAGAAAGCAAGACTTTGAATGTCCCTGCTAAGTATAAAATGATTATTTAGTCAAACAAATGGCAATGAGACAAAATGATATCTTCTTTAACAACTCTTTTCATAGAACAACCAATAGAGAAATCAAATGTCTCATAACAGATGCAATCCTTATAACATACTAAAAATATTGGCTTGAATAAAATTCACTTTTCAAAAATAAAAGACACATTTAAATTTCTGACAAGATTGGCATAAGCAGTATAATGCTTTCCAATGACTTTAACATTTGGAATTCCTCTGTTGTCATAATTGCCCCAATTTTTACCTATTGAGAAAATTTTACATCTAAAAAGATTACACAGGACAGCTTAGTTGAACACTGTAAGTACAGGGAAACTTAAGTAGAGCATGAGATTTTGTAGGTTTGTCCAGAGCGATGCCTCGATAAAACCCAGAACGATTTGAACAGTGAGTAAAAAGTATTTGCAAAGTCCCCTTGGGGAAACGATGAGAAAGGGGGAGGATTGAACTTCCTCAAGTGGAGAATTCTTGATATTCTCACAAGCAGTGGGTACAACCAAAGCAATAAGCTGAGCCCCCAATCTTAGGGTTTGTTCACATAAAACTTAACCTTGCAAAGGATAAGCTAAGTCTACTTAAAATTTGGCCTAAGAGTCACCCCCAAGAGGACCTCCTTTGTTGCTCAGATGTGGCCTCTCTCTCTCAGCTAACATGACAAGCAAACTCACTGTCCTCCACCTCTCTACGTGGGACATGACTCCCAGGGGTGTGGACCTTCCGGGCAATGTGGGACAGAAATTCTAGAATCAGCTGGGACTCAGCACCAAGGGACTGAGAAAATCTTCTCGACCAAAAGGGGAAAGAGAGAAATGAGACAAAATGAAGTGTCAATGACTGAGAGATTCGAAACAGAGTCAAGAGGTTATCCTGGAGGTAATTCTTATGCATTAAACAGATATCACCTTTTCAGTTAAGGCATAACAGAGAGGCTGGAGGGAACTGCCTGAAAATGTAGAGCTGTGTTCCAGTAGCCATGTTTCTTGAAGATGATATAGCTGTCGCAGTGTGACTGTGTGATTGTGAAAACCTTGTATCTGATGCTCCTTTTGTCTACCTTATGGACAGATGAGTGAAACATATGGATTAAAAATAAATAAATAATAGGGTTAACAAATGTTAAAATAAATTTAGTAGATTGATATGCTAGTGATCAATGAAAGGAAGGGTATGGTATGTATGAATTTTTTTTCTGTTTTCTTTTTATTTCTTTTTCTGAATTGATGCAAATGTTCTAAGAAATTATCATGATGATGAATATACAGCTGTGTGATAAAAAAAGAATGTTCATATTGTATGTTGATTGGTTTTATTAATAAAAATTAAAAAAAGATCACACAGAGACTAACAAAGGTATAAAATAAACAAAGAGCATTACAGTAAAGGTCAGTATATGAATACATAGCATTAATAGAAACCACCATTATTTTCATTTTCCCTGACTACCTAATTCTCATACCATTAATTTGTATTCTATTTAACTTTCAATAATTTTATATAGTTTGAAAAATATTAGAATTATAAAACAATTCTAAGTTTTAAAAAATTTGCTTCAAAAACCCTTTCTAAACTATAAACACTGACTATACAAATTACATGGAAAGAGTTTAAATATCAATGCAGTCAGGTGCATATTTACTCAATTTCTATGCATATGAACCTAGTAACACAAATAGATGTATTTGAATAAAAGTGTGAATAATATAAATTAATAATTTTTAATAATTTAAAATTATTATGTAAATTTATAAAGTTTACTCAATGCAAATTATAGAATTCCCTCTGATAATTAAGGACTTAAAAAAATATAAACATTTTCCAGTGGTTCATGTGGCTAACTAATTGGCCAGGTTCAATTAATTGTGATGGCAAAGATATAAATGTTGAGGATTACACCAAAATGAAATAAATGGGCCTGGGTTTGGGCTAGGTTGTTCATATAATCAGTACATTAATAACAGTGACATCTTCTGGAGTCACACGGCAGTGCAGGCCTTCCTATATGATCATGCTCATTCATTCAGACATTGGACTAGCTGCTGGAAAACACAAATGTGAATATATCATCATTCCTGTACTAGTCTGTCCATATTACTGTGGGAGGATAATGTGGAAGGGATACTGCAATAGTAGATGCAAGATGTCATGCGGCATCATGGCAGGAATGCCTATTTCTACCAGCAGGCCTGAATGGAAGTATCACAGGAAGTAGTCCTGAGTTTAATAGTTTAAACAGGAATTTAGCAGAAATATAAAGAACAGAATGGAAGACCGGACAGAAAGCAAACTGCACAGACACAGCATAGTATGTTCACAAAAACCTGCAAGCAGTTCCTTATGCCTGGAAGTAACTGAGATAAACCATAGTGTGAGAAGGAAAGTTGGGAGAATACTGAACCTCAAAGAATTGGGGATTTTAGGCAAGGGGAGGAGATGAAGTCAGAGAAGAAGAGAGAATAGCCGAGAGAAGACAGAGATGAAAGAGAATTGGAAAAACTTGAAGAAAAAAGTTTACTCAGAGACTGAAACAGAGTGTGAGAAAACAGATAGGACATGAAATACACATACTGAAGTGCAATATTTGCCTAAATTTACCAGAATATAATCTCTTCAGTTACTCTGTGGAAAAATAGAAACATCCTGCAGTAAAGAAAGTTTGGAAATTTGTGTATACCAAAGACTCTTCTTGAAGATGTACATTAGCAGATTAAAGGCTCTGAGATGTCCTGTACAACAATAATTGGTTTAACTTCATTCAAAACAGATTTTACCAAATTTTATTATTCAGTAGAAACCTTTTTTATGCAACAAATGTTGGTGCACTATGGTACTTCATTTATAAATAAGATTTAATGGAACCAAAAAGCTATTATAGCAGGATCAAATTAAGGTGGAAATTGAGAAGTGCCTTCTGCATTGGTCATCATAACGGTCATGGGTGAATTTTGTAAGAATAGTTTGTGTCAAGTGACAGGTATAGAAGCTGCTTCTACAGATTTAAGTGTGAATAGCTTGTGAGGAAGAAGATAAGGCAAAGCAAAATAATTATTAATGTCATTTATAAGCATGGATATATGCCAAGAGGAAAAGACAAATAGAGAAAAAAGCAGAAAGTTTTAAGGTGCTTGGTCCTTGAGGAGCCAGAAGATGTAGGGATGCATAGGGTCATGTGAAAAATGAATCTGGAATAGAAATGCAGTATCATTTTTAAGACATGTGAAAGAGGCAGAGCAGAAGGTGCCAAATATGTAGTGAAGAAAAGAATTGTTGAGGGAGGATGGCCAAAGGTTACAATGTGATGTACTCCATTCTTTTTTTAAACAATGTAATATGAGTGACATGAAATAAACATCACAGATCTAAAGCACTAAATTTGATAAGTTTTAACATAAGGATTTATCACAATCAAGAAAATCAGGATATCCATTCTATGGATCAACTTGTATCCCCTCAAAAGGTATGTCCATGCCCTAATGTCCACTGACATGGATGTGATCTTATTTGGGAATAAGATCTTTGAAGATGTTAATAGTTTGGGTTTAATGCAATATGACTGATGTTTCATACACAGAGGAAATTTGGACACAGACAAACAAGTGGAACAGCCAGACAGTGGGTACAGATTGAATTATACCACAAACCAGAGAATGCCAAGGATTGCTGGCAAGCCACCACCAGAACCCTGCAAGTTTCAGAGAAAGATGGGCTATGATAGCACCTTGATTTGGACTTCTAACCTCCAGGCTGTGAAACAATAAATTTATGTTGTTTTAAGCAAGTAAGTTTGTGGTACATTGTCATGGAAGCCCCAGAAAACTAAAACAGCTCTTGTCACTACTCAGAATGGGGTGCTGTAAAAATCACACAAAAAATGGAAGTGATTTGGATTTGGACAGTAGATGGAGGCTGGAAGAATGTTGGACTACCTGATTTTAAAAAAATCCTAGTTTGTCCTGAATACTCTGCTGGTAGAAAAATGCTTACACTAAATGCACATAAGTTAAATTAAATGTGCTTCTGGTGAGGATTTAGAATGAAATGATGAATTGGAAACCAGAGGAAACGAGATCTTTGTTTTCAAATGGCAAAGAATTTAGCACAATTGTATCCTGATGTCAATGAAAAGCAGAACATATAAGTGATGAACTTGAATATTTAGCTGAACAGGTTTTCAAGAAAAATGCAGAAGGCACAGCCTGACTTCTCATTGTTGCTTATAGTAAAATCTGAGAGTAAAGAAATAAATTGAGGAATGGAATGCTACTCAAAAAAGGAAGCAAGAATTGATTTTAAAAACTCTAAGCCTACCTTATAGTGTGCTCTGGAAACAGGGCCAAAGGTGTGTTGGACTAACATATGCTAAATCAAGTGTATGACTCATGGATTCAAACAACCATCTTAGAAGAAGCCATAAATAGAGATGTGGTTGTACAGGAAAGATTCATTGAGGATCCTCTTGTCTGATGGCTCATACCCTTGTGAATTGCAAATAAGACCAAAGTGATTTGTGAGAATTTTATATCTGCAGAAACACTACTGGCTTGGACTGAAAGGGATAGAAACAGAACAAAATGAAGGAAGAATGATTCAAAGAGTGGAGCTACAGATTCCAAGACTTGGCCAAAGGGACCTCCTCTGGTTGTGTCAACACCGTTATGTTTGGACATCACTCGTAGGGCTTGAAATCTAATGGAAATTTGCACTGCTGGGTTTTGGACTTGCTTGGGACAAATGATCCCTCTTTTCCTTCCACTTTTTCTCTTCTGGAATGTGAATATCTATCCTATGCCTATCTTATGATTGTATTTTTGACACAGATAACTTGTGTTTTCATAAATCAACAATGGAAAGGAATTTTGATCACAATGGATCATATCTAGAGTCTCATCCATTCCTGATTTAGATTATTTTGAAAAGAGATTTTGGATTTAGAGCTGGTACTGAATAGCTTAAGGCTTTTGGGAATGTTGAGATGGGGGTGAATCTTTTTTGCATGTGGTAAGCACATTAATTTTGTGGGACCAGACAATGGTTGCTATGAATTGAATTTTGTCCTTAATTGCTTAACTGTGATTCTATTTGGAAATAAGTTATTTGAAGATGTCATTAGTTAAAATGAGGAGAAATTGAAGCAGGATGGGTCCTAATGCAACATGACTGGTATCCTTTTAAGGAGAAGAAATGTAGACATAGACAGGTAGAACACACAATGATATGACAAAGGCAGATGTTGATTTATGCCACAAGCGAAAGGATACCACAGAGGGCAAGAAAGCTACTATCATAACCTTGTAGACATCAGAGGAAATATGACCCTGCTGAAAACTTGATTTAGATTTCTAGTCTCCAGACTTATGAAACAATAAATCTCTGCTATGTTAAACAAACCAGCTCATAATACTTTGTGACAGCAGCCCTAAGAAAGTAAGACATTCATCATAACCACGTTTCACTGTGACCCTTTGAAATCTATCTTTCATGCCCCTCCCTGTGTCCCTAATTCCCCAGGTGCCACCAGCTAACTTTCTGTCCCTAAAAATAAGTTTGAATTTTGTAGAATTTTCAATAAGTACAATCATACACTACATACTCTTTAAAAAATTATTCCATATGACTGTGCCAATCAATAGTTCATTCATTTTCATTATTGAGTAGTATTTCTATTATGGATATACCACAAAGTTTTTATCCATTCACCTGCTAATGGACATTTAGGTTAACTAAAGTACTTAGAGATTATGAATAAAGCTGCTACAAACACTCTTGTAAAGCATTATTATGGGCATATCTTATTGTGTAGTGGCTGGGTGATAAAGTAGATATAGTTTAACTTCGCAAGAAACCTCTAACTATTTTCCAAAACTATTGCAGCACTTTAAAATCTCACAAGCAATGTATGAGAGTTCCAATGAATCTATATCATTGCCAACACTTGGTATGATCAAGCATTTTAATTTTAATCATTCTAATAGATGTGTGGGAATATCATATTTTGTTTATCAAAGTGAAATTCACTTAACAAAACTACCACTTTAAGTATAAAATCAGTACCATTTAGAACATTCACAATGTTGTTTAACCATCACATTTATCTAGTTTCAAAACATTTTCATCATTACTCCCCCAAAATTCATGCTCGCTAAGCATTCACTAACATTCTCTTATAATCCCAGTCCATGGGACCACCAATATGCTTAAAATCCCTATGGATTTAGGTATTTTGGCTATTTCACTTATATGGAATCATACAATATGTGATCCTCTGCATCTGGTGTCTCTTTCTTAGCATAATGGACATAAACTTAAGGAAGAGGTACCTCAGAGTCTAAGTTCCAGAGATAACACATGAAAGAAATCATTAAATCAAAATATTGCAAAAACATACAGAGAAACAGGAAGTAATATCCCATGCAAAAAAGATTAAAGAATTAGAAACCATCAAAAATCTGAAATACAGAAGACAAATATTTTAGAAAATAGTCCTAAATATTCTCAAAAAGCTAAAAGAAAACATGGACAAAGAAGTAAAAGACATTAGGAAAATGATAGAAGAATGCAAAGAGAATAACAATAAAGAGAGAAATTCTGCGTAAATAACCACAGAGCCCAAAATCAAAGCAACAGATATAACAAATTCCCTAGAGCAGCTTATTTTAAAACAAATACCATACCATAGATTGGCTTAATGATGGGAATTTATTCGTGCACAGTTTTAGAGGTTGGAAGGCTTGCTTCCTCTTGAGGTTAGTAACTTCTGCCCTGGCCAGCAATCTTTGGGGTTCCTTGACTTTTCCTGTAATGACAATGCATGTGGCAGTGTCTTCTCGCTTCACTTCCAGTTTCCATTGACTTACAGCTTCTGACTACTCCCTGAGGTTTCTCTTTCTGTGTCCAGTTTCCTTTGCTTATGTATGTAATAATGGTCTTCAGCCATTATTACATAAAGTTTGCTTTCATTTACTTTGGAAATACCTTAACTAATAACATTTTCAAAGATCCTATTTACAAATAGGTTCACATCCACAAGGCCAGGGATTGGGAACTGAATACTCCTTTTGTGGGGACATGTATGAATCCCGAGCAATATACTATCTGGATTCCCAAAAGTCATGCTATTCCCACATGCAAAATACATTCATTCCATCACAACATGCTAAAAACCTTGTCATTTCAGTAATAGTGCTAAGCATAAAATCTCATAAAAAATAGTTATGCTTGTGGTCATTCCCTTTACTCTTACATTTTATGTTAAACTCCAAGAAAAGCCAGGCTGTACCACCCACACTTGGCTTGGAAATCTCCTCAGATAAATACCCAAGTTCACTGTTTATAAGCTCCACTTTCAATCTAAAATCAGAACACAATTTTTACAAGTTCCTCTCCACTTTAAAACAAGGATCTCCTTTCCTCCAATTTCCAATGACACACCCATCATTTCCTTCTATGGCCTCATTGGAAGTATCTTTACCATACATATTTCTACCAACATTCTCTTCAAAGCAATGTGTTCTTTTCCACCAAGAACTTCACAATTCTTCTAGCTTCTACTCCTTACCCTATTACACAGGTTTTTCCACATTTTGAGGTAGTTTTCAAAACAGCACCCCACTTTCCAGTGCCAAAAACTGTTTTAGTTTCCCAGCTGCTAAGACAAATACCATACTATGGATTGGGTTAATAAGAATTTATTGGCTGATGATTTCAGAGTCTATAGGCTTGTTTCCTCCTAGGATTGGTATCTTCTGACAAGCCTGCAATCTCTGGTGTTCCTTGGCTTTTCTGTTACATGATGATGCACATGGTAGCATCAGCTCCATTCTCCTCTGGGTTCTGTTGAGTTTCAGCTTCTAACTGATCCCCAGGGCTTCTCTTTCCTCAAAGGTCCTATTTGCAAATGGGTTCACACCTACAAAACCAGGATTTGAAGCCCAAATATACCTTTTGTCGGGGACATGATCCAATCCACAACAGGTCTCAACAGCATATTGGAGTTGGCAAAAGAAAGAAACAGTGAATTTGAAGATAGAACAATTGAAATCATTCAGTCTAAGGAGCGGAAAAATGAAATAATGAAGTAAACAGAGACTGAGAAACCCCAGGGCATCATCAAGAATACCAATATATGCATTGTGGAAGTCCCAGAATTAGAAGAATGCAAGAAAAGAGCATAGAGAATATTCAAAACAATAGTGGCTAAAAACCATGCAAATTTACCAAAAGCCATGAATACATATAACTAAGAAGCTCAAAAACCTCCAAACTGGATAAACCCAAAAAGACTGACACTGCAACATATTATAATCAAATTGTCAAATATCAAAAATAAAAAGAGAATTCTGAGAGCCACAAGAGATAAGCAATGTGTCACATATAAGCAGATCTCAATAAAATTAAGTGCTGATCTCTCATTGGAAACCATGGAGGCAAGAAGACAGTGGGATGACATATTTAAATTGCTGAAAGCCAAAACAAAATTTCCAAACAAGTACTTTATATCTAGCAAACTGTCTTTCAAAAATGAGCAAAATATTAAGAAATTTCCAAATAAACAAAAGCTAATGAAGTTCATCTCTTCTAGACTGGCCCTGGAAGAAATGCTAAAGGGAGTTCTTCAGGTTGAAAAGAAAGGAAACCCTTGTAAGCTAGAATGTATTCTCTTTTGCCATAGCTGCTGGGAAACCTATAGGCCAATTCAGTGCCCAGGTGTACAATCAGTTCACCTTGAGCACCATGGCAGGACTACTTTGTTCCAATTTCCAAATTGGATACTTTTCTTCCCCAACTAATGGGGAAGACTATTTTACCTATTTGCTACCTAGAATGACTATTTACTTGAAAAAACTACAGTACCCATGTGTGAGACACCCAAAGCAAGGGAAAGAATAATAAGCTTTGGAGCCTTTTTTCTGGGTCAGTTAATTCAAAAGAGATTACAAAATCCAGCACTCAATATTGGTGGACTTCTGTTCTAACCAGATGCCCACCAGCTCCAAGAAGAGAAACCATACCTTATCCCCAAGATATCCCTTCTTATAAAGAAAAAAAAAAAGAAAATAAAAAAAAGGACACCAGACAATAGATCAAAGCTACATGAATAAATAAGGATCTCTGGTAAAGATAATAATATGGGAAATTTGAATATTAGTACTATTTTATTTGTGGTGTATAACTCCACTTTCTACTTCTTACAGAATATAAAAGGCAAATGCGTAAAATGTAGTGATAAGTTGAGGGTTTTTGTCTCACCCTCTAGAACCTGGAAAAGACAAAGAAACACATTCTTCTATGAAGCCTCCAGAAAGAATGCAGCCTGTAAATGTAGTGAATTCGTATTGAGTTAAGCTACTAAGTTTGTGTTAATTTGTTACAGAAGCAATAGGACACTAATATACTATCAAAAAGAAATTAAAACATATATCCACAGAAAGACTTGTATGTAATTTTTCATAGCAACTTTTTGCATAATAGCCCCCAACTGGAGACAATCTAAATGTTAATCAATTGGTGAAATGAAAAAATGTAATTTTGTGTCCATACGATGGAATACTATTCAGCAATGAAAATGAATGAATTATTGATACATGCAACAGAGTGAATTAAAGGCAAACCCTTATGCTAAAAGAAAGAAGCCAAAGTTTGGCTTCTTTATGATATAATTTAATATGATATCATTTAAATTAAATTCATAAAAAAAGAAAATCTATAGAGACAGAAATCTGATCAGTGTTTGACAGGGCTAGGAATGGGAGTTGTGACTGACTGCAAATGGACAACAGGGAAGCTTTGAAAGTGGTGGAAATTTTCTGAAATTGCTTGTGATTATAGTATGAATCTACAAATTTATTCAAAATCATCAAACTGTATATATACAATGGGTACTTTTTTGTCATATAATTATACCTCAATGAAGCTGTTAGAATTCAGTTTTATTAGATAATTTCACAACTGTGGGTACTTGAAAACTAAGTTGCATGTGAATCTCTAATTTTCTTGATCAGAAATGTTTCTAGAGTTTATTAAAACACAGCTTCCAGAATCCTCCTCTGGGGAATCTGATTCAATTACTATGGAATGGGCTTAGAGAAAAAATTGCATAAATGCCCAAAATAATCTTATCAGTGAAGGTTGAGAAAAAATATGGCATAGCCTAAGGAGGAGTTTTTGGACAAGCCCATAATCTACTGAAACAGTGCCCCAAAAGACAAGCTTTCATTATGACTAAGATGCTGAAGGCCACCCCTATAGTTCTGTTCATCATTCTTTTCATTGCACTGGCCACTGCTTCAAGAATGAAGACCTTAGTGTCCGACAACTGATGAATAGATAAGTAAAATGTGGTAAACACATACTATTGAATGTTATTCAACCATAAAAAGTAATGAAATCATGATACATGTGACAACACTGATAAACTTTGAAGGCATCATGTTGAGTGAAATAAGCCAGGGACAAAAGGAAAACCATTGTATGATCTCAATATTTGAAACATATCTCAATAAAAATATTTTTTTTAAAAAACTGCCTGAGTTCCCATATATGAAATAGTTAGAAATATCAAATTCCTAGAGACATAAATCAGATTAAAGTTAGCCAAGGGGACAAGGGGAGGGAAAGAAGGAAAGTTGTTGCTTGGAGGGGATAGAGTGTTTTAAGTTTTGGAAAATTTAAGATGGAAAAAACTAGGGCATTGATACGTTTAATAAAATTTTTATACTTGTTAACACACATGCACATACATGTGCACACAATATTTTCATGTTCTCTTACTTGAAAGCATGCATACAAAATTCTCATATATCTTCTTCCTTAAAAGCTAACATCAGATTCTCTCCTTTAGTTGTAACCTCATATTTCTGATACTTTCCAATTTGAGTTATGAGGTTTACCAATAGTATATACAAAAAAAGTCAAAGTACAGAATTAACTGTCATGAAAGGCAATCTTAATTGTACAAGATGTGACAAACTGCCAGCCTATATTACTGTAAAGCTACAAGTAGGCAAATACATAAGAATTGAGCCTCTCCAGAAAGTAATTTGAATTTAAAATGGGGCACTGAAGTCTCATTTAAAGTTCATAAAATTATGATGTAGAAAAAATCTACAGTGCTTCTTTGTGTTTCTACCTAATGTAATCATCAGGTCAATTTATTTTGGTGATAATTTATTTTGACTATTAAACACTCACAAGGATAAGACATTTTGACCCACTGAATACAAGATTAAGTCAATATAATAAATATTAGATATTTTATGCACTGTACATGTACCATTTGGAGATAAGATAGCTTTCTCATTGCTTCTGTTTGATAAAGTCCCTGATTAATTAAAATGAACATGTTTTCTGTAAAATAGATGGAAATATTAACTGTAAGTGTGAAATATGAACTGCCTAATTAAAAAAGAACTGCTTGATAGCTGAAGTTTCTCAAGCAATTGTTCTCACACTTCAGTAGGCATAAAATCATTTGGGTGCTTATTTAAAATGCAGATTCCCAAGCTCCTATCTGCTGGGGTTCCGATTAAGTCAATCTAGCCTGAATTCAACTACACTTAAAACAAGTATTCCTGGTGCTTTTGATGTGGCTTGTCTATGGATTCCCCTCTGAGAAATCCTTTCTTAGGCCTGTGCTTCTCTAACCTTAATCTACATATGAATCACAAGCTTGGTAAAATGCAAATTTTGATTCAGTAGTACATGGAAGAGGGGCCTGAGGATTTTAACATGCTCTCAGTAGAGGTCAATGCTTATGGTTCAGGGACCACTGTTTAGGAAGCAAAGTTCTAAAAACTAAATGTTTGTTAGGCATAACACAAGAGCCCCAGGGCTAAAAGAAAAAAATGTGAAATTTATTGACCTGCCACAAAAGGCAATCTTGACCAATAAATAAATTAAAGTGTTCAGGGGGGTTGGGGGGATAGGTCAGGGTCTTGTAAGAGCTATTAATTAATTATTCTAATTAATAATTGAAACTAGGGCAGGCGACGTGTCTCAGCAGGCAGAGTTCTTGCCTGCCATGCCAGGGACCCAGGATTCATTCCTGGTGTCTGCCCATGCAAATAATAACAATAATAATTATTGTAGCTAGCGCTTTGGATAGGACTGAAGAGTCCATAAGTCTGTACACATTGGGTAAAAAGAAGTCCCCATGTTCTCTGGACAGAAAAGAGCCTTCGGGTAGATACAGTGACTGCCACTCAAAGATAATGGTACATTTTCAGCTTCAGCTGGTTAGAACAGCTGGGATGAAATACAGCATTCAATTTTATATTACCTAGACAAATGCTACTGGGGGTGGGCAGATTTCCTTTTAACACTGCTGGTGGAAAATCTGTCCAGCAAGAGGACTGATAATTATGAAGTTATCAAAGTTTGGTTAGCATATTTCTCTTCAAAGTTTTCTCTCTCATGCTGCCCCCCCTTTTTTTTAAATATTATTACTTCTTGTTTTATCTTTTTTTATTAATTAAAAAAGATTAACCAACAAAACACTTAGAAATCATTCCATTCTACATATACAATCAGTAATTCTTAACATCATCACATAGTTGCATATTGTTCATTTCTTAGTACATCTGCATCAATTTATAAAAAGAAATAAAAAGACAACAGAAAAAGAAATAAAACAATAATAGAGAGAAAAAAAAAACACTATACCTCACATGCAGCTTCATTCAATGTTTTAACATAATTACATTACAATTAGGTAGTATTGTGCTGTCCATTTCTGAGTTTTTGTATCTAGTCCTGTTGCACAGTCTGTATCCCTTCAGCTCCAATTACCCATTATCTTACCTTTTTCTATCTCCTGATGGTCTCTGTTACCAATGACATATTTCAAGTTTATTCACTAATGTCAGTTCATATCAGGGGACCATACAGTATTTGTCCTTTAGTTTTTGGCTAGTCTCACTCAGCATAATGTTCTCTAGGTCTATCCATGTTATTACATGCTTCATAAGTTTATTCTGTCTTAAAGCTGCATAATATTCCATCGTATGTATATACCACAGTTTGTTTAGCCACTCGTCTGTTGATGGACATTTTGGCTGTTTCCATCTCTTTGCAATTGTAAATAATGCTGCTATAAACATTGGTGTGCAAATGTCCATTTGTGTCTTTGCCCTTAAGTCCTCTGAGTAGATACCTAGCAATGGTATTGCTGGGTCATATGGCAACTCTATATTCAGCTTTTTGAGGAACCGCCAAACTGTCTTCCACAGTGGTTGCACCATTTGACATTCCCACCAACAGTGGATAAGTGTGCCTCTTTCTCCACATCCTCTCCAGCACTTGTCATTTTCTGTTTTGTTGATAATGGCCATTCTGGTGGGTGTGAGATGATATCTCATTGTGGTTTTGATTTGCATTTCTCTAATGGCCAGGGACATTGAGCATCTCTTCATGTGCCTTTTGGCCATTTGTATTTCCTCTTCTGAGAAGTGTCTGTTCAAGTCTTTTTCCCATTTTGTAATTGGGTTGGCTGTCTTTTTGTAGTTGAGTTGAACAATCTCTTTATAAATTCTGGATACTAGTCCTTTATCTGATATGTCGTTTCCAAATATTGTCTCCCATTGTGTAGGCTGTCTTTTTACTTTCTTGATGAAGTTCTTTGATGCACAAAAGTGTTTAATTTTGAGGAGCTCCCATTTATTTCTTTCTTTCTTCAATGCTCTTGCTTTAGGTGTAAGGTCCATAAAACCGCCTCCAGTTATAAGCTTCATAAGATATCTCCCTACATTTTCCTCTAACTGTTTTATGGTCTTAGACGTAATGTTTAGATCTTTGATCCATTTTGAGTTAACTTTTGTATAGGGTGTGAGATACGGGTCCTCTTTCATTCTTTTGCATATGGATATCCAGTTCTCTAGGCACCATTTATTGAAGAGACTGTTCTGTCCCAGGTGAGTTGGCTTGACTGTCTTATCAAAGATCGAATGTCCATAGATGAGAGGGTCTATATCTGAGCACTCTATTCAATTCCATTGGTCGATATATCTATCTTTATGCCAATACTATGCTGTTTTGACCACTGTGGCTTCATAATATGCCTTAAAGTCAGGCAGCGTGAGACCTCCAGCTTTGTTTTTTTTCCTCAAGATACTTTTAGCAATTCGGGGCATCCTGCCCTTCCAGATAAATTTTCTTATTGGTTTTTCTATTTCTGAAAAATAAGTTGTTGGGATTTTGATTGGTATTGCGTTGAATCTGTAAATCAATTTAGGTAAAATTGACATCTTAACTATGGTTAGTCTTCCAATCCATGAACATGGTATGCCCTTCCATCTATTTAAGTCTTCTGTGATTTCTTTTAACAGTTTCTTATAGTTTTCTTTGTATAGGTCTTTTGTCTCTTTAGTTAAATTTATTCCTAAGTATTTTATTTTTTAGTTGCAATTGTAAATGGAATTCGTTTTTTGATTTCCCCCTCAGCTTGTTCATTGCTAGTGTATACAAACACTACAGATTTTTGAATGTTGATCTTGTAACCTGCTACTTTGCTGTACTTGCTTATTAGCTCTAGTAGTTTTGCTGTGGATTTTTCAGGTTTTTCGATGTATAGTATCATATCATCTGCAAACAGTGATAGTTTTACTTCTTCCTTTCCAATTGTGATGCCTTGTGTTTCTTTTTCTTGTCTAATTGCTCTGGCTAGAACTTCCAACACGATGTTGAATAAAAGTGGTGATAGTGGACAGCCTTGTCTTGTTCCTGATCTTAGGGGGAAAGTTTTCAATTTTTCCCCATTGAGGATGATATTAGCTGTGGGTTTTTCATATATTCCCTCTATCATTTTAAGGAAGTTCCCTTGTATTCCTATCCTTTGAAGTGTTTTCAACAGGAAAGGATGTTGAATCTTGTCAAATCCCTTCTCTGCATCAATTGAGATGATCATGTGATTTTTCTGCTTTGATTTGTTGATATGGTGTATTACATTAATTGATTTTCTTATGTTGAACCATCCTTGCATACCTGGGATGAATCCTACTGGGTCACGATGTATAATTCTTTTAATGTGTTGCTGGATTCGATTTGCTAGAATTTTGTTGAGGATTTTTGCATCTATATTCATTAGAGAGATTGGTCTGTAGTTTTCTTTTTTTCTAATATCTTTGCCTGGTTTTGGTATGAGAGTGGTGTTGGCTTCATAGAATGAATTAGGTAGCTTTCCCTCCACTTCACTTTTTTTGAAGATTTTGAGAAGGGTGGGTACTAATTCTTTCTGGAATGTTTGGTATAATTCACATGTGAAGCCATCTGGTCCTGGACTTTTCTTTTTGGGAAGCTTTTGAATGACTGATTCAATTTCTTTACTTGTGATTGGTTTGTTGAGGTCATCTATTTCTTCTTGAGTCAAAGTTGGTTGTTCATGCCTTTCTAGGAACTTGTCCATTTCATCTACATTGTTGTATTTATTAGCATAAAGTTGTTCATAGTATCCTGTTATTACGTCCTTTATTTCTGTGAGGTCAGTGGTTATGTCTCCTCTTCCATTTCTGACCCTATTTATTTGTGTCCTCTCTCTTCTTCTTTTTGTCAGTCTTGCTAAGGGCCCATCAATCTTGTTGATTTTCTCATAGAACCAACTTCTGGTCTTATGGATTTTCTCTATTGTTTTCATGTTCCCAATTTCATTTATTTCTGCTCTAATCTTTATTATTTCTTTCCTTTTGCTTGCTTGGGGGTTAGTTTGCTGTTCTTTCTCCAGTTCTTCCAAGTAGACAGTTAATTCCAGAATTTTTGCCCTTTCTTCTTTTTTGATATAGGCATTTAGGGCAATAAATTTCCCTCTTAGCACTGCCTTTGCTGCATCCCATAAGTTTTGATATGTTGTGTTTTCATTTTCATTCGCCTCTAGGTATTTACTAATTTCTCTTGTAATTTCTTCCTTGACCCACTGGTTGTTTAAGAGTGTGTTGTTGAGCCTCCACGTATTTGTGAATTTTCTGGCACTCCGCCTATTATTGATTTCCAACTTCATTCCTTTATGATCCAAGAAAGTGTTGTGTATGATTTCAATCTTTTTAAATTTGTTGAGACTTGCTTTGTGACCCAGCATATGCTCTATCTTTGAGAATGATCCATGAGCACTTGAGAAAAAGGTGTATCCTGCTGTTGTAGGGTGTAATGTCCTATAAATGTCTCTTAAGTCTAGCTCATTTATTGTAATATTCAAATTCTCTGTTTCTTTATTGATCCTCTGTCTAGATGTTCTGTCCATTGATGAGAGTGGGGAATTGAAGTCTCCAGCTATTATGGTCGATGTGTCTATTTCCCTTTTCAGTATTTGCAGTGTATTCCTCACATATTTTGGGGCATTCTGTTTTGGTGCATAAATATTTATGATTGTTATGTTTTCCTGTTGAATTGTTCCTTTTATTAGTAGATAGTATCCTTTTTTGTCTCTTTTAACTGTTTTACATTTGAAGTCTAATTTGTTGGATATTAGTATAGCTACTCCTGCTCTTTTCTGGTTGTTATTTGCATGAAATATCTTTTCCCAACCTTTCACTTTCAACCTATGTTTATCTTTGGGTCTAAGATGTGTTTCATGTAGACAGCATATAGAAGGATCCTGTTTTTTAATCCATTCTGCCAGTCTATGTCTTTTGATTAGGGAATTCAGTCCATTGACATTTAGTGCTATTCCTGTTTGGGTAATACTTTCCTCTACCATTTTGCCTTTTGTATTATATATATCATATCTAATTTTCTTTCTTTCTACACTCTTCTCCACACCTCTCTCTTCTGTCTTTTTGTATTTGACTCTAGTGCTCCCTTTAGTATTTCTTGCAGAGCTGGTCTCTTGGTCACAGATTCTCTCAGTGACTTTTTGTCTGAAAATATTTTAATTTCTCCCTCATTTTTGAAGGAAATTTTTGCTGGGTATAGAATTCTTGGTTGGCAGTTTTTCTCTTTTAGTAATTTAAATATATCTTCCCACTGTCTTCTAGCTTCCATGGTTTCTGCTGAGAAATCTACACATAGTCTTATTGGGTTTCCCTTGTATGTAATGGATTGTTTTTCTCTTGCTGCTTTCAAGATCCTCTCTTTCTCTGTGACCTCTGACATTCTAACTAGTAAGTGTCTTGGAGAATGCCTATTTGGATCTATTCTCTTTGGGGTGCACTGCACTTCTTGGATCTGTAATTTTAGGTCTTTCATAAGAGTTGGGAAATTTTCAGTGATAATTTCTTCCATTAATTTTTCTCCACCTTTTCCCTTCTCTTCTCCTTCTGGGACACCCACAACACATATATTTGTGTGCTTCATATTATCATTAAATTCTCTGAGCCCTTGTTCAAATTTTTCCATTCTTTTCCCTATAGTTTCTGTTTCTTTTTGGATTTCAGATGTTCCATCCTCCAGTTCAGTAATTCTAACCTCTGTCTCTTGAAATCTATCATTGTAGGTTTCCATTGTTTTTTTCATCTCTTCTACTGTATCTTTCATTCCCATAAGTTCTGTGATTTGTTTTTTCAGACTTTCCATTTCTCCTTTTTGTTCATTCCTTGCCTTTTTAATGTCCTCCCTCAATTTATTGATTTGGTTTTTGAAGAGGTTTTCAATTTCTGTACGTATATTCAGAATTAGTTGTCTCAGCTCCTGTATCTCATTTGAACTATTGGTTTGTTCCTTTGATTGGGCCATATCTTCAATTTTCCTGGTGTGATTTGTTATTTTTTGCTGGCATCTGGACATTTAATTACCTTAATTAGTTTATTCTGGAGGTTGCTTTCACTTATCTTACCTAGGGTTTTCTTGCTAGATGAGTTTGTTGTCTATCTGTTCATTGACCTTCAGATCAGCTTTTTCTGGGCCTCTAGCTTAAGTTTTGTTTAACAGAGGGTAAATTTTTAGTTCTTATTTTCTTGTTTCTTGTCCTGCTTGTAAGGTGCCTTTACCCTCCCTACCCTTAGGAGGGAATACATAGGTATTACAGACTCCAGCCGGGTTTTCCTGGACTAAGCTGGCCTCCTGTCAGGGAGAAGGAATCAGCTACATCATTTTTCACTGAGTGTGAGACCCAGCAGGGTGAAAGACTTTCCTGTGAAGTCTCTGGGCTCTGTTTTTCTTATCCTGCCCAGTATGTGGTGCTTGTCTGTCTGTGGGTCCCACCAGCAAAATATGTTGTGGCTCCTTTAACTTTGGAAGGATCTCCCTGCTGGGGGCATGGTGGAGACAGAGGAAAGGTTGTAGGCTGGTTTTAATGGCTTCAAATTGCGAAGCCCTGGGGTCTGAATTCCTTGAGAGAGGGCCTCCACCTGTGTTGTGCCTCACTCTTCCTGTGGGGAAGGCCCAGGTGGCAGACAGCCCTGAAAGCAGCCTGCTTCTGCGTTTGGGGCAGTTGCAGCCTGTGCAATCCCGGTGCTGAGTCCAGAGGCAACCAAGCCTCCACAGAAACAGCCACAGAAGGCTCCGTTTCATCCCCTTTCCTCTCTTTCAGTCAGCCCAACAGGCGACCTCCGCCCCGATCAGTTTCGCCTGAGCTGGGGGCCCATCCCTAGTAGTCAGAATTTGTCCATCAATGCCATCTCCAGTGGTTTGACTCAGTCCCTGCTACTGTTGAAGACTCTTTCCTTTCCCTCTGGGAAGCCATCTGTGGGGGAGGGGCGACAGTCGCCAGCCGCCACGGCTTGGGGAACTCGCCGCTCCGAGACTCGCAGCCAGTCCGGAGACCCACAGCTGGTCCAGGAAACCGCCCGTTGGGGAGAGGCACTGGCTGCCAGCTGCCATGGCTTGGGGAACTTGCTGCTCCGAGAGTTGCAGCTGGTCTGGAGACTTGCAGCTGGTCCAGGAAGCCGCCTGTGGGAGAGGGGCACTGGTCGCCAGCCATGGCGGCTTGGTGAACTCGCTTTTCCGAGACTTGCAGCTGGTCCGAGAAGCCGCCTGTGGGGGAGGGGCGCCGGCTGCTGGCCGCCACGGCTTGGGGAAGCACACGCTACTCGGGAAACTCACCGCTGTGGAGACTCGCAGCCGGTCCAGCTGGTCCAGACTGGGGTACGCTGTGTGTCTGGTCTCTGCCGTGGCTCCAGGAGCTGTTCTGTCCTGTTTTTGGTCACTTAGTAGTTACTCTGGAGGACAAACTAAAACGCATGCACTTTACCAAGCCGCCATCTTGGCCCCCCTCCTTTTTTTATCTTATGTTGAGAAATGCTCTCAACAGTTGATAGAACTCAGTGTCATTCTCATGATAAGTAACAAAAATGACAACTGCATTATGTGTAAAGCACATAAGGAACTCTCAGTTTATCATCTATTTCCTTGAGTTGCAGCAGGCAGATTTAAAACTTCCAAACACGTTCAGTAGTTTGAGCATATAAAAACCATAATTTCCTTAGCAAATCTGTGAAATATAGATGTTAAATTTAGCTAAGTATACAGCTGTTGTATACAATACCAAAAACTTAGCCAATATTAGTACACATAAAAATTTGTGAGCATTAATAGTTTATAAGCAAGTGCTCCTGCTGAATCCTTCAGGCAATATCAACCCTGGAAAAATATAAAAGTGAGAGGAGACATGGATTTTAGGAACTTACACAATAATGACAGTGAATCTGGAGAGATGGAAGGCTTTCTAGAACCCTTAGGGGTGTGAGAAAATGAGGGGGTGCAGATGGAAAGGAGGAGGCCATGAAAGGAAAGGCTGGAGAAAATCATTTTATACTCTTCCCTTGGCCTCTACCTGAGTTATCCAGGGACAGCAACCGCACTCCCTTCACTGAAGAAAAAAAGCATTAATAGAATACTCCTCTGGATCCCTGAGTTCACAAGACAGAGTGAGAAGGTAATGCAAATGCAGGTGGATTAACTCCCTAAACACTCATCCATTACCCACCTCTCTCAGGTCCTTAAGGCCTCCCACAGTCCTTGGTCATTAGCTCTGTTCCTCATTGCCACCCCTGTGTAGCCCATTGTGGCATGTGGTATTGAAATCCCTAACTATAATTCTGGATATGTCTGCTGCCCCATTTTCTTTTCTGAGCTTTTTTTTTTTATTTCTATATTTTGGATCTCTTCTTGGGGGCATAAAATGATAAAAAAAATTCGCTCTTTGTCACTGATCACATTCTTTATTTTGAAATCTTAGTTTTTATGTCATTAATAAATTCAACCCAGTTTTTCTTTTGATGGCCATATTAGTTTTGTATTTGTGCTGTAGTAAATTACCACAACTTTCATGTCTTCAATCAACATACAAATATTATGTTAAGAGTATCTTAGAGTTTCTATTTGTCAGAAGTCTGACACAGATTTCACTAGTCTAAAATCAATGTATTGGCAGGACTGTGTTCTTTACTGAAGATTCTGGGGAAGAATCTCCTTTTAAGCTTTTTTATAGTTTCCTAGGCTGCTTAAAGAATATGAAATGAAATATCTTGACTTTAAACAATAAGGATCTTTTGACGTAAAGCTTGAGGCCACGAGAATATGCAAATCAAGGTATCATCAAAGTGATGCCTTCTTCACAAGACTAGCTGCTGGCAATCCTGGCTCCTCTGCCACATGGCAAGGCACTTGGCAACATCCACTGGTCTCTTCCAAGTTTCATTGTTTTTAACTTTTTGCTCCCTTGGCTTTCTCTCCTTTCTCTGTATTCATTCTGTTTACAAAGGACTCCAGCAAAAAGATTAAGATCTATTCTGAGCCATGGCTTAACTTAACTCATTAAAATGTCCTAATTACAAACAGTTTACACCCACAGGAATGGATTTGCTATACAAAATTTTAGGGGGGTACACACAGTTCCAAACCCCCACAAAGCTCATTCAAGTTGTGAATGAATTCAGTTCCTTGTGGTTGGAGGACTAAGGTCCCATTTCCTTGCTGGATGCCAACCAGGGGTCACCCTTAGCAACTAGAGGCTTCTTCCTGGTCCTCACATGTGACCTCCTATATCTCAGAAACAGAAAAGGCACATCAAGTCCTTCCAGGTGTAGAACCATTCTGAAATTGCTTTCTTCCACATTTCTCTGACTTGCACTTCTGCTGCATCTCTTTTAATAACTTTTCTGCTTTCCTCTTCAGTATTTAAGGGCTCACAAATTAGGTCTTTTTACTTTCATCATTCATGATATAGTTTTCTTTAAAATCACCCATGCATACACTGAGTATCACAGCAAACAATGTTAAACTTTTCATTTTGGAATATAAAACACAACTTTTTAAAATTCAAGAGAAGATTAATATTCTACTATGTTTACTTAGATGTTCATTCTTTATTTTCTCTTTCTTCACTTTTTATGTTCCAAGTTTCAAAGCCTAAGAGGATAACTGATGTCAGAAATCAGTAATACAACAAAATTTTGAATAAGTATGTCATTGCTTCTAAATATCAGAAATCGTAGCAATAGTCAAATTTATCAAGTTCTTCATATAATTAGTATCAAGTTAGATCCTAACGTCATAACATAAACAAAATCAATTCCATATGCAGTTAAACTATAATAAATTATACAATTATGATGAATAGATGAAATGTGAAGAGAGACTAACAGATATAAATTCTTGACAATTTAACCCATCTTTAGAGTAAAACAATTCACATAATTAATATATAAAGCAAAAGTTTTGGGAAATATGTAGTACATAAAAGCTACCAGATTGAGTTGGCCTCCCACTTCTACCCCAAGAAGTTTTATGTCTTGTTCAGAGGAGACACATCTCAGGTAGCTGAAATGGGAGTACCAGGTCCTGACAGAAGGCTTAATAACAATCCTGAGTGAACACAGTCAGGATCACACACACCAGGACAGAGATGGCTCCTCAGAGTCCTACCTGTCCTAGCTATGGACCATGGGAGGCCCCAGAAAGGAAAGGCCTGATTGGCTTCCCCTGACTTCTGTCTCAAGAATCTGACAGCCAGCAGAAAACCTAGTAAATAGCCAGGAAAAGTAAGGAACAACTGTGGGACCACATCAGTGACCAGACACACAGCCTACACCAGTCTGGACAAGCTGGACTGTCTGCAATACCACCCAGAACAGTGAATCCCCCAAGCCGTGGAGTCTGGTGCTCCTCCCTCACAGGCTGGTTCCCAGAGGGGAAAGCAAAGAGACTTCACTAACAGCAAGGGGCTGAACTCAACCAAGCTCCAATTATGGAATTAATTAACAAATTCTGACTACTAAAGATAGACCCCCAGCTCAGTTGAACCTTGAGTAAAAGCTGAGGTTGCTGGGTTTTGCTCCTGCACAGAGGGGACAGGGTTGATGGAAAAAGAAAAATATATATACAACTAAAACAGAGGAGTTTTTTGGGGATTGGACAGAAAAAAATAATCGAAAGTGTCTGTGTTATGAAGGAAAGTAGGGGACACAAAGGACCTGGAAATACATAGAGCAATGTACCAACTTAAGCTCTTGATTGGCAAGCCCGAGGTATGGGGTCTTTCTCTGAAAAGGATTTTTTGTTTTGTTTTGGCTGTGTTTCTATGGCTTGACTACTCTTTGGATACAACTGTAAGGCTTCTCAGGTTCCAACTGCCACAGGCAAGAGTAGAATTAAGCTTGTCTAAGAGAAAAAGTGGTTGGTCAGGTGACAGAAAGTAATTCCCTAGAGGCTGTGCCTTCCCCATGAAAGGGGAGGGTCCCAGCTCAAGTGGAATCCCTCCCTCAAGGAATCCATACCCCAGGGACTGGAAAACTGAATAGATTAAAGCCAAACTACAACCTTTTCTCTGTCTAAACAAAACCCCCAGCAGGGAAAGGTGTTGAAATTAGAGGTACTGCATTACTTTATGCTGGTGGGATCCTCAGGCAGACAAAGCCACACACTGAACAGGATAGGAAAACACAGAATCTAGAGTATTCATAGGAAAGTCTTTCAATCTGCTGGGTCTTGCCCTCAGGGAAAACTGATACAGGTGACTCTTTCCTCCCTAGAGAAGGTCAGTTTGGTCTGGGAGAATCTGACTGGGGTCTACAATACCTAACTAGACACTCCTAAGGGAAAAAAAAGCACCATACAGGCAGAGCAAGAAACAAGAAAATAAGAACTGAAAAATTCTGATCTGTAAAGTAAAATCTAAGCTAGAGGCCTAGAATAAGCTGAACTGAATGTCAAAGAACAGATAGACAACAAAGTCATCCAGCAAGAAAATCCTAGGTAAAAAAGTGAAAACAATCTCCAGAATAAACTAATTAAGGAAATTAAATGTCTAGACACCAGCAAAAAATAATGAATCATACTAGGAAAATTGAAGATATGGCCCACTCAAAGGAACAAACCAACAATTCAAATGAGATACAGGAGTTGAAACAATTAATTCAGGAAGTTTGACCAAACATGGAAAATCTCATCAAAAATCAAATCAATGAATTGAGTGAGGATATAAAGAAGGCAGGGGATGAACAAAAAGAAGAAATCAAAAGACTGAAAAAACAAATAGCAGAACTTATGGGAATGAAAGGCATAGTACAGAGATGAAAAAAACAATGGAAACCTACAATGCTAGATTTCAAGAGGCAGAAGATAGGATTAGTGAACTGGGGGACAGGATATCTGAAATCCAACAAGCAAAAGAAAATATAGGGAAAAGAATGGGAAAATATGAGCAGGGACTCAGGGAATAGAATGATAACACGAAGCACACATATATATGTGTTTTGGGTGTCCCAGAAGGAGAAGAGAGGGGAAAAGGAGGAGAAAAACTAATAGAGGAAATTGTCACTGAAAATTTCCCAACTCTCAAGAAAGATTTAAGGTTACAGACATACTCCAAGACACTTACTCATCAGAATGTCAGATGTCAAAGAGAACAAGAGAATTTTGAAAGCAGCAAGAGAAAAGCAATCCATCACATACAAAGGAAGCCAAATAAGACTATGCATAGATTTCTCAACAGAAACCATAGAGGTGAGAAGACAGTGGTATGATATATTTAAATATTGAAAGAGAAAAATGGCCAGTGAAGAATTCTATACCCAGCAAAATTGTCCTTCAAAAATGGGGGGGGGGGGGCATGATGGCTCAGCAGGGAGAGTTCTTGTCTGCCATCCCAGAGACATGGGTTCAATTTCCAGTGCCCCCATGCAAAAAAAAAAAAAATGAGGGAGAATTTTAAACATTTTCAGACAAAAAAATCACTGAGAGAATTTGTGACCAAGAGATAGGCTCTGTAAGAAATACTAAAGGGAGCATTAGAGACAAATAGGAGAAGACAGCAGAGAGACATGTGTAAAAGAGTGTAGAAATGAAGACTATCAATAAAAGTAAAAGGAAGAAAAATTAGATATGACATATAAAATCCAAAAGGCAAAATGGTAGAAGAAAGTTCTGTCCTTATAGTAATAATACTAAATGTTAATGGATTAAACTCCCTAATCAAAAGACATAGACGAGCATAATGCATTAAAAAGCAGGATCCATCTATATGCTGTCTACAGGAGATGCATTTTAGACCCAAGGATAAACATGGATTGAAAGTGAAAGGTTGGGAAAAAGATATTTCATACAAACAACAATCAGAAAAGAGCAGGAGTAGCTACATAATATGCAACAAATTAGACTTCAAATGTAAAACCTTTAAAAGAGACAAAGAAGGACACTATATATTAATAAAAGGAGCAATTCAACAAGAAGACATAGCAATCATAAATATTTACGCACTGAGCCAGAGTGCTCCAAAATAAATGAGGCAAACACTGAAAAGAGAAATGGACACATCTACCATAAAAGTTGGAGACTTCAATTCCCCACTCTCATCAATGTACAGAACATCTAGACAGAGGATCAATATAGAAACAGAATTTGAATAAATCAATAAATGAACTATACTTAAAGACATTTATAGAACATTACACCCCACAACATCAGGATACACCCTTTTCCCAAGATCATGGATCATTCTCAAAAATAGACCATATGCTGGGTCACAAAATAAGTCTCAATAAATTTTAAAAGATTGTAATCTTAAAAAACACTTTCTCAGATCATAAAAGAATAAAGTTGGAAATCATCAATAGGCAGAAGGTCAGAAAATTCACAAATATATGGAGGTTCAACAACACACTCTTAAACAACCAGTGGATCAAGGAAGAAATTACAAGAGAGATCAGTAAATATCTCAAGGCAAAGAAAATGAAAACACGACATATCAAAATTTATGGGATGCACAAAGACAGTAAGCCCTAAATGCTTATATCAAAAAAGAAGAAAGAACAAAAATTGAGGAATTAACAGTTCACTTGGAAGAACAAGAGAAAGAACAGCAAACTAACCCCAAAGCAAGGAAAAGGAAAGAAATAATGAACATTAGTCCAGCAATAAATGAAATTGAGATCATGAAAACAATTGAGAAAATCAACAAAACTAGAAGTTGGTTCTATGAGAAAATCAATAAGATTGATGGACCCTTAGCAAGTTTGGCAAAAAGAAGAGAGAGGATGCAAATAAATAAAATAAAAAAACAGAAGAGGAGACATAACCACTGACCCCACAGAAATAAAGGAGGTAATGAAAGGATACTATGAACAATTTTATGCTAATAAACTAGACAATGTAGATGAAATAGACAACTTCCTAGAAAGGCATGAACAACCAACATTGACTAAAGAAGAAATAGATGACCTCAACAAACCAATCACTAGTAAAGAAATTGAATCAGTCATTAAGAAGCTCCCAAAAAAGAAAAGTCCAGGACCAGATGGTTTCACATGTGAATTCTACCAAGCATTTGAGAAAGAATTAGTACCAATCCTGCTCAAACTCTTCAAAAAATTGAAGAGAAGGGGTGGCTACCTAACTCATTCTATGAAGCCAACATGACCCTCATACCAAAGCCAGACAAATATACTACAAGAAAAGAAAATTACAGACCAATAATAGCTCTAATGAATACAGATGCAAAAATCCTCAACAAAATTCTTGCAAATTGAATCCAGCAGCACATTAAATGTGCACCATAACCAAGTAGGATTCATCCCAAGTATGCAAGGATGGTTCAACATAAGAAAATCAATTAATATAATACACCATATCAACAAATCAAGGCAGAAAAATCACATGATCTATTCGATTGATGCAGAAAAGGCACTTACATAATTCAACGTCCTTTGTTGTTGAAAACACTTCAAAGGATAGGAATAGAAGGGAACTTCTTCAACATGATAAAGGGAATATATGAAAAACCTACAGCTAGCATCATCCTCAATGGGGAAAAACTAAAATCTTTCCCCCTAAGATCAGGAATGAGACAAGGATGTCCACTATCACCATTGTTATTCAACATTATGTTGAAAATTCTAGCCAGAGCAATTAGATAAAAAAAAGAAATACAAGGCACCAAAATTAGTAAAACTCTCTCTGTTTGCAGATGATATGCTACTATATGTTGAGAACCCCAAACAATTCACAGCAAAACTACTAGAGCTAATAAATGAGTACATCAAAGTGGCAAGTTGCAAGACCAACACTCAACACTTTAGTGTTTCTATGCGCTAGTAATGAGCAATCTGAGGGGGAAATCAAGAAAAAAAATTTCAATTTACGATTGCAACCAAAAGAACAAAATATTTACAAATAAATTTAACTAAGGATACAAAAGACCTCTGCAAAAAACACTACAAGAAATTGCTAAAAGAAATCACAGAAGACCTAAATAAATGAAAGAGCATGCATATTCA